>NC_092135.1:99222963-101722963 GCF_043159975.1 Macaca nemestrina
AAGGAAATAACCAAGATCAGAGCAGAACTGAATGAAATCAAACAAACTAACAAACAAATAAAAAATACAAAAGATACATGAAACAAAAAGCTGGTTCTTTGAAAAGATAAATAAAATTGATAGATCATTAGCAAGATTAACCAAGAAGAGAAAAAAATCCACATACGCTTAATTAGAAACGAAAAGGGAGATATTACAACTGACACCACAAAGTACAAGAGATCATTCAAGGATACTATGAACACCTTTATGTACATAAACTAGAAAACCTAGAGGAGATGGATAAATTCCTGGAAAGATACAACCCTCCTAGCTTAAATCAGGAAGAATTAGATACTCTGAACAGACCAATAACAAGCAGTGAGATTGGAATGATAATAAAAAAATTACCAACAACAAAAAAAGTACAGAACCAAATGGATTCAAGCAGAATTCCACCAGACATTCAAAGAAGGATTGGTACCAATCCCATTGACACTATTCCACAAAACAGAGAAAGAGGAAATCTTCCCTAAATCATTCTATGAAGCCAGTATCATACTAAAACCAGGAAAAGACATAACCAAAAAAGAAAACTACAGACCAATATCCTTGATGAACATAGATGCAAAAATCCTTAACAAAATACTGGCTAACTGAATCCAACAACCTATCAAAAAGACAATCCACCACAATCAAGTGGGTTTCATACCAGGGATTTAAGCTTAATATACTCAAGTCAATAAATGTGATACACAACATAAAAAGAATGAAAAATCACATGATCATTTCAATAGATGCAGAAAAAGCATTTGACAAAATTCAGCATTGCTTTATGATTAAAACTCTCAGCAAAATTGGCACATGAGGGCCATACCTTGTAATAAAAGCCATCTATGACAAACCCACAGCCAACACCATACTGAATGGGGAAAAGTTGGAAGCATTCCCACTGAGGACTGGAACAAGACAAGGATGCCCACTCTCACCACTCCTCTTCAACATAGTACTGGAAATCCTAGCCAGAGCAATCAGACAAGAGAAATAAAGGGCACCCAAATCAGTAAAGAGGAAGTCAAACTGTTGCTGTTTGCTGATGATATAATTGTATACCTACAAAACCCTAAAGGTTCCTCCAAAAAGCTCCTAGAACTGATAAAAGAATTCAGTAAAGTTTCCAGATACAAAATTAATATGCACAAATCAGTAGCTCTGCTATACACTGACAGTGACTAAGTTGAAAATCAAATCAAGAACTCAACCCCTTTTACAATAGCTGCAACAGAAAAATAAAATTTTTAGGAATATACCTAACCAAGGAGGTGCAAGACCTCTACAAGGAAAACTATAAAACACTGCTGAAAGAAATCATAGATGACACAAACAAATGGAAACACATCCCCTGCACATTGATGGGTAGAATTAATATTGTGAAAAAGATCATACTGCCAAAAGCAATCTACAAATTTAACGCAATTCCCATCAAAATACCACCATTGTTTTTCACAGAACTAGAAAAAAAAATCCTAAAATTCATATGGAACCAAAAAAGAGCCCACATAGCCAAAGCAAGATGAAGCAAAGCAAAACAAAACAAACAAAAAATCAAAAAACAAAAAACCCAGCAAATCTGGAGACATCACATTACCTGATTTCAAACTATATTATATGGCCATAGTCACCAAAACAGCATGGTACTACTATAAATAAAAGCACATAGACCAATGGAATAGAATAGTGAACTCAGAAATAAACCCAAATACTTACAGCCAACTGATCTTTGACTAAGCAAACAAAAATATAAAGTGGGGAAAGGACACCTTATTCAACAAATGGTGCTGGGATAATTGGCTAGCCACATGTAGAAGAATGAAACTGGATTCTCATCTCTCACCTTACACAAAAATCAACGCAAGATGGATCAAGGACTTAAATCTAAGACCTGAAAATATAAAAATTCTAGAAGATAACATCAGAAAAACCCTTCTAGACATTGGCTTAGGCAAGGATTTTGTGACCAAGAACCCAAAAGCAAATGCAATAAAAGCAAAGATAAATGGCTGGGACTTAATTAAACTAAAGAGCTTTTGCATGGCAAAAGGAACAGTCAACAGGGCAAACAGACAACCCACAGAGTGGGAGAAAATCTTCACGATCTATACATCTGACAAAGGACTAATATCCAGAATCTACTAAAACAAATTAGCAAGAAAAAAACCAAATAACCCATCAAAAAGTGGGCTAAGGACATGAATAGACAATTCTGAAAAGAAGATATACAATTAGCCAACAAACATATGAAAAAGTGCTTAACATCACTAATGATCAGGGAAATACAAATCAAAACCACAATGACATACCACCTTACTCCTACAAGAATGGCCATAATAAAAAAAAAAATAGATGTTGGCATGGATGTGTACATAGTAGTTGTACTATGGAAAGCAACATAGAGATTCCTTAAAGAACTAAAAGTAGAACTACCATTTGATCCAGCAATTCCACTACTGGGTATCTACCCAGAGGAAAAGAAGTCATTACATGAAAAAGATACTTACACACGCATGTTTATAGCAGCATAATTCACAATAACAAAAATGTGGAACCAACCCAAATGTCCATCAATCAATGAGTGAATAAAAGAACTGTGGTGTGTGCGTGTGTGTGTGTGTGTGTGTGTGTGTGTGTGTGTGTGTATATATATATATATATATATATAAAATGGAATATATATATATGTATATATATATATATGTATATATATATATATATAAAATGGAATACTACTCAGCCATAAAAAAGAAATGAATTAATGCCATTCAACACAACTTGGATGAGATTGGAGACTTATTCTAAGTGAAGTAACTCAGGAATGGAAAACCAAACATCGTATGTTCTCACTCATAAGTGAGAACTAAGCTATGAGGATGCAAAGGCATAAGAATAACACAATGGATTTTGAGGACTCAGGGGAAAGAGTGGGAAGGGGGTGAGGGCTAAACGACTACAAATTGAGTGCAGTGTATACTGCTCGGGTGATGGGTGCACCAAAATCTCACAAATCACCACTAAAGTACTTACTCATGTAACCAAACACCACCTGCTCCCCAATAACCTATGGAAATAAAAAAAAAATTGAAAAAAAAAATAAGGCTACAGTAACCAAAACAGCTTGGTACTGATACAAAGACAGATACATAGACCAATGGAATAGAATAGCAAACTCAGAAATAAAGCTGCACACCTACAACCATCTGATCTTCAACAAAGTAGGCAAAAACAAGTGGTGGGGAAAGAGTTCCCTATTCATAAATCATGCTGGGATAGCTGACTAGCCATATGCAGAACAATAAAACTGGACCCCTACCTTTCACCATATACAAAAATCAACTCAAGATGGATTAAAGATTTAAACGTAAGACCTCAAACTCTAAGAATCCTAGAAGAAAACCTAGGAAACACCATTCTGGACATTGGCCTTGGGAAAGAATTTATGACTAAGTCCTCAAAGCAACTGCAACAAAAACAAAAATTGACAAGTGGGACCTAATTAAACTAAAGAGCTTCTGCACAGTAAAAAAAAACAAAAACAAAACAAAACAAAAACCCAAAACAAAACAAAACAAAAAAACCCCCAAACTATCAACAAAGTAAACAGGCAATCTACAAAGAAGGAGAAAATATTCACAAACTATGCATCTGACAAATGTCTAATATCCAGAATCTATAAGTAACTTAAACACTCGAACAAGCAAAAAACAACCCCATTAAAAAGTGGGCAAAAGACATGAACAGACACTTCTCAAAAGAAGACAGAAGTTTGTGTTTTTCCAAAATGGCAGATTAGAGGCATTGCTAGCATACTTCTCCCACTTGGAAAAACAAAATAGTTGTAGAGATTCACACTGAACTTTTTTCAAGAAGCAATGCAGAAACTGAATAGGAAAACCAAAGGAATCTATAGACCCTTTGAAGGAAGCAGAAGGCTGCAGCTTACACTGTGATTCAGGTGAAGGACTGTGAGTTCCCAGAGTGTGAAAGGGAAGACTCACTCTGCATTACTCCTGGAATACACACCCCCACTGGGGACCCTGAAAGTCCAGACCATGGGAGAAAGCCCTAACCCTACTCAGCACAGGAACTGACTTGGGGAGGGATGTGGAATATAAAAGTGGGAGCAGTGGCAGGAAGATTCTTGCATGCACTCCCAGATTCTAGCATGGACAGAGGTAAGCCATTTCTTACTGTTCCTCACAGGGAACCCTGTGGAGGACAACTAAAAAGTTTGGGCAGTGGTTGCAGGTTGAAAGAAGTCTCCAACTGGGGTTCATGATATAACGTTAGGTGGGGATGAACTCCCTTGGCCAGGGCCAGGGTAGAGGAGAGTGAAAAGTGGGCTGCAGCCATGAGTGCAAGAGCTGCCAGTGTAGAACAAGGTGCCTGGCTTTGCAGTGGACGGGGAGGGGCTTGGCCTGAAAGCTATGGTTGCTATCTCTGCAGGGAACGTATATGACTCGGGACAGTTGCAAGTTCTGAGTGCAGGCTAACTGGAACTTAGCTTGCTGCTGCCAGTGGAACACGGTGGGAGTGCATCTGTCTTTCCAAGTGCATGGGATCTGTGTGGGGCTCACAGCCACCTGCTTCTCCCCACTCCGCACAAATTCTTCTGTGCGGCAAATGCAGCAACACTGCCTTTTGGAACATTAACCCAGTGGCCTGAGAACCACTCCTGCCCCTTGACACCCACAGGGGCTGCTGCTTGCCCTGCACAGGGAGACTCAGAGCACATACCCACCTGAACCAACCCTCATCTGGCTTTGCCCTGTCACCTGCCCTGGTAGATTAACACAAAGGACAGAAACTCTTGGGAGCTTTATAGCCCCACTCATTGCCTGAGAAACCAGAGTAACCCCTCTGGACAACATAAAGCAAGCAAAAATCCTATTGCTACTATTGCAGCTGGTTCTCTTTTGCAAGCCATTATAGCATCTCCTGGTAGAATAACAATGTGCCCAGGAAGAAGATGGCTGTGTAATCTCAGCTATCACCACTGCCTGCACCACTCTGGCTAACCAGGAGGTCCTGAGTGTGTCCACAGGACCAGTTCATTACTACTAAAACCAGTGTTCGAGAAAGCCAACACACTAAGGCTATCAATAACCAAAGACTCTCACAGAGTCTATTACCCTGCCACGCCCATTAGAGCTGGTGCTGCTACCCACTGTTGGGAGACTTGAGGAGAGGTTACATCACTGGATCCCTTGCAGATATTCCCTAGCACCAGCTCAGAGTGTGGTACCTTCACTGGGCAGCTAGACCCAGAGACCCTGTTCCCTTAGGAGTGGGATCCCCCTGATCCTAGGGGAACAGGGAGTGCACCCCATCAAGAGAACACCCTGTGGGACAAAATAATCCAGATAGCAGGACTTGAGAACCAGATCTTTCTACTGGTGGGAAGTTTTTTCCAGCTGAGCTGGGCTTAGCAGGAAAAGTCTTCAGCTCTAACCCAACAGACAGACAACCCTGGTGTGTGTGAAGGGTTCTGGAGAAGGGGATATATCCCCCCAACCCATTGTCTACTACTGCAGGCACAGTTGGGGCTTCTCCCATAGGAGCTCAGTGTGAGTGCCACTATAGACAGCCTTTCTGGAAGACATCAGGGTGACTGCATCCCCATAGGAGAGGCACCCTCCAGGTTCAGGCTTGTATGAGAGACGGTCACAATTTCTCTCTATCTGGAACATCAAAATTCCTGCAGATGAAAAGAGGTGCCTACCTGATTGGAAAAGCTGAGCACTGAAACAGGAATGTTTCTGAGAGGGAGAACTTTCCTGCTAACCTGGCAGGGGAGCTGAGGTGGCTCCAATCCTCACTCCCAGTAAGACCTCAGTGCAACTCACTCCTCCAGCTACCTCTGTCAAGGCTGAGACCTCTGCCCATCATTGGGTATTGCATTTACCCACGTGCTTTAGCCACAGCTGATTCCTACCCAGGGACACCTCCCCTACCAGCCTGAAGCTGGAACCATCAAACTAGCAAATAAAATACTGGAGAAAAGTTCGGGCGCAGTGGCTTATGCCTGTAATCCTAACACTTTGGGAGGCTGAGGCGGGTGGATCACTTGAGGTCAAGGGTTCGAGACCAGCCTGGCCAACGTGGTGAAACCCTGTCTCTACTAAAAATACAAAAATTAGCTGGGTGTGGTGGTGGGTGCCTATAATCCCAGCTACTCGGGAGGCTGAGGCACAAGAATTGCTTGAACCCAGGAGGCAGAGATTGCAGTGAGATCATGTCATTGCACTCCAGTCTGGGTGACAGAGTGAGACTCAGCCTCAAAAACAAAAAACAAACAAACAAACAAAAAACTGTCAAAAATAAATAAATGAAGTGCATGCCATGGGGGAATGAGATAAACTTTAAGACACCTCTATCATTATAGCCCCATAGGAGACAGTGATCTTGCTAATACACCAGGCACAATGCTACTACAACCAGCATCTGAGAAAGCCACATGTAAAAACTCTCTCTAACCAAGGAAATATTACAAAGTCTTCACCCCCGAAAGCACCAAGAACCAAATTAGGCATTAATATGATAAACATTAAAGTCACATCCTTAAGTGGAAAAAAGAAATTGAAAAACAAACAAAAAAAGAAACACAGTCAAATCAAACATAAATTCAAGGATAATTAGAAGAAATAATCTACCCAAATGAGGAGGAACCAGAAAGGTAACTCTGGTAATATGACAAAACAAGGTTCTATAACACCCCCAAAAGATAACACTAGCTCTCCAGCAATGGATCCAAAGCAAGATGAACTCTTTAAAATACCAGATAAAGAATTCAGAAGATCAATTATTAAGCTACTCAAGGAGATTTCAGAGAAAGGTGAAAACTATTATAAAGAAATTTAAAAAGTGGTTCAGGATATGAATGAAAATTTTTCTAGAGAGATAGATATTATCAAGAAAAATCAGTAAGAATTTCTGGAAATGAAAGACACATTTAGGGAATTACAAAATGCAGTAGAAAGCTTTAACAATAGACTAGAACAAGTAGAAGAAAGAATTTCAGAGCTTGAAGACAGGTTTTTAAATTAACCCAATCAGAAAAAAATAAAGAAAAAAGAATCAAAAGAAATGAACAAAGTCTCCAAGAAATATGGGATTATGTTAAATAGCCAAACCTAAGAATAATTGGTGTTCCAGAGGGAGAAGAGAAAATAATAAGTCTGGAAAACTTTTGTGAGGGAATAATTGAGGAAAACCTTTCTGGCCTGGCTAGAGATCTAGAAATCCAAATCCAAGAAGCTCAAAGAACTCCTGGGAAATTAATTGCAAAAAGATCTTCACTAAGGCATATAGTCATCAGGCTATCTAAAGTCAACGTGAAGGAAATAATTCTAAGAGCAGCAAGACAAAAGCATCAGGTAAGCTATAAAGGAAAACCTATCAGAACAACAGCAGACTTCTCAGCAGAAACCTTACAAGCCAGAAGGTATCGGGGTCTTATCTTCACTCTCCTTAAACAGAAAAACTGTCAGCCAAGAATTTTGTATCCTGTAAAACTAGGTTTTATAATTGAAGGAGAAATAAAATCATTTTCAGATAAACAAATGCTGAGGGAATTTGTCACTAGCAAACCAACACTACGAGAAATGCTACCAGCCTGGCCACATGGCGAAACCCTGTCTCTACTAAAAAATACAAAAAAAAAAAAAACAACAACAACAAACTCGGGAGGCTGAGGCATGAAAATCTCTTTAACCCAGGGGGCAGAGGTTGCAGTGAGCCAAGATTGCACCATTGCACTCCAACCTGGGCAACAGAGACAGACTCTGTCAGAAAAAAAAGAAAAGAAAAGAAAAGAAAAGAAAAGAAAAGAAAAGAAAAAGAAAGAGAGAGAGAGCGAAAGAAAGAAAGAAAGAAGGGAGGGAGGGAGGGAGGGAAGGAAAGGAAAGGAAAGGAAAGGAAGGTAGGCAGGCTAAAAGGAGTTTTAAACATTGAAACAAAAGCCCAATATGCACCAAAATAGAACCTCTTGAAAGCTTAAAACTCATAAAGTCTATAAAACAATAAAGGAATGAAAAAAGAAAAATCATATACATAACAATTAACATCATGAAGAGAACAGTACTTCACATCTCAATATTAATTTTGAATGTAAATGGCCTAAGTGCTCCACTTAAAAAATACAGTATGGCGTGGCTCACGCCTGTAATCTCAGCACTTTGGAAGGTCGAGGTGGGCAGATCACAAGGTCAGGAGATCAAGACCACGGTGAAACCCCATCTCTACTAAAATACAAAAAAATTAGCTGGGCGCGGTGGCAGGCACCTGCAGTCCCAGCTACTTGGGAGGCTGAGGCAGGAGAATGGCGTGAACCCGAGAGGTGGAGTTTGCAGTGAGCCGAGATGGTGCCACTGCACTCCAGCCTGGGCAACGGAGTGAGACTCTGTCTCAAAAAAAAAAAAAAAAAAAAAAATACAGAATGGCAAAATGGGTAACAAAAATCACAATCCAAATATCTGCGCTCTTCAAGAGACTCACCTAACATGAAAGGATTCAAATAAACTCAAGGTAAAAGGGTGGAAAAAGATATTCCATGCAAATGGACACCAAAAGCAAGCAGGAGTAGTTATTCTTATATCAGACAAAACAAACTTCAAAGCAACAACCGTAAAACAAAACAAAGTCAGTCAATATAATGATAAAAGGATCAATCCAACAAGAAGGTATTACAATCCTAAATTTACATGCATCTAACACTGGAGCTTGCAGATTCATAAAACAATTACTATTAGACCTAAGAAATGAGATAGACTGCAACACAGTAATGGTAGAGTACTTTAATGTACCACTGACAGCACTAGACAAATCTTTGAGACAGAAAGTCAACAGAGGAATAATGGACTTAAATAACATGCTAGAACAAATGGACATAACAGCTATTTACAGAACATTCTACCCAAGAACTATAGAATATATATTCTTCTCATCAGCACATAGAACAGTCTCTAAGATAGGCCATATGATAGGTCACAAAACAAGTCTCAATAAATTTTTAAAAATTGAAATCATATGAAGTATCTTCTCAGGCCATGGCAGAATAAAATTAAAAATCAACTTCAAAGGGATTCTTCAAAGCTATACAGATACATGGAAATAAAATAATCTGTTCCTGAATGTTATCTGGGGTAAACAATGAAATCAAGATGGAAATTTTAAAAAAATTTTGAATTGAATTTTAATGACACAAGTTATCAAAACCTTTGGGATAGGTGGGGTGCGGTGGCTCACACCTGTAATTCTAGCACTTTGGGAGGCCAAACAGGGGGATCACTTGAGACCAGGAGTTTGAAACCAGCCTGGCCAACACGGTGAAACTCCATCCTTACTAAAAATACAAAAATTAGCTGGATGTGGTAGTATGTGCCTGTAGTCTCAGTCTCAGCTACTTGGGAGGCTGAGGCACTAAAATTACTTGAACCTGGGAGGCAGAGGTTGCAGTGAGCCAAGATGGTGCCACTGCACTCCAGCGTGGTTGACAGAGTGAGGCTCTGTCTCAAAACTAAAAACTGAAAAAACCTCTGGGATACAGCAAAAACAGTATTAGGAAAGTTTATAGTGCTAAACGCCTGCATCAAAAAGTCTGAAAGAGCACAAATTGACAACTTAATGTCACACTGCAAGGAACTCGAGAAACAAACAAACAAACAAACAAAAACAAAACTAAGCCCTAAAATAGAAGAAGAAAAGAAATAACAAAGATCAGAGCAGCACTAACTGAAATTCAAACAAAAAATACAAAGATCAATGAAACAAAAAGCTGGTTCTTTGAAAAAATAAAATAGATAGACTAAATTAGCCAAGATAAGAAGAAAACATTAACCAAACAAAGAGGGGAGAGAAGATCTAAATAAGCACAATTAGAAATGAAATTGGAGACAACCCACAGAACCACAGAAATACAAAAGATCACTTGAGGCTACTATGAACACCTTTTTGCATACAAACTAGAAAATCTACAGGAAATAGACAAATTCCTGGAAAGTTACAACTCTCCTGTATTAAACCAGGAAGAAACAGAAACCCTGGACAGATGAATACAAGCAATGAGATTGAATCAGTAATTTAAAAATTGCCAACAACAACAACAACAACAACAACAACAACAACAACAACAAAAGCCCAGGACTAGATGGATTCACAGCTGAATTCCACCAGATGTTCAAAGAATTGGTACCAATCCTACCGAAATGATTCCAAAAGATTGAGAAAGAGGGAATCCTCCCTAAATCATTCTATGCAGCCAGTATCACCCTGATACTCAAACCAGGAAAGGACACAACAAATAAAAAAACCTACACACCAATTTCACTGATGTTGAACATAGATGCAAAAATTCTCAAGAAAATACTAGCTATCCACACCCAATAGCACATCAAAAAGAAAATTCAAGAGGATTTTGTCCCAGGGATACAGGGATGGTTTAACATACACAAGTCAATAAATGTGATACATAAACAGAACTGAAAACAAAAAACATATGATCATCTCAATAGATTCAGAAAAAGCATTTAATAAAATCCAGCATCCTTTATAATTAAAACTCTCAACAAACTAGGCATAGAAGGAACCTACCTCAAAATAATAAAAGCCATATATGACAAACCCACAGCCAACATCATACTGAATGGAAAAAAGTTGAAAGCATTGCCCTTGAGAACTGGAACAAGACAAGATGTCCACTTTCACCACTCTCATTCAACATAGTTCTGGAAGTCCTAGCTAGAGCAATTAGAAAGGAGAAAGAAAAAGGGCATCCGAATTGGAAAACAGGAAGTCAAACTATTGCTGTTTGAAGATTATATAATTGTATACCTAGAAAATCCTAAAGACTCCTCCAAAGACTCTAAGATTTGATAAACGAATTCAGTAAAGTCTCAGCTTACAAAATCAGTGTACATATATTGGTAGCACTGCTATACATTAACAATGACCAAGCTGAGAATCAAGTAAGGAACTGATACCCTTTTACAACAGCTACAAAAAAAATAAAATACTTAGGAATGTACTTAACCAAAGAGGTGAAAGATCTCTACAAGGAGAACTATAAAACACAGCTGAAAGAAGTAATAGATTATACAAACAAATGGAAATGCATTCCATGCTCATGGATTGGAAGAATCAATATTGTGAAAATGACCATACTGTCCAAAGTAATCTTGCATTACAGATCCAATGCAATTCCCATCAAAATACTAACATCATTTTTCACAGAATTAGAAAAACAAATTCTAAAATTCATATGGAATCAAAAAAGAGCCAGAATAGCCAAAGCAATACTAAGCAAAAAGAACAAATCTGGAGGCATCACATTATCAGACTTCAGATTATACTACAAGGCTATAGTTACCAAAACAGCATGGTACTGGTATGAAAGCAGGTACATAGGCCAAGGAAACAAAATAGAGAACCCAGAAATAAAGCCAAATATGAACAGCCACATTATCTTTGACAAAGTAAACAAAAACATAAATTGGGGAATGATACTTTTTTAAATAAGTAGTGCTGGGAGAATGGGCAAGCCACATGTGGAAAAATGCAACTGGATCCATATTTCTCGCCTTATAGAAAAATCAACTCAAGATGAATCAAAGACTTAAATATAAGACCTGAAACTATAAAAATTCTAGAAGACATTAGAAAAACTCTTTTAGTCATTGGCTTAGGCAGATAATTCATGACTAAGACCCCAAAAGCAAATGCAACAAAACCAAAAATAAATAAATAGAACCTAATTAAACTAAAAAGCTTCTGTATAGCAAAAGAAATAATAAACAAACAACCCACAGAATGGGAGAAAATATTTGCAAACTATGCATCTGACAAAGGACTAGTTATCAAAATCTACAAGGAATTCAAACAAATCAGCAAGAAAAAAACAAATAATCCCATTAAAAATTGGCAAATGACATGAATAGATATTTCTCAAAAGAAGATATACAAATGGCCAACAAACATGAAAAAGTGCTCAACACCACTAATTGTCAGGGAAATGCAAATTAAAGCCACAATGAGATACCACCTTATTTCTGCAAGAATGGTCATTATTACAAAGTAAAAAAGAAATGTATTTTGGTGTGGATGTGGGGAAAAGGGAACACTTATATACTGCTGGTGGGAATGTAAATTAGTACAACTTTTACAGAAAACTGTATGGAGATTTCTTAAAGAGCTGAAAGTAGATTTAACATTCAATCCAGCAATCCCACTACTGGATCTCTATCGAAAGGAAAATGAGTCATTACATGAAAAAGACACTTGCACATGTATGTTTATAGCAGCACAATTCACAGTTGAAAGATATGGAACCAACCTAAGCTCCCATTGACTAATGAGTGGTTAAAGAAAACGCAGCATATACACATCATAGACTGCTACTCAGTCATTAAAAGGAATGAAATGTCTTTTGCAGCAACTTGGATGGAGTTGGAGGCCATTATTCTAAGCGAAGTAACACAGGAGTGGAAAACAAAAAACTGTATGATGTCACTTATAAGTGGGAGTTAAGCCATGACTATGCAAAGGCATATTCATTAATGAATTTTAGAGACTCAGAAGGGGGAGGTGGGAGAGCGGCTTGTGATTAAAAAAACCTACACATTAGGTACAATGTACACTACTCAGGTGATAGATGCACTAAAGTCTCAGGAATCACCACTATGTAATTCATCCAGGTAACAAAAAAACCATTTGTACCCCCACAGCTATTGAAAAAAACCTTTTTTTTAAACCCCAAAGTAAAAAAAAGTTGGAACAATTTTCTTTTCTTTTATATAATTTTTACATGTGTTAGCTTTAGGGTCAAATTTATTTCTTTTTTATTTTATTTATTTGTATATATTTTTTGAGATAGAGTCTTGCTCTGTTGCCCAGGCTGGAGTGCAGTGGCATGATCTCGGCTCACTGTAACCTCTGCCTCCCAGGTTCAAGCGATTCTCCGGCCCCATTTTCCTGAGTAGCTGGGATTACAGGTGTGTGCTACCATGCCCGACTAATTTTTGTATTTTTAGTAGAGACAGGGTTTTGCCATGTTGGCCAGGCTGGTCTCAAACTCCTGACCTCAGGTGATCTGCCTGCCTCAGCCTCCCAAAGTGCTGCGATTACAGGTGTGAGCCATAGTGCTTGGCCTATGGTCAAATTTAAATGAGCTGTTTTGAAATATAAACTTTGAATTTCTGAATAAAGATTTGATAAGTTAAAAATGGGCTGAAAACTTGTATTTTGAAATAAATTATAGAAATCCAGAATTCTAGAACTAAATCTACAGTTTTGTAATATTCTAAATGGAATTTCTTCTTTTTCATTTCTTTTTTTAATGTCATTTTAATTGAGTAAGATGTGCCCTTGTTCAGTATACATTTAATGTGTTTGACAAATGGATAGTTATGTAACTACCACTACATCATCTCCAGTAATCCCCTTCTATTTCTTTGTAGTCAACCCCTCCCCCAATCCCAGTCCAGCCCATGGTAAATACTAATCTGCTTTTTGTCCCCAAATTTTTACCTTTTCTAATCATGTACATATTTCTTGTCATAAATAGAATTTTATAGTGTGTAAAAAACAAAAGGACATGCAAGTGATCAGAAAACTTAAAAAATGCTTCATGTCACTAATCATCAGAGAAGTGCAAATCAAAAACCACAATGAGATACCAGCCCACACACATTAGAATGGTTGTTATTTAAAAAGTCAAAAAACAACAGATGCGGGTGAGGTTGGAGGAAAAAGGGAATGCTTATACACCATTGGTAGGAATGTAAATTAGTTCAGTCACGGTGGAAAACAGCTTTGAGATTCTCAAAGAACTTAAAACAGAACTACCATTTGACCCAGCAATCCCATTACTGGGTATATATCCAAAAGAAAATAAATTTTGCTACCAAAAAGACACCTTCACTTGTATGTTCATCACAGACAATTCACAATAGCAAAGACATAGAATCAACCTAGGTGCCCACCGACAGTGGACTGGCTAAACAAAATGTGGTACATACACCATGGAATACTATGCAGCCATAAAAAACAAAATCATGTCCTTCATAGAAACATGGATGGCCCTAGAGGCTATTATCCTAAGCCAATTAACACAGGAACAGAAAACCAAATGCCACGTGTTCTCGTAGACACTGGGAGCTATTGGGAGATAACAAGAGAGGGAAGGGTTGAATAACTATTGGGTACTATGCTCACTACCTGGGTAATGAGATCATTCATATCCCAAACCTCAGCATCACACAATAACTTGTACATGTATCCCCTGAATCTAAAATAAAAGTTGACTTTTTTTTTTTTTAAAGTTCATTCCTTTTGACCAAGCACTCTACTTCTAAAATCAAAGATATTCAAAGTGGTATTATCTGTTACAGCAAGCAATTGGAAACAACTCAAATGCCCAATAATAGGGGAACAGTAAAATTTTAGAACCCAATGGCAATTTCATTATGATAATATCAAGTCATTATAAAGGAGGGAAAAGTTTCTTATATGCTTGATAAAGAAGGCATAAAAATATATATAGATGTTATACAATATACAATATGATCTCAACTGTAGGTCCAACAAAGTACAAATATTAACAGGGGTTGTCTTCGGATGGTAATATTTCTTTTTGTTGTTATTGTTGGTTTTTGCAGTTCCATTAAAAAAATGAGAAGCTGTTACTTTTGTAATCACAAACATATTTTTCAGTAGTGCTCTTCAGGATTTGGGTGCCTGACTTGTCATGCATGGAAGCCATCGGGTTCATCCTCCCCCTGGGTGCAGCTAGTGCCACTTAGGTCCAAGGATGCTGGGAATCTCAGGACATTATTTTCTGGACAAGAGCTCTAGATTTATCCCAGTGTTAGCCAGGAATGAGCTTTGTTTCTCTTGTAATCCAACAGGGAGCTCTGTATCTCACCTGATACGTACGAAACATATTCTTCAAATACTTGTATTCTTTTCCCATCTCCTCTGGATAAAAGGAAAACAACAGGGTCATCTTTAGTCTTCTGATATGCACATTTTGAAATTCAAACGTGAGCTCTTCTGCACACTTTCCCCACCCCAAATTCATCACCAAGGTAGTAAAACCTTTGTGTGCCCCAGAAATCACCCTAGAAGCTTATTAGAAATGCCATTGCCTGGACCTTCATCCAGGATCATTCTCCCGGGTCCCAGCAGTACCTAGCTTCTCTTGGGCAGCCAACTTCTCCGCCTTCAAGGCTGTTTTGTAGTTGTTCTCCAACTCACTGAGTTCTGCTTCATGGGCCTCTTTAAGCTCCCTGTGGGACCCCAGAAGAAGGCCACAATCATTAGTAAAAAGAAGTCCAGAGCTGAGCTGTTACCCTGATCTGATCCTACCCTCCACCTTCCCACAGGAAGTGAGGTTCTCACTTTTTTATTTTTAAACAATTTTAAATCTTTTTTTTTTTTTTTTTGAGTCAGGGTCTCACTAAGTTGCCCAGAGTGAGTGTGGTGGCATGGTCACAGCTCACTGCAGCCTCAACCTCCCAGGCTCAAGTGATCTTCCCACCTCAGCCTCCCAAGTAGTTGGGAACACAGGCATGTGCCACCATGCCCACCTAATTTTTTAATTTTTTGTAGGGATGGGGTCTTGCTATGTTGTCCAGGCTGGTTTCGAAGTACTCCTGGACTCAAGCAATCCTCCTGTGTTGGACTCCCACAGTGCTGGGATTACAGGCGTGAGCTACCATACTCAGCCTGGGGCCCTCACTTCCTGAAGCATTATCCTGGCATCTATCCAGAAAGGGTGAGGGGACCCTTTTCTACAACCATTGTTTTGAACGGAGCCAGCATGACCACAGATTGCTCTCTAATAGCACAATCTTGTCTATAGCTTGCTTGGGAAACTATGGGCTGCATTAGCACCCAGGATAATTTTAGAACCCAAATTCTCTCTAGCCTCCATCCCAGGAAGAGATGTTGGCAGTGTTTATGATGAGTGTTAAAATGAGTCCATATGAGCTATCAAGCTATTGATGACAAGACATGGAGGAACCTTAAAAGCATATTACTAAGTGAAGGAAGCCAATTTAAAAAGGCTACATAGGGTATCATTCCAACTATATGACATTCTGAAAAAGGTCAAACTATGGAGACAGTAAAGAGATCACTGTTTACCTGAGGTTAGGGGTAGGAGGTGGGATGAATAGGCAGAGTGCAGCAGATTTTTAGGGTAGTGAAACTATTCTGTATGACACTAGAATGGTGGATACATGTCATTACACATTTGTCCAAACTCATTGAATGTACAACACCAAGAGTGAACTCTAATACCAGCTATGGACTTTGGGTGATAATGATGTGTCAATACAGGTTCATTGATTATAACAAATGCTACCACTTTTGGGGAGGGATATTGATAATGGGGGAAGCTATGTGTGTGAGGGGGCAGTAAGCATATGGGAAATCTTTTATACTTTCCCCTCAATGTTGCTGTAACCCAAAACTACTCTAAAAAATAAAGTTTATAAATAAATGAATAAATACATAAAAGTTTACGGCTCAGCTAAGAGTGCTGCCTCTCCACCAGGATTTCTTTTGTTACTTGTAAATTGGTAACTTATAATTGTATATATTTATGGGGTAAAAAGTGATGTTATGATTTATGAATACAATGTGGAATAATTAAACCAAACTAGTTAACATAACCATCACCTGAGATACTTAAAAGTTTTTTCTTTTTTTTCTTTTTTTTGAGATGGAGTCTCTGGCTCTGTCCCTCAGGCTGGAGTACAATGGCGCAATATCAGCTCACTGCAACCTTTGCCTCCTGGGCTCAAGCGATTCTCCCACCTCAGCCTCCCGAGTAGCTGGGATTACAGGCACCCGTCATCATGTCCGACTAATTTTTGTATTTTTGTAGAGATGGGTTTTCACTATGTTGGCCAGGCTGGTCTTGAACTGGTGACCTCAGGTGATCCACCCACCTCGGCCTCCCAAAGTGCTGAGATTACAGGCATGAGCCACTGTGCCCAGCCTAAAAGTTTTTTCAATGAGAATATTTGAAATTTATTCTTAGCAATTTTGAAATGTCCAATACTCTGTTATTAACTATATTTACTACTCTCTGCAATAGATCTAAGAAAACCCCATATTTCCCCTGCCTACTTGAGATTTTGTACCCTTTGACCATCATCTCCCTATACCCCCCATCCCCTGGCCTCTTGAACCACCATTTTACTCTCTTTTTCTATGAGTTTGATTATTTCAGACCCCACATGTAAGTGAGAACATGTGGTATTTGTCTTCCTGTGCCTGGTTTATTTTATGTAGCATAATGCTCTCCAGTTCCATCCATGTTGTCACAAATGCCAGAATTTCCTTCTTTTCAAAGGCTGAATAGTATTCCATTATATGTATATACCACATTTTCTTTATCCATTTATCAACTGATGGACACTTAAGTTGATTCCATAACTTAGATATTAATAGTGCTGAATTGAACATGGGAATACAGACATATCAACAAACTGATTTCAAATATTTTGGGCAAGTACCCAGAAGTGGGATTGCTTGATCATATGGCATTTCTATTTTTAGTTTTTTGAGCAACCTCCATACAATTTTCCATAATGGCCATACTAATTTACAATCCCAATAACACTTTGTTAAGTGTTCCCTTTTTTCCACATCTTCAACACTTGTTATTTTTCATCTTCTTGATAATAGCTATTCTGACAGATGTGAGATAATAACACTATGGTTTTAATTTGCATTTCCCTAATGATTAGCAACATTGAGCATTTTTTCATGTCTGTTGGCCATTTGTATGTCTTCTTTTGAGAAATGTCTATTCAGGTCTCTTGCTCATTTTTTAATTGGATTTTTTGTTTTCTTGATATCAAATTGTTTGAGCTCCTTTTATATTTTGGATATTAATATCTTTTCAGACACATGGCTTTCAAATATTTTCTCCCAATCTGTAGGTTATCTCTGCACACTGTAAATTATTTCCTTTGCTGTGCAGAAATTTTTAGTTTGATGTAATCCCATTTGTCTATTTTTGCTTTTGTTGCCTGTGCTTTTGGGGTCAAATCAAAAAAATCATTGCCCAGATAAATGTAATAAAGTTTTTCCCCCTTTTTTTTCTAGTAGCTTTACAATTTCTATTCTTATTTTTAAGTCTTTAATCCATTTTGAGTTGATTTTTGTATATCGTGTGAGATAAGGGTCCAATTTCATTCTTCTGCATGCGGATGTCCAGTTTTCCCAACACCATTTATTAACAGACTATCCTTTTTCTATTGTGTATTCTTGTCACCTTTGCTGAAAATTAATTGACCACACATACATGTGTGGGTTGGTTTCTGGGCTCTTTGTTTGGATTCATTGGTCAATGTGTTTATTTATTTTTGCCAGCACTATGCTATTTTAATTACCATAGCTTCATAGTATAGTTTGAAATCAGGTAGTGTAATGTCTCTAGCTTTGTTCTTTTGGCTCCCAATCACACTGCCTGCTGGGCTTTTGTGTGTGTGGTTCCATAAGAATTTTTAAATTGTTGTTTCTATTTCTATGAAACATGCCACTGGAATTTTGATAGAGATTGCATTGAATCTGTAGATCACTTTGGGTAGTGTGGGTATTTTAACGATATTAATTCTTCCGAATCATAAACTTGGGTTATCTTTCCATTTATTTGTGTTTTCTTTATTTCATCAGTGTTTCCTAGTCTTCAGTGTACAGATCTTTTATCAACTTGGTTAAATTTATGCCTACTTTTTTTGTGTGTGTGTAGCTATTGTAAATAAGATTGTTCTCTAGATTTCCTTTTTGGACAATTTGTTGTTAGTATGTAGAAATACTACTGTTTTTTGTGTGTTGATTTTGTACCCTGAAACTTTACTGTATTTGGCTATTAGTTCTAGGAGTTTATTGGTGAAGACTGTAGGGTTTTCTATATGTAAGATCATGTCAGCAAACAGTGGCAATTTCACTTCCTTCTCTCTTGTTTGGATGCCTTTTATTTCTTTTTCTTGCATAATTGCTCTCGCAAGGACTTCTAGTACTATGCTGAATACAAGTGGTGGGAGTGGGCATCCTTGTGTTCTTCTCATATATGGCCTTTATTGAGTTGAGGTATATTCTTTCTATACTAAATTGGTGAGAGTTTTTATCATAAAAGGATGCTGAATTTTGTCAAATGCTTTTTCTGCATCTAATGAGATGATCATATGGTTTTGTCCTTCATTCTATTAATGTGAGGTATCACATTTATTGATTTGTATATGTTCAACCATTCTTGCATCCCAGGGGATAAATCTCACTGGATCATGGTGGATGATCCTTTTAATATGTTGTTGAATTCTGTTTGCTAATATTTAATTAAGGATTTTTGTATCTATGTTCATTAAGGATTTTGGCCTGTAATTTTATTTTCTCATAATGTTCTTGTCTGATTTTGTATCAGTGTAATGCTGGCCTTATAAAAATAGTGTGAAAGGGTCAGGCATGGTGACTCATGCTTGTAATCCCAGCGCTTTGGGAGGCCGAGGCAGGCAGATCACCTGAGGTTGGGAGTTCAAGACCAACCCAACCAACATGGAGAAACACCGTCTCTACTAAAAATACAAAATTAGCCAGGTGTGGTGGTGCATGCCTGCAATTCCAGCTACTCAGGAGGAGAATCGCTTGAACCCAGGAGGTGGTGGTTGTGGTGAGCTGAGATAGTGCCATTGCACTCCAGCCTGGGCAACAAGAGCAAAACTCTGTCTTTAAAACAAACAAACAAACCAACAAACAAAAAAGTCATGTGAAAGTCCTTCCACCTCTTCAATTTTTTGGAAGAATTTGAGAAGAATTGATGTTAGTTCTTTTTTAAATGGCAGGTAGAATTAAGCAGTAAAGGCACCAGGTCCGGGTTTTTTGGATGGTAGGCTTTTTATTACTTATTCAATATCATCATTATTGGTCTGTTCAGATTTTCTATTGTTTTTATGATTAAGTCTTGGTAGGTTGTATGTTTCTAGAAATTTATCAGTTTCTTCTAGGTTATCCAGTTCATTGCCATATAAATGTTCACAGTAGTCTCTTATGATCCTTTGCATTTGTCATATCAGTTGTAATGTCTTCTCTTTCATTTCTGATTTTATTTATTTGAGTCTTCTCTATTTTTTCTTAGTTTAGCTAAAGGTTTGTTGCTTTTATCTTTTCAAAAAACAACTTTTAGTTTCATTGATTTTTATATTGTTTTTCTAGTCTCTATTTCATTTATTTCTGCTTTGATCTTTATTATTTTCTTTCTTCAGCGTACTTTGGGCTTATTTTGTTCTTCTTTCCTAGTTTTGTGAGGTGTAATATTAGTTTCTTTGAGATCTCTCTTCATTTTATCTACTTCTTTTAATTTGACTAAAAGCCATTAATTGAAAAGGCTATCTTTTTCCCAGTGTGTGCTCTTGGCACTTTTGTCAAAAATCAGTTGGCTATGGGTGTATACATTTATTTACAGGCCTCTGTTCTGTTCCATTGGTCTACGCATCTGGTTTTTTATGCCAGTATCATGCTGTTTGGGTTACTATAGCTTTGTAGTATAATTTAAAGTCAGGTGCCTTTAGCTTTGTTATTTTTGCTCAGGATTGTTTTGGCTATTTGGGGACTTTGTAGTTCCATATGAATTTTAAGATTATTTCTTCTCTTTTTGTGAAGAACATTTTCGGTATTTTGATCGTGATTGCATTAACTCTGTGTAATGCTTTGGGTAGTATGATCATTTACACAATATTAATTCTTCCAATCCATGAACATGGAATATCTTTCCATTTATTTGCTTCTTCTTCAATTTCTTTTATCGATGTTTCATAATTTTCAGTGTAGAAATGTTTCACTTCCTTGGTTAAATTTATTCCTAGGTATCTTATTTTTTAAGCTGGTATAAATAGAATTGTTTTCTTAATTTCTTTTTTAGATCATTAACTATTAGTGTTTAGAAGTGCTACTAATTTTTTTCTTTTTCCATTTTTATTTTAGGTTTACGGGTACGTGTACATGTATATATTCGTTGCCCAGGTAAATTGTATGTCACTGGGGTTTGGTGTACAAATGATTTCATTGCCCAGGTAGTGAGCATAGTACCTGATAGGTTGTTTTTGAACCCTCACTCTCCTCCCAACCTCCACCTTCAAGTAGGCCCCACCATCTATTGCTCCCTTCTTTGTACCCATCTGTACACAATGTTTAGCTCCCACTTATAAGTGAAAATATGCAGCATTTGGTTTTCTGTTCCTGTGGTAATTTGCTTAGGATAATGGCCTTCAGCTGCATCCATATTGCTGCAAAGAACATGATTTTGTTCTTTTTTATGGCTGTGTAGTATTCCATGGTGTTACATGGAACCAAATTTTCTTTATCCAATCCACCACTGATGGGCATCTAGGTTGATTCCATATCTTTATTACTGTGAATAGTGATGTGATGAACATACACATGCATGTGTCTTTTTGGTAGAATGATTTATATTCCTTTGCATATAATACACCCAATAATGGGATCACTGGGTCAAATGGTAATTCTGTCTCAAGTTCTTTGAGAAATCTCCAAACCACTTTCCACAGTGGCTGAACTAATTAACATCCCCACCAATAGTGTATAGCATTTCGTGTTCTCCACAATCTTTGAAGAAATATCCAGTAGTTGAATTGCTGGTTCATATTTTTAATTTTTTGAGAAATCTCTATACTGTTTTCCATAATGGCTGTACTAATTTACATTTCCACCAACAGTATATAAGAGTCTGCTTTTCTCCACATCTTCGTCAACATGTGTTATTTTTTGTCTTCTTATAATAGCCATTCTCACTGGTGTAAGATGATATCTTGTGTTTTTGCTCTACATTTCCCTGATGATTAGTGATGTTGAACACATACTTGTTGGCTATTTGTACGTCTTCCTTTAATAAATGTCTACTGATGTCCTTTGCCCATTTTTAATGAATTTGTGTTTGTTTTACTGTTGGATTGTTTGAGTCATCTGTCAAATGAGTAGTTTGCAAATATTTTCTCCCATTTAAGAGAATGTCTCTTCACTCTGTTGGTGGTTTCTTTTGCTGTGTAGAAGCTTTTTAAATATAGTCCATTTGTCTTTTTTTGTTTTTGTTGCCTGTGCTTTCAAAGTCTTAGTCATAAAATGTTTGCCTAGACCAATGTAATGAAGACTTCTCCCTATGTTTTATTCTAGTAGTTTTATAGCTTTGGATCTTACATTTAAGGCTTTAATCCATCTTGAGTTCATTTTTGTATATGACGAGAGATAGGGGTCTAGTTTCACTCTTCTGCATATGGTTATTCAGTTTTCCCAGTATCATTTATTGAAGAGGGTGCCCTGTTCCCAGTGTATGTTCTTGACAGCATTGTCAAAGATCAGTTGGCTGTAATTATATGAATTTATTTCTGGATTCTCTATTCTGTTCCATGCTTTATGTTTATGTGTCTATTTTTATACTAATACCATGCCATTTCAGTTATGATAGCCTTGATCTATATCAATGAGTACAGTTGGAGTGCAGTGGCATGATCATAGCTCACTGCAGCCTTGACCATCTGGGCTCAAGTGATCCTCCCACCTCAGCCTCCCAAGTAGCTAGGACTCCAGGCACATTCCATAGTAACTGGCTAATTTTTAATCTTTTGTGTAGATGGTGTCTTGCTATGTTGTGCAGGTTAGTCTGAAACTCTTGGACACAAGCCATCCTCTCGCCTTGGCCTCCCAAAGTGCTGAGATTACAGGAGTGAGTCACCATGCCTGGTCTTGTAATATATTTTGATGTCAGGTAATGTGATAACTCCAGATTTTTTTTCCCCCCACGGGATTGCTTTGGCTATTCTGGCTCATTTTTTGTTCCATATGAACTTTAGAATTATTTTTTCTGTTTCTGTGAAAAGTGACATTGGTGATTTAGGGATTGCATCGAGTCTGTACTGCATTGGGCAGCATGGCCATTTTGGTGACATTAAATCTTCCAGTCCATGAGCACGGATGAAATATCTTTCCATTTGTTTGTGTCATCTTCAGTTTCTTATATCTGTGTTTTGTAGTCTTCCTTCTAAAGGTCTTTCACCTTTTTGGTTAAATTTATTCCTAGATATTTTATTTTATGCTTTGTAGTCACTGTAAATGTTATTGCCTGATTGATTTCTCTTTTGGCTATTCCATTGTTGGTGCACAGAAATGCAACTGATATTCGTATGTTGATTTTATATTCTGCAACTTTACTGAATTTGTTTATTAGTTCTAAGAGTTTTTTTGATGGAGTTTTTTTGTGATTTTCATATATAAGATCATGCTTTTCTGCAAAGAGAGATCATTTGGTTTCTTCTTTTCCAATTTGGATGCCTTTTCTTTCTTTCTATTGCAGGACTGCTCTGGCTAGGACTTCCAGTACTATATTGAATAAGAGCGGTAAAAGTGGGCATCCTTATCTTGTTCCAATTCTTAGAGGAAAAGTTTTCAGCTTTTCCCTATTCAGTATGATGATAGCTGCATATTTGTCATATATAGCCTTTGTTATGTTGAGGTATGTTTCTTCTATGTCTAGCTTGTTGAAAGGTTTTTTTTTTTTAAATCATGAAGCAATGTTGACTATTATGAAACGCTTTTTCTGCATCTATTGGGATGATCACATGATTTTTGTCCTTCATTCTGTTGATGTTGATATCATGTTTATTGATTTTCATATGCTGAACTATCCTTGCATTTCTGTTATAAGTACCACTTGGTCATGGTATATTATATTTTTGATATATTGTTGGATTTGGTTTGCTAGTATTTCATTGAAGATTTTTGCATCTGTGTTCATCAGAGATATTGATCCGTAGTTTTCTTTTGGCTGTTGTTGTATTGTCATCTGACTTTGGTATTAAGGTAATGCTGGCCTCACAGAATAAGTAAGGGAGAATTCCCTCCTCTTCATTTTTTTTTTTTGAATAGTTTGAGGAGGATTGCTATTAGTTCTCCTTTGTGTGTTTGGTAGAATTTGTCAGTGAATCCATCTAGTCCTGGGCTTTTCTTTGTTGGGAGAGTTTTTATTACTGATTCAACCTTGCTACTCATTATTGGTCTTGAATAATTTTCAATTTCTTCCTGCTTCATCTTGGTAGATTTTAGGTTTTCAGGAATTTATCTCTTTTTGCTAAGTTTTTTAGTTTGTTAGTGTTATAGTTGTTCATAATAGTCTCTGACGATTTCTTGTATTTCTGTGGCATCAGCTGTAATGTCTCTTTTTTCATTTCTGATTTTATTTGGGTCTTCTCTTGTCTTTTTTTGGCTAGTCTAGCTAGTGGTTTATCAATTTCATTCATCTTTTTAAAGAACTTATTTTTTTTGCTGACCCTTTGTATTGTTTTTGTAGTTTCTATTTCATTTAGTTCTGGTCTGATCTTACTACTTCTTTTCTTCTACTAATTTTGGGCTTGGTTTTCAATTCCTTCAGGTGCATCGTTAGACTATTTGAAATCTTTCTACTTTTTTGATGTAGGTGTTTATTGCTATAAACTTCTGTCTTAGCACTGCTTTTGCTGTATCTCACAGGCTTTGGTATGTTGTATTTCAATTTTTTTTGTTTCAAGAAATTTTTTTTATTTCCATCTTAATTTCTTCATTTTTCTATTGGTCATTCAGGAGAATGCTGTTTAATTTCCATGCATTTGTATAGTTTCCAAAGTTTTTCTTGTTATTGATTTCTAGTTTTATTCTAGTTTTATAAGTGTGCCTATCTTTGGGCCCCAGGGTGGCATATGCTGGCATTAAGTATTAGTGGGTTCAGGCAGGCCAATTCTTGGGCCTTTAGTGGCTTTTTCAGGTGTCAGGAATGGCAGCTATGGGCTGGGCAGGTAGGTACGTTCACAGACCCATTGGCAATGGGTGTGTTGTGGCTGATGGCAGTAGCAATAGTGAGACAACCGTCTGGGACCCAAGTGGTACTCACTGGTGTTGGCGGTGGCTATGAGAAGTTGGGTGGTCCTGTCCTCAGGCCCATAGGTGGTGCATGCAGGTAGGTGCCAGCAATGGTGGTAGCGGAAGGTTTAGTGGGCTTACTCTCAGACCCTGGGAGGGGTGCTCATGTGCCTTACAGGTGACATGAGTCTCTTGTAGGCAGCATATAGTTGGTTCTTGTTTTTAAAAACTCCATTCACCCATTCTAATTTTTCTAATCAGAGAATTTAATCCATTTACATTCAAGGTAATTATTAATAGGTAAGGACTTACTACTGCTATTTTGTTAATTTTTGTTTTGTTGTTTTGTAGATTCTTTCTACCTCTCTTGCTCTCTTCTTTTGTGGTTTGATATTTTTTGTCGTGTATGCTTTGAATCCTGCTAAAGATTTTTTTCTTTGTGGTTACCACGACACTTAGTTAGAATATCTTGCTCTTGTAATAAGCTATTTCAAGCTGATAACAAGTTTAATTGCATACAATGACTCAACAGTTTTACTCCCTCCCTAACATGTTGTTTTTGATATCAGAATTGATATCATTTTATAATGTATATCCTTGAAAATTTATTTTAGCTATAGTTATTAACAGTTTTGTATTTTTACCCTCATGTTGGGATAAAATTGTCTTACATCCCATCATCACAGTCCTAAAATATTCTGAGTATGACTCTATTTTGCTTATACTATTGAGTGTTGTGCTTTCATATGTTTCATGTTATTAGTCAGCAGCTTTCTGTTTCAGTTTTTAAAACTTTCTTTTGCAATTTCTGTAAGGCGGGCATAGTGGTAATGAACTCCCTTAATTTTTGTTTGGGAAAGTTTCTATTTCTTCCTCAACTGGGGAAGACAGCTTTGCTGTCTTTGCTTGGTAGGCAGTTTTTTTCCTTCAGCACTTTAGTACATCATCACACTGACTCCTGGCCTGCAGGGTTTGTGTTCAGAAATTACAATTGTATTGGCACTCCTTTGTGTGTGATGTGTTTCTTACCTTCTGAAGCTCTCAGAATTTTTGCTTTGTCTTTGATTTTTGATAGTTTGATTATTATGTATCTTGGTGTACTCATCTTTGAGTTTAATTTGATTGAATTTGATTAGGAACGGGTGCACAGGAACTCTCTGTACTTTCTCCTCATTTTTCCTGTAAACCTAAAACTACTCTAACAGGTAAAGTCTATAGATAAATAAATGTATAAATGGCTATGACTCAACTAAGAGTGCTATCTCTCCACCAGGATTTCTAAGGCTGCTCTGGTGTGCAGCAAGTAGCCTGAAAGGGGATGTTAAGATTATCTTCACCCATACACATAATAAAACTCTTTTAAAAAGTAAATCGTATTGTGTATATTTAAGGTATACAACATGATGTCATAAGATTCATCTATATATGTCATATATATATGCATCTCTACTATAGTAACCATCTTACTGTATCTATATACTACACATAATTTTTACTATATATATATACACACACACTACACAAGCATATATATATGTAGAGTTTATATGTGTGTGTGTGTATATATATATACACAAATGGTTACAATAATGGAGATTACTACGAACATATAGCTAAAGGTTACTATAGTGGAACAAATTAACGTATTCATCAGCTCACTTAGTTAACCATTTTCCCCCTGTGGTGAGAACAGCTATAAACTCATTTAGCAACATTCTTAATATCATACATTAACTATAGCTCTCATCTTTTTACATTATATTTTTGGACTTGTTCACCCTACATATTTGCAACATTGTATCATTTGATTAATATCTCCCCATTTTCTTCCTCCTGCCCGACTATGGTAACCATGTCCTATTCTCTATCTCTCTATATTTGGACTCCTTTTAATTTTCTCTTGATTTGACTTTGCTCCTGACTCTCTCATACTTTCTTCCTATTTTGCTGAGTCCCTGACCTAGCAGCCAGGGAGAGTAGAGGTGAGAAAAAGAAAAAGAGGAGGAGGAAGAGAAGAACGAGGAGATGGTGGAGGAGGAGACTTGGCTGAGAACAACAGTTATTTATCACAGAAATCTCATAGAGAACAAAAAGGACTCTTCTCAGTAACCAACAGAAAGGGAGATTATAATTGAAATGAAAGGATTGGATGATAAAATGCAAAAGCAGTAATAACTTTCTTTGTGGTTTATTTTAGTGGCTTTGAATCAAGCCATCCTGCTCTTCAAAGACATGTGTCTTGTTCATCTCCCCCACCCCTCATCCCCCAAACTCCATTTGGAACTATCTGAAGACCCAGTGAACTAAAATCCTGCAAAGGATGCAGGAGCCTTAGAGCCATCAGCACACAAGGGTCCATGCCAGAAAGTGTACCTGTTCTTGTTTTCAAAGTTCTGCTTCATCTCAGCACAGCGGAGGTCCATTTCATTGGAGAGCTGGAAATAAAATCAGCATCAACAACACAAGACTGAGGACCCCGTCCCATTCTGATCTGCACCTTCTGAAAAACCTTCCAATTCATGGGGCACGGCTCCCTTCCCGCCCCTCTTCCACTGTGCTCTGCAGTGCCAGAGAGCACATTATTAATAAGGGAACAGAACAATTTGTGCCTTGCTCTATGTTGTTTTCTACTTATTCAGTTCATAATGTTGGTGCATCTTTTTCACTGACTGGTTTTTTTGGGTAGGTCTGGTCTCCGGTGCTAGACCATCATCTCTGTTACATCATGGCCTTCAGATTTTTGGATATGTAATTCAATTGAGCAATCATTTATTGAACAAAGGGCTTGGCTTGGAAGAGCCAAAGAGGACTAAGACTCAGATCTTGCCTTCAAGGAACTTAAAATCTAGTGTTAATCCTTGTTGACAGTATAATTCCATTCTAGCAGGCAGGATTTGCTCACTTTCAGGTGAAACATTAATTTTATCTTGCCCATGAAGATGTTAGCTAATGTAAGGTCACTCACCAATTTCTGGGCAGACTGGTGGTCTCTGTTCATTTGTTCAATTATTGCTGTCAGCTCTGAAATTTGCTCTTGTAGGTCAGAAATGATGTTGGCCCTGTAGGAGAAGTAATTCTTCTATCACCCACAAAGCTTACCATTCCATGCCACTCAGACCCCTGAGCATGACTGACTCTGGCCTGGTGAGAGCTGGCCATGTCCTGCACCTGCTCCATCATTATGAGGTGGGGGTGGAGGGATAGGGACAGTCTTAGAGAAGGCATTTGGCAATAAGGCAGTTGAGGCTCAGATCTGACTCTTTTGGGTAAGCTCACTAGACTTGAACAGGATGGTTTGATGCCCTACTGAGTAGAAGGAAAATAAGAATATGTCAGAAATTTATTAGAGTTTGACCTTGATTTGGTGATGATGGTTGAAACAGAGGATGAAGTTCAGGGGATTAGGAAATTAGAAGATGTGCAATAGGATTGATGCTGACTGTGAACCACAGACAAGGACTGGGCCAGAGATGGGACTAAGAGGGGATTTAAGAGAGTGGCTTTCAGCACAGGTCATAGTTTCCTGTGTTTCTGGGTCTAAGGCTGCCATGATATCTGTAAATTATTTAACTCTGTCTGGTTGGGCTACAGTGACAAGGCAGCAGGTGGTGCCATGTGCAGTGGAGCTGAGAGGAAGTCCTCAATGCAAGATGCTTTGACCTCTTTGGTCAACCACCTCCCATGTCTAACTGAGCACAGAGAGAATGTGGGCTGACAAAACAAGAGAGGGGATACAGGAGGAGACAGTCCCAGGGTATGAGAAAGAAAAGGCATGAGAAAGTTGAATAATAGGGAGCCCCTATCTTTTGAACACGATCCTCACTATAAACAACACTCACAGTTTTACCAGTGAATACATCAAGCACACGTTTTCATGTTTTATTGTGCACAACGGGTGACAACTTCCTTGTGAGGCCAAGAGGTGGGCTGTCGTGCTAGCTTGACTATAAGCGCATGCCCCATTCTCTTCCTGCAGAGGGCTATGGATAAGCAGGGAAAAGAAAGCAGAGGCTGAATGCCCTTGGGTGGGAAGACAAGAACTTGGGTCCAGCCCCTCTGGGCCAGGTCAGATCAGAGAGACTCCATGGCATGGCATCATTCGACTTGAGGGTCCTTCAGACTCACCCTCAATCTGAATCCCTTCCCAGATGTAACCACTGCTAACAGTTTGGTTGAATTCTGCCAATACACTAGCAGATAGGCAGACGATTTTGTGTGTGTGTGTGTGTGTGTGTGTGTGTGTATGTTTTCTATTGCTGGTCTTTCAGACTTGTGTGTTGAAAAAATAATTCTTACAGCAAAATAAGCCTGAGGGAAGAGGCACTTGGAGAGCCATCAGTAGTGCAGTTAAGAAGTAAGATGCCTGAACATGGGCAGGATATCGGGGAAGCAGAAGATATGAATAAGAGATTAAAGGGTAGAATGAAAAGATGTAGAGATGAATCTGCATCTGTTAATGAAAAAAGAAAGACATGGAGATATACTTGATATGGCATTGGAGGACAGAGAGTGGGTGGGGCCTGAAGACAGACAGGATGGCTGTGCTAACAGGATGAAGTCAGGCCGGAACCTTCCACACTTCATCTCCCAGGGGCATGAGCTGAGTCGTATTTTTGGACATAATGAAAAAGAGGCTGGGCGCGGTGGCTCAAGCCTATAATCCCAGCACTTTGGGAGGCTGAGGCCAGAGGATTACTACCTGAGGTCAGGAGTTAGAGACCAGCCTGGCTAACATGGTGAAATCCCATCTCTACTAAAACTATAAAAATTAGCAGGGTGTGGTAGTGCAAGCCTGTAATCCTAGCTACTCGAGAGGCTAAGGCATGAGAATTGCTTAAACCTGGGAGGCAGAGGTTGCAGTCAGCTGAGATCGTGCCACTAAACTCCAGCCTGGGTGACAGAGAGAGACTTTGTCTCAAAAAAACAAAAAAAAACAAAAAAAAACCATGTGCATTCCAGCCTCCCAGAAACCCTCACTTTACTTAATTTGCATGCCCCAAATTCAGACTAATTTATGGCTCTTCTATCTATTCCTCACCCCAGGAACAATTGCTATCCTTTGGGATCAATCACATAACTCCCAATCAATCTTCATCCTGCCCCTTGGATCTGCTCATGGATGGGATCAGAGGAAAGAGAGGCAGATGTGGAGAGATGCATCATCAGGAAGCAGGGGTGAGGAGGGGGGTGCCCTTGTGGCCCCTCCAGAGCAGGCACCAGTGGCCTGGGTGTGGGCATAGTGGCTTTGGCTTATCCCTGAGGCCAGGCTGAGCTGGTGGGAGTAGCCCCAAGCAGCTGAATGTTGGTTCAACAGCATTACCTGGAAAATCTGTCTTTGTTCGGGATCTCCGATTCCCACCGCTTTTTCCCATCAAACATCTCATCCCCTAAGGTGACAGAAATCTGTTCCCGATTCCGAACAAGTTGATAGCCAGGTGACACGTTGATCACTTCCTAGGCATCAAGGGAAAGTAGGATAAAATGGCAGACTTGGAGTGCTGAGATTTCTCCAAATCTTCTCCTATTGCCTCACTCACATCTTAAAAACAGGGACCTGGGACTCCAGAGCCCACGCCCTTCTGGGCCCTTCACCCATTGTAGCTCATCCTCACATCTCTGAGACTCAAACCTGACGCTTAGTAGGCTCCTGGGTGTCCCTAGGGGCCTCTCAAGCTCTGTGCCACACCAAGCCATTGATGCCCCTGCCCCGCCACTTGTGTTCACCCTTGTGGCTGGAGGTGGGCATGCGGCAACTGCTCAGGTTTTGGAATCACAGAGGCCTGAGTAAATCTTGGCTCTGCCACCAGACAATAGCCATCCAGCATCTCTGTGCCTCAGTTTTCTCATCAGAAAGTAGGGTTAATAACTCCTTCTCAAATGGCTTTTGTGAGGGAAAAACAAAACAACATATGAGAAAATGACTAGGATCGTTGCAAACAAAATGTCATTTCCTCCTCCTTCTCCCATTAGATGCCAAGTCAGAAACCTGGGCAGGGCCTCCGCTGGCCTGGACGAGGGCAAGCCCTGGGGCTCTGAGAGCTGCACAGCACACGCTGCAGCCCCTTGAGCCCTGCCGTTGTCACCCCTTCATGTCTCTCTGAATCACCCTCCTCTCTCCACACCCCTGCCTGACAGCCCCAGGCCACCACCATCTTTCTCTTGGACTCTGACTTCTCTGCCTTCACTCTTGCTCCCCAATAGTTCATCCTCTCCACCTAGAGGGCAATTATATTTTTGCTTGTACATTTTTTCCCTAACCATTAAAGGACTGCATGGTGTTTAAAAACAAACAAACAAACAAACAAACAAAAACTAGATTAACGCAGAATACAGTAAAATGTATCAATTATATCCCACCAGAGACTGCTTCTTCTGAAATATAACTCTTACTTGGTCCTGTGCCTGTGTAAGACCAGTAAAGGCTCCCAGACACCAGAAGGGTCAGGCCCACATTCCCAGGTAGGCACCAAGATCCTTAGAGTTTGGTTCCCATCACCTTCTCTAGTGCCCTCCCGCCCCTGCTCCCCTGAGGGGTCCCGGCTGCCTCTCCCCAGCATTCGTGACTTCCCAAGGTCAGCCGAGGGCTTCCTGCATCTGGGCATGAGCTGTTCACTGGCCTGGACTAGCTGTCATGTCCGGTTTCCCTGGGACACTCTGTTTGCCTTGTGCAAGCAGGAGAGAGTGGCAATTAAATGCCCACTCTGGAATCTGGCTGAGCTGAGTTCAAGTCGTGGTTCTTCCACTTACCTGCCATGCACAATATGCAATAATAACAGCACCTCCTCCCAGGATCTTTGTGAAGATTCAACAAGGTAAGTATAAAAATGTAAAAGGCCCACGCTTGCACATGGTAGGCGCTCAATACATTTTAGTCCCACCGCCCTCTTCCTGCCTTTACTCACATAAAATGATTTATTGCTCTCTTCTTGCCTTGCTGCATGGATTTTCTTTCTGCAAGAGAAAGACATGCTCAGAAAGCAACCAGACAGCAAAGAGAAGTTCAAAGCTTAGGAGCTGAACCCTGAGGCCGCCACCATCTGACTTCTGCTCTCTGACCTGACCTTCTTAGGGGATCCCTAGGATAGTTGGGGAACTCACTGAAGCCGGGCTCCTGAGGGCCCCAAAGTGGGAGCACTCATGAAAAGGTCCTGCCCAAGGAGGCAAAAGAGTTGTCCTATGATGTTGGGCAACTTCTGTTTTGGAGGAGCATAAACCAGCTAGAGGGACCCTTGCATATTCTCCCTGAGTCAAGGCTCTGTGAGTCAGGCGACACCCCTCGCCCCCCTTTTACACACACACGGGCACACACACACTCAGTTCAGGGAACTGTAAGGAACTCTCTTTATTGGAGAATGAAACATTCTATATAAACAAATGTTCCAGATAATGAAATGAATCCCATTAAGATACAAACGTTGAAGTTAAACTTGTTTTTCATTCAAATCTTTATATATACTATATAAAAAATGAATACCATATATGTGTATATGTTCACAGTGACCTTTCCCTCCATCTCCAAAGCCAGCAGCAATTGCATCGCTCTGACCTCTGCTTCTGTTGTCACAGCTCCTTCTCTGACTCTGACACTCTGACCTCCTCTTTCACGTACAAAGAAGGACCTTTGTGATTACATGGGGTCTGGGATAATCCAGGATAATCTCTCCAACTCAAGGTCAGCTGATTAGCAACCTTAATTCCATCTGCAGCCTTAATTCCTCTTTGGCAACATATTTGCAGTCTCTGGGTGTTAGGGTGTAGACGTCCTTGGGAGGGGGTCACTGTCTTGCCCACCACACCCATCACCTCGTTATCTGCTTTGAGCTCATCTCCCACCACTCCCTGCTCACTTGCTCCGCTCATGCCACACTGGCCTCTGCCTTCCTGGAAGAGGTCAGACATGCCAAGCAAGTTCCCACCCCAGGACCTTTGGACTTGCTGGTCCCTCTGCCAAGAGTGCTTGCCCCAGGCATCATCAAGGCTCCTTCTGTCCCCTTTACACAGGGACTCGCCCGACCTCCCTACATAAAGTATCCCCACCCTCACAGCCCCTCCCACTTTGCCTGCATTGTTTTTCTGTGTAGCACTTGCCAACCTCAGATGTAATAACTAGTTTATGGTCCTCTTCCCCTCCCTCACTAGAAGATAAGTGCCAGGAGAGTGGAGACTTTATTGTGTTTCTGGCTGTTTTCCCAGCACCTGAAACAGTGCCTAATAAATAATAGGTGTTCAATAAATATTTTCCAAAAATTAATGGAATACAAAGATTCATACAAAGACCTAAAACTAAGATACATTTCTAAGCTTGTAAAATGTGAGTAAAATTTTTAATTTGTGATTAAAACCAAGATGCAACCCACAGAAAATCTTAGACACAGGAAAGTAATCAGCTAAAGAGTGGGTCACCACCCTAAATGCATGGGAGGGTCAAGGCTCTGTGACAAAAGGGCGTATCAAGCTTTGGGCTCGAGGGCAGAAAAGAGCTATTGAGGGCACCCCTGTGGAGAGCAGTTGATACAGTGACTTTGAATCAAATGATGCAATGACTTTGGAAGCTGTGGATGCAGAGGACCCCAAAATCTACATGTAGGATCTGAGGTTTGCGAGAAATCAAGGTGGATTCTGGCAATTCTCTAACATCCCTGGCATCAATTAGTTCAAGTCAGGCCAGGTGGGAGGGAGATTATTTTATTCACATGCCTTAAACCATTTCTGCCTCACGGACATACAAATACTTAAGGCCAGGAGCAGTGGCTCACGACTGTAATCCCAGCAATTTGAAGGTCGAGGAGGGCTGATCACTTAGGTCAGGAGTTCAAGACCAGCCTGGCCAACACAGTGAAACCCCGTTGTTACCACAAATACAAAAATTACCTGGGCATGGTGATGGGTGCCTGTAATCCCAGCTACTCAGGAGGCTAAGGCAGGAGAATCGTTTGAACCAGGGAGGTGGAGGTTGGATTGAGCCAAGATGGCACCACTGTGGTCCAGCCTGGGTGACACAGCAAGACTCCATCTCAAACAAACAAACTGCTGGGAGCAGTGGCTCACGCCTGTAATCCCAATACTTTGGGAGGCCGAGGCGGGTGGATCGCTTGAGTTCAGGAGTTCAAGACCACCCTAGGCAGCGTGGTGAAACCCCGTCTCTATTAAAATACAAAAAAGTAGCTGGGCATGGTGACTCGCACACCTGTAGTCCCAGCTAGTCGAGACACTGAGGCAGGAGAATCTCTTGAGACTGGGAAGTGGAGGTTGCAGTGAGCCACCGAGGTTGTGCCACTGCACTCCAGCCTGGGCAACAGAGTGAGACTCCATCTCAAAAACAGAAAACAAAACAAAACAATGCTTACTTTGGGGAAACAACAGGTTTTGTTGGTTGGAGGTAATTGTGATTTTTTGGAGCTGGTAGAAGAGGAGTTAGCCTGAAAGTGAAAAACAATAATTAAAACAAAAAAGTTGGAAATTTGGAAACCCTTTTTAACACTCCCAGATTAAGTACATCCCTATAGTGACCCAAAATTGGAATGCATGTTCTGACAGCTGGAATCTTTAAAATCTGAGGCCTTTAAAACTCAGGCCCAAGGCCCTGGCAGTTGTTCACTGTCCCAGGAAGAGTTTGTCCCCCAGTTCCCAAAGCTCTTTATCCCACATGGAGGGGGCAGCTGCCATCAAGGCCCTTTGGTTGGAAGCCGTACTTTGCCTTTGCACCAACACTGAGACTTCCTCATTTAAAATGGCAAAAATCCCAGGCAGGGCTGGCAAGATGAGGGTGCAGCCAACCAGCTGGCAGGGAAGCTGGAGAAAGCAAGGCTTTCTGGCCCACCTGGGATTTTGCTGCCACACTTGCTGTTTTAGAAATCTTGTGAAAGAAATGAGGCTACAAATGGATCCCAAGGTCCCTGTGCCTACCCCATCCCAGATAATTCTTACTTGGACCTCCCTGTGGAGTTCTTGTGTGGTAGTTGAGGGGTCTTGATTAGCTTCCGTGGTCCCAAGTTCCAGGGGTCCCAGCAGGTGCAATAGATGAGAGGGTTGGGGTACATGGCCAAAGGTCAGTGGCAGTCTTGGCTGCTAGATCAGGAGGCTCTTGCTGAAATCGAAAAACAACAGCAGAAAGTTAAACCATTTAGAATCAAAGCAAAAATACAGACAAATTGGGAAGAACCCAGGGAGGACCCAAAGAACAATGGTAGACTCCAGAAGCTGTTGATCTGGTGCAGGGTCTTGGCTATAGGTTAACAGCTCATCCCTTTCAACTCAGTAGACTTGACTTGAAAGCAATTTAAACTTTGCCATAACTGGCCAGGCACGGTGGCTCATGCCTGTAATCCCAGCACTTTGGGGGGCCGAGGTGGATGGATCACTTGAGGTCAGGAGTTTGAGACCAGCCTGGCCAACATGGTGAAACCCCGTCTCTACTAATAATACAAAAATTAGCTGGGCATGGTGGTACACACCTATAATCCCAGCCACTCAGGAGGCTGAGGTGGGAGGATTGCTTGAACCTGGGAGGCAGAGGTTGCAGTGAGCCAAGACTGTGCCACTGCACTCCAGCCTGGGTGGAGAGTGAGACTTCCTCGCAAAAAATAAGATAAAAATAAAATAAAACAAAAATAAAATAAAATAAAATAAAATAAAATAAAATAAAATAAAATTTGCCATAACTGAGTCCTTGCTGTGAGCCAGGTAAAACCGTTCAGTTATTGTTATGCTGATACTACAGATAAGGCTACTGAGGCTCAGAGAAGTCACAGTGGCAGGAAGTTGCAGAGCTGGAAACAAACACAAATCTCCTTGACTCCCAAGCTCCTTCCTTTCCAGCAGGCCACACCAGTTCTCACTGAAGGGAAGAGAAATTCCCACAGCAAGTTCGGCACAGAACTTCCTGGAAAATCAGTTCTGCTGCCTGAGCTACAATGCAACTGAATCTCCTCGTTTCTCATTCCTGGTCACCTCTTTGAATTACAGAGTGGAAACTCCTTCCCTGGCTCCATGAAAACAAAACCCCTATTATGAGAGTCTTGATGAAAGACAACTATCAGATAAACATGGTGGCTTGACCACACTGGCTTATCTTTCTTTTCCAGAATCCAACTAAAATTAGAGTACAGCATTAAAAGAGATTTAATTCCATAAGAGCAAGAAAATGGGAGAGGAGAGAAGATTGCACAAGGGATGTCCCTACATGTTTGGCATCATAACTAGGGCTCTCACCATAGCTCACTACAGCCTATGTGCCTGCAAAGACAGAGTATGAACAAGATGGAGCCAATTCACTCATCAGAGGTCCCAGAGGGTGCAGGACTTGGAACTGGTAGATTACCTGACAATATTGACAGGCAGCTGGTAGATCTGTAGGAGTACATGGTAGGATGAATATTGTCCCTTTCCCTACACCGCATGTCCTAATCTCTGGAAAGTGTGACTATGTTACCTTACATGGCAAAAGCAGCTGTGGTTAAATGAAAGATTTTGAGATACAGAGATTAACCTGAATTATCAGTCAGAGAAGATGTGATAATGGAGGAAGAGGTAGGAGTGATTGAGGAAAAGGTCCGGGAGCCAAGGAATTGGGGCAGCGTCTAGAAGCTGGAAAAGGCAAGGAACGGCCGGGCGCGGTGGCTCAAGCCTGTAATCCCAGCACTTTGGGAGGCCGAGGCGGGCGGATCACGAGGTCAGGAGATCGAGACCATCCTGGCTAACACGGTGAAACCCCGTCTCTACTAAAAATACAAAAAGAAATTAGCCGGGCGTGGTGGCGGGCGCCTGTAGTCCCAGCTACTCCGGAGGCTGAGGCAGGAGAATGGCGTGAACCCGGGAGGCGGAGCTTGCAGTGAGCCGAGATCGCGCCACTGCACTCCAGTCTGGGCGACAGAGCGAGACTCCGTCTCAAAAAAAAAAAAAAAAAAAAAAAAAAAGAAAAGGCAAGGAACAAAATTCCTCCCTGGAGCCTCCGGAAGGAATGCAGCTCTGCTGACCTCTTGATTTTAGCTCAGTGAGACTCATTTTGGGCTTTGACTTTCAGAACTGTAAGATAATAAATTGGTGTTGTTTGAAGCCACTAAATTTGTGGTAACTTCGTTACAGAGCAATCAGAACCAGAGCATTTGGGAGTGTAGGTGCGGGATTGGCAATACAAACATAGAAACCTAAGAAAATAAAATGTGCAATTACTCCAAGCTAGAAAATATTGAACGAGAAAGTAAACATAATCATAGTATGGCACACACTCATATGTATCAAATGTAAATACTTAACATTGACTTAGCCAAAAAGTGAATTGTGACTACACGGGAAGAATGAGCGGAATGGGGATGTGTAAGAGCCAAATCCTCATCTGATGTACCAGAAAGAAAAATTAACATATGGAGCACAGACAAATTATTTGCAAGTATGAGGTAAAATTCCAAAGAAATAGATAACAGAGTTGAAAATAATTGCCTCTAGGAGCACATTGAGAAGTAGTACTGAAAGGTTGGGGGTGGGGCAGAAATTGAGACTTTTCCTTAATGAATTTTTAACATTATTTGATTTTTAAATAATGTCAGTGGATATTTCTTTTCTCTTTTCTTTTCTTCTTTTCTTTTTTCTTTTCAGAGTTTCGCTCTGTCACCCAGGCTGGAGTGCAGTGGTGCAATCTTGGCTCACTACAACCTCTGCTTCCTGGGTTCAAGTGATTCTCCTGCCTCAACCTCCTGTAGGTGGAGGCCTCCAGCCTCCTACAAGTGCCCACCAGTATGCCTGGCCAATTTTTGTATTTTTAGTAGAGACTGGGTTTTGCCATGTTGGCCAGGCTGATCTCGAACTCCTGGCCTCAAGTGATCCTCCTGCCTCGGCCTCCCAAGTGCTGGGATTACGGGCATGAGCCACTGTGCCCGGCCATGTCAGCGGATATTTCATTAGTAATAAAAACAAATGCCAAAAATGTTATAAGAATCAATAGCCCAACAGAAGCATTAAAATGATAACAGATTTAACTCAAATTTCTAAGTCTATGATTAGTTTTCAATATTATACTGGAATACATTTGCTTAAGAACCAGTCAAAAAAATGAAATCAACCTTTTTCTCCAACATGACTGACGCTTGAGAAATCCACTGATGGTGTCTAATGACCTTAAGAGCTAGAGAGGACCTTAAGGTTGGATCTGTTTTCCATATGAAGATACTAAAACTCAAAGAAATGAAGTGACTACTCACCCACTCGTAACTGCTCCTTTAACAGCACAAATCTTTAGAGCCTCGTGCTGTGAGTACTGTGCTAGATGCTGGCTGGATTTTGCCCTCAGGGAGCTTGCAGTCAGTAGAGGAGTCGGCAGAAAGAGAGCTAAGTGAGCAGTGGAGTGAAGGCAACAGACCTGGCCTTGGAATAAAGGCAGAGTGTGCAGGGGTTGGCTGGGTCAGAGGCCTGGGACTAGGGGATCTTCTGCAATAGATGTCAGGGCTAGAAAGGAGTCCAGGAGACTGGCTGAACAGCGAAGGCCTAAAGAGCAGGTGACAGGGCCGCCATTTATAACTGTCCACACTCCACTGTGTTTGGGGGCCTGTCAGGGCCAAGTCAAGGAGAGGAGGTCAGAGAAGCAGATGGGATTGAGTGCCCAGGTAGGAAGATGATGCTACAAGGGGCTAGAACTCAGGTGATAGTCTGAAGGGAGGCTGCCACAGTAGCAAAAAAGAAGCTCTGTTTCTGCTTCGAACCTTCTCTCTGCTTCCTGTAGGAAAGGGGCCAACCCTGAACTTAGGAGATTTAGCAGGAGTCCATGGGGCAGGAAGTGAGAGGTTAAGGCAGGCCCACTTCTAGCAACTGCCTTCTCTCTTGTTGAAGGCCAGGACTCCACCCTGGAGAGCTCTTTGTGCCTCAATACCTCCACTAAGCCTTGCGAAGTGGCTTGTCCACAATGGGCATTTGATGCATATTTCTTACCTGACTAGTAAACTTGATGGTTGTAATCAGCTCATCACGGTGTTTGGAGCCAGCTCAACAAAGAGGAAAAAGACAGTGCGGTGGCTCATGCCTGTAATTCCAGCACTTTGGGAGGCCAAGGCAAGCGGATCACTTGAGGCCAGGAGTTCAAGACCAGCCTAGCCAACATGGCGAAACCCTGTCTCTACTAAAAACACAAAAATTAGCCGGGTGTGGTGGCACACGCCTGTAATCCCAGCTACTCGGGAGGCTGAGGCAGGAGAATCACTTGAACCCATGAGGTGGAGGTTGCAGTGAGCTGAGATCTCGCCACTGCACTCCAGCCTGGGTGACAGAACAAGACTCTGTCTCAATAAATAAATAAATAGAACAAAAAACAAAAACAAAGAGAAAAGAGATTCACAGATGAAACTGCCAAAATGTTGTAATCATCATTACCATATTATAAATAATATCAAACGTTTGCATTCAAAAGCCAGAAAGCAGAGGTAAATTGTATGGGTGATACAATCACTCAGTGGAGTTTTACATAGATTTTCAATGATCTATGATGAATGTGTGGTTGTTTCCTTTTCTTCTTCCCCATGATAAATGATGTCTTGGTATCTATTCTTTTGCTCTTAAGAAAAAAAAAAATGGCCTTACAGGTGTGGTGGCACATGTCTGTAATCCCAACACTTTGGGAGACTGAGGTGCGAGAGTCGCTTGAGGTTAGGAGCTTGAGACCTGCCTGGGCAACATATTGAGACTCTGTATCTACAAAAAATTTTAAAAATAGCTTAGTGTGGTGGAGTGTGCCTGTAGTCCCAGCTACTTGGCAGATGGCGTGGGAGGATCACTTAAGGCCAGGAGTTTGAGGTTGCAGTGAGCTATGATCACACCACTGCGTTTCAGCCTGGGTGACAGCACAAGACCCTGTCTCTAAAAAAATAAATAAATAAAATAAAAATAAAGGCCTTTCTCTTTGAACACCCATAGGAGTGATACTCAAAATATTTAACAACCAGTACGACAAGGCTATTGAATAATCAACCAGGGTTGGAACAGGGTCCTGGGGGATCTCACTCCCACCTCCGTGCCGTGCATTAAGTCCTTAGCTGCTCAATCATGAGGTGGTCTGGGGGTGCCAGGGAGGAGTTGGGACAACCAAGGTGGCAAGGAGGACATGCAAGGGGCTTGGACAATGGTCATCTACCAATCAATATGGCAGTATTTTATTTATTATTATTATTATTATTATTATTTTGAGACAGAGTTTTGCTCTTGTTGCCTAGGCTGGAGTGCAATGGCAGGTTCTCGGCTCACTGCAACCTCTACCTCCGAGGTTCAAGCGATTCTCCTACCTCAGCTTCCCCAGTAGCTGGGATTACAGGCACCCGCCACCACGCCTGGCTAATTTTTGTATTTTTGTAAAGATGGGGTTTCACCATATTGGCCAGGCTGGTCTCAAACTCCTGACTTCAGGTGATCCACCCACCTCGGCCTCCCAAAGTGCTGGGATTACAGGTGTGAGCCACCATTCCCAGCCTGTATGGCAGTATTTTAATATTTCAGTAGCTAAAATCAGTCCTTGACTTCTCATAGCTTCTTAAGTGGGAACCACTTCTAACAGATTTTGGGGGCATCCTTCCAGAAATGCATATAATCTTACATGTCTTGCATATAGAACTTAACCTGTAGAGAAGCATAATAGATTTTTAAAAAATGATTTGCCTAAATGAGAGCATACTTTGCACATGATGTTGCATCTTGTTCTTTTTATGTAACAGGATATCTAGTAGATATTTCCACGTCATCACGGATAGATCTGCGTTTACAGTGGCTTGACATCGAATAGCTCTAATCATCGAGGGATGTGTGAGTGTGTGTAAGGATTCTTTCTCCCTTTTTTTTTCCTTTCTCGCACTTCTCCCTGATGATTTTACCTGAGGCTCGCCCTAACAATAGTCACCAGTGAGCCGGCAGGGGCTTCAGAGAAGTTACTGGTTAGTATTAATAATCAGTAGAAAAAATAATATAAAACATCTTTTCCAAAGAGCTTACCTTGGACTGCCCAAAGATCTGTTATTCTCATGTGGCCCGAGTCAAGCATCTTAAAGAAATCACAATGTTAGAGAGAAATGGTTCCCCATCAACACAGAATCAGAGTTTACTTTAGATCAAATCCAGAGGTTCCAGAACTCAAGACTTTAGTGGCCATTCCAAGTGGTTGAAATGCCGAAGCAGAAAATTCACGGTATACGTAGTGTAGGAAGACAGACTTCTAGTGAATCCAATCAAAGGCTTTTACAAAGGCTGGCCTGGCACAAACATGAATTTCCCTTCTAAAGACAAAACAGTTCACGTTTCTCAGTATTGCAATGAAATTAAACTAGAGGAGGAGGTCACCCCTCCATTCAGATTCCAGTGACTTGGGCCTGAGTTGTGAGGTTTGCCCTTGGGAGATGGCAGGCCAAAGTTTGTTTATATTGTTGCTATGGACACAGAACAATAGCTCCTCATTGGCTCAGGGCTCTTTTCTTCAAGAGAGAAGGTTGGGAGAAACAGCCAATTAAATTCTCCAATACCTAAATCAGTGACCACCCTTAACAGCAAAGAGTTCATACTTTTAACACTGGATTTCCACTTTTAACACTGGATTTCCACTTTCGTCATCAGCCATGGGACAAAAACGCTTAAGATATATCTTCAGAGGAAATAGAATTCAACAGCACTTTTAGGTTTCATTGGTCTGTGGCAATAGTTACCAGGCAGGATCTGTGATGGATTTTTAATTCCTCTGTCATCTACTCACAGAAACCTAAAACTCTAGACACATTTTTCCCTTGAGTTTAAGGCTTTGAAATCTGTGAAAGTAAAAATCCCCCAAGGCAGGGGGATTTTTCAGTCACAAGGTTTTCAGATTTTTTTTTTTTTTTAAATAAAGCTGCTTTTTCTTACTATAGAAAAAAGTACTTGCTTATTATAACCCAGTGGCTTTCATTTTAGTTTTACTGCCACTCATTATAAGAAATATATTTTAAAAATTTTGTAATAAAAAATTTCATGAAATAATACTCTTATTATTTGCTATTCTCATCTATTTCTTTTTCTTCTTTAAATTAAAGCTGATTATAATCCACTAGACTGAGTTCATGGTCCTGGTGGGTCACAACCCCCAGCTTACAAAATGTTCTTCTAAATTAATCTATTCACTCAATGTCACATTTGTTGTCTACCGTGTGCCAGGCACTGTTGCTAGGTGTGGGGATATACTTCAGTTCCTATACTCAATACAATTTGGAGATCAATGAGAAAACAGACAATAAAAAAGCTCAATAAAAGCATAATTAGTTTTTTTTTCCTTTGAGACAGTGTCTCACTCTGTTACCCAGGCTGCAGTGCAGTAGCATGATCATAGCTCACTGCAGCCTCGACCTCCTGGACTCAAGCGATCCTTCTGCCTCAGACTCCCGAGTAGATGGGACTACAGGTGTGCAGCACCATTCCCAGCTAATTTTTTTGACTTTTAGTATACATGAGGCCTTGCTATGTCACCCAGGCTGGTCTTGTACTCCTGAGCTCAAGCGATCCTCCTGCGTCAGCCTCCCAAAGTGCTGGGATTACAGGTGTAAGCCACCATGCAGCCACAATGACTCATACTAAGGGACTCGCCAGAAGCAGTGGGAGTTCATAGCAGGAGTTATCTTCTAGTCCAGTGAGTCAGGTAGCAGTGTTAAACAGAGAAGACATCTGACTAGATCTACATATCAGAAAGATCATTCTGACTGCAATATAGGGAAGCAATTGGAAGGGCCCAGCAAACCAGGTAAGTCTGTGGCAGTGGTCCTCATGGGACCTAACGATGGCCCTGACCGAGGAGCAGCAGTGGGGATGGAGAGAAGACATGATAGGACTTGGTGATTGACTGGATGCTGGGGTGAGGGAAAAGGAGAAGGTGACGATGATTCCTGGATCTCTAGCTCGAGCAACTGAGTTGAGCGTGGTGCCATTTATTGAGACAGGAAAGTCTGGGGGATAAACGGGTTCTGGGGAGCAGATTATTAGTTCAGTTTTGGATATGTTAAAGTGCAGGGAGACTAATAGACAAGTGGTGATGTCTGTTAAAGTTTCTTATATATTTTAGAAGTTCAGAAGATTCTGGCCTAGAAGCAATATTTAGGGGTCTTCAGAGTGGATAATATTCCAAGCCAAGGGAGTAAGTGAGATCACATATATAGAGTATTGCATAAGGAGAGAAGAGGGTCTAGAACAGAGCTCCGAGGACACCAGTATTTACGACAGGATTTTTCAAAGTGTGGGCCATGTGTAGTTAAAATGCATAGACCTGTTGCCTTGATTGCAAGTGACTTACATCAAAGAGTTTTATTAACCTCATGAAATACAGTCTGGAAGTAGTGCTATCAGAGTTGGTGCAAAGATTCAGCAATGTCCTTGGAGAACTGGGCTCTTTCCATCTCTCTGTTATGGCAGCCTCAGTGTGTTGATGGAGGGAAGCCTCTTGGTTGCACTACGGCTGCTTCAACTCCGAGCACCAGGAACAGGCTAGATGAAGAGAGACTTTCAAAGATTAAAAGGAGGGAAAGAACTTAGAGAACAGTTGATAGACTCTATTAGTCATCTAGACAATCTGTCTCCATCCAGAGATTGAATATTTACTTTGAGTGTGTTTAGTGTACAAAATTTTATATTTAAATCCTTTCTTATGATTAAAAAAAAGCAGCAGGATTTGGGTCTTGACTGAAGCGTGGCTAAAAACAGAGATACAAAGGAAGCAAGTGCTGAAGGAAAACCCCAGCCACTCAACTTGGTGAAGGCTCAGCACTAATTACTACTGCTTTGGGTCTCCCCACTCCCCTTTCATCTTTTTGGACATGAGTAAAGCTTTGCCAAGTCCAAAACAGCAGAGCAGAAGGAAATGAAGGCGTTTAGGGGTTAAGTGTTAAGTGCTCTTCTCTTTGATGAAATTGGCAAAGCACTGGCATCCTCACTATCTTCCCCTAAAGCAAAGTGTCTTACTATTTGGAAAAGAGGTGGAGGAGGCCAGAATACCAATAGTAAAACAAAGTATAAGTTGAATAAATGAATGAGAGAAACTGCAACTTAATTCAGACAGTTAACATTATCAAAATTGGTCTGCACAGGGCTTGGGGAAATAGACATCCTCTTGTGTTATGTTGCAGTGTTCATGAAGTGGCAAATATGGTCAGCTGGGAGCATTCGGAGGTTTTCCATCTGTGGAGTGCTATGTGTGGCTCTATGAGAATACTCCCAGTGTGGAAAAGACAGTGTTCTCTTAAGAAGCTTGTAATTATCTCCAACTTGCTCACTTGCTCAACTCTCTTTGATCCTTGTCTTTCAACATCTGACTTTAGAGTGGTGTTAGGCTAACTCCTATGGATCATCCTGAACAGCCCCAACCAGGTAGCCACAGGAATCCTGTGAAAGCCTGCAGTGCTACCCTTGCACCTAGAAAGAGGGGCCACTGTTCTGAGCCCTGGGCTTCAGAGGACTCTGCATAGGACAGGCACACACAGAAACCTACATTTGTTCAAGAACACGTGGGCCCGGGCTGGGTGCAGTGGCTCACACCTGTAATTCCAGCACTTTAAGAGGCCAAGGTGGGTGGATCAACTGAGGTCAGGAGTTTAAGAACAACCTGGCCAACATGGTGAAACCCCGTCTCTACTGAAAATACAAATATTAGCTGGGTGTGGTGGTGCGCGCCTGTAGTGCCAGCTACTCGGGAGGTTCAGGTGGGAGAATTGCTCGGACTCAGGAGGCAGAGGTTGCAGTGAGCCAAGATCATGCCACTGCATTCAAGCCTCGATGACAGAGCGAGGCTCTATCTCAGAAGATGAAGAAGAAGAAAACAACCACCACAACAAAAAAAAAGCAAAACACGTGGGCCCTTGATCTGGAGCTCAGCTCTGAAACAGCAGGAACCATAACCCTAAAGACTCACTCTCATCATTAACCACATTCAGGTCTCAGGGAATGCTTTACCACATCTTTTACCCTTTATCTTCAAAACAAAAGAGGACTGTGCCCAAATGCTATAAAGGTTTGTGGGTCATGCTGCTGCTGAGATCAGACACAGACACTGCTTTGGAGTGCAGGAAAGACTGGGGCAGCAGCAGTAAGGTAAGAGGAAAGGTAACTTGTCAAAACCTCTCAGCATGAATGCAAGGTTTGTGCATAATGAAATATATTCTCCAGTGGTGCTGAGCACCCATTTTTTACTTCTTTTAATGCCTTAATTTGTAATTCCACAGGTATTCGTATACAGGAATGGTATTTGCAAGAGCTACATATGGTGGCTGAAGAACATTGTGCAATATGAATCCTGACTACCCTTAAATTTATATATATGTAGATCTAGATGGAACACGAAGCATGATACCAACTCTTCATATTACTGGATAGATCTAGAGATTGTTTCAGAGGCGGTAAAAACAGCCATAGAAGTGGTAGTGAATTATATGAAATTAAAATACTCCATAGCATTTTCTGGCCCATGATAATGTTTGAATGTGATGTGAAAATCTTGCTTTTGAATAACTGAAGTGATTTTGCTGAGAAGGCAAGACAATCAATTTTGTGAAACAATACTTTGATTTTTATATATTTGGGTTTTCTGTATTTTTCATCATCTCATAACACCTTAGGGGTGCTTTCTTCATAACTTCTTAAACTAAGGAACAAAATACTTCATGCTATTGCTGGCAACATGACCTGCCAGCCAACATTTGTATTTTGGCATCTTTTCCGAATTTGCACAGTAATATTTGCTCATTTGAAAATTTTGTGGCATTTTGGTCCTTAACTCATAAAAACTAATGAAAAACAGAAAAATAAAACTTACTATTAACATAACTCAAATTGAATATAGTGAAACTAGCAATGGAAGTCAACAGGATGCTCAAAGCCCCAAATCTTAACCCTCATCAGAAGGTTTCTGGACTTAAACACATCCACTAGTAGTCATTTGTGAAAGAAAACACAATTAAAGATGATAGCACTAAATTTCATATCAAAGTAGAGTCTCAAACTTCATTTCTCACAAGATGGTCATAATTCTAAATGGATACTGAGTTAAAAAAAAATAGTTTCTGTTTTATTTCCAAGATGGCAGATTAGAGTCTTTAAGTGTGCCTTGGCCCCTTGGAAATAGCAAGATAGTGTGTAAAGATCATCTCTGTGGGTTTTTATTCAAAAAGGAAAATGGGAATCCACTAGAATTGTGAAGGACACCCCAGATGCCAGGGAGGAGAATGTGGACAAACAGCCCCAGTGATGGCATGCAGCTGATAAAAATGAGTGAAGCCCCAGTACATGGGAGAGGCAGAAAGCCTCCCTCTATGACTCACCTTTCCACTTGGGATCCAAGCAACCCAGGCTGAGGGAGAGCACTTTGTTTCTCACAAGTGCTGGAGCTAACTTGGGGAAGCAGCTTAGAAACACTGTGAGAAAAAGACACAGAGAAAAGCTGCAAACATTTTCCTAGACTCGGGACTGAAGGCAGGGTGCCATTTTTAATCCAGGCGTGGACAGTCAGTCATTCTCTGGTGACCTAGCAGTGTGGCCACACAGGCATTTTAGTCTTGGGTCAGCAATTGGAGCACCTGCTCTGGCTTAGGGTAAGGGTCTCCATAGCCAGAACGGTGCAAAGAGCCTCAGCAGTAGGTGCTGGGATTGTGCTCTCCCCCTTTGCATGCCTGAGGTGGGAAGAGAGCTGCTACAGCTGCAGTTTCTCCTGTGTGATGAGACTTGCAGCCAGGGCTAACTTAGTGACCTGGAACTAGTCTGCATATGTCACTGCAGGGTGACCCAGCCAGCTCCCCTGAGATTGTGGTGCAGCAGAGCCCTCTCTGCTCCACCCTCAGGCAGAAATCCAGGCATTTGGAGCACTTGCTTGTCGGGACCAGCAGCCGAGCTGCCCCACCCTTCATGGACATAGATTGTGGTACAGCATGGCTCTCTTTGCTCCACATCCAGGCAGATCTCCAGGTGTCTAGAGCACCCCCTTCCTTGGATCAGCAGCCTGAGTCGTCCTACCTTTCCTGTATATAGATTGTGGTGCAAGGGTGCCCTCTCCACTCCACCTCTAGGCACATCTCCAGGCATTTGGAGCACCTGCTCACATGGACTAGCAGCCTGAGTGCCCTACCCTTCCTGTGCAGAGATCTGGGTGTGGGGAGGCACTCTCCGTTTTGCACCCCAGCAGATCTCCAGGCATTAGGTGCACTTGCTCATCTGGTTCAGCAGCCTGAGCTGCTGCCCCTCCCATTCCAAGACATAGATGATGGTGCAGCAAGGCCCTCTCCACTCCATGACCAGGCAGATCATCAGGCATTCAGAGCACCCATTTGCCTCGATCAGCAGTCTGAGTCACCCAAACCCTCCTGTGCAGAGGTCTTGGTACAGGGGGCCCTCTCTCCTCCATGCTCAGGCAGATCTCCAGGCATTCAGAGCACTTGCTTGCCTGGAACAGCAGCCTGAGCACCCTACCCTTCCTGTGCATAGATCCTGGTGTAGTGGGGCTCCATGCCTAGACAGATCTCCAGGTATCTGGATCAGTGACTCTACTGGATTAGTCTAGGCTGCCCCCATTCCTGAGCAGGGAACTTGGGGTCAAGGAAATTTCCCAAGCATCTCTAGGTGCTTAGTAGTGGCTACCCACTGCATTCCCCCTTGGTGCTGGTGCTTGTACCTGCCATCAGGGGACCTATATTTGGACCTGCCCAGTCCAGCTCTGCCCATTTTGGCCCCTACCTCCCTGTGTCTGAGCAGGGAGCTCAGACCACTATGGACCTCATGAATTAGCTCATTGCCTGAGGTAACAGAGCTATTCCCCATAAACAAGGATCAAGTATACACCCAGTCACATTGGCCAGAGCAGACTCTTACCTATAAGCACCATCTACTGACTTGTAGGTTGAACTGCACAGCCCAATATAAAACCTGCTGACAGAAGTGAAAAGGGTTATAGAAGCAAAGCCAAAAGACCCTACCCAGCATTCTTAATAGTCACACTCCCTAGAGAGGGGGGAAAAGGGAAAGAGAAAGAAAAAGAAAAAAAAAACCAACAATATTATAGGGAAAGAAGGAAAAATAAATAATCCTACCCACATGAAAATCACTATAAAATTAAAATGCCAGCATCTCCAGATGAGAAGGAATCAGTGCGAGAATTCTGGCACCACAAAAAATCTGAATATAATGACACCACCAAAGGATCAAACTTGCTCTCCAGCAATGGTCTATACCCAAAATAGCAACTCAGAAAGAACAGTTACATAATTCAAAGCATGGATTACAAGGAAGATCAATGAGACCCAAGTCAAAGTTAAAAATCAACAACACAAAACTTCTAAAGCAATCCAGGAAATGAAGGAAGAGATAAATATGGTTAAAAAGAAATCAATCAGAGCTTCTGGAGTTGAAAAACTCACTCAGGGAATTTCAAAATACAATTGAAAGCTTTATCAATAGACTGGACTGAGCAGAAGAAAGAATTTCAGAGCTTGAAGACTGATCATTTGAGCTAACTCAGTTACATAAAATAAGGAAAAAATAATTTTTAAAGGTGAACAAAGGCTTCGAGAAATATGGGATTATGTAAAACAACCAAACCTATGAATTACTGGCATTCCTGAGAAGGAAAAACATATTTGAGGGAATAATTCAAGAAAGTTTCCTTAATCTTGCTAGAGGTAGACATCCAGATACAAGAAATTCAGAGAACACCTGCAAGATACTATACAAAACGAGCATCACCAAGGCATACAGTCACCAGACTGTCCAAGGTCAATGCTAAATAAAATACTTTTTTTTTCCAAGATGGAGTCTCACTGTCACCCAGGCTGGAGTGCAGTGGCATTATCTTGGCTCACTGCAGACTCCTCCTCCGGGGCTCAAACAATTCTCATAACTCAGCTTCCTGAGTAGCTGCGACTACAGGCGCACACCACCATGGTCAGCTAATTTTTATATTTTTAGTAGAGACCGGGTTTTGCCATGTTGGCCAGGTTGGTCTTGAACTCCTGACCTCAAGTGATCTGCTGACCTTGGCCTCCCAAAGTGCTGGGATTACAGGTGTGAGCCACCACGCCCAGCAGAAAACATCTTAAAGGCAGCTAGAGAAAAAGGTCGGATTGTGTACAAAGGGAATGCATCAGGCTAACAATGAACTTCTCAGCAGAAACCTTACATGCCAGGGGAGATTGGAAGTCTTTTTTCAGCATTCTTAAAGACAAGAAATTCCAACCAAGAATGTCATATCCCTCTAAATTAAGCTTCATAAGCAAAGGAGAAAGAAAATATTTTCTAGATAAGCAAGAGCTAAGGGATATGTTACCACCAGATCAGCTGTACAAAAGATTCTTAAAGGAGTTCAAAACACGGAAATGATAGAATGATATCTGCTATCACAGAAACACACTTTTAAGAACATAGCCTATAGATCCTATAAAGCAACCACACCATAGAAATTACAAAACAACTGCTAACAATCTCATGATAGGATCAAACCCTTGCACATCAATATTAACCTTGAATGCAAATGGTCTGAACACCTCACTTAAAAGGCACAAGGTGGCAAGTTCAATAAAAAACAAGAGCCATCCACTTGCTACCTTCAAGTGACCATTCTCACACATTAATGACATCCATAGGCTCAAAGTAAAGGGTTGGAAAAAGATTTACCATGCAAATAGAAAACAAAAAATGGGTAGGGGTTGCTATTCATATATCAGATAAAACAGACTTTCAACCAACAAGAGTAAAAAAATGACAAAGAAGGGCATTACATATGATAAAGAGTTAATTCAACAAGAAGACTTAACTACCCTAAATATATACACAGCCAACATTAGAGCAACCAGATTCATAAAACAGGTACTTCTACAAAAAGACTTAGCCACACAATAGTAGTGGGGGACTTCAACACCACATTGACAGCATTAGAGAGATCACTGAGGCAGAAAATGACAAAGAAATTCCAGACTTAGCTTCAACACTTGACCAACTGGGCCTAATAGACATCTACAGAATATTCCACCCATCAACCACAGAATATACATTCCTCTCATCTGCACACAGAACAGACTCCAAGATTGACCACATGCTTGGCCATAAAGTAAGTTTTAACAAATTAAAAAAAAAATCAAAATCATAGCAACCATACTCTCAGACCATAGTGGAATAAAAATAGAAATCAGTATCACGAAGATGCTCAAAACCACATAAGTACATGGAAAATAAATAACTTGCTCCTGAATCACTTTTGGATAAATAATGAAATTAAGGTAGAAATAAAAAAATTCTTTGAAATTAATGAAAACAGAAACAACATATCAAAATCTCTGGGATACAGCAAAAGCAGCATTAAGAGGAAAGTTTATAGCAGTAAATACCTACCTCAAAAAGGTAGATAGATCTTAAATTAATGATCTAACATCACCAATAGAGGAAATAGGAAAAGAACAAACTAATCCCAAAGCCAGCAAAGAAAAGAAATAACTAAAGTCAGAGCAGCACTGAATGAAATTGAGACCCCAAAATCCATACAAAGAATCAATGAAACCAAAAGTTGGTTCTTTGAAAAAAATAAACAAGACTGATAGATGGCTAGCTAGATTAACAAAGAAAAGATCCAAGTAAGCCTAATCAGAAAGGACAGAGGTGACATTATGACCGACAGAAATACAAAAGATCCTCAGAGATTATCATGAACACCTCTATGCACAAAAACTAGAAGCCTAGAGGACATGCATAAATTCCCAGAAACACACAACTTTCCAAGATTAAATCACGAAGAAATAAAAAACCTGAATAGTCCAACATTGAGTTCCAAAATTGAATCAGTAATAAAAAACTTAACAACCAAAAAAAAAAACAAAAACAAAAAACAAAGGCCCAGTCCATAAGAATTCACAGTCAAATTCTACGAGATGTACAAAGAAGAGCTGGTACCAATCCTACTGAAACTATTAAAAAAAAACTGAGAAGGAAGGACTTCTCCCTAACTCATTGTATGAATCATTCTGATCCCAAAACTGGGCAAAGACACAGACACAATGAAAAAACAAAACTGAAGGCCAGTATCCCTATGAACATAGACACGAAAATCCTGAACAAAATACTAATAAACTGAATCCAGCAGCACATCAAAAATCTAATCCACCATAATCAAGTAGGCTTCATTCTTGGAATGCAAGGTTGGTTAAACATATGCAAATCAACAAATGTGATTCACCATATAAACAGAATTGAATTAAAAACAAAAATCTGGCCAGGTGCAGTGGCTCATGCCTGTAATCCCAGCACTTTGGGAAGCTGAGGCAGGTGGATCACCTGAGGTCAGGAGTTTGAAACCAGCTTGGACAACATGGTGAAACCCTGTCTCTACTAAAAATACAAAAATTAGCTGGGTGTGGTGGCACACACCTGCAATCCCAGCTACTCAGGAGGCTGAGGCAGGAAAATCATTTGAACTCTAGAGGCGGAGGTTGCAGTGAACCGAGATTGCATCACTGCACTCCAGCCTGGGTGATAGAGTGAGACTCTGTCTCAAAAAATAATAATAATATGATCATCTCAATAGATGTAGAAAAGGCTTTTGATAAAATCCAACATCACTTCCTGATAAAATATCTCAAGATACTAGGCATCACAGGAAATTATCTCAAAATAATGAGAGCAATCTATGACAAATCCATGACCAACATCATAATGAACAGGCAAATATAGGAAGCATTTCCATTGAGAACAGGAACAAGACAAAGATGCCCATTTTTACCACTCCTATTCAACATAGTACTGGCAGATTTTGCCAGAGCAATCAGGCAAGAGAAAGAAGCAAAAGGCATTCAAATAGGAAAAGAAGCTAAACTATTTCTCTTTGCTGATGATATGATTGTATACCTAGAAAATCCTAGACTCTGCCAAAAGTCTCCTGGAACTGATAAACAACTTCAGTAAGTTTCAGGATACAAAAATCAGTAGCATTTCTATATAGCAATGACATTCAAGCTGAGAGCAGAATCAAGAACTCAATTCCACTTACAACAGCCATACAAACATACACACAATAGCTAGGAATACATCTAATCAGGGAGGTGAAAGACAGCTATAAGAAGAACTGTAAAACACTGCTGAAATAAATCACAGATGACACAAATGGAAACATATTTTATGATAATGGATAGGAATACTCAATATCATTACAATGGCCATACTGCCCCAAACAATGTACAGAGTGAACACTATTCCTATGAAACTACCAATATCATTTGCCACAGAACTAGAAAAAAAGCATTCTAAAATTCATATAGAACCAAAAGGAGCCTAAAGAGCCAAAGCAATCCTAAGCAAAAAGAGAAAAGCTGGAGGCATCTCACTACCTGACTTCAAACTACACTACAAAGCTACAGTAACCAAAACAGCATTGTATTGGTACAAAAACATAGATCAATGAAACAGAATACCAAATCCAGAAATAAAGCCAAACACCTACAGCCATTTGATCTTTGACAAAGTCAACAAAAATAAGCAGTGGGAAAAGGACTCCCTATTCAATAAATGGTGTTGGGTTAGCTGGCCAGCCATATGCAGAAGAATGAAACTAGACCCTTACCTTTCACCATATATAAAAATCAAAGATGGATTAATGATTTAAATATAAGACCTCAAAACTATAAGAATCCTAGAAGAAACCTAGGAAACACTATTTTGGACATGGGCCTTGGGAAAGAATTTATGACTAAGCCCTCAACAGTAAATAGACAACCTATATAATATGAGAAGAATATTTGCAAACTATGCATCTGACAAACGTCTAATATCCAGGATCTATAGGGAACTTAAACAACTGAATAGGCAAAAACTAAATAAACCCATTTAAAAATGGTCAAAACACGTGAACAAACACTTCTCAAAAGAAAACATGCAAGTGGACAACAAACATGAAAAAATGCTTACCATCACTAATCATAACAGAAACGCAAATCAAAACCACTGTGAATATAAGATCTCACACCAGTCAGAAGGGCTATCATTAAAAAGTCAGAAAAATAAGGTATGTGGGAGCCCTGGGCAAGATGGCCGAATAGGAACAGCTCTGGTCTACAGCTCCCAGTGAGATCAATGCAGAAGGCAGGTGATTTCCACATTTCCAACTGAGGTACCTGGTTCATCTCATTGGGACTGGTTGGACAGTAGGCGCAGGCCAAGGAGGGTGAGTTGAAGCAGGGTAGGGCGTTGCCTCTTCTGGGAAGCCCAAGGGGTTGGGGAACTCTCTCTCCTAGCCAAGGGAAGCCATTAGGAACTGTACCATGCACTGCAGCCCAGATACCGTGCTTTTCCCACGCTCTTCACAACCCACAGACCAGGAGATTCCCTCTGGTGCCTATGCCACCAGGGCCTTGGGTTTCCAGCACAAATCTGGGTGGCCGTTTGGGCAGACACTGAGCTAGCTGCAATTTTTTTTTTTTTTTTTTCATACTCCAGTGGTGCCTGGAACACCAGTGAGAGAGAACAGCTCACTCCTCTGGAAAGCGGGCTGAAGCCAGGGAGCCAAGTGGTCTGGCTTGGCGGGTCCCACCCCCAAAGAGCCCTGCAAGCTAAGATCCATAGGCTTGAAATTCTTGCTGCCCGCTCAGCAGTCTGAGATCGATCTGGGACACTTGAGCCGAAATAATGAGTTATTTATGACAAACCCGTAGCCAATATCATACTGAATGGGCAAAAACTCGAAGCATTCCCTTTGAAAACTGGCACAAGACAGGGATGCCCTCTCTCACCATTCCTATTCAACATAGTGTTGGAAATTCTGGCCAGGGCAATCAGGCAGGAGAAAGAAATAAAGGGTATTCAATTAGGAAAAGAGAAAGTCAAACTGTCCCTGTTTGCAGATGACATGATTGTCTATTTAGAAAACCCCATTGTCTCAGCCCCGAATCTCCTTAAGCTGATAAGCAACTTTAGCAAAGTCTCAGCATACAAAATCAATGTGCAAAAATCACAAGCATTCCTATACACCAATAACAGACAGAGAGCCAAATCATGAGTGAACTCCCATTCACAATTGCTTCAAAGAGAATAAAACATCTAGGAATCCAACTTACAAGGGATGTGAAGACCTCTTCAAGGAGAACTACAAACCACTGCTCAATGAAATAAAAGAGGACATAAACAAATGGAAGAATATTCCATGCTCATGGATAGGAAAAATCAATATAGCGAAAATGGCCATATTGCGCAAGGTAATTTATATATTCAATTCCATCCCCATTAAGCTACCAATGACTTTCTTCATAGAATTGGAAAAAACTACTTTAAAGTTCATATGGAACCAAAAAAGAGCCCGCATTGCCAAGACAATCCTAAGCCAAAAGAATAAAGCTGGAGGCATCATGCTACCTGACTTCAAACTATACTACAAGGCTACAGTAACCAAAACAGCATGGTACTGGTACCAAAACAGAGATATAGACTAATGGAACTGAACTGAGCCCTCAGAAATAATACCACACATCTACAACCATCTGATCTTTGACAAACCTGACAAAAACAAGAAATGGGGAAAGGATTCCCTAGTTAATAAATAGTGCTGGGAAAACTGGCTAGCCATTATGTAGAAAGCTAAAATTGGATCCCTTCCTTACACCTTATACAAAAATTAATTCAAGATGGATTAGAGCTGCACAGAATTGGAAAAAACTGCTTTAAAGTTCATATGGAACCAAAAAAGAGCCCACATCTCCAAGACAATCCTAAGTCAAAAGAACAAAGCTGGAGGCATCACGCTACCTGACTTCAAACTATACTACAAGGCTACAGTAACCAAAACAGCATGGTACTGGTACCAAAACAGAGATATAGACCAATGGAACAGAACAGAGTCCTCAGAAATAATACCACACATCTACAGCCATCTGATCTTTGACAAACCTGAGAGAAACAAGAAATGGGGAAAGGATTCCCTATTTAATAAATGGTGCTGGGAAAATTGGCTAGCCATAAGTAGAAAGCTGAAACTGGATCCTTTCCTTACTCCTTATACGAAAATTAATTCAAGATGGATTAGAGACTTAAATGTTAGACCTAATACCATAAAAATCCTAGAGGAAAACCTAGGTAGTACCATTCAGGACATAGGCATGGGAAAAGACTTCATGTCTAAAACACCAAAAGCAACGGCAGCAAAAGCCAAAATTGACAAATGGGATCTAATTAAACTAAAGAGCTTCTGCACAGCAAAAGAAACTACCATCAGAGTGAACAGGCAACCTACAGAATGGGAGACAATTTTTACAATCTACTTATCTGACAAAGGGCTAATATCCAGAACCTACAAAGAACTCAAACAAATTTACAAGAAAAAAACAAACAACCCCATCAAAAAGTGGGCAAAGGATATGAACAGACATTTCTCAAAAGAAGACATTCATATAGCCAACAGACACATGAAAAAATGCTCATCATCACTGGCCATCAGAGAAATGCAAATCAAAACCACAATGAGAAACCATCTCACACCAGTTAGAATGGCGATCATTAAAAAGTCAGGAAACAACAGGTGCTGGAGAGGATGTGGAGAAATAGGAACACTTTTACACTGTTGGTGGGATTGTAAACTAGTTCAACCATTATGGAAAACAGTATGGCGATTCCTCAAGGATCTAGAACTAGATGTACCATATGACCCAGCCATCCCATTACTGGGTATATACCCAAAGGATTATAAATTATGCTGCTATAAAGACACATGCACACGTATGTTTATTGCGGCACTATTCACAATAGCAAAGACTTGGAATCAACCCAAATGTCCATCAGTGACAGATTGGATTAAGAAAATGTGGCACATATACACCATGGAATACTATGCAGCCATAAAAAAGGATGAGTTTGTGTCCTTTGTAGGGACATGGATGCAGCTGGAAACCATCATTCTGAGCAAACTATCACAAGAACAGAAAACCAAACACCGCATGTTCTCACTCATAGGTGGGAACTGAACAATGAGATCACCTGGACTCGGGAAGGGGAACATCACACACCGGGGCCTATCATGGGGAGGGGGGAGGGGGGAGGGATTGCATTGGGATTTATACCTGATGTAAATGACGAGTTGATGGGTGCTGACGAGTTGATGGGTGCAGCACACCAACATGGCACAAGTATACATATGTAACAAACCTGCACGTTATGCACATGTACCCTAGAACTTAAAGTATAATAATAATAAATAAATTAAAAAAAAAAATAATCCCTGATAATTTATTATTAGGTAAGAGAAACCCAGGGAAGCCCACCAGAATGTCAATGAAATAGTTGAATATGGTATTTAAAGGATCTAAATTTTGTTAGAGAATGAAACACAACACTTCTTCATTAGAATATTCCTATTTAAAAATGACTTTTGTTTGTTGTAATGCAATGTTATGTGTATAATTCTAGAAATAATGTTTTCTAAAGCTACATGTCAGCCTGACACCACAAAAATTGTTGGCACGTTTGAAAAACTAGTATACATAAAATTAATTATGTAAAAACATTGGATTTCATGGAATTGGATCTAGTTTGTAAGTGGGCTCCATGTCTCCTGTGTGGAGAAGAAAGATAAATAAATAAAAAATAAAAATATTAATTTAAGAGAAAAAAAAAAAAAAAAAAGATGGATTAGAGACTTAAATGTTAGACCTAAATCCATAAAAACCCTAGAAGAAAACCTAGGTAATACCGCTCAGGACACAGGCATGGGCAAGGACTTCATGTCTAAAACACCAAAAGCAATGGCAACAAAAGCCGACATTGACAATTGGGATCTAATTAAACTAAAGAGCCTCTGCACAGCAAAAGAAACTACCATCAGAGTGAAGAGGCAACCTACAGAATGGGAGAAAAATTTTGCAATCTACTCATCTGACAAAGGGCTAATATCCAGAATCTACAAAGAACTCAAACAAATGTACAAGGAAAAAACAAACAACTCAATCAAAAAGTGGGTGAAGGATATGAAAAGACACTTCTCAAAAGACATTTATGCAGCCAACAGACACATGAAAAAATGCTCGTCATCACTGGCCATCAAAGAAATGCAAATCAAAACCACAATGAGATACCATCTCACACTACTCAGAATGGTGATCATTAAAAAGTCAGGAAGCAACAGGTGGAGAGGATGTGGAGAAATAGGAAAACTTTTACACTGTTGGTGGGACTGTAAACTAGTTCAACCATTGTGGAAAACAGTGTGGTGATTCCTCGAGGATCTAGAAGTAGAGATACCATTTGACCCAGCCATCCCATTACTGGGTATATACCCAAAGGATTATAAATGATGCTGCTATAAAGACACATGCACACGTATGTGTACTGCGGCACTATTCACGATAGCAAAGACTTGGAACCAACCCAAATGTCCATCAATGACAGACTGGATTAAGAAAATGTGGCACATATACACCATGGAATACTATGCGGCCATAAAAAAGGATGAGCTCTTATCTTTTGTAGGGACATGGATGCAGCTGGGAACCATCATTCTCAGCAAACTATCACAAGAACAGAAAACCAAATACTGCATGTTCTCACTCATAGGTGGGAACTGAACAATGAGAACACTTGGACACAGGAAGGGGAGCATCACACACCGGGGCCTGTTGTGGGGTGGGGGGAGGGGGAGAGATAGCATTAGGAGAAATACCTAATGTAAATGACGAGTTAATGGGTGCAGCACACCAACATGGCACATGTGTACATATGTAACAAACCTGCACTTTGTGCACATGTACTCTAGACCTTAAAGTATAATAATAAAAAAAAAACAATAAAAAATAAGATGTAAAAATGATGATGAAGAGATCTGTTATTACTGGTTAAAAATATGCATTAATCATAACTTCTTATCCATCTGTTAACTATTCTTCTTAGGAATTAGAGACAGAATAAGCATTAGCTAGACCTGAAAAAAAGAGATATAATAATAATAATAAAATATGTGCCAGGTGCAGTGGCTCATGTCTGTAATCCCAGCACTTTCAGAGGCCAATGTGGGAGAATCGCTTGAGTTCATGAATATGAGACTAGCCTGGGCAGCATGGTGAGTCCCTATCTCTGCAAAAAATACAAAAATTAACTGGACGTTGTGGCACACGCCGGTAGTTCCAGCTACTTGGGAAGTTGAGGTGGGAGGATCAATTGACCCCAGGAGGTTGAGATTGCAGTGAGCCATGATGGCACAACTGCACTCAAGCCTGGGTGGCAGAGCGAGACTCTGTCTCAAAACAAACAAAAAACAGATACTAGCGAGGCTGTGGAGAAAAGGGAATGCTCATACACTGTTGGTGGGAATGTAAATTAGCTCAGCCACTTTGGAAGGCAGTTTGGAGATTTCTTGAAGAAATTAAAACAGAACTACCATTCAACCCAGTAATTCCACTATTGGGTATATATCCAAAAGAAAATAAATCATTCTACAAAAAGATACATGCGTTCATGTTCATCGCAGCATAATTCACAATAGCAAAGACATGGAATCAACCTAAGTGTTCATCAACGGTGGACTGGATAAGGAAAATGTGGTGTATATACACCATGTAAGAGTATGCAGCCATAAAAATCCCTGAAATCATGTCTTCATGGCAACATGCATATAAGTAGAGGCCATTATCCCAAGCAAATTAACACAGAAACAGAAAACCAAATACTGCATGTTCTCACTTACAAGTGGGAGGTAAACACTGGCTACTCAAGGACACAAAGATGGCAACAACAGAAACTGGGGACTATTACAGCAGGGAAGGAGCAGGGAAAGGGTTGAAAAACTACGTATTGGATGCTATACTCTGTATCTGGGTAACAGGATCAATCATACTCTAAGCCTCAGCTTCATGAAATATATCCAGGTAACAAACCTGCACATGTACCCTGGAATCTAAAACAAAAATGGAAATTATTAAAAAAAAAACAACAGAAATTAAATTGTGAAGGAGATTGAGTATCAAAAGACCTTTTCTGTTAGTGTCAAATTTAGTTTCTTGGAAACAATTTTTAAATAGCTAAGAGCGTCAACAGAAAACTGTAGGCTACAGGAAAAGAACTGCTTCACACTTCCTGAATCTTCTCAAACTTGGTATCTGCATATCAATGACTTTAGATTTTATTTTTATGTTGCTGTTACTTTTGCTAAGGAAGTATTATGGTATACATAGATACTGTCTATTCTATTTTTAAAAAATCTAGGAAAATACATTAAGATCTGTTTATTATTACTATTAGTGGTTTCTTGTGTATGTGTTGGTTTGACAAGTAGAGGTTGTTTTCTAACCAAAAACATAACACAAAAGAAAGATTTAGTACAGGATTACCTGTGCAAACAGCTGGGACAAAAACACAGGGAGACAAATGAAAATTTAAGCTACTCATGTTTATTAACTGATTTGCATTTGACAAAACAAAGATAGGTGCACAAAGAGCTGTCTGACAAAGTCAAATCCCAGGTATCGAACAATAGTATTCCCCTGGCTGCCCTAGTTGCCCACTCTGCGGGGGATGTGCTCTGCCATGCCACCACTCGGTTATCACACTGCGCTGCTGTTGGGCTGCATGTGGAGTACAGGTCTGCATGCATCTGACATCAGAGAAGTGGCCCACTCAACACTAACAGCCCCAGTTCGAGATGTCGCAAGTCGATGTTAGTAACCACCAAGTACTAATTCTGTACTAAAATGGTCAGAAAAGATAACAAGCTTTGAGTACTGTGTAAAATTATACCTTTTATCGAGAATAGGCTCTTGTAAGCTGCCTTGTAACTTATTTCCTCTCTTGCCAAAGTCTATCCATTAATGTCAAATCAAGAACATACACCACAAAATTTTCTAAAAAAGTACTTTAACAATGGTCATTAACTTCTCCCTAAGGACCCATGCCTAAGGTTATTTACATAAGATTTGGGATCTTCATAATTTAGGAGAACTTTAAATTCTGAGCTCAGGAAGATACTTTTCCTACTAGATAATAGGACACTCAGAAATACCTGAGGTATAATCACTGAAAACCTTCTTAAAGGAAAAAAAAAAAAAAAAGAAGATTGAGGTTTCCTATACTGGCATGAAAGTATACATACAATTTTTATCACAGAAAAAACTAAAATGTGAATAGTACCAAAACATAACAGATAAATTGGGAGGAACCAGCTATTAGGCTCCAATTCTTCTCACTATATTTTGCAGAAAATGCTAGTATTATAGAGATTATCAGGATATACCAAAAATGATTTTAGGTAGAAACTTCAAAAAACAGCAAAACCCAGTTTTAAGACAGGATTCATTTCTAGAGACATTACACATCAGTATACAATTAAGGTGTTTCCGGTGGAACATCAACATCAGTGTACTTCAAAAAAATCTAAGTCTGGTTCTTTTTAATCAGATGTCCTTATTTGGCTGCTAACACACCCCCACCACCCTGCCTTCAAAATGATCATTTAGTCATTAATTATAAAAAAGTATACAAATTATACTCAGTACAGAGCACGGCAAAATCTAGTTCAATTTATAGCTTTATGTAATACACATAAATCGGACAATTTAACTTTGTACTACTCTCTGGCCCTACAGTTTCCTACTTCCTGATGTTTCTTGGAAACTGTAACTGTTCAGGCAACAGAAACACTAATTACTTTCTTAGGGAAGAAATAAAAAATTTTAAGAATTGGCTAAAGTAAGCACCCCAGAGTCACTCTATGAAACACAAATTCAAATGGTATTTTTAAAAAGTGAATTGGAATATGTGGGAAATTTAAACAGCAGGGATTCTTCTATTTAGTGCCTGCCCCATTCAAGGACACTTATATTCACATATAAACCTGCTGGAATCCTTTCTGAATGTGTACGCTCTATTGACCTCAGCACAACTGAGTGAAGGGGAACGAAAGGGAGAGACCATCTTCATCCTTTGTTTTTGCAGAATTTATTTAGAAAAATTTTATTAAGAGATTCTAAAAAGTATAAGAAACGAACACATTTTTACCACTGCATTCATGTTGGCTTTTTTGAGCACATAGCTCTAAGTGGGGGGGTGGCGGGGATGCCTCAAAAGGGGAGAGGAAGGACTCTCCTTGGCCTGGGAATAGGTGTGCCTACGGGAACCACAGGAGCAAGAGTCAAGAGTTCTTCAGAAAATAGCCTTTAAGTCAGGACAAAGGAACAAAACATTTGCAAATTAAGCACCAAAAAGATTAAGTAATTTACTTGCCATTTTCATAAACAAAATAATTAGTCCACTGTCTCATCTTTTCTCTATCATGTCTTTTGTATAAAGACATTTCTTTCTGAGCTGCGTGTTGTCTAGACAAAGCCACGTCATCTGATGAGAAGCAGACTTTGCTCAGCAACATTGAGAAAAAACAGATCTACTTCTTTCCATTTCTTAGCCTGTGTCAACTGCTGAATGCTGAAACCTAACCCCAGAGCCTCACTTTGCCATTTCATACAGTTTGAATTAAAAAAAAAAAAAACCTTAGAGAAAAAGAAAAAGCTTTGACTCCCCCATTAAAAAGTTTATTCTCTAATTCTATAAATATCAAGAAGGCAGATGTGTTTTATTTTATTTGACATTAGGAAAAAAAAAAACACAATCTCAAAGCAAGCACCTGGGTTTTACTTCAGCTTATAATAATTTAATGTGCCTGAGAATTTTTGTGCAAATACATGTCATCTTTCATTAAAAATATGCATAGCGCACTTTGGAAAAAGTTGGTTTAGTTGCAACCAACTTTTCTCACAAAAAATTTTACATATATAAATATAAAACATTCCCTAATTCCTATTGATTGCACTTCTGGCTTAACCCCTTCCAGCCTCCAAGGAATTTTTAAAAACATGCAATTACGTTTGTATTCCTTGGCTACTGCACTTATTCAGAAGAAATATTCTAAAAACAAGTTTTCTTGGTTCCAATTTACTCACATTTTGCTTCTTAAAAGTAAATCCCTCCCATGCTCTACCCAGTTTTTTTTTTTTTTTTTTGGAGGTTGTATAAAAATACAAATTTAAAAAATGAACTTTTATTAATCATAAATACAAAATAATTGAGTGGTATTTGGGCTCCCAGGGGCTCAAAGGCCTGAAAACAGAAAGGAAAATAGGAGTCTCCACCTATGATTCAATGAAAAAGATGAAACTCCTAATTTTGCTAATGCTGCGAGCATATCATTTGATGGATGTATAATTTAACCAGATATTAACAGGGGAAACATATAAGCCATCTCACTATTGTCTCAGTAATAGACTGAGCTTACCCCACCAACCCTTCAGAATGGCTTTCTGTAAGCAATAAAGCTACTCCTTTTCTCTTCCCATCCTTCTAACCTGGGTTCTCTCTGCTTTATGCTTACCAGAAGTAAATGTGCCAGGAAGTTCAGTATCTCTGTATGTTTTAGTATTACTAAATTTATTTTTATTCACTTTTTATTTTCAAGACAACAAAACTCAACTGAAGGAGTATATTAAACCTTTCTTTCCTGCCTCTGAACACTCATGGCCCATTCATTTATACTTTCAATTTGCCCGACTTCCTCCATTAGGGCTCATCCCAATTTTATTTCCATTCCTCCATTCCCCCTTTCACATTCACAACCCTTGTGCAACATTCCTTTTCTCTCAAGTCAGACCAGACTACATGTTTCAGTGCGTATCTATCCCTCATGTGCTAATTTGTATAAGAGGCCAGTTAACTGCTGAACCTCAGTCCTCCTTCAGGACACCCATTTTGGGTGAGGATGTGCAAACTGGGGCAGCAAAGCTACCCATTATGACTGGAAGACTCTGATTCCTCCTTAGTCCACCTAATAAACTGCTACCTGAATTTAAATAAACAGCAGAATCTGGTTTTTGAAGACCAATTTCTGCCTCCTGGCATCTTCCATTCTCTTGGGCACCAGGGTTCTTGACCACTCTGGCTATCCCCAGTCTCTTCAGCCTGTCCACTAAATTCATCTTCAACTGGCCAACATCAGGAGGGTTCCGGGAGGGTCTCAAGCCATACATCTCCTGGAGAAATGTCTCAGCTGGTCGAGAGGCCAAAAAATTTTCAGAGAGATGCACTCGAGGCTCAAAGGGCAAAGGAGAAGGGCAAGGTGAGTGAGATGGTGAATTTGGTGGTGTGGAAGGGATAGCCAGGGATTTAGGGAGAGGCTGGAGGGGGTTCTCTGAAATTGGGCTGTGGTACACTTTGGCAGAGATGCCTCGTTCTTGTAGAAGTTTGGCCAAGCTCATGGTGCTACTGAAGGTTGTAGTGGAATCTCGTCGGTTGGTGATGGACTCACCAATGCTGAGTCTATAGGACAAGGCAGGAGAATTCACAGCCGTGTTGGATGAACTGCTACCACTACTTCCACAGGATAATGAAGGGAACCCAGAGCTTAAAAAAAAAGTAAGTGGGAGACAGTGTTTAAGAATAAAAAGCAAGCCCCAAGCTGACATTTAAAGTAATTATAGTAGTTATCCTTGGTAAATATAAAGTAACAGGCAACAAACACATCTGTAAGTGCACGCTGTGGAACAGATCTGGGAAATGAAAATTTGACATGAGACTTCAATGATTAATTATTTGTAATTTGTAACTTAGTAATTAACTTAGTAAAAGATATTTTCAGTAGGATATGAAAGGTATTGCTGTACTCTTAGATAACTTTACTCTTAAATTTTAACTCTAAAATGTACATCTGTAGAAATACAATTAAATTTTATGACAGAAAGTAAAGAAATTTGAAGATTAAGGAAAGTAATCTTTAGAATGTTTATTTATATATCCATTCCATAAAGTGAGATACATTGAGACAATAATCCATAACAGTTTACCAACTTTTAAAAAAATTAAACATGAAATGCTCTTCTGGGAGAAGTTTCCTTCTTTTTAATCTTTTAATTTTATTTTATTGCGAAATAATAAACTTCTAATTGTTAAATTTTATTTTCTCAAGAAGTGTTAATTTCAAACAATGATAGTATAAAAATATCCATAGAATGAATTTTTCTCAACCTTGACTTGAAACATGTGTTTTTAGGAAATTAAAAACAACTAATAGCTTCAACATCTATTCAGTAATACTTCTTCAGCATTACTTCAGTATTCAGTAATACTACTGAACATACAGAAGTGAAGGTAAGCTTGTGCAGAGGACTGGCCCTGTAAATCTTGCAGTTTGGCTAACTCCGGGTATATAGCCCCAGCTGCGTTATTTATTAGTTGTCTGCCCTAGGACCAGTGACCTCAACCTTCCATGCCTCAGTTTACTTAATACATACTCAGTTGCCCTGCCCACTTTTATAATAATCAAATGAGAAAATTCTTATTTTATGCTTAGTCAAAAAGAAAAACTAACCAATCATGTACTTAAGGAAACGGTAATGGAATGGAGATGGTACTTCTTTAGCCAATTTCCCCGCAAAACAAATGTTACCAGTATTTAATAGATCAACTTTCACTTCAACACAAAATACTCAATACATTAAACATCAGGATATCAAAAATTTTAAAGATTATGAACAAAACACAAGCTTACAATTAACAAACTTTCTAAAGCACCAACTTGTATAGAAGCAGCAAAATTCAAATAAGTTTGACTCCGTAGTCAAACCAGTCCAACTAAAAGCCTCTGATCCGGAATAGTCTATATATTGTATTCCCAGTCTCTAATCTCCCTATTTCTACTAGACTCTAGAACTGCCTGTCCTTACCCAAATTGTACACTTCATATAATGGCATCAACCTGTATTAAGAGTCTCCTCAAGAACCAATTTTGTAAAACTTGTTATCTTGATGACTATAAGAACAATGTAGAAAAAAATGCAGATTTTTTTTTGTTACAGACTTTATTGGGATCTTTAGTGGATATCATCCAAATGCTTCCCTAAATAATTCATTTGTTTCTATTTTATAGACATGGTGAATCATAATCTTATTTCCCTCCACACTTGCAGCTAGAAAGTTAAGACTCAAATACGTGGCTAACCTTAGCAAGCTAACATGGCTAACATAAGACTTTATGGTACAATTTGCACACTAGATTTATTCTTTTACCCATTTTATATCCTTACTCTTGATTCCCCTTTGCAACATCTTTTTTTTCTACTTCTAGTTAACATTATTCTTTAATGCATTTAAAGTAATTATGGTAGTTATCCTTGGTAAATATAAAGGGACAGGCAACAAACACATCAGTAACTGTGCACTGTTACACGTTCTACATATCTTTAAAAGCCACCTTAGACCCTTTTGGGAATTGTTAGGATGGAAATGGCATCAATATGGCTTAATAAGGGACTACATATTAGAATATTCAAGTTTTAGCCTACGTAGTAAATAATTTGGCCTTGCCCAGAGAGGTCTGGCCTTTGCCCTCCGCTCCTCGGAGGCAATCTATGTCACAATAGGAGTGTCTTTGGCTAGAGTGGAGGCTGATCACACTAAATCTTAGGGTGGGCCAGGCCACACCCAACAGTCTTAGGGTGAGGAATGGCCATGCCAAAAAGACCAACCATGTGATTTAGGGTAGGGCCTTTGAGTCATGCAGTATCAGTTGGCCAGAAGGCTGAGTTCAACTCTGTTGAACTGAGTTCAGTCAATCATACCTACACAACAAAGCCTCAATACAGACAGACTGTAAGCACTAATACTTGGGTGAACTTACCTGGTTGGTAATATTCTGTGTGTACCGTCACATATCAATACTAGGAGAGTAATGAATCCTAAGGACACATGTAGAATCCTCTAAGACTCTGCCCTATGCCTTTCTTCCTTTGGACAATTTTAACCTGTATTCTTCCCTTGTAATACAGTAGCCACAAGTATAACAACTTGCTGTGAGTTCTGTGAGATCTTCTAGCAAATTACTGAACCTGAAAGTGGTTTTGGGAACCCTCTGCACTTGCAGGTGTTGTCAGAAGTGAAGGTGAGCTTGTGCAGAGGACGGGCCCTGTAAATCTTGCAGTTTGGCTAACTCCGGGTATATAGCCCCAGCTGGGTTATTTATTAGTTGCCTGCCCTAGAACCAGTCACCTCAACCTTCCATGCCTCAGTTTACTTTACACAATACATACTCACTTGCCCTGCCTACTTTTATAATAATCAAATCAGAAAATGCAACGTGAAAATATTCTAAAGACACATTATCACAGAACATTAATTAACATTCTAGAAATTAAAATGAAGGTAATTTTTAAAAGAAATTCATGAAAATATAGCTGAGGAAAGAAGTGAGGCCCCAGATTTCCCAGGCACTCTTACCTGGGGGTAACCTGAGTGATGTCAGAGGGATGTAATATTCTACAGGTGGTGAAAGTGAATGTTGAGTTTGTGCATGACAGGCACTTTCCTGGATTGGCGGTTGCGACTGAAATAGATTTTTAGGGAGCAAATACAAGATTGAAAGACTAGATTAATAACGTAAAAAGCTCATCATTATTTATTCATAATATAGCATTTATCAAGTACCTTTTGTACTAAAAATCCCCAAATCTGGAAATGAAATAAATATACATAAAGATTGTACTAGTATTAACTGGTTAGTATATAGGTGAATCCAATACTTTAAAACTGTAAAGCAAAAGGCATAAACAAAGCTTAGAAATGAGAAAAGAAAACTGAAAAAATACATTAAAAAAATCAAGATCTAGTTATCCAAGTGATTCAGTCAAATTTATCTACGCTGGTGGTTCTCAAAGTGTGGTCTGAAGCCTCTGTGGGAGTCTACAGGTCAAAGCTGCTTTCACAGTAATGTTAAGACAGAGGCCTTTTCTTTGTGATGGGTTTACATTTGCACTGCTGGTGCAAAAGCAATGGAAGGCAAAACTCCTAGCTCCTCAGCACAAATCAAGGCAGTATCACCAAGTTGTCCTAGTCTTCTTAATTGTTATGCACTTGGTATTTCTTAAAAAGCCATATTCACTGAAGAATGTCCTTGAAGTAGCAGTAAAAACTATCTATTAAATTTTGAATGTTGGCCCTTGAGTCGCTTTCCTGTTCTGTGCGATGAAATGGGAAAGATGTATTAAGCACTCTCGCTGCACACGGAGATACGGTGGTTATCCAGAGGAAAACACTTGTGCAACTGATTTGAAATTTGGTCATGGAATACCATTTTTACTTTAAAGAACGAATAGACAAACTATAGTTATTCAGACTTGGGTGTTAAGAGAGACATGTTAAAAATGAATGAAGTGAGCCTCTCCCTTCAGGAAAAACAGCTAACAAAACGTGAGCTTTCAAGAAAAAGTTAGTTTTGGAAAACTTGTATCTACCACTGAAAGCATGAACATCCTTAAAGACTTTTCTGATGAGATAGGTGGTGATATTAATATGATTTTAATATTTTTATGTAATAAAATGTGCCAACATTTGGAAAATCTGCATAACTCCATGAACCAATCAACATTTTCTAAATGATCAATGCATGATGTTAAAAATCAAGCATGGGTGAAAGATATATTCAAAATGCAGGATATGAACATTGCATTTTATTTAATTTTAATTTTAATTTTTTGTTAGTAGAGACAGGGTTTCACCATGTTGGCCAGGCTGGTCTCAAACTCCTGACCTCAGGTGATTGCCCACCTCGGTCTCCCAAAGTGCTGGGATTACAGGTGTGAGCTACCAGCCTGACCAATGCATTTTAACGTTAACAAAGTAATGAAAAGTTAATTGTTAGGGTTTCAGATCTCACATTGCTACAAATGTTCAAGAAACTACTACTTACCTAGTTTTAGTGTAATGTCAAAAAATAGCTACAAATATCTGAAAAGACTATTAAAACACTCTTTCCTTTTCCAACTGCATGTTTGTGCCTGGCTGCATTTCCTTCATATTGTTCAACTGAAACAACATATTGCAACAGACTGAAGGTAGACGCTGATAATGAGAATAAAGCTATTTTGTATTAAGTCAAAAATGAGAGACTTGCACAACTGTTTTTCTCACTATGAAAAAAATAGCTATTTTTCATAAAACATATTTGTGTACAATTATTTTAAATGAGTTAATACACATTTTTATAGTTTCTCAGTTTTGATTTATGATATATTAAATGTCAATAGATATAACCTACACAGATAGGCTCTCTGGAATTCTCAGTGATTTTTAGGGGTGTAAAGAGTTCCTGAGCCCAAAAGGTTTGTGAACCACTGACCTGAATTCATCCAGCTCTCTACCTAATCTACTAATGCAGGCTGGCTAAGATAAAGTGGAGGGGATTAGGAATGCCACTAATGCTATAGATTTTCATTATCTGATATCCAAGATTGAGCACCTTCCAGTGAGCAGAATTAGCCAGCTGACTATCTAATAAGTCAGAATGCAAAGTACTTCTGGTTACTATACCACATTTGACCAGACACTCTTCTCACCTGTAACTGGTCCACCTGCTGAAGTAATGGGTGGTAGGAAGATCCCCGTTACTGGCTTGGATGTTGACAGTTTCTCTTCCACTTGAAGAGGTTGCTGAACCTGAAAAGTAATACCCTCCTCTTCATCCTCTTCTAAATCTGAGATGTGATAAATGGTATCCCTGGGCAACTGGGTAAAGCCTTTAGTAATGACACCTGGTCGTGGATCAAGGATGGTTCCCAAGTTTGGCTGAGCAAGCTGCTGCCAGTGATACAGAGTTTGTGATCCTGAATACGCAAAACAAAGGAGGGGGAAAAGGCATGTTTACATTTCCCACAAATCTTAAAACAGAAACTAAAATTATATGTGTAGTAACAATAATGACAGCAATAAAACTATTTATTTAGTGTTAATAATTTGGTAAAAGCTGCAAATTAGTTTTCAGTGGAAGATGACAAGATGTCAAAGGTATGAGTAATAATCTGTTTTAACAGCTAACTTTGAGAAGGACATCTAAAGGGGTGAAAAAAACCCCAAGGAGACACCCTGAATAGGAAAGGAGCTTAGCTGCTGAGGCAGTGATGGAAGACAGGTGCCTAAGAGGTGAGCTGTATTTTCCCAGGTGACAAAAAAGTCAAATACTTCTCTGGCCTGGAACTATGCCTATGAAGTTGAAAGTCAAAAGCCAGGCTCCCAGGGAGAACAGGAAAATGAAGAAGATAATGAAAAAGAGGATATGTTCTACTAGTTCCAGACTATAGAACCGTGGTGAATGATCACCCCAAGCAACCGCACCAGATGCGATGTCTAATTATGTCACTGTAGTAATTTCATCCTAAAAATGGCAACTCCAGCAAATATCTGCACTGATCATTAATGAATACAACTAAGTTATAAAATCTTTGAGTTTGAGGGGTCTTTATAGGTTACATACTCAAAATTTTATTTAATGCAGAACTCTTTTTAGGATAATATAAGAGAATCATTCAATGATTGTCATTATTCCAGAAAACAAAGGAATTTATTTTGAATTCAAGTTTTTTCTTAGGAGAGAATAGAAACTGAACTGAAAAAAGAAAAAATACAGGCACACACACCTCTAAGTCAATTATACTTTTGGGTAAAAAACTCTTTTGAAAAGGAAGGTAGAGATGAATTATTATCTCTAGATCATTATCATTTATCGTATCTTATTCATCTAACCATGGAAACTGCTGTCGATGATATTCCTTAGCAAAGGACAGAAAAAGATTACTCCTCCTCCCTGCTCAGGTTTATATTAAAAAACATCAGTAGAAGAGAACTGCTGGCTGATGATTCAGAGACTGCAACTCTCTTCATTCATTAATTTTCCACAAAGTACTACAAAGTCTTGCCACCCAAACAGCAAGGTTAAGGGATAAAAAAAGATCATCTGCACATAATGCTCCTAAAATTAAGACACAAATCTCAATTCCAGGGAAAGGAACTTCCAGTAAGTCACATGGCTTAGTAAGGGCGCTACTGATTTATTACCTTCAAGCGGCTTGACAATTTGTAATTTTTCTGGCATAAAACCTCGAAGGCAACTGGCACTGCTGAGGTCTGTGATCTCTGACTGGTTGGTGCAGAGGGAGACAAGGCTCTCTGTCGGGGTGACACAGCCACTAACCCCTTCCTTCTGGTCAGCCAGAACCTGGATCTTCCGCTGCCATTCTTCAGCGAAGAACTGCTTCTCACTTAAATAGTTCTGTCGACGCAAGTTAAGGCGATGCAGTGCTGTAGCCAAATCACTGTCTCCAGAGGGTCCTGGTTGGCCCATCTTCTGGGAGCTCCTATAGGAAAATTGCGTTCACTAATTAGATCTTGAGGATCATCAGCACGACCCAGACCTCTCCCTTCTATAATGGAGAGCATTCAAGAGACTGATCTTAAAAACATGGTATTTTCCTAGATACCTGGAATATAGAAGTAATAACAACAAACCAAAATTACCAACAACACTATACATCATTTTTACAGATCATTTCAAATGACTTGAAAGGCAAGATAATACTTTATTGATATTCTGTGCTTTCTGAATTTTCTATTTCATTTAATTTATGAAACTACACATTCAACCATCTATAAATTCTTATTAGGTGGTCACAAAAGTAAATATTATATTTTGCTGAATCTGTATCATGGATTGCAAGAGGTACTATTATTTTATGTATCATAAAGAAGGAAAAAAATGCTACCCATTAAACTAAGGCATACTATTAGTTACAAAAGATAACCATTTAAAAAATATTAAAATATGAAAAAAATTTTCTTTGGGCCACCGAATCACCCATCAACACCGCAGAACATTTAAAAGAAAACAACAAAATTTGTACATAATACTGCATTTTTATAGTTCACTGATGCCCATTTTTTCACTTCAACACTTTTGAAACTGGAAGCTATCTTATAATTGATATCAAATGGAAGACTGGCAAGCTGAGTTGTGGGTACTCTGGGCTACTTGGGTATAAATCCACATAAATGTGTTTACGATCTTCTCCTAAGATAATTGTGTAACAGTGAGGCAGTAGGACACAAAGCTACTGTGGGTACAGAACACTGCCCAGAACAGACCAGGCAATGCAACTGAAACCTGGTGTGATGAATTGCCATGTTAGGAAACATTGCCCTTTGGTGCCAAACATCTATCTTTCAAAGCTTTCAGCTCACTTTTCAGTAAAGTTGTTTACCATCTAGCTATATAGAATTCAATGTATTAATAAAAAGAATGAAAAAAAAAATCTAAGTTTAAATAAACAGAAAATCGACAGCACCTTGATGGTCCTCAAGATGTATTCAAACTTACATTTATCCTGAAAATCACCAAAATGGTTGAGATTATGAGCATGGATTATGAGAAGGTGTCATCCGATGTATTCATGCTAGTGACCAAATAGATCAAAAAAATTTGACTTTGGCATGATCTGTCCCACAAATAATAATACAAGGCATCATAAGTGAAGGAAAACTGACAGTTCCAGAACCTTCTTGGGACAGTAGAGTAATGCTGGAATGTGCGTATGTGAATCTGGTGAGGCAACGTGAAAAGAAATGCAGAATCACTGTTATCATCGGATTCCTACCCTGCAACTTCCTCTGAGCTGCTCCCCTGGTTCAGGAGTGATTTGTCCTCTGTTTGCTGAAGACCAGACTCAAAAGGTTTTGCTGTCATGATGACACTTGAATGGTTGGAGCCTGGAATGGGTAACAGAGCTGGGAACGAGATAGAGCGGCCCCGTGTGTCATTGGCAATCCTGACGGTATCAAACACCCGCTTCTGTTGGGCTCTGTCAAAAAAGGAAGTGTTCATTATTATCACTGCTAGCCACTAAAGCATCTAGAGAAGAGGCATGGATGTGCAGTCCATCAGAAATAAAGCCACCCTGAGGAGTTTCTATAGTTTAGGAGAAATCATCAGAAAATAAGCTTTCCGCTGCATAAATGTCTTCTTTTGAGAAGTGTCTGTTGATAACCTTCGCCCACTTTTTGATGGAGTTGTTTTTTTCTTGTAAATTTGTTTGAGCTCTTTGTAGATTCTGGATATTAGCCGTTTGTCAGATGAGCAGATTGCAAAAATTTTCTCCCATTCTGTAGGTGGCCTGTTCACTCTGATGGTAGCTTCTCTGCTGTGCAGAGAAATGCAAATCAAAACCACAATGAGATACCATCACACAACAGTTAGAACGGTGATCATTAAAAAGTCAGGAAACAACAGGTGCTGGAGAGGATGTGGAGAAATAGGAACACTTTTACACTGTTGGTGGGACTGTAAACTAGTTCAAACATTGGGGAAGACAGTGTGGCGACTCCTCAAGGATCTAGAACTAGAAATACCAATTGACCCAGCCATCTTATTACCGGGTATATACCCAAAGGATTATAAATGATGCTGCTAAAAAGACACATGCACATGCACACGTATGTTTACTGCGGCACTATTCACAATAGCAAAGACTTGGAACCAACCCAAATGTCCATCAGTGACAGACTGGATTAAGAAAATGTGGCACATACACACCATGGAATACTATGCAGCCACAAACAAGGATAAGCTCATGTCCTTTGTAGGGACATGGATGAAGCTGGAAACCATCATTCTGAGGAAACTATCGCAAGGACAAAAAAACCAAACCCTGCATGTTCTTACTCATAGCTGGGAACTGAACAATGAGAACACATGGACACAGGAAGGGGAACATCACACACCAGGGCCTGTGGGGTAGGGGAAGGGGGGTGGGATAGCATTAGGAGATATACCTAATGTAAATGACGAGTTAATGGGTGCAGCACACCAACATGGCACATATATACATATGTAACAAACCTGCACGTTGTGCACATGTACCCTAGAACTTAAAGTATAATAAAAAAAAAAAAAAGAAAAGAAGCTTTCAAACAAGAGAACTCTCTCACAAATGAGGACACTGTGAGGAAAACACTGAACAGTAAGCAAATTACTACTGAATCTCATAATACCACTTTGGATTGTGGCTTCTTTTTAATTTCTATTCCAATAATTGAGTAACAACACATGTGATCTGTACTTACTTTTGTTTAAAGAGAGAAGATTCCTCATCCAAACTCAGCTTTTTACGCATAGTCCCCTCAATTTCAGCTGCCAAGGATTCCTAAGAAAAAGAGTTTGAGATTTCTAAAGTGATTGTTGCCCTTAAATGAACCGTCTCTACAACCCTATACTTTGGTGTTATAATAAAATACAAGGAAATAGTCAAGGCTAACATTCATGGGAAAAAAGACATTCTGGAAATATAACTTTTAAATAAGACTCAACTACCTTTTCATAATTTTTTCAAATAGGAAAGTAGTGGAAAAGCTAATATGATAAATAGAAAATATATGTGCAGGCACAAAAAAACAAAAAGTCTGAAAGGCTGTAAACCCAGTGTTGACAGTGATTCTGTAGAGGGTGGGATTTAATGGTATTTAACAATTTCTTTTTGCTTTTCTGTAATTTCTAGCTTTTCTATAATAAACATGTATAGCTGGCTGGGCACCGTGGCTCATGCCTGTAATCCCAGCACTTTGGGAGGCCGAGGCGGGCGGATCACGAGGTCAGGAGATCAAGACCATCCTGGCTAACACGGGGAAAACCCCATCTCTACTAAAAATACAGAAAAAAAAAAAAAAAGAAAAGAAAAAATTAGCCAGGCGTGGTAGCGGGCGCTTGTAGTCCCAGCTACTAAGGAGGCTGAGGCAGGAGAATGGCGTGAACCGGAAGGCGGAGCTTACAGTTAGCCGAGATGGCACCACTGCACTCCAGTCTAGGCGACAGAGCGAGACTCCGTCTCAAAAAAACAAAAACAAAAACAAAAACAATAAAACCAACAAAAACATGTATAGCTTTTATAATATTAAACATGTATAGCTTTTATAATATTAAAAAATAACTTAAAAAAGCAAGCAAGCTTCCTCTTCCCCCGGTCAGGGATGAGGACTAAATCCAGTGTTGACAGTGATTCTGTGGAGGGTGGGATTTAATGGGATTTAATAATTCCTTTTTGCTTTTCTGTAATTTCCAACTTTTCTGTAATAAATATGTATGGCTTTTATAATATTCAAAAATCATTTAAAAAAATGAGCAAGCTTCCTTTTCCCCTGGTCAGGGATGAGGATTCAACTAATATGAGTGACATGGCTCAGTGGGGCTAAGCTGAGGATGACTGGAATTGGAGGCAATGGTGTGAATTCATGATTTTATATATACACATATGGATGAAAACATATATATATATATAGTATAGGTATAGGTATGAAATACATATATTTCCTAGTTCTATTTGTTGAGAGGACCTAGAAGCCACAATACTCTAGTGGCAATCAATGGGCACACCTAGCACCCAGATCTTGGATTCAAAATACCATTCTTCAATAAAAGCAACCAGAGCTCTTTGGAGAAATGGTTGATTCCAGGGCTGGGACAAAAGTACAAGATGAGCTTAAAGGAGACCCTACTGACCATATCTAGGACAATCTGAATATCAAAATAGATAATAATAATCATAGCTTGTAATCTATTGAATAAAATAGAAATCCTTAAGTCCATGACATACCTAAGTGAACAAATGAACAAATAAATGGAACAGAAATGCGCTAACTTACAAAAGAAAAATGTCAATTAATAAATGTTGAAAAATGATGAAATTTGAAAATCACCGTTTGGCAGTCATCACTGCAATAACTCTGCCAGATAAGAACCATCAATGGGTGCTAAAACTAGTGGGTAATAGCTTGATGAGGAATAGGATACTTAGTCTCAAATTATCTCTCATAAAATGTTTACTTTGATCACTTGGTTGGGGTAGTATCTGCCAATTTTCATCACTACACGGTGAATTAGTAGTGTTAATTTAATTGTTAATTACCATTAACTTTACAGTGGAAAAAACCAGCAGATTACCTTAGCCAAGAGACCAAAGTTAATTAATACCACCTGTAATGGGCTAAACAGCCATTATGCACCTCTTGAAACCATGCTCTGAGAATATGGCATTATTTCTGCCAAAAATGCATTACCAGAATCTAATCATGAGGATGCATCAGACAATCCTAAACTGAGGACATCCTACAAAGGCCATGAAAGAGAAATAAAGACAGAAGAACTGTCCCAGATGGAAACAACAAAATTCAAAGTAGCCTTTAAAGGACAATAGTGAGACAACTGGAAAAATTCGAATGGGCTCTGTGGATTAGATGATACTACTGGATAAACACCAACTTCCTGAAGCTGATGGTTGTAGTGTGTTTATGTAGGACAGTGTCCTTAAGAGTGTCCAAATGTCCTTGTTTTTAGTAAATACACACTTAAGTACTATGGGGTAATAGGGTATATCAGCAACTTACTGTTAAAATAGCCCAGTGGGAAAAGAAAGAGAGAGAGAGATTGAATGATATGGAAAAAGCAATAACATGTTAAAAGCTGAAGAATCGATGTGAGGGATATACAAAAGTTCTTCATACTATTCTTGGAACTTTATTCTAACTTTAAAATTATTTCAAACGTAAAAAACAAAATTATGCCTCCCTATTTTTAAGAAAATCTATTAAAATTTATAGTTTCAGTCTTTTGAAAAAGTTCACAGGATTGCACAGAAGAATCAGATTGTTAAAATAACTCTTTTGAACTAACATTACAAATTCTAACATAAACTCAGAAGTTTTTATTAATATTCTTAATCCAAAAAATACCGCTTATAAATGAATTAAACAAAAATGAATCTTGTTCTCATAAAGCCTACATTCTAACAAGTTAAAAATATCAGGAGACGGCCAGGCATGGTGGCTCACGCCTGTAATCCCAGCACTTTAGGAGGCCAAGGCAGGCGGATCACGACGTCAGGAGATCGAGACCATCCTGGCTAACACGGTGAAACCCCATCTCTACTAAAAATACAAAAATTAGCTGGGCGAGGTGGCGGGTGCCTGTAGTCCCAGCTACTCGGGAGGCTGAGGCAGGAGAATGGCGTGAACCTGGGAGGCGGAGCTTGCAGTGAGCCGGGATCACGCCACTGCACTCCAGCCTGGGTGACAGAGTGAGACTCCAACTCAAAAAAAAAAAAAAAAAAAAAAAAAAAAAATCAGGAGACTCAAGATTTATTGAAAGAGGTTTTAGATATTCAAAGCACCATTTAAGTAAGTGGCAGGTCGTGGGCATAGGGTAGGATGATCCAAGTTTAACTAGTTCTATGGTACACAGCTGTAAACTGAATTTCGTTAGGGCTCATCTTACGTATTATTGATACAATATATCTGTAAAGTCACCGGTTAGAATAAATAAGAGTATTAAGGAAGATGTCAATATACAAATTAGGACCTAAATCAATAATTGGAGTCCAGAAACAAGGACAAACCATATAATCTCTTCTCAAGATGCTTTATGTCATCATAAACCACATCACTTTTAGGACAAACTAATCTTAAACAAATTTCATTAAATACGTAGCATCTTTCTTAGTCGCTTACCCCAGTAAAAGCTCCATATGATTGGGAGAAGTAGAGATGAGCAGCAGGGCCAGATCTACTACGAAGTTCCTTTATTTCTTCTTGAGATTCATGTAACATTCCTAGACACTCCATATTCCTGTCTTGTAACTCATGCAGCTAAAAGAAAGGATGGTAGTGTACTTTATTGCCTTCCCAAAACAACATTAGGGAAAAAAACCCCAAAACCTTTTGGGATAAGGATTAATTTTATCCAGAGGGCTAGCTAACTTTATGAATATAACTTTAATACAAAGACTAAAACAAACTAAGCAAGAAGAGTATATATATTTTGAGCTACCAGAATTAGGGAGGGGTGTCTTGGCCAAAATTATACATGAATGTGACTTCCTGAAAGTCTGAAACGTAGCCAGACTACCAGAACTGTTAATTTAATATTGAATGCTTCATACCCTTAACAGAGGAAGTATAACAGCTGTAGTCAAGTTAGGTTTAGTATAATACTAATCTTTTTAAAAAAATCACTCTGAAGTCTGTAAGTGACAAGATCAAGAGTCTACAAAGTATTATATACAATGTCAGGGTCCTCAATACTCCTAAACAAGTAGTTTTCGACCCTGGTTTCAGAATCTTCTTTACAACTAGACACACATATCTGATAAAAGAGTACATAATTTTCAGAGTATATTTTAACTGTAAAATTTCTTCAAGTGCAGTATATGCCCCAGCTCATCAGAATCACCAGGGTTGAAGATGCTTACTAAAAAATGCAGATTCTAGGCTCTCACACCAGACCACTTGAAGTAGAAGCTCTTGGGATGGTGCCTGGAAATCGCCATTTAAAACTTGCTCTCCCAGGTGATTCTCTCCCCTTCCCTCCTACAAGGTATCACTCTGCTGCCCAGGGTTGAGTGCAGTGGTGTGATTATGGCTCACTGCAGCCTCAATCTTCTGGGCTTAAGCGATCCTTCTACCTCAGTCTCTCAAACAGCGGGGACCACAGGCATGCACCACTACACCTAGCTAATTTTTTAATTTTTTTGTAGAGACAAGGTTTCCTTATGTTGGACAGGCTGGTCTCAAATTCCCGGGCTCAAGCCATCCTCCCACCTTGGCCTCCCAAAGTGCTGGGATTATAGGCATGAGCTACTGTGCCTGGCCCCAGGTGATACTAATGCATGCTAAAGAAACACTAAGTTATATTTAATAAATAAAATTTTATGTAGATAGAAAGTAAGAGATTTTTTTGCTACTTCTCCTGACATACTTGCAAAAAGATTTACTACTAGAAATTATCTTATTTTAAAAACTGTTGAGCTAGTTTAGGTCGACAGGTAAAAGAGTGATATACTCCTAAAGAATCTTATAAAGTTGAAGTTTTCCCTATTAATCAAGAAGAATGTTGCCACGTTACTAGTTTTAGAGACAGGACTTTTAAAACGCTTTATTTATTTATTTAGACGAAGTCTTGCTTTGTTCCACTGCAATCTCTACCTCCTAGGTTCCAGGATTCTCCTGCCTCAGCCTCCTGGGTAGCTGGGATTACAGAGGCCTGCCACAGCTGATTTTTGTATTTTTAGTAGCAACAAGGTTTCACCATGTTGGCCAGGCTGGTCTTGAACTCCTGACCTCAAGTGATCCACCCACCTCGGCCTCCCAAAGTGCTGAGATTACAGGCGTGAGCCACCACACCCAGCCAAAATGTTTTGTCTTAGATCTCATAATTTCATCTTAACCTTTTGCTGTTGCTTTTTAAATTTGGTAATTCCCCTTTAATAATTCTTATTCATGAAGATGAAAGAAACTAGTCATTCTTTCCCCTCCTGAATTATACAAGATAAAGATTTCATTACCTCCATTGTCAGCTGTCGTTGGGCATCTTTGGAAGCTTGCAGGTGAAGTTTTAGTTCTTCCTTCTCAATCACATGCTAACAACACATTAAAAAAGACATGTGAAGCCTTTCCAAGTAAAATATAGTTACTTTCTTTTTCTTTTTTTTTGAGACAGAGTCTCGCTCTGTCACCCAGGCTGGAGTGCAGTGGTGTGATCTCGGCTCACTGCAAGCTCCGCTGCCTCCCAGGTTCACGCCATTGTCTTGCCTCAGCCTCCCAAGAAGCTGGGACTACAGGCGCCCGTCACCATGCCTGGCTAATTTCTTTGTATTTTTAGTACAGACGGGGTTTCACCATGTTCACCAGGATGGTCTCGATCTCCTGACCTTGTGATCCGCCTGCCTCGGCCTCCCAAAGTGCTGGGATTATAGGCGTGAACCACTGCACCTGGCCAAATATAGCTATTTTCTTTCTTATAAAGACATGTGAAGAATTTCTCTCTGGGGTATCATCTTAGAGCCTATAAAAAGCTAACTTTTCAAAAGCTAAATAAGATGGGCATTCAAATACAAAGCCTATGAAGGTGTTCAGAGGACAATGGGCATGAGTCAATAATTTATACCACTTTCTGAGGAAGCGCTAACCCCATTTTACAAAGAGAAATAGTGACTTGAAAGTACTTATTCATGATATATTGTATGACGTAAAGATGATTAAAACAGCAATCAGGGCATTTTAAAAGGGCAGGGACCATGTTTATTTTGCTTACTATATCTAGCACTTAGTATGGTGTAAGATACTATGTCAGTGCTTAACAAATATCTGTTGAATGAATGAATAAACCTACTTCTTTAAGTTTATGCTGAAGGTCTACAATCTGCGACAAAAGAGAGGAAATCTCTTCTTGGTATCGAATCAGCTCGTCACTCTTCCCTGACAATTCTTCAGTCATTCTGGACATCTGAGCATTTGTTTCACCTTGGAAGCAAAAAATATATATTTTTAATTAATATAAATGCAGAGAAGGAGTTGGCAAACTATGACTTGTGAGCTAAATCTTGTTTTATAACAAGCACTGAACTGTTGTGAATAGATTTTTCTTAACATTAAAAAAAAAAAAAAATCCAGAGAAACCGATAGAGAAAAATAAAGGTTCTTCTGAAATAGGCTAATGCTGGGAATCGAATAGGAGTCAATGAAGCTAAAAAGAGAGATGACTTATAAAGGCAAGCAGGCTAAAGGTTTTGCTTCAATCCTTTTCTTTATGAAAACGATATTTGCTCAATCTTTTTCTTTATGGAGGAAAGAGGGCTGAAAGGAGAGCAAGTGCAAAGAGATAATCTCATTCATTTCTTTGAGAACTCTTTAGGGACATAAAATCCCACAAGCAATGAAAATTCATCTTAACAAATCTAACAAAGGAACATTTCCAGAATGGAACAGTCACAATCTATGACAGAATGTGATAAAGCTATGGAAATGCTTCTGTAGGAGACAGACTTTCAGGCATACCCCTTTCAGGGATACATGGCAAACTGAGTAAAGCCTCTAGAGCAATTATTATAGCCTGGCCTTCTTACATGCACATAAAATAGAGCCTTTAAAATTCCACTAGGAATTTATTCACTCTCTATTTCATATGAAAAATTTGATATGTAAATACAAGCAGAAAAGCTACTTCTCAGTGTCATATAAAGCTATTTAAAAATTGACAGACAGCCTCTAACATTTCAAAGGATGGCAATACGGAGGCAGGAGATCTGGATCTGAGAGCTCTTGGGCAAGTCATTTCCTGTATTTTAAGGTGTAAAAGGAGGATAGTGGATTCATGGTGGAGGAGAAAATTCAATTTATATTCCTTCTGGTTCTCTAATATTCTGCTATTCTAAGATATCACATTTTGAAGCCCATAGCCCAAAGGAATTGATGATATTATCTATCATATCATTGCTTTCAACGTAAAAGGCTATATACAGTAGTCCCCTCTTATCTGTGGGGGATACATTCCAGGACCAGCAGTGGATACCTGAAACCACAGATAGTACTGAACTCTACACTATATATATTATGTGTTTTCCTAGAAATAAATAACTATGATAAAGCTTAATTTATAAATTAGGCACAGTAAGAGGTTAATAACTAGTAATAAAACAATTATAACAATATTCCAGCACCCTTTGGGGCCATTACTAAGTATAATAAGGGTTACCTGAACACAAGCACTGCAATATTGTGATAATTGACCTGGTAACTGACGGCTACTAAGAGATGGTTACTAAGTGACTGACAGGCAGGTAGTATATACAGCGTGGAGATGTTGGACAAATGGATGATTCATATCCTGGGAAGTATGGACTAGGATGGCACAACATTTCATCATGCTACTCAGAATGGCTCGTGATTTAAAACTCATGAATTGTTTATTTCTGGAATGTCTGATTTAATATTTTCAGACTGCAGTCCGGGCCATGGTTAATGGAAACGATGAGAAGTAAAACTGCAGGTAAGGGATGACTGTTGTATTTATGGAGAAATTAAATATCTTTCTCCAGTGAAGCCAATCTTTTTCCAACTGATGTTTTAAAAAATTAGTTAACATTACCTCAAACTAAAACATATTCCTTTAAAGAAACATAACTGGCACTTTATACTCATTGATTGATAGGTTTTATGCCATCATTTAAGCCCTGGCTCTGCCACTTATCAGTTTTCTGACTTTGGCTAATCATCTTCCTCTAGAGGACTATTTCCTCATCAACAACATGAGAGCTTTGGTTCCTTTCACTCTAACATGCTATAACTTACTTATGAAACATAGGTCTGTAATGATAACTGCAATTTGAAACAAATATATTTCTTAAAAATACATATGGTATCTTATTTAGGGTTGTAGGCTCAATGTGATATTCCAAGATTTTCAGTAACCATTTAAAATTGTTTTTTGAGATGCTTCTACTGAAACCAGTGATCTAACTTCTGAGGTGGAGATACCCTACCAAAGAATTGTCCAAAAGGTACAAAAGAGAGTGTGTTAATACTCACGAAGTTCTTTAACACAGTCGCTGACAAGTTGTTGTTCCTTTTCTTCATAGGTAACAGTTTCTGTCTTTATGTGACAAGCCTTCAAGAAAAAGAATCAGTATGTGACAATACCTCCTACTGATTTTACAGAAATAACTACAAAAACCTTTAATTCTCATTTGAAGACTAAATTTCATCACTTACAAAGGAAAAAACCCAACAACCTGTTCATACATCTCTACCTGGCTAATCCCTGGCCTTGGCTAAAATGATCCTTGCTTAAGTAGGACTTCCTCGATGCCCATACTATACAAGTTCACAGAATCTTATAAATTTCTGACATAGCTCTTATCACAGTTGTAACTACTTAGTTACTTGTGTAAACTCCACAAGATACATTTTCTATCCTGTGACTTTCACTATTGTACTGTCAACCTGCTACTAACCACTTTTCAGTGGGATATAAGAACAATGGAAGGCAAGGCAAATACAGCTCCTTGTTCACGATGCTCTAATTGGAGTGCCAATAGCAAATCCTTACTTATGCCGTATTTCACCTCAATAGTACCTGGACGTGAACTTTATAGCCTTTAAAGTAAAGGAAAATGGGAATTAGGTTGAACGTACCTTGGATCGAAGAGCCATATTCTCTTCTTCCAGTTCCTTGAGCTTTTCTTGCAGCATTTCCAACTGCAGCAACCCTTGAGATAAGCTAAAGGACTCATTGAACCGAAGAGGTGTAGAACAGCTGGAATCAGTTTCACTTTCTTCAGAGGCAATGGAGACAATTCGAAGTAACTCATCTTTCTTGGATAGCTCATGCTGCAGCTGATTAACCTGTCCATATAAAATGCTTGATTTTCATGTTCTTTATTTTGCATTATTTACAGCAATATAGCTTCTAATTCATGGAACAATTATTTTTCATCATAAAACAAAATCACAAAATCAGCTGCTCGGTTTTACTGACTAATGCAACAAGTACTAAAAAGAGAGTAATAAACCCCAGATATCTCCTAAGTTACAATTTTAGAGCATTAGTTCAATAGTATAGCTTTTTTTCTACCCTAGGTGAGAAGAAAAGCCAATTTTCATATTGTATATATGATAGGAATATAGGAGAAAAATTCACCTAAGATAATAATACAGTCATAGTTGAAAACACGACAAAACTGAAAAACCTTCAAAGTATCAGAATAGATCCCTACTTCAAATTGTTATCATAAGGGCTTGTAATTTTAAGATGTATATCACTGTGCATGTCTTCCTAGTACTGATTTTAGTTCTAGGAACAAATAGTTTCAATCTAAAGGCTCGAATGTTATAATCCATAATGCATTCATAAAATGCAAATGAAACCAGATAAAAATAACAAGTTACAGAAAATTTGAAATGTAACCATTCGAGTTAATAATAAATCAGTTCTTACTATAGAGGTTTATTGCTATGGAATAAATATATTTTCAAAGTTTCTTTTTCCTTTCTTCCTTTGTTTGATTTTTGAATAAAGATGCCAAGATATTTGGGTAACTATTTTTTAAAAATAAATTTCAGATAAGATCACACACAAAGTCTACACAAAAGGGTATGGACAATTTTAATATCTAAGCAGGGTGCCACAGGTATTACAGATACTTAATATAGACTTTAAGTTGACCAAGGTAGTCATGTGAGTTTTCCTCTGTACAATTAACATTTAATTTCTCTACTGATTAGTTTAATGGACACCGACAAACTCAACAAGTACTGGTGCTATTTATCTATTGCCATCGTCTCAGGGACACCTAGGAAAATAAATTTTCAACTGCATAAAACCTAATTATTTCATGCTGCAGATATTTGATCAAAGGCTTACTTGATCAAAGGCTTGTCCCAATTGCTCCTCCAGGGATTCATTCTGCTCAGATAAGACATGGTTCCGCTTTAAGAGAGCTTGTCCAATTCGAGCAGCGAGTTCCAGATCACGATCTCTCTGTTAAAATACCAAATACACCTTTTCTTTGAGTATAAACAAGATTACATGGCAGTTCAGAAATGCTGTGGTCAGTTTTGGTAAAATCAAAAGCAACGTTCTAAAAAGCATCAAGATTCATTTTAATGCCCGGATACCACAAATAAACACAGGCTCTGGCACACAGGTAGTGCTTTAAACATTGGTCAAATGGATGACCATCACTGTTCTAAATGAAAGAGGACATCCCTTTTCTTGATATCAGGTGAGATTTATTGATCATCCTAGTAAATTAAGAGTCTAGCAACCCAAACTTTAAACTTACAATTTTTGGGAATTGGAAAATGAACATAGTCTTTAAAAATGAGGATGGGGTCTGTACAGTAAAAGCTCAACAAATATTTGTTGAATGCAATTGTGTATCAAGCATGGTAATGATACAGAATTAGGTATTTAAGATACGGATCAGGTGGGTATGTAAAAAAAGAGTTCCATTTAGGGCAAAGCTATGTGCATTCAGCAGCTTAGAGGAAAGTGCAGCCAAGAGCTCTGTTGCCAACTGGCTCAAGAGTGATGATATGAAATAAAATAGGAGGTAAAAGACTGCAAATTTTGAGGCCACAGGATTCTGCCTAGAGTATAGAGAAGAAAGAAGTCTAAAGAAGCTGGTGGTAATCATGCAGGAAAGTCTGTAGAAAAGTCAAGCAATAGGCTTCCACCCAGAGTTATTATTTCTGGACAGATAGTGATACTTGGCAAGGGCATCGGAATTCCATCTGCGTGGTAGTGGTGAAGACTGTATTCTGTAGGAGAGAAAACTGTCAATATACATCTCACTGCCTTGTATGTGATCTACTTACAGTAATTATTATATAAATAAAATTAAGCTTCTATCCTTTCTCTCCATAGGCATATGAAAATTGAGGGATTATCTCCACATTTTTAAGGCTCATTTTAAATATACACTAAGCGGCATACATAGAAATCATTCTGGAGAGCTGGGGGTAGGGGGAGAAGGATATGTTCGAGAAAGACTGTCTTCAATAAGATCAACTGAAACAGGTACAAAGGGAGACCTCTACTGATTGCCAACTAGAGGATATACACTATATATCAAAAATGCCATAGACAAAGTGAGCTCAAATCATAGCTCAAACTAAAAGTAAAAAGGGGAGATATTCCAAACCGTAGGTATTGATTTGCAATGATAATGATACTGCTTTCTGAATGAGCAGCTCTGCTGTAGGGTAAGTAACAGCAGGGGTTATTTTAAAATGATTATTTTTTTTTAAAGATTAATGCTTTTCTAGGAAGGGGAGGCCAGCCAACACCATTAAATAAATAATTAACTATAAATCTTCTATAGCATCATCACAATAATAAACTTCAGGAAACATTCTACTTTGAAATGTCAGTTGTTCCAGTAGTAACAACCTTATACAAAATAACCCAGAGCACATACAACATTTTCCATTTGATGTGCAAATTTGATCCTCAAGTTTTACCTTTTTGTACTGGAGAAAGAAAAGATATTCCTACCTCTGCCAGGAGATGTGTAACCATGTCGATGTCATTGTAAGTTTTGGTCATCTGCTCCACCCTGTCTGTGCCTAGAACTAATATAGTTAAAAACAACTATTTATAGGCTTTAGCAATAATGGAAAAATTTAAATATTAATAAGAATTGAGAGATAACAACAACAAAAACCTCAGGTTTTTACAAAAAGTCATTCAGGAGAATAAAAATATATGTGAAAAAAAGAAATGTTTCATGTATTAGACACTCAAGAAATAGTCCAATCATTACAAACAAAGTGCATATCATACAATAATTAAGAAAGTATCAAATGATCATAAGGCAGTCACATCTTGACTATCTCCTACTTCCCTGGTAAGACAGGAAGTTTGGGACACTCACTTATGAGAATGATGGCTGGGAGAATGGATTGTTACTGATAGATTTACAGTCTAATCTAAATTAAAGTTACTAACGGGTATTAGTGAGGGGTTATGCTGTCACAAAGGAATTTAATTGGAATTCTGCTGTGATTATCTTAACCATCTATGATCATCTACCACATGAGCTAATGTAAACAAGGAACAGGACTTGTAGGACTTTTTCTGGTTCTGTTATGAACCATTATTCCTTTAAGCTTAATTAAAAACCCTTTATCTGTATAAAAATCTTTCTCCCATCCAGGTCTCAGCTATAAAATAAATTGCATGCTACATTATCAGTTGTATAATTCAAGCCCTGTATTTCTACACTTCACAAATTCAGGAATTGTCAATATACCTGGATAATTTAGTTCAAAAGAGAAGGGCAAATATGACTCCAATGATTCCAGTCACACTAAACAGTATCTTAAAGTTAATAATGCATAACAAAAGAGGGCTCTTTTGACTTTGAACATGATATGTTACTGCAGAACATAAATCTGTGTTTGACTTAGACTGCTTTTATTACAACTAGTTTGCCTTGAAGTGTGAAAAGGACATGGGCTTTGGAGTAGAAAAGCTGAATTCATAAATTTTAGGGAGCTGGAACAAGTCATTTAACCCTTCTGAGATTCAGATAATAAATATGGAGGCGATAACACATCTCATGAGGTTATTAAGAAGATCAAATATGATAATCTACTGAGCAATAAATTATTCGGTAAACTGCTAAGTATCATATAACTGTTTATAATTACTACTCCTAAACAGAACTGGTAGGTATGAAATGATCCTGACTTTATATTCTTTGAGTTGGCAGTAATTCGTAGTTCCATAGTCCCGTCTTAACACTTTAGGGTATCCAAAAGACTGAGTATGAAGGGATATCATTAGATATGTTTTACTTTTATCTGAGCTTTTTATTTTCTCCCTAGCACCACTGACTAAAATGAATCTGGGAATTACCTATAGCTTAATTATTAATAACAGCCTTATTCCTAGTTAAAAGTAAAACAAAGTGCTGGCTTGATGGTAATGAGGAGATAACTAAAAAAGATTTAAACTGAAAATATAAAAACTTTTCTTAAAACCTAGAAATAAACATTTGTACTCCAAAAGAATTTATATTTACAAATAGAGAAACTAACACAATGATTTAACCACAGTGATAAGGGAAACAGACTTTTGGGCCTAAGGAATAGACACAGTATAATTTGGTAGCATAGCGGGAACAAAGGATTAAATAATTAAGGCAAATACTTACAGTGAATGGTCTCCTCTACTTCTGGTCTCAATGACAAAATTAGGAGAAAAATATAAAATCAACATATCCATGCTCTAAACTAATTACAGAAAACCAGACAATGGTTGTAAACCCAAATGTAGTATAGAGCAATGGCTCTTAACTCCAGATTCTGATTTAATTAATTTCAGGGAGCCCTATGGCGCTGGTAGTATGTAGAAGATTCCCAGGTGTTGAAAATGACGTGGAGCCAGGAATTAAAATCACCAATCTAGGGTTAACACCCAAAGCAAAAATCAGGCATCCTATAGACTCAGTTAAAACCAGTTTTTATACAACTAGTTTAAAAAACACACGACATGATTGACCAGAGTTAAAGATGAAGTGGCAGATTTAACTTGGAGTAAGACTAGTAAGTTAAGGATATAAAAAACAACTGTGAACCACAAGTCATATATGATGAAAGGGGAATAAAAAAATGAAGGACACAGTAACACAGTAAAGAAATGTTTAGAATAAAATATGTTTTAGTAAGGAGGAATGAAAATATATTTCCTATAAATGCTTACCATCTGTTACAGCATAAAAATTTAAAGCTGAACCTTAAGAAGTTATCTAGTTTAATGATCTTACTTTCCTGTATGAGGAATCTTCTTTGAGAGAAATTATGTGGCACGTTCAAGACCGCGAAGAAAGTTATTAGTGGCAAAGCTAGGATTTTACTATGGAGATGATGAGATGATAATAACGCTCATCTCACAAGGTCATTAGAAAAAACTCAGATGATTTAAGAGTCCAGTAATGAGCTCTTTCCACTTTGCTGCTGTTTCTGCCGCAGCCCCACTAAGAACACAAAAAAGTCCTTGTCGAATGAAATACCAGCATATACATCTGTGAATGCATGTTATATAATAAAACAGCATAGATCCCAATTTTGCTTTTTAAAGTGTGAGCATATCTATAAATATCTATATTGAAGAGAGCCCGGAAGGATATACATTAAAATGTTAATGTAGTTATCTCTGGGTAAGGATTATGGCTGATCTGTTTTCTTTTCAGTGTTTTGCCAATTTTCCATAAAGAACAAATGTTATCTTTCCAAACAGAAAAAAAACCCAGAAAACAAAAAACAAAAAAAAAAACTCCACAAAAACCCAGCAACCCTTGTTAAAAAGTTTCAAAAAGCAAAAATGAACTTTAAAATGCCTAAGTATTTGTTATGGCAAAGAAGTTATATAGTGCAATCAGAATTTTCAAATTCTTACATTGTATGTGCAGCCTAGATACTACAAACTCACAAAAGCTGGGCCTCTTCAATCGCACAGAAAGATGTCAGGCACAAAACAGAAAGGAACACAATGGATTTTTCTCTCTGCAGTGGAATCAGTTTTGTCTTCTCTTCCTTAACACAACACTCCTGATAAAGACACGCTGCTTGGAACGATTCCAAAAGTACTCAGGGCAAAACTCTTAAGTGTTTAATGTCTTGGCTTTTAGACATTGTAATTAAATGCTTCAAAAACCACAGACTAGTTCTTCATCATAATTCTGTAACCAAGAATGTAGAGATAGACAAGCAGGTTGTCTTTGTTAAAATCAATCCTATCAAAACATATTTTCCCTTCAGTTTTCAGTTGTTGAAAATATGTTAAATGATACAGAAATTAGCAACGATCCTTGCTTATTTCCAGACACGCACTTTCCTAACTCTCTAAAAAAGTATTTATACATCAGGGAGATGATAGATATTTTTACAGAACAATTTTGCAACTTGTTTCCAGAGGTTGTTAATTAATGTGCAATATTTTTGGTGTAATATTTGGAGAATCTAATGTTCCTGAAAATATGGGGTGGGAGTTTAACATACATAAGCACTTCACTAATCCTTACTTTATGTTCTAGCCCTGCATAATTTCACAGTAACCGGCTCAATCTCAGATTATTTTCAGGATGGGAAACACCGTTGATAATCCATTCTAGTATCTGCCATTTACATGAGATGGTGCTTGATAGTTCTCTCATATGTCCCTTTTCAAGATCTAAAGTTTTTACCCCAATTATTGAATTCCAAAAAGAATTCTAATCCTGCAGCACTCTCCAACGTTCTCACACCAAAACCAACAAAACCAACAACAAAAAAATAGAAATGAAACACAAACAGTGCCCACATGGCATAGTAAAAGCTACAATAGCTCCTGACAACTACAGACCGGTCCTGAGGTTTTAACCCTAAAGAAGCGACCACAGCCATTGCTGCTACGATACAGCAAACATTTCTGCCTTCAAAATGACTGAGAGAAACTGATGATACACACCATCTAGGGCAGTCTTTCTCAACAGGATTACAGGGCAGAATCAGGCCCTACAGACCATTTGAATGACAATTTTCTCAATTCTCCCAAGGACTGTACAAAGCTAGTACCTGATGCATGGATGATAAGGCAATCCATTGTATAAACGCTAAGTGTCTTAGAGTATATAGCTTAATTCTCTTGTGGAACCGAAGGAGAGAGTTTATCTAGGGGAAAAATAAATCTGCTAACCTCTATGACTGGGCTTATGGTTAACACTTCCTGAACTTCATCTGTCATACGTCCTTTTCTGCCAGTACAGGTTAATAATTTTTGAGGGCAGAGCCTGAGGAAAAGTATACCTACTAACTGGAAGTAATAACTCCTATGACCATATTTGTCTGCAAAATTATACACTCTCCCCAATTCCTTAATTCTCCTATTAATGTCACTGTGAAATGGCCATTTACTTTGGTTGGCAATGCTTTGTATCAGTGGTTCTCAAACTTGAGTGTGCATCAGTATCACCAGGAAGACTTTAAAACGCAGACAGCTAGGACTGTCTCACTCCCAGAGTCTCTGATTTTGTAGGTGGAGTAGGGGGCCCAAGTATATGAATTTCTAACAATTTCTCAAGTGACATTGATTGCAGGGGTCCACACTTTGAGAACCACTGCCTAAAATAAAACTTAGATAATCAATCATTTTTCCCGCTCTTATGCCTTAGGAAGTGGTAAAGGTGATGATCCTCTATTACCAAATAAAACCCCCTGAAAGAATCATGTTTCTAACATTAGCCTTTAAATGAATAAACGGTACAGTCTGTAACGTGTTCTGATTGCACGGCTCCCCCACAGCTCACTCTGGGACTCAGTCTTAATAAAATCAAGAAAACCCTGGGTGGCCTGTTCCGCAGGTAAAACACTTTTTGACCATCTTAAACTTTACATGTGTGTGGCAGGGACTGGGATGGATTGATTGATTTTTTTGCCCACTCATTGCTCTCCCAATGTTCTATCTTAAAAGTAAACAATCTCTTTCTGGATTGGGTGACTTCAGACAACTACCCACTCTTCCCCATTTCTTGTGAGATAGGCTCCGAAGCTCAAATGCTGGCTACGTTTCCTTCCAAATCACTATCTTCTCACAGCTCTTTCAATTTCTTTGTGTTATATAAGAAAGAAAGTGCCTTTGTCTGTGCCGCCTTTTTACTAGGTGTTAAAATTCATTTTAAAAAGCACAAGTATCCACTGGCATGTGAGAGGAAGAGATATGCCCAAAGTAACCCAGGGAGCTGAGCTCTAGGATGGTTTGCCAGGGTACATTGTAATTATTCAAAACCACAAATCTCGAAATCTCAGAGGGATAGAAAACTGTGGGAAAGGGTGAGAGAATGTGTTGTATCTTCCTTTTTAAACTTTGGTCAATTTGCTAAATAAAATAAATCATTTAGCTTTTACATTCACAAGGTGTAAATGCATAATGAAGTTTATATATGATTTAACCATTAACCTTTAAAATAACAGTGGAATTTAAAGTACAGTGCAAAGGTAAATTATCAGTATCATCCTAGCTTATTTGCTTCACGATCTTAGGTATATCATGTATAGTTCAATTTTCAAACTGTTGAAGTGAAAATAGTACCATTACACTAAAGAAATAGGACAGTTTTCCAGAACCCTGAAGTATGGGTCAGTATCATCCTATTAATCTCAAGTTTTAAATTGCTCCCTTGGACACTATCATTTTGTAAAAAGTCTTGGAAAGTATTTTAAATTTTGCCTTTTATTTTCTAGGCTTTTTACTTATAATTCATCCTAAAAGTTAACTCCATTAAATCATGATCTAAGACTACTTTCTAGCTATAGTTTTGCCGCTCAGTAGCTGGGAGGACAAAGAACAAATAAACTGAAGGGCACTTTCTGTGACACTTTATCAAAATAATGACAAACTAAATTTATCCAGATGAAATTTCAGTTTGAAAGTTCTTGGCAATTTAGGCCGGGTGTGGTGGCTCACACCTGTAATCTCACCACTCTGGGAGGCCGAGGCGGGCAGATCACAAGGTCGGGAGTTCAAGACCAACCTGACCAACATGGTGAAACCTCGTCTCTACTAAAAATACAAAAATTAGCTGGCATGGTGGTGTGCGCCTGTAATCCCAGCTACTCAGGAGGCTGAGGCAGGACAATCACTTGAACCTGGGGGGCAGAGGTTGCAGTGAGGTGAGATTGTGCCACTGTACTCCGGCCTGGGCAACAGAGCGAGACTCTGTCTCAAAAAAAAGAAAAGAAAGTTCTCAGAAATTTAAACACTCAAGGAACAAAGGACACCAGAAATAAGAAAGACTGTTCCTTCTAAAAACTATTTTCCAGAAAAATCTCAAGCAAGCAAATTCTCAAACTGTCAAGAAAACCTTTGGAGCCTTAATTTAACTTAATTTAGCTATTTAAAAGAAATATTAAGGGCCGGGCGCGGTGGCTCAAGCCTGTAATCCCAGCACTTTGGGAGGCTGAGACGGGCGGATCACGAGGTCAGGAGATCGAGACCATCCTGGCGAACACAGTGAAACCCCGTCTCTACTAAAAAATACAAAAAACTAGCCGGGCGAGATGGCGGGCGCCTGTAGTCCCAGCTACTCAGGAGGCTGAGGCAGGAGAATGGCGTAAACCCCGGAGGCGGAGCTTGCAGTGAGCTGAGATCCGGCCACTGCACTCCAGCCCGGGCGACAGAGCGAGACTCCGGCTCAAAAAAAAAAAAAAAAAAAGGAAATATTAAGGACAAAAACACAATTGTATTTGGGCTTCTTGATATTTCAGTTTCTGAAATAATGTTTATACATTATTTATATTTATACATAAAAAACAATCTGGCATTAAAACACTACAACACTCACTGGGCTTCTTGATATTTCAGTTTCAGCTGAAACAATGTTTATAATTTTTTTTGAGTAGTAATAAGTTCTAAGAAACGACTAGAAAAAAATTCGAGGAAACTAGTGCTAAAAAGAAGTTAATGATTATGATGAAAATGAGTATTGCACAATAGTCATTCTCCAACGACAATCTGGCATTAAACACTGAAGCACTCACTGGGAAAATGTCTAGGATCTGATGCAATCACCTACTTAATTCTAATTAAAGGAATTTCACAAACATATCAATATTGAACTCATAAGATTTTATTATATATCCTAATAGCTACTGTGCACAAAACATTTTTTACCAAATGAATTTTCAGAAAAGTAATTTCAGCCTTAATGCAGATTTTTGGGATAAAATCAAATGCAAAAGGGTCTCCATACTTCGAAGTTCAAAAATTTCCTTGTCCTTTCTAATAGCTTGGTGTAAAACAGACCTATTTTTAGGACAAATCTGGCTCAGTCTCTCACTTAGGAATCCTTAAATAATAAATATTACTATATAGTGTATATTATTTCTCCTGGCATTATTAAAACTTCTTATATATCTAAGAACTATGCTTAATTATGCTGACATAATTCTTGTGACTGTGTTTAATAAATATATTAATAAAGATAAAAGTCAAAAGCTGATAGCTTAGGATACCAAACTACTGGGATAATAAATGTTGACAGTTATAAAGGAATATTAAAATTTTAAATCACTTCGCTTTTTAAAAAGTTCCCTTTTCTACTCAGTCTGAGGAAAATATCAAATCATGAAAACATCTAAGTATATTTACAACACTGGACACTGAGAGTCCTAAGGATGACAAACTTTCTGCATTCAGACATAACACAGAATTATCTCTTCCTGTGAAATCAGTTCACATGAAAGTAGGTATACACTGAACAATGGCTATTAAACATCAATGCTTTAAAAATCAATACCAAGATACCCATGATCATTACTTCAATGCACAGACTAAAAGAGTAAAAAAATACTCACTCATATAGCGGAAAGTCTCTTCAGCAAGGACTGGAGAGAGGGCATCAGATGCATGTTGCTGCTGGTGTGCAGACTGAGTCCAGTCTTGATTTTCATATAGAAAGAGAGTGTCTACTTTTAGCCTATACTGTGGTAGTTGTTCTTCTAGCAGACTCACCAGCTCAACTTCAGGGAGATCCTCATTGGAGCAGACATCTGAAGAGGAGAGTCTATGTAAATGAATCCAATATATTTCAACTTTTACTAGGCTACAGAGAAAATGATGAAAATTAGTTTTTCTAAAGTAGGACAACCAAAGAAATATTAGACAAGATCATTTCTCCACTGATTTTTATTAGTATATCCTAATAGTATAGTTTTTTTTTTTTTCTTTTAGTAAGAGAAATTCTAAAGTAAAAATGATGGCATACATTTTTTTGACAGTAATTTTTAAAAAGTCTTTTTAATTGACACAAAATAATTGGATATATTTATGGGGTACATGTGATATTTTGACACCTGTATACAATGTATAATGATCAAATCAAGGTAATTAGCACATTCCTTACCTCAAGCATTTATCATTTCTTTGCATTGAGGACATTCAAAATCCTACCTTTTATCTGTTTGAAAATATACAACAAATTATTGCCAAGTATAGCCACCCTATGGTGCTAAAGAACACTGGAACTTATTCCACCTATCCAGCTGTAATTTTGTATCTGTTAACCAACATCTCCTGATCGCTCCTTCCTGCTACCCTTCCTAGCCTCTAGTAATCACTATTCTACTCTCTACTTCTAGATCAACTTTGTCAGCTTCCACATGAGTAAGAACATGCAGATACCACAAATCTGAATTATATACTATCTAAATATATTGCTTAGTGACTATAACTATGTTTTTTTTATTTTTAATTTTTTAATTTTTAAATTTTAGGTTCAGGGGTACATGTGCAGGTTTGTTATATAGTTAAACTCAAGTCATGGGGGTTTGTTGTACAGATTATTTTGTCACCCAGGTACTAGGCCTAGTAACCCAACAGTTATTTTTTCTGATCCTCTCCCCCTTCCCACCCTCATCCCTCACATACGCCCGTCTGTTGTTCCTGTCTTTATAACTATGCTTTTAAAGTTTAGAATTAATTTGTAGAAATTTCATATTTTCTCCCTATCAACCTATTTAGTACTGTTTAAAAGAGGTGTATGTCTCTGAAGCAGCAGCAGGCTGCTTAATTTTTAAACAGTATTTTTAACTGACACAAAATAATTGGATATATACTTTTTAAAAACAAAGTGAAAGGGGTCTGATCTCAACTTACATGCTTGGGGGAAAAAGCAATACAAAGCAACCAGCAGAAAATAGTTTCAAAGGGATAAAATGATATGCTCTTTAATAACAAAATTTGAATTCTGTGGATGATTCTTCAAAATCTGGAAAAATTACATTTTAGTATATTCTCATAGTCACTAAATGTTTTTTAAAATTGCATTAAATTTCACTGGCACTGACATAAGTACTTTATCATTTTTATTTTAAAGAAATGGTACATCTAAATCTCAAAACATGTGAGGTGAAGAACATCGGAAAGGGGAGGGGAAAAAAAGTTTCCTCTAAAAAATCTTCTCTATCCTTCACATAACATAAATTTAATATGGTACAGCGATAGTTCTGGTCTGAGTCCTGACTCTACACATACCACAATGTGACACTGGGTAAGTTACCTCAATTCTAACCCTCAGTTTCCTCATCTGTAAAATGGAGAAGGTACTTACCTCCTAGGTTATATGAATTAAATGAGACAAATGCATGAAAAATACTAGTATTTAGTACAATGCCTTGCACACTGTGGAGGCACTCTATCAATGTCAGCTTCTTTTTTTTTTTATTTTTAGAGAATAAAGTTTATTACATTTGAAACAATACAGCAGAAATCTCAAAAGTTTACCCATTAAATACAGTTTAATTCTTACAAATCTCCTTTTGAAAATGCAATTCACTGTGTTAGCCAGAAACTAGCCAGGCGAGGTGGCGGGCGCCTGTAGCCCCAGCTACTCCGGAGGCTGAGGCAGGGGAATGGCATAAACCTGGGAGGCGGAGCTTGCAGTGAGCTGAGATTAGGCCACTGCACTCCAGCCTGGGGGACAGAGCGAGACTCTGTCTCAACAACAACAACAACAACAACAACAAAAAAAGAAAATGCAATTCATATATGCTGCAACCTCAGAAGTTTGAATTTGAAATGAAATATGAAGTTAGTAGTCAGGGAAGTCACATCAGAGTGCTTTGTCAAATATCCAAACAAATCAGCATATACCAAAGTGATTCTAAATATATCCAAGTGAATGCAGAAAAATACATTACCATTTGAGGCAGGCCATGCTAAAATATAATTTACAATGATTAGTTTACATTTAAGATGGTTAGCCAATGAAATGTAGGTTAAGTTAAATTTTGTAGTATTTGCTCAGTCTCTTTGTACTAAACATTAGTTCATCTGAAAAGTAAGTTTGGAAAAAGCAAATAACCTGATCTCTTTATGCTTATCATTTTCTCACTGTCATCTTAAATGGAAGCAAATCAATACAGCATCAAGATTTTTCACATATTAAAATGAACACTAACGACTTGTGAAGGTAGACTGTGTACCATGTAGTACTTAATAGATGAGCTTGCAATGACCATCAACTCAATTTTTTAAATAACACAAAGATTCACAAGCCAAAATAAACATCCGATTAAAAAATTCAGCTACTCAAGATAACTCAGTTGTCCTTTTTCTCTTTGAGATTGGGAAGGGTTGGGTCTTTAAAAACCTGAAGAGGAGTTGATAAGAGAAAAAAATTCTCAATGCTTTAAAAAAACTCAACTGGGCCGGGCGCTGTGGCTCAAGCCTGTAATCCCAGCACTTTGGGAGGACGGGTGGATCACGAGGTCAGAAGATCGAGACCATCCTGGCTAACATGGTGGAACCCCGTCTCTACTAAAAAATACAAAAAATTAGCCAGGCGTGGTGGCGGGCGCCTGTAGTCCCAGCTACCAGGCTGAGGCAGGGGAATGGCGGAAACCCGGGAGGTGGAGCTTGCAGTGAGCTGAGATCCGGCTACTGCACTCCAGCCTGGGCGACACAGCGAGACTCCATCTCAAAAAAACAAAAACAAACAAAAAAAAAAAAACAAAAAACAAAAACAAAAAAAACTCAACTGGTTAGAAGTCCATACAACTACTATGCTGGCATACTATCTGTGACAGATGTTTTCTGTCACAGAACGATTCACTTTCCCATAGAAGTAGTTCCTCCAAGCCAACTATATAAAGATGTAAATCAGTTCACCCATGATTAAAACTGAAATAATCCTTCACAATAGAAGGAAGACACCTCACCCAAAAAGATCTTTTAAATCACTGCTAGCTGAACTGCTATTGGTCATAGTAGTTGGTGGCTATGCAAAGTTCCGTGGGTTGAAGAAAGGATTACCCTGCGTACCAAAGGCAGATTGTCCTATCATGTTCATCTGTGTTCCCATTACTGAATGCCCATAGCTGGAGAACCTTGAGGAGGTACAAACTGATTGAGCCACTGATTTGGTTTCTGTTGTGATAACTGGTTCATGCTAACTTTGGGTTTCTGAGGGCCAAAGAGATTATTAAGGGCAGACATATCTGTGGGTCTTTGTTGGGTCGGCTTTGCACCAGCAGGAGGAACATTCAAAGCACTGAAGTTTGGCAAAGTGGGAGGGGTTCCAGAGTCATCTTGGTCACTCCAACTGTGCTTGGACTACTGTAGAAGTTCTGGTTTGTAGTAACAGGCATGTTGAATCCTGAAGTCTGAAAGCCCATATTGGCATTTAGGCCATTTGTCAAATTTTTCTTTGTATTATCAACTGGTATAGAAAACATCATGCCAATGCCCATGGAAGGAAGAGAAGTGAAAGTACTTGAAACAGAAGGTTTAGGGGTACTAACAGAAAGGCTAGTCGAAGATGACATATTATCCATCAATGTGTCTGTCAAGTCATTACTCTGTTTAACAGTAGCAATAGGTGTATGCATTGGGGTTTAAGAGGCTGCTGGCTTTTCAACTTCTGTGCCTGCTCTTGTTCTTTTGCTAATTTTTGTTTTTCTTCAAATGTAAGTGATGCTGTTTTATGTTTATTCTGTAACCCATCCTCTTTATTTTTGGAATCACTGCCAGTCAGAAGGTCTGCTCCAATGTGGTTAACAACCTTGTCAATTTGCTGATTCAAAATATTTGTAACTTTTGTCTCCCCAGAAACATTAATTTGATTTCCTATGTCCAAAGATTTCTGCTGTTCTTGCATTATATGAAGTTGTTCCAGCTTAGTCTTATGTTCAGACTCCAATCTATTAAGCATCTCTTTTATGATGGAAATGAAAGAATTGAACTGATTAAGATTGTTTTCAATACTCAGGGGAATAAGATGAGGCAATACTTATCCAGCCAGCTGCTCTTTGGTGATTCCCAACTTATGAGTAAAAGTACATTTGTAAATGCCTAAAATACCCATGAAGACTGCAGATTCTTCGGATGAAATTTGTTGTAAGAAGGGTAGGCTATCATCAAGTACAAACCACTTATCCAAGTATTCCAAAATCTTTCATAAGCACACTAATGAATTTACACAAACAGCAAGGGAAGACATTTGTAGACAGGCATTTTAATTCTTGGTATCAAAGTACGTTTCATGGATGGGTAGTCTATAAGATTTGCAAAGGCTGGAATGATGTTTAGACAGAGCTCCTGGGTCTGAATGGAAGGAGCTTCTAGTGCTCTGTAAACCATGGGTAGAACACTGTTCTTTATCTCATCGGGAGGGGTTCTGGTTAGTAGCAAATCCATTTTTTGTTGGAAAATTACCAAAATCTGGATTGGCTCCTGCTGCTTAAACACAGGACCAAGTTCAGGTGGAATTAATTTGACATATTCTTCTTTGGTGCATTCCTCAATGATCAGTAGAACACTGGGCAAAACAAAAGGTACCATGTCAGGGTTTACAAATTCTGAAGTCAAACAAGTCAAAATTCTCTGCACAATGACATGCTTGGGCAGTAGAACCTTTGACAGTCTGTTGAAAAACTGTGATTTCCGAAGATAATCTCTTTGGAAAAAGGTATTAAAACATTGCAGTGTTACTGCACCAACATCATCAAAGAAGGGAATCTGTCATTTGATCTGCAACTGGTCTTACAGTTGGAGTTACATTTAACAGTAGCTTTACATGTTCACGAACTTCCTCAGGTATATTTGTAAGTGAACTAGATCCTAAATAACTCAACTGATCCAACTGCCTACTGAAACTCTTGTAAATATCTTGCTTATTGACTTCAAATATAGGTTTCCTTTTATTAAATACAGCATACATAACAGTTCCTAAAGAATACAAATCACTGGCTGTTTCACAGTTCACATAAAGTATGTATTCAGGAGCCAAATAGTCAGGATTTGGAAGACACAATGAAGGTAAATTTGGGTCTCATTCTTTACAAGAAAATTTAGGCTCTTGTTCAGAAGGATTGGTTGATGATACACAAAAATCAAAACCCATTATTTTCCAGGCTCCACTTTTATTCACAATTGTATTTTCAGGAGTAATATTTCCATGTCCCATTTTCACACTGCTATGCAAGAATGACAAGCCTTCAGAAACCTGAAGCAAACCACATTTGGTTTCTACATCATAAAGTTTATAATCCTTAATGTCTGGAGACATAGGGAAAGGTAGATTTTCCCAGTTACCAAGAACACTGGCTACACTGGCAAAAACTGGTTCTGTACAAAATGCCAAAGAATCCCTGGATTCTTCTAAAGGATGCTGGACAGTAAGAAGTCGAGGGTGTTGAAGTCGAGTTAAGTGTTGGACTCCTCGTTTTAGAGAATCGATGATTTGATCCTTTTCAAATTTTTGATATTTGCCAATCATTTTTTATCAAAGACAAAAACAGCCCCTACTTTGTTGACTTTTTTGTGCCATTAAAAATCTCCCAAGCTAGCCCACTGCCACCACTGGCAATGTGTTGACCAACATCAAATTCTCTAGTGACAGGATTTCCCATTACAGCACTAGTGACATCAGCTGTTACTTCTGTAACAGTACTCTTCAATTTATTACCACATGGACTCCATGGCTGCAATATTGGGCAGTCATAGTTACCTTTTCCCTCTCCTTCCAGGAGGGGCAGAGCTGGGGCTCTTTTTCCCCGCCCCCCTAAACACAGGCGGTTCCTGCCCTGCTTTCGCACCTGGCAGCTGCCTCCTGCTTACTCCATTGCCTCCACCACCCCCACGGGCACAAACAGAGCACAAACACCGCCTGAGCTGGATGAGGGAAAGGGGTAGGGAGGGGAGGGACTGGGGACAGAGACTAAGGGAGGGCAAAAAAGACTGAAAGACCTATTGTCAGCTACTTTTATTACTGTATTACTATTGAGTTTTTAGACCTAGAGATCAAATCAAGATTGCTAAAATAAGGTTGCTATAGTATCTAAATAATTACAGAGTATTAAAGGTAGAAGGTACTTTCAGAAACCATCCAATCCTGCCTCCTAGATAAGGAAACTGAGACTTAAAGATGGGTAACTTGCCGAGTTACAGAACCACCAAACGTGTGTCTTGACTTCCTATCCAGCACTGTACCCATTCTTGTTGCTATCTGCCATTTACAGGACAAAGGCTGACAACTTGTCCTAGAAAGCAAGTTCCTACACATCATGTCTCCAACATACAGTATTAGTCCTACATATCTGCTAATTCCTCCAGGTGTCTAATCTACTTATTGTCTTATTTTTCATTCTTAATATTAGAAAGATCCTGGGTTTTGGCATCAGACGTAGCTTCTGAATGTGACTCCTCTACTAATTAAGTTAGACACACGATTTATCCTTTCAGAGCCTTAATTTCTCTCATTTGTAAAATAAAGATCATTTATCACTCACAACAGTAGTAAAAGTAACTAAAATAAGCAATTAGGGCACCCAGGGTATCTGGCAGATCATAGGTACTCATTGAATACTATTTACATCACTACTCTCTCACTTGCACACCTACAACACCCACCCCCCATCTCTGAACAAAACTGGGCTTTTGTGTCTTTATGTATCTGCCACTATCTTCCTGTTCCCAGTACTGCCCATCATTTAACACCTCCCAAACTTAGCTGTTTACAAAAAAGGAGAGTTATTCCTGTTAACATGCTTAAAATACTAGGGCTTAAAATAGAGAAAATACAGGATGTCATGTCAGCCCTCTCACTTTTAAAGAGATGTGGTATTTCCTTTGTGGGTAGTATAATGAAACATGCTCTAGCTCTGGCAAAGAACAACAAAGTACTGGTTAAGAACACAAATCCTTAAGAGAGTAAATTCCTACTACTTGACCTTGACTTAACAATGACATTTTAATAAGTTAAATACAAGGAGGCTGGCAATATCAGACATCCCTATTCACCCAGAAGGAGAAGCAGTGGCTTGATCATCACAATGAGACAGAGATGAGGTAGATTTAAAACCTTAAATATGATTCTAAATAAGCTCTCAATCCTTACAGAGCTCTTAAATAAGAGACCTGAACATATATCCAAATTCTATTATTACAAGTTCCATGTGATTATCCGAATTTTTCCTGCTGCACATATATTACATATAGATTGTCATTTTAATACTCAGGAAGAGAAGTTGACTATAAATACATGCAGTGCTAAAAACAGACTATTAGGTATTCAAGAGTATAGTGGCAATGAAGAACAAAAGTGACATTCATTACAAGAGATACTAGTCCCTAGACGTTTTCTTCAAATAGGTATTAATGAAATCCTGTGAAAATTCAAGGTCATTAATTCCCTACTTCCAAAATGTAATATTAAAAATGAGTGTACAATCCAGGCTTAGTAGATTAGGCTAAATATTCTTTAGACTAGCTCTTCCACCTTGCTTCCATATTCTGATAATGTTCCATTTATTACTCTTGCCCAGGCTTGACAACTCCTTCTCTACCATTTCATCCTCCAAATGTCTCTTCCATATGTCCATTTTTTTCCAGTCATGCCTACTGGTAAGAGAATTAAATCAGCGCTAGAATCAAGCATACTAGAGCATGGTCTACAGTATGATCTTTAGACCCACATAGCAAAGATTAAAAACAAGCCTCAAAGGGTTAACCTTATCAGCAAATAACTTAACGACCTGCCAAAACAAATTTTAACACTTTTCCAAGGAAGACAACAAAATCCAAACACTTAACAATGTAACATTCATAATGTTCACCAGTCCATAAAAAATTACTAGATATGCAAAAATAAATAAAATGTAATCCATAACCAGGAGGGAAATGAGTCAACAGAAACAGACCCATAATGACAGAAATAACAGAATTAGTAAGCAGCATTTAAACACAGCTATTTTTTAATATGCTCAAAAATTTAAAAGGAAAACAGTAACTTAATGAGAAGAGAAACAGAAGATATACCTGCATTTTAAAAACTCAAATAGAACTAAAGTACAGCATCTAAAATAAAAAATTCACTAGATAAGATAAACGGATTAGATAGTCTCCAGAAGAAAAGAACAGTAAACTTGAAGATATAGCAGTAGAAATTATCTAAAATGAAGCACAGAGAAAAAAAAGATTGGGCGTAAAAAACTGAATAGAACATCAGTGGCTGTGTCATATTAAGCTGTCTGCAGTCCCAGAAGAAAAAAGAGGCAAGAACAGAAAAAATATTTGAAAAAGTGGTGGCCAAATTCTTCCAAGTTTAATTAAAACAATTAAGCCTATAGTTCAAAGAATTTCAACTCCATGCAGCATAAATACAAAGAAAACCACACCAAAGTAAAATTGCTAAAAACCAGTGACAAAGAAAAAAATCCTACAAGCAGAGAGATAGGAAAAAAAAAAGACACATTATATTTAAGGGAACAAAGAGTGAATGCAAACTATTCATTTCAAGATAGATGGATGACAATGGAACAGCATCATTAAAACACATGGACAAAAAGCCAATTTAGAATCTTGTGCTAGTGAAAAATATCTTTCAAAAAAGGTGAAATAGGCCAGGCGAGGTAGCTCACTCCTGTAATCCCAGCTCTTTCGGAGGTCAAAGTGAAAGGACTGCTTGAGCCCAGGATTTCAAGACCAGCTTGGCAACATAGTGAAACCCTGACTCTACATTAAAAAAATAAAAAAAAAAAAAAGAAAAAATTAGCTGGGTTTGATGGCGCATGCCTGTGGTCCAAGCTACTCAGGAGGCTGAGATGGGAGGATCACTTGAGCCCAGGAGGTGCAGGCTGCAGTGAGCCATGATCATGTCACTGTACTCCAGCCTGGGGAACAGAATGAGATCCATTCTCAAGAAAAAAAAAAAAAAGAAATTTTATTTCTTACACAAGCAGAAACCTAAGGCTATTCATTGCCAGCCAACCCATATCCCAGGAAATGTTAAAGTTATTCAGGCAAAAAGCATATTGGATGGGAACTTCAATCTACCAAAGAAATAACAGAATGGTAAATCTGTGGGTAATACATAAGCCTTTTATTTTCATAATTTATTTAATTCATAATTAGCAATTTAAAGCAAAAGTAATAATGTACTATGTATATGACACATGTAGATGTAAAAGGCATCATCATAATATGTAGAATGGTAGAGGGAAATGGAAGAATACTGTTTTAAGAGTGTCACTGTATTAAATATAATGTTATTTGAAGATGGGCTTTGGTAAGTTAAAGGTGCGTATTGCAACCTAGAGAAAGCACTGAGAAAAATAAGAGGTATAGCTAATATGTCAACAGTAGAATTAAAATAAAAAAAAATAAATTTAAAAAAAGAAAATGAGAAAAAAATGGAAGATGAAACAAATAGAAAAACAGAAAATAGGAGTACAGTAGACTCAACTAAAGTGATAATTACATTAAAATTAAATGGTCCAAATACTGCAAATAGAAAGTACAGATGATCAGACTGGATTTTCTTTTTAGAAAAGACCCAACTATAAGTTATCTGTGGAGATGCCCTTTAAATGTAAAGATTTAGATTAGTTTAAAAAGTAAAAACATGAAAAATAATGTGATGCCAATTCCACACAAACTTTTTCCAAACACGGAGGAAGGCATACTTCACAACTCATTTTACAAGGCCAGTATTACCTCAATATCAAAATAAAGCAAAGACATTGCAAAAAAAAAAAAAAAAAGAAAAAAGTACAAATCAATAATCCTTATTAATGGGACTAGGAAGGACACAGACACACACACATTCCCTAACAAAACACTAGTAAATAAAACCTGTCATATATAAAAAAGATAATATATCATAACCAAGTAGTTTTTTCCAGGAACGCAAGTCTGGTTTAAAATTCAAAACTAAACCAACAGAATTCACCACACTAATAGACAAAGGTAGAAAAACCATATGAATATTTCAACAGATGCAAAATAGCCATTTGACAAAATTCATGCTAAAAACTTTTCATCCAATTTGGAAGAGAAGGATATCTTCTCAATTTAATATACGGCATTCTCAAGAGACTTAATGGTCAAATATTGTAACTTTTCTCCTCAGACTGGAAATATGTCAAGAATGTTTATTATTACCATTTTATTCAACAATATACTGAGATCGTGTCTCATTCAATAAGGCAAGAAAAATAAATAAAAGGCATCCAGATTGAAAAAGAATATGCAAAACTGTCTCTATTTGCAGACATTATGGTGTATGTAGAAAACTCTAAGAAATCTACCAAAAAGTTACTAAAACTAGTAAGTTAAGCAAAGTTGCAGAATGCATGATCAACATTAAAAAAACCAATTTCATTTCTTTATAGTAGTAACACACAGTAGGAGAATGAAATTAAATAAACAGTGCCATTTAAAAAATACTTAAGACTAAATTTAATAAATATGTGCAAGACTTATGCAATAAAAACTATAAAATATTGTTAAGAGAAATTAAAGAGGACCTAACTAAGTAAATGGAGAGATATATCAAGTTTATGGATTAAGAGACTCACTATTCTCAAATTATCAATTCTCTACAGAGTATATGTAATTCCATTCAAAAGTCCAGCATTCTTTTTTGAAAGAAAATGACAAGCTGGTTATTATTATTAGGGACAGGGTCTCTCATTCTGTTATTCAGGCTGGAGTGCAATGGCACAATCATAGCTCACTGCAGCCTTAATCTCCTGGGCTCAAGTTATCCTCCTGCCTCAGCTTCCCTAGTAGCTGGGACTACAGGTGCATGCCACCACGCCCAGCTAGTTGTCCAGGCTGCTCTTGAACTCCTGGGCTCAAGTGTTGACAAGCAGATTAAACAATTTATATAAAAAATGTGAAAAATCTTAAATGGCCAAAATAATTTTTGAAAAAGAAGAGTAAAGTTGGAGAATTTGTGTTATCTGATTTCAAGATTTACTATAGAATTACAGTAAATAAGACAACGTGGTATTTCTGTAAAGATAGACTTAGGGATTAAAGGAACAGGATAGAGTTCAGAAACAGAAACCATACATATATGACTAGGTGATTTTCAATGAAATTATCAAGGTATTTCAATAAGGGTAAAGAGACCATTTTTAACAAATGGTAAAGAAACAATGAAATATCCAATTGGAAAGCAAAAAACAAAAATTTTGGACCCTAATCTAATTCCATACTCAAAAAAGTAGACTACTGACTTAAAAGTAGAGGTAAAAACTGTCAAACTTTTTCTTTTATGCGAAGATTTCTTAGAAACGACACAAAAATATGAATTATAGTAGCAAAAACTGATAAACTCCATCAAAATTTAAAATAGGTCTTCAAAAGACACCAGTAAGAAGATGAAAAGGCAAGCCAAAGTCTGGGAGAAAATACGGTCCATTTATCTAACAAAGGACTTACATCTAGAACATGTAAAGAACACTAACAATTCAACGTTTACATTTCAATAGTAAGACAAAATTTTAGTGGGCAAATGATTTGAATAAACAACTCAAAATAAAATCTAGGTATGGCTAATAAGCACATGAAAAGGTGCTCAACATCATGAGTCATCAGGAAAATATAAATTAAAATCTCAGAGATACTAGTACACACCTACTAGAATGGCTAAAATCAAAACCACTGACATTACCAAGTGTTGATGATGTACAGCAGAGGTCAGCAAACGACAGCCCACAGGCCAACTTCAGCTTGCTGCCCCTGCCTGGTTTTGTAAATCAACTTTTATTGAAACACAGTCACATTCATTTTTTCATGTACTGTCCATGGCTGCTTTTCTGCTACAATAGCAGAGATGAGTTAAGTTCCAGCTTAGCAATAAAAAGAATAAACTTCTGATACTTATCACAAGTGGATAAATCTCAAAAACATTTTGCTGTACAAAAGAAGGCAGACACAAAAGAGACACATTGAATTTATATGAAATTCTAGAACAAGCAAATTTAATTTAAAGTGGCAGAAAGCAGATTAGTGGTTGTTTGGAACCGGAGGTGAGGGGTGGGGAGATCTGTGTACAAGGGAACTTTCTCTGGGATGATAAAAACTTCTCGAACTTGTTTGTACTGGCAGTTACACTGAGTGGATATTTTTGTCAAAACTCAAACTGTACACTTAAAATGAGTGTATTTTCTTGTATCTTAATAAACATACCTCAATGAGGATGAATTAAAAAAAACTTCCCGTTTTGACGGGTTTCAGAATTCAGAATTTTTCAGATTTTTAGAAAAGTGGCACTGGACATTAACTGCATGTTATATAACATCCCCAGCTGGTTTTGCGGCAGCACCTCATATTTAAATACATAAATAAATCTTCGGCAAATATAAGTATTCAAACTAAATGAGTTAAGTCCAGAAACAGCCACAGTCTGGTTTCGTGGGCAAATGAGTGTTTGAATAAAAGTATAGAAAAAAACTTTGAGTGCTCAGAGTTTTTTGATTTAGTCTTACAGATAAAGTGTTATGGGCCTATATGTATGTTTGTTATATGCTGTACGCCCCAAGAGTCTTGTGTGCCAGGCACTGCTGTTAGGTACCTGCAGGGTATACAAACACGGGTAACTCTGTCCTTGCCCTGTGGAGATCAGATGGATACGATGCAGCTACTACTCACCAGGTGTTCACAGGGTACAGGGGAGTCCGACAGATACAAGAAACAACATGAACGACAGATTGCTGTTAATGTGTCAGGAGACACAGGGGATGCGAGATTAATTCAGTCTTTCTCTGAGGACATCAGACTAGAAAGGCAGGCTTGGGTTTCATCATGATAGGTCATATATGCTGGACTGAGGCATTTGCATTTTCTCCCGTAAGCGACAGCACTTCAATATTTATTAAACTGGACTTACCAGTGATGCTCTCCGAGTCTCTGTGACTGCTATTCATGAGGTTTTCTTCACCTGTTGGTGATGTAAAAATTGCATTCTGGGATTGACTCATGCAGGATCCTTTCTTGCTTTGGTTGAGAAGGACAGCTTTGGTATGAATCAGAGTAAAGGAAATCCATCAAGCCATTCAATAATGAAATGGATTTGGTCACATGGATATTTTCTTTTGGACAGATTTTCTCTGATGAGTCAAAAGACATCCGTAGCAATGAGCACTCTCATGTGATTATCATACTTTGGAGAGTCATGACCTACAACAAAAATATATCAAGTGACTAGAACAACATGCTCTTTAACAACAGGAATCTAATTAATTGAAATATCTGTCATGAAAAATGTTTTTCTAATAATACATACAACATGGATAAATCTCATAATTATGCTGGAAGAAAGTCAGACAAAAAAAGAGTACACAGTTTATAACTTCATTTATATAAAATTCTAGAAAATGTCCACTTATCTATAGTGACAGCAGATCAGTGGCTGCCTGGAGTTAAGGGAGGAATTACTAAGGGGCAGGAGAAAAGTTTTTGGAATGATGAATACGTTCATTATTTTGACTGTGGTGATGGTTTTACAAATGCATATCAAAAGTGGTTAAATTGTACACTTGAAATGTGTAATTTGATGCATGCTAATTATATTTAAACAAAGCTGTTTAATTTTTTTTAAAAGATAACTGTTTAAAGTAATACACTAATAACGTATTGTAGAGTCTATAACATAAGTAGAAGTAGAATGTTTTGCAGTAGCACGAAGGCCAGGAGTGGGGAAATGGGCATACACTGGTGTAAGGCTTTTGTATTACACATGAAATAGTAACATATGGCTTGAAGATATACTGTGATAAGTTAAAGAAGTATACTATAAACCTGAAACCAACCAATTAAAAAACTCAAGAATTACAGATAATAAACCAATGAAGAAGATGAAATGGAATAATACAAAACAGGGTTTTTTAATCCTGGAAAATTAACATTTTGGGCCAGTTATTGCTTCGTCGTGTACATTGTAGGATCTTTTACCCACTAAGTGCCAGCGGAATCCCTTCCCCAGACCCTCTCCAGTTTTATCCAAAATGTCTCCAGACATTGCCAGATGCCCCCAGCAGGCTGGGGGGAGGGGGTGCAAAAATCATCCCTGGTTGAGAACCACTGATACAACAGATGCTCAACTTCACTCATAATTAAAACAAAAATATAAACAAAAAAAAGTTCACCACTAGATTAGCAAACATCAAGTTTTATTATATTCTTTGCTGGAGGTGGTGTAGAGAAAGAAGCACTCTTAAACCCTGTTGATAAAAGTGCAAATTGGGGCTGCGCATGGTGACTCACGCCTGTAATCTCAGCACCTTGGGAGGCTGAGGCGGGCGATCACTTGAGGTCAGGGGTTCCAGACCAACCTGGCCAACATGGTGAAACCTCGTCTCTACTACAAATACAAAAATTAGCTGGGTGTGGTGGCAGGTGCCTGTAATCCCAGCTACTTGGGAGGCTGAAGCAGGAGAATTGCTTGAGCCTGGGAGGCGGAGGTTGCAGTGAGCTGAGATTGCGCCACTGCACTCCAGCCTGGGTGACACAGCAAGACTCTGTCTCAAAAAAAAAAAAAAAAAAAAAAAAAAAAAGGTACAAAGGGTACAAGCTTTCAGAAGGCTATTTGGCAATGTCTACCAAACTTTTAAATGCACACATGCTGTAACTTAGCAGCTCTACCACCAGGAATTTACACAATGGATATACTCACGAAGTGTGCCAAGATGTAGGGATACGGATGCCCATACAGTATTGGTTTGGGGGGGGGGGAAAAGCACACACCACACAACTGGAACTAAACATCTATAAATAAATAGTTTAATAACAGTGGAACATACAAAGGAATGTAATGTACTAAATATATGTGCATACTTAAAAAAATCAGGAACTGTCATCAGTAAAACTGTTCAATTCTACTTATTTGGTTTCTATCAAGACAGTCTCTGGTTGGCAACGTGTGGCTTCCATGTATAGTTAATTCATTCTCATGTCTACTCTTCACAGGCATCATAAATATTCAATGTTTTACAAGAGAGTTACCCTCAAGAAGTAGAAAGGAATAAAGTAAATAAAGGAGACTGAAAATGGTTACTGTGGCAGAATAGAGAAGCGCTTTGAGCAAATCCTAGGGAGGAGAGTTTCAGAGATAGAATGTGAACGGAATTAAACATTATACAAAAGTCAAAGGGAAAATTCGGTTTATTAAAAAAGGGGTAAGGGACCATAAAATCAATGATAACTTTCCTGAAACCAGTTCAGCCAAGAGACTGGATCCAAAGATAGGCTGCAAGGTGTCGGGAAGTGAGATGGTAAGAGTGGCGTTCAGTGAGTACAGACCAGGATTTCCCAACACCTAGACTTTCAGATCTCCACAGATTAGTAAAATTTCAAACATTTCTGTGGTTATTGGCATGGGTTTTCCATTTCTTACCAATTTCTATTACTTGGTAAATGATAAAACATTTTACTAAAAAAAAAAAAAAAAAAAAAAAAGAGATATAATAAATAGCAGTCCTTCCCAAAAAAGGAGTTTAGTAGAGATGGGGTTTAACCATGTTGGCCGAGTTGGTCTTGAACTCCTAACCTCAGGTGATCCACCCGCCTCGGCCTCCCAAAGTGCTGGGATTACAGGCGTGAGCCACTGTGCCCCACCCCAGAAAGCATTTTTTTTTTTTTAAGTAATAAGTTATATATTTGTTTGTGAAGAGAGAGAGACTGAAAAGGAATAGGATAAAAGCAAAGTATCTCTCATACTGGTCCACACTAATTCTCAAACAGAACTGCGGTTCTTTTAATCATATTATTGTTCCATGAAATTTCGTGGAATCATATTCCACGAAACCAGTCTTTGGTGGCAGAAAGGTTGGGGACCTCTGTTCTAGAAAACTGCTTTGCAAATTAACTTTGGAGGTTTTGTTAATGGTTTAGTCTTAATTCTTGCATACCAGAATAGAGAAAACCAAGTTGAACTAAGAACTAAGTCCATCTAAAGAGTCATGCAGGAAAAACGCTGACTTCCAGGGCAATTCAGGAACCTGTCCAGCCTGCAGACTGTGCACTAGATCAAGGGTGATCTGGCAATGGTATGCTCTTCCTGGGGACTTTTTAGATCTAAATAAGCCCTTTGAACATGCCCTGTCTACATCTGAGCTCCTCAGAAAGATCAGCTTGGAGCAGTACTGAACATAGTACCGTGGATGTGGCCTGACATTAGACAAGTCTGAATTTTAACCTTATTTACTGCTTTTCTGACCTTGGGACCATTATTTAACATTTCTGAGTCTCATTCCTCATTTTCAAGGTGGGGATATTAATAACTACCCTTTATAAGAAGGGTCAGACATGAGAACTAAATAAAAAAATGACAAATTCCTAGTTTGGTACCCAACATACAGTACACACTCAAATGCGCCCTCCTGTTAGTTTCCCCTTAGCTATCAGCCCTGAGAAAAAGATGATGTCTTCTGTCTAATACTACTTTTTATTATTATTATACTTTAAGTTCTAGGGTACATGTGCACAATGTGCAGCCTTGTTACATATGTATACATGAGCCATGTCGGTGTGCTGCACCCATTAACACATCATTTACATTAAGTATTTCTCCTAATGTTATCTCTCTCCCCTCCCACACCCCATGACAGGTCCTGGTGTGTGGTGTTCCCCATCCTGTATCCAAGTGTTCTCATTGTTCAATTCCCAACTATGAGTGAGAACATGCGGTGTTTGGTTTTCTGTCCTTGCGATAGTTTGCTCAGAATGATGGTTTCCAGCTTCATCCATGTCCCTACAAAGGACACGAACTCATCCTTTTTTAGGGCTGCATAGTATTCCATAGTCTATATGTGCCATATTTTCTTAATCCAGTCTATCATTGATGGACATTTGGGTTGGTTCCAAGTCTTTGCTATTGTGAATAGTGCCACAATAAACATACGTGTGCATGTGTCTTTATAGCAGCATGATATATAATCCTTTGGATTTATGCCCAGTAAAGGGATGGCTGGGTCAAATGGTATTTCTAGTTCTAGATCCTTGAGGAATCACCACACAGTCTTCCACAATGGTTGAACTAGTTTACAGTCCCACCACCAGTGTAAAAGTGTTCCTATTTCTCCATATCCTCTCCAGCACCTGTTGTTTCCTGACTTTTTAATGATCGCCATTCTAACTGGTGTGAGATGGTATCTTATTGTGGTTTGCATTTCTCTGATGGCCAGTGATGATGAGCATTTTTTCATGTGTCTGTTGGCTGCATAAGTGTCTTCTTTTGAGAAGTGTCTGTTCATATCCTTTGCCCACTTTTTGATGGGGTTGTTTGATTTTTTTCGTGTAAATTTGTTTAAGTTCTTTGTGGATTCTGGATATTAGCCCTTTGTCAGATGAGTAGATTACAAAAATTTTCTCCCATTCAGTAGGTTGCCTGTTCACTCTGATGGTAGTTTCTTTTGCTGTGCAGAAGCTCTTTAGTTTAATTAGATCCCATTTGTCTATTTTGGCTTTTGTTGCCATTGCTTTTGGTATTTTAGTCCTGAGGTCCTTGCCCATGCCTATGTCCTGAATAGTATTACCTAGGTTTTTTTCTAGGGGTTTTACGGTTTTAGGTCTAACATTTAAGTCTTTAATCCATCTTGAATTAATTTTTGTATAAGATGTAAGGAAGGGATCCAACTTTAGCTTTCTACATATGGCTAGCCAGTTTTCCCAGCACCATTTATTAACTAGGGAATCCTTTCCCCATTTCTTGTTCTTGTCAGGTTTGTCAAAGATCAGATGGCTGTAGATGTGTGGTATTATTTCTGAGGGCTCTGTTCTGTTCCATTGGTCTATATCTCTGTTTTGGTACCAGTACCATGCTGTTTTGGTTACTGTAGCCTTATGTATAGTTTGAAGTCAGGTAGCGTGATGCCTCCAGCTTTGTTATTTTGGCTTAGGATTATCTTGGCAATGTGGGCTCTTTTTTGTTTCCATATGAACTTTAAAGTAGTTTTTTCCAATTCTGTGAAGAAACTCATTGGTAGCTCGATGGGGATGGCATTGAATCTATAAAATATCTTGGGCAGTATGGCCATTTTCACATTATTGATTCTTCCTATCCATGAGCATGGAATGTTTTTCCATTTGTGTCCTCTTTTATTTCATTGAGCAGTGATTTGCAGTTCTCCTTGAAGAGGTCCTCCACATCCCTTGTAAGTTGGATTCCTAGGTATTTTATTCTCTTTGAAGCAATTGTGAATGGGAGTTCACTAATGATTTGGCTCTCTGTCTGTTATTGGTGTATAGGAATGCTTGTGATTCTTGCACATTGATTTTGTATCCTGAGACTTTGCTGAAGTTGCTTATCAGCTTAAGATTTTGAACTGAGACAATGGGGTTTTCTAAATATGCAATCATGTCATCTGCAAAGAGGGACAGTTTGACTTCATCTTTTCCTAATTGAATACCCTTTATTTATTTCTCCTGTCTGATTGCCCTGGCCAGAACTTCCAAACACTATATTGAATAGGAGTGGTGAGAGAGGACATCCCTGTCTTGTGCCAGTTTTCAAAGGGAATGCATCCAGTTTTTGCCCATTCAGTAGGATATTGCCTGTGTGTTTGTCATAAATAGCTCTTATTATTTTGAGATACGTCCCATCAATACGTAGTTTATTGAGAGTTTTTAGCAAGAGGGGCTGTTGAATTTTGTCAAAGGCCTTTTCTGCATCTATTGAGATAATCATGTGGTTTTTGTCTTTGGTTCTGTTTATATGATGGATTACGCTTATTGATTTGCATATGTTGAACCAGCCTTGCATCCCAGGGATGAAGCCCACTTGATCATGGTGCATAAGCTTTTTGATGTGCTGCTGGATTCGGTTTGCCAGTATTTTTTTGAGGATTTTTGCATCAATGTTCATCAGGGGTATTTTTGCATCAATGTTCATCGGGGGTATTGGTCTAAAATTCTCTTTTTTTGTTGTGTCTCTGCCAGGCTTTGGTATCAGAATGATGCTGGCCTCGTAAAAAGAGTTAGGGAAGATTCTCTCTTTTTCTGTTGATTGGAATAGTTTCAGAAGGAATGGTACCAGCTCCTCTTTGTACCTCTGGTAGAATCTGGCTCTGAATCCATCTGGTCCTGGACTTTTTTTGGTTGGTACGCTATTAATTATTGCCTCAATTTCAGAGCCTGTTATTGGTCTATTCAGGGATTCAGCTTCTTCCTGGTTTAGTCTTGGCAGGGTGTATGTGTCCAGGAATTTATCCATTTTTTCTGGATTTTCTGGTTTATTTGCATAGAGGTGTTTATAGTATTCTCTGATGGTAGTTTGTATTTCTGTGGGGTCGGTGGTGATATCCCCTTTATCATTTTTTATTGTATCTATTTGATTCTTCTCTCTTTTCTTCTTTATCAGTCTTGCTAGCAGTCTATTTTGTTGATCTTTTTAAAAAACTAGCTCCTGGATTCATTGATTTTTTGAAGGGTTTTTTGTGTCTCTATCTCCTTCAGTTCTCCTGTGATCTTAGTTATTTCTTGCCTTCTGCTAGCTTTTGAATGTGTTTGCTCTTGCTTCTCTAGTTCTTTTAATTGTGATATTAGGGTGTCAATTTTAGATCTTTCCTGCTTTCTCTTGTGGGCATTTAGTGCCATAAATTTCCCTCTACACACTGCTTCAAATGTGTCCCAGCGATTCTTGTATGTTGTGTCTTTGTTCTCATTGGTTTCAAAGAACATCTTTATTTCCGCCTTCATTTTGTTATTTACCCAGTAGTCATTCAGGAGCCGGTTGTTCAGTTTCCATGTAGTTGTGTGGTTCTGAGTGACTTTCTTAAGCCTGAGTTCTAATTTGATTGCGTTGTGGTCTGAGAGACAGTTTGTTATAGTTTCTGTTTTTTTGTTTGTTTTGAGACGGAGTCTCACTCTGTCGCCCAGCCTGCAGTGCAGTGGTGCGATCTCCAATCACCGCAAGCTCTGCCTCCTGGGTTCATGTCATTCTCCTGCCTCAGCCTCCCGAGTAGCTGGGACTACAGCTGCCCACCACCACACCTGGCTAATTTTTTTACTTTTAGTAGAGATGGGGTTTCACCGTGTTAGCCAGGATGGTCTTGATCTCCTGACCTCGTGATCCATCTGCCTCGGCCTCCCAAAGTGCTGGGATTATGGGTATGAGCCTCCACACCTGGCCTAGTTTCTGTTTTTTTTACATTTGCTGAGGAGTGCTTTACTTCCAACTATGTGGTCAATTTTGGAATAAGTGCGATGTGGTGCTGAGAAGAATAAATATTCTGTTGATTTGGGGTGGAGAGTTTTGTAGATGTCTATTAGGTCTGCTTGGTGCAGAGCTGAAATCAATTCCTGGATATCCTTGTTAACTTTCTGTCTCGTTGATCTGTCTGTTGTTGACAGTGGGGTGTTAAAGTCTCCCATTATTATTGTGTGGGAGTCTAAATCTCTTTGTAGGTCTCTAAGGACTAGCTTTATGAATCTGGGTGCTCCTGTATTAGGTGCATATATACTTAGGATAGTTAGCTCTTCTTGTTGAATTGATCCCTTTACCATTATGTAATGGCTTTCTTTGTCTCTTTTGTTCTTTGTTGGTTTAAAGTCTGTTTTATCAGAGAGTAGATTGCAACCCCTGCTTTTTGTTGTTTTCCATTTGCTTGGTAGATCTTCCTCCATCCCTTTATTTTGAGCCTATGTGTGTCTCTGCACGTGAGATGGGTCTCCTGAATACAACAGACTGATAGGTTTGACTCTTTATCCAATTTGCCAGTCTGTCTTTTAATTGGAGCATTTAGCCCATTTACATTTAAGGTTAATATTGTTATGTGTGAATTTGATCCTTTCATTATGATGTTAGCTAGTTTCTTTGCTTGTTAGTTGGTGCAGTTTCTTCCTAGCATCAATGGCCTTTACAATTTGGCATGTTTTTGCAGTGGCTGGTACCAGTTGTTCCTTTCCATGTTTAGTGGTTCCTTCAGGAGTTCTTGTAAGGCAGGCCTGGTGGTGACAAAATCTCTCAGCATTTGCTTGTCTGTAAACGATTTTATTTCTCCTTCAATTATGAAACTGAGTTTGGCTGGATATGAAATGCTGGGTTTAAAATTATTTTTCTTAAGAATGTTGAATATTGGCCCCCACTCTCTTCTGGCTTGTAGAGTTTCTGCTGAGAGATCCGCTTTTAGTCTGTTGGGCTTCCCTTTGTGGGTAACCTGACCTTTCTCTCTGGCTGCCCTTAACATTTTTTCCTTCATTTCAACTTTGGTGAATCTGACAATTACGTGTCTTGGAGTTGCTCTTCTTGAGGAGTATCTTTGTGGCGTTCTCTGTATTTCCTGGAGTTGAATGCTGGCCTGCCTTGCTAGGTTGGGGAAGTTCTCCTGGATAATATCCTGAAGAGTGTTTTCCAACTTGGTTCCATTTTCCGCGTCACTTTCAGGTACACCAATTAGACGTAGATTTGGTCTTTTCACATAGTCCCATATTTTCTGGAGGCTTTGTTCATTTCTTTTTACTGTTTTTTCTCTAAACTTCTCTTCTTGCTTAATTTCATTCATTTGATCTTCAATCAGTGATACCCTTTCTTCCACTTGATCGAATTGGCTACTGAAGCTTGTGCATGCATCACATAGTTTTCATGCCATGGTTTTCAGCTCCATCAGGTCACTTAAGGTTTTCTCTATGCTGTTTATTCTAGTTAGCCATTTGTCTAATCTTTTTTTAAGGTTTTTAGCTTCTTTTCAATGGTTCAAACATCTTCCTTTAGCTCAGAGAAGTTTGTTATTACTGATCTTCCGAGGCCTACTTTTGTCAACTTGTCAGTCATTCTCCGTCCAGCTTTGTTCTGTTGCTGGCGAGGAGCTGTGTTCCTTTGGAGGAGAAGAGGTGCTGTGATTTTTGGAATTTTCAGCTTTTCCGCTCTGGTTTCTCCCCATCTTTGTGGTTTTATCTACCTTTGGTCTTTGATGATGGTTAACTAGAGATGGGGTTTTGGTGTGGATGACCTCTATGTTTGTTAGTTTTCCTTCTAACAGTCAGGACCCTCAGCTGCAGGTCTGTTGGAGTTTGCTGGAGGTCCACTCCAGACCCTATTTGCCTGGGTATTACCAGAGGAGGCTGCAGAACAGTAAATATTGCAGAACAGCAAATGTTGCTGCCTGATCCTTCTTCTGGAAGCTTTGTCTCAGAGGGGCACCTGGCTGTATGAGGTGTCAGTCAGCCCCTACTGGGAGGTGTCTCCCAGTTAGGCTACTCAGGGGTCAGGGATCCACTTGAGGAGGCAGTCTGTCTGTTTTCAGATCTCAAAGTCCGTGCTGGGAGAACCACTATTCTCTTCAAAGCTGTCGGACAGGGACGTTTAAGTCTGCAGAAGTTTCTGCTGCCTTTTGTTCAGCTATGCCCTGCCCCCAGAGGTGGAGTCTGCAGAGGCAGGCAGGCCTCCTTGAGCTGCGGTGGGATCCACCCAGTTTGAGCTGCTGGGCTGCTTTGCTTACCTATTCAAGCCTCAGCAATGGCGGACGCCCCTCCCCAAGCCTTGCTGCCACCTTGCAGTTCGATCTTGGACTGCTGTGGTAGCAGTGAGCAAGGCTCCGTGGGTGTGGGACCCTCTGAGCCAGGCGCGAGATATAATGTCCTGGTGTGCCCTTTGCTAAGAGTGTTGGAAAAGGGCAGTATTAGGGTGGGAGTTTCCCGATTTTCCAGGTACCGTCTGTCACAGCTTCCCTTGGCTAGGAAACGGAATTCCTCAACCCCTTGCACTTCCCAGGTAAGGTGATGCCCTGCCCTGCTTTGGCTTACCCTCCGTGGGCTGCACCCACTGTCCAACAAGCCTTAGTGAGATGAACCTGGTACCTCAGTTGGAAATGCAGAAATCACCTCTCTTCTGCATCGCTCATGCTGGGAGCTATAGACCGGAGCTGTTCCTATTTGGCCATTTTGGAACCCTTCCCTGTCTAATATTTCTTAAATTTCTGGCTCAACAGCCAACTGTGTATCCAGAATGATTACCACATTTGAGTATGGAGTAGATGTAGACTGAAGATTATCTCTGAGTAATCTTCACATAGAAGGACATGAAGCCTAAGAAACTATGCTCCTGCTAATAAAGTTTCAAGTGCCATAAAGCTGGGATTATCAAGAGTGATGATTACTGAAGCTCATTCCTTCATGGGTCTGAGGAAGGTTTGCTAATAACAAAAAAGTCTTAACTATACCTAGCATCTTTCTCCATAGCAGTGTGGCTACACATTTCCTGTTGGTGCTACAACAAATTACCATAAACTTAGTGGCTTAAAACAACATCAATTTATGATCTTACAGTACTGGAGGTCAGAAAAATGAAAAGGTTTCAATGGACCAAAACCAAGGTGTTAGAAAGTTTATGACCCCTCCCTCTGGAGGCTCCAGGGAAAAATCATTCCCTTGCCTTTTCTAGCTTTTAGAGTTGTATTACTTGGCTCAGGGTCTCTTCTACGATCTTCTATGACAGCAGCATAGCATCTTCAAGTCTCTCTCTGCTTCTACTATCACACTGTTTTCTTCTGCTGTCAGGTCTCCTTTGCCTCACTCCTATAAGGACACCTGTGATGACATTTAAGGTCAAACTGGATAATCCAGCATAATCTTCCATCTCAAGATCCTTAATGTAGCCATGTCTGCAAAGTCCTTTTCGTATATAAGGTAATATTCACAGGATCCAGGGGATCAAGATCTAGATATCTTTGAGGGCCAGTATTAAGCCTACTTCAGTGGTTAAGAATGTGGATTCTGGAACTAGAGTGCCTAAATTTGAACTTCAGCACCATCACTTACTGGTTGGGTAATCTTGGACAAATTACTTGACCTCATTTTTTCATCAGTTAAGTGGGCCTAATAACAGGGTCTACTTTATGGGGATTAAGTGAATTATGAGAGGATAATAGTAGCAGCTACCTCAGAGGGTTATTGAGAAATAACATGAGTTAATACACATAAAGGTCTTAGAATAATGTCTTAGAATACAGTAAATGCTATGCAAGTACTGGTTATTATTAATATTTCTATCACCAAAGTACGATTTTATAATAATTATTATTATTGTTATTGCACCTTACACAATGTTGGGCACAATCTAAGGCCTACTCTCAATTGCTTGATAGCATCTTCTTTCAACCTAAGAAAGAATTTACTTCCTGCTTTCTGATGAGTGACGTTAGCTTAGTGTGATTAATCATTCTCTTTCTGTCTCTCGGATGCATGAATAAACCAAAAGCTTATACAGAGTCCTAAATGCAGTAGAAACTAAACTTTGGCAAACACAAATGACGCATTTTCAGTGCCTTTCCTAATCTGTGCACACGTATTCTGTGCACTTTTTTCAGGGCCATCTACTTTCTTTGCCGGATCTTTATTCAGTCTTTTTAGGAACAACTTCACTGCTTTTCTTTATAAAACAACCAATCAGGCATGTATTATTTAACAAGAAGCCAGCCTTTGTAAGCCATGCACATTAAGAAGAAAATAAAGCAAAATAACTAAGTAACTTATTTTAAGAAGCATGAGACTTAAAAAGAACAACCAAAACATGTCATTGACATAAATATTGCTGGCAGGACACAACATGGCTAATGACTTAGATAGTTTAGCCCAGCCATGGAACTAATTGGTCAACAGTGAATGCCTAAATATAGGCCTTGTGCCTAAAAAATATCTCGCTACTTCCTTAAAATAGGATACTCTGGCCAAAACAGCCTTATTGAGAAGGCTAAAACAACTCTGGGAAAGTTCACCTCTGCTGGGCGTAAAGCCTGGGATTGCAAAAAATGCAATTATTTAGTGAAACAGTTACACTGGAAGTATATTCAAAATTTTTATTTTATAAGCAATGATTTGGGGATTAATTAAAAAACACGTGGGCTGCTGAAATGCATGCAGGAACAGTGCCAATCACCAATTCAGCAATAGTTCTCTTAGGCAGTGGCAACCTAATCCAGACAAAAGATAAGCTAATTTTAAAAATGGTAATTTACCATGTCCTTATATAAAATAATATATTTTTGACAAAGACAGAGACTCACTAATTTTAATGTATCTGGCTACACTACAGATAAAGTTTACAAAAAACCACAGTAATTTAAAAACCAGATATTAAACCACTTAAAGACTCCATCATGGCTTCAGTGCTAAGAGCTGAAAAAAAAAAGGCGGGAGGAGCACCACCAGCAAAACCCAGCCTGAAGCGTGAGCAGCAGACCTCAGGAAGGCAGAGGCCACATATCACTATCCAGCTGCACCGACGCCGCGGGAAAGCTACACTGGCTACATTCAGCACAGCCGTTCTATCAGCAATTCTAAAGTTCACCCTGAGGAAATAGGATTTGTGACCAGCAAATATTTTGTCCCTCTTTTTAATTGTCATTTGACTTAAAGATAAGTAGGGTGTTCAGAATATGAAATATATGGAGGTCGCTCTACTTACAAACAGGCTGAATTCCAAAAGGCTGTTAAATCCATTAGTTTAAACGTCCAAAACCATGTGTGAGATTTAGTTTTATGGGGTCAGTATTTCCTCCTAGTTGAATATTTTGGGCATTTTAAAAACTGCCCTGTTTGTTTATAATGAATATCTGCTGAGGCAGGCAACCCCTCCCTGACACAATCTTCACCAACAGGAGAAGGGAGGTAACCTCTGGCAGCTAAGGAATCCCTATCAGAGCTTCACCTGCAGATTAGAAAAGGCCTTGAACCCATGGTGCCAGCCGTGGTTTTTGATAAGTTTCCACAGCAGCACTTTAATTCACCATGCTTAAAGTTCTTGAAATCCTAACCTTCACCTTTGACTAAACAGGCATTCCACTTTAACCACAATCCTCTGCCAAAACCATTTCAGTCAGTCACATGTCTTCACCTCTGGCTGACTGTCAACTGCATGGGTACATCTTTTGTCACACATCATGGACTGTCCGTCATAATCATTCTTATCTTCCAATGATATATCTAATCAGTGTAAGTTTCTCACTTTCAAATTTTTACACAATTTCTACTTTTGTGCCCATTAATCTATCACTAGCATTGCTTTCAGGGACAAAAATGGGATTTGTAATACAGAATACCTCAAAACAATGCACTACAACAAACATGCTATAAATAATAATAATGGCCGAGTTGAAAATATTCCTCTGTTGGTGACCAGCACAGCTAAATCCCTTGCTCTGGAGTATACTTTGTCCCTATCCATAAAGTTCGTAAGTTACAAGTTTTAAGCAGAAGAGTTTCAAAGGATTTACGAGAAAGTTAATCTACCATGCAAAGACTTTCTGTCCTATAGATTTATACCCCAAAATCATAATATTTTTGGATTATAGAATAAAAGAACACCAAACTCTTAAAGAAATTGCATAAGCAACTGAATAAGCAATATCAACATGTTTTCAAACTATACTTCTGGACAGGAATTCTATCTTTTGCTTGATGTTGCAGAGTGACATTATCAAAGGACATAGGAGATATATAAAAATGCTTAATACAGCATTGGTTAATATTTATACATCCCTAGTTTTATGCTTTGTCCCATCATCCATTTGTTTTCAAATTCACTGTTTCTATGAAAGGTCATGATTGGCTTAGAAATCTGAATAACAAAGCAAATTATTATTTGCCAGTCAAAAATAATTTAGCAATGGTCATATGCAGTTTAGTCAAAGGAAATAAGATAGCTCAATAATACTAAAAGGAAACCTCAAACAGGTAGACTTCAGTCTCACATTTCATAACGCATTCTTGATTTCTTTCTTTTTTTTAAATTTGAGACAGGGTCTTACTCTGTTGCCCAGGTTGGAGTGCAGTGGCATGATCTCCACTCACTGCAACACTCGCCTCCTGGGTTCAAGGGATCCTCCCACCTCAGCCTTCCAAGTAGCCTGGACTACAGGCACCTGCCACCATGCTCAGCTAATTTTTGTATGTCTTTGTAGAGATGGGGTTATACCATGTTGTCCAGGCTGATCTCGAACTCCTAAACTCAAGTGATCTGCCTGCCTTGGTCTCCCAAAATGCTGGGTTTACAGGCATGAGCTACCATGCCTGGCCTTAATTTATTTCTTTAAAAGAAAGAGCAACTTGACATAAACTCTACCTGAAATTCTGTAGTTTCTTAAGTGAGCAATATCTTCTCTCTGCCATTTGGCATAAAAGCTACTCAATGCTATATAATAATATTCAAATCTAACATTGCAAAAGCCTTTTCAAGATAGGTTTTCTTATAACTTTTCAAGAATGGAGACTGAGTTTAGTAGGCATTCAAATATTTGAAAGTTAGATTAATGGAGAAAATAAGTGTTACTTAAAGGGTTATTATTACCAAATCATACCTAACAAAGTACACATTTTATTATCTTAACATCTGACAACAGTGCTTCTTATAGGAAAGAAATACTTTTTGTTTGGGAAAAGACTTGGAAAAGTCTCTTAAGGTAGAAGGTAAGGTTTCATAGCACCAAAAAGAAGGCTAAAAACTGCTCTGCACAAGACAGGGAAACAACTTTTTTCTTTCTCCTAAAAGGGAGAGGGAAGAGCGAGAGGTCTCATGGAGATGGCAGGAGCTCAGAGAGAAGATCAGGAATCTGCAGAAATCACAGGGAGGGTTTTGGCTTCCCCATATGAAACCTTCACATGCAACTGAAGGTTTACGGCAACTATTTCACTCTTGAAGGGTCTGGACACTCAGCTGACTCTTGGGTTAGACATATTAAAATATTACTTCACAAGGGCAGTTGCTGTCAATAATTTATATTCCAGGATATTAATAAAATATCATAGTTACTATATTTTTTATTATTTTCAACAGAAAATTATGTCCTTTTGACTAAAGTAATGATTGAAAAAGAAAAAAAAAAAGTATAGGTCTTCAAAATGAGTAATGCAGAGTAAATGGCATTACAGAGTTCATGGATTTCCTGTTCTCTTAACCAAAAATGGGGGAACACAACTCAAGCAGAGGCATTTTATACAATAGAATCTGTGGGTACTAAAACATGTACTATACTTCTAGAACCAAATAAATCCTTCCTGAACAAGTCAGAAAGAATTTTCTTTCAATGATAACTGGCAAAATTTAGACACTAGTTTCAATAAAAAGATACCATTGACCGAAAACCTGGAAATACTTAACAGAAGATTAGAAACAGACTGAATAGATAACAATTGTGCTAACAGATTTAAGAATATTTCTGTATAATCTGCTCTTCAGAATTTATCCTCGAATAGCTAGGAAGACCCCTTGAAACAGCACTTTCACATAGCAATAAGGAAAACACAAATTTTAAAAACAGCAACAAGTCAAGAAGAGGTAGAAAATCTATGGCCTTATTTCTCTTTGTCCTCTCTAACAACAAAACACAAATTTGCTTTTGGTGGCTTAAGATGATTCTAAATCCTTCAGTTATTTAAAAATTATAGTCCTTAATGCCTTCAGAAGCAGAAGTCCCCATACGATCAGTGTCAAAAGGAAAACTATAGGCAATATAGCTCTTCAAGTCAACGAAGTAATCAGTGGCACCAGGACATACAATCTTACATGACCAGAACAGAGGGTAACTTAAAATGGCGGTGAGTGATGGTCAGGATGGAGGAATATTATAAACACATATAATTCTAGATTTATTCTAGAATTATCTGCATATTAAAGACATAACCATTTTAGTAATGTAATTTTACTAGGCTACAGACTTTCTAATTATAGTATGTTTAGACATAAGACTCATTGTTCTTCAAAACCAGTTGCCACAAACAACTCAAGGGCTTCGAAGATAAGGTTACTTTTTGAGGGAGAATTGACATTCAACAGATGCCTTTGGTTTGCCCATGAAATTCAGGGCAAATAAGAACAGGTAAATATTTTGAGATATGACTGCTGGCTATCTGCAACCCAGGAGGTTATTAGATTCAGAGCTTGAAGGCTATAGTAAATAGGAGGCTGTGGAAATCGGGGAACTCTCTTCCTCCACCTGCCTTTAACGGCAAGTATCCCCAGTTCTTCAGGATTCTCTCATGGGCCCTCTCTCTCTCCTTTCTCTCCTCTGGAATCTCATCTACTTCAAAGGCCTCAATTTCCAACTACACTTACTCTCCAAGTCTCTATCTTCAACCCAAATTGGCATTTTGTGACTTTATACTGGAAATCTCAGTACCAATTTATAATCATTACCATAAATTCACCACATTCTAAACTGAACTCATTTTTCCTTCTCCCATTAAATGTTTTTCTTTTTCTGCTTCACTAACTAGTTGATATCACCAATTCACCTGATCAGCAGAGCCAAAAATCTAAGCATTATCCTTCCTTTTCTCAATACCTGCTTTCTATATAGTCACCAGTTCTGTCAATTTATTCTCCAAGCCTATTGATATGGCCCTAGTTTAATCCTTCTCTGTCCCTGGCTACAGTTTCCTACCGTGTCCTTCAGTCTTAACCCTCTCTACTCTGAGCTAATGTGGCTCTAAGAACGCTTACTGCTATTCTGCACACCCTCCCCACTCTCAGCATACCAGTCCTTATGCTTCAAATGTCCTCCACCCGTAAATACACACACAAACCTAGCAACTTGGTTTTTCATGCAGACTTTCTTATAAGGGAAAAATATACTAACTCTATGGGGACCAAAATATGTAGTCCACTTGGCAGCTGTACTGTATATTAAGACCACACATCCTGGCTTATTTATCATTCTTTAATGTGTTTTATTAGTGTATCATTTTCTCAGGGCCTTATCAACTCAGTACAGCGAGAAAACTTCAGTTTCCAGACCTACACAATTGAAGAGGAGATACCACTGCCCTGTGAAACTTTTCCTGAGCAAAAGGAACCAGCTCTTTGACACTGAAAGCAAAAATCAAAACATTTTAGTGAAATTCATGACTTTACTGAACAATAAAACAAATGAAACTAGCACTCAGAAGGTTTCTAAGACGAGCCAATAATGGTAAATAATTTATGATAAAGACACAAGAGCCTTCTGTGTTTCAAATGAAATGCATATGATAAAGAAATATGTTCTCAATTCTGTTGCGAATCAATCTTTCCTAATAATAATAGTTAGCTGATAGTACTTACTAGGTGCCAGGCATCATGTTAAACGCTTTCTGTGTATGATCACCTCCTTTAATCCTCACAATTCCATGAGGTGAATGCTATTACTGTCATCATTTTACAGACAAGAAAATTAAGGCTTAGAGGTTAATTACTTGTCCATATGAAGAGCCAGGAATCGAACCCAACTATGTTTTTCCAAAGCTAGGGCCTTCACCCTCTGAGCTTTACTAGCAAGGGACTGGAGTGTGAGGATAGGGAGTGTGTGTGTAGTTTGCAAAAGTCTCAGATAATTCTACCACAATCCTATGTCTCTACTCCACTTTTTAAAAACACTTAGTGGTTACTAAATACAGAAGAAGAAGAAAAAAACCAAGTAATCTGCTCCCCTTAACCATTTGTTCTTGAGCGATTTATATTTGCTTTTAGAAATGACTTATCTGGTTCCAAAGTTGGGTGTATTTACAAGAAGGCAGAATAATCTGTGTGTGTGCTGTATGTACATCACATGATTCTTAATAAGACAACTCCAAATCTGACTTTGGTTCTGTTTTTAAGTGGGTAATTCTACAATACCAAGAAAATAATATAGATGTATTACCACAAATTGGGAATCATTCTGTTACTTGTTTTGACCTGCTAAAAGCAGTAAATGGAACATAGATAAAAAATAAATCTCTATTCCAATAAATTAAGTCTACCTCTATCTTAGCATCTTGCAAATGACAGGCATTCAATAAATATCTGTTAAATGAATGAATCAGGCGGTAGTCAAATTACATCCTTGTAGTCTATAGTAGGGAGGAACATGAACTACATAAGAACATGAGACTGTTAGAATACATGGAAATGGAAAGCTTTCTTAGCCTAATTTACAAAAGTCTACACAGGTCTCTCATGGGTTTCAGTAAAGGTATGTGTACGTGCAGGGCTATACTAACTAAGCCCATTGGTTACTTTGAAGGTGCAAACATTCCCTAGAGATGGGACTGACAACATGGTGGCAAAAATACCACAAAATCTTTAACACTTTTCTTTTTTTGCTTTTGTCGGTTTTCCATAGTTTTCTTATTTTAAAAAAACATTGATGGTAAGATGTTTTCCTCCTGAAGTTAATATATGATAATGAGGAAAGTCCAATAAACTGCCATGGGAGGAAAAAAAAAGTCCTTAGATAGGCTGGACAGAAAATAATTTGATGACTCAGCATCATTACTAAGAATAGCAATTACTGTATTATAATATAATGACTACAGTGATATCCTCCAGGATTATAAACTTTTAAAGAGCCTTTTCTGGGTGATGTAGCCAAGATGGCAAAATAGAAAATGACCCGCTTTTATCTGTCCCCCAACAAGCCTGCACCCATCCACAGTTAAAGAGCTCTTTCTCCGGGTACTAAATAATCCCAAATTGCTAATTTTTAAAAAGATTTTAAGCCCATTTCTAATTTTGTTTCCTCCCTCACTGTGAGGCTATCAACTATTACACTTTACTGTTGCTAGCTTGCCTCTCCCCTTTCTAACTTGCTGTTGGCTGAGAAACCAGATAACCAGGTTATCAGAACACCCATAAGGTGCCTGTTTGACTGAACTCCAGGACCTGTTTTTCTGCCCTTGGCTGGGTTCCCAAGTACCGCTTTCTTTCATCCCTCCAGCACCAGGGATTTAGCTGGCTTTCTCTTCCTCCTTTGGCACTGTCGGCAAGTGCTTTTCTCACCTGGTATTCTTTTACCTAGCCTAGCTGTGAATACACTCTGTCCTTTCTTAACTGTCTCCCAAGAAAAGACAGCTCTTCCTCTATTCTTTTGTGAAATTGTACTGATAACTGCTAAGGGAAATATAAGGTGGATTACAAGTACGGAAAAAAGGTTTAGGAAATCTTAACATTCCTCATCGTAATTTTTGCTCTTAACCCATTTATGCCTACTGTTGCATTATTGGAATGCTAAACTTGTGGGAGTCATATCATACTGTTCAAGGTCATCGCCAAGGTCTAATTTTTCACACAAAAAAATTTGCAAACTGTGGCATAAATGGGTTAATCAGTGTTTACTGACTCCCTTTCTTGGATGATCCCAGAAGATGGCCGCCCACTAGTCATTTCTCCCTCACTACGCTGCAAGTTCCTCAAAGGAAGGGATCTTATTTTTGTATGTCCAAAACCTAACAGCAACTGACACACAGTCGTCTTGCAAAATACATACCTACTACCTAGAAGCTTAATCATTAAAAATATCAATACACTGAATTACAGAAGTAATTTAATGAACAAAGTCGATATTAATACATTTTCAATACAACATCAACTAAATGAATTGCCTTGAAAAACACAGTTAAGCTAAGATTGAATATTCTAAAGAAAAACACTTATGTGCTTTATGAAAAACTCTGCATAAAAGGGTCTGGTGTTAAAAGGGTGCTTTATCATTTTTATAGCAATGACACACTATACACTTTTCTGTAATAACTAAAAAGAACTAGTTGTCAGTCTCATAGGAAAGCCAAAACTGAACATTCATTTGGCTCATTGCTTAGTTTTATCACCATTTCCACTAAGAGCATTTGCAGCTGATCATGAATGCATTTAAAATAAGCCCCACATCAAATGAGAAGTGATCAGATATCTTCTTTTAAAAACTCACAATTGCTAATAAAAGCTTCATGTGTACTCTTTCAATTTTGTAACTAAAAATAAAACAAAGGCAAATTCAGTGGTTTGGCCTAGTACTGGCTGAGAAAGTTAAGAATGGTTGAAATGTTTTTTTAGTTGTTAAATTACAGGCTTTGGGAACAGTAGTAGCATCTCAGAGGCATTTTAGTTGGTTTCTAGTCTCCTCCTCCTGCTTTCTTCCTCCAGACAGTGTGCTCTTTCTTTTTTTTACTTTTCTCCCCCGAGACAGAGTCTTGCTCTGTCGACCAGGCAGGAGTACGGAGGCGCAATCTCGGCTCACTGCAACCTCCATCTCCCGGGTTTAAGCAATTCTCCTGCCTCAGCCTTCAGAGTAGCTGGCATTACAGGCGTGCACCACCATGCACAGCTAATTTTTGTATTTTTAGTAGAGATGGGTTTTCACCACATGTTGGCCAGGCTGGTCTCGAACTCCTGACCTCGTGATCCACCCACCTGGGCCTCCCAAAGTGCTGGGATTACAGGCGTGAGCCACCATACCCGGCCGATGGTGTGCTCTTTCTTAACCAACAAGCTTCCTTTTGCTTCAACTTATACCACTGGCCTGAATAACCCCAAAGAAGGATGCCTATGGTGGAAAGCAATAAGAGCAGAGAGCAGAGATTTGATGTTTGGACCCCAAACATGATATACTTTACAAAAATGATGAATGTTTAGCAATCAATTTTCTAAATTGACTTGCATTTTAAATATAAAGAGGCAGTTACGTTCTTCTGAAAAGGTCACACCACCATGTGGAATAGGGATGCGCAAATTCAGTCGTCAACTGTGGGCCTCACTCCATAGGCATGCCCCCCATTATCCTCTTAAACATCCTTTCTTTCCTGAGACAATTCCATACCACATCTTTTCTCACTTATCTCTGACCCTCTATCTGTTCTTCATTTCTCTTATTCTCATTCCTCCCAACGATAAATCCATGTAATCTATAGCTAGCTTTTGCTCTAACCTGAGAATTATGGACAAACATAATCTGTTATGCACTTGAACACTTGTTGATCATAGTGTAAATTAGTAATCCTCTTAGAGAAGGAACTGGGTGGCTGGAAGACAGAAAAGAGAGAGAAACTTACTTTTTATCATATACCTTTCAATTTTTCTACCATGTGTATATGTATACCCAGTTAAAAAGTAATTAAATACAACTCAACAGTCCTCTTCCTGCCTTCTCTAAACCTTGCTCTGTTAATTATCCCTATCCTCCATCAGTTTCACCTTCTTCTTTGGCTTATTAAACAAGCTCAAGTTCTTTTATTTTATTAAAATCTACCATTAAAGAAACCCCTACCTTTCCCAAGTCTTCGAGTTCCCCTCTACCCCCTCTGTCCTTACCCAGGCTTCTTCAAATACTCTCATTTTGTCTTTCCCACCTCTCATTCATCCCTTAACCCCACTACAACCTGATTTCTTCCGAAACCACCCACCTTGGGTCATCAACAGTCCCTGCTAATCAATCCAGTTATGACGTCTTAATTGTTACCTTATATCATCTCCGGTTTATACTGTTGACTGCTCCCTATTTCAACTTCCCCTTCCTTGGCTCTCCTGGAGAGAGAGATCTTACAATGCTCATTCTCAAACTCCTCACTGGATCATCCCATTCCCTGCCCTTGATCCTTAAATTTTAGTGTTTTCCAGAGTTCCAACTGTGACCACATTTTGTATTGTTCTTGTTGTAGTTGCTCTTTCATTACCTTTTTGCCAACTAACTACTACCACAGATTAAATTATTTTTTAGTGTTAGTGACTCCCAATCTGGCTCTTCAGACAGACTTCTTGACTCCACTCAAATTTCCCACAGGCTGACTATGATCCACTGAATACTAGATTTGTCTATCCCTCATCCTGCCACATTCAATCCATTAACGAATCCTGTACACACTACCACCGATATATACCTCAAATCTACTCACTTTTCTCCATCCTCTCTTCCACCATCCTAGTTCAAACCACCATCATCTCTTAGGCTAGGAACCAACAAACCTCCTAACAGGGCTCGGCTCCATGCTTAATCATGGCCTTAAACAGGGTTCTTCTCCATTCTCTATAAGCAGCAAGAATAGTGTTTTTAAAGCTAAACTCCTTCTTTAAAAAATCCAGGGCGGGCACAGTCGCTCACGGCTGTAATCCCAGTAGTTTGGGAGGCCAAGGCAGGCAGATCACTTGAGTTCAGGAGTTCGAGATCTGCCTGGACAACATGGTAAAACCCCATCTCTACAAAAACATACAAAAAGTAGCAGGCATGGTAGCACGGGCATGTATTCCTAGTTACTTGGGAGCCTGAGGCAGGAGAATCGCTTGAATCCGGGAAGCAGAGGTTGTAGTGAGCCGAGATCACACCACTGCACTCCAGCCTGGGTGACAGAGCGAGACTGCATCTCAATAAATAAATAAATAAATAAAATGAAATTAATTAAATAAATACATAAACAAATAAAAATAAAAATAAAATAATACTTTAAAAATCCAAAGGTTCTCATAGTACCAACAATAAAACCACACCTCTCATCACAGTCTGTGAGGTCTGGCCTAGTCTGGTCCCTGCCTACTTCTCCTCCTTCATCTTGTACCAGTCTCCTCCTTGCTCATACTCAGCCACAGAGACACAGACCTTTTGTTACTTCTTTTAATTCCTCATCACACTCTGTTAACTCTGGGCCTTTGCAACTGTTGTTCACTGTACCTGGAATACTCTTTCTCTCTTGTTCTCTATATGCCAACTACTTCTCACATTTAAGTCGCAGCTTAAAACTTACCAGTGTACTTGATCTAAAGTAGCCTCCTTTGCCCACCTTTGTTCTCTAACTCAGCATCTAGTTTGTTTCTTTCACACATATATTACAAAAATTGTAATAATATATTTGTAATAATATACAAAATTGTATGTGTGAAAGAAACAAATTGGATGCTGAGTTAGAGAACAAAGGTAGGCAGAGGAGGCTACTTTTTCTTGAAAGGAAAGAGAGGCTGCCATCTTCTCCCTCCTCCTTGCTGATCAGAAGAGGAATATAAAATGTCAGAAGCTCAAGCAACTCCATAAATAATTAGTGTTGAAATGAACTATTAGCTAAACTGGTGGGGGAATTCTTTCACCATTAACATGCATAATTCATCAACTCCATTGTTACACAATACAGTATAACACTCTTAAATTAGACTCTATTTAATCATTCCTTCCTATTTTGTGCCTTGTCAAAAAGCTTTCTAAAAAGAAAGAACTCAAAGTTTGGCAAATACTGACAGATAAATATAGATAGGCTCCAAAGACCTCAAGGATCTTTACAAAATGAATTAGTTCCACTGCTATACCACCAGCAGACTTTGTACGCTCATTTTCTAGCATGAATAAACAACAATACAGGGTAAACAGTGTATCTTCAAGAGGTTATGTGAGTCAGTAGTAAAGCTAAGAATAAAGCTAGAACATTACTTATAACATATGTAAATATTAAGCAGCCAGTTGAAAAAGAAAATTTCAATACAGTGACCTCAATTAACAACTGGTCAAACAGCTGTTCATTGAACAGTTTTCAACAAATGCCACTTGAATTAAACCAAATGTACTAAAAAAAGATAAACAGTAGTACACAGCAGCCTCTGCCCAAAGGGAGGTTAAAGATGTAAGAAGTCTAAGCTCCAAAAGGGAGAGCTCTAATGGTCTGGATTAGATCTAATATCCAATGAGCTACGAAATCTAAGAAAATAAGATGCTACCAGATAATAAATATTTGATGAGTGTTACAACAGAATTGTTAGGAGAGAGCTCTCTTCTAGCTGAAGTGTTGTGGCTTCACACAGGATGTAAGATTTAAGTGGACTCCTTAAGGAGGAAAAGATTTGGATAGTTGAGGAGAGTATCTGGTAGAAGAAAATAATAATGATAATATCCAACAGCAAGTAGCAGACACAGCCAGGTTGGCAGCAGTATACGACCAATTTGAGTGGGAAGAATTATGCAGAAGGTATTTGGAGATTTAAATTTGACTAGTTGAGATTAAGAAGTCTCAACTTGATCCTGCAGGGAACACATTTCTAAATAGAAGTGACATTTGGAGAAATAAATGTAAATGCAGGATGCAGGATAAATTTTGGGAATGGAGAGATTAGAGACAAAAATAATTAGAAAATTTTATCACATTTACACATTGATTATATTAATAAAGGTATAAACTAGGTGAAAGGAAATTATAAGAAGGATTTACGGGTTTGTGAGATAGTGAAAATAGGACCTGTTGGGGCTAGATGAACTTTTTCCTTTCCTAAAAGATAACTGCATCTGGCATATGCCTCAATTATTCAGGCTTGAAACCTTACAACTTCTCTTGCCCCTCACTCCCTGAGAATTCTCTTCCCCAGACAGTTGCCCCTCCCTGCAAACTAGCTCTCCAACTTCCCCAACCACACAACATATTCCAGCCAAAAGAAAGGACTGCATTTACTAGCTTCATAGACACACCAGGAAATTCTCAGTCCTGTAACTCTGTCCATGCTATTTCTTCTAATTTTAATGTCCTCTCCCCATTATACATATGCAAATTCTAGCCATGCTTCCCATGCCAGCTCAATGCCACTTTTCCCAACAGGCCTTCGCAGAAACCCCAACTTGAAGGAGGTATTGCCTCCCAACACTTTCTGCTCTTCTCTAAAACACTTTTTAAAACCTTAGAGCTGTTCCTTATCTCCTCTGACAAACTATATACCTCTTACAGCAAACATACTTATTTTTGTATTACTCTGCCCTCTTTTCACAAATAAAGATCTAGATAAATATCATATAGCAACAGCACAGTGTAAAGACTCTGAAGACAGACTGAGTTTGAATCTTAACTCTGCTGCCTGTTAGCAATGTGATCTTGGACAAGCTACTTAACCTCTCTGTGCTTCAGTATGTTTATGTATAAAATGAACAGTAGGTATTTCAAAAGGTTGTCAGAGAATTTGGCTTACATCTGTGTCAGCACCATAAAAGTGTCTATTAAACACATAAGATCACTTTTTATGGTGGAAAAATACTGAATATTCTGATAGTTGTAGAAAGCTTTATGATCTATATAAGGAAAAGCAAAATGTCAAAATAAAGACAGCCTCTGGGTACAAACAGCTATATACAAATTCTTTCTATATCTATATCTATGTGATTCTATATCTTCTTATGTATACTCTAAGGGTTAGCTGTGCCCTTTATAATCTTATATTAACAGTGGCTCTGTTTCAGTTAGACATTTCAATATTCTGGGAAAACTGTTAGTTCTGCGTCCTGTGGCACTAGCTACCTTGGTTACCTTGTCTCCAGTCTTATTACCTTTCATTTATCCTTTACAAGTCTAAGTCTTTCTAAAATGCAAATCTAATGCTTTTCCACTGCTACAAACCACCTCCATCCCATCTTCCTTAGGATAAAGTTTAAGTCCCTTGGCATCTCACGTAAAATCTTCCTAATCCAGCCCCAGCCTCATCTCCAGTTTCATTTCTCTCAACATTTATCTCCTCACCAAAAATCACCTCAATCACCTAAACACAGCTTAAAGGCTTCGTGCATGTCTACCTCCATCACCTAACCACAGCTTAAAGGCTTTTTGTATGTCAATCCTTTTGCCTAGAACACCTATTTGTCAGTTTGCTAGGGGTTCCACAAAACAATACCACAGCCTGGGTGGCTCCAACAACAGAAATTTATTTTTTCACAATTCTAGAAGCTGGAAGTCCAAAATCAAGGTATTGGCAGGTTGGTTTCTCCTGAGGCCTCTTTTCTTGGTCTTCCTAATGAACCCTCACATGGTCTTTCCTTTGTGTGTGCAACTCTGGAGTCTCTTTTTGTGTTCAGATTTCCTTCTTATAAGGAAAACTGTCAGACTGGATTAGAACCCACCCTAATGGCTTCATCTGAACTTAATCACCCCAAAGCCCTGTCTCCAAATACGGTCACATTCTGAGGTTATGGGTTTTAGGGCTTCAACATAATTTTGGGAGGACACAATTCAGCCCATAATATCCCCTTCCCCTTTTCCGTGCCCAGGCTAATTCCCATTTTTTTTCCCAAGACTGGTCCAAGCCTTCCTACTCCAGGCTAACTTCAGTGTTCCTTCTCTGCACTCTCAAAGTACCTCTGCAAGCTGTGATTCTATTGCTCAACACACCATGTTAATTGTCTCTTTCCTTCTTCAAACTACATTCCTTAAGGGCAAAGACTAAATTCCTAGCATTGGCACAGTGTGTGGCACACAGAAGGTGTTTAACAAAGATTTGATCATTGAAGGGAAACGAAAGAAAGAACATGAACCTTGAAGTATGACAAACGTGGGTTCAAATCCTGGTTCCACAGTTTACTTATCTGTGACTCTGGGCAAGTCATTAAATGCTGAACTTCCATTTTAAATAAAGTAGTTATAAAGACAAATGACCTACTTATAATGAAAGCACCCAGCTGTGTAGGTGCTCAATAACTGTTAGACTACAGATTTTGATCTTGTCTGCTGTGACACTCAATACTACCATTTAGTAGCTGCATGACCTTTGGTATATTTACTATCCTCTCTTTGCTTTAGTTGCCTATGTATAAAAATACCTCAGTACTATTGTGAGGATAACTTAATATAGGTAAAAGATTATCTAGCACATAGTATTATATGTTTCCTATTATTATAAGAACACTGCAGATCTTAACAGATAATGACTAAACTATGAATAATTTAGTTCCTTTAATTACTAAGTCATTTAAATGTGAATATTACCTTTTTGCCTCCTATTTCTTACTAACTAAACAGGATGATAACTAAAGAGGTTCAAAACTGGTACAGGTGATATAATCAGAGCTCAAAATAAACATGAAATAAGACATTATCTGTCTCATTCCTTATATTGGTATTTAGCATATTTGGGGCACTAAAACAAAGAAACTTTCAGTGGAGAATAACACTTCTCCGCTCATATTTTAATTTTTTTTAGAGATGGCATCTCACTGTCACTCAAGCTGGAGTACAGTGGTGCCATAATTGCTCAAGGGATCCTTTGATCTCAGCCTCCCAGGTAGCTGGGACTACAGGCGCAAACAACCACACCCAGCTATTTTTTATTTTTATTTTTGGTAGAGATGGGGTTTTGCTATGTTGAACAGGTTGGTCTCAAGCCATCCTCCTGCCTTGGGCCCTCAAAGTGCTGCGATTACAAGTGTGAGTCACCATGCCCAGCAGGGTCATATTTTTATTTGCAGACTCACAAAACCTGTTAACTGGAAAGAACCTTTTGATAAAAGTCCAGTCTTATAATTTCTTACATAAGTGAGATGGATTTGGAATGGGCTTTTAGGGTCTTACTGAGCAGTTCAGTAAGAAATGGGAATTGTAGGCAGAGAGAATCAGTTTGCTCAAAAGTACTAAAGCAGGGGTTCAGGACTTATTCCAGATGTCCAAGGTGTGTGTTGGAACCAGTCTTAGACAATAACACTGGACAATCCTCTTTAACCACTCAACCTTTAAAGTCTGTAATTTGTGAAGTACGTATTAGTTACCTGATCTGTGACTTTGAAGCAAGGCAGATCTAGATTTAAATCTCCCCTTGTTACATAAGCAAGTCTTTGAGCCTCAGATTAGTGCGATAGGTTTGTTGAAGTGATTGAGCTAAAGTATGAAGAGCTCCCACCTGGGGTGCCTGGCAGATTGCAAATACTAAAATGTTGGTTCTGTCTTTTCTTTTTTTGAGACGGAATTTTGTTCTTGTTGCCCAGGCTGGAGTGCAATGGCTCGATCTTGGCTTACCGCAACCTCTGTCTCCTGGGTTCAAGCGATTCTCCTGCCTCAGCCTCCTGAGTAGCTGGGATTGCTGGCAGGTGCCACCATGCCTGGTTAATGTTTTGTTTTTTTTTTTTGAGATGGAGTCTCGCTCTGACGCCGAGGCTGGAGTGCAGTGGTGCAATCTTGGCTCACTGCAACCTCCGCCTCCCGGGTTCAAGCAATTATTCTGCCTCAGCCTCCCGAGTAGCTGGGACTACAGGCACGTGCCACCACGCCCGGCTAATTTCTGTACTTTTAGTAGGGAAGGGGTGTCACCATATTGGCCAGACTGGTGTATTTTTTTTTTTTTTTTTGCAGTAGAGATGGGGTTTCTCCATGTTGGTCAGGCTGTTATTGAACTCCCAACCTCAGGAGATCCGCCCACCTCGGCCTCCCAAAGTGCTGGGATTACAGGCATGAGCCACCGCACCCGGCCAAATGTCGGTTATTTCTAACAAACCTCTTCCATCATATGAATAAGTCTGCAAGATAACAAAAACACTGTCTTTCACATGGTATGTGCTTGTTAAATGTCTGAGACTTGTTGGACATCACTTAATTTTAAAAATAGAAAGCTGGGGCTGGGCACGGTGGTTCACGCCTGTAATACCAGCACTTTGGGAGGCCGAGGCAGGTGGATCATGAGGTCAAGAGATCGAGACCTTCCTGGCCAACATGGTAAAACACCCTCTCTACTGAAAATACAAAAATTGAGCGTGGTAGTATGCGCCTATAGTCCCAGCTACTCTGGAGGCTGAGGGAGGAGAATCGCTTGAATCCAGGAGGCGGAGGTTGCAGTGAGCCGAGATCACCCCACTGCACTCGAGCCTGGAGACAGAGCGAGACTCTGTCTTAAGAAAAATAAATAAATAAATAAATAAATAAAAAGAAAAGCTGGAATAACTGCTGGGATGATAAAGTGTCTTCATCCCTGACCTTTCTCACCACCAAATGTCCTTCACAATTTGTTTTTAAGTGTCATGTCACCACCATTAACCTGCTATTTGGAGACTACTGTACCTCAGACTTCCAAGTCAACAGCAAAGATCTAAAGGTCGGGAAAATTTACGGAGACCAACAACTGAAAGTGTTCCTTTTGTTCCTATGGTCCGTTCCATCAACTTGATGAATTTCCTGTGAAGTTACTTTTTTCTTTTTTTCTTTTTTTTTTCTGACGTAGAAACAGCAGGTCTAAGCAAAAGGTGAATGAGCAAGTAACTGAACTTATCCCTATTATTATGACGCAGATTTTTTTTTTTTTTAAGTTGAAAGACTATTTTTGGGCTGGTACTAAAAAGGACATGTGCCAAGATCTATTACTTAGGCTTCAAACGAAAGTCAGTCGTTTTTGTTTTTCAAGATATGTGGCATCTGGCTCAAAATCAATTGCAAGAAAAGCCCAACTCTATTTGACCCAGAAAGAGCTCTTTCCAATACCCTCTCCTCCCACTTACATCACAAATGGCGACTGAGGCTTAAGGTTTAATGCCCGACCCTAAAGCCACTCATCCTAAAAGACGAGGCTCCAGATGGATGCTGTCTGGCAGAGGATAAGGCGCTATGAGAAGCTGCCAAGCCTCAGATGTGCAGCTGGGCTGAATCCCGACGCCAGCGCCCAGCGCCCATCACTTTGCACCCACACTTAGGAAACAACCCACTCCTCACCGCGGGACCCGGACCCAGCCCTCCAGCACCCAGCCTCCGGCTCCGTCGTGGGCGCGTGACCTCCGGGGACCGGAGGAGCTCAAGACAAGGAGGTCCCTCCGCCTTCCGGGGAACTTGTCAAGGGCAAGTTCGGATTGTGCACGGATAGCTTACTCACTGGAGTGGCTCGGCATCCTCTGTCTTCCGCCCGCGCTTCCTCAGGAAGCCCCTAATGCAGCGGCAGCCTGAGAGCAGCAGCCGAAGTTGCCGCCGCTGCTCCCACTGCCAGCAACCGCCCGGGCGTGGCACGGACAGGCGGGCGACTTCACAACATCATCACTCGGCGACCTAGGTTCTGCGGCGACACCAGGTCGTTGGCAGCCCCTACACAATTGGGGAAGCCAAAGGAGACCCACTCTCCCAGCGGCCTCCACGGCCCCAGCGCAAGACCTGCTGGGAATTGTAGTTTCCTGCCCGCCCCGCCCCAAGCTCGAAGGCCCCGCCTTCTCGCTGCCCAGCCCCAGGGAGGGAGGCGGGGCCGCGACCCCGGCGCGGGTGGGGCGAATGCGTTCCCAGCGGGTAGCCTGGGTCTGGGGCAGAGTTCCAAGCCCACGGCCCCGGTCGCGGCCTCGCCGCCCTCCCGCGCCCCGCGCCGGGAGCGGGCCTAGAACGCTCGCCTAGCCCCTCCGCGAGCAGGGCTTTGGCGCCCGCCCCTGTCCGCACAGCTGGCAGCCTGAAGAGAGTCGCTGGCCGTGGTCGCCGCTAGGGTAACGACGGGAGGCAGGCCCGGGAAGGGAAGGTGTCGGGGCCGGTGGGGGACGTGAGGGAGTGAGCCTTGGTCCGCGCACGCCCGGGAAGCCCGAGGCCAGAACGCGCTAGCCCACCTCCAGGCCGAGCACCGGCGGCTGGCGGAGCCGTGGCAAGAATGCGGCCCGGCGTGGCGAGCGGCTACTGCGCCAGTGCAGGTCGGGCTCAGCGGGTTCCCGGGCCGCGGGTTCTCAGTCCGCCCAGTGGTCCCTGACGGGTTGGCCGTGCCAGGTGCGCGGGGCCCAGGCCGCCCGGGCGCCCTCTCCCCGCAGCCCTCACCTTTGGCCGCTCTCTTGGGCTTGGCGAGTTGCCACACCAAAGACACCCTCAGACCCCAGTTCTATCTGCCGCCTTCTGCAAGTTCGCTGCAAAGTCCCCCAGAGCAGGACTAGGAAGGAACCTTTTACAAAATCAAATACTCGAGTGTCGTTTTGTCTTCGGTTTTTCAATTCAACCCTGTGTTTTTCCCTGCTGGGTCTGTTGTCAAGTACCTTTTCCCCAAAACTTAATGAGGATGTGTAACACGGCGCCTTCCTAGCACGGTGCCTGGCACACAGTAGGCGCTCAGTAAAGATTTGTTGAAAGCATGAGTCACTAAGCTTGGAAAATTCTCCCGAGCTGTGCGTCGCTATGATCTTTGTTAAGATTTTACAGGTTCCCAAGATCACTTTGAAAATTACAGTAGTTTTAAAGCTCAACAAAGACAGTTACATCGGGTCATTTTTGCATTCCCTGTAACAGTGGCCTCTGTTGAATGCCTAAATTAACTCAAAGCCTGTGTTCTGTAAGAAGATGCGACCTTTGATTTCTACAGAAAGTGTTAATCTTTCAGATTAAAGTCTTCACATGAACGATTCTATTATGGAACAAACTGAAATTACTTATAAAGCTTTATTGTAATTAGCGTTTTAGATACAAGTGCAAGGGACTGCACTGATGTACTTGTGAATACACTCCGAAATAGAGGTCTCTTAAATATGACTTTTTTTTTAAGAAAGGGTATATATTCATGTCTCGTGAAAGAGCATGCCAGAGAAAATTATAATAACAGCAAATCCCCCACCCCCACCCCTTTGCTGGGTGCAGCTGCTGCCTTGACCTCAAAATGTCTTGTAAAATTATCTCTTAGTAGTCTGGTGTATCTAAGGCAAAAATCTCTGAGATTAAACCACTCTATAGGGACAACCCTTTTATTACTAACAATTCTTAACAGATTGTGTCTGTTTCTTCTGAGCTTTTCTGAAAAAGAAAGAAAAAGACAACGTAATGGAGTTTCACATTATTAAGACAAAATCAGTAACAACTTGCTGACATTGAGTGAAAAAAGCAAGATACAAAATCATGATAACCAGAAAATTTGGTTAAGCATGACATCCATAACCCTTTTGCTTGTGAGAAGGTCAGCTACAAGTGGCCAGGGCCTTGTCCGCCCTTATTACCAGTGGGTGTCCACAGTGCCTGACCCATGGTAGCCATTCATTAAACACTTGTGTAATGATTACTTACTTGGCTGTTACAGATTAACAGTGTATTGACTGTGGGTGTGTAGTTTCTTCATTTACTTGGGTATCTCCTTAGAATAGATGACTCTAGGGAATTTTACTGGGTCAAAAGGTATGAATATTTTCATGGTTATTGAAACATTTTACAACCTGATTTCCAAATAAGCCTTATTGTTTTGTACTGCCTTCAGTACATTTGAGTGTACCTTTCAAAGCATAGTTCAAGCTGATACAGTGTTTGCTAATTAGGGGGCACTTTGAGATGTAACTCATTTGATCTCATTCACCCTGGAAGGTTGGCAGGGCAGGCATTGCTTTTCTCCTTTTGTAGCACATCTAACTCCAGTGCCTTAAATTGATCACAACCTTTCAGGCTAAATGATCACAACCTTTCAGGTCCATCTTCCTCCCAATCTCTACCTTTGGTTCACAGTTAACATCCTGAATAAATTCACCTCTTTCTTTAGCAGTAAAATTGGACATTGTTTTATAGTTTTTATGGTTTACAAAATCTTCCCTTTCTCATTCTGCTCACATGTTTGTAGATGAGTTCATCAAATTTGGGGACTTAATTAAAATGAAATAATGAAGCACAATTTAGATGAAAGAGATGATGTTGGTTAGATGTAAAGGAATACTCTGAACCCACAAACTTACAAGATTGCCACCCTTTCTATTAGTAAAGGTCTGGAAACCGTGGATGGTGCTTTTGTACCTCCTTGAATTAATTTCCTAGTCTGTTACTCTGATTCTCTCCCATATTTGCTGGTCAGGGACCCCAAATGATTTAGGAGGTAATTAATCCAATAAGAAAGAGCTTTGGAAAGTCTCAGAGTTTAGTTATAATATGTGGAACCATTGAAAATTCTTGGGGTTTATTGTAAGTGACACTGTTTATATCATAAAGTGGGCCAAAAAATTGGTTTTTTATATTGCTTTCAAATTTGCTCAGCGTTATTTAAAAAACAAACAAAAAACAGTATAGAAAAGATAGGGAAGGAGAAATGCAAATATATTGAGGCTTTGGAAATATTTAGAACCTCTTTTCGTTTTCACTCTGCTTCTTTGTTTTCATGTCAGATCCCAAATAATGTTCAGTAAAAAATAAATGCTCTTTAAAGATACTTTTCAGGAACGTCTCCTCGTGTCAAGGAGTAGCTGCCTAAATATTGAATATCGAGGAATAGCTGCCTAAATATTGGATGGGTTTAAGGCAACTAGTTCTTTTAGGAACTTTTATGTGAATCTAAATTATTTTGCTTTTGTTTTTTATAGTAGGATATATCTGCATCTTGAAAGGAAGATAAAACAAAAGCCTTCTTTGGAATAGATGGATTTTTGTCACTTTCTGTATGAACTAAAGCGATTCAATGTCTCTTTTGGTAAGTTTTTGTAAATATAGATCTGATTTTGTTCTGTTAGAGTAGTTGGATGTTAATGCCAAGCCATAATAAAAGGGATATTCTGATGGGATATTCTTATGCTCTGAGATATTGTTTTAACCTGATTGACTTCTGGACTTGGGAAATGAATTACTTTCCATTGAGTTTTTCTTTCATAAAGAACTTCTCGTATACTTCAATATGCTCATTATTCTAATCCTTTGTCCCATATCTACTTTTTCTCATAGGTGTTACACTTCGATATGCCACCCACACCAGTTAGCTATGCCTTATCTTTTAAATCTTTCAAAAATTCCTTTTACAAATTTCCATCTGACCAAAAGCAAGCCAAACAGTATTAAAAATAACCCCTTTGACTTAACCAAAAATAAAATCATTTGGATCAAGTATAATATGAGGTATAGCTGCCAACTGGTTTTTTATTTGTATTTAGATCCATGGTATCTACTTTAGATTAAGTAGCTTGAGGACTTTCATTCTGTTTAATACATAATAATAATATTTGAATAGGGAATACTTATATTAAAACGTGGCTTTTAAAAAAGTAATGAGTAGACCAAGTGTAGTGGCTCACACCTGTAATCCCAGCATTTTTCAGGGACTAAGACTAGAGGATCAGTTGAACTCGGGAGTTCAAGACCAGCCTAGGCAACATAGTGAGACCCTGTCTGTATAAAATATTAGCCAGATGTGGTGTTACATGTCTGTAGTCTCAGCTAGTCAGAAGGTTAAGGTGGGAGGATTGCTTGAGTGAGGGATGAAGGCTGCAGTGAACTGTGATCATGCCAGTGCATTCCAACCTGGGTGATAGAGGGAGATCCTATCTCAAAAAAAAAAAAAAAAAAATGAGTATATTTGTATGATGATTTATAATTTACAAATACTTTCATATATTTCTTTCATAGTTTCACATTGTGGAAGTTTAGCAGGGCATGTGGCATTATCCTCATTTTCAGTTTGTCCAAGATTGCAAAAAATTGGAGCTGGACTCATACCTGCCAATCTATTCTATCAGTTACCAAGGCTGAGAGGCAGAACTATGAAGTTAGAAGACCGTATTGTTAGTAATATGGAAAATACATAATACAATTACTTATATGTTTAAAGTAAAGCTTTACCACTTGAAAGAGAAGCTTTATATATCTGGAAAATACTTGGAGGTGAAATGTCTTACTCTCTAAAGGAGAGATCAGCAAGCTTTTCTGTAAAGGCCAGATAGTATTTACAGACCCTTTGGTCTTTGTTACAGTTACTTTTCTGCTGAAGTACTAGCATGAAAGCAGCCATAGGCAATATATAAATGAATGAATGTATCTGTGTTCCAGTAAAACTTTATTCACAAAAACAGGTGGTGGGTCAGATTTGGCTCATGGACCATAGTTTGCCGACCCCTACTCTAAAGGATTACTTAAGATTTACAATTTTGTGTCAATTTTTCAAGTTGGAAAAGATATAGAAGGGCATTTAGTCTATTCCCCTCATTTGATAGGTGAGGATTCTGAGATTCAGAGGGCTGTGTGTTGCCCAGGGTTTTCAAATTTTGGAAAAAGGATGTCTTAGCTTATTATTCCATAATTATGGGTTTTGTGAAAAATAATAGAATGTGATCATGGGTGATTTATATTATTAATGATTTTAACTTTAAATCAATTTTTCCGCAATGGTGAAATATTTTAAATTCTTTGAATCGAAATATTTTTTTTCCTAAATGAGAAATTTATGCAATTGGGATAAAGTTGATACTTTTACTTAAGGATTCCTCCCCATTCAAGTTTTACCCTCTATTTGAGAACTAAGAAATGCTGTTTTCAAAGGAGAAATGCAGTTTCTTTATAAGGTCTAACTACTTTTTACTTGGCTATTATGATAATGGACAAAGAAATGATATTCAAAAATGTTCTGTGGGAGCTTTCTTCTGGATGATTTTAAATCATTATACTGCCTGAAAGAAATTAGCCTGTAGATTCTTCATGAGCTATTATGTTCACCAGCATTTGATTGATGCAGTGTGGATATAAAAATGTTTTGAAGGATAAGATATGACTATTTTATGATTTTTATAATATGGGCAGCTAATGAACATGCTAACATTTTTTAGGTGGAGAGAGCAAAAATATCTTCCTTATATTGGCTGGTTTTAGCTGTCTTCGTATTTAATAGTGATCACTTTCTTAGGCTGTGAAAATTTTATATAAAGATGATGCAATAGAAGCCTGCCATATTAGTTTATAAAATGTTTTTTGTATTTTTATAAACTGAGAACATAGATCACAACTCTTATTTTGAAAAAAAAATGGGGTCAATATGTCTTAAATTCTCTTTCATCAAAAAAGTGATGCACATTTTTTAGAGGTAACGGCTCTTTAAATGCTTGAGTGTATTTTGAGGGCTGTGTCAGAGTTCTCCCAAACCACCCTCAGGTTTAGTGATTTGCCAGGAGGACTCAAAGAACTTATCATACAGTCATACTCACAGCTAAGATTTATTAGCAAAAAGGTATAAAGCAAAATCAGCAAAGGGAAAAGGTGTGTGGGGTGAAGTTGAGAGAAAACCAGGCGCAAGCTTTCAAGAATCTTTTCTCAGTGGAGTCCCATAGGATATGCACAGTTCCCCCAGAGGTGTGACATGTGAAATGTTGTCTACTAGGGAAGCTCATTAGAGACTTGGACTTAAGGTTTTTATTGGGGACTTGTCACGTAGGCATGCTCTGCTAGCAAGTAACAAAATTCCAGTCTCCCAGAAAAAAAGCCAGGTGTTCAGCATAAACCATATTATTTGCATGAATGGTTTAGACACAGTGAGCGATTCTTATGAAGGGAACCTCCACAAAATCCCAGTTCCCAGATACTAGCCAAGGGTCAACCTTATAAGCAGCTCTTTTCTAAGAATAGCAGTCAGGCCTGTTGTTAATTCTTCTTTTGCAGTGGTATTAATGGTCGTTATGAAAAATTAAAGCTAAATGTAAAAATATGTAAATACCAAACAATACATAAATGTCCTGCCTAGCTGGTGGATATTTTCAATATGAACAGCAGTAATAATCTTCAAAAACTGTTTTATTATAAATGTTATTCACCCTAGGAAGCCATTAGAAACTCTGCAGAGGAATCAGTTGTACAGCTATCTTGACATTGTTAGCATCTATTCTTCAGGGTGAGTTTTACATCAAACAGTGGGAATATATGCCAAATTTTTGTAATAGATTTATAAAGTATACAGACTGTAGGAATTCAAGTTAAAATAATCAGCAGTATAGGCTAACTGGGAAAATGACTAGTTTGATTAGTGAGAAATTCTGACGTTTCTTAAAAGGAAACTTCCTTTTAAGTAATTGACTACAAAGTGTTAAGTAGACATAGGTAGACATATCTTAAGAGACTCATTTGAAATTGTACCCTAATGTTTATATAAAAATAAATATCCATAAGATGCTTGAAATGAAAAATTTTGAAATGGTTCACATCTGTAATCCCAGCACTTTGGGAGGCTGAGGTGGGTGGAACACTTGAGGTCAGGAGTCCAAAACCAGCCTGGCCAACATGGTGAAACCCCATCTCTACTAAAACTACAAAAATTAGCCAGGCATGGTGGCAGGCACCTATAATCCCAGCTGCTCAGGAAGTTGAGGCAGGAGAATTGCTTGAACCCAAGAGGCGGAGGTTGCATCGAGTTGAGATTGCACCACTGCACTCTAGCGTGGGTGATAGAGGGAGACTCCATCTCAAAAAAAAGAAAGAAATTTTTTCAGATACTGAAAATATCTTGTTATAAAAGCCTCTCATACAATGTGTTTATACTTTTCTTTTGACATACTTTTTCTTCCTAAATAGTATAAGGTCAGCTTCACCCCACTGATTGATGATGTGATAAATCACATGTAGGTGTTACATTTCTTTATTGGCAATAAATAATAATAGAACCATGGGTAAATATGCAGAAAAATGTAAATTGTGATAATAAAAGTAAGTCTCTCTTAATTTGCTTTGAGTTGTAATTAGAGATGTTTATCACCTTTAAAAATAATTATTTTTTCACTCAATATGTGGCTTAATGTGAATAAACATGGTTTCTATACTTAAGAAGATAGCTGAGGATCAAAATAAAAATAATTATAATGAATACAGCAGAATAATCTTTGGCTAAATATTCAGAAGAAAACCTCAGTGGTGTTGACAGACAGAGTTAAAAATCAACACCAACAGTTAAAATGAATTATTATGACATCAAGAAAAGAGGGCAAGGATCAGCGATAGCACCAAGTGAAATGCTAACATATATGAAGTTTGTCTGCATGCCCAGCCACTTCTCCCTTCTGTTCCACACTGAGTTCCCTCATGATGTGGATCCTGGCTTCAATTCCAGGTTCCTGCATGTTGCCCTTCCTCTCTGCTCCCCACTCTAGTCACTAGACCTTTTTGTATCTACACACCACCCCTGCTTAACTGTAACTTATTTTTCACTTATATAATGCATTTCTGACTTCCAGGATTGTTTCTGCACTTCAAGAACACAAGTTGAATCACTCAGACCTGAAAAACAGTCTGAAACCAGTATCCATCAATACTTGGTAAGGAAATGGTTAGGCTGGATGCAGTGGTTCACACCTGTAATCCCAACACTTTGGGAGGCCAAGGCAGGAGGATCACTTGAGCCTAAGAGTTCGAGACCAGCCTGAGCAACATAGTGAGATCTCATCTTTTAAAAAAAAAAAAAAATGGTTGAGTACAATTAATGCTCTAACTTTGTCTTCTATTCACTTCTGGTTCTCCTCTATTTCTTTTTCTTTACAGTGTCTTTTACTATTTCTCCTTTCTCCTGCCATTTTCCAGGAGTCTATAACTGGCCATTTCTCTTCTTCCTAAAGTGGCTCTTCCTAAGCAGTTTACCTGTTCCTATGACTTAAGTTGTTCAAATTTCAGATTGTCCTGGAGTTACCACAGGTTTCCTGAGGGGACCCTGGCATCAAGCAGAACTGATGCTTCTCAAATTTTTACCTGCAACCCCAGACCCTTTCCTGCAGATTTCAGATTGTCCTGGGGTTACCACAGGTTTCCTGAGGGGACCCTGGTATCAAGCAGAACTGATGTTTCTCAGATTTTTACCCCAGACTCTTTCCTGGGCAACAGACATGCCTCTAGAATACCTCCGATTGGATTTTTCAAAGGCATCACTACTCAGTTTGAATAAAACCTTAATCTTCTTTTAAACCCACCAACTCATTGTATTTCCTACTTCGGCTAATGAAAAGTCATCCACTGTGTCATCCTAACTAGAAACTTTAGAGTTATCCTCACACGGCCTCTACCTCTGCCCCCATATTTATTATTCACCAAGTCTTCTGAATCTGTCTCTGAAATGCCCTGGGGTCTATCCCCTATTTCACATGAGCACTGCTACTGCTCAGGTCTCATTGTCTCTCACCCGGGCTCTTGCAGGTGGACTCGTTGCCTCTACTCTCCTAGACACACACATAGTCTTCTCCCACCACTCACATCTGTTCAGTGTTCAGTACTGCTACCAATACAGGCCTGCTTGTGTCGCTTTCCAGCTTTGAAACTTCCATTGGCTTACTAAAGCCTATAGAATAAAGTATAAATTAGCATAATATGAGGGCTCTTAGCTGGTGTAGAATATGTCTTAGTTTCATTCTCTACTTGAAATACTCTTTTTTCTTTTCTGCTTCTGAAATTCTTCCTCATCCATAAAGAATTGGTTCAAATATTGTATCTATGAAGCTTTTCCACTTATACTTTTTATTTGGCTCTGCTTCTGTATATCTTAGATATATCTTAGGATATTTCTTTGGGATCTTTTCTTCTCCTTATTCCATACTTTATATTGCATTTTTTTACTACAGAATGGAACCTACCTTGCAAATGCCTTATTCACCACAAAATTAGTGAATCCCAGTTAATTTTGCTTATAATTTAACCCCCAGCCCTATCTTCAGCTGTCTTTATTTCTGTTATTTGGCTTTTTATTCATTAATACTCTAGTCTTCTGGTTACCTGTCTCTTCATAAAATAGGACGTAGTATCTGAGGGTTTTTTTTTTTTAATTGGAGTACTTAGAAGGTGTATATATTTATGGGGTACTTGAGATATTTTGATACAGGCATATGATATGTGATAATTACATCAGGGTAAATGGGTTATCTATCACTTTAAGCATAAATCATTTCTTTGTGTTATAAACATTCCAATTATACTTTCAGTTATTTTAAAATGTACAATAAGTTATTGTTGACTGTAGTCACTCTGTCATGCTATCAAATACTAGATCTTATTCATTCTATCTAACTATATTTTTGTACTCATTAACCATCTCCAGTCTACCCACCCCTTCTTGGCCTCTATTCTCTAGCTCCATGAGTTCAGTTGTTTTAATTTTTAGCTCCCACAAGTGAGTGAGAACATGTGAAGTTTGTCTTTCTGGGCCTGCCATATTTCACTTAACATAATGGTCTTCACTTTCATCCATGTTGTTGCAAATGGTAGTATCTCATTCTTTTTTATGGCTAAATAATATTCCATTGTACGTATGTACCACATTTTCTTTATCCATTCATCTGTTGATGGAAATTTAGGTTTCTTCCAAATCTTGGCTATTGTCAATAGTGCTGCAATAAACATGGATGTGTATATATCTCTTTGATATACTGATTTCTTTTCTTTTGGATATATACCTATCAGTGGGATTGCTGGATCATATGGTAGTTTTTTGTTTTTAGTTTTTTGAGGAACCTCCATACTGTTCTCCATAGTAGTTGTACTAATTTGCATTATCACAACAGTATATGAGGGTTCTCTTTTCTCCATATCCTCACCAGCATTTGTTATTGCCTGTCTTTTGGATAAAAGCCATTTTAACTAGGGTGAGATGATATCCCCTTGTAGTTTCGATTTGCATTTCTCTGATGATCAGTGATGTTGAGCAGTTTTTCATATACCTGTTTGCCATTTGTATGTCATCTTTAAAGAACAATTGTTTTTATTTGTATTTTTTTGGAGATGGCCAAAAAGATTTGCCACCCAGTCTACACTGTAGTGGTGTAATCATAGCTCACAGCAGCCTTGAACTCCTGGGTTCAAGCAATCCTTTCACCTCAGGTTGTTGATAAGCTAGGACTACAGGCATGTATTACCACAGCCAGCTAATTAAAAGAGGTCTTACTATGTTGACCAGGCTGATCTGGAACTCCTGGCCTCCAGTGATCCTCCCACCTCAGCCTCCCAAAGTATTGGGCTTACAGGTGTGAGCCACTGTGCCCAGAACCGTATGTCTTCTTTTGAGAAATGTCTATTTCTAGATCTTTTGCCCATTTTTAAATCAGATGGTTAGATTTTAAAAATTGGATTATTTGAGCTCCTTATATATTCTGGTCCTTATATATCCCTTGTCAGATGAGTAATTTGCAAATATGTTCTCCCATTCTATGGGTTGTCTCTTCACTTTGTTTTTTCTTTTGCTCTGCAGAAACTTTTTAACTCGCTGTGATTTCATTTGTCCATTTTTGCTTGATTGCCTCTACTTTTGGGGTATTACTCAATTAATCTTTGCCCAGACCAATTTCCTGGACAACTTCCTCCATGTTTTCTTGTAGTAATTTCATAGTTTGAGGTCTTAGATTTAAGTCTTTAATCCATTTCAATTTTATTTTTTAATATAACAAGAGATATGGGTCTACTTTCATTCTTCTGCATACAAATATCCAGTTTTCCCAGCACCATTTATTGAAGAGACTGTCCTTTCCCCAGTGTATGTTCTTGGCATCTTTGTCAAAAATGAGTTCACTGTAGATGTATGGATTTATTTCTGAGTTCTCTGTTCTGTTCCATTGGCCTGTGTGTCTGTTTGTATACAAGTACCAAGCTGTTTTGGTTACAATAACTCTGTAGTATAATTTGAAGGCAGGTAATGTGATTCCTCCAGTTTTTTTCTTTTTAAGCTTAGGATTATATAACGACCTTCCATGTCTCTTTTTATAAGTTTTGCCTTGAAATTTATTTTGCCTGATATACATGTATATCAACTCCTGTTCTTTTTCTGTTTCCATTTATATGGAATATTTTTCTTACCCTATTTATTTTCAGTCTATGAGTGTCTTTATAGGTGAAGTATGGTTCTTGTAGGCAACAGATAATTGAATCTTTTTAAAAAATTGATTCAGCTACTGTATGTCTATTCATTGGAGAGTTTAATCCATTGACATTCAGTGTTATTATTGATAAGGACTTAACTGCTGGCTTTTGTTATTTGTTGTGTATTCTCTTCCTTCCTTCCTGTCTTCTTCCTTTTTGTGAAGTTTATTTTCTCTGGTGGTATGTTTTAGTTTCTTGTTTTTCATTTTTGTTGTGTATATGTGTTGTAGATTTTATTATTTGATGTTACCATGAGGCTTGCAAATAACATAACATGTTATTTTAAACTGACAACTTGACACTGATTGCAGAAACAAACAGGCAAAGACAGAACTAATAAAAACTGTACACTTTAACTTCATTCCTCCTGTTTTTTAACTTTTTGTGGTTTCTATTTATATCTTCTTATGCTATTTTGAAAAGGTATTGTAGTTACTATTTGTTCATCTTTTAATCTTTCTACTCACGATATGAGTAGTTTACATACCACAATTACAATGTTATAATAGTCTGTTTTTATGTATGTATTTATTATTACCAGTGAGTTTTGTACCTTCAGATAATTTCTTACTGCTTGTTAACATTGTTTTCTTTTAGACTGAATAACCCCCTTTAGCATTTTTTGTAGGAGAGGTCTGGCATTGATGAAATCCCGCAGCTTTTGTTTTTCTGGGAAAGTCTTTATTTCTCCTTCCATGTTTGAAGGATATTTTCACTGGATAAACTGTGAAAGTTTTTCACTGGGTGCGGTGGCTCACACCTGTAATCCCAGCACTTTGGGAGGCCAGGGTGGGCGGATCACAAGGTCAGGAGATCAAGACCATCCTGGCTAACATGGTGAAACCCCATCTCTACTAAAAATACAAAAAATTAGCTGGGCGTGGTGGCACACGCCTGTAATCCCCCCTACTTGGGAGGCTGAGGCAGGAGAATCGTTTGAACTCAGGAGGTGGAGGTTGCAGGGAGCCAAGATCGCACCATTGCTCTCCAGCCTGGGTGACAGAGTGAGACTCCGTCTCAAAAAAAAAAAAAAAGGTTTTTCCTTCAGCACTTTAAATATGTTATGCTACTCTCTCCTGGCCTGTAAGGTTTCCACTGATAAGTCTGCTGCAAGATGTATCGGAGCCCCTTTATATGTTCTTTCTTTTTTCCTACTTCTTTTAGGATCCTTTCTTTATCCTTGACCTTTGGAAGTTTGATTGTTAAATGTCTTTTTTGGGTTAAATCTGCTGGGTGTTCCATAACCTTCTTGGATACTGGATATTGATAATCTTGGATACTTGGATAACTTCTTGGATACTTGAATATTGATATCTTTCTCTAGGTTTGGAAAGTTCTCTGTTATTATCCCTTTGAATAAGCTTTCTATTCTGATATCTTTCTCTACCTCCTCTTCAATGCCAATAACTTAGATATGCCCTTTTGAGGCTGTTTTCTAGATCTTATAGGTGTGCTTCATTCTTTCATATTCTTTTTTCTTTTGTCTTCTCTGTGTATTTTCAAATAACCTATCTTTGATTTCACTAATTCTTTCTTCTGCTTGATCAATTTTGCTATTGAGAGACTCTAATGCATTCTTCAGTATGTCAGTTGAATTAGAATTTGTTTGATTTTTAAAAAATTAGTTCCATCTCTTTGTTAAATTTATCCGATGGGATTCTGAATTCCTTCTCTGTGTTATCTTGAAATTTGTTGAACTTCCCCAAAACAGCTATTTCAAATTCTCTGTCTGGAAGGTCACGTATCTCTGTCACTCCGGGATTGGTCACTGGTACCTTACTTTGCTCATTTGGTGAAATCATGTTTTCCTAGATGTTCTTGATGCTTGTAGGTGTTCATTAATGTCTGCACATTGAAGCGTTACGTATTTATCATAGTCTTTGAAGGCTGAACTTAACTCGTACCCATTCTTCTTGGGAAGACTTTCCAAGTATTTATAGGGAATTGAGTATTGTGATCTAAGTCTTTGGTCACTGCAACTCTATCTGCATTAGGACCACTTTAAGCCCAGCAAAACTGTAACTCTTGCAGACTCACAGAGGTACCATCTTGGTGGTCTTGGGTAAGGTCTGAGAGAATTACCTGGATTACTAGGCAGGGAATCTCGTTTTCTTCCCTTACTTTCCCCCCAAACAGTTTCTTTTTCCATGCTGAGCTGCCTGGAGCAGGGTGAGGGGTGACACAAGCACTGCTGTTGCCACCACAACTAGGACTGCACTGGGTCAGACCTGAAGCTCAGCACAGTGCTGGGTCTTGCCCCAGGCCTGCAGCCACCACTGCCCAGCTGGATGTTCACTCAAGGACCAAGGGCTCTTCAGTCACCAGGTGTTGAATCCAGCTAGGCTGTGTCCTTCTCTTCAGGGCAGTGAGCTCCCCACCTGGCCCTGGGTGGGTCCAGAAATGCCTTCTGGGGGCAGGGCCATGGGTCAGGAACCTTAGGAATCTACTTTGTGCTCTATTCTACTGCAGCTGAGCTGGCACGCAAACCACAGGACAAAGTCCTTCCCATTCTTCCCTCTCCTTTCCTCAGGCACAAGGAGTCTCATGGCCACCATTGTCCCCGGCCCATAGCAGAGTCCTGCCTGGCTATTGCCAGTGTTTACTCAAGGCCCGAGGGCTCTTCTGTCAGCTTGTGGTGAATATTGCCAGGCCTGGGTTTCTCCCTTCAGGGCCAGTGGGCTACCGTTTAGCCCAGGGCCAGTCCAGAAGTGCTATCCAGGAGCCAAGGCCTGGAATCAGGGACCCCAGGAGTCTGCTTAGTGCTCTAGCCTACTGTGGCTGAGCTGGTACCCAAGCTGCAAGACCAAGCCCCCTTTACTTTCCCCTCTATTTACTCAAGCAGAAGGAGCCTCTACCTGTGGCCACCACAGTTGAGAATGTGCTAGTTCACACCTGAAGCCAGCATGGCCCTGAGTTTCACCCAAGGCCCACAGCAAGTACTGCCTGGGTAGTGTTGATGGTTATTAAAGGCACAAGGTCCTAGTCAGCAGGTGATGGATCCTGCCAGAACTAGGTCAGTTTCCCTTCTGGCCCAGGGTGTGTCTAGAAATGTTGTACAGGAGCTAGGGCTTGGAATGGGGGCCTCAGGAATCTGGTGCCCTATTCTACTGTGGCTGAGCTGGAATCCAAGTTATAAGACAAAGTCCTTTTTATTCAAGACCAAGCCCCCTTTCCTCTCCCCTCCTCAAGGGAAAGGAAGGAATCTCCTGGAGCTACAAGCTGCACGGCCTGGGGTTAGAAGAGGAGTGACAGAAGCACTCCCTTGGCTGCCCTGGCTGGTGTCTCACTAGGTCATGGGCCCCCCAAGTCCACTGGCTCCAAGCCCAGCACAGCACCAGGAATTGCCCTGGAATTGCAGTCCTTGTGGCCTAGACTACCTTTCAGATTTGTTTAGGACCCCAGAGGCTTTCAGCCTGTGGTGGCAGACAAGGCTTGCTGGAATTCAGGTTCCAACTGCTGGGATGGGTGATTCCCCTCTGGCTAAGGCTGATCTAAATACTCCCTCCTTGGGCGGTGGCTGAATTCTTTACTGTGTTGCTTTCTGCTGTGACTGGCAACACTGAGTTCCAGTGCAAAGTCCCACAATCACTGCACTCTCCCTCCCCAGGGGATGAGGGAGGGGAGGCATCAGCTATTCAACACTGTCTTTCCTACCCTGTTCAGTGCCTCTTTCAGTGATAGGAAGTTAAAACCAGGTACTGTGATAGCTCACCTGATTTTTTATTCTTACGAAGGTGCCTTCTTGTTTGGATAGTTGTTCAATTTGGTGTTCCTGAAGGGTGGAGGAAGATTGCTAGAGGGTTCTATTCAGCCATCTTTCTCCACCTCCCTCACAGTCTGAGTTTTAATTCAAGTAAATCCCTTTGGGTGAGGCAGAAAGTAAAGTGATTCTTGTCTCCATACTGTTACCAAGAGAGGCCTAGAACTAAGCAAATGTTCACAGCTGCCACCTGAATCCTTTAAACCTCCAGGTTGGAGCCTTTCTATAATTTAAGGATTGAAATGTCACATCCCTCTCTGTTAGTAGAGTTAGACTAAAATCTTCAGTGAGAGAAGCAGAAGCATAATCTGAAGTCTCTCGTGGAAACATGAATTGGAAAAGTTGTATAATGTAAGTTGACACCAGCTGGAAACTGGTGCCTGATGACTAGAAAAACTTCCCTGTGCACTCTCTGAGTCATGCTGTAAAACACCATCTGTTGTCTTTTCTTTGGACAGCTTGTTCTCCATTGGCCTGGACTTTGTAGATAGGATTAAATTTTATGTTAAAATATCATGTTTGGGGGACAATCTGGTTTTCCAAGTGATTTGTGTCTCCTGTAACTTTGGAAACCCCTCTATCTGTAGGAAAATTCATTTCCTATAGTTAACCTTTGCAAATGAAAGGCTGTGGTGTTTGACCTGAGATGCTGCTTTTTAAAATAATGCAATTTTAGCATTACAGTGATTCATGAGAGGCCATCTAGTCTAATTTTCAACTTATGTAGGGAGTGTTCTCTACAATATCTCTGAGAGTTCATTGTAGAAATGTAAATAAAAAGAGCTCCATTGTAGAAAAATAGTCATCACAGAAAAATAGAAACATACAGAAAGGTATGTTTCACCACAAGTAAAAGTCTGGCAGGATCTCTCTGAAAACACTTCAGAGTGCTATTCATTGGCTTGATTATTTAACCATGATGTTCCTCAGCCTCTTGGATCAGAAACTGGATTTAGTCAGCAAACCTAGAGTGGATCCATATTTCAGTATCAGATCCACATTAATCAAGCTCATTATAAACCCAGTCTCCCAGTGCCAGAGGAAATGGTGCCCTTACATTGTATCATCAATCCACTCTTATAGAAAAGTTACATGGGAAACCAAATCATTAGAGGCAGTTTAATGTATAATGGAGAACTAATGACAGCTGTCAAAGTACTTGAAATTCATATCACAGTACTTCCTTTCACTGCAAGCAGACATTTGTGGGCATCAAAACTTTTCTTTTTCTAGCCTTCCAATTGCTGACCATTCCCTCTTCACTTCCAGTTCTTGTACCTCCGTGTAGCTCAACTACTGTCAATGGTGGTCGTCCAACCTCCAAATATATCAATGGAGAGAGGATAATGGAAAGAGGCAGCTTGATGCCTGAACTACACTTGGATGGCACCGGTTACTCCACGTTTCTTATGCGGAACTGAAATCTACTTCCTGGAGCTTCTATCTGTTGATCTCAGCTCTTCTCGCTGAGCAATTGTTTACCCTTCTATATTAGTCTTTTGGTCACTTGCAAATGGCAACTATATATATTCTTAATATTTTCTTTTCCAGATTAAATATTTTCAACTCCTCCATTGTTGCTGGAACCTTCACCAACTTGGTTGGCCTTCTCCAGGCATCACCATTTTACAGTCACCACTTTATAATTCCCTCTTAAACTGTGGTGTCTCAATTATCCATAGTGCTCCAGATACTATCTAATCATTTCAGAACACAGTGAAACTCTTGTCTCTTCCAGTCTGCTCAATTTTGCTTCTGTAAATGTAGCTCCATATTATGCTTTTATTTAACCTTCTCTGTCATGCTATTGACTGAAACCTCCAAGTCATAAACCTGGTATCCTCAATTTTGTATTTAGGCTATTGTTTTTTGTTTGTTTGTTTTTTAACTTAAGTGCAAGGTTTTGCATTTATCCTTGTAAAATTTTATTGAACTGGGCCCATTCTTCTAGTTGCAGGATGATTGTGAGTCCTGCCTTTTTTTTTTTTTTTTTCGGTAATTAGCTATGCCCAGCAATGCATGATCCATACTTTTTCTTTTTTCAAGCCAGCCTGTTTCATTTTCAGGAAGTCGTTAAAAAGTTTAACAGAGCAAAGTCAAGGACTTTGCCATAATTTTTGCTTTCTATCATCTAACTGGTCATCAAGTGAAAAAGAGAAGTGGGGTTAGTTTGGGAAGATTTGCTCTTAGTAAATCCGAGTTGTCTTCTTGGGATTACCATGTGGCTTTTTAAAGTGCCCATAGTTCACCTATCGAATAATTTGATCTCTGACTTTACTGGGCAGCAGCATCAAGCTTGCCCCTTTGTAGTTTTCTCCCTTTTTGAAACTTGGGTCATTGTTTGCTACTTCTATTCTGGTTTTTCATCTGAGTTCTACCATAGTTGCAAACTTCATATCCTAAGTGTAATTGCCCTGGGCCTGGAGGTTTGAACCTATTTAAAACAACCTTTTTAGAGCTTTGAATACTTACTTACAAGTTTATTTACAAGTGTTATTTACAAGTGTCCCTTCTAGTTTAAATAAGACTAATTCCCTAATGGAATAGATGGAAGCAAAATAGACGCTGATTAGTTCTGATTTTAGTCCATCACCCCATAACATTATGCTGTTTTTTCCAAGCCTATGAACTATGAGCCTTAGTTCATTATGTCTTTAGCCTTCCTGACAGGCTTACAGGTTGATATCACTTAAAAAATTTTAAAACTGTTATATTTTCTTTCTGTCTCTTTTATGTGGTCTTTAAATCTGAGTTTATCTGGAGACTACCTGTTTTAAAGAAACTGAATTGCTTCCATCAGATTGTAAAGAGGCAGAAAAAAAGAGAAACTAAATTGCTTTATTTTGATTTGTTTTCTCATCAGGATTTTTCCAATCGTATAGTAGAATTTCTTTTTACATTCTTTCATTCCTCTTGAACAATAGTCACCCTTATTCATCTTTAGCCATGGGTTTGTAATTCCTTTTTTCCTGCTCTCTTAAAGTTTAGGGAACATTTAATCCTGTGACTGTTTCAAACTCCATGTCTGTCTCTTGATTAAAAAGAGCTAACTAAGAATGTGAAAAGGAGTTAACACAATTCCTAGCACATAGTAATGTTATTTTTCCCCTTTTTTCCTTCCCCTGCCACCTGTCTGTAGAGGCTCCTAAGTTGGAGTACTTACGTCCATTGGGAGACCCTCATGGCTATCATATGAAGCCAGTAGTTTAGGTGTCTTCTTTTTCATACCTTCATGTTATTTCACTGTCACTGTATTCAGGTGCAAACCTGACTCTCACTCCAAAGCACACCATGAGACCTCCTATCAGTACTTGGTCATACACTTAGGAGGTCTATCTCCTTTGATTTTTCTTTCTGACCTCCCGTCTGATTCATCTTGCTAAAAACTTCATCAGCAATTTTAATAGGCTGCAGTCTGGAAACTCTTCCTTGACTGTTAACATCTTCACTAGCAGAGCATGTACCTTGTGCAAAATATGGCTCTAGCTTGAAGCAAGAGCACAAGCATAGAATATCCCTCACAGGTCTCTGCAGCTCTTCGCTTGGTACATTTGTCAGCTATCCTGAAGAATTAACATTCTTCGCAACTCCTAAACATTTTACTGGAAATTACACTGGAAAGTATTCCTTGCTATCTGTAAATCTCCTTTTCCTGCCCTCTCCATAGGCTAATGGCTTTCTAACTAACATCAATGAGCAACTGGTAAATTCCTTTTAGATCTTAAAACAGTCTCTTAAGCCACCTTGCAGTACCTTCCTAATGAGCACCTCTGTGTTTGAAAATATAACACCAGTGTTTTATATTGGGGCAGGGGGACCAAGAATTTCATCTATTTTGTTTTTATCTTTAAAAACAAATGCAGGTTGATGAGCCAACCCTTTCCTGGTCACCTCCATCCACTAGAGCAAGCGAAGTAGTATGTTCCACCAACGTTTCTCACTACGAGCTCCAAGTAGAAATAGGTAATAATTCTGAATTTCTAATTGACCCTTCAGTGTTAGAAATTAAATTGATGACAAAAATATTATTTTGTAGACAAGTTTTTTCTGTTGTTACCTCCAGCATAAAACTAGATGCTAATTGTGTCAGTCAAGTGGATTCAATTAATTTATGTCTATCTTAAAATAATGACTCAGATTTTTTCAGGATTACTGTCTAGAACGTTTACTTTTCCATTGAAGTACATTTACATGAGGATGACACTAAATACTTATTATTTGTGTGTTTATTGGGGGAAGCATCTATTTTATGGGTATAATTTTTACTGGGTATGAAGTAAAATCAAGTCAGATAAATCTTTTCAGTCACAGTCCGTTAACTAAATTGCTTCTTAGTTTAAAAATTTATCTAAAATCCCATTTGTAATAGAAAGCTTTTTCAGTTAAGTGTGGAATAGGATGGGTTATTGTTTATAGCTTTACATATGTGAAACATTTGCTCTGAATATTCAGAAACATCTGTTAAACAAATAGGGGAACAAAGCATAGGAGAACACTTGGAATTGACATCATCTCTAGGAAGATGAAGACACAATATAGTACTTTAGTAGAGGTATGTTCTAAGTGTTATGGGAACGGAGAAGATGGAGCATACAACGAACCACCTCTGGGAGTTAAGAGAAATGGCAAAAAGGGGCTGGATCTTGAATGAGGAAGAGTTTGCTAGATATTCTAGTCATAGGTTTTGTTATAGACAACATAAACAATCCTGGCTAACTTAAGTGAAAAAGGAATATTTGAACAGTGCTGCTAACTCACAGAATTATTGGCTAGAGAAATAGGTTTGGAAGAAGCCAAGAGAAGCTGCATGACAAGAACCAGGACTGTGGAATAGGAGCAGCCTTGTGAATGTACTGCCTGCCACCAGACGCTGGCCCACTGCAGGAAGCTCTGACGACTGCTGCTGCTTTGTCCTTCACTCCATGCTCCAGTTGGCCAAGCATAGGTCACATACCAAGGTCAAGGAGACTAAGGGAGAGTAAGGATCTAACCTTTTTGAAATAACACATAGTGGCAAATGCCCCAAAATTAGAAAGGAGTTTCAGATGGTGCCAATTCTAAAAAGATGAAAACATGTTTACCTCAGTAAATGACTGAGGAAGGATGGTTAGGGGAGAATACCATATAGTTCCTCTGTGACTACAAGTGGGGACAAGGGGAGAGTAGGCAGTGGTAGGAGATGAATCTGGAAAGGCAGGTTTGGAACGCGTTGTGAAGGACTTCATGTGGTTGGATTTAGAATGGCGTCCACAACCTACCCTCCTTATTACTCAGATGATTTAAGGTGGAGATTTGGAATTTACTGTCCTTCTGCTAGAGAGACATTGTGGAATCGTGATGACAGTAATACCATCTAACAGGCATGATGCTGAACATTTAGTATGTATTTTTTTCCTTTAACCCTTTGCCACTCCCATTTCGCAGATGAGGACACTGAGGCCCTGAGATAGTCATACAGTTAGTGATTTGAAACCAGATCTTTCTGACTGTAGGATCTAAGCTCTCAGCTGCTGCAGGACCTGCCATTGATAAAATGCCAAATTTAAAACAGCTCAGGCAACAGTCAGGAAGATGTAGTAGATCAGCAGTGCACAACCAGAAGTGTCATCTTCATTACCTGTGTCTTTTTAAAAATTACAACACCTATATTCCATCATAGAGCTACTGGACCAAGGTTTCTGGGGTGTGGGGTCAAGGCGGAGGCATTTTACAGTAGTTCCCTCAGTAATTCTGGTGTGTGCCCTGGCTGAGAATGTAGGGCATATGAGGGAGTCACTGCATACATCCAGGGCGACAGGATGGGGCTCAGACTAAGTCAGTGACGCTGACACTGAGGAGAGGAGATGAATTTGAGATTAACTTCATTTCAAAAATAAAACTGACAAAATTTGGTGACCATGGAGAGAGGGAGTTAACTAACGTTTATTAGGTGGCTGCTAGCAAGTGCCACTCTAGGTGTTTTACATTTAAAAAGCTGACGATACCAAATGCTGGTGAGTATGTCAGGCAGTGACAGTTCTTATACATTGTTTGTGGGAATGTGAAATGATTCAGCCACTTTTGAAAACAGTTTGGCAACTTCTTATAATGTTAAGCATACATTTACCACATGACCCAGCAATCTCACTCGTAGATATTTGCCAAAGATAAATGAAAACATATGTCTACCTATACATTATAGGTATAGGAATGTTTTTGGCAGCTTTATAGTCACCGAAAACTGAAAACAACCTAAATAACCATCAGTATTATAAATGGATAAATAAATTGTGGTATAGCCATACAATTGTTTATTGCTCAGCAATAGAAATTAATTGCTGATACATACAACAACGTGGATGAGTCTCAGAAGCATATGCCAAGCGAAAGAAGCTAAACACAAAAGAAGCTGACTACTGTGTTCTTTTTGACGCCATTTATGTGACAAAAATCAGATTGGTGGTTGCCAGGGACTAGGAGTGGGGACAGGGGATTGCTGAGTAGCAGTCCATTGTGTGAGTATATCGTAATTGGTTTATCAAGTCACAATTTTAGTCATTATAATAGATATGTAATGGTGTGTCACTGTTTTAATTTGCATTTCTCTATCTTGAGCATCTTTTCATATGCTTACTGGCTGTTCTTATATCTTATTTTGTGGATTGCCTGTTTAATCCTCTGCCTGTTTTTTAATTGGATTGCTTGATAAGTATTATTAATACTTTGAATGAGTAGTGTGCCTTTTCATTTTCTTAACAGTACTTTTTGAAGAGCAAGACTTTTCAATTTTGATGAAGTCTAAATTGTCAATTTTTTTTCTTCTTTGGTTGCTAACATGACTTTTATGCCTGATTATAGGAAGAGGATTTGACAACTTGACTTCTGTCCATCTTGCACGGCATACTCCCACGGGAACACTGGTAACTATAAAAATTACAAATCTGGAAAACTGCAATGAAGAACGCCTAAAAGCTTTACAGGTAACAATATGAAGAAAATGATACACAGTTGGCCCTCTGTATCCACTGGTTCCACATCTGCAGATTCAACCAATTGTGAATAGAAAACATATATTTTAAAATAAATAATACAATAAAAAATAGTACAAATAAAACACAGCATAACTATTTACATAGCATTTACATTGTATTAGACATTATAAGTAACCTAGAAATGATTTAAAGTATATAGGAGGATGTGCATAGCTTATATGTGAATATTATGCCATTTTATACAAGGGACTTGAGCATTCTTAGATTTTGGTACATTCATGGGGTGGTGTGTGGGAGGCGGTCAGGGGATGCAGTCCTGGAACCAATGCTCCATGGATATTAAGGGGTGATTGTATTTAATATAATGTTTATTTGAGGAGATTACATCTATAAGAATTTTCTCCCCCAAACTAATAATTCTTCTGTTAGGGAAATATAGATTTCTTCTAATTAACATGCAGTTACAGAATTGGAAAGAATATGTGGAAGCCAGATTCATTATATGAAAGAACACATGTATTCCAACTTTGGTAACTGCTGCTCCTTCAAATGAATATCATATTCAAAATGCAGGTCTGGAGTTTTACAATACCCCTAGTTAGTCCCATCCTAAATAGTCACATAGGGCAATGGAAGAAATAAAAAACAATTTCCTTTTCATCCAGATAAGCAAAATTAATTTCCAAACGACAAATTTTGACAGAATTGCATTTCAGGTATCTTATAATACCATTTTTATTGTCACTAATCATTTTTGATATAAAGGGGGAAAGGATTTTATTTGGATATTGTTCCAATTCTTAAAATATTTATATGTGCACATGTATATTACACAAACAAAAAAAGAGTAGGAGAAACCGTATGAAATGTTAACAGTGGATCTCTGTGAGGTGGCGATAGAGGGATTTTTAGGTATTTTAAAATGTTTTTATAATAAGAACATAGTACAGTTAAGAGTATGACCCTAGAGGGAAACTAAGTTCACATTCTACTTCCACTTCTTTTTATTAATTGCATGCTTTTGGACAGGTTTTCTAACTTATTTTTAAGTGCTGTCTTTTGAAAAATGGGAATCATAATATCACATACTTCGTGGAGTGGTTGTGAGATTTAAATAGATAAAAGCACTAAGAACAGTGCTTTCACTAATGAGCGCCCTTGAGTATTAGCTGCCACGACTGCCATTTTCATCATAAGGAAAAAAGGGTTATTTTTAAATGTCTTGTCTCTTGTGTGTTTATCCTAGAAAGCCGTGATTCTCTCCCACTTTTTCCGGCATCCCAATATTACAACTTATTGGACAGTTTTCACTGTTGGCAGCTGGCTTTGGGTTATTTCTCCATTTATGGCCTATGGTAAGAATGCTGGTTTTAAATAATTTAGCCTAGATGTTATAATTATATAGATGAGTTGGGATTTTAGATTTATGATTTGCCACATTTAATTTATAAGTCTAATGACTGATTTTAGATTTCATGGTATATTTCTATATCTGGTGCATGTTGAATTTTAGTTTGCAGAAAAAGGTAAGAATTGGTATGATGATCAGTGAACCACCACTGCTTTTCCAAGAATTCCAGGCCTTTGCACAGGCTGTCTCTTCCCTTCAGCTTCCTACCCCTCTTTTAATGGAGACCTACTGTTATTCTGCAGGAAGAAGTTGTTTTTCCACCTCTGCACCCCATCCCTGTCCCTGTTACACTGCATTGTAAACTATTTCACTGTATTAGAAACATCTTTGTGTGTGCCCATCTCCCTCACTGCTTCTTGAGGGCCAGGATCATTTATATATTTTTATTTGTGGTGTCCCCAGGTGCTCACATAGTACTTAGCACAAAGTTGTGTTCCATAATTGTGTTGAATAAATAGTGAATGGATTCTGGAACTTTGATTTTTAGCACAGTTTTTGTGAATTGCTTCTGGATTTAAGAATATATATATATATATATATATATATATATATATATATATACACACACACACACAGAATGTATTTTTATTCAATAATATTGACAAATCGTTAATTCTCTTTCCTAATCTCTAGAGTGTCATTAGAAAAAATTGTTTAAAGATTCTTGAAAGAAAATCATGTTTGTGTGGGAAAGTGTTGGTTGGGTTAGACTCCAAAAAGTAACAGATATGTTTGTGTTTATGGTTGAAGAGAACATTAAAACACAGCTGGAAGCAAAATCACTTTCAATGTTCATATAAGGATTTTAGGGGTTTCTTTCAGGTTCAGCAAGTCAACTCTTGAGGACCTATTTTCCTGAGGGAATGAGTGAAACTTTAATAAGAAACATTCTCTTTGGAGCAGTGAGAGGGTTGAACTATCTGCACCAAAATGGCTATATTCACAGGTATTTACTTATTTGTATTTTACTAAATGAAATAATTTTACTGGAAGAACTCTCTGAAGGAGGTTTTAGGAAGGAGCAGTTGAATGTTAGAAAAGAGGGATAGGAAACTTGTAAGTGAAAATTGAGGGAGGAAGGGACCATTAGGTGCAATGGATTGCTTACATTTTATGTCCCTTCACCAAACATGTTCAGACCACATCCTCTGTGCCAAGCAGTTCTTGGTGCTGGGCTGGAGTGCCTGCCCTCATGGAGCTCACAGTCTCAATCTAATGAGGATGTTTAGGAGATGAGCTGTAGGAAATGGGATCCTAGTTAGCTGGGTGTTTTTCATTCTGTTTTTGTTTAAGCAAATGAAGAGCTCCATTATCTGCTTTCCATCTTATACTATGCATAAATTGGAATTAAACTTTTCTTCGATTTCTTATTTTGCAGTACCTTGAGGTTATCATCCTAAATATCACTTCTCTTGTTACCAAAGTGTATATGCAAAAGTGATTGACTGAATGTTAAAAAGTGCTGTTCTAAGATATACTGCAACTTTATCTTACTTTTTAATTAAGTTACCTTTAAATAAGCTTGCTTTCCTATTGTTTCAATCTCCTTAAAGCTTTTAGTCTTACTATTGTTTTTTCAGCAAAATTCTAGTTAACCAAGGATTTCCAACACACTATATTCTGGTTAACTGGGGTTTCATTATATGTCACCAGATGATTGGCCATCCTCCTCTGTTAAGTTTCCAAATTCAGTGTTTGGGATCGAAAAACAAGGCTCTTATAATTTATCTGACAATTAAAGGAAATGTATAATATATCTTTTTATAAATGATGTATGAGAGAGACTTTTACTGGATAGTATTACATTTAGCTTTAAAACCTTATATTTCAAATATTGTTTGATTTTTTTTTTTTAGGTAACACTTCTTAGGTGTTTTGCAACAGCATTCAAAAATAGTGAAATTGGCCAGGCATGGTGGCTTATGCCTGTAATCCCAGGACTTTGGGAGGCCGAGGCGGGCAGATCACTTGAGGTCAGGAGTTTGAGACTAGCCTGGCCAAGATGGTGAAACCTTGTCTCTACTCAAAATACAAAAAAAAAAAAAAAAAAAAAAGTAGCCAGGTGTAGTGGCACACACCTGCAGTCCCAGCTATTCAGGAGGCTGAGGCAGGAGAATCACTTGAACCCAGGAGGTGAAGGTTGCAGTGAGCTGAGGTCATGCCACTGCACTCCAGCCTGGGCCACAGAGTGAGACTCTGTCTCAAAAAAAAAAAAAAGTGAAATTAATTATTTGATTCCATTCCTTGTTTGAAAAAATATTATCAGTTCTTTTTTTTTTTTTTGAGATGGACAGGGTCTCGCTCTGTCCCCCAGGCTGGAGTGCAGTGGCGCAATCTTGGCTCATTGCAAGCTCTACCTCCTGGGTTCACGCCATTCTCCTGCCTCAGCCTCCCAAGTAGCTGGGACTACAGGCGCCCGCCACCATGCCCGGCTAATTTTTTGTATTTTTATTAGAAATGGGGTTTCACCATGTTATCCAGGATGGCCTCGATCTCCTGACCTCATGATCTGCCTGCCTCAGCCTTCCAAAGTGTTGGGATTAGAGGTGTGAGCCACCGCGCCCGGCCATCAGTTCTTAACATGTGGCTTTCAATTATATATCTTTACTTGTGTTGGTGCTGTAGTAAGTAGTTGAGAAAGAATTCTTATTCCCTGAATATTTCCTGTGTAAACAGCAGTTTTGCAGTACTGTTTTGCAGTTTATACTGCTGTTTTATAAAGGGTATTTAATTTCCAAGAGAATATATGGATTTGTTCCTACCAGATTTTTATTCTTTCTTCATTGGCCAGTTTCCTATTACTTAGGATTGTTTCTCTTTGTTCTAGGAGTATTAAAGCCAGCCATATCCTCATTTCTGGTGATGGCCTAGTGACCCTCTCTGGCCTGTCCCATCTGCATAGTTTGGTTAAGCATGGACAGAGGCATACGGCTGTGTATGATTTCCCACAGTTCAGCACATCAGTGCAGCCGTGGCTGAGTCCAGAACTACTGAGACAGGTCAGGTGTGGCCGTTGCATTGGGTTTTCTGTGTCTCAAGTGTCTTCTGAGTTTGACTGAAGTACAGTTGTGACTTTATATGTGGATTGGTGAATGGCCTTCTGCAAGACTTTATTTCTCTTTCTTGTCAAAATTATGTTAGGAAATTAAATACCATATATTAAGTGTGTCTTGATTTGTCACTTACGGGTTTCTTTTCCATTATTGTTCACCATTCTTTATCAAAAAAGCACACATGTATAACTTTTGGTTAACTTATTTGCACTAAAAGACTTCAAATTAATTGTGTCCTACAGGATTTACATGGGTATAATGTGAAGTCAGATATTTACAGTGTTGGGATTACAGCATGTGAATTAGCCAGTGGGCAGGTGCCTTTCCAGGACATGCATAGAACTCAGGTAAGTGCTGCTAAAATCCCTGAACTACTTTCCTTTCATAAGATTGCTTACATTCTAGATAATTTCTGTTAAATACATTTGCTATAGACTCTTAGGAGCTTTATTGTTACTGTTTTAATATTTTGCCTGGAAAGTGTTGAAGGAAAGTTCTGTTTCTTTTAGATGCTGTTACAGAAACTGAAAGGTCCTCCTTACAGCCCATTGGATATCAGTATTTTCCCTCAATCAGAATCCAGAATGAAAAACTCCCGGTCAGGTGTAGACTCTGGGATTGGAGAAAGCGTGCTTGTCTCCAGTGGAACTCACACAGTAAATAGTGACCGATTACACACACCATCCTCAAAAACCTTCTCTCCTGCCTTCTTTAGCTTGGTACAGCTCTGTTTGCAACAAGATCCTGAGAAAAGGTAATATTGACCTCTTCTAAATACTGCAAAATGTACATGTTTTACATTTTATAGAAGCTTTGTAACATTGCCCTTCCAGGAGAATACAAATCTTTTATCAATGTTTTGATCAAAATATTGTCTAATCTAGAAAATGTCAGTGCTAAGAACAACTAGTAGGAACAAGGAAATGAGAATACTGGATTCAAAATCAGAAGAGGCTGGGTGCGGTGGCTCACGCCTATAATCCCAGCGCTTTGGGAGGCTGAGGCGGGTGGATCGCCTGAGGTCAGGAGTTCAAGACCAGTCTGGCCAACATGGTGAAACCCCGTCTCTACTAAAAATACAAAAATTAGCTGGGTGTGGTGGCATGCACCTGTAGTCCCAGCTACTCGGGAGGCTGAGGGAGGAGAATCGCTTGAACCCAGTAAGCAGAGGTTGCAGTGAGCCGAGATCATGCCACTGTACTGTAACCTAGGTGACAGAGTAAGACTCCATCTCAAAAGAAAAAAAAAAAATCAGAAGAGTTGGGCTCAGTCTCAGCTGTACCATTTTCTAACTGATTTTTACAAGAAAAATCAGAGTAAAAATCAGTTACTCTTTCTAGACATTAATTAGCACATTTATGTTGACTCTAAGCAGTATAAAAATGTAAATTGCTGCTACCCTACTAAGTTACTGTCAGTAAATACTGTGTCCAGTAGATGTTGAGTATAGATTAATTGAAGGATACCTCTACAATTATTCCCTTTAGTCAAGGTTGTAGCTAAGAATTGGGCTTCTGATATATATTCTTTTTAATTTTTTTCTTATTGGGTTTTATAGCTCTAAACCTAATTTCTAACATATTTATACACCTGAAATCTACATTCTAATATAAAGGTTTTTTTTTTTATAACTTTCTTAAAAATTTCAGGCCATCAGCAAGCAGTTTATTGTCCCATGTTTTCTTCAAACAGGTGAGCTGATCTATCATCCGTTGTCTCGATGTTTTTAATTACTATTAAAAAGTCACTTTATTTTGTTGGCTTGATGAGATACTTTGGTTACCAAGGTTCTTACTAATAACTCTGTTACAAAATAAAGTTAAAAACAAGAAAACTTTTGGTAGTTCAATTACAGACTTTCTAAAATACTTTCATTCTTCAAAACAAAATGAGTAAAAACAAAATGGACTATCATTACATGTTATTGATGCTTGGTGTATATTTTGATTAATTTAGAGACATTTTCTCTGTTGGCTAGAAATGATGAAAGGGCAAAGTAATTCTGATAAGAAGTCAGTTTATTTGGCTCTTCTTCCTGTTTTCAGATGACTAGAATCAAAGGCAGTTTTAGGGGGAATACCTGAAAACAATTTTAAACACATTTAACATAAATTCTTTAAAAGTTATTTATTGCTAACAAAACTGATGTATTGAAATGATATGTCAACAACCTTATTTTGAGTTTCTTTAACAGATGAAAGAAGAAAGCCATGATTCAATACTTTCACTGTTGCCTCCTGCTTATAACAAGCCATCAATATCATTGCCTCCAGTGTTACCTTGGACTGAGCCAGAATGTGATTTTCCTGATGAAAAAGACTCATACTGGGAATTCTAGGGCTGCCAAATCATTTTATGTCCTATATACTTGACACTTTCTCCTTGCTGCTTTTTCTTCTGTATTGCTAGGTACAAATACTAGAATTATACTTGAAAATACAGTTGGTGCACTGGAGAATCTATTATTTAAAACCACTCTGTTCAAAGGGGCATCCGTTTGTAGTCCCTCTGGTTCCCACAGAGTACTATGACAACTCCAAGGAAACATCAGAATTACTAATCTAGCGAGTGTCATTTATTCTGGAATTTTTTTCTAAGCTGTGACTAACTCTTTTCCTCTCTCAATATAATTTTTGAGCCAGTTAATTTTTTTCAGTATTTTGCTGTCCCTTGGGAATGGGCCCTCAGAGGACAGTGCTTCCAAGTACATCTTCTCCCAGATTCTCTGGCCTTTTTAATGAGCTATTGTTAAACCAACGGGCTGGTTTATCTTACATCAGACCCTTTTCTGGTAGAGGGAAAATGTTTGTGCTTTCCCTTTTTCTTCTGTTAATACTTATGGTAACATCTAACTGAACCTCACTGACATTAAATGATTCACTTGAAATATATACAGAAATTGTAATTTGCTTTTTTTTTTAAAAAAGGGGGCTAAAGTAACACTTTCCTACTTATGTAAATTATAGATCCTAAATTCATGCACCCCGTGGGAGCTCAATAAAGATTTACTGAATTGAGTTTATGCTTTTATTTATTTTCCTTGCGTGGTTTGACAGAGCTAAAATACAGATTCTTATTTGTTTTGCCAAGAAAAGCCCTTTCTCAAGCAAATTCATTTACATAATCTATAATCAACTGAGTATTCGATTAAATGGAGGCAGAAGGCATTCTGGCCTTTTGTATGGTTATTGCTCCTGTAGGAGGTACAACATGAGGACATATTGCTCCTGTAGGAGGTACAACATGAGGACATAGAGGTCTTAATTAATATTTCCTAATTTCCTAATTAGAAAAGAGACTCTGCCATGTCTCAAACTATGTATTCAAAAAGAATACATAGTTTGGAGGTGTGGTAAACTGGGACCTACTTCAGTTGATTTTCTTAATTTATACAATCTTATTTATATTACATTAAAAGTTATTTTAAAATGATTACTTCAGGACTAAAAAATTAAAAAGACAAATAATATACAAATCTATAGGCCATTTCAAGCACAATTTTCTTCATGTTTATTGACTGGACCCGCTCAAGAATGAAGGTTTGGGTTACTCCATCTGTTAAGCCACCAAGACCCACCAAAGTGAAAGAATTTAAAATGGACAGTGGAAAAGGGAGAAGATGAAGACCACTGAGGCCCTAAGAGCAACTCTAGTGGTAAGGGCTATAGTTCATCCTACTAACCTCCTCCTCCTAAATTTCCCTTCCGTAAGAGAGGCCCAGAGACCTTAGAGGTTCTTTCAGATCTGTGTGGAGGTTCTCCTAAATGTGTGTAGTTTAAAAATTGGACCATAAAGGGCATGAAATGGTGCTTCTCAGATCTCCTACTATGGGGTGTATTAGGGTACTCCAGAGAAGTAGCCAATAGAATGAATGTGCATATATATCTACATTTTATATATATACATATATAAATGGATTTATTATAAGGAATTGGTTCATGCGATTGTGGAGGCTGACAAGTCCAAAGCTCTGCCAGGTGAGTTAGCAAGCTGGACGTCCAGAAGAGCTGATGGTGTAGTTCTCATCCAAAGGCTGTCAGACTCAAGACCCAGGAAGAGTAAGTGTTTCAGTTTGAGTCCAAAGGCAGGAAAAAGCCAATGTCGCAGTTCAAATGCATTCAGGCAGGAGGAATTCTCTTTTACTTGGGGGAAGTTTAGCCTTTCTCTTCTATTCAGGTCTTCAATTGATTGGATGAGGTCCACTAATATTAGAGAATGCAATCTGCTTTACTTAGTCGACCAATTTAAATGTTAGTCTGATCCAGAAACACCCTGTGACGGTTAATATTAAGTGTCAACTTGATTGGATTGAAGGATGTCTAGATAGCTGATAACGCAGTGGTCCCAACTTTTTGGCACCAGTTTTGTGGTGTACAGTTTCTCCATGGGGTGGGGGATAGTTTCAGGATGAAACTGTTCCATCTCAGATCAGGCATTAGATTATCATAAGGAGCGGCACAACCTAGATTGCTCGTGTGTGCAGTTCACAATAGGGTTGGTGCTCCTATGAGAATTTAATGTGGCCGCTGATCTGGCAGGAGGCGGAGCTCAGGCGGTAATGCTCACCCACCCTGCTGCTCATCTGCTGTGACACTGGGTTCCTAACAGGCCACTGACTCGTATGGGTCCATAGAGGGGTTTGGGGACCCTTGTGGTAAAGTATTGTTTCTGGGTGTGTCTATGAGGGTTTTGCCAGAGGAGAGTGACATTTGAGTCAGTGGACTGGGAGAGAAAGACCCACCGTCAATGTGGGTGGGCAGCATGCAGTCAGCTGCTAAACAGCTAGAAGATGGCGGCCAGAAGAGGGATAACTTTGCTTGCTGAGCCTTGAGGATTTCATCTTTCTTCTGTGCTGGATACTTCCTTCCACTCCTCCTGCCCTTAGACATCAGACTCTAGGTTCTTTGGCCTTCGGACTCTGGGAGTTGCACACGGGCCTCCTGGGGACTTTTGGGCCTTCAGCCACAGACTGAGGGCTGCACTGTTGGCTTTGCTGCTTTTGAGGCTTTTGGACTTGGACGGAGCAACTGCTGGCTTCTTTCTTCCTCAGCTTGCAGATGGCCGACTGCAGGACTTCCCCTTGTGATAGTGTGAGCCAGTTCTCCCTAGTAAACTCCATTTCCTATATTCATTAGTTCTGCCCCTCTGGAGAACCCTAATACATATCCTCACAGAGACACTCAGAATTATGTTATTTTTTGTTTATTTTTTTGAGATGGAGTCTTGCTCTGTCGCCCAGGCTGGAGTGCAGTGGCATGATTTCAGCTCACTGTAACTTCCACCTCCCGGGTTCAAGTGAGTCTCCTGCATCAGCCTCCCAAGTAGCTGGGATTACAGGCTCCCGCCACCATGCCGAGCTCATTTTTGTATTTTTAGTAGAGATGGGGTTTCACCATGTTGGCCAGGCTGGTCTAGAACTCTTGACCTTGGACTCCCAAAGTGCTGGGACTACAGGCATTCAGAATAATGTTTGACCAAGTATCTGGGCACCTGTGCCCCAGTACAGTTGACACACAAAATCAACCATCACCATGGGTATCACCATGAGTGATGACTTCACCCTGTGAGTGCTTTCTTAAATTTTGTACCTTAGGCTCCTTGCTTGCTGTATTTCCAATGGCTGCTGTAACAAATTGCCACAAACTTAGTGGCTTAAGCAACACAACTATTATTTTGAAGTTCTGGTACAGAAGTTTGAAATCAGTCTTACTGAGCTCAAATCAAGGTTTGGCCGGGGGCCGTTCCTTCTGGAGGCTCCAGAGGGGAATCTGTTTCCTTGGCCTTTTCAGTTTTTAGAAACTATTCACATTCCTTGGCTCATGGCCCTGTTTGACCATCTTCAAAGTCAGCAATTTGGGGCCGAATCCTCATTCTGCCATTTCTCTGGTTCTCCCTTTGATTCCATCTTCTACTTTTTAAAGACCCCTGTGATTATACTGGGCATAGCAAGATAATCTGGGATAGCTTCCCTGTCTACAGTCAGCTGATAAGCAACCTTAATTCTGTCTGCAATCGTAGTTCCCTTTAGCCACATAACCTAACATATTAACAGGTTCTGGGCCTTAGGATGTAGGCATCTTTTGGGGAACATTATCCTACCCACCATACCTGCCTCATCCTATCCCTACCGCTGGCAGCAGGGATTGCAAGTCAAGCCCATTCCTGGGAGACAAAGGCCTTTTGTGATTAATGGCTTCGGCTGGAGCACTCCCCATCAGCCCGACTGAAACTTATTTAGAATGACACTGCAGTCTAAGCCATTTCCTATTCTGCCTTCTTATCTTCCTCCCTCTCTTCCACTTTGGTCAGACTTACATCATGGATAGCTCTCCCAGCCATCTTCTACTGCCTCCCTACTTTTCCCTCCCAGACTTTTCCCCTCAAAACATCTGTTGCAGGTGGTATTCATTTCCTATCACGGCTGTGACAAATTACCACAAACCCAGTGGCTTAAAATAATGCACATTTATTATCTGACAGTTCTGGAGGTCAGAAGTTTAAAATGGATTGGTAGCGCTACACTCCTTCCAGAGTCTCTAGGGGAGATTCTGTTGCCTTCCCAGATTCTAGAGGCTTCCTACTTCCTTCCCTCAGGGCACAGCACTGCTCCAACTTCTACTTCTGTGGTCCCATCTCCTTCTCTGCCTTTTGTGATTATATTGTGCCCACCCAGATAATTTGAGATAATTCCCCCCATCTCAACACCATTGGTTTAATCACAGTTGCAAAAATCTCTCCTCACATAAGGTAACATTCACAGGTTCCTGGGATTAGGACATGGACACATTGGTAGGGGCCATGACTACCACACGTCTAATTTCATCTTGGTGTCTGCTTTTCAAAGGACCCAAGCTAGCAGTCACTTTAGCTAAAATGCCCTCCTATGAGCTTCTATAGTACCTTCCCCAAAAAGCACTGACACAACTCTAATTACTTCTGTGTTTATGTTCCCAAAGGACTGTGGACTTCCTGAGAATATTGTCTTATTCACTGGTATATTGCTGTTTAGTAAAACTGTCTGGCGTATTGTAGATGTTTAATATTTATTGAATTCTTTCTTGAATTAAAGTATTTGAATAAAAAAAAAAGACTTTTGAAAATGTAAGAGATTTCCATGGTAAGAAGTTTTAAATTCTTTGCTTGTCACAATATTGCCATTAAAAATTTAATGTGGCAAAGAGATTTGAGATTTCTATCTAGTAAATATTTCGTCCTTTACTGCAAGCCAGATCAATGGTTTCCCTCATAAGTACTGTTGGCCAGTTGCCTATTAGCTCTCAAGTTCATTTCTCCACCCTTTCCCTGTTCTGCTTCACTAGGATCTACGTTTCCTATGTACCCGCAATCTCTGGTTTCCAGGGAGGCCATAGTAGAAGATCAGAGAGCAGGACGAGAGAGGAGAAACATAGTATATCTCACCCTTTGCCCCACTCCCCTTCTGCTTCGAGTGTCCCTGGCAGTGGCGGTATCGTCTTTGTCTCTAGCTTCAAGACTCTGGTAGCACCAGTGCCCCCTGCTGTCCTTTCCATCCAAGTGGTGGTAGCACTTCCCACTCTTGCTAATTCCTGGGTTGCTTCAACATCCCTTTCTGCTTCTTAGCCTTGATTCCATCACCCACAAAACCAACTCCCTGTATTCCTTCTACCTGAAAGATCTGGAGTTGTGTTTTCCCAGTTACAAGCTGACTGATACAAGTACTGACAACTTTGAGGATTATTGGAAATTCTTAGTCCCTATAAAAAATTACTATCCTGATTATAACACTGAATGATCAGGAATTATGTTTTCCATCAACCAATTCTATTTAAACCCCATAGTCATTATAACTTCTGGTAGAAAAATAGAAACAAAAATTCTGTAAATCGAGTTTTGCTTTTCAAGAGTGGATCAAAGTCCAACAAGATCCAAATACTGTACTTACAAAGAAACAGAACCAATTCTCAGAAGTCTGATTTAAATCCTATGTTGATTTAGCTAGATTATATCTTATTCAGTTTCTACAATTTTATGCAGTTTCCCAAGTATGATGTTACTAAGAGGCCCTTTCACAGTTGTATGAGTAACTTAGAAAGTCACTGCTGTGTAAGGGATGCTTCAGGAATTAACTATATTCTTATTTTTATTGTGTAAAAAAATGCAATATCAGATGATGTTAAAATGAATAAAAGTTCAGCTGGGTGTGGTGGCACACACCTATAAATCTCAGTTACTTGACAAGCTGAGGCAGGAGGATCATTTGAGCCCAGAGTTTGAGACCAACCTGGGCAACATAGCTAGAACTCTGTCCCAAAAAAGTTAATAAACAAGGATAAGGCCCAGAGAATTGCAAACTGTTGAATCTAGAAATATAACTAGAGCTGAAGAGTAAAAGTATATATTCTTTTTTTTTTTTTTCTTGCGAGGGGTGTCACTCTCACAACTCACTGCAGCCTTGGCCTCCCAGGCTCAGGTGGTTCTCCCACCTCAGCTTCCTCAGTAGCTGGGACCACAGGCGTGCTACCACGCCCAGCTGATTTTTTGTAGAGACAGGGTTTCGCCATGTTGCCCAGGCTGGTCGAGAACTCCTGGGCTCAAGCCATCCACTCGCCTTGGCCTCCCAAAGTGCTGGGATTACAGGCGTGAGCCATGGTGTCTGGCCTAGAAGTATATATTCAGAACAAAAGGCTGCACACATTGATAACCACAAATCACCTGAAAACTGGGTAGAAAGGGATAATTTACAGTGTAACAAAGGTTGGAGAAGTCAGAGAAAACCAAATTGGAGTGGTATTACATAGTGGAAAAAGTGAAAACTGAGAAATAAAACTTTGTTCATGAATATAAACTGAACACGTATTTCTGGGTCTGTTCTCTAAGCTTCATGAACGAAAACACATTTATATCAAATGTGTTTGTTTTTCATTTTAATCAAAACAAAATAGTTCTAACAAGATGAAATTTGTTGCTGACTTCTGTCACACAAAAGAAGAGATCTCCAAACCATTTTGTTAATGGAGAAATGATATTCTGACTGCTGGCCTCACATATCATTCTAAGTTAAACATGTTTTATAATAACACAAATGAACGAACATTTTTCAATATCCTCTTTTAATTTTTTTTGGCCGCATTTTTTGCATTTCATAATCTGATGTTTTATCATTTATATGAACTAAGCCTGATGAAACCATTCGACGACTTGTAAACTTTCCACTGTAGCTTTCTCGTTGCTTGTTAACCTCCGGAGCAGTATATGGTCTTGCAGAGTGTCTGGCATGATTATGGATATCATCTGAGCTTTTTCCTAAAAGCCTTGATCTTGATTTTACTTTTTTAAGGTGTGTAAATGAGGTCATGTCATGTAAATCCTCAAATTTATCTGAACAATCCTAAATAATAAAATAAAAGATCAGATTGGTAAATTAGGTTTCTTAAAAGTAGGTTTTAAATTTACAAGGACTTCCGACATGGATGGTCAAAAGAAAAAAGAAAAACATACAAGGACTAAAATTTATAATAGCAACAGTTAAAGACAAAGAATGAAAACATTGGATGTTTCTTAGGCAGTCTCTAAATTCAGACCCTACACCCATGCCTCCCGTTAGATACTGTGCTAGATACTATGCTAGAAACCATGTTTTAAAAAGATCTTACTGTTACAAAGGATCGTTATTTCAAAAGATAGTGAAGATAAGAAGCTAGAAACCTGAAAAACTTGAGAGCTGACCTCAGGGGACAGACTCCTAAGCAATGCTGCCCAGATTACTTTGTAATTTCTCTCCACCAAAATCTCTCTCCCCGACCCCAAATATAAATTACGAACTCTTATATTTTACTTTTTATGTCATCCAGAATTTGATCTTTCATCCTTTAATAACCATCTTTAATTTATATACATACAGAGAGAGGGAGAGTGTGTGTGCCACATCCAAGAATATGGTTGTAATGTTTACATTAAAAATAAAAAATTGCATGTGTACTCTGAGTAAACAAGTAAAACATTCAGTAAAATAACCGGAAGGATATATACCATAATAAATGATTCTTTTTCAAATTTTCTATTATATAGCTATATAAGGTATGAATCTAGTAGTTATCCTCAAATTAGGGTAAGCAATTTCCTCAGCAGTTTGAGCAGCTCATCTCATAATACTTAGCAAAGATAGCCACACCAAGGGAGTGGGCTGCTTGATTTGAACACAGGTGGGGATGGATTAATAGAACTGGGGGTCAGGGAACATTGGGCAGGACTAATAAGAATTAGGCAGTCAGAAAAAGATTTACAAAAAAGAATGTATAATGAGTCTAAAGATAAATTCTACCTATTTAACATTTTTGCCTGAGTTTGAAGAAGGCAAGAAAACATTCTTCCTCTTCCCTCTTATGTACACAAGACAATTAGGGAAGCCACACTGCGATGATTTATGCTATGTTAGTGAGTAACATAATTTTCCTTCACAGCTGATATAACGCATTACTGGAGTGGCAGTGGAAGGGCATGGAGACCCAGGCCACTGGTCACTTTTCTAGGTGCTCCTACGACTCAATTTCTCTCTCTTTTGTCTTGATTCCTTTGGGAGATTCCTGGATTTTAGAAAATCAGATGAGTAAGTTGTTTCTGATCATCTGAAAAATGCCCGCTTACTACTCAATTATCTATTAGAGGAAAGTTTAGGAACAGTTGGTTTAACCAAGAGAAATAAAGATAACTCTATCTCCCTTGCCTCCTCTTAGGATAAGGGTTCTGAGATCCTATATAATCTTATATCATTTAACATAAATGCAATTTCTTACTTTGCTTGAAAAGTTGTATTCAAGATTCCATTTGTCTTAAAAAAAATCAGAAAATCCTCTTTGAAAACTATGACCCCATCTTCTATCTTTTTTCCAAGTGTGTAGATACATGTATATATACAAACACTCACCCTCTCAATACTAAATTTCCAAATTTAGATAGAAAAGAAAAATCCAAAATTGAAAGTATAAGCTGGTATTTTTACCCTGCCACTATATAGTTAATATTTAACTGTATAATATATAGTGTGTATAATATATAGCTATATAATATTTACCCTGCTACTATAAAGCAAATAGTTTGCTTTACTGTGGAAAATAAAATCAAAATACTTATGCAGAAATTAGATTTATTTTCTCAAAGGGAAAATTATGCACATCAAAGTATCAACTTAATATGAGTTTTACCTACTCATATTTACTTAGCAGTTTTTCCAATTATGGATCATGCCTGTTATGCATACTACAGGGAAGACCAGTGATTCAGAAAATTAAAAGTCCCTTCTAGATTTTAAATTTGCTTTAGAATGATTTGTATAAAGTCTAGTCGCAGATATACTTTCCTAATTTTTTTTTTTTAATTTTATTTATTTATTTATTTTTTTGGAGACTGCTCTTGCTCTGTTGTCCAGGCTGGAGTGCACTGGCGCCATCTTGGCTCACTGCAACCTCCACCTCCTGGGTTCAAGTGATTCTCGTGCCTCAGTCTCTCAAGTAGCTGGGATTACAGACATGCACCACAACACCCAGCTAATTTTTGTACTTTTAGTAGAGACGGAGTTTCACCACATTGGCCAGGCTGGTCTCAAACTCCTGGCCTCAAGTGATCTACCTGCCTCAGCCTCCCAAAGTGCTGGCCTTATAGGCGTGAGCCACCAAGCCTGGTCTCCTGATCGTTTTATGTTAATATTAAAAATATATTTGAATTCTCAAGTTTCTCAGCACATGATATAGCATGGTGGTGAGAAAAGAAAAGACTAGAAGTTAAATTCTTGCAATTCATAATCCAATGGATTGTAAATTTTACATATCCCTAATTTTTAGCCAGATAACTGGCACAGAGGAGATTCATATTTGTTTAACCGAAGCAAAGATAATTCGGCTATGTGAAAAAAAAAAAAAAAAAAAACCTCCAATAGTTGTAGTTAATCTCTATGAAAAGAAAATGTCAGCTGTGTTTCCACAGTATCGGGCCACAGCCAATAGTTGTACTAATTTTAGTCAGGGCTAAAATCCAGACAGTTTTCCACAATCAGGACTATGTACTCTGACTCTCAGCTGTGTCAGCTGGGAGAATCTGCCCAGAGGAAGAGGGCACCTTTTTCTAATTCATGTCCCAGATGGGTTGGGAGGAAAGGTTGCCACCGTTTATTTCATAAAAAGGTAGTAGGTGTGTTAACAGTCTCCCTGATTTTGTGATTGCATTTTGAATCAGGTGAGGTGATATTTAAGTTTCAGAGGAATTTTTTGTTTTGTTTTGTTTTGTTTTGAGACGGAGTCTCGCTCTGTCGCCCAGGCTGGAGTGCAGTGGCCGGATCTCAGCTCACTGCAAGCTCCGCCTCCCGGGTTCACACCATTCTCCTGCCTCAGCCTCCTGAGTAGCTGGGACTACAGGCGCCCGCCACCACGCCTGGCTAATTTTTTGTATTTTTAGTAGAAACGGGGTTTCACCGTGTTAGCCAGGATGGTCTCGATCTCCTGACCTCGGATTCACCCGCCTCGGCCTCCCAAAGTGCTGGGATTACAGGCGTGAGCCACTGCGCCCGGCCTTTCAGAGGAATTTTTAAATTGGAGGTCTGTATGTCTTGGGGGTAATTAAGGTTATACACACAGTTGGATGCAGATACACAAACCCTAAATTATTGCCAGAACTTTGTCAAATACAGAAGTAGAAGACTTAGAAAAACATCATTACATGTATAGTAGTTCTTGCAGTCCAGTGAAGCAGTGTCCTTGGAACAGACTTCTTTAGGTGAATTCTTGTGGTGGGCAGTGTGGTTGGCAGTATCCTGACTATCTTGTTAAATGACTTTTTTGGTTTGGCGACACGGTCTCTTTCTTTTCGGACCTTGGGTTTTAGATCTTCTCTCTTAAATAATTCTGGGAAGAGGGATGGTTTCGAGTTTTTCTCATTTTCTACATCTTTATATTGGAATGACTGTATTTCAGGGAACTTGGCACATTTTTCAGTGCAAATTTCATCTGGTTTTATATAAAGAGTTTGTATTTCTTTTTTGTATTGTGCAAATGTTACTAAATGTTTTTTATTATTGTTATTATTTCCTTTCAGTCTCTGACAATACTGGTCTTCTAATTTTGATTTTTCCTCAGTCTCTATATTGAAATGAGTTAAAGTGCTAGTTTGCCAGGAAGGAAAAGTGAGTCTGTTTATGTACTCATCTTCCCTTGGCATTCTGGCATTAGGAATTCTTGGATACGATGTTAATACTGCCTCAGGTTTTTCCTGAACAGTCCGTTTATAGATGTTTACATGCTCCTTTCTATCAAGGGACTTCATTTTCTGTGTCCTTTCACACCAAGCTTTTGATTGAGTTATTTTTGATTTACCACCCCAACTATATGGGTCTTGAATCTGTGTTTTATGAACAGAATTTTCTGCTTGAGGAAGCTGCATAAATACATGTTCTTTCCTTAGTTTCTTAAGCAGTATATCTGTAAGTGTTTCTGATGAATTGTTTAATGGACTTGCCTGGGTATTTTTATTGGAAGAAGGTTGTACTTTGATTAAACTTGGTGTTTTAGCTTCTTCTTTAGTGTAATAACTTTTCTGTTCCCTAATTAAAGATGAATTTTCTTTTAAATTCTGTAAGGGAAAAGATTTCTTTTCTTTCTCTCGAATCAGTTCTATTTCTCTAAGTTTATCCTCAGAAACCGTTTGTAAAGTGGTTTGTTGAACAATTCTTGAATATTTATTTTGCTTTTCTGAATGCTTCTCCACAAAGTGATGGTCATCTCTAAAAGGTAAATGTGTCTTTATATATTTTAATGGTATAGAACTAGAATTAAGCAAATTTATATGCTGGTTGATCCCTTCTAATTGCCTTTTTGTTATTAGTCCTGATTTTGAAAGTTTTTCTAAAAAAAGACCCTGGAGGTGTTTGCTTAAATCAGCTTTTAGATGTAATAATTCATTTTCTGATAAAGCTATCAGATAGTTTTGTAGAGATTTACTTAAAGGATATTTCATGTTTATTTCAAACCTTCTACCAAAACTCCCCTTTGAAATATCTTGTTCTAGTTCGTGAAAAGAAAGTGAGACACTTTTAGTCCTTAGAGAAGACATGTTTGGGTATATAGTCTCAGATTCTGTCTCATTAAATAAACTGCTTTCTGAAATGTTTTTTAGGAAATAGTTTTGGAGAATCTCATTTAAAAAAGACCTTAGCCTTATTTCTAAATGTTTATCTATGAAATGATGATTGAAATTTTTGACAAAAGACATGATTTCTTTCACAGTTTCAGAATATTTCCCCTGAAAACTGTTTGGCCCTTTCCGCTCTACCTTCTCATTCATCAGATACAGATTTCGGTAGATTTTTGGTAAGTCCTCCTTGGTGATATGTCCTGATTCTGAAAGTCTTTCTACAAGGTAATGCTGGATTTGTTTACTTAATTCAGATTTTAAATTTTTTACTTCTGACTCTGAGAGTTCTTCTAGAAACACACGCAACTTTGGACTCAAAATATGTTTTCTGTCTAATTTGTCTACTTTATCAAAATTCTCTTGGATTTCTTTAAGGTGTTCTGTGTCACTTGTAAAAGAAGGTTGAATTAGTCTTTCTAATTCTCTTTCTGGTTGTCCTCTTCTTTCAGATTGATTATATTTGAAAAAAACATTGAAGATGTTTTTTAAAAAGGATTTTAACATTATTTCATCTGATTCATTAAGTTTATCCATTAATGAGTTAGTTAAACTTTCTAAAGTAGAACTGAGGTCATTTTCGTCTTTACCAAGCCTCTGACCATTTCTTGGCAAATCCAGTTCTTTATTTGCTATTGAATAATAACTTGAATCTTGTGGGAACATATTTTGGTCTTCCTGTATAAATTCAACTCTACTAACAGAAGTAGTGTCTTTGGGAATGATGGGTATATTCTGCTCAGAAAAAGGTTCTGTCTCGCTTCTGATTTCTGAATAATACTCTTGGGAATCCTTCAGCTTTCCTTTAGGAGAAGTGATCCCCGTACCCAGCAAAGAACTCTTACGGCGTTCTTTATCTAATTCTATCACTTTGATTATCCCAGATTCTAAAAGCGTATCTATAGGAAATGCTTGTATTATCTGGCTTATAGCAGATCTGGGCTGTGGCAATTCTATTTTATCAGCATTATCTTCATGAAGTAGAATATGTGATGACAAACTTCTCTTCCAAGGTGTAGGTACTTGATTTTCCAAGTTCATTGGTGTTTCACTTGGCTCTTTCACTTCTATCTCCAATTCTGAGAATATTGGTGCAGTGAATATTTGCCTTATAATGTAGTCATGTACAGTGCCACTTGAACCTGATTTGGAGTTAGGTACTTCACTTATTAAATGTTTCTTTTTGATACTACTCTTTTTTTTAATTGGAAAATCTCTCTCATCAGCTTCGAAGTGTGTTTTAGAGACATGTTCTTCTACCTCCGGAGATTGTCCTGGTCCACCTTCTGAAAAGGAATCTGCAGGAATATTTTTAATTATCTGACCCTGTTCTGAAAGTGAATATTCAGGAATATTTTTAATTACTTGACCATCTTCTGAAAGTGAATCTGCAGGAATATTTTCAGTTATTTGACTACCTTCTGAAAATAAATCCACAGGAATATTTTTAATTATTTGACTTAAAATAGTCTTTGAATTTAAAATGTCTTTTTCTGAAAGCCAGTTGTTTAAATCTTGTTTTTTTCCCAATATGTTGTCTTCCATACTACTTGATGATTTATCATGAATGCTTATAAGTAGAGAACTACTTTTCTCTCTTGCTTCACTGTTCATACTAACTTCTGGTTTAGAAAATAATTTGTCTGAAAGGTCTTGCAGATTTTTACTTAAAATTGACTTGAGTATCATTGATTGTTTTAAATATTCTATCTGGGGGGTAAAATTTAAAGACTTTGAGAGGTGACATGTATTTGCATGTACATTTCCAGCCCTTGATGATTCTCCTTTGAAACTTGGTAAAGATACATTTGGTAGATTTTCTTTTAAATTATTCTTTGTATCTAAACCCTTTATCGTATTGATAGTAGGGTCAGGGGCTAACTTATTCTCAGTTTCTGACGTCTTTGTTGTGAAGATATTAGGGTCATGGGCCCAGGTTTTATTAGCAGGTCCTGCAGTTTTTGATTGTGCTGGATAAGGAGGATCCTGGTCTTCGTGCTCTATAACCTCTGCACCTAAAATGTTTCTACGTTTGTATATATCTTGATCTTTTTTTTTACTGACTGACATTTTGTTTATATTCCTTAGAAAAGGATCAAAACCATTCTTGTTGACTTTCTGAAACTGCAATGTTAAAAAAAAAAAAAAGGTAAGACATTTGGTAGCAATGATTTTGAATTTATTATACATTTTCTAGTTAATTTTCTTTGAGCAATCTGTCAATGTATCTATTCACTCTCCTACCCTCCACAAAGGGAGAAAATCAACTTTAATTATTTTAAAATATTTGAAATTGAAATAAAATATTTTAATGGAAAAATTTCAAATTCTTAATTCTGATGCTATTTTGTGTCCAAGTGCTTTTTACTACTTGGAATATTTTTAAATACTTAAAAAGCCATCCATAAATAGTTTATTGTTAAGAACTTAATTTCTAGTGTTAGCTTCATTTCCTTAGACAGTAGCTAACATCAGGATCCAAGTCTCATCTACCTAAATATTTGCTACATTCATAGCAATGTAGGAAATATTTTTTTTTTTAATTCAAGCAAGTAGTGAAAAGTACTGAAATGAAACTCACGAAAAGTATCAAATATTCTCTGAAAACTGACTTGGGGGCATATATCATCTGCCTTTAAGTCTGAGAGTTTCAACAATGATAATGAGCTCCACCCAGTCCTTAACATGTCACAGTTTAATCTTGCTTTTTGATGCATACTGTATAATGCCCCAGAAATGGATAAGGGAGAACCATATAGAAAACTCAGGATTACAGTAAAATTTCAGTGTAATATTCATAAGCAGCTTTTTAGCTCTGGGATCAGGCTCGTCTATCATTGAAACAGCCTTCAGAATAAATATTCTTATTGAAACTCTTTTTTCATACTTCTGTGTTATCTAACTAAAAGAAAGCAAAATGTGAAAGAATCAGCCTACTATTTGTCTTATTTTATTTCAACTTAGTAGTTCAAAATTATTTTTAATGGATGCAACTTATTATAACAGGTTTTCAAATTCTAGTGGATACCCAGATGACAAATTAAGAATCCCCTTAGTTTTTTTATTTTTTTGTTTTCTTTTTTGAGAAATACAAATTCCCAGGTTCTGTTTCTGGGTTGAGATTCATTAGGTCAGAAATGGACCTGGGAATGTGTATTTTTTACAATAGCCAGGTGTTTCTAATGAGTAACTTTTTAGAACTATTGAATTAAAGTATTGAAGAAACCTAGTAATTAAGTATAATGATATTGGGATAGAATAATTCAGGACTCACCTGAAATTTTGGTTTGAATTCTATATATTCTGGTCTGAAAGATGGTGAATTATATTCTTTTGGTGAAAAAGCCACCTTATAAAAAAAGAAGTTCTAATTTTAGATTACTTGTAAGAGTATCAAGATCATTTTATTCTTGCAATAGTTATTAGAGGTATAAAATTTTTAAACCTAAATATTTTTATCATAACTATACTTGCCAATTATGAAAGAAATCTGTATATATATAATATTATATATGTGAAATATTGGCTTCATTGGTATTATAATAGTCACCCTATTGAATTTGTAAACTCAAAATAATGCACAGCAACTTCAAGCAGAAACAAAAGTAAAAATAAAATAGAATTGTCAGAAGAAATGTAATCTGATTTGTCTTGAATTTGTAAACTCAAAATAATGCACAGCAACTTCAAGCAGAAACAAAAGTAAAAATAAAATAGAATTGTCAGAAGATGTAACCTGATTTTTAAAAGGCTGTGAGATACCTTTAGACAATACATGGCAGCTCATAATATATTGAGATAGCATTTTATTTATTTATTTATTTATTTATTTATTTATTTATTTATTCATTTATTTATTATTATTTCGAGACAGTCTTGCTCTGTTGCCCAGGCCAGAGTGCAGTGGTGTGATCTTGGCTCACTGCAACCTCTGCCTCCTGGGTTTAAGCAATTCTTGTGCCTCAGCCACCTGAGTAGCTGGGATTACAGGCATGTGCCAGCACATCTGGCTAATTTTTATATTTTTTGTAGAGACAGGGTTTTGCCATGTTGGCCAGGCTGGTCTTGAACTCCTGACCTCAAGTGATCCATCTTCCTTGGCCTCCCAAAGTGCTGGGATTACAGGCATGAGCCACTGCGCCCAGCCATAGATAGCATTTTCAGTGATGATCAACCTGTCACTGTTAAATGAAGATGTAAAACTCCCTAAGGAAATACTTGAGTATTAAATCAAGATGTATGAGAACCATTACAGGATCACAAAACCACTGAATTTTTAGAAATGGAAGTGTTTTGGAGATAATCTAGTTCTAGTTCTTATTTTACACAGAATCTGAAGCTAAAGTTTCTTGTCCCAAGTTACCCAGATGATTAGTAGCTTAAATCCTAGGTGTCCAAAGTTTTCATTGGGTACTCAGTTCCTCACACAATCCTGATAGCAGTTAGGGAGAATGAGTGGCTTTAGAAGCATCAGAATGTGCATCCACACTGCCAGCTCATACAGAGAGAAAACGTGACACATCTCTTTACAGAACACTTGGTAGTTCAAATGACTGTCCTATACATTATCTCCTTTAGTCTGTAGAGGCTTCACTATGGACTAAGTTAAGTAAAATAACAATTCAATGAGTAACATTTTTATTAGAGATACTTTTAGGTTGTTTTAAGGTTTAATTAACATTAAGCAGTTAATAAATGACCCTATTCTTAAAGCCTCAGTGGCTTCCCACTCATTGTCCTCACACACCAACTCTGTATTGTCTCTGCAAGTTTCTCAATATTTGCCAGTATGGTTCCTCTCCTCCAGCCAAATGTGTCTAACTCTGAATTCTTGACATACATCTTGTACTTCCATACCTATTCTTTTGTTCCTTTTGTTTTTCTTTGCTTAAATTTCTCCCAAATCTCTCTTAAACACAGTTGACATTATAACATTTGAAAGTTTATTGCTTTAAATGAATTTAATAGAAAAATCTAAAAAAGACACATGTATGATAAACAAGTGAAAGAACAAGTAGTAGAAAAATATAATTTCATTTTTGTAACAAACAAAGCAAACAAAAAATCCCCCCTACTACAAGCATGGACAAATGTGTGAATGGATTCAAAATGCTTACATTGTTTTCTCATGGGAGTAGCCCTGGAGGAGAGGAAGGAGGATGCCATTAACGTTTACTCTGTTTAACTGGGCATTATTGATTAGATGAACATATAATACTTTCATAAATAAAAAGCTTCAGTAAAGTAACATTGGGGGAATGTTCTAGGTATGCATGTTAGGAAGCTAGGAAGAGACAATTTAACAAATCAATACAGGAGCTTCAAGATAGCAGACTGAACATGTGAGTCTACTCTCCTATCTCCCAAGGTGCCAGTACATTAACAGAAAATATTATTTCACAAAGAAAGAACCATGGCAATACTGGAAATCAGTAAGGTGAGCTACCAGGATCTAGAACTTTGAGAAAATTCAGAAAATATGAGAGTAGATATAATTGACTTAATGGAAAACCCCAATCAGAAAAACCATAACCTTAAACAATAGTTATTAGAGATGTAAAATCAGGGGGGCCTGAGAAGCAATACATTCCAAGTCAGTGTATTAATCAGGGTTCTCCAGAGGGACAGAACCAACAGGATATATGTATATAGAAAAGGGAGATTATGAGGGAGAATAGCGCACATGATTACACAGCGAATTCCTGCGATAGGCTATCTGCAAGCTGGAGAAAGAGAGAAGCCAGTAGTGGCTCAGTCCAAGTTCGAAAGCCTCAAAACCAGGGAAGCCAACAGTGCAACCCTCAGTCTGTAGCTGAAGGCCTGAAAGCCCCCTGGAGACCACTACTGTAAGTCCCAGGGTCCAAAGGCTGAAAAACCTGGAGTCTGATGTCCCAGGGCAGGAGGAGAGGAAGCAAAGCATCTGGCAAGGGAAGAGGGAGTGAGCCAGAAGACTCAGCAAGCAAGCTCATCCCTCTTCCTCTGTCTGCTTTGTTCTAGCTGAGCTGGCAGCAACTGGACAGTGCCCACCCACATTGAGGGTGGGTTTTCCTCTCCCAGTCCACCGCCTCAAATGTCAGTCTCCTCTGGCAACACCCTCACAGACACACTCAGAAACAATACTTTTCCAGCCCTCTAGTCATCTCTCAATCCAGTTAAGTTGACACCTAATATTAACCATCACGCTCAGCATACACAAAGAAAATCAGATCACGGGAACGTCCATAGTTATTAAAGAGCTGCATTTGGAACAGCTAGACCTCTTGGACCCTTCATTATCACCCCTTTCTTTCTCTGTGCACACAGATCAAACACTGCTAGCAGCACTCTTTCCCCAGTCACTCTCCCAAACATCAAAAAACTGTTCTCTAAGGAGAATATGGCATATTCCTATGCAGAGATATAAGTTTTGGGCCTTGACAGGGAAGCAGAGTAAGGACTGCTGAGACTCACACTTCCAAATTAGAAAACTAAAAGGGGATTTGAAAAAAAGGGAGTTCCATCCAGGAAACACACTGGTTCTTTGGAAATGCAGAGAACTCAGTGATCCTACCTACCATCTTCCATCCCTACACACCCTCCAGGGAAGCCTGCCCAGCACATGGACAGAGCATACCTATACAATCAACATACCCCTCCATTTATAAACATAAAACGAAGCTTACCATGTATATAAGAAAAATTGATATATGTAAGTGAAGAATCAATAAGAACAAATGGAACTAACTCCAGCGTAAATAGAAATATTTCTGAGGAATGTAGGAGGAGGGTGATCCTTGGAAAAGATTCTAAATAGCTCAGAGATATTCAAGAGAATATTGAGTTCCCTTTAGCTGTATGATGATTATCTCAAATTTAATGTATATAAAATACAATTTTAGATTAGGCACCACACTCCCCAAAAAGAAAACCCTTAGGCTTTCTGTTTTTCCTCTTCTCAGTTGATGATGCTTCTATCTCTGGAATTGTTAGGCCAGAAACCTAAGAGTTTGTATTCCTTTCCTTCTCCTTTCCATAACTAATCCCGCATCAAGTTCTGTGGCTGCTGCCTTCAAAGCAGATCAAGTATGACCAGGCGCGGTGGCTCACACCTGTAATCCCAGCACTTTGGGAGGCTGAGGCAGGCGGATCACCTGAGTCCCGGAGTTTGAGATCAGCCTGAGCAACATGGAAAAACCTTGTCTCTACAAAAACTACAAAAAATTAGCCAGGTGTGGTGGTGTAGCTTATGGTCCCAGTTAGGAGGCTGAGGTGGGGGATCACTTGAGCCCAGGAGTGGGAGGTTGCAGTGAGGTATGATCATACCACTACACGCCAGCCTGGGCAACAGAGTGAGACCCTGTCTAAAAAAACTTATATACATATAATTTATATATTAATATATATTGGATATATATATTATATATATAATTATGTGCATATATATCCAATCACCTTTTCCTATCAACCCCCCTACTACTATAGAACAAGCCACCATCATGTTTCCCCAAGCAGTAGTATCCTAAGTAGTCTCTTGCTCCCTGTGACAGAGAATGCTAGTTGCCTTCCTAAAATGTATTATCTCAAGAACTTACATTTTTTAAGGGGCAGAAATATCCCCTATCAAAAGCGCTACATCTTCTAGCCTCCTTTGCAGACAGGAGTGGCCATGTGACAAAATTTTGGCCAACTAGACATAATTGGAAGTTGCTGAGAGAGTATCTTAAAACAGAGGCCGACGGTCAGGTGCAGTGGCTCACACCTGTAATCCCAGTACTTTGGGAGGCCAAGGTGGGTGGATCATGAGGTCAGGAGATCGAGACCATCCTGGCTAACACGGTGAAACCCTGTCTCTACTAAAAATACAAAAAATTAGCTGAGCATGGTGGCACATGCCTGTGGTTCCAGCTACTTGGGAGGCTGAGGCAGGAGAATCACTTGAACCCAGGAGGTGGAGGTTGCAGTGAGCGGAGATCACATCACTGCACTCCAGCCTGGAATACATGTGATGCCTGGAGATATAAAGTCCATCTGGTGTTACCCTTCAGTAACATACTCATGCTGAGGATGGCTGTCCATAAAGAAAAGGAATCTGGGCCCCTGATGACATCATGAAACCACAATATTACGATTTAAGGCACTGTTTCTAAGTTTTTGTTACTCATGCTTAACATGTTACTCATGATTAACTCATGTTATCATTAACATGATTAATCATGTTTAATCAAGTTAAATATTATTCTTAACTGAAAAACTTCTACGCATACTGAAATTTATTCTTACAGTAGAATAAAGCTAGAAATCAGTAATAGAAGAAAATTAGAAAATACACAAACATTTGGAAATTAAACAAAAAATTCTTTAAAAACCAATGTGTCACAGAAGAAATTACAAGAAAAATTAGGAGATACCTTGAGACAAATGAAAACACAACACACCAAAACTTAAGGGACACAGAAAAATCAACACTAAGGGGAGAAATTTATGGCTGTAAGCATTTACATTAAAAAAGAGAAATATCTCAGGCTGGGCGTGGTGGCTCATGCCTGTAATCCCAGCACTTTGGGAGGCCAAGGCAGGCAGATCACCTCAGGTCGGGAGTTCGAGACTAGCCTGACCAATGTGGAGAAACTGCGTCTCTACTAAAAATACAAAATTAGCTGGGTGTGGTGGTACATGCCTGTAATCCTAGCTACTCAGGAGGCTGAGGCAGGAGAATTGCTTGAACCCAGGAGGCGGAGGTTGCAGTGAGCCAAGATCGTGCCATTGCATTCCAGCCTGGGCAACAAGAGCAAAACTCCATCTCAAAAAAAAAAGAGAAACATCTCAAATTAACAACCTAATTTTATCTTAAGGAACTATGTATACATTCCATAATGCATACATTAGAATAAGAGCAGCAAACTAAGCCTAAAGCTAAAAGAAGGAAGGAAATAATAAAGATTAGAGTGGAGGTAAATAAAATAGAGAACAGAAACACAATAGAGAATATCAATGAAACCAAAAGATGGTTCTTTGTAAAGATCAACAAAATTTACAAACCTTTATAGCTAAATTGATTAAGAAAACAAGAAAGACTCAAACTACTAAGATCAGAAATGGAAGTGGGATATTATTACTGATTTTACAGAAACTAAAAGGATTATAAGAGTACTATGAACATTTGTACACCAACAAGTTGGATAACTTACAGAAACCAAAAGGATTATAAGAGTACTATGAACATTTGTACACCAACAAGTTGGATAACTTAGATGGAATAAACACATCTCTTAAAAAAGCCAAACTACCAAAACTGACACAAGTAGAAATAGACAATTTGAATGGACTTATAAGAAGTGAAGAAATTAGATTTAATCTCTTCACCCAGTTATCTGTGGATTTTTAGTCCCCAGATAGCTTTTATGAATACTGCTCACTGCTTTTCCTGCCCTCATTCCATGTTATGTGAGATAGAGACAAGCAAACCCATCCTTCAGGTATCCTCCAGCCAGCTTAGAACAGACATATACAATAAGTTGCAAATAAAACTATGTTCCCTCCAGTTCCATGAAGGGAATTGGGAACTAGGCTCCCGCTGCTCAAGACCAACAGGGCTGCTGTACTTAGAAGCAGATGGAGAAAGGGTGAATACAATACAAACTCCAAAAAACGTTTCAACTGTTTTGAAGATGAATTCTAGGTAAACAGGTTTCATTATCTTTCATTACTGTAAAGATGTCACTCCATAGTCTTCTGCCTTTCATAGTCTAATAAGAAGTCTGGGCCGGGCGCAGTGGCTCATGCCTGTAATCCCAGCACTTTGGGAGGCCAAGGTGGGTGGATCATGAGGTCAGGAGTTTGAGACCAGCCTGATTAACATGGTGAAACCCCATCTCTACTAAAAATACAAAAATTAGCCAGGCATCATGGCACACGCCTGTAATCCCAGCTACTCGGGAGGCTGAGGCAGGGGAATCGCCTGAACCTGGGAGGTGGAGGTTGTGGTGAGCCAAGATCGTGCCACTGCACTTCAGCCTGGGCGACAGAGTGAGACTCCATCTCAAAAAAAAAAAAAATAAATAAAATAAAATAAAATAAAAAGTCTGTTTTTATTTCTTCCTCTGTCAATATTTCTTATTTAAATCTGTAAATAATGTGCCTTTTGCCCCTGTGAGTAAAGGTTTCTCTTTATCATTGGTTCTTAGTAACTTGATTATTAGCATGGTTTTCTTTAGGTTCATTCCCTTGGAATCTATTAAGCTTCTCAGATATGTGGGTTTATAGTTTTCATCAAACTTAAAAATATTTTGACCATTTTCTTCAAATCGTTTTTCAGTTCCCCTCCCAGACTCCAATTACATGTGTGTTATACCACTTAGTACTTTCACATGTTAGTAATACTGTGGTTTTTTTTTCCATTTGTGTTTCATTTTTGTGTAGCTCCTAATCCTCTGTCTTCAGGTTCACTGATCTTATCTTCTGAAGCATCTAATATGTTGTTAATCTCTTAAAGGTTACTATTTTAGATATTTTTTATCTCTAAAAATTCCTTTGGGGTTAATTATCCCCTCTATTTTTTTCCTCATCACACTCATGTTTCCTCTACCTTCTTGAATGTATGAACTATATTTATAATGGCTCTCTTAACATTCTTTTCTGCCTGTTCTATCATTGATGTCATTTCAGGATCTTTTTCTATTATTTGATTTTTCCCTACATAATGAGTCATATTTTATTGCTTTTTTATATGCCCAGTATTTTTTAAAAATACATTTTATTATTTCATTTTTTAGACACTAGATCTCACTACGTTGCTCAGTCTGGATTCAAACTCCAGGGCCCAAATGATCTTCCTGTTTGAGCCTCCTGAGTAGCTGGGACTTCAGGCACATATTCCTGGCATACCTGGTAATTTTAAAATTTAATCTTAAGAGACAGAATTTCACTCTGTCACCCAAGTGAGAGTGCAGTTGCAAAATCAGCTCACTGCAGCCTCTAACTCCTGGGCTCAAGTGATCCTACTGCCTCAGCCTCCTGAGTAGCTGGAACTACAGGTGTGTACCACCACACCTGGCTAATTTTAAAAATTTATTTTGTAGACACAGGGTCTTGCTTTGTTGCCCAGGCTGGTCTTGAACTCCTGGCCTTAAGCAATCCTCCTACCTCAGCCTCCCAAAGTCCTGGGATTGCAGGTGTGAGCCACTGTGCCTGGCCAAACACCTGGTAATGTTGTATGGAATGTTAGGAATTGTGGATTTTATGTTGTTGATTGATAATTTTTTTAAAATTTCAAATCATTTTGATTTTGCTCTTATGCACATTTAAATTACTTGGAATTAGTTGGGTTCCTTTATTTTAAGATTTATTGGGTAGAAGGTTATCTAGAGAAACCTTCAATGGAGCTTTAGAAGGGGCTGATTTAGCCTCTCTACTAAGGTGATGTCCTTCTAAGGATTCTACTTACTGTCATGTGTTATGAGTCTTTCCATTCTGGCTGATGAGAATATGGAATTATTGGAAGTCCTGTGTGAGTACCTATAATTTTCTACCTTATCTTTCCAGTGGTTCTTTTCCTTGCTTTCAGTAATTTTCTGCTTAGGTCAGTACTCAGCCAAAGACTCCAGAGGAACTTCTTTACAGTTATCTGGAGCTTTCTTGCCTCTAGTTTCTTCTGTTCTGGTACTCTCCCACTTTCCCTCTGTCTGCTAAATTTCAGACTCTAGCTCCTCAACCCAATGAGATCTCCAAGCTCTGTTTGGCTTCCTGCTCCTGTGCTGCTGCCTTCAGGCAGTAAACTAGTACAATTTTAAGGCTCGCTTTGTCCCTGTAGTGAACTCTTCTAATTTTATGTGGCCTTGGCCTCCATTTTGAATACAAGTTTAAATTTCTCACACCAGAAATAGAGCTTGGTCACTCTTGACACAGTTTTCAGTTCTACACCATGTCCAAATAGCTCAAGATGGCGGCCAGAGATTAGAACTCAGAGGTGTCTCTCCTACCTGGCAGACTGAGCTCCCTGCTTTCCCACCACTTCCTTTAAATGGACCATTCAGGAATTTACCCACAAACTTAAAGTGACCTATGTGCCCTGTTCTCTGTCACATGCTCTTCTCTCTCTCTCTGTCTGACTTTTCATTCCTGCTTCTCATGACCCAGGGACTGAAGGACTGCCTTCCTGACTCACTGTGCCCTCCTTGCCCAGGATCTGTAAGTAAAAAATCTTTGAACTTGTTTCCTATTGTGGTGGTATACAAAATTTGCACCTTCCATCTGAAGAACTAGGGGCTACTCCACATCAGGTTTTCCCTGGGATGCTAGAGGGAACATAAGGTAAGGTTCCTAGTGCCAGTGCACTGGTAAGGAGAAATAAAGTAGACACAAGTCAGACAAGAGCTAAAGGGCATCTGCTAGTATAAATAAGTTTCCTGTGTGAAGGAACCCCTGGTCTCAGGTCAGACAACTAGGCGTTAGACCATCTCCCAGGTAAAAGAAATATCCTGTGAAGGCACACTGTAAACACCCATATCCAGTTCTCCTTCATTTCCTGCTAGGCTAGGGTTACTAGTCACCCTGGTACTAGAACACCAATTTAGCTGGGGGCTCCTCAAATGGTTCACTTTTTTTTTTGAGATGAGGTATCTCATCTCTGTTGCCCAGGCTGGAGTGCAGTGGCACGATCTCAGTTCACTCTGCCCCTGGGTTCAAGTGATTCTCGTGCCTCAGCCTCCTGAGTAGCTGGAACTACAGGTGCACACTACCATGCCTGGCTAATTTTTGTATTTTTAGTAGAGGAGGTTTCACTATGTTGGCCAGGCTGGTCTCGAACTCCTGACCTCAAGTGATCTGCCCACCTCGGCCTCCCAAAGTGCTGGGATTACAGGCATGAGCCACTGCACCTGGCCCCCAGATGGTTTACTTTTCTAAAGAATCAGTCTTATGCTGCCTTTTTCCCTAGTGTCATCATGTGCTATCATCAATCCCTGATAGGATGCACTGAGAAGGGCACTTCACCACTGTGGTATTTTTTCCAAAAACTCATAATGCAAACATAATAATGGAAAAAACATCAGACAAACACAGTTTAGGGGACATTCTGCAGGATACCTGGCTAGTGCTCATCAAGATTGTCAAAGTCATGTTAAAAACAACAACAACAAGGCCGGGCGCGGTGGCTCAAGCCTGTAATCCCAGCACTTTGGGAGGCCGAGGCGGGCGGATCACAAGGTCAGGAGATCGAGACCACAGTGAAACCCCGTCTCTACTAAAAATACAAAAAATTAGCCGGGCGCGGTGGCGGGTGCCTGTAGTCCCAGCTACTCAGGAGGCTGAGGCAGGAGAATGGCGGGAACCCGGGAGGCGGAGCTTGCAGTGAGCCGAGATCGCGCCACTGCACTCCAGCCTGGGCAACAGCGTGAGACTCCGTCTCAAAACAAACAAACAAACAAACAAACAAAACAACAACAACAACAAAACAAGGAAGATCAGAAAAACTGTCAAAAACCAGAGGAAACTGGAGAGTCATGACAACAAAATGCAATGTAGTACTCTGTACTGAATCTTGAGACACAAAGAGTATATTAATGGAAAAATTGGACAAATTCAGTCTAGATTTAGGTAATAGTAATGTACTAATGTTGGTTTCTTAGTTTTGGCAAACGTACTATGGTAATGTAAGATGTTAACAACAGAGGAAAGTGGATGAGGGGTATATAGGAACTCTCTAATATATTTACAAGTGTTCTGTAAATCTACAGTTATTCCAAAATTAAAAGGTTATTTTAAAAAACTAATCTACTTATAAAAAAACACAAAGCTGGCCGGGCACAGTAGCTCATGCCTGTAATCCCAGCACTTTGGGAGGCCGAGGCGGGTGGATCACAAGGTCAGGAGATGGAGACCATCCTGGCTAACACGGTGAAACCCCGTCTCTACTAAAAATACAAAAAATTAGCTGGCGTGGTGGCAGGCGCCCATAGTCCCAGCTACTCAGGAGGCTGAGACAGGAGAATGGCGTGAACCCGGGAGGTAGAGGTTGCAGTGGGCCGAGATGGCGTCACTGCACTCCAGCCTGGGTGACATAGCAAGACTCTGTCTCAAAAACAAACAAACAAACAAACAAAAAACAACACCAAGGCAACATTTACAGGTAAATGATGCCAAATTTTTAGGTCAATCTCATTATGAATAGATGTACAAAACTCCTAAATAAGTTATAGCAAATTCTGTGTAGTATAACCCAGGAGGAATTATATGGGAATACAAAGACAGTTCAACATTAGAAAATCTATTCATGTAATTCATTATATAAGCAAATTACAAGAGACAAATTGTGTTAATTTCCTCCACAGGGGTCAGTATTTGATAAAAATCAACCCCATTCTTTTTCGTTTTGTTTTGTTTTTGAGATGGAGTCTTGCTCTGTTGCCCAGGCTGGAGTTCAGTGGCCTGATCTCGGCTCACTGCAACCTCCACCTCCCGGGTTCAAGCGATTCTCCTGCCTCAGCCTCCGAAGTAGCTGGGACTACAGGTGCCCGCCACCATGCATGACTAATGTTTTGTATTTTTAGTGGAGATGGGATTTCACTGTGTTAGCCAGGATGGTCTCGATCTCCTGATGTCATGATCCCCCTGCCCAGGCTTCCCAAAGTGTTGGGATTACAGGCATGAGCCACCGCACCCAGCCCAATCAACCCTATTCTTGATTTTCAAATAAATCTTCCAACAAACTAGGAATAGGATTAAAAAACTGCTTTCCTACCTCATGCATTGCACTTGAAATTGAGATACTAATAGACTATTCATTAGAATCTGTAACAAGAATGCCTTTCCTTACTGCTACTGTCCAATACTGCATAAACAGTTTAGCCAAGATTAGAAAAAGAAACAACAGGTAGAAATATTAGAAGTCAGGAAACAAAACTGTGCCTAATGGATGATATGATCACTTATCTTTAAAAAATTCAAGAGAACTGAAAAATTAAGAATAAGAGAGTTTAGAAAAGTGGACCAATATAAGATCAGCATACAAATATACACATAGTATTGTATAACACCATATCCAAATAGTGCCTGAAAAATGTAATCTTAAAAAGATCCCATTCACATTTACATCAGAAACTATCCAATACTAAAGAATTAATCTAATAAGAAATGAACAGGAGCTATGAAAGATTAAAAAAGAAAATACAGGATACTGAATTTTCCTGGATGAAAATTTTGTAAATATATCAAACTATACCAATCTATAATTCAATGCAACCCCAACTAAAATCTGAGTTATAGAACTTGCCAAGATGATTCTAATACTTCATCAATAAGAATTTATAAGAATTACGAAGAAAATGATGAAAAAGCAGATGTGTGTGTTCCCTACCAATATTAAATGAATTTAAAGTTATGGTAATTAATGTTGTATAGTAATGTCATAGAAACAGGCAAAATTAATGGAACAGAATACTGTAACAGCTCATGTAAATAAGGAAATTAGCATATAATAATTAGCATGTTATATTAGTCCATTTGCACACAGCTATAAAGAACTACCTGAAACTGGGTAATTCATGAAGAAAAGTGGTTTAATTGACTCACAGTTTCACAGACTTAACAGGAAGCATGACTTGGGGGGGCCTCAGGAAACTTCGAATCATGGCGGAAGGTGAAGGGGAAGCAAGGCCTTCTTTACATGGTGGCAGGAGAGCGAGCGAGCAAAGGGGGAAGTATCACACACTTTCAAACAACCAGATCTTGTGAGAACTCACTGTCACCAGAACGAGGGGGAAGTCCACTGCCATGATTCAATCACCTCCCACCAAACCCCTCCCCCAACATGTGGGGATTACAATTCAAGATGAGATTTGGGTGGGGAGACAGAGTCAAACCACATCACATGTTAAATTAGCATAGGATAAATGTTGAATTTCAAAGCAGCAAGAAAAGATAAGCTATATGGTCAAGACTCATTTGCAAATTATAGAAACTAACGTAAGTTTAAAAATAAATGTATCTGGGCTGACACAAATAGATTTATCTTGCTCCAAAGAATAAAAGCCTTTTATGTAAAGCGAGAGAACTATAGGACAATACAAAATAGTCAAAGGGTGCCAAAGGCAGGAATTTTCTAATTTTATAGGTATATGAAACTGTTTAAAAGTATAAATGCAGTTAATTATTTAAATTAGTTGACTTAAAAATGATATAAATGAAGATGTCAAAGTTCAAACTTGAAGTAATTACAGGAAGACGGACTGTATTTCCTACAATTGTGAGTTTTTTCCATTTTATTTTTTATTGTGTTAAAAAGCACATAACATTAATTTTACAATCTTAACCATTTTTTAAATGTACAGTTCAATAGTGTTAAGTAAATTCACATTGTTGTGCAACAGATCTTGAGAATTTTTTCATCTTGCAAAACTGAAACCCAGCTGGGTGTGGTGGCCCATGCCTATAATCCTAGCACTTTGGGAGGCTGAGGTGGAAGGATGGCTTGAGTCTCAGAGTTCGAGGCGGCAGTGAGCCATGATCATGCTCATAATCTCCACTCCAATGGAATTGTGAAGTATTTGTCCTTTTGTGATGGGCTTATTTCACTTAGCATAATTCCTCAAAGTTCATCCATGCTGTAGCATGTGACAGGATTTCTTTCTTAAGGTTGAATAACATTCCACTGTATTTTTATACCACAGTTTCCTTATCTGTTCATCTAAGGACATTTGTGATGTTTCTACCTCTTGGGTATTGTGAATAATGCTGCAGTAAACATGGGTGTACAAAATTTCTTCAAGGTCCTGTTTTGAATTGAATTCTTTTAGATATATACCCAGAAATAGGTATATATCTATGTATCAGAAATAGGATCACATGGTAATTCTATTTTTAATATTTTGAGGCACCTCCATATTGTTTTCCATAGTGGCTGCATCATTTTACATTTCCACCAACAGTGCACAAGGGTTCCAATTTCTCAACATCCTCACCAACACATTATTTTCTTTTATTTTGATAGAGGCCATCCCAGTGGATGGGGGGGGTGATAATTCATTGTGGTTTTGATTTGCATTTGTCTTATGATTTGTAGTGTTGAGCATGTTTTCATGTGCTTATTGGCCATTTGTATATCTTCTTTGGAGAACTCTCCATTTTTTAAATGTGTTGTTTTTTGTTGGTGTTGAGTTGTAGAAGTTCCTTATATATTCTGGATATTAACCCCTTATCAGATATATGATTTGCAAATATTCTCTACCATTCCATGGATTACCTTTTCACTCTATTGTTTCCTTGATGCAAGAAGTTTTTAAGTTTGATGTAGTCTCACTTGTCTACTTTTACATTCAGTTTTAAATGCTCTAAAACTTAGACCCCTCAAACCACTTCTGGATAAAGACTTTATCAATTTTCTCATGAAAAGAGATAAGATATCTATACCAAAACCATGTTCTATTTGTCACTTAAGTGGAAACTCCAAATAGCATTATTTTACATAGTAAATTCTGTGATTAAAAACAATTATTTACTTTTCATTATTTTCATGCTTAGAAATTTTACTATCTTATTTAATTTTCTTCTCAAAGTATTTGTTAATTTTTAAATGAATCTATTCGTTTGTCATTCATTCACTTATTAAGTAATTATTTAACAAAAATATGGAGCAACTATTTTAACCCGGGCAGTCTCCCAAGTTTTAGATCACAACTATTCTCTTCTCCTTCTGTTCCTTACCCCCAAATGGGGTAACCTTTAAATATAATCAACCCTAATGTATAATATATACATTTAATTTTAAAGATATCAATGCATTTTATGAAGTTTGCCTTGGAAATAATATACTTCATTTTAAATAGGAAACGCAGTGGCTCATTTAACTAGGAATTCTAAGGGATGGATATGGCTGGCTCCAGGGACTTAATGTGATCAGCACACTCTCTCTCCATGTTGGCTTTTACAGGCATTCTCTGTCATCTGGTAGGAAATTACCGCTGATAGCTCTTGGTTTAAAAGAATAAGAGGTTAGGGGATGTGGCTCACACCTGTAATCGTTTGGGAGGCCAAGGTGGACTGATCACCTGAGGTCAGGAGTTCGAGACCAGCCTGGCCAACATGGTGAAACCCCGTCTCTACTAAAAATACAACAATTAGCCAGGTGTGGTGGTGTGTGCCTGCAGTCCCAGCTACTTGGGAGGCTGAGGCATGAGAATTGCTTGAACCTGGGAGGAGGAAGTTGCAGTGAGCTGAGGTTGCACCACTGCACTCCAGCCTGGGTGACAAAGCAGGACACTGTCTCAAGAAATAAATAAATAAATAAATAAATAAATAAAAATAAATAAATAAAAGAATAAGAACACCCTGTCTTAATATTCTTAATTAAATTATATGCTCATCCTTGTAGCCTCTGAGGCAGTGTCAAGACTGCTAACACAGTAGGGATTGGGGCTAGGGCAGGGGTGAATCCCTCAGGAAGGCATGCTGACAGACAAGAATAAGTTGACTATAGGGAAAATGTAATAAATTGCATTGAGACAATTGCCTATCCATTTCAGCAAAGATATTGGTAGGTTCTTATGTCATATTTTTTTAAAAAGCATAGATAGATTAAATAGTTAAACATGAAAACCATATGCTATAAAAGTACTAGAAAAACATCTAGGAGAATACTGACATAACCTAAGGACCTTCTAAACAAGATATAAACCAACAGCCAAAAAGGAAAAGGTGTCGAATTTGACCACATAGACATTTAAAAATGCCTTTGACCTCGAAGAAGTTAAAAAACATAAATAACAAACAGCATAGATAATGTATTGTTATCCAAAACATATAAAGCATTTTCACATGTAAGTAAGCAAACACAACCCGATTTGTAAATATGGGCAGAGATTATAAACAAATAACAGAAATACAAATAGATAATAAACACATGAAAATTGTTCAGTCATTAATAATCAGGAAAATGCAAATTAAAGTATCAGTGGAATATTTTTTGTGCATCAAATTCATAAAAACGAAAATGTGAGTGTGGGATAATGAGTACTTGCTAGCATTTTGATGCAAATGCAAATTAGTATATCTAGTTTAAAGCATAATCTGGCACTATCAAAATAAATGTGCTTGTACACTCTGATCCAACAATTCTGCTTTTCATAGTTATCCTATACTTGTACAGGTGAATAAAGATAATACTTACCATTTAGCAAGTGTCTATTATGTTCCAAGCCCTTTAAAATTCTTTGAAAGAGGTGATAGATAGTATACTCATTTTGCAGATGAGAAAACTGAAACTCAGATGTAAACTGCCCAAAGTTATATGACCATGGAGTAATCTGCATTTAAACCTAAATATTTCTGCCTGTAAAATCCAAGGTCTTTTTACTGTATCATACTAGTTCTCCTACTACCACCAAACACTGCCTTTCATTGCTGAGTAAAATTAATTTCCCCATCTCTCCTCACCTTTTTTCATCCTGACTTTTGGGGAAATGATTTAGGGTCCAGTCATTGTCAGGGTTTAAGTAAAAGCTAATTAGGCTATATCTTGAAAGTCTTAATTTATGAAGGGGCTCTAAAAATGTGAAGGAACTATTGAAAGACTGTCACCTGAATCAGCTATGAGTTGAAAGAGATGTTATCAGTCCTTTCCAATTCAGATTTAGTATTCCAGAAGTTTGCCTTAAAATACTGCATTTCTATAACACACTGTCTACCTTGGCTCATTAAAAAAAAACTCTTCTTTTAACTTCAGACAACTCCGAAGATTATTTTCCCACAGAATTCTAAAGATTTTGTGACCTGTTTGTGAAGCAATTAGCTTGGACTTTCAGAAATGTGTTCTAGAACTCTGAGATGTCTTCAGTTTACAAGTCTGTTGCCCTAGGTGATAGATTCAATCTTCTAAGTCTGTTGATTGTATATACTGGAATATATGTTTAGTGGGTTACAAACCCAATTTATCTTGTTCAATTTAATTTTGTTTTATATGCTGATTATGGCTCTGACTACCACCCTTAAGAAAAATGTCTAAGGTAAGTTTTCTTCTTCCTTAAAATATTTGACAATGATTTTTCTTTTTAAAAGTTAAGCTTTTTATTTTGAAATAAATGTAAATTAATGTGCAGTTGTAAGAAATAACAGAGAGAGCTCATGTACTCTTCTTTATTCAGCTTTCTTCAATAGTAAGTAACATCTTTCAAAACTGTAGTACAATTTCACAACCAGGATATTGACATTATACAGTTAAGATTCAGACATTTCCACAAGGATCTCTAATATCCTTTTATAATCTCACCCATTTCCTTCCTGCCCCCATCCCCTATTAATATCTGGTAACCACTAATCTGTTCTCCATTTTTAATACTTTTGTCATTTCAAGAATCTTATATAAATGGAATCATACAGTGTGTAACATTTTGGGATTGTCTTTTTTTCACTCAGCATAAATCTCTAAAAATTCATCCAGGTTGTTGTACATATAAATAGTTTGTTCCTTTTTATTGCTGAGTATTATTCCATTGTATGGATGTACCATGGTTTATTCACCAATTAAAGGACATCTGGGTTGTGTTCCAGTTTGGAGCTATTATGAATAAGGCTGCTATAAACATTGTATATAGGTATTTTACATATAAGTCTTAATTTTCCTGGAATAAATGCTCAAGAGTGCAATTGGTGGGTCGTAGGGTAGTTGCATGTATGGTTTTTTAAATAAACTGAATAAAAGGCAAGATGGTTTACTAGATGCAGCTAGGAGGAACATCTGCCAGTGAGGTACCAGGACACTGGGAAGACTAACACACTCTGAGCAGATCTTCAGAAGGAAGGTATTGATAGTGGACAGAGGGAGGTCATAGACACTGAGCTGAAGGGAGAGGAAGCAGGGAACCTTGCATGGCGCTACTACACATCAGGACTTGTTCCTGGCTCCCAGTGTCTCCTGGGGAAGGAATGAGTTGAGCAGGCAAGGAGTGATTCACTTTCACCATGGGCCTCTGGAATCCTGGCAGCAGGAGACCCCACAACCCCCATGGACACTTGAGCTGGCAGGGAGAGATGATTAGAGAGGAGGTAGGGACAGGGCTCCTGCCTGTGCAGAGTGCAGAGCATTTGGTGCAGGAACATCTGCAGGGGAGCACGGCCAGGGGTGTCCATCCTCCAAGACTTGCCTTGCTTCCATAAAAGACTCTAGCCTTAGGGGAACTATCAAATCTGAACAGAACAGGGTGATTTTGCCACTGAGATGGATCCAGTCCGATCTGAGTGCCCTTCTACCTGCTAGCCTCTCATGGGGCCCTGGCCTGGCTGTACCTGCTTGCAGTGCAGCTTCAGAGGCCCAACAGGGGTGCCTCTTGCAGACCTACATTATAGCTCCTGTGCTAGCTAGACCACGTTTGAACATCAGAGAGCTCCAGCAGTGTGGTCCCCACTGACATGCATCAGCCCATATGCTGGCACGCACTCATTGCACCAGTACCCGTATGCAAGGACAAACCATGTCTCCACTTCCCTGCTGGTGTGTGGGTGCATGTGCACCCCTCCATGCCATTGCTGCTGGCATGAGTGTAACTACTGCCCCTGTTGCCATGCGGCAGTGCCACTGTCACCATTGTGAACATGCACAGGGACAACAGTGGCCCTGTTTCCTGCCCTGTACCACCACTGCCACAGGCGTGAACTGGCACATGGAAGTTGCCAGCCCCACACCCATTAGTGACTGGCCTCCATGCTGACACTGCTACAGGTGCAAATGGGCACAGGGACCTCAGTGGGCCTGCTCCCCTCCCCCCTCCTGTGCCACCACCACTGCTATTGTCAATGCCTGCATGCAGGCCAGCAGCCCCAGGCCTGCCTGCACGCCACCCCAGCCCTCCAGTGTGTACCCCGCAGTACTGCTGTTGCTGCTGCTGATGGCACAAGGGAAGGAGCACAGACACCACAGCCACAGACTGAGGAAGTGCTTTGGCTGGCACCACTGTTTGGAGTGTTGTGACCAATGGTCTAGGAACACCTTGGCCCCTCCAGCTCAGCAGTTTCCCAACAAGGGACTGGAGAACAAAGCTGGGACCCAATACAAGCCCCCCAGAGTTAGGGCACACAGCCTAGCAGTGCTGAGCTGAGCCTTGGCCCTCCTAAAAATCTACCAGAAATGAAGCCAGTCAACTGAACCTACCTTATACCATAATCAAACCCAGAAGGACATCAAAGAAGATTTTTTTTTTAAATCTAAAGGATAGCAACTTCAAAGATTGAAGGAACATCAACCCACAGAGATGAGAAAGAACCAGTGCAAGAACTCTGGCAGCTCTAAAAGCCAGAGAGTCTTCTTACCTCCCAACAACTGCACTAGTTCCCCAGTAATGGTTTTTAACCAGGCTGAAATGGCTGGAATGACAGAAATAGAATTCAGAACATGGATAAAAATGGAGATCATTGATATTCAGGAGAAAGCCAAAACGCAATCCAAGAAATCTAAGGAATGCAATAAAATAATACAGGATATGAAAGACAAAATGTCTATTTTAAGAAAGAACCAAACTGAGCTTATAGAGCTGAAAAACTCACTTCAAGGATTTCAGAATACAATAGCAAGTATTAATATTAACAGCAAAATCAACCAAACTGAGGAAAGAATCTCAGAGCTTGAAGACCTGCTATCTGAAATAACTTAGACAAAAATAAAGAAAAATCAACAAAGAACAAAACCGGTGTGGGGGGTCACCCAAGATGGCCGAATAGAAACAGCTCCAGACTCCAGCTCCCAGCGTGAGCGACACACAAGATGGGTGATTTCTGCATTTTCAACTGAGGTACTGGGTTCATCTTACTGGGGCGTGTCGGACAGTTGGTGCTGGTCAGCGGGTGCAGCCCGACCAGTGAGAGCTGAAGCAGGGTGAGGCATCACCTCACCTGGGAAGTGCAAGGGGGAAGGGAATTCCTTTTCCTAGCCAAGGGAAACTGAGGCACACAACACCTGGAAAATCGGTTAACTCCCACCCTAATATTGCACTTTACCAAGGGTCTTAGCAAATGGCACACCAGGCGATTATATCCCACACCTGGCCCGGAGGGTCCCACACACACAGAGCCTCCCTCATTGCTAGCACAGCAGTCTGGATAGTTGTGCAAGGCGGTAGCACTGCAAGACAGCAGCGAGGCTGGGTGAGGGGCGGCTGCCATTGCTGAGGCTTAAGTAGGTAAACAAAGCCGCTGGGAAGCTCAAATTGGGTAGAGCCCACTGCAGCTCAAGGAGGCCTGCCTGCCTCTGTCGACTCCACCTCTGGGGACAGGGCATAGCTAAACCAAAAGCAGCAAAAACCTCTGCAGATGTAAATGTCCCTGTCTGACAGCTTTGAAGAGAGCAGTGGTTCTCCCAGCATGGAGCTTGAGATATGAGAACAGACAGACTGCCTGCTCAAGTGTGTCCCTGACCCCTGAGTAGCCTAACTGGGAGACATCCCCCACTAGGGGCAGACCGACACCTCACACCTCACACGGCTGGGTACACCCCTGAGACAAAGCTTCCAGAGCAAGAATCAGACAGCAACACTCGCTGCTCAGGAATATTCTATCTTCTGCAGCCTCTGCTGCTGATACCCAGGCAAACAGGGTCTGGAGTGGACCTCAAGCAAACTCCAACAGACCTGCAGCTGAGGGTCCTGGATGTTAGAAGAAAAACTAACAAACAGAAAGCACACCCACACCAAAACCCCATCAGTACGTCACCATCATCAAAGACCAAAGGCAGATAAAACCACAAAGATGGGGAAAAAGCAGTGCAGAAAAGCTGGAAATTCAAAAAATCAGAGCGCATCTCCCCCTCCAAAGGAACACAGCTCATCGCCAGCAACAGAACAAAGCTGGACGGAGAATGACTTTGACAAGTTGAGAGAAGAAGGCTTCAGTCGATCAAACTTCTCAGAGCTAAAGGAGGAACTAAGTACCCAGCACAAAGAAACTAAAAACCTTGAAATAAGAATGGACGAATGGATAACTAGAATAATCAATGCAGAGAAGACCATAAAAGAACTGATAGAGATGAAAACCATGACACGAGAACTATGTGACAAATGCACAAGCTTCAGTAACTGACTCAATCAAATGGAAGAAAGAGTATCAGTGATTGAAGATCAAAGGAATGAAATGAAGCAAGAAGAGAAGTGTAGAGAAAAAAGAGAAAGAGGAAATGAACAAAGCCTCCAAGAAATATGGGATTATGTGAAAAGACCAAATCTATGTCTGATTGGTGTGCCTGAAAGTGACGGGGAAAATGGAACCAAGTTCGAAAACACTCTGCAGGATATCATCCAGGAGAACTTCCCCAACCTAGTAAGGCAGGCCAATATTCAAATTCAGGAAATACAGAGAACGCCACGAGATACTCGAGGAGGAGATACTCCTCGAGAAGAGCAACTCCAAGACACAAAATTGTCAGATTCACCAAAGTTGAAATGAAGGAAAAAATGTTAAGGGCAGCCAGAGAGAAAGGTCGGGTTACCCACAAAGGGAAGCCCATCAGACTAACAGCAGATCTCTCGGCAGAAACTCTAAAAGCCAGAAGAGAGTGGGGCCAATATTCAATATTCTTAAAGAAAAGAATTTTCAACTTATACTTTCATATCAAGCCAAACTAAGTTTCATAAGTGAAGGAGAAATAAAATCCTTTAAAGACAAGCAAATGCTGAGAGATTTTATCACCACCAGGCCTGCCCTACAAGAGATCCTGAAGGAAGCACTAAATATGGAAAGGAACAACAGATACCAGCCATTGCAAAAGCATGCCAAAATGTAAAGACCATCAATGCTAGGAAGAAACTGCATCAACTATTGAGCAAAATAACCAGCTAATATCATAATGACAGGATCAAGTTCACACATAACAATATTAACCTTAAATGTAAGTGGACTAAATGGTCCAATTAAAAGACACAGACTGGCAAATCGGATAAAGAGTCAAGACCCATCAGTTTGCTGTATTCAGGAGACCCATCTCACATGCAGAGACACACATAGGCTCAAAATAAAGGGATGGAGGAAGATCTACCAGGCAAATGGAAAACAAAAAAAAGCAGGGGTTGCAATCCTAGTCTCGGATAAAACAGACTTTAAACCATCAAAGATAAAAAGAGACAAAGAAGGCCATTACATAATGGTAAAGGGATCAATTCATCAGGAAGAGCTAACTATCCTAAATATATATGCACCCAATACAGGAGCACCTAGATTCATAAACTAAGTCCTTAGAGACTTACAAAGAGACTTAAACTCCCATACAATAATAATGGGAGACTTTAACACCCCACTGTCAACATTAGACAGATCAATGAGACAGAAAGTTAACAAAGATATCGAGGAATTGAACTCAACTCTGCACCAAGCAGACCTAATAGACATCTACAGAACTCTCCACCCCAAATCAACAGAATATACATTCTTCTCAGCACCACATCGCACTTCTTCCAAAACTGACCACATAGTTGGAAGTAAAGCACTCCTCAGCAAATGCAAAAGAACACAAATTATAACAAACTGTCTCTCAGACCACAGTGCCATCACACTAGAACTCAGGACTAAGAAACTCAATCAAAACCACTCAACTACATGGAAACTGAACAACCTGCTTCTGGAATGACTACCGGGTACATAACAAAATGAAGGCAGAAATAAAGATGTTCTTTGAAACCGATGAGAACAAAGATACAACATACCAGAATCGCTGGGACACATTTAAAGCAGTGTGTAGAGGGAAATTACAGCACTAAATGCCCACAAGAGAAAGCAGGAAAGATCTAAAATTGACACTCTAACATCACAATTAAAAGAACTAGAGAAGCAAGAGCAAACACATTCAAAAGTTAGCAGAAGGCAAGAAATAACCAAGATCAGAGCAGAACTGAAGGAGATAGAGACACAAAAAACCCTCCAAAAAAATCAATGAATCCAGGAGCTGGTTTTTTTAAAAGATCAACAAAATTGATAGGCTGCTAGCAAGACTAATAAAGAAGAAAAGACAGAAGAATCAAATAGACGCAATAAAAAATGATAAAGGGGATATCACCACCAACCCCACAGAAATACAAACTATCATCAGAGAATACTATAAACACCTCTATGCAAATAAACTAGAAAACCTAGAAGAAATGGATAATTTCCTGGACACTTACACTCTCCCAAGACTAAACCAGGAAGAAGTTGAATCCCTGAACAGACCAATAGCAGGCTCCGAAATTGAGGCAATAATTAAGAGCCTACCGACCAAAAAAAGTCCAGGACCAGACAGATTCACCACCGAATTCTACCAGAGGTACAAGGAGGAGCTGGTACCATTCCTTCTGAAACTATTCCAATCAATAGAAAAAGAGGGAATCCTCCCTAACTTATTTTATGAGACCAACATCATCCTGATACCAAAGCCTGGCAGAGACACAAGAAAAAAAGACAATTTTAGACCAGTATCCTTGATGAACATCGATGCAAAAATCCTCAATAAAATACTGGCAAACCGAATCCAGCAGCACATCAAAAAGCTTATCCACCATGATCAAGCAGGCTTCATCCCTGGGATGCAAGGCTGGTTCAACATATGCAAATCAATAAACATAATCCAGCATATAAACAGAACCAAAGACAAAAACCACATGATTATCTCAATAGATGAAGAGAAGGCCTTTGACAAAATTCAGTAGCCCTTCATGCTAAAAAAAACTCTCAATAAATTTGGTATTGATAGAACGTATCTCAAAATAATAAGAGCTATTTATGACAAACCCACAGCCAATATCGTACTGAATGGGCAAAAACTCGAAGCATTCCCTTTGAAAACTGGCACAAGACAGGGATGCCCTCTCTTACCACTCCTATTCAACATAGTGTTGGAAGTTCTAGCTAGGGCACTCAGGCAACAGAAAGAAATAAAGGGTATTGAGTTAGGAAAAGAAGAAGTCAAATTGTCCCTGTTTGCAGATGACATGATTATATATTTAGAAAACCCCATCATCTCAGCCCAAAATCTCCTTAAGCTGATAAGAAACTTCAGCAAAGTCTCAGGATATAAAATCAATGTGCAAAAATCACAAGCATTCTTAAACACCAGTAACAGACAACCAGAGAGCCAAATCATGAATGAAATCCCATTCACAATAGCTTCAAAGAGAATAAAATACCTAGGAATCCAACTTACAAGGGATGTGAAGGACCTCTTCAAACAGAACTACAAACCACTGCTCAGTGAAATAAAAGAGGACACAAACAAATGGAAGAACATACCATGCTCATGGATAGGAAGAATCAATATTGTGAAAATAGCCATACTGCCCAAGGTAATTTATAGATTCAATGCCATCCCCATCAAGCTACCAATGACTTTCTTCACAGAATTGGAAAAAACTACTTTAAAGTTCATGTGGAACCAAAAAAAGAGCCCACATTGCCAAGACAATCCTAAGTCAAAAGAACAAAGCTGGAGGCATCATGCTACCTGACTTCAAACTATACTACAAGGCTACAGTAACCAAAACAGCATGGTACTGTTATCAAAACAGAGATATAGACCAATGGAACAGAACAGAGCCTTCAGAAATAATACCACACATCTACAGCCATCTGATCTTTGACAAACCTGACAAAAACAAGAAATGGGGAAAGGATTCCCTAGTTAATAAATGGTGCTGGGAAAATTGGCTAGCCATAAGTAGAAAGCTGAAACTGGATCCTGTCCTTACTCCTTATACAGAAATTAATTCAAGATGGATTAGAGACTTAAGTGTTAGACCTAAAACCATAAAAACCCTAGAAGAAAACCTGGGTAATACCTTTAAGGACATAGGCATGGGCAAGGACTTCATGTCTAAAACACCAAAAGCAACGGCCACGAAAGCCAAAATTGACAAATGGGATCTAATTAAACTAAAGAGCTTCTGCACAGCAAAAGGAACTACCATCAGAGTGAACAGCCAACCTACAGAATGGGAGAAAATTTTTGCAATCTACTTATCTGACAAAGGGCTAATATCCAGAACCTACAAAGAACTCAAACAAATTTACAAGAAAAATACAAACAACCCCATCAAAAAGTGGGCAAAGGATATGAATAGACACTTCTCAAAAGAAGACATTCATATAGTCAACAGACACACGAAAAAATTCTCATCATCACTTGTCATCAGGGAAATGCAAATCAAAACCACAATGTGATACCATATGACACCAGTTAGAATGGCAATCATTAAAAAATCAGGAAACAACAGGTGCTGGAGAGGATGTGGAGAAATAGGAACACTTTTACACTGTTCGTGGGACTGTAAACTAGTTTAACCATTGCGGAAAACAGTGTGGCGATTCCTCAAGGATCTAGAAGTAGAAATACCATTTGACCCAGTCATCCCATTACTGGTTATATATCCAAAGGATTATAAATGATGCTGCTATAAAGACACATGCACATTTATGCAGCCAACAGACACATGAAAAAATGTTCAACATCACTGGTCATAAGAGAAACCACAATGAGATACCATCTCACACCAGTTAGAATGGTGATCATTAAAAAGTCAGGAGACAACAAATGCTGGAGAGGATGTGGAGAAATAGGAACACTTTTACACTGTTGGTGGGACTGTAAACTAGTTCAACCATTGTGGAAGACAGTGTGGCGATTCCTCAAGGATCTAGAACTAGAAATACCATTTGACCCAGCCATCCCATTACTGGGTCTATACCCAAAGGACTGTAAATCATGCCGCTGTAAAGACACATGCACATGTATTGTAATAGCAAAGACTTGGAACCACCCAAATGTCCATCAATAATAGACTGGATTAAGAAATGTGGCACATATACACCATGGAATACTATGCAGCCATAAAAAAGGATGAGTTCGTGTCCTTTGTAGGGACATGGATGCAACTGGAAACCATCATTCTCAGCAAACTACCACAAGAACAGAAAACCAAACATCGCATGTTCTCACTCATAGGTGGGAACTGAACCATGAGATTTGCACACAGGAAGGGGAACATCACACACTGGAGCCTATTGTGGGGAGGGGGTAAGAGGGAGAGGGGAAGGATAGCATTAGGAGATATACCTAATGTAAATGATGAGTTAATGGGTGCAGCACACCAACATGGCACATGTATACATACGTAACAAACCTGAACTTTGTGCACATGTACCCTAGAACTTAAAGTATATATATATATATATATATATATATATATATATATATATATATATAAAAAGAAGAAAACCTATGAGAAATATGGGACTATGTAAAGAGACCAAATCTATAACTCACTGTCATCCCTGAAAGATGGAGAGAGAAAGCAAGTAACTTGGAAAACATATTTCAGAATATTGTCTGTGAAAATTTCCCCAACCTCACTAGAGAGGACAACATTCACATTCAGGAAATGCAGAGAAACCCAGTGAAATACAACACAAGAAGACCATCCCCAAGACACACAGTCATCACATTCTCTGAGGTCAAAATTAAAGAAAAATTGTTAAAGAAAGCTAGAAAGAAGAGGCAGGTCACCTAGAAAGGGTTACCCATCAAGTTAATGGTGGAACTTTCAGCAGAAACACTTATAAGCCTGAAGATAATGGAGGCCTATATTCAACATTCTTAAAGATAGAATTTTCAACCAAGAATTTCATATTCAGCCAAACTAAGTTTCATAAGCAAAGGAGAAATAATATTCTTCTCAGACAAGCAAATGCTAAGGGATTTCATTACCAGCAGACCTGCCTTATAAGAGGTCCTGAAGGGAATGCTAAACATGGAAAGGAAAGACTGTTATGAGCCACTACAGAAACATACTTAAGTACATACAACAGTGACACTATAAAGCAACCACACAAACAAGTCTGCATAATAACCAGCTAACAACATGATGACCGGAACAAATCTGCACATATCAATACTAACTTTAAATGTCAACAAGCTAAATTCCCCAAGTAAGAATCACAGAGTGGCACTGAACGAAGAAGCAAGACCCAATGGTATTCTGTCTTCAAGAGACCCATCTCACATGCGGTGACACCCATAGGCTCAAAGTAAAGCAATCAGAAAACAGAAAAAATCAGGGTTGCTATTCTAATTTCAGACAAAACAAACCAACAAAGATCAAGAAAGACAAAGAAGGGCATTACATGATGGTAAAGGGCTCGATTCAACAAGATCTAACTGTCCTAAATATATACACACTCAAAACAGGAACACTCAGAGACCTACAAAGACACTTAGATAACCACAGAAAAATAATGAGAGACTTCAACATCCCACTGACAGTATTAGACAGACCACTGAGGCAGAAAACTAACAAAGATATTCAGGACCTGAACCCAACACTTGCCAAAAGGGCCTAATAGACATCTACACTCCACTCCATCCCAAAACAACAGAATATACATTCTTCTCATGTGCACATGGTACATACTCTAAAATCGATCACACAACCAGACATAAAACAATCCTCAGCAAACTCAAAAATACCAAAATAATAACAATGATGCTCTTGTACCACAGTGCAATAAAAATAGAAATAAATACTAAGAAAATCGCTCAAAACCATATAATCACATGGAAATTAAACAATCTGCTCCTGAATGGCTTTTGGGTAAATAATGAAATTAAGACAGAAATAAAGAAATTCTTTGAAATTAACAAGAACAAAAGATACAACATACCAGAATCTCTGGGTCACAGCTAAGGCAGTATTAGGAGGGAAGTTTATAGCACTAAACACCCATATCAAAAAGTTAGAAAGATCTCAAATTAACAAACTAACAACACAACTAGAGGAACTAGAGAAACAAGAGCAAACTAACCCTGAAGTGATCATAAGACAAGAAATAACCAAAATCAAAGCTGAAGTGAAAGAAACTGAGATGTGAAAAACCATACAAAGGATCAATGAATCCAGGAGTTGTTTTTTTGAAAATATTTATAAGATAGATAGACTGCTAGCTAGACTAATACAGAAAGAGAGAAGATCCAAATTAACACAATCAGAAATGACCAAGGGGACATTACCACTGACCCCACAGAAACACAAAAAACCCTCAGAGACTATTATGAACACTTCTATGAATGCAAGCTAGAAAACCTAGAAGAAATTGATAAATCCTGGACACACACAACACCCAAGACTGAGCCAGGAAGAACATGAATCCCTTAACAGACCAATAATGAGTTCCAAAATTGAATCAGTAATATAAAGGCTGCCAACCAAAAAAAAAGTCATGGACCAGATGGATTCAAGGCCAAATTTTAAACAGCTGTTACTACTACTGAAACTATTCCAAAAATTGAGGAGAAGGGACTTGGCTTCCTAACTTATCTATGAGGCCAGCATCATCCTGATACCAAAACCTGGAAGAGACACAATAGAAAAAGAAAACTTCAATATCCTTGATGAACATAGATGTAAATATCCTTAACAAAATACTAGAAAACTGAATCCAGCAGCACATAAAAAAGCTAATCCACTATAATCAAATAGGCTTTATGCCTGAGATGCAAGGTTGGTTCAACGTATACAATAGACACTTCTCAAAAGAAGACATACACCCAGCCAATGATCATATGAGAAAATGTGCAACATCACTAATCATTAGAGAAATGTAAATCAAAACCACAGTGATATGCCATCTCACACCAGTCAGAATGGCTATTAAAAAGTCAAAAAATAACTGGCAGGGTTGCAGTGAAGAAGGAACACTTATACACTGCTGGGAGGAATGTAAATTAGTTCAGCCATTGTGGAAAGTAGTTTGGCAATTTCTGAAAGAACTTGAAACAAAATTTCCATCTGACCCAGCAATCCCGTTATTGGATACACACCCAAAGGAATATAAATCATTCTACCATAAAGACACATGCACACATATGTTCATCACAGCACTGTTCACAATAGCAAAGATTAGGAATCAACCTAAATGTCCATCCATGGTAGACTAGATAAAGAAAATATGGTACATATATATCATGTAATACTATGTAGCCATAAAAAAGAATGAGATCACATCCTTTGCAGCAACATGGGTGGAGCTGGAGGCAATTGTCCTAAGCAAACTAACACAGGAACAGAAAACCAAATACTGCATGTTCCCACTGAGTACATATGGACACAAAGAAGGGAACAACAGACACTGGGGTCAGGGTGGAGAGTGGGAGGAAGGTGAGGATAAAAAACTACCCATTGAATACTATGTTTATTACTTGGGTAATGAAGTAATCTGATGAAAACCCTGTGACAAACAATTTACCTATGTAAGAAATCTGAACATGTACTCCAAACCTAAAATAAAAGTTAAAAATAAAAAATATGGTTCATGCTTGTTATCCCAGCACTTTGGAAGGCAGAGGCAGACAGATCACTTGAGCTCAGGTGTTTAAGAAAAGCCTGGACGATATGGTGGAACCTCTTCTCTACCAAAAATACAAAAATTAGCTGAGCATGGTAGCATGCACCTGTAGCTACTCGGGAGACTGAGATGGGAGGATGGCTTGAGCCTAGGAGGCTGAGATACCACCGCTGTACTCCAGCCTAGGTGACAGAGCCAGACCCTGTCTCAAAAAATAATACATGAAATAAAATAAATAAAACTGCTAAAATTTTACAATTTTAAATTCCCACCAGCAGTTGTTCCACATTTCACCCCTATTTAGTTTTATTCTGTTTCAATGAGGCTTAAGTTCATTTTTTCTCTATGGATGTCCAATTGCTCCAGTGCCAGTTGTTGAAAAGGCTGTCTTTCCTCCACTGAATTGCTTTTGCATCACTGTCAAAAATCAGTTGGCAGCACTTTGGGAGGCCAAGGCGGGCGGATCACCTGAGGTCAGGAGTTCGAGACCAGCCTGTCCAACATGGAGAAACCCCGTCTCTACTGAAAATACAAAATTAGCCAGGCGTGGTGGTGCATGCCTGTAATCCCAGCTACTCAGGAGGCTAAGGCCGGAGAATTGCTTAAAACTGGGAGGTGGAGGTTGTGGTGAGCCGAGATCACACCATTGCACTCCAGCCTGGGCAACAAGAGCAAAACTGTCTCAAAAAAAAAAAAAAAAATCAGTTGGCCATGCTTTTGGGGGACTATCTCTGGGATGTCTATTCTGTTTCATTGACCTATGTGTCTATCTCTCCTTTATTCTTGATTACTTAATATCAAGTAAAGTGATTCCTTCCACTTTAGGCTTTTGTAAAGATTGTTTTGGCTATCCTAGGGTCCGTGCTTTTCTACAAACATTTTAGCATGATCTTGTCTACGTCTAGAAAAAGTTATAATATACATATAAATTGCATTAAATCTACACATCAATTTGAAGTGAACTGACATCTTTATTATGTTGAATCTTCCAATCCAGAAACACGGTATGTCCCTCCATTTCCTTAGGTCTTGGATTTCTTCCATCAGCATTTTGTAATTGTTATCATACAGATTCTATACATGTTTTATTAGATTTGTAAGTATTTTTGTTTTCTTTGGAGTTATTGTAAATGTTATTGTGTTTTAAAGTTTTGTTTCCACCTGTTCATTGTTAATCTATAGAAATGGTATCAATGTTTTGCATATGGAATTTGTATCCTTCAATCTTGCTGAATTCACTTATTCGTTGTAGTACTGTTTTTTTGTAGGCTCCATGATGTTTTCTGCATAGTCAGTCATGTCATCTGAAAATAGTTTTATTTCTTCCTTCCCAATTGGCATAATTTTTATCTCCTTTCTATATTGAGAAAGAGTGGTAAGAGCATACACCTTTGCCCTGCTCCTGATCTTAGAGGGAAAGTGTTCCATTTTTTAACATTAAGCGTGATGTAAGCTGTGAGTTTTTGTAGATGCTCTTTATCAAGTTGAGAAAGTTACCTCTTATTTCTAGTTTGTTGAGAGCTTTTACTCATGACTGAGTATTGAATTTTGTGAAAAACTTTTGTATCAGTTTATATTATATGATTTTATTCCTTTAGTCTGTGCATACATTAGATTACCCAGATTGATTTTTAAATGTTGAACCAGCCTTGCATATGCAGAGCAAATCTCATTTGGCCATAGTGTATAATTATTTTTATACATTCCTATATTTTATTGAGGATTTTGCATCTAAGTTCATGAGACATACTGGTCTGTAATTCTTTTTTTTTTTTTTTTTTGAGATGGAGTCTTGCTCTGTTGCCCAGGCTGGAGTGCAGTGGTGCGATCTTGGCTCACTGCAAGCTCTGCCTCCCGGGTTCATGCCATTCTCCTGCCTCAGCTTCCTGAGTAGCTGGGACTACAGGCACCCGCTACCATGCCCAGCTAATTTTTTGTATTTTTAGTAGAGACGGGATTTCACCGCATTAGCCAGGATGGTATTGATCTCCTGACCTCTTGATCTGCCTGCCTCGGCCTCCCAAAGTGCTGGGATTTCAGGCGTGAGCCACCGTGCCCGGCCTGTAATTCTCTTTATTTTCACTGTCTTCATCTTGTTTTGTTATTACAGTGTTATTAGCCTCACAAAATGAGTTGGGAAATGTTCCCTCCTTTTATGTTTTTTGGAATAGATTGTGTAAAATTGTTGATTTCTGTTCCAGGAGCTTTTAAGTTACCATTTTTTGCGACGGAGTCTCATTCTGTCACCCAGGCTGGAGTGCAGTAGCATGATCCTGGCTCACTGCAACCTCTGCTTCCTGAGTTCAAGCGATTCTCGTGCCTCAGCCTGCCGAGTAGCTGACATTAAAGGCGCCCGCCACCACACCTGGCTAATTTTTGTATTTTTAGTAGAGATGGGGTTTCACCATGTTGGTCAGGCTGATTTCAAACTCCTCAGGTGATCCTCCCACCTCGGCCTCCCAAAAGTGCTGGGATTACAGGCATGAGCCACTGTGCCTGGCCCAATTCAATTTCTTCAGTGGCCATAGAACTATTGTTTGTCTACTTCGTCTTGGTCGAGGTAGTTTAGGTAGTTTATGGTTTTCCAGGACTTACTCCATTTCCTCTAAGTTGTCATATTTATGAGCATAGAGTTATCTGTAGTATTCTCTTATTATCTTTTTAATGATTGCAAACTCTGCAGCGATATATTATTTCATTCTTGATACTGGTAATTTGTATCTTTTTTAATCATTTTAATTCTTGCTAGAGGTTTATCAATTTTACTGATTATATTGAAGAACCAGATTTTTTGGCGTTATTAATTTTCCTTAATAGCTTTTTAATTTCAGTTTCATTGATTTCTGCTCTTATATTATTTTCTTCTCTAGGCTTGGAGTTTGTTTTGCTGTTCTTTTTCTAAGTAGTTGAGGTGGGAACTTACTGATTTGAGAATTTACCTTTCTGGTATACGCATTTAATGTAATACACTTTCTTCAACATTGTTTCAGCTGTGTCCTGCAAATTTCCATACATGGTATTTCCATTTTTATTGAGTTCTATGTTTCTTTTACTCCATTTGAGACTTCCTCTTTGCCCCAAGAATTATTTAGAACTGTATACTTGTTTAATTGCCAAATATTGGAGATTTTCCTGTTATCCTTGTTATTGATTTTGATTCCATGTTATATAAAGGAGACAAAGATGTCTCCGTATATTTTTCCCTTGTCTCCTGACACTTAGGCTGTTGATATGGTTTATCTCTGTGTCCCCATCCAAATCTCATCTTGAATTGTAATCCTCATGTGTTGGGGAGGGGCCCGGTGGGAGGAAACTGGATCATACGGGTGGTTCCCCCCATGCTGTTCTTGTGATAGTTAAGTTCTCATGAGATGTGATGGTTTAAAAGAATGGCACTTCCCCCCTTGCTGTGTCTCCTGCCACCTTGTGAAGGTGCTTGCTTCTCCTTTGCCTTCTGCCATGATTGTAAGTTTCCTGAGGCCTCCCCAGCCATGTGGAACTGAGAGTCAATTAAATCTCTTCTCTTTAAAAATTACCCAGTCTCAGGTAGTTCTTTATAGCAGTGTAAAAACTAACTAATACAGTTTACTTCTTCACGGCAGGCTGAGACTCATTATCTCATAAGCCTGTTAACAGAAGACTAAAATTTGTATGTATCAAATTGTTTTAAATATAACACAAATAAGCATATTTTTGGCTATTGAGACTACCTGCTTTGCATGCCCCACAGAACTGTGCCCAGCATCTGCTAGCCATAGATTAGATAAAACTTAGGAATATAAAGGCCCCAGACCTCTGCTGCCCATTGGAGCTCTGTGATCTAGAGACTCCCTGCCAGGTTACTGAGTGAAAGCATGTAGATGTGTAACCCTTCTTTCTGACACTCTTCTCCCCTAGGAATTTCCTTGCCTTCTGAGTGGTGCTCTTCTCTACCCCATGCTATCACTTCTGGATAGTCTCATGCCATAAGGGACTACTCCAGCTTGTGAACCTGTCAAAGCATCATCCAAATAAAGTTTTGTGTACCACTGCCACTTCATGGCCATAGTTTTTTCCTTGACCATCCCCCAAATCCTTTGAATTCCTTTATATTCCATTATGGTTAATTAACATACTTCATGTGGTTTTAATTATTCTACATTTGCTGAACTTTGTTTTATGACCCAGGATATGGTCTATCTTGGTGAATGTTCCATGAGCATGTGAAGACAATGTATATCTGCTATATTGTTAGGCAGAGTGTCAGATCTTATTAGTTGACTGTGTTATTCCAGCCTTTTATATACTTGATTTTCTGCCTAGTAGTTCCATAAATTGCTGAGAGTGGGTGTTGATATCCCCAATTATAATTGAGGATTTTATTTCCTCTTTCAGCTCTATTGGATTTTGGCTTATGCATTTCCAGGCTCTGTTGCTTTAGGATTATTATGTCTTCTTTGTGAATTGATAATATTATTATTATATAGCATTCCTCTTTTTGGCTATTTTTTTTGCACTGAAGTCTAGTTTCTCTGAGTAATGTGTTGAAGTCTCATGGCATCCCACTACATCCTACCCCATCCTGCCCAGGATGGGAACAATCCCTTTGTCCAGCACATCCATGCTGTATACACTACCCAGCCATTAATCACTTGGTACCCATCTTTTATCATCTTACTTCATCTCAAGGAGAAGGGTGAGTATAGCACAATGAGACATTTTGAGAGAAAGAGACCACATTCATATAACTTATATTACAGTATATTATAATTGTTCTATTTTATTATTAGATGTTGTTAACTTCTTACCATGCCTAATTTATAAAGTAAACTTCATCATAGATATGTATGTATACAAAAAACATAAAGCATATAATGTCTGGTAAAATCTGTGGTTTCAGGAATCCACTGGGGATGTTGAAATGTATGCCCTGTGGAGCAGAGGGGATGACTGTATTTGGCTGCAGCAATTTCTAAGCAAAGTGTTGAAGGTATGGCTTGGGTCTGAATGCTTATTGTAAAATGTGAGAGGAAAGACATCACTTAAAGATAGACTTGTTAGGCAAAAAGAAACCAGAACTTAAAGATTTGGTGAATTCTTAAGCTATCCATATTGCAAAAAATGAGAAAGCATGTTTGGGAGACAATGCTAAGGGTATAGCCAAGCAACCATTTAATAAAAAGATTAATGTAAGTGTGAAGCACAGACTTCATCAGTCATCTCAACAGAAGCCAGGCACTACTCTTCAAGACAAAGGAAAAAACAACCCCAAAGGCAATTCAGAGATCATCAGGGCTGCTTCCTCAGTTTCAAAAGGGGAGACCATTTCCTCAATTTTGACAGGTCAGATGGAGCCCCTGCCCAAAGCTGTGGGAGTGCAGTCACCCAAAGCCATGGGAGCAGAGCTGCCTGGAGCCTGGGGGGTCCCATCCCTGCCTAGTAAAGGTGTTGGGGCAGGATCTCTATCCAAGTGGGTCCATAAGGCAAGACTCCCACCACAGTGAGTCCAGAAGGCAGGACTTTTGTCCTAGAACACTGAGCTAAAGAGAATTATTCTCAAGCCTTAAGATCTCAGAGTTTGCCTTGTAGTTTGGACCTACTTGGGACTTGTTACTCCTTTTTTTCTTTCCTACTTCTCCCTTTTGCAATGAGAATGTTTCTTCTATGCTTATGTCACCCAAAAGTAATGTTGATAACCTAATCCCCAATGTGATGGTATTTGGAGGTAGGGCCTGTGGAAGCTGATTAGGTCATAAGGGCAGAGCCCTCATGAGTGGGATTACTGTCCTTATAAAAGAGACCCCAGAGAACTCTTTTACCCCTTCCACCATGTGAAGGCACAGCAAGAACATAGCAGTCTGTAAACTAGGAAGTGCGCCCTCGCCAGACACTGAAAATGCAGGAGCCCTTGGTCTTAGACTTCCCAGCCTCCAGAAATGTGAAAAATAAATTTCTGTTGTTTATAAACCACCCACTTTATGGTATTTTGGTTATAGCAGTGAACTAAACAGGTGGTAATGTGCCAAAGCACCTGAGTTGCCATAGTTAATATGGAGTCAGGCCCAATCTCAAGCCAACTGTCAGATAATCTTTAATAACAGGTACTACTTTGCCTATACCTACCATTCTTTGTATCTCCTTTTAGAACAATTATATTACCGATATAATACTGATATATTACTGATTGCTCCAAGTACATATTTTCCTCTACCTGGCTGTAAGGTCTTTGAAGTCAAAGGCTGTATTATTTTCATTTTTGTATCCATAGTGCCTGACACATAGTAGGTACTCATTCAAAAAGTACTTGTTGAATGCTAAAGTATCTGACACTGTTCCAGATGCTGGGGAATACAAGACACACAATCTCCTAGCTCTCAAGGAGCTTACATTCTGGTGGAGAAGAATGACAACTATGATTGAAGATTTTGGTACACTGGCATTTAGGAGATGGTTTATACTTTTTTAGGTGTCTCTGAGTCTCTTGGAGACCCTAGAGCTGCATTTTTCTGATAAAATTTATCTTTGTAAAAATATATTGAATTGGAATAGACACAAAATCTCAAGTCTTCCAGCTCAATGATGCTATTAAAATATTAGTTGTTTGAATGGTCCTGAGAATGCTACTGCTATGAGACTTCAGGTGAATTCAGCCAAAACAATGGGTATTGTATATGCAAGGCACTGGAAAATATTTTACATATGTTGTTTCATTGAATCACCTTTTTTTGTTTAAAAAGGCCTTTCATTACCAACCTCTACCCTCCCTCTTCTGCCAGGTTCCTGTTAAGTGTGTTTTTCACAGGATGCTCCTAAAACACCCTGTGCCTCCATCTAGTATAGCTGTAATTCTGTGCCTACTTTTCCGTCAACCACATTCACTAATATATTTTTAATTTCTGAAGGTCGGGGATCAGGAGATAAGTACATTAATTTTATGCACTCTAGGGTCAAATTCCAACTTTCTTACTGATTGTGACCTTATACAAGTTATCTAATTTCACTGAGACTCAGTTTTCTCCTCTGCAAAATGAAAATAATAATAATGCCCATTTTTTGTAAGGATTACATAAAATAATGGCCATAAAAAGCTTAACATGGTACCCATTATGTAGCATAGTCTCTTTAAATATTAACTGGCATGGTGTCTGCTATATAGTATGTATTTCCATAAATGTTTTATAAATAATGAAGAGACTGGTGCCAGAATCCGGGTCTTCAGGTTTGAAATCTTGTGCTCCTTCTGTAACAACCTAGTACCTTATAGGTATGTGATTTTTTTTTTTCTAAATAAAAGTTTGGCCACATAATCTGATGGAATTCTCATACTATTTTTAGAGGTATGAGTCAGTCTGGAATAAATAGTGTAAGCACCAAAACATTAAAATTTCCACAACACTTAATGGCTTATGGGATAACTGGACTGAATTGTAGGATCAGTAATATTCTGAAAAATTTGGAATTGCTCTCTTTAAAGTGACTAAAGCCTATTGCATGAAGTCCAAGAAATTCTTATATCAAATCTTACTCTTTACAAGAGTATTAGCATAGGGTTCTGATTTCTTAGATTAAGAAAGTTAATCATTAAAAATTACAAGAAAGCACTGACACTTCTTTCGGCGCTTGGAGTTTTCTCCACCGTATGAGCATGGTTCTTGCCTTCTGAGTGCAAAATACGAGGTAGACCGTTTTCTTTCTCTTATTTGTCATTAAAATATTTCTTTCTTGCCTGATCTTCATCTCAAGCTACACATTCCTATTCCATTTCTGAAATACTTATTGCTGTTAGCCTGGCATGGCATTTAGACAACTGACTCTTGAACAGTTAAACATTTTCAAAGTTCAAAGAATGAAATCCAAAATCGTTAACTTTAAGTATTAATGGGAAATTGGGATGAGAAAAGTGGCTTCTTTAAAATTGCTCATGTCCCAGTAGATGGGCAGCCATAGCCTGTGCTTTTCCAGTTTTATTGTGGTTTGCCTATTAAGCAATAACTATTTGGGGGGAGGTAGAAGCAACAAGTAGTGTAGCCGAAAGTTGATGTTACATTTGTATTACTTTATAATAATTTATAAATTTATAAGTAACTATAAAATATATGATAAAGTTGATTCACAATCAATGTATAAATGTATAATAATAAAGAATGTACTTTCTTTTTGGCAGAATACTGTCAGTAAATATTAATTCAAAACAATGTAAAATGCTAAAAGTGGTTTTTAAGGGATATATCAATCTACTTACTGCTTTTCCCTTTCTATTTATATTTCTCGGTCTGTAGGGTTTCTCTTGTATTAACCCATCTGAAAAAGAATGAAGAAAATGATTATGTAAATAAGCTGGCACTTGTGGCATTTGACAAGTGTATTTTACAGACACATCTTTAGTGATTATGAGAGCACAGTTAAGAGCACAGGCTCTGGAGGAGACTGCTTAGACACAGTTTCTGTGACTATGTGACTAACTTTGGACAAGTCATTTGGCCTCCTTCAGCCTTGGTTTCCTCATTTGTCAAAAGACAAAGATCCTCCCTATAAGGTTGTTGTGTGATTTAATGGGTAAGAAACAAAAATTAAATCCTCAGCCCTGCAACCAACTGAGCAGACCCCCTCTTGGCCAGTGGACCCCAGATAAACCTTAAAAACTGAGTTCCCAGCCATGATGGGATGGGAGGTTGGTCATGCCTTGTTATACCCCTTCCTTTGCTAACCACCATTAGGCTTTCTTTCCTAATGGTTAAACAGAAACCGGCCCTTTCAGAAGATTTATTCTCCCGCTGATTTCAGCCAGCTGCCTGTTGTTGCCCCTCCCTTTGTAATTTTGACACAGCAACTGATCGGCATTCTTTCTTGGTAAGAGACTACCCCCCCCGCCACCCCCACCAACACCATGGGCTGGTTCTGGCCAGTTTACAGAGACTGCACACAGGATGCCCCTCTGTCCTCCATTTCAACTTTTGATGTACGGAGTCTAATCTTAATGCATTTAAATGTTAAGTCTCCAGCCCAACGTGAACATAGGAAGAATGTAACATGTATGTTTGCTTACTATGCATGCACATGTCCCACTTGTCATTAATATTCATAGCTCCTCCTATAACTTGTTAAATATATAGCCAACTTGTTTAGCATAAATTCCTCTCTCATCCTTTCCTCTCTCAAAGTGCCTGCTTTAGGCTGGGCACGGTGGCTCATGGGCCTGTAATCCCAGCACTTTGGGAGGCCGAGGTGGGTGGAACCCGAGGTCAAGAGATTGAGACCATTCTGGCCAACATGGTGAAACCCTGTCTCTACTAAAAATACAAAAATTAGCTGGGTGTGGTGGCGCGCACCTGTAGTCCCAGCTACTCAGGAGGCTGAGGCAGGAGAATCACTTGAGCCTGGGAGGCAGAGGTTGCAGAGGGCTGAGATCATGCCATTGCACTCTAGCCTGGGTGACAAAGCAAGACTCTGTCTCAAAAAAAAAAAAAAAAAAAAAAAAAAAAAGTGTCTGCTTCCAGCTTCTGCCCAAGGCTATGCTTCCCAGTACGTGGTTGGCCAACCTACAGGCTGCAACCCTTTTTAAGAAATAAAGCTCTTTTTTCCAAAATTTATGAACATTGTGATTCTTCAGTTGAGAGGGTTAAGGCATATAATAACACTGTGTCTGGAATATAAGCAGCACAAAATAAATATAATTTTGTTGATATTGTTACTGAGAAAAGAAAAATGGGTCAGAGTCTGAGCTATGTAAGGTAAGAAAGATTTATTAGGCCCAGAGAAACATGAATATGGGACTTCAGTCATGACCCCCACCCCCCGCCACCCCACTTCCACACCCATGCCTGGGGGCAATTGCTTAAAGTAATTTTGTTACTGGTTAGCTCCCTCACTTGTTATCTTCATGTTTCAGAAATTTGTAATACAAACAAAAAATGTATAGCCAATCTATACCTTATGTTATCTTAATGGAAATTTTTGGTAAACAACTTAGAAACTACCTCTTCTTTTCCTTTAAAAATACCCTTGTAACTGCTGCTAATTGGAGTGTATATTCAGGGCAACTTGAGTCTATGCTCCTGGGTTGCTGTCCTCAAGCTTGGCCCAAATAGATTGTCTACCAATATAATTTTGCCTTCACTTTTTCCTTTCAGGTCGACATTGCTATCATTACTACCCCCTATCCTCTAACACTTGGCACATTACACCGCTGGATCTGTCACCTAATAACCAACTACTATGTTCAGTAGTAATGTTGAAATGCATACATTAAGTGATTAAAGTTAAATGTCACCATGCTCTGTACTTTTACGTACAGAAGATACACTCTTGTAGACAGATTATAGTAAATGTTTGTATCTAGTACTTCTAGTTTTGACTCTGGCTCTTAATATTAGTTCAAAAAATAAATCAAAAAATCAAAAAAAAATTTAGAAATCTTATCATTGAACTCCTGGTGCTTCTATCCTTTTCTGTGACTGCTAAAGATTATGTACATTATTCAAAGCTGTGCTTCACTGGAAGTACTAAAAAAATGGCTTTCCTTATCTTTCTTGGAGCTACCTCATTTTAGCCTGTCTTCTAACAGTCATTTGGGTAATCTTCCATCACACATTTGCTATAGAGACCCAACTCCGTAAAGCTGTGCAGAGAGTTTACATTCTAGATTTCCTAAAGAATTAAATTCACGTCCCTAGAGAGGAACCTTATGTAACAAACTAAGACAATGACAAAGCGGGGAGTGGAATGACCAAGATCTTCAATGAAAAATTGTCAGCCTAGGCTAAAATACACGTGCATGAATACTGTCAGCCTAGGCTAAAATAATATGTGCATAAATACTAGGAGTCAGAGGGTCTTTATGAAAGTAGCTTCAAAGTAACTGGACTAGGCACACGCCTCTAATTTGCTTACAGGTAATGATAATTCTAGGAATCAATGAGAGTGTGATGTGAGCGCTACTAAACTCTTTAATGCATTGATTTCATTTTATATAACATAAATACATTTTATGTAATATAATTATATAATGTATCTAATTTATTGGGTTAATTGTATAAGACTGGTCTGCATAAGTAAATGGAAAAGTATAATGCAACGTATGACAAAAAAACATTTTACATATATATTTTGAAATCTTATTTATATAGTTTTTAAAGGCTCTGTTCAGATATAATTCTAGGAATATAGATGTTTAGAGTAACAGACAATCCAACACTCTTGAAACTACCTCTCTCATTTTAAAGATGAGAAAAATTCCAGAAAAGTTAATGAGCTGCCCAAGAGCAAGATAGTGGTGGGCAGTAAGAAAACAGGCCCTGTTTTCCCCTCCCAAGTATTTATTTTAAATTTTAGATACACCATAGATTGGACATTGCTTACAAAGACTCTTCAGAGGAAACTGGACAACTGGCTTGTTTCATATACATCTTTTATAAATTTTCAAATTACTCAGACTTTCCAAAATGTCTTTGTTGCCTCATACGTAAAAGGAAATGCACAGTGTCAACCTCACAGGGTTGGATGAAAATTAAATAATTTAATCTATGTGTAGCATATACAAAGTTTTAAAGACCAAATAAGGCAATATAATGCAATTACAAAGAAGCATTGAAATATTTATTCTTGGTATCTAGTTTACTCTTATTTTGAAAATTGGGAAAGTAATGCTTTTACAAGACAAATGATTGTCTAAGGTCACAGAACTAGTTAGTGGTAAAGCAGGGATGCGATCTACTTTATACCCTCATTAACCTTTTTAATTATTTGGTAGAATAACTTCCCCCTTACAATGAGTAGTTGGAAATAATAGAATAAGGAGCTTATTCTATCAGATTTACTCCAAAAGTCTGCCTATGGTTTGAAGAATCCAAAGGATATTAGAACAAAAGCTTTATGGGTATCTATCTTCATCTGTTCTGTGCTGCCATAAAGAATATCTGAGACTGGGTATTTTATAAGGAACAGAAATTTATTTCTACAGTTTTAGAAGCTGGATAGTCCAATATCAAGGTGCCAGCATCTGGCAATGGCCTTCTGACAGTGTTATTCCCTTGGTGGAAGGCAAGAGGACAAGAGATAAATAGGGCCAAATGCATCCTTTATAAGGAACACATGCTTGCTGATAATCCACTCCTGTGATAATGGCATTAATCCAGTCATGAGGGTGAAGATCTCTTGAACTAATCACCTCTTAAAGGTCCCACCTCCCAACACTGTTGCATTGGGCATTACATTTCCAACACATGCTTTTGAGGATCTATTCAAACCATAACATTCTACCCCTGGCCCTCCAAAACTCATGTTCTTCTTACATGCAAAATACATTCATTCCATCCCAATAGCTACAAATTCCTAACTCATTCCAGCACCAACTCAAAAGTCCATAGTCTCATCAAAATCAGATATGGGCAAAAGTCAGACACAATTTATCGTGAGATAAATTCCCTTCTAGCTGTCAGCCTGTGAAATTAAACAAGTTACCTGTTTCCAAAATACAATGGTGGGACAGGCATGAAAGAGACATTCTCATTGCAAAAGGGAGGAATAGACAAGAAGAAAGAGGTTAATGCTCATAAGTAAGTCCAAAATCCAATGGAGTGCACGTCAAATGTTAAGCCTCCAGAATAATCTTTCTTGACTCCATGTCCCACCTTCTGGGCACACTGGGGCAGCAGTTGGGTCCCTAAGGCCTCAGGCAGCTGCATTCCCACAGCTTTGCTAGGCTTAACCCAAATAGCAGCTCTAATGGGTTAGGGTCTTCTGCCAGCAGCTCCCCCAGGCTGGCGTTGCACGTGAGTAGCTCTACAGTTCTGATGTCTCTGTAAGAGCCCAAACGTCACCTTTCTGCTGGACATTGCCCTCACTGTAGCTCTCTACAAAAGCTCGACCCCTGCGACAAGTTTCTGCCTGGGGTCCCCAGGCTGTCCACAATATCCTTTGAAATCTAGGTGGAGGTAGCTCATGAACTCTGTGCACCTGCAGAATTAGCATCATATGAATGCCACCAAGACTTACCACTGTACTCTGTGGAGTGAAAACAGGAGCTGCACCCAGGTTGGCTTAAGCCACTGCTAGGGTGTCCAAGAAGGCCTTTGCTAAAATGTGGGGATAAGCCACCTGAGATGGCACAGAGAGTGAATGTTGAGGTCCCATGGGCTCCTCTCTGGAAACCTTGCCCTCAAGTTCCTAGTTTGCCTTTAAGATCCCTGAAATGCCTTCTGGGCCATTCTTCTGTTTTCTTGATGAATATCACCTGGCTCCCTACTAGTCATGCTAATTTTGTTAGCAAACAGCAACCTGGCAACACCTTTGGTTTGCTTTCCTAAACATACATTTCCATTCTTTACATTGGCTGGGCTGTGAATTTTTAAAATATTTCCTTTCTGCTTCCCTTTTAATTATAAATTTTATCTTTAAATCATTTATCTTCTCTTACATTCTACTATATGCAGTTAAAAGAAATCATGAAGCTCCTTCAATGTTTTGCTTAGAAATTTCTTTCACCAAATAGCCTTGTTCATCACTCTTAATTCTGCCTTCTATAAAGCCCTCAGGCATGGAGACAATTTAGCTAAGTTCTCTGCCACTTTATAACAGGATAACCTTTACTCCAGTTTCCAATACCTGGTTCCTCATTCCTATCTGAAACCTCATCAGAATTGCCTTTCCAGTCTGTATTTCGACCATCATTCTCATAACAACCACTTATGTAATCCCTAAGAAGTTTCAGACTTTTCATACAGCTCTCTTCCTTTTCTGAGCTCTCACCAGAATCACTGGGGATTAAATACCTTAAAATTTTCCTAGCATTTAAAGTGTTAGTTCCTGAGACTGACATCCTACATTCTAAAATAGCTTTCTGCATCCCAATGTATGTTCTTAGAACTGGCATTACTGTATGAAACAGATGTATGAATATGGCTAAACCATTAAATTCTAATCATATTAAAAATCCTTTATTTCTCTGCATTCTACTATTCAAGCTAAGCTAAAATTTCCAGTTGGGAACTTTATTCTAAAACTATACTTCTCAACCGTATTTTCCTTTGATTCTTTTACCCATAAGTCCTTAATTGGAATGTTCTCTCTATAACTCAAGAATGCTTATAATGCTTACAATGATATATGATTGCTTGATCATCTTCCTTCTATAGCAAGTGGTGTTTCAGCTATCTTATTATTTTCTCTTCATTTTAACTAGATTACTTCAGTCTGCTCTAAATGGTTATCCAGTCACTACACACTTGTGACAGTCCCAACTGCAAGAATAGTAAAACACTGTTACGCTAATTGGTAAAAAGTTGCTACCTCAAACAGAACCAGTGACAAAAACCACATGATTATCTCAATAGATGCAGAAAAGGCCTTCAATAAAATTCAACACCCTTCATGCTAAAAACTCTCAATAAACTAGGTATTGATGGACCTCAAAATAATAAGAGCTATTTATGGTAAACCCATAGCCAATATCATACTGAATGGGCAAAAGCTGGAACCATACCCTTTGAAAATGGGCACAAGACAAGGATGCCCTCTCTCACCACTCCTATTCAACATAGTATTAGAAGTTCTGGCCAGGGCAATCAGGCAAGAGAAAGAAATAAAGATATTCAAATAGGAAGAGAGGAAGTCAAATTGTTTCTGTTTACAGATGACATGATTGTATATTTAGAAAACCCCATCATCTCAGCCCACAAACTCCTTAAGCTGATAATCAACTTCAGCAATGTCTCAGTATACAAAATCAATGTGCAAAAATCACAAGCATTCCTATACACCAATAATAGACAAGCAGAGAGCCAAATCATGAGGGAACTCCCATTCACAATTGCTAGAAAGAGAATAAAATACTTAGGAATACAACTTACAAGGGATGTGAGGACCTCTTCAAGGAAAACTACAAACCACTGCTCAAGGAAATAAGAGAGGACATAACAAATGGAAAAACATTCCATGCTCATGGATAGGAAGAATCAATACCATGAAAATGGCCATACTGCCCAAAGCAATTGACAGATTCAATGCTATTCCCATCAAGCTACCATAGACTTTCTTTGCAGAATTAGAAAAAAAAATTAAATTTAATATGGAACTGAAAAAGAGCCCATATAGCCAAGAAAATCCTAAGCAAAAAGAACAAAGCTAGAGGCATCATGCTACCTACTTCAAACTATACTACAAGGCTACAGTGACCAAAACAGCATGGTACTGGTACCAAAACAGATATATAGACCAATGGAACAGAATAGAGACCTCAGAAATAATACCACACATCTACAACCATCTGATATTCAACAAACCTGACAAAAACAAGCAACGGGGAAAGGATTCCCTAGTTAATAAATTGTGCTGGGAAAACTGGCTAGCCATATGCAGAAAACAGAAAGTGGATCCTTTCCTTACACCTTATACAAAAATTAACTCAAGAGGGATTAAAGACTTAAATGTAAGACCTAAAACCATAAAAACCCTAGAAGAAAACCTAGGCAGTACCATTCAGGACATAGTCACTTCATGACTAAAACACCAAAAGCAATTGCAATGAAAGCCAAAATTGACAAATAGGATCTAATTAAACTAAAGAACTTCTGCACAGCAAAAGAAACTATCATCAGAGTGAACAGGCAACCTACAGAATGGGAGAAAATTTTTGCAATCTATCCATCTGACAAGGTCTAATATCCAGAATCTACAAGGAACTTAAATTTACAAGAAAAAAACAACCCCATCAAAAAGTGGGCGAAGGATATGAACAGACACTTCTCAAAAGAAGACATTTATGCAGCCAACAAACATGAAAAAAAGCTCATCATCACTGATGATTAGAGAAATGCAAGTCAAAACCACAATGAGATACCATCTCATGCTAGTTAGAATGGCAATCATTAAAAAGTCAGGAGACAACAGATGCTGGTGAGGCTGTGGAGAAATAGGAATGCTTTTACACTGTTGGTGGGAGTGTAAACTAGTTCAACCATTGTGGAAGACAGTGTGGCAATTCCTCAAGGATCTAGCACCAGAAATACCATTTGACCCAGCAATCCCATTACCGGGTATATACCCAAAGGATTATAAATCATTCTACTATAAAAACACATGCACATGGCATGTTTATTGCAGCACTATTTATAATAGCAAAGACTTGGAACTAAGCCAAATGCCCATCAATGATAGACTGGATAAAGAAAATGTGGTACATATATACCATGGAATACTATGCAGTCATGAAAAAGAATGGGTTCATGTCCTTTGTAGGGACATGGATGAAGCTGGAAACCATCATCCTCAGCAAACTAACACAGGAACGGAAAACCAAACACTGCATGTTCTCATCATAACTGGGAGTTGAACAAGGAGAACAAATGGACACAGGGAGGGGAACATCACACACCAGGGCCTGTCGATGGGTGGGGGCCAAGGGGTGAGAGAGAATTAGGACAAATACCTCATGCATGCAGGGCTTAAACCCTAGATGACAGGTCAATGGGTGCAGCAAACCACCATGGCAAATGCATACCTATGTAACAAACCTGCATGTTCTGCACATGTATCCCAGAACTTAAACAAACAAAAAAAGTTGCTACCGCAAGATATTCAAGTGTCACCTTACATATATTGTCCTGACTACCTTGATTCCCTTAGGAATCTTCCATTTCCCTCAACTCTAACATGGCACAGCAGTGGGTCTCCAGAACTCATCCAACAGAACTGTGTAATCTGGTTTGCCAGGCTTATGCTATATTGGTTGTTAAATATTTTTATTATGATGCTGGGTGATACATTAAATGTGTCTTCATAAGGTCACTGAACAACTTCTTGAATTAGAGAAAACTTCTGACTAGAAAGATTCATGGTGCAGACAAAAAGTTTGGAAACACAGATAAATAAATGTAATAATTGGTTTACTAATATCATAAAACTGGTAAAATATCTAGGTTTCCAGATTTTAAGGCCACCTGTATTTTGCTTTCCTTGATTTTCTGCTGACACTGTAATTCCACAGGTTTTCATGCCAATAATCAAAAGTCATCATAGTGTAATTTACCTTTTGAAAGAAGGTCTTGATGGTAATTATTTTATATGAATTCATATTCCCAATTTTACTGAAGTTTACAAAAATTACAATAATTTATATATAAATAACATCTTACCTACAATATGAGGGTCCATTACATATTCACTCATTTTTTGAGGTGGAAAATATGGATCCTGAAATTAAAACAGAAGAGAAAGTGAATAGAAATAATTAAATATCGATATAGTTTTTAAACTTAGTATTATTGTTGGTTATAAATGATAAAATGAGATTGAATGTTCTAACTTTGCTTTCTCTTATATAAGGAGTAGAATTTATTTACAATTTAACCTGTGCAACTGGGAGATAGTGAGATATATGCATGGATGAAATGTATTAGCAGGTTGTCAAGTTAGGAAACGTCAAGCATTAAAAGAAAACACATAATTACTTCACATGTCATGAACCTCTTATTCCCTGAGCCCCAGGAAACAAAAATAGTAATTGAAAGAATATATGAAAACAAAAAGATTAATATCAAAGGAAAAATTTATCAAAAAAGAAGATGTAAGTGACATCATAGAAAATGATGGAATAGGATGTCCAAAAATCAGTCCCTCCACGGATATAAATATAAACTGTCAATGACTGACAGATCAATGATCTCAGAACTCCAGAATATAATCCAAAACTTGTAGCTAACAGGGCACTGCTTAATAAAAAAAAAAGGGGGTGGATGAATTCTGGTGTTTGTGGAAAGCTCTGTCAGTTCACTGGCTGATCACTTAGATGATGGATCAGATCACAGACCCACCACAAACAAAGAATACAGTCTTTGCAAAAAATAGTTTACATAAGTCATTAAAAAGGTAATTGTAGCCCTCAATGATCAACAATAGCAACCCCTGGGGAAGGGGGATATTTTCAGAGTTACCACATTATAACATTTAAAATGCCCAATTTTCACCAAAAAATTAAAAGACATAGAAAAACAGAAAATATGTCCCATTCACAGGAAATCAAAACCAAATAAAACAGAAATCTTTCCTGTGGAAGCCAGGACTTTGGACTTACTAGACAAAGATTTTAAAACAACTTTCCTAAATATGCTTAAAGAGCTGACGAAGTACAAAAGGAAGCTAAGCAAACAATGTATGCAAAAAATGAGACTGTCAATGAAGAATAAATTAAAAAATATAAATTCTATAGTAGAAAGTGTAATAACAGAAATGTAAGATTTATTCAAGGGCTTCAATGGCAGATTAAAGCAGACAGGACACAGAATTTGTGAACTTGAATATAGGACATTTGAAATTATCCAGAATGAGGAGCAGAAAGAAAAATGAATGAAGAAAAGTGAACAGAGCCTAAATGACCTACAGGACAATCATTAAGTGTGCCAATACACACATTATGAGAGTCACAGAAAATGAGAAAGAAAGAATATTTGAGGAATTTACAGCCAAACACTTCCCAAATTTGATAAATGTCATAAATCAATACATCAAAGAAGCTCAAAGAACTCCAATGAGGATAAACTCAAAGTGCATCACAGCAGACATGTTATATAATAAAACTGCCAAAAGATAAAGAGTGAATTTGCAGCAACAGAGAAGTGACTTATATAAAAAGTTATCCTCAATAAGATTACCTGCCAATTTTTATCAATTTTTATCAGAAACTGTTTAAGAAGGCAGTGGAATGACAAAGTGCTGAAAACAAACAAACAAACAAAAAAAAGAGCTGTCAACCAAGAATCATATAACTAGTAAAAAATAAGAAGAAATTAAGTTAATCCCTAAGATTAAAAAAATTTAGGGAGTTTGCCCTGGCGTAGACTGCCCTAAAAGAATTGCCAAGGAAGTTTTTCAGGATAAAGGAAAGGACCCTAGACAGTACTTTGAACACATATGAACAGATAAAGAACTCTGGAAATGGAGGTAAGTGGGGAAAAACCGTAGTTTTTTTTTTTTTTTTTAAATACAAAGTTAAGTTATCAGCTTAAATAGCCTGTTAAAACTATAATTTATGTAAGCTTCATGGTAACTATGAAAAGCAAAATCCATAGGAGATTAAAAAAGGATAAAAAGTAAGTACTCAAAGCATATATTATAAAAAAATCATCCAATAATAAAGGGAGACAGGAATAAAGAAACAAAGGATCTACGAAACAACCACAAAACAATGAACAAAATGGCAGTAGTAAGTTCTTACCTATAAATAATTGCTTTGAATGTAAATGGATTAAATTCTACATTTAAACCACATAGAATGACTTGAATCGTTTAAAAACACAAGACCCAATTATATGTTACCCGAGACCCACTTCACCTTTAAGAACACACATAGACTGAAAGTGAAAGGATGTAAAAAGATATTCCATGCAAATGGAAAAAAGAGCAGGAGTAACTATAGTTATGCCAAAGAAACCAGACCTTAAGTCACAAACTGTGAAAGAGACAAAGGAGGTCATTATATAATTATAAAAGGGTCAATTCATCAGAGAATATAACAATTGTAAATATATATGCACCCAAAATTAGAATAAATATAAAGCAAATATTTATAGATCTGAAGAAAGAGGCAGACTACAATACAACAATAGTAGAGGACTTCAGGCTGGTCTGAGTGTAATGGTGCTTACAACTTAATTGATCACAACCAGTTACAGATTCCTTTGTTTCTTCTCCACTCCAGCTGCTTCACTTGACTAGCTTTAAAAAAAAAGAAAAAAAAAATAGTAGAGGACTTCAGTAATATCCCACTTTCAACACTGGACAGATAATTCAGACAGAAAATTAAGAAGGAAACATTAAGCTTGAACTACACTTTAGACCAAATGGAACTAAAAGGCATGTACAGAACATTCCACCCAAGAGCAGCAGCATATACATTCTTTCCCAGAACACATAGAACATTCTCCAGGATAGATCATATGTCAAGCCATAAAACAAGCCTTAACTAATATATAAGATTGAAATCATATCAACTATGTTTTCTGATGACAATTGCATGAAACCAGAGATGAATTACGAGAGAAATTTTGGAAAATTTACCAATATGTGGAAATTAAACATGTCCCTGAACAATTAATGGATCAAAGAAGAAACTAAAATAGGAAGTTATAAAAATATCCTGACACAAATGAAAATAGACACACAACACACCAGAAATTATAGTATGCAGCAAAAGCAGTTCTTTGAGGAAACTTTATAGCAAAAAATGTCTACATCAAAAAAGAAGAAAAATCTCAAGCAACCTAATGTTACATCTAAAGCAACTATTAATAGAAAAAGAACAAACCAAGTCCACAGTTAGTAGAAGAAATAATAAAGATCAGAGCAGAAACAAGTAAAATTGAGACTAGAAGAAAGTAGAAAAGATCAATGAAACTAAGCATTGGTTTATTGAAAAAAATCAAACTGGCAAACCTCTAACTACATTAAGAAAAAAAAGAGTAGACTCCAAATCAGAAATGAAAGAGGAGACGTTACAACTGATATCACAGAACCACAAAGGATTATAAGTCTACTGTGAACAATTAGATATCAATAAATTGGATAACCTAGAAGAAATGGATATATTCCCAGAAACATGCAACCTATCAAAACTGAGTCATGAACTAACAGAAAACCTGAACAGACCAATGATGAGTAAGGATATTGAAAGAGTAATAAAAACTCTCCTGTGAAAGAAATGCCAAGACTTGATGGCTTCACTGCTAAATTCTACCAAACATTTCAAGAACTTCTCAATGCTTCCAAAAAATTAAAAAGGAGAAAACACCTTCAAACTCAGTTTGCAAGGACAGTGCTACTCTGATACTTAAGCCAGACAAGGGCACTGCAAAAAGATAAAGTTATGTCAACATCCCTGATAATATAGGTGTAAAAATCCTCAACAAAATATTAGCAAACTGAATTTAACAGTACATTAAAAGGATCATTCATGGTGAATAAGTGGGATTTATCTCTGGGATGCAAGGATGGTTCAACATAGGTAAGTCAATAAATGTATACACATTAACAGAATTAAGGACAAAACCATATGGTCATCTCAATAGATGCAGAAAAAGCATTTGACAAAATTCAACACACTTTCATGACAGACTCACAGCTAACATTATACTCAACAGTGAAATTAAAAGCTTTTCCTCTAAGATCAGGCACAAGACAAGGATGTCTACTCTTCCCACTTCTCTCCAATGTACTATACTACAAGTCCTAGCTAGAGTGATTAGGTAAGGGGAAGATAAACAAATCCAAATTGGAAAGGAATAAGTTAAACTGTTTTCAGACATGATCTTATATTTTAAGAAATTCCTAAGAATGTCACAAAAAACTGTTCTAATAAGTAAATTCAGTAAAGGTGCAAGAAATAAAATAACATACAAAAATTAGTTGCATTCCTATACACTAACAAGGAACTCTCTAAAAAAAAATGAAGAAAACAATTCTATTTACAATATCTACAAAAATGTTTAGAAATTAATTTAACCAAGAATGTAAAGGATCTGTATGCCAAAAACTATAAAACATTGATGAACAAAATTGAAGAAGACTCAAATGGAAAGATATCTGTGTTCATGAATTCAAAGAACTAATATTGCTTAAATGTACATACTACCCAAAGCAATCTACAGATTCAAGGCATTGCAATCAAAATTCCAATGACATTTTTCACAGAAATAGAAAAAAACACACCTAAAATTCATATGGAAGCATAAGTGACCCCAAATAGCCAAAACAATCTTGAGCAAATAAAACTAGAGGCTACCAGATTTCAATATCTACTGCAAAGCCATAGTAATCAAAACAGCATGGTACTGGCATAAAAACAGACCAAAAAAACACAATGGATACAATAGAGCACCCAGAAGTAAATTCATGCATTTACAGTCAATTGATATTCAACAAAGGTACCAAGAACATACAATGGGGAAAGGGCAGTCCCTTCAATAAATGGTGATGGGAAAACTGGGTATCCACATGTGGAAGAATGAAACTGGACCCTTATCTTACTCCATATACAAAAATTAATTCAAAATGGACTAAAGACTTAAATGTAAGACCAGAAATTCTAAAACTACACTGGTATGGGCAATAATTTTTTGGATATAACCCCAAAAGTACAGGCAATGAACTAAAATAGACAAACGGGATTACATCAAACTAAAAAGCTTCTGTACAGCAAAAGAAACAATCAACAGAGCAGAGGCAATCTACAAAATGGAAAACAAATTATTATTAAACCTTACGTATGATAAAGGTATCCAAAATACATGAGGAACTCAATAACAAGAAAACAACTCAAGTTTAAAATGGACTTAAAATAGACATTTCTTGGCTGGGCACGGTGACTCACGCCTGTAATCCCAGCTCTTTGGGAGGCCGAGGTGGGTGGATCACAAGGTCAAGAGTTCAAGACCAACCTGGCCAAGATGGTGAAACCCATCTCTACTAAAACTACAAAAAAAATAGCCTGTGGTGGGCGGTTGTAATCCCAGCTGCTCGGGAGGCTGAGGCAGGAGAATCACTTGAACCCAGGCAGCAAGTGAGTCAAGATCATGCCACAACATTCCAGTCTGGGTGACAGAACGAGACTTCATCTCAAAAAAAAAAAAAAAAAAAAAAAAAGACATTTCTCAGAGAAGACATACAAATGTCCAACAGGTATATGAAAAGGTACTCAACCACACTAATCATCAGGGAAATGCAAATTAAAACCATAATGAGATACCACCTCACACCAGTTAGAATGGCTATTATTATTAAAAAGATTAGATAACAAATGTTGCCAAGGATATAGAGCAAGGAAATCTTGCTACACTACTGGTGGGAATATAAATTAGCACAGCCATTCTGAAAAAAAACCATAGAGGTTCCTCAAAAAACTAAAAGTAGAGCTACCATATGATCCAACAATCCCACTACTGGGTATATACCACAAGGAAATAAAATGTTGAAGGAATATGCACTCCATGTTTATTTCAGCATTATTCACAATAGCCAAGATATGGAATCAATCTAAGCGTCCATCAATGGGTGAACAAATAAAGAAAATATGGTATATATACCCAATACTATTCAACCTTTAAAAAGGAGGAAATTCTGCCATTTGCAACAATATGGAAAAATCTGGAGAAAAGTATGTTAAGTGAAATAAGCCAAGAATAGAAAAACAAAATTGCATGATCTCATTTATAAGTGGAAATATATAAATGGTGAACAGATAGATGCAAAGAGTAGAATGTTGGTTGTTACCAGGGGCTGGAGGGTAGGGGAATTGAGGAGGTATTGGTCAAAGTATACAAAATTTCAGAAAGGTAGGAAAAATAAGTTTGAGAGATCTACTGTACAACATGGGGATTATAACCAATAGCAATGTATTGTATACTAGAAAATTCCTAAGAGTAGAGTTTAAGTGTTCTCACCACAAAAAAAAAAATCATATGTGAGGTAATAGCATATGTTACTTAGCTTGATTTAGCCATTCCACACTGTATACTCTTTTTTTTTTTTTTTTTTTTTTTTTTGAGATGGAGTCTCACTCTGTCTCCCAGGCTGGAGTACAATGGCATGATCTCAGCTCACTGCAACCTCTGCCTCCCAGGTTCAAGTGATTCTCCTGCCTCAGCCTCCTGAGTAGCTGGGACTACAGGTGTGTGTCACCATGCCCAGCTAATTTTTTGTATTTTTAGTAGAGACAGAGTTTCACTGTCTTAGCTGGGATGGTCTCGATCTCCTGACCTCATGATCTGCCTGCCTCAGCCTCCCAAAGTGCTGGGATTACAGGCGTGAGCCATCGCACCCAGCTGTGTATATATTTCAAAGCATCATGTTGTACACCATAAATGTATACAATAGTCAAGTTAAAAATTTTTTTTTAAAGGAATGAAGTATTTATACCGGCTACAACATGATGAACCTTAAAAATACTATGCTAAGTAAAAGAAGTCAGACACAAAGGTCACATATTGTATAATTTATTTAACACGAAATATTCAGAATAAGTAAATCCATAGAGACACATGCAAAATGGTAATTCCAATGGCTTGGGGGATGAGGGAATGGATAACAACTGTTTAATGGGTAGAGGGTTTTCTTTTGGGGTGATAAAAATATTTGGGAATTAGTTAGAAGTGGTATTTGCAAAACACTGTGAATATATTAAATGCCACTAAATTTTACACTTTCATTAGTTAATTTTATGTTATGTGAATTTTACCTCAAAAAGTTGGAGGAAGGGCGGGAGGAAGGGTGGGAGGAAGGGCAGGCAGAATTTTCATTTCTAGTAATGGAAGAATAGCTTGTAATAGACCTACTCTCTCAAGGACCGCAACTATGAACTCTTGGAAAATATAAAAACAACTATTTGGCACTTCCAAGCTTATTCTTAAGACACAGAAAGTTGAAAATACCACAGCTCCCACCCTAACAGTAAAATATTGGGCAATTTACAAAATTGCAACACCTTTGAATCCATCAGAGAGCTGTCTTTACAGTGCAACCAATTAACTTGAAATCTAAGAAAGTACAAGCACTTCCAAGGATAGATGGGATATATGCACTGACTCATCCAACTAGAGTACAGGAAGAAGACAGGCTCACCAAACGTGCAACTAAGAAGAATTCAAGGCCAGGCGCAGTGGCTCAAACTGTAATCCCAGCACTTTGGGAGGCTGAGGCGGGCAGACTGCCTGAGGTCAGGAGTTTGAGACCAACCTGGCCAATACAGTGAAACCCCATCTTTACTAAAAATACAAAAATTAGCTGGGCATGGTGGTGGGCTGTAACTCCAGCTACTTACTCGGGAGGCTGAGGCTGGAGAATGGCTTGAACCAGGGAGGCGGAGGTTGCAGTGAGCCGAGATCACACCATTGCACTCCAGCCTGAGTGACAGCCAGACTCAAAGAAAAAAAAAAACAAAAAATCAGATAAATTTTGTAAAGAATTGTTAAAGGCTGAGGGTAGGCTAATTTAGAATATGAAAACCCCTGTAGCCGCAAACACAAGAGTATTTTGTGCTGCCTCACAGACCTTCTCCACAGCCTTCCACTGGTTGTTAGGATAAATATTGGAAACCAGGTAGGATGCCAAGGAAAGTCTCCATCAGAGTGCAGACAGAGGAGCAGAGCACCTACTTGCCACAGGAAGAATGGGAAACCCCACCTGCGTCATTCTCTAGGAAGCTAAAGCTGAAGTTGATAGTGGAAACGCTTTTGTACCCAATGCATACATGAAGACCTACCCCTGGGGAAAAGGCAGGAAACCATTCTGCTTCCAGATCATTACATGTCTCATATAATAAGAGAGGCAGAAATATTGCTCATTTCTTAGACACTAAAAGACAGAGCTTACCTAAGACAGAGGCACAACCAGGACAAAAGAGAACCTGTGCCTCCCAGTACCAGGCTTTAAAACCCAATAATAAGCAATAGCAGTCCTGTACTGAGGAAGAGATGAGAGTGTAGAAAGAAAAGCTCTCTGAGGTTGAGATGCACAGAGAAAGCCAGAAGCTGGAGGAAGAACAGGAACATTTAAAAAATCTCTCCAGCAAATTAGACCCCACTCTAAGCACAAGATAATGCTAGAGGAATATAAAATTAGTGGTGCACTACAGAGAACAATAACAGAGCCCAAACCCAGCTCAACTCCTTACTAAACTGACTTAATTCCCCACATGAGGAAAGAAAAGGCATATCCATTTCCTACTATGAATGCTTTTTACCTTAATCTGTAGTATTCTATATAGGATGTCTGGCTATCAACAAAAATATTATAAGATGCAAGAAAGCAAGAAAAGGAAATCCACTATTAAGAGATAAAGCATTAAAAACAAAAAACAATCTCACATATATGGCAACTGTTGGAATTACCAACAGGCATTTAAAAATAGTTAAGATTAATATATTAAAGGCTTTAATGAAAATGGTGGATGACTAGATGAACAGAAGGTGAATTTTAGAAGAAAATAGAGATACAGAGTGACAAATGAAATAACAGAAATAGACACAGTAACTGACATGAAGAATGTCTTTGATGGGCTCAAGAGGCGGACGCAGGCAAGGAAATAATCAGTGAACTTGAAGATGTATCAGTAGAAATTACCCAAACTAAAAAACAAAGTGGAAAAAAGTAAACAAACAAACAAACAAACAAACAAAAAAACACCACAGAATAGAGCACCCAATAACTAATAACTGTGGGACAATATCAAACAACTAAGAGGTATATAATTGGAATCCCGGAAAAGAAAGGAGAGAACAAGGCAAAATATATGTTTGATGGATTAATGGCTGAGAGTTTTCTAAGAAAATAATGAAGGACACCAAACCGTAGATTCAAGAAGTTCAGAGAACCTTAAGCAGAAAACATATCCTGCATACACACCCATCAAACACACACACACATGCACACACACCTAGATATATGTTATTTAAATTGTGGAAAACCAAACATAAATAGAAAAAAACCTTGAAGACAGCCAGAAACAAAAAACACATTACATATAAAGGAAACAAGAACTGCAGCAGACTTCTTGTTTAAAACTATGCAAGCCAGGCAATATGGCAGTGACATCTTTAAACAAAACAAAAATATCTCAACACGGAATTCTATGTAAGAGAAAATATCCTTTAAAAATGAAGGAGAAATAAAGTGCTTTTCAGACAAACAAAACCTAGGAGACCCACACTACATGAAATGAACCTCTTTTAACCAGAATAAATATCCTGCATAAAAGAAGTTCTTCAGCCAGAGTAAATGTGATTATAGCCAGAAATTATATATATGAAAAGAACTTAATATCTCCAAAATGATTAATGTGAAGATAAATATAAAGACATTATTGTTATTTTTAGTTACTCTATAAGTTAACTGAGAGTCTAAAGCAAAAAGATAACTTAGTCCCCAAAGGAGACACGTATTATAATTTTTAGTATATGTAAAAGCAAATGTTATGACAATAACACAAAAAATTGAGGGAGGAATTGGGAGTATACTGTTATAAGGTTCTTATGCTATTGTTAGAAGGTAAAGGGTGATTGATTAAATATGTATATTTGTAAAACCTAGACCAATCTCAGGAACTTCAAGATGACTGACTAGAGACTTCTAGTACATTCACATCCTTCAAAAAGTGGAACCAAACCAGTGAGTAGATAATCACGCTTTGACTAGATCATCTAAGACAGAACACTGGAATTCAACAGAGAAGTTACAGGAAACACCTAAAGCAAGGAAGGAGAGGGAAGCAACGCAGCCAGCTCAGCCAGGATTGGCTGGGACCTGGAAAGGTTCCCCAATGTGTGGAAAGGGGAAGTGAGAGATCCCCACTCCCACCATGGAGTCCTGCAATCCTAGTCAAGGAAGAGCCCTTTGACCCTCACAGGCCCTGAGACTAACAGGAGGAGCTGCCTGGAGAATGCACAACGGCATTGCCCCATAGAGGGAGCTCACACTGGGTCCCACACATCCTAAGCTGCTATGGCAAGGTGCTATTTTGAGAGCCCAGCCCCTACTAGACTGCCCTGAGGCCCAACAGCCCATACATCTTCACATCCCTGGAGTCCCATTGACATCTCTCATCCACAGCCAACACTGTGGCTTGCTGCTGCTACTAGGGCCAAAGCATGAGCCACTGGCAGTGATCCCACTGCTCTTAGCAGCACAGCCACCACACCTTTTTACATGCACCAAGAACAGACTCCTGCAGCTTCTATGGCTGCAGGCTGTTGCTGCTGAGACCGATACACCTGTGGCTGTTGCCACTAAAAGCCACCCCACCCTCCCAAGCAGCAGGGCTGCAGCACAAGGATCTAGAAAAGCAAGAACAACCTGAAATTAGTAGAATAAAACAAACAATAAAGATCAGAGAAAAAAATAAATGAAATTGAGGCTTTAAAAATACAGAAAGTCTACAAAACAAAAAGTTGGCTTTTTGAAAGGACAAACAAAGGCAACAAACCTTTAGTGAGACTAAGAAAAAGAGAAGACCTAAATAAATAAAACTAGAAATGAAAGCGAAGCCATAACAATTGAGACCTCAGAAATACAAAGAATCATTAGACACTGTTATGAACAACTATACACCAACAAATTGAAAAACCTAGAAGAAATGGATAACTTCTTGGACACATACAATCTACCAAGATTGAAACATGAAAAAAATGGAAAACCTCAATACACCAACAGTAAGTAACAAGATTGAAGCTGTAATAAGTCTCCCAACAAAGGAAAGTCCAGGAATTGATGGCTTCACTGCTGAATTCCAAACATTTCAAGAAAAACTAGTAATAATTCTACTCAAACTCTTCAAAAATATTGAAGAGCGGAGAATACTTCCAAACTCATTCTATGTGACTAGCATTATCCTGATATCAAAATGAGACAAGAACACAATGAAAAAAGAAAACTACAGGCCAATATCACTGATGAACATAGATAAAAAAGTTCTCAGCAAGATACTAGCGAACTGAATTCGACAACACTTTAAAAAGATCATTCATCATGATCAAATGGGATTCATCCTAGGGATACAAGGATGATTCAACATATACAAATCAATAAATGTGATACATGACATTAACGGAACCAAGAATAAAAATCATATGATTTCAATAGATGCTATAAAAGCATTCAATAAAATCTACCATCCTATTATGATAAAAATCCCTGACAAACTAGATATAGAAAGAACATACCTCAAAATAATAGAGGCATATATGACAAACCCACAGCTAGCATCATTCTGATGGCAGAAAAATTGAAAGCCTTTCCTCTAAGATCTGAAACAAGACAGGATGCTCACTTTTATGACTTTTCTTCAACATAACACTGTAAGTCCTGGCCAGAGCAATTAGGTAAGAGGAAGAAATAAAGGGCACTCAAATTGGAAAGGAAGAAGTCAAATTTGCCTTGTTTGCAAACATGATCTTATATGTAGAAAAGCATAAAAACTCCACCAAAAAACTGTTAGAACTGATAAATTCAGTAAAGTTGCAGGATATAAAATCAACATACAAAAATCAGTAGCATTTATTTATGTCAACAGCAAAACATCTGAAAAATAAATCAAGGAAGTAATCCCACTTACAATAGCTACAAAGAATATAAAATACCTTCAATTAATCAACGAAGTGAAAGATCTGTACAAGGAAAACTATAAAACATGGATGAAAGAAATTGAAGAGGACACAAAAAAATGGAAAAATATTCCATGCTCACGGATTGGAAGAATGTTTTTAAAATGACAATTCTACCCAAAGCAACTTATAGATTCAATGCAATTCCTATAAAAATGACATTCTCCACAGAAATAAAAAAAACAAACCTAACATTTATACGGAACCACAAAAGATCCCAACTAGCCAAAGCAACCCTGAGACAAAAGGACAAAGTGGGAGGCATTATATTACCTGATTTTAAAAATCATACAAAACTAGAGTAACCAAATCCGCTTGGTGTTGGCATAAAAACAAACAGACCATTGGAACAGAATAGACAACCCAGGTACAAAATCATGCATTTATAGTCAACTCATTTCAACAGAGGTATCAAGAACACACAATGGGCCGGGCGCGGTGGCTCAAGCCTGTAATCCCAGCACTTTGGGAGGCCGAGGCGGGCGGATCACAAGGTCAGGAAATCGAGACCACAGTGAAACCCCGTCTCTACTAAAAAAAAAATACAAAAAATTAGCCGGGCGCGGTGGCGGGCGCCTGTAGTCCCAGCTACTCAGGAGGCTGAGGCAGGAGAATGGCGGGAACCCGGGAGGCGGAGCTTGCAGTGAGCCGAGATCGCGCCACTGCACTCCAGCCTGGGCGACAGAGCGAGACTCCGTCTCAAAAAAAAAAAAAAAAAAAAAAAAAAAAAAAAAAAAAAAAAAAAAAGAACACACAATGGAAAAAGGACATCTTTTTAGTAAATTGTGCTGGAAAAACCAGATAACTATATGCAGAGTAATGAAATTAGACATTAGTCTCTCACCATATACAAAAATCCAATCAAAATAAAGACTAAAATCCAAGACCTAAAACTATGACACTACTAGAAGAAAACATTAAGGAAACACCCCAAGACATTGGTCTAGGCAAAGATTTTTTGTGCAAGACCTCAAAAGCACAGGCAACTAAAGCATAACTAGACAAATAAATTCCATAAAGCTAAAAACCTTCTGCACAGCAAAGGAAACAATGAAGTGAAGAGACAGCTCAAGAATAGAATATCTGCAAACTATTCATTTGACAAAGGATTAATAACCAGAATATATAAGGAGTTCAAACAACTCAATAGCAGATGAACAAATCATCAAATTTAAAAATGGACAAATGACCTGAATAAACAAGCAAAAAAAGAAGACATACAAATGGTCAATCAGTATGTGAAAAAATGCTCAATATCACTAATCAGAGAAATGCAAATCAAAACCACAATGAGACATCATCTCACCTCCGTTAAAATGGCTTTTATAAAAAAGACAGCGACAGCCAATAGCAGATGCCAGAGAGGATGTGGATAAAGGCCAACCCTCATACACTGTTGGTGGTAATGTAAATTAGTACAGCTACTATGGCAAGCTGCATGGAGGTTTCTCAAAAAACCAAAAACAGAACTACTATATGATCCAGCAACTCTACTATTGGGCATATATCCCGAAGAAATCAATATATCAAAGAGCTATTTGCACTCCCATGTTTATTATAGCACTAATCACAATAGCCAAAATATGGAATCAAGCTAAGTGCCCATTAGTGGATGGATAAAGAAGATATAGTATACATCTGACAAAGGTCTAATACCCAGAATCTACAAGGAACTTAAGTTTACAAGAAAAAAACACCCCATCAAAAAATAGGCAAAGAATATGAACAAAAGAAGATATTTATGTGGTCAAAAAACATGAAAAAAAGTTGAACATCATTGATCATTAGAGAAATGCAAATCAAAACCACAATGAGATAGATACCATCTCATGCCAGTCAGAATGGCAATTATTAAAAAGTCAAGAAACAATAGATGCTAATAAGGCTGTGAAGAAATAGGAACACTTTTACACTGTTGGTGAGAATGTAAATTAGTTCAACCATCGTGGAACACAGTGCAGCGATTCCTCAAAGATCTAGAACCAGAAACATGATTTGACCTAGCAGTCCCATTACTGGGTATATACCCAAAGGAATATATGTCATTCTACCATAAAGACACATGCACATGTATGTTTATTGCAGCACTATTTACAATAGCAAAGACATGAAACCAACCAAAATGCCCATCAATGATAGACTGGATAAATTAAATGTGGTACATATACACCATAGAATACCATGCAGCCATAAAAAGGAATGTGATCATGTCCTTTGCAGGGACATGGATGAAGCTGGAAGCCATCATCCTCAGCAAACTAACACAAGAAGAGAAAACCAAACACCGCATGTTCTCACTTGTAAGTGGGAGTTGAACAATGAGAACACATGGACACAGGGAGGAGAACAACACACACCAGGGCCTGTTGAGGGGTGGGGGCTGAGGAGAGGGAACATAGATGACAGGTTACTAGGTGCAGCAAATCGCCATGGCACACGTGGATACCTATGTAACAAACCTGCAAGTTCTGCACATGTATCCTGGAACTTAAAGTAAAATTTTAAAAAAGAAAATGTGGTATTTATACCCAGTGGAATACTTTTCAGTCATAAGAATGAAATCCCGTAATTTGCAGCAACATGGATGGAACTGGAGGTTATTACATTAAGTGAAATAAGCCAAGCATAGAAAGACAAATATTGCATATTCTCACTTATATGTGGGAACTAAAAAAGTGGGTTTCCTGAAGACAGACTAACGGTTACTAGAGATGCAAGAGTGGCAAGGAAGATTAAGAAAGGTTGATTAATGGGTACAAATACAAAGTTTAATAGAAGAAATAAGACATTATTTGATAGATCAGTAGGATGACTATAGTTTACAGTAACTTGTTGTATATTTCAAAATAGCTTGAATCTGTCTCCCAGGTTCAAGCAATTCTTCTTCCTCAACCTCTTGAGTAGCTGGGATTACAGGCATGTGCCACCACTCCCGGCTAATTGTTGTATCTTTTTTAGCAGAGGTGGGGGTTTTGCCATATTGGCCAGGCTTGTCTCGAACTCCCAACCTCAAGCAATCTGCCCACCTCGGCCTCCCAAAGTGCTGGGATTACAGCATGAGCCACCGCGCCTGGCCCACTTTTTCTTCTTTATTTTTTTAATTTTAGTTTTTAAATTGATACATAATACATATACGTATTTTGGGGTGCAATCATGATAATTAGTACCTTCATATAATTATCATGATTCAAGCCTCTCTTGCAGTGAGCCAAGATTGTGCCACTGCACTCCAGCCTGGGTGACAAAGTGAGACTCTGTCTCAAAAAACAACAACAACAAAAAAAGTGGACTTCAAAAGGTGCTATCAGAGGTAAAAAGATATTTTATTATAATAAAAAGACAGATTAATCACAAGATACAATAACCATCAATGTATATGTGCCTAATAAAACAGCTTCAAAAAATCAAAAGAGAAAAAACAAAACAAAAGAGCTTCAAAATGTATTAAGTAAAATCTGAGCGCTAAAGAGAGAAATAGACAAATCCACAATCATAACTGGAAATTTTAACAGCATTCTTTCAGTAATTTATGAAATAACCAGACACAAAAATCAATAAGACTATAAAAGATCTGAAGGACTCTATCAACTACCTTGATCTAATACATATTTAGAGAACACTACAAAGACAGCAGAATGCACGTTCTTTCAAGTGCACGTGCAACATTCAGCAGGATAGACTGCAAATAAGTCTCAGTAATGGTTTAAAAACTAAAATCTTAAAAAGTATGTTCTTTAACCATAAAGAAATTAAAGTAGATATCAGTAACAGTAAGATATCCAGAAAGTCCCAAATATTTGGAAAGTAAACAATATACTTCAAAATAATCAACTGGTCAAAGAAGAAATTACAAAGTAAGTTAGAAAATATGTCAAAGCTATAACGAAAATACAAGATATAAAAATGTGAGGGATTCATTCAAAGTCATGCTTAGATTAAGGAAATTTATAGCCTTTTTATCTGTCTTATTTAAAAATAATGGTTTAAAATTGATTTTTCAAGCTTAAGAATTTAGAAAAAGAAGAGTAAATTAAATAAAAAGGAGGTAGAAGGAAGAAAATAAAAAGCAGAAATCAATGCAACAGAAAATAGGAAACAACAGTGAAGATTAACAAAGCCAAATGTTGTTTCACTGAACAGATTAATAAAATGGATATACTCCTAATAAGACCAATCAAGAAAAAAAGAGAGATAACACAAGTTACCAATATCAAAAATAGAAGAGGTTATAACACTACAGATCCTACAAACTTTTAATGATTAATTCAAGCAATAACTCAGGTGAAATTATCCAGCACAAGTTCCTGGAAATAAGCAACTTATCAAAATTGATACAAGAAATAGAAAATCTGAACTGCCCTATATTGATTAAAGAAATGGAATTCATAATTTAAAAAATCAATTCATAAAGAAAGCTGCATCAAACATATAAAGCGTATAGGAAAAAACCTAACAAAATATGGATAAAACCTATATAGAGAAAATTATAAAAAATAGTTGAACATTAAAGAAGGCCTAAATAAATAAATATACATTATGTCTTAGTAGGTGTATATGTATGATATCTCATCTTTTTTAAAAAAGGTTCTCTAATTTTATTACATTGTAGTTAGAAAATTCTTTAATATTTAATACCTTAAAATATTTATTGAGACTAGCTTTTTGACCTGGCAGGTGGTCCATTTTTGTAATTTGCCATGGGTGCTGACCTATATCCTTTAATTACACCTTCTTTACTGGTTGGAAGCAGTTTTCATTGTATATCTGCCATGCCATTTATTAATTATGCTAAAATGTTTATGTCTTACTAATTTTTTTTTGCCTGTTAGCTCTAGTTAACATAAATAGTAATTTGAAAAAGAATCAGATTAAATTATCTCATTTTCATTGTGAACTTGTCAACTTTGTAATGCTGTTATTTTTAGCTGTATTTTGAAACTGTTAATATGTTAATAGTTGCCTAATGGTTCATAGCGGTTGTATGTATTTGGTAAATTGTTTTTGTTTTAAATAATTATATAGTAACCTCTATTCTCCAAATAACTGTTATCATTTTAAAAACAAATATTAATCTTTAATCAATAGGAATACACCAGCATTCTTTTGGCTAGTATTTGTCCAGTTCACTTTTTCTTTTCAATTTCATCCTTTCTGTGCCCTTAGGTTTTAGATGTGTCTCTGGTAAATAGCATATGAAATCTGAAAATATTTTAACTAAAATGTTAAGTTCATTTATAGTTTTATTGTGATAATTCACACATTTGGATTTATGTCTACCATTTTATTTTGTTATTCCCGTTAAAATGCTTTTTCTCTAGGCTCATTCCTGAATTCTATGAGAATGAATGAGTTTTTAAACGGCGTTTTCTCTCTTTCTAATTTTAGAAGACAATATGCCTTTTCTGATTAATAATTTTCCTTAAATTTTAACATGTATTCTTGATATTTTTCCTTATGAATGGTCATTTAGATGAGTGCTAAATTGTAGATTTTAGTTATTTTCTCTTAACACTTACTATTTCTTTGTCCTCTGTCCTCTGTTGCTGCTTTTCACAGTTTCATTTACTTGGGAGGCAGACCCTGAGATGGAAATGTATGTATAAAACATTTATTAGATAGCACTATGGAGATCAACATCTGTGGAAGGGAGGAAAAAGAAACAGGATTGGACAGAAGGAGAAGTGGAGCTGCAATGTAGACCCAGTGATGGCCTCAGGAGACTCTGCAGGGAGTGCTGGAGCTGAGATGGCTCTTAAGAGTTCTCTCAATTTGAGGCAACGAGATTGAGCTTTTTAGCACTGGATTGATCAGTCATTGGATGTTGGCTGTTCCTGTAAGAAGGCATGACCTTGGGAAAAGCAGTTTTATTTAGCTGAAACAGTTCCTAAACAGGGCTGAAAGGTGAGCGCCTTCTTCCAGCAGCATACCAGCAGCTTGAGAGTAAGTCCTACAATCCTGAAGAAGGACCTGGATGGCAAATCCTGACATTTATAAAGCCTATCCCTTGTGCTACTGAAATTCACTTCCTTCATAGGGGTTCTGGAAGCAGATCCTCCAGGATTCCAGTGGACCTCTCTTCCTAGGAGAAATCCAGATTAGTGGGAAAAACTGTCTCTCACCACTGCAGCTGGCCTCAGAGTCACAACTGAGTCACAATCTTCTTCCTCTCCACTATCCATTCTAGATTCCTCTAACCTTCTACTAGCACCTCTCCTGATTGGGTGACTAACTCAATCACCATGACTCATTCCCTGAGGGGTCTGAGCCCCTGGTCACTGCCCTTCTCAAGCTGAGGTAGCTGTCTTGCCCAGTTATGATCAAAATTGGGCAAGGAATTCCCAAGGAGGCACCAAAGTGGATCTGCTACATGCCCCACATATTCCTCCATACTCCCACATTTTGTACCAGCAGTCCTACCTCTTCTAGGTGATCAGGGTCAATCACTCCTGACAAGATGGTAACTCCTCTTCTTGCTTGCTGGTGCCTTGGCACAAGAAATAGAATTACCATAGTGGTGGTCATAGTTTATAGTTAAATGGAACTCTTCTTGTGAACCCTGATGAAAATATCCCCCATTTGGGAACCCACAGAGCCAAGAATTGTGGCACAAGGAGTACAAATTCCCCAAGTGGTAAGGTTGCCAGATAAAATACAGGATGCCCAATTAAATTTTAATTTCAGATAAATAACCATCTTTTAAAAGTATAAGTATGTTCCAAATATTGCATGGGACATATTTAAAAATTTGTTTACCTGAAATTCAAATTTAACTGAGTTTCTACATTTTTATTTGTTAAATTTATGTCCACCCTACTAGGTACATCACTGGAAATGATGCTAAAGAGGGCTCCTTGGTTCTCAGATGCTGAGCTAACACTTCTGTTGTGCCTTTACAAGGTGATTTCATCACTCTTTTGGGAATGATAGAACCAGTCAATAATCATGGGTCCTTCCTGTACTATTTCTAGTATAAAGTGAGTCTCTTGCTTTGATGCAATATTGTATGATATTCTGAGCTACTGATCATACTCTGTAAGCCCTCAAATAGTGGTGCTGGTTGAGTCACTGAAGGCAGGAAAGGGAAGTTCATTCCCAGAGTATTTACTCATGTCAAAATGAATCATTGCCACTTTCAAGGGGTAAAGTTTCCAAAGTAGTAAACTTGACATTAAGTGACAGGCTGGTCTCAAGAGATACTACTGTTCGCCGATTGGACATTGGGCAGTGTCAATAGTTAAATCAGCCTTGGTAAGTGGGAGCATGTTTTGTTGAGCTCTTGCATAGACTATACTAGCTACCATGGCTGCCACTTTATTAGTGCATCTAGGGTGCCAGCTTTGGGGTATCTGATGACAGAGGATGACTGCCATCAGCTTGTTGTAATTCCGTCTACTTGACTGTTCAGCTTCTGTCTTGATGGATGTTCTCTGATGGACACTACCATGTGATACAAAGGCCTTCAGTCTTTGTGCCTACTCCTGTTTGTCCCATCTATCCTAGGCTTCCCTGACTCTCACCTTCTAGTGTTTTTCCTTCCAGACCCCTGATTAGTTGGCCAAGGCATGTGTCACTGCTCATGAGTGTTTGTATAGTCAAATCTTACTAAATTCATGATAGGGATTTCCTCTGGGGAGAAGAATGGTGAGTGGGATTAGAGGTTAGAGGTTAAGAAAATTTCAATTTTATTTACAAAGCTTTACTTTTATTTAAAAACAGACTTGTAGAAAAAAATGACAAAATGGCAATGATGATAGTAAATGTATCATTTTATCTCTGGACTTCACTGGACAAAAAGACCCAAGAATGGGGATTTCCCCATCTCATGGTCATTGTCATCAAGGCAGTTGGGATGAATGAAAAAAAGTACACACCTAGGAGACTGAGAATGCCTTTTGGCTTTATACAAAATATGTTACCTTTGGAAAATTAATTTATACCTCTGGCTATCACTTTCCTTGTCCATAAAACATAGTTACCAAGGCTCTATCAGACCCAGTATTAGATAAATACTTATATGGATTTCTATGTGCTGTGCTTCTATGGGAATGCCTGGCTGTATATTAGGGCTATAAAGTTTTTCTTGGATATGGTGTCTATGATTTTAAAGAGCTATGGGACCACACTGATGAATGACTGGATAAAGAAACTGGTATATAATGGAATATTCAGCTCTAAAAGAGAATGTGATCTTGCTATTTTCCACAACATGGATGAGTTTGGAGGGCATTATGTTAATGTAAATAAGCCAGACACAGAAAGAAAAATATTGCATTATATAATGAAATCTGATATGTGGAATATAAAAAACAAAGAAATTCACACATACAGAGAAACAAAGCAGTGGTCACCAGGGGTGTGGGATGGAGGGGGCGAGGAAAGGAAGAGACGTGGGTCAGAGGATACAAAGTAATAGAGGAGAGTGGCCAAGATGGCCAGCTAGAAGCAGCTAATGTGTGTGGCTCTCACGGAGAGGAACAGAAGGGGTGAGTAAGTACAACACCTTCAGATGAAACATCCAGGTACTCGGATTGGGACTAATCAAGGAAACAACTTGACCCATAAAGAACGAAAAAAACCAAGACAGGACAACTGCCCACCTGGGAGCAACAGGGGATCTTCCCCCAACCAGGGAAGTGGTGAGTGAATGAGCAACCCTGGAAACCACGCTTCTCCCATGTATCTTTGCAACCTTTGGGTCAGGAGATCTCCTTGTGGACCACTCCACCAGGGCCTTCAGTCTTCAGTCTGACAGAGCTGTGTGGAGTCTCAGCAGAGCAGACACTCAGGCATGTGTGGAGACCCTGGAGCCTTAGATACTCAGGCTTTCCAGCAAAAGTAGCTGCAACTCCGGCAAAGTGGGAGGTTATATTCCTGTACATATCTCTAGGAAAGGGACTGAATCCAGGGGGCTGAGCAGCAATGGCCCACACGCTCCACTTCCACAGCATCTCACAAGACAAGACCCACTGGCTTGAAATTCTAGCCAGCTACTAGTTGCAGTATTGCACCTCCCTAAGAAAGAGCTCCGAAGGGAAGGGGTGGGCCACTACCTTTGCCATTTGGACCACTTAGCCATTCCAGCCTTTGGGCTTCAGAGTGTGTGAGGCGACCAGGGGCTGAAGTGGACCCCCAGCAGAGCACAGCTGCTCTACCAACACGTGGCCAGACTGCTTTTTCAAGTGGGTCCTGATCCTGTTCCTCCTGACCAGGTGGGAACTCTCAACTGGGATCTCTAGCCACTTCCTACAGGTGCCTTTGGGCCAGCAACAGGTCCATACCTCCCTGGGACAATACTCCCAGAGAGGAGGACAGGCTGCCATTTTTGCTCTCTCGCAGCCTTCACTGGTGACACCTCCAGGTTCTGAAAAATCTGAGGTGACTAGGGACCCCAAGCATACTGCAGCAGCCCTGTGGAAAAGTGGCCATACTATAATGTGGGTGGCCATTCCCATATCTCCTCACTGAGCAGGTCCCCCACACCTGGGCCTCCAGCCACCCACCACCAGGGTTAGTGAGCCATTACCTGCTCAGCAACTTTCTAGAGCCTCCAGGGGCAACTGAGTCTCTCTGCCATTGCCTCTGCAGTGGAACTGTCCTTGCCACCCTCAGACTAAGAAAGGAGCAAAGACCCTAAGTTCCTTATCCAAACCTCCAACAACCTGCAGTCAACCCAAAGAAAGGAGGCCAGTCCATCTCCCACATGTCCTACACTCTCCCTATGGCTCATCACCAGACAAGGAACCCCTGGCTTGGGCCCACAGCCTCCATCTTGGGCTGACTGTACTGAGTGATTGCTGACCTGGATCTCTCTGGGGAAGAGACCCTAGGAGTCAAGTAAATGACACTTGGCCACAACCACTACTAAGATCTCTTCCTCTGCTGCCTCTAGCAGGAACATAAACACTGAGATCACCCCAGAGCTGTAGTGGGCAGCCCAGGAGGACCAAGTCGTGAACTACATGCTTAACAGGCAGAGGAACCCATACTTTCAGAGCACTGAGAGGGAACACGGCTGCAACTGTGAGGAAACGTAGGGGAGCCACACAACTGAGCAAGAATCTACCAACTGACCAATAAGTGCCAGCTGCTGGATCATACCCCAAAGCTTCAACACCAAAAATAACTCAATAACATACCCCACTCTGAAACCAGACATAAGAAGTCATCTTCAAATAAAGACTGTATATTAGTCTGTTTTCATGCTGCAGATAAAGACATACCCAAGAATGGGAAGAAAAAGAGGTTTAATTGGACTTACAATTCCACATGGTTGAGAAGGCCTCAGAATCATGGTGAAAGGTGAAGGGCACATCTTACATGGTGGCAGCAAGAGAAAATGAGGAAGAAGCAAAAGTGGAAATCCCTGATAAACCCATCAGATCTCATGAAATTTATTCAGTATCACAAGAATAGCACAGGAAAGACTGGCCTCCATGATTCAATTACCTTCCCCTTGGTCCCTCCCACAACATGTGGGAATTCTGGGAGATACAATTCAAGTTGAGATTTGGGTAGGGACACAGCCAAACCATATCGGAACATACACAAAGCCTTGGCTCAGTGAAACCATAAAAGAAGTCTATTGACTGTACTCAATCTACACTGCAGTTAAAGAAACACCCACAGGCAGAGATGAGAAAGAACCAATGCAAGAACTCCAGTAACTCAAATGGCCAGAATGTCATATGTCCTCCAAACAACTGCACCAGTTCTCCAACAAGAGTTTTTAAGGAGGCTGACCTGGCTGGAATGACATAAATAGAGTTCACAATATGGATAGGAGCAAAGATCATCGAGATTCAGGAAGATGGCAAAACTCAATTCAAGGAAAATAAGAATCACAATAAAGTGATACAGGAGCTGAAGGATAAAATAGCTGATATAAAAAAGAACCTAAATGGTCTGACAGAGCTGAATAACACATTACAAGAATTTCACAATGCAATCACAAATATTAACAGCAGAATAAACCAAGGTGAGGAAAGAATTTCAGAACTTGAAGACTGGTTCTCTGAAATAAGACTGTCAGGCAAAAGTAAAGAAAAAAGAATAAAAAGGAATGAACAAAACCTCTGAGAAGTATGAGATTATATAAAGAAGCCAGATCTACAAATCACTAGCATCCCTGAAAGAGAGGGGAAAAAAGCAAACAACCTGGAAAACACATTTCAGAATACTGTCCGTGAAAACTTCCCCAACCTTGCTAGAGAGGCCAACAGTCAAATTCAGGAAATACAGAGAACTCCTGCAAGATTCTACACAAGAAGATCATCCCCAAGACACATAACTGTCAGATTTTCCAAGGTCAAAATGAAAGGAAGGATGTTAAAGAAAGAGAAAAAGATTAAAAAAAAAAAAAAGACAAGGAAGGGCATTACTTAATAGTAAAAGGTTCATCCAACAAGAAGACCTAACTACCCTAAATATATATGCACCCAACACAGGAGCACTCAGATTCATAAAGCAATTTCTTAGAGACCTACAGAGAGACATAGACTCCCACAGAATAATAGCAGGAGACTTCAACATTCCACTGACAGTATTAGACAGATCATTGAGACAGAAAATTAACAAAGATATTCAGCACCTAAACTCAGCATTGGATCAAATGGATCTGATAGACCTTTACAGAAGTCTCCACCCAAAAATAACAGAATATACATGTGATGATAAGAATGTATATTCTGTTGTGGGCATTTAGTGCTATGAATTTCCCTCTTAACACCGCCTTAGCTGTGTCCCAGAGATTCTGGTATGTTGTATCTTTGTTCTCACTATTTTCAAATAACTTCTTGATTTCTGCCTTAATTTCATTGTTCACCCAAAAGTCGTTCAGAAGCATGTTGTTTAATTTCCATGTAATTGTATGGTTTTGAGCACTTTTCATTGTGTTGACTTCTATTTTTACTGCACTGTGGTCTGAGAGCATATTTAGCATAATTTTGCTTATTTTATATTTGTTGAGGATTGTTTTATGTACAATTATGTGGTTCAATTTTTTGTCTATTATTTCTTTCATTTTGTTCATTATTTCTTTTCATCTTCATTGTTTAATTTGCTGTTGATGTGGCCATCCTGGATGTAGGATGGACCCCACCCAAAATTTGGTTCAATTGTTGAGACTGCTGATGCCACAAACATACCAAGAAGGTAAGAAAATATTTATTACTTACTTAATTGAGGTCTCTGGGGAAAGCAGGGCAGGCCTTTCAAGCAGGTTCCAGATGGCTCAAGAGAGCAGCTAAAGGAGACTGGCTTGCAATTTTTATCATGATTAGAAGGTGGAGCTAGGATAAGAGTTACTACATGTGGGACGGGGTTTGTGTGCCAGCAGCAAAGAAAACACCTAGGCTTTCTTATCTCCTTTCCCAGATGTGAGACAGAAGAGGAAGGAAGTGAGGCTTAAGAGCTGTCAATAGTCTTACTTCAAAAAATGGAGTCAGACTACTGCAATTCACCTCTAATGTTTCACTGAAATATGCCATGTTTCAATACATTAAATTGAATTTGAACTTGTTTATGTAAGTCATTATGGCACTCTATGAGGCCTGCAAGGAGAATAAAAGTTCTGTTGAAAGCCTTATTCAAGAGCTTAGCATTGTGTATTTTGAAATGAGTGCCTCGATCAGGCACTGTATTGTGGCTTTAGTAGGTGAGACATATAGAACCTCGATTTCTATTTGGGTATCTGTGAGGTAAGAGATTCCCAGCATTATTTACCCCAAAGAGGGTAACTTTGGATGAGGAATTTTGGTGCCATTGGCCATACCAGACAACTAGATCATTAGCAATGAATGGTCCAAGAGTATATAAAAATGTGCAGATGAGGCCTACTGTTGGCCAGGGCATCCAAGGCTATGATGACTGCTTGAGATTTGGTCAATTGTGCTGACTCTTGGGTCCCATCTTTTATCAAGGACATCCTGATTAAGGGATGAAAAGCAGCAATTCATCAGCAAGTTCCATCATATGTGATGGTGATGATGTCATCCATAAATGTATGAATTCTCATTGCTGTTCACCGAGTTGACCCCAAGGGTTCCCCAGGTAACCAAAGACTTTGGAAGAAGGATGACCTCCTCTAGCACTGTGGCATCTGGCAAACGGACTGAAGATAGAGGAGGCCACTACTGCCTAAAAATGTGATATTCCAGAGGCCTGGGCTTGGTTCTGTTCCATAGCAAGGAGGCTTTAGTAGTTGTGCTGAGCTTGAAGGATGCTACTTAAGGACCAAAGAATAATGGGAAGCTGAATATTGAGGGCCACAAACTCAGGACCTATGAGAGACAGTCTTTGTTTCTGGCATGTAGCCAGTGATTACCACTGTAATGGTAGCTAGCACAGCATAAAGAGGAGCAGTTTGTTTCATCAGAAGCTCATGGTCAACTTATGGCCATCATGAGAAGTCCAGAATTTCTAGGAGGAATGAGAGGAAGTTGCTAAAGCCTTCCTAATAAGGAAGTTTCTTGGGGACACTAACAGGAGGGACTGTTTTATTATAACTTAAGACAGATTTTTGGGCCTTTTGTTGGAGGGGCACCATTCAAAGGTGGGCTGATTTGCAAGTAATAGTATAAGTAGGCTTAAATAAAATTTGTAAACAAGGATGATATAGTTTGTATGTTTGTTCCCTCCAAATCTCATATTGAAATGTCACCTCCAATGTTCAAGGTGGACCTACTGGTAGGTGTTTTGGTCATGGGAGTAGATCCCTCATGAATGTCTTGGTGCTGTCCTGTGGTAATGAGTGAGTCCTGCTCTATTAGTTTGCATGAGAGCTGGTTGTTTAGAAGAGCTTGGCATCTCTCTCTTCCTCCTTCTCTCGCCAGGTGATGCGCCTGTTCCTTCATCTTCTGCCATGAGTAAAAACTTTCCAAGGCCTCACAAGAAGCCAAGCAAATGCTGGTACCATGCTTGTACATCCTGCAGATCTGTAAGCCAAATAAACCTCTTTTCTTTATAAATTACTCAGCCTCAGCTATTCCTTTATAACAATGCCAAATGGACTAACATAAGGATGATGTTGCCTCCAGAACCCAAAAACGCCTAAAGGATGTTGGGCTTGTTTTAATGTTGTAGGTGCTGAGAGTATCAATAACTTTTTCTTGATAATGTAAGAATAGAGCAGCTCTCAGTTTAGCAAATAATTTTCAGGAATTTAGCTGAGGTAGCTGGCCTAGCTCTATGTGGGTCAATGGCCTGTCCTCTTTTCATTAATTCTTTTATGAACATTTGTATGTCCTAAATTAGTATGTCAAATACATCTCCTTGGAGGAAGATGTCATGAGTGTAAGGTCATACCTGTGTTCCTGGAGAAAACTGGATGCAGCAGTTAAGATTTTGTCTGCAAAGATTGTGTGTGATGGCAGTGTCCCTTCAGAGATGAAGGCAAATTGGCTGAGAGGCTGTTGAAATAGGCATGGTACAGAATAGATTAGTCAAATGTATAGTAGTAAAATATTTACCAACTGCTAATTGAATGGAATCAGTAATGTCAGTAACACTGGCTATGGAGGCCTTAATGGATGAGACTACGGTATTAAGTTTGCAGGAATCTACTGTGAGGCATCATGCATTCTTTCCAAGTTTAAGAACAGGCCAAATTGGACTATTAAGCAGAGAAATGGGATAATCACCCCTTCTTTAACTAGGTCTCATGTCACAAGTTTCAATCCTTGAAGGCCCTGTTTTAATTTACACTGGGTTGTATTAACCCTTTTAGCTGAGAGGATGGACTATGGGGTCCTATTTTGTCAAACAATTCATAAATGCCAAAGACTTCTTTTAATTCATTAGTTATTGGGTCAGAGCATCCATGCCCACTATGGGAATTTTAGGGCAATGGGTGCTATGACAATAGGGAATTGAGCAGGACAATGGCTCTTACGGTTAAGGTGAAACATATGTATATGTCATTTATTTTATATTTAGGAGCTCTCCTACATTTAGTTTAAATTTAAATTTAAATTTAGTGAGATTGCTATAAATTATAAATGTAAGTTGAGCCCTGGTATTGATGTAAGGCCATGAAAATTGGCCGATTTGTGCATTTCAGATGTTAAAGTTAATTCAGAACCTATGCTGCAGAGGCACAGAAGCAACCAGACCCCTTTTAATCTTTATGTTGCATAAATTCTTTTAGTACATTTTGTCCAATTGGGCGAAATTGTAGAGCTCTTCAGTTTTTTGTTTCTTCCCCTTGCATCCAGCTTTTTTAATTTTTTAAATAGAGTTTCACTCTTGTTGCCCAGGCTGGAGTGCAATGGCGCCATCTCGGCTCACCATAACCTCTGCCTCCCAGGTTCAAGCAATTCTCCTGCCTCAGCCTCCTGAGTAGCTGGGATTACAGGCATGCACCACCACACCTGGCTAATTTTGTATTTTTAGTAGAGACGGTGTTTCTCCATGTTGGTCAGGCTGGTCTCAAACTCCCAACCTCATGTGATCCACCTGCCTTGGCCTCCCAAAATGCTGGGATTACAGGCATGAGCCACTGCACCCAGCCACATCCAGTTTTTGTTTTTGTTTTTTTTTCCTTTTTTAAAAACTTAATACAAACTTGTATTAATTGCAGCTAGTTGAGTGAATGCCATATTCCAATGAGGTCATTATGTTAATACACATGGATTAATATTCAATATAAGACTCTCCTCTTTTTTAACTTTGCAAACACTTCTTTTATAAGGCAAATCTAGCATTCTTTTTAAGTGCAAATTTGAGTTCTTCCTTTTTAAATAATTTATTTTGTCAATAGGCAGATACTTATATTTTTATTGTATATAACAGGATATTTTGAAGTATATATACACTGTGAAATGGTCAAATCTAGCTAATTAACAAATGTATCACTCACATAGCCATCATTTTTCTGCTGAGAACACACAACATCTACTCTTTTTACATTTCTCAATAATACAACATATCATCATTAACTGCTGTACAATAGATCTCTTGAAATGTATTCCTCCTATCTAATTGTAATTAGATATCCCTCCACCAACATCTCCCCACTCACCCCTCCCCACTAACCACTTAGCCTCTGGTAACCACCATTATACTCTCCACTTCTATGAGATCGATTTTTTTAGATTCTACACATGAGTCACTAGCCTCTCTTCCCTACTCTTCTTTCTTCCTTGATACAAGTGACCGCCAATGGGGCCATATATTGTACAGGGTAGGGTCTTTCCTCTGAGAGATCTACAGAATGAGGGCCAATGCCTATTTGAGCCATCCAAGCAATTGGTTGGTCACAAGGTAAGAGTGCTTCCTTCAAGTCTAGTGTGAGTCATGGCTTATGCTGGAATTGAGACAAATGATTCAAGCCAAGATGCACAGGTAGGTTCAGGCAGAGACACATGACCCAGTGATACATTAAGGAGGGCCCCAAGCTTGTCCTCTCTCCCTAAATGCCAATTAAATACTAAAAAAAACAAAATCTGACTTAGGCCAGTTAAATCTGTAACAAAGGCTCAATAAAATTTAGCAAATGTAGTACAAAGCAGCACAGCTCAAAGAGTCAGCTAGTAAGCTGGAAACAGCTCAAAGTGCATAATTGCTAACAGGTGGCAAAGCCTATTAATAAGCTAACCTAAGATAAGACAGACCCCGGTCATTGTCTAGATATCATGCTTTCTGTGCTAACTGTTGTGACCATTCCACAGAGTCAGGATGAACTCTTACCCAAAATTTGACTTGAATGTTAAGACTGCTTATACTGAATACATACCAAGAGGGCATGAAAAGAAGCATTACATAATAAGGCTTTCTTGGAGAGCATGACAGACCTTCCAAGCTGGTCAAAAAATGGCTTGAGAAACCAGGAAAAGGAGACTGGCTTGGAATTTTTATGGTAGTTAGATGGTGAGGCTGGGATGAGGGTTCCCACATGCAGGAAGGGGCTTATGTGGCAATAAAGAAGGACATAGCTAGGGCTTCTTATTAGCTTGCCCAGATGTGGGGCAGAAGAGAAAGAGGTGAGGTTTAAAAGCTGTCAGCAATCAAACATCAAAAAATGTAGTGAGCTCTTTTCTAGTTCCATATGAATTTTAGAATAGTTTTTTCTAATTCTGTGACAAATGACATTGGCAGAATGATAGAAATAGCATTTAAAATCTGTAGATTGCTTTGGGTGGTATGACCATTTTAATGATATTGATTCTTCCAATCCATGAACATGGAATGTTGTCCCATTTGTTTGTGTCACGTATGACTTCTTTCAGCAGTGTTTTGTAATTCTCCTTGTAGCGATCTTTCACTTCCTTGGTTAGCTGTATTCTTAGGTTTTTTTGTTTGTTTGTTTGTTTGTTTTTTTCATTGTGAATGGGATTATGCTCTTGATTTGGCTCTCAGCTTGAGAGTATATTGGTATACAGATATACTACTGATTCTTTTACATTAATTTTGTATCCTGAAACCTTACTAAAGTCACTTATCAGTTCTAAGCAATCCTAAGCAAGAAGAACAAGGGAGGAGGTATAGTTTGAAGTTACCTGACTTCAAACTATACTACTAGGCTACAGTACCCAAAACATCATGGTGCTGGTACAAAACAGACACATAGACCAATTGAACAGAATAGAGAGTCCAGAAATAAAGCTACACACCTACAACCAATGGATCTTCCACTAAGTTGACAAAAATAAGAAATGGGGAAAGCACTCTTCATTGAATAAATGGTGCTGGGGTAGATGTGCAACATACAGGAGAATGAAACTGTACCCCTACCTATCACCATATACAAAAATTAACTCATTATGGATTAAATACTTAAATGTAAGGCCTAAAACTGTTAAAATCCTAGAAGAAAACTCAGGAAATACCTTTTTGGACATTGGCCTTGGCAAATAATTTATGAATAAGTCCTCAAAAGCAATCACAACAAAACCAAAAATTGACATGTGGGACCTAATTAAAGAGCTTCTGCACAGCCAAAGAAACTATCAACAGAGTAAACAGACAACCTACAGAATGGGAGAAAATATTCACAAACTATGAATCTGACAAAGGACTAATATCTACAGCCTATAAGGAATGTAGACAATTGAACAAGCAAAAAACAATCTCATAAAAAGTGATGAAAAGACACGAACAGACTCCTCTCAAAAGAAGACATACAAGCAGCAAACATATTTTAAAATGCTCAGCATCACTAATCATCAGAGAAATGCAAATCAAAGCCACAATGAGATACCATCTTATACCAGTCAGAATGGTTATTATTAAAAAGTCAGAAAACAATAGATGTTGGCATGCCTGCAGAGAAAAGGGAATGCTTATATACACTATTGGTGGGAATGTAAATTAGTTCAGCCACTGTGGAAAGCATTTCAGGAATTTCTCAAAGAACTGAAAATAGAACTACAATTTCACTCAGCACTCCCATTACCAGGTATATATCCAAAGAAAAATAAATTGTTCTACCAAAAAGACATATGCATTTGTATGTTCATCGCAGCACCATTCACAATAGCAAAGACATGGAGTCAACCTAGGTGTCCATCAACAATGGACTGGATAAATAAAGTGTGGTACATATACACTATGGAATACTATGTAGCCAAAACAAAATGAAATCACGTCCTTTGCAGCAACATGGATGCAGCAGGAGGCCAAGATATACAAAATTGTAGGCCATAAAACAGTCTCAATTTTAAAGGATTCAAATCATACATATGTTTTCTGACAAAGTAGAATTAAATCACAGTCATTTCTAGGAAATCTTCAAACATTAGGAAACTAAACAACACATTTCTGAGTAACCGATCCATCAAAGAAAAAATCAAAAGACAAATAAGAATGTGTTTTGAATTGAATGAAACTAAACACATAAGTCAATATTTGTGGGATAAATTTAAAGCAGCACTTAGAAATTTACAACAATAATGTATGTAATAAAAAAGAAATATCTCAAATTGTTTACCTCAGCCTCCACCTTAAGAAAATAGCAAAAGAAGAACAAATTATTCATAAATCCTTCTAGAATACTGAAGGGGGGAGAATATTTCCCAACTCATTCTACAATACCAACTTTACCAAAACTAATAACAACATTACAAGAAAGCTACAGACATGTATTTCTCATGACTATATGTGAACAACTTTTCATAAAATTTAGCAAATGAACCCAACAATATATGAAAAGGATAATACATTATAACCAAGTAGGGTTGATCCTAGGAATATAAAGTTGATTTAACAATAAAAAATCTGTGCATTAATATTTTATTATACTAATATTCTAAAAACATATGATCATATCAGTAGTTTCAGAAACAGCATCTGACAAAATCCAGCACCCGTCATTCATAAAATTGCTCAGCAAACTAGAACTAGAAGAGACTTTCTTAAACCTAATGAAGAATATCTATGAAAACCCTATAACCAACATCATACATAATGGTTTTGTGATGGAAACATCCTAGTTCTTGATAATGGGTGGCGATTACACAAAAATACATATTTGTCAAAACTCATCAAACTGTCCACATAAAATTGAGTGTAAGTTTCTCTAGGGAGAGTATTGGCCAGAATTCTGCCCACTAAGTGAAATAACCAAATCAATTTTTGGATCTGTATAGCTGGCCCTTGGGCTACAGCCACAGTGGCCCAGCTGACATCATCAGGTTTCATCTGCTGAACCATCAGTGAACCTGGTCTAGATGTTTAGGGGAAACTGTAAATCCAGGGCCCCACCTGAGCCAGTGGCTTTGTTTTTGGTGGCAGAAGAAAAACATATTGCATAAATTAATGGCTACCCAAATTAATGGCTGCCACTTTTTATGCAAAACCAAAATGATGCTAGGACTAGGTCAGATGCACCCCTAAAGACACTATTACCATTTGGCTAGCAAGGCCTGTTGGTTTAGGCCCCTTTCAAAGCATGCTGAATAAAAGACTAAGTAGAATCCCAAAGTGAAGTACATTTGGTCTTTCACACTCAAAAAAATTAAAATCTAGTAGGGGATCAAAGAGATAGTTTTTTCTTTGATTGACAAAGGAATTGAGTGTTGTGAATCTGCCCACATAGTTTTTTTTTTTTTTTTTTTTTTTTTTTTAGATAGAGTCTTGCTCTGTTGCCCAGGCTGGAGCACAATCTTGGCTCACTGCAGCCTCAGCCTCCCAGGTTCAAGCCATTCTCCTGCCTCAGCCTCCTGAGTAGCTGGGACCACAGGTGTGTGCCACCATGCCTGGCTAATTTTTGTATTTTTAGTAGACACACAGTTTCCCTGTGTTGGCCAGGCTGGTCTCGAACTCCTGGCCTGGCAAGCAGGTCCTTGAATTTGTCAGGGTTTGTCAGCCACTCCTGTTGGTAGAGGTGTAATAACACCATAGTCAGGGCCACTGAAATTGAGGATTTTGATTTGCCAACCAACAGGGCATCACCTGTATCTTTGAGCAAAACTTACTGTGGGGAAAAAGGTACCATGATCTTACACATAGGGCACTCAGCCAATTCAATATATAGTCATGTGCCACATAATGACATTTTGGTCAACAACAGACTACATGATATTGTTTGTCTCTATGCCCCCACCCAAATCTCATCTCAAATTGTAATAACAAAGGGCAGAGGCACTCATCCACCCACCTGTGGCAAATGGCAAGGACTCCTCTACATGTGGCAATGCCCTGAATGGGAAAATTTCCCTTGACACTTTATGATCATTCACAGTAAAAGTGTGTAACACAACAATTTCATTACACACACTTAGCAATAGATGGTATAACAGTAGTATTCACGTATCAACTAACAATGTGAATACACTCAGAAACGTGTCATCAGGTGATTCTGTCATTGTGTAAACATGTACTTACACAAACCTAGATAGTGTGGCCTATTACACACCTATGCTATAGGATCTAGCCTATTGCTCCTAGGCTACAAACCTGTACATCGTGTTACTGGACTAAATACTGTAGGCAGTTGAAAGACAATGGTAAATATTTGTGTATCTAAACACAGAAAAGGTACAGTAAAATATGATATTATGGTTTTATGGGACCACCATCGCATATTCGGTGTATTAGTCCGTTTTCACACTGCTCTAAAGAACTGAGACTGGGTAATTTACAAGGAAAAAAGGTTTAATTGACTCACAGTTCTGCATGGTTGAGGAGGCCTCAGGAAACTTACAGTCAAAGTGGAGGGCAAAAGAGAAGCAAACACCTTTTTTTCAAGGCAGCAGGAGAGCATGGGTGAGTGAAGGGGAAGTGCCACACTTTTAAACCAGCGGGTCTCACTCACTATCACGAGAACAGCACGGGGGAAATCTCTCCCATAATCCAATCACCTCCCACCAGGCGCCTCCCTCGACATATGCGGATTACAATTCGAGATGAGATTTGGGTGGGGACACAGAACCAAACCATATCATGTGGTCTGTTGACCAAAACATCATTACGTGGCACATGACTATATATTGAATTGGCAGAGAGCCCTATGCATAAGATCACTTTAACTTTTTCCCCACAGTAAGTTTTGCTTAAAGCATATTAATTGATTTCAGGTTTTTGTGGAGTTTTTTTTCCCTACCAGAACACAGACTCACCTTCACCTGCGTATGGGGGGCGGGGAAGGGGTGGGGCACAGATGCTCCAACAGTCGCCAGTTTAACCTTATTTTCAGACCAGGTGCATAGGGACAGCAAGGGAGCAAGAGGGCCTCGCCTATGGGATAAAGCTGGAGTAACAGGAAGCCCTTTTTTTTTTCTTTCACCTCCTCATCTCGGGATTGGTCCCACTTCCCTCCTGTGTACTTCCGTGCCTCCAGAAAGCTCCTGGCACAGGGACTTTTTTCTTTCTGGCACATGCTGCTATAGCTCTACCTGGGAGCCTTTGGTGCCTGTGTCTAACAGAACCATGAAACTTTGTGTTCTTCACCTGCCTAAAGTTCCCAAACATGCTGGTCTTCTTCCTTAAAGCAGCTGAGGTCATCCCCTTCTTCCCCACTTCCTCACCGCTAAGGGAGAGTGAGCGACAAACAAAGCACCGTTTGAGTGGTTTCGATCCTGCCTGTCACAACTCAGCCTCTGAACAGTTATTAACAGGCAAGACAAGGGGAAGACCATTATTAGCCATTTCCCCTCCCCAACCCCTGCCTCATACCACTTGGATGAGGGCATTGCCACCGAAGTCCAAGGAATCGTCTCATATTCCCTAACCCAGCCTGCAGGGTTTTCTTTTCCTTCCTCTTCCGGAAAGCTATGTCTCTGTCAGCATCCCATTCTCATTGTCAAAATTGGCAGAAACAGTGCAAATTCTAGGATTTTACCCTACTTACAAGCTGTCAAGTTATCCTACCACAGTTTTATAGACGCTGCCAGAAGACTCCTAAGTCAGAAACAGGGGACTATATTATTTATATAAAGCCCTATTGAACCAGCAATTTTCTTCAGAGAGCAGAGTGGAGGGAAGGTTTCCCCCAAAGGGGTAACTGCTGCTTTTTACTGTAAAGATGAAATACTGCTGGAGCCAGGATGTCCGTGTTCTTGAATCTACCATTTCCATTTTACAAGTGATGCTTGTTGGGCCCTTTCTACCTTGTTCGTTGCTGAGTCCAAGTTGACCCACCTCAAGATGGGAAAAAGTCAGAGTCACAAGGTCTCCACAGCTTGAGTGTTCATTCTTGAGAAGAGCTCAGCAGTTACTCAAGGTAATAGCTACTTTTCAAAAAGAGTGTACCTGATAGCTAGGTCAGAGGGAAACAAGTCCAAACCCCCAAAGGGTGTCTTCAGGCAGTGGCTCTAATCAGTACAGAGATTCATAGCTCAAAAAAGTCATTAGGATTGCAGGGCCCCTAACATAAGCTTGCTGGACAGCTTCTAACTCAGTCTGTTGGACTGGGCCCTACTAAAAGGATGCCAGTTTGTAGGTTAGCCAAGATTAAGGCCATAGTCAGGCACATGCCACCTCCTATACCCAGAGCCCATCAAGGTGCTGGGCCTCCTCTTTTGGTAGTTGGGGTGGAGGTAGGCGGACTGCAGAAAGGCAATAGTTTTTCTTTGACTGCCAAAAGGACAGCCCATTATGAATTTGCCCAGATAGACGCAATAGACGCAATAAACTTTATCTGGTAAGCAGTCCACCTAATTTTGTCAGAGCTTATCAGCCACCACTGCTAGTGGAAACATGGTAATACCACATTCATGACTATTGAGACTAAGGCTTTTGACTTGCTAACCAATAGGACATCATCTATAACGTGAAACTTACGGATATCAGAGGGTACAAGTATTCACGTTAAATCCCAACCCACCCACTGGTGGAAAATGGTTGATGACTAGGTATCCTTAAGGGAGTACTACAAATGTTTACAAACTGATCTTAGTCCTCAGATGTCAGGGGTGTGCGAAAGGCATGCTGATAATGTCCAAGATAGCAAACCAAGAGTCAGCTGTCTGAATAATGGATTCAGTAAGTCACAATGTTTGGAACAGCTAAGTTATGGAGGCAACAAATGAATTCAGTTGGTAATAATGCACTGTAAGTCTCCAGCTCCATTAGCAAATTTTACTGGCCATACAGGGATGTTGTATTTAGAAAATGCATTTCTTAATTTTTCTGCTGCCTTTAAGTCCTAAATGAAGGCCATGGTTTCCCTTTGTCCTCCTAGGATCCTGTAAATTTTTTTATTGAACCATCTGGAAGGGGACATGGAGACAAGTGAGTAGTGATTTGTATGTCACACTAGCACTTCTTTACACATGACTCTTCCAATGATTCTGATGTTTATGAAATGGAGATGATCTAGCATATAACACATTAACTCCTCATATACATTCAGGTGTAGGAACAACAACAGTTGTTGTTAGGTCAGTTAAATTGGCCTAAAGAGCCTCACCTGTAAGGTTTAGTTCCCTTCTCCATTGTGAACTATGCCCAAATCCCATGAGCTGAATCTAGGTGACTTTTCCTTCCTCCCTGGGGTAGGAAGAAGCTTTGCCCACCACCAGCAAAGCTGCACCACCACTGCCATGAACTCTGCCAACCTAGGCCACTGAGATGCAAATGACACAAGCACAGATTACAGCTAAAGAAACTACATGGTGACTACACTACTGTGTACATCCAGAATCAAATCCAACATACCCTACCTGAACCAACACCCAAGACCCATCTAAACAAATAAGTCTTTCCCTACAAAACCTTCCCCAAAAGATGTGACTATTACACCAGATATGTAGAAATCTACATAGAGACATATCAAACATGAAAAAGCAAGGAAACATGACACAAAGAAACACAATAATTCTCTAGTAACAGACCCGAAGCATAAGGAAATATATAAAATTCCAGAAAAATATTCAAAATAATAATCTTAAAGAAACTCTGAGATACAAGAGAATACAGATTGATGATTCAATGAAATCGGGGAAAAATCATGATTTGAATGAGAACTTCAACAAAGAGATAGATATCATTAAAAAAAGAACCACAGGAATGCTATGAATAATTAAATGAATGAAATAAAAAATACAATCAAGAGCTTTAACATCAGACTAGACCAAGCAGAATATAAAAATTTCTGAATTTGAAGACAGGTCCTTTGAAATAACACAGGCAGACAAAAAAAAGTCTTCACCTATCAAGTATAACCTTGAAAGTAAATGAATTAAATGCCAATTTAAAAAACATACACTGGTTGAATGGATAAACATAACAAGATGCAAATATATGTTGCCTAAAATAGAATCACTTCACTGGCAAACACTTGAAAGCAAAGAGATAGAAAAAGATACTCCACACAAACAGAAACAAAAACCAAGCAGGGATAGCTATACCTATATCAGACAAAACAGACTTCAAGTAAAAAGCTGTCAAAAGAAACAATGAAGAACATTATATAATAATAACAAAAGGATCAAGTCAGCAAGAGAATAACAATTGTAAATATATATGCACCCAATACCACAGCACCCAGATACATAAAGCAAATATTATTAGATCTAAAGAGAGCGAAAGGCCCCAATACAATAATAGATGGAGACTTCAGCAATCCACTATCAGCATTGGAGAGATCACCTAGAAAGAAAATAAAAAAGAAACATTGGATTTAAACTACAGCATAGAACAAAGGGACTTAACAGACATTTACAGTACATTTCACCTAACAGCTGCAGAAAATACATTCTTTTCATCAGCACACAGAACATTCTTCAGGAATGACCATATGTTAGGACACAAAACAAGTCTCAAAAATTTTTCAAAATTGAAATCTTATCTAGTCTCTTATCTGACCACAATGGAATAAATCTAGAAATCGGTAAGAGAAACATTTAAAATTATACAAATACATGGAAATTAAACAACATACTCCTGAATAACCACTGGGTGAAGAAAGAAATTAAGAATTAAAGTTCATTGAGGGTCAGGCGTGGTGGCTCATGCCTGTAATCCCAGCACTTTGGGAGGCTGAGGCGGGTGGATCATTTGAGGTCGGGAGTTCAAGACTAGCCTGGCCAACACGGTGAAATCCCATCTCTACTAAACATAGAAAAATTATCTGGGTGGTAGTGGCGCATGCCTGTAATCCAAGATACTAGGGAGGCTGAGGCAAGAGAATTGCTTGAGTCTGGGAAGCGAAGGTTGTGGTGAGTCAAGATCGTGCCACTGCAATCCAGTCTGGGCAACAGAATGAGATTCTGTCTCAAAAAAAAAAAAAAAAAAAAAAAAAAAAAGACAAAAGGAAAAAAAGAAGAGACATCAAAATGGATACCACAGAAATAAAAAAAAAATCATTATAGACTACCATGAACAAGAACGTATCAATAAATTTGAAAAACTAGAGGAAATGGATATATTCCTGGAAACATACAACCTACCAAGATTGAACCAAGAAGAAATAGAAAGTCTGAACAGACCAATAAGAAGTAATGAGACTGAATTAGTAGTAAAACATCTCCTAACAAAGAAAAGTCCAGGACCAAATTGCTTAACCTCTGAATTCTACCGAAGTTTAAAGAAGATTAATACCAATTCTTCTCAAACTATTCCAAAAAATTAAAGCAGATAAAACTCCTTGTATTAGTTTGTTCTCACACTTGTTATAAAGAACTACCTGAGACTGGGTAATTTATGAAGAAAAGAGGTTTAATTGACTCACACTTCCACAGGCTTAACAGGAAGCATGGCTGGGAGGTCTCCGGAAACTTACAATCATGGTAGAAGGCAAGGAAAAGCAAGCACCTTCTTCACATGGTGGCAGGAGAGAGAGAGAGGGAGAGAGAGAAAGAGACACACAGAAAGAGGTGCCCACACTTTTAAACCATCACATCTCCTGATAACTCACTCACTACCATGAGAATAGCAAGAGAGAAATCCTCCCCCATGATCCACTCACCTCCCACCAGGCCCCTCATCCAATTTGACATTAGATTTGGGCTGGGACGCAAATCCAAACCATATTACTCTTCCTAACTCATTGTATGAGACCAGCATCACCCTGATACCAAAAGCAGACAATGACACAACAAAAAAAGAAAACTACAGGCCAATATCCCTGATCAATGTAGATGCAAAAGTCCTAAACAAAATGCTAGCAAATCAAATCCATTAATACAACATGATCACGTGGGATTTATCCCAGGAACTCAAGGATGGTTCAGCATGTGCAAACCACTAAACATGATACATAACATCAACAGAAAGAAAGACAAAAACCGTATTATCTCAATAGATTAGAAAAAGGATTTGATAAAATTCAACATCCCTTTATGATAAAAATTCTTAATTAGGTATAAAAGTACCTCAATACTCAATTCAATGTATTTAATACAATTCAGTATACAATTAAGGCCATACATGACAAACCCACAGCTAATATCATACTGAATGGGGGAAAAGCTTTCAACTAAGAAATGGAACAAGACAACACCACACCACCCACTCTAACTACTTTTATTCAACATAGTACTGGAAGTTCTGGCCAGAGTAATTAGGCAAGAGAAAGAAATTAAGGGCATCCAAATTGGAAAGGAGGAAGTCAAATTATCCCTGTTTGCAGAGACATGATCTTATACATAAAAAAATGTAAAAACTCTACCAAAAACTCTTAGAACTGATCAATGAATTCAGTAAAAATGTAGGATACAAAATCAACATACAAAAATCCAGGAAGAGGAGCCAGGATGGCCAACTAGACACAGCCAGGAAGAGCTTCCTTCACCAAGATAAGATCATCAAGAAGACCAGCACACTCCAGGCAGATCTTTGGAAGGAAGACATTGAGAGTGGATGGAGGGAGAATGCGGACTCTGGTTGAAGTGGGAGGAAGCTGGGAACCCTGCATGGGGTTGCCAAGCACAAGGACTCATTCCTGGCCTCAAGCAGCTTCTAAGGAAAGGGTAGGTTAAATAGGTATAGAGTGGCCCACTCTCAACATGGATCTCCAGAATCCTAGCTGCAGGTGACCCCATGACCCCCACAGACATTTGAGCTGGCAGGGAGAGCTGCTTGGAGAGTTGGCTCAACATTACTCATCATCAGAGAGAAATGCAAATCAAAACCACAATGAGTTAACAACTCACACCATTCAGAATGGCTATTATTAAAAAGTCAAAAAACAATAGATGCTGGTGAGGCTGTGGAGAAAAGGGAACGCTTATATACTGTTGATATAAATGTAAATTACTTCAGCCACTGTGAAAAGCTGTTTGGAGATTTCTCAAAGAACTTGAAACAGAACTACCACTTGACCCAGAAATCCCATTACTGGGTATATACCCAACGAATATAATATTGTACCAAAAAGACACATTTATTTATATGTTCATCACAGCACTATACACAATAGGAAAGACATGGAATCGACCTAGACTCCCATCAGTGGTAGACTGGATAAGGCAAATGTGGTATGTATATTCCACGGAATCTGATGCAACTATAAAAAAAAAATGAAATCATGTCATTTGCAGAAACATGGATGCAGCTCAAGACCATTATCCTAAGGGAATTAATGCAGGAATAGAAAACGAAATACTACACGTTATCACTTATAAGTGGGAGCTAAACATTGAATACACCTGGATAGAAAGAAGGGAATAGATACCAGGGCCTACTTGAGGGTGGAGGGTGGAAGGAGGGTGAGTATTGAAAAACTACCTATTGGATACGATCTATGCTACCTGGGTGATAAAATAATTTGTACACTAAGCTCCAGAAACATGAAATTTACCCAGGTAACAAGCCTGCAGAAGTTAACTCCTGAACCTAAAATAAAAGTTGGCAGGAAAAAAACAACAAAAATTAGTAGTTTCTATACACAATGAGCTAGCTAAAAAAGAAATCAAGAAGGCAATCCCATTTACCATAGCTATACTAAAAATAAAATACTTAGGAATAAATTTAACCAAGGAGGTAAAAGACTTCTACAAGGAAAACTATGAAACACTGAGGAAAGAAAGAAGATGCAAGCAAATGGAAATATGGCCCATGTTCATGAATTGTAAGAATTAATATTTTTAATACATCCATACTACCCAATGCAGTCTACAGATTCAATCCAATTCCCACTAAAACTCCAATGTCATTTTTCACAGAAATAGAAAAAATAATCATAAAATCCATATGGAACCATAAAAGACCCCAAACAGCCACGCAATCTCGAGCAAAAAGAACAAAGCTAGATGCATCAAATTCCCTGGTTTCAAATTATGTTATAAAGCTATTGTAATCAAAACAGCATGGCACTGGCACAAAGACACATAAACCAATGGAACAGGCAGACAGCCCAGTAATAAACCCAAGTATTTAGTATTTATAATTAGTTGATATTTGACAAAAATGCCAAAAACACAATAGGGAAAAAACAGACTCTTTAATAAATGGTGTTGAGAAAAATACATATGGCTCAGAAGATGAAATTGGACACTTATCTCACACCATACACAAAAATCATCTCAAAATGTATAAAAGACTTAAATGTAAGATGTGGAAATGGGGAATTGTAAAGTTAATCGAAGAAAACATAAGGGAAAATCTCCACAATACTGGTCTATGCAATGATTTATTGGATAGGACTCCAAAAATGCAGGCATCAAAAGCAAAAATAGACAAATGGAGTTGCATCAAATCAAAAGTTTCTGTACAGAAAAGGAAACAATGAACAGAGTGAAGAGACAAAACATGAACTGGAAGAAAATATCTGCAAACCATACAGCTGACAAGGGGCGAATATTCAAAATATATAAGGTACACAAACAACTCAAAAGCAAGAAAACAAATAACCTAATTTTAAAATGAGCAAGTGATCTGAACAGACATTGCTCAAAGGAAGACATATGAAAGGCCAATAGATAGATTAAAAATACTCAATATCTCTGATCATCAGAGAAATGCAAATTTAAACTACAATATGATATCATTTCACGCCTGTTACAAGAGCTATTATCAAAAAGAAGAATGATAAGTGCTGGCAAGGATATGGAGAAAAGGGAACCCCTGTACACTATTTGTGGGAATATAAATTAGTACAGCCATTTTAGAAAGTAGTATGGAGGTTCCCAATAAAACTAAAAATAGAATTACCATATGGTACAGCAATACTACTTCTGGGTGTATCTCCAAAGGATTTGAAATTGGTGTATCAAAGAGATATCTGCATCCCCATGTTTACTGTTGTGCTATTATAATATCCAAGATATGAAAGCAACTTAAGTGTCTATCAGCAGATCAATGGATAAAGAAATGTGTACACAGTGGAATGCTACACAGCCTTAAAAAAGAAGAAAATTCTGTCATTTGTGATAATATGGATAAAACTGGAAGACATCATGCAAAATGAAATAAGTCAGACACAGAAAGACAAATACTGCATTATCTCACTTATGTGTGAAATCTTAAAAAGTTGATCTCATAGAAACAGAGAAGGTGGGTACCAGAGGCTGGGTGAATGGGAAGAAAAGAGGTGAGAAAAAGAAAGATATTGTTCAAAGAGGTATGAAGTTTCACTTAGAATGCAGAAATAAGTTCTAGTAATCTAGTCCACTGCATGGTGATCACAGTTAATAATAATGTATATTTCCAAGTTGCTAAAATACATTTTTAATGTTCTCACTACAAAAAAAATGATAAATTGGTGAGGAAATAGATATGTTAATTATATTGATCAACTCTATAATATATACGTAGATTATAAGATCACATTGTATCTAATGAATATACACAATTATTTGTCAATTAAATTTTTTATGAAAAAATAAAATTAAAAATTAAAAATAAAATTAAAAAGGCTGTGGATAAAATAATTGCAAGGTGCATTTCACGTGCATAGTTTTGGTTGATTCAAAGTACAGAATTAGCAAGGACAACGTTTTGGGGAGATTATGGCATATTTCCCAACAGTACCATCAATCATTAGTAAGGGATTCAAATTTAATGAATGGAATTCATGGCTTAAAGAGGGCAGTTATATAAAATGGATGAATAGGAGATATGAGGTTAATGATGTCACATATATCACTCTCTGCCTTCCTTAACCCTAATCCTCTGCAGACCCTACAGGCTTTTAAACTCAAAGACTCATACATTATTAGAGCTCTTACCACTTGCCCTTTGTGGAAATAATCTTGCAGCCTTATGCCTGACACTTAGTGTGTCAGGGCTAGATGGTTCATTCACCTTAAGAGTATTAAAATGATTGCATTTCCTATGACTATGTGATTGACTTAACTACATACAGTGAGGCCTAGGAGTTATAATATAATATATTCAGAGTTTCCACAGCAAATGCCTCAAGACCCTGCAGTATTTTTAACTAAACTAATTCAACAGATGTTTACTACTGCCTAACATGGACTCATCACTATTAGTGGTGAGTTCTAAGTAGTAAGAGCTCTAATTATGTATGAGTCTAATTATGTATGTATTGCCTTTAAAATACTCATTATTATTACTAGATAGTAAGATACAGTGGTAAATAAGACTAAATCTCAGTACTATCTGTAATTTAAAGTCAAATGGGAGTAACAGACAATAAATGAGTAAAGAAACATAATATGATACCAGGAAATGATATATGAAGAAAGAATACTAGGAATGGAGGAGGGTGGATGGGTAGATAATTACTTTACATAGAGTGGTCAGAGGAGCCCCCCAACCCGCCCTCCATTAAGGAGGGAACATCTGAGCAGAGTCCTAAATGGTGTGAATGAATGAACCCTGAGAAGATCTGTGGGGGAGAGCATTCCCCTGACGGAGAAAAATATTAGAAAGACCTTGAGGCTGGAATAAGTTTGGTTTGTTCAAGGAATAGTAAGAAGACTAATGTGGTTGAAGCAGAGTGAACAAAGGGAAACATGCTAACACATGAGGCCAGAAATATTAAGTGGGGGCATTGTAGATGATGGTGAGAAGTTTGGACTTTATTCCAGGCATGAAAACATGCCATTGAAGAATACTGATCAGAGGAGTGACATGATTTAGATTACATCTTTACAAGATCGGTCTTGCTGCTATTAGAAGAACAAACTAGACAGAGGCAAAATTGGAAGCAGGAAAATTCAGCTTTTATAGCAGACAGGAGAGATGAAAGTAGCTTGGTCTAAGTCAAGGTGATAGCAATGACAGTGGTGGATTTCAGATATATTTTGAATACAGAATTAACAAGACTTGATGGTGGACTGGATATAAGAGATGAGAGAAACCACAATATCAAGGTTGACTCCTACGGTATTGGTCTTAATAGTTTAGAGGTGCCATTTATAAGAATATAAACTCCACAAGAACATTTATTTTTGTATTTTTTGAATATAAGCTCCACAGGAACATTTATTTTTGTCTTTTATGTTCAACAACACATTTCATTGACCTAGAAATAATGCCTGGAATGTTTATATGCTGAAAAGATTAAATGAATAGGGAACATTAAGAGGAGGGAATCTAAGTTAGTGGAGGTGAAAATTAAGAATTCAGTCTTCATCATGTTAAGTTTGACATTTCTATAAGATATCTAAGTGAAGTAAGTTTTTACATATACACTCCGGGAGTTCATGGAAGAGCCCCAAGATGTGGGAGTTATTCATTTACAAATTATATTTAAAGTTACAGGGCTGAATGAATAACCTAGAAAGGTTAGAGAAAAAATAAAATACAAGGACTGGGTGTGAGACAATCTTACATTTAGAAATTGGAAGAGGAGACCTCCCCAGCAAAGAGTAGCCAATGAAGAAGGAAGAAAACTAGGCGAATGTAATATTACAAAAGGCCAGTGAAAAATATCAGTTTCAAGACAAAAAAGGTAGAATTATTTTTTCAAATGTGGCTAAGTAGTCACAGAGATGAGGACTGAGAACTGATAACCACATCTGGTAATATAGAAGTCACTGGAGACTCAGTTGTGGGTTCATAGGAATGTGTTTCAGGGTTAAGATGACAAGGGTATGGCTGTAAGATCTGTTAAGACCTCAAAAAGATTTAAGGTGGTGACTCATAGGCCTACTCAGCTAGGCAAAAATTATTTTAAGAATCTTAAGTAGCAACTTAGGCCTTCTTTGCCAGACAAGGGCACTTCTAAATTTCTTAAGGACATTTTTGCCACAGCACCCTGACTCTCAGCCCAAGGAAACAGGGGCCTGACTTGAAGATATTTAGAAGTGTAACATTTGACTAATTTAGATCTTAATTTGATACACAGGAAGCCCACAAAATCTATAAGAGAATAATAGCATCTTGGACTGAAAGGAACAGGGGTAGTTTAGAAAGAAAAGATACATATGAGAAATTTCAGTCTTCAATGAAAGCAAAAATGAAAAGACACATTTGAACTTTCAACTTCCCACACACAGAACATGGGCTGCAACTACAAACAAAAGTATTTCTTATGGAAAAAGGATTATTCAAAGGGTAAGGCTAAAACGTGAGGGCAAGGCCAAGAACTTCAGAATTACTATGGTCAACTGACTGATGTATGCCTCATGTTTTCCCTCCCTCTACCTTTATAACGGAAGTGTCTGTTCCAATTTTCCTGTTGTTGGCTTATCATTGTATGTAGGGGACAGATAACTGGTCTCTTCAATTCATAGATTTTAAGTTTGAGAGGAGTCATACCTAAGGAGCCTCACCCACATGAACCTTAGTTAGATAATAAAATTTTGTAGTTCAAGCCTGAGCTTGATACAGTAATAGCATGACATTGAGGATCTTGGGAGTGAAGTGAGTATACTTTGCATGTAGGAGGAATATGACTTACTTGGAACTTAGTTAATCTCCAAATATGGTCCCTGATGTACAACTCCTCCCAAGATTCATGCCCTTCTGTAGTCCCCTCCCATACTGAATCAGGACTGAGCATAGGACTTGCTGTAATCAGGGATTGCATTGGGAGTTATACCTGATGTAAATGATGAGTTGATGGGTGCTGACGAGTTGATGGGTGCAGCACAGCAACATGACACAAGTATACATATGTAACAAACCTGCACGTTATGCACATGTACCCTAGAACTTAAAGTATAATAATAATAAAAAATAAATAAATAAATAAAATAAAAATAAAATAAAATAAATAAATAAATAAATAAAGAAGGTAGTGAGGGTGACCCTGTGCTCATCCCAAGCCTATGTCTTAAGAGGACCTGAAGTTTCTGTTTTTGCATTTTGGAAGCCTTGAGCTGCCACATAAAAAGCTCAGCAGCCTTGTTAGACAGATTATATAGAAAGACCACAACAAGAAGCCCCATGGAGAGAGAGAAGGATAATTCCCAAGATTACATGGAAAGAAAGATCTATATATTATCTATCTATCTATCTAATCTGAGGTGTGTGTATATATATACACACACACACATATACACACACATATATATGTGAGACAGAAAGAAGGAAACAGACACATCAAACCAGATGTTCTTGCATCCCAGCTGAGCCCAGCCTTAACAGCTATTCAAGGTGTCAGACATGTAAGTGAGTGATCATGAGTGTTCCAGATCAATCAAGCTCCTAGATAACTGTAAGTCCATCTAACATCCAACATTAAGTGGAGCAGAAGGACTGCCCAACAAGCAAGTCAACCCCCCAGTATCTTGAGAGATAATAAAATGTTTTTTTTCAATCCACTTGGTTTTGGAGTGGTTTGTTATACAGCAATAAATAACTTACTTATCAAGTGAAAATTGAATATTTTGGAAGTCAGATTGAATGTAATACATAAATTAAAAGGTAAACTACAAACTATGTGCCTATACAAGTGGTTAATACCTTGAAAATCAAAAGAGCTCATTATAAAACCTAAACAAAAGCCCCAAGTCTTCAAAAGAAAAAAATGGACAAAGGACATGATCTGTCTACTCATAGGAGGGAAAACCAAAATGACTAATGAGCAAGAAAAAGTGTTAATCATTATTTAAAAGACCATTAATACTCAAATACTGTTGGTAAGAATGTAAAGTGGTACAGTCTTTCTGGAGAGCAATTTGTTAGCATGCCATTTCTGTAAATACATTAGGAGATAATCACAGATCCACAGATCCAAATAAATAAGAAAAAGAATGTTAATTTCAAACTTAATGTCCAGCAATATGAAAACTGTTTAAAAACTTATGAATATTAATATTTGAGGACATTCTACATCTTGCAAATTTTTAATAAAATTCAGGTGGCATGCATGTAAAGTCAAAAAATAAAAATTATATGTCTATTTTGATTCAAGCTTTTAAAATTCATGAAAGATATATGTATATATGCATAAGAAAGACTAAAAATAAAATTGTTAAATGTAGCAGTAGAATTATAACTGCTTTTATTTTCTCTTTTACATTTCTCTCCATTTTCTAAATTTTCTGTGACTGTGCATTGCTTTCAGAACATTTAGAAAAAACAAGAATGTTATTTTTAAGTTGTATTAATTAAGCTATTGACATAGGTAACTGAGAATAATTCCCAGTTAAAATTATACCTTTTGAAATTTGGGAAAGAATTTAGAAATGACCTAGTCTGATCTACCATTCAAATAATGAGAGAAATAGATCTAGAGACTTAGATGCCCAAGCTAGTATTTAGAAGCATAATCTTACTTAGAACTCAAATTCTTTATCTTCTGACCTATGTATCTTTTTATATCATTTGATGAACTACCTGTAATAGTGATTCCAATAAGATATAAAGATGTAAGTAGAATGTTGTCATTTTGAGAAAGTCTAGAATTTGATGTACCTTTAAATTCACACTCTTATTCTCATTTTAAACTATAAAATTATTTGTAATAAGGAGAACATATGCTATTTCCCATAATATAATAGTTGTATTAAGAATTTCCACTGAAATAACTTCCCAGGCTTTTACATTTCCTTTGAATTTACATTTTGTTATTGTTGTTACACTTTCAGCTGAATTACCAACCCATGAGATTAATTTGTATTACTGGCATCTCAAATCACTTTGCTTTTCTTGAAAGTTTTTTATCCATATTTCTTGATTGACATAAGTAAAGTAGGAATATTTAATATACTTAGACACATTTCCACTTGGAGACATTTGAAGGCATTTTCAATTTATTTGTATTTAATTTTTTTAAATAGATTATTTTGTGTCCCTAGTCTTACACTTCTAATATAAGGGCAGACACCTTGAGCTCAAGGCCTTCTTTTGGGTCTTGGCTTTGAAAGCTACCTTTTAATTTTTAATCTGGTGGAAACTAAGCCTGTGTTCTTCCTTTCAGCTAAGTTAAGACTGTTGTTTTGCCAGCTAATTTCTGTTGGAGATGAAACTAAGTTCCTTCTCTTTGGATTTATACAGATACTCCTGAAATTTACCTCTGATAGAGATGAGTCTGTTTTTAAAATGCTTGGATAGTTATCTTTTAATTTTACTTCTGATGGAAAAAACACATTTTTCATTTTTCTGTCTGGCATGCTTTCTGATTGACGTTCACCTAAAGGTGGTACTCTGCCTGCTTTTATTATTTCCTGGTTAGAAATAGTGCACAATGAGTGTACTTCTGTGGGTGAAGGTGTTGATTCATCACTTTTAGAAGTATCAGCAGTTGAATTATCTTGGTCCAATTGGTCCAAAGTTGGTACAGTCAGGCCTTTCTCAGAATCATTATCCAGTAACTAGAAAATACAGCAATAAAACAAACTACCAATTAATCATTATTGACTGGAAAAGTTTACAAATTAAGAAAATGACTCAAAATCAATTGTACTCTTATCCTTTATCATAACAAATTACCATTATTATTTATAAATTTTAAATTCCTTAATAAACATGTGAAATTCTTTACTTGCCTGAAACCATGGACTGTAGAATACTATCCATAAATATGATAAAGCAGTGGTTCTCATATATCCAAATCTATAAATCAGCAACATCTCAAAATAAAAAATCTGAGGGTCTGACATTCTACTATTATTATACTGCCACCAATATATCATGAAACAAAGGAAATTTTAATAGCAAAACGCACAAGGAATGATATCATAAATCACAACTATATAAGAAAATAAAGAGAATATTAATAGCACCACAGTACAAAGAACAATATTGTAAAATAAAGGATGGCCTGTTAAACTAAATAAATTTAGCCTTATGAAAAATTCTCTATATTATCTTCTTTTACTCTCCTTGAACTGGGGAAAATAGCAATACATAATGACTCTTCAATTGGCATTTGGGAGCCACTGACCCAGAAATGGAAATCATTAAATCCTATTTGTCAAGCAGTAAGTGAACATTTTACTCTTCATTGGTTTACATGGGGATTCACTGCTTTACGGAATGAATACCTTACGTAAATTTAGCTGAAAAGCAAGTTATATTATGTAAACTCTATGTTTTGTTTATTTCTATTATAAACTATAGAATACTATTTTCTGTGCAAAGTTTACAATATGATAAAAGATTTTGGTGAGAAAGAGTAAAAACTGCAGTTAGGTCTATGGCATTTATTTCTAAGATCTTATGTAGAACTTCATGCTTTTTTCTTGTTTCTCCTTCATCTCTTCCTCAACACATTTTGTCCCCATCTTCATATTTTTAAATGTTACTATTTTATGCAGAAGGCTCTTTCAAGAGTGTAACTATACAGATATTGCCATAATAGAAACCGTAAAACAACTGAGTAACTTCTCAGATGCCTTTCTCTACCTAAAATATTTCTCCATTTATAAATATTTTATCCCTTTATAAAATAATGACTATTAAAAGTTCTCTTCCAATTTCCCTTACCTCATTTGGAGTGGTTTCAGCTTCCTCATTTACAAGAGGGATATCTGCTTAAAAATTAAAGGGGGTATTTTATTTTACGTAAAAACAATAAACATATGTATGCACATTGATAAAATACTATTACATTTTTTTCTCACTAAAAACAAAGAGCAACTTAAATCAAAGCAGCTATCCAAACATAAACACTACTTACTATAAACAAGCTGATGAATCTCTGGGAAGATGGGGGAGTGGTAAATGATAACATTTCAGATGCGTAAATACAAGACACAAACACAGGTACATGCTATATTTTTTTTTAAGTTGAGAGGAAATAAATTCCAGATGATAAGTGATGGGACCAGGATCGGAAGAAGAGACTAGAATAAGGGTGTATGAAATTAGGCAAAATAGGACCATTCAAAGAAGGCTGGTTGAAATACTTGTAAAATTTTCCTAGAAATATAAGGAATACATATTTAGCATGTAAAAAGGGAAAACCTAAAAGGGACAAAAAGAAAATAAATAACTGAGGCAGAATTCTAGCAAAAAAATTTGCCATGGTCACAACTACATGACTTTGTTCAGCTCTTTTTTTTTTCTTTTCTTTTAATTGTGGTAAGAACAATTCACATGAGACCTATCCTCTTAACAAATTTTCTAGTGTAAAGCACAGTAATGTTAACTATCAGCACAATGTTGTAAAGCAGATCTCTAGAACTTCATCATCTTGCAAAACTTAAACTTTATATTTGTTGAAAAGCAATTCCCTATTTGCCCCTCCCCCTAGCCTCAGGCAACCAGCATTCTACTCTGACTATTTCATATACCTCACATACGTGGCATCATGCAATATTTGTCTTTCTGTGACTGGCTTATTTCACTTAGTATAATGTCCTCAAGGTCCATCCACGTTGTCACATATGGCAGGATTTCCTTCTTTTTAAATGCTGAATGATATCCCATTGTATGTACACAGGCATATCTCTTTTTATTGCTCTTCTCAGATACTGTGTTTTGTACAAATTGAAGGTCTGCGGCAACCTTGCATTGAGCAAGACTATCAGTGCCATGTTTCCAAAAGTATGTGTTCACTTTGTGTCTCTGCATCACATTTTGGTAATCCTCAAAATATTTCAAACTTTTTCATTATTATAATATCTTTTATGGTACTCTATGACCAGTGATCTTTGATGTTACTGTTGTAATTGTTGAGGGGCACCACAAACCACACCCATCTAAGATAGCAAACTTTTAAAAAAAATTTAACTTTTAAATTCAATTGTACATGTGCAGGTTTGTTACATAGGTAAACTTTTGTCATGGGGGTTTGTTGTACAGATTATTTCATCACCAGGTATTAAGCCTAGTATCCATTAGTTATTTTTCCTGATCCTCTGCCTCCTCCTACCCTCCACTCTCTGATAGGCCCCAGTGTGTGTTGTTCCCCTCTATGTGTCCATGTGCTCTCATCATTTAGCTCCTACTTATAAGTGAGACCATGTGGTATTTAGTTTTCTGTTCCTGCATTTGTTTGCTAAGGATAATGGTCTCCAGTTCCATCTATGCTCCTGGAAAGGACATGATCTCATTCTTTTTATGGCTGCATAGTATTCTATGGTGTATATGTACTACATTTTCTTTATCCAGTCTACCATTGATGGGCATTTAGCTTGATTCCATATCTTTGCTATTGTGAATGGTACTGCAATGAACATACCCGGGCATGTGTCCTTATAAAAGAATGATTTCGATTCCTTTGGGTATATACCCAGTAATGAGATTGCTGGGTCAAATGGCATTTCTGTCTTTAGGTCTTTGAGGAATCACCACACTGTCTTCCACAGTAGTTGAACTAATTTACACTCCCACCAACAGTGTATAAGCATTCCTTTTTCTCTGCAACCTTGCTGGCATCTGTTATTTTTTGACTTTTTAATAATAGCTATTCTGACTGGTGTGAGATGGTATCTCATTATGGTTTTGATTAGCATTTCTCTAATGATCAGTGATGTTGAGCATTTTTTCATATACCTGTTGGCCACATGTGTGTCTTCTTTTGAAAAGTGTCTGTTCATGTCCTTTGCCCACTGTTTAACGAGGTTTTGTTTTTTTTCTTTCTTTTTTTTTTTTTTTTTTGTAAATTTGTTTAAGTTCCTTATAAATGCTGGATATTAGACTTTTGTAAGATGGCAAACTTAATTTATAAATGTTGTGTGTGTTCTAACTATGCCACTGACCAGCTGTTCCCCCATCTTTCTTCCACTCCTTGGCCTCTCTATTCCCTGAGACACAACAATATTGAAAGTAGGCCATTAATAACCCCAAAATGAATCTGAGTGTTCAAGTGAAAGAAGATTTGCACATCCCTCACTTTAAATCAAAAGCTAGAAATGATTAAGCTTACTGAGGAAGGCATGTTGAAAGCTGAGACAGGCCAAAAGCTAGGCCTCTTGCACTAAACAGCCCAGCTGTGAATGCAAAGGAAAAAATTCTTGAAGGAAACTAGAAGTGCTATTCCATACACAAATAAGAAAGCAAAACAGCTTATTGCAGATATGGAGAAAATTTTAATGGTCCGGATAGAAGATTAAACCAGCCACAAACAGTCCCTTAAGCCAAAGCCTAATCCAAAGAAAGCTCCTAACTCTCTTCAATCCAATGCAAGCTGAGAGAGGTGAGGTGGCTGCAGAAGAAAACCTTGAAGATAGCAAAGGTTGGTTCATGAGGTTTAAGGAAAGACAGTATCTTTGTAACACAAAAGTGCAAGGTAAAGCAGCCAAGTGCTGATGTAGAAGCTGCAGCGAGTTACCCAGAAGATCTAGCTAAGATAACTGATGAAAGTGGCTACACTAAATAGGTTTTTATTGTAGATGAAATAGCCTTATGCTGGAAGAAGATGTCATCTAGGACTTTCATAGCTAGAGAGGAGAACTCAATGCCTAACTTCAATGCTTCAAAGGATAGGCCAACTCTCTTGTTAGAGGCTATTGCAGCTGCTGACTTTAAATTGAAGCCAATGCTCATTTACCATTCTAAAAATCCTAGGGCCCTTAACATTTATGTCAAGTCTACTCTGCCTGTGCTCTATAAATGGAACAACAAAGCATGGATGACTGCGGATCTGTTTGCAGCATGGTTTACTGAATATTTTAAGCTCGCTGTTGAGACTTACTATTCAGAAAAAAGATGCCTTTCAAAATATTACTGCTCAGTGACAATGCAACTGGTCATCCAAGAGCTCTGATGGAAATGTCTGAGGACATTAACGTTGTTTTCATGCCTGCTAACACAGATCCATTCTGCAGCTCACAGATCAAGGAGTAATTTCAACTTCCAAGTCCTCTTATTTCAGAAATACATTTTATAAGGCTTTAGCTGCCCTCCATAATTCCTCTGAGGGATCTTGGCGAAGTAAATAGAAAACCTTCTGCAAAGGATTCACCATTCTAGATGCCATTAAGAGCATTTGTGCTTCAGGAGAGGAGCTCAAAACATCAACAGGAATTTGGAAGAAGTTGATTACGACCCTCATGGATGACTTTAAGATGTTCAGTGAAACTTCAGTAGAGAAAGTAACTGCAGATGTGATGAAAATAGCAAGAGAGCTATAATTAGAAGTGAAGCCTGAAGATGTGAGTAAATTGCTACAATCTCATTATAAAACTTGAATGGATGAGGAATTGCTTCTTATGGATGAGCAAAGAAAGTGGTTTCTTGAGATGGAATCTACTGCCGCAGATGCTGTGAACACTGCTAAAATGACAACAAAGGATTTAGAATTCTATATAAACTTAGTTGACAAAGCAGCAGCAGGGTTTAAGAGGACTGACTCCAATTTTGAAAGAAGTTCTACTGTGGGTAAAATGCTATCAAACAGCATCACATACTACAGAGAAATCCTTAATGAAAGGAAGAGCCAACTGATGCAGCAAAATTCATTGTTGTCTTATTTTTTAAAATTGCCACAGCCACCCCAACCTTCAGCAACTACCACCTTGACCAGTCCCAGCCATTAAGATCAAGGCAAGACCCTCCAGCAGCAAAAATATTGCAACTCACTGAAGACTCAGATGATCATATATAAAAATATATATATAATTTACAAGAAAACCCAAACAACCTCATATATGTGTATATATATGTGTGTATATATATGTGTGTGTGTGTGTGTATATATATATATATATATATATATGAGATGGAGTCTCATCTCACTGTGTTGTCCAGGCTGGATGCAGTGGCGTGATCTCAGCTGACTGCAACCTCCACCTCCCGGGTTCAAGAGATTCTCATGTCTCAGCAGCCTCCTAAGTAGCTGGGACGACAGGTGTGAGCCACCACGCCTGGCTAATTTTTGTATTTTTAGTAGAGATAGGGTCTCACCATGTTGGCCAGGCTGGTCTTGAACTCCTGACCTCAGGTGATCTGCCCACCTCGGTCTCCCAAAGTGCTGGGATTACAAGCTTGAGCCACAGCACCTGGCCTCTCTCTCTATTTTTTGAGATAGGGTCTTGCTCTGCCACCCAGGCTGAAGTGTAGTGGCATGATCCTACCTGATGCACCCCACCCTTGAAGTCTTGGGTTCAAGCAATCCTCCTGCCTTGGCCTCCCAGAGTACTGGTATTATATGCATGAGCCACTGTGCCCAGCCAGCAATTAAGTATTTTTAAATTAAGTCATGTATATTGATTTTTTATATAATGCTATTGCATACTTTATTTAATACACAATAGTACAGTGTAAATATAATGTTTATATGCCCTAGGAAACAAAAAAAAAATCATATGACTTGCTTTATTGTGGTGGTCTAGAACTGAACCTGCAATGTCTCTGAATTATGTGTGTATACCACATTTTCTTTATCCATTCATCTATGACATTTAGGTTGTTTCTACATCTTGACTATAGTAAGTAACATGGCAATAAACATAGGAGTGCAAATACTGCTTTGAGATACTGATTTCAATTCTTTTGGATAGACACCCAGAAGTGAAATGGCAGGATCATATGATTTATCTATTTGTCATTTTTTTGAGTAACCTCCACGCTGTTTTCAAAAGCAGTTGCATCATTTTACATTCCCCCAACAGTGTACTAGGGTTCGAATTTCTTCACATCCTTGCCAACACTTGTTGACTTCTTGACTTTTCAGTAATAGCCATCCTAACAGGTGTCGTATCTCATTATGATTTTGATTTGTATTTCCCTGATGATTAATGATGATGAGCACCTTTTCATACACCCATTGGACATTTGTAATGTCTTCTTTGGATAAATATGTATTCAAGTGCTCAGTCCACTTTTTAAAAATTTTTTTGCTATTGAGTTGAAAAAGTTCCTTATATGTTTTGGAATACTAGCCCTTTATCAAATATATGGTTCGCAAATATATTCCCTCATTCTGTAGGTTTCTTCTTCACTCTGTTGTTTCCTTTACTGTGTAGAAGCTTTTTAATTTGATATAGCCCCACTGTCTGTTTTTGCTTTTGTTGCCTGTGCCTTTGGTGTCTTATCCAATAAATTATTGCCAACACCAATGTCAATGAGATTTTCCCCTATGTTTTCTTCTAGGAGTTTTACAGTTTCCAGTCTTACATTTAAGTCATTAATCCATTGAGAGCTGATTTTTGTTTATGGTGTTAAGCAAAAGTCTAATTTCAATTCTTTTGCATTTGAATATCCAGTTTTCCCAACACCATTTGCTGAAAAGACTATTCTTTCCTTATTGTGTATTCTTGGCACACTTCTCAAAGATCAGTTCATCACATTTACATGGGTTTATTTCTAGGCTCCCTCTTCTATTCTGTTGGTCTATATGTCTATCTTTATGACACTCCATGCTATTTTAATTACTATATTTTTGTAATATATTTTGAAATCAGAATGTGTGATATCTCCAGACTTGTTCTTCTTTCTCAAGATTATTTTGACTATCCAGAGTCTTCTGTGGTTCCATATAAATTTTGGGATTGCTTTTTCTACTTCTGTTAAAAATACCATTAGAATTTTGATAGAGATTGCACTGAATCTGTAGACTGCTTTGGGTAGTATGAACATTTTCACAGTATTAAATCTTCAAACTCAAGAAAACAGGATATCTTTCCCTTTATTTTCTTTTTCATTATCAATGTTTTTTAGTTTTCAGTGTGCAAGGTCTTTCACCTCCTTTGAAAAGTTTATTCCTAATTATTTTATTCTTTCTGACGCTATTGTAAACTGGAATTATTTTCTTGATTTCTTTTTTGGGTAGTTCATTGTTAGTATATAGAAACACAACTGATTTTTCTGTGTTGGTTTTATCTCCTGCAACTTTACTGAATTCATTTATTGGTTCTAACAGGTCTTTTTGTATGGAGTCTACAGAATTTTCTGTATGTAAGATCCTGCCATCTGCAAAGATCATTTTACTTCTTCCTTTCTGATTTGGATACTTTCTATTTTTTTTCTTGCCTGATTGCTCTGACTAGGATTTCTAGTACTATGTTTAACAGAAGGGGCAGAATGAACATCCTTGAGCTGTTTCTGATCTTAGAGGAAAAGTGTTCAGTTTTTCACTGTTGAGTATGGTATTTGCTACAGGCTTTTCATTTATAGCCTTTCTTATTAATATATTGAGCTACTTTATTACTATATCTAGTTTTTTGAAGGTGTTTATCCTAAAAGGCTGTTGAAGTTTGTCAAATACTTTTTCACATCTGTTGAAATAATCATGTGGTTTTTAATCCTACATACGGTCGATGTAGTGTATCACATTAATTGATTTCTGTATGATGAAACATCCTTGCATCCTGGAGTTAAATTCCATTTGCTCCTTTTAATATGCTGTTGAATTCAGTCTGTCAGTATTTTGTTGAGTAGTTTTGAATCTATATTTATTGAGAATAAAAGACGACACACGAGAAGCAAAGAGAAAGGAACCAAAGCATATCAATACAAAAACATCAATGAAACACAAGGAAAGATGGCATGACAGAAAAAGATAGGCAAAAGTATTACAAGACAGACAGAAACAATGTAAAAAATGGCAATAGTAAGTCCTTAATAATTCAATAATTCTTTAAATGTAAATGAATTAAACTCCCCAGTTGAAAGACACAGAGTAGCAGAATAGACATAAAAACAAGACTCAAGTGTATTTTATGTAGAGGAGACTCACTTTGGGTTTAAGGACACACATAGGCTGAAAGTGAAGGAATGCAAAAAGATATTCCATGAAACTGGAAACCAAAAAAGAGCAGGAGTGGCCATATTCACATAAAAAATAGACTTCAAGTCAAAAACTGTAAAAAGATGCAAAAATGGCATTATATGATGATAAAGGATCAATACATCAAGAGGATATAACCATTGTAAATATATATGCAACCAATCTTTGAGTAAGTGGAAAAAAAAGTAAAAGAAAAAAAGACAGCTACCACCAGTGATTGAAAAAGTTACCCTCCATTCTTCCGGTGATATTGAAGAGAGGAACTATGATTATCCTATATCTAAAACTTGAATGTTTCAGGTAAAGAGTTAGCTAAAGAGGTAGTATCTCTGCTAGGCTGGTAGATTCCTAGAAGTTAGGAAATGAATCTTTCAAAAGCCTGATATAGCCAGAGAATTAGAAGTGGAGAGGAAAGAGACGATTAATGTGTGACAAAAGTCTTAAAACAGTAAGTCATTATTCCATTCCATGCCTGCAGAATCCAAGACTTTACATTATATTATTATGTATTTTAAAGTGTAGTACTATACTTTAACTTGCTTTCTTAGTGAATTTAAGAGATTTTTAAAAGACTGCATTAACAGTCCATTTATTAAATCTCTTACTGATACTTTACGATAAATTCTCAAATGTAACGCTAATCTAATTTCCTCTCCTTCTTCCTCTGCCACACTTTTTCACACACACACACACACACACACTCCTCTGCATAAACACACTCCTCTACATAAAAGAGACCAATAGCTCTATTGTTCACAATCTCTAATAAAAATGCCTTTTCACAGGTCATAGTTAATATTTTAACTTTTTTCTCATTCTTAAAAAAATAAAAGAGCATTGGCCAAGCGTGGTGGCTTATGCATGTAATCCCAGCACTTTGGGAATTCAAGGCAGGAAGATTGCTTGAGCTCAGAAGTTTGAGACCAGTCTGGACAATACGGCAAAATCCTTTCTCTACAAAAAAAAAAATACAAAAATTAGCTAGGCATAGTGGCATGTGCCTGTAGTGTCAGCTACTTGGGAGGCTAAGGTGGGAAGACTGGTTGAACCCGGGAGATTAAGGCTGCAGTGAGCTGTGGTTGTGCGACTGTACTCCAGGCTGAGTGGCAGAACTAGACCCTGTCTCAGATGATAATAACAATAATAATAATAATAATAATAATAATAATATTTAAAAATAAAATAAAGCAGCATTAAAACTTCCTTTTTTTTTTTTTTTGAGATGGAGTCTCACTCTGTTGCCCAGGCTGGAGTGCCGTGACGAGATCTCGGCTTACTGCAACCTCCGCCCTCCGAGTTCAAGTGATTCTTCTGCCTCAGCCTCCCAAGCAGCTGGGATTACAGGCGCCTGCCACCACGCCTGGCTAATTTTTTGTATTTTCAGTAGAGACAGGGTTTCACCATCTTGGCCAGGCTGGTCTTGAACTCCTGACCTCATGATCCACCTGCCTCAGCCTCCCAAAGTGCTGGGATTACAGGCGTGAGCCACTGTGCTGGGCCTTAAAACTTTTTAATATTCTTAATAGGGTCTAACACTTTTCTTTAAAATTATCACACCTACCATATGCCGAAACCAGTGAAATGCATATTTATTTCCTAACAAAAAAGAAATCTACTTAAAGCATATTACTAATTGTCTTTTTGTGATATGATCACTTTGATTTCAATTATCTTAATAATAAAAAATTCAAATTAGTTTCTTACCTACTCCTGCAACATTTTCAAGCTTCTCTTTAGATTGATTACTTTTCGGGTTTTCAGATGCCTCATCCACATTAGTTTCCTAGAAGCAAAAAAAAAAAAGAAAAGAAAAGAAAATATATTGGGGAAAATATTTGAAGAACTAAAACATTTTCCTCTGCCTTCATAACCACTTTTAATACAATACACCTTCCTCCACACCCAAATTTACAGAAGACAAGAAGGAGATGGGTTTGTGAGAAAAGCAATTCAAACAGCAGTATTTTAAGGAGCCGCATACTCTGACTAGGAGTTGATGTTCCAAAGAAAGGGTATCCAAGAATGGACGGAGTATTTGAATGATGGATGTAGGAGATAAATACTATAAGATAAATTACATAATATTGTAACTTCAGGGGGTATGAGAAGATACCCCCAGGAAACAGATTACTTTTTTTATTAGAATACATTTTGGCCTGTAACTTAAAAGTGATGTGTCTCTTTACAAAATTCCAAGGAGAATTATAAGGTAAAGTGATCAGTGGGCACTTAAAAAATATTTAAAATGATCTTATTACAAATGATCTTTTAATAAGAACCCTAAGTTCTTAGTCCCTTTAATAAAAAGTCCTCCAAAGTGTCTCCAAAATATGAATAGTGTATTGGTAAATACTAATCAGTTTATCCAAAAGCAGCACAACTCTGCCCATTTATCACAGAGGCATTAAAAAACATGAAAATATCAATATGTTATAACTACCATTTTAGACTGTGATCATAGTCAATGTTTTATCCATCCATTGAGAGAGCTATGAATCCTTTATTTCCAAGTCAACACGTATAGGTTAGAGTGTATTTCTAAATATTAAACCTTACTCACATTTCTGATAAGGGTTTAATGTCCAGAAAATACAAAGAACTCTTACAACTTAACAATAAAAAGAAAAATAACTCAATTTTAAAACTGGCAAAGGATTTGAATAAATTTTATCTGAGGAAGATATACAAATGTCCAGTAAACACACGAAAAGATGTTCACATCATTAGTCATTAGAGAAATGCAAATCAAACCCACAATGAGATACCACTTCAAACCCACTAGGATGGATATAATAATAATTTTTAAAAGTTAAAAAGGGTAGATGAAGATTTTGATCCTTCATACATTGCTGGTTGGAATGTACGATGATGCAGCTGCAGTGGAAAACAGTTTGGAAGCTCCTCGTAAATCTAAACAGGGCATAATTATACAATCCTGCTTCCACTCCTTTATATATACCCAAGAGAATTGAAAACATTTGTTCACACATAAACTTGCACATAAATGTTCATAGCAGCATTATTCATAATAGCTTTTAAATAGAAACAACCTAAATGCCTATCAGCTGATGAATGCATAAACAAAATGTGGTATATCCAAATAATGGAATGTTATCTGGAGAGAGGAAAAAATGAAGTACTGGTACATGCTACACCAGGGGTGAAACTTAAAAATATGGCAGGCAAAAGAGGCAAATCACAAAGGACAACATATTGTATGATTCTATTTATATGAAATATCTAGAATAGGCTAAAGCTATAGAGTTAGAAAGTTGACTAATTGCTGCCTAGGGCTAGTGGAGGGGGTGGAAAAATTGGGAGGTGTTGGCTAAAGGGTATGGGGTTGCTTTTGCAGGTGATAAAAATGTTCTAAAATTCACTGTGGTGATGGATACACAACTCAGTGAATATACTAAAGGTCACTGAGTTCTATAAATGGGTCATTTGTATGGTATATGAATTATATCCTTATAAATTATCAATAACTATTAAACCTTACAAATTATCAATAAATATTCATTGAATGGCACATTATCAAAACAGGTAAGTACCTGAACCATGGAAAGTATTTTATTATATCAAGGACAAAAAAATTGATCATCATTTTTAATTATCATAATCCCATTCTTAATAAAAAGCATTAAAAGCTATATATAGGAGAATGTATTATGTCAATTACCTTAGAATCCTTATGTTCCAATTTTGGCATTAGAATGCTTTCTAAATAGTTAGCTTTGTCTATCCATGTATTCAGATTTCTATATTCTTTTTTCATCTTTTCCAGCCTAAAGAAATCAATTATGAATGAAAAAAGCAAGTGACAGAAGAATATATATGGTATGATTCACAGAAGAATACATGCAACGTGATCCATTTATAAAATGTTCTAAAAGAGACAAACCAACAATATATTGTCTAGGGATACAGTCAAAGGAAAGGGAATGATTACAACAAAAATCAAGGTACTAGTTACCTGGAGACAGTTAAGGAGAGGGATGTAATCTCAGAAGGGTACACAAAACATATTTCTGATATTACTGGTGGTGTATTTATTAACCTGAATCATAAATATGTACACAATGGGCTTATTATCATTATTTAGGCTATATATACATGTTACAGAAATTATTCAATATATATTACTCTTAGTATTTAAACCACAAGTCTTAGTCAGTTTGAGCTGCTATAACAGAATACAATAGACTGGGTGACTTAAACAGACTTTTTTAAAATATACTTTAAGTTCTAGGGTACTTGTGCACAATGTGCAGGTTTGATACACAGGTATACATGTGTGACGTTGGTTTGCTGCACCCATCAACCCATCATTTACATTAGGTATTTCTCCTAATGCTATCCCTCCCCCAAACAATAGACATTTATTTCTCACAGTTCTAGAGGTCAGGAAGTCCAAGATCAAGGTGCTGGCAGATCCAGTGTCTGGTGAAAGTAGTCTTCCTTGTTTGCAGATGGCCTTCTTATATCCTCACATGGTGGAAAGAGATGGATCTTGTGTCTCTTTCTCTTTTTATAAGGGCATTAATCCCATCATTATAACAGTCCTACCCTCATGACCGAATCTAACCCTAATTATCTTCCAAAGGCAATGCCTCCAAATAACATCACACTGGGGATTAGGATTTTAACATATGAATTTGAGGGGACATACATTCAGTCCATAACACTATATATATTTTATATATATATAATTATTCAATACATATACAATATCTTCCACAATAAAGCAAGTGAAAAAAAGGATATATCTTCTAATCTAAGAAACTTCAAAAAGCTTGAATAATTTAAAGATATAATTAACAAGGATTAAATGGAAGACAGAGAATGTTTCCCAATTCATTTCATGAGGACATAATGGCCTTGACAATAAAACCTGACAATGACATTATGAAAAAGAAAAATTACAGTCTAATCTCATTCATGAATATAGATGTGAACATTATAAATAAAATATAGTTTTAGTACAAAAATCTGGTAGTGTGCAGAGACAATTTGAGAATAGCAGTTGAAACTGGGAGGGTTTTTCTCATTTCGGGATTCATGGTAAGATCTAAAGGGCCCGGAGCAGCCTAACCACTATGAACGCTCAAAACTGACCAGCCAAGTATCTCTTCCGGGACAGGACCCCAGGAAATCTTAAAAAGCATTCCATTATACTACACACACACACACACACACACACACACACACACCCCAAATGAAAACATCAGAGGTGTGAATCTGTGAAGCTAGAAGAGTTTTCTAAGCCAATTCTCCTGCAAAAAATTCAGACAAATTAATTTCACATAAAATAGACCAACACACTTTAACAAAGATTAAAACCTGCAATGGATTGCAATGGATTGCAGCCTATCAAATGTTTAAATCTATGAGTTCCAAATAATATTTTAAATATTTTTTTCAGAAACTAAAGTGTAAGACCTTACACTTCTGGTCCACTATAGGTCACTACCCTAATGTATATACAACATGAAACACCATTTCATCAATAGGCTCATTTATTTAATTAATAACAGTAATATTAATAATTTTCATAATCTGAGAAGGCTTCACTTCAAAATGGGAAGTCTCAGTAGTGGAACTTTCATCTAAAATTCTCGAATGATTTCATGGCCACCCATAACCATATTATACAATCAAAAACCCCACGTACATAGAAGCTAAAAATAAGAAAGCAAGGAGTCAAACCCCTTATAACTAGTTTCAGGCTAGCTTCATAACCATTATGACTTTTTCAACAAGCAAGATACTAGTAAAAATGTTACATAACTTTGTCAAAGTCAATTTACAAGTTAAAATTCTTTATATCATTGTGGTATACCTATTCCAGTCAGGCTTTCAAGATGCAGCATCATCTATTATAGAAGAACTACACTTACACAATCACACTGTAATAACCATTTTCTTAATTAGCTCTTTAGTCCTTTATGTTATTTCACTAACACTAACAACTAAACTAACCCACACAAAATAGATGCTTAAGAAGTAGAAACAGTATTAATTATCTTACTCACTATTATTTTAATCCTAATTACTTTACTGTCTTTATGAATCCTATACATGATAAGTAAAATGAGTATCTCTTCTCTAACTTGAAAAACCATAGACTACCAATGATATTTAGGTATAAATATACAGACTACGAAGACCTGAAGTTTGATTCTTATATAATCCCTACAACAGACCTTAAACCAGGAGATCTATGACCACTAGAAGTTGATAATTCGAGTAGCCCTACTTATGGACATATCAATTTTCATATTCATCTCATTCAAAGAGGTATTACATCCATAAGCTGTTCCATCATTAGGCCTAAAAACAGATTAAATTCCAGGGCCAGAGAAACCATGCTGCAGGCTGCCCTGACAGGCATATCCCCAGGCTGGGCAAGCAGCCAAGAGCCCATGTTCAGGACCTGAGAAACAGCTCCTCAGGCTACCTCCAGTGGCCACGCCCCTGAGCAGCTTTGCACCTGAATACCAGACCTGTGAAACGGCCCTGTGGGCAGCTCCCAGCAAAAACATCACCAGGCCAGCAAAGCAGCTGTGCACCCACATCTCAGGCCCAAGAAATATCCCTAAAGGCTGCCCCTAGCAGACAGGATTCCAGGCCAGCTGAAGAGCTGTGTGCCCACATCTGAGGCCTAAGAAACAGCCCCACGCGTTGCTCTGGGCAGGAATATTCCTAGGCCAGACAAGCCACTACATGCCACCCATTTAAGAAACAGCCCAGTGAGACCATCCCTGACAAAGTCACACCACCATCTCTATAGACTCTCTCAGCCTAGGCTACTGAGAAACTTGCAAATACCACTACTATAGATTATAGCTGAAAAACTATATGAAGACTAAACTACTGGATCCACCTAGAACTGGGCCAATGTGCCCCACCAATCTGATATCCCAAGATGTCATACAATATTCATACAAATATTTCCCTGGGAAATCTACTACATACGATTGAAAGAGGTGACTTTTCCATCAGATACACAGAAATCAATGTAGGGACACACGAGTTAGGAAAAAGCAAGGAAACGTCACCTTCAATAAAAACAATAATTCTCCACCAACAGACCCCGATCATAAGGAAATACATGAAATGTCAGAAAAAAATTCAAAATAATGATCTTAAGGAAACTCAGATATAAGAGAATACAGATAGACAATTAAATCAGGAAAACAATTCATGATTTAAATGAGAATTTCAACAAATATACAGATATAAAAAGAACCAAATGGATATCCTAGAGCTGAAGAATTCGATGACTGGAATAAAATGTAAAATTGTGGACCATGTACAGTGGCTCACACCTGTAATCCCAGCATTTCGGGAGGCCAAAGTGAGTAGATCACTTGAGATCAGGAGTTCAAGACCAGCTGGCCAATAAGGTGAAACCCTGTCTCTACTAAAAATACAAAAATTAGGCTTGGTGGCTCACGTCTGTAATTCCAGCTACTCAGAGGCTGAGGCATGAGAACTGCTTGAACCCAGGAGGTGGAGATTGTAGTGAGCCGAGATAGTGCCACTACGCTCGAGTCTGGGCAACAGAGCAAGAAAAAGAAAAGGAAAAAAATAATGAAATGTACAATTGAGACCAGACCACAGAGAAGAAATAATTTCTTAACTTAAAGGCAGGACTATTGAAATAATACAGGCAGATGAAAAAGAAGAGAGTGAAGAAAGGCTACAGGACTTACAGGACACGGTTAAAGAAACAAATTATCACATTATGGGAGTTCCAGAAGAGAAGCTCCTATAATCACGAGAAACTGAATTCTTCAAACAACCTGAACAAACTTGGAAGAGAACCCCTCTAAATAAGAATGCGCTGGCCAACACCTGTATTTCAGCCTTGTGAAATATCTCTCTCTCTTTTTTTTTTTTTGAGATGGAGTTTTGCTCTGTCACCCAGGCTGGAGTGCAGTGACGTGATCTCAGCTCACTGCAACCTCCGCCTCCCAGGTTCCAACGATTCTCCTGCCTCAGGCTCCTGAGTAGCTGGGATTACAGGTGCCCGCCACCACGCCTGGCTAATTTTTGAATTTTTAGTAGAGACAGGTTTTCACCATGTTGGCCAGGTTGGTCTCAAACACCTGACGTCATGATCGGCCTGCCTTGGCCTCCCAAAGTGCTGGAATTAGAGGCATGACACACCACGCCCGGCCAGCCTCGTGAATTCAGTTACACTCTGCCCAGACTTCTGACTTACTGTGAGAAAATAAATAGATACTATTTTAAACAACTAAGTTTGTGACAATTTGTTATGCAGCAATAAAGAGAGAATACACCTAATGATCATTAGTAAACAAATGAAAATTGCAGTATATTCACCAAATGGAATGCCATGAAACAGCATAGATGAGTCTTAGAAACATAACAGTGGGTGATGTAAGCAAAATCAAATAATGTATTATTTAAGCATCCTACATATATGATTTTTTAAAAAAACTTAATTTTCAAAAGGCAAACAATAAAAACTCATTGAAGTAGTTAACTTCTGGGAAATAGGCAGGAGGATGAAATAGGAGAGAAGCCCATAAGTAGATACAAATTATCCATAATGTTTTAGATTTTAGGTTAGGTTGAGTACTGGTTGGTATCATTATATTATTTTATACATAATTTACATTAGTATTATGGATTATTATTTTGGATCAAATATTATATTTAAAAGATAATATAGGCTGGGCACGGTGACTCACGCCTGTAATCCCAGCACTTTGGGAGGTCGAGGCGGGTGGATCATTTGAGGTCAGAAGTTCGAGACCAGCCTGACCAACATGATGAAACCTCATCTCTACTAAAAGTACAAAAAAATTAGCCGGGCTTGGTGGCACACACCTGTAGTCCCAGCTACTCAGGAGGCTGAGGCAGAAGAATTTCTTGAACTCAGGAGGCAAAGGTTGCAGTGAGCCAAGATCACGCCACTGCACTCCAGCCTGGGTGACAGAGTGAGACTCCATCTCAAAAAAAGGAAGGAAGGAAGGAAGGAAGGAAGGAAGGAAGGAAGGAAGGAGGAAAATAATATAAAACACCTACATTGGCTTCCTATTTTTCTTAGAATAAAATTCAAATTATGGTCTATAAGGCTCTGAATAATCTGGTCTCCACCTGTCTTGTCTTAAGCCGCGTTCCCCCTTGCTTTTTGCTTCATTTCAATGGCTGCCATCTTTTTCTAGGCATAATCTCTTCTTATCTTAGAGCTTTCATACATATCCATACAGTAATTCTCTACCCCTGGATCTTTGGTATGCTGACTCCTTTCCTTTAATGTTACCTCAAATATCTTCTCTAATTTTTTTTTTTTTTTTTTTTTTTGAGATGGAGTCTCGCACTGTCTCCCAGGCTGGAATGCAGTGGCACGATTTCTGCTCACTGAAACCTCTGCCTCCTGGGTTCAAGTGATTCTCCTTCCTCAGCCTTCCAAGTAGCTGGGACTACAGGTGTGTGCCACCACGCCCGACTAATGTTTTGTATTTTTAGTAGAGATGGGGTTTCACCATGTTAGCTAGGATGGGTCTCGATCTCCTGACCTTGTGATCCACCCGTCTTGACCTCCCAAAGTACTGGGATTACAGGCGTGAGCCACCGCGCCCAACCCCTTCTCTAACAATTCTTATAAAAATCAGTCACCTCCTTTATTTTCTACCATCTTTTCGATACCTTCGTAGTTTATTTCTTAATTTATAATTTATTTGTTTTGCTTTGTTACGTCTCTACTCATTATACTCTAAGTTCTTTCAGAAAAGATACTATGATCTTTAAAGTGATCACTGTGATTCTGAACTAGGTTATTTCAGACCAATCATCTCACCACACAACTATAAATTCTGGACAAAACATTGTCTAAATTGTGTTGGAAAGAATCACTGAGTTATAAAGACAGCAAGGATTTGCATACCAAAGATTCCAGACAGAAAGGAAGTCCAGAGACATGGAGCCCATCATTTGGTGCCATTTTTCCTTCAAGGCATTTATGCCTTGAGATGGCCAAGAAGTTAAAAAGCTGAGCAGGGCTTTGAGATAGAGACATAAGGATGTCAGAACAAAAACCAGAGTCCCGGGCTTGTTGGGATGAGAAGTCCTGATAAACACCCAGTTGGGACCCCAAAAGGCTTTAAGAAAATGACTGTCTCTTTAAATGTTATGACCTAGTTGCCTCATGTGCCTCACACTAGTCCCAGTCCTGACACTAGGAGTAAGAATAAACCACAAAGAGACTAACCCCCCTCACAGGAACTAAAGCCCAGCTTCAAATCATTTCAATTTCAGTCTTAATTGAATTAAAGTGATCTGGGATTGTTAGTGCTCCTAGCCCAACCGGTTGCCAGATACAAATGTATACCTTCTTTGTAGGAATATGTAATTAAAATTAAGATCCTCAAAACAGTTCTATAAATTTTCAAATACAATGTCTGGCACTCAATCAAAACAACTAGGCATGTGAGAATGTAAGAACTGACTGAAAACTAAGAGAAAACCCCAATAATTTAAATAGACTCCCAGAAGATCCAGATAATGAAATGGTCAGACTCAGATTTTAAAATAGCAATGATTGCTATAAACTGAAAAGTGTACATACCCCAAAATTCATATGTTGAAATCCTAATCCCTTATGTGATACTAATTGGAGGTAGGGCCTTTGGGAGGTAATTGGGTCATGGGGGAAGAGCCCTCATGAATGGGATTTGTACTATTACGGTGAGAGACAAGAGAGAGATGATCTCCCTCCACAGTGTGAGGATATGGTAAACAGAAGGCCATTTGCAAACCAACAAGAGGGCCCTCAGCAGGGATCAAATCAGCTGGCACCTTGATCTTGGACGTCCCAGCCTCCAGAACTGAAATAAATAAAAGTCTGTTGTTTAAACCATTCAATCTGTGGTATTTGTTATAGCAGCCTGAGCTGACCAAGACAATAATAAATATGTACAAAGAATTAAAAGACAAGGCTGTGGATTTTGGCAGATAAATAGAAACTATAAAAATGAAGGGAAATTCCATAGTTGAGAAATAAAATAACTGAAATTAAGAATTCAATTGACTTAATGGCAGAATAGAAACAAGAGCTTGTGAACTAGAATATAACTCAGAAGAAAATACCTAGACTGAAGCATAGCAAAAAAAGGACAAGAAATACAGAAAAAAAAAAAAAAAAAAAAAGCACGAGACCTACGAAATATGTTGGTAAATGAGAAGACAGCAAGAATTATGCTTTATCCCTCATAAATGAGTTTTCACCTCAGCTAGGCACAATGTAATCCCAGCACTTTGGGAGGCTGAGACTGGAGGATCACTTGAGGCCAGGAATTCCAGACCAGACTGGTCAACATAGCAAGACCTCATCTCAAAAAAAAAAAAAAAATAGCCAGGCGTGGTGGTAGTGTGATATGTCTGTAGTCCCTGCTTCTCGGGAGGCTGAGGCAGGAAGATTGCTTGAGCCCAGGAGTTCGGGGCTGCAGTGAGCATAATCATGCCACTACACTCCAACACTCCAATCTGGGCCAAGCTGGGTGACAGAGTGAGACTCTGCTTCAAAACATAAAAATAAAGGGAGTTTTCACCTCTTTATCTGGCATAACACTTTTTCAAACAAGATACCTAAATTGACAAGTAAAAATCAGAAATAATCTCTGAATCAATGAAACAATAGCACCATAATGAAAGTTTCTGAGCCTACAGCAAGCCTATGTCTCAAAGGGAGAAATTAATGTATTATACAAATAACACCTAAGATGAAAATTTTGAGCTCTTTTGAATTTTTTTTTTTTTTTTTTTTTTACCTTTCCCGGGGTTGTTGCTGAAGTTTTTCAAGTCGCACTACAGAAGATGTCTGGTCGGAGGATTGCACAGCTGGAGTCCCAACAGTAACATTCAGGTCTGGGGATAAGAATGCTGGATATTCTACTGTCTGTGGTGTAATAACTTTTCTGCAAAATAATAATAAAGTGAAATATTGAAATTATACAAAAGTCCACTTCCAAAATCAGTGGCGGCTATTACTTTTGAACCCTTCCCTCTTTTACACTTTTAGCTCACCTAGCCACCTTGGGCCATCGAAGGCCAGAGCTAGGAAAAAAGCCAAGAGCCAGAGTAAGCACTCTCCTGATTATCCTTACTACTAAACTCAGACCATAGGCAGCAGGGATGGAAAAGGACAGAAGGGCCTGAAGTTCTAATGAGAAGTACAAAGTATCTGAGCCCAGACATCTCTCCAAATCTTTAGACCCAAATTTCTATCTCTTTTTTTTAAATTTCTTTTTTTAAATTATACTTTAAGTTCTAGGGTACATGTGTACAATGTGCAGGTTTGTTACATATGTATACAAGTGTCATGCTGGTGTGCTGCACCCATTAACTCGTCATTTACATTAGGTATTTCTCCTAATGCTATCCCTCCCCCCTCCCCCTACCCCACAACAGGCCCTGGTGTGTGATGTTCCCCATCCTGTGCCCAAGTGTTCTCATTGTTCAGTTCCCACCTATGAGTGAGAACATGCGGTGTTTGGTTTTCTGTCCTTGTAATAGTTTGCTCAGAATGATGGTTTCCAGCTTCATCCATGTCCCTACAAAGGACAGGAACTCATCCTTTTTTATGGCTGCATAGTATTCCATGGTGTATATGTGCCACATTTTCTTAATCCAGTCTATCATTGATGCACATCTGGGTTGGTTCCAAGTCTTTGCTATTGTGAATAGTGCCACAATAAACATACATGTGCATGTGTCTTTATAGCAGCATGATTTATAATCCTTTGGGTATATACCCAGTAATTGGATGGCTGGGTCAAATGGTATTTCTAGTTCTAGATCCTTGAGGAATCGCCATACTGTCTTCCGCAATAGTTGAACTAGTTTAATATTTATTTTTAAAATCTATTAATTTTTTGGAATGCATTTTGTGCTAGGTGCAATGTTCATATGGCTATGTATATTACCTCATTCACTTTTCACAGCAAGCCTATCAGCTGAGAATTATTAGATCCTATTTTATATATAAAAAAGCTAGTATTAGAGAGATTAAACAACTCCTCCCAAGGTCTCACAGCTGGTAAGTGGCAAAGCTAACATTTGAACACATAAAGTTTAGATTCTTAAACTGTATTCTATACTATGCATAGTAGTAAGCACCTTAAACTCAGCATGTCCAAAATAGAACTCACCATTTTCCCCCTCTCCAGATACGCTCTTTCCTAAGTGTTCCCTGGTTCAGGAAATAACAGCACCAAATGTATAGCCAATGGTCCCTAAATGTGAACATCTTTTTTCCTCCTTTCCCCTTCTGTCATCTTCCATCTCCAATCAGTCACTTCCTAATTACAGGAGATATAGCTAAACATTCTAAATACTTTACAAATTAGTTTGTTCCTCCATTCCATTATATTAGTCAGGATTGTCCATAAAAATAGAACCAATAGGATGTATATATACATAAATATATTTATGATAAGCAATTGGCTCATGTGATTATGGAGGCTGGTAAGTCCCAAGATCTACAAAGTTAATCAGCAAGCTGGAGACCCAGGAGAGCCAAAGGTATAATTTTAGACTGAATTCAAAGGCCTGAGAATCAGGAGAGCCAATAGTGTAGTTCCAGTCCAAAGGCTGGTAGGCTGGAGATCCGATCCAGAAGAGCTGATGTTTCACTTTGAGTCCAAGGGCAGGGAAAAGTTAATGTTCCAGTTCAAAGATAGTCAGGCAGGAGGAATTCTCTCTTACCCCAGGGTGAGTCAATCTTTTTGTTTCATTCAACTTATTGGATGAGGCCCACCCACACTAGGGAGAGCAACCTGCTTTCCTCAGTGTGCCAGTTTAAAAGTGAATCTCATCAAAAACACCCTCCTCTCAGAACAATTTTTGACCAACAGCTAGGTACCTATGGCTGCCACTAACATGTCATTAGATCTGTTACATGATATGATCCAAATGGCAGAGCAGCTTGCATGGCAGCTTGGACCTGTTGCAGAGCCTTCTCTTGTTCTGGGTCCCACTCAAAACTAGCAGCTTTTTGAGTCATCCAGTAAGTGGTTCAGAATAACACACCCAAAGGAGGAACAGATTACCTCCAAAATCCAAAGAGGCCCACCTGTGGTTATTTCTCCAGGTGTTGTATCTCTTTTTTGTTGTAGGAGAAGCCAGATGCAAAAACCCATCCTTCACTGTGTACAGGATATCACCACCCATACCATGGACCCCTAGAAATTTCACTGAGGCAGAAGGCCCTTGAATTTTTGTCATATTTATTTCCCACTCTCTGACACAAAGATGTCTTATCAATAAGTCTAGAGTAGTTGCTACTTCTTGCTCACCGGGTCCAATCAGCACGTCATCAATAAAATGGACCAGTCTGCTATTTTGTGGAAGAAAAAGGCAATCAAGATCCCTGGAAACTAAATTGTAATGTAGGGCTAGAGAGCTGATATACTCCTAAGTTAGGACAGTGAAGGTGTATTGCTCACCTTGCCAGCCAAAAGCAAACTGCTCCTGCTGGTCTTTATTAACAGGCATGGAGAAATAAGCATTTGCCAGATCTGTGGCTGCACTCCAGATACCAGGGGATATGTTAATTTTCTCAAACAATGAAACTACATCTGGTGTAGCAGTTGCAATTGAAGTTGTCACTTGGCTAAGCTCACAAGAATCCACCATCTTCTTCATCTGTCTTCTTCACAGGTCAAACATGGGAGTTAAATGGAGATGTGGTGGAAATCACCATTCCTGTGTTTTTCAGGTCCTTGATGGTGACACTAATCTCTGCAATTCCTCCATGCAGTATTGCTTTCGGTTTACTACTTTCATAGATGGAGGGAGTTCTATGGCTTCTTCTTGGCCTTTCCCAACATAATAGCCTTCAATCAATAGATCAGGAAACCAATGATTCTGCCAGTTACTGAGAATATCTATTCCAATTATGCATTCTAGAACCAGGGAAATACCACTGGATATATTCAGGGACTCACAGAGCCAACTGTGAGATGGACCTTAGCCAAAACTCTATTGATCACTTGAGCTCCATAAGTCCTTACTCTGACTGCTGGACCACAGTTACATTCAGAGTCTTCCGGAATTAGTGTTAGTTCAGAGACAGTGTCTAGTAGTCCCCAAAAGCCCTGATTGTTCCCTTCTCCCTAGTGCACAATTACCATGATAAAAGGCCACAGGTCCCTTTGGGGAAGACTGGGAGAAATACTAACGGCATACATTTTTGGAAGTATACTAGGGTCCTTTCTTGAGGTGACCCAACCTCCCTTTCATTAAAGGAGTTCTGAGTCTGTAAAGTAGATCAAGTCTGGGAATTGATTGAGAGGTCATGATTCTGTTTTTATGATGCAGATTAGACTTTTGTTCCCTCAACCTAGAACTTTTCTGCTTATACAGATCAGGTTAGAATTCAGTAGGCTTCCTATCTATTCATGTCTAGGAACACAGGATCAGATAGCCAACACCATAGGTCTGCACTACTAAGACCATTCTTATTACTTACTTGATTCTACTGTCCATTATGGTAACCATACCCACCTTGCCTTTGGCAGTTGAGTATCTTCACTTGGTTCCTGCCACCCTGGGACCCAATTACTCCCATTGCATTTAAGTTTCCCAATTCAGTGACTGCAGGTGCCACTATAAAGTCTAGCCCAGAGGGAAGAGCAATCACAGAGCTCTTTAAGGATGCCAGGGTACCCTTCACAAACTCATTTCTCATAGTCATGGTAAAACGTGTGTCTTTTGGACCCTCCCAGGATGGGTGAGTCGATCTTAAATGGCAAGTCCACTCTAACATAATTTCTCTGAACCTCTAAAACCCTTCCTCTACATTAATCGAGCATTTCTAACTAATTCACTGTGAGCCATCTTTTGGTTCCTTTTTCAGTCATTCAACTAAACAAGCTATGAGAGCCCTTTCTAACTCCCCAAGCTGCAGCATTAAATGCAAAAATCTCTGCTTAGGCCAGCTGCAGTGGCTCACGCCTGCAATCCCAACACTTTCCGAGTCTGAAGTGGGTGGATCGCTTGAGCGCAGGAGTTCGTGACCAGCCCGGGCAACACAGAAAAACCCTGTCTCTACAAAAAATACAAAAATTAGTCAAATGTGGTAACACATTTGGGAGCTACTTGGGAGGCTGAAGAGGGAGGATTGATTGAGCCTCAAGAGGTCAAGGCTGCAATGAACCGTGATCTGTTGCCTGGGCAACAGAACAAGACCCTCTCTCCAAAAAGTAAATAAATAAAAATAATCTCTGTTTAGTAAGTCCATGTCAATAAACTCAGCCTGATCCAACTTTATTTTCCTTCCACCATCATCCCCTGCCCTTAATATCCATCCCTATACATGTTCTCCAGATTTCTGTCTGTATAAATTTAAAAACTCAAATAGTTCTTTTAGAATATATATGGAATATATTCCCGAGGACCCAAAGGAGTAAAATTTGCTCACATTTGAGAAGCATAAACCTACAATGATGATGATGGTAATGAAAAATATTTATTAATTTTATAAATAGGTAACAACTAATTAGGCATTTTGCTATTTGCTACCATGTTCTAAGTACTTTACATGTAACTTATTTAATCATCATAGTAACTCAATTGGGTAGTTTTAATTTTTATCCCATTCAACAAATGAAGCATAAAGAGCCTAAGTAACTTGCCCAAGGTCGTATAGGATGTGAGCCCATGCAGTCTGGCTCTAGGGCCTGAACTCTTAATCACTGTGTCTTGCCCCTGCCAATTACTCTAGCTCATCCCTCGTTGCTCTCCTCCTTGCTCCTAATCTCTTAGCCACTCTCAACTGAAGACTGTTCTCCAACATAATAGAGCCTCTTATGGCTCCCCGCTTTTATTTATGTGCCCTATCAAGAGAATGTGTCCCCTCACTCCTCCAAAATCAGCCAGATGCACTACTACCACTTTTACAAGTCTCACTCTAAGCACTTTCTTTTGTGGAGCCTTATTTAATCATTCTTTCCTCTCCAACTTCCCTAACAAGAATTAGAAGCTCCTTGGCTGTCTCACAGTTCTTTTTTGGTTCTTGAAGGGCTTTTATTCCATTTGCATCATCATAGTAATTATTTTTTATGTTACTTTGCATCAAGGGCAAGGAGAAGGCCTCACATGTCTTTGTATCTGCCATGACTTGGGGATATAGCAGACATTCAATAAATGTTTATTTAATCAATGTATGAAGAAGAAAAATAAATAAACATAAGAAAAAATTCAGCTTTACTATTTCAACAAATCACCAATATCAAATAGATAGAGAATTTTAATGATAATATCCAGTGTTGGTGAGACTATAGGAAAATAAGCACTTCAGAACACAATTTCCCATGCAATACCTAATTCCCTCAATCCCATTTCAGCTTTTTTCCATTTCTTATTCTTGGATAACACTATAGATTAAATCTCTTTCTCAGGTGCTTATTTTTCTATAATCTATTTTTATTGTTGAAATTTCAAGATTGATTAGTATACTATATTTTAAGTTACTTTTGGTTTGCTAATGACTTTTTTTTTTACCATAGACTTTTTACAGATGATTTTATAGCAGTTGGAGTGGTGTGGAGGTAAGGGTAACATTACTATACTGCAGGGCAGAAAATTGATAACTATCAGACAGTCTGATGTTAAGTCTCTCACCTCTTTTCCCAAAAGGGGTATCTCCTTAGCCTGCTTTCCTTATTAAGCTACTCCTTCCCTCCTTCAGCCATGAACTTGGCACTCCTTCTCTCCTCAACTCCTCTATCCAGGGCTATACTCAGAAATTAAAAATTTCTCCCTGTTATTAAGCAAAACAATTCACTACTCTCTGCACCTCAGAGTCTGCCCCATCTTGGCCATGTCCTGGGGACTTCTTAAAAGAACTCCACCAAAATGCTCCACCAAACGGATTAAAATTGTTTTAAATGTCACATGATCTGACCATATTAACGAGACTTAAAACACTTACGTCACGGGATCTGTTCTTTCTGGAGGTGGTGTAGGATTCATAAACATGGATGGTTCAGTAATTTTCTGAAGAGGTTTTAACTGAAAAAAAAATGTAAGTGTATTTTAGCACTGCTTAGTTACAATTAAAACTCACTAATTGTAATATCACACCATATTAATACCATAATGCTATGAATAACCCAGGACTATGAAATAGGCCTTAAATGAGACATGTAAGGAAATAAGGAATTAAGAGAGGAAAGAAAAAATTAACATTTATTAGGTACTAAATATTTGCCAAGCATTTTATTATACTTTTAATCTTATTTAACTATCTCAATAAACCTATACGGTAAGTAACTAAGCATATTCTACAGATGATACTGAAGATCAGTAATTTGTTCAAGGCTACACAATAGGCAAAAGTCAGGACTTGAATGTAGCTTTGTCTGCCCCCAGTGTAGTGCCCTGTTTACAGTATCACGATAGGTTAAGTAGGGGACCATATCACTGAAAAGTTCATAGATATAAAATCAAGTTTTTATTTTGAACTTTTATTATATATCCCATTTTTTTCCGTACAATTCCTTTGTTCCTGGTTTTTAGTAGATTCCACCTACATAAAATAACACTTGCCCAGTTTTATCTGAAAAGAATAACTCTCCTTAAAAATGACTATTACTACATATTATACTTATGTTCAGACACAAAACCTACCTCTGGAGTTGGTGCTCATGTGCTATAACTGTCACAAAAGGAGTAAACAATTAGGGGTCCCTATAAGGCCTAATTATGATAAGAAATTTTTAAAATAACAGAAGAAAAAGTAAAAAATCAAAGCAAAGAAGGGAAAAAAAGCTTGTTCCTTGTGGCTTTCATCTGTATATTACTTCTGATTCAAAATGTATTAAACATCATTATAATATAGGCAAGATTTTAAAACATATTACAGAGACTTCTCAGTTAACATAGTGGTAGACTTGTTTAATAAGGCTGATATCTTCACTCTCAATTCCTAATTTAAAAAGACCCAAAGGCCGGGCACGGTGGCTCAAGCCTGTAATCCCAGCACTTTGGAAGGCCGAGACGGGCGGATCACGAGGTCAGGAGATCGAGACCATCCTGGCTAACACGGTGAAACCCCGTCTCTACTAAAAAATACAAAAACAAAAACTAGCTGGGCGAGGTGGCGGGCGCCTGTAGTCCCAGCTACTCGGGAGGCTGAGACAGGAGAATGGCGTAAACGCGGGAGGCGGAGCTTGCAGTGAGCTGAGATCAAGCCACTGCACTCCAGCCCGGGCGACAGAGTGAGACTCCGTCTCAAAAAAAAAAAAAAAAAAAGACCCAAAACTTTAAAAAGGAAAAACTGAAAGTGAAAAATGATATGCAAATAAAGGTCATTTCCCCTACACAACAGCAGCACTAACAGGACTGCATTTTTGAATACCATAAAACTGATGACATCCAGGAATATTAAGAGTTCTTTCAATATTTGATGACAGTATATATTGGTACAACTTTTCTGGAACAATTCCTTGAAAAGGTCATTGTTCTGGACAAGAATTTCCTTTCTAGGAATCTGGCCTAAGGACATAATGAAAGAAAAGGATATAGGTTAGCACATAAAAGTATTTGTGGCAATGTGGACCTATGGTAGTGAATTTAAAGGAGGAAGTCAAAACTAGGAAGAGATCTTCTTTGGGTTTATTACTCTCTTGATGAATCAAGGAGAGTTCAAATAACATCAGATGTTGAAATAACTGTGGAGGAAAGGACCGTATGAGTACAAAATATTATCTGAATTAGATCAATTACTCCATTTTGTTTTCCCAGAGCAGGATCTCACTGCGTTGCCCAGGCTGACTCATGTGATCCTCCTGCTTCAGCCTCCAGAATAGCTAGGATTACAGGTGTGAGCCACCAGGCCAGGCAATTACTCAATTTTTAATAACTATTTTTAGATGCAGAAATCGACACTGATTTCTTGAATACTGGTGCCTTAAATTACATCAATATGTATGTGTACACACAAATAAAAGCAAGTTTTATTTTATTTTTTTGGGACAGAGTTTCACTCTATCGCCCAGGTTGGAGTGCTGTGGTACGATCTCGGCTTACTACAACTCCCGTCTCCCAGGTTCAAGCGATTCTCCTGCTCCAGTCTCCCGAGTAGCTGGGATTACAGGTGCCTGCCACCATGCCCGGCTAATTTTTGTATTTTTAGTAGAGATGGGGTTTCGCTGTGTTGGAAAGGCTGGTCTCGAACTCCCAGCCTCAGGTGATTCACCCAGCGCGGCCTCCCAAAGTGTTGGGATTATGGGTGTGAGCCACCACGCCTAGCTTAAAATCAAGTTTTATAATAAAGACATGTCGAATAAAATATCATTGCTTTAAAATGTATAAACAAATCATAGTAAAGTCTCATCTTTCTTTAGGCTGAAGAAAAGCCCACATACCCCAAGATCGGGAGGTAAAGAAGCATCTTTTAAAAATATTTATTTTAAATAATTGATCAAACTGAAATAGAGCCTCAGAAGAGGATAATTTGACGAAGAGTTACAACAGAATAATCTTTTAAAAGCGGGGAACTAACCTGATGTGAAAATCCATAACCAAAGTTTCCATAGGAGAACATAAATTCCACCTCCAGCCTGCAGACAAACTAAACATGTGGTAAATTTTATTGTTTGATCAGGATGATATTTTAATGGAGAAGTGACAAAAAGTGATATTTTTACTTTACAGATCTGTAAGTTAGAAAAGCCAAAGTATGAACCTCCCGACTTTTAAAAAAGCATTTACACAAGGAACTCCTACAGAAGAATTTGAGTTCCTAAAATGTTAAAACCTTTTATGTTAAAGTTAAGTAGTATTATACCATTAAAATATGGAAAATATCAACTTCTAATTGTCACTAGGATTACAATGAGACACTGACACACATATATATACATGTAGGTTCATACATGTATATGAATAAATATACATTCATGCATGTATATTTTTAAATGTTTACTAACACTCCTCTTACCTCCAGTCCCAGTTTCAGATAAAATTTTGATTTAGACAAGTGATTTCACTTCTCTGAAACCCAGGTTGCTTATATGTGAAATAAAGGAGGGCATGAGAGGTAATAAAGTCAAGTGTCCATCATTCTGTTTTTTATGTTCCTGGCCCCTGTTTTGGCCACTGGCAGCAAAAGTCTCTCTGAATAGAAAGATCAATTAATCTAACTACTAATTTTAAGGACTTAAAAAGAAATTAAATTAAGAACTGTAAACAACTCTTTAGAAACTCCCCAGAGAAAAAAATAATACTTCCTCAATTTAGCAAGTGAGGCTCCTGAGGCTATGCAGTCAAGGCAGTGGCCAGAGGCATTCTACTCTCTTACCCAATGATTTCTAATTTTCTTTATCACCATTTAGCAAAAAAAAAAAAAGAGGAGGAGGAGGAAGAGGAGATTTTTGTTAGTAAATATTGTACTTCCTATTTCATACATTTCTACTATTTCAAACCGTGACTGGTACAGTAACTAAAAGAAGAAAAAACATGTAGGCTACAAATAATATCAGAGTAAAGTTACATGAAATGTTAAGAAAATATTACATGCACATAAAACTTAAGAAGTTTCAGGAAAGTCCTTACTACATTTTTATGCAACACTTGGACTTCTTCAATGAAGCACCCTTTCTAGAAAAAATAAAATAAAAGATTTTAAATATAGAATTACTCATGTATTTCCCTGTATATTATCTAAACCAAGAGTCCCCAACCCCTAGACTTTGGAGTGGTACTGGTCCATGGCCCATTAGGAACTGGCTGCACAGCAGGAAATGAGTGGTGGGCAAGCGAGCAAAGCTTCATCTGTATTTACAGCCACTTCCCATCACTCACATTACCGCCTGAGCTTCACCCCCTGCCAGATCAGTGGGGGCATTAGATTCTCACAGGAGCACGAACCCTATTGTGAACTGTGCATGCAAGGGATCTAGGTTGCGAGCGCCTTAGGAGAATCTAATGCCTGATGATCTGTCATTGCCTCCCATCATCCCCAGATGGGACTGTCTAGTTGCAGGAAACCAAGCTCAGGGCTCCCACTGATTCTACGTTCTGGTGAGTTAGTTGTATAGTTATTTCACTATATATTACAATGTAATAATAATAGAAATAAAATACACAATAAATGTAATGCACTTGAACCATCTCGACCCACCCTCCCCACGCTGGTCTGTGGAAAAATTTGCTTCCACAAAAATCATCCCTGGTGCCAAAAAGGTTGGGGACCACTGATCTAAACCACAAATCAGGTAATAATTTTTCAAATGCACATATGAACCTAATAGCCAAAGTACAAACATAAGGAATGTCCAAAAGAAGAAAATAAAAATTCCAAGTTCAAGTAACAGAAATAAATGTATTTATATTATGTTGCAGACAAAAATGTTCTGCTAAGTTACAGTTCACCTTTTTGAAAGTCTTAAAAGAACTGCCATGCCTACATTGTTTTTGAGGGTGTATTGAGCATCCTTGACATAACTAACTCCATCTTAGAAAAAGACTCCATTTTATATTTTATAGGGCACTTTGCCAATAAGGATAAGATGTTTTGTTTAATGCACAAATAAAAAAATAAAGACTACGTTCAATCAGATAAGGACAGAAGCAAGCACACTCTTCCACTATCTGTTTTCAGCAGAGGACTCTGTGACTATAAAAGATTAGGCTTTCAGCAGCTCGAAACAGCCATCTTAACTGACACCATCTTACAGCCACTTGTGATAAGAACTTCACTTCTGCCACTGAAGGTTCTGCAACCTCAGACTCCTCCTTGCAAAACTGATGGACTGCCCAGCCCAGACCAGGGCTCCTTTTGTCTTCTTTGCTCCCCATAGGCCAGTTCGTTAACCTTTTCTCCTATTTCTTTTTCCTCTTGATATTAAATGTTACTTTGTTGTAGAATGTAATGTTTACATATTAAGTGCACTATTAGGTATGTTTGCAATATGGACTGACTTGTGGAGTGGCCTGAGCCTGTGTGCCCGTGGCATGCCAAGTGAACGGGAGGTACTAAGGAGAACTGGCTCCTTGGGAACTCCATGTAGCTTGTGGCTTTCATGATTGAAATAGCATTAATAAAAGCCTGACATTGTCGAAAGACACAAACATGCATGCACCCTCCTGAGAGAGGGGTTACTTAAACATAATTCTACATGATAAGCTGACTCCTGATAGGACTGAGTACTTCTCTCATCTCTCAGGGAGGGCTGGATCTTTCAAACCACGTATCCTTGCTCAATATCTAGTCATCTCTGCTGTTATGAGTAGGTCCACAATTTTCCAGAAGCTTTTTGAGTGCCAAAATGACACCAGAAGTAAAAAATTCCATACCTGGCCTATGTGACAAGTCACAATCAATATACAAAGAAGACTTTGTTTCATGCACAAAATTATTTAAAATATTATATAAAATTACCACTAGGCTATGTGTATAATATGTATATGAAACATAAATGAACTTCATGTTTAGAATTGGGTCTCATCCCCAAGCTATCTCATTATGTGTATGCAAATATTCCAAAATAAAAAAAAAAAAATTAGAAGTCCAAAATGCCTCTGGTCCCAAACTTTTTCAGATAAGTGATATTTAACCCGTACAGACATTCCGGAAAATACTATGGGTGTTACTCAAAAAATTAAAAATATCATTACTATATGATCCAGCAATCCCACTTCTGAGTATACATTTAAAGGGATTGAAATCAGTATGTCAAAGAGATATCTGCACTCATGTCAGCATGATAGCCAAGATATGGAAGCAACCTAGTGTCCATCACCAAATGAACAGATGAGTATGTGGTGTATATACCTACATGCAATGGAATACTATGCAGCTTTAAAATAAAAAGAAATTCTGTCATTTGTGACATGGATGAAACTGGAGAATCTTACGCTAAGTGAAATAAGCCAGGCACAGAAAGACAAACACTGTATGATCTCACTTATCTGTGGAATCTAAACAAGTCAATCTCATAGAAACAGTAGAAAGGTGGTTACCAGAGGCTGGGGAGTAGGGGTAGGAATGGAGAAAGGGAGGATGTGTATAAAGTTAGACTGGAGGAGCAGGCTCTTGTGATCTACTGCACTGCCTGGTTAATAATAACGTATTGTATGTTTCAAAATTGCTGAATAAAATAGATTTTCATCATCCTCATTATAAAAAAAGATAAGTTGGTGAGGTGATGGAAATATTAATTGGTTTGATTGAACCTTTTTCAGTGTATACATAGATCAAAACATCACATTGTACCCCATAAATATATGCAGTATTTGTCAATTAAAAATAAATAATCAGCTAAAAAATTAATTTATGGGCAAACAGGAATATATCCATATGGAATTTTATACAGCAGCAAAAAATTAAGACTAGCTAAGTGTATTAATATTAGAAACATACTATACTTAGAAATATAAAGTAATATTTCTACAATCATACATAAGTAGTAAAGTTATGAAAAAATAAGGGAATAATAAATACAAAGTTTTGGATAATCATTTTTTCTTGAGGGAGAGGAAGGAGACAGAAGATGGCAACAAGCAGCAACATAAAGACTTGAACTCTATGTTTATTATAATAAAACAGAAAATGCAAAAATCTTGTATTATAAAAGTCCTTTAGACCTCATCTTCTCCCTATGCTATATGCTATGGTTGTCATATGCATTACCTCTCCAAACATTATAAACCGCACAGATCAGGTTATGATTTTTACTTTAAATAGTCACACAAATTTTAAAGAAAGTTATAAGAAAACAATAGTCTTTCCTCTAGCACCTCCATTCTGCTGTTGAGCCCAATCCGCAAATTTTTAATTTCAGATATTTTACTTTTCAGTTCCAGAATACGCATTTGGGTCTTTTTATATTTTCTATTTTTCTGTTTATGTTTATAAGAAAGAATTGGAAAGAAACTCTGAACAATGAAACATTATATTAGAATTGTGGAATGATGGGTGATTTTTGAATTTTAAAAAATTTACCTTTGTATTTTACAATATTAGCATATTATTGATCTTATAAAAATAAATATTGAAAAGTTTGCATATATGCTTCTAGTCTAAGTATCTAAGTTTCTACATTTTCTTGAACAAAAATTAACTAATATGTAATGTCACATATTTTGATGCCTAAATTGCCATAGTCAAAGGAACTTTAGTCATTTCCAAAGATCTTCTCCCAAAATATTTTTGAGACTCTCTGGTTGCTTATATTTATGCATTACTCCATATGTTTATCTCCTTCTTCATCTCTTTCTATGTATTAGAAATTTATCTGATTTTCCGCAAGTTCTTATCATGAAAATTTTCAAACACACAAACCACTCAAAAGACTCCAATAAATACACTCCATGGAAGAGTAAAGAAATTCAAATATTTGTTTAACAACTGTTAAAATTGTTTAACAGTGTGCCATTTTTTAAAATCTCTGTGTGTGTATAGATATATGTTTGCTGATCTATTTATAACTTGCAATAATCATTACTCTTCATTCCCAATTTTAAAACTTTACTTTGGATACTGTAAAAATAAGAATATTCATACTTATATATCTACAATATCAGTATTATACCCAAGAAAATTAACAATTCTAGAATTTTTTCTAATATTCAGTAAATATTTATTAAATTTTCCTAATTGTCCCAAAAATGTCTTTTATTTATGTTTATGTTTTCTTTTTTGAGACAGGGTCTCACTCTGTTGCCCAGGCTGGGGTGCAGTGGTGCAATCATGGCTCACTGCAGCCTTGACCTCACTGGGCTTATGTGATTCTCCTGCCTCAGCCCCGCATGTAGCTGGGACTACAGGCAGGTGTCACCATGCCTGGCTAATTTTTTGTGGGTGTTTTTTTGTGGGTTTTGTTTTGTGGGTTTTGGGGGTTTTTTTGTTTGTTGTTTTAGAGAAGGGGTTTTACCATGTTCCCCAGGCTGGACTCAAACTCCTGGGCTCAAGCAATCCACCTCCCTCAGCTTCCCAAAGTCCTGGAATCACAGGTGTGAACCACCATGCCTGGCTCCCAAGAGAGTCTTTTATAACTTTTTCAAATCTGTATTCAGTCAAATTGGTTGTATTTCTTTAAATCTAGAACAGTTTCTTCCATCTTTGGTGCATTTTTTTTTTTTTTTTAATGATCACCACTATTTAAAGAATCTACACTGGTATGTCCCATTTCTGTATTATCTTAAGGTATTGTTTAACTTTTTCCCTACTTACTAAATTCCCGTAAACTTGAAGTTAGTTCTACACTCAGCTTGATTAGATTTGGGTTGAACTTTTTTGTTTTTTGTTTGTTTTTTTTGAGGCAGGGTCTTGCTCTGTCACCCAAGCTGGAGTGCTGCAGCACGATCATAGCTCACTGCAGTCTTGAACTCCTGGACCCAATCAATCCTTCTGCCTCAATCTCCCAAGTCACTTGGACTATAGGCACATGCCACCACACCTGGCTAATTCTGTGTGTAGAGACAGGGTCTTGCTATGTTGCCAGACTGGTCTCCAACTCCTGGCCTCAACAACTCTCCCACTTTAGTCTCTCAAAGTGTTGGGATTACAGGCCTGAGCCACCGCAGCCAGCCAGGTTAAACATTTCTGATGACGATAAGTCACAGATAATGTTGTGTACATCACATTGTATCACTACAGGAAGTACATGATGCTGAGTTATCCACAATTCATTATGCTAAATTCGAGCTCTTGGTTAAAGTGGCAACTACCACATCTCTCTATTGTAGAGGAACATTTCCCCTGCACTGTTACTATGGCGCCATGCAAATATCTTGCTTCCCAATAACCTTTTACCTAATGGTTTTTGGTGCCATTACTAAATATTGACTGAATTAATCATTATTCATTATAAAGAGTTGCAAAAACAATAATTTGTAATTCTTTCATTACTTCCACATTCATAAACTGGTATTCTTTTGTTTAAAAAATTTCCTTTTTCTTCCTATGCCACCTCTTTTCTTTTCTTTTTTGAAGATTATCACGGAGTCATGAATTTTCCTTTATTCAGAATGTTGTAATTATCTATGTTCAAGTTATTCTGAAGTTGGCCAATAGGAGTCCCTGCAATCTGGCTGTTGACATAACCCCATTAGTCTTTGAAGACTTCCTTGCTGTATGCAACAAAAAATATTCCTGAAAATACTTTAGGTTGTTTGTACTTATTCACTAATCAATAAGTTCTTGACTCTGAGTTCAACACAACCACAAAATGAGCTGCTGGAAAGTGAAAAGGACTCCTAGAAAGGAGAAAACAAGAGGGAAGCAACCACAAAATCTGTGTATAAACTCTGCCCACATCTTTGGCTAACCCCTAAAAGACACATGCACAAGGAAGTCTATAAGCAGCCCAGCTAAGGATGAAAGAACTAAACCAAAATTTGTGTTGCCAACTAAGAGACAGAGTTTGCGGCTTCAGTCATGTCTTAAGACATATCAGAAACATAATAAAACATGTATAACTCTATTTAGCCATTCTACAATGTATACATATTTCAAAACATCATTCTGTACATGATAAATATATGCAACTTTTATTTGCAAATTTAAATAGCCAGGCACGGTGGCTCAGGCCTGTAATCCCAACACTTTGGGAGGCTGAGGCGGGCAGATTATTTGAGCTCAGGAGTACGAGACCAGCCTGGGCAACATAGCAAAACCCTGTCTCTACTAAAAATACAATGAGTAGTCAGGTGCAGTGGCATGTATCTGTAGTCCCAAATAGTGGGGAGGCTGAGGCAGGAGAATCCCTTGAGCCAGGGAGGAGGAGGCTGCAGTGGGCCAAGAAATTTTATTTTCCAGAAAGTTAGTTAGTGATACAACCTAAAAGTCTAAGTGTGTGTTTTTTTGTTACTTAATTTCATATATATATATGTATTCTGGAAAATATATTTTTTTTGAGATGGAATATTGCTCTTGTTGCCCAGGCTGGAGTGCAATGGCATGATCTCGGCTCACTGCAACCTCCGCCTCCCAGGTTCAAGCGATTCTCCTGCCTCAGCCTCCCAAGTAGCTGGGATTACAGGCATGCGTCACCATGTCCAGCTAATTTTGTATTTTTAGTAGAGATGCGGTTTCTCCATGTTGGTCAGGCTAGTCTCGAACTCCCAACCTCAGTTGATCTGTCCGCCTTGGCCTCCCAAAGTGCTGGGATTACAGGCTGGAAAATAAATTTTTAAAAACATTATGCTACTATAAGCCAACTCTTTTAAAAAATATATAGCCAAAGGGAGATTTTATTTCTTAAGCACACGAATTTGAAGGCAGATGATAAACAAAAAAGCCCGTCAAGTATAATAAATCACAACAACAAACTGGACAACCAACTGGCAACATGATACCAAGGTGAAAAAAATCATTTATACATACCTGAATTACTTCATAAAGGTGTACCTGAACACTCCCTAACAAGAAGGCACGTTTTTCTGTATTGTCATATTGTATGAGTTCCAATAAAATATTATTCCGCTCATCATCATAACGTCTGGGAACCTCAATATCAGAATATATAAGAAAAGCAGCATTAAATTTGAGCCTAAATATTTCTGAACACATACATCCACTATACTATTACATTATTTGCATACCTAGTGATTCGTTTTTATATGTCATTAGCTTTGTAACTTTCAACCTCACAGTCACATATATACTAATATCAACAAAATGAAGATCTTGCTTATATCTAACGGCAATTATCGTCTTTTGGAAACACTCATTGCCTACATTCTCTTTTTAACGCTATACAAAAGTTCACCCTCAATACTCGATTGAAATTACACTATCAAAGATAATCAACTACCCAATATGAAATCCAAATAATCCAGATAATCCAAATACAGGTTATCCAAATATCCAACACTAAAAAATATCTAATATCCTTTTCAGTCTCTGTTCTTTAACTTTTTGATAACACATATACTATTGCCTGAACTTGAAACTCTCTCCCAACCCTGAGCTCTGGAGCACAGTACCATTATTATGTAACCTTTAGTATCTGTCCACTCTCTTGCTAATTAGAAACAAAGTCATGCCTCCCCACTCCTAAGAATCCAGGTGCCTTCCTACAGTGTCTCTCCTGATGGTTGACATCAGAGCCTATATCAGCCTTCTTAAAGTTATGTTCGTGACCGTCTTCCCCCGAGAAATGAGAAAAAAGGGATCTGCAAGCCCTGTGTGCCAGCAGACTAGTTAAGAGGGCAGGCTCCATTTTTCCACAATTTGGCATTCGGATTATCGGAAACAGAAAACTACAAATGCTCAATAAAATATTTAAAATACCATTTTAAAAGCAAAACAGGGTAAATAAAATGGTGAGACATAATCATATGAAACTCCAAGTACTGGCAGACACTCAGAGAAGTAAACTAGACCCTGAAGTTACATTTGCCCTAAGGGCACTTCCCAATCAGGTGACCTAAAACTGCAGTTTGTATGGTCTTGAAAGGCAAAGTCTCTCTAGAAGACAAGACAGGATACATTTAGCAGATGGTCCTTGCCCAACCGTCCTCCCAGAAAGCTGAGAACCCAAAGGGCCATGGCTTCGGTGAATGGAGAACCCCTTCTCCCATCATGTATCTATAGAAGGCTGCAAGGAAAGTTGTACTGCTGAGTAGAACGGAGTGTGGGGTCCCTAATAAGCTATAAACAAAAACCGGTTCAGTGAAATTGCAGGCTAAAGTCACAGTCACTGAATCTTATAAAAAATTTTGAGCCAGACACGTAAAATGGTTTACATGGTAAACTTTATATTATGTATATTTTGTCATAACATAAACAAATAAACAGGTCAACTTAAATTTTTAAAAATATCTCAAGTGGAATTTAGTTTAAAACTCTCCCAAACTGGTAGTGGACTCGGTTTGCCTTAGAAGAAACACAAATCTTTCGTAGAGCTACTGCTTTCATCCTAGACCTCAAAGAAGTTCCATAAATAATTTTCCAAGGAAAATGAGCAGTTAACAGTCAAAAATAACTCAGTCAGCATGGAAACAAAGCGCCACAAATGAGAATAGCAAAAATAGACCCCCAAAAAACTTTAAATATTGGAATTTTAACGAGCTATGTTTACTATGTTTAAAGGAACAAAAACCAAGCTGAAAATATACTCCTGGCACAGAAAACTAAAAATGATTTAACAAACCTAAACAAGGAACAACTTGTAGAAATGATAACTAAAACAATTGAATAAAAACACTATATCAACTCAACCACAAATCTGATGCAGCTTTGGAGAATTAATGAACCAGAATTAAGGAATCCCAGCACTTTGGGAGGCCAAGGCAGGTGAATTGCTCCAGCCCAGGCATTTGATACTAGCCTTGGCAACATGGCAAAATCCCGTCTCTACAAAAAAATATTAAAAGTAGCCAAGCATAGTAGTGCACGTCTTTAGTCCCAGTTACTCAGGAGGCTGAGATAGGAGGATCACTTGAGCTCAGAAGGTTGAGGTTTCAGTGAGCCGTGATGGTGCCACTGCCCTCCAGTGTGGGTGACAGAGAGAGACCCTGTCTCAATAAAACTAATAATAATAAAACAAAATAAAGATCACAAGAATTATGTAGAATGCAAGGCAGAGAGACAAAGTGATGAAAAATATTTTTTATAGGTTAAAAGACATGGAATATAGTGTAAGAATACCTAACATAAGTTAACCAGAGTCCAAGGAAAGGAAATAAAGGATTAAGAAAATGGAGCAGAGAGGCACTATTTTAAGAAATATTAGCTAGCCAGGCATAGTGGCTCATGCCTGTAATCCCAGCACTTTGGGAGGTCGAGGTGGGTGAATCATGAGGTCAGGAATTCGAGACCAGTCTGACCAACATGATGAAACCCTGTATCTACTAAAAATACAAAAATTAGCTGGGCATGGTGTCACGCACCTGTAATCCCAGCTACTCAGGAAGCTGAGGCAAGAGAATCACTTGAACCCAGGAGGTGGAGGTTGCAGTGAGCCGAGATTGTGCCACTGCACTCCAGCCTGGGTGACAGAGTGAGACTCTGTCAAAGAAAGAAAAGAAAGAAAAGAAAAGAAAAGAAAAGAAAAGAAAAGAAAAGAAAAGAAAGAGAAAGAAAGAAAGAAAGAAAGAAAGAAAGAAAGAAAGAAAGAAAGAAAGAAAGAAAGGAAGGAAGGAAGGAAGGAAGGAAGGAAGGAAGGAAGGAAGGAAGGAAGGAAGGAAGGAAGGAAGGAAGGAAGGAAGGAAAGAAAGAAAGAAAAAAGAAAGAAAGAAACATTAACTAATAATTTTTCATAACTAATGAACATCAACAATCCAGGTTAAGCAGCCAATAAATCCGAACATAATATACAGAAACCCAAATACAGACACATCAGAGTGAAATTAGAAGAAAAATATTTATAACACACACACAGAGAGGAAGATACATTATTTTCAAAGGTGACAGGCTGACAAGTGACTTCTCTTCAACAAATATGGATGCTAAGAGATAGTGAAATGATACTTCAGAAAATAACTGCAAATTTACAATTCTATACTCAATAAAATTTTCATTCAAAAATGAGAATGGCATAAAGACCTTCAAACTAATAAAACAGAAAACCAAACACCACATGTTCTCACTCGTAAGTGGGAGTTGAAAAATGAGAACACATGGACACAGGGAGGGGAACATCACACAGGGAGGGGCCTATCAAGGGGTAGGGGGATAAGGGAGGAATAGCATTAGGAGAAATACCTAATGTAGGTGACGGTATGATGGGTGCAGCAAACCACCATGGCACGTGTATATCTATGTAACAAACCTGCCCATTCTACACATGTATCCCAGAACTTAAAGTATTAAAAAAAAAAAAAAAATTCCCTACAGAACAAGGAAAAAAAAAAAAAAAAAAAAAGACCAGGCAAACAAAATAATTATGTCACCAATTAACTCTCACAGGAAAAATAATTCTAAATAAATAGTTCTGACAGAAGGTAACTGACCCCAGGAGGATGATCTGAGCTGTAAGAAAAGTTAAAGTGGCAAATACGTAGGTAAACTAAACAAATATAGACTATATTAAATAAATACAAATTACAACACAGGGGAATTAAAAATACAAAAAAAGAGAGACCATAATAACGTATTAGTTAAGGGCGATAAATGGAATTAAAGTTTCTAAGATCCTTGCTCTTCCCAGGAGAAGGATGAAGGATGAGGGTATTGTTAAACATCAGATTTGATAAAGCATACAAAATTTCCATGATAGCCATTTTTGTTTTTGTTTTTGTTTTTGTTTTTGTTTTTGTTTTTTGAGACGGAGTCTCGCTCTGTCGCCCAGGCTGCAGTGCAGTGACCGGATCGCAGCTCACTGCAAGCTCCGCCTCCCAGGTTTACGCCATTCTCCTGCCTCAGCCTGATAGCCATTTTTAAAAAGAGTAGTGTATAATCTCCAAAACAAGAAAGAAGAAAAATGCAATGAAATTGTAAAATACAGTTGACCCTTGAACAACATGGTTTGAGCTGCATGAGTCCACTTAAACATGGTTTTTCTTTTCAATAAAAGTTAGACCCAATGTGCCTGCCTCTCCTTCTACCTCCTCCACCACTACCTCCTCTCCCACCTTTGAGACAGCAAGACCAACCTCTCTTCTTTCTCAGCCTGCTCAATATGAAAACAAGAATGAAGATCTTTATGATGATCCTCTTCCACTTAATGAACAGTAAATATGCTTTCTTTTCCCTATGATTTTCTTCACATTTTCTTTTCTCTAGTTGCGGTATTGTAAGAATACAATATATAAAATATAACACACAAAATATGTGTCAATCAACTGTTTATGTTATTAGTAAATATTCTAGTCAATAGTAGACTATTAGTAGTCTACTGACTGGGGAAGTCAGAGTTTTGACTGCAGAGTGGGGGTCAGTGCCTCAGTGCCTGTGTTGTCTAAGCATCAACTGTACTCAATCCTGGAGCTGAAGAAAAGAAGACAAAACAGGTAGGAAAAAAAAATAATCCACAGCGGGGGCGCCCAAGATGGCCAAATAGGAACAGCTCCAGCCTCCAGCTCCCAGCGTGAGCGACACAGAAAAGAGGTGATTTCTGCATTTTCAATTGAGGTACCGGATTCACCTCTCTAGGGTGTGTTGGACAGGACAGTCAGTGCTGGTCAGTGGGTGCAGCCCGACCAGCGAGAGCTGAAGCAGGGTGAGGCATCACCTCACCTGGGAAGCGCAAGGGGGAAGAGAATTCCTTTTCCTAGCCAAGGGAAACTGAGACACACAACACCTGGAAAATCGGGTAATTCCCACCCTAACACTGCGCTTTACCAAGGGTCTTAGGAAATAGCACACCAGAGATTATATCCCATGCCTGGCCCGGAGGGTCCCATGCCCACAGAGACTCCCTCATTGCTAGCACAGCAGTCTGAGATCTCACTGCAAGGGGACAGCGAGGCTGGGAGAGTTGTGCCTGCCATTGCTGAGGCTTAAGTAGGTAAACAAAGCCACCCGGAAGCACGAAGTGGGTGGAGCCCACCACAGCTCAAGGAGGCCTGCCTGCCTCTGTAGATTCCACCTCTGGGGACAGGGCATTGCTAAAAAAAAAAGCAGCAGAAACCTTGTCAGATGTAAATGACCCCGTCTGACAGCTTTGAAGAGAGCAGTGGTTCTCCCAGCATGGAGCTTGAGATCTGAGAATGGACAGACTGCATACTCAAGTGGGTCCCTGACCCCCAAGTAGCCTAACTGGGAGACACGCCCACTAGGGGCAGACTGACACCTCACACCTCACATGGCTGGGTACACCTCTGAGACAAAGCTTCCAGAGCAAGAATCAGACAGCAAAACTTGCCATTCAGCAATATTCTATCTTCTGCAGCCTCCACTGCTGATACCCAGGCAAACAGGGTCTGGAGTGGACCTCAAGCAAACTCCAACAGACCTGCAGCTGAGGGTCCTGATTGTTAGAAGGAAAACTAACAAACAGAAAGGACACCCACACCAAAACCCCATCAGTACATCAGCATCATCAAAGACCAAAGGCAGATAAAACCACAAAGATGGGGAAAAAACAGTGCAGAAAAGCTGGAAATTCAAAACATCAGAGGGCATCTGCCCCTCCAAAGGAATGCAGCTCTTGGCCAGCAACAGAAAAAAGCTGGACGGAGAATGACTTTCACGAGTTGAGAGAAGAAGGCTTCAGTCGATCAAACTTCTCAGAGCTAAAGGAGGAACTACGTATCCAGCACAAAGAAACTAAAAACCTTGAAGAAAGAATGGAAAAATGGATAACTAGAATAATCAATGCAGAGAAGTCCATAAACGAACTGATAGAGATGAAAACCATGACACGAGAACTACGTGACAAATGCACAAGCTGCACTAACCTACTCGATCAACTGGAAGAAAGAGTATCAGTGATTGAAGATCAAATGAATGAAATGAAGCGAGAAAAGAACTTTAGAGAAAAAAGAGTAAAAAGAAATGAACAAAGCCTCCAAGAAATATGGGACTATGTGAAAAGACCAAATCTATGTCTGATTGGTGTGCCTGAAAATGAAGTGGAGAATGGATCCAAGTTGGAAAATACTCTGCAGGATATTATCCAGGAGAACTTCCCCAACCTAGCAAAGCAGGCCAACATTTAAATTCAGGAAATACAGAGAATGCCACAAAGATACTCCTCAAGAAGAGCAACTCCAAGACACATAATTGTCAGATTCACCAAAGCCGAAATGAAGGAAAAAATGTTAAGGGCAGCCAGAGAGAAAGGCCGGGTTACCCACAAAGGGAAGCCCATCAGACTAACAGCAGATCTCTTGGCAGAAACTCTACAAGCCAGAAGAGAGTGGGGGCCAATATTCAACATTCTCAAAGAAAAGAATATTCAACTCAGAATTTCATATCCAGTCAACCTAAGTTTCGCAACTGAAGGAGAAACAAAATCATTTACAGAAAAGCAAATTTCTGAGAGATTTTGTCACCACCAGGCCTGCCCTACAAGAGATCCTGAAGGAAGCACTAAACATGGAAAGGAACGACCAGTACCAGCCATTGCAAAAACATGCCAAAATGTAAAGACCATTGATGCTAGGAAGAAACTGCATCAACTAATGAGCAAAATAACCAGCTAATATCATAATGACAGGATCAAGTTCACACAAAACAATACTAACCTTAAATGTAAATGGACTAAATAGTCCAATTAAAAGACACAGACAGGCAAATTGGATAAAGAGTCAAGACCCATCAGTGTGCTGTATTCAGGAGACCCATCTCACATGCAGACACACACATAGGCTCAAAATAAAGGGATGGAGGAAGATCTACCAAGCAAATGGAAAACAAAAAAAGGCAGGGGTTGCAATCCTAGTCTCTGATAAAACAGACTTTAAACCAACAAAGATCAAAAGAGACAAAGAAGGCCATTACATAATGGTAAAAGGATCAATTCAACAAGAAGAGCTAACTATCCTAAATATATATGCACCCAATACAGGAGCACGTAGATTCATAAACCAAGTCCTTAGAGACTTACAAAGAGACTTAGACTCCCATACAATAATAATGGGAGATTTTAACACCCCACTGTAAACGTTAGACAGATCAATGAGACAGAAAGTTAACAAGGATATCCAGGAATTGAATTAAGCTCTGCACCAAGCAGAGATAACAGACATCTACAGAACTCTCCACCCCAAATCAACAGAACATACATTCTTCTCAGCACCACATCGCACTTATTCCAAAATCGACCACATAGTTGGAAGTAAAGCAGTCCTCAGCAAATGTAAAAGAACACAAATTATAACACACTGTCTCCCAGACCACAGTGCAGTCAAACTAGAACTCAGGACTAAGAAACTCAATCAAAACTGCTCAACTATATGGAAACTGAACAACCTGCTCCTGAATGAGTACTAGATACATAACGAAATGAAGGCAGAAATAAAAATGTTCTTTGAAACCAACGAGAACAAAGATACAACATACCAGAATCTCTGGGACACATTTAAAGCAGTGTGTAAAGAGAAATTTATAGCACTAAATGCCCACAAGAGAAAGTGGGAAAGATCTAAAACTGACACCCTAACATCACAATTAAAATAACTAGAGAAGCAAGAGCAAATAAATTCAAAAGCTAGCAGAAGGCAAGAAATAACTAAGATCAGAGCAGAACTGAAGGAGATAGAGACACAAAAAATCCTTCAAAAAATCAATGAATCCAGGAGCTGGTTTTTTGAAAAGATCAACAAATTGATAGACCACTAGCAAGACTAATAAAGAAGAAAAGAGAGAAGAATCAAATAGATGCAATAAAAAATTATAAAGGGGATATCACCACCGACCCCAAAGAAATACAAACTACCATCAGAGAATACTATAAACACCTCTACGTAAATAAATTAGAAAACCTAGAAGAAATGGATACATTCCTGGACACATACACTCTCCCAAGACTAATCCAGGAAGAAGTTGAATCACTGAATAGACCAATAACAGGCTCTGAAATTGAGGCAATAATTAATAGCCTACCAACCAAAAAAAGTCCAGGACCAGACGGATTCACAGCCGAACTCTACCAGAGGTACAAGGAGGAGCTGGTACCATTCCTTCTGAAACTATTCCAATCAATAGAAAAAGAGAGAATCCTACCTAACTCATTTTTGAGGCCAACATCATCCTGATACCAAAGCCTGGCAGAGACAAAACAAAAAAAGAGAATTTTAGATAAATATCCCTGATGAACATCGATGCAAAAATCCTCAATAAAATACTGGCAAACTGAATCCAGCAGCACATCAAAAAGCTTATCCACCATGATCAACTGGGCTTCATCTCTGGGATGCAAGCCTGGTTCAACATATGCAAATCAATAAACATAATCCAGCATATAAACAGAACCAAAGACAAAAACCACGATTATCTCAATAGATGCAGAAAAGGCCTTTGACAAAATTCAACAGCCCTTCATGCTAAAAACTCTCAATAAATTCGGTATTGATGGAACGTATCTCAAAATAATAAGAGCTATTTATGACAAACCCACAGCCATTATCATACTGAATGGGCAAAAACTAGAAGCATTCCCTTTGAAATCTGGCACAAGACAGGGATGCCCTCTCTCACCACTCCTATTCAACATAGTTTTGGAAGTTCTGGCTAGGGCAGTCAGGTAAGAGAAAGAAATAAAGGGCATTCAGTTAGGAAAAGAAGAAGTCAAATTGTCCCTGTTTGCAGATGACATGATTGTATAATTAGAAAACCCCATGGTTGCAGCCCAAAATCTCCTTAAGCTGATAAGCAACTTCAGCAAAGTCTCAGATACAAAATCAATGTACAAAAACCAGAAGTATTCTTATACACTAATAACAGACAGAGAGCCAAATCGTGAATGAACTCCCATTCACAATTGCTTCAAAGAGAATAAAATACCTAGGAATCCAACTTACAAGGGATGTGAAGGAACTCTTCAAGGAGAACTACAAACCATTGCTCAGTAAAATAAAAGAGGACACAAACAAATGGAAGAACATACCATGCTCATGGATAGGAAGAATCAATATCATGAAAATGGCCATACTGACCAAGGTAATTTATAGATTCAATGCCATCCCCATTAAGCTACCAATGACTTTCTTCACAGAATTGGAAAAATCTGCTTTAAAGTTCATATGGAACCAAAAAAGAGCCCACGTTGTCAAGACAATCCTAAGCCAAAAGAACAAAGCTGGAGGCATCACGCTACCTGACTTCAAACTATACTGCAAGGCTACAGTAACCAAAACAGCATGGTACTGGTACCAAAACAGAGATATAGACCAATGGAACAGAACAGAGCCCTCAGAAATAATACCACACATCTACAAGCATCTGATCTTTGACAAACCTGACAAAAACAAGAAGAAATGGGGAAAGGATTCCCTAGTTAATAAATGGTGCTGGGAAAATCGGCTAGCCATAAGTAGAAAGCTGAAACTGGATCCTTTCCTTACTCCTTATACGGAAATTAATTCAAGATGGATTAGAGACTTAAGTGTTAGACCTAAAACCATAAAAACTCTAGAAGAAAATCTAGGTAATATCTTTCAGGACATAGGCATGAGCAAGGACTTCATGTCTAAAACACCAAAAGCAATGGCAACAAAAGCCAAAATTGACAAATGGGATCCAATTAAACTAAAGAGCTTCTGCACAGCAAAAGAAACTACCATCAGAGTGAACCGGCAACCTACAGAATGGGAGAAAATTTTTGCAATCTACTTCTCTGACAAAGGGCTAATATTCAGAACCTACAAAGAACTCAAACAAATTTACAAGAATAAAATGAACAACCCCATCAAAAAGTGGGCAAAGGATATGAATAGACACTTCGCAAAAGAAGACATTCATACAGCATACAGCCAACAGACACACGAAAAAATGCTCATCATCACTCGCCATCAGAGAAATGCAAATCAAAACCACAATGTGATACCATCTGACACCAGTTAGAATGGCAATCATTAAAAAATCAGGAAACAACAGGTGCTGGAGAGGATGTGGAGAAATGGGAACACTTTTACACTGTTGGTGGGACTGTAAATTAGTTCAATCATTGTGGAAAACAGTGTGGCGATTCCTCAAGGATCTAGAACTAGAAATACCATTTGACCCAGCCATCCCATTACTGGGTATATACCCAAAGGATTATAAAACATGCTGCTATAAATACACATGCACACGTATGTTTATTGCAGCACTATTCACAATAGCAAAGACTTGGAACCAACCCAAATGTCCATCAGTGACAGACTGGATTAAGAAAATGTGGCACATATACACCATGGAACACTATGCAGCCATAAAAAAGGATGAGTTCCTGTCCTTTGTAGGGACATGGATGCAGCTGGAAACCATCATTCTGAGCAAACTATTGCAAGAACAGAAAACCAAACACCACATGTTCTCACTCATAGGTGGGAATTGAACAATGAGATCACTTGGACATAGGAAGGGGAACATCACACACTGGGGCCTATTGTGGGGATGGGGTAGGGGAAGGGATAGCATTAGGAGATATACCTAATGTAAATGATGAGTTAATGGGTGCAGCACACCAACATGGCACATGTATACATATGTAACAAACCTGCACGTTGTGCACATGTACCCTAGAACTTAAAGTGTAATAATAATAAAAAAAAAAGCTTTACAAAGTTTTATCAAAAAGCAAGCATTTTTCTTGAAATACAGACCATAATGCTTACATCAATATCTCCTTGAAAAGGTAAAATTAAACTCAGTTTTTATCTACATAATCACAGATTTCAGAATAGAATAATTTGCTTGAAGTTTATTTTGTTTTGATAAAGGAGTACACAAAGTCATGAGCTCAAGGTTAGAATAATATGACAATATTCATGTTTACTTCCCAGACATTTTGTGACACCACTGATTCAAGAGCTCATATACCTTAAAATTCATTCATGCATATTTTCAACTATACAGTTTATTGAAGCGGGTATGATAAATTATGTTATTTCCATTTTAAGTGTTGCTCTGTGAAATGAATATGGTACATATTTATGGAGATGACACTGGTAATTAGTTCAGAGAAGCAGCAGAACCTACATAATTTTTAATACATGGTTGAATTAAAAGAGTGTTTAAATAACACTTCAACATTTATTTCCTTATTTATTATACAAGTGGACAAAATGTACTTTATAATCATTAAATTATCATTATGAATAATTTACTGGTCCTAAAAACAGGTAAACAGAGTCAAGAAATCTACCTTAACTACCTGTATAGTCAACACTTTCTACAATGTTGCACCTTTCAATTATTCAAAGCCTACTTGTATATAATTGGCTTTATTAAGTAGTATATTTTTGTTTGATGATTAACTCAACACCAATCAGATAAAATTGAATGCGAGTAAATAATGTCAAAATATCGTAATAATGTATTACTTTACTCTGGTGACAAATATCTTTTTTTTTTAACAAGGCTTAAACATGTTTTTGTTCTTTCTTATTTTGTTTTTAAATTCTGTCATAGCAAAACTTTTTTTGCCAAATAGAAGCACAGCTTAATTAGTTTTATCTAATATTTCTTTGTGAAGGACACTATTTTGTGTTGAGCTAATCATTATTCTAGGATTAATGGATACTATGATAATAAAAGGTTATTTACTTTGTATTAAAAAAGAAAGAAAAAATAATCCATGGTTCAATTGGGATAAATAGAAAGCACAAAAGAAGGTAACCAATTTAAACTCAAATATATTATAATTACATAAAATGTGACAGACGCTACAGTAACGTTACATACATTAACATTACATATATTAACTACTACACTAACAGATGTAGATAAAATACAAAGACTGTCAGACTGGATGTTTTAAATCTATATTCAGTTTACAAAAGATACAGCTAAAACAATGTAATTTATATTTTTCTAACACAATATTCTATTTCATCTATATTTTCAAATTTTTGGCATAGAGTTATATATGATATTCTAACTTTTTAAATTGCCTTCATATTTATACCTATATTCCAAATTTTGCATAATTTTCTTAATGAGACTTACCAGAATTGTGCCTACTGCGCTACTTTTATTATTAGCTTTTGTATTGTTACATTTCTTTAACATCTACATTGCTGTAAATAACTCATTTATTTCTTTTCTGTTAATAATTTCTTCTTCTTGATATCCTAAAGTTTTACTGTCATTTTCTAAGTTCTCAAATTTAATGCTAATTTAGTTTCCACACTCATCTTCCTCCTTCTCCCTGACTCCCTCCCTCCCTCTCCTTCTCCTTTCTTCCTTCCTAATACAATTCTGTTTAACTTTTAGTGGTTGCTCTAGGGATTATAATATGGATCTTTCACATATCACAATGTATCTTGAATTAAAATTAAGCCACCATGTCCAATAGTATAATTCTGTTTACACCTCCTCATTCTCTGTGCTATTCTGGCCATGTATTGCACTTCTACATATGCTACAATTCCTATCATTCCTTGACATTATTGTGTTTTTAAATAATAAGACTCAATTGTCTTTTGGAGAAATTTTTTTAATAGTCTTGTGTTTTTACCCACACATTTACCATTTCTAGTGCTCTTCCTTCCTGTGCATCTGGGCTTCTATCTGGGATCATTTGTCTCCAACCTGAAGCTTTCTTTGATATTTATTACCATGCAGGTCTTCTAGATACAAATTCTCTCAGCTTTTCTCTTTCACCATCTTTTTGAAGTATATTCTCACTGAATATAGAAATCTAGGCTGAACTTTCCCTGCCTCCCAGCATTCTAAAGCTGGCATTCTCTTGTCCTCTGACTTACATTGTTTTTGATGGAGAGTTAGCTGATATTCTTATTGTTGTGCATCTGAATGTAATGTGTTTTTCCCCCCCACTGGCTGCCTTTAAGATTTTCTCATTATCTTGGGTTTTCAGCAGTTTGAATGAGATGTACATATGTGTGATCATTTCTGTACTTATTCACTTAAAGTTCACTGAGTTTCTTGAATCTATGGATGGATTTTTAATCAATTTGGGGAAGACTTAGGTCATTAGTTCTTTAAATATTTCCTCTTCTGGATTCAAATAAACACAATTAGAAACGACAAAGGGGAATATTACCACTGACCCCACAGAAATACGAACAACCATTGGAGAGTATTATGAACACCACTACGCAAATAAGCTAGAAAATCTTCAAGAAATGGATAAATTCCTGGTCACATATACCCTCCCAAGACTGAACCAGGAAGAAACTGAATCCCTGAATAGACCAATAACAAGCTCTGAAATTGAAGCAATAATAAATAGCCTACCAACCAGAAAAAGCCCAAGACCAGAAGAATTCATAGCTGAATTTTACCAGATATACAAAGAAGAGCTGGTACCATTCCTACTGAAACTATTTCCAAAAATTGAGGAGAAGGGATGCCTCCCTAACTCATTCTATGAGGCCAGCATCACCCTGATGAAAACTTGGCAGAGATTCAACAAAAAAGAAAACTTTAGGCCAATATTCTTGATGAACATTGATGCAAAAATCCTCAACAAAATACTGGCAAACTGAATTTAGCAGCGGATCAAAAAGCTTGTCCACCACTATCAAGTAGGCTTTATCCTTGGGATGCAAGGTTGGCTCAACATATACAAATAAATGTGATTAATCACATAAACAGAACTAAAGACAAAAACCACGATTATCTCAATAGATGCAGATAATGCAGCTACTGAATAAAATTCAATACCATTCATGTCAAACCTCTCAACAAACTAGGTATTGAAGGACCATACCTCAGAATAAGAAGAAAGATACTGAGGTATTGAAACCCACAGCCAATATCATACTGAATGGGCAATGCTTCCCTATTTTTTTTTTTTTAAATAAACCTCAACGTTATTCAGCTGATGTGCTTCAAAAACAATGGATGTAAATCCAAACCAATTCCCTATTCCCCTTAAAAACTGGCACAAGACAAAGGATGCTCTCTCTCACCACTCCTAGTCAACATAGTATTGAAAATCCTGGCCAGAGCAATCAGGCAAGTGAAAGAAATAAAAGGCATCCCAATAGGAACAGAAGTCGTCAAACTATCCCTGTTTGCAGACAACATAATCCTACATCTAGAAAACCCCATAGTCTCAGCCCAAATGCTTCTTAAACTGATAAACAACTTCAGCAAAGTCCTAGGACAAAAAATCAATGTGCAAAAATCACTAGCATTCCTATACACCAACAACAAGTCAAGAACTGAATCAGGAATGAACTCCCATTCACAACTGCTATAAAAAGAATAAAATACCTAGAAGTACACCTAACTAGAGGTGAAAGATCTCTACAAGAGGAACTACAAACCACTGCTCAAAGAAGTCAGAAATGACACAAACAAATGGTAAAACATTCCATGCTCACAGTTAGGAAGAATCAATATCATTAAAATGGCCATTACTGCCCAAAGAAATTTATAGATTCAATGCTATTCTTAATAAACCACCCTTGAGATTCTTCAAAGAACTAGAGAAAACTATTTTAAAATTCATGTGGAATCAAAAAAGAGCCCAAATAACCAAAGCAATCCTAAGCAAAAATAACAAAGCTAGAGGCATCACACTACCCAACTTCAAACTATACTATACAGGGCTACGTAACCAAAACATCACGGTACTGGTACAAAAACAGACACATAGACCAAAGGAACAGAACAGAGAACCCAGAAGTAAGACCATACACCTACAACTATCTGATCTTTGACAAACCTGACAAAAACAAGCAATAGGGAAAGGATTCCATATTCAATAAATGGTGCTGGGATAACTGGCAAGCCATATGCAGAAGCTTGAAACTGGACCTCTTCCTTATACCATATACAAAAATTCATTCAAGATGGATTAAATACTTAAATGTAAAACCCAAAACTATAAAATAAAAACCCTGGAAGACAACCTAAGCAATACCAATCAGGACAGAGGCAGGGACAAAGATTTCATGATGAAGACACCAAAAGCAAACTCAACAAAAGCAAAAATTGACAAATGGGATCTAATTAAACTGAAGAGCTTCTGCACAGCAAAACAATTAACAGAGTAAACAGACAACCTACAGAATGGGGGAAAATTTTTGCAAACTATGCATCTAACAAAGGTCTAATAATCAGCATCTATAAGGAACTTAAACAAATTTACAAGAAAAAAACAAACAACACCATTAAAAAGTGGGCAAAGGACATAAACAGATACTTTCCAAAAGAAGACACACATATGGCCAACAATTATGTGAAAAAAAGCTCAGCATCATTGATCATTAGAGAAATGCAAATCAAAACCACAATGAGATACCATCTCACACCAGTCAGAATGGCTATTACTAAAAACTCAAAAAAAAAAAAAAAAAAAAAACAGATGCTGACGAGGTTGCAGAGAAAAAGGAATGCTTATACACTGTTGGTGGGAGTGTAAATTAGTTCAACCATGGTGGAAGACAGTGTGGTGATTCCTCGAAGACCTAAAAACAAAAATACCATTTGACCCAGCAATCCCATTACTGGGTATCCCAAAAGAATATGAATTGTTCTATTACAAAAACACATGCATGCATATGCTCATTGCAGCACCATTCACAAGGGCAAAGACATGTAATCAACCTGAACGTCCATCAATGATAGACTGGATAAAGAAAATGTAATACATATACACCATGGAATACTATGCAGCCATAAAAATAACGAGATCCTATCCATTCCAGGGGCATGGATGGTGCTGGAGGCCATTATCCTTAGCAAACAAACATAGGAACAGAAAAACAAATACTACATGTTCTCCCTTATAAGTGGGAGCTAAATGATTAGAACATATGGGCACAGAGGGGAACAAAACACAGCGGGGCCTATCAGAGGTGGAAGGTAGGAGGAAATAGAGGATCAGAAAAATAACTGAGTACTAGGCTTAATATCTGGTGATGAAATAATCTGTACAACAAACCCCCACGACACAAATTTACCTATGTACCAAGCCTACACATGTACCCCAGAACTTAAAAGTTAAAAAATGTATTTCCTCTTCTCTTCCTCTGGGACTCAACTATATGTTATAAATTGAGTGACAGTATCCCACCGGTTTCTTACATTTTTCCAATCTTTTTTTCCTCAGCTTCGATTTGAATGATTTTGATGGATCAGTCTTTCAGTTCACAGATCCTTTCTCTGTTTCCAGAATGCTTTTAAGTCCTTCAATGAACTATCCATTTCAAATACCGTATTTTAAGATCTAGAATTTTTACTTGGTTCTTTTCCATTTTCACTGTCTTCAGAATTCCCATTTTGTCCACCTTTTGTACACCATTTCCACTTTGATATGTTTATGACAGTTATTTTAAAGTTCTTGTTTCTAATTTGAACATCTGGGTCATCTGTGGGTTTACTTCTATTGACTGCTTTTATCCCTCCGTAAGTGGTAATTTTTTATTGTATGAATGGACATTATAAATGATAGAGACTCTGGATTTTTAAAACATCTTCCTCTAAAAAGTGTTCTTTTTTGGAAGGCAATTCCTGGCAGATTATGTTCGTCCTATAGAGGCTTCGTTAGAGGATGGGTCTATTGCAGTTTCTGTAGAACATGGTCCTTGCTCCTAAAACTTGGCCTTTCTGGGATCTCAACTGAATTCTGGGACTATTTAATGAGATCTCTCTGCTTTCGCTGAGTCAAACTCCAGGAACTCTGAATTTGGCCTTCTGAATTTCCTGGTCAGCACTCAGCCCTCCAGCGTCTGTTCTTTGTAGTTTCTCCTGGAGGTTTACCATGTCCACACACAACTTATTTTCAGCCAAGAACCTGAGTAGAATACCTAGATAGATTTCTGGGCTCTTTATCTGCTATTCCTTTGTCTTTAGAACCCCGCTCAACAAATTCCAGTCTCCGTAGGGGTACTAAACTGCCGTCTCTGCTTCCTCGGCTCGGCGTCTGCTTCCTCGGCTCGGCGTCTGCTTCCTCGGCTCGGCGTCTGCTTCCTCGGCTCGGCGTCTGCTTCCTCGGCTCGGCGTCTGCTTCCTCGGCTCGGCGTCTGCTTCCTCCGCGCACCAAGATTGCCACACTCTTCTTGGGTTTCACTTTCTGTGCAGGAATCGCTGCCAGATAAAAAGCTGCTTAAATGTGGAGCTCTCCGCTTGTGCGTCCCTTCTCTATAGAAGTGCCTCCCTCCACTTTCCATTGTCCCATGCCAGGATATAGTTTTTTCATGTATTTTTCTGTTTCATAGCTGTTTAGAGCAGACGAGTGAATCCAATACCAAATATTCCAGCATGGCCAGAACCAGAAATTCGCTGCTACTCATTCTTCAGTGTGAGTTTTTATATCACTTTCCCAGCAGCTTTCTGGAACAATAAGTTAAATCCACTTCCCATGTGTTTTCAGTTCTTAGTTTGTATGGATTTAAAATTTTTTAACCTAGATCTATGTTGTACATTTTAGCAAATTAAAGTCCTAAAATGTATGCAATGTAATTTTATTTTATCCTAATTATATACTATATAAAGTCAAAAATTTCTACAATAGTTAAAACAAAGTACTTTTTTTACTCTCACCTGTATTAATCATGGTTTTGTTGTTTTGTTGTTTGTTTTGGTTTGATTATTTTTGAGACAGAGTCTCACTCTCAAGCTGGAGTGCAGTGATAGGATCATGGCTCACTGCAGCCTCAAACTACTGGTTGCAAGCCATTCTCTGCCTCAGTCTCCGGAGTTAACTAGGACTACAGGTACATGCCACCACACCCAGTTAATTTTTTAATATTTCTTTTGTAGAGATGGGGTCTCACCAGTTTAGAACTCCAGGCCTCAAGCAATCCTCCTGCTTTGGCCTCCCAAAATGCTGGGATTATAGGTGTGAGCCACTATGCTCAATCACATTTTGTTTTAAGAGAAAAAAAAAAAGCTTCTGTACGTTATGAAATTCTGGCATCTTAAAAAGCTTGTTGAGGGAGAGACTTCCCCTCCCAGTGTTAGACTGCTAGAGACAGCAAAGGCTTAGCAGAGAGCATATCTTTTAATTGCAAACTAACCAATCCCAACACTGTAGCTCCACCCACCATTTTTTGTTTGTTTGTTTTTGTTTTTGTTTTTTTGTCTCACTCTGTTGCCCAGGCTGGAGTGCAGTAGTGCCATCTCAGCTCACTGCAAACTCTGTCTCCCGGGTTCAAGCGATTCTCTTGTCTCAACCTCCCAGGTAGCTGGGATTACAGGCATGTGCCACCACACCCAGCTAAGTTTTGTATTCTTGGTAGAGATGGGTTTCACCATCTTAGCCAGGCTGGTCTCAAACTCCTGACCTTAAGTGATCTGCTCTCCTCAGCCTCCCAAAGTGCTGGGATTACAGGCATGAGCCACCGCGCCCAGCCAACCACCTACTAATCTAATTCTCACACATTTCCTTTGCCCTAAATTATCCCAGGGCCAGGTATTAGAAAACTAGAGACCATTTCTATAACCCAAAGACCCCTGAATTTATTCAAACTAGCCAATCCTAAACAGTTTTACCTTCCCCTCAGCAATCCCCAAAAGGCCTAGATTCTTCCCTCACTCCTGTCCTCTGCCTCCTGACCATTCTGATACTTCCCCTGTGTCCCTCAGTGGTGTTTCATGTCCCCTACTCTCAGAGAATATAACGAATTCTTTTTTCAATGACAGTACCTCTCCATGTTTTCATATAGTCATACTTCTGTAAATTAAATCCTGGGTACAATATTAGAATTCCACCCCACCCACCCCCTAATTTCCACTCCTCGGAAGCTGCCTTTTTGACTTCTAAATAAATTTCTCTACGTTTTGCTTTCCTGTTTCTAAGTAACATGCTTATATTATTCATTGATTTTTTTCGTTTGAAATACTAAGTATTAACTGCATATTGTGGAAGAAAAATATTATCTCTCTATTCTCCCCCGACAGTTTTCATACTTCTCGCCATTCCTCCAATATATTCTATAACATACATTTTTGTTAGATTGTTAGTGTTTGTATTAGTTTATATGTATAACTATCATTCAGAGTTTAACAATATATTACAATAATATTTCCTTTCCTGTATCATTTTTCAATTTCCCTGTAGTTAACGTGTATCTTGATTTTTTGTTTCTTTGCTTGCTTGTCCAATTTTCTGTGTAATTATTAAGTCATTCTCAAGCTTTCTATTAGAGTTCCATTAAAACTGTCCTTTTCTGAGATCCGGCCACTGCACTCCAGCCGGGGTGACAGAGCGAGACTCCGTATCAAAAAAAAAAAAAAGAAAAAAAAAAAAACTGTCCTTTTAATGTGCTCAAACTAACAGTACCTATTTAAATAAATACAGGAAAAAGATTTTGACTATGCTAATGAAGATAAACACCTTACTATATACTTTACATTATTTTCAAGTATTAATGTTTCAAATTTTATTTAAATGGACATATATCCCCCAAATTCTTGAGAATTTGCCAGTGAAGCTTAGGAAAACTATTTGCAGAGTAAAACAAACAGTATGTATTGCCTCGAGCAAAACTATTCCTTGTTTTTTTTTTCCTTAAAAAAACAAACAAACAAAACCCTATGCTTAAAAAACTGTCTTCACAGTGTGGCAATTCCTCAAGGATCCAGAACTAGAAATACCATTTAACCTAGCGATCCCATTACTGAGTATATACCCAAAGGATTATAAATCATGCTACTGTAAAGACACATGCACATGTATGTTTATTGCAGCACTATTCACAATAGCAAAGACTTGGAACCAACCCAAATGTCCATCAATGATAGACTGGATTAAGAAAATGTGGCACATATACACCATGGAATACTATGCAGTCATAAAAAAGGATGAGTTCATGTCCTTTGCAGGGAAATGGATGCAGCTGGAAACCATCATTCTTAGCAAACTATTACAAGGACAGAAAACCAAACACTGCATGTTCTCACTCATAGGTGGGAACTGAACAATGAGAACACTTGGACACAGGGCGGGGAACATCACACACTGGGGCCTGTCAGGGGGTGGGGGGCTGGGGAAGGGATAGCATTAGGATAAATACCTAATGTAACTGATGAGTTGATGGGTGCAGCAAGCCAACATGACACATGTATACCTATGTAACAAACCTGCACATTGTGCACATGCACCCTAGAACTTAAAGTATTAAAAAAAAAAAAAAAACTGTCTTCACAACTCAATGCTTAAACAGATAACGTCTGAAAAATAATATAGAGCATACAGAAAATGCTTTAGGATTCCCCTAAAATTCAACTAATGTAATAAATAATTGGACAAATCAATGAATCCTGCAGCTGTATGGAATAGTGTCATTCTTTTTTTTTTTTTTTTTTTTTTTTTTTTTGAGATGGAGTCTAGCTTTGTTGCCCAGGCTGAAGTGCAGTGGCACAATCTCAGCTCACTGCAACCTCTGCCTCCTGGGTTCAAGTGATTCTCCCGCCTCAGCCTCCCAAGTAGCTGAGATTACTGGTGTGCACCACCACTCCCGGCTAATTTTTGTATTTTTAGTAGAGACGGGGTTTCTCCGTGTTGGTCAGGCTGGTCTCAAACTCCTGACATCAAGTAATCTGCCCGCCTCAGCCTCCCAAAGTGCTGGGATTGCAGGCGTGAGTCACTGAGTCTAGCCATTTTTTTTTTTTTAAGTTTTCAGATACATTTAAGATTCTAATAAGCCTAACTGTAAGCAGAAACATAGTAAGAGCTGGCGTGTGAGGCAGTTTAATGAAGTGTGGTCTGAAACCAGAGTGCCCACACTCCCAGCTCAACCACTTACCACTTACCAGCTCCATGACCTAAGAAAGGTCCTTAACCACAGAGTGCCTCAGTTTCTTCATCCGTAAAATAAGGATGAGAGAGAGAGAGAGAGTGTGTGTGTGTGTGTATGTGTGTGTGTGTGTGTGTTTGGGTTGTAATAAAGACTAAGTTAATCCATGCAACAATACTTAGAGAGAGACAAAGGGGAATAGAACAGGATAGAAGAAAAGGAATGGGAAAGGAGATGGGAAAAACTCTAAGGTGGAAGACAGTAGATGGGAAGAGAAGAGCAAGATAGAGATAAATACATGCATAATGAATACTTGAAACCACAGACAGTAACATCTCAGGAAAGAAATCTACTAAGATTATGCATTTTGCAGTAAATTGTTTATTTTTTTTTAAAACATCACTATAGCCCACAGTATAGAAATAGAATACTGTAAGATACCAAATAAAAAGGCACTCACTGCTTTTGTTTCTTTTCTACTAATTTTTATAAAAAGACAGAATTAGGGTAGAATATTTGGAACTATAAGGAGCCATTCTAATATCTAGAAGAGATATTAACATTACCTGTACAGAAAAATACTTCACTTCATCGAACTTAATTACAGTGTTCCTCTCACTGTCTTTGGATAGCAAGCTACACATTTTTGTACATTTCACAGCTTTGTTTATAGAGATGCGAATAAATAAATTAGCATAATGTTGTAAACTGACTGCAAATAGAATGATGTTTAGGAAATAAGTTTTGTTGTAATTGAACAATAATACATTATAAAATTAATACATTAAATGATTCAGACCAAAACCTAAGAATCAATCATAGAAAAACAATAGAAAAAAAGTCTTCTAAAATAGTAGTTTTGCCCATCACTGGTGGACACAATATAAGTAAAAGAAGGTTGATTCTTCCTTACATCCCTTATATATATATATATATATATATATATATATTTTTTTTTTTTTTTTTTTTGAGACGGAGTCTCGCTCTGTCGCCCAGGCTGGAGTGCAGCGGCCGGATCTCAGCTCACTGCAAGCTCCGCCTCCCAGGTTCACGCCATTCTCCTGCCTCAGCCTCCCGAGTAGCTGGGACTACAGGCACCCACCACCTCGCCCGGCTAGTTTTTTGTATTTTTTTAGTAGAGACGGGGTTTCACCGTGTTAGCCAGGATGGTCTCGATCTCCTGACCTTGTGATCCGCCCGTCTCGGCCTCCCAAAGTGCTGGGATTACAGGCTTGAGCCACCGCGCCCAGCTACATCCCTTATATTTTTAACCTCACATTTCCAGCAAAATTTCTTTGCAAGTTTTTCTATATATTAATTTCAAGGTGACTATGCAATATATTGTTGAAATATTTCCTAAGGATAATTATGTAGAAATTCAAAATATTTTAAAATATATCAGAATAACTTATTTTTAATTCTGAGACAAAAAGTGTTCTACCCTAATTCACTTAAGAATATAGTTCATTTATATTATATTGGACTGTATTGTATCTTTCATAGAATGCTACAGAGTAAAACAATTTTGTTTCACGATTTAACTATCTTCAAAAATCTCTTTATACAGAATTATTTTCCAAAATTCTCTTTATATAAAAAAGAAACATCAAATCTCCATAATGAGGCTAGTTTTATGCTGTGATAAATCTAAAAATAAGCACGCAGCTTATTTAAAAGCACCAATATAAAATAAATCCTTTTAAAAATGTTTAAAGGAAGCACACATTACTTACAAATAAATTAACATTATCATACAAGAAGATATATATTTTTCCTTTCACTTATATGGTGATTGAGGTGAATACAGATGGCTGAAAAGCTTTTGTTACTCCCACATGAAAAAGTGGACTTTATTTCCCCTGCCACTAAATCTGGGCTGGCTCCATGATTACATTAACCAATAAAATGTAATGGAACGTGACTAGGGTTGGGACTAGTAAGCCAAAAAGGCACTCACCTCAGGCACAAAATTTAAGGGGACACCAAAAACTAGTAATCAAGATAAATAATATATTACTGTGATATATTTTTAAATTAAAATTAATACAGGGGGAAAAAACATCATAGGACTCAGGGAAAGAGGGAGAGATCCAACCATTTCAGCATCCCAGCTGAGTCTAGCCTTCCATGCATCCCCACTAAAGCAACCAGACATGTAAATGGGCCACTTTAGATATTCCAGCCCTTTTGAACTGTCAGACAACTACAACCCAAGCTGTTGTATCATGAAGCAGAAGAAGCAACTAGTGAATGCACAGTAGTGATTAATAATAAAATGGTCAATGTGTTAAGCCACTAAGATTTGGAATGATCTGTAATGCAGCAATGGATAACTGAAACAGTGAGATACAATTACTATGATTCTTAAATCAAAAGAAAGGATACTGTTAGGCGTAAAATGTCTGCAGTTCTTTACATGAATGCCCAGGCAGCCAACCTACAACAATCAAAACAAAAACACAGACAGTGAATGCATTTAAAAAGTTAACTGTTCTTCCACTTTACACTGAACTCTATTTTTAAAAAGTAAAACTCCACGTTGTTGTTTTTTCTCACTCGAAATATTGTTTCTCATGAAAAATATCTAGTTAATAGAAATCATCAGAAAGCAGAAATACTGAAGAAAAATGGGCAAGCCACATTCAAAGTAAACCGAAAATGAACAAGAATACAAAGCCAAAGAATAATTCATTATTCACATAAATCTGATCATCACTTTTTACATTGTTTTTATTTGATATTAGGTGAGAACTGATAAAATACAGCACCCTGCATATAAAATTAAGAAATGTGCCTTATGTCAGACAAACTCTTTTATCCAGTATCCTAAGACCACTTAATTCATTCAGCAATGATTTATTGGCTGTAACATGCCAGGGGCTGTAAAATATTCATGCTCTTGCACCAAGTTTTTCTAAATGTTAAAGAAAATTGCATCATGTGCTTAACCAAAAAATCAAATACAAAATAAACGCAGGAACATTTGAATCCTAATATGAGAATTAGTCAAATATATTTAGCCATGTTTAGTATTTAAAACCAAGTCGAAATGACCGAAATATTATATTAAACATTGTATATGATAGGAGGTAGAGGGACAAGAAAAATTCTTATTTCATACCCAGTTACAACTCTAATAGTGTTCAGAAAATAAAGATAACTGTAAATGAATGTAATGATATTTGATAGTTCTATATGCATGTAGATTCTCATGTCTTTTTCTGTACTTTGAAAACAGAATAACAGATTTTTCTGGTTCTCAGCCTAGATACTGGGTCATCCCTTTGTGGTGGGTGGGTGGGTGTGTGTCTGTGTGTGTGTGAAAGGGGGGGGGTGTTTGCTTTTGTTTCTAGGAGGCTTTTTGGATGGGGGAGGGGCGCAGGATCAATTTTCAAACTTTAGCATGATCTAGCAATAAATATAATCACTTTAAGAGCTCAGTAAAATTACTGATTCCCAGGCTCCTCTCCTAGAGATTCTAAGCTAGCAGATGTTAGGTGGAGCCTCAAGTTAATGTTTTATAAAAAGCATCTCAGGTAATTCTGATGTAACTAGATTTGGGAATCCCTAATATAGAAGATATTATTTCTGTGAATCAGGATGCTTTCTATAATTTCAGTGATTATTACAATGTTTTTCTGACTCATAAAAATTAAAAATTCATAAATATATTATCAGAGAGAACCATTTTCTGCATATACTTTTTGATTATCAAATAATAAATAACTTATACAGGTTTTTGAGGGTTACTCATACATACCACATCCCCAAACGGCACCAAATTTGGTGTCTCCTGTGTTATTTCCAGTTCTTCACTATCAGACCCTTTAAGAGTTTTTTTCAGCATCTACAATGTAAATAAATTAAGATTTGGGAAAAGAAAGAAAAATATAACTAGGTGAAATATCAATTCAATAATTATTGTATGAATCTCTAGTAAGTATCAGGTCTCCTTGGTAGTAGGTATTAATATGATTAAGACACTCATCCCTATCCTCAATAAGAAGTTATCAGAGAAATAAAAATGTACACAAGTATAAAATTAAGGGAATCAAGAAATAAGAGAAAAGTACATAGTTCTTCAGTTTGTTAAGAGATGGAATATTTAGTAGGATATCTTGAAAAGCTTATAAGGAGAATTCCAGCTGGTCCTAGTATAGGAGATACCTTGAGTGTGAATCTCTACTCAATCAAATATATATATATATACATATACACACACATACACATATATATGCACACATGCACACACATATACACACATATATATGCACACGCACACACACACTATAGGGACAGAAAGCAAGGAAAGAGAAATCTTAAGAGATGCTGGAAAAGAACAGAGAGAAGTAGGGAACACAAAAGGAAGCACAAATAAAATCATCCTGAGAAAGAGAAAGTTCAACATTGAGTACAAAAATTCTGACCACAGGTCTAGGAGTGGTAGCTCACAGTAACAGCCATAGAGAAGGGACCTGAAAGAGAAGGACCAGAAGCAGCGCTCATCATGATGAGCGTGAAGGTGTCAGAGAGGAAGAGGTATCCCTGTATACATGGCAGGGAAGAGAAAGAAGGATGTAAGAGGGGAAAATTAAGCATAGCCAAAAAACCGAAGAGAACAACAGGTTATGCCCCTTCTTTCCCCTTACGTCCCATCAATTACAACTTCATCCATTTAAAGAAACTATACTTCAATACACTGAAAGAAGAGAGTATACTTAAACCACGGCAAAGAAATGATCATGGCCAAGAAATACGGAAAATCAGACCAACTCCATTAAAAGCTGTTATAAGGAGAAAATGGGGAGAAATCTTCATATGACAAAAATTCTTCCTCTCAAATAACCACAAAACAGAAGTAAATTATAACATAAGATTTCAAACTGAATTAAGTATCTTCAAACAAGCATTTGGAGATGTTTTTAAGCCTACAATTAACAGTTCATTCATTTATTCAACAATTAAAACAGAAGTTGACCAAAGAGAAGAAAAAATGAAATAAGCCTTGATTAATTCAGGAAATAAATTTTTTAAAAAGACAAACCATCCCAGAAATAAATACTAAATTACAAAGTGCCCAAGGTAGCATCGATTCAAATAAAAACTTTATAACGGGCATTGAAGAAGATAAGAACCAGTGAAGAAAATGATAATGAGATAGAGAAAGAAGGATAAAGGGTCAGGGAAAAATAGTTCAACTGGAAGGCAGACAAATGAAAAATCCTCGAAGAAGTAAAACAAAATGGAGGAAAAACTAAAAGTTTAAAATTACAATCCAAGAAAAATTTAAGTAATAAGAAAAAAATCTATATGTGGATAGGACTCACCATGTGTCTAGAAAAACTGGCTCATAATGATCAACTCCAAGATATGTCCTAGTAAAATTACCAGGCTTTATAATGACATCTTGCCTACAGGCAAATGACCAAGTTATCTATGAAGATAAGAAATAAGACTGGCATCATACTTCTCAAGGGCAACACACAAAGTAATGCAACTGTAGAGCTGTATTTTTATAAAGTTCAAGGCAAGAAAGCTCAAGCCAGGGATTTTTATCCAACCAACTCTATTTTTATCCAACAAAGTAACAGCATTCAAGTATGAAGGCTATTTTTAAAAATACATGAAACAGACATTCCAGATAACACTTTACTCTTGAGCCCCTCCAAGCAATCTACTAAAAGATGAGCTTCAACCAAACCAAAAGATAGCAGGGAAAACTTCAGAATAAGACTTACGGAGAAGACAGGCATGGTGGCTCACACCTGTAATCCCAACACTTTGGGAGGCCGAGGTGGGTGTATCACTTGAGGCCAGGAGTTTGAGACCAGCTTGGCCAACATGGTGAAAACCCACCTCTACTAAAAATACAAAAATTAGCAGGGCATGGTGGTGCACACCTGTAATTCCAGCTACTTGGGAGACTGAGGCAGGAGAATCGCTTCAACCTGGGAGGCGGAGATTGCAGTGAGCCAAGATCGTACCATTGCACTCCAGCTTGGGCGATAGAGTGAGACTGTCTCAAAAAACAAAAAAAAAAACAGGGCAGTTCCAAGATGGCCAAATAGGAACAACTCCAGTTTCCAGCTCCCAGTGTGAACGACACAGAAGACGGGTGATTTCTGCATTTCCAACTGAGGTACTGGGTTCATCTCACTAGGGCATGTTGGACAGTGGGTGCAGGACAGTAGGTGCAGACCACCGAGCGAGAGCCGACGCAGGGCGAAGAATTGCCTCACCTGGGAAGTGCAAGGGGGAAGGGAATTCCCTTTCCTAGCCAAGGGAAACCATGACACACACATCTGGAAAATCGGGTCACTCCCACCCTAATACTGTGCTTTACCAAGGGTCTTAGCAAATGGCACAAAAGGAGATTATATCCCGTGCCCGGCTAGGAGGGTCCCATGCCCACGGAGCCTCCCTCATTGCTTGCACAGCAGTCTGAGATCTAACTGCAAGGTGGCAGCCAGGCTGGGGGAGGGGCGCCTGCCATTGCTGAGGCTTCAATAGATAAACAAAGCAGCCGGGAAGCCCGAACTGGGTGGAGCCAACCGCAGCTCAAGGAGTCCTGCCTGCCTCTGTAGACTCCACCTCTGGGGACAGGGCATAGCTAAACGCATCAGAAACTTCTGCAGATTAAAATGTCCCTGTCTGACAGCTTTGAAGACAGTAGTGGTTCTCCCAGCACAGAGTTTGCGATCTGAGAATGGACAGACTGCCTGCTCAAGTGGGTCCCTGACCCCCAAGTAGCCTAACTGGGAGACACCCCCAATAGGGGCAGACTGACACCTCACACCTCACACGGCCGGGTACACCTCTGAGACGAACCTTCCAGAGGAACGATCAGGCAGCAACAGTTGCTGTTCAGCAATATTCACTCTTCTGCAGACTCCACTGCAGATACCCAGGCAAACAGGGTCTGGAGTGGACCTCAAGCAAACTCCCAGACCTGCAGCTGAGGGTCCTGACTGTTAGAAGGAAAACTAACAAACAGAAAGGACATTCACACCAATACCCCATCGGTACATCACCATCATCAAAGACCAAAGGTAGATAAAACCACAAAGATGGGGAAAAAGCAGTGCAGAAAAGCTGAAAATTCCAAAAATCAGAGTGCCTGTCCCCCTCCAAAGGAACGCAGCTCCTCACCAGCAACCGAACAAAGCTGGATGGAGAATAACTTTGACAAGCTGAGAGAAGAAGTCTTCAGACAATCAAACTTCTCCAAGCTAAAGGAGGAAGTTCAAACCCATCGCAAAGAAGCTAAAAACTTTGAAAAAAGATTGGATGAATGGCTAACTAGAAGAACCAATGTAGAGAAGTCCTTAAATGATCTGATAGAGCTGGAAACCATGACACGAGAACTATGTGACAAATGCACAAGCTTCAGTAACTGATTTGATCAACTGGAAGAAAGGGTATCAGTGATTGAAGATCAAATGAATGAAATGAATCGAGAAGTTTAAAGAAAAAAGAGTAAAAAGAAATGAACGAAGCCACCAAGAAATATGGGGCTATGTGAAAAGACCAAATCTATGTCTGATTGGTGTACCTGAAAGTGATGGGGAGAATGGAACCGAGTTGGAAAACACTCTGCAGGATATTATCCAGGAGAACTTCCCCACCCTAGCAAGGCAGGCCAACATTCAAATTCAGGAAATACAGAGAATGCCACAAAGATACCCCTGGAAAAGAGCAACTCCAAGACACATAATTGTCAGATTCACCAAAGCCGAAATGAAGGAAAAAATGTTAAGGGCAGCCAAGAAAATGGTCGGGTTATCCACAAAGGAAAGCCCATCAGACTAACAATGAATCTCTCAGCAGAAACTCTGCAAGCCACAAGAGAGTGGGTGCCAATATTCAACATTCTCAAAGAAAAGAAAGCAGAAACTCTGCAAGCCACAAGAGAGTGGGTGCCAATATTCAACATTCTCAAAGAAAAGAATTTTCAACCCAGAATTTCATATCCAGCCAAACTAAGTTCCATAAGTGAAGGAGAAATAAAATCCTTTACAGATAAACAAATCCTGGGAGATTTTGTCACCACCAGGTCTGCCCTACAAGAGATCCTGAAGGAAGCACTAAACATGGAAATGAACAACTGGTACCAGTCACTGCAAAAACATGCCAAAATGTAGAGACCATCCATGCTAGGAAGAAACTGCATCAACTAACGAGCAAAATAACCAGCTAATATCATAATGACAGGATCAAGTTCACACATAACAATATTAACCTTAAATGTAAATGGGCTAAATTCTCCAATTAAAATACACAGACAGGCAAATTGGATAAAGAGTCAAGAACCATCAGTGTGCTGTATTCAGGAGACCCATCTCATGTGCAGAGACACACATAGGCTCAAAATAAAGGGATGAAGGAAGATCTACCAAGCAAGTGGAAAACAAAAAAAGGCAGGGGTTGCAATCCTAGTCTCTGATAAAACAGACTTTAAACCAACAAAGATCATAAGAGACAAAGAGGGCCATTACATAATGGTAAAGAGATCAATTCAACAAGAAGAGCTAACTATCCTAAATATATATGCACCCAATACAGGAGCACCCAGATTCATAAACCAAGTCCTTAGAGACTTACAAAGAGACTTAGACTCCCATACAATAATAATGGGAGACCATAACACCCCACTGTCAACATTAGACCGATCAACGAGATAGAAAGTTAACAAGGATATCCAGGAATTGAACTCAACTCTGCACCAAGCAGAGCTAATAGACATCTACAGAACTCTGCACCCCAAATCAACAGAACATACATTCTTCTCAGCACCACATCGCACTTATTCCAAAATTGACCACATAGTTGGAAGTAAAGCAGTCCTCAGCAAATGTACAAGAACACAAATTATAACACACTGTCTCCCAGACCACAGTGCAATCAAACTAGAACTCAGGATTAAGAAACTCAATCAAAACCACTCAACTACATGGAAACTGAACAACCTGCTCCTGAATGACTACAGGGTACATAACAAAGTGAAGGCAGAAATAAAGCTGTTCTTTGAAACCAATGAGAACAAAGATACAACATACTAGAACCTCTGGGACACATTTAAAGCAGTGTGTACAGGGAAATTTATAGCATTAAATGCCCACAAGAGAAAGCAGGAAAGGTCTAAAATTGACACCCTAACATCACAATTAAAAGAACTAGAGAAGCAAGAGCAAACAAATTCAAAAGCTAGCAGAAGGCAAGAAATAACTAAGATCAGAGCAGAACTGAATGAGATAGAGACACAAAAAAACCCTTCAAAAAATTAATGAATCCAGGAGCTGGTTTTTTGAAAAGATCAACAAAATTGATAGACTGCTAGCAAGACTAATAAAGAAGAAAAGAGAGAAGAATCAAATTGATGCAATAAAAAAAGATAAAGGGTATATCACCACCGATCCCACAGAAATACAAACTACCATCAGAGAATACTACAAACACCTCTATGCAAATAAACTAGAAACCTAGAAGAAATTGATAAATTCCTGGACACATACACTCTCCCAAGACTAAACCAGGAAGAAGTTGAATCCCTGAATGGACCAATAACAGGCTCTGAAATTGAGGCAATAATTAACAGCCTACCAACCTAAAAAAGTCCAGGACTAGATGGATTCAGAGCCAAATTCTACTGGAGGTACAAGGAGGAGCTGGTACCATTCCTTCTGAAACTATTCCAATCAATAGAAAAAGAGAGAATCCTACCTAACTCATTTTATGAGGCCAACATCATGCTGATACCAAAGCCTGGCAGAGACACAACAAAAAAAGAGAATTTTAGACCAATATACCTGATGAACATCAATGCAAAAATCCTCAATAAAATACTGGCAAACCGAATCCAGCAGCACATCAAAAAGCTTATTCACCATGATCAAGTTGGCTTCATCCCTGGGATGCAAGGCTGGTTCAATATACGCAAATCAATAAACGTAATCCAGCACATAAACAGAACCAAAGACAAAAACCACATGATTATCTCAATATATGCAGAAAAGGCCTTTGATAAAATTCAAGAGCCCCTCATGCTAAAAACTCTCAATAAATTCGGTATTGATAGAACATATCTCAAAATAATAAGAGCTATTTATGACAAACCCACAGTCAATATCATAGTGAATGGGCAAAAACTAGAAGCATTCCCTTTGAAACCTGGCACAAGACAGGGATGCCCTTTCTCACCACTCCGATTCAACACAGTGTTGGAAGTTCTGGCCACGGCAATCAGGCAAGAGAAAGAAATAAAGGGTATTCAATTAGGAAAAGAGGATGTTAAATTGTTCCTGTTGCAGATGACATGATTGTATATTTAGAAAACCCCATCATCTCAGCCCAAAATCTCCTTAAGCTGATAAGCAACTTCAGCAAAGTCTCAGGATATAAAATCAATGTGCAAAAATCACAAGCATTCTTATACACCAATAGCAGACAAACAGAGAGCCAAATCATGAGTGATCTCCCACTCACAATTGCTTCAAAGAGAATAAAATACCTAGAAATCCAACTTACAAGGGATGTGAAGGAACTCTTCAAGAACTACAAACCACTGCTCAGTGAAATAAAAGAGGACACAAACAAATGGAAGAACATACCATGCTCATGGATAGGAAGAATCAATATCATGAAAATGGCCATACTGACCAAGGTAATTTATAGATTCAATGCCATCCCCATTAAGCTACCAATGACTTTCTTCACAGAATTGGAAAAATCTGCTTTAAAGTTCATATGAAACCAAAAAAGAACCCGCGTTGCCAAGACAATCCTAAGCCAAAAGAACAAAGCTGGAGGCATCATGCTACCTGACTTCAAACTATACTACAAGGCTACAGTAACCAAAACAGCATGGTACTGGTACCAAAACAGAGATATAGACCAATGGAACAGAACAGAGCCCTCAGAAATAATACCACACATCTACAACCATCTGATCTTTGACAAACCTGACAAAAACAAGAAATGGGGAAAGGATTCCCTAGTTAATAAATGGTGCTGGGAAAACTGGCTAGCCATAAGTAGAAAGCTGAAACTGGATCCTTTCCTTACACCTTATACAAAAATTAATTCAAGATGGATTAGAGACTTAAATGTTAGACCTAAAACCATAAAAACCCTAGAAGAAAACCTAGGCAATACGATTCTGGACATAGACATGGGTAAGGACTTCATGTCTAAAATGCCAAAAGCAATGGCAACAAAAGCCAAAATTGACAAATGGGATCTAATTAAACTAAAGAGCTTCTGCACAGTAAAAGAAACTACCATCAGAGTGAACAGGCAACCCACAGAATGGGAGAGAATTTTTGCAATCTACTCATCTGACAAAGGGCTAATATCCAGAACCTACAAAGAACTCAAACACATTTACAAGAAAAAAACAACCCCATCAAAAAGTGGGCAAAGGATATGAACAGACACTTCTCAAAAGAAGACATTTATGCAGCCAACAGACACATGAAAAAATGCTCACCATCACTAGCTATCAGAGAAATGCAAACCAAAACCACAACGAGATACTATTTCACACCAGTTAGAATGGTGATCATTAAAAAGTCAGGAAACAACAGGTGCTGGAGAGAATGTGGAAAAATTGGAACACTTTTACACTGTTGATGGGACTGTAAACTAGTTCAACCATTGTGGAAGACAGTGTGGTGATTCTTCAAGGATCTAGAACTAGAAATACCATTTGGCCCAGCCATCCAATTACTGGGTATATATCCAAAGGATTATAAATCATGCTGCTATAAAGACACATGCACATGTATGTTTATTGCAGCACTATTCACAATAGCAAAGACTTGGAACCAACCCAGATGTCCATCGATGACAGACTGGATTAAGAAAATGTGGCACATATACACCATGGAACACTATGCAGCCATAAAAAAGGATGAGTTCCTGTCCTTTGTAGGGACATGGATGCAGCTGGACACCATCATTCTCAGCAAACTATCACAAGAACAGAAAACCAAACACCGCATTTTCTCACTCATAGGTGGGAATTGAACAATGAGAACACTTGGACACAGGAAGGGGAACATCACACACCGGGGCCTGTTGTGGGATGGGGGAGGGAGGAGGGATAGCATTAGGAGATATACCTAATGTAAATGATGAATTAATGGGTGCAGCACACCAACAGGGCACATGTATACATATGTAACAAACCTGCACGTTGTACACATGTACCCTAGAACATAAAGTACACTAAAAAAAAAAAAAAAAAAAAAGACTGTGGAGAGCAGTTAAAATATTTAATTGCAGAGTTAAAACTAAAGTAAAGATTCAAATGTTACTACTACAGAAACCACCAAACAACTATAATAATAAGGGAGACAAAAAGGAACAAATGACATATAAAACAATCAGAAATTAATTAATAAAATGATGAGAATAAGCCCCCACCTATCAATAATAACCTTGAATGTGAATGAATTAAGCTTTCCACTTCAAAGATATACACTGGCTAAATGGATCAAAAAAACATGACCTGATTTTCCAGATTTGGGTAAAAGAAGCCAGACCTACTGAGTTTACATTTTGCTTCTGCCCTCTGGCTGTGTTACCCGGGGCAAGTTACTTAACCTCTCTAAGTCACAGATGCCGCATGCAATTTGCTGAATCATAACAGAACCTATTTAATGGGGCTCTTGTGAGACTTAAGAAAATTAATATTTATAGGTCAGGCATGGTGGCTCACACCTGTAATCACACCAATTTGGGAGGTCAAAGCAGGAGGATTGCTTGAGCCTAGGAGTTCGAGACCAGCCTGGGTAACCTAGCAATACCCCCCCATCTCTACAAAAGATAAAAGTAAATTAGCCTGGTGTGATGGCACATGTCTGTGGGCTGAGGTGGGATCATTGCTTGAGCCCAGGAGTTCAAGGCTGTAGTGAGCTATGATTTCGCCACAGCACTCCAGCCTGGGTAGGATAGAGCAAGACTCTGTCACACACACACACACAATTAATATAAATAAAGCAACTAATATACAGTACCTGGTATATGGTAATCAATACTTAAGAGTTTACTCTAGCTAAAAACCGAATTGTCTTTCCCAAAAATGCATACGTTGCAATCCTCACTCCTTGTGCCTCAGAATGTGACTGTATTTGGAGATGGGATTTTTAAAGAGGTAATTAGGTTAAAATGAAGTCATCAGGGTGGACCCTAATCCCATATGCTAAGAAGAGAGGCCTCAGAAGAAACCAACCCCACCACCTTAATTTTGGACTTCCAAGCCCCAAAGCTGTGAGAAAATAAATGTCTGAGGTTTAAAATACCCAGTCTGTGGAGCTTTGTCATGTAGCTCTAACAATGAATGCTGCTTGCATTACGGGACAGCGATGCTAGATTTTACGTATGGTAAGTGTTCCTTCTATAAGCATTTATTAGCACCTACTACCTGCTGGCTGGGCTGGGACTCATATAGAGTAATTGCCTCCAGCATAAAATTTTTGGGTCACGGGGGAGACAGGGTCTTGCTCTGTCACCCAGGACGGACTGCAGTGATGCAATCATAGCTCACTGTAGCCTCAAACTCCTGGGCTCAAGCAGTCCTCTTACCTTGGCCTCTCAAAGTACTAGGATTAGAGACATGAGTCATCATACCCAGCCTCAGGCACAGAACTTAATTGAATGCCAAAAAACTCAGTCACCATGATAATAATATGTATACATTTATTTTTAATTTTGGTAGAGGGGAAGGGGCATGGAGCCGTCATGCTCTCTCTGGGCATGTGACCCTCCAGGAAGATTTTAACGCATGTTTTTAAAAAGATCAAAATGCTTTCCCCACTTCTCACTACTTCACTTGACCAATATTAAAAATAAAATAGGCTGGACATGTTGGCTCATGCCTATAATCCCAGCACTTTGGGAGGCCAAGGTAGGCAGATTACTTGAGCCCAGAAGTTCCAGACCAGCCTGGGCTACATGGCAAAACCACATCTCTACAAAATACACAAAAATTAGCCAGGCATAGTGGCAAGTGCCTACAGTCCTAGCTACTCAGGAGGCTGAGTTGGGAGGATCACCTGAGCCCAGGACGTCAAGGCTGCAGTGAACTGTGATTATGCCACTACACTCCAGCCTCTGTGACAGAGTGAGACCCTGTCTCAAAAAAAAAAAAAAAAAAAAAGAAAGAGAAATAAAAATGCAAAAAAGTTGATTAAAAAAAAAACCCTACTATATGCTGCCTATAAGAAACTCATCTCATCTGTAAAGACACATATAGAATGAAAGTAAAGGGATAGAAAAAAATATTCCAAAAATAGCTATGCTATGAGCAGAAGTAGCTATGGTTATATCAGATAAAACAGACTTAAAGTAAAAAACAGTAAAGAGACAATAAAAAAAAAAGGTCATTAGAGTATTATATAATGATAAAGGTGTCAATTCAGCAAGAGGATATAGCAATTCTAAATATATTATATACCAAACACCAGAGTACTCAGATATATAAATATTATTACATCCAAAGGGAAGGGTAGACTCCAATACAATAATATCTACGGTCTTTAACACACTACTCTCAGCATTAGACAGATCATCTAGACAGAAAACTAACAGAGAAACATTGGATTTAAATTACACATTAAACCAAATAGACCTAACAGACATTTACAGAATATTTCATCCAACAGCTATGGAATACACACTGTTCTCATCACCACATGGAAAATTATCCATGACAGACTATATCTTAGGACACAAACAAGTCTTACCAAATTTTAAAACATCAAAATCATATCAAGTATCTTCTGAGACCACCATAGAATAAAACCAGAAATCAGTAACAAGGGGAACTTTGAAAACTGTACAAACACATGTAAATTAACAACATGCTCTTCAATGATCATTGGGTCAAGGAATAAATTAAACAGAAAATTTAAAAATTTCTTGAAACACATACAAATTGAAACACAACATACCAAAACTATGCTATACAGCAAAAACAGTGCTAAGAGGGGAGATTGTAGCAGTAAGCACCTATATCAAAGAAGTAGAAAGGTTTCAAATAAACAATCAAACAATACACATCAAGAAAGGAGAAAAGTAAGAATAAACCAAACCCAAAATTAGTGAAAGAAAAGAAATAACAAAGATCAGAGCAGAAGTAACTGAAATAGAGCCTTAAAAAAGTACAAAGAATCAGCAAAACAAAAATTTGGTTTTTGACCTTACTAAGTAACCAAGAAAAAGAGAGAGAACACTCAAATAAACAAACTCAGAAATGAAAAAGAAAATATAACTTATGGGCCGGGCGCGGTGGCTCAAGCCTGTAATCCCAGCACTTTGGGAGGCCGAGACGGGCGGATCACGAGGTCAGGAGATCAAGACCATCCTGGCTAACACGGTGAAACCCCATCTCTACTAAAAAATACAAAAAACTAGCCGGGCGAAGTGGCGGGCGCCTGTGGTCCCAGCTACTCGGGAGGCTGAGGCAGGAGAATGGCGTAAACCCAGGAGGCGGAGCTTGCAGTGAGCTGAGATCCGGCCACTGCACTCCAGCCTGGGCGACAGAGCCAGACTCAGTCTCAAAAAAAAAAAAAAAAAAAAAAAAAAGAAAATATAACTTATGTCACAGACATACAAAAGATTACCAGAGACTATTAGAAACACACCAACATGGCACATGTATGCATATGTAACAAACCTGCACATTGTGCACATGTACCCTAGAACTTAAAGTATAATAAAAAATAAAAATAAAAAATAAAACAAAAGAATTGCTATAAATGAAAAAAAAAAAAAGGATTAAAGGGTTCAATGTGTGCCAATTGAAGGGAGAGGCAATTGGCACACACTGAACCCTTTAATCCTTTCACTACCATCCAGGTGTCCTGCTGGCCCTGGTCCTCCAGGTGCTGGCCAGGTCCCCACTCACGTTCAGCAGCCGGTGCCCGGTGCCCTCCTTGTTCTTGTCCTTAGGCAGGGCCATCGTGCCCTGGTCCAGGGTGTAAGGGACGGAAGAAGCGTCTGACCCTTTCATGTGCATGACATCTGGGCTGCTGTAGGGATTCCTCTGCAATAGCGGGGTGGGGGCCCTGGCTTGGACCCGCCCGCTGCGGTTATCAAGTGTGCTGAAAGGCCTATTTGTATCTTGGGGTGGCTCCATCTCTCCATCTTCTGAGGCCTGTCTGCGCCCAACCGACGGCCCGCTACCGCGCAGGCGTGGCCCTCCCGCAGCCTTTCCAGCATTTTCCCAGCACGTGCCTGCCGCCTCGTGACCCACTCAGGCCGGGCCCCTGCTGGGAGTGGCGGGAGGCCAGCTTTGGAGGCATGCGTGCTTAGCGAGCTTGGAGGGTCTGCTGCACACACTTGCCAGGCTATTTCAGTCTCCTTTAGAAGGAAGTCAGAGCACGCTGGTGGAGAGCAAAGGCCCCTCACGGGGCCCAACCACTTTAGTTCACTGTCTTGTCCGCCCTTTAGCCCTCACGAGTCCTTTTCTCCCTGCACCATTTCTTTCTGGAAGATTTACAATATCAGTTATTACTTCCTCTACACTGTCCCCTGAGCTCCAGATGTTAAATATCCAACAGTCTACTTTGACACTTTTACTCAATTGTTCCACAGACATAACACGTTAATATTCATCTTCCCTCTTAAACCTGTAGTACATTCCAAACTCATTTGATGCAGCAATATCATATCCACAAAATCTTAAAAATTCAGACACATTTTTAAATTCTGACCCTAAATATCTGAATCGTACCTTTCCCTTTATGGCACCTAGTTTGGGACATCTCACACACGAGACAATTGCAATGATTTACTCATAGCTCTGCCAACCTGCTGTCATCCGTCCCTTTCACTGCCCCCGTATTAGTCTTTTGCAGCAACGGATGGAGCTGAAGACCATTACCCTAAGCAGACTAACACAGAAACAGAAAGCTAAATACCACATGTTCTCACTTAAAAATGAGAGCTAAACAACGAGAACACATGGACACAAAGAGGAGAGCAACAGACACTGGGGCCTACTTGACGGTGAAGGATGGAAGGAGGGAGAGGATCAAAAACTACCTTTTGGGTACTAGGCTTATTACCTGGGTGATGAAATAATCTGTACACCCCCACGACACAAAATTTACCTATATAACAAACCTGGACATGTACCCTTGAACCTAAAATAAAAGTTAAATTAAAAATTTAAATAAGTACAAACAGAACAAAACCAGGTAATTCCAGAACTTTTTTATTGTACACAAAAATCTAAATTTCTTAATATGGAAACCAAAGGTCTACAAAATGTACTCTCCTAGCTTAGGATCATTATTTATTCCTCTTATTTTTGGAATCTATTTCTTTTACTCAAGGACCAGCTCAAAGGTCAGCTTTTAGTTAACTCTTATATCCCCATACACACATACCCTAAAGGCAGAGTTAACTGCTGTATCCAAGCTACTTCTTGGCATATCCTTGTCAGCCTAAATAACAGAGAGGCAGACTCTCTGAAAGAAAATGTTTATTCAGGAATGGCATTGCAATGAGAATACAAGTGCCACAGTAAACTATGTGCATATTCAGGGAGGTAAAGGAAGACAATGGTTTTTAAAGCAAAAATGATTGTTTTGAGAGAATTATCCTTGGCTACAAGGATCAATAACAAGGATGTTGCCTTTTGGACATTGGACAGGCAGTTGCTGGGCAAATGTCCTCATAGAAGTATTTTTTGTATGTCAGGTTGTGATGGCCTTTGTGCAAGGTGTGGTTTTGTGCAGTCTTTTATGACAGTCCTCATTATCAGGCATCTGTGCATGAAAATCCTCCTTTCATGGCCTTCCCCAGCTCTATTTGTTAGGATTTTTAACACAATGACTACAACTTGATTTTGACAACTTTCACATCCTGTTAGTGGGCTCACACTATTAGTTGCTAATCTCAAAAGATAAGAGTTCTTTAGGGGCAAGAACCTGCAACTCACCTTGAGCTCCTCAGAGTACATGGCCCAATATCCCAAGGCCCTTAACACGTTTGTCATTATTTCAGATTTATACTATGTGGTGTGTTAATTACTGCACCCAATGAAACTTGCTGTCCAGCAGCTCACTCTGTTCCTAGGGTTCATGTTATGCAACATAAAGTAAACAGCTTCACAGATGAAGTTATCTTATTTTTGTAAAAAATCTAATCAAACTGCTTGACCTAACCTCCAGTCTACAGGAAATTTAGGAGACTGAGGAACAAATTACATGATGTCATTAGGAAAATGTCAGACAATTCAAAAATGTAGGTGAGACACTCTAAAGCAAAACTAGTTTGGACTCTCCACAAAATTGTCATGGGAAATTAGTTGGTACCACCAACTCTGGAAAACAGCTTGGCAGTTTCTTTAAAAACTAAATATGTAACTACATACAACCCATCAATTTCACTCCTGGGCATTTATATCAGAGAAATGAAAACTTAATGTTCACACAAAAACTTGTACATGAATGTTCACAGCAGCATTATTCAGACTGGAATGAGCCCAGATATCCTTCAATAGGTCAATGAGTTAAACCAAACAAAACAGTAAAAAGAAATGAACTATTGATACACACAACAGCTGAGATGACTCAGAAAAAAAGAGATGAACAGAAAAAAAGTCAATCCCATAAAATTACATACTGTATGATTCAATTTATAACATTATTGAAATGACAGAGTTTTAGAAACCGAGCTTTTTGTACCTGGCCAAGGGCTTTGATCAGCAAGGTGCCCCTGTGTTATCTACCCAGGGCAGTGCCTCACCAGATTGGCAATAAAAGTATTTTAAGTCAGTGAGTAATGAGAAACCATGATGCCTTACCAATTGGACTGAATCAACTTACATGTCAACCTAGTCCACTGTAAGCTGGAGAAAGTTACATGAATTATCATCGACAGCCTTAGCAATGTGCCTCAAGTGTCACTGTGAGATCATTCCCTACTTCCTGGAGACATGCATTAGCAGTGAACTTCTTCCAAACTTCCCAGTCATCACGGTCAAACAATCTTTGAGAGACACCAGAAACATCAGAGAAAACATTGAGTTCTCAGTACAAGTCCTTCATCAGGGAAAACATTGAGTTTTCCCTGATGAAGGACTTATACAGGGCTACCAGCTGCTCGGGTTTATGTGCTTCCTGGGTCATTAGGAGATCTGAAGTCTAAGTTGTACGTCCCAGACCTGGAAGGATTCAAGGCAACTATGCCCATGCCAGTTACATATTATCAATGTAGCCAGCTTTCCCAAGTGCATTCCACAGCAGCTCTAGCCTTCTTTATTCTCTAAGATATATAGCTTTCTATTGCTATATATAGCTTTCTATTGTTATATTAGCTTTCTATTGCTGCCATAACCAATCACCACCAATTTAGCAGCTTAGTCAACATACACTTGCTATCTTACAGCTCTGTATGTCAAAAGTCTGACATGGGCAGCACCAGGCCAAAACCAAGGTATCCACAGAGCTGCATTCCTTTCTTGGCTCCAGGGGAGGATTTGTTTCCTTACTCATTTGGGATACTCATAGAATTCAGTTCCTTGCAGTTATGTGACTGAAATCCATTTCCTTGCTCATTGTCGGCCAAGGGCCATACTCAGCTGTGAGGTCATCACTCTCCTTGGCTCATGGCCCCCTCTTCCATCTTCAAAGCCAGCAATGACCTCTCTGACCACAGACATAAAAGCTTGTCTGCTTTTAAGGACTCATAAGATTACACTGGACCTTTCTGGATAATACAGGACAATGTCCCTGTTTTAAGGTTCATAACCTTAATCATATCTGCAAATCCCTTTGGCCATGTAAAGTAGTATATTCACAAGTTCCAGGGATTAGGACATGGACATCTTTAGGAGACATTATACAGCCTACCACAATCCCCCACATTGGCAGCAGCTTTCTCACATTTCTCCTTGATGACACTGCTCAAGTGTGCTAAGTCTTGGCTCCAATGAGCATGGCTTTCCTGAAGTTTGCTGACGAGGAAGATTATGAACTCCTATACTGCCAGCTTATTGCCAGAATGAAAACCATTGCTGGTCACAGTGAAAGCTGGAACTGGCAGGATGCCTTCAGAATTGCCAGCAAATTGACAATTCTGTGACAGCAGGGAGAATCCCTTTTCGGCAGCTCCAGCCTTACAAACAGCAAAAGAGATTCCTAGTATAAAGTTCACACCAAATTTAGACCTATTCTCAGGGTCAACCATCTCTATCATCAATTCGTCAATCCTCTTCTGTTCCGTAACATTCAGTTGCTTGCTAATCAAGGTAGGCCCAATAGTCTTATTGATGTGCTTAACAGCCTTTGAAACATTTTTTCCCATAACTAGTCTTCTCCTCATCTTGAGCTCTAGGGTCTCACACACAACAGCTGAGGTACCACTGGATATAGTTCTGAAGAGATCTTTTCCAGTGCAGGACCCTATCTCAAGAGTGGGATTTCCTGGAAAGCCAGAAACCTGTCTGACAAAGAGCTGGAGTACAGAGATGGTGAATTTCCACGCCTATTTCTTGTCACTCAAAAAAAAGAGACACAGGAATGTTGCAGATGTCAACTGGGAGCCCACAAGCTCACAGGTCTCTCCTTTATTCCCGAGTCTTGCCCTGCTCAGCCTCTTTTACTACATAGATTTTTTAAAAGCTCCCTCTATGATCCTGATGTACAACCAGATATGAGAACCAGTAGTACAAATTATAGTAAGAAGCAACTTTTTAGTTACTTCTAGGTAAAAATTTTATGTTATAAAATTCTTCAAACAGAAGATATATTCCCTTTTTATTGGCCATGATGTAAAGCATCTTTAAAGCTAAATTATAATTATTACATGATACTCAATCACTAAGCCAGTTTCAGAAAAGATAAATTTCATATTTCAATTTATTCAGTAAGGGGAGGTCAAAAATGAAGGCTTTTTTCCCCTTCTACCATATTCACTAAATTTATGTTTAAACTTGATATATATTTTATAACACTATTTAAGTTATGGCTTTTTCTCAACCAGTGCTTTTTTAAGATAATAGTTATAAATACAACTGTTTTGAGAAAATAGGAAATAAACACTTTCACTTGCTGGTTTCTAGTTCATTATTCCCTTTGTCATTAAGATGATAATGCTATACAAATTAATATTTGGACATAAATAACAAATACAATTTTAACATTTTTCATAGTATTGAGAGATGTTTCAGTATTATATAATCAAAAAAAATCTATTACAAATACACATGTATACATCTTATAAAAATACATTTAAAAACAAAAGTGGGACAAATACTGAGTCACTATTCTTCCAAAGGTTAGCTGGTATTATGAAGAGGCTTTGATTTCTTTATCTTTATCAGGATATTCTTCCACCTCTGAGGAGAACATTAACTCTGGAGAAGAAAATGAACAGATCATAAAATTGTTTCCCAGTGCCTCCAACAGAGTTGTATAGCTTATTTATAGTCTTTTAAAAATTGACATAGAAAGCCCTCAATAGATTTCTTGACAGTGAAATCTGATTTCAAAGGTAAGCTGATAACAAATGTACAAGTTTTACATTTTAAAATATTTAAATTTTAAATTATGAACCCCTTAAAAGTAAAACATAATAGGGACAATATACAAAATCCTACCTGGAAATTTAAGTCACTTAGATAATCAAAGATCATTAAACAGCTAAAAGGTCTAATTCTACAGTGATGAGATCATCTAAAATATAGGGGACAGATACAGAGGAAGGACCTAGAACTAACAAGAGATATGTGCCAGGATAGTTTAAATGGGTCATCCCATTTCATCATCAAAACAACCCAATAAGCCAGGTATTATCACTCATTTTATACTTACTTTTAAAATCTACATGTTGTATGACTAACATGGCCTTAAAAGAACAGGATTCTGGAAATACTAAGTAACACACACTTTATGATTTAGACTGAATACTGCAAAATCCAGATGCAGTTTTGATGCCAACCACAATGTAGAATGTTATTAGCTGACATTTTCTACATTTAAACTATTACTTAGCATAGATGTTGGCGAAATTCTCCATGCTAAGGCTTCTGAGGCAGATGGGTTGTAAATAGTTGATCAAATCAAAAAAAGTAATAACCAAGGTCAAGAAAATATCCATAAAAGATGTTCAAGGGTCAAACTGTTGAACACTGCCCAAGGAAACACAATTTACAATACAAATACTAAAAAGTTCCTCAAGTAGCATAAAAGTTTAGCAGTTCGCTACTATGATGATTCTTCTTCAGGTGTTCCAGAAGGGGTCTGGGAACTAGAGATGAGTGAATCACTGCACACTGAGCATGTTAAAAGTAAGAGTACTAAACACTGTGTTAGACAATGAAGAGTTACGAATTTGTACCAAATAGAGGAGGTAAGAATAATTAACTTGAGTATGTGTCTGACAGAAAGGCTATGTAGACGAAGCATGATTTATTTCAAAATTAAGAGATACTTTCATCAGCAGGAAACTAAGAGAAGTAAAGAGCAAAGACTTTTTCTAAATTACTTGAAGGGTTCCAAGAGAAGAAATACCTCCTGAATATGCACAAGGGCCACAGACGCCCCTCACTAAGTAGTTCCAGACTCCAGCCCTCCTAGGCACTCCTCCCTGCTTCTCTTGGCATTCTGTTACACCACTTTATTTTCTCTCTGCTTGTATTATTTTAATTTAAATGTGTCTTTGTGATTGGAATATTATAAGCTATACATATTAAAAGGAGGTTTATAAAACCATTATAGAAGATTTCAGGATATTCTTATACTATTTTTTTCTTTAATACCTTCACTAAGATCCATGCCTGGCCTATAAGACAAAAATAGCCAAGATAATCCAACCAGCAGAGCCACCACGAGATTCACCACAATCCATGGCTGGAGAATCTGTTCCTCAATTCCTGCTTCCCTAAAAAGGTAGAAATACTCATTAGAAGTACCTTCAGTTTGGTTCATATATACAAATATATCTATTTTAGGAACTTCAAGAAAAAACAGCAGTCATCTCCTAGAGAAATAACAAGTAAAGCGTGAAAGAAAATATAATTTCCCTGTAAAATATACCACATATATAATGAGAACAAGGGTTCAAAGGTTAAACTCTAAACAGATCTGCTCTATACATTCACATAAATGCAACGTTAGTATTCCCAAGAAAATTTTCTAAAAGTTTTCCTTCCAACTACCATGACATTACTCATCAATAAAGTATATTTGCTTTTTCTTTACCTAATGTCCCTAGCCACTCTCTCAAAAAAGACTACTTTTGGATGCCACATTCAGCATTTGGGGGAAAAAAAAAAAGATTGCTTCTCTGAGTTTAATGAACTAGAATCTCAGCTATCCTGTCAACTTCATGGCTGGCCACCGATCTGCAGATGTTGGCTCTCCCTATTCTGCTCTTTCTAGCATTGCTTGGTTTTCTGAATCTATCCCAGCTACTCACTCCTATCACTGTTCTGGGGTATGAAACTCTCTGATAGTGGGTAAGAATACAGGGCTCCTTCCGTCCGTCATATGATGACTTATTGTAAAACTATAACTTGGCTGGGCGCAGTGGCTCACACCTATAATCCCAATACTCTGGGAGGCCAAGGCAGGTGGATCACCTGAGATGAGAAGTTCAAGACCAGCCTGGCCAACATGGTGAAACCCCATTTCTATAAAAATACAAAAATTAGCCAGGCGGGTGCCAAAGTAATCCCAGCTACTCGGGAGGCTAAGGCTGCAGAATCGCTTGAACCCAGGAGGCGGTGGTTGCAGTGAGCCGAGATAGTGCCATTGCACTCCAGCCTGGGCGACAAAGCGAGACTCCATCTTAAAAAACAACAACAACAACAGCAACAAACAAGAAAAAACTATAACTTAAAGATCTAAAACAGATTTTTAAAAGGAAGATATTTCTTTAAAAATGCAGGTGAATATAACAATAGTTACCCATTAACCAAAGGAATAAGTATTTTCTTGCCATAGATTTGGAAACAAAAACAGAGCCTTCATTATTTGTAGATGAAAAAGAATGGAAGGATACGAAAAATTGCTGTTATTGCCATTAACAATTGCTAATGTCATTGTGAATTCTTACCAGAGGCTACCATTAACAGAAGAAGGTGTGTAAAGGTGGATTCTGTCACTTGTCATTTGCTGACTCAGAGATAGTATCAGAGCAGTAAAGTACACTGAAAAAAAGATAAATGAAATTACTAATAATTTTTAACAACCTGGTTTATTTTGAATTTATAGATTAATATCGAAAATAATCTGTACTTTGGTGACTGATATAAAAGAAATTTATTTTACCAAATAAACATATTTCAATAGGCCAGATATCCTTATATAAATTTTTGAGAACAACAGGTGCAGAAGGATCTTTTGAGACGTTCACTGTTTCATCATTAGAACTGACAAGAACCTAGATCTTTTTAAAAGTTAAATGACTTGCTCAAGGTCCTAAAATTAGTTTTATTAATATTCTCAAAACTTAGAACAAAATGCATTCCAAATAATCAGAAAGATATAAAATAGTGTTTGTTATTAAAAGGCTGTACCATCTGAATCTGTTTAATGTCAAGTAGAAAATACAAAAGTTAAAAAGTAAGTAATATAGTACAATAAATTAAGCTTTTCAAAGTTATTCAGATGAACCTCTATTGAAAAATAATTCTATCAACATTATGCCTATTATGTTTCTAATTACAAATTCACTGACCATCTATAGGTAATGTTTATAAGGAGCAGTAATACAACTTTAAAAAAAAAATTAACATTTTTCCTGGTTCAAAATTATGGTATAACTCAAGTATTACACAGTTACCAAGTTAAACTGTTTACTCACAGAAAGATGCTAAAGTTGTAGGATCCAAGGCCAAAAAATTTCGGATTGCTACTGACATTTTAGCAAAGTCAATCCTAGAAAATATAAAAGCTTCTTGTCACAGTGCAGTTGTAAACTTTTTAACAAAACTTTACTTTCTTGACAATAGTTTTTTCCTTCTCTATTCTAATGCTACCACATATACTATTACTAGGTTTTAAGTAGCTACAGTGTATACATAACACACATGACAAAATTATCTTATTTACAAAGGCCACATAAAACATCTAACTAGACTACTTTGGACAACATTCCTTTGGGGTTAAGACATTCTAAAGAAACTTAAACTTGATAAACAAAATTTCATTAGTTTCTACCTCTTTCTATTGCCCATATCATTAGGCTCTAATTAGGTGGGGTTTTTTTTTTTAAACGGGTTAAATTGTGTTCCCAAAAAGATATGTTGAACTAACCTGGAGTACTTATGAATGTGACCTTATTTGGAAGCAGGGTCTTTGCAGATGTAATAAAGTTAAGATAAGGTCATTAGGATGAACCCTAATCCAGTATGACTGGTGTCCTTATTAGAAGAGATATAGATACAGAGATACACAGGGGTAAAGCGCTGTGTGACGATAGAGGCAAATATTGGAATGATGCATCTACAGCCAAGGAATGCCAAGGATTGTCAGCAACCACTGGAAGTGAGGGGAAGGGCATGAAACAGACTCTCCCTCAGAGCCCTCGAAAAAGGATTCAACCCTGGCCACATCCTGATTGCAGACTGCTCACCTCCAGACCCGCGAGAGAATAAATGTGCTGTTTTCAGCCAGCCAGTGTGTGGTACTTTGTTACAGCAGTGCTGGGAGACAAATACAAATGCTCTGAGTCTTACCTATACCTGATTTAGATGATATTTAGGAACTTCTGAGTTGACTACATTTGGATGAAATTTTGGACTTATGAACTGATGCTGGAATGGGTGAAGTCTTTTGGGAATATTTTGTTTACAACAGTCTCATCCCCTCAAAAAAGAACAGAAGTAGACTGGCCTTAAAACTTTTTGAAGTAATATTGATACTCTATAATTCTATTTTGAAAACTGTCATGTTCAGTGACACATTTTGCTCAGCATTTCCTTCTGAAGAAGTTAGACAGATCTGGAGTCACAGGCATTACCTGTCAAAAGCTGAAATTGTACTCAGAGCCAAAAGCAAGTACAGAAGACTCTGGAATGGATACGCTAGAGTCTTGTATTGTTGCAGAAGGTTTGAGAGGTTGGATAGCTGATCTCCTGCTAGAACATATATCACAACAATATTCCACACAGCACAGCCAGCCAAGAATCCATGAGAAAAGAGACCAATCATCCTGAATGGTAAAGGGTTTGATTATTATACATGAATTACTAAAGTAAAAAGCTAAAACATGTTTAAAATCTCTTCTTATACAAGAATAAAATTCAACATTTCATGACAAGTAAAAGCAAGCTCTTTCTTTTTAGTTACACTGATAGGTAGATCATTCAATTCCAATAGGATGTTTAAAAAATACACCTACCGGCCGGGCGCGGTGGCTCAAGCCTGTAATCCCAGCACTTTGGGAGGCCGAGACGGGCGGATCACGAGGTCAGGAGATCAAGACCATCCTGGTTAACATGGTGAAACCCCGTCTCTACTAAAAAATACAAAAAACTAGCCGGGCGAGGTGGCGGGCGTCTCTAGTCCCAGCTACTCGGGAGGCTGAGACAGAACGGAGTAAACCCGGGAGGCGGAGCTTGCAGTGAGCTGAGATCCGGCCACTGCACTCCAGCCTGGGCTACAGAGCGAGACTCCGTCTCAAAAAAAAAAAAAAAAAAAAAAAAAAATACACCTACCTACCATTTTAAGTGGTCATTTCGTTAACCATATTGAACAACCAATAGGCTATTTTTTTCTTTAATTACAGAACTCAGTTAACATTTGTTTTAAGAAAAGTCCAACAAAAGCAGCCACCTGAAAGCCCGGTGCACCGTAAGTGCCACATCTCTGGTGGTCCAGGAAGGCTTCATGTCCATTGACACATCTATGTTTTCTGTGGTCTTTATCAACTCTGAACGGTCAGCAGCCTGGAATCTCCCTAAGAACACATAATGTAATTACTAACAACTAGGGAGAGAGAACCCTGGTAGCCCTTTCTTTTTTTCTTTTTTTCTTTTTTTTTAATTCCACACTCAGGAAGCTGCAAACTAAGACAGAAATATTGCTGTTCTATCTGAAAATTCTCCTTGACTCAGCACCTATTTCAGAAAGATCTTTACTTTGGGTTCCTTAAACATAATTTTTCATCTTGAAGAAAAATAAGCAATGTCAGTGTATTTTCTTCTCAATCCAAAGTGAAGTAACAATTTCAGAAATCAATTATATTTAATAAAAAATAATGAACTTTCAACCAGAATAAAGTCTAGAAACCTTTAACATGACCTAGTCTACAAAATTCTAATTTAGAGACTTTAGAAGTATTAAAGTTTATATGCCTATACTACCAAGGTAAGTCAATATTTGAAAACTACTTTAAATTTCTTAGAAAAAGATGTCAGGATGTGTAGCATGGCTTTCTGGGATGACAGGAAAGAAATGGGCTGCTTCATAAATTTCTCTTTAGAACATTCCTGTGAAGAACATCAGTTCAAGAGTCAGCACTGCAATATTGTATGAGCAGGGCTTTAGCCTTTTTACTGTTGATTCAGAGGCTCCTTCCTGTATATCTAGTAATCCACAAATAGACCTCAGGAAGCAGGAAAGGTTCCATTTCAATTATCCTCACCAAACCCAGTTCACAGGTGTTTTGGAGGATGAAAGACAGGGGTGTGACAATTTTCCCTAAGAAAAGACAACTTCTGGGCAGACAGTAGAACCACTGGTGCCTTTTATGGCCAGTTATGGCCAGTTACTCTAGCAGGGAAATTTCTATGCTAAGTGAAATAAGAATAAAAATGAGGATTAAGTGATACTGCTTGAAAAAGAACTGGAGTAAATTAAATGGCCACATGGTAGATGAATAAAACCACATGACTAGAAGTCATAAAACCACAGTTCAATTCCCAGTTCCACCCTAACCAACTGTGAGACACTGGGTAAGTCAGCCAGAGACCACAGGTTTCTTATTGGCCAAGAACTGCAAGATCCTTTAGATGGGATCTTATGAAGTAGAGTTCCAAAACAATGTAGACAAAATCTAAATTGTAAATTTTAAGGACTAACCTTTATGTTTTAGATGAGTTCTTTCGGCAGCATATCCTTAACATATCCATGGTAGTATACAGTCATGATCACGCTTTGAGTAGGTTTTTCTTAAACACTGTGTTATAGACTGAATGTGTCCCCCAAAAATTCATATGTTGAAGCCCTAACCCCCCAGTGAGTGTGAGGTCACTGGGAGGTAATTAGATTTTGATGAAGTCATGAGGACGAAGCTCCCATGATGAGACTAGTGTCTTTTTAAGCAGAGGAAGACACACCAGAACTCTCTCTGCCACATGACAACACAGTGGCAGCCACTGGCAAGCCAGGAAGGGGCCTTCTCCAGTAACCGGATCTGCTGGAACCTTGTCTTGGACGTCCTAGCTTTAGGAACGGTGAGAAATAAATGTCTGTGGTTTAAGTCACTCAGTCCGTGGTATTTTGTTATAGCAGCCTGAGCTAAAATACACTACAAACCTAGTCTCGTAGCCAGTATACATTATACAATGTCAGCACTATTTTCCAAAAGAATATACAGCTATAATGTTGTATTTCTTATTTAATATGATAGTATCATCATGTATTTTCTCTCTAATTTTCAGATGTAGAATTTATATCATTATCTGTCCCACCACAACTACTACCAATTGCAGGAAGCTGGTAAAGTACAAGAAAGAATAAAGAATCAGGCAGGGGTGGGGAAGATCTTTACATTACCCATAACCCCATAAATCCAGAAACAACCAGCATTAATATTTGAGCCTATTTCCTTCAAGTCTTTTGTCCTATGTATAGATCAAACTCTGTGTGTGTGTACACATGTGTACATGCTCTTTTATCAGAATCTTTCCATAAAATGAAAAATTCTCCCTAAACATGATATTTAATGGTGAAGAATATTATTATATAGATACACCACAACTTACTGAAATCATTCCTCTCCTATTTCACATTTAGGTTGTTTCCAGTTTTTCACTCTCATGAATCATAGCATGATGACTAGTTTTGTGTATAAATTGTTGTACATAGTTTTGCTTAATTCCTTAATTCAGATTTCCAGAAGTATAAAGGATATCCTTGTACAATTTTTAAGAGTTCATATTCTAAAACAAGGCATCTACTTACGGCTTTTTTCCACAAATACTTTGCCTACAGGCTGGCTAATGCCAGTGGGTGCAGTGAATACAGACTGCTGTTCCAGAGTAGTTTGCTCATCAGTGATAATGTCTTCATCTTCTACTCCTAGCTCATTGGCATACTGTAATTCTGCTGGTTGGGTTTTCCTGTAATGAAGTATATATGAAAAATGGATGATTATTGAATACTCACAGACTTACATACGGAACTAGCTATAAATATAATGGAAAGAGCCCTGGACTTGGAGTTAAGAAATTTGATTTTTACTCAAATAAATCTGTTATTAACTATTATGTGCAGCAAGTCACTTACATTTCTGAGGGCTTCAGTTTTCTCATTTGAAAATTGAAGTGACTGAACTAATCTGTAAGCTTCTTTCCAAATTTAAAATTGTATGATTCTCTGTAGACACTGATATGATTTAGCTATGTCCCCACCCAAAATTTCATGTTGAATTGTAATAATCCCCACCTGTCAAGGGACTGTTCTGGTGATAGTGAGTTCTCAGGAGATCTGATCGTTTTGTAAGGGGCTTCCCCCTTCACTCAGCTCTAATTCTTCTCCTTCCTGCTGCCCTGTGAAGAAGGGCATGTTTGCTTCACCTTCCACCATGATTGTAAGTTTCCTGAGGCCCCCCCAGTCATGCTGAACTGTGAGCCAATTAAACCTCTTTCCTTTATAAATTACCCAGTCTCAGGTATGTCTTTATTAGTATTGTGAGAACGGACTAACACAGACATTGATCACTATTTGTAGGTTCATTTTCAAATACAAACAATAGTGCTATATATATGCCTTCCAGTGTTATTTCTTTAAAGTATACTTTACTCATTTTATCTTAATGCTAAAACACAGTTTTACTTATTGCTGAGATAATCATAGTTTGAATTCTGTTAACATAAGAAAATAAATCATAATAGCCTATTTCATTATCTTTAATTTTTAAATATCCTTAATGTTTAATTTTGCTACTTATATATTCTATTTGTGTTCCTCTTTTTAAGAGATGGCTCTGAAGTTTTTTTATTTAAGTACAATCTTAATTTTTTAAATTTTCTCAGTGGTTTACTCTTCTCAAATTTATCATTAGATTGGTTTAACTGATTTTTTGTAATAATACTTACCCTAGAGGTACACAAATACAAGTATGTAATAAGACTTAATGAGAAGCTACTGTCTGGGAACTCCAAACAAAGCATCAGGGTAATCCTGGAGAATAGTTAGAAAAATAAATTCTTACTTTGTCTTCCTCCGAGGTTTTTGAATAACTGCCTCCTCAGCTGGCTCTGCATCAATACCATTTTCATTTCGTAATAAAGATGAAATAGATGCCTTATTTTGAGTGGAGGAAATCTCCAATTCTGAAAACAAATAAATTTAACTTTTCAAATAACTAAAACAGAAAAAGAAAAGTAATGTACAAGACTTGTATAAGAGAAAAGAACTTCAAGAATTTTAATTGGGCAAAAATATTTTCACTATCTTACAAATTTTTAATGTCTAAAAAATGTTATACTTCTAAACTTCTAATGTAAAAATTGAAATCGTAATGCCAAACAATATGAAAAAAAATTAAGTAACCCAACACCCAGGCTGTGTTGAAGATTCCCAAGATTATCTCCAGGTTCGCTGACTTTCTAGAAGTGCTCACAGGACTTGGAAATCATCACACTCACAATTATGGTATACTACAGCAAATGAATATAAAGCAAAATCAGCAAAAGGAAAAAGCACATGGACCAAGTCCAGAGGAAACCAAGTACAAGCTTCCAAGAGTCCTCTATCAGTGGAGTCAAATAGGATGCACTAATCTCTCCAGTAATGAGTTGTGACAACACATGTGACACATGTTCTACAAGGGAAGTTCATCAGAGACAGTATCCAAGGTTAGGGGCTAGTCACATAAGCTTAGCACATACCAAAATTCTGGATGCCCAGAAGGGAAGCAGATGTTCAGCAAAAATCACTTTGTATGCACAAATGCACAGTGAGCCACCTTATAATTTAGGGAAAGTTTTCTATCAGTGTAGGGAGCTGTTTATTATCCAAGTTCCCAGATGCCAGCTAAGGGCCAATCTTATCAGCAGGCCTTTCCAAGGATAGCAGTCTCAGGTCTGCTATATTAACTCTTTTCTGTATACAGGGTAGGTATGAAGTTTAAATGAGTCAGTGAAGCCTTCTTCTAATCCACTAGCTACTCTTCCTATCTGGAAATACTAGTTCCCTGGAATACCTTCAAGACCTTACAATTCTATTGTAATAAAATACTTACAGCCTGGACTGGAAATATAATGCAAGCAGTAGAGCCTACCATTGGTCATCCTGAACAAAATAAACAAAAACACAATTTTTAAATCCAGAAATTTAGAAAGCTGACCTGCCAGGCTTGGTGTACTTTGGAATGGCAATGACAGGTCCTTTTTGATCCAAAACTTAGTTGGGTCCTGAATTTTCTAAAAAAGGTCATTTCTGTAAACATACTTTTCACAAATTATAAAACTAGGTATTGGTATCCATCTTGATTTTTAAACTTGTATCCTAACTAACTTACTAAAAGGGAGTTTTAATTAAACTACATTTACTGTCACTAATGAAATAAATTGTAGAGTTTTACAACTAGTCTGAGCACCATTTCTGTCTCTTTTCCTTCTTCTGCCATCATCCGCCCCTTCCTTCTCCTCATAGATCCTCAGTGCCCCCAGGCACTGTGGTATCCCACTTCAACTTGCCTTCCAAAATTATGTTCCATTCTCCTGACTTTTCTAGTTCCTGCCCTTCTACTCCTATAATTCTTCCATCCAATCAAGACACTCCATTTTCTAGAAGGACAAGTAATTAGGAAAATTAATTTATAATAAATTATGAATAAGGGCTGATGTTAATAGGAGAGCACTAATCTCCCCATCTTTGTTCCTTCCCTGAGTTTTACTCCAAAACAACCCTTTGTCCTTTTTCTAATTATTATAAAAGTCATAACGCTCAAAATATTAAAAATTAGTAAAATATAAATGAAGGAAGAAAATTTTAAAAATCATACTTCCTCCTTCTAAAACTTCTACCACTGTAACACTGCTATATTCTTCCATTCTTTTTAATATATAGATGTATGTACATATTTACGTTCTGGGTTGCATTGTGCTCCAAAAAAAGATACGTTCAAGTCCTAACTCATAATACCTGTGAGTGTAACCTTATTTGGAAATAGAGTCTTTGCAGATGTAATCAAGTTAAGATGAGGTCATGCTAGATTAGAATGGGCCCTAAATCCAATGACTGATATCCTTATAAGAAGAGGGAAATGTGGACACAGACACACAAGGAAAAATGTGAAGATGGAGGCAGAGATTGGCATTATGCCGCCACAAGTCAAAGAATGCCAAGGACTATCAACAACCATAAGAAGCTAGAAGAAACGGCCAGGCACAGTGACTCATGCCTGTAATCCCAGCACTTTGGGAGGTCGAAGTAGGCGGATCACCTGAGGTCAGGAGTTCAAAACCAGCCTGGCCAAAATGATGAAACCCTGTCTCTACTAAAAAATATGAAATTAGCTGAGCATCATGGCAGGTGCCTGTAATCCCAGCTACTCGGGAGGCTGAGGCAAGAGAATCGCTTGAACCCGGGAGGCAGAAGTTGCAGTGAGCTGAGATTGCACCATTGCACTCCGGTTTGGGCTGTAAGAGTGAAACTCTATCTCAAAAAACAAACAAAAAAAAGAGGCTAGAAGAAACAAGGAAGGACTCTTTTCTAGAGACTTCAGAGGGAGCATAGTCCTGTAGACAACTTGATTTTGGACTTCTCACCTAAGAACTATGAAAAAATAAACTGTTGTTTTAAGTCGCTCAGTTTGTGGTAATTTTTTATGGCAACCCTAAGAAATTAACATAGTATATTTTACAAAAATGGGATTCTCCAATACATACTATTTTATAACCTTTGTTTTTTGATTTAATAATACACAACTGATGATTATCCGTGTCATCCTAACAATCCTTTTAATGAGTACAAAATAGATAAAGTATGATTTATTTAGCCAGTATCACACCGTTAAATATTTGGGTCATTACCAATTTCTACTCTTATAAATAATGTTGCAGTTAACATTCTTTAATTACTGCAGCTATTGAATTTACTACTATTCCCAGAAATCCGACAGGCTGTATCTATGCCCCTATGAGCAAAAAGCATGAGTGCACCCATTTCCCATCAATATTGGATTTTATAACTAGAAAAAAGCATTGCCAATTTGATAGGCCAAAAAGTGGTATAGTATTTTATTTACCTTGTGAACTGCCTGGGACATAGAAAGACTGAACAAATATTAGTTGTTGTTTCATTATATTATTGTTAGTACAGAATCTATCATTTCCCCACTAATCTGAAATGTCCATTTCATCATTTACTAGGTTTTTCTATGCACTGAGATCTGAACTTTCTGTTTAGTCCTGCATTTGTCGCCCTCCTCTCACAATCTATACATATATGATCAAAAGAGACCTATAAAGTATTCTTGGCTGAAGCCATTGGAGTTATTCTAGTGGTAAATATTTTAAACATAAAAGCAAGAAACCACCTGTGGGATATTGATAGGGGGGAAAAATGAGAGCAGAGAGGTTTTTATCGTGTCACCAAAATCACAACTGCTATCACAACCTAACCTTGGTTTCTTCACGTACCAAGAGGTAGCCTTGTCTTTTTCTGTCTTCTTTGAACAGGAGCCTCTGGGTGCTCTTTGAGTTCTTTAGTTGATGGCTCACTGCCCTCAGAGGGCCTTCGACCAGCAGTCTGAGCAAGACCTTCCAAAGAAGCACTTGCTATAGAAAAACAGAGTAGAAAAAAATGAGATTACTTGAGCAAAGATCACTGAATTTTAAAAAGATGGAGGAAAAGGTAACTAGAATGTTTCCTATAGAATAACCCCATCTCTTTCAGAACTAATTGTCCCCGAAATCTTTCCTTCCTCTTCACCTTTGGGATTTAAGTTAGGAAAAGAAATAAATGAAGGAATACGAAAGGCTGAGGAAGAAAAAAAGAGGGGGTTAAAAAGAAGAGCAAAAGACAGGAGGAGGAGAAATTGCTTCAGAACATCTAGAACTTTGAAAAAGGTGGAAAACACAATAAAAACTGACAGAGAATTCTCTTACTTGCCTCTTGCCTTAAGAATTTTCATCAGCCTCTATATAGTAAAGTCCTTCATTAATAAGTTAAAGAATGATAAAGTCATCATGGATAATTGGAGTTAGCAGGTAATTTATCAATCTCTTCATTTGGTCATTCACTTCAACCTCTTTCCTCATGAAATCTTTTAAAAGAATTTCAATACATTTTGGCAGATTTGGATTTTACCTGACTGCATTCCCTTCCTTGCTTGTCTGCTTCACAAAAGCAGCAGCAGAAAGGCACCGGGCGCAGTGGCTCATGCCTGGAATCCCAGCACTTTGGGAGGCCAAAGCGGGCGGATTACCTGAGGTCAGGAGTTCAAGACCAGCCTGACCAACATGGCAAAACTCCATCTCTACCGAAAATACAAAAATTAGCCAGGTGTAGTGGCATGCGCCTGTAGTCCCGGCAACTCAGGGAGGCTGAGGCAGGAGAATCACTTGAACCCAGGAGGTGGAGGTTGCAGGTAGCCAAGATTCACAGCATTGCACTCCAGCCTGGGCAACTGAGCAAGACTCCATCTCAAAAAAAAAAAAAAAAAAAGAAAAAAAAGAAATAGAAATGTATCAATAAACAAATGAAAAGATGTTTAACTTCACTAGTATTTAGAGAAATGCAAACTAAAATAAGCTACTTTTTGCCCATTAACAAAAAAATTTTAATGATTGATATTGTCCAATGTTAAGGATTTAGAGAATGAGACACTCTCGGACTCTACAGGTAGCAAGATAACAACTAAAGCTTCCTTAAGGTAATTTAGCAGTCAATCATACCAACAACGCACGCATCCTGCACCTAGCAATTCCACTGCTAGCAATCCATCCTACAGAAGTACTTCTTCCCTACCAGCCACTATTTTATGCAGACCTGCAACACTGTTGGAGTGAAAAATTGGAAATAACCTAAATAAATAACAGACCAGTGATTATGGTACATTCTTATCATATAATACAATGAAGTCACTGTTTAAGAATACATAGAACTCTATGTATTAAGAAACAAAGACAGTATGTATGATTCCTTTTATGTTTTTCTTGTTGTTGTTTGTTTTAAAAAAGGAAGAGCAACCACAGAAACCTTTTAGGAGTGTGAGAAGTCACAAGTAAAGAGTGAAGTTAAAGGATCAGGTAAAGATAACCTTGAGGTTTCAAGCCTGAGTGCTGGGAAAATGGCAGGTTCCATTAGCAGAAAATTATGAGATGTAAAAAATTATTTATTCCTAAAGGCGATGATGAATTCTAGATGTTCTGGGTTTAGAGTTACAGATGCAACTTCCAGGATTATTAGTGGATGACTAGGACAAAAATGAGTTCTGCTCATGACTGAAGCTTTACTATTTAAATGATGATGTGGCCATGCTTTCAGACTCATGCTCTAATGTAGAGATAATCTGACTGAAGTGAGATTTAAGAACTCTGTGTTTCTAAATTCAGTATCTTGTTCAAGGGTCTGGAATCAATCATAGCTTAAAACCATGTATGTTGTCTAGGGATAAAAGATCTTAAAGAGTTCAGGAATATCATGGAAGTAGGAGCTTAGATGGCACCACCTTCTATTCCATGAATGCATCCAGATACTCCTCAGGCTACCCACTGCCCTGCACCTGACCACCACCAGGAATTCCACTGCTTCAAACTGGCCTTAATTCTATCCTCAACGAAGTGGTGATTCTGGGCTGCTGGGGCCTTACTTCTCCCTGATCTGTGATGTTTACCATGCCTGAGGTCCTGGGAAAACTTGTGATCCCACACAACAAAGAATAACATCTTACCTGGTGTGTTTTTTGTTCTGGGCTTCTTTTTCTTAGGACGACTAAGTGGAATATCATCTATAAAGCAGGGGAAAACGTCAACAGAAAAGGCTGCCTAAAATTCAGTGCAGAGAACAATCAGAAGAGAACTTTTAGCAGGGAAGAATTTTCCCTCTCTTCCCTGGGCCCAGCAAACTTTTATAGATTAGGGGAAGAAGGCAAGAAATTGAGAAGACCAGAGAGCGCCCACACTGTGGTACCAGTAGCACACTGCGAGTCAGTAATGTTAGAAACCATGACACAGAAAGTGGGTTCAACAAATATTCATCTGATCCCCTACATTTCCCAGTCCCCTTGCACATAGGTGTGGTCTATGACTGGTTCTGGCCTATAGGCTGTGAGCAGGTGATCTGTGTCATTTCAGAGCCAAACGTTGAAAGAGCCAGTGAGTAATCTGTCAGCTTCTCTTCCCTTGTTGTGGTGACTGAAGAAGCCTCATGTTAAGATGGTGGGACCACAGCATAGAAGTAGCCTAGATTGCAAGCCAGGCGCAGTGGCTCACGCCTGTAATCCCAGCACTTTGGGAATCCAAGATGGGCAGATCACTTGAGCTCAGGAGTTCAACATCAGCCTGGCCATCATGGCAAAACACTGTCTCTACTAAAAATACAAAAAGTAGCCAGGCATGGTGGCACACGCCTGTAATCCCAACTACTCAGGAGGCTGAGGCAGAAGAATCACTTGAACCCAGGAGGCAGAGATTGCAGTGAGCCAAGATTGCACCACTGCACTCCAGCCTGGGCAACAGAGCAAGATACTGTCTCAAAAAAAAAAAAAAAAAAAAAAAAAAAAAAAAAAAAAAAAAAAGAAGTAGCCTAGATTGCTATACCAATAGTAAAAAGGTAGTGAAAGGCAATTGTCCCCAGTTTTTGCCATAGCGGAGTTGGTATTAATTAGAAATAACCCTGTGTGATACTAAGTCACTGAGATTTGGGGGTTTTTAGTATGGTATAACCTTGTCTACCCTGACTAAATGAGACAAAGGAAGGTGCAGTCCTCATTACAGAGCTACAAACTAGCCAACAGTTGTGTGCTCGGTGACCCCATTCAGGGATGAAGTGCTTTTATAATGGCAAGGTCATCTAGTGCTATGTATTAAAGACAATTTTTAAATGGTAGTCATGGGAGATTATTTGACAAAAACATATTGTAGAATTACAAATTACACCATTCAGATTCGGTTTTAAGATAAACAAACCAAGGAATCAAACTAATTTTTGAACACCAAATACTATATTTAGAAAATTTTATATTCACATTAAACTAACTCACCTTGACTAACATGTCATGTAACACCAAACAAATTTAATCAGCAGGACAAAGACAAAAAAGGAACAATTAATTAGAAACCTGTTAATATTCACAGTGAAAATTGACTTAAATCATTACAAATTTAAAATAAAATTAGCTTTCATGTAATAGCTAGTTTACAGACTAGTTTACTGTTTATAATTAATAAGCTGTTTAATAACACTACTAATAAAATAATGTCAATATTTTCTGAACCCACATATACATATTCCCTACTGTCTATTAATAAAGTGGATTAAGCAGATTAAGAACTCTTACTTGTCACTGATTAAAATCAGCTTAAACTCTGAGGAAACTATTCTCACAAACGAAAGATCAGAATTCTGATTTAAAAAAAAAAAAAAAAGACACTAAAACAGTTAGAAAGGGAATGGATCCATTATCCTACCATGATGATATTCAGGCTTTTAAATTTAACATTCAATTTTAACTGTTATTCTTATAATTCAAGGATTTTTCACCTTTAAAATTTCAGAAAATCCCTAAATTTTTCAGAAGAGTTTCCAGAATCATTGTAATTTTGCAATGATACTAGTTAATTTTTCTACTGTCTTCTTTTTCCATTTTTAAAGCTCAATAATGAAATTACTGTAAATTATGTTTACCTTGGCACAGGTGGAAGGGCTCGTGGAGGACGCTGTGGGGGAAAAAAAGAAATTTGCTTGTAAGTAAAAGCCTAGAGCATCTTTACTTCATGTATCCCAAACACCATAAAGCTATTCTTTTTTTCCTTTTTTTTTTTTTTTTTTTTTTTTTGAGACGGAGTATTGCTCTGTGGCCCAGGCTAGAGTGCAATGGCACGATCTTGGCTCACTGCAACCTCCATCTACTGGGTTCAAGCAATTCTCCTGCCTCAGCCTCCCAAGCAGCTGGGATTACAGGCACCCACCATCATGCCCGGCTAAGTTTTGGTTTTTTAGCAGAGATGGGTTTTGCGATGTTGGCCAGGCTGGTCTTGAACTCCTGACCTCAGGTAATCCGCCCACCTTGGCCTCCCAAAGTGGTGGGATTACAAGAGTGAACCACTATGCCCGGTGAAACCACTTCTTTCAAAAGTCTGTTGTTCAGACATGACAGAAAAATATAATGGATCGGACCAGGATCTTCAAATCTCTTGATAATCTTGTTCATTAGTGAAACCTGGGAGGTACTGATGAGAAACATGGGCAATTTAAAATTTGTTCTCCCATTCTAAATTTCATATAAAATTATTTCCTTCCTACATTCCTTTCTATCTCTAGGCCAGGCCCTTTTCTAAGCATTAGGAGTACACTAATGAACAAAACGGAGAGAACTCTGCTTTTATGGAACTTACATTCTAGTGGTTATTAGAAACAAGGTTAAATATATATAATATATACTATATATTATATGCAGCATGTGTAACATATATATGCTATATTTAAGACATATATCTTGTATACATACCTTGTGTATATATACACAAACACAAACACACAAAACGTAATGAATGAAGGAGACTGAGTGCTACTTTTGTTAGGGAAAGTTTCTCTGAGATATTTGAGCTGAGACCTGAATGAGAAAGGAGCAACCGGAACAAATGCAAAGATTTTTAGGTTAAATTGGGCCTGGAATATTTCAGGTAAAAGGACAGCAAGGCTGCCGCACAATTGCCAAGGAGGTAGGCAGGAGCCAGATTTAGTTAGGGCCTTGCAGACCAAGGCAAGGAGTTTGGATTTTGTTTTAATTCAATGGGAAACCAATGGAAGTTTTAAACCACATACTAACACAAATTTTTAAAAGGCCACTTGAATATACTGGGAAGAATGCGTTTTAGGGCAGAAAGAATGCTGGGGGGAACCCTTCTAAACGCTCATTTATATGAATAAGAAAAGTGTTTGCAGTCAGAGAGCATTACAGTTGAGAAGTATTTTCAGAATCAGATACTAAGAGAAATGCCTAGAAGCCAATTTAATGTTCCAAGTATCTCATGCTGCTTGCATAAGACATTTATTCAAAAGGGTTACATTTTAGACATTTTTGTAGTTTGTCCCATTTAGCAATCCATTCGTTCGAACAGTAGATTAACGCAAGTACTACAAGATTAGGACGAGGCAAGCTCCCGTAATACCATCCAGTAGTCAAAATTACAACTGGAAAAGAATGACAATCACGGGAACGCGCTATTGTTCTACAGATGCTACGAAACGCGCGCGATCGATCCAAGGACTCAGTTCACGTAACTGATTTCAAAAGTCCCGCAAAAATGACATTCCACCCACCCAGAGACCCAACCTCTACTCCTCAAAAGTAGGACGGCTCAACTGAAGACAAAAATCCTAACAACTAAAAGTAGCTAAGGCTCGCTTACCACAGGATTCTTCCCCATTCTGTGTTTAGCCGGCCTCGGCAGCCGCCGGCCCGCAAGCACAGGGCGCCCCACCCCTCCCGGCTCTGTCGCGCGCGCAGGCGCAATGCGTCATCGGGCAGCGCCGCCGGGTGGGTAAGTTGGGGTGAGAGACGCGCAGGGACCTGGATTGGCCAGTCCAGACTAGCCCTGCCAAAAAAAGGGGCCTCTGCGTTGGGGTAATGTGCCCAGGAGCAGAGATTCGGCGACCGTGGCGCTGCAATCGCAGCTTTCCCGTGGTTTCCTAAGTGGTCGCGGTGATTTGTTTGCGGGGAGCGAGGCGTGAGGGAAGACCTTGGTTAAAGGACTCCGCAGGCAAACAACGATCTTTTCTAGGCAGCTACTGCCCTCTCGGAGGGGGAGTCTATGAGAGGCCTGGCTGGAAGCCCCAGCACCCGCCGGGCGCTGGGCCTCAGAGAAGTGAGGCGTCGTCGTGGCAACGCGGGCTCAGGTACCCGCAAACTTCATGCCAGGCCTCTCTCCCCTACTCCGGGAGTTCGGTCCCGGCCTCGCCTGGGTCTCCGTCCCACTCCTGTGAATGCTGGAGGGGCGGACGCGCGCACCCCATGAGCAAGGCTCTCCCTTAGTGATCCCCAGCTCGTTAGCGCCCCCCACACACACCCACCCCCACCCCGCCAAGTGTAGCTGTTTACCCGCCACCCCTCGAGGCCGACGCGCCCCTCGCCGCTCACCAGGTGGCCCTCCTCCAGCCGAGCCCCCGAGTCAGCCCTCATGGTGCTCTCCCCGCGGGGCTTCCCCGGCGCAACCGCCGGCGGCCCGAGCCCAGCTCCCCGCGACGCTGCAGCCTGCGGGACGCCGGGGCTTCGTGGCGCCTGTCGAGGCCGCCTCCCCGTGAGCCAGGTCCCCGCCCGCCTCTGCCCTGCCAAGTATTGCTGGGTTTGGGACGAATGTGTTTACTCTCTAGGACCAACGAGTCTGTGCGGGCCTGGGTGTGTGGATGTGTATTAATATAGGCAATTCTCACATTTTCTCCGATTGCTTACCCTTCATCCCACAACTGTGTAAATCAAATTTGGAAAAACTTTTTCTTGAAGAACCTTAAAATCAAATCCGACCTCACATAAATATCACTACAAACTAGTTAATTTGCATAGTTTTATTTGGTTAGGTTTTTTTTTTTTTTTTAAGATAACTTTCACTTTAAGTAACAGAACTACAAATATTTTGAATCATGCATTCTATTTTACAGTTAAGAAAGAGATGGGAAAGATGGAAGAATGATGTGGATATGGAGAAGAGAATGATGCAGAAGATGAACAGATACAGGGACAGGGAAAGCGCCTGGAAATCTCAAATCTGGGGGAAGAAAGAGAAACAGGACTTTGTAATGGCATCCTAATCTTGTTACCAAACAAACGGGGTTTGTTGCCCTATATGCACAGAAGCCAATATTATGATGCTGGTTTTTTGAGAAAAGTTGTTATTGCGAGTCAACTAACAAGGAGACAGGAGTATAGCTCTAATCTGTCTCCCTGTGCTGGCTTTAAGACAGTATTTTTATTAGAAAAGGTTTAGGGAATGGATTCTGGGATTAGTAAATGATTGGTGGAAGGAAATAAGCCATCTGGAAAATCTTTTGGCGTTCGCGGTTACCTCTTCATGTCCCTTCATGGGTCGCATGTGCAAATTTTGGAGGGAGTCAGTATGAAACACGGGGGAAGACTCGAGCTGTAACGCCAGCAAGCTCATTTTGTACAGACTTCAGGTAGCCATCCGTGTTAGTCCTAACCAATTTCAGCCAGTTTGCTTTATTTTGTTTTTTAATCTCACAATAGAAGAAGTTTAGGCGTTTTAGCAAATTGTTTTTTATCTGCTGTCCTGCACGCTCAAGAATTTCTGTTAGTCCCTGGTTTAACTCTGAGACACGGTTTCAATCTTGTGATTCTTCTATATATAGGTCTCCTGGACTAATCCATTGCCTTTTCTAATTTAGGCATGCATGTAGATATTGGCTGTAAGGAAAATTCGTGTTTGTCACACCTCTGATGAGAATAATTTTTTCCTTGTAGGCTGATTTGTAAATAGTGAAGGCAGTGAAGTTTTTTGTAGGTTTTGATTTTAGATGTGAAATGTGCATATTAAACCTTTCTTGCTGAATTAAGTAAGCACTTTTGGTAAAAGATGTTTTCTATTTTTTTTTTTTTTTTTTTTTTTTTTTGAGACGGAGTCTCGCTGTGTCTCCCAGGCTGGAGTGCAGTGGCGTGATCTCGGCTCACTGCAAGCTCCGCCTCCCGGGTTCACGCCATTCTCCCGCCTCAGCCTCCCAAGTAGCTGGGACTACAGGCGCCCGCCACCACGCCCGGCTAGTTTTTTGTATTTTTAGTAGAGACGGGGTTTCACCATGTTAGCCAGGATAGTCTCGATCTCCTGACCTCGTGATCCACCCGCCTCGGCCTCCCAAAGTGCTGGGATTACAGGCTTGAGCCACCGCGCCCGGCCAAAAGATGTTTTCATAAAACACGTTTCATAGAGTAAAATACAATTTCTGAAGTTAAATATTGCTTATTATATTTAGGAAAGCTCTTTATTTAAATCTTTAAAAGATATGAAATCTGCAAAAGGTTCTCATACTCAGTGACTTAACATTATTCATATTTCTACTACAGCTGCATATGAGATAAAGGAAAAAAAAATTTTTAAGAGCCAAATAGGTAACTACATAACCATACAATAAAAATTTTTTCAAATAAGATTAATTAATAAACTACTGCACTTTTAAAGTTGTACACGTTATAATGGGTCAAATACTGCTGTTTTAGATTGCAACTGTGGATCGCTGTAACAAGGGCACAGTGTTAAAACTCCAGCATTAAACAAGAAGTCTCATTAAGACTCAGTATCTGAGGAAATCCATGTTGCTGGTACCCACTGAGGCTCCTCCTGAGCCTTCTGTATGGCAGACAACAACTGGGCACATGCATCATGCAAGCTGTCATTCACAATCACATGATCAAAAAATTGGCCAAACTGAGTTTCCATTCTTTGGGCTAAATTTTCCATCTCTTGTAGGTCTTCATCCTTTAGGAGAAATAGAAAAATATGGATAGTACAGACTTAATTGGACAAATGGAAAAAATACAGTTTGTTATGCTGTCACATTCAGTCGTGAAACTACTTATAAAAACAGTAAGGTCCGCAAATTTTGCACAGATGATTTTTAATAATGTTTAAAACATATTTTCTCAAAATTCTACAAAGCTAGCTAACTAGAAAATAGTAATTTTTTTTAACCCTCTGTTAATTGAAAGAATGTTGCTAAATATAGATAAAATTATTATTTTTTTTAGACAGGGTCCCACTCTATCCCAGGCTGGCATGCAGTGGCATCATCTCAGCTCACTGCAGCCTCTGCCTCCCAGACTCAAGTGATCCTCCCACCTAGGCCTCCCGAGTAGCTGGGACTATAGGCACATACCATCATGCTCAGCTAAGTTTTGTAGAGAAAATGTAATTATTATAACAAGTATAAGCATATCCTTCCAAATTAATGTAAAGCATAAGCAAAGCTGGGAAAAATATATCACTATCCACAGTATGTCATCCTTTATTTCTTAGAAATGTATTACTGAGATAAAAGAAATTTTAATTTGTAATTTTTTTAAAATAATAAAAGACTGAAGTTTTTATTTAAAAAAATGAGGTCCAATAAATGTCTTCTAAACTACAAAACTTATGTTTTAATCCTTAATCTTAATGTCTGGTCATGTTTTGCAAAATTTAGTAATAGTTTGCAGACAGATTATTCCCCTCAACTTCCCATATGAAGTTATTTTACTCCTCCCTAAACACTGGAAACTCTAACAATATACAACATAAAACCAAAGAAAATGTACCAGTTTAAATAAAATTTAAACATAAATTTCAAGTGAACATTAATCTGATAGGAATAACATTATTTTAAAGATACAAAATGGCCACTTTCAACATGAGGATGGTATAAGCCAGTTGTATTACTGTTTCTACTATTGTGAAATGTTCATTTAATGAAGGTAAATTGGCCTTCACTTGGCACTAATGCATTAAATTCATTGCTGTTATTTTCTTATTAGTTCACGAAAAATAGTACCACTTGTCACCAGTTCAATCTGAAACACAAATACAAATGCAGCCACCAAAATCTTGTGGCTTTACAAAGTGACCATACATATGATCCAGAAACAATTTTGTTAATTTGTTTAGACTGCCATAAAAGTGAGAACAATTTTAAATGCCCATAAGACTCAGCAAATACATTCATGGACTTCACTGTTCACAAGGCAAACTGGAAAATCAGACCTCCAGAGTCATTGAAAAAAATATGAAAATAAAAATAATAAGAGAAAGGATAATTTAAAGATACCTGTGCTTGCTTTGGCAGCACATATACTAAAACTGAAACAATGCAGATTAGAATGGCCCTTGGACAAGCATGACATACAAATATTTAGTGAATCATTCATAGTTTTAGTTTCAATTTTGCCAAGTAAATAAATTCTGGAGATCTGTTTCACAACAATGTGAATATACTTAACGCTAAATACTAACACTGAACTGTACACTTAAAACAGTTAATATGGTAAGTTTTATGTATTTTTACCACACATACACACACACACACACACACACAAAATAAATGGCTGTAATATCTTAATCTAGGTGATGGTTATCTGGGTACATACACACCTAAAAACTCATTAAACTGTACACTCTATACACCTTACTGAATGCATGTTATGACTCACAATATTTAAAGTGTATTTCATGTAAAATATATGTATGCAACTGGAAAAAAATCACTTGTTCTAGGATGAGATCACTGATTAATTTCACCTGGCTTGCCCCTCTATTATTACCATCATCATTTTACAGATGAGATATACTCACTGAGCATTTTTAAAGTAAGCTTTTAAGTAAAAGATAATCTGTTTAAAATACAAATACCAGGTTCATATATGCCCAGTTTCTGTTTGGCTTTGCAAACTATGGCTCAAGGATTTTTTTTTTTTTTTTAGCTAGATCCAAAAAAATAAGAAAGAAAAAAATAAGGGTAGCATCATAGCATTTATTAAACTTTATTTTTATATCTGTAAGTGATGTGCCTCCAAAAGGATAAATCATAAGGGCATTATCCATTAGAAACAAAAATTACATTCTCTAACACAGATCCTGTAGAAACAATACAATTTTAAATTTTGCGTTTCTTGTTTGTTTGTTTGTTTTGTTTTGTTTGTAAAATAAAACCAGAGTAAACCATATTATTGAGGGTCTTTTGGGGAGGGGGTCAAAAAGGAGGAGGAGAACAATGAGATCAGAGATCCTTGGCCTGACCCAACCCAGATCTCTCCCACGCAGAAGTCACTGAAAGCAATACAGTAATTTTTGACTTGCTCTTACCTTGAACTTCATGTCCACAAAGTAGTCAGTAATAATCTTGGCATTTTTCCGAGATTGTTTCATACACCTCATATTCGATGGCTTTATAAATATGACATAGGGCTTCAGTTCATGAGTTCGAACCACTTGAATATCCTACACAGAAAATTCAAATGCACACTTATTTTTTGTTTGTTTTGAGACATGGTCTTGCTCTGTCACCCAGACTGGAGTGCTGTGGTGCAATCACGGTTCACGGTAGCCTCAACTTCCCAGGCTCAAACAATCCACCCATCTCAGCCTCCCTAGTAGCTGGGACCAGAGGCACATGCCACCATGCCAGCTATTTTGTTTTGTTTTGTTTTGTTTTGTTTTTGAGACAGAATATCATTCTGTTGCCCAGGCTGGAGTGCAGTGGTGGGATCTCTGCTTACTGCAACCACCGCCTTCCCAGTTCAAGCAATTCTCGTGCCTCAGCCTCCCTAGTAGCTGGAATTACAGGCTTGTGCCACCACGCCCAGCTAATTTTTGTATTTTTAGTGGAGATGGGGTTTCGCCATGTTGGCCAGGCTGGTCTCGAATTACTAACCTCAGGTGATCTGCCTGCCTCAGCCTCCCAAAGTGCTAGGATTGCAGGCATGAGCCATCACGCCTAGCCCCAGCTAATTTTTTTTTATTTTTTATTCTTTGTAGTGACGGGGTTTCACTATGTTGCCCAGTGGGGTCTCAAACACCTGGCCTCAAGAAATCCTCCCATCTCAGCCTCCCAAAGTGCTGGGATTATAGGCATGAGCCACTGCACCTGACCTAAATGCACATTTAAAAACAGAAGTCCTAACTTTCTAGAGTCAACATGAAGCTTCTCAAAATTTCTAAGACCAGAAATTAGCAATTATTTTTAGAGTATCATCTCATGTGCCCCCAACTGCTCAATTCTTAAAAACAAATGAACATTTTAATAATTTGAAGATGGAGTTTTAGAATCAAAATTAAGGTCAAATCTTGACTCTTACTAGCTGTGACTAGCAATTGAAATCTTACTAGCTGAGCAACAGTCTATACATGAAAGAATCTCATTTACTGAGAGTAGGATTCTGTACATGATCTCATATGACAAAGACAGACTCTCAAGATGGATCAGCTCTGTTTCACCTTCACTTCCCTTTCCTCTTGCTATTATCTCACATTGGATACTACTGCCATCTCTTTTCCTCTGACTCTCTAGCACACGAAGTGTATTTCTAATGACAAAGAAAACATGGCCGGGCACAGTAGCTCATGCCTATAATCCCAGCACTTTGGGAGGCCAAGGCAGGTGGATCACTTGAGCCCAGGAGTTCCATTGCCAGACCAGCCTGGCAAACATGGCAAAACCCTGTCTCTACTAAAAATACAAAAATTAGCCAGGTATGGTGGCTTGCACTTGTAGTCCCAGCTACCAGGGAGGCTGAGGTATGAGAATTACTTGAACCCAGAAAGCGGAGGTTGCAGTGAGCCGAGATCATGCCACTGCACTCTAGTCTGGACGACAGAACAGACCTTGTCTCAAAAAACAAAACAAACACAGACACACACACACACACACACACACACACACGAAGAAAATACAAAGATCACAAAAATTGGGCCTATGGATTGCATGTTCTTTATCTTACCTTAACTTGCTCACCCCTGCTCCATTCTACATGTGGTCTCAGGAAGGTAGCCACAGATATGACAACATAGAAACCTCACCTCCTTGTACAAAGCAACATCTTATTCACTCCACAAGAAGTGACCTTGATGCCTTTGTGATCAAGGTTAAAGCAAGAAAGATTCTTGCTTCTCTTTGCGACCACCCACTCAGTTCTGCTTTTCTGTATGAGAAGCAAGACTTCTTTCCCAACTAAAAGCAAAATGTTTTAAATTGACACATTAAGTAAGATCTTGGATATGAGAAATGGCCTTATTCTTAAAAGGCTAACAGAATAAATGTCTCAACTATAACCTACAGCATGTGCACAAAAAATGGATGATATGCATTCATTGTTTGGGGACATAAATATTCCACAAATATTCCATGGACCCACCTGAGGCTCTAAGTCCATGACGCAGATCTTTCTTTCATCAAGGACTGTTTGAACAGCATCCACACTAGTGCCATACAGGTGGCCTTTGTGCTCACCATACTCCAGCATCCTGCAAGGGCAGGCCAAACAAAACAGAACGCTTTCTACAAAGAAAATATTATTAGTAGTAACATGAGGATAAACTGCACTAGAGTTGAATATAAATATGTGGACTTTATTAGCACAGAAAAAATGAATAGATATTCAAGAGGTGAACAAAATGAGCATATCTAGAGTTTATGTATTTCCTCAAATTCTCCAAGGTTTGCAAACTCCATTCTGCTCCCTTTCCAAAGCTAGTGAGTTGGTATGCTGATATATCAATGTACATTTCATGCTTAACTCCTCAGAAACAAAAGGAATTACCCAGGAGCTTTGGAAAATACATAAAAATAGGGAATCTATTTTGAATGTAAAACAACAAGAGGCAAGAATCAGCTTCTGAAGCTCCACTTTACCTGTGACTATAAATGAGGCTTTCAAATGTTTCCTTGGACACATAGTGATACTCACGCCCATTCATTTCATAACTCTTTTTAGTACGAGTAGTGTCTATCAAAAAAAAGGGAATGAAAGGTTTTGGTGTCTTCAAAATTATTTGATTACCAATATACATTTGAATAAAGATATCTAATCAAAATAAATAAATGAATATATAATCAATTAGATAAAATGCTAGAACTAAAAAGAAGAAGCCTGAATTGGTGATAAGTTCTTATATCAAAATCAGTTAGTCTATAAACCTTTATTGAGTGCGTATGGTGTGAAAAAGAATGCACTAGGTATTAAGCCAACATAAGAAAGACCTAAGGTAACACCTGTTATTACTTCAAAACAAGTGCTAGTGAATTATGTGTGAACCTTTAGATGCCTAAAGGCTCCCAGGTAGCAATACCAATAATATCTTACATTTGGATAGTACATTTCCCATCATCTCATTTCATCTTTCACACTCTTATCTTAGGTAAACTGTTACTATCTATATTTTACTCATAAGTAAAGCTTTTGGAGAAACTTGCTCACATTCATAAGACTGATGAAAAATGAAGTTGAAATTAGAACCTATGTGTTCTGACTCCTCCTAGATGAATGTTTTTTACAATAGGTGCTCAAATTTGAAATGGAGAAAGCCCATGACATTCTGCAATCTTGACCAGATGTATTAATACCCAAGTGAGTGGTGATTCGTTTTAGGGATCTCTAGGAGGGAAAGATTAGCTGTGTCTAGATTCAGTCTGATTCTTTGATATGGCCACTTTGATTACAGACTCTTCAACTTAAATAGTGACAGGTCATATAGAATATAGGAATTCATCAAATATCTAAAAGTTATTTGTTGTCTGCTCATTCATGTATTCAACTAGTGTGTACTGAGTGCCTACTATGTTCCAAGTATCATGTTAGGTTCTGAAAACACAAAGACGAGTAAGACAGTTTCAACTCTGCATCCTATATACTATAAAGCTAGTCCCTTAATCTACATTACCACCAGTTCCCTTATTTATACAGAATTTGTGTATTTGCATCTGACAAAGTTTAAGGATGAAATAGATCAACATCTGATGATATCAATACATGGAAATGATCAAGTAGGAGCTCGAAACCAGCCTTAAATTATCAAAGGAGTTACCAACCTTCAAGGGGGTCTAAAAGCAAATGTCATCTTGGGGTCATTTTTGTATTTTCCTTATTCAAGCCTCTCATCAGATCCTTAGAGTTCCTACAGTTACACCACATCTCCCACAGCTTCCTACTTAAAACAAAATTCTAGTGAAACTTTATAGCTCTCAGGTGATAGTGAATTACGTCAGTCTAAACCCAAGATGACTCCTTCTCCTTTGCTTCATTCAAAGGAGAACATTCATATGGTAGGTTAAAGTCTGTGAATTGATGCATAACTTGAGGTATCCATTTTAAGCTTAAAACTTCCATTTAAAAAGCAAAATATGAGAGTATTTTCTCATTTTGAATGATTAAAATTCTACATTGACATTCTTAAAATTCTTCTATGTTCTGTGGACATTTTATTTTTATTCAGACTATCAGAAAATGGTGATTTTGACCAGGGGCGGTGGCTCACGCCTGTAATCCCAGCACTTTGGGAGGCCAAGGTGGGTGGATCACCTGGGGTCAGGAGTACAAGACCAGCCTGGCCAACATGGTAAAACCGCATCTCTACTAAAAATACAAAAATTAGCTGGGCATGGTGACATGCACCTGTAATCCCAACTACTCAGGAGGCTGAGGCAGGAGAATCGCTTGAACCCAGGAGGTGAGGTTGCAGTGAGCTGAGATCATGGCACTCCAGCCTGGGCAACAGAGTGAGACTCCATCTCAAACAAAACAAACCAAACAAACAAACAAAAAACACACAGAAAAGGAAAACGGTGATTTCTTTGGTAGTTTTTGGTTTTGAGATTAATGCCCATTCCTGTACATGAAAGCAGTACTTCAGAAAGCACGGCCTATGGGATGCGATCATAAAGCAACTTCTTGGTCTCCCACGGCCCTTCTGTGAGGCAAGATCTTCCCCAGCCCCTGCATAAAATCCTAGCAGTTTCCTGGCTAGGCGCGGTGGCTCACGCCTGTAATTCCAGCACTCTGGGAGGCTGAGGTGGGCAGATCACTTGAGTTGCAGGAGTTCGAGAACAGACTGGCCAACATGGTGAAACCCCGTCTCTACAAAACTATAAAAATTAGCTGGGCATGGTGGCGGGTGCCTGTAATCTCAGCTACTTGGGAGGCTGAGGCAGGAGAATCGCTTGAACTCGTGGGGCAGAGGTTCCAGTGAGCCGAGATCGCGCCACTGCACTCCAGCCTGGACGACAGAGCGAGACTCCGTCTTAAAAAAAAAAACAAAAAACAAAAAACAAAAAAACAAAAAAACAAAAAAAAAACTAGCAGTTTCCATGACTCTTTCACTCAGGTTTAATTTTAAAAGTCTATCATCACTCATGCCACAATTTCATTTTCATCAGCCAGTCTCAACTGACTAATTAAAATTCCATTCCCACATAATCATCAAAATTATAAACTTCACTTAGATTTTAGGCTGCTTCTCCACACATCTGGCTCAAATTTGCTGCACCGGGGAAGCCTACGCTCAGAGAAGCCAGACAAGAGTATGAGTCACTTCTCTTTCCTTTCATTGTATTTCTACTGCTCCTGCTTCTCCCTCCCCTCGATAAATCTCACTTCCACTGGTTTAGAACTCTCTAAGGCTAGAGTGCGGGGAGGGAGAGGAAAGCAGGAAGGAAGGTTCTGGTTTGGCAAATACTGATTCTGGCTGCTATTGGCTTTCTTTAGATTTGGCAGATGCTTAAATCTGGCTCTTTCTCTCCTAAACCATATATTGGGTTATTGTGCAAACCCTATCACCACCACCACAAGGCCTCTCAAGCCCATTCCTATTCCAGTTCGTCATCTGTGATTCCTTCTAAAGCCAGATATATTTGGGAGTCCACTTTTGGCCTTTTTCTCCGCAGGCTTCCTCCTGGGCAGGAATCATATAACCCCGGCTGACTTTTTTATACATTACCTGCCCAGATCTGCTCCTTGGGCAACATCACAAGTCTAGCTGTGATGGACCCTATGAGGACAGCTACTTCCCAAATTATAGCTATTGGCCACTTCCTGTAAGCTCTCCTCCTTTGGATTTTTCAGGTATAATTTGGACACCATTCTTCTGTGTCCCCCAAAGTTCAGGGGACACAAAGAAAGCTCTCTAAGTGGTCCCCCTAGGTTCCTCTGTCTTGCCTTGAGGGGAGGGGGGAGCAAGCACACCCGCACACTCTTCCCACACTCAGCGGGTCTGGAACACGCAGCACGGCTCTCTCCAATAAAAGCCTCCCTGAAACGCCCTCAGGAATCTCCCTCCCCAAGCCTTTTATACCCTCGAGATGTGTGAGGAGTTTAACTTGTTTTCACATTCCTCATTTAAAGATGTGCATCTTAGTGCCACAGTCAAAATTTTAACTTCCTTTTACACATATTAGAAACTATGCATTATTATACATTATTATAAACATGCATTATTAACTTTCTATTTTCTTGAAATCAGGATTTCTATCTCAAGTCTTGATCTTTTCTATTTTTACAATAAAACAGCTTTTCTTAGAGTGATTTTAAGGATGAATCTCAGTATGAAACAAATAATTTCTTCTATTTTTAGAATTGCAGCTCTCAAATGTCTTAAAGCTTAAAAAAAAACCTCATATAACAACTCTAAATGGGTAAAAAATTCACACAACTCTACATAAAGTCTGGAAGATTGTGTTTTAGGAGTTGGTTTGGAGCTGGTAGTAGTGAAGGGGGAGTTTAGGAGAAACAGAGGAGTTATGAGTAAAAGAAAATAAGAAAACACTTTTTTTTTTTTTTTTTTGAGTCAGTCTCACTCTCTCGCCCAGCCTGGGGTGCAATGGCGCCATCTCGGCTCACTGCAACCTCTGCCTCCCAGGTTCAAGCAATTCTGTCTCAGCCTCCTGAGTAGCTGGGATTACAGGCATGCAGCACCACACCCAGCTAAATTTTGTATTTTAAGTAGAGATGGGGTTTCACCATGTTGGCCAGGCTGGTCTTGAACTCCTGACCTCAGAAGATTCACCCAGTTCGGCCTCCCAAAGTGCTGTGATTACAGGAGTGAGCCACTCCACCCAGCCAGAAAACACTATTTCTAAAACAGTTGTGTATTGTATAATCATACTCATAAATTTATATAAAGTTGTATGTGCATATATCAATTTTTAGATAGTAAGTACTGGGTGTATGTTAGCTATTATTGCTAACTATTAGTTTGCCTGAAAGGCCATCCATGTTAAGAAATAGAAAAAAGCCCATTTAAAAGCCAGCAGCCTACATTCCAATAAACCAATTTTCCTTATTAAAATAAATATGGTTAGAAATACTTAAGAACTATCCCTGGTGTTGTATACTTTTACAACAAAGATGGAATGACATAGTTAAATGAGATGAGCAAAGAAAGTTTTACCAAAACACAAACCATTATGAAAGCAAAACTAAACATACGTGGCACAGCACTTTGAAAATGGCTGGGATTAAATTCAATAAGTTGTCTTCTGAGCTCATTTACTCCAACACCAGAGGGTCCTAAACATAAAAAGTCACACACAGAAATTATCAGATGTGGATAAATATAATTATGCGATGGAATAATCATTTTAGTCCTTCTATTGAAGAAACTTGAGAGCAAATATTTTTAGGGAAATTATGTAACTTCCTTTCTCATAAATTGGAAGAACCCCAGAAAACTTTTGGGAATTTTTCTAGTGACCCATGGAATAATCCACATTGCTTCAACATTCAGGAATGAGGTAAGGAATCGCAGGAACCTGACCCCCAGCAAACTCTATCTAATGTTGAATGCCATGAGAATTAGCTGGTCTCATTTTAGAGAATCACAGAGCTCTGCCTTTCCTTTTCAAATGAAGTTTTTATCAAGTCACAACCAGAAACCAGCCTCGACAATTATAGGTTCTGTGACTTACAGAATTCAGGGGTACATTCCTGACAGGTGATTGAGTAAGCACCCCCATGTCCAGCTGGAGGCAGGGCTGCCTTCGTGGGTATAGAACCTGTGCAGTTACACAGGGCCCATGCTTAGAAGGATACTGTGCTTGGATGAATTATCTGCTATTGTATCTTGAAATCCTTGATAATGTTTTAACCAGGGGCCCTTGCATTTGCATTTTACAATGGGGCCTGCATATGATATTGCTGGTCCCAGCCGTAAGGCACATCTTTCTGCTCTACAGGGACCTGCCTTGCTCATGGAGCTAAACACGCAGACAGGAAGGCAGTAGGATACAAGTTGCTACTGCTACAGGGGCCAGCTTTGCAAAAGTCATGGGCACAAAAGCAGGTCACTCCTGCACTATATTTGCCATGATCTTTATAAAGCACCAAAGATACAGTCCAGAAGATGTTACTTTTCTAAATGAGGTAATTACAAATTTCTTAGGAGAATGGACTTGAAGAATTTAACACATTTCTCAGGGAAATGGATGTTAAGAACTTATTTTCATGATACAGGTTAATGATCTGCCTGGGGAAACACTCATCTATGTTTACAGAACAATTCTAAGCAGGCCAAAAAAAAAAAATCTCAGTCATAACGACATCATAATACTTGTTATATAACAAGTAGCTATATAGTTCATGGACACCATGGCATACTACATTCACTTGTAGATTTTTTATAAAGCTTGATACAATAAAATGTTACTTATAAACTCACAGTACAATGGTTTTATTTTGTTTTTTAAAAAAGGTATTTGTATGGGGGTCTATAAAGAGTTCTACTTTTACCATCATTCCCAATATGAGACACCTGAATCTAGAAGGAAAACTCCTCAAGGAGGAGGAGAGAGAGTGCATGCTGGGACATACCCATGAGCACTATGAGGCGGTACTTGTCTGAAGGGCGTCGCTGGTACCTCACCACCTCCTCGTAAGGGGCACCCACTGCACTGTAGCAGCTGCCGGTGCAGCACACACTGGCATGCAGCGGGCTGAGGTGAGACTTCCTGCGACACAGGCGCATGCTGCGGCGGAAGCCAGCTAGGGAGGGGAAGTGCACAGAACATAAGAACCAGACAGGAGAGATCACTTGTAGCCTCACGCCTGATGAAATATGTAGCAACCATGATCCTAAAGTGTTCGTTAATATAGTCACGTCTGTCTGAAGTTAGAAGACAGGAAGTCATATGAGGGAAACATATGAAAATGCCCCCTGCGCTAGCCCATCTCGCACCTGCTCTGGGCCAGGCATTGTCCTGGGTGCTGGGGAGAGAGGGCTCAACTAATCCAAGGCCACTTTCTCATGAAATCTGCATTTTGTAGAAGAGGAGAGACAAAAAGTAGAGGAAAAAAAATAAGTACTTAGAAGACGAGGTAGATAGAGACTGATGGGGGTGCTTTTTTAGATAGGCAGTAAGGTTAGAGTATCTCTGAAAGGTTGGCATTGAGCAGACATCTGGAGGAAGGCAGGGAGCCAGATCAGGAAGCCTCTGAGGAGACAGGCAAGCCAGGTCAAGGGAACTGCAAGTGCAGTGGTGCAGAGAAAGAACTGTGCTTGGAGCATTTGAGGAACAGCAAGGAAACCTGTGTAGCTGCAGGGCAGTAAGCAACAGGGGGTATGAAACAGGGTAGGGGGAAGTGGCTGGAGCCAGATCACATAGGGCCTCTGAAAAGTGTTGGATTGTTTTGGAAGTGTGACGGGAAGCTGTTGGCGGTGGCATGATTGGATTCATGTTTCTCAAAGACTCTTCTGGTTGGTGTAAACGTAGAGAGAGCAAGTGTGGCCTCAGGGGAGAGCAGTTAGGAAGCTACTGCAGTGGTCTGAATGAGGGATGAGGGTGGCTTGGGCCAGGGCAGAAACAGTGGAGCAGGCTCATTTTTCACATTTTTCAGGTGGTTTCACTAAGACACAGACAGATTAGGTGGTTGCTTAGGACTGTGTGGTCAGTGCAAAGTTGGACACATGGATCATGATTTCTAAGCTCCTAGATTCCTGCTTCATCTGCCTTGTGAATCATGGGACTTTCTGGTATCTTCAGAGCTGTTTGCAGGTCTTCTCAGTAGACAGTTAGCAACTCTATGTGTACATATAAATACACATGCACACTTCAATCTATATTTGTATGTCTATATATTGAAAACCATGAGTTCACACCAGTACCTACAATGTCAATCCAACACTAGAGGATTCATTCTAGACTTCCCCTTTCCATGTTTATAACTCCCTTCTCTAACAGTGAGAACCCTGGTCCTTGTTGTCCTCAATACATTTGCTTATCATATCAATCAAGAGCACTTAAGTGTGCAAGATAGGGGACAGACAATGTCAATTGCCTCGCAGAAAGTGTCAGAGCCCAAGCTGGATGAGGCGGGCATCTTTGTAAAGCCTGTTGGGCATCAGAGGCCAAGTGATGGCAGCGGACCTCTTGATTTTACTCTGGCTCTGACAACCTGCACCAGGCTACCATTGTCCCCTGCACAGATGCCTTCTTTACCCTGCTCATGCTCCTTACTCTCCACCTTTGTGTAGCTGCGTACTCTGCTCAGCTCTACCTGACAGCTTTTAGGCTGAATGATTCTGAAAGCAATACAGAAAGGTGGCCCCTTGTTTTCATTTTTTGTTTTTTGTTTTGTTTTGTTTTTTCACACTCCCCTGATGATTCCAAAATGCATCCAGCTTGGGAACCAACCTTCTAGTTTAGAGACCCTCCAGCTCTGCTAGTCTTCCCCTGCCTCCCTATAGAAGGAAGCCCAGAGCGGTTCTAGATGAGTGGTACCTGGTCCTACAAAAAGCTCTGCCCAGGTGACAGACTATAGAAATGTGGCCATAAGAAGTAAGTTTAAAAGTCAGAGACTTTGTCTCTTTAGTGTAAGATAAATAGGTTATGAAACAGTCTGAAAGAAAACAAAAAGATTTGTGCTTGGTGAGTAATTAACAGATACCCAGTGGAAATTAGATGAATAACAATGAATAATTAACAGATCAGAATATTGACAAGAATAAAGGACAGAAAGAAAAGGAAACTAGAATGAGGAACAGGTTTGGAAATGTCCATCAGCAAAAGAAGCTTTCAAAACAGTGTCAGGCTTGGAAACGTAATTTAACAAGTGACAGAGACCCACCTCGTATTATCACCTACCTATAAAGAACTTCTGACCATAGCCAACAAATTCCTCCTTGTCTACAGAGAACAGCAGGAGCAGAATATGTGAAAGTAAGAAGTTTATTTAGAACAAATTCACAAAATTATCTTCAACTTTTCAAGTGACTACCTTAGTAGATGGCAGCAGAGTTGAATTTATCCTTGAGTGGCTCATTGAATGTTCTAAGCATTTTTCATCCTGTTATTCACACACAACAAACTACAGAGATGCAGTTCACAGAATTTGAGCATTATACCGAATGTATTCTGTCTAGTATGGTTAAAGCCAAAACCAGTTTATTAATTTTTTAAGATAAGTTTCCTTAGGATATGTTTAAAAATACATACCCAGTTTTAATGTTTTTACTGTGATTCAATATCTTATAACTTCAAACAAGCTTAAAGTGGCTCTTTGTTCTATTTATTTATTTATTTATTTATTTATTTATTTTCCGCTCTTGTTGCTCAGTCTGGAGTACAATGGTGCTCCCTCAGCTCACTGCAACCTCCATCTCCCAGGTTCAAGCAATTCTCCTGCCTCAGCCTCCTGAGAAGCTGGGATTACAGGCATGCACCACCATGCCTGGCTAATTTTTGTATTTTTAGATGTATTTTGTATTTGTAGATGTATTTTTAGATAAGAGATGGCGTTTCACCATGTTGGTCAGGCTAGTCTCAAACTTCTGATCTCAGGTGATGCACCTACCCTGGCCTCCCGAGTGCTGGGATTACAGGCGTGAGCCTTGTTCTTGACCATACTGTTTATAACATTATTTTTTTCTGCAGCTCCTAAAATTAATCTCTTTGCTAGATACGGGTTTTTATTTTCTCCCTCTTAAAAGGGTTCATTCTATATAAAATAAGATTTGCTCTATGGCTGCCAAATGTTTCTGATTGGCCAGGACTCTGAGAGACAAAATGAGGAAAACTGCGTCCAGTGCCTCTGAGGCATCTAGAGATAGTTCAAACTCCTGTTTCTCCTTCCACTGAGACCTCAGAAAAACACTCCAGAAAAAAAGTTATAAGAATATTATTTTCAAATTACTTTTTACTTAAGTTCCTTCTCATTTTTACAGCTCTGCTCTAATCATTTAAGTAATATATGACCAAGTGCGGTGGCTCACGCCTGTAATCCCAGCACTCGGAGGCCGAGGCGGGCAGATCACTTGAGGTCAGGAGTTCGAGACCAGCCCACCCAACATGGTGAAACCCCGCCTTTACTAAAAATACAAAAAGTTAGCCAGGCGTGGTGGCTTGTGCCTGTAGTCCCAGCTACTTTGGAGGCTGAGGCAGGAGAATCACTTGAACTTGGGAGTTGGAGGTTGCAGTAGGCTGAGATCACACCACTGCACTCCAGCCTGGGCAACAGAGACTTTGTCTCAAATATAAACATATATATAAAATATAAAGAGCATTTGTTAAGACAATGAACTGACATATGCAACCTTTTTTCTTAACCTTTTTTTTTTTTTTAAAGTGTTTTAAAATACAAAGAAAGAAAACACACCAATATCAATTCCATCTTCTGGTAAGTATGTACATTTTCTCACTTAGCTATGTCAATAAGTTTAAAAAGAAATGTTTTCTTGGGGATATATTCATAAAGCTTAATTATTTTTATTGTTCTTTTAAATGTTATCTATGAAACTGAATATTTAATCATTGATTTCACCCACAAAATGTCATATCCTTGGAGAACCTCACAAACTTAGTTTGGAAGTGTGTTTCCTGGGGAAAAAATGTAAATATGAGGGGGAAACCATAAACAACAACAAAACAAATACCGTATCTTCATCTTAAACATTATCTGGGCAAGTATTCATTTTGAGGCACTGAAAGATCTTAAACATAGTTCTATTTGGTGTATCTAGGAAATAAAAACAATTACCTTCTGAAAGTTCCTCTGGAGATTTGGGTAGGTGCAGAAACAGACATGAAAAGTTAAGCCTTTAAGAAGATCGTGTTAGTCATCAAACCAGACAAATGACATAAGCAAGACATTCAGGTCACCACTAGCAAAAGGTAAGTCGGGTAAGGCCTGGCAAGGCAAATGATGACCACATGGTTGGGCCTGAGAAACTGGTTTGCCCTGACTGCACTGCTTGGGACAGTACCTTTTTCTGAAAGTTGCCTATCAAGACTTTCCCTGAAGGCTTTGTAACCCAGGAAGACTCTACTTGGCTGGCACAAAATGGAGCTTGAAAGGGAGAACTTAAAGGAAAGTAACAGGTTTGAGCCTTCTCTCTCCTCTCTCCCCGAGGCAGGACTGCAGCAGCTCTGTAAAGGGGAGGAAGTGGTAGAAATGGCACTGGCGCTGGGGCTGGTGCTGCAGCAGCCTCTGGCCCGAGCAAGCGTCCTCATTCCTTCCCCTTCCTAGGTCTCACACACTTCCATCCCCAGCTGCCCCTTGAAGACAGAGGAAACTGAATATGAAGCAAACTGTTTTGTTTTCTAGACATCACAAAATAGCCATATTCTGTTTTTTGGTTTGTTTGTTTTGAGATGGAGTCTCCTCTGTCACCCAGGCTGGAGTGCAAATGGCGCTATCTCGGCTCACTGCAACCTCTCTCTCCCGGGTTCAAGTGATTCTCTCACTTCAACCTCCTAACTGGCTGGAATTATAGGCATGAACCACCACGCCTGGCTAATTTTTGTATTTTTAGTAGAGACGAGGTTTCACCATGTTGGCCAGGTTGGTCTTGAACTCCTGACCTCAAGTGATCCACCCGCCTAGGCCTCCCAAAGTGCTGGGATTAGAGGCATGAGCCACCATGTCCAGCCTTTTTTTTTTTTTTTTTTTTTTTTGGCACTTCTGATTAAATAAACTACACCATCACCTCGTCACCTCCTGGGGAAATTCAAGGAAGTCATACTATACTTTATTCAGACTACAGACCGAAACTGAAGAAACTTAACTGCTCACGAAGCAGTCTAAGTAGCAAAATTAAGCATCACGGAATGAATGCCAACGGTTCTATGCTTAGAAAATATGCCAGCTGGGTGCTAACTGTTCCTTAATTGAGCTCCTAAGAAAGCTGGGTTCAGAACGAATCAATGCTCGAGAGTTCTCTCTTTTCCAGCTGAGAGGAGTCCACAAGGGGCGCTCTAGAGTAGGCAACTCCCTCTGTAGTGCTGTTCACCAGGAACTGGCTGCTGACTCCCGCAAGGAACAAGATTTCACAATAATAACACCTGCTAACACTTGTGCAGCACTTCCTGTGTGCCAGGCACTGTTCTAAGCACTTTATTCATATAAATTATTGTTCCCATTTTAGAGGTGAGGAACCTGAAGGGCAGAGAGGTTAACAGCCAGAGAACCTGCAGTTAGTGAGTAATGAACCCAGGGTTCAAACTGGCCGATCTGGCTGGAGTCTGTGGTCTCACCCATTGCCTCTCCTTCCACAGACCCACAAACACTCCCCGGCCTCAACCACAGCCTTCGCATGTGGAGTGTTCTCCAGTGGAATAGAACAAAGAAGGATGAGAATAAGCTAGAGAAATTAAAAACTAAGCCAATCCCAAACACTGGGCAAGGATAAATAATCAATTAAATTATTTCTAACAGGCCAACCATCTAATGGAAAATAGGACATTTTGAAACAACATAAATGTAAATAATTTAGAAAAGTGGTTCACAACTCATCTGTCTCAATGCTTTTTTTAAAATAACTAATATTCGTAGCAATCTCTCTACTTTTATGAAAGGAAACTCATAGATGGCATAATCTACCATACATGTAATTAAAAAAATCAATACAATGCTCCAGCTGTAACATAAAAAAACATTTTAAAGGAAGTAATTTATATTTTTTAAAATATATATGTATTTTAAAAGTATATACATACGAGGCAGGCGGATCACTTGAGGCCAGGAGTTCAAGACTAGCCTGAGCAACATGGAAACCCGTCTCTACTAAAAACACAAAAATTAGCTGGGTGTGATGGTACACACCTGTAATCCCAGCTACTCAGGAGGCTGAGGCATGAGAATCACTTGAGCCTGGCGGGTGGAGATTGCAGTGAGCCCAGATCACACCACTGGACTCCAGCCTGGGTGACAGAGTGAGACTCTGTCTCAAAAAAATTTTTTTTAAAGTATACATATCAAAATATAAATCCTCGGGCATAACATCTTTGGAAGACCTAAGAAACTACTAGATGCTTATATTAATATTTACTTATAACAAAGAAGCATGGATTCAAGAGAATTTAAGAAATCAGAAAATATTCCTTATATGAAGTACAGAAAAATAGAAAAGAAACAGGTGGACACCAGAATAAAAAGTGTTTTGGTAAGTAATAAAAGGCTAGATTTATTTGTATGTGATAAGAGAAAGAAGGAAATTGCCTTAATTGAGGTAAAGATAATATGCCAAAGCAATTAGAGACCAATGAAATGGAGAAAATGAGGAAAAATAATATGCCTGGAATTGGGTGGGTCATGTTAACATGCCCTAGCAGGTTTGGAGTTTAAAGATAAAATTCTGTGGGGCCTATTTTGTTTTTAATGATTTCAACATTATTTTGAGGGACAGACACTTGATACTTACCGTATGTCATCAATAATAACAAATAATGTATTAAAGAAAATTAATTCAGTATAGATATACTTTCCAGTTTATTTACTAGCAATATCGAGTAGACAGGATACGTGGAATAAATCATTCAATAATTGCAAGGCAATGTCTGCATTCTGTTTGAATGTCTCTCTCCATAATGACTGTCTTCTAAATCACTGTGTTTCTCATGCTAAATCTTACGAAAACTTTTTGTGTGTTGAAAAATGACCCTTTTATATTTGTAACAAGTTTTGTCCAGCAGGACATTCAGAAGATATATGGGTCAAGAGACACCAGTTAAAGGCCAGGAGTATCCCCCAATCAATGTGACAATAAAAAAATGCTCCCAAAGAGTTCCAAAATGCTGCATCAGGGACAGTACTAGCCCTGTGAGAAGTACTGGTTAAGGTAAAATCTACATTTCACAACAGCACTGTTGCTGTATTTTTTAAAATACATTTTACTGGGACCAGGTGTGGTGGCTCACTTTGGGAGGTCAAGGTGGGAAAACCACTCGTGGCCCGGAGTTGGAGACAAGCCTGGGCAACACAGTGAGACCTATATCTACAAAAAAATTGAAAAATTAGCCATGCATGATGGCATGGGACTGTAGTCCCAGCTACTTGGGAGGCTAAAGTGGGAGGGTCACCTGAGCCAAGGAAGTGAAGGCTGCAGCGAGCTATGATCATACCACTTGCACTTCAGCTTGGGCAACAGACTGAGACCCTGTCTCAAAACAAATAAATAAATTAGCCAGGTGTGATGGCATATGCCTGTAGTTCCAGCTATTTGGAAGGCTGAGGTGGGAGGATCGCTTGACCTCAGGAATTCGAGGCTGCAGTGAGCCATGATCACACTGCTGCACTCCAACCTGAGTGACAGATTTTTTCTCAAAAATATTAAAAATTAAAATTAAAAATAAATTTTAAAATGTATATTTGAGATTGACAACATGATGTGGGATACATATAGTTACTTTTTAATTTTTTTTACTGTTGATATATTTAAACAATTATTATATCCCTAAATATGTGTATAAATTGCATCAAAATTTGGAATATACATTTAAAAATCAGTACCAAATACTCATTTTTTTTACTCACCAGATTCAAATGTTTCTTCATCTATGATTTTCCATGGAGGCAAAAATAAAAAATGTTATTACATGACCATCTACACTGAGTCTATATTTTAAGTCTAATTCTCTGGCCCCCTACTTCTGCCCATACACCACCTTTTAAGTTTTTTTCCTAAATCAAGGTCAAATTGATGGTGTCTCTATGGCATATATCAACTTTAAATGAAAGACATGGTATTCGGCAGCTGAGCCATGATGACAGTCAGGGGTGCAGCAGGAGCTCAAAATAAATAAAATAATAGAGGATAAATAAAATAAAATGTGAAAAGCTCAGAGGGAAGGGGAAAGTGGAATGTCAGGGAAACCCGTAGAGATAGTTAGCTACTGCTCAGCTTTGCTGCAGATGGCTTGCTGATGTAGGAGGGGTGCACCCTGCTTGAAGAGTTGGAGACCCACAAATGGGGGTGATGGTGAGGAGAGTGAGCATATGAACGACTTGATTACGTTGGCTTGATCGGGTGGCTGAGAAGGATGTGAGATAAACCAACTTCCTCATTAGTTAAAACAACTCTTGTTAGCATTTTAAAGAAAGATTAAGGATTAAGAAACATACATGGAGGGCAATTTGAAATATATGGCAACATTGCCAATGGATGCATCCTTGGATCAGGCAATGCTGCATCTAAGGTATTCTCATGCATGTAAAATGATATATTTATAAAGCAATTCATTATAGCACTGTTTATAATAGAAACAAATGGACATAACACAAATGCCTACAAATAAGTGATTGTATCAGTATGCAATAACCAATAAGCTGTTAAAAAAAATAAAGACAAGGCTCTTTATGTGCTAAGATAGAGTCACCTCCAAGATTTAGAATGTTAAGTTAGAAAAGCCAGGAACAGAACAGTGTGCATTTCATGCTATCAAAGGGTATGTGCATGTAGATTTAGAAAAAAAGATGGGGGTGATGAAGTGGGGAGGAGAAATATACACATCATTGCTTTTTTTTTTTTTTTTTTGACATGGAGTCTCGCTCTGTCACCCAGGCTGGAGTGCAGTGGCACGATCTCTGCTCACTACAAGCTCTGCCTCCTGGGTTCACACCATTCTCCTGCCTCAACCTCCCGAGTAGCTGGGACGACAGGTGCCCGCCACCATGCCCAACTAATTTTTTTTGTATATTTTTTAGTAGAGACAGGGTTTCACCGTGTTAGCCAGGATGGTCTCAATCTCCTGACCTCGTGATCCACCCACCTCGGCGTCCCAAAGTGCTGGAATTACAGGCATGAGCCACCATGCCCGACCACATCATTGCTTTTTGGGCACAGAATATGTGTGGGGTGATACTGAAGAAACTATTAACATTTATTGCCCCAAGAAAGAAAAATGAGTAGGAGAACATGGAAAGGGAGGAACTTCTTACTGAATATACCTTTGTAGTTATTAAATTTTGAACTATGTGAATTATTACCTAATAAAATATAATGAAAATTGTAGAAAGGAAATGAATATTACTGCAAGTTTTAAAAAAAAGTATACTTGGTAAAATAAACATAATGTCAGCAGTATTCTGCAGTTGTTCTGGAAAATATATGTGAATCATTGAAATGCCCACTGTTTCAAAATTTTATATTGTTCTTTCACTTCTAAGAACTAGACTAGCCTATAAAGCAAAGACAGATTCACCTATCAGACTAAGGTTCTCCAACTGGTCTCCTAACAAAATCCTAGTGATTCTTAAGCCGGTCTTATTTCTGCCACTAAATTTGAAAAATCTTTTCCCAATTTACAAAAAAATTAAAGAATAGAAATGTAAAAAACTTTCATGCATGGCTTCTCATTTTGGAACCTACTACTATTTATCTATACTAGAATCCACCAGAAGATGGCATCAAACTTAATAATAAAATATATATTGCTCTTTAAAAATTTGATACTGCAATATTTTATGTTATTTCACAAAGAGCAGAGGTTTCCAAGTGTTCTACCATCTGATATGCTGAGTGTTACTAAGTGTTCCTAAGATCATTTACAAAGCGCTGCTTTCTAGAACATTTTCTAGTAGATCAATGGGAACCTGGAGACATTACCACAGCTTCTCCTTCCAACGGCCAGAACTACAGAAGAAAGATGGGGGTGGAGGGTCATTTTACGCATTTCTCCCAGAGGAAAGGCCCATGGCCCCTTTGGACACTTCTGCTTCAGATAATCTATAATTGACATGCTTCATATTTCTTCTAACAGCAAAGCAATCAAGAGAAAATGTTACCTGCTTCCACACATTTCTCATCAATCTTCATGTCATCTTCTATAAAAGAGTACAGAAAGGGAGAAACAGAATTTAAAATGTGTCTGCATTAAAAACAAAATTCCATAGCCAGGCATGGTGGCTCACGCCTGTAATCCCAGCACTTTGGGAGGCCAAGGCGGGTGGATCACCTGAGGTCAGGAGTTCGAGACCAGCCTGACCAACATGGTGAAACCCTGTCTCTACTAAAAATATAAAAATTAGTCGGGTGTGGTAGCGCACACCTATAATCCCAGCTACTTGGGAGGCTGAGGCAGGAGAATCATTTGAACCCAGGAGGCGGAGGTTGCAGTGAGTCGAGATAACGCCATTGCACTCCAGCCTTGGCAAAAAGAGCAAAACTCTGTCTAAAAAATAAATAAATAAAAATTAAAAATTCCCTACGTATGTCAATAAAACTCATAAAATAAAAATAAAAAACTATGCATGTCAATAAAACTCCATCCACCTTATGATAAATTTACTTTTAGAGCTATTGCTTACTTGGAGAGATAAAAAGGGCTCTCCTGTATTAAATGAAAATGTATGATGTGGGAGGCTATATAATATAAAAATGGTGAAAAATTAAAAACCATAGGCTTTTGAATGCTGCACAAATTAGTTGATCTCTAAGCCACTGTTATCCATCTGCAAATGGGGAGAGTAATAGTACCTACCATATAGGCTAGGATTGAGAAAATGCATGAAAAGCTCAGGCATATGCTAAGTACTCAATAAATGTGAATTCTCTTTACCTTTAGCTGAAGTATATATAAAAGAATAAAGGAATATAACTTTAAAAACTACTTATCCTAATTCTCAAAACTCTCTACAGCACGATCTAAACCCAGCTTGGAAGGTTGTCGTCCGCTTCTTTCCTTCACGCATTTTACACTACCATTAGAGTGGACATCATGGCCTTTGCTACCCTGTTCCCTGTGCCTGTCATGCTTCTAGGTCCATCTCAAGCACTGATCAGAATGAATACCCCCTTGCAGAGCATTTTCTTCCTACTACCTTGAACTGTCGGCTACTGCACATCTATTGTACATCTATAACCATTCGGGGGTTTGCCTTCTTTGTTCTCCTAGACAGCTTCTTGAAGACAGGGACTGTCTCACTAGTTTTTACAGACTCTTACTACAGTATTTTGCACATAGTGGGCAAATGATAAATTATTTCTTAAATTGAGTTTTCTTTTAAATATCAAAATAGTTTATTTGAATATAGGTTCTGAATTTTTTTTTTGTCTTTCAGCACTTTACATCTTGTTTCTAGCAGTGCCCATCACATCCCAGGTGCTCAACAAATACTGATTTAATAAATGAGGCTAATACAGGTTCCAAAAGTACATAGTCTGTAAAAGTGTAGTCCAAAGTACAGTCTGTAGAATAAGCTACAATATAAAGTAACGCTTATCACCACCCCTTAAAAACTACATCATTCATTAATGTTTTTAAATGAAATATGAAAAATTTTATGAAATAACACTGTCTCGTACAGTTAGGGACACAGATAAACAAGTGACATGGTTTAGATTTCCCGCACTGTCATTTGTTTACTTGTATTCATTTAGAGATTATTTTCCTAATTAATTAGATTAATTTAATTTCCTAATTAAATAATTAGATTGTTATTAGCCATCCATAACAACTAGCCATCCATAACAACAGTGAGTTCATTAGTTCCCAGGACATAATAAAGTTGTTTTTCTTTAGGGCAAACAAAGACTACAATTTTCACTTTTATTTTACAGAGGAAGGTACAAAAACCAGGCATGATTATCTAGTAACAGCACAAGAAGCTCTGACTTACTTGACTCTGATAAGTGTCAAGTGGCCCTAAGATAGGGCCACTGATTTTTGTTCTCCTCAAATCAATAATTCCACATTATCAGCTAGGATAATGTACTGAATTGTGTTCCCCCCAATATTCATATGTTGAAGCCCTTGCCTTCAGTATGGCTGTATTTAGAGATAGGTCCTTTAAGGAGGTCATTAAGGTTAAATGAGGTAATATGTCTAGGGTCTTAAATTGAGAGAACTGGTGGCCTTATAAGAAGAAGAAAACATACCAGATCAATCGACCTCCCTGTCTCTCTTCTTTTTTTTTCTCTCTCTCTCTCTCCCCGTGCCCCCCACCACCATCCCTCTTCTCTCTCTCTCCCTCTCCTTTCTCTCTCTCCCTCTCCCTCTCCCTCTCCCTCTCCCTCTCCCTCTAAGGATGCACAGAGGCAACACCAAATGAGCACACAGCAAGAAGGTGGCTGTCTGCAAGCCAGGAAGAGAGGCCTCACCAGAAACCAACCCTGCTGGAATCTTAATCTTAGACTTCCAGCCTCTGAAACTGTAAGAAAATAAATATCTGTTGTTTAAGCCACTTTGTCTGTGGTATCTTGTTACGGACGCTCAAGCTAAGACCATGGCCTTATCACCCACCAATACCATAGAGTTCCCAGCTCCCCTCTACCACCAAGGGCTATTCCCAGGCTCCCCTCTACAACTCTTAACGTGCAGTCTATAACGTGACCCTGAGTAGACAAACCAGAAGCAGGCAACCTGGACTTGCCCCTCTCTCCCTCTCCTTCTGCTCTCACCTTCCTGTGTCATACACCTTTTTTTGTTTTGGGGGGACACAGATTGGAGCCTTGTTCCCATAGATCAGCCTTCAAAAGTCATTCTGCAGTTCTCTGGTTTCCCTTTCCAAATTCAAGGATGAACTGTGGATGGTGGCTAAGGGGACACCTCTTCTTTCCCCTCTCTGGAAGCAGACAGCATCTTGCTTTGGAGTGTGTGTGTGTGTGTGTGTGTGTGTGTGTGTGTGTGTGTGTGTGTGTGTGTGTATGTGAGAGAGAGAGAGAGCACCATCAAAATGAGTCATCCAGATGGTTGGGCATGGAGAAGGGGAAAGGCTAGTAACTGAAGGTCCCATTTGTTCCCTAATGCAGGGCCTTTTAGACAGACGGAATCTTGAATCCAGATTACACTGTTTGCAACTACTGACAACTGTTCTTACCTTCTCTGGATGTCAATCTTTTCATCCATAAGATGGGAATAATAATAATAATTTCACTATGGTGTTATTGTTAGGTTAGGTAACGTGTATAAAGCAGTTGAAACAAAACATCTCATCAGTGTCACAGCTTTTATTGAGTTCTTGCCATATGCTATGCTAAACTTTGGAGCTGCATATAAATGTTACTTCTCTTTTCTTTATTCCTCTCAGTGTTAGGACAATTATACTTTGCATGCATATCTTTGAATGACATATGTTTATAAATTAAGATATTAATGACTATCACACTACTAGGTATATAGGAAGCGCTTAATAAATAGCTGAATGGAATTAAAGTGAATTTTTTAAGCTACAAGAAATTTCTAAAAGATGTTGGAAATAAGAGTTTTTTCCTAAATACTATTTCTTACCTTCTTCCATAGAAATTGCTGGGTACGAGCAAATGATTGAAGCAGGGGGGAAGAAAAGAACACAATATCTGTACTATAGTTTCTCAGATTAATTTACAATAAGAAATGTAATGTGCAAAAATTATTGTAATTAGTATTCTGGGTTTATTCTCTAGAAATTCAGGGAAGATTTAGTAACAAAACGATAAATGAATACCTTATAAAACCAATATATTTGTGAGCCTTGTTGGAAATGGGAATCTACTTGCTTCTGGTAAATCCCACCCTCTTCCATCCCAGCTAGTTCTACAAGGGTAGTATTCTATGAATTTCTGAATTAATATGCTTAGTTCAGCATATTTTAGGAACCCAAATTTTCAGTGGAAGGAAGGAAAGAAGACAGAGAGATGGAGGGAGGAAGGGAGGGAGGGAAAGAAAGAGGGAAGAAAATTATAAGTGCAGCTTCAGTCAATAACTTTTTAATAATCATCTGTAAACTAACATCAATAACACTTCATTAATAAAATTGCCTATATCTTAGGACTCAGTAGCCTGCCCCTAATATTTTTTGCGGGGGAGGAGGGTATGATAAGACTTAAGCAGAGCAGAAATGTAGAAAGTAATATTAATTGTAGGATCATCTATAATAGTTGAAAATAAATGATCTTTTTAGTAGTTCAAAAAATAATCATGTCTATCAGAAACATTCCCTGAGAGAGGGGACCCTTTAAGTCAGTGGCTCCAAACCTGAGGCTCATGGACCTAGAGATTCGTGAGGATAATAATAGAGTATTGCAAACTATTTTCAGCATGGACTTCTAGAAAGTCTAATACAAATCACACAGGGCACACAACCAAATTAAATGGCAACTAGAGGTTATACTACAGGTAATTATCAGATGCTGATTAGAAACTAATTAGCATTTTCATGTGCCTTTGATAAATGAAAGTTTGATTTAAAAAAAAACTTTTTCAAAACATGGAAGAAGTAACTAAAATATCACTATGAAGATTGTGTCATGAAAAATGTTTCTGATAAGATGTTAAGTGAAGTGGCTGGCAAGATGGCTGAACAGGAACAGCTCTGGTCTGCAGCTCCCAGCGAGATGAATGCAGAAGGCAGGTGATTTCTGCATTTCCGACTGAGGTACCTGGCTCATCTCACTGGGACTGGCTAGACAGTGGGTGCAGCCCATGAAGGGCAAACCAAAGCAGGGTGGGGCATTGCCTCACCCAGGAAGCACAAGGGGTTGGGGTCTCCCTCCCCTAGCCAAGGAAAGCTGTGAGAGACTGTAAGGGACTGGGACTCCAGCCCAGATATTACCCTTTTCCCACGTTCTTCACAACCCACAGACTAGGACATTCCCTCGGGTGTCTACACCAGCAGGGCCATGGGTTTCAAGCACAAAACTGGGCAGCCGTTTGGGCAGACACCAAGCTAGCTGCAGGAGTTTTTGTTTGTTTGTTTTTCATACCCCAGTGGCGCCTGGAATACCAGCAAGACAGAACCGTTTGCTCCCCTGGAAAAGGGGCTGAAGCCAGGGAGCCAAGTGGTCTTGCTCAGCGGATCCCACCCCCATGGAGTCCAGCAAACTAAAATCCACTGGCTTGAAATTCTCGCTGCCAGCACAGCAGACTGAAGTTGAACTGGGACACCCCAGCTTGGTGGGGGAAGGGGCGACCACCATTACTGAGGCTTGGGTCAGTGGTTTTCCTCTCACAATGTAAACAAAGCCACTGGGAAGTTTGAACTGGGTGGAGCCCTCTACAGCACCCCAAAGCCAGTGTAGCCAGACTGCCTCTCTAGATTCCTCCTCTCTGGGCAGGGCATCTCTGAAAGAAAGGCAGCAGCCCCAGTCAGGGACTTATAGACAAAACTCCCATCTCCCTGGGACAAACAGTCACCTGGGGGAAGGGGTGGCTGTGGGCGCAGCTTCACTAGACTTAAAAGTTCCTGCCTGCCGGCTCTGAAGAGAGGAGCAGATCTCCCAGCACAGTGCTCAAGCTCTGCTAAGGGACAGACTGCTTCCACAAGTGGGTCCCTGGCCCCTGTGCCTCCTGACTGGAAGACACCTCCCAGCAGGGCTTGACAGATACCTCATACAGGAGAGCTCCAGCTGGCATCTGGCAGGTGCCCCTCTGGGACGAAGCTTCCCAAGGAAGGAGCAGGCAGCAATCTTTGCTGTTCTGCAGCCTCCACTAGTGATACCCAGGCAAACAGGAACTGGAGTGGACCTCCAGCAAACTCTAGCAGACCTGCAGCACAGAGGCCTATTTTGAAGGAAAACTAACAAACAGAAATAGCATCAACATCAACAAAAAGGATGTCTATTCAGAGGCCCCATTGGAAGGTCACCAACATCAAAGACCAAAGGTAGATAAATCCATGAAGATGAAGAAAAAACAGTGAAAAAAGGCTGAAAATTCCAAAAACCAGAATGCCTCTTCTCCTCCAAAGGATCACAACTCCTTGCCAACAAGGGAGCAAAACCGAATGGAGAAAGACTTTGACGAATTGACAGAAGTAGGCTTCAGAAGGTGGGTAATAACAAACTCTTCTGAGCTAAACAAGCATGTTCTAACCTAATGCAAGGAAGCTAAGAACCTTGAAAAAGGGTTAGAGGAATTGCTAACTAGAATAACCAGTTTAGAGAGGAACATAAATGACCTGATGGAGCTGAAAAACACAGCCCAAGAACTTCATGAAGCATACACAAGTATCAATAGCCAAATCAATCAAGCAGAAGAAACAATATCAGAGATTGAAGATCAACTTAATGAAATAAAGCATGAAGACAAGATTAGAGAAAAAAGAATGAAAAGGAATGAACAAAGCCTCCAAAAAATATGGGACTATGTGAAAAGACCAAACCTACATTTGATTGGTGTACCGGAAAGTGACAGGGAGAATGGAACCAAGTTGGAAAACATTCTTCAGGATATTATCCAGGAGAACTTCCCCAGCCTAGAAAGACAGGCCAACATTCAAATTCAGGAAACACAGAGAACACTACAAAGATACTCCTTGAGAAGAGCAACCCCTAAACACTAAATCTTCAGATTCACCAAGGTTGAAATGAAGGAAAAAATGTTAAGGGCGGCCAGAGAGAAAGGTTGGGTTACCCACAAAAGGAAGCCCATCAGACTAACAGTGGATTTCTCAGCAGAAACCCTACAAGCCAGAAGAGAGTGGGGGCCAATATTCAACATTCTCAAAGAAAAGAATTTTCAACCCAGAATTTCATATCCAGTCAAACTAAGCTTCACAAGTGAAGGAGAAATAAAATCCTTTACAGACAAGCAAATGCGGAGAGATTTTGTCACTACCAGGCCTGCCTTACCAGAGCTCCTGAAGGAAGCACTAAATATGGAGAGGAAAAACCAGTACCAGCCACTGCAAAAACTACCAAATTATAAAGACCATTGACACTATGAGGAAACTGCATGAACTAACAGGCAAAATAACCAGCTAGCATCATAATGACAGGATCAAATTCACACATAACAATATTCACCTTAAATGTAAATGGGCTAAATACCCAATTAAAAGACATAGACTGGCAAATTGGATAAAGAGTCAGGACCCATCAGTGTGCTGTATTCAGGAGACCCATCTCATGTGCAAAGACACACATGTGCTCAAAATAAAGCGATGGAGGAAAATTTACCAAGCAAATGGAAAGCAAAAAAAAGCAGGGGTTCCAATGCTAGTCTCTGATAAAACAGACTTTAAACTAACAAAGATCAAAAAAGACAAAGAAGGGCATTACATAATGGTAAAGGGATCAACACAACAAGAAGAGCTAACTATTCTAAATATATATACACCCAATAGAGGAGCACCCAGATTCATAAAGCAAGTTCTTAGAGACCTACAAAGAGACATAGACTCTCAAGCAATAATAGGGGGAGACTTTAACAACCCACTGTCAATATTAGACAGATCAATGAGACAGAAAATTAGCAAGGATATTCAGGACTTGAACTCAGCTCTGGACCAAGTGGACCCAATTGACATCTACAGAATTCTACACCCCAGATCAACAGAATATACATTCTTCTCAGCACCACATCACACTTATTCTAAAACTGACCACCAATTGGAAGTAAAACATTCCTCAGCAAATGCAAAAGAACAGAAATCATAACAAACAGTCTCTCAGACCACAGTGCAATCAAATTAGACCTCAGGATTAAGAAACTCACTCAAAACTATACAACTACATGGAAACTGAACAACCTGCTCCTGAATGACTACTGGGTAAATAACGAAATTAAGGCAGAAATAAATAAGTTTTTTGAAAGCAATGAGAACAAAGACATAATGTACAGAATCACTGGAAAACAGCTAAAGCAGTGTTTAGAGGGAAATTTAGAGCACTAAATCCCTACAGGAGAAAGCAAGAAAGATCTAAAATCAAAACCCTAACATCACAATTAAAAGAACTAGAGAAGCAAGAGCAAACAAATTCAAAAAGCTAGCAGAAGACCAGAAATAACTAAGATCAGAGCAGAACTGAATGAGATAGAGACACAAAAAATCCTTCAAAAAAATCATGAATTCAGGAAGCTGGATTTTTGAAAAGATTAAGAAAATAGACCACTAGCCAGGTTAATAAAGAAGAAAAGAGAGAAGAATCAAATAGATACAATAAAAAGTGGTAAAGGGGATATCACCACTGATCCCACAGAAATACAAACTACCATGAGAGAATACTATAAACACCTCTATACAAATAAACTAGAAAATCTAGAAGAAATGGGTAAATTCCTGGACACACACACCCTCCCAAGACTAAACCAGGAAGAAGTTGAATCCCTGAATAGACCAATAACAAGTTCTGAAATTGAGGCAGTAATTAATAGCCTGCCAACCAAAAAAAGCCCAGGACCAAATGGAGCTTGTACCATTCCTTCTGAAACTATTCCAAACAATGGAAAAAGAGGGACTCCTCCCTCACTCATTTTATGAGACTAGCATCATCCTGATACCAAAAGCTGGCAGAGACACAACAAAAAAAGAAAATTTCAGGCCAATATCCCTGATGAACATCGATGGGAAAATCCTCAATAAAATACTGGCAAACCAAATCCAGGAGCACAGCAAAAAGCTTATCCACCACAATCAAGTTGGCTTCATCCCTGGGATGCAAGGCTGGTTCAACATATGCAAATCAATAAATGTAATCCATCACATAAACAGAACCCATGACAAAAATCACATGATTATCTCAATACATGCAGAAAAGGCCTTTGATAAAATTCAACATCCCCTCATGCTAAAAACTCTCAATAAACTAGGTATTGATGGAATGTATCTCAAAATAATAAGAGCTATTTATGATAAACCCACAGTCAGTATCATACTGAATGGGCATGGATGAAGCTCGAAACCATAATTCCCAGCAAACTAATACAGGAACAGAAAACCAAACACCGTATGTTCTCACTCATAAGTGGGAGTTGAACTATGAGAACACATGGACACAGGGAGGGGAACATCACACACTGGGGCCGGTTGGCGGGTGGGGACTAAGGGGAGGGATAGCATTAGGAGAAATACCTAATGTAGATGATGAGTTAATGGGTGCAGCAAACCACCATGGCACATGTATACCTATGTAACAAACCTGCACGTTCTGTACATGTATCCCAGAACTTAAAGTATAATTAAAAAAGAAAAAAAGATGTTAAGTTTAAAAAAAAAAAAAAGTGCTATTGCAGCTATTACTGTAACCATGTAAAATATGTATTCACTGCTGGAAGATAATATGAAAATATTGTCATTGAAAAGGCATGTTTTCTTCTGTCAAAAACTGCCTTTATAGTTGTCCTCATATCTTTTCAATAAGAAAATAAAAGGAAAAGTAATTTTTGGCTTGGAGAAGGGATACATAATAAAGTGGATGAGGCTTGCCATGGGTAGATCTGTGATGTTGGTACTTTTTGTGCCCTTCCAGTCTCCTCTCTTTGCCTCCCCTCCCTCTTTCTGGTGCCCAGTTCCCTCCCTTAACCCCTTTCCAGGGCCCACCTGAGGGCCATTTCAGAAGGGCCTTGCTCAGTAGGCTTAGCTGGCCTCTGTCAAGCCACAGCACCTTTAATCAAGCATTTGCCACCATGGAGCCTTTACTCACCACTCCCCAACTGCTTCAATAATAATGTCTAGCAATCAAACTGCAATCATTAAGTAACAATTCCATCCCATATTTATTCACCAAAGGCATGCACAATTGTTAATCGGTGCTTCTGTACAGTGTGAAGATTAAGTCCTCTAAGTTGATAGAACCCAAATGAAGGTATATGTGTAGCTATGCAGCCTTGCTTGCAGTCATATATAATGCACATATGAGCTGCGGAGATCTTGGAGGGCCTCAATTTGGGGAGGAATGTCTTCAGGTGTCACCAAGATAAAAACATATGCATTTTCATTAACTGAAAACTCTTCTAAATCCAAAGAACGAATGTCAATGGTAGGACTTCAGAGAGCTGGCTGCCAGGGAGACTATCTGGGAGCAGTGGGGACATTTAGAGATCTCCTGGGCAGGAAGCCAGTCCTGGGAGGGAGGAAGCAGGCTCCCCCAGGATGCACATGCTGGGTCTGAGGTAGCCACATACTGAAATTGCCTTTGTAAAAATTACATCAGTGAGAAAATTATGGCAGTGGGGGAGATCCAACATAGCCCAAGCTCCTCTTGCTTTTAGCTTTCAAGCTGCCTTCATTCCAGGGTTAGCTTTGGGAGACATTTTATTTATAGTTTAAATGATAACAGGCCTTCCCCTAAAACTCAGCCACCTTTATAAAGCTAATGAGAGACCATCAGGTTAGTGGGAGGAGCCTGAATTCTGCTAAGGTGAATTCTGCATATCATAAGATATGCAATTTCCCCAATAATTCTTGCAAATAACATCACTATTGTAGAACCTAAGATTGGCCTTTTGTGACATCTTTTTAGGTTTTTTCATGTCTGACACCTGTGGCTCCATCTGGACCCACCAACCAATGGCTTCTGTGGCTCCACCCAGAAGCAACTCAGTGCAAGAGGACAGCTTCAACTCCCTATGATTTCATCTCTGATCCAACCAATCAGCAGCAAGTGCCCATTGAATAGCCACCCCACTCCCTCCCCAAACTATCTTTGAGCAACCCCTAATCTAGGGGCCTTCAAGGAGATTGATTTAAATAACAACTCCATCTCCCACGTGGCATGGCCAGCCTCACATCAATTAGACTCTTTCTTCACTGCAATGCCACGGTCTTCATTTGTGCAGCAAACGGGGAGAACCTGTCAGGCAGTTGCAATACTCACATAAGGTTGACTTGAGGCAGGTGTGAGGCTGGTATGGCTGAGACCACCAGAATTCCCGTTGCTTCCTATAGGGGCGGGGAACCGTGAGACAAAAAACAAACAAAAAACAAAAAGCCAACCCCAGTTAACCGAGGTGAAACAGACCCAGAACAATGACAAACAGAATGTTTCTTAGAATTCTGCTGCCTTCACCCAAGTGAAAAGGGTGATCACTTCTCCAAATGCGTTGTCAAATAAATTTTCCAAACATATAGGCTCTCTCATCTCTTTTTCTGCCTCACAGGATCTTTTCAGAACAACAAATACTTAGAGTGACAATCTCGCCCATGATCACAAGTTTGCACATGGAGTTTCGGTAAATGACCCGTGGTAAGCTGCCTCTCAGGCATGTTAGCCTGTCTCTGCAGTCTCCTTCGAATTCTCATGACATGTTCGGGTTTCCCTCCCAGGCTGTTACAGGCTCTCTACAGTTTCTTTAGATGACTCTGCTCCTTTCTTGATCTCTAGAATCACCCCTGGGCTCGAGGGCAAGGCTTCACCTTTTCTTGGCACCTGAAACCTCTGTTGACTTGTTCCTCCTCCCTTGAGTCCCCCAGCAATTCCTTTGGGCAGGTTTTCCTTGCCTTGCCTACTTCAAAGCAACTTTCTAAGCAAAGTTGTTCCTTCTTTATTCAACACTGTGAAGTTTGGAGCAAGAGAAGACTTTGAAGACACTCTGTTTTTTGTATTCCCGGAACTGCAGCATCACCTTTCCCTGGGAGCTTGTGAGACCTGCAGAACCTCAGGCCCCACCCCAAGCCTTCCAAATTAGAATCTCCATTTTAATAAGAGCCCAGGTAAGTCATATGTATGCTAAAGGCAAGAAGCTCTAATTTAATCTCTCAAACTTTGGAATACATCTGAGGTGTCTGTTAAAATGTAGCTAATCTGGGCCTCCCAGATCTCCTGCCTCCGATTCTCTGAAGATAAGGCCAGGGCATCTGCGTGTTTAAATCAAACTCTCCATGTGATTCTAATTCACAAGAGAGTTTAAGAAGGGCCAATTTAGCCACTGTCCTCACTTTAGAAATGAGGAAACTGATCCAGGGAAGTCAAGCAATGTGGTGGATGTTGAACAATTAGCAGCAGGAGGCATCTATCCTATAATCTACAAAGTGATGGACTGGGATTCAACAGACCTGGGTTCCAGGCGTGCTTCCCCTCCACAGGATCTTGGACAAATCTCCTAACATCTTGAAACTTAGTTCCCCACTTATGAAATGGGGCTCAGTGCATTTGAGGCATTGTGAGGACTAAATGATACATGAAACCTTACTGTAAACTCAATTAGCATGGACATGCAGGGCATTCATTAATTCATTTATTAATTATTTGAAGAGATAACACATACACACAGTAAAAATCTTAACAGTATAAAAAAGTAGGCCGGGCGTGGTGGCTCATGCCTGTAATCCCAGCACTTTGGGAGGCCGAGGTCGGCAGATCACCTGAGGTCAGGAGTTCGAGACCAGCCTGACCAACATGGTGAAACCCCGTCTCTACTAAAAATACAAAAATTAGCCAGGTGTGGTGGTGCGCACCTGTAGTCTCAGCTACTCTGGAGGCTGAGGCAGGGAAATCGCCTGAACCCAAGAGGCCGAGGCTGCAGTGAGCTGAGATCACGGCATTGCAGTTCAGCCTGGTGACAGAGCAAGACTCCATTTCAAAAAAAAAAAAAAAAAAAGTAAGGCTTCTTCCTTTCCTTCTGCTCAGTTTCTTGTGCATTCTTCCAGAAATATTCTCTGCATAATTAAGGTACTTTAATTCACAGCACATGCAGGCCAGAGCCAAGATTCTTGATTCCGAGTTAGGTGATGAACTCTTTAATATTGTGTTTCCTGTTTTTTAACCTTCTGTACCTTTCCTTGGCTACTTCATGGTTAATTACCGGATAGTCTGATCTCTCTCTATCTCTGTCTCTGTGTCTCTCATTCTCTGTCAGCTTCCTCTCTAGGCTTTACCCTTGCCTTTCTCCTCTGGGAGTTCTCGGTTTTTTATTCTTACAAAATGATATCCTAACATCTTCACATGTTCCCTCTGGTGGAAACTCCAGCAGAATGGGGCCTCTCACCGGAAAGTCATGTCCACTTGCCAAAAATATTTGCTACTCTGGTACAAAGCATCAGCTCTAACTCCCCCAATTTGCAATATAGTCATTCCAAACTCCTTTAGATGGGTATTATTTTCCACCAATATGCCCTTTTTGGAGAAGCCTTCCTCCTCACTCTTTTACTGTTTTCTAAAATCAGATGTAAATTTTCTACCTGTTGAAAGTAAAAACAAACAAACAAGCAAAACAAAAACAACCCCCCCCAGCTACTTGCATTCAAATCTGTCACTCTTATAAAGAGCATAAAAAATATTTTATGCGCTCATTCATTATTCTTAAGCACAATGCTGCTCTTCATACCACTTACCCTGAGCACCTGAGGTGCTTGGTGAAGATGCAGATTCCTGGCTCAGTCCATATCTATTGAATCAGGGAAGGGAGGGCAGAGCCAGGGAATCTGTATTTTACAAAATACCCAGCTCATTTTTACTCACAGCAAAGTTGGAGAAATGGGAAGGGAGAAAAATTGTTTGTAGATATCAAAGACCCCATTTATTGAGGCTCGGAGATACTGACTTCTCAAAAGCCACATCAGCCTGTGCTTCTGACAGGCCTCTTGTGCAGACGCGGCAGTGGATTTAATCTCGACACCCTCCTCCAGTCCTCCCATGTGCCTCCTGGTTTTCTGAATGAGATTCAGGAGAACCCGAGGTGCCTTCCATCATTCCGTCCCCAACAAGACATTTGTGTAGACTCTGCTATTGACATATTGCTTCTAAATGAAATTGTTTAATTTCTTATTTTAATATTAGGTTTTCATGTGGCAATGACTAAAAGCAGCATAAGAACTTCCTATCATCCTTTATTTGTGTGTGCTCCCCCAATAAACCCATAATTGGGTTTTGTGTGCTCCTTGCAAGACCCCTGCTGGTCCCCCCTCACCACTTTCTGACCTGAAACCATGAGGACTAATCTCATTAGGCCTTTATCCCTGTTCATGTCCTTCAGCCCCCAAGCTCAGGTCACCCCTTATCCCCTGTGCTTTAATCCCTATAAGACCCCTGCCAGCCACCCACGCCCTCTGGAACTCACAGCAAATCTTCAGCAAACTCTCTTAGATCTCAGCCTCTTCCTTGAGCCCTTTCTTCTTACTCTAACTGCAGCCTAGCTCTCCCTGCAGCCTGCTTCCCCTGCAGCCTTCAAGAGGGGGATGTTTCCTCTCCCACTCCCAGTGCGGTGCTGGTGAAATAGCTCTGGGGGATGGGAGCCCTGACTCGGAGCCTCTGCTGATTTCTGCAGTGTTGATGCTCTCACGGTGGCTGATTTCAAGCTACCACCCCGTCTTCACCGAACGTGGGTGTGTGAGGAGATGGCTCAGATGGCTCCAGCACATCCCTGTGTATAGCCTTCCTTCCACTGGGCCTGGAGGTGGGGGTGTGTCCTTGCTTCTCACTGCCATTTCCAGATTATTCTTCCTTTTCCTAGGAGCCCCCAGCTTTGAATATCATCCCACTACTTTTCTGGTAGCCATCACCAGCTCACTCCTGCTCGCTCTTAGGTCTCAACACTGTTCTGTCACAGTTCTCAATGATTTTATCACACATACAAATGTCCCTTTCAGCACGCTGGCCTAGTGGGTGCTTGATCTCCTCTTTTCCAATAACCTTTCACTCATTCAACCCCAGCCACCTCCTCCCATTGTTATACCCAAGACCTCATCAGTACCGACAACAACAATCTCTCCTTAATTTTAACCTCCAGTATCCCTTTCTCCTACTAACACCTCCCATCTTCCCAGCCCCAATACACTGTTGACCTCATAAAGACCTGCAATCCATTGATCTTACTTCCTTCTCACCAATCCTCACGTGTTTCATTTCCTCATCTCCCTCCTAAGCAGCTTACATGTCACACTCCATCCTTATCATCTGTCTCTTGGCCCCCTCTTGATTTGCTGCTAAATCCAACCCTCCGTCTAATCTGGACCCGCACCCCAGAAGCACTTCAGATGTGTGACCTTTAACTTAAGAGGGCCCTGAATGCTGATCACACTGTGTTTACCTAATCTGTTTGTCTCCAACTCGCATGGAAACTTTTCAAGCTTTCTATTCTCTCCTTCCCAATGCCTCCTTCCCCACCCTGCTCTCTGCTTATGGTTCCTCATTTCACTGAGAAAATAACAGTTAGGAGAGAACTTCCACAAGCGCCTGCCATATGCTGCATGCTCAGCTGTGCCCCATACTCTGCCTTCCCTTGTGGTACCATTTCTAAGGATGAGCTGTTTATGATCCCAGGGCAGGCCAAGCCCTCTTCTTGATACTAAAGCATATCTCCTTCTGCCCGCTCAAAGACATCGACAACAGCAATTCTCTTCTCCTTCTCCCATATCATCAAAATGTTCCCCTGGTGGATGACTCCCAGTACTTACAGCATCTAAACATTTTGCTCACACCACTCCACTCTCCCCTCTGGCTATTTCTCCGTTGTTCTGCTCTGCTTTATCCCAAAATGTCTCAAAGAGTTTCCCATGCTCATCCATTTCTTCAAATCCCACTCTAATGAGGATTTTGGCCCCACTTCTCCACTGAAATTGCTCTTATTAAGATCACTAATGACTGTCATACTGCTAAATCCAATGGTCAATTCTCAGCCTTCTTAGCAGAAGGTGCTATAGCTGATGAGGACCCCATACAGTCTTGATTTTCATTCTGCCTCACTGGTCATTCCTTCCCAATATCCTTTGCTGGTTCCATTTTTCCTTCCTGATCTCTTAACAGTGGCTGAGCCTGGGACTGCTGCTTCTTTCTATTTGTACGCCCTCCCTTGGTAGCTCATCAAACCTCAGTAACATAAGGTGAGGGTGGTAGGTTGAAATTTAGTAACTGAGGTCTCAACTGAGCCTTGAAAGATGAATCCTTTTTTGTCTTAGTCTGTGCAGTTTTCTATAACAAAGTACAGTAAACTGGGTCACTTATAAACAACAGAAATGTATTTGCTCATAGTTCTGGAAGCTGGGACATCCAAGATCGAGGAGCTAGTGGATGCAGTGTCTGGGGAGGGCCCACTCCGTGACTCATAAATGGCAGCTTTTAGCTGTGTCCTCCCAAGGTGGAAGGGGCAGATAAGCTCCCTCAGGCCTCTTTTATAAGGGTACTAATCCCATTCATGAGGGCAGAGTGCTCATGACCTAACCACCTGCTGAAGGCCCCGCCTCTTAATACTATTGCACTGGGGATTAGGTCTCAACATATGAATTTTGGAGGGGACACAAACATTCAGGCCATAGAACTTTTTAAGTTTAATTTAGTTTCCCAAGACTTTTCCCTGTTTTCTAGCTGATATGATTATTCTCGTCTCCTTCGTATTTAAGATGCTTAGTATTTATCAATAAGTTGACATTTGGATATATAAACCAGTGTGTGTGTGTGCTCATTCATCTGCTTGTCCCTCTTTATTTCATCTTAACTGTGGTAACAGAAGCCCAAGAAAAACATTTTGTTTCCTTTTGGTTCAGCCCTGAGTACAGGAGTGCTGACGTTCCTTACCTCTTCAGAAGGTGGTTAGAAGGGACAAGCCCAGCGCAGGTAGCAGGGTCTGAGATTTTTCGGGCCTGCCACCAGAGGGCATCATTCTGGTCCACAATCTGGAGGATGTCCCCCTTCTGGAAAGGCAATCCAGCGTCCATGCAGGGGATGTCAGGATCCTCCTGGGGCCAGTACTCAGTCATGGCACGAACATACACCTGATGGCAGGTGCATAATGATGCTATCAGAACGTGCCTAATGGTGCCATCTGAAGAACCCTTGCCCATGGGCCATCATGACTTAAAACCATTTCTCCCACTCCCCGACCTGCTACTCCTATCTTTCCTCTCCACCCTCACCAAAAAAGAGAACTTGCCTCCTGAGCCTAAGTACCATGATAAAAAGCATCTTTGGGAACAGAATCTCTTAGCTTAGAGAAGTTCAAGCTCAAATGTTCACAATTTTTGATGTTGCTTCTTGACTTCTTAGTATCCCATCTCCTTATACTGTACTCATTTACTCATTTTGCTTCTTGGGCCATCAGTATTGAAAAATACCCAACACAGTCTTGAGCCCAGGTCCAACACAGTACAAAGGATAGGATTATTATGCATCATATTTAGTTGCTGTTACTTGGGGATTTACTGTGTGTGAGATTGAAGACTCAGTAAATTCTTACCATTTTCTGGCTATTCACAGGAGGGTCAGAGACTGGAACCACCTTGAACATGATTGTGCCTCGAGACATGGCCTGGAAAATGAGAGAGGAGAAAGGATGGCAATCGTGGAGCTAGCAGGGTTACTGGGGCTCGGTAGACAGAGTTACAGTGCAATGTATCCAGGTCTCATGGTGACATCCCCCAAGAGCCTTTCTCAAGGGCTCTGCAGCTGTCACCATCCAGAAATAGAAATTAGGAAGCAAATTACCTCTACATCTGCCCTGCTGTGGGGTTCTGGGGTCACTGGTCTGTTAAAAGCCACACTGAGGTGGCCTCTTCCAGGGACCCTCCCACCCCACACTGAAACAGAAACACCCCACCTATCAAGGTCTTCCTCACCCAGGCCCTAGGGAGGGACAGGATCTCCATCTGAATTTCCCTCCTTATGTCCTTACTCAGTAAATATTTCCTGAATGCCTGTTTCTACACCAGATACCCCAGTCTGATGGGGAAGAAGAGGGGCTCCTAAGTTTTCTGGGAGAACTGACAACTTTCCAAACTCATGGTGGAAATAGGGAGCTCTCAGACTGGGGGAAGGAAGAATTCCTGTTACATGCACTGTGACGGGCATTAAACATACAGAGATTAAGACCCTGTTTGTACTCAGGAATTTCATAATCCCACTGTCCTGGGCAACATCACAGCTGGCACCAGGGGGTAGAAGCCATGCATATCTGTGATTTCCAGTACTTCAAGCTTCCTTTGCAGCACCTTCTACACCACACAGAATCTTGCAGCAGTGTCTTACAAAGGATTTAGGTGCTTGTCTCATAGCACCACTCCTCACCTCACTCTCTAAGCCACTGCTATGAAATCCTGGCAGGAACCCAGTTTGAGAACCACTGATCTATCCAGTATATTGTAATAGTAATCAACCTAGTCCCCACACCTGGGCTGTGCATGGGGGGGAGGTGGGAGGGGCATGCTGCTATGACTATTAACAGCTGAACTGCGATTCAGGGAATGGTTTGAAGGGCAGGAATAGGAACCTGAGGGAGAGCAAATGCTCATGAATCAGGTTATCAATCCTTAGCTCCAACCACAAGAACAGTGGCGGGTCACCAAGGATGTCCCCTCCCTGTATGCTGCTGTCTGGTGACTCCTTTATTCTCCCAAAGCTGCCCTCCAGGAAGATGTTAAACATTTCAGCTGTAGAAAAGTGTTAGTGGGGGAAGGAGTGGTTTGCTCAGGTTCAGATTCTCCTACAAAGTCTCACTGTGTCCACCCCAGGCTCAGTCTCCAATGGAGCAAACCAGGTGATGAGGGAGCTGGGCTAGGGGCCCTGGCAGTCTTCCCATGGCTGAAGAAGGAAGGAGCAACTTGGGAAGGGGAGTTTTCCAGCCAGGACCAGAACTTCTCAGGGTAGAGGAGGGAGGTCAGGAAGTGACATGGGTGACAGACAAGGTCCGGGAGCCTGGAGGGAGAAAGCTGCCAAGAGAACTCAAGTCCCCGGTACATCCCAGTGCACACACACAGGCTTGATGGGCCCAGTTCAGCCTTGGCATTTATACAAATCATTAACAAAAAAGCAAAAAGATTTACCAGAATATGGATCACTTGTTCAGGGTCCAGTCCCTCAACTGAAACTCCATTCACTTCTACCAGTTTGTCTCCAGCATAGAGCAACCCTAGGCAGACAGTAACACAAAACAAAGACAGACACAAAGAAGTAGGATAAAAATAGCAGTAGCTACCTCAATAGTTATTTAACAAACTCACTAATCCAAGCATGCTCTAAAAGTGTTTAATATGAAATAATAATAGAAAAGAAAACTGGTTATTCCAGCTTACGTCGCCCCCAGAAATGTGTGAGCAGTCCATTTTTCTACCTTGTCACAAATACTTGGCATTGACTGATGGTAATACTTTTATTTTTGCTAGTCTGATGTTGTAAAATGGAACCAGAACACTGGTAAGAAAATAGCACTAAAAACAAAGATGTCAGGGTCGTAAGTCAATGACAAAAAGAAAATGGGGTAGGTATTCTTCAAAAGGGAAAATGTGGAGAAACTTGGGGTTTAAGTTAAGACCTGAGAAATGTGAGGTAAAACAGTGGAGTTGTCAGACAGTTGAGAGAAGCAGCAGAATGATGTCACAGAACAGAAACCAAGGATGATAAAAAAAATTCAAGAAAGGTGTCAACAGCATCAGATGTGGTCAAGAACTGGAAATAAAACTGAGGAGGGGCCAGGTGTGGTGGCTCATGCCTATAATCCTAGCACTTTGGGAGGTCGAGGTGGTTGGGCCACTTGAGGCCAGAGGTTCGAGACCAGCCTTGCCAACATGACGACCCCCGTCTCTACTAAAAATACAAAAAAAATTAGCTGGGGTGGTGGTACACGCCTGTAATCCCAGCTACTTTGGAGGCTGAGGCAGGAGAATTGCTTGAACCTGGGAGGCAGAGGTTGCAATGAGCTGTGATTGCCCCACTACACTCCAGTCTAGGTGATAGAGTGAGACTGTCTCTCTCTCTCTCTCTCTCTCTCACACACACACACACACACACACACACACACACACAAAACTGAGGAGGAAGGAAGGCCAATGGACTTAGCAACTAGGAAATCCTTGGTATTTACAATGAGAATGTTGAAGTATAAAGCATGTGCCAGGTTTTAGGGCTTCGGGGTAGCAAGGATGTATAGAATCACTCATTTAAGAAACACAACAGTAGCCAGGTGTGGTGGCTCATGCCTGTAATCCCAACGCTCTCTCTGGGAGGCCAAGGCAGGAGGATTGTTTGAGCCCAGGAGGTTGACACCAGCCTGGGCAACCTAGTGAGACCCTATCTCAACAAAAAATAGAAAAATTGGCTGGGCATGGTAGTGTGCACCAGTGGTCCCAGTTACTGGGGGGCTGAGGTGGAAGGATTGCTCAAGCCCAGGAGGCTGAGGCTGCAGTGAGTCATGATCACACCACTGCACTCCAACCTGAGTGAGAGTGAGACCGTGTCTAAAAAAAAAAAAAAGAAAGAAAAAAAAGTTTAAAGAAGGACAGCAGTGAAAGGATGAAAACCTGGTTAACTGGTAGAAAGTGTGAGCAAAAGGCATTTCAAGATGGGAAAGAGCTATGCCTTTCTGAAAGTAGAAGGACAGAGTGCAGAGGAAAAGGTGGGAATATAGAGCCAGGCAGATCTGTATTTGAATCCTGACTCAAACGGTGTAATTTTGAGCAAGTTAGTTTCGTAATCTCTTTGAGCCTCAGTTTCCTCATCTATACAATGGCATGATAATACTTACCTTTGAGGTTGCCATGAGAATGGCTTTAATGTGGTACCTAGAATGCGAAGGACTCAGTGAAGGAGCAGAGTAAGATTCTTTGGAATATTTGTTTCTTCTTTCTTTACTGCTTCTATCCAAGCAACGGAACTCACTAAAGCCCTGAACCAAGTTAAGAAAGAGGGATTTCTCTGGAAAGAAGCCTAAACAGTCAAGGGTTTCCCGTTTTTCTGGTAGCACTCGATCCCGGCTGCTCCAGCTTACCACTCCTCTCCGCCAGCCCGCCGTGGATGACCCTGGCCACCAAGATGTCTCCTGTTATCTCGTGGCGCTTGATGGTGGCTCCCTGAAGAGAGAATAGACGTGATCCCTCTGTTACCTAACATGACCATTTTTCAGGTGGCTTCCCTCAATCAGTGCAGCTCTGGTCTTTCAAACGAGGTTATTCATGCCAACCAGGACAGAGGGGCTACACAGTGCCCTGTGGCCTGGCAGTCATAGCCTGCCATCACAAAGGAAAGGCCATTCAACTTTGGCTTCCAGCAGTCTCATTCCAACCACATAAACATAAAAGAATATTTAGATTATTCCAAAGATACAGAAACCTCCCACGATTAAAACCTAATTAGAGGGACTGTTCTTAGAAAATCAAATGAATGCCTTCCTTAGATTCTCATTATTATAGGAGGAGATAGGCAAATGCATTGGAATTGAGTAAAATACACGCATAGATCAGAAAGCCACATTTTTTTTCTTTTGAGACAGAGTCTTGCTCTGTTGCCCAGGCTGGAGCAGAGTGGCACAATCTCGGCTCACTGCAAGCTCTGCCTCCCAGGTTCACGCCATTCTCCTGCCTCAGCCTCCCAAGTAGCTGGGACTACAGGCGCCCGCCACCACGCCCGGCTAATTTTTTGTATTTTTAGTAGAGACGGGGTTTTGCCGTGTTAGCCAGGATGGTCTCGATCTTCTGACCTCGTGATCCGCCCACCTCGGCCTCCCAAAGTGCTGGGATTACAGGCATGAGCCACCACGCCCAGCCCGAATATTAAAATAAAATATGTACGTCTTATTTCTCACAAAAATGTCTTATAAATCTCATCTTACTTTTCACAAAAGAAAAACACTAAGCTGAAATCTTTCCTTAGAGAAAACACCATGACATGTAATATGTTTGAAACCACAGGCAAAACCTGTAGAGTTGACAGCTGTTATTATCACTGTATATGTGATCGCAGGGAAGACTACTGCCCAAGTAACCACTAGATATAATTTGGTTCACAATTAACCTAAGCATATCCTAAATGGAAATATAAAAAATGATTTCCTTACCAGGGGCTGTTGGTTTTTCACCAAACAAACAATCCTCATTGCTTCCTCACTCTCAGGGATATTATCTGGCAGCGGAGGGAGAAGGGGTTCAAAATCTTTCTGAGCTATCGTGTCATGGGCACTGAGCAAGGCCTGGGCACAGGGAAGGAAAAGGTGAGCAGATGTCACACATGGGCCAAGGCCCTCTAGAAGATAGTGACTCAATACTAAGACACAACAACAACAACAAACATCAATACAGACATGCCAGACACAGTGCAAAGCATTTTATATGAATTAATCCAATCCTCACAATAATTCTATGAGGCAGGTACATTAATTGTCCTCAATTTGCAGATAAGGAAATAAGGCACAGAGAGGTTAAGCAATGCACAATACACTCTTTCATTTCTGCTAAAATGTATTATGCCACGACATTCTTATTTCCTGGCAGCCCATGTAATCTGTGATGCCCCTGTGGAGTTTGAACTACAAAATAACTTTTATAGTATTTTCCCTAATTAAGGTAGAATGAAGGGCAGTAATCAAAATATCTTGCTGGTTTAATTTGTTAGTAACACTCAAGCGCTCGTGGTACAGAATGAAAAGTTCGTATGATCAAGCTATGATCTTTGATCATAAGCTATGATCAAAGAGTTTCTTTGACTAGCCCATTAGGTTAAATTCTTTATTTCACGGGGTGGGGAAGCTGTCACTTTGCTGCCCTGAGATTGGTAGACAGAATTTAGTTGGAACTCAGAAAATTCTCTAAGTAGTGTGTGCCGTTGAGGATATTTGATGACTGGTGGTTGTGTTGTGAACTATAATTTCAGCACTCCAAATGCAGACATTCTCTTAAAGTTCTAATTTATTGATAAATTGGTCTCAAATCTCTAAGTACTAAGAGATAGGTTTCTGTTCTGCAATCAAATGTTCTTCATAAACCCTCTCACCGGGATAATCATCATTATACTGTATATTCTAAATACCTTCACACACATTATCTAAAACTTAAAATAGTCTCACTTTGGAAAGGAAGCATGAAGGTATTTCTCTAAAACTAGAATGTTCCCTGTTTGCTACCCAAGATTTTTAGATGGGCAATAGCTTTGTAGGGGAAACAAAACACCATGGAAAGTTCTGGATGCCTCCTCATAAACACAGCAGGCTTGGCTGCATGATTGACAACACTGAGCTAGTCACATCTGAGTCCCACATATTTAAGTACAATCTGTTGGTCAGTCCCCATGTGCAGTAATAGAACATTATTCAGAGAGAACATTTTCCATCACATATATTTCTCCTTCCCAACTTTGTCTATGTGCCAGATGGGGACGTCTTTTCTATTTTAGCAGGCACTTGCCTTAAAGTGTGGAGCCTGGAGCATTTGTCTCAGCTCTTGGATCTCAGGGGAAGTAGGGGTTTCACGTAATAACTCCACTACCTGGTTCATGGAAAAACATACATTATGAAATTTTTTAAAAAATCTTTATCACCTACGTAACCTCACCCTGGCTGGATAACATATATACTGACTAACATGATATTGACCTTTAAAAAGTTATTATTGGAGCCTTCTTTTTCATCTTTAAAGCCATCCATTAAAGCCTACCATCCTTCTTTATTCATTAAAATTGCTACTTTAATATAACAAATAGAATTCAAGATTTGAGATGGATCTAAACCCAATGCCCCAGTCCTGGCACATAGGCATGGAGGATGTACCAATTTGGTAATAGCATATGAACCAAGGCATTTTTCCTCTAGTGCCTCTAAAATATAATAGCTGTTTGCTGATGTCAATGCTTTGCAGGCTTATGAAGCTGTATGAGTTTCTCTAGGAACGTACCTGGAGAACTCAAAGAGCTTAATCCCATGGGATGCTCCATTCTTCAAATAGAAAATGGGAATCATAATTTATCTTTTAGAGTATCAGTTGATTAGCAGTTTTAATACTTGTTACAATAAAAAGTGCTAAGCAGAAAAAAATTCTGATCTCTCTGCTGTGGTTTAGGCGTAGACCTGCTTTCAGAGGACATAAGACCTTTCAAGACTTTAGTCAGCCCCATTACCTACAGTCAAATGAAAACAAGCAGTTTACAAAGGTTTACCTCCATTCACTGGGATTTCAACTGAATAAAATATTATATACGTGTTTTCCTGTGGACAACTGAGAACAATTTGAGTTGTTGATTACTGGAATTGAGAGTAGAAGTTTTTTCTTTCTTTTTTGCTGTTTCTTTTAATATGGTTTGGGCAATAAATAATAAAATCGATTATATCTATTCATTCACTTGGCAAACATTTACTAACACTACTATGTGCTGGGTGCTGTTTTAGGTGTTGTGAAAACAGTAGCGGCTGACAAAAATCTCCATCTCACGGAATTTACACTCTAGGGAGGAGACACAGATAACAAATGAAAATGTAAGTAAAATAGTTTTGTTTGATGGTGACAAGTGTTAAGAAGAAAAATAAACCAGGGAAGGTGGCTAGGGAGTGCTAAGAGGGGATGCAGTTTTAGATAGGTGACCAGGAAAAGCTTCACTGAGAAGGTGGCATTTGAGTGGAGACTGGAAGGAGATGAGGGACAAATCAGGTGGATACCTGGGCAAGAGCTTTGCTGACATAGGGAATGGCGAGTGCAAAGGGCCCCAGGCAGAAGCATGTCTGATGATTTTTTTTTTTTTTTTTTTTTTTTTTGAGACACAGTCTCACTCTGTCACCCAGGTTGGAGTGCGGTGGTGTGATCTCAGCTCACTGCAACCTCCACCTCCTGGGTTCAAGCCATTCTCATGCCTCCCAAGTAGCTGGGATTACAGGCATGCACCACAACGTCCAGTTAATTTTTGTTGTTGTTGTTGTATTTTTAGGAGAGATGGGGTTTTGCTATGTTGGCCAGGCTGGTCTTGAACTCCTGGGCTCAAGTGATCTGCCTGCCTCAGGCTCCCAAAGTGCTGGGATTATAGGCATGAGCTACCGCACCTAGCCCGATGAATTTAAACAACAACAAGGAGTCAAGGTGGCTGGAGAAGAGTGAATGGGGAAAGCATTAAGTGTGAAGTCAAAGAGGTAACAGCAGCTTGATAGTGTTTGGCTATGTAAGAACTTTGGTGTTTAGGCTAGGCATGGTGGCTCACACCTGTAATCTCAGCACTTTGGGAGGCCAAGCCGGGTGGATGGCTTAGGGTCAGGAGTTCGAGACCATCCTGGCCAACACAGTGAAACCCTGTGTTTACCAAAAGTTAGCCAGGCATAGTGGGTTTCTGTAGTCCTAGCTACTTGGGAGGCTGAGGTAGGAGAATCGCTTGAACCCAGGAGGCAGAGGTTGCAGCGAGCTGAGATCTTGCCACTGCACTCCAGCCTAAGCAACAGAGCAAGACTCTGGGAAAAAAAAAAAAAAAAATCTTTGGTGTTTACTCTGAGATGGGAAGTCATTTGAAGGGTTTGGGTGTTAGTGAGGAAGTGACATGATTTGGCTTGCTTTCAAAGAGGATATGTTTGGTTGCTGCATTGAGAGTAGACTATAGGGGAGCAAGAGTGGACACCGGAGACCAGGCAGGAGGCGATTTTGCAATTCTCTATGTAAGAGATGATGATGATGGTATGGAGTGGTGAGATCCTGGATATATTTTGGTGAGATCCTGGATATATTTTGAAAGTAGAGCTGAGAGGATTTGCTATCTGATTGGGTGTGAGGTATCAGAGAAAGAGAGTCAAAATGACCCCTAAGATTCTGGCCTGAGCACTGCAAGAACACAGGTGTCATTTCTGAGATAGAAAAGCCTCCCAGAAGAGTGGGTGGGGGTGATTGGCAGGTGAGGAAGATCGGGAGCTCAGTTTGGAACATGTGAACTTGGAGGAGTCCATTAGACATCCAAGTAAGATGGAGAGGAGGCAGTTGGATATTTGAGACTGGAATTTGGGGGGAAATCTCCAGGCTAGAGATGTAAATCTGAGAATTATTACTATAACAGTACCCTGTTTCTGTAGGGTAAATAGAGTACAAGATTTAGGAACAAAGAAAGAAATGGACACATGCTAAAAATGATGTAGGTGGTGGTGGTGGGGAAGTGTTTTAATTTGGGGAGATATCCAGCCAGTTCTTCCTTATATTAAAGTTCAATTAAAAACATTTATTAGGTCAGGCGTGGTGGCTCACATCTGTAATCTCAGCACTTTGGGAGGCCAAGGCGGGTGGATCACGAGGTCAGGAGTTCGAGACTAGCCTGGCCAAGATGGTGAAACCCCGTCTCTACTAAAAATACAAAAATTAGCCAGATGCAGTGGTGGGCACCTGTAATCCCAGTTACTGGGGAGGCTGAGGCAGGAGAATAGCTTGAACCCGGGAGGCGGAGGTTGCAGTGAGCCAAGATTGCTGCACTCTAGCCTGGGTGACAGAGCAAGACTCCGTCTCAAAAAAAATTATCAGATTATTTTATTTAATTTATTTATTATTTATTATTTATTTATTTTATTAAAAAATATTAAATTATTTTATAGTCATCAATAAAACTTTTCCTTAGAACCTTTAATTTATTGGAACTAGCAATGCGGGTAAAATGGCACCACATCAGGGCTCTACTATTCTGTGGAATAAAACCTCCTTACCTCATAGGATAACGCCTGTGCATGGGGTGTGGCAGGAAGTAGTTTCTTTTCTTTAAACTCCTGGAGGCAGTCATAAATCTGCAGGACAAGGGAGGGGGAATTGATACTGATAATACGACTGTTGCCATTTTGGATTGAAGACTCTGAAAGGGAAGAAACACCCCAGGCAACTGCACCAACAGCCGAACTGCATGGTGTGTGTTGGTGTTTAGTAAGTTGTGCCTCTAGTTGCCAAAGATAAATGAACTCGAATTTGGTGGCCCCAATGCTTCAAAGGCTTAATTATTGGCTGCTACTGGGAAACTGATCTTCCCCAAGCATTTCAGTAATAAAAAGAAATTCAGGCCAGGCTCACGCTTGTAATCCCAGCACGTTGGGAGGCTGAGGTGGGCGGATCACTTGAGGTCAGGAGTTTGAGACAGCCTGGCTGTTATGGTGAAATGCCGTCTCTACTAAAAATACAAAAATTAGTTGGGTGTAGTGGTGGGCACCTGTAATTCCAGCTGCTTGGGAGGCTGAGGCCGGAGAATCGCTTGAACCTGGGAGGCAGAGGTTGCAGTGAGCTGAGATCGTGCCACTGCACTCCAGCCTGGACGACAGAGTAAGACTCTGTCTTAACAACAAAAAAGTAGAAATTCAAACTTTTACTTTTGTTAAACGGAGTGAGGGTAGGGTGTCCAGGGCTGAAACCAATAGGGATTTATAGATGATGCATAAAGGAACATCTTAAAGCAGGGGCTCTTTGGGACCAGACACCTGTGAGGACCCCTGTGTTGGGCACCTGTGCAGCATGTGAGCTGCATGGCTCAGGGCCACCGAAGATTCTGAATAAGAGGCAGGTGTGCTACATGTGCGTCTCTGTACTTCACTTTGCTCTTTGGGCAAAGTTTCCCATTCCTCTCCTAATTCTCCATACACGTTCATTTTTTAAAAATTCCAACTTCATCTCTGCAGACCCTTGGTAGTTTTTTTCCACACCAAGATCTAGGGTTGAGTTGAGGACACCAAAGCCTGCTGAGCTCTGCAGTGCAGCCCTTGATCTTATTTTAGGAATTGAGTTTCTCTTACAGATGAAGAAATAAGGCCCAAGGGGCCAGCTGAGCCCCCAGCCTTTTCTATCCAGATCTGTGATAATGCTGATTCCCTGCTGTATCTCAGGGCCCGCACTCAAGTTTACCTGGAAGTGATGAAGGCTGATTGGATGACTCACCAAGGGCCTAGCAGTGGTGAGCAAGGACAATGCCCACCATGAAATTAAAACTCCTATCTTAGCTGATCCTGTGGGAAAATGCCTGATAGAAATCAGGTGTTTTATAACAAGTGCTGTGAAGAGTACTTCTTTGTTCATGCCAAAGATGTTGCCACTTTTATTGTATAATACTAACATGCATTATAAGACGGACCACATTTCACACTTAAGTGAAGGAAATACCCACATCCCAAAAAATAACTTCAAAAGGATCTTTCTTAATAACATTTGTTCAGAACAGCAAAATTATAGTAGTAGCATCTACTATCTATTTTTCTACTGTCTACTAGATGCTATTGTATAGTGCATGGAATTTTAGCCAAATTAAAAAAAGAATAAACTTTATTTTATTTAATTAAGTTATTTATTTATTTATTTATTTATTTATTTATTTATTTATTTTGAGATGGAGTCTCCCTCTGTCACCCAGGCTGGAGTGGGGTGGCTCAATTTCGGCTCACTGCAACCTCTGCCTCCCAGGTTCAAGTGATTCTCATGCCTCAGCCTCCAGAGTAGCTGGGATTACAGGTGCATGCCACTGCATCTGGCTAATGTTTTGTATTTTTAGTAGAAACAGGGTTTTACCATGTTGGCCAGGCTGGTCTCAGGTGATCCACCTGCCTCAGCCTCCCAAAATGTTGGGATTACAGGTGTGAGCCATCACACGGGGCCAGAAGAAATTTCTCAGAATAAGATATTTTAGCGTACCTAAACAGAACTGTAGATATCTTACTTTGTAACTTTAACAGATAAAGAGAAATAATTTTTAAAAGCATTTTGATGTATCCAGAGTTGCAGCAAGGACAAACGGTTGCAGCCAGCTGATACAGTGTTGCCAGTGACCATTGTGGTGGCTGTTTTGTGATTCCAGGGGGCCTCTGGGAGAAAAAGAGCTGTGGGGAGAAAAGGAAGCGGCTACCGTACTCTTCTCCACCTAAGTTAATTCCTTCCCAAGCTAAGAAGTTTGTGTAGCTCTTCTCTGAGAGTTGCCTTCTGAGAACTTTTTCCAAGTTGAAATTTCCTGCCAGTTGATAAGTGACATCATTGGGTAAGTAGTTGCTATGATCTGAACGTGTACTTCCAAAACGCACGTTAAAATCCTCAACCCCAGGTGATGATATGAAAAAGTAAGGCCAGCTGCAGTGGCTCATGCCTGTAATCCCAGCACTTTGGGAGGCTGAAACGGACGGATCACCTGAGCTCAGGAGTTTGAGACCAGCCTGGCCAACATGATGAAACCCCATCTCTATTAAAACTACAAAAATTAGCCGAGTATAGTGGTGGGTGCCTGTAATCCCAGCTACTCAGGAGGTTGAGGCAGGAGAATCGCTTGAACCCGGGAGGTGGAGGTTGCAGTGAGCTGAGGTCAGGCCACTGCATTCCAGCCTGGACAACAGTGTGAGACTCTGTCAGCCGGGCACGGTGGCTCACACCTGTAATCTCAGCACTTTGGGAGGCCAAGGCAGGCAGATCATGAGGTCAGGAGATCGAGACCATCCTGGCTAACATGGTGAAACCCCGTCTCTACTAAAAATACAAAAAATTAGCCAGGCGTGGTGGCGGGCACCTGTAGTCCCAGCTACTTGGGAGGCTGAGGCAGGAGAATGGCGTGAACCTGGGAGGTGGAGCTTGCAGTGAGCCAAGATTGCGCCACTGCACTCCAGCCTGGGCAACAGAGCGAGACTCTGTCTCAAAAAAGAAAAAAAAAAAAAAGGTAAGGTCTTTGGGAGCCGACAGCTCATCAGGATTCTGCCCTCATGAATATGGAATTAACGCCCTCATACAAGAGACCCCAGAGAACTGGCTAGCCCCTTCCACTATGTGAGGACACAGCAAGAAGTTACCATTTATGAACCAGAGAGGGAGCCCTCAAAAGACACTGAATCTGCTGCCGACTGGATTTTGGACTTCCTGGCCTCCTGAACTGTGAGATACCAATTTCTGTTGTTTATAAACTATTCAGCTATCCAGCCTGAATGGACTGAAACAGTCATTTTTATACACACTCCCCACAACCCCTTCAGCAAGCAAAGGCTTCCGAGCAAACAGCACTCACCTTTAGCAGAGCCTGAAGCCACGGCGAGTGGAGGAGATCATACAAGAGACACACTCCATTCACGTCTCTGCTGTAGAACAGACTCAGCTCTTGCAGCACAAGCCTCAGGATCTGGGAGAGGCCTAGGAAAGGAAGAGAGCAGAGATGGGGTGGCAGGTGCAGGTGTAAATGTGAAAGGCAACTCAAGACAGCTGGGGCATGCCATGGGGTCTCACCAGGAGTGGAAATGACACTTGATTTCAGACCAAAAGATCTGACTTCAAGCCCTGTTCCATCTCTTACTTTGTGAACATCACAAAGTCACACAACTATCCGAAACCCAGTTTCTTTGCCCAAGATGAGAAGGTGCTAGCTTTGTCACAGTGTTCTTAACATTGAGTAAAATAATAGATCGTGATGTGCAGATGTAAGACGTCATGAAAGGAAAATGATTGCTTTCCCCTCCCCCATCTTACCAGACTGTCATTTATCCCAAAATTATCTAGTTGTGTTCTGTATCCTCTTTCTCTAACTAAACATAAGAGTCATTTCATCCTCTCAAAAAATTCTTACTGAGAGTGATATTGAAAAATTCTAATTCCCAAGAGGTTTTTAATGCAAAGCTCAGTATTCTCCTGATTAAAGGGTCTAAACAGATTTTAGTGAATGTTCTATTTTTTTTTTTTTACAGTATTTTTATAGTGTTGTAGTGATATTTTGAATGTGAACATCTTAAGAAGTTCTAAGTTTTACATAAAACATTGTCGGGTAAGGGTAAAAAAGGTTTTGGATCCACCATGTCTGTTTATTTCCTTCCTGGCTTGAAATTTGCTCTTAAAGTTATCACTGTTAGGGCAGTAGTGCAACCAAAAACGTACAAGATCCTCATAGGGATCGCAGTAAGTCTGTCAGGATTCCTGCCTATTGATTTGATCACGTGTCAGAGGTGATACTACTTTCTGGTCTAGAAAAGGGGCCCTGGTGACACATACCATTCTGCGGATTGGTGGCTGTAGAAAGCTTCATGTCCTTCTTGTCTGGTGGATCTGCTCCTTTGTCTGACTGTATCATCCTCCCTGCCGGAGCTTCCAAAAGGAATTCAGGAGTAGGAAGCAGGTCAATACACGGCACACAGCTCACTCAGTCACACTGGCCACCAGCTCTCAGCACACTGGAATATATTTTCAACAGCATTTCCTCAGAAGCCAGGCCCTGTGCGACACATTGGGATACACATCAAATGAAACACAGTCTTTCCCTGTGGTGCCTACTCTTAACCATCACCAGCAGCGTGGAAGAGAAAATGACTATTGCATAAAATGCTCCCCCTAACTCCATGTTTTAAAACATTTTTTTAGCCTTTGACAAGAATTGATTTCCTGGAAACCATCCCTACCCATTTTTAAAAAATAAATGACAACTATTATATTTATTTATCTTCCACCTCTTTACCCAGTTGACTTTACCTAGAGCTCAGAAAAGTCTTCCGTGGACCAGCTGCACTCAGGTACCCCAATTTCCTCTCATTGCACCTTATAGTTCTTCATAGAAGAACTAGCTGGTCTGGTCACAATTGCATGAATTATGGGTTATTACTGAGGCACACTCTTAGAATTTAGAGACAACACTGTAATGATCTGTTTTCTTGTTTTGTTTGATTGTATTTCTAGAGTGTTTTCCTGGCTCAATCCTACAATCTGTATAGAGTCTAGACAGTTTTCTTTTTCCTTTTTTTTTTTTTTTTTTTTTTTTTTTTTTTTTTTTGAGACAGGGTCTCACTCTGTTGCTCAGGCTGGAGTGCAGTGATCATGGCTCATATCATGCACCCTTGACCTCTTAGTTTCAAACGATCCTCCCACCTCAGCCTCTCGAGTATCTGGGACCACAGGTATGTGCCACCACACCCAGCTAATTTTTAACTTCTTGTAGAGATGGGGTCTCACTATGTTGCCCAGGCTGGTCTCCAACTTCTGGGCAATCTTCCCACCTTGACTTCTCTCAGTGCTGGGATTATAGGTGTGAGCCATCACACCTGGCCTAGACAGTTTTCTTAACCCTATCAGATTTAATACCAGTCTTTGAAAATTAGTTTGAAATGTTTATTTTAAGGTTTATTTTTGATATTGCTTTAGGTAGATTTAGTTTCAAGAAGTAGAAACCCAAAATAATTTTGGCTTAGCAGAGTATTTTATAGTCTTGTTCATGTGAAAGTTCAGAGACAGAGAGAATGCAGGACTAATAGGGCAGCCTTGCTCCATGAAGTTCTCAGGGAATAGGTTCCTTCCAGCTCACTGCTCTGCCACCCTAGGATGTAGTATGGTTCTGTCTACCTGCTCCAAGATGGCAGCTGCAGCTGCAGCCATCACATCTACATTTCAGCCAGCAGGATAGGAGAGGAAGGGATTAAGAAAACACAGGCAAAGAAAACATGCCTACTGCTCTTGAAGCAAAGTTTTCTACAAGTTGCCCTACACAATGAAGAATCGCCTCATGCCTTGTATAACTTTCAAATGTCCCACTGAACTTTCATGTCACTGAAAAACAAAAAAAAAACCCTGTAGTTATCTGAATCTAGACACAAACTTTTCTTTACATGTAAACACAAGACATTTTTGCACAGGTTTAATACACAATGGGGAGTAGGGTATTGAGGCAGGGAAGGCGAAAAAGCCAGTAATAGGTTGTTACCAAGAAGTAACCACTGTGGGCAACTAGAGCCTAATCCCACGGGGGAACACGGGCCAAGGGAGTGAGGGTATTTATACACCAATGGCAACAGGAGGGTTCTTATACACCAATGGCAAATTTGGTGTATAAATACCCTCACTCCCTTGGGCCCTGTTGAGAGCCAACAGGTTGAGACCTCTTCCCAGAGAGCATTATTTCTGGCTCTTCCAGCATGCAACATGCATACCTTCAGAGGGGCTTGGAGGGGCTAGCAGCTGGAGTGGGCCCAGAGTGCACCAAAATGGTAACCACCAAGGGGTATGCGGTAGGGGTAGGGACCAACAACATTGTTAGAGTAGCACGATAAAGAATAAATTAAGGTTTTTGTTATAAAAGGAACTCTTCAAATTAGTTGTTAAAGACTGGAGTATTGACTCTGATAGGGTTGAGAACCACTGTCTAGAATCTAGACAGATTGTGGGTTGAAGCCAGGAAGGCTATCTAAAAGAAGAAAAGATTATTACTATTTTGACTCTAAATTCTAAGGCAGTGAGAAGAGCAACACAGAAAGCTGTCCCGGCATTTCAGACAACCTTCCCGTACACATTCCTTTCCAATCCTCCTGAAGTCTTCCAGTTTGCTGGGTTCTACCAAAGCTTGACATCATTATGCTTTTGACTTGCCCTCCATCACCTACCCTGCCCACTTGCAACTGAGTCCGATTAAACCATGCATTTTCCTCTGTTCTGCGTTTTCACCTCTATTGAATCATTTAGCATCACAGTTGCAAATCTGACTCATCTTCCTCCCTGGAGGGGAGCACTTCCAGGGTAGAAAATTGAAAAGGGAGACGGAGTGCCTGCCAGAGAGCAGACAAAAGTCAGCGTAGACAGATGAGGCTGACACTCAGGCTGACTCCTACAATTGGTTCCCCTCCAGCATCACACAAATCACACGTCCTTGGTGAAGCAGTGCAGATTAAACAAGCCAACTGTTGTTTAAAGTGGACCACATTTCTATCATATTTAATGCCCGAATGACTGTGCTGAGCTAGGCCTACCCATTCGGCAGTTGGGGGCATGCACGAGAGACTACAAATTTCTGAGATGAATTTATTGTGAGGGAGCTTTACGGATAGACTGTGCTTCACAGATAGGCGGTGGTTTCTTGAGTGAATGCAATAGTTAAAATAGCTTCTAATAAATCTAGAGCCAACTTCAGGGTTACCTAGATAACTAATTCATATATTCTAAAAGGCTCGTTTTGACCTAAAGTTTCTCAGCCAGAGGCAAAAACAGTAATTACACTAATCTACAACTTATGTAAATTCTAAAAACTGTGCTTGCCTGGTCATCTTCAGGTTCCTATGACAAATTTACTGTGGACTGAAGGTTGTGTCCCCACCCCCAATTCAGATGTTGAAGCCCTAATCCCCATCGTTGATGGTATTTGAAGATGAGGCCTTCGGGAGGTAACTGGGTTTAGTTAAGGTCATGAGGTAGAGGCCCCGTGATGTCATTAGTGTCTGTGTAAGAGCCATCAGAGTTCACGTGTTCTCTCTCTCCCTGCCAGGTGATGGCACAGTGAGAATCCGGCCATCTGAAAGCCAGGAAGAGAACCCTCGCAAAAACCCAACCATGCTGGCACCCCGATCTTCAACTTCCAGCCTGCAGAACTGTATGAGAAAATACATTTCTGTTGTTTAAGCCACTGTCTGTGGTATTTTGTTATGGCAGCCAAAGACAAGACAAAACTCCTAGAAAAAAACTTCCAGAAAATGATTTTCCCTCCCTCCAGGTAGCTAAGAAAACAGTTGCAACTTCTTTCCCTCATAGCACTTCTCATTTTGCCAGTTATCATATCCATTGGCTCACTTAGTGTCTGTCTCCTGCAGATATACTGTCTGCAGGGGGCCTGGGGAGCAGAGCTGTTGCTTAAAATCTTGTTCATGCCGCAGCTTCACCTGCAGCAGTGCTTGGGCCATAGCAAGCACTTGGTATGTTCAGTTGTTGTTGGGAAGGGGTAGAACAAGGAGAGGCCAAGATCCAGAAGTAAAAGGCTGACACCTCCCTCAAGGCAGTGGCCAGCAGCTGGAACTTCAATCCTGATGTGGGAGGCAGCTGAACTCCAGAGGCCTGTGCCCTCTCTTCCTTTCCTCCCTGGCCTGGTATCGTGACTTAAACCTCTTTCCCTGTCAAACTTTAAAACTGGGGGCAGAAGGGGATCTTAGAGATAACCAAATGCAAAACCTTTGTTTTACAGATAAGGAAACTGACATTCAAAGAGGTATTCAGTAGAGTTAACAAGCAGTAAAATCAAGTTTTCCTCTTTTGTTTCCCTAGTCCTGAAAGATGCGGATGCCTCATAAAAGACTTGCCTTCCTTTCCATGACTTCTGCACCAGATTTGTCAGCTGAAACTTACCTAGTTCTGCTATCTTGAGAGTGAGAATTCTTGATTGATTCTGCAAAGAAGTAAGCACCCCACCACATGCAATTCTGGACTGAGTACAGAGAGGATAGCCAGTTCTTGACTCAGAAGATGCATTAGTGTGACTGACTCCTAAGGAATTTGTCCTAAATCTTGTTTTAAAAATCAGTATTTCCATTAGCTTTTAAAAACGTACTATGAAATGCCACAACCCCTTACCCTTATTATGCTTGTTTTTCAAAATAATGCTTTTTACTAGACAAACCCTAAAAAAGCACTTGAAAACGTAATGATGAGAAATGGCCCCTACAAAAATAGCTGGCTTCCTCTGGGTCCAAATGCTGTTGATTAGGACCATGGCAAATGCCCACTGTACTCAATCTTCCTGACAACTCATTATTCCATACTTAAGAAATGGCTTCTCAAAGCAAAACCTGCTCTTTCAAGATCATAAAATTCCCCGTATCATTTGAGTTACAATGAAACTAAGCCATTTGAGTTAGATTACCCAGATTTATATCTTTAGCTATTAAAAACTGACAGGCAAGCTAGGCAGTTACAGGATACATCTTCTGGTAACTGAGGATTATTTGCCAAGGTCTCTTACCTGCAAGACTGTAAACATGCAATGTTGCTCCTATCCAGACAAAAGCGTTAGTAGAAGATACTAGTGGCCTGTTGGCTGCCAAAGTCACCTCACTGCTCCCAATAAAACCTCTGCACATCCTCTTTGATGTAATCCACAGATGCCTAACCCAGCCTAACAACTAAATTACTCACAAGCCTTTCCTGCCACCAATCTTCTTAAGTATTCCTTGAACTGAAGTCTAATTTATATCATTTTCAAACCTACATTCTAGTATTTTCTCTCAAATTTCTAACACACAGTTAACAGCAGAAAACACTAATATTTTTGTTGATTATTTCAAGATGACAGACATTCCACAAGAAAAGATAGCATTTTTAATGAAAGAAAAAAAATGTGGCGGGACCAGAAATAATCCTACGATCCTTATTAAATCTCTCATGTTATGGTGAGAAAACAACTGAAGACTCTTCGGCTAATAACAGAAGCCCATCAAAAACAGTACCTTCTGGTCAATCCCCTCCTAAGCCACTGTTCTGAACCTAACAAATAGCGTTTTCGATCTCAGATAGGAGCTACTTCTTTATCTGAAAACTTAATACTGCAGGGAGTGCTCAGTGGGAAGAGCATTTGGAAGGGGATATTGCAGAAAGGAGAGGAAGGTATTGCTGACAGCAAGGCAAAAGGTAGAGACCAAATGGCAATTATCAGAGGGTCATCAGCCCTTGTACCCACATGAAACACATGGCTTTCCTTCTCTCTCCATCATAGATGAAAGCACAAGCTGGGAATGTGATACATTTGTGTTTTGAGTACAGCATATTTTGTGAAAAGCACTTGTTTCAATACGATTTTCATTTTTAACTCACTTTTAAGAACTTTCAATACATAACCAGCTATGAAATGACATCTCTGTCAGCTGTAGTAGCAAAAAGCACTGGACTTCTAGAGAAGTAGGGAGTAGGGAAGTTCTGGGCTGGAGTCCCAGCTCTGGCAGTGAGCAAATCTTGGTCACTGCTTGTCTGAAAAATGGGGGGAAATGGGGATAACACCTGTGTCCTTGGGCTGCTGTGAGCATTCATCACGCATCTGAATGATCATTGTAAACTGCTGCAGGAGTGCTGGGGACTTCTATTTACAAACATTGGCCTGGAGATTTAGGGTTTTTCTTCCAATACACTTCAAAATTTATAATTTTAATATGCTATCTGAAAAGCATATAGTAGGAAGAATCCAAAGTAACCGAACAATTTCATCTGTAAAAGGATGAATTGTAACACGGCTTTTCCTAGAACGGAGACAGCCTATCATCATTGGAAAACTTCACAGTGGGTCAATTTGTCTCAAAGTTTTTGTTTGTCCATTTCCACATATTATCCACCCCTGCCCAGAGTCAGATATTCTGTAAATTTGTCTTTACCAGCCAAATGTGGTTATTTACGTGTTTGTTCAGAAACTCAAAACAATCTCCAATGTAAATGCAAAGTATTTAACATAAACGGATCTTTAAGGGTTGGTCCCCTTCCAACAGTGGACAGGCACATTCTGGTAGAGGCAGCAGCAAGATGGAAAGGCCTCTTGAGAAAACATTACAACTAGGAGATAATATCTAACGTTTCTAACCAGAATTTTAAAGCCTCACCTTCCCTTCCCTCAATCTGTTTAGGAGGAAAAAAAAATAAAGAGTAACCATCAAAATATGCTTTTTATTCAAAGAAATAATAGATTTCTTTTGAGACCCATGTCCTTGGGTTATTGGGATCAGAAAGTTAATTTGCTCTTTGCTAGAAAGGGTGCTATAACTATTGGTTTACGTTTATTTTAAAGACAGAGATTTCTAAAACCGAAGAGGGACTTCTCAGGTCAATATTTAGAGGCATGGATTATAATGTGGGCTACAGAAATACTAAGTGTGGGTTTCCTTTCATTTTTTAGGCTGCCCTGTTCATTTCTTCTATAATCATAAAACAACCACATAAAGATGAATGCCTTTTATTACGAAAATTGCTGTTACATTACAGCCAACATTCCAAAACAGTATTTTAATAAACACTTGTCTTGATTATAAAGTAGAGCAAAAACCATGATCCTTTTCCAAAAGTAATTATCATCTCAGTCACTTAACATAAATCAGGACACTCTGTATGCTCACCACGGTGTAGGAGATGAGATGAGGAAGAGCACCTATGTTATTCAAAACAGCTACTAGTGTTACTTATACAGTATAAACCAACAACTTACAATAGGGCATTTTTTAAAAAGCAAAACACTGAAATGTTGAGGTGCCACAATACTTTTGAGGTGGAAAAAGCCAAAGCTTGTTTCCTTTTTTCTTCCCATCCTGAGTTCAGTGTGAGGTATAGGGAAGAACAACACCAGGCTGGGGATCGATGCAGTTTTTTGCTTATTTTCCAACTGTTAGTCCTGCTCGAAAACACAGCCTGCATGCAAAACCTCCTCAGGCTGCCATTTACAGGCCTCGGAATACAGCGTTTGTGCATGGACAAATGAGGTTCCTAGCAGCTCAGAGTTGGTGTCTGAATTCCAGTGTACTCACTCTCTGTAGCGTGATAAAGAAACCAAAAACAAAATTCCTATGCTCTTTTTAGTCAAGAGGCAGACGACTCCTATTTGGATGCATTCCACATTTCGGGGACAGGATGTGGTAGTTTTGCACAGAACCTCTCCCATAAAGAAAAAGCTTAGAAAAAGTTACAACTGCAGTTTAAAAGCTCCTTTCTCCCCTCCCTTGGCAAAGAAACATGATGCACACATGACTGGAAGGGACTCAGGAAGGCAGAGTGTGGTCACTATAGTTTCAAGTACGATCTGGTTCTTGCAAAGGGATCGGGGTAACTGCAGGTGGATTCAGGCAAACCAGAAATTCAAAAATATCCATCAACTTCTTTAATATAAGAAGCTCTACTGGAAGCTTTTCTTACAACTTCACGTAGCTGACATACCCTTTACTGGAGGAAGGGATATCCTCTTCTTTTTTCAAATAGCAGATGAATGGTATTTTTAGAACTTATCATAGGCCAAGAACTGGTCTAATCTGATTTTTTACCTCCTTTTCAATCCTCCCTTTAAACTATACAGTCCTTTTATCTTGGCTCAGGGCTCTTATTATTAGTAAGGCTCATTCTAACAACCTAAATAACACAAAGTCCTTTCCAATTTCAACACTGTTCTTTTTTGCCACTACAGGAAGACTCCAGATGGTGTTATAACACTCTGTAGTAGATAATCCAGTTTTCAAGCTGTTATGCAGCCTAGTTAAGCTTCTCACGCTGAATCTGGTAGTAACATGCCTGGAAAAAAGTTCAAAACAATTTCAAACTCACTTTTAAAGAAATTACATAAAGAGAGCAATGCATATGGGACTAAAGAAACAAAATCCCTTATGAACAAATTCAGTTGATGGCCCAACAGATTTAACCAATTTCACTTTTCCCGTTCCCTTCTAGTTCCCCTATATAGTGGCTGTCTTTTGCCTACTTGTAATTAGTATAGACAAAATTTTTTCATTTCCCATCTTATTCTAAAACAAAGAAAGTTTTTTTTTACAAGCTATCTAACATTCTTCACCAAGCAGAGACACCACAATTTGCCGTTATTGATTGGACATTTAGAGTATACCAATCATTAAAAGGTACAACTCTAATTAGAATCACCTAGTATGATTAATAAATATACAGATTAAGCATCACTGCAGACCTGGGGAGTCATAACTTTCAGGAACGCATTTTTAAGAAGCACCCTGAATGATAAGTTTCCAGGTATGGGAATTACTCATACCCCAGTGAATAGCACATCCAGATAACATGGAACATTTTCCATTCTTTAATTTCTTAGGCTAAATCCCCAGGAGTAGAACCACTGAGTCAAACTCCACATTTTTTAATGTTGTTTATATCTATGTTAGTAACAATTGCTTTCCAAAATGGGCTACTTACCCCATTATCACCAATGTGGGAATAATAATGACATTACTATAACCCCACCAGTAACTTTAAAACATTCTTGCTAATTTAACAGCACAAAATGGTACCTTATTTAAATCTGCAGTACTATGATTTTCAGTGATGTTGAGTATTTTTCTACATGTAAACTTACTAGTTCAGTTTCTTCTTTGGTGATCTGTTGAGATACTCTTCATATAATGTAAACACTAATAATCAAAGTCATCGGTAGTCAATATTTTCCCCAGTTTCTCCCCTCTTTCAGTTTATTTAATAGAAATGTTAATGGTAGGCCGGGTGCAGTGGCTCACGCCTGTAATCCCAGCACTTTGGGAGACCAAGGCGGGCAGATCATCTGAATTCAGGAGTTCGTGACCAGTCTGGCCAACCTGGTGAAACCCCATCTCTACTAAAAATACAAAAATTAGCCAGGCGTGATGGCGGGCACTTGTAATCCCAACTACTCGGGAGGCTGAGGTGGAGAATCACTTGAACCTGGGAAGTGGAGGTTGCAGTGAGTTGAGATCGCACCACTGCACTCCAGCCTGGGCGACAGAGTGAGACTCTGTCTCAAAAAAAAGAAGGATTAATGATATTTTAGTTGAAAAGTTTAAAAAGTTAACCCAGGTCAGAAACCTGACATTGAATTCTAGTTCTTTTTCTTATTTTAATTTACCTGTCTTTCCTTTTCTCTTCCTTTCTCTATATTTAAACCCCGAAGCATCTGTGATTTGCTATTCTACCCTCCCTCCAAAACTGCTAATAAGCTATCCAATACTTTGTTTTACCATTTGTTAAATAATTCCTCTTTTCCATTTTTGTGTTTGGTGTTTCCACTTTCATGTGAAGTTTTTATTATGATAGTGTTTATATGGGAGCTATCCATTCTATTTAGGTAATTGTGTATTCCTGTGACAGTCACATACTATTTTATTTTCATTATTATAATTTTATAAATTTTACTAACTGGAAGAGTAGGTCTATTCTTTCTCATTTTTCACAAGTGTTTTTGCACTTTCTATCTGCTGTTCCTTCAATAAACTTTAGAGTGATTTCTTCCAAATTCCAAGAAAAATCAAAGCGGGAAACAAATGACTTCTAACAATCTCTCCAGGCCATCCAGATCAAAGAAGCTCATTTGTAATCTATTGGTTACAGTAAATACAAGGCAAAGAAAGAAGATGGAATTCAAATTCATTATTTACATACTGCCTTCCGTGTTTTACCCTTGTTCCATTAAATAGCACTTCTGCTGGAAACTTTCTTGTACATTAAGAATCCTTTCTGTTTCTTTTTTAGAGTTACAATTATTTATATAAATGTAAGCATTTATAACAATTTGAATGATCAATTTCCAAGGAGGATTAGATAATGAAGAACTTGCTTTAGTATTTTGAGGAACAACTGGCTTATCCTACTTTAATATACTATACAATGTTTTAAAGTGTAGAACAAAATGTGCTCTAAAGGCATTTAAGGTTTGCATTAAACTTCTATACAAAAAAAAGTGGTTAATGGCATTTATAATATGGTAAATGAAAGACAGATATGAAGATAAAAAAGTATTAAATAATAACTACACTCACCTTCAAGGTGGTGAACATTATACCCTGTTCCCCATGCTGAAGATAGGGGTCCATTAGATCCTCAATGAGGTGTACCTCAGAGCCTAAATTCCTAATCCTGCCCCAAAGAGAAAAAGATGCTGAGTTATTTTCACCTACATGTCCATTCTCCTTCTGACCCTAGTTGATGGGAAAAAGAAAGAACAGCTCAATAAGAAGGTAATGCCACAGTGGAATGGGTTAATCAATGTTTTTCTAGTGGAAGAGCATACTCCTGTCATCAGTTCAGAAAATGCAAGCAGCAGACTTTTAAAAATAACGACTCACTAATAATGAAGTCAGAAAACAGTTACCTGGCCCGTAGCACCACATACAAGAAAACGGGAAACAAGTCATCCATGGACCACAAGAAGTCTTCCTGGAGTGATGCCAGGACACTCTGGGAGATCTCCTCGAAAGTCTGCTGGATGACCTTAAGTTTGTCTGATGGGGTAAATGTTGTGCTGTTATAGAAACAATGACAAAAAGATATCCTATCATTTTCTTAATAAAGACATTTGATCATGTTTTTTTGATAATATTCCCTCCTAGGGTTCACATGCCTTAACCTGGACACTTAGGCATTATGAGTCGTTGGAAAGAATGACTTTGTACTCCCATGGTGCTATGAGAAAAGTAGCCTCCAACTGTCCACGATTCATATATCGTTTCCTTTTACCCACGTGAAATCTCATTCTCCTAATATATGCTCTTTTCTGAATGAGAAGTTTGGTTCATTTCCCATTGGCTAAAGATGTGATTATGTGGATAAATTTCTGGAATGGCTCTCCACTCCTTTTGCAAATGCAAGGTCATTTTAGAGTAAAAGATAATCCAAGGGTCTCAAAAGAGCTTTTCTGATTTCCAGGTTGAGTTTGACACCATCAGCATATAAAGTGGGGATGCTTAAGGCTTAGGTAAAGATAAGACTGTATTAATAATATCTTAACAGACCAAGCACTACTTTGATTTGTGTGGCTTTTCAACAAATCAGAGATTACCTGATCTGCTGCAGACATTCTACTGCTGAGGCAAAACAAGCATCTTTTGTGGTTGGCAAAACCTGCAAAAAAGGGAGTGAAGGTCAAGGAGGAAAACCATTTTCTGCAACAACAAAAATAAATGATATTGATGTCAGAGTGCAGGTCTTTGGTAATAACAGATGCAAACACAAGCTTGGGTACTGTTCTATCAAAGTAAAATGAAAAAGTTTTGCTATTTCAAATCCTTCCCATTAGAGAAAAGCATCTTTGCTGAGGAAAAGAAAATTTACTATACCTTTTTACTCTCTCCAAGGATTGACAAGGTTGCTGGCCAAAATTTCCTATAATGGAATCCATAAATTGTTAATATAAGTTGTTACTTATGGTAGACAAATTCCCATAAAAATAGTTGACAGCTATATTGGCTTCCCTGTCCCCATTAAAAAGAACTGCTCCACAACAGGTTAAGTTTTTATAAACATTCCAGAAGTGATTTAAGAGTTTTTATCATCTCCCTAAGGGATGTGTCATTCTATATCCCAATAACCCTACACATTACAGAGATTACCAAACATTTTTCCTTCACTCAGTTTTATCTCATTTCTACTACTGAATTATTCCATTGAAAACAATTAAAGCACAACATTTTTAAAAAGCACAAAAATAAGAAAATACAAAAATTAGCTGGGTATGTTGACACAGGCCTGTAATCCTAGCTACTTAGGAGGCTGAGGCACAAGAATCACTTGAACCTGGGAGGCGGAGGTAGCAGCGAGCCAAGATTGAGCCACTGCACTCCAGCCAGGGCAACAAAGCGAGACTCTGTCTCAAAAAAAAAAAAGGCTTATTCACTTCTCTTGATAGCACAAACAGTGATTGGGGGAGGTGGAATCAGCTTTATCACTGCACTAGAAAGGAAACATAACCATTTAGTATTCCCTGGATAACAAGCAATAATGCCTTCTAATAAAAACAGTGGGGCTGGGCACAGTGGCTCACACCTATAATCCCAGCACGCTGGGAGGCTGAGGCAAGCAGATCACTTGAGGTAAAGGGTTCGAGACCAGCCTGGTCAACATGGCAAAACTCCATCTATACTAAAAATACAAAAATTAGCTGAGCGTGGTGCCTCGTGCCTGTAATCCCAGCGACTTGGGAGGCTGGGGCATGAGAATCGCTTGAATCTGGGAGGTGGAGGTTGCAGTGAGCTGAGATTGCACCATTGCACTCCTGCCTGCGTGACAGAGCGAAACTCTCTTTCAAAAAAAAAGCATTTCAAAAACTTTAACTTAAAAATTGCCAATGGGGAGGGAGGAGAGAAAAGAAGAGAAGGAAGAATGCCAAAGATACGTATTCTGCTCTAAAGAGCTATAAAATACCAGGCAAGATAGCTCATACTTACTATATATACACACACACTTACTATATATATTTATAAAAACATATATATTACTATATATATGAAAACATAATAAAAAACACATTCTGAAAAATCAGTAGGTTTCATACTCATCTCCAAATATTCTCAGAAATAAAGATTATTAACTATCACTTTTTCGTTAAGACGTATGCAAAAAAGTAAATAATTAGAAGCCATATATATAATTAGATATCAAAGTGCCAAATTTCCAACAATGCTGTTTGCATGTTAAATTAAAACGATTTGGTTGTGCTTATAACTACTACACTTACCTCTGCACCCCAAGAAAGCCCAGGAGAGCAATATCTGGCTGCTTATTTAGTCGAAGGACACATTCCCAGTAAATGTCTTCCTCGCGATCATTATCCAAAGCATAAAGCATAAACAGCGGTGGGTAAAGCCGAGGTAGCAGCACAGGAAGCAATAATCCAGAACTCGTTACTACATAACTACAAAATAATGGAGTGGGAGGAAAGAAGCATTTTTCATATTAAAATTGAATACAGAATCCAAGATACAGCTTCAGTTTCAAAAAGTCAAAAGTAGAGATGGGAAATTTTAAAGAAGTTACATTACTCTGCTCTTTACATGTGCAGTTGATATAAGGACATTACCTATAATTTTGTCTTAGAAGAAACTGTGAATTCTTTTCATGAATTAAAAATCTAACTGAAAACCTACATTGCTTCCATTTTGAGGCTGATTTCTCTGAGGTTATTCTAGGTCAGTGTGATGTTACTTCCTTTGCTAAGCAGTCTTTGTGCTCAGATCATCTGTGGTTGCTTTTTCCTGGGGTATGGCTAATGGTACTTGAGAGACCTAAGAGGGACCTCAGAGGGGACACCTACCCAGCTACATTTCTTTTTGTTTTTTGAGACAGGTCTCACTTTGTCACCCAGGCTGGAGCGCAATGGTGCAGTCACAGCTCACTGCAGCCTTCAACCTCCCTGGCCCAAGTGATCCTCTCATCTCAGCCTCCCAAGTAGCTCAGCCTGTAGGTGTGTGCCACCATGCCCTGCTAAATTTTTTATTTTTGTAGAGATGGGATCTCCCTATGTTGCCCAGGCTGCTCTTGAACTCCTGGGATCAAGCAATCCTCCCACCTCAGCCTCCCAAAGTATGGGATTACAGGTGTGAGCCACTGTGGCTGGCCCCAACCATACCATTTTAGAAATGAGGAAACAGACCTAGAGAACACACTTTCTCCCTGGGGCTCTTTGGGTAAGATCATCTAGTCCCCACTCCCTTTCTTCACTGTCCCCACCCAACTCCATTTACCCTGGCTCTGGTGATTCAGATCGGGAATCTGACTTCCCAGTGCAAAAAGACTTCCTTTCGGTTGGCAGAGGAGCAGAGAGAGGAATTGTGCTGCCTTCTTCAGGCAGTTCAGGAAATAAGAACCTAAGGAAGAATAAAAAATATAATTATACAATTATACCTCTAGGGGGGTTGAAAAGCATAAAAACACATTTCCATTAGCTATGAAAGCAAGCTTTATTATCAACTAAGTATTTTAGTTCCCTGAGAAAACCGATGTTTCTGACAGGATAAAATTAAGAATGCCACTAATGAATAATACCACTACAAAATCTTCACGTGCTATGATTTTCTTCTGTCTAGTTACTAAGGAATGGAGAATTCCGATCTGTATGAGATACGTGTTCCTTACTGGCAAATCTCATCTGAGGTCAATTTATATTAACTCTGAGCAGGACCACTATTCTAGAATATAAGCAAATACTGATGGAAACTAAATGTCCAACGTTAAGGGAAAAAGTGATTAATTACAGAAGATACAATGTAAAGTTTTATTTTATTTTTATAGATTCAGGGGGTACATATGCAGTTGTGTTGTATGGATATATCAGGTAGTGGTAAAGTCTGGGCTTCTAGTATCCCCATCACCTGAACAGTGAACACTGTATCCAATAAGAAAGTTTTCAACCCTCACCCTCCCACACACACTCCCCGCTTTTAGAGTCCCCAGTGTCTATTATTTCCCTCTGTACTCAATATAAAATTTAAAAATATGTTTTTAAAAGTTGTTGAAAATTAATTTTTCAAATGATCAAGGGGATAAATCGGTGAGGAATTTTTTTTCCTGAGCTTTGAGTTTTGCCATAGACTTTAACTCTGACTTCTTGTAGGTTAGTGGACTCTACCATAAATAAGTTTATTTTCTCTTATTTTTACAGACTTTAATTTTGGCCCTTTAAAGGCAATATGCAGTCTTCTCTATTGTTGTAGATTTACATCTTGCACCTCCATCTGACCTAATTATATAGTTGAAAAAACTAAAAAAGGTCAGGAAACTTATTTTCATTATACTCATCTAGCTAATGTCAGAGCTAGCCCAGGCTAGTGATCTTTTTAATAGATCACTTCTCCCTCAAAACCTGAAACATTTCCAAATGTTGAGGCAAACAATATACGGAAGTTCTGGGACAAATTTATAAACTTTTGTATAATTATCTCACTATAGTATTTACTTGTTGGCTTCAACTCAGTAAAAGATCTTATATCTCACAAGCTTAAATCTGTTTGCTGCCTGGAACTCTCTTTCCAAAGATGCTTACTGTCTCATTTAATTGCCTTCTTCGAAGTCTCTGCTCAAATACCACCACTGTATTAGTCAGCCTGCTCTGACCTTCTCTTTAAAATAATAGCATCTCACGTCTAGTACTCTTTCCCTTTATTTTTCTCTACAGCGCTAATCACTATCTGACATACTGCATATGTTTTTTATGTTGACTCTTTTCCCCCATTAGAATGTAAGCTCCATGACAGCAAAGATTTTCTTTGTTCACTGATAAATCCCTTGAGAGCCTAGAATGATCGCTATTACATAGAAATGCTCCATAAATATTTGTCAATTTGTTAAACAAATGAATGTATGTGATACTGTTGCCAAAGGACAAGACACAAGAACTCAGGGACAAAACTTTATATTAAACTTTATCTACTCTGTGGTTGGGTTTTAGATACCTGATTTTGCCTAGAGACTGAATCCAAATAAGACGACTACTATACTTCATACCAAAATTGGAATTTAAAAACCCCAAACATTTATTTTAGCTTTCTGTTACACTTAATAAGACATAAAAATAAATAAATAACAATAGCTAAGGTTCATCTTTTTTATGTTTACAGCTTACGCATACATTTAAAACATGTTTTCTTTATTTAATATATTAAAGGACTGTGGCATAAAACTATTTTCTTGATGATTCAGGATGAAACTACCCAAGCATTGGTATAAAATAGTATTCCATAAGCTGCAGACTTTAGTGAAAAGCTCCCTTACCTCACCAGCTGGAAAATTCGCTTAAGATAGGACTTAATCTCCTTTACAGCCTCCTGCAATAACCTGCGGTTGGCTCCTACGCCCACGTATGTCATTCTATACACTGCAACCAGTGTCTCCACAAGCCTGCCCAGGGGGTGCAGAGGAGTGTCACAGGCCTGAGTAGGAAGAGAATCAATGAAGTCAGTCAATGTGCATTAACAGCAGAAACAATCCATCAACAAGAAACAACTTCATAAATGACAAACAATTGTCAAAATGTCAAGAGTCAATTTTGGGACCAGGAATATTCAAATACTTTAATTTTTTTGAAAGTACTGAGTCTACCCCAGTTATATGAACCTGGAGTTCCTAATCTTGATCAAAGAATCTCCTTAACATTTTGGGCAAACGGCTTTGGAAGTACTGATATGGAATACCACTAAAAGAAATACTCTGCTGGATGTGGTGGCTCATGCCTATAGTCCCAGCTACTAGGGAGGCTGAGGCAGGAGGACCGATTGAGCTCAGGAGTTTGAGGCCAGTCTGAGCAACACAGTGAGACCCCCCATCTCTTAAAAAAAAAAAAAAATTTTTTTTAAAAGATTCAAATATACTTTAAACTTCACAAAAATGATACAAAACGTTACCTTGGAGAAAACTAAACACTGACTGTTGATGATACTCTGAAAGAGTCATCCTTCAGTTCCCCTGACTTCTCAGAATACTCCTTCCTGCACTTCCCATCAATATATATCACACTTTAAATTGTAGCCGGTCTTTCAAGGTTTGGAAGGAAGCAAACAGCCTATCCAGGGGTGAGGGCAGCATGCTTTACTTACACAATCTCTAGTTTGCTAATGTTATTAACAAAAAGCAATTTTAAACTCTAATTTTATTTCTTAAGAAGCCCCTTGAATGCCTTAAAAAACTTAAATGTTCTATCATAGTAATGGGACAATCTTTAGGTAGAAATGTAATTAGATAGTACATTTATTGGTAGTTAGATAATTAACAAAAGAAATGCACAGGATGCAAAAACAAGATTAGAATAACATTAAGCTGTGAGTCTATCTGAATGATATATTGTGGTAGGTGAATCATTAATTCACAAGACCAGTGTAATTTTTACTCTAGTTTACCTTTATTAAATATTTCCTGATGTCATCATATTTCTCCACAGAGAAGGCACCAACATGCTGTGGAATGAATTCCAAACTCTCTAGTGTCTGAGTCTGTGAACGACTTAATATTTCTGGACTATAAAAGGGAAAGAAAAGGCTATTGTATTTCACATCAAGAAAGCAAGATACGTGTAAATTGTCACATGAAACACAATCAGTGGCTCCAGTCAAAGTGGAGCATCCAACACAGTACTAACCCCAACGAGCTCAGAAAGGATCATGATCCTGCTATTAGGTACTCGGTTTACATAACATTCATTCAGAAATCAGGTAGTGTTACTTTGTACCAACTACAATAAATTAATGAAGATTCTGCTCCAATCTAAACCATGGTGTTGGAAATAATATGACATTAGCTTGAAGATAAATGTGATATTAGCTTGAAGGTGACAGACCCGTTGGTGACAACAGAAAAATTGAATAAAAGGAATAAAAGAGGGAAGGGAGCAAAGGAAAAAGGGAAATAAGTCAAAGGGCAAAGGAAGAAATGAAAACGAGGTTAAGAAGCAAGGAGATAATGATACTCCAACAGGTGACAAGGTAAGCACATAACAGAAACTGGATGAAGTGGCTAAGAGAAAACACATGCTAGTAAACAACTGAAATTTTTGGTAATAGTATTCTATCATTAGATGACAACCAATGAGAAACTGAAAACTGTGCATAATCATTATTATTATATGATTTTAGATAAACAAATAAGATCTTTGTGGTAGCAATATAATTTTATATAAAAAGTTCATTCATTTTCACTTCTCAGAAACACCTAACCACAGTTAACCCAGGTGAACTGAAGGGCTAAAGTCTCAAGTCGAACTGACAGGCTGTACTAAGCTGACCATCTGTATCACGCACCAGGGCCATTCAATGGCTTTAATCAATTCTGGGAGTTTCCATTTCTTCTACTGATAGAGTAGAAGGTAACAATTATGAACTTCATGAATGAAATACTAAAATCAATTCCTATGTACCCCAAATATAGAAAAAAATCACTTCTTTCTACATTTAATTTCTTGAAACACACACACACGAATATCAAGCAAGCAAAAATTATACTATGGTTTACTTTAAATATCAATTTTGGGGATACTCAATTAGATAGAATCTAAACTAATCTCTCCAGGCTAGAACAACAATTAGTATTTGTTAGACTTGACTGTGAAACATTTCAAGTTCCTGAAGTATCTTTCAACCTCTGGAATTTAATTTCTATGTAATTATACTTTAATGTATTAAAATTATTTGAATATTGGTAATTTATTTAAACAATTTGGTAACTTTTAACAAACTAGAACATTTAATTATTCAGAACAAATATTTGCATTCTGAATACATGGATACTTGCCCAGTTTTTGTTCAATTCCTTTCAGAAAGCAACTGACATGTGGAAATGAAGACCAGCATAAAACTGATTTAAAAATTAACTGTAGGTAGTTACATGCACAGATTAAAGTATGCTCCTTGATATTTTAACAACGAAGGCACAGCTCAAACAAACCATTATCTAGAATTAAACTCAAGAAAGTCATAGTTAATTAGGAAGTTTTGCTGCAGGGATTAGTAGAATTTTTAGGTCCAAATGCTAAGCAATGCCTGTGGGAGCTACTGGTCAAGTTAAAGAAGAAAGGCAGATGAAGAAAAGCAGGAGAAAAGAAGAAAAAAAAAGAAAAGAAAAGGAAAAAGAAGGTGAAAAAGAGAAAATTTTAAAAAGGAGAAAAAGAGAGAAAAAGAGAGAGAAATGAACAAGTACATCTGTAACTTCTCTTTCAGCATTTCAAAAACGTTTTGCCACTTCCTTCTGGCTTCCAAGGTTTCTAATGAGAAATATGCAGTCATTTGAATTGCTGATTTCCCATTATTTTACTCTAGCTGCTTTCAAGATCTTTGTCCATGAATTTTAATATGTGTCTATACATGGTTATCTCTGGTTTTTCCCAAGATGGGATTTGTTCAGCTACTTGAATCTGTAGGTTTCACATCTTTTACTAAACTTGAGATGTTTTCAACCATTATTTCTTCACAAAATGTTCCATCCCTCATTCTTTCTTCTTGTCTTTTCTTTTTTCTTTTCTTTTTTTTTTTTTTTTTTGAGACGGAGTTTTGCTATTTTTGCCCAGGCTGGAGTGCAATGGCGCTATCTCAGCTCACTGCAACCTCTGCCTCTGAGTTCAAGTGATTCTCCTCCCTCAGCCTCCTAAGTAGCTGGGATTACAGGCACATGCCGCCACGCCTGGGCTAATTTTGTATTTTTAGTAGATACGGGGTTTCACTATGTTGGCCAGGCTGGTCTCGAACTCCTGACCTCAGGTGATCCGCCTGCCTCAGCCTCTCAAAGTGCTGGGATTACAGGTGTGTGCCACCATGCTCAGTCCATTCTTTCTCCTTTTCTTCTGGAATTCTAAGGAAACAAATTTAGACCCACAAGTCCCTGAGGCTGTGTTCACTTTTTTTTTTCTCATGTTTTTTCTCTCGGTTGTTTGGATTTGATAATCCATATTGATCTATCTTCAGGTTCACCGACTCTTCCATTGCCACCTCTATTCTGCCACTGAGTTCATACAGTAAGTTATTTTGGTTAGTGTAATTTTCAAACCCAAAATTTTGATTTGGCTCTTCTTTATATCTTCTGTTTCTTTGCTGATACATTTGTTCTAATATTTATTTCAAGGGTGTTTGCGATTGCACATCTGAGCATTTTATAATAGCTGCCTTAAAGTTCTTGTCAGACAACTTCAACATCTATGTCATCTGTTGATATTTATTGATTTTCTTTCCTGAAATAAATTGAGACTTTCATGGTTCTTTCATTGCTGAGTAATTTTGGTTAATGTCTTGGATATTTTGAGCATTATAAAACTCTGGGTCTTGTTTATATCCTATGGAGAATGTTGACATTCATAAAAGAGTAAACATAGCAGGCTTGAAACTGTTATCTTTAGAAGGACCTGGGCTAGGTGCGTGGCTCACGCCTGAAATCCCAGCACTTCTGTGAGACCGAGGCAGGATTCCTTGAGGCCAGGAGTTCGAGACCAGCCTGGATAATATAGCAAGACCCTGTCTCTATTTATAAAAATGAAATAAAATAAAAAGGAACTGCTTATAAGGTTGACCCTTGGCCGGTACTTGGGAATTAAGCTTCGTATAAGTTCCGTATACTGACAAAGGTGTTTTGCTGTCCTTAGATTAACAATGTGATTTATGTTGAACATCTGCTTTCCTGTAAGCTGGGACTGTGGAATTTGGCAACTGCCAGGCACAGGGTGCCTATGTAACCCGCTCCCAATATAAACGCTGGGAATTGAGTCTCTAGTGGGCTTCCCTGGGCAGAAACATGAGACACGTGTGGCTGCACTTTGCTGCAGGGAAAACTGTGTTGTGTGTGACTCCTCCCAGAAAGGAGAGATCATGGGAAGCTTACACATGGATTCCTCCAGACTCTACCTGTGTCTTTTTCCCTTATGACCTGGTTGTGCGTCCCTACTGTGTTGCTGTAATCTTACTTGTGAGTACAACTATATGCTGAGTCTTGTGAATTCTTCCAGCAAATCACTGAATGTGTAAGGGATGTTGAGAATCCCTAAAACAGCAGATATTTTTGCTTTAGTTTCCTGTGGGCCATGAAGCTGATGCCAGTTCACTTCTCAAAGCCTTTGCATCCTTTCTGGGTTTGTTCTGTGAGTTTACAACTTAATGACCGCTCTGGGACCTGAGTGGTCTACCTATGAGATTGGTTCTCAAACTCTTTGGTACTAATTAGGATCAAATCCTTACATGTGCAGGTCTAGGGTGAGCCCAGGAGTTCACAAACAACTTTATGGGCTTGTTTCCCAGAGCTCCTCTCTCCATTACATCCCCAGTATTTTCTGGGTCTCAGGCACCCCTTTCAAGGTCCTCTGGCCAAAAACTGTCCACTTCTGTGACTGTGCCACATCTAGGGACAGATGGTGGGAGAACAGACAACAAAGTCAAAAATGCAGTGGGGTTGGGGCTTGGACTTCTTTTGACCTAAGGAGCCACCAAAGGGGGAAGAAGATTCCACTCTCTTGGAGTTTTGACTTTTACAAGTTTCCTGTTCATGCCTGCTCTAGCTGCTGCCATTACCACCCCTGCCACAGAAGGTCCTGGAGGCTTGGGCATGAGAAAATGGAGAAAAAAGAAAGAAAACTGAGTATATATCAACCACTCTGAATTTTAGGAGTCCCTTTGTCATTCCTTGAGCCAGAACCAGAGGGATTTTTTCTGTGTCTCTGTCTGTCTGCACCACAGTCCTTGCTTTCACGTTTCATGCTGCACTGAGTTCTGGCTGAGGGATATTGGAGCAAAACATCAAGTAAACTCATCACTGGTTTTGTGGTACTTTGAATTCAGGTATTCTTCCTCAATCTACTTATTGATATAGACTTTTCAGAGTTCATAAATAACTGTCCATGTATTCTGTTCAGGTTTAATAGTTGAGTTCAACAGAAGATAAAGAAAGTGTGTTTTAATCCCTCTTACCCAGAAGCAGAAGTACATCATTAACTTTTAAATTAAATGTAGTGAGCCTTGACTACTTACTGGTCTTAAGTTTCATCTTCCCAACATGCCCTGCTCTATGTTGAGCAGGTGTTCACTCACCTGTCTCTGTGTTGGCGCCGACTGGTGGTCAAGGCCACAGCAATGTTGTCCCATGCTTTCCAAACTTCCCCTTGGCCTGGGCCCTCGCAGCCCAGTTGGCGCCAACATTCATCAAACACCGCTTTCCACTTCTCATCAGCTGGCACTGCCAGGTTTCCTAGCTTCCTGCTAATAAAGTCATATCAACCTTTTATTAATCATTTCTTTCGTGCAAAATCGTTCCAAAGAACAGAAACTTTCTAACATACAACTGAGAATGCTTTTTTTGTGACCAAAACTGCCAAGACTGATGGTAATTCTATTTTTAAAACACAAAATGAAAATTTTAAAGGACTATTTTTTAGCTAATTATTGTTTTCTGGATATTAAAGTGTACGGAATATTAAGTACAAAGCAAACCAATTGACTCTGCCTCCTATAATTCCACAGAATTAATTTTTAAAAATTGATTCCTGGCCAGGTGCAGTGGCTCATGTCTGTAATCCTAGCACTCTGGGAGGCCAAGGCAGGCGGAACACCTGAGGTCGGGAGTTCAAGACCAGCCTGGCCAACATGGTGAAACTCTATCTCTATTAAAAACACAAAAAATTGGCTGGGCGTGGTGGCTCACGCCTGTAATCCTAGCACTTTGGGAGGCTAAAGGGGGTGGATCACCTGAGGTCAGGAGTTCGAGACCAGCCTGGCCAGCATGGCAAAACCCCATCTCTTTTAAAAATACAAAAATTAGCTGGGCGTGGTGGTGCATGGCGCATGCCTGTAATCCCAGCTACTCAGGAGGCTGGGGCAGGAGAATGGCTTGAACCCAGAAGGTGGAGGTTGCAGTGAGCCAAGATCGCGCCACTGCACTCCAGCCTGAGTGACAGAGCGACACTGCATCTCAAAAAAAAAAAAAAAGAAATTAGCCAGGCGAGCTGGCCCATACCTGTAATCCCAGCTACCCGGGAGGCTGAGGCAGGAGAATTGCTTGAATCTGGGAGGTGGAGGTTGCAGTGAACTGAGATCACGCCACTGCACTCCAGCCTGGGCGACAAAGTGAGACTCTGTCTCAGAAAAAAAATAAAAATTAAAAATTTAAAAAATAATAAATAAAAATAAAAATTGATTCCTGTTAGAACAAGGACTTTCTGAACCTTGCACATCTTATAATGAGAATTTAAAACGCATTTCATACTGGGTTCTAAAATACTCTAAGAATAAACATGGTACAGAAAACATATCCTTAGGAACAAAAAAAACTGAGGTGCTACCAAATATAATGATAAAATTAAAGCTGCAATCAATAAAGAAAAATAGACATATGCCAAAAACTGTCCACTTCTGTGATTGTGCCACATCTAGGGAGAGATGGTGGGAGAACAGAGAATAAAGTCAAAAATGCAATGGGGTTGGGCATAATATACTTAGATTTTGCCTTTTTTCCCTCATATATGCAGATTTTACTATGCCACTTGGTGGGTGGGTGTGTGTGTGTATGTATATGTTCTTTACTTTTCAAAATCAAGTTGTGTACAGATTCCATTTCAGAATGCTCTTTCAGGCTGGGCACAGTGCCTCACACCTGTAATCCCACCACTTTGAGAGGCCAAAGTGGGCAGATCACTTGAGGTCAGGAGTTCGAGACCAGCCTGGCCAACATGGTGAAACCTTGTCTCTACTAAAAATACAAAAAATTAGCTGGGCATGGTTGTGTGCGCCTATAGTCCCAGCTACTTGGGAGGCTGAGGCAGGAGAATCGCTTGAACCCAGGAGATAGACACTGCAGTGAGCCGAGATGGCACCACCATACTCCAGCCTGGACGACAGACTGAGACTCCATCTCCAAAAAAAAAAAAAACTCTCTCACACGTGGAACTTTCCTTTTAAACATCCATGCTTTAAGGCTTATAATCTAAACCAAGACTATAGACAAGACTATAGATTTAGTCATCTAAAGTAGTGTCAGTTGACAATTCAAGGTGGGTTACATGTTGTTTAAAAAAAAAAAAAAAAAAAAAGACGACGACTTTGGCCAGGTGCAGTGGCTCATACCTGTAATCCCAGCACTTTGGGAGGCTGAGGCAGGAGGATCGCTTAAGCTCAGGTTCAAGACCAGCCTGAGCAAGTGCAAGACCCAGTCTCTATAAAAATTAGAAAAATTAGAAAAATTAGCCACGCATGGTAGTGGGTGCCTGTAGTCCCAGTTACTTGGGAGGCTGAGGCGGGAGGATCACATGAACCCAGGAGGTCAAGGCTGCAGTGAGCCATGATCACGCCACTGCAGTTCAGCCTGGTGACAGAGTGACACCCTGTCTCAAAAAATAAAAATAAAATAAAATAAAAAAGAAGACTTTAAGAACTTGATTTTGCTTTTAAAATATTAACCAGCTTTGATAAAAGCAAGACAACTCCAAACATTCAGTAATTCATCCAGAATTAACACTAGTTACTCACAAAACTTTAGGTCTGTCTTTATCACTCTCATACAGACTAGGTTTGAAGTAGGTTCCAGTGATTTTTATCCCAGATCCCCATTCTCCACTAAAATAACCTTCAATGTAGTCTCCATTTGGCATAGTCAGTGTTCCCTAGGTAAAGTCAGAGAATAAAATGTGGGGTTAGAGGAAATATATTCAATATTTATTTATTTATTTGGAGACAGAGTCTTACTCTATTGCCCAGGCTGGAGTGCAATGGTGCGATCCTGGCTCACTGCAACTTCTGCTTCCTGGGTTCAAGTGATCCTCCTGCCTCAGCCTCCCAAGTAGCTGGGATCACAGGCGCCCGCCACCACGCCCAACTAAGTTTTTGTGTTTTCAGTAAAGACAGGGTTCCACCATGCTGGCCAGGCTGGTCTCGAATTCCTCACCTCAAGTGATTCACCCACCTTGGCCTCCCAAAGTGCTGGGATTACAGGCATGAGCTACCACGCCCAGCCCTCAATTTTTAAAATTAAGAGTAAAAAAGCACTAAATGGTTGTTTTCCTTTTTAACTTGCTCTTTACCAGTCTCTAACTCTTTAAATCTCAAACAAAATATGGGCACATGCATGTCTCAAAGAGTATATGAAATAATCCATGGGTAAAAGAAAAAAAACACACACAGGGAAAACTCGAAAATATTTTGAACTGTATAAAATGACCATACAATATATTAAAATATAGGGGATGATGTAAATTACAAGCAGTGCTTAGAGGGAAACTTATAGCTGTTAACACCTATCTTTTCAGGAAGATCTTGAATCAGTAATGTAAAATTCCACATAATAAAATTACAAAAGGAGGAACAAACTAACAACCTAAATCCAAAGCAAGAAAGAGGAGGGAAATGATAAAGATTAGTGCAAAAATCAGTAGATGAGATAGAAAACAAAAAATAAAGAAAAATCAATGAAACTAAAAGTTGCTTCTTTGAAAAGATACACAAAATTGACATTTAACTACATTAATCAAGCAAAAAAGAGAAAACAAAAGTTTATAAACTTTTGTTTATAAACAGGTTATTACTACCAGCCTACAGAATTAAAAAAGTTAGAAGGTGCTATGTTTTGAAAGTGTCTCCTCTAAAATCTGTACTGAAACTTAAACCCTATTGTGATGGTTGTAAGAGGTGGGGCCTTTTGGGAAGTGATTAAGGACAGTGTCCTCATGAATGGAGGAGTGCCTTAGAAAATGGCCAGAGGGTTGGGCGCGGTGGCTCACGCCTGTAATCCTAGCACTTTGGGAGGCCGAGGTGGGTGGATCACAAGGTCAGGAGTTCGAGACCAGCCTGACCAACATGGTGAAGCCCCGTCTCTACTAAAAATACAAAAATTAGCTGTGCATGATGGCACGCACCTGTAATCCCATCTACTCAGGAGGCTGAGGCAGAAGAATCGCTTGAACCCAGAAGGTGGAGGTTGCAGTGAGTGGAGATCGTGCCACTGCACTTCAGGCTGGGTGACAGAGCAAGACTCTATCTCAAAAGAAAAAAAACAAAAAGAAAAATGCCAGAGGGAACTATCTTAGGCCTTTCTGACCTTCCATCTTTTGCTATGTGAGGACTCAGCCAAGAAGGCCTTCACCAGACAGGGAATGCTGTTGCCTTGATCTTGGACTTCCCAGCTTGCAAAATTATGAAGAAATAAATTTCCCAGTCTATGATATTTTATTATAGCATCACAAACATGTGAAGACAGAATGGAATACTAAGAGAGCAGCTTTATGCTAACTAAGTAGATAACATAGAGAAATAGAAAAATTCCTAGGAAGACAAAAAGTACCAAAACTGACTCAATGAGAAACAGAAAATCTAAATAGACCTAAAGCAAGTAAAAAAACTGAGTTAGAAATTAAAAATTTTCTCACAAAGTAATGCTTAGGCCCAGAAGACTTCATTGGTGAATTCTCCCAAACATTCAAAGAAGAAATAATAACAAAGCTTCGCAAACTTTCAGAAAACAGGGGAGGAGGGAACACTTCCCAACTCGTTCTATGAGGCCAGAATTATCCTGATATCAAAGACAGACAAAGACATCACAATAAAAGAAAACTACAGACCATTACCTCTCACAAATATGAATGCAAAAATCCTCAACAAAATATTGGCATTAAATCCAGCAACATCAACATATAAAAAAATTATACACCATGACCAAGTACAATTCATCCCAGGAGAGCAAGGTTGGTTTAACATCAGAAAAGCAACCAATATAATACACCATATTAGTAGAATAAATGATAAAAACCACACGATCATCTCAACAGACAATGGAAAAGCACTTTAACAAAAATGCTTTTCAGCCAGGCATGGTGGCTCATGCCTGTAATCCTAGCACTGTGGGTGGATTGCTTCAGCTCAGGAATTTGAGACCAGCTTGGGCAACATAGCGAAACCCTGTCTCTTTAAAAAAAAAAAAAAAAAAAAAAAAAAAATTAGCCAGGCATGGTGGCATGTGCCTGTAGTCCCAGTTATTTGGGGGGCTGAGGAGGGAGGATTACTTGAGCCCAGGAGGTTGAGACTGCAGGGAGCTGAGATCACACCACTGCACTCCAGCCTGGGTGACAAAGTGAGACCCTATCTCAAAAAAAAAAGCTTTTCTCTAAAATAGAAAACGATGTAAAGATGTCCAATCTTAATATTTTCTATTCAACATTCCACAGGAGACTCTAGCCAGTGCAACTGGACAAGAAAAATAAATAAAAGCCTTCCATATTATAAAGAAAGAAGCAAAAATCTATCTACTTGTAGGTGACATGATTCTGTATGCAAGAAATCCTAAGAAATACACACACACACACACACACACACACACACAAATACTAACACTAATAAACAAATTCAGCAAGATTTCAGGATACAAGTACAAAATACAAAATCAACTGCATTTTTTTTATTATAGCAATGAACAATCTGAAAATGAAATTAAGAAAACAACGCTTTACAATAGCACCAATACTTAGAAATAAATTTAACCAAAGAAAGGCAAGATGTGTACACTGAAACCTAGAAAACATTGCCAAGAGAAATTAAAGATCTAAATAGACTGTGAGATGTTCTATGTTCATGGGTTGGAAGAGTCAATATTATTAATATGGCAATTCTCCCCAAATTGATCTATAGATTCAATGCAATCTCTATCAAAAATCTTAGCAAGGTTTATTGCAGAATCTTGATAAACCAGTCCTAAAATTTATATGAAAAGGCAAAGAATCTAGATTCGCCAGAACAATTTTGAAGAAGAACAAATTTGGAGGACTTATATTCCTGATTTCACAACTTACTAGGAATCAACAGTAATCAAGATGGTGTGGTATTAACACAAGGAGAGACATGTTGATCAGTGAAATATAACTGAGAGACCAGAAATAAACACATTTGCTGGTCAACAAAGGTACCAAGATTCAACGGGAAAAGGTGCCGGGAAATTTGGATAGCCATATGCAAAAATATTAATTTGGACACATAACTCAACCCATATACAAAAGTTATCTTAAAATCAATCACAGACCTAAATATAAAAGGCAAAACTATAAAATTTTTATTTTTTATTTTTTATTTAGACGGAGTCTCACTCTGTCGCCCAGGCTGGAGTATAGTGCTGGGATCTCGGCTCACTGCAAACTCCACCTCCCGGGTTCACGCCATTCTCCTGCCTCGGACTCCTGAGTAGCTGGGACTACAGGTGCCCGCCATCACACCTGGCTAATTTTTTGTATTTTTAGTAGAGATTGGGGTTTCACCGTGTTTGCTAGGATGGTCTTGATCTCCTGACCTCGTGATCTACCCGCCTCGGCCTCCCAAAGTACTGGGATTACAGGAGTGAGCCAAAAGGCAAAGACTTCTTAGACATAACATCAAAAGCATAATTCATATTTTTATAGAGTTCGTTAAAATGAAAAACTTTTCTATTTCAAAAGACACCATTAAGAAAATAAAAGACAAGTCACAGACTGCAAGAAAATATTTATAAATCATATCTGATAAAGGACATGTATCCAGAATACAGAAAGAACCCTTATAATTCATACAAGAGTACAAACAAAATTTTATAAGTAGGCCAAAGATCTGAACAGACATTTCATCAAAGAAGATATATGAATCACTAATAAGCATGTTCTACATCATTAGTCACTAGGGAAATGCAAATGAAAACCAGGATATACCACTTCATACCCATTGGAATGGTTGTAAGAAAAAAGACTGAAAATAAGAAATATTTTTTGATATGGAGAAATTAGTATCCTCATTGATATGGAGAAATTAGTATCCTCACACATTGCTGATGGGAGTGTAAAATGGTACAGACATTTTGGAAAAAAGTTTGACAGTTTCTTAATACGTTAAACATCAATTTACCATAAAACCCAGCAATTCCACTCTAGGCATCTACTTGAGAAATGAAAATGAAAATATATGTCTACACAAGAAACTGCATTTGAAAGTTTATGGCAGCATTATTCACAATAGTCTTAAGTTGGAAATAACTCAATGTCCATCAACTGGTAAAAGAATAAACAAAATGTAGTTTTGGAAAACTATTCAGTCATAAAAAGGAACAAATACTATACATGCCACAATATGGAAAAAACAAAAACATTATGCTAAGTGTAGGAAGCCACATAGAGGAGATTGCATGTATGATTCCATTTATACAAAAGGCCGAGAAAAGGAAATGTATAGAGTGATTAAGAGTGATTAGTGGTTGGCTGGGATTGGTGGTGGAAATGGAAGTCACTGAATGAGCAGAAGGGATTTTCTTGGGTGACGGAAATGTTCTGAAACTGGATTGTGGTGGTAGTTTGTACAGCTATGTTGACTAAAAATCACTGAAATGTGCACTTGAAAGGGATGAATTTTATGGATATATAAATCAGCTATTTTTAAAGTCAAAAAAATTAGTAAAAGAATTTATTAGAGAGAAAAAGAAGAAAGCTAGTTTCCAACCTTTCCACTAAGAGTCCAGTCATCTGAAAATTCTCCCTCATAGATAGTATCATCTTCGGAAAGCAAAACCCCATTTCCCTATAAGAAGAAAACAAGAGAAAAATTACAACACATAAAATAGAGTAACTTAAGAGTGCACGCAGTCATATCCCCAAAGCCTTATGGAATCTTAAAAGAAGGAAAATAGTACTAAGAGGTAGAAACTAATCAAAAGATGACTTAAAAAGTTAGGGACAAAGGAGCTTTAACAAGTTAGTAATAACTACATGCAAATATTCCACTCACCATCATTTTATTAAGGTGAAAGTTGCCCTCATAGTATAATCCAAACTGGGTAACCACCACACCATTCCCTTGACACACATCATCTTGCCACATTCCCATATACTTTTCCCCCCTGCACAGAAATAAAAAGAAAAGAAAAAGCACTGAAGACAAGGATAAAGTAGGGAAAAGACAATTATCACATGGGAGATCCCAGGCATCAACCCTAGGCTGGTATAGATTCCATTTTTCTAGTTAAAGTAGTTAACTTTGTCTCCTCAAATATGAGACAAGGTGAGAGCAAAAGACATCTCACTCAGTAATGTTCTCTGAGGAATTTAATATTGTGGTCTATCTGACACAGGTCTGTAGATACCCCGGGTAGTTACTTGATAACTTTAAAATATATAATTTTTAAAAAGAAGGCCTAGAATTCAACTCTAAATAATTTCATTTAAAATGTAATAAGCAGAATAAAACCTATGCACAGGTTTTTCTTACACAAAAGTTTGCTAACTTAAAAAGAAAGAGGCTGGGTGCGGTGGCTCATGCCTATAATCCCAGCACTTTGGGAGGCAAAGGCAGGTGGAACACTTGAGGCCAGGAGTTCGAGACCAGCCTGGACAATATGGCAAAACCCCATCTCTACCAAAAATACAAAAAATTAACTGGGTGTGGTGGTGTGTGCCTGTGGTCCCAGCTACTTGGTAGACTGAGGTAGGAGGATCCCTTGAACCCAGGAGGCAGACATTGCAGTGAGCTGAGATCGCACCACTCCAGCCTGGGTGACAGAGTGAGACCCTATCTCAAAAAATTAAAATAAATAAATAAAAGGGTTTGTCATAAAAGAAGGTTCATTTTTCACCTACTCAAACTCAAAGAAATCTTACTAATCTCCATGAAAAAGACAAAATAAGTATAAACTGCTTGTTAAATAATCATGGTGCTTAATCATTTGCTTAAACTGTGAGAAAAGAAGGAGAACACTGTACCTAGTGATATCATCAAAGACACCATATCCTGCTTTCTTATCCGTTACCCACTGGCCAATGAACATACTAGGAGAAGAGGACGTCAATTTCCCACTTCGTAGAAGGCCATGACCATGACGCATATTATCTTGGAAACAACCCTCAAACACTTCACCAGAAGCATAGCTGTGGTTGGAAAGAATGGATAATTACCATATGCACATTGAATTCTGATGCTCATTTTTACAAAGTTTAGAAAATCCAAAACCATACTCAGTCTCACTGGTAGCTATAATTATTTGTTTATATGATTATTTTTCACCACTTAAAAAAACCTTGTTTTTGAATGATTAAAGTTAAAAAGTTAAAGACACCATGGGTGGTATTTTGCATTAACACGGAAAAAAATGTGTTTTTAGTCTCTTATGGGAAAATGAAATAATGAGTTTTTTTGTAAGACGGAAGAATAAAAGTTTTGTCCATTAGAATCAAGTAAATAAAAATAAGATAAATTTATAGATAAGACATATAGGAGTCTCTATGAGAAAATTATGGTTTATGGTTTATAAGGTATATAAAATTTAGATAAGAACTAAATTTAATAATCCAGTATTTTCATCCTGTGATAGATGAGGGGTTGACCTTTAAAAGAAGATCACAGAAAGTTTCAATTTTATTTACTCCTCTAAATTTTATCTATAAGACTAAGCAAAACTTAAACCTTGGAAATTTTGACTATGCAAACATTCAGGTTTACATGGTTATATGAAAAACCAACACCAGTTGAACAGCCTTTCCAATGTCATTACCTGTAGACTCCTTGACCGCACATTTTTCCTTCTTTCCAATGGCCCACATAATGGTCTTCTTTGTTAATTGCCTTGTTTGGGATTCTGTATTCTCCATACCTGCCACGAAAAAGAAAAAATAACAAAAGAATATGCATTTATGACATATTCACCTTTTGTATGTGTATCGTGGTAAACATTTTAACAAGGAAGACAGAGAAAACATTCACCTGTAGGAGGAAAGGGTTAAAACAGCATCTTGGTTTAAGGTGAATCTATAACCTAAGCTGTTTGGCAAGAGGAGTGGGACATCAGCCCCACTACACTAAGATACGGTGTTTTAATACAAGTCCGGTGAAAAACAGAAGACCTGTGTCCTTCGCCTATCTCTGTCACTAATTACCTGCACCACCATGGGGTAAGCCCAGGTATCCAGCTCCTTTATTTAGATAATAAGAGGGGCAACTCAGTGGGTAAATGAGATGATCTAAAGTCCTTCTCATTCTAACAGTCTATTAAAAAGAGACTTTAACACATCACAAGAATTTACATGATCACACAGACACACAAAATCACCTACCCAACATTTTTTATACACTAAAATAAATTACTTCCTTAACATTATACAAAATACTGTCACAAACTAATCAGGTAAATACATTTCTAGTGTTAGAAAACATGATAAATTTATTTTAAAAAGTCATTAGAACATCATTAGGATAATAGAGCACTTGGAAATTTTCTCCTTTAACATACCACAGAAATTAAAGATGACTTAAAACAACTGAAAGGAAAATTTTTCTATGTCCTTTGTGTAAAGGGGGACTACTGTCTCAATAGTCCTACCATTAACATTACCAAAGTTCTCACTCTTCACAACTCAGAAATTATAGAAAACATAGCCCCATTTTAACAGATGGAAGGCTGTGTAATTTGAGGTCACACAGCTATCAAGGAAAATGACCCAGTCTAGGTAAATCAGAGGCTGTACCCCTCACTCCTGGCTCTCTTCATGATCATACATGTGCATTTCTGAAAAATAACAACAAAAATCTACTATTTGTTTGAAAAGCAGCTCTGCATACAAAATAACATAATTTATGACCTTACTGAACTTGAATTTACTATCATATTTTACAGAATTTTCTTACCCATCTTCCAAGCCATTCCTGAACATGCCAGAATACATCTTTCCATCAGGCCACTTCAAAACCCCTCTGGAATGCGTAAGCAAAGAATAATGCATGTCAACTAATATTTCAGGTAATCAATACTTTTTCTATCACGTGATGATCATCCTCACCCCAGGTATAAATCTTCAACATTTTCACCTGCCATGAGGCTTCCCTGAAAGCCAGCGTCCATCATAGGTGGCATCCTTTAGGCGAGGATCTTTGTAGAAAGTATATTTGGCACTGCGTGAAATGGGTGGTTCCTGTCTCTGAACACTGCTACCACTTCCATAAGCGGGAAGATCAGACATCCCTCTCAAAGCCTGATCTACAGCTTGGCTTATAGCTCGCAGCCACTTTGTCTAGGAGCAAAAAGTAACGTCAATAAGCTTAAGGCAACAATTCATCAAGCATTGCTTTACATCCTGTTAGTTTTCTTTGGTGTGAATAAATTATTTGCGTCCCATGCTTTTCCTATTAATAGAGTAATATTGACTGGCTCTTGGATTTCTCTGCTATATGTTTAAAATTGAGTCACATTAAAAACAAAACAAAACCAAGAACCTATAGTTTTGGCTTAATGAAGATTTATCAGAAGAACTGTACATCATTAGTTAAGCAAGAACAATTTATATTTCTTCTTTATTACACAAGAGGCAGAAAGAGCCAGGGTGAAGATTGAAAGCAAATACTATAATGGACTAACCTTTTCCTGGGGTGTAGATGAAATGAGAGTGAACTGCTCCTCAGGTGTGGTTATCTTTAAGCCATTCCTAAAACGTTCACAAGGACAAATACCAGTAGGTTTAACAACCTGTCGTTACAGTATCAATCCTCAAATTTGAAAAGCAACCTCTTTATTTCAAGATGAGCAGAAGTCAATTAATGTAAACGCTTGTTTGGTTTTGGGTCCCACCATGGTGGAAAGAACAAAGAATTCTCTGCTCTGTGTTGAACGATGGGGATGTGTGCAATGAAGATGCCTTTTCATCACCTGATCGTGATTTGCCATGATCTTTGCAACAGGCCATTTTATTATCAATAGACTACTTTACTGTCTAATGTGCTGGGAGGTGGGTCTCGTTATGCAGAATGGGGAGACTGTCTCCCAAGTCCTCCTGAGCCTTTTTTCACATTTAAGGAAGCAAGGGTAACAGACTTGGATGGGGTAGAGTGGGGAGGGGGGACACACTTACACACCACCAGCTTCTTCAGACAGTGGCTCTGCCCACAGCGTGGCCAGAGGGAAAACATGGTGTGTGGAGAACTGAAACAGAGAACATGGAGGCACTTTTATGAAAGCCCATGTAGACCTTGGGGTCTCTGCCCATATCCCCTTCATGTCATTAACCCACATGGGCCCTGCAGTCGCTGCTGCACAACCCCTTGAAATAGTTAAGTCCATGCAGGTGCCACCAATTCTGCCACATTGTCCCCATAACACAGCTAACCCAAAGGGCCTCGCCATCTCTGCTGCAGGGCCCCTTTCACATGGCTGCCACTCATTCTCAAGCTGGAAACTTCAGAAGTTCTCTGAAATCCAGTGCATACACAAATCCATGCTGTAGCTGAACAGTCTCTTTCAGTCAACAGTTTCAGTAAACTCACACTAGTTTTGAACATCAACTGATAGTACAGTTAAAAAGGATAGGATTCCACCTTTCAGGGATTCTTTTAAGGTGAGGAATCCAGCCTACCTGGGCATGGACCAGTGCATCATTAAAGAGAATGAACCAATTCACAGAAAACCTCCCAGCATGCTGCAGAGACAGGGCTCGGTTACTGCTCTCACACAGCAGTCGACGCTCTGGCTTCCTCAAGGAGTCCTGGAATTAAAGACAAATATAATACTAAGTGAAACAATCAAAATCATTTTAACATGTAAAGAGAAAATAAAACAGACACAAATCACGTTTAAGGGAATTTGTTGGTCATAGCTTAGCGTGGTGTAAAAACTAAATTTATATGGGATCTAACCACTTCACAAAATCAGAGCTCAAAGGAGATTAAAAAGAAGACAAAAACAAACTAAAGGTGAGTAAGTCTTCAGAGAGGATTTCTAGAAATGAGAGAAGGTATTTAGAGTACCCATTGGTATGGTCCTTAGACATTTTAGGAAAGGGGTCATTAAAATGTTATTGCCATAAACAAGTGAGGAACAGAGAAAATGATATCAATTGTTATCGAAACAGTTGCTGTTTGCTAGGGTAACAAATGACAACTGGCATGGCTTACCGTCATTTTTCCGGGGAAGGTCTTCCAGAAGCCCAGTGTGTATTCTGCTTCCTTCCTCTTCCTGCCGAGATGGAGAGCAAGACACTCATAACAAGAACTGGAATCCTGTAGTTTCTGATATTCTGGAGATGCCTACAGGGCAAAAATTAAAGAGGAAAAAAAAAGAACATAAAATCATTATCCAGAATCTGTAGCCTCAGTCTGCTTTAGATATATAGCATTAAATGTAGGGGAAAATTTGGCCCAAGAGCATAAGTAGCACATTGCAGGAGACTGGGAAAAGGAGACTGGTTTTAGAAAAATTCTACTACATAAAAATACATATGAAATAGGGGAATAATTCAGGGGAGAGAGACAAAACCCGGCAGTTACTGAGGAGAGCAGCAGAGACCCCAGGATAGGGCAGGAGTTCTCAAATGTTTTGGTCTCGGGATCCCTTTATTTTTCTTATGTGGACTGTATCTATTAATATTTACCATATTAGAACATAAAATTAAGAAATGTCAAAAGCTTTTATTAATTCACTTACAAAACTTTTTTAGTGGCAGGGCTCAGTGGCTCACGCCTATAATCTCAGCACTTCGGGAGGCCGAGGCTGGCGGATCATGAGGTCAGGGGATCAAGACCATCCTGGCTAAGAGTGAAACTCTGTTTCTACTAAAAATACAAAAAATTAGCCGGGGGTGCTGGCGGGCATCTGTAGTCCCAGCTACTTGGGAGGCTGAGGCAGGAGAATGGCGTGAACCCAGGAGGCGGAGCTTGCAGTGAGCTGAGATGCGCACTCCAGCCTGAGCAACACAGCAAGACTCCGTCTTAAAAAAAAAAAAAAAAAAAAAAAAAGTTTTTAGTGAGAAAAATGGCAATGGTCCACATTTTTTCTAATCTCTTTATTATCTGGCTTTAAAAATGACAGCTGGACTTTTATATCAGCTTCTGCATTTACTGTGTTATATGTTGTTTGGTTAAAACCTATGAAGAAAATCTGGTCTTATAAAGGTATATACCTGGAATAGAGAGAAGCATTTTAATAGCCATTTCAAATGAATGTGGATATTTTCCTTTGATACTACATTAAAACTTGCTAAGTGGTAGATTCTTAAAGAGAGCTGCAATGTGGAATCTAAAACCACAGCCATGAGCTTTTTGTATGCGAGATGTTAAAATCCAGGGGTTCATCGCGCTCTTTGAATGGGTCTTTTACCATCTATGACTTTGTACCATCTATGATTGTGCATTGGACATATAGAAAATACTGGTTGACTGAATTATGCAGATTTTCCAAATGTTGACATCTTTCTTCTACAACATCAAAAATCACAGGATCATAGAACCACCAATCTCATGAGATAAAGTCCTAAGTATCAGGAAACTGTCACACTCACAGTGGTAGATTCATCTCTAACATTCTAATTTTTGCTTAAAAGTTGAGATTTTATGATTGGCAACAAATACTATCATTTGTTCCCTTTGAAATGACAGGTTCATTTACTCATTTCTGAGAAAATATCTGCCAATATCCAAATCTGAAAAATCAGTTTATCTGTCAATTGTCCTTTCAAGTTGAAAGAAAAAAAAAAAAAGCAACCCATTTATTTCAACAGGAGCTCTCAACTCAACAATCACAATCATGCTTTTTCTTGAAAAACCACCACACTTCAGCATGCAGCAGAACTGCTTTACATGTACTTTGCACGTCACCACACGTAATAGGACATTCTTAAGTGAAATTGTATTTTAACTGCAAGTGCATGGCAATGAAGAATGCAATGACTACTAGTATAGTCTGGTGCCACTGCCCTGATTCCTACCAAGGAGCCAGCAGTTTTACCCACCTTAACTTCTGCACTATCAATGTAAATGACAACACAGTGGAAAAGGCAAATATCTTAGTACTGTCATGAAAATAGTTTTGACCTTGTGGACCTCTTGAAATGGTCTTTGGAAGCCCCAGGGGTCTGCAAACCAAGCTTTGAGAACCAACTACTGGGATGGGTGTAACTGCTATGCCATGTAGTGAGGGAGCAGAAGGTAAGATCGAAGGATGATCTCTCACATTCATGAGTTTACTTGCCACAATTGTGAGAGTCACTCATTTTCATTTTTTCCATTCACTTAAGAAACATTTAATGAGTATCTACCACATATGAAACATTCTGCTAGAATGCTAGGGAAAAAAAAATAAGGCATGATCTTTGTACCATAATTAGGCAGACAAGATAGAAAAATGTACCAGAAGAATGCAGTGGTTTTTGTTAACAGGCTATATACCATAAAAGACAATCTAGAAAAGTAGGTTAAGAGAACAGATTCTGGAACCAGAGCCTGGATATGAATTGTAGCTCTGCCAGTTCTCAGCTGTGTCTCAATTCTCTCATCTGTAAAAGGCTGATGATGAAATAGGTATAATAATAATGCCTACTTCACCGAGTTGATGCGGGGATTAAATGAATACATATAACTTGCTTAGAACACTGCCTGGCATATGGAATTCATTCAATAAATGTTAAGTATTATTATTATTTTTATATGGAGACATTTAAAAAATACATATATGTGTACACACACACGATGTCAAAGGTGTGCCTTAGACTTACTCAATTATAATGTATAGTGATGGAATACGGGCAGGTTTGTTTTGAAAAAGCTTCCACAGTTGATTTTGACCCCCTGTGATGAGGATAAGGGCCACTGATATAACATGAGAAGTGAATAATGGAAAGTGTTAGCAAAATAGAGTAAATAATCCTTCAGAGATGGATAGGGGAAAGAGAACCAATATAGTCAAAGAGGGCTTTATTTTCATGATAAAATGACTTTTGTCCCAGAATGAGGATGGGAGTGGGAGTGTTTCAGGAAGGAAATATAAAACACATGAAAGCTACACCCAGGAAAACTGAACTCTGACTCTGAACAATTCTAAGCTGATCTGGTAGGAAACTTTTTTGTTGACTGAGGCCATATTGGGGTGACAGTTGTATCTCATTGGGATATTTGATAGGTCAAACCTTCACAGCTAAAGCTAGATCAGTTTAAAGATCTTGTAGGTCTTTTCTTTAGTCTAGTTTTAAAGTCAAAATCAGACTAAAGAAAAGACCTACAAGATCACAGTAGGCTCAACTGTAGAAAGCCTACATCGATCAGTTCCTGGGTCACTCTGAGGGGTGAAATCTGTTTAGATCAAGAGACAGACCCAGAGATTAAGAAGATTCTAAACCTATAAGGGGCCAGTATGTTGGCTCATGCCTGTAATCCCAGCACTTTGGGAGGCCAAGGCAGGGCAATCACTTGAGGTCAGGAGTTCGAGACCAGCCTGGCCAACATGGTGAAACCCCATCTCTACTAAAAATACAAAAACAAAAAAAAAGTAGCCAGTGTCATGGCACATACCTGTAATCTCAGCTACTCAGGAGGCTGAGGCATGAGAATTACTTGAACCTGGGAGGTGGAGGTTGCAGTGAGCCAAGATTGCGCCACTGCACTCCAGCCCCAGTGACAGAATGAGACTCTGTCTCAAAAACAAACAAACAAACAACAAAAAAAAACCTATAAGGGACTTTGGAGTCATTATAATTTATCTAGAGATTTTCAGGGTAGAAACAAAATGAAACCACACATTTCGATGGTATTTGAAAGGTGAATGTCTCAGGACCAGCTTTAACATACATCTATATCCTAGTGTGGTGCTAACTTCCTAGGATTCCACCTAACTAGTTTTATATAGGAGTGGACTAGTTAACATTTGAGAAAATCCTGTAACACTGATTCCTCTCAGCATTTGCTAAGGTAACCTAAACACCTGGTATAAAGTCTAGCATGAATCCAGGTCAGTTAACACCCCTGCCTTACAGGTGTATGCCTTTATACAGAAAACCAGGGCTTTGAAGAGCTCTGTTTAACTCATAGTCAGCATGCATCCAATAAATTTTGACAACTACTGAGTGAGTAACATCTGATAGAGTCTCAACTTTAGACAAAGTTTCATAAAATGAATACAGTTTATTCATCTTGATAAGGCCCTAAAAGGAAACTGAATCCACAGAAAACTCAATTTATCTACAGTCATACTTTCCTCTATCATTTCCCTGAAGAAAATTAAATTTAATTAGACACATGTAAATATTAAATTACTCGAGTTCCAGATCTTGTGGTGGCATAATCCATACAAACAACTATGATCCTTGGCTTTCCAAATGTCCAAAGAGGTATACATGGGAGCTTACCACTTCAAAACAAGTAGCAAGCTTTAGCAAAACTTTTGCATAATTATGAAGTCGTCTGATTGGCAAGAAAAACAAAGTATTCAGTATTTCCATCAACTGAGTGTTTTCATCATTCACTTCTGATAAATCTTGCAACAGCTCTTGGTTTTTATTTAGGAAATCACTAGAGGCAGAGGAAAACAAAATTAGTTAATCCTTTTTGAATTGGTAATATGCATGATATTAGATAAAACATTTCACTAGAAAGTACCTTTCAGAATGCACATTTTTTAGCTGCTATGAAAGTAGAAATACAATGAAATAAGCCAGATATAATTAAAAGAATTTCCCTATCTATAAGATAGGATTTTTTAAGTATAAAAAGTAGCAAATGGTAGCAATACAAATGGTTAATCACAGGCTTGTGCCTATGTTCCAGGAAATGAATCATGCATCCCACAATTTAAGGTGAATAATCAGAGACCAGCTGACACCATTACCTGTTAATTTCAAAGCCAAAAGTCACAGCAATAAATGGCAAGACTAATTGCTCTAGGCAGCTGTGCTAAATAGAAACACTGGAAGAAAAGCGAAGCTCCTTGCTCCAACAGAATTAGTGTGGATATTAAAACACTTCTAATTTCTTCTTTTTTCCTTCAATTATGAGTTTATTATAGGAAAGTAATAAAAAGCTGAAAGAACTAGTATTACAGTTAACAAGAAACAATAAAGATGATTATATGTGACGATTTCAATGCTGAGATCTTCAAAAGCATTTCAAACTGAAGCCAAAAATTAGTTTTTAATATTCAGTTTTTTATAAATTCATCGTTAAAATTTTATTCCAAATTTTAATGCTGATCAATAACCCATTAAGGCTTAGCTCACCAAACCAAAATACTTAATGGTAAAGCAGTAAGAGTTGGTGAGCTGGGTGCAGTGGTTCACACCTGTAATCCCAGCACTTTGGGATGCCAAGGTGGGTGGATAGCTTGAGCCCAGGAGTTTGAGACCAGCCTGAGCAACATAACGAACCCCTGTCTCCACAAAAAATACAAAAATTAGCCAGGCATGGAAGTGTACACCTGTAGTCCCAGCTACTCAGGCGGCTGAGGCAGGAGGATCATTTGAGCACAGGAAGTTGAGGCTGTAGTGAGCCGTGGTTGTGCCACTGCACACCAGCCTGGGTGACCAGCTTGTCTCAACAACAACAACAACAAAAAAAGATCTTAGATAGAGTGCCCAGATTTTATTTATGTTTGGCTTGTGCTAATGTTCTTACTTTGTTCTCCATGTTCTACTGCAGAGACCAGCTGAGGACTTATTTAATTCTATACAAGTGTTCTGCTTTGACCTGCTCCTGAGAGGCGGAGGTAAGATATAGTGAACACAAACTCCCTTGGACCTTATTTCTCCTCAATACCCAGTACCCAGTCTACAGCAGACCAGAAATGTTCCAACTCTTGTGAACTCCACTACTTTCCAGGACTCACTCATGTCCTTACCTACAGTCTTCCCTGAAAGAGGACAAGCTACACTCCTAAGAAATCTGAACCAGAAATCATCTCTGATCAGCTTATCTTTTCTAGGGAGTTTTTAATCTAATAGTGGAAATATTACTTTTTCCTTATATGGCAAGGTCTATACTTTTTACTCAGATTTTTAAAATAAAAATATTAAAGGTAGAAACAACCTAAGTGTCCATCAGCAGATGAACTGATTGATAAAATGTAGTAGTGTGTACATATAAAAGAATATTATTCAGCCATAAAACAGAATGAAATTTTGACGTATGCTACAACATGAATGAACCTTAAAAATACTATGCTTAAAGAAATAGGCCAGACACAGAAGGGCAAATAAATACATGATTCGACTCATATAAGGTACCTAGACTGGGCAAACTCATACAGAGAGGAAGTAGAATAGAGGTTTCCAGAGCCAGGTAGACAGGGGGAGACAGTATGGGAGGAGTTATTATTTAACATGCACTCAGTTTTTCTTGGGGATAATGAAAAAATAGTGATGGTTATACAATACTGTGAATGTATTTGATGCCCCTCAATTGCACACATATTAGTGTACAATTAAGATTAAAATAAATATGACATTACATATATTTTATCACAGTTAAGAAAAAAAACTTGCATAATAATCAAACCACCAGGCAAGCCTGATGTGAGCAGCTGAGTGATAAATCAGATGAATGATAAGTGCTTGCACATCATCATCCAAGATCCACTAACAGCCATGTGGGCACCCTAGCTGTGCTCTAGATATTCTCATACTCTCCTCTGAAAATGAAATCTTTAAGGTAATTTTAACTATTGACTTTGTAAATAGAAATGGGAAAAAGTTGTCAGTGCTGCCTTTAACTATGTAAAACCCAGGCTCTGGGCATGGTGCTGTGCAAAAGGCAAGAGGCTTTCAACTTATGTCATCTCATTTTCCTGTTCTAACAAGGTCAGTTGTTCGGTAATGTGAATCTGACTCAGAAATACTAGAGGAAGGTCAACAACAGCAGAATAAGGAACCAGGGTCAGTAATTGCTGTAGCCCTTCAGGAAGCCCAGAAGCTTTCCATTTAAATTGTCACAAGTCTTCATCTATCTTTTGCATCTTCCTGTAATTAAACTTGTTTTTCTTTAAGCATTACTATTTGAAAAATAACTATTGCATTTTCTCTCTGCTCCATTTAATTATAGGTTTGGGTACAACCCCATTTTCTCCTATTTTCTTTGGCTATGATTCAGCATTTCACCAACATTATAGGTTAACTAAGCTATTTTAGTCATTATAATAACGAGATTTAAAATAATAAATATAAAATCAGTAATTACAAATCTAAACTTGTCAAAACCAGAAGTTCTCAAATGTGAACAACAACAATAACAACAAACAATAAGTCTATCCATTTGCTCCTTATAAGAAATATACCAAAACAATGTAGACAGGCTGAAAGTAAAAGAATGGAAAATGGTGATGTATTAAGATCAAGAATTTTAAAGTTACTACACAAGGTTAAAGACATATTCTTGAACCTGTCATTTTAAAAAATAAAGGCCAAACTCCTATATTTTGGAAATCAACAAGCGTGTAAGTCCAAGGATTCATAATGGAAGTTAGAAAAATACATCCAAAAATATTTAGAACTGAATGACTATAAAAACAAAACGTATCAAGACTTGTGAGATTCAGCTAAAGCAACAATTAGAGGGAAATTTGTAGCCTTAGATGGCTACATTAGAAAAATTTTAAATTTGAAAAATGAATGAACCAAGTGCTAAACTCGAAGTTGTAAGAAGTTAACAGGTGAACAAAAAGAAAGAAGGAAATAAAAAACAGAAATTAATGAAATTTTTTAAAAGGGAAAGAAATGATTCCCTAATTTTTGAAAAAATTAATTTAAAAAGTAGTAAACTGCTGACAAGACTGATAAAGATAAAAAAGATAAAAGGCCCAAAAATCATAAGAATGAAAAATAGGGGGTACAACTACAGTTATTCTGGTGTAATCATCTTAAGACTTGAACATTATGCCAATAAACTTTAAAACACAGGTGCAATGAACAATTTTCCAGAGAAATATAAGTAACAAAAGCCATAAAAAGAAATAAAGACCTGAAAATACCTATTCATTAAATCAGTAAAAACTCCCTACAGCAAATGTCCCCATGAAGCCCAGATTATTTTTACAGATGAATTTTACTAAATCTTCAAAGTACAAATAATTCCTACTTCATATAAACTACGAACTTCCAGGAAACAGAAAAGGAGAAAAAGCTCCTCCATATCTGTGAGTTCCAAATCTGTGGATTCAACAACCTCAGACCAAAAATATTTCATAAAAAAATTATGTCTCTACCACTTTTTTGTCATTAATTCCTAAACAATACCATATAACAACAATTTATATAACATTTATATTTTATTAGATGTTATAAGTAATCTAGAGATGATTTAACATATATGAAAGGATGTGCACAGGTTATATGCAAATACTAAGCCATTTTATATCAGGGACTCGAACATCCTTGAATTTTGGTTTCCTTTGGGAGGTCCTGGACTCAATCCCTCATGGGTACTAAGAGACAACTGTATAAGCAAATTTAATTCAGTAATGTATTAAAAAATTAATACATAGATTACTGAATTTTGGAATTTGGAAACGCAGAGATATTTAACATTATAAAAATCGCTTCCTCTACAACTTTTAGAAATAGGGGCTTTTTAACCCTATAAATTGTATCTACCAAAAACCTAAAGTAATCATTTTTAATAGTGAAATATTAAAAGTATTCCCATTAAAACTAGAAATGAGATGAGATGGTTAGCATTCCTTCTATCAGGAAAAAAGGTCAAAAGGAAACACAGGGCTGGGCGTGGTGGCTCACACCTGTAAGCCTGGTACTTTTGGAGGCCAAGATGGGTGAATCACTTGAGGTCAGGAGTTCCAGACCAGTTTGGCCAACATGGTGAAACTCCGTCTCTACTAAAAATACAAAAATTAGTTGGGTGTGGTGGTGCACACCTGTAGTCCCAGCTACTCGGGAGGCTGAGGCAGGAGAATTGCTTGAACCCAGGAGGCAGATGTTGCAGTGAGCCAAGATTGTGCCACTGCACTCCAGCCTGGATGACAGAGTGAGACCCTGTCTCAAAAAAAAAAAAAAAAAAAAAAAAAAGCAAACGTAAAACATTAACATCTGCTAAATCTGGGTGATGAGTACATATTTAAAGTATTTTCTATTAAAATACAGAATTTTTGGCCTGGCACAGTGGTGCATGCCTGTAATCCCAGCACTTTGGGAGGCTGAGACAGGAGAACCACTTGAGCCCAGGAGTTCCTAACCAGCCTGGGTAACACAGTGAGACCCTATCTCTTCTATTTTAAAAAGAAAAAAAAAGTTAAATACAGATTTTTTTAAAACCTTGGCTTTGTTGCTGGGTCAACACTTGTTGAGAAACTATCCGTTTGGGATTATTGCCTTGTGTAAGGAGCTTTTAAATTATTTACCCAGAAGCTAAATGCAAATACTTTCTATCTGCGCAAACACTTTTTTCTGTGTATCAGCACATACATTATTTGTTCCTCTCCAGTGAAAGAGAACATTACCATTTTTCAGATGAGAAAACACTAGGCCTACTGAAGTAAAGAGAGTTGTCCAAAGTCTCAGGGATAGCACGGAAGGACCCAGAACCTGAGCCTATTCATTCAGTGCTTTTTCAATGGCATACTACTTACAATGATAACCAGCGGTTAATAGTACCTGTCCTTTGTAAGACTTACTCAAAGTTTATATTTTGATTTGTTTGGTAAAATGATGAAGTCAAAGCTTTCCCTGGGCACTTGAAAACACAGAGCACTATAAAACATGATCTTTGGTTGAGAAAACAACTGGAAGGTGTGGGTTTGCTTACATGGCAGGCTTAGCAAGAAGCTGGAATCCTCCCATAACCAGGAAATTTGTAATAGATGTGCAATACCTTGAGCAGAAAAGAAAACACATGTACGTTAGCTGAAATGTAAATTAGTTCTTCAGTTTCCAAACACATACCTGGAATAGATAATTCTGGATTATTTCACCAACGAATTTCAGAAGTTTTGTGATGTCAACATTTGTGAAGGGCAGGTTGTGTAATAATTACAATAATGGAGGTAAAGGGAGGGGTAGGGGAATTCCAGCTTAGTAAAGATGGTAATATAAGGCTGGTCACATTGGCTCACGCCTGTAATCCCAGCACTTTGGGAGGCTAAGGCAGGAGGATCGCTTGGGCCTAGGAGTTTGAGATCAACCTGGGCAGCATGGGGAAACCTGACTCTACAAAAAAAATAGAAAAATTAGTTAGGCATGGTGGCACATGCCTGTAGTCTCAACTACTTGAGAGGCTGAGGTGGGAGGATCCATTGAGCCTGGGAGGTTGAGGCTGCAGTGAGCTGTGATTCCAACATTGCACAGCCTGGGCGACAGGGTAAGACTCTGTCTCCAAAAAAAAAAAAAAAAAAAAAGATGGTAATAGAAAAGGAAATTTTAAAAACACCTAAAGCTATGCAGAAAATGCAGTAATTTACTTGGTATCTACCAAACAATATCTATTATGTGGTAACTTAATTAACATACTTGAGAAAACATAATTAAAATAGTTGAATTTTGAATGAAAATTTTCTCTAATCTTCACTTCAGGTTTCCCAATTAAGAAATGACAGTGAAGGCCGGGGGCGGTGGCTCACTCCTATAATCTCAGCACTGTGGGAGGCCGAGGCAGGTGAATTACCTGAGGTCGGGAGTTTGAGACCAGCCTGGCCAACGTGGTGAAACCCTGTCTCTACTAAAACTACAAAAAGTAGCTGGGCGCGGTGGCGGGCGCCTGTAATCCCTGCTACTTGGGAGGCTGAGGCAGGAGAATCACTTGAACCTGGGAGGCGGAGGTTGTGGTGAGCCAAGACTGTGCCATTGCACTCCAGCCTGGGCAACAAGAGCGAAACTCCAGCTCAAAAAAAAAAGAAAGAAGAAAGAAAGAAATGACAGTGAAGGTAAGAAAATATGTTAAAAGTGGTTGAGTCAGTGTTAGAGAATGTTGATTAAATATTGATATACTGCTAAAGAACAAGTCTAGTTATACTGCTTTGAGCCTTGTACATTTCTTGTACACACCTGGGCTGGCAAAGGGAATCAACTGACTTTGAGGAAGAAGGGAAACTCCTACTAAAATTAGCCCACAGTACTGTACAATTAAATATGGTTATAATGGTTAATTTTATGTGATGTGTATTTTATCACAATTAAAAATAATTTTGGCCAGGCACAGTGGCTCACACTTGCAATCCTAACACTTTGGGAGGCTAAGGCAGGAGGATAACTTACACCCAGGAGTTTGAGACCAGCTTGGGCAACATAGTGAGACCCCTGTCTCTACAAAAAATAAAAAAATTTAGCTGGATGTGCTGACATGCACCCGTAGTCCCAGCTTCTTGGGAGGCTGAGGTGGGAGAATCATTTAAGCCTGGGAGGTCAAGGCTGCAGTGAGCTGTAATGGTGCCACTGCACTCCAGGCTTCAATAACTTTAAATTTATTATAAAAATAATTTGAAAGATTCATACATAAACCCAAATATTTTACTTGCCCCATCTATAGGAATAAAACGTTATGTTAAAAAAAAGCCCAAAATATCTAAACAAAAGCATTTTTAAGCATAAGGCCTAAAGTACCAGAGAAGAAAAAGAAGTGAAGTAGAAGTATTATGAGATGAATTCCAGTCAAAAAATGAAAATTATACCAGTAAAAGCTGGAATCACAAAAACAACAAAATCTAGTTTTAAAAAAGAAAACTAGTAGTAAGTTCTATTATTTTTATTTTTCATTTCTGAAAGATTATGTGTTAAAAGACTCAAACCAGGATATTTCCTCTTAGACAACAGCTTCAAATATTTTCAATTTTGCTTAGAATTAAAATAGCATCCAACTATCTGCACATATTACATAGGTTGGAAAGGAAATACACTAAGAAGATAAACAGTGGTTAGTTCTGGTGGTAGGATTATGGGTGATACTTGATTATCTTTATTTGTGCAGTTTTCAGTAATAGACACATGTTATTTATGTTATAAATAATCAAAACACCAACAAAACATGAACTCCATGAGGGCTGGTGCTTTTCGCAAGCCCCATGCTGTGCTGCTGTGGGCTTGGAGCTCCCCGCAAATGCCTGGCACTGAGTGGGCACTCAGTGTTTGCTGGATGGTTGAGGTGTGAATGAATAGAGAACAAAACCTATACATACTTCAGATCAAAGCATAACCTAACATACATTAAAATAACACTTAAATTATGCCTCACATCATCATATCAAAATACAAGTTAAGAAAAGGTAAGAAACATTTTAAGTTACATTTTCAAGTACACTTGGGATATTTTACTTGAAAAACATGCAAAGAACCTTGAATAACTATTCTAGGTTTTATTAAGAAAAAACATCTTCGAGTTAAAAATAGTTGGATCTTTTAAAACTTCCATTTACACAAAAGTAAAAAGCAGACATCAGAACAGCTCCATACTTACAGTCAGCAGTTGGTCTTAAAATAATTTGTTTAGGCCGGGCGCGGTGGCTCAAGCCTGTAATCCCAGCACTTTGGGAGGCCGAGGCGGGTGGATCACAAGGTCAGGAGATCGAGACCACAGTGAAACCCCGTCTCTACTAAAAATACAAAAAATTAGCCGGGCGCGGTGGCGGGCGCCTGTAGTCCTAGCTACTCAGGAGGCTGAGGCAGGAGAATGGCGTGAACCCGGGAGGCGGAGCTTGCAGTGAGCCGAGATCGCGCCACTGCACTCCAGCCCGGGCAACAGCGTGAGACTCCGTCTCAAAAAAAAAAAAAAAAAAAAAAAAAAAAAAAATAATTTGTTTAGTTACTAATTGCTTCAAGTTTTAGTACAATTTAGTTAAGTAAACAAAATTGTTTCCTAAAGAACCACTTATAATAGTACATTTTATGTAAATTATGCTATCACTCTGCTAGAATATAGAAGAAAACATGATAATTCATTTTTTAAACCTTTTTTTTCACTTAGAGAAGACTAAATTTTAGCAATCCAGAACTATAGTTGGCTTAAGATTAAAATAACTGCTTTGCAATTTCTATTACCTTATATCACTCTCCCTAATCTAGTCTCTTCTGATTAAGGAGCTGTTCTCCTTGGCAGAATAACCCTGCAGAGATTGAACATGACACGGGACTGGATACTTGCTCTGTATAACTATCCAAGAAGAGACTTGCATGCTTCAGGATGACCAAACTCCTGGCTTCCTTTACCCCATGAAGGAAGCTGCTCAGTGAGGCTCCATGTTGACCAATGAGGTAACACAGCTTGCTGAATCGGCTAGCCACCTCCTGCAACAGCTGGACTGTAGTTGTAGTGCCCAAATTTTCTATAACAAAATAATGATGATGATGACAACAACATAAACTGAAAACCGATCACTTTATTACGATCATATGATTATGATTATGAATTCCTCTAAGACTACTTAACCTGTTGCCATGTGCTCTCAACTAAGGAACCCAAATGATTACAGTATTAAAGCAACCTCAAAGATCACAGTAACCAGTACTTTGAGGAACTTGTTAAAAACACATTCACAGGAACCTTATAGATTCCAGGATGGCTTTTTCTGTTAAAAAAGACTCTCCAGGTGATTTTAAAGATGAGCCAAATTTGAGAACCATTGAGCTAATGCAACTCTCTGGTCATTTTGAAGATAAGTCATCTGAAGCCAAGAGAAGGGAAGTCAATTATCTAATTTAAGTCACTGATTAATGACAGTCAGGAATTAAACTCACTTGGGGTGTTATATCTTTGTTAAGATTTTCAGCTTTTTTGTTCTGACTTCTGCTCCACTTGCCTCTTTGACAAGCCCAACCGATCAGTGCAGAAAAGGCAATCCAAACACTGGACTGCCGAGGATGCTCTGAATTTCAGAGAGGGCACCAGGATACTATTTGCTTTTTGCCTGTCTAAAAGTCTTCATTTCTAGCACTTCTTTCCAAGCAATTAGGAAACTAGACTGGGAAGACCAACAAAGAAATCAGCAACCAGGACAGGAGAGAGGCAGATTTAACTTTCCTTTCAGAGCAATCCAGGAAGCTTCCAGCTTAGATTGCTTCCTTTCCCTTGGCAAAGTCCTGGAGTGTTCAGCCTACCTAGACGAGGGGAATTTATAGAACAGAGACTCCACAACACTTAAAAGGCAGAAGGTAATAAAAACAAAAACACAAATGCAGACCGTCCTCAGCTTACAAAGGGATTATATTCACAAAGACTGTAAATTAGTTGTTTGAAAAGATGTTTTTCCACTAGAAACAATGGGCAGGCCGGGCACGGTGGCTCACACCTGTAATCCCAGCACTTTGGGAGGCCAATGCAGGCAGATCACTTGAGGCCAGGAGTTCAAGACCAGCCTGGGAAACAGGGCAAAACCCCGTCTCTACTAAAAATACAAAAATTAGCAAGTGTGGTGGTGCACACCTGTAGTCCCAGCTACTCAGGTGGCTGAGGCACAAGAATCGCTTGAACCCAAGAGGCGAAGGTTGCAGTGAGCCGAGATTATGCCACTGCACTCCAGCCTGGGTGACAGAGCAAGACTCTTCTCAAAAAAAAAAAAAAGAAAGAAAAGAAAAGAAACAATGGGCTGACCTGCACAAGAAAGACAATGTCCTCAACGTGGCAAAAGTGATGTATTGAGTATTAGCCTGAATTCTGGATCAACACAGGGGGCAAGGAGTGCAGGACAGAGAAAGAGAAAGAAAACTTCCTCTCTGTTTTCTGACTGTAGGGCCAAGCCCAGAAAAAAAAATTTGAAATAGGAAAAGTTTATCTGCAACAGTTCCCTCAACTTCCATTCTGCATTCCTTTCTATTCTCCCAGAAACCCCAGGTACCCAGTATATCTGGACAGGGGCATCCCATCTAGTACTATTGTAACCCATTCCCTCTGTATTACCCCCTCACTTCCAATCTCTTTGTAGCTGGGCATAGCTAAGAAAAAGAATCAGATATAATCAACTCATGCTGAGGGATAAGATCTTTTTTCCCCCCGAGATGGAGTGTTGCTTTGTCACCCACGCTGGATGGCAGTGGTACAATTTCAGGTCACTGCAACCTCCACCTTCTGGATTCAAGCAATTCTCCTACCTCAGCCTCCTGAGTAGCTGGGATTACAGGCGCCTGCCACTGTGCCTGGCTAATTTTTGAATTTTTAGTAGAGATGGGGTTTCACCATGTTGGCCAGGCTGGTCTCAAACTCCTGACCTTGTGATCTGCCCTCCTCAGCCTCCCAGAGTGCTGGGATTACAGGTGTGAGCCACCATGCCCAGCTGGATAAGATCTTTAACACTCTTATAGTTATCCACAATTTTAAGAGACTACCTGTAAATCCAAATAAATCTCTACTTGATATAATTCTAAGAACTATAATGAGGAAAACAAAAAATTCAGATAGTATACTGGAAGATCTCTTAGGACCAGCAGGGGCAGAAGTGTTGTTTGGAAGTCTAACTTTATGTAGGGTCAACTTTCCCAAAGTTGTTTTTGCTCCTCTGCCATGAATATCCTAAAAGTTCCATTTTTCTACTTCTGCAAGCCGAGGGAGCTCTGGGAGTGGCAGGACAGGGCAGGGGCAGTGAGGCTATTGACAAATTGGAAACAGTTTATAAATTGTTGACTACCTGTGTACACACACACACACAAAGACAGTGAATAGAAAGAAGTAAACCATAAACTAACAGGTTTTCATTATTTGTGATATAGGAAGAAGAGATAAAGACCTGATGATTTAGTGGTGGGAGAGAGGGGGTTGCAACTTACCTAAACTGAGAAGAGGCCTGAGAATCTGAGATTTGATATCACTTAGTTTTGAATAGAATCGTCTTTCTGTAGTAGCTAACTCGTGGAGACTGGCAATATACCCCATAATGTTTTTATCCACCAAGGCTAGATAGCTATCTTTTCCTGCTGTCACTCTGCTTATATATCCAAGCTGAAACAGAAGAAAATAAAAGGATTAAATATAACATATAATTATGTTAGTAATTTGGTATACCGAAGCTGGCTTATATCAGCTGACAAGAGCTAACTTAAATATTCAGAAAATTTGCAAGCAAGTAATTAAACCATTGGCAGCTTGAAAATTGGCCACAGTGAAAATTTGCAAGCACTACAGACTAGGGTTTTATTTGGCGGGGTGGGGGGTGGGGGGTTGCTTCTTTTTTTTTAGAGCTGGTTCATCAGTGCATCATTGTTATATATGCATATCTGGATCTATACATAACTATATACACCTACTTTCAATTATCTCCAAGATACCTTTCATTTCACATTACAAGTGTTTGGAAACAGACACCCTGGATATATAAAGATCCAAATGATAGGGATATATGTCTCAGGACCCCTTTCCGAGTAAAATAAGATTAACGAGATCAGGGAGAATCTCTATGCTATATATTAAAATATCTAGGATTCAAAAATTAACCTGCCTTTTGTACAATGAAACGAGATTTTCTTAAAAAGGGACTTTTTGTCATTTACCCAAGATACCACTGTATAAAAAACATTCCATGTCTTTATTCACATATCCCATTAAATCAGGGAGGCAAGTTACAGACCCAATGCACTATTAACATCCCATGGTAACCAAAGACACACACGAGAGCTCTTCATTCCTTTCATCGGCCCATTTGATCCTTTATCTAGACTGTGAAATCATTCATGGGGAATGTAACGCCAGGACCAGCAACTACAGACACATCTTGGCAAATGTTGCCTTTAATTTTTAAATATTTTTTTGTTTTGGTAGAGACAGGGTCTTGCTATGTTGCCCAGGCTGGTCTTGAACTCCTGGCCTCAAGTGATCCTGCAGTCTCAGCCTCCCAAAGTTCTGTGATTATAGGGATGAGCCATTGTACTCAGTCCCAGTGTTACCTTTAGCAAGAAAGATCTTGTTCCCACGCATTCGTAACTTACTCGCTAGAAAAACAAACACAAAGACTAAAAAATAAAATAAAATAAAAAAGTCAATATGCTATTTTACTCAATAAAAATAAGAAACCCTAGAATATACTAGTTTTGGGGGTTAATTTCCCTGCAACATGTCACTTTATGGGGAAAAGGAAACCTAGAAATAAGCCAGTGGTTTCAGTTTATGAAAAAGAAGAAAGGAAAACAGAGTAGGAAAGCAGATCAAATGAAAAGGGGATAAACAGTAGGTAAACAGTAGGAAATAAAATTAAGGCCAAGCAAGGTAGCTCAGGCCTGTAATCCCAGCACTTACGGAGGCTAAGGCAGGAAGATCACTTGAGGTCAGGAGTTCAAGACCAGCCTGGGCAACATGGTGAAACGCTGTCTCTACTAAAAATGCAAAAATTAGCTGGGCGTGGTGGTGGGCACCTGTAATCTCAGCTACTTGGGAGGCTGAGGCAGGAGAATTACTTGAACCCAGGAGGCAGAGGTTGCAATGGGCCAAGACTGCGTCACTGCACTCCAGCCTGGGCAACAGAGCAAGACTCAGTCTCAAAAAATAAATTAATTAAATTAGAGGCAGAGAAGTGAAGCAGAGGAAAACAGAACACTGCTGGTTGTCTGTCGGGTCTTTCACGGTCTGCCATGAGCCTATCTCAGGCTCTTGCATTGTTACTTCCCACTAACAGTTAGAAATTCAACTACTCTATTTCTGTTCTGATTCACCTCGAGGGTTCTATGGCTGCAGTCAGGAAACTTCACAGTAAAATGTATTTTCCAATATTCCTACATGAGGGTGTTAATTCAACAAATGTTTATAAAGTATGTACTATGAGGCTACAGCAGTGAATGAGATAGCCTAAAATCCCTACCCTTCTGAATCTTACATTACAGTAAGGAGGGCAGACAATAGACAAAATAATTAATTATATAGTGTGTTCGATGGTGATAGGCCCTCTGGAGAGAATAAGGAGAGAAAAGATAAGGAATGAAGGGGGAATAAAAGGAGTTTGCAATTTTAAATAAGGTAGTTAGAGATGCTTACTAATAATTACGCATACATACAAATAAAAACAAAAAAGACTTCTCATGTGTTACTGAATGTGGGCCTTAGGATCCAATTCCTGTTCACCTTACTACAGGAGAGAAGTACTGGAGTCTTAGAACCACTGTGATTCTCTGGAAGGTTGTCACCTTCTGTAGGGTCCTGTCGGCCACTGTAATATAACCCAGGCTGGAAGTCTTCTGTATCCACTAAAAACAGGGAATAATCCTGGCCTGCGGCTACGCTCCAGACTCCATTTTCACTGCTTATCTGCAACGACAGAAAGATAGTGTCTGTCTAAGATAAAGGCAATCAGAGAGAACTTCAGATCCACAGAAACTGAAATGTTAGGTTGCTTAAATAAGCATGGTGCAAAGTCAGTCATATCTGAGAGCAAACTCACCCAGCAATTTGCCCAATCAAATGCAGAGCAGCAGGTGCAGGAGTAAGACGGAATCCCTTGTTCAGCTTTTAAATTTAGAACTGTTTTTATAAAAATCTGAAAAATTGGAATTTAAAAAGGAAAAACCACTCATCTAATTTTTTATTGTTACTTTTGGAAGTCTGCACAGACTGTATTATAATGAAGAGACCCAGAAACTTCCAGAGCCCTACTCTAGAAGTGACAATTAGGACATACCTTTGTCTTTCCACATTTGGCTGTGTGCACAAAAATTGAGGTAAAAGAAAATCTAATAAGGCTAAATTCTATTCTGGCCAACTACACTCTTGGGAGAAAATTCAGTTTTCCCACTTGGAACTCTACTGGTCCTATGTGACTTTACTGTGCCTACTCCCAGGATGTTAAAACAGGCAGAGCCCCTGACAAGCCCATCTACAGGGATACCTTAGACCAGTGGTTCTGAGTGGTCTTTGCAGCAGCAGCAGCAGCCATCACCTGGGAACATGTTAGAAACACAAATTCCCAGGCCCAAGAGCTACTGGGGGAAGGGGAATGGGGAATAGAGTCCAGCACTCTGTTTTTTTGTTTTTGTTTTTTTGAAATGGAGTCTCACTCTTTCGCCCAAGCTAGAGTACAGTGGCGTGATCTCAGCTCACTGCAAGCTCTGCCTCCCGGGTTTACGCCATTCTCCTGCCTCAGCCTCCCAAGTAGCTGGGACTACAGGAGCCCACCACCACGCCCAGCTAATATTTGTATTTTTAGTAGAGACAGGGTTTCACCATATTAGGCAGGATGGTCTCGATCTCCTGACCTCCTGATCCGCCTGCCTCGGCCTCCCAAGGTGCTGGGATTACAGGCGTGAGCCACCGCGCCCAGCCCAGCACTCTGTTTTAACAAGCACTCCACAGGTGATTCTGATGTATGCAAAAGTTTGAGAACCACTGCCTTTAAATCAGTAATTTTAAACCTTGGGATTCCACAAAGTGATTCAGTAGCCACCATGCAAAGGCAGGTGCCAGGGCTCCAGGCCCCCACTCCATCCTTAACCAAAGTAGTTCCTCATTTGTGGGCTTTATGTATGGGATTCCTCATAAGATTTCATTTGGAGAAAGTGCGTTACTGCAAAAACTACTGCCCCTAACCTCTGGACCCAGCTTCAGCTCCTAGACTGACAGATAAAACAACACACACACACACACACACACACACACACACACACACACACACACACAAATACACTCTCTAATCTGTTAGATCCTTTGTGTTTAGATAGTTTCAGCACTGACTCCTGGACTGATGAACAAATAACCTTAATCTATTCGATCCTTAGTATCTAGCTAGGCTCTAAATCACAGGTGATTTTGTGTGCGTGTGTGTGTCTACTACTAATTTTATAGCAGTCTTCTTCTGGCATGACATTATGCTCTCAAATTCAGGCTATCCAAATAACGGACTTCCCATTCATTTTGCAAAGGATGCATTACGATTTTTGCAGGAGGAGTGAGTCTTCTTCCTAGCCTCAAAACTAATTCAAATCTCACTCTGCCTTCACTTTTAATTCTCACAGATTAATCAGGATGACTTCAAAAGTTTTTCTCAGCGTTCCTCAAATAAAGAAACCAAGCTCATAATGGTGTTGAAGAGTTATGAAACTAAAATCTTGTAACAAACTATTCTCTTGTCTGACTCTAAAATGTTAAAAAGGAGTTTGATTTTCAGGTCTCCATGCTACATTACAAAGCTTTCCTTAGTATGAATAAGTGCACACTTTAATCAAATAAACAAAAAACAAGAAACAATGATTTGCAATATTTTTGTGATAATGTATCAGAAACTGAATAGCTTACTACTAAGATGTTTTATACTGAAAACATTTCAGATCGGAGCTAGAAGTGATCATTGTTCCCTAATGTTTTATTAAACCTTTTCATCCCAGTAAAATTAAGTTCACCAAAAGGAAAGCCAGCATGTAAAAGTCTTAAATAGTGACAGATGCACAGTGCACAATGCATATATGAATTACTGGAATATATTTTAACTGTCACTTACATTCAAAGCGTATTCCTGAAATTGATGTAATTGCCCTTCTTTAATCTCCATTACTCCAGAGGGAGCATATCGTGGGATAGGGGAGATACCAGGATCCAACTACATATCTATGACCTCCATATTCCATTCTGTCACATGGTGGGCATCTCTACCAAAAAGCCCTAAAACTCTTGTTTAAGGAACCAATACAACTGATGAGAATTTGGTATTTCCTCAGGGCGATAAGGCGGAAAACAAGGTGGAGAAACACATTACAGAACTGCTTCAAAGGGACTAGAAGCTACCAGTCTCTCAATAGCATTACATAAACTGAAACCAATCCATCTAACAGTTAAAAAAAAAAAAATCACCTCTACTTTTAGCTTTACTACAGAAAGTGAAAAGGCTTACCAAAAAAGGTTTTACTACTCTGCATGTTATTTTAAAATGCCCACACAAAATTACACCACCAAATAATGTTATGTAAAAGTCAAACAATGGAGAATTCAGAATAGACATTATCTGGTAACACTGAGAAAACAGCAGAGTCCTAGAAACATGTTTTAAAAGAAAGTACTTTTTCATTTTTTTACTTAAAAAACAAAGGAACTATGAATATTTAATGAACAGTTGAAGCTAAGAAATATAAACATATAAAAAGCGAACATTTAGCTTGAAAACATGTGGCTTCCTGTTTTTAAAACTTTTCTTAAGAAAACCAAAACAAATTTAGGTTGTACATATGAAATTCCCCTGATTTTTTAAAGTAAGAAATAGAGAAATATAAGGTTACATTTAAGAATTGTGGAATAAGTTGCTATCAAGTTCACAAAAGTACCTTTGCAAGACGAGGAACTGTTGTTGGAAAATCGGAATGCCCAAGTTGACCAAAGGTATTGCTACCCCATGAGTAAACCTATCAAAAAAACACAGAAAAGTAGCTAAGAGTTGTGAATCTGATTTTGCACATCAACTCTGAACCTTTATAATAATTAACATATATATACAAATACCAACAATTATACATAAATTACTTATGTTAGTTTTTTACTCTTTAACAGATATTAAGGAAATTCATTTTTAAACAAGACCAGAGATAATGGGCAAATAGAGTCTTGCTACATAAGAAGACACAGAGTCCAAAAATTAGCCAGGTGTGGTGGTGCACGCCTGTAATCCCAGCTACTTGGGAGGCTGAGGCAGGAGAATTGCTTGAACCAGGCAGGCAGAGGTTGCAGTGAGCCGAGATTGCACCACTGCATCATTGCATTCCAGCCTAGGCAACATGAGCAAAACTTGGTCTCAAAAAAAAAAAAAAAAAAGACACAGAGTTGAAGAGTCAATAATAACAATAACTAACACTTTTCAGTGCTTACTAACTGCCAGACATTGTTCTTAACACTTTCTGTATGTTAATCGATGATTCATTCTCACAACTATCCTAACAAAAATAAATAAATAAATAATAAGGAAACCCAGAGAGGTTAATTAATTTACACGTGGTCACAAATTCATATGTAAGAGGCGGGATTTAATCCCAGGAATTATCGTATACTGCCTCTTTTAGAGACAGCAATAAAAACGTTAAGTGATATAGAGGAAAAGTAATCATGATTTCCTACCCTGTAGATAAAAGTACTATGGAATGAACAGAAAACCTTTCATACATGAAGAGTTGCTGTAAGAGAAACACAAGTACCTGCACGTCACTACAGACAAAAGAAACAAGATTACAATAACTATGTTTAGTTAAAATGTTTGTTTATTCTGATTATGAAAGTAATTCATGGTCATTGTACAAGACTGTGACAGTACAAAAATAAAAATAGAAATAAAGTGAAAATCACTGATCAACCACTTGGTGGCACCTACTTTTCTGTACATCAATAAGTATAGATCTGCAACATCATTTTTAATAACTGTCTAGAACTCTACTGTGCATATACTTTAACAAATTACCTATTGAATTAAGTTCTTTCCAATTCCTTTTTTTTTGGGAAACAGTCTCATTCTTGTCACCCAGCCTGGAGTGCAATGGCGCGATCTCAGCTCACTGCAACCTCCACCTCCCAGATTCAAGCACTTCTCCTACCTCAGTATTCCAAGTAGCTAGGATTACAGGCGCCCGTCATCATGCCCAGCTAACTTTTGTATTTTTAGTAGAGATGGGGGTCTCACTATGTTGGCCAGGCTGGTCTTGAACTCCTGACCTCAGGTGATCTGCCCACTTCAATCTCCCAAAGTGCTGGGATTACAGGTGTAAACCACCACACCCAGCCTCCAATTCTTTAATATTAAAAAGGATAGGAAAAATCCTTGAATACATATATTCATGTATCTATTTGCTTAGGATAAATTCCTAGGCAAAGACTATGCCATTCTGATTTTTGATACATACTGACAAACAGTCTTCCAGCAAGGTCCAATTTACATTCCTGCCTGCGCTGCATGCACACTTTGTCCCACATTCTAATCAATGCTCAGCATTAAAGGCAATCCTTAGGTTTGCATATGTTAATCTCATAGGTGAGAAAAACAATGTACTGTTGTTTTTTACTTTAAACGTATTTGCTAATTGCTCATCTTTTCATTTATTGCTGGTCATTTCTACTTCTTTCATGACTAAAATATAAATATCCTTTTGACAATTTTTATCCTTTGACAATTGTTCCTTTATATTTAAGTGTAGCAACACTTTATCACATATGTTGCAGATATTTTTACCCAGTTTGTTACGTATTTTCATTTTGTTTACACTGTTTTCATTGCTGTTCGGGACTGTTGAATCATCATGTTGACAAACATATCTTACTTTCTAATTTCCAGTTTTGATGTTATGTCCTTTTCTATGCCTAAAAGAGTCATCTTAATTTGTTCACACACACACACACACACACACACACTCACAGTTCTAGTTTTTAATGACATCATTAATACACCTAGAATTGGAATATGTATAGCCATCTTAGTTTTCTCCTACAGATATGAAGTCAGTAAACATTTACTACATTTACCGGATACTCAAGTCTTGTTTTCCCAACTGAATTGAAACCCCCACTTTTATATCTTAAATTCTCATATATACTTGAGATTATTTCTAGCCTATAGGCATATTTCTGTTGCATTGATCTGTTTAATTTTAAAATATATAAGGATAAATCTCTCTTCCTTTTTACCTGGCTCATCTATGTTTATTCTTCTAAAGTAATTTTGCGATTATTTTATCAAATTGTAAATATTATACTGGAATATTTTGGGGACTGTACTGAATTTTCACTGTGCTGATTAAGGATTCAAGAGAAAAATGACATTTTTACAACTGATGCATCTCATCCAAAAATAAAATCTCTCCCTTTACTACTGCTTTTATGACTCTTCAAAAGAGTTCTAAAGTTTGCATCATATGGGTTATATGCATTTTCTACCGATTCCTACTTCCTTAATACTTTTGGTGTAGTTGTGAGCAGAATTTCCTCGAGTATGTTTTGTTTCATTGTATGTATACAATAAAGCCAGTAATTTTTATTTTGTAACTGACCTCCTTCCTAATCTCTCATTTTTAAGTTTTTTGAATGAATCATGTTAAAAACAGAAAATTCTCCTTTTTCTTTCCTAATATTGACATTTATATGGGTTATGTTAGTTTTTTGGCTAGCCTAGTATGTGAAATTTGCAATCAAATCAAATATTAAAAGGTTTAGAATTATTTACTGGCTTCTTAAAAAGATAAAGGAATTGGTGAAGAACCATTATCGAAGTATGAATGTATTTAATAATAACATTGCAGATGAGCAGTCTGAGTTTTAAAAAAAAGAGTAACTTAAAACAACTTATTTTGTGTTTATGTATATGGGTATGGTTTTTAGTAATGCTAGAGGTCACTTTCAGGTCCCACAGTTTTAAAGAAAAATGCCTTTGTTTTCTTAGAGTTTTACTATATGCTTTCTTTGTCAAGTAACAAATAAAAATTCACCAATACCCCGGAAAATCTGGGGTTCTCTTTTTAGATGAGAACACATTATAGAAAGCTCCTAAATCAGGGAGACCAGTGTTTAAATCCAAGCTCTACTGTTACATACGTGTGACTTTAGACAAGTTACATAATTTCTCTTACTCCACTTCCCTCATCTGTAAAGTGGAAATAATACCATGCAAAATATTGGAAACCTAAATTAAGATACGGTATCACTGCCTGACATATAGCAGATACTCAACAAATGAGGGTCCAATAACGTCATGTTGGCCTTCCATAAAAATAAGGTAAGTATTTAATAGTTTGCCTCCTACCTGGGATTTTGCAGTAAGTGCAAGAGAATGGTAACCACCTGCCTCCAGATGGATTACTTCTTTGCCATCCAGGCATTTTACGCACAACGGTTGAAGCCTTAAGGAGAAACACATAGGCACACAAAGTCAAAGTATTCTCAAGCAAGAATCGTAGCCTTTCTCAAATTATAAACTACATTCATGTAAAAATAATTTTTTTTTTTTTTTTTTTGAGATGGAGTCTCGCTCTGTCGCCCAGGCTGGAGCGCAGTGACGCAATCTCTGCTCACTGCAAGCTCCGCCTCCCGGGTTCAGGCCATTCTCCTGCCTCAGTCGCCCAGGTGCCCACCACCATGCCCGGCTAATCTTCTTTTTGTATTTTTAGTAGAGACGTGGTTTCACCGTGTTAGCCAGGATGGTCTTGATCTCCTGACCTCGTGATCTGCCTGCCTCGGCCTCCTAAAGTGTTGGGATTACAGGTGTGAGCCACCGTGCCCAGCCAAAAATAAATATTTCTAAAGAAAACATTAAAATAAACATAAAGGATATATGTTCAATCTACTCCTAAGTATCATAAATAATTTTTGGAAGGTTTTAATCTTTGTCTATCAATCACTAACTAATCCCCACAATTTAGAATCTGTTAAGAATCATAAAACTACAAATGATTCTTTATAGCAGAAAGTATACTTAGGATATAATAAAAAATAACCATAGAAGGAAGGTAATTTTTAAATTAATTCCAGTTGCCTTCACTCTACTATGAATAGAGGCATTTATATTAACTCACTACTTTAGATAATCATTCCAATTACCCACTTAAAAACTTCTCAACATCTAACTTGTTAATATCATAACAGTTTCTAATAAACAAAATGCCAGTTTTACTCTAATATACATGAACAGACATAGTCTGATGTTTCAGTTATAGTTATTTTGGCAGTGGCAGAGAGACGTCTTTCAGGATAAAAAACAAACAAAAACCTGTTGGCTCTTTTCTTTCCCTATGTGACAGGTGGTGACCTTTTCATCAATTAAAAATCTGAGCCATTCCTGTCTTCCAGTGAAATATAATCTTACCCCAACATCCCTTTCTGTACTCCAAGATGAACACACATCGAAGAAGATGTGAAAAAGTGCAGCATGGATACTTAAGTCTTCTACTGCTTTTTTTTTTTTTTTGAGATAAGAATTTCGTTCTTTTACCCAGGCTGGAGTGAAGTGGTCCAATCTCAGCTTACTGCAACCTCTGCTCTTCCCAGATTCAAGCGATTCTCCTGCCTCAGCCTCCTGAGTAGCTGGGATGATAGGCGCCTGCCACCACACCCAGCTAATTTTTGTATTTTTAGCAGAGACAGGGTTTTGCCATGTTGGCCAGGCTGGTCTCGAGCTCCTGACCTCAGGTGATACACCTGCCGCGGTCTTCCAAAGCACTAAGCACTAGGATTAAAGGTGTGAGCCACCGCGCCCGCCAAGTCCTTTACTGTTAAGAACAAATTCAAGACTAAAGTGACAACTTTTTATCAGAGTTAATGGTGCATAACAATCTGAAGCTAGAAGAGCCCAGATTTCCTCTATGAGGAAAGTGAGATTTAGAGACCTTCCCAGGAGAGAGGTTATTTGTTTAAGCCAACTCCTATCAGTAAAAGGTGGTAGCACTTACCTAGGCAGAACATCGCCATGCCCCAGCTGCCCTTCCTTCCCTTTCCCCCAGGTCCACACTTCTGTTCTCAGAGAAGGCAGGAGCGCATCTGCCTCTCCACTGTATGTGGGGGTCAGAACCACTGTCCTCGTTTTCACCCGTGCAGCCTTTCTTAAGAGCCTGGGGGAAACTGAAAACCAACCAGACATGGGGTGAAGGAGTGGGAGTCCAGAGGGTAAGAAAACATATCATTCAGACAAACTTAACATTTTCAAAAACATACATCACTCGCAGTATTTTTGAAGCATATTCTAGAGGTTCTCTGTAGAAAAGCGGATCTATTAGTCAAATGAAATTGGTAAATACTCACTGCTACAATCTATCCTCCCACTACCTCCTCTGCAGAGATTCACATACACATTAGCACACACTGAAGGTGGTGACAAATCCTGTAAATAAAAGCCCTGTTTAAATATGTTTAACCCAGCTGGACTTCCAAACATTTAGCCACAGAATCCTTTTCTAACATCTAGTGGCATCCTATAGAACTTGTATTCTAAAGAATATGCTCAACAAATACTATACTAAGGCTGACAAATATTTTTCCCATTTGAAAACAAAAATTAAAGAGCCAGGCAAAGTGGCTGCGATCCTAGCTACTCGGGAGGCTGAGCTGGGAGGATTCCTTGAGCACAGGAGTTTGAGGTTATAGTGTGTTATGACTGCACCTGTGAAAACACACTGCACTACAGCCTGGGCAACATAGCGAGACATTATTATTTTTTTTTTTGAGACAGTTTCACTCTTGTCATCCAGGCTGGATTGCAGTGGCAAGATCTCAGCTCACTGGAATCTCTGCTTCCTGGGTTCAAGCGATTCTCTGGCCTCAGCCTCCTGAGTAGCTGGGATTACAGGCACGCACCACCACACCCAGCTAATTTTTGTACTTTTAGTAGAGACAGGGTTTTGCCATATTGGCTAGGCTGTTCTCAAACTCCTGACCTCAAGTGATCCTCCTGCCTCGGCCTCCCAAAGTGCTGGGATTACAGGTGTGAGCCACTGTGCCCGGCCCCCATCTCTTAAAACACAAAAAGCCTTTCTAAGTCAAGGTCTAAGTTCAAATATATTACAAATAATTGTAATAAAGAATTCATTTTAGCTATAAAATGTAAACATTTCTAAGGCAGGAAAAAGATTATGAAAGGGAAATACTAAAAAGGTTTTGTATTTGCCTATTTCAAATTATTTTATAGAGATGTTAAAAAATGTTTTAAAAGAACACAGCCATTTTTTATCGTTATCGTGTTCAAAATTACATCAAACATATACAACACTATGTGAATAGTGTTTGATGCCCGGATAGGTTTTGAAGAAAATCATTAAATGTCACTCAGTAGAGGCTTAGTCATTAAGTCATTAACTTCTGGGCCACAAGAAAAGTGATCATCACTGCCTAACATCAACATCTTTTCTGGTAAATGTATCATTTCTATGCATACAGAGACTTAAATAAACCTACTTGAAGATTCCTCAAGGATGCACTCCAGATAATTCTTAGAGAGGGGAAAAGAGTACATGTAAAATTTTTCTAAAGATACTTTAGGTTACTAAGTAAAATTTAACCTTAGGAGGTAAGTCTATTAGTGGGAATCATGATGTAATGACATGAAAAAAATATTCCACATTTGTAGTTCAAAGAGATTGCAAATATATTTATATACTTAAAATGGTAAAGGACACTTAAGAATAAGAAAAATTTGGGGCAAGATTTTCCTTCAGACTTAATAGAGATCACAGGTCTTCTTATACATCATATATATATAATATATATATTCAAATTAATCAGGACTTAAGTTTTATTTGTGTAGAGGAAAATCTGGTGGTAATTAGAATTAGGAGGCAGAATAAGAGTGGCACAAAGTGTTCAGTAAGTAGAGCAAGGGGAGAAACAGGTGCAGAGTAAAAAAAGGTAAGTTTTAGTACAGTCTAGATTTCCCAACTTTTGAGCTTTGCACAAAATCATGTAAACCAGGAGCTGGTCAATTATAGCCCATGGGCCAAACAGGGCCTACCATCTGCTTTTGTAAATAAAGTTTTGTTGGGATATAGCTTCACTCATTCATTACATATTGACTCTGGCTGCTTTTACATAATCACAGCGTAGCTGAGTAGTTGTCACAGAGACAGGATGGCCTACAAACCTTAAAATATTTCTCTTTGGCTCTTTACAGAAAAAGTCTGCCAACTCCTGGTCTCATCAAATGCTTCTCAAACTTTAGTGTGCACACTAATCACCTGGGGGATCTTGCTCTAATGCATGTTTTGATTCAGTAAGTTGAGAGTGGAACCTGAGCATCTGCATTTCTAACAAGTTCCCAGGTGCTGCTGATGCTGCTGGTCTGCAGGCCACTCTCGACAAGCTCGAGTCCAGATGGCTGAGACTGTTGAACTGACTGAGAAAAGGAGAAGAGCCAACTGTGTAATATTCTAAAAAGTTTATTGCCTATGGTCTCAGAAAATGAAGTTTTCTCTTCTTGAAGCTTAAGAGTTCTCTCCTCTTTTAAGTCAAGTACAGTAATTCCTCACTTATCCAATGGTCACATCTGCAACCTCATCAGTGTGGAGTATAGGTCCCAATTAGGAAATAAGAAGGGTATTGTAACACTCCAGAACAACAAAATAAGATTCAAAATAAGGTTCATAAGCAGGAGCAAACACCAAGAAAAAGTTACGTTCTAACTTTTTAGTGATATCTAAAGCAGATAAACATGCAACTTTCTTTTAAAACCACCCTTAAATAAATTTTGACATTTGAATATGTCAGTTTCATAATTAGGAAAGTTTTTATCAATAATACAGCATGTGATGTCAGGAGCATCCTGGATTCCCCAAAAGTCAATTCATAAAACCTGGTTATTTCCTTACCTTGTGACAACAATCCAGGGAGGGAGAGTCTTCGACTGCCTCCCTCTGTTTCTTCTTCTCTGATATCCACAAGACTTGAACTTTTCTTTCCTTGCATTGATTCCTGTTTAACCTGTTCTTCCCTGCTATCTTTCAAACCTTCTGGGCCAATGGCACTACTGCCTGCCTGAGCTCCAGTTTCACAAGGGGTTGTACTATAAAAGTTCATAACTTTCTTCAGTGACAAGGCACCAGCTTCGTAAGTAGCAGCCACTCTCACACCAACAGCAGATGCACAAGAGACCACCAGGCTGTTTAGGGCTGAGGTGCTTGTGGTAGGTGGGCTGTGGAGATTAGGAATTGCTTCTTCTATAAGAGGCTAAAATATACACACATAAAAAATTACATAAAAATATAATCCCTTATACAATAAGCAATCAATAAAAAGAAAGTTTAATATCCATCGCTGTTTGCTTTAAGAATCTAAAATGACAGGAGAAGTTCTCTTCACCTTCAACTAAAGGTATTCTCTTCTTGATCATGGAGTTAACACATTAAAAGGAAATGAGTACTCTAGTTCCTTTTCCAAAGTACTTCCTTTTGTCTGGATGTTGTATTTTTCTACGGTATTTAAAAATAAGCCTCAGCTGCTTTTATAAAATTAAATATAGTAAAAAGGTAGAGGGAAGAAAAAGCAAGGAAAACACTGTCTTTAATACCATGTGCACTGTGACAGCCCTGGATGGAAGGTTGAAAAAATGCAAATTTCATTATTGATCACTTTCAGGAAAATTTATACAGACTACCACCTAGAAGTGGCAGGAAAAAAATTAGATTTTATGGAAAAAAAGCTTTCCCTGAAATGCTTTATAAATTGAAATTTAGATATAGCATATAGAGATGGAAAAATAAGTTATACCTATAACCTATCATCTCCCAAATTATGCTAAGCTTGAGTGCCTTTACTGGCTCATCAATGAGTTATTTTCTATGACCCTGGGGCTAGACAAGCTGTAGGATTACCTTTGCTCTTGCTACCACAGATGGCAAATGTGGTAGGTTAATAATTAAACATTTGGAACCAATGTTCTTAGTGTGATTCTAGAAGTGTACTAGAAAGTCAAACTAAAGTTTTCTGATATCTTAATGAAAAATCAGTAGAAATTTACTCTAAGCTATCAAACATCAATGTTCCCTAAAAAGGAAGGTCATTAAATGTACCTACCAAACACATAAAAAAGCTTTCATCTCATCAGCATAGATCATATTGAAAAATATGCTTCTTATTGTACCCAAAGATCTCAAAGGGAATATACACATTCCTTCATTTGTCCTAAATTAAAATACAAATATTGCGTGTGTGTGTGTGTGTGTGTGTGTGTGTGTATTTTAACACTGGTTTTTGACTTCTTAAAGGAAAGAATTCCTGGTACCTAGCAAAGTGCCTGACACGTAAGTACTCACCACATTTTGTTGAATTAAATGCTAAATTCAAAAGAGCTATTTACATGCAAATGAGTAGTCTGTAAATAGTCCATAAAATAAACAAATATACTTAATAAAACAAAAAATAAATACAAAGTCTATTACTTCTTTGGTGATACAGCTCCCATGATAGCTCGTTCAAAAGAATTAGTGTCACTATCTCCACTTTTTGTTCACAAAGACTCCTTACAGAAGCAGTGATGGTATTTAGAGGTAACTATTTTAGGGGGTTCTTGACCACTAGGTAGAGCAAAGTCACAAAACTCTACCTTATATAAACCTTGAACTACTGTTCTAACTGGCTCCTTCTACTTAATTATATTTAAAAATATAGTAAGTAAATAAGCCCTCCCCTACAAAAAAACATAATTAGCAATTTTGATGAAATATATAATTTTAGGAATTCCAGTCAACCAATAATACTTTGGTTTATTTCCCGAATGAGAGAGTCTCAGTTATATCTCACCAGAAGAGAAAAAACTTGCCGTAGAACACATAAATTCCTTGTGAATTAGCTGTATGATTGAGATGTTACTTACAGAGAATAAATTAAATGTAATAGAAACACACATTTATTTAATTTAAATAAATTAAATTTAATTCAGTAGAAACACACACATTGTTACTAGCATAAGTAACAAAAACTTCCAATGTTTAACAAAGTAAGTTAAAGGTAATAAGCATGTACAGTCTAAGAATTTTCTACATGCATTATTAAATTACTACTTTTGCTTTGTTCAGACTTTATAATACCTTTCTCCAAACAGCTTATCCTTGATTTTTAAAAAACTCAAATACCCACAAGTTTCAGTAAATGGATTGTGAAATAAAGACTATTTCTAAAAATACCTTCATGTTTGCATTCTGACACAGTAAACAATAAGAACTGAGAAGCAAGAGGCTATGTGGTTTCAAAAACCTAAAAAGAAACACTGCAGGGCAGATCTTTTATAATTATGATCTTTTGTTTTCTTAGAGTTTTGGTAAAGCAAAATCAAAAGGCCACACTGAGTGAAACACAGAAATAATCCTTTTTTTTTTTTTTGAGATGGAGTCTCGCTCTGTTGCCCAGGCTGGAGTACAGTGGCGCAATCTTGGCTCACTGCAACGTCCGCCTCCCAGGTTCATACCATTCTCCTGCCTCAGCCTCCTGAGTAGCTAGGACTACAGGTGCCTGCCGCCCTGCCTGGCTAATTTTTTGTATTTTTAGTAGAGACGGGGTTTCACCGTGTTAGCCAGGATGGTCTCGATCTCCTGACCTCACGATCTGCCCGCCTTGGTCTCCCAAAGTGCTGGGATTACAGGCCAGAAATAATCCTTTTAAAACAATTTATTTTAAGCGGGAACTCAAGCTTTACCATGTGCTACTGATAAACAGCTTTTGTTCACTCTACCATAAATCTTCAAAATGAAAATAGTTTTAATAAGATACATAAAGTAGGCTGGGTATGATGGTTCCGCCTGTAATCTCAACACTTTGGAAGGTTGAGGTGGGAGGATTGCTTAAGCTCAGGAGTTTGAGATGAGCCTGGGCAACAAAGGTCAACCTCCTCTCTACTTAAAAATAAAATAAAATCAGCAGGTGTGGTGGCACGTGTGTAGTCCCAGCTACTTGGAAGGCTGAACTGGGAGGATCGCTTGAGCCTGGTAGATCAAGGCTGCAGTGAGCCACGATCGCACTACTGCACTCCAGCCTGGGTGACAGAGCAAGACCCCATCTCAAAAACAAACAAACAAAAAGATAAAATATTAGCCAGCTCTTCAAATAAAGCCTAGTAAGGACAACAGCTATAACTGAAAAAAACGGAAACATGTAATTGCCTGTAAGTTTTAAATCTGCCTACAACTGAAGGATCTGCCACAAAGCAACCTTCCCTGTTAAAGAAGGAAAGAACTTTTCTCTACAGAATTCTGAACAGTGTTACAAATACAAGTAAGAAGAATGTTTGTGAATGTATAGTTATATAAAAGTATTCAGGGCCTACCAACATTCAGTACCTTAGCCATGGAAAAAAAGTACTAGCAAGAAAAACAAAATGAAATGTTCCTACTTACAAAACAAGCCCAACATGATACCTTTCAATATCATAAAGGCCTAGAACTTAAACATAAAGAGTCATTTTGGATTAATCCAGGTTCTTTCCTTTATCTAGGCTTGCCTGATAAAACAAAATTATAGTCAAACTCAAAAAACAAAAAATGCTACCAAGCCTCACTCATTTTAAAGTTTCTAAAGAAAAGCTCACACAGTTCAACTCTAGAAACACTTTTATTTTATAAAATTTAGCAGGTACCTGAGATGGCACTGGCTTTTCACCATGCTCTGAGTCCTCTCTTACTGAATGATCTGACAGTCTCCGCAGGTATTCACTGACTGCTTGGGTGTCAGGGTATGATGGCACGTTTCTGGCAGAAGAAATTTCAGTTGTTCCCATGACGTTTTGTTGAGAGGATACGGCATCGCTGCTTGTGGTCTGAGCACCGACTGCATTCAGTTCAGTAGCAACAGACTGATCACTGGCTACAAGAGTGTTCTCAAATACTTCTTCCTGCCTGTCAAGGGTTTCAGTGGAGGGGCTGAGAGCAGTGCTGGGATGGTTTTCTGCCTGAGATTCTGTCAGTGTCACACCTAATGGGCAACAATGACTGTCTGATATAATCACATGGTCTTCTTTGTCAGTCATAGTAATCAAGAGCTGGCTGCACTGGTTGCATCGTTCTGGGACTGGCTTCAGATCTTGGGAAGGGAGGCATTGTACAAGGGCTAAGCTGTGGAAAGCACCACAGGCAACTTGAAGCACCACTCGCCCAGCAAGATGTTCTACCTTTTGCGGCTTTGTCACTGGGAAGGCAGTGGTAATGAGACCCAACTGACAACCGGTACCCCATGCCCAAATCTCTCTGCTTATTGACAATGCCAGAGTGTGTTCCTCGCCACATGCCAACTGTAAAATCCTGACTGCTAACAAAGGGCTGGCCTCAGAATCAGCAATGCTGACAGGGTTCGGTTCCGGCACATACTGCTGGTTGGCTACTGCACACTGGCCAGCAGAATTCTCTCCCCACATGTATGCGACACCATTGTCTGTCACTGCTCCACTATGGAAGCTTCCTGTTGCCACAGTAACAACATATTGCCCAACCAGGGCATTTTCTAGAATGGGGCTACTTGGACAAATCTCTGCTGGTCCACTTCTCCAGGGAAGGGTCCCAAAGCTGTAGACCTCACCATCTGAAGTTTCAAAAAAAGGAAAAAGAAAAAAAAAAGGGTTAGTGAATTAACTAAAAATTTTAACAGTAAACTTTTAGTGCCCTCTAGATTTAACCAAATTGGACTTTCTTTTTAAATTTTCCAAAGCAGTTGTAGAAATCTGGTTCAAGCACACAGTATTTAACATTAATTCATCTTTTCAAAAATGACTCATTTTAATATTCTGCACTATGGTGAGAATTTCTACAAATTGTAGGAGGCTACTCCTTTCCTTCAGCCTCATCCTACAAACTCCTCACATCAATCCACTAGTAATGGCCACCATCACAGGCTATTACAGAAGCAGATTCCAAGTGTTCAAAGGCAAAATAAACAATGATGTTAAAATAAAATAAGCAAAAACTAAGACAAAACAGACACATTCACTAATATCTACAAGTCATTACTAGTAAACAAGTTGGAACAGCAGAAAATTATGCAATGGCTTAAAAATATTAGAGATTCATTTTGGCCAAAACTAAGAAATTAATTTCATGCCTCTAGGCTGTACAGAAAGCACCAGTTCTTAACAAGACATGGTTGTCTTCACATTGTACGGCACGTTATGTACAGTTTTGAGATGTTACATAAATATACAGGTTGAGTATCATTTATCCAAAACGCTTGGGAGCAGAGGGATTTTGGATTTCAGGTCCAGGTTTTGGAATATTTGCCTTATACTTACTGACTGAGCATCCCAAATCTGAAATGTTCCAATGAGCATTTCCTTTGAGCATCATCACATCAGTGCTCAGAAAGTTCTGGATTTTGGATCATTTTAGATGTCAGATTTTTTAATGTGGGATGCTCACCTGGACTTTTTGTACTAGATACTAGCTAGTCTTTCTGAGGTGAGATTTGTTTAAAAAGCAAATCAGCTTCTTCTCCAAAAAAAAACATCAAATGGCAGATGATGCCAGTGCAGCGGGAGGGCCTGGAGGCCTCAGGGAACCTGGGATGGGGAACCACAGCGACTTCCTTGGAGGCTTGGGCAGCAGCATCTGGGGCCAGGGTCAGGGCCACAGAGCTCAAAGAGGCAAGGCCGAGGATAAGGAATGGACACCCACCCCTAAGCTGCGCTGCCTGGTCAAGGACATGAAGATCAAGTCCCTGGTGGAAATCTATCTCTTCTCCCTGCCCATCAAGGAGTCTGAGATCATTGACTTTTTCCTGGGGACCTCTCTCAAGGATGAGGTTTTGAAGGTTACGCCGGTGCAGAAGCAGACATGCACCGGCCAACACACCAGGTTCCAGGTGTTTGTTGCCACTGGGGACTACAATGGCCACTTGCTCCAAGGAGGTGGCCACTGCCATCCAAGGGACTATCATCCTGGCCAAGCTCTCCACTGTCCCTGTGCATAGATGCTACTGGGGGAACAAGATCAGCAAGCACCATGTGGTCCCTTACAAGGTGACAGGCTGCTGTGGTTCTGTGCTGGTGCGCCTCTCATCCCTGCACCCAGAGGCACTGGCATCCTCCTAGCCCTGGTGCCCAAGAAGCTGCTGATGATGGCCAGTATCAATGACTGCTACTCCTCAGCCAGGGTCTGCACTGCCACCCTGGCCAACTTCACCAAGCCCACCTATGATGCCATCTCCAAGACCTACAGCTAACTGGCCCCCAACCTCTGGAAGGAGACTGTATTCACCAAGTCTCCCTCTCAGGAATTCACTGGCCACCTTGTCAAGACCCACACCAGAGTCTCTGGGCAGAGGACCCAGGCTCCAGCTGTGGCTACAACACAGGGTTTTTATACAAGAAAAATAAAGTGAATTAAGCCTAAAAAATATTTAAAATAAAAAGCAAATCATAACAGAACAAAGCAAAAAAGCAAATGAACCTGTCAGCAGAATAACCAGCTAGCTTTAGAATTAATGAAGACACCAGTGAGTTGGGTATATAAATAACTTATGTATATCCAGGTATGCTACCAAGTCTTAATTTTACTGTAGTATTGTGGGAATTTGGGAGCAGGTGCACATAATCTACGCTGGCTAAAAATTCAGTGAAACAAAGACTTGGCTATGGGTTTTGAAAAATACTGAACCAAGCCCACTATCCTTTCTTTTCCATATGACCAGAGACTTATGATTTTTTTTTAATTAATGAAGAAATAAGCATTATTTTTTTCTCATAAGGCAGCAATTGAGTTGATGATGAAAACATGCAAACTTTATCTCTGACCTATTATACATGGTCACGTATACACTCAAGTTAACTCATCACATCTATATAAGTAAGGACTCAATAGTGGCTAGAGGGAAGATATGTACATTTATTAGGAAACGTAGAGTCTGGATCAAGATGAGAAAATAAGCTCACTGGTTAAGTTCTTTTAAACTTTGTTTCCTAATACAACAATATACTTGAAAAAGCTCACCAAGTCTTTCAATTAACATTATTGCACTAGAAAGAGCAACACTGCAAACAAACGGATATTCAGATTCCCCTCCTTAAAAAAACAAAAACCAAAAACTGGAGCATATAAAAAATAGTGAAACAGGCCAGGCGCGGTGGCTCATGCCTGTAATCCCAGCACTTTGGGAGGCCGAGGCAGGCGAATCACAAGGTCAGGAGTTTCAGACCAGCCTGGTCAATATGGTGAAACCCCGTCTCTACTAAAAATACAAAAAAAAAATTAGCTGGGCATGCTGGCGCTCGCCTGTAGCCCCAGCTGCTCAGGAGGCTGAGGCAGAAGAATCGCTTAAACCTGGGAGGCAGAGGTTGCAGTGAGCCGAGATTGTGCCACCGCACTCCAGCCAGGGCAACAGAGCAAGACTCCGTCTCAAAAAAAAAAAAAAAAAAAAAGTGAATCAATGAAGTATCTTCATGAATTATGAGCTAATGGTCATATTTAACAGAGATGAAGAACCTTGAAAATTTCTAGCACTCAACCATTTCCTCAGCTGAAAAAGATAGCACTGGAGATCTGTATGCAATTTCAAACACACGCTTGTATTAGATGTTTTTTTTGGTAACTGTGACACTTAATACCAGGACACTGCTTAAACAATGATAGGCTATGTAAATATTTTTGAAAAGTTTTCCTTCAGTTGTCCTAGCCTTGAAGGTATGATTCTAAAGATACCATGTTTATAGTTGAGTAACTTTTTTTTTTGAGATAGGATCTTACTTTGTCACCTAGGCTAGAGTGCAGTGGCATAATCACAGTTCACTGCATGCAGCTTTGATCTCCCAGACTCAAGCTATCCTCCTGCCTCAGACTCTGAAGTATCTGGAACTACAGGTGTGTGCCTCCATGCCTGGCTTATTTTTAAAATATTTCCTGTAGAGACACGGTCTCCCTATGTTGCCCAGGCTGATCTTGAGCCCCTGGGCTCAAGGGATCCTTCTGCCTTGGCCTCCCAAAGTGTTGGGATTACAGGTGTGGGCAATTGTGCCCAGCCGGTTTCACTATCTTAATGAAAATATTCCAAATATATTATTGAAAACAATAGAATTCCACTTATATTTGCTTGAGAACTACATATTTTAAATTTCACAGGACAGGTATTGAATCTAGTTCACATTTTTAAAGTAAGATTGTTTTTAAAGTCCTGAATCATATAATAACATTATAATAAAACTGATATAAGACAAACTAAAAAGAAATCCATGTTTATCCCATACAACCACCAGGACCAGACTTAATCCTTGTTTCCTAGAATTTGTCTTCCTTTAGTTCCTAGAAAGAAAATACCAAATCATTATTTAATATCTCAATAAATGCTTGCACAGCAGAAATGTATAAATTAGTGAAGTAGATGGCAATCGGTGCCCAAATCAAATCTGCCAAGATTGAGTTGATAAAGCACCATTAAGATTAAAGGTAACTCTAAAATTATAGCACGTTTCTGTAATAGACTCGTAGATTTTATAATATGTCTTGTGAATTGCTATTTATGTCTGAAAAAAAAAAATTATACTGCGAAAGTTTAGCCAAGTGGCTTTAAAAGCCAGCTTTGAAATCAGACTGAGTTCCAGTCCTGACTCTGACACTTCAATAGCTGTGTGTGCTTGGGAAAATGTAATCTCCCTGACTTTCAGTTTCCTTATCTGTGAATAATAATAGAAGCCACCTCACAAGGTAGTAGTGCAGATTCAGTGAGATAACACATGGAAAGGGCTTAGTATAGTATCTGGCACACAACTGCTTAACAAACATTAGCTATTATTAGCATTATTATTCTGATAGACTTAATGAACAAAAGTTATAGCAAAAGAGTCTCTGAATAGGTGACCTTTTAAAAGTTAATTTTTCATTTATTTATTACTATAAAATTTTAAAACTATAGTTCTCCCGTTTATTCTAGTTAACGGTATATTTTAAATTTAAAAACTAATCTGATTTCTGATAAGGGAGTAAGAATATATCTTGAAAACAGAATCAGTTCATTAAGAAACCCTAGGCCAGGCGCAGTAGTTCATCCCTGTAATTCCAGAACTTTCGGAGGTCGAGGCAGGTGGATCACCTGAGGTCAGGAGTTCAAGACCAGCCTGGCCAACATGGTGAAACCCCATCGCCACTAAAAATACAAAAAAAAAAAATTAGGTGTGGTGGCGGGCGCCTGCAGTCCTAGCTACTTGGGAGGCTGAGGTAGGAGAATGGCGTGAACCTGGGAGGCAGAGCTTGCAGTGAGCCGAGATTGTGCCACTGCACTCCAGCCTGGGTGACAGAACGAGACTCCGACTCAAAAAAAAAAAAAAAATAGCTAGGTGTGGTGGTGGGCCCGTGTAACCCCAGCTACTTGGGAGGCTGAGGCAGGAGAATCGCTTGAACCTGGGAGGCAGAGGTTGCGGTGAGCCGAGATCGCGCCGTTGTACTCCAGCCTGGGCGACAAGAGCAAAACTCCGTCTCAAAAAAATAAAAAAAAGAACCCCTAGTATCCAATTATTCCCATACCTGACTTTCCACATTCAGGCATTTGTTAGCATTGCAGTTCGTATTTGTTAAGCCATTCTCTTAATTACCTTCAGTCAGAAGAACTCCATGTTTCACTCCGAGGGCTGCCTGCAAAACAGTCTTTCCTCCCCAGCCTGGCAATCTCTCTGGAGTTATGGGAAAGGATCCTGCCTGCCAGATATGGACCAGGCCTCTTTCTTTGGATCCTTCTGCCTCTGTTGAGCTACAAACATCAAGAAACATAGCTTAATTGTTTCTACAATTCAGAACGGTATCCTTTGTTCTTAATACTTTTCATGATTGTACCTTTTACTAGCACATGGATGACTGGGTCAGATAGCTGAATTAGCACCTATTTTATGCTTTGGTTATGCTCATAGGAGCCAAAGTAAAACAACTATTTATGTAAAAGACTAAAGGATGTGGGACATGGTCGCTCACACCTGTAATCCAGCACTTTGGGAGGCCAAGGCAGGCAGATCACAAGGTCAGGAGCTCAAGACCAGCCTGGCTACTATGGTGAAACCCCATCTCTAGTAAAAATAAAATTAAAAAAAATTAGCCGGGCATGGTGGCATGTGCCTATAGTCCCAGCTACTCAGGAGGCTAAGGCAGGAGAAGCGCTTGAACCCGGGAGGCGGAGGCTGCAGTGAGCCAAGATCGTGCCACTGCACTCCAGCCTGGATGACAGAGCGAGACTCCGTCTCAAAAAAAAAAAAAAGACTGAAGGACACTCTAAACCCACAAATTACTTTTCTCCATCTAAGAAGCAAACAAAACTTGGGCTATTTTTAGAAGTTTTAGCATTTGGTAGCATAAAATTCCAAGATTCTAACTTCTCAATATATTCACTCCTTGTTTAGATATTAAAGCTACAACATGCCCAAGTTGAAGTCTTATCATAAAATTTTATAGTAAGTAAAAAGTACTTGATGAGAACAATATGAGATACAGGAATTCATTTCACTTTATGTTGAGTTTAAGTGTAGAATTGCTATTTAAACTTTTAGGAATCAAGTTTGTAATAGATATCAGTAAAATCCTTCATGCTTTGTTCAAGTTCTAGCTAAAGAATCCTACACATCTGATGATTTTGGTTTAAAGAATACAAAACACACAGCTGCACAGTAATGACCATATCCTAACTGCCCTCTTCTAAGAAAAGGCCGTGTTAAGATATGTGCCACCACTGGTAATACATTTTTTCAGTTTCTTTTTTCTAGAACACTGATGCCAAAATTTTAATGAGGCACAGAAACTCTTTTGAATAGCTAGGAATTTCTCTACGTTTGCTATATAATATTCCCTTAAATGATAACTGGACATAACCATGGTTCTATAGGAGGAACACTATACATTTAACCTTCCTTTTAGATATCTTCCATAACTAGTTCTTTAAGGATGGAAGATGATTAAGATTAGCAAGGCTACTTCTAAAAACCTGAAATTATTTGTGAGGGAAAAATGGCTACAAGCACTTTAAAATGATTAAATGAAGACATTTAGTGCTTCTTACAAAGCTTACAACTAACTAGCCTTCTTTAAAATTTGTTTTATCTTTACCAATCAACTAACTACAAATGTCACTATTCCCACTTAACAACCATCAACAAGAAAATTAAAACAAAGAGAAGCTACACATATGTGAAGCTGTTTGCTATGTTTTCCTAGGAGGATAAGAGAAAAGGAAGAAATGGTTTTACCTTCTCTTCTTTGAGTCCATCGGTCAGTGGGAACACTCCATCACCAAATCATTCCTTCTTTACAGAAAGTCTATCAAGACCTAAACAGTACAATACAAGTAAGGAAAAGAGCAGTAAAAGAATATTTTACCCCTTCAGACATTAAAAAAAAAAAAAAAAAAAAAAAGCCCTCTAACAAGTGCACATTCACTAGGAAATAAATATGCAGTAAAACTATTTAAACTATTTCATATCTTGCCTGCCAAAGTCAAACATAGGCTGAGCCTGCCCACTAAACTTATAAAAATGCCCGTTGACTGTCAAATGTAATGTCAAAGGAAAAGACTACCCACAATTAAGCTGTACTCTTTCAGGCAATAGATTTTGTTTTTTATTATAAAGAAAAAAGTTCAATCTGAAAATCAATATGTTAAGTACAAAAAGTACATATACATTAAGATTACTTTTTAAATGCTGTATCTGGAAAGCATGAAGACTTAAATACCAATTAACTCAGATTTTCTAAAATCTCTTCAGTAATGTATCTGATTCAAGTAGTTTTAATTTATACTTTTCAGTAATGCACAAAAAATTATGTCATTAAAATAGGAAGTTTTCCACTTATTGGAAGGAGGAACATTTTCCCCAAATCACCTTTCAATTCAGACCAACATGCCTCGTAACTCAAACGCTTGAAAGAAAGAAGTCTGAACTTTAAATCAGCTGTTTTAAAATCCACCTTTAATAGAAAATAGCTACATGAAAATCATGGTTACAAATATCATAACCCATCAGTTTAGAAACTCAATATTTAATAAAATAAGAGATAGAAAAATAAACAGAAATGCTGAGTGCATTTCAACTCAAAAAACCACATTTGTAAGGGTAACAAAACACATGAAAACAAAAGCACTTAGGTCTTATTTGTGTAAACCATAAAAATATTGGGGCCAAATTTGTGGTTTTTCTGCAAAAGGATATGGAATGGTCACTGTGTTCTGGAAACAGCCCATACTGGCAGGAGTGATCTACGGTCCATCTGTTTCCTCCAGGTTGCCTGTGAATTCTTACCATTTCCCATCTGTACATCTGAAGAAAATTACTTTCTACCTAATGCTTATTTTAGAAAGATTATGAATCATTCAAAGTTGGAAGACGGATACTATGTTAACAAGAGATATATCTGAATAAATTTAATAAATGCTATTCATTTAATAAATACAATTAAGTGCTACTATGCTTTGTCCATGATAGTAATTAGCCTTTTGTAAAATGCACAGTTCATGGTGTACAGAGAAATTCTGCCACCAGATCTAATCTGTGCGTATCTATCACAGATCATGGAGTTACTATGCCCTTGATTAAATTTCAACAATATGTAGCGGAAGCCAGAGAATTATTCTATGAGGATGTGGAAGCACACAAGCACACCTTACTTCACACAACTGGCACACTATATGTAAACGGAATTTTGTCCTACTGACTAACAATCAAAAATGTCGAGAATTTTTTGATAAAATGAATCAAGTCAACCTTTATTCTCTTTTAGTGCCAGATTTTTTAGTACAGTTTTCTTAAAGTTGGTTATACCTTACTCAATATTATTTATCACCACCACTCATTTTTTTAACCTAAATGGAATTAAAACTCTACAAACTGTTTTTACAACTTTCTTTTCTTACTTACATATAGGGCAGGCCAAATAATGGTCTCCAAAGGTGTCCAGGTCCTAATGCCCAGAACTTGTGACTCTGTTAGCTTGCATGATACTAATCAACTCTCCTTCAGATAGAAAGATTATCCTGGTTATCCAGGTGGACCCAATGTAACCATAAACATCCTTAAAACTGCAAGAGGGAGGCAGGAGGAGAATCAAAGAGACATGATGATGGAGGCAGGGTCAGAGGTGATGCTACACTGCTGACTGAACATGGGAGAAGGCAGCCATGAGCCAAGGAATGCGGTGACAGGTAGCAGCTGAAAAGGCAAGGAAAATGATTCTTTCCTAGAGTGTCCAGAAAAAAGCAGCCATGCAGACACCTTGACTTTAGGCTACAAGACCTGTGTCAGACTTTCAGCCTACAGAACTTGAAGGTAATATATTTGTGTTATTTTAAGCCACTAAGTTCGCAACAATTTGTTGCAGCTGCAGTAGAAAACTAACATACTATTTCATAGACATCTTTTTATATCAGTATTTACAGATCTCTCTCTCTCTCTCTTTTTTTTTTTTTAATAAGACGGAGTTTCGCTCTTGTCACCCAGGCTGGAGTGCAATGGCGCGATCTCAGCTCACTGCAACCTCCACCTCCCATGTTCAAGCAATTCTCCTGCCACAGCCTCCCAAGTAGCTGGGATTACAGGCACCTGCCATTACACCCGGCTAATTTTTATATTTTTAGTAGAGACAGAATTTCACCATGTTGGCCAGGCTGGTCTCGAACTCCTGACCTCAGGTGATCCACCTGCCTTGGCCTCCCAAAGTGCTGGGATTACAGGCATGAGCCACCTTAAGCCACCATGCCCAGCCCCTATCTCATTTTGTTTTAATGGTGTTTAATATGTTTGACATCTTCCAACAAGATATGTCTGCCTGAAACTCAAACAGGGCAATGAAGAAAAGAAAACTGATTGCTGAGGAAACATAACTAAAAAGGAATATTGCAACTAAATGTAGGGAGCTTATGTTATTAAAGTTTTATCCTCACATACTTAAGTAAGGGTGGTATTTACCAACTCTATTTAATCTAACATTCTTTCTCAATTATGTATCCATCCAGGAAAAGAAAGTAAATGAAAAACTTTTGTCTTTCTAATATTTTTATGATTGTCTCTCCAGGAAATCTATTAAGACTCACCTCAACCAGTCAAATAGCATTCAAATTTCTGTATGTTGTTTCATTGCTTTAATATTTTAAGTTTTTATAAAATTGCCTAATCATAAGACTTCCTCTGGGGATATTTCTTCCAGAGGAGCTTTAAGGTCTCTACATTCTTTAAGAGGGGCAAGATCCTTATACTCTGCTGCTTTTCTTCTGTTACAGTAACTTTCCTGCATAGACCTGTTAACCAGCTCTGATAAAGAAGCCATGTGATGCTGCATAAACAGCATTTACTGTGGGACCCTCTCTTACCTTGCGTGGCTTCCCTACAGATAAATGGCATCTCCATAAAATGAGCAAACCAGACATCAGCCTTCTGAGCCACAGGACACAGCTAGATCCACTTTAAAGTATACCACTCTATCCTTCAAATTATCATCTCCTTCACAGTGATATGTAAAGTAATTAAACCCCAGGTGGCCCTTTAAACAAAGAGCAAACCTGGCTTCTCAATAAACTGATGCCACTTTTAGACTCCACTGGATACACACCCTTCTGTCACATCTAACAGAGAAATAAGTTGTCTTGTATAAGCCAAGGATATCATTTTAACACCATGTCCTGGAAGTGCCCTTAACAACAACAACAACAAAAATCTAGTCTAGATGTCCCAACTATTGTTAGAAAGATGAGCTACAACCATCTACAGGTCTACAATACCTTAACCAGAAATCTATAGCTCTGAAAATTAAGTTTTTTCAATAATGCCTTTGGTGGCAAAATCTAATCTGACCTGAATTCATCTGACAGCAAAATCTGACCTGAACTAATACGAGGTTATTTATCACTTTTATCCCTTTAGTGTGAATATTCATACATTGTGTTGTAGAAATATCAATATGAATATAATAAGGCAGCACTACAGATCCTATAGGAAGTGTTATATAATATATGGCTTATGCATCTTATTCTAAAGAACAAAACATAAATCTGAATTCCAAAATGCATCTTGCCCCAAGGGTTTTGAATAAAGGACCAGGAATCTATATTCAAAAACAACTACTATCATTTTTTAGTAGAAGTCTCAAAACTTTTAACTATTTTATACTTAACTTGGTTTCTTTTATGTACTTTGAACATTTATTAACTATTTTAAACTTAACTTGGTTTCTTTTATGTACTTTGAACATTTATTTCATTTTAGAGAGTACACTGGAGAGTTGCATTGCTTCCAGTGGGACAGTCCACTGATGCTTTCATGCTTTTTTTGTTTTGTTTTGTTTTTTTGTTTCTTCTTCATTTTTGAGACAGTCTTGCACTGTCGCCCAGGCTGGAGTGCAATGGCGCGATCTCAGCTCACTGCAACCTTCGCCTCTGGGGTTCACATGATTCTCCTGCCTCAGTCTCCCGAGTAGCTGGTGGCGCACACCACCACACTTGGATAATTTTTTGTATTTTTAGTAGAGACGGGGTTTCACTATGTTGCCCAGATGGTCTTGAACTCCTGACCTTGTGATCTGCCCACCTTAGCCTCCCAAAGTGGTGGGATTACAAGTGTGAGCCAATGCGACTGGCCAATGATCTATTTTAATGACGATGATTTACATTTGTTTCAAAAGTTTTAAGCCAATTTTATGGTGAACACTCATGGAGCACCAAAATGATTTTTTGCAAGGAATATCCAGCCTGCAAATACTCAGTCGACTCATCTTTTCAATGGAGGAAGGAAGCCTGGATTCTTAAGTTTCATACAATGCTGCTAATTTGGTGAAGAAGAGGTGAATAAATGAGAGATGCTCTGGAGGCAGAGCAACTAGTACTCGGTGATTAGACAAAGGTGGGGGATCAAGGAGAAGGAGGTATCAGAAATGTTCTCTGGTTCTGCCTCAAACAGCTGTGTGTTGGTGGCTCCATTTCCTGAAATGGGCAAGAGTGAGGGAGATGGGACTCTGAAGCCAAGATAAGATTCTGGTAGGATAAAATTTATTTTTAAGTTCAAGATGTCTGTGAGAAACCCAAGAGTACATATCAAGTAAGCAGTTAGAATATATGAGCACGGAATTCAAGAGAAAAATCTCAGCTGCTGCTAAACTTGGGAGGGCATATGGATAATGTTTAAAAACAAGACAATGGATAATGCCATTGGGGTATATGGAAAGACAAAGGAAAGCACAGGGTCAAGCTTTAAGGAGCTCCTGCGCCTGGAAGTTGGATAGGATGAGGACTGGACAAAGAGGACTGAGATTGAGAAGTGGTCTGCTATGGGCACATGAAAACAAAGGAAAGCACTTCAGGGAGGATGTCAATTAGGTCAAGGCAGCTGGGGTCTTGTGGGAGAACTAAAGTGTCCATTGGATTTGCCAACACAGGTAACTGCTGAGCATGGCCACAACCTCAGTGGTTTGTTTGGGCACTGAAAACCAGATTGAAGTACGCTGAATATAAATGGGAGGTGACAATGTGGAAATATCTTTATTTTCAAAGGGTGATCCTTTTGAAAAATGTTGAAATGGCAAACAAAGAAATGGAGTGGTAGCTGGAGGGGAATGTGAAAATGAAGGGTTTTCTTTTGCTGGGGGGACAAGAGGAAGCTGAACATGTCTGCACGACAAAGACTGTGATCCTGGATAGAAGGATGATGAGGACAGTGGGCAGAGCCAAAGTCCTAGACAATGTGAAGGAGGATGCCATCCAGAATACATGGGGAGGGATGTCTGTCTGTTTGTTTGTTTGTTTTCCATTAGAAGAAAGGTCTACGTTTTTGAAAGAAGCGAGATCACAGGTACTGATATAAGCAGAATTCTAAATTTTGTGGTGGGAGGATAAGGGTTCCATATGATGGTACCTGTGAGTGACGAGGACTTCACAGTATGCATGTTGTAGAGTCTAATCTCCCTCCTGGCTCTACTCATTCTGTTTATTTTATCCCACCCTGCTATACATTTTTGTAAGCTGCTTTAAATCCTTTTGGGAACAAGGCAGGATATAAATAAAAACTTTAAATGTGGTACAGAAATGTGTTGAGTCTATTATCCCAAATGCAAAGAGAAAGTTAAGTCATGCAGGATCCTACATATTCATCTCTACTAAACTATTTTCTGGATAAAGTCTTTTTGGCTTAAATCGGTGAAAGGTAAATTTGTGAGTCATAAGTATAATAACTTTCAATTGCTTAAATTTCAACCACTGAAACCACATGCATTTTTTTTTCATCTACTATGTTCCAGGTACTATGCTAGTCTGAAATTTCCATGAGAGCAGAGTGACAAATATCGTATTCTCTAGTACATCCCAGCAGCTTAGTTCTGACGTATAACAGGTACTCAATAAATATCTGTAAATACATGAGTTTCTGCCCTTAAGAAATTTCCATACTAGTATGTTCTCTTTCTCACTAGAATAATGGCTCTCTATAGAGTTACACAGTACCTTAAGGCATAAGAAAGCTAATTTACATTAGCAAAGCTGGGCCTTCCTAGTCTTATTCTCCTGTCTCAAATACTGGTTTAAAATAGCAAAACAACAGTAATAATTGTAGTTATAAGAGTAATGTCAATCAGTGATTAGAATGACAAGACATTCAGATAGAAAGGCAATAAAAATAATAGGGGAGTAAACTGTATCATAATGCCCTGAACGAATATAGACATAGAGTGACCGGTGACTTGGATACAAAATTACCATAGATTTCATGTAGCCATTAACACTTCCTTTTAAAAGTCTGAGTTGGGTACATTTTATTACAATGTAGTAGAGTGACAAGAGATTTGGATACAAAATTACCATCAATTTCATATAGCCATTAACACCTCCTTTTTAAAATCTGAGTTGGTTACGTATTATTACAATGTAGTAAACCAGAGTTTATACTTTGAATGCAGTAAACAATAACAGTCTGGTATTTTACACTTGGTAAATGCTTAATAAATAATTTGCTTTTAGAGGCTAGGTCAACATTTACAAGTGGATTATGGTAACCTTTGACTCAAACACCTGACTTACAAATAATCTATACAACACCAACAACTGCTACTTTCTGGATACCCTGCCACTGAAGCCTTCACCAACCACTGTGGAAGGTTGAGGAAAACCCGCCTTGCACTGAAGCCTTGGCCAACCAACCACCAAGAAGGCCACTTGGAACCCCACACCTCTCAGCCTTAACTGCTGCACAGAAAGCATTGCCTGATACCATTATGGGAGCCAATGAGCCTTTAAATCTTGACTCAGAGTGAGGGAATTCAGTAAATTAAGGCATTGGATATATTCAATAGACTGGCCTAGAAAGCTACTTATTAGTTATAATTTTGTTACTAATAGGATATGCACTAAGTCACTGATTCAAAATATATTTTAAGCTCCTGGAGGTCAGAGACTACGACTTATTCATTGGTATACTCTTGTACCCATAATAATCATTCTGAACAAGCTGGTTACATTTAAGCGAGTGCTTGAGTGAAAGATACAGCCCCTGATTTTCAGTTCCAATCCACAGACTTCCACGCTATTGATTTCTAGTGCCTGTAATAAAATTCAGTATCAGATACAAAAGAAAAAACTGTCTTCTCCTAATAGAAACTCTCATATATAATTTGCTAAAGGTATATCCTAACAATGAAATTACTTTTATCTCATGTCACTTTAAAAAGGGTTAAACAACTCAGAGAAGTGTTCCTTTCTCCCTTTCTCCTTATACACAGACAGCTTTTGGTGCAATGAGAAACAGGAAGATTTTACAGTCCTTTTTTAATGCCTTGCTAATTTCATGCTGAAACTTACTGAAACTACACTCTCTTGGTTATGAGGATCCTCTAAACGGGAAATTATCCACGGTGGAGGGGGTGAAAGTGTGTAAACATGGTACAATAATTTCCCAGCAATGCCCACCTAGCTCTTTTTTGTACCCACTCTATATTATTAAACACATTTTTCAGGATTATTAAATAATAATCCCACGATGCATTGTGATGAATATTATAATAGTAACAACTGAATTTCAAATTCCCAGGTACTGCCACTATTTGTGCCTGTTATTACATGGTACAGTGAATGTCCTGGTAAGTCCTGATACAAACTACTTATTCTCTTAATATTTGCAACTACTCTCTTATTAAAATGGCCACAATTTTTTAAAGGCAATATTAGATTTACAGTTCAAAGTATGATGACTTCTTTTACTAACTGATAACACTTAGTGCTTAGGATCATTCAGGGGCCACATAACCAAACAGGAAATATACACACTAAAAAATATCACTCTGGTGATACAAGTTTCACTTACTTCAATAGTGCTAGTAGCAGGTATTCTTTATTAGAAATGAAAATATTGTTTAACTCACAAGTTTAGATACTGAGGTTACATTAGGGATCAGCTACTAAATGTTTTATTCATTAGTCAACAATTTAACACACTGTCATCAGGTTACTTAGTAATATCTACAGAGACAATTATTTTCTTTGAGCAATAACTAGGATACTTGCACTCAAGGTATAAACTCAAGGTAACTACATTGTAGTAAAATGTAACCAAGCTAAGCTTTGTAAAGTGTTAATGTTAATACTACACAAATCTGTAGTAATTTTGTATCTGAGTCACTCTATGTCCAAATTCCTTTCAGGGCCTTATTATACAACTTGCTCCCCTATACTTCCAGAGTTCATGATTGGTATATGCCTACATTTCCCAGGCATCTCTAGAATGTTAATGCCCCTGCAGGCTTCATGTCCTGAAGAAAGCATTTTCCCAGGAGCACAAACAGCAAAGCAAAACTGACCAAATAATTGGTCTGTCTCCTCTCCTTAGAAAGGCTTTACACAGTGGAGCTGCACTGACACATTCCTTTCTTATTGCAGGGAGAGAAGAGTTATTTTTCCACAGTCTCCTAATTTGAGGGTACAAAGTAAAATAAAGCAAGCATATTGGGAAACAGCCCTGATTATAAATAAAAATGTTAAAGTGCTAGTTTCACAAACTATCTTAACTATACATAAAACTGTAAAAATAAATAACAAATATATGTACTCATCATCCAGTTTTAACACATATTAATATATTTTCATATTGGCATCCACTCTTTCTTTAAAATACAAGAAAAAATAAGTAACAGAGGTGAAGAAGCTCCACTCAGAATTAGTTACTATTTCTAAAGTTAATGTATCCCATTCCCACATTTTTATATTTACTTTTATGTACTTTCATTAGATATACACATATCAATAAATAATGCATGCTATTATGTTGCTTTTAAAGTGTACATAAATGCGTCTTACTGTATAAATCCTTTAGCATTTTGCTTTTTTCATCTAGTATTACATACTTGAGATGTATATATGTTGGTAAGTATACATCTAGCTCATTCATTTTTATGAGAAGATAGTATTGAATTGCATGAATAAACCAGTTTATCCATTTCCCTACTAATCTTTACAGTTGGATTGCTCTACTTTACTGCTCTTTTAAAGAGTTGCTATAATCATCCTTGTTATATGTTTGCTTAGGCAATTGCCCCAAGTTACTTAAGATCTTGGCTCGACAAAAATCTAGGCTGTGGAAAAAAAAAAAAAATCCTGGAGTGAATGTTAGCCCACCCGAATGCTATTATTGGGTCTAAACCACTCCCTTCCTAACAGGGAGGCCATGTGAACTGAAGAACTGTGTGATGACTCAAAAGAAAAATATTTAAAATGTGATAATTAAGGGAAACATGAGATGATCAATTTGTGGAATTAATGAGACGAAAGCTGATCTTCTCTCTGGACATAATTCATTAGCAGCTAAGCGAACCTCTGCCAACAAACCCCAGTCTTTTTCTCATAGGTGTTGAGAAAACAGTAAATTTTCTTCAAATTTAAAAGAAATATACGATAGCTCCAAAAACTACTATCTCACCAATTTAAATATTTTTCCCTCTACCCACCTGGATCAATCAGTTCAGCTACCTGCAGGCAAACATCAAGACACAAGTTATAAGCTAAAGAAAGTACCATCACATATACAGAGGAATAAGAGATAGGGAAAGGAAAATTAAATGCAATACTAAAAAGAAGCCAGAAATTGTTGCTATTTTATTGGTGATTACCTAACATTTTCTTAAGGACTGACACCCTACAAAACAGAGTACTTTCTTATTACTGATAACAAAATTGTTTGGGCATCAATGAAGGGTTAAGAGACAAAAATCTGTTAAAATTCTATCAGGAAAATTCATATCCCGAATACACTTGAAATACGTGGTAGATTTAATTCCACCAAGTTATAAAAAGAGCTAAATGATTTAAAAGTCACATATCCTCACAGCATGCCTCTGAGTGAGAAAGGTACCTCACGCACCCAAAGCAGGCCTTCTTTTACACAAGCTTAAAAATCACCACTCTGCCTTTCTTCCTAGTTTTTCAACTCATACTTTACCTAGTCTCACATTAATACATAATTGTAGATTTTTACAAGTCAGTCACATTTTTGAGATTATCATTAGAATGGACCCAGCAGCTACTGCTTTAAACCCACATTTTTCATGAAAAGGTAGGAGATACCACCTAATTACAAAAACACTACATCAAGACTCATTGAAGTTCTTAGCATACCCTTTGTCTTTAACAGTCAAAGTGCCCAAAGTAAGTGTTTCAAATGACAGCCCAAATTCTGAAAAACTGAAATTTGGAGAGAAGGGATTCCTGTTTATATTGTATACATTTAAAAAATAAATGGCTCACATAATGCCACTCAAGTTTTGTTCTCTTTCCCAGAATTACCTGTTAGGTATTTCATTTTTCTGGATCATTTTCAAATTTTAACACTGTTAAACAGTTTTGACGTTTTCTTGCTATAATTATGAATTTTAAATCTGCCAATACTGGTCATAGTTTAGAAGCTAATAAACTCGAACCAAGTATGGATTCTGTCAGTATCTTTTTCACATTAAAATGTCCTTATGGAATACCAAAATTACTACGGAACAACTTGAAATCATATTTTATAGCTACTTCCTTAAAATATTCAGTTCCCTTCCCCATCACTTAGGAAAAGAGTCCGTTTGGATCATGATGTAGTGGGAGGAATTAATTATAAAAATAGCTAATATGTATTGAATACTTACCATAAAACAGGCACTGTAATAAATATGATACATGAACCATTACATGTAAAGGTACTGTCAGCAGGAAAACATTGTTATCCCCAATTTAGAGACAAGAGAACTGAGGCAGAGAGATTAAATAAGTTGCCCAAAGTCAAAGATGTTAATGGATGTGACTCTGGGCATGTTCAGATGCAAAGCCTAGAATCTTAACCACTATGTTTATGTTATTAAGGTCAAAACACTGCAGTTTACTGCAAAAACAAATTTTTCACTGCTTTAAATTATTCATTAACTCAAAGGTCAAGCGGTCACTCCAAATCATATGATAAATGGGGGGAAAATGTGGGACTAATAGATTTGCTGAAGTTTCGTACCTGCTCAGAATAAACATATCACACAATTTTATTCCGTACAGCCAAATATAAGGGTAACTGAGTAAAGATCTTCATTTGAGTACAGCAGTCAGTTCCTTCTCCACCCTAAACCAGAAAGAAAGCACGGTACTCGGATATGCCACTTCAACTAGAGTGTTTTTCCTCTTCCACCATCAAAGCCCTAAGCAATAGTACGATTCTACCCGTCTACTGTTGCCTGTCTTCAAAGCAGTCCTGTTACCCGAGGACCAACACCAGCGTCAAGGACCTGTGTTATTTTCCTGGCTTCGCTTCTCAAAATAACTTATCTTCTCCTCTTGATAAATCACTTGATACGCTCAAAGACTTGCCTAAACTACTAATTCTTATTATCAAAGCCATTTTCTTTCTCCGTAACCGCCTTTTCAAGCAACCCTTCGTCCACTCTTCAACGCGATTTGCACCCTGTGGCAAGGCCGCCAGGGACAATCAGTTGGGTTCCCGGCCACGGACCGCAGTTTATCAGCTCAGCGACTAGTGTGGGCATTCAACAAATTCTCATGAATGAATAGCTGGAAGGCAGCGTGGGTGGAGGCGGGAAGAGGGGGGCTAAAAGAATTTCACGCGGCTGAGACCACTGCAGCGGAGCCCAGTCTGGGGAGGGAGAGACCGTGGCAAGTGGGAGAATCTGGGGCCGAGGCAGGGGCCGCCTCGGGTGCTGCTGGACCCGCAGGCACAGTCGATCGCACGCAGAGCCAGGAAGATGCGGGCGCCGTCTCCGCAGGCCCCCGCAGCGCGCTCTCGGGCCTCGACCACAGCCTCTGCCTAGCTCCCTGTCCCCGGTCTTCCGCATACAAGGGGTCGCAGCCGATAAGCCCTCCTTAGCCAATAGCCAACCCGGGACCCGCGCTCGCTCACCTGAAGCTCCACCGGCAGCACGGCGCTCTGCATCCGGCGCGATCCTGGCAACCCCGTGGGTCCGCGGGATCAGCTGATTCATGGAGGGCGGGGCCTCCGGACAGGGCGGGACTGCAGGGCGACTAGCGAAGGTAAACGCGGGCGCGGAGGGGCTCTTGGAATCCGAGCTCCTGGGAATTGCTCTTGGGAGACTGTCGACGGCGTCTGTTGGAGGACAAAATTACTGAGAATGCGTTGGGCACTGCAGGCTATGTACTTGGGAGCACAGCCCCTCCCTTAGGTTAGGGCGGAGCTATCAGTCCTGGGATGTGCTTTGACGATGACGTAGAATAGAGTCGTCCAAGCCTAGCTACCCGAGCGCTTCCATGGTAACAGGCGGTGGTGAGAGTGGTTGGGAGCAGCAGTCGTTTGTTACCACCTCAAACTGCAAGGGCCGGAAGTATGCAAGTAAAAAGGCTGAAATATTTTCAAACTGCCTTTATGGACTGTACCCTAACGGTGGTCGCTGTTCCCGCCCCCGCGAATGACGTCATCGCCTCGCGGCCCTGTTGTGCCGTTGTATCCTCAATGTGTAAACTTACAGGTTAGTTGCAACCCCAAAAGATGGGGTGGGATAGGAGAAAATGAATTGCCTCTCCAATGATTCCCGTAGGACTCCCCAATATGCAATCAGTAAAATCAGTTTTCTTGTCCCGCGCAGTTTCATAACACTGTTTGTCGCAGCCACAGTCCCACCCCACCTAGCCTGCACTCCCAAGTCCTCCCATGATTTTATGATTTTCCAGAGCCACCACTCACGTCATACAGTGGGTGCAAACCTTCTGCTGCTAGGCATTGTGCCATCGCTGGACCTGTAAACCTGCAAATATTTAGACCATCAACGACAGATGTGTAGTCAGGTTCTGAAACTCCTGTATCATACTCACCAACACCCTCAACTCAATTTCCTCCCTGATCCTTCGCCCACCTGCAAAACTGTTAGTCTGCAACAGTTCACCCAACCGTGCTCACTCCTGGATTGGTGCAGAAAATCACACACCCCTGAGAATTGGCACCACTGCGAACCAAAAGTGTCCAACTTCGGTCGGGACTTCCACATACGACTACGCAATATTGCTGAGCCTAAAACAGTCACGTTTACACATTGCTACTCAGATTATCTCGTATTCCCCTCCCCTACTGTTCCCAGCCCTCACACTCTTCTAACCTCTTATTGAACTCTACTCACCCGCTTTGGTAAAAATAAAAATAAAAAGCTTTGTTTCTTACATCTCTGAGGAAAGTGATTTTTTTTTCTGATGGTGAAATTCACCATCAGAAGTGAATTTCCTTAAATCTCAAATTCCACCAGCCACTACCACAAAACCTACCTGCAACCAGTTTTGTTTTGTTTTGTTTTGTTTAAATGGAGTCTCTTGATCTGTCGCCCAGACTGGAGTGCAGTGGCGCGATCTCGGCTCACTGCAACCTCCGCCTCCCAGGTTCAAGCGATTCTCCTGCCTCAGCCTCCCGAGTAGCTGGGATTACAGGTGCCCGCCACTACGTCTGGCTAATTTTTGTGTTTGTAGTAGAGATGGGGTTTCACCATGTTGGCCAGGCTGGTCTCGAACTCCTGATCTCAAGTGATCCACCCGCTTCGGCCTCCCAAGGTGCTGGGATTACAGGGCGAGGCACCGAGCCCGGCTCCTTTTCACGGAGTCCTTTTCTTCTCCCTCTTTCTTCTTAGAAGAGGTGTTCTGTCCTCTCCAGGTTAATGTCTCCACCTGAACTCAGTATCCTTCCAATCTACCCAAAGGAAAGACTTTATTCTGTTGATGAAAAAAGACAAACTTTGTAAAATATTTGAAGAGGTTAAATATACTCTGATCAAAACATGAGTAACCATGGCCTGGGACACAGCCTCAAGAAGTCCTGAGAACATGTGCCCAAGGTGGTTGGGTTACAGCTTAGTTTTATACATTTTAGAGAGACAGAAGTTATAGGCAAAGACATAGATCAATGCATGTAAAAGGCGGGGGTGGTGCTCACAGATCATAGGTGGATTCAGAGACTTTATGATTGGTTGAAAAAGCTAAGCTTTTCCTAAAGAGTTGAAGTTAGCAGAAAGAAATGTTTGAGTTAAAATGAGGGGGATTGTGGAAGCCAAGGTTCTTGTTATGTAGATGAAGCTTCCAGGTAGCATATGTTATAGGACCTTAAAATGTGTCAGACTATTGGTTAAATCTCTCCTGGATCAGGAAAAGACCTGAAAAAGGAAAGGGATTCTGTACAAAATGCAGATTCCCCCCAAAAGAGACAGCTTTGCAGGGTCATTTCAAAATATGTCAAAGAAATATATTTTGGGGTAAAATATTTTTATTTTCTTCAGGGTCCACTGTCTTGTAATGCTATACCATAGTCAGATTGGAGTTGGATAATCTTATTGCTACAGGAGTCTGTTTTGTCAGTCTTACGATCTTTATTTTCATTTTATGAAAATGGTTTAGACCAGTTTAATGCTGGTCTAAACTCCAAAGGGAGGGAGTATAATGAGGTATGTCCAATCTGCCTTCCCATCATGGCCTTAACTAGTTTTTGAGGTTTTCTTTAGGATCCCCTTGGCCACAGAGGGTGGAGGGAGATCTATTCAGTTGGTTGGGGAGCTGAGAATTTCATTTTTTATTTACATTTCCATTACTTATCCCTTCTCCTTCATGTATTTTCAACCTCTGCCTCTCTTCTTATTCCTATATACTTACAGTGTGTAAACCTGCTACCTATCTCATCTTTAATTTTTTTACTTTCTGCCTTCTTTCCTTTGCAACTTAATTTTCTACTTCTACTTTCTGACTTCCCAGGCTTCCTCACCCTTTCCATAAGTCTACTGAAATCAACAGTCATCTTCTCATTTTGTAATCTAATGGTGCTATCATAGAATGGAAGCATTCTATGCAACAATCTAAAATAAAGAAAATCATCTCTATATACTGATATGGAATGATCTGGAAATTAGGAATTAAGAGAAAAAAACTAGATGCTAAGTCCTGTGCATAGTAGTCTACCAATTGTGTATTATGTATGTCTTTTCAGGAGAGAGATAGGTAGGCTGGAAGATAGTGTAAACTGAAGAATCACCTTTCTAAATTTGAGATATACAAATTTAGAAAGGAGATTTCTTTTCTTTTTTCTGAGACAGAGTCTTGCTCTATCACCCAGGCTGGAGTGCAGTGGCTCAATCTCGGCTCACTACTACCTCTGCCTCCCGGGTTCAAATGATTCTTCTGCCTCAGCCTCCCGATTAGCTGGGATTACAGGCACATGCCATCACACCCAACTAATGTTTGTATTTTCAGTAGAGATGGGGTTTCACCATGTTAGCCAGGCTGGTCTCAAACTCCTGACCTCGTGATCTGCCCACCTCGGCCTCCCAAAGTGCTGAGATTACTGGCATTAGCCACTGTACCCGGCTGAGACTTCTTTTCTTATGAAGAGTTAAAACCTGCAAGGTGGCCATACTGACAGGCTTGGAAGTATAGCCTACAGTAGAAACCATTAGCAGGCACTTTGGAGGAGGAAGGATTGAGGCAGGAGCTTTATGCTAAATGGGTTGGCTAAACATACACATTCAACAGATTGAATATTCACTTTGGGGGGTCCTGACACATGTATATTGAATAGCATGCATGTTACATGCATCCCATGTTCACTTTGGGGTAGAGACTTAACACTAATTGCATTACATAATTATAATATCATTTTGATATAGAGGGCAATTATAATTATGTAATGCATTTAATGTTGAAGGTGAAGCAGGAATACAAAGGCACTCAAGTGGTCAGCCACTGTCAACTAGCCAGAACCAGTCCATGGTCGGTGGTCTCTTATCAGGAGAAAGTTACTGAAATCAGTCTCTTGTCCAATCAAAGCTGTGGTTATGGCTTGTGGGACAGAGGCTCAGGTAGTCAGCATCTGGTGGTAAATGAGCTGCAATTGTTTTAATATTGCTTATCTCAATGCCAGCACTTGTTTAACTGCTAGGGAAAAAAAAAAAAAGAAACCTTAGGCAGTTAGAACATAGCTCATTCATTCATTCATTCATCTTTGAGACAGGATCTTACTCTGACACCCAGGCTGGAGTGCAGTGGCATGAACATGGCTCACTGCAGCCTCAATCTCCTGGGCTCAGGCAATCCTCCCACCTCAGCCTCCTGAGTAGCTGAGACTATAGGTGCATGCCACCACATTCAGGTAATTTAATTTTTTTTCTTTTTCTTTTTCTTTTTCTTTTGTAGAGAGAGGGTCTCACTCCGTTGCCTAGACTGGTCTCAAACCCCTGGACTCAAACAGTCCTCCCACCTTGGTCTCCCAAACAGGTGTGAGCCATTTTACCTGGCCCAGAACATAGGTTATTCTTTAAGTGCAGGGGTGCATGACAACCCTTTCGTGGCGTGGTCTTAGATCCTGTTTGTAATTTGGTATCTTATTGCCACAGAGAGTCTGTTCCATCAGTTTTGTGATCTCTATTTTAACGGCTGGTCAGTTGTGTCTAAGCCACAGAAGAGAGAGGTTATAACAAGGCATGTCTGACTCTCCTGATGCCAGGAACTCAGTTTTTAAGGTTTCTCAGGGGTCCCCTTGGCCAAAAGAGGGTCCATTCAGTTGATTGGGGGGCTCAGGATTTTAATTTTAGTTATCAACAAATAGATGGATTTAACATATATTTTTATCCTAGTATATGCATGTATTAGCTCTGAAAGAATACATTAAAGAGTGGCTACCACTGGGGAGGGAAATCGGGAACAAGAGGGAGAAAAAAATTCACTTTTCTGTCTATACCATTTTGTGCTGTTTAAATTTTTAATCGTATGCTCTTTGCTTATTTTTAAAGCTTTTAAACTTTATTTTATTTTAGGCAGGGTCTTGCTCCATCACCACGGCTGAAGTGCAGTGGCACCATCTTGGCTCACTGCAGCCTTGACTTTCTGGGGTCAAGTGATCCTCCCACCTCAACCTCCCAAGTAACTGGGATTATAGGTGCACACCACCATACCTGACTAATTTTTGTATTTTTGGTAGAGATGGGGTTTCACATGTGGCCCAGGCTGGTCTCGAACTCCTGATCTCAAGGGATCTGCCTACCTCGGCCTCCCAAAATGGCGGGATTACAGGTGTGAGCCACTGCACCCATCCCTAAACTTTTTTTTTTTTAAAGGTCTAGTTCTCAATCATATCTTCCTTTCATTTTTTTCTTCCTTGACTGCTGGGACACACTCCTTCCAGGAGTCATAGCAGGAGCTTCCCCCCTACTCCTTCAGACCTTTCCTTTACCTTTGCAGACTCCTTCTTTCACCTGCCCCTTAAATTCAGAGACAAAATAAATATTTGATACATACTTATTATGTGTCAGGCATTGTTCTAGGCACTGAAAAGACATAATAATGAATAAAATTGACACGAGTCCCTGTTCTTATGGAACAAAGACTCTGGTGGTGTGGAAGACAGTCTCAACATGGAAGTCATCACTTCCTCCCTCCATGCATACAAACATCACTACTGACATCAAATGATGGAACCTGTGTCCTCTCCCCGCACATATAGGCTAGGCTTGAGATTTTTTATTTTTTTAAGTAATAGAATGTGGCAATAATGAAGTTCTGAATCAAGGCCTTAAAGAGAACTGGCAGCTTCCATGTTTCTCTCTGAAAAGCCAGCTTACATAGTATACTCCAGATTGATTAGCCATATAAAGAGAGAGGTCACATGGATAAACATTGAGGTACCAGACATATAGGTAAAACCTTCTCGTACCTTCCAGGCTGGCCCAGTCACCTTCTGAATGCAGCTGAATGAGTGGCATCAGCCAATGCCAAGTGAAGCAGAAGAACAGCCTAGTCAAGCACTTCCTGAATTCCTGACCTAAATTCCTGAGAAATAATAAGTTGTTGCTTTAAGCCACCGAGTTTTGGGGTGGTTGGTTATGCAGCAATAACTGAAACAAGTGGGAAGAGTGGGAGATAATAAACAAATCTAAAATATGGTAACGACCAGTGCTATAAAGAGGCAAAATAGTGCGGTAGCTAAAAGCCCATGCTGAGCCAGACAGCCTGCATTCACATTTCAACTCCAGCTTTGTGACACGATTTGTTTAACCTCCCTGTGCCTCAATTTCATCATCCAGAAAACGGATAGTAATGTCACCTACTTTATGGAGTGATGTGAGGTTTAAATGACCCAATAATACGTAAAGTGCTATGCATGGTACCTGGTACATAGTAAGTGTTATGTGTGTTGTTATTATTGAGAGCAACAAAGAAAGGTAGGGAAATAGAAGGCAAAGGCCTAATTTTATATTAATGGGACAGGGAAAGCCTCTCTTTTAAGAAGACATCTGAACAGAGACTTGTAAAGAAGTGAGAACATAAACCACGTGGACATAACTGCAAAGGCAAGGAGGGCGGTGCTGCTAGAGCTGAGAAAAGAGTGGGAAGGTGAGAGATAAGAGCCAGTAGATAATGATCTGGTAATAGGACCAGAAAAAGAACTATGGGTTTTATCTGAGTGATACAGGCAACCCTTGGAGGCCTTTTCACAGAGGGTTTTGTAATCTGGCTTCCCTTTTTCAAGGGATGATTCTTCTGCTTTGTGGAGAGTAGAGAACAGAATGTAGGAGTGAAAGAGTGGAAGCAGAAAGATCAGTAAGAGGGTAATAGTTGCAGATGGTTATGATGGCTTAGCCCCAAGCAGCAATGGAGGAAAGGTAAAAAGCAGTTTGGTTCTGGATGTATTTTGAAGGTAGAGCCTGCCATATTTGCTCATTGATTAGAAATGAGCTTTGAAAGAAAGAAGAATTAAGGCCTGAGTAAAGGCCTTAATTGGTAAAGATGAGCTGGCTGGGCATGGTGGCTCACACCTGTAATCCCAGCACTTTGGGAGGCTGAGGCAGGAGGATCACCTGAGGTCAGGAGTTTGAAACCAGCCTGACCAACATGGTGAAACCCTGTCTCTACTGAAAATGCAAAAATTAGCTGGGTGTCATGGCATCTGCCTGTAATCCCAGTTACTAGGGAGACTGAGGCAGGAGAATCACTTGAACCTGGGAGGCGGAGGTTGCAGTGAGCAACCTTGCACTCGACTGTGTCACAAAAAAAAAAAAAAAAAAAAAAAAAAAAATGGTGGGCTATCATTTACTGAGATAGGGAAGACTGGAAAAAGAGTATGGTGGAGGCTATGGGAAGGAAGTATTAGGTTTTCATGTTCAGAAAATGGCAATATTTTATATGGCTACTAGGCATTGAATGGATAGGAGTCTGGTGTTGAGGAGAATGATCAGGGCTGGAGATATAACATTGGAAGTCATTGATAGAAAAGAGAAGCAGTCTGAAGCCTGAGCCCTGAGACACTCATTCTATTTAGAGATTGTGAAGATGGAAAGCATCTAGTCCAAGATCCTGCTGGGTTCTCTGAAGGGAGAAATCATTTGTATTTGAGAAACAGAAGGCCAAAAATAGCTAGCAGAGAAGGAGTGACAGGGAAGAGTGGCACAAAATGGGGTTGCAATGATCATCTAGGGGTTGGTAGGCCAGGGTATGACTTTGTATTTTATCCTAAATGCATCAGAAAGTTTTAAGTGGGGGAATGACCTGACCTGATTTGTATTTTTTGGACTTCATTCTAGCATGTGCTTTACATGTACTTCCATTTCCTTACACAGAATATTAAAAAGATGTTTACTTAAGAGTTAGGAGTTCATAAAATTAATATTATTTGTTTAAATTCATTCAGACTGAATAGATTATAGGAAATTTAGGAAGGAATTAATCGCCCAGTGGCTTCACCTTGCCTGCTGCCTAGACGGAGCCGATTTATCAAGACAGGGAAATTATAATGGAGAAAGAGTAATTCAGATAGAGCTGGCTGTGCAGGAGACCAGAGTTTTATTATTACTCAAATCAGTCTCGGGGGATTGGAGCTTTTAAAGACAAAGTGGAAGGTAGGGGCTTGGGAAGTGGAGAGTGCTGACTGGTAAGATTGGAGATGGAATCATAGGGGGTCGACTTGAGGTTTTCTGACTGTCTTCTGTTCCTGGGTGGGATGGCAGAACTGGTTGAGCTAGATTATGGGTCCGGGCGGTGTCAGCTGATCCATCCAGTGTAGGGTCTGCAAAATATCCCAAGCACTGATCTTAGGTTTTATAATAGTAACGTTATCCCCAGGAGCAATGTGGGGAGGTTCAGACTCTTGGAGCCACAGGCTGCATGACTCCTAAACCTAATTTCTAGTCTTATAACTAATTTGTTAGTCTTGCAAAGGCAAACTGGTCCTCAGGCAAGAAGGGGCCCTTTTTCATGAAAGGGTAATTATCAATTTTGTTTCAGAGTCGAACCATGAACTGAATTCCTTCCCAAAGTTAGTTCGGCCTTCACCCAGGAATGAACAAGGACAGTTCAAAGGTTAGAAGCAAGATGGAGTTGGTTAGGTCTGATCGCTTTCACTGTCATAATTTCCTCAGTTATGATTTTTGCAAAGGTGGTTTCAGAAGCAGGGAGACTTAGTAGAAGGTATTGCATTAGGCCCAATGAGGGATGGTGATGCTTGGACTAGGGAGAGACAGCTGTATGAATAGAGAATTAGATAGATTTGAGTTATTTTCTGGAAGTAGAATTGACATGATTTACTAATGGATTAGATGTGAGATTTTATTTGTATGCTGCCTGGGTTTACTTTCCTGAGTAACTCATTGATGGGAATACCATTTTCTGAACTGGAGAAAACTAAGGAGAAGCCATCTCTGCACAGTTCGAGAAATCTGTTTTTGACATATTATTAAACTTTGGAATACCTTTTAGGCAGTCAAGCAGAAATGTCAAATTGACAGTGTTGTAGAGAGAAGTCAGGGCTGGAGATAGAGATTTGAGAATTATTCATAGATAGGTGCCATTCAAAGTCAAGGGACTAGAAGAAGTTATCTAGAAGCAAAGTACAGATAAGCAAGTGTTGAAAAGGCCCAGACTGAACACTGGGTCCACTCAAATTAGGAAGTTGAGCAGGGGAGGAGGCATCAGCAAAGATGGTTGCAGAAGAATCCCCAGAGAGGCAGAAGGAAAACCAAGGAAGTGTCCACTTCACAGAATCAAGGAGGCTTTCATAAAGGGTGGCACGATTATGGTGCTAAATGCCACCAAAGAGTAAAACAAGTAAGATCTGAGAAGTAGCCTTTGGATTTTAATAACATGGAATTTCTGGTGACTTGGCAAAGGCAGGTTTGTTAGAGCAATAAACACAGAAACTTTATTGGGGTGAGTTAAAGACAGAATAGGAGGTGAGGAAGCGAAGACATCTCCTTCAAGGTTTGCTGTGGAGTCAAAACATGGGGTGGTATCTAGAGAGGATAGGGTCAAGGTACAGAGTAGATACTATAAACCCAAGCATTTAAAAACAACGACGACAACAGATAGTATGACAGCAAAGCTAGATTTTCTACTGGACAGAATCTGACCTTAAAAGGAAAACAGAAAAGATATCCAAATATATCTCTCTATATATTGTCATAGACTCAATACTGTGAGTGCACAGTCTGGATCAAATATACTTATAAATATAAGTTCTTTTATCATGGCATATATAACACTAATTTACAAACCTGTCTGTCTCTCTTATTGGAGTCTAAGCGCTCAGACAATTTTACTCATTTTTAAATTATCAAGTCTAGCACAGTGCCTTACTGACTTTTCAATGAATTCATTTATTGAGATTCAGCAATTTAACAATTTGTTGAAATGCAGTTCATTGAGATAGACATAAGTACTTGCCTTTTCTGTCACCTACCCAGTTGCCATTGGTTATAGTTCACATCCTCTGATTGGCTGCCCACTGGGAGGAATTGAAGAGAGTTCCTCCCACTTCCCTATCCTTAGAAGTCATGCAAGACAAGACAAAGATCTTCCTGGTCTCAGATGGAAAAAAGACTGAAGGCAATGGCTTTTCTGCCCCAGAGTGATCCACAAGTGTGGAGTGGTATGTGATGCAGCCTTTGGGAGGTGATGATATTTGGACTAATTTTTATAATGTTGCAATATAATATATTTTAATGTACTATTTGCAAACTTCTTTGTGTGTGCATTTTATCCTCAAAACAACCCCATCCTAGGAATAATTATTCCTAAAATGCAGATGAAGAAACTGAGGCCCAGTGACCTGTCCAAGTTAATTTAACTATTCTAAGTGAGAGAGGGACTCAAACCCAGGTCTGCAAACTCCAAATACTCTGCTTTCTCCCTCTTTCAACCCCTAATGAATCAAGGTGTTTTTATTTCATTTTTTATTTTTTGAGACAGGGTCTCACTCTGTCACCCAGGCTGGAGTACAGTGGGGCAACTATGGCTCACTGCAGTCTCTAACTCCCAGGCTCAAACAATCCTCCTGCCTCAGCCTCCTGAGTAGCTGGGACTACAGCTGCTTGCCACTACACCCAGAAAATTGATTATTGTTTTTTTGATATTGGGTCTCATGCTGTCACACAGGCTGGAGTGCAGTGGCACCATCATGGCTCACTGCAGCCTCGACCTCCTGGGCTCAAGTGATCCTCCTGCTTCAGCCTCCTGAGTAGCTGGGACCACAGGCAGGTACCACCATATCCAGATAATTTTTTGATTTTTTGTAGAGACAGGGTCTCCCTATGTTGCCCACACCAGTCTTGAACTCCTGACCTCAAGTGATCCTCCCACCTCAGCCTACCCAAAGGGCTGGGATTATGGGTGTGAACTACCACACCCGGACAAATTAAGGTGTTAAGTAGAGTTCAGGACTAATATAAAAAGTAAGGTTTAAGAAAGGGATGATAGAGGATAACAGAAATGAAATAACGGGGTCAGCGAAGGCCAGTATTAAAAACTGAGGATAAGATTCATGGGAGGGTGGTAACAGGGCTATGCCTCAGAGGGGGATCAGAATGAATACTAAGTAAACATTGGTTCCAGGAGCCCATCTTGCGTGTATGTATATATGCGTGTGTGGGAGAGGTGTATTCACATTTATGTAAGTACTCTTATTTAATTTGACAAGTGTTTCTTAGGACTCTAAAAGAGGTAGAAGATCTAGTTTATATCCTGATAGTATGCTTACCATCTTGTGAGGAAAACAATAAAAATAAGGATTAGAAAGAACAAATCAGGATTGGGTGCGGTGACTCGCGCCTGTAATCCCAGCACTTTGGGAGGCCAAAGTGGGGGGATCACCTGAGGTCAGAAGTTCAAGACCAGCCTGGCCAACACAGTGAAATCCTGTCTTTACTAAAAATACAAAAATTAGCCAGGTGTGGTAGTGCACTCCTGTCATCCCAGATACTTGGGAGGCTGAGGCAGGAGAATCACTTGAACCTGGGAGGCAGGGGTTGCAGTGAGTCAAGATGGTGCCACTGCAACTCCAGCCAGGGTGACAGAGCGAGACTCCGTCTCAAAAAAAAAAAAAAAAGATTGCACAAATCAGTCAGTGAGTGATCCAGAGCTCCGCCTTGGGGGAAGTCAGTGTTGGGGAGGGGAGGGGAGGGGAGGGCAGGGCAAAGAAGCAAGGAAAGGTTTAGCAGAGATGGCACCTCAGTCTGGACTTGAAGGAGGGCTAGGCACAACGGAAGGGGAACATGTCAGATGAGAAACACTTGAAGGTTCAGTCAGATGAGCAAGGGAGGTTGGTTAGAAAGAGAAGCTACTGGTGTGGCTCCTGTGAACAGAGGTAGGTAGGGCACGATAGAGTCAGGTAGTTAGAAGCCAAGCTGAGGAATTGACACTTAATTCCATAGGTAAGTAGGGGACCTTTGAGGATGTTTAATCAGAAATGGTCAAAGAGGCATTTAAAAAAATAAACCACCAAAAGATCTTCTGTGCTTTCAAAGTACAGTTGTAGTCTGGGTACCTTAATCAACTTAACTATTAAAATAGAGACTGTGTATATGTATGTGCGTGTGTGTGCATGTTACATTTTTTATTCTTACTGAATTAGATTACATTTCGTCTCTCAACTTAAACAAGGTAGTTAAGAACAACTTAGACTATTGTTTTTAAAATATATATGCTGTGATTCTAAGTGGATGAGACCTTAGAAAAGGGGCACTTACCCCTCATTGATATCTGGGAGTATTTTACTATGTGGCTAAACTTCATGCAAGAAGATAAAGCCCAAAATGATGAGCAAAGACCTGTTGATGACATGCGGTAATTTGGAGGAATGATTTAAATAGCAATGCTTCTACTCATCTCATACCAAAAAATAATTAGTGGATTGAATGACTGATCACCAGCTGCAGGTAAGCAGATGCTAGCTTGCTATTTTTAGAATGGAAGCACATGCTGTTTGAGACTTGTTGAGACACATTCATAAATCCTATATTGACATAAATAATTAGACATCAGAGCCAGAATATTTTAATTAAAAGTAAATATCTAGATTTAAATGAAATGTCCTTCTATATCTGAATAGTTTTATGCAATGTGTGCCTAATGGTGTTATATTTCTCCGTCTTATTCTTTTCTTGTCTCAGTGTTGTTGGCAAAGCCTGTGCTGTTGACATGGCCTAGCATTCTGATCTCAATCTGGGCATTACAAGCACCCTGGTTTGTTTTTTTCTTTTTAAACTTTCTTTCTTTTTTTTTTTCTAAAATTTAAGAGCAGTAGTTTAGGGCTAAAGAGCTTCTTTTTTCATATTACAATGCACAACACATACATTTCTATGTATGTTTTTATTTAAAAAGCATTAGTCCCCCTATCTACCAAAAAATCATGCCTCAGATATTTGTTTGCAAGTGAGTTGTTTTCCCATAGAAACAGTGAGGTTAATAATGGTTTAGTTCCTGGGCTGACTTACGATTACTGATTTATGATGTCATTCTTAGCTGAAAGCAATGGTGTTGCAGTATTTTGTTTTTGTTTTTTTTTTTTTGAGACGGAGTCTCGCTCTGTCGCCCAGGCTGGAGTACAGTGGCCGGATCTCAGCTCACTGCAAGCTCCGCCTCCCGGGTTCACGCCATTCTCCTGCCTCAGCCTCCGGAATAGCTGGGACTACAGGCGCCCGCCACCTCGCCCGGCTAGTTTTTTGTATTTTTTAGTAGAGACGGGGTTTCACTGTGTTAGCCAGGATGGTCTCGATCTCCTGACCTCGTGATCCACCCGTCTCGGCCTCCCAAAGTGCTGGGATTACAGGCTTGAGCCACCGCGCCCGGCGCAGTATTTTGTAATTTAGAAAATGAGAAGAAAAAACCCTTGGTATGGAGTGAGTCATTTTTCATGAATATCGGTGCTTAAAGAAAAGCATGTTTCAGGGTACCAGGACCAAGAGATCCACGGGAACTGTGGAGTTATGGGGCACAGTGAAGAAGGGGTTGGTGAGCAGAAACAGCACCCTGCCCAGCCATATGGGAGCCCGAGGCAGAAGGAACAATGTGTGCCTTTATACTTATGGATGTCAAAATATCCTCCCACATATTGAATCAAGTAGAAAAAGTTAATACAATTCCTATAATTTGGGAAACACCTACATAGAAAGCCCTGTGTTGTCAATCTGTTCTCACATAGAGATCAACCCTCATAAACCCACACTGTGGGGGCTGGGGCAGAGAGGAGGATGGGGGACCCTCCTGGCAGCACAGTGACCTGGGACCTGTGGACTGATTGGAAACCACTATTCTCTTTTTAAAATTCTGCTACTGATTATTTTGCTAATCATGGATTTTTGTGCATTAATTTTTATTTTAATTAATTTTTTTTTTTTTAGACTGAGTCTCACTCTGTTGCCCAGGTTGGAGTGCAGTGGTGCGATCTTGGCTCACTGCAACCTTCACCTCCCAGGTTCAAACAATCCTTCTGCCTTGGCCTCCCGAGTAGCTGGGACTACAGGCGCCCACCACCGCGCCCAGCTAATTTTTGTATTTTTTAGTAGAGACAGGTTTTCACCATGTTTGCCAGCCTGGTCTCGAACTCCAGACCTCAGGTGATCCACCCACCTCAGCCTCCCAAAGTGCTGGGATTACAAGAGTGAACCACCACACCCAGCCTATTTTAATTTAAAGTTTGTTTTAGAAATATTGCATTGTGAGATTATTCATTATTTTTATGCATTTAACTACTGAGTGTTTTGGGGTCCCCTTGCTTCCTTTCAGTCCCAGCACCCATGGGAAACAGTGAGGAAGGGAGCTGCATAAGGGGTCCTCCAGGCAAAAAGCTTCCCTCTTTCTTTTTCTTTTTCTCCATTCTTTCTTTTCTTTCTTCCTCTTTCCCTCCCTCTCTCCCTTCCCTTTTTCCTTTCCCTTTTTCCTTCTTACTTTGCATCTCCACCTCCATCCCTGGCTGCTACAGAAGACTCTGCTATGGGCAGGAGCCAACCGGATACTAGGGGCTGGGAGCTGGGAGGAGGACAGAATTTCTGAGGGGTGAATGGCCTAATCAATTTCCACAAAGCTTTAAAATACTTAAATTAAAAAAATGTAGTTAGCCACTCTACATTTCAGAGCCTTGGGGCCAAGTCTGGCTTGTCCAGCCCTAGCAACTGTTAGGCTTATGTATGTGATAAAGGCAGTTGGAGGAGTGAGAAAATCTTATGAAGCAACTGGATAGGGCGAAGAAAAAAGATTTTTTAACAAAGGATGTGTGTACATTTGAGAAAGAGTGCCTGAGGTGGAACCACTTGGCTGTGAGTAGCAAAGTCCAAGGAAAATTGGGGTAGGTGGAGAGGTTTGGGGTTTGGAAGGGCATCATCATCTTGAAAAAAAAGTTGGCTGGGAAGAAAAGGTGATTTGGACAGTTCCCCATCCTGGCCACCGAGTGGTGCTGTCGGTACAAGGCTGTCTTCTTTCTGGAATGAAGGCCAGAAAGGGTCCAGGCACCCTGGGATTGAGATGGGGAGAGGGAGTCTTAGAGGATCTCCCACACAATTTGTGAATATCAGAAATTTACAAATCAGGTTTTTGTAACTTGCGTTTATTTGTATTTATACATCCACAAAATATGCATATTTTAAAGTAATAACTTGCAGAAGACGTTTTCAAACAGTTCTAAAATTACTGTTTTTAGTACTGTGGAGTGTGCTGAAATTCATGAAAAAGGAGGGTTTCCAGGCCAGACCACTTTATTCTGACAGAGCAAGAAACTTTAGGATAATATTAAAGAAGTTAATGGGAGCGTTTTAATGTACTTCACAGGAATTAACAATGACAAATTGTACAAAGATATCATCATTCTTTAGTCAACAGGCTGGGCACTTCTATAGTTGACTGATTGTTCTGTGTGCACACTGACTGTGAGGGACTGCTAGAGAGAGAGGCATGGAATTGAGGACAGCAGGTGGAGGACGCTCACCTCAGCCTCTGTTTTAGTAATGCATTGTTTCCTGTCAGAGAGGAAGTTTTTTTCACATGACTACCAAAAAGCAAATCCTACATACAAGGAATGATGTGCTGAGCTGTCAGACCCACTGTGTCGGGGAAAGGGTGCTTACTCACAGTAGCTGGGTCCTCATTGTGTGGAGACACGGCTAAGTCCCTAGCGTCAATACCAGTGAGTTTATTTATTTTTATTTTTATTTTTTCAAGACAGTTTTGCTCTTGTCACCCAGGCTGGAGTGCAATGGTGCAATCTTGGCTCACTGCAACCTCTGCCTCTCAGGTTCAAGCGATTCTCCTGCCTCAGCCTCCCAAGTAGCTGGGATTACAGGTGCGCACAACCACACCCGGCTAATTTTTGTATTTTTAGTAGAGACGGGGTTTCACCCTGTTGGTCAGGCTGGTCTCAAACTCCTGACCTCAGATGATCCGCCCACCTCCTCCACCCAAAGTGCTGGAATTATAGGCGTGAGCCATCGATCCCAGCACCAGTGAGTTTAAATTCTCCCTGATACCTATGCTCCAAAAAACTTTGAACAATTTGCAGTTTTCTTATCCAAAATTGGGGGAATAAATATCTACATCACAGAATTAACTAAGATAATGTATGCAAAGTGCTTGTTTAGAACAGATACAAAATGGTAGCCATATTCGGTGATAATGCCTGCTGAAGGAAGGCAGAAGCAAGCACAAGCATAAAAGCTCTGGTATGACTCATCATCTCTACATTCTTAAATTGTATGAAGAAGGAAAATGGTCAAGTAGGCTAAAAGTATGGCCTCTGCAGCTGATCCACCTTGGTTCAAATCCTAGTTCTACCACTTCTTTCTTGTTTGGGCATATTATTTAATAATTTTGCCACAGAATGGTTATGAGTAAATGTAAGTAAACCATGTGTTTGCCTTCTTATTATTTTCACTTCCTAGAGCCAGAAGACTTGTACTAAATTCATGACAAGTTGCCTCACTCTGGGACCTGACTGTGCTATATTTGCAACCTGTTCTTTATAAAAAGAACGTTGAGTCATTCTTTTAAAAATTCATGCTGTTATATTGAAAGTGGAAAATTAAATATAAAGTTGTTGTTCTCCATTTCAGGGGAATCACATCATCAATTCAAGTCCTTTCTGGAATTTTCCCATAGTCCATTCAGACTCAAGAAACCAATCAACCGTACAAATGCAAAGAAAAACAGAAAGTATCTAGTCTGTAGAAGCATAATTTTCTTTTTTGTTTAGACTGGAAGTAAGAAGTCTTCCACTTTCCCTGCTTCTACAGCTATCCCAAGTATTCCTACAGTTGGAGATGATGAGTCCTTTTTTAGGTACGGTGTTCAGTATACAGCAGTCCCCCTTTATCTGTGAGGGGTGAGGGATATGTTCCAAGACCTATAGTGGATGCCTGAAATCAAAGCTAGTACCGAATCTCTATATACATTGTGTTTTTTCCTGTACATACATGCCTATGATAAAGTTTAATTTATATTGGGGACAATATGAGATTAATAACAAAAACTAACAACAAAATAGAACAATTGTAACAATATATCAGCATCGCTAGTCTTGCACTTTGAGGCCATTAGGTAAAATAAGGGTTATTGAACACAAGTGCAGAGATACGGTTGATCTGATAACCTAGAGGGCTACAAAGTAACTAATAAGAGGGAAGAATATACAGGGTGAATACGCTGGACAAAGGGATGATTCACATCCTGGGCAGGTTAGTGTGAGATTTTTATCACACTACTCAGGACGGCGTGCAATTTAAAACTTATGTGGTGTTTATTTCTGGAATTTTTCATTAAATATTTTCAAACTGTGGTTGACCACGGGTAACTGAAACCATGGAAAGCAGAATCATGCATTAGGAGAGGACTACTGGAATTGCATTGTTTCACAAGCTAAGCCATTCTGTCACAAGAACACCTTACAATGAGATTTCCTTACCTGCCTGTGCAACGTCCTTTTTTTTTTTTTTTTTTTTTTTTTTTCTTTTTCTTTTTTGGCACGTCAAATGCTTTCCAGTAGATTTAGAATGTGGACCTACCCATATGGAATCAGTCAGCATTCTTGAGCATTCCATTTGTAGTTAAAAGAATTTTGATCCACAACCAGTAATCTTGTTTCAGGAGTGAAGTCCAGGATGTGGAGAAAGCCTGAATGAGAGGCAGGAATCTAGTATCAAGGCAAGGACCATGGAATTTAAGGCTAGAAACCTAACCACATTATTCACAGGACCCCAGGAATGGTCTTTTTTTTTTTTTTTTTTTTTTTTTTTTTTTTTTTTTTTTTGAGTTGGAGTCTCGCTCTGTCGCCCAGTCTGGAGTGCAGTGGCCGGATCTCAGCTCACTGCAAGCTCCGCCTCCCGGGTTTACGCCATTCTCCTGCCTCAGCCTCCCGAGTAGCTGGGACTACAGGCGCCCGCCACCTCGCCCGGCTAGTTTTTTGTATTTTTAGTAGAGACGGGGTTTCACCATGTTAACCAGGATGGTCTCGATCTCCTGACCTTGTGATCCGCCTGTCTCGGCCTCCCAAAGTGCTGGGATTACAGGCTTGAGCCACCGCGCCCGGCCGGAATGGTCTTTTAAAGCCAGTAAAAACTCAATAACTCACCAGTTTCGAACCTTACTCTTTATTAAAAACAGTGGAAATAGAAGATAACACTGGAATTTGCAACATCAATTTCATTGTAAATAGTATACTATTATGCAATAATAGTATGATATAAAGAAGGAACAGATATATGTATGTGTAAGGCTACAAAGGAGACCGAGATACCATGTGCCTGCAGTTCTGCTGACTGTCAGCAGACAGCACTCTCAGCATGTCAGTTTCAAGTTAGGGTACTCCAGGAAGAAGGAAGAAGTGTGACTTAAGAATGGGCGGGGCCTGATGGCTCACATCTGTAATCCCAGCACTCTGGGAGGCCAAGGCAGTTGGATCACCTGAGGTCAGGAGTTTGAGACCAGCCTGGCCAACATGGTGAAACTCCATCTCTACTAAAAATACAAAATTAGCCAGGTGTGGTTGCACATGCCTGTAATTCTAGCTACTTGGGAGGCTGAAGCAGGAGAATCACTTGATCCCAGAAGGTAGAGGTTGCAGTGAGCCGAGATCGCACCACTGCACTCCAGCCTGGGCAACAAGAGTGAAACTCTGTCTCAAAAAAAAAAAAAAAAAAGAATTGTAATCTATTGCTTTTATTTTTTACCAAAAGACGTACCATCTTTTTACAAAGGATAATGTTACATACCTCCTGATTAATGAACTAGAGTCACTTATTGCTGGTTTAGTTTATCTATTACTGGTTTATTCGAAATATAACAACTCATTTAAAGTTCAGCCTTATAATTAGTAAGAAATGTGAGCACACTAAGAGACAGTTCATGCTCTTTTACAAATACAAGTTATTAATGTCTCCTCATTAAATAAAATTTGTGAAATTTGGTATACAGTCTTTGGGGAGTTTTATAAATATTTTCTACTATTTGCTAGTTTATTTTATTATTTACTTATTTTGAGATAGGGTCTCGCTCTATTGCCCAGGCAGGAGTACAGTGACGAGATCTTGGCTCACTGCAACCACCGTCTCCCGGGTTTAAGTGATTCTTGTGCCCCAACCTCCCAAGTAGCTAGGATTTCAGCCACGTGCCACCACGCTAGGCTAATTTTTGTATTTTTAGCAGAGATGGGGTTTTACCATGTTGGTCAGGCTGGTCTCAAACTCCTGACCTCAGGTGATCCACTCGCCTTGGCATCCCAAAGTGCTGGGACTACAGGTGTGAACCACCATGCCCGGTCTATTTGCTTGGGGGAAAGTTACTTAAACTCCCTGAACTCTGTTCCCTCCATGATTAAATGTGGTTAATAATGGTAGCTACCTCACTGTCATGGCATTGTAAGGATTAATCTCTGCCTGCATGGAGCCTGGCACAGAGCAAGCACTGACATGGCAGCTGTTGCTATGATGATGATAATGATTGCTGTACTTTCATTGAAAGCCTCCACCACCCTTGATGAAAGTAGCCATGAATATAAAAAAAGAAATACATTATCAAAATGTATAGATTTTGTATAAAATGTGTTTTTTAAAACACTGTTGTTTTTCTACATTTTTATTTAGAAGTCAGATACACAGAAATGAATCTCCCTATAGTTATTACTCAGTTTAAACGATGATCAATATTTTTACCACTTTTGTATTTTCTATCCCCAGAATATATGTCTGCAGTATTTTAAAGGAAGCCTGGAAATTATGCCATTCTACCTATAAATACTTTAGTATGCATCTCTAATGGCAGGATTCTTTTTAAAACATAATCATCATGCAAAATTAAAAATAAATTCTTAAAACCATCTAATACCATATTTGAATTTCAATACTTCTTTCAGGAATGTCATTTTACAGTTAATTTGTTCAAATCAGGAGCCAAACCATATCTATATATTGCATTTGTTTGTTATCGGTTTTTTTTTTTCTTTTTTTTTTTTTTTTTTTTTTGAGAGAGACACATCTTGCTCTGTCAGCCAGTCTGAAGTGCTGTGGCACAACCACGGCTCATTGCAGCCTTGACCTCCTGAACTCAAGCAATCCTCCCACCTCAGCCTTCCCAGTTGCTAGGACCACAGGTGCGTGCCACCACACCTGGCTAATTTTTTCAGTTTTTGTGGAGATGGGGTCTCACTATGTTACCCAGGCTGTTCTTGAACTCCTAAATCAAGCAATTGTCCCACTTCGACCTCTCAAAGTATTGGGATTACAGGTGTGAGCCGCTGGGCCTGGCCCTTAAGTCTTTCAAATTCTCTTCATTTTCTTCTTATTTAATGCCATAGATTTGTTAGAGAAATCTCTTAGAGATTTTTGTCCTTCCTGATTTGCCTATTTGATTCCTGTGATATTTAATTTCTGTGTCCTCCGTGTTTCTTGTAATTTGGTTTTAGAGCTAGAAACTTTATTAGATTCAGGTTTAATTGTTTTCTTTAGTTACATCACAAGTGGTGCTGTATGTCCCGTTCCATCGTAACAGGAGACATATAATATCTGGATGTCCCAAATTTAGTGAAGCTAAGATTGATCAGTGGGCTCAGATGGTGTCAGCCTGACCCCTTCATTGCAAAGTTCCTCATCAATCCTCCACCTAATGATTTTAGCATCCATTAATGATTGCTTTCTTAGATCATTGCATTAGAGATTCCATGATAGTGATGTTTGTATTTCTATTCCTTCTTTGCATTTATTAGCTGGAATTCTCCCATAAGGAAGAAATTTCCCCTCATTAAGTCTTTGATAATCTTGAAAAAATAATTTATGTAGAAAATACAAAATACAAAAAATACTTGATTTTTCTCCTTTATTAATATTCAGAGTAATAAGTTTGTAAACTGGAAACCTTCAAGTGGACACTTTTGTTTAGAATTACTGTAAAGTTACAGATTTTATACATTCCATGTGTTATTGCAGTCATTCTTATTTTTGCTACTCAAATTGCCCAGTCTTCAACCAATGTGAGTCCCTTTCAGGTTAGCTTTCATATCCTTTTAACAGGACTCCAGTTGGCTTAAGATGAGCCTAGGACATCTTTCTTGATAACTTCCTTGCTTTCTGGCAAGAAAGATATCCCAGGCTCATTTGTCGAGTTCATACTGCAGACCTGGAATCTGGAATCCACCATTTCTCCACGGATGTTTAGCTCTTTCTTTTTAGTGGAAAATGGTGTTAAGAGACCAAAATTGGAGCAGTAGGGCTGCTCATTGCTATTGAGTTGTCATTGCTTCTAGGTCTTTTTGGTTGACAGAGCTTTTTTTAAACAAATAAAAGCCATAAGTTTTTATTTCCAAGTCAAATTTAAGATCACATAATTTTTACTTGATTTCTTTGATTTGATATTTACGTCTATTTTCTCTCACACTGAAAAGTTTGGTTTCCAATGGCATTAGCATAATTACTCACCAGTTTTAACCTAAGATATGCCTATAATAATGATGGGGTTCAGAATATGCTACCCCCAAGTATGGCACCTTGGTATTTGAGAAAACAGCAGAAGCAGGAAAGTCATTCTCATCTTCCCATCTTCCTCTCAACCCTTCTCCCTTAAAGCAGGTCATAAAATCTAACTGACTTCCCTCTAAAGTAGGTCATAAGACCTCAACTCCAGAGATAAGTTTCCTATACCCTGTAAAAAGGAATATCATTATCCCTGAAGACACGGAGATGCCAAGAATAATAAACAGGTCTTGCTAAGTTCTCCCCAGTTTCTTACCATTAGATCAGACCCTTTTGTCCTCCAATCACGTTTCTTCACAATTATCTACTTTTCTTCATCAAGCTTAGCATAAAAATACAGATTTCCCTGTTTGTTTGGGTCTTCATTTCAGAAGGCTCCTGTGTTGTGTAAACTTGCATTAAATAAATTTGTGTGCTTTTCTCTTGTTAATCTGTCTATTGGTATATGGATGTCATCCATGAACCTAAAGATGGGTGAGAAATCTTTTTTCCTCTATAATAGATTTAAAATAATAGTAATAATATTGCTACTATTGGTAAGATTACTACTACACTTTTTTTATTTGTTATTTTTATTTTTTGGGATGGGGTCTCACTATGTTGCCCAGACTGGTCTCCAACTCCTGGGCTCAAGCAATCCTCCCACCTTGGCCTCCCAGAATGTTGAGATTACAGTTGTGAGCCACCATGCCTGGCCCTGACTATACTTTATTTCCCTTCATTTCTTTGCCACCAAATATTGTTCTGCATTTTGCTTTTTTAACTTAACAATATATTTTGGTCATCACTCCATGTCATTATATATAAATCTCCTTCCTTTTAACAGCTGCATATTACTCCATTGTGTAATTACTCCATTGTAGACATATATGAATTATTTTCAATGTTTATAACAGATTTTACATTATTTCTCATATTATCTGTTGAATGCTGTGATAATCAACATATTCTAGAAACGTTATATTTGGCTAAATTTAATAAAGATAGAATGCAAAGATTGGAAAAAATGGCAACTGTTAACTAAACATAGTAGTTTGAATTTACACCACTTGAGAAGGGAAAAATAAGTTCAAAAATGTGGTGGGTGGAGAAGCTAGCCTGAAACGATCAGTAACTTAAAATTTTTACTGCCAATTAAAAAGTGGCTACCATTTGTCTTAACACAAATTCCCTGAAAACAGAGCCTGAGGTAAAAGGGGTGGGGTTGTAGGGGCAGTTTGTGCAATCTTAGGGAAGTAGAAGTGAGGAGAAGGAGAGAGGAAATATTAGGATTATTAGGTTGGTGCAAGAGTAACTGTGGTTTTTGTCATTGAAAGTAAGGGCAAAACTGTAATTACTTTTGCATCAACCTTATAAATGGAAGTTTTTTTCCCTTTCTTTCTTTTTTTCTTTCTTTCACCTTTCATCTCTCTCTCTCTCTCTTTTTTTTGAGACAGGGTCTCACTCTTTTGCCCAGGATGAAATGCATGATGCAATCATAGCTCACTGCAACCTCAAACTCCCAGGCTCAAGCGACACTCTCAAAATGGAGCATGTTTCTGAGCTGATCTCAACTCCACAACATCTCTGGTTTCCCAATGGTGGAACCGCACTCCATGGAACTTCCTGCAGTTCTGGTTGTATCACCTGGCCCTTGCAAGCCGTTGCTAGAGAAGCCCGAGCCTCTCTGGCTCTTGGTCTGTTTAGGCTGGTGGGCAAGCACGAGGGTCTCTCCTGGTCAGTCAGCTTCACGTGTTAGGGTTCCTTGTCCTATGACGGGAGGAGGTAGCAGCAACAATGAGTGTGCTTCAAGACCCCAGAAATGGCCTCTGTTGCTATGATGGCAACCAGGCTGCTAAAGGAGGTGCAGCCAAGCCAATCTGGAGTGGTTCACAAACAGCCTAATGCACAATGCTAAATGAAATCGTCTAAGTCTTCTGTCCTTCAGAAATCTTTCAGAACAAAAGCTATTTCTGACACAGCAAGAAAATATCTTAAAAAGTCATCAGATATTTTTCCTTGGCTTTAAACAAGACCGTAAAGCCAGTCTGGTTGCACACACCTGTAGTTTCAGCTATCTGGGAGGCAGAGGTGGGAGGATTGCTTGAGCTCAGGAGTTCTGGCAGGTACGCAGTGCACACCTGGGAATAGCTCTTGCACTCCAGCCTGAGCAAGAAAGCAAGACGCTGTCTCTGGAAGAAAAAAACAAGTAGCTCATTCTAGTATCTAAACATAGCAATGTACACCTTTAATTAACCAGGCTGTAGGCCAGTGCTGTGGCTCACCTGTGTATTCCCAGCACTTGGGGAGGCAGGAGGATCACTTGAGCCCAGGAGTTGGAGACCAGCCTGGGCAACATAGTGAAACCTCTGTTTGTACAAATAATTAAAAAAGTATCCAGGCTTGGTGGTGTGCACCCCCAGTTCCAGCTATTTGGGAGACTGAGGTAGGAGGAATTCTTGAAAGCCAGGAGTTGAAGACAAGCCTGGGCAACATAGTGAGACCCTGTGTCTACAAAAAATAATTATCTGGTTGTCTTGGCACAGGCCTGCAGTCCTAGCTACTCGGAAGGCTGAGGTGGGAGGATCACTGAGCCCAGGAGACTGAGGCTACAGTGAACGATGATCGCCCAGCTGGACTCCAGTCTGGGAGACAGAGGGAGACTCAGTTTCCAAAAACAAAAATGCAAGAACAGTCGTCATAGACTTGACCTGGGACATAACTTTTATGTGATGAAATTAACAATCTTTTAGGAAGAAATTAGCATTTCTGATAAAATGTATTATAATTACATTATTATAAATTCAAATGGAATTAAATATTCTGAGAAACTAGCTTCTCAGTCTCTCAGTTGTCAGTCAAAAGTTTAATGTCTTTGGCTGGGCGTGGTGGCTCAGGCCTGTAATCCCAGCACTTTGGGAGGCCAAGGTGGGTGGATCACGAGGTCAGGAGATCAAGACCATCCTGGCTAACATGGTGAAACCTCATCTCTACTAAAAATACAAAAAATTAGCCAGGCGCGGTGCCGGGCGCCTGTAGTCCCAGCTACTCGGGAGGCTGAGGCAGGAGAATGGCGTGAACCCGGGAGGTGGACGTTGCAGTGAGCTGAGATCGCGCCACTGCACTCCAGCCTGGGCGACAGAGAGAGACTCCATCTCAAAATAAAAAAAAGATAAAACAAGTTTAATGGTCTTTGAGCCAAGTATTGTTCCTTTTCTTTCTTTTTTTTTTTTTTTTCCACAAAATATCTCTAGATTGAATCTTAGAATTGACTTAAGTCTCTTGTGGCAATTTTGAAATGAAAAAATACATGCTCATAATTAAATTACCTGAACATTTTAAAAAACCATCATGAGGTTCAAATATCAAATATTCGTAAATATTGTTGTGATGATAGACATGACTCTTATTTTTTCCCTTAATAATGATTGAATGTTTATATATCCTCCATTCTGTCTCACTCTATGATTAGTACATTATAGTGGCAATAATCTTAGGAATCTAACAGAGAAAAATGTTGCATTTGAAGACTACAGACTGCAAACCAATTTGAGCCAGGTTCCTTGACATGTCGTGCTATTATTATAGTACTTTACATATAGTAAACATTAATTACATATATGTGTAAGGAAGCAAGAAAAGAAGAAAGTATTTCATTCAAACTCCTCTCTCTCCATCACCATTGGCTAATATCATCATTTGTATAGTTAAGAACAACACAGGCACTCACCACATAGTTTTTGAATAAATGAATGAATGGCAACCCTTCTAAGACTATTGGATACACTGTTGTTTGAAGGCAAAGAGATAGAGTGGATACCTTCAACTTTTTTCCTGTCTTATGATTCTGTGGTTTCTATGACTACTAAAAGTTAGCTAGGTAGAAAATTTGTTTTAAAGTCTGAAAACCAAAATGCTTTCAGATAAAAGGCAGGGAGAAAAATAGTCTTCAACATGTCCACTTTAGCACCAGGAAAACCTAATATCAATATCACTATCAATGATATCATATAAATATCATTACATTGATGAGCAATGTCAATCCCTAAAAACTATGTATACCAATAGCACTAACTTGTGGCCAGAACAAGAACCTTAACTGTGCCAAATTTTATTCTATTCAATAGCAGCTGCCTCGTTTTCAGTTGTGCACATCTGAATGCAAGCAATCCCTGTCTGATGTGGAGTTTCTTGCACTGATAAGGAAAAACTGCTGAAGTTGTGAGGCTGCTCCAGGCAGAGTCATCATGTGAGTCATATGAAAGCTCCACACTGCTGACCTCTGGCAAAAAGGGAGAGAACAAGGATAGGAGAGGCAGTGGGGGAAAGGTTCAAGTGCGGGTTTTCTCCTTGAACCTAGAAGATTATGGGTCAAGAGCTGTGTGCAAAGACTGTACAGCCTGGATGCAGCTGCTATCGTTGTTCAGAGGGAGGCGAGGCACACAGCTGTCGGAGGAGTCAGCCTGAGACCATGGAGGCTGCGTTCAAGGTATTTGTATCCCAGGAGGAGAGCATCTTTCTCTATTGATAAACCAAGGAGTTCAGACACTCCCTTTTTGTAGCAGGGTCTGATTCTTCTGCGGTAGGTCTAAACCAATAAAATGAAAATTCTATTAAAGTCACAGAAAATTTATGGCTGTAGTTATCAAATTTGGAGAATTTCTTGTAAACCAAAAGGGAAAAATAATCCTTGGCTTTGGGTTGCACGAAACTCACTTGGCTTGAAGTAGTTCTCTCGAAATCTCTAAGGTCCTAAATTACAGAGCTGAGATTTAAAAGGCAAGCTGCAGTATTAGTTGATATGCTATGGATTCGAAACTTTAGTAATTAGTTCATGATTATTAGCAATGCAGTAGTAGATTATTCCCCCACAGCAATAAATTAAGTGGACAGGAAAAAAAAAAAAAAAGCCAGAGTTAAACAGAAAAAAGTTGGAAAACATCCATCAAAGAGATTTAGGTTAACCTAAATGTTAAAGACATATTTTTAGGTGAAGAAAGAATGTAGTATTTCAGGAGTTGATACCATTGTGGTCTTTTTCGGGGATCTTTCAAGAAAAGTGCCTTTTGGGGGTACAGGAAGCTTAGAAAACATGTGAAGAGTGAAAATGAGGCAAATAAAGAAAAAATTGTTTTACCAGGCACTGAATCTTTACTTTGCATAAATTTTATTTCTGCTCTTTCTTTTTTCTCTAGCTAACAGACCTAAAAGAAGCATCATGTTCCATGACTTCATTTTACCCCAGGGGACGTCAGGATGTCCGTGCCCAGAAGTTCAAGAGTAAAAGGCCACGGAGTAACAGTGATTCTTTTCAGGAAGAGGATCTGAGGCAGAGTTTTCAGTGGGTGAGTGAGCAGCTGATGTTGATCAAGAAGAATTTAATGTGTGCTTGTCTAGGGAGGCCGGCCCTTATGTCCAGGGCAATTACTGAGCGAGCCTTCCCAAGTCTGCTCTGGAAATGCTGTCTAATTTCCCTGGAGAAAAAAGTCAACACTAAAAAAAAGTGCTCTTTCTCTCTTCCCTTTCACCCACTCCTTTTCCCCATTCCCCTAAAGCAGAGGAAGAGCCTCCCTTTTGGAGCAGCCTCATCTTACTTGAACTTGGAGAAGCTGGGTGAAGGCTCTTATGCTACAGTTTACAAGGGGATTAGCAGGTGAGTGACACATAGCTGGGATACACTTTAGAGATAAGGGTCCTGCCCCCTTAATTCACATTATAAAGCCAGGTGAGACATCATAGAGGTTCATAGCACTCAGGACCTGGGCAAGACACCATGGCCGACAGGGAGAGAGACATGATGACTTAAACAGCCTTGAAAGAAAAACAAACCTGCCCTGCCCTAATTAAAATCAGCCCACTTAAATGTTTATCAGCCTTTCCCTTCTTGCATTCAATTCAGAGAATTCAAAGAAAATAGACATTCTCTACCACTGACCCAAAGAACTATTACCACTCTTCAGGCCGGTGGGAGGCACAGTTGGTAAAGCGTCTCTAACAGGTTTTTTATATCCCTCCCTAAATCACAATGACAGAGGTTTGTAATGGCAACCTGGAGTTTGCTGCTTCATTCCTCCACCTGGCCTTTATAGAAGAAATTGGAGTTGGTTTCTGCAAATTATGGTACATGCAAAAGATGATGAATCCTAGATTTTTTATACTTGCAAAATATACAAAATGTCTGGAGAATAAAAATACTGCTTATCTAAAAGCTAAGTACTAATTTTGGTAAACAACAAACTTTGTTAAATATATATAAAAGATCCATGAATTCCCTTGTCTTTTAGTCAAGGTGGGAAAGTTGGAAGGTCGTTTTTTCTTTATGTTACTCCAATAGATAAAAATAATGGCTCAATAGTGGTTAAATATTAATTTTAAAAATATAGCTGATCCAAGTGCAGTGGTATTTACTACTTGATCACAACCAGCTACAGATTTCTTTGTTCCTTCTCCACTCCCACTGCTTCATTTAACTGGCCAAAAACAAAAAAAAGAAAAAAGAAAAATTTTATATAACTACTATGAGACTAAATATTCATTATTTATCTTAGTATTTATGCTGTTATTATTATTTTTACTTGTTAAAACAAGATTGTAGGGGACATACAATTTTATTTTATTTTATTATTTATCTATTTATTTATTTTGAAATGGAATCTCACTCTGTCACTCAGGGAGTGCAGTGGCACGATCTCAGATCACTGCAACCTCCACCTCCTGGGTTCAAGCGATTCTCCTGCCCTGGCCCTTTATACTTTCTTAATCTGTTTTAGTCATGGTGTATATTAACTTTTTTTAATGCTGAGAATATCTGCAATAAAAGACCACATTTGATTTTATTCTAAGGTTCCTCATATCAGTTTGGCCATGGTAACTGTTTCAAGATGGCTCAGATCTGGGGCACCCTGGAACATACTTGGATACATGGGTACCATGAACACTTCTGATCTTCCCTTCTGAGTTCTGACTTTGTCCCACACAAACAGACCTTTCTAGCCCAAAGTTTACACAGAATTCACTCATCTTTTCTTCTAGTTACTGTATGTTTTCTTTTTCATTTAACTCTTTTATATATTGGGAATTTATATTGTATATTCACAATCATCCCAGCTCCATTTACTAGATTTTCTTTTCTCTGATGGTTTGAAATGCTGCCGTGATTACATATTAGATCTCATGACTACTTGAAATTGTTTCTGTTCTAATCTTTTTAAAAAATCATGTTTCCTTAATCTATCTTTTCTTATATTTGTGCTGCCTTTTTTTTTTTTGAGATGGAGTCTCGCTTTGTTGCCCAGGCTGGAGTGCAGTGTCACCGTCTCGGCTCACTGCAAGCTCCACTGCAAGCTCTGCCTCGCAGGTTCACGCCATTCTCCTGACTCAGCCTCCCTAGTAGCTGGGACTAGGGACTACAGGTGCCCGCCACCACGCCCGGCTAATTTTTTGTAGTTTTTTAGTAGAGGCGGGGTTTTACCGTGTTAGCCAGGATGGTCTCAATCTCCTGACCTAGTGATCCGCCCACCTCAGCCTCCCAAAGTGCTGGGATTACAGGCATAAGTCACCGCACCCAGCCTTGATTTTAATTATTGTTGCTTTAGACTATTTTTAGAATATATCAAAACTCTAAATTAGAGAATTATTGACATCTTTGCTCTATTAGATTTTCTAATACAAATATCCTGTAAATATCTAATACAAAACAGTCCCTGGAATGGTCATTTACAAGACCCTATACAATCCCTACCCTCCATTCCCCAGCACACACTCAGCTGCTCTCTGTCCTCATCTCTCCTTCGCCTCTCCTGCTCCAATGCCAGGACTGCTCCTGCCTCAGTCAAGGACTTTTAACTTGCTGCTCCCTCTGCCTGGAGCTGCCTTCCACTGTTCATGCACACAGCTGACTCCTCCCCTCCGTCAGATTCCCGGTTCAACTGTTACCTTATTTATAAAACTGTAGTCCCAGCTACTCAGGAGGCTGAGGCAGGAGAATCACTTGAACTTTGCAGGCGGAAGTTGCGGTGAGCTGAGATCGACACCACTGCACACGAACCTGGGCGAGAGTGACACTCTGTCTCAAAAAAAAAAAAAAAAAAGGTATAAAGCATTTTCTCTTATAAACATACTTGCCAAAAAACTTTTTGCAAGGTTTAGGGGAGAATTTCACGGAACCATGTTCTGAGGAAAATACATCATAAAACTTTTAAACAAAATTTAAAAGACATGATAAGGCAAACAAAAGAAACTGGGGAAAAGTATGTGCAAAATAGTTCAATAAAAAGGTGGGCAAATCAGCAAATCACAAGAAAAACAGAAAAGATCCATAAACGTATGAAAAGTCAGTTTCACATATGGTTAAGGAAATGTAAATTGAAATGTGATAAACCTTTTTACCTTTCAAATAGGCCAAAAAAATGAAGATGAAAGCAAAAAGCAAACCCACATGATAGGGCTATCTCAGAGGGACACAGGAGCCAACTGAAAGAGCTTCCAAAGGACAAAGCTGCAAAAATTTGAGCAACCAAAAAAAGTGGTGTTAAATTATAACCCAAAGTATAAAATAAATATCTATGAGTTCATACTGATATAAATAAATTATTCAATACATTAACAAATGGGAGAGAAGAAACAAATCTTTCATGCCAAATAAATACAAATAATTTATGTAGATAATATACCTTCAAAGAGGTACAGCAAAACTCTCCACTCCTTAAGTGTGGGTCATTCATAGTGGCATTTCTCTAAAAGTACAGTATGAAAAAGGGAGAGAAAGAGTAACTTTATAGTAGAGAAACCTGACCAACACTGTCTCAGACAGGTGATTAAGGTCAACATCAAAAGTCATAAATCATGATGATGGTATGCACTCTTTTTTTTTTCAGATGGAGTCTTGCTCTGTTGCCTAGACTGGAGTGCAGTGGTGTGATCTCAGCTCACTGCAACCTCCACCTCCCAGGTTCAAGTGATTCTCCTCTCTCAGCCTCCTGAGTAGCTGGGATTACAGGCGCATGCCACCACACCCGGCTAGTTTTTTGTATTTTAGTAGAGACGGGGTTTCACCATGTTGCCCAGGCTGGTCTTAAACTCCTGAGCTCAGGCGATCCACCCACCTCAGCCCCCCAAAGTGTTAGGATTACAGGCGTGAGCCACCACGCCTGGCTGATGGTATGCACTCTTAATATGATGTGATAAAAATGGTACTTTACCTCCCCCAAACCCATAACCCAGTCTAATCATAAGAGAAATATCAGAAAAGTTCCAAGAGATGGGTATCCTACCCAGTACTTAACTAGTACTCCTCAAAACTCTCAAGGTCATCAGAAACAAAGAAAATCTGGGAAACTGTCACAGTCAAGAGGAGCCTAAGGAGACAGGACAGCTAAATGTAATCCTGAATGAGATCCTGGACCAAAAACAAAAAAGACATTAGGTAAAAACTAAAGAAATCCTAATAAACTATGGACTTTAGTTAGTAATAATGTGCCAATATTTGTTCATTAATTATAACAAACATCATATTAATGTAAGATATTAACAATAGAGGAAACTAGATGGGAGATATGTGGGAACTTTCTGTACTGCATTCTCAATTTTTCTATAAATCTAAGACTGTTCTAAAAAGTGAAGTCCAAAAGCCCCCAAAACAAAACCTGCCCCATGTTGGTGAGGGAGTGGGAGAATGGCCATTCTCATGACCAGTTAGTGTACCATTACTCCGTGGGACAGTTTGGGAACACGAGTGCAAATCAATAAAAACACGTGCATTGCGTACCCTTTGAATCAGCAATTCTGCCACCACTTTAAGGAAATAACTGGGGTTTTCTGAAAAGATTTGTCAACAAGTATGATCATCACAGTATTTTTGTAATAGCCCAAAGCTAGAAACAACGAAAAGGCTTTTGAAATTGGCTAAATACAGTATAGTATATTTATATGATTAAATGTTAAATCATTATTAAATATTGGATCATACAAGAATGAACTATAAGAGAAAAGTTACATGGAGGAAAAAAGGTTACTAACAATATGATTTTAATCCCACTGTATTAAAAACAATGGATTTATACCTGCATTAAAATCTTCTCTATTCTAGGCACTTAGCTGAGAAATGAATAAAATGACAAATGAAGGGACAGTAGGAGGAAATGAAGAGAGAGAGCGAGCTAGTGGTGTGACCTGGGAAGATCAGGTAGCACCTAGAAGCCCGCTGTAAGAATTTGGCTTTTATTCTGAGTAATGCATGGAGATATGGTGGTTTTTGAACAGAAAAGTTACTTGTCCTCATGGTCATTTTAAAAGCATGCCTCCAACTACTCTGCTGAGAATAAATAGTGGGAGTGCAAGTGTCTCAGCAGGGAAACTGTCAGAAGACCACTACAAGGCTGGGCATGGTGACTCGTGCCTGTAATCCCAGCTCTTTGGGAGCCTGAGGTGGGTGGATCACCTGAGGTCAGGAGTTTGAGACCAGCCTGGCCAACATGGCGAAACCCCATCTCTGCTAAAAATACAAAAATTAGCCAGGCATGGTGGCTGTAATCCCAGCTACTTGGGAGGCTGAGGCAGGAGAATTGCTTGAACCCGGGAGGTGGAGGTTGCAGTGAGCCGAGATCGTGCCACTGCACTTCAGCCTGGGCAACAGAGCAAGACTCTGTCTCAAAAACAAACAAACAAACAAACAAACAAAAAACAAAACACTACAATAAGTCAGATGAAAAATAATAAGCTCCAAATTTTCTATAATGGACATATATGTATCACTTTAGTAAAGAGGGAAAATGCTTTGGAATATATATGTTATATATGTATTGATATATGCTAAACTTTTTATTTTGAGAAAATTATAGATTTATATGCTACAATATGTTTTGAAGTGAAACTGCTTTTGTTTGATCTTTGGTATAAATTGCTGCTTAGAACCACCTCAATAAGTGTGTGCCCCTCAATCCCTCTTTTCTAGAATAAATGGACAACTAGTGGCTTTAAAAGTCATCAGCATGAATGCAGAAGAAGGAGTCCCATTTACAGCTATCCGAGAAGGTAAGAACAGCAGAAATGGACCCAACAGATCTGTTTTGACTCCTTGATTTGGTAAAAAATTTATTGCATTGATCCATTCAGCATCTAGTTTTGATTCTTCTGGAATACTATAATTACATTTTTATTTTTCATACAAGTTTTTCAAGAGCATTTACACTGCTATTTTATTACTTAATTTTGAGGAAATTGAGATTTAAAACTATTATATCACTTGACCGAAACTATGAATTCACTGAGCAATTACTAATACTTTCCATGTGTTTGGCCTCATGCTAGGTGCTAAGGCTATACCTATATAACCTCAGAAAATTCCTATAAAAGAGAAAATATATAATCACACAAATTCTTACTGGGAAATTTGCCTGAACATAACATGTTGTTAGCTAGCACCTGGAGATTTTCCAGAAGGTATGCATTTTTAGTGTTCTGCCTGTATTTTGTCTGTGCCCTGGGCAGTATAGCAAATCGGTGAGGAACCTGGTGTCAAATGGACTTGGGTTTGAAGCATAGGTCCACCAATCACTAGTGGTATGATGTTGGGTAGATTACTTTAACTATTTATGACTCAGTTTATTGCAGAAAGAGGATAATAATAGTACCTATTTCATGGAGTTGTTATGAGGATTCAACAAGAATATGTATATAAAGCATTTATCACAGAGTCCATTTTTCAGAGTTCAACAAATGTTGACCATTATTATTCCATTCTTCTTTTCCTGGGTAATGTCTTATTTACCATCAAGATAACTAATACTTTATAATATAAAATATAAAGCCAACATAGTGAAATGAATCATTAAAAATATAATTTATCAACCCTTATTGCATGAGCCATTTGAAATAAGATGATGATAGGATTGCTGTGCATTTCAGCAAAATCCCAGAGAAATGGCACTTCCCTGGCCTTATTTTCTCCCACTTTTAACTACTTATTTTCTGTTCTTTACTAAGCACATGCTATATGCAGATTATGCTGCTGGATGCTGTGAAGGATGGGAAGAGAAACCCATATCTTTGTTCTGTCATTTGTAGTCTTAACGGAGCACATGATTCAAGTCACAAGTGTATAAAAGACATAAACTAAGATTTTAGAGAACAAGTTAGTCTCAGTGTGACTGATGGAGTCAGTAGATTTTGAAATGAGCTTGTAAGGATGGGTTGTGCAAACAGGCATGGAAAAAGCAATTTGGAAAATGAGTTTATAACTGAATTTGATATCCTTTTCAAAAGTCTTTCAGAGCCCCTGGGAAATACATCATTTTGAATTTAATTGGAGGGCCAAATGGGCTATTGGTTTAGCCAGAGATTCATCCTGGTAGGATCAGGTGCATTCTGGGAGAAGGCATGGTTTTAAATGTTTAATGTAATGGAAACTGCATTAACTAATGTACTTATTAATGGTCTCCATGAAAGGATGATCAGATTTGGAAAGAGATGTATGGGTAGGTTAAAGAGTATTTGTGAACGTAATAGAAATTCCCAGGTCACCTGCATAAGAGGAAGGTCTCCTTTGTGAGCTTGAGTTTGTCAATTGCTGAAGATTGGCTTTGCTTAGATATTGCCCACAGCCAAGTTTTTCAGGTTGACATTTAACTGTAACAGTGAAACCTTTTGCCAGGTTTGCTAACAGATGGTTCTCAGCATGGTTCAGAAAAGCTGGATCCGTTTTGTTCTGTATGCTAAATGTTTCTTTCATTGCATATTTACGGAGGAATTGCCTCTCCATCACAGGTGTTTACAATTACATTTAGTAGTCAACTGTGGACTTTCTTGGTTTGTTTTATGGACTTACCTTACCGAATGCTTTGCTTGTGTAATATTAAAAACCACAAGAGGATTTCTGACACATTGGAGGTTGTTAGGAATCCAATTTCCAACAATGAATGTTTCTTTTTACACCACTATAAAAGCTTGGAGCCCTTGTTAAAAGAGCCCTCTCCCCTCAAGAAGATATGAGGCTTCATTTGGAAACTTTGGCACTGTCCCATTTTTCCTGTAAGAACTTTAAGGATGTGAGACCAGGGAGACAGGAGGTTAAATGAGAAGGGCTGGAAGGCAAAATAAGAACAGCTGGAGTTCATTAGCTAAAATCCAGGGTCACTAGCTAAAAAGGCAACCGAAAGGCACGTGCAGGAAAACTGAACAAGTAATGCAGCCTTCTTTAAACAGCCTTGAAGCAGGAATTGCTTTTCCTGAACAATTTGGCTGCCCTGATGCTATAGCAGCCAAAGATTTATTAAGTATGATTTTACTACATATATGGTCTCTTTCTATACAGGTAGAATACATGTGGCAATTTACTAGTCTGGTCATTTGGAGTACTATTTTCATTTGACCTTAACATGTGATATTATGAAACTAGCAAAAGTATGAACAGCACTAAGGGAAATATATGTTGTTGTTTTTTTTTTTTTTTTTTTTTAGATGAAGTTTTGCTCTTGTTGCCCAGGCCGGAGTGCAGTGGCACGATCTCGGCTCACTGCAACCTCTGCCTTCGGGATTCAAGCAATTCTCCTGCCTCAGCCTCCCGAGTAGCTGGGATCACAGGCATACACCACCGCACCGGGCTAATTTTGTATTTTTAGTAGAAACGGGGTTTCACCATGTTGGCCAGGCTGGTCTTGAACTCCTGACCTCAGGTGATCCACCTGTCTCAGCCTCCCAAGGGAAATATATCTTAATACATGTGTCAGGTGCTTTTCATACTTATTTCAATCCTCTTAATAACCCTTAGAGGTAGATATTATTAATATTATTCCACTATATGGCAGTGATTCAAACCAAATCTCTCTGATTCAAAAATTTGTATGCTTTCTATACACCCACTCTAGAAATATTCATTTAGCACCTACTATGACCAGGCACTCTGCTGAACTGCTAGATACGCAGCAATACACAAAATAGATGTGTTCCCTACCACTCTCATTCCTTTGCTAATTAAGAAAAGCAGAGGCCTTCATAGTACCTTAGAAATCTCTCACAATTGACTCTAGAATTGTATTTTAAGTGTTTATTTTTACAACTAGGAGAAAATACTTTCATTTGAATAGGTTAATGTGTTATGTTTTTACATAGTATAACATTTCTTAGTTTTATGAACTTTATAGCAATATCTTAATAATGTGCATTGTTTTAAATATTTTTGTTCAAGTGGCCAACTTTTGGTTTAAACTGAGGACTTTCAGCCTGCTAATAGCATTTTTCTTAGGAAGGAGTTGTATAACTAATCTTTTTTGAGGACCAGGCACATGACATAATCTCCCTTTCCCCCTACATAATATATTTTTTAAAAACCTTTATACTAACCCTAGGAAGTAAAATGTGCTATTTTTGTTTTAGAGAAAAGAAATTCCAGCCTCAGAGAGGTTAGGTAACTTGTCTGAGGTCACAGAGATAGTAATCAGAGTTGTTAGAATCCGTATCTATTCTATTTAAAATCCTTTCTACTTTATTATGATGAATTTGGAAATGCTTAACTAAAGTATTTGTTTAGCAACAGTAAATATAAAAATAGAAATCTGTTTTTCATGATACATTTTGTATAAACATTAAGGAAAATGCAGAAGAAGTATTTTTTTAATCTTTAATTTTAGATTCAAGGGGTACATGTCCAGGTTTATTGCATGAGTATATTGCATGATGCTGAGGTATCCTGTCACCCAAATAGTGAATATAGTACCTGATAGGTCATTTTTCAACCTGTGTCCCCCTCCCTTCCTCTCCCCTTTTGGAGTCCCTGGTGCAGTGTCTATTATTCTCATCTTATGTCTGGGTGTACCCAATACCCCCACTTATTAGCTTCCACTTGTAAGTGAGAACATGTGGAATTTGGTTTTCTGTTCCTGCGTTAATTCACTTAGGATAATGGCCTCCATCTGCATCCATGTTGCTGCTAAGGACACGATTTTGTTCTTTGTGTGTGTGTGTGACTGCATAGTATTTTATGATGCCAGTGTACCGATTTTCTTTATCCATTCCACCATTGCTGGGCACCTAGGTTGAGTCCATGTCTTTGCTATTGTGAAGAGTGCTGTGACGAACATACAAGTCTAGGTGTCTTTTTGACAGAACAATTTATTTTCTTTTGGGTATATACCCAGGAATGGAATTGCTGGGTCAAATGGTAATTCTGTTTTTGGTTTTTTTGAGGCAGGAGGTGGGACTCGACTCCAGAGGTGGGGCTTGAACACTGAACCAAATTTAGGACTAGCCGGAACAGGGCCTGGGTGGAGACAGCTTTCCAGAAGACACACCCACCAGTGTGCCATGTCAGTTTACCATTGCCATTGCAACACCTGAAAGTTACCACCCTTTCCCATGGCAACAACCTGACAACCTGGAATTACCACTCTTTTCCTAAAACTTTCTGCATAAACTGCCCCTTAATTTGCATATAATTAAAATTGGGTATAAATGTAACTATAGAGCTACCTCTGAGCTGCTACTCTGGGCACACTGCCTATACAGTAGCCTTGCTCTGCAAGGAGCAGTACACCCACTGCTGCTGAACACTGCTGCTTCAATAAAAGCTGCTGTCTAACACTGCAGGCTCACCCTTGAATTCTTTCCTGGGTGAAGCTAAGAACCCTCCCAGGCTAAGCCCCAGTTTTGGGGCTCGCCTGCCCTGCCTCACTCTGAGAAATTTCTAAACTGTTTTCCACAGTAGCTGAACTAATTAACATTCCCACCCACAGTGTGTAAGCATTCCCTTTTCTTCTCAAGTTTACCAACATCCATTAATTTTTTACTTTTAAATAATAGCCTTTTTGACTGGTGTGAGATGGTATCTCATTGAGGTTTTGATTTGCATTTCTCCGATGATTCGTAATGTTGAGCAATTTTTTCATATGTTTGTTGGCCACTTGTGTGTCCAGAAGAAATATTTTAAATAAAATAACATATCATGTTGTATATTCATCAATTCTGATTCTATCATTGATTCTACAGTGCCGGTAATTGCAGTGTTTAAATTAGAAACAGCTCAGCTAAGAATCTTTTAAGATCATTCTCTAGTAGAAAAACATTACAAAGTAATGATTCCCAATCCATATATGAGAAAACTGAGCCAAAAATAGGCTAAGGGTCCTCTCTAAGGTCATACAATGAGGCAGGGGAGGAGGCTGATTAGAACCTCTGAACTGCCAATGACCACAAATAGTCTAGGGTATGCCTGGTTGACAGAAAGTCTACCATTGAACACAATCAGATCACATCACAAATATAGCAAATCCACTGTGCATAGTTACATCTTTATAAAACAAAACAATGCCAGGATAATGGTATGTGATCAGCATTACAATTCCAAAAATACCAAGACAACTACTTATCTGACACTTGTCTTACTATTTCTTTAACATTTATCTAAAATTATTTCAATTATTTCTTTTCTTGGAATGCATAACTTGACTCATTGATTTGTGATTCTCAGTTCAGAGGAAATGTAACAACAGGGACTAGAAACACTTTTTAATTCAATGTCCAATGAAGGTTGGGGAGGACTCCATCCTTGACTCATTATATGATTCCTCATAAACTCATTACAATTGGCCTGACTTTCATTAATTCATGAGCATTTATTGAGCACCACATGCCAGGCCTGTGCTAGTGCTGGAGATGCAAAGACAAGGGCAAGTTCAATCCATGCCCTCAATGAGTTTACAGCCTAAAGACGACTTTGACTACCAGGCCTTCATTATATAGAGCCACATCCTAGGACTTTGGAGAATCAGCTTTCTTCTGGAGACTTAAAGATATCCCTATTTACTTTTGTGTCATTTATTTGAAGAAAAACAAAAATAAGTATACATAGGATACATGAATAATAAAAAACACTATTTTATGAGACTCAGAATGCTAATTTTAGGATCTTTGCCCTTCTCAGTTGATTTTTGTGTCCCTCAACTGTTTAGTCTGCAGGACAGATATCACATCCTGCTGTGCAGTTTATAAAATGTCCTTAAAATTAGAAGAAAGAAAGACCTTTTCTTCCTGGGTTTAAGACCCACACATCTGAGGCTGTAGGCATTTCAGATCCCTCTGGTGGATGGACCAAAATGATAAACAATACTGTGAGATAAATGCTTTAAACATCATCTGCTCTTTCATCTGAATTCCCTATTCATTATTCAGCAAAATTCAGTTTTCATATAACGATTTCAGTAGTTCTAGGGCACTAGAAAAGCAGTAATAGGCATGGCCATAAAGCCTACAATATTTATAATCTAATGAGGGAGACAACTAAAAGAAAGGGGGAATAAAAGCATCTTCAACAGAAACACCCTTTGCCAACCAACTAGAGGTATAGAAAGGTATTAGGTAATTAGTGACCACTAATTTAAAGATAAATATTTATTGAGTGCCAGACATTGTTTTAGGCACTGGGTATATAGCAATAAACAAAAAAACAAAAGTGCCCGCTCTCAATGGAGTTTATATTCTCAATTGTGGAGACAGACAATAAGCAAATATTTATATATAATATGTCAGATGGTGGTGACAGGCACTATGGAAAAGAATAAAGCAGGGCCCAGAGAGAGAGAGGGTAGGATGGGGTAGAGGTGGGATGGTGTGGAGGGCTGCTGAGATGGGATGGAGTAGATGGCTGCTTTTTCATGTAGAATGGTCAAGGAAGTCTGTACCTGTGTGTATCATTTGAACGGAGGCTCTGAAGAAAGTGAGGAAGAATGAAGGCAGAGATGTGAGAAGAGAGGGTTAAAGGAAAAGACAATGAGAAGTGTAAGACCACGGGGTGGAAATGTGTTTGCAAGTGTGTCTAAGGAACAGCTAGGAGGCCAATGAGGCTAAAGCCAAGTGAGCAAAGATGGGAGTGTGAGGAGATGACAGGTCACGATGCGCACAGCCAACACAGTGGGCAGGAAATCACAAGTCCTTTGAATTTACTCTGCATGAGTTGAGAGGCCACTGGAGGGTTTGGAACCAGGAGGCATATGCCCTAACTCATTTGAGAAGGATAGCAGTGTCTGGCTGTCCTGTGAATAAGTGGCCGTAGGAAGGAAGCAGGGAAGCAGGCATTGGGAGGCATTTGCAATAATTCAACCAACATATGATAGTGGCTTGGTCCAGGGTGCTGGCAGAAGGTATGGCAAGAAGGGAGGGGTTCTGGACAATCTGGAAGGTAATGCCAATAGATCTGTATGTGATAAAAAGTTGGATGAATGGTTAAAAAGATTTCTGCAAAGAAACTGTGGGTTGTGGGTAAAACTAGTAATTCCAATGTAAGTGAACAACAGAGAAATACAAAACAGACACATTTCCTACTTCTACAAAAACTAGAATTATCAAGAAAACGACATGAAGTTTATATCCAGTATTGTTAGCAGGAAGCCTCATCCCAAGTAGGTATTGTTCCTTGACCATTTTAGCAAATGAGAGCATGAGGCCATCATAATGAACAAAACATGCCATCATGATTTATAAAGAAGCATCTGGAGTTTTAGTAATATAGTTAGGTGAGACTAAAATTATATTAATCATAAAATTAAAATATCTTAACAATATTCTTAGCAATTTCAGTTTTACCATATCCTTTTGAAATCTAATTTTGCTATATGCTTCGCAACATAGGGGTGGGGGAAAGAGAAATGTATGAGATAATTTATAAATAAAAATACACATAAAGTATAAGCATTCTCAACTGATGGTCAGAAAATATGGAAGGTGTTTAAGACTCTAGCAGAAACATACCATAAACAAGATTTTAAGACTGAGAGTAGAGGTTTAGTGGGGTTCAAGGTGAAAGGCAGGGGCAAGAAGCTGGCAAGAAGAGGGAAGGGATACCAATTCTAATTTGCCTCTGTAATGCTTTACATTTACCAAGGTTCCACAAATGGTATCTGATTCCATCCTCATAGCAACCCTATGAAGTAAGTCAGAAAAGACGATGTCTCTTTTCCTAAGGAATGAATTGAGACTTGGGTTGAGATACTCTCCAGAGCTTACTCAGATAGGAAGTGACAGGGCCAGGATTCATATTAGGGCTTCTGGCTCCACAGACAGTTCTCCTTAAGACACTCAATAAATATGTTTGACAAATTAAGTGCTTACTCTTGGCTGAGTGTGGTACTAGGTGGTGTGGCAGCATCTCAAAAAGGGGGAAAGTCACTCCCTCAATTCCCATGTGGCCTTTAGTCTGAGACTAGGGAGATTAAACAGATGCCTGAGAAGTTGTTTATTACATTTACAAAGCAACACATTTGTAAAAGTGAAATAATAAATTTAGCCCATAAGGACTCTGGGGGCAAAAAGTAAAAATTAGAGCATTAGTCATTACAGCAAATAGGGTTAACAGGTGTGATGGAGCTCCTTTGGTATAAGTCAGCTTAAACTGACAAGTAAAGAGAGCAATTCACTGGCTCCCAGATCTGATAACTACAGGCTGGTAGGGCATAAGAAATACCACCAGGAAGCCATGTCTCTCATTACCCAACACTGGTTTGCCGTGCCTTCATTTTATTCCCAGGCATGCTGTCACCAGGTGTTGGTAATCTGACCCCAGCAACTCCTAGCTAAATCCTACAAGTTTAGCTCTCACAATAGAAAAGAAAGCACTTCTTTTCTAATGGCACCAGCAAAACAGGGCTCTGCCAAACTTGGGTTTTGTGCCTGTCTCAGAACCAATCACTAGGCATAGGGGAGTGCCGTGCTCTGATTGGTCAGCTCTGGGTCACATGCCCACTCTTGGGTAGAGGCAGGGTCAGCCCTGCCAGATGAGCATGGTCTGAGGAAGAAGACGGTTGTTTCCCCAGGGGAAAATAGAAGTGCCCCTACTAGAAGGGAGGGTCAAATCCCTTCTGTCAGGAGGGCAAAATGACAGATTCACTAAAATGACAGATGACTGAAGAAAATAATTTTGTTCCTAAATTTAAGGGAGTATTTCAGTTGTTTGTTTATAATCTTATGGAATTCTACACTGGGAGGGAGTTGGTGCAGGAGATTCATGATATGCAGGCATAGGCTACAGAATGCTGCTTTGAGTTTTTATCCTTTACTTTTCCTTTCCTTTAAGCTTTGACACGATTTATTCATGCAGGGATGCCCTGAAGTGAGCCTCATCGTCTTTTTTTTTGAGATGGAGTCTTGCTCTGTCACCCAGGCTGGAGTGCAGTGGTGCAATCTTAGCTCAATGCAACCTCCGCCTCCCAGGTTCAAGCATTCTTTTGCCTCAGCTTCCTGAGTGGCTGGGATTACAGGTGTGCACCACCATGCCCCACCACACCCGGCTAGTTTTTGTATTTTTAGTAGAGACGGGGTTTCACCATGTTGGCCGGGCTGGTCTCAAACTCCTGACCTCAGGTGATCCACCCATCTCGGCCTCCCTGAGTGCTGGGATCACAGGTGTGAGCCACCATGCCCAGGCCTCATGGTCTCTTTATTGTACCTTTTCTAGTCTCTGCTTTCCTGAAGCCAGAGGTCTGCCTATCTCCGGAAGCTCAAAGACAGACTTTCAAACCCCTCCCAACCACTTGGCCTTTTGTGATGACTTCTTCCCTTCAAGGCTGCCTTTAGTAACCTATTACTGAAGAGGCGAGAGAAAGCCCTCAGCCTTCTCCACTTTCACCTCCCTGGGCTCCCCAAGTTTGGCTGACTCCTCTTTTCAAGTTCACATTTTCTCCTTTCCACAGAGGTTTGCAACATTACCTTTAGGAAATCCTCTCCAGTCTCTATCATGTTTCAACAGTTCTTTACCCCATGCTCTTATCCCTGTCTCCCACCAATCATATCCACCGGCCTTATTGACTGCTTGTGAGAGTTAGAATTTTGGAGACTGGTCATGTGTCACAAAATCCTGCTTTAGAAGGCAGAACACTCCATTTCCTACTCGTCCAAAGCACTTTATCTCTCAGGCCTCTCCTCCTGTAGCTCTGAAGCTAGGTTGATGAGATTCCCAAAGGGGAGCATTTAGTGATCTGAGTGCTTTGATGAAATTGATTAGGTAAATGGAAACATATTTTTTGCAACTACTGTAGCCTGTAGGAACAATAAGTTGTGTAAATGCAATGTTTTGCCATTTTTGAAATAATGAAGGTTCTTTGTAATTTTAAATATTCTTTTGCAACAAGAGATTGTTTTCCAGCAGTAAAATAGCCAGAATGTTTGATGTGAAATGTTTAAAAAATATATACTGCCTGATATCTTTAGAGCAGCACTTTCATTATCAATGATGGATTTAACATTTTGTTGAATTTTTCTAGCTTCTCTCCTGAAGGGTTTGAAACATGCCAATATTGTGCTTCTGCATGACATAATCCACACCAAAGAGACACTGACATTCGTTTTTGAATACATGGTGAGTTGTTCGAGCATTTTACAACACATGAGAAAAATAGCCTGGTACTTGTATAATGAATCTGTTAATATTTTATGGCATGATAAAACTTTTATTACACAACGTGGAAAGTATCATGGAAATATTCATTATTGTGATTAGTAGAACCTTATTGTTCCCACATCCGTCTTTGGTCCTGCTTCCTTACCCATGACTTTTGCTGTCCTTTTTCCCCTCATCAGCAATAATAAATGAGGATCTTGAGTTTACCTCCTAAATAAAGCCTTTGCACTTATTTTTAATCTAGTTTTAATCACTATCTGAGCAGAATCCAACATTTTTTTCATTGACAATAAAGGTAAAAATCACAAGATATTTAAAAATTGTATGCAAGCTTGCTAAAGAATAACTCATGTTGTATTTTTGGAAGAAAAAATATTTAAATAAGCAGAAAGAACTTGTAAGGTATGTGTACTTGACTTGCCTCCAAGGACACTTGGAGAGTGAAAAATTCCTGCGTCGTCGTGTTCAGTGCCAGTCATTTAAAATGAGCATCTCTGTGCTGAGAAACAGGCTTTGTTCTAAGAGCCACCAGTTAGAAAGACACACTGTGTTTGACCTTAACAGTGGGTTCTCAGAAAACCTGGTTATATTCCTTTTGTCCCTTTTTCTTAAAATTCTGTACTTCGTAATACCTTCTGACAGTCAAGTCAATGTTCTGCTTTAGGAAACTATCCAAGCACCACTGAATTCACTCTCTTCTCTTTCTCTGCTGTTTTATTTAGCACACAGACCTGGCCCAGTATATGTCTCAGCATCCAGGAGGGCTTCATCCTCACAATGTCAGAGTGAGTACGTTAAGGGTCAGGACCCTCTCCTGGCTTGCCCACAGAAGGAGAGTTCTGAAACAGACTGCCTCACAACGCAAAGTCCTATGATACTAAATAAGAGGATGGACATCACTGATATTCCAGAGAAAAGTTTTGTTTTTGTTCTTTTTTTAAAAAAAAAAAGGAAAGAAAGAAAGAAAAAAGAAAAAGAGTTGCTGAGTTGCCCCTTAAGATATAGAGCAATGTTTTCTGAGCAACCTAATGCTGTCAGTCATGGCCACATGCAAATGTGTCTTTAGATGAATAAACAAGTGAAGGAGAATTATACTAAAAGGAAAAAACTAAAGCTAGGCCATCGTAAAATAAATACCTTCTTCCTATCAGATTACTGTGGTCTGTGATGAAGTCTGCAATACTTGTTCTAGCAGATCCTATTATATATGTGGCCCTAACTCCTATTTTTCCAGTCATTAGAATAGAAATAATAATAAACTTTTAACTAGCTATAATTCTACATGTTATAAATTTTAGAAACCATTTATATTTCATACTTTTCATTCCCTAAGGTTTTATTGGCATTAATTAATTGATTGGCTCTTAAAATAACCATATGAAATTTGTATATGATATATTTATTCATTTAACTAATATTTATTTATGTATTCATTTATTCATTCATTTAAGAAATATTTATTGAGTACTTAGTGCTGTAATAAGTTCTGGGGTTTCAATAATGAATAAGTTGTGTTTCTTATTTTCAATGAGCTTAAAGTCCAGTAAGATATATGAACTTAAATAGGCAGTGAGGGCCACCCTTCAAGCGACAGCAACACAAGATGGCAGCCACCATGGGCTCAGGCAATTTATGAAAACAGAATATATAGCCTTAAAATAGAATGTGGACCTAAATACCCAGAAGCACTCCCCTTTGTAAGATTTGTAACAAAAATTAATATGAGTGGAGTTAATAGTTCTAATGGAATGGTGAACCCAAGAGCTATATCAGTGCTAGCAAAATGTCAGAATTCATATATCATCAAAGTTATCCTTCAAGAGCTTCAGCGCCTAATGATGTCTAAAGAAAATGTGAAACTCCCTCAGTTACCTGAAGGACAGTGTTACAGCAATTGATCAAAAAGAAAAATCACAGGCCCTTCCCTCTCCCCAACATTTGGTGTAAGCAGTCTTCATTTTCCACAGTAGTAAATTTTCTAAATACATCTCATAGACCTCAAAGTACTAGAAAGGAAGCTCCTATTCAAAGGAAGTTTATCTTAAGATACTGTAAATGATACTAATTTTTGTATGTTTGAAATATTTAAGTTGTTAGCCTGGCGCGGTGGCTCACGCCTGTAATCCCAGTACTTTGGGAGGCCAGGGTGGGCAGATCATGAGGTCAGGAGTTTGAGACCAGCCTAGCCAACATGGTGAAACCCTGTCTCTACTAGAGACACAAAAAATTAGTCAGGTGTGGTGGCACATGCCTGTAACCCCAGCTACTCAAGAGGGTGAGACAGGAGAATTGCTTGAGCCCAGGAGGTGGAGGTGCAGTGAGCAAAGATCGCACCACTGCACTCCAGCCTGGGTGACAGGGCAAGACTCCATCTCAAAAAAAAAAAAATGTAAGTTGTGCTATAATTAATAAATAGGTGGTGAGAATCAAAGTGCTAAAGCCTATGGCCGTAGTAACTAGGAATACTGTGGGAACACATAATAAGGGAACCTAACCCAGTCTTGGAAGTAAGGTTTTGGAAAGGAATGTTTGAGAACAAAGGGTTGAGAAGAGTGAAAAAAAAAAAAAAATTAAAATACCAGTGAGCTGTGTGGAGAATGGGATAGGGAGCTAACTAGAGAAACCAAATAGGAATGTTTCATGATGTGTTAAGGACCCTGGTAAGGGTGAAGACCATTACATTATCTGCACAATCTTGGGATTTTTTTTTTATGGTAATGCTTGGCAATTTGAATAGAGGAGCAGAGAATGTACAGTTGGATTGAGTCAGAGTTGAAGTTCTGCCAGACATATGAAAGGAAGAGACAGGTAGGCAAGAGAGTTGAAGAGATTATCAAGACAGAAGTTAAGGTGTTGGCCAGTGGTATCTAGTCTGAGTCTAATCTTAGCGAAGGAAGTGAAGATAAGCAGCTTGCTGATAGTTATGAAGAGAGTGGAAGGGTTCAAGGACCTGGAGGTGTTGATTAAATAGAAGAATGGTTGGAGAAAGAATAACTGTGAGAGAGTGAGATTTTCAGGCTTGAGTGACTCTCACATAGCAGACACTGTGCTAAATGCTTCGAAGGAAAACTAGGCATAAAAGACATGATCCCTGCCCTCAAGGGAGTACAGCCAAAAACAAGAGATAAGAAATAGGCACCAATACTATTACAGTACACTTGTGTAGAATGTCAAGAAAGAAATACAATCTAGTACTATAGATGTGCAAGAGCATCAAAGATATCTTCTAGTTTTAAGAAGTTTGAGATCTTAGGCCGGGCACGGTGGCTCACGCCTGTAATCGCAGCACTGTGGGAAGCAAGGTGGGTGGATCACAAGGTCGGGAGATCGAGACCATCCTGGCTAACACAGTGAAACACCGTCTCTACTAAAAAAATACAAGAAAAAAAAAAATTAGCCGGGCATGGTGGCAGGCGCCTGTAGTCCCAGCTACTCAGGAGGCTGAGGCAGGAGAATGGCGTGAACCCAGGATGTGGAGCTTGCAGTGAGCCAAGATCCTGCCACTGCACTCTACCCTGGGTGACAGAGCGAGATTCTGTCTCAAAAAAAAAAAAAAAGAAATTTCAGATCTTAAACACACTGTATTTCAAGAGTCTGGAATAGGAGAGCATGTTACAGGGAGAGAAAATGTTTTCAGCAAAGGTACAAGGTAGGGAAATAGAGGATATGTTCAGGGAAGAGGACCCAAAAGTCATGGCTTGTTAGGGTTAGAGGAAACACCATGTTTTGCAATCTCCAGGTTCCATTAGTGCGTTTTGAAATCAATATGGTGGTTAGCAACCTGCGTTTTTAAGAATGAAATAAATAAATGAGAAGAGAATAGAAAATATTAGCATGCATTACATTTTGAAAGAACAAGTATTATTTTCTGCAACTTTTGCTCCAATTGTAACTGTACTTATATTTTTAATGTATGGATGTGAATACCAGATACATATATATTTCTTACTGTAGACTGCGGTAAAAAAATCTTTAAAGCACTAGCCTGGTCTAACTTCCTTATTTTGCAGAGGAGAAATCCAAGATCTGAGAGGACAAACATTTTGCCTGAGGTTACAGAACCAACTTATGCCATTGCTAAAAGCGATTCTTAGTTAAAATTCTTTCCCACTAGTGCCATAGTTCTGTTGACCTGAAATACAGAATATATTAGTTCTAGTTCTGTTGACCTGAAATACAGAATATATTAGTTCTGTTGACCTGAAATACAGAATATATTAGTGAAACAGCATATACAAGTCTGGGGAAATAGATTGGGTAGGTGGCTGAGAGCCTCATTTTCTAAGAAATGTGGACCTTGGGCAGGGTATGGTGGTTCATACCTATAATCCCAGCACTTTGGGAGGCCAAGTCAGAAGATCACTTGTGCCCAAGAATTCAAGACTAGCATGGGCAACATAGCAAGACCTCATCTCTACAAAAAATTTAAAAATCAGCTGAGCATGGTGGCATACACCTGCAGTCCCGCTACCTGGGAGGCTAGGTGGGTGGATCATTTGAGTCCAGGAGTTTGAGGCTGAGGTGAGCCATGATCACACAACTACACTCCAGCTTGAGTGACAAAGGAAGACCCTGTCCCTAAAAAAGAAAGAAATGTGAATTTTATTCCTTGGAGAGTACAGTCATTAGTCATTAAATTTGAGCTGAGAGAAAATGATATGATCAGAAGAAATTCATATCACTGTGGTCTGTAGGATGTATGAAAGGAAAGAAGAGACTAGAGTCAGGGATTCCACTTAAGAATTTTTTGTTTGTTTGTTTTGAGACAGAGTCTTGTTTTGTTACCCAGGCTAGAGTGCAGTGGTGCAGTCATGGCTCACCTCAGCCTCAAACTCCCAGCCTCAAATGATCTTCCCACCTCGGCCTCCCAAAGTGCTGGAATTACAGGTGTGAGCCAAAGAATTTATTGATGTGGCCTGGCCTAATGCTTCTCAAACTTCAGTGAGCAGACAAGGTGACCGGAGACCTGACTCAGCAAGTCTGGGGTTAAACCTGAACCTCTGCATTCTAACATGAGCCAATCTGATGCAGATGGTGCTGATCAAGAGCCAAGCACTGAGCAAGGATCTAGTTAGCAATTAGTAATCAAGTACAACATTATGGTAGTGACAATGAGAATGGAGAGGAATGTGAAAATCAGTAACAAAGAAGAGTTCACCTCTTGGTAATGTGAGCATGAGGAGGGAAAGGATGGGGCCAAACATAACTGGTTTTGAGTTTGACTGACGAGGAGAATTGTAGCTCTATTAACAGAAATAGGAGAAGAAGTTGGTTTGGAAAGAAAGAGGAGGAGTCCTGTTTCAGACATGTTGAGGTCCCAGGTGAGACAGAATCTCCAAAGGGAAATGAGCAGTAGGCAATCTAAAAGGAAATCTGTGCTCAGAAGGGAGCTGTGAGCTGGACGTGTAGATCTCAGGGTCTTCAGCACATAGAGTTTAGAAGACAAGGAATAGGCAACCAAAAGAGCAAATACACAAAGAGAGGAGGACTGATGATGAGACTTTTGCCTTTTGGGATGAGAAGAGGAACAGGAAATTAAGGAACGAAGGGAAGCAGCTTATAGGAATGCAGAGCATCTGGAAAAAATTACACACTGTCATGGAAGTTAAGGGAAGAAGCAATTTCAAGAAGGAGGGTATAGTGGACAGTATTGCAAGCATCGGAAATACAGCTAAAAGTCATACTCTTGACTGCATTGACCTTGTGGATTTGTGAGGGACACACTAATAAATAAAGGAATTTATTGTGGGTATATGGAGGCACAAAGGAAGAGGTTATCCAAATCAAAGCAGGTGGGAGTAAGGATGAGTTCTCCAAGGTGGAGGCATCAGTGAATGTGTGAAGGGGCACAGAGCATCCATGCCCATCCCAGGCAATCCTCCTCCAGAAGCCTCCATGAGAGTTCAGCTATCCAGAAGGTCTCTGTACCCTAATCTTTCTGGGTTCTGCAGAGGCTTCATTGTGTAGGCATGATTTATTAAACTATTGGCCACTGGTGATCAACTTAACCTGCTGGTGATCAACTTAACCTTCAGCCCCTCTCCCCTCCCTAATCGGGTCTTGGTCTTTCCAGTGACCAGTCCCTATCCTAAAGCTACCCAAGGGTCTGCCAGCTATCAGTCAACTCTACAAAAAAGACATCACTTTGGAGATTCTAAGGATTTTAGGAGTTGGCTGCCAGGAATCTAGTTGAAGATCAAACATATATTTCACAACATCACAGTCGTGCTATTTTATATAAGGAGCCATTAAGTGGTTTTAAACAAAGAGGTGATAAATTCAGATTTTCTTTTTATAAAGCTTACACTGATGACAGTGTAGTGAATAGACTGGAATGAGGGCAATACTTTTTTTTCGAAATGTTATATTCCCCTGACCCTACTTTCTCCTTGTTTTCTTCTACCTCTCTCCCTCTACTCATTCCCTGAATGCTGGTATCTGTTAAGGTTCCAGCCTTGTCAGTGAGGCTAATCAGAACCACAGTGGTACAGATGTGAGATGATGGTAGGAGAAAGTGGGCAGATATGAGACCAATTACTTAGCCAGAACTGATGGGAAAAACAAGAGTCAGCGATATTTTTTTCTGGATTTGAGTATTAAGATGGATAATGGTGCCAGTCACTGTGATAGAGAATCAGAAAGAAAAATTTACTTTGGAGAGATACGGTGAATGGTGTTTTAGACATGCTAAGTTTGAGGTGATTGCGGGATGTACAGGCGAACTCCAGACTATGTGGGCCTAAAGTAGAAAGGCAATCTGAATTGGAGATAAAGATTTTGAAATCATCAGAATACAGTTGTTCATTAGAGCACTGTCAATGGGTAAGATAGCTAAGGGAGCATGTGTAGAGTGATAACAGAAGATCAAAGATGGAGCCCTAAGAATATCAATATGTTATTATTTATTATTTTATTATGTTTTATTTTTTTAATTTAATTTTTATTTATTTGTTTATTTTTTAGATGGGAGTCTCTGTTGCCCAGGCTGGAGTGCAGTGGCACAATCTCAGCTCACTGCAACCTCTGCTTCCTGGGTTCAAGCAAGCCTCCTGCCTCAGCCTCTCGAGTAGCTGGGTCTACAGACACCCCCCACCTCGCCCGACTAATTTTTGTATTTTTAGTAGAGGCGGGGTTTCACCATGTTGGCCAGGCTGGTCTTGAACTTCTGACCTTAAGTGATCCACCTGCCTTGGCCTTCCAAAGTCCTGGGACTGCAGGTATGAGCCACTGTGCCTGGCCTATTTTTATTTTTTATAGAGATGGTTTCTTGCTGTGTTGCCCAGGCTGGTCTCAAACTCCTGGACTCAAGCACTCCTCCTGCCTTGGCCTCCCAAAGTTCTGAGATTACACGTGTGAGTCCCTGCGCCTGGCCAGAATATCAATATATTAGATATCAGTAGAAGTAGAATCTATAAAAAGAACAGCCAGAGGGGTAGAAAAAAAATTAGGAGATTGTGGAACCGAAAGAAGAGAGCAGCGCCTCAGGAAGGAAGGCATGGTCTATGATGCCAAATGCTGCAAAGATAAGGAATAAGAGGTATCCATTGGGTTTCATAGGAAAAGTCATAGGAAACCATGGTAAAAAACACTGTGAATGACACAATCATTGCAAAAGCATTTTTATAGGGGGATGAATTTTGTATTTCAGAGGACAAACAATTCCATACAATGACAAGATCTAGTGTGTGACCACCGGAGTTAGTGTCCGAAGTGGACTGGAGAAGCAGATCATTGGAGCTGAGAGGTTGGCTAGAGCTGTTCTCATGGGCACTAATGTCATAGAGGCAACAGCTGTAATCCAAGTGCCCACATCTTCAGTGAATGACAGAGAGTGATTGAGAGTTCAGTGAATGACCGCTAAAAGAAGAGTAATGGAAGATGTCACTGGATGGCATTAAAATCCAAGGGACAGGGGTTTTTACTTAAAAGTAGAGCAGTAATGGTTTTGAAGTGGTAGTGGGGAAAAGGGAGGCAGCTTATGACACTTGTCAGTGGTCAAAGGTATGAGGAAGTTATAGAAAAACTAATATCCACTTGAGAATACTATAGGGAAGCAGTGAGCTCAAGGTCTCATTTAAGGAAAGGAGCCAGAAGGAAATTCACCAGAGGTTAGCTTTTAGGTAGTTTTTAAAGCAGGATTGAGGAATGGAGAGTAAACAGTGAAAAGGTTTGGGGGAGAGGGGAGCAATAGATACGAGGCTAAACAGAGGAAGCACAGAGCAGAATGGAGATGAGCATGTTGGGAGGAAAAGGAATAGTCGGAAGCTTATATTTTGAGTTGTGACCATGGAAGGCAGGGTGGGAATCCTAGTGAGGTTATCTTGTTTCATATTTCTAGTAGAATGAGTCCCAGGGATCAGGGGGATGGAAGGACTCAGGCTTCCCTATAAGGAGTTGGCTAACGGATCTCATTGGTTTTTGAGTAACTCCTGGCCCAGATGGCACTAGTTCAATGGAATTATTTTGTTCCCCCAAACCTTATTGAGTTGGAAACAGGTCTAACCCCTGGGATTTGGGAAGCCTTTCTGGAAAGAGTCACCCACAGTCTGGCTGATGTTGAACTGTGCAGACGCCATCATATTTGGTGATGTTAGGATGCAGTAACTGGTGAAGCTTCTGCAGTGTTGAAGGAAGAATCCAGGTTGGGAGGGATGAAAGGGTGAGTGGGTCGTGAGGTTTGTCAGCACAAAAGTTTTGAGAAATGTGGTTATAAAATGCCATACCTTAATGCTGCAGTGCTTTACCACTTACAAATGCCTGTAGACGTATCTGGCAGAGAGGAAAGGGGTTGAATGGCAAGAAGGTGGGAAGTGACTGTGGCTAATTAGTGAGAACAGTCTACACTCGAGACATAAAAGGCATTTCAAGCTGACCTACTAAGAAGTTCTGTCTCTGACTCAGCCAGCTCGCTCTCTCCTTCCCTCTCATGTTTTCATTTTCTGTCTTTTCTCTAGTTTCTCAGGATGGTATAGTGGAGTCAGACAAGTCTGAATTTGAGTCTTGGCTCTGACTTGTCCTAGACATGTTTTTAAAGTTACATTGAGCCCTGTTTTTCTCTGCAAACTGAGGATAAGCATGCTATTCCAAAGGCTGTATCCCTCACTGGTCACCAACTTCCTGTCTTCTATCTACCTGTCTTCATCTTCCTCTTTCCCTAGTCCTGCATATTGAAAAACTTTTTTTTTTTTTTTTGAGACGGAGTCTTGCTCTGCCACCCAGGCTGGAGTGCAGTGGCACAATCCTGGCTCACTGCAACTTCTGCCTTCCAGGTTCAAGCAATTCTCCTGCCTCAGCCTCCCGAGTAGCTGGGATTATAAGCAGACGCCACAACACCCAGCTAATTTTTGTATTTTTAGTAGAGATGGAGTTTCACCACATTGGCCAGGCTGGTCTTGAACTCCTGACCTCAGGTGATCTGCTCGCTTCGGCCTCCCAAAGTGCTGGGATTATAGGCATGAGCCACTGGGTCAGTCTCAAAAACATATTTTTAAGCACATACTATGGTATCTTCTTGTCTTTTACCTGGAATTTAAGCTGGTTCTTTGTATTGTCTTTTCCATGAACACATTTATATTTATAACCAATCAGAAGGTTTAAATGTCAGTGTAGGAATTTTGTGCTGTGGAAGCTTCGTGGCTTGGTGAATGGTAAAATGAATAGTGTGTGTATATTTGAAGCACCAGGAAGAGAAAATGCTGGGAAGATTCATGGAACCAGTTAACATTTGACTAGGAGCCAGAAGAAATTTTTAAAATTCTTAAATGGTTTATGAACCTGATGTGGTAGCTACATGAAACCTGCACAGCTGCAGGTCTGCTATGGCAGGTAACTCCCCATGCTCCTGCTTCCATTGGACCATTTGGCTCCAATGTCTCCAGGTCATTGTTAGGTCAGTAATGGTCCTAGCATCTCTGAAGGTCCTAGTTTTCTAAGATGCTGTTGGAAAAGAGGATTAATCCACATAACTCTGCATCTGCCATTTTGCCCATGTCCCAGGAATGCTGGGCCCGGCCCTTCCTTTCTGAACTGCCAGAACATGTTCTCAGTTGACACAGGTCTTTATAAATACTGATGTTGGTGTTTGAATTCTCAGTTGCCAATGGCACTGGAAAATAGCAAAAGATACTTGGAATACTAAGCATTCTTTTTTTCCCGTAAGTTTCCGTGATGGTGGGAACCTAGTAATGGCTTTGGTTTCAGTGCCTCATAACCACATGAAACATTTTTAAATTGGGGCTTAGAATGTGTTTTTCCCTTTTATTTCTCCACCACTACCATTTACCCTTTCTCCCTTCTTCCCCCTACAATTTATTCCTTATTCTTTTTTGATTTTTTTTTGAGGGGGGGGGTCTAACTTCTTTTGGTCTCTCTTCCCTTTTCATCGTACTATGTATTTCCCTTGTTTTCGACTTTGAATTTAAGACTTTAAAAATAGGTTTAAGAAGATAAAGATTTCTTTATTTTCTAATACCATCTAAAGATATATTTTTTAGTGTGGTCTCCTTGTGTTGTGTTTTTAAAAGGGTTTCATATCAGAGAGCCTGGAAAACTTAAGCAGTTGTAAACTTTAGAATATCATTTCCAGGTCAACTTTGATCTTATATGCCAAGTTCATCGGTGGGGAAAAAAATTAAATCTTTCACATCTAAATCAATAACTAGTGTTCCAAAGGAAACTTCAAAGTTTCACTTTAGATTTTTAAAGAAGGGTAATTCCTTCAGTATCAAAGAAATGAGATGTCAGGAAAAGCCGGATTCCCTTTGTTTAGGACACAGTCTAGTTACTTGACTTTCCTTGTCCTTTTTCTTCCCCCTCTGAATGTAAAATTCTTCTTCTTCTTCTTCTTTTTTTTTTTTTTTTTTGGCTCTCAAGAGACACTTTTACTATATTCTTTGAGATGACTGTTTTTGATTTAGAGGCGAAATCAGCACGTGGTGGCTCAAATCTCCTTATGGATAGTGTTTCTTCCTTCCAGCTTTTCATGTTTCAACTTTTGCGGGGCCTGGCGTACATCCACCACCAACACGTTCTTCACAGGGACCTGAAACCTCAGAACTTACTCATCAGTCACCTGGGAGAGCTCAAACTGGCTGATTTTGGTAAGTCGCCCCTCGGGTCTCATTCTGGGCTGTGAACAATGACGCTTTTGTATGCGCTCGTTTAAGCATCGACTGGGCCTGGCCTTTGAAAACTGGAGGCCTGAGAACATGATGCTTTGTGAGGATATCAAACTACCATAAAGGAAGTGTGAGGCACGAAACAGGGAGGGATTGGTAGCTTTCTAGGATTCCACCAAGTCCCAGTTTAGTCAGATGGCCAAAAGCTGGGCACCTCTACTGCCCCACTGCCAGTTTTGATATAGAGACATTGGTAGAGTAAACTGTACTTAGTAAGTTTTCCTAAATCTAAGTGAATATACAAATTATATTTGAGTAGATCGAGATTATCCCAAGATGATAAAGAGGCTAACCCCAGATTGTAGCATGGACTCCTGTCAGGATGGAGACTCCAGGACACTTGTTCCTGCTCTCCTACCTTCTTTATGTAGGTATGAGATGCAAAGTTTTGTTCCCATTAAAGTGAAGCAGATTTCCTCTAAGTATCACTGTATCTTTCCATTTTAGCACTTATCACAGTTTATAGTTATATTCACACACAAATACATGCATACACACAAATATATGCACATGTGTGCGCACACCCACACGCACAAATATATATAGATTTGCGTGATGATTTTGTCTCAGCTGGACTGTAAGCATAATGAGGGCACCCTGGGTATGTTTTTGCTTATCATTTTATCCCTAGTGCCTGGTACCATAGTAGGTGCTTAATAAATACTTGTTGAAAAACTGGCTCTATGTGAGCTAAGGAACCAGTCTTCTCTGTCTGGCAGATGCCAAATGGTGATACTATCACTGCAGTATTTATTCTGAGATGGCAGCTTTTATCCTGACATGTAAGCATTTAACAGATATTTGTTTATCAATTTTCCATAATAGCAAACTCATCTATTGAAGTTTTTTTGCAATTCTGTGAGATAAACAGCTGACTGACAGAAAGACTCATTTTGCAGAACAGCACTTAGAAATTCATCTAAGGTCCTACCAAACTGATTAATTTGGATGAGCAGTCCCTACGGTTTATCTGCTGAACTGGGCTTTCCTGGAGTGCCAAAACGGAAAGTGGCCATGTTAGTCATGAACTGAGCTCAGTTTCTGTTACAGAGACCCAAAATCACAGAGGTATAACATGCTAGAAACTTAACTTTCTCTTGCAACACAGTCCTGAACTAAGCGGGCAGAGCATGTACGGTGGCCCCATGCTGTCTTCACCCAGGCTGCTTCTGTCACGTGGCTCCACCATCCCCCATTGCATGTTTCAAGATGGCTGCCACCTCCTGCTCATCACAGCCTGGAGGAAGGAGAAAAGGGAAACAGAACCCTTAACCCCTCCACTAAGGCATGATCTGGAAGTTCACACATCACCTCTGTTCATATAATATAGGCAAGAACTTAGTCACCTGACCACACTCAGCTGCCAAGAAGGCCATATCTAGCTGCAAAGCAGGCCAAAATTTGAGAAATTCACTTAAAGAAGTGATAGACAAGAGTCAAGATAGCGATTAGTTCTACTAAAAGCACCTAAATTTGTGTTATTTTTTTTAATGGTGTTTACCCCGGTCCAGTGCATCAAGGTGCAAGCCAAGGTCCAGAACAATGGGTTTTATGCTTTTCCCTTTTGGACAGGTCTTGCGCGGGCCAAGTCCATTCCCAGCCAGACATACTCTTCAGAAGTCGTGACCCTCTGGTACCGGCCCCCCGATGCTTTGCTGGGAGCCACTGAATATTCCTCTGAGCTGGACATATGGTAAGAGTGGTGCCAAGAAAATGGAGAAAGTGTGAGTCATCCTACTCACGAGGGTTGCTTTATCATCCACATTATATTTTAACAATAATTCTAATAATGGCAATCACTAATATACATATGTATTTTTGAGATGGAGTCTCGCTCTGTTGCCCAGGCTGGAATGCAGTGGCGTGATCTCGGCTCACTGTAACCTCCACCTCCCAGATTCAAATGATTCTCCTGCCTCAGCCTCCTGAGTAGCTCTACTAAAAAAAATACTAATATTTATATACAGAAACATAAAGTACTTTCAAAGATACATCTCATTTGATTCTTGCAATTATTCTACAAACTTTTACTGTTGAACTGAGACTCACAGTGTTCTTGTCAAGGCATCTTCTGAATCGAACACTCTTTCTTTTTATTTTATTTTACTTTTTGAGGTTGGGGTCTCACTAGATTGTCCAGGCTGGTCTTTTTTTTTTTTTTTTTTTTTTTTTTTGAGACGGAGTCTTGCTCTGTCGCCCAGGCTGGGGTGCAGTGGCCGGATCTCAGCTCACTGCAAGCTCCACCTCCCGGGTTTACGCCATTCTCCTGCCTCAGCCTCCTGAGTAGCTGGGACTACAGGCGCCCGCTACCTCGCCCGGCTAGTTTTTTGTATTTTTTTAGTAGAGATGGGGTTTCACCGTGTTAGCCAGGATGGTCTCGATCTCCTGACCTCGTGATCCACCCGTCTCAGCCTCCCAAAGTGCTGGGATTACAGGCTTGAGCCACCGCGCCCGGCCTCCAGGCTGGTCTTGAGCTCCCATGCTGAAGCAGTCCTCCCACTTCAGCCTCTTGAGTAGCTGGGACTATAGGGTTACACCACTGAACCCTGGCAATCTCATGCTCTTTCTTTCATGCCTTTCCTCCTAGCTCCTCTCTTTAATCCTTTGCCTTGTCTCCTCCTTGACACCTTATCCTCAGAGAAACAAACATACATCCCCAAACCACAGACACACAGATGTGCACACACGTACATGTGCATGCACACACATCTGCATGAACATACTCACACAAGTTCAAACATAGTTCAGAGCCTGGTTTAGGGGGAAAAAAAAAAGACCAAGCTTCAAGACACTCGATTTTCATGCCAGTTCGATTTCTAATCAATTAACTCTGGATTCTGTTATCTTGAAAAAGTCATGTATCCTCTCTGTGTCTATGTTTCTCCATTTTAAAAAATGAAGGTAATAAACTCTCCCCATTGTAGTTAAATGGAACTATAGTACAAGTATAAGAACCAAATAGGTAACTGGGCATGCCGGCTCATGCCTGTAATCACAGCACTTTGGGAGACCAAGGCTGGAGGATCGATCGCTTCCCAGCCCAGTTGTTTAAGACCAGCCTGGATAGCACAGTGAGATGCCATCTCTACATTTTTATTTTAAATTAGTCAGGTGTGATGGCTAATTAAACACTTCAGGAGGGCTGAAGTAGGCGGATCTCCTGAGCCTGAGAAATTGAGGCTACAGTGAGTCTTGATGGTACCCCTGCAATCCAGCCTGGGTTACAGAGTGAGACCCCATCCGAAAGAAAGAGAGAAAGAGAGAGAGAGAGAGAGGGAGAGAGGGAAAGAGGAGAGGGAGAGGGGGAGAGGGGGAGAAGGGAAGAGAGGGGGAGAGGTGGGGGAGGGAGGGAGGAAGGGAGGAAGGAAGGAAGGAAGGAAGGAAGGAAGGAAGGAAGGAAGGAAGGAAGGAAGGAAGGAAGGAAGGAAGGAATCCAGATAGGTGCTCTCAAGTAAAGCCACAGAGTTGGGGAGGCTCTAAGGTTAATGGGGTGCGATAGTGAGCTCTCAGACACTCATCATCCTAGAACGGCAGTGTTATTTTCTCTGGATCATATTCCTGGAGACCTCCCTGTCATCTGGGGGCCACTGTTAGACATGTGATGACTTTACAGACACAGCCAACTCTCCAAAGGTAATGAAATATATGAATCTCTTTCAGTACCTTGGAAGAAAGGGTTTATATAAAAACACAAAGCCCTATTTTCAAAAATCCATAATTGATTTTAAAAAATTAAATGGTGTCCTAAGAGACTAAGCTAAGCTTTTAGATCTCCCAAAGAATTAAGAAAGGTTGCAGACATTTTTCTCCAGTGTAAGTCATTGATTTCTGATACCCGGCACAATTTCTAGAAATATCATCTGCTAGTCAAAACCCTCCTGAAACTGTCAGCTCACACTGCTCAGCACTGTCACTTCAAAGGACTCCGGCAGGCTCTGGCTTACTCAGCTCTTAATGATAGCTTCCTGATTATGTTTCACAGACAGAGTGAAACTTCTACCCATCAATTTTAAACTATATTTTATTATGGAATATTTAAAACATTCAAAAGTGTATATAACATATATGTAGATCAGTGATTCTCAACCAGGGAGCAATTTTTGCTCTGCAGGGGACATTTGGCAATGTCTGGAAACATTTTTTGTTTTCACAGCTGGGGGTAGGGGGGTGGGGGTAGCACTGGCATCTAGTGGGCAGAGACCAGGGATGCTGCTAAACATCCTACAGTGCCGAGGACAGGCCCCTGCAACAAAGATTTATCCAACCCAAAACGTCTGTAGTGTCAAGATTAAGAAAGCTGATGTAGATTAAGAAGTTTAATTTACTTTTAGAGACAGGGTCTCCCTTGGTTGCCCAGGCTGGAGTACAGAGGTGAGGTTGTCTCACAGCAGCCTCCAACTCCTGGGCTCAAGTGATCCTCCTGCCTCAGCCTCCTGAGTAGCTGGGAATACAGGTGTGTGCCACCACACCTGGCTAATTAAAAAAATGTAGAGAGAGAGAGTCTCACTTTGTTGCCCATGCTGGTCTCAAACTCCTGGCTTCAAAAGATCCTCCTGCCTTGGCTTCCCAAAGTGCTGGAATTACAGGAATAAGCCACCACACCCAACCAATTCAGAAGCTTAATAACGTGAACTCCATAACCTGCTACCCAGTGTAACAACTAGAACATAATCCGTACTGTCCTATCAACTGTGTCCCTTTCACATAACCTGCCCCTCCACTAGAAGGCCTTTACCGGATTTTTTTTTCTTTTTTTGGGGTCAGTATTCTCTTACATCTTTTTAAAATAATCCTTTTACATTTTAGAGGTATTCTAAAGAATTTTTTTGTTTTACTTGATTTGAGGTTTTATAAAAATGATGTTATATTGCTTTTAGTCTTCTGTAACTTGGTTTTGTTTCATCCAATATGTTACATGTTTCTAAGATTCATCCATGTTGATCTGTTTTGCTATACATTATTTTCTTTAGTGAATATTTCAGAGATATATATATATATATATATATATTTTATGTGTGAGATAGAGTCTTGCTCTGTTGCAGTGGCTTGATCTCGGCTCACTGCAACCTTCGCCTCCTGGGTTCAAGCGATTCTCATCCCTCAGCCTTGTGAGTAGCTGGGATTGCAGGTGTGCCCCACCACACCCAGATCATTTTTGTATTTTTAGTAGAGACGGGGTTTCACCATGTTGGCCAGGTTGGTCATGAACTCCTGACCTCAGGTGATCCACTCGTCTTGGCCTCCCAAAGTGTTGGGGTTACAGGTGTGAGCCACCGCACCTGGCCTGTGTTGTCTTTTTGAACAAAGTTCTGAATTATAATATTACTGACCTTATCACTCTTTTCTTTTATGGGTAGCTCTTTTTGCTTCTTGTTTAAAAATTCCTTCCCTTCCTGAGGTCAGAATGATTTTGTCCAATACATTATTATTATTATTATTATTATTATTATTATTATTATTATTTTGAGATGGAGTCTTACTCTGTAGCCCAGGCTGGAGTGCAGTGGCGCCATCCGGTCTCACTGCAACCTCCGCCTCCTGGGTTCAAGCATTCCCCCCACCTCAGCCTCCCAAGTAGCTAGGATTACAGACATGCACCACCATGCCTGACTAATTTTTTTGTATTTTTAGTAGGGACGAGGTTTCACCGTGTTGGCCAGGCTGGTCTTGAACTCCTGACCTCAAGTGATCCCCCTACCTTGGCTTCTCAAAGTGCTGGGATTACAGGTGTGAGCCACCACCCCCAGCCTGTCCAATACATTCTTTTAAAGATTGTAAAGTTTCTTCTTTCACTTTAAATCTTTAATACATTGAAATTGACTTGTATTTGCTAAACAGTTGTTTCACACTAATTTCTTCAGTGATGTGCCATGCCAAATCTCCTTTATATCAAGTTTTCATAAATACATAGATCAGTTTCTGGGCTCTCTGTTCTGCCAATTTGTCTGTTTTTGTACCAGTGCCACAATATTAATGTCTATAACTTTGCAATAATACTTGATATTTTGTAGGCCAAGTCTCCCAGCCTATTTCATCTTCTTCAAAAGTGTTTTGGCTATATTTCTCTTCTGATTTTTCATATAAATTTTAGATTTAATGTTTCAAGTTTCATGAAAAATGCTCCTGGGATTTTCACTGGAATTGCATAGTAATTATAGAACAATTCGCATATAATTTACTTCTTTATAATACAGTATTGTCCTCCAATTTTTTAACATGGCATATTGCTCCACCTGTTTAAGTTATTTTTAAATGACTTTTAATGAAGTTTTATATCCTTCTCTTGAAGGTCTGACATATCTGAAACAAAGGTTCTTGTAAGTCTATTTCATTGTTTATTGTTTCTTTTTGTTCTTGCATATGGTATCTTTTTTCCTATGTGTGTTCATTTGTTTTTGACAGTGATATGCTGATTTGCCTTGGAATTTTATTTGTGAGATTTCATTGAGGACCTGAATGAAGTGCGTTCCCTCAGAGAGGATTTGCATTTAATGATGCCAGATATAGCATATATTTTAAATGAAATTTATTATTATATTTTACATAAATGTTGGTCTACTACCCAGACCCTGATTTCTTAATAACGTTTTCTGTTAAAAAGAACTTGGATTCTTTGAATAAATGACTGATTCTAAAGCTGGGGCAGATAATGTACAAGATGATCCTGGAGCATCTTGTTGGGCCAGAAAATTTCCTTACAAAGTAATCAAAAAATGATAGGAATATGTCAAAAGGACATGGGAAGCAACTTGAAGAGGCTTTTGCTGGTTAAATCTGGGACAATTTGAGCATCAAAGTAAATAATGAGAGTAATGGATTATAATCCGTTGAATAAAATAAGATAGCTAGCTTCCTGGCTAGTTAGATAAGAAGGGAAGCTCACTGGATGCAGTGGCTCACACCTGTAATCCCAGCACTTTGGGAGGCCGAGGTGGGTGGATTCCTTGAGGCCAGGAGTTCAAGACCACTCTGGCCAACATGGTAAAACATGATCCCTACTAAAAATACAAAAAATTAGCTGGGCCTGGTGGTGCACGCCTGCAATCCCAGCTTCTCAGGAGATTGCAGTGAGCTGAGATCGCGCCAGTGTACTACAGCCTGCCTGGGCAACAGAGTGACAGCCTAAGCTTCTCCTGACAGAATAATGTCAACTAATAACTGGATTGAATATGACAGTTAGAAAATCACTACTTTATAACCAGTATAGTAGTATTTGGTGGAAACAAGAATAATTAATGCTAAAGTAGAGGGGGAAAGTTTGATGAGGAATAAGATATTTACATAGTCTCAAAGTACCTTTCACAAATTACTTGTTAATCACAAAGGGAAAAAACGGTAACTTTACAGTAGAGAAATTTGGCAGACAATATCTTGCCCAAGTGACTAAAGTTAATATAATGAATAATGGGACTGACTGGCATCATGTGTCTCCTCATATGATGCACTGAGAAGGATATAATATCATTTATGTGGTATTTCTGTTGGGGGGAAGCATAATCTGACTCTAATCATGAGGATACATCAGATAAACCTAGTTTAAGGGACATTCTACAAAGTAACTGGCCTGTACTTATTAGAAGTGTTAAGATTTTAAAAGATAAAGACTGAGGAACTGTTCCAGATTAAAGGAGACTCCAGAAACATGCCAACTAAATGTAATGCATGGTCCTAGATTGGATCTTGAGGGAGATGGTGCTCTAAAGAATACTGTAGAAACAATAGGTGAAATTTCAATAGGGACTGTGGATTAGATAGGGGTATTGGATGAATGTAAATTTCCTGATTTTGATAATTGTACTGTTGTTATGTAAGCGGATACTTTGATTCTCAGAAAATACCAACATAATTATTTAGGGATGAAGAGTCATATCTACAATTTACCCCCTAATGCTTCAGAAAAGATATAGACAGATACATAGATAGATAGATAGATAAAATAATGAAACAAAAGTGACAAAATATTGGCAATGACTGAACCTGTTTGGAGGATATAAGAGAGTTCTTTATACTGCTGCAACTTTTCTATAAGTTTGAAATTATTTCAAGATTAAGAGTTGCCTCCAAATTGTGAAATCGTGTTTCATCACAGATAGTGTGAGACACACTAGCCTAACATATGATCAGAATTTGTAATTTCATAGCACACAGAATGTGTGTTTGAGAAGAATGTGTGTGTCTGCCCAATTGTGGAGTGCTATTTTTTGTTTGTTTGTTTTGTTTTTGAGACAGAGTCTCACTCTGTCTCCAAGGCTGGAATGCAGTGGCTCTATCTCGGCTCACTGCAACCTCCACCTCCTGGGTTCAAGCGATTCTCTTGCCTTAACCTCCCAAGTAGCTGAGATTACAGGCACACACCATCACGCCCAGCTAATTTTGTATTTTTAGTAGAGATGGGGTTTTGCCATGTTGGCCAGGCTGGTCTCGAACGTTAGACGTCAGGTGATCCATCTGCATTGGCTTCCCAAAGTGCTGGGATTACAGGCGTGAGCCACCGTTTTTACATATGTTCAAAAATTCAAGATTGCTGTTTGTGTTATCCAAATCTTCTTTATATTATTTTCGTCTTTTTAACCTACCAACGAAAGGTGTGTTGAAATCATTCACGATATTATTGATTTGTCAGAATTCTATCCACTTTTGCTTTATGTGCTTTGAAGCTATTTTCATTAAGTGCGAGTAAATTTAAGACTGCTCATTATTCCTTTGTGCACTTTAGTTACCACTTTCAGAATAATTTTCCTTTCTCCTGAAATACATCTTTTAGAGTTTTTTTGTGTGTGTATGTAGGCCTGCTGGTGGCAAATTCTCTGTTTTTGTTTTCAGAAGATAAACCCTAATTATTGAAAGGTAGTTTTGTTGGGGATGTGATTCTAGATTGACAGTTGTTTCTCTCAGAACTTTGAAGATGTCATTCGTCTTCTTTGTCTTCCTTTGTTGCTGTTGAGGAGTTTGCTTTTAGCCTTATTACCTTCCTTTTGCAAGTGATCTCATTTTCTCTGGATGTTTTAAAGACTTTTTTCTTTGCCTTTGTAATTAGGCAGTTTTCTCTAGGAGGTGTCTAGTGTGGATTTCTTTTTACTTACCCTGCTTGGTATATCTTGTGCTTCTTCCATTTATGAATTCATGTCTTTCATCAGCCATTTTCTGTTTGAATATTGACTCTATTCTATTCTCTGTCTGTAGAGCTCCAATGAAAGACTATTAGATCATATTCTTCTGTTATCCATTTCTCTTCTCTCCTTCATATTTTCCATTTCCTTAACTTTCTGTGATGCATTCTGGGTAATTTCTTCAGCTCATCTACCAGTTCTTTAAGTCTCTCTTAAACCATGTATTATGTTGGCGCAAAAGTAATTGTGGTTTTTGCCATTGAAAGTAATGGCAAAACCATAATTACTTTTGCACCAACCTATATCTCTTACCTTTTTACCGCATATACAAAAATGTATGTTATTCCATGGATAAGTGTTTCATGAATTTAACCATGAGCAACAATGACACTTACAATATAAAAATGCAATTATAAGTTAAAATTATTATTACTCTTATTGATTTCATTTGATTGTTGTTTGCCTGGTAAAACTAAAAATGTAATGTAGAAATAGAACAATATGCATCTTCCATTGAGCTCACTATATTTGTTTACCCTCAAAGTAATTGCTAGACCTTGGGTGTTTACACTGAGATCCCTCTCCTCCCATTTTTTTCTCTTTCTTTTCAGAGTGATAAGAGGGGAAGTGAGAAGGGAGAAGATTTCCAGTTGGTAAAGAATGAAAAAGAAAGAAAAATAATCCTATTCTGCTAGGCCATGCAACCCCATAGGGTCCAAAGTGAATGCCTTTGTAGGAGGTAGATGATACTTGGTGAGCATTAGTACCTTTGTCTTAAAGAAACCAATTATAACCCGTAGTGCAGAGCCTCTCCTTCACAATGAGGCCTGGTGGCAGCAGTGTCAGTAGGGGGCCAGAGCAAATAAACAGGGGCTCTTGTTAATTATGGAAAACTTGCAACTAGGACATATTGGTTATTCCCAGTGCTCCCAACCAACATTCTCTCATCTTCCGACATCTTTTCTTCTCTCTCTTTCTGCTACCTTTTCAGACCTTAAAAGATTCCATTAGGGACTTTAGTGAGAAAAACACAATATTTTAGGATTATTAAATGGTGTGGTTTTTAGTTTTTTTGTATTGTGTTAAAATATACATAAAATTTACCATTCATCACCATTTTCAAGTGTACAATTCAGTGGCATTCAGTACATTCACATTGTTGTTGTAACCATCACCACTGTCCGTCTCCAGAACTTTTCATCATCCCAAACTCAAACCCTGCACATATTAAACGATAATTTCCCATTACTGCCTCTCCTCAGCCCCTGGTAACCATTATTCTACTTTCTATCTTTACGAATTTGACTATTCTTGGTACCTCATATAAGTGGAATCGTACAATACTTCTTCTGTGTCCAGCTTGTTTTGCTTAGCATAACGTTTTCAAGGTTCATCCATGTCATAGTACACTGAGTTTTCAAGAAGCATTTATTTCAGTACACAAGGTCGTCTATTCAGTAACAGTTTCAGGCAGCTGCTGGTTTTAGGACTAGAGAAAGTTGTCTCCGCCTAACAGATCTTTACTGTCAAATTTCTTGCTGCAAACTTCCAAATATAAAAAGAGTGGTCTAGAGAAAAGCAAGTGAGAATGTCATGTCACTGCCATATATTACGTTATTCTGAATTAACTTCAACAGTAAAAAATGAAATACTGATTCATTTCTCCCGACAACATTTTGATATGCTCCTTGCACCTCCAAAAAGGCTAAAACTCCTGAGATGGTTTTTTTCTCCAGGGATTGCCTAAGGAATCTGAGGAATCTTTCCCCCTCTTATGGAAGAATTTGTTCATGCTCAGAATAGAGAAAAAGTAGAAGGAGAACCAGAAAGAGGAGAAAACATGTAAGCAGTTTCCTCTAACTTGACTGAAGAACCACAGTTGGAACCATAAAATGATCCAGCGCTTCTCTCCCTTCTGGAAGGGTTTAATGTTTGATATCACCAGGTCTTTTCTCCCTTGCATATGCATTTCCCCTTCATCTACATGGGCTGCCCCAGGGGTATCTCCACAGAGCAGAAATCCTCGGAGAAGCTTAAAGATATGTAGGGTAAGAGGAGCCCCAGGAATGAAGATTTAAGAACAAAATAGAAAAATAAAAGGAAGTGGAAGCTAGTTCCCTATCTGGACTTGAATGTTCAGAATATTTAAAATGTTTGCTTTAACAATAGTTTGTGGTGGGCAAAATAGATGATAGCCACATGACTTGTATTCTTAAGGGCCAAGAAGCAAATTTAAAAAAAAAACAGTTCTGAACAGAAATGAAAAAAATAAGATAAATTGCATAGTTTTGTTTGTATGTTTGTTTGTTTGTTTGTTTGAGATGGAGTCTGGCTCTGTCACCCAGGCTGGAGTGCAGTGATGTGATCTAGGCTCACTGCAAACTCCAGCTCCCCAGTTCAAGCAATTCTCCTGCCTCAGCCTCTTGAGTAGCTGGGATTACAGGGACACACCACCATGCCAGGCTAATTTTTGTATTTTTAGTAGAGACGGGGTTTCGCCATGTTGGCCAGGCTGGTCTTGAACTCCTGACCTCATGATCCACCCGCCTTGGCCTCCCAAAGTGCTGGGATTACAATGCTTACACCTAGAACAGATCTGTCACCTTTCAAACTTACAGTGTGGACTTACTTTGTTTTCAATGCATTGATATTTATGGTACCTATGGATAGTCCATGTACTGAAATAAAATTGATTTAGGAATTTTGTAAATGTTCTAAAGGCATGCACAAGTGCATACTATATATAGTGTGTGTGCATGTGTGTGTGTATAAATGAGTAACCTTAGACTTAGATTTGTTAGATAAGGAAGGTTTCAACCTTCCCCAAAATGCAAATGGAGAATTTCAAGTATATAAACCAAATATTGGCATTATATCTCTGGAACACAAACATCTTATGTTACTTTATGGTACTTACATAATGGCCTGAGTGCTGTAGTTTTTGCCAATATATTTTACATAATTTTGTATACAATTTTAGTGGTATAGAAGGTAAATGACACGACATAAGGAATTGTGTAACGAAATTACTTCTTGGTTCCCTACAGCTGTAAGTATGAAAACACATCGGCCAGGCACGGTGGCTCATGCCTGTAATCTTAGCCCTTTGGGAGGCCGAGGTGGGTGGATCACAAGGTCAGGAGATCGAGACCATCCTGGCTACATGGTGAAACCCCGTCTCTACTAAAAATACAAAAAAATTAGCCGGGCATGGTGGTGGGCGCCTGTAGTCCCAGCTACTCGGGAGGCTGAGGCAGGAGAATGGCGTGAACCCGGGAGGCAGAGCTTTCAGTGAGCCCAGATCGCTCCACCGCACTCCAGCCTGGGCAACAGAGCGAGACTTCGTCTCAAAAAAACAAAACAAAACAAAACAAAAAAAACACACCATGAAAAGGCAACAAGCTTCTTCCAGGCAATGGAAGGCTTTTTGGGGGAGAAAAGAAAGTGAATTACAGGTTTAAACCTAGGAATGTCATTTTTTGAACCTTGTTTAAAATGTTTTCAATCCTTCTAGTGGTTTGTGAGCTCCTGGGGTTTCTGGGAGGTGTTTGGGAACTGGATAGAGGGTTAGTTCATGCCTTTAAAAGCCAATACATTTCCATTTCTATTTCATAACCAAGTAATACACCAATTATATATGTATTTTATATACACAGACACGTATTTATTTTTACTTCAAAACAAAATGGTGTGAGACCTTTCAAGAAAATGCAAGTGGAGAAGTCACAGGGGGCAGGGTGGAGACCATTTGGTGGCACCCACGAACTAGGTTTCTCCATTGGCTTATCTCTTAGTGGATCATTGCTAGCAACCAGGGTGTTTTTAAACATTTGACCATTTTCCATCACTTTTATTCGCCTTCATATATTGTTTCATTTATACCCTTAATATCTCTTGTTTTAAAGACAGGAAACAAAAAGAACATGGATATTTAAACACAAGTTAATGAGGAACTTTAAAATAACAATAATTCTACAAATTTACCTCAAGATACTCTACCAGATTCATAAGTTAAATTTATCTGATCAAAATTCTTGTATCACATGTCAAGATGTTTCTTATACAGCAAAAATCAGTAGAAAAGAAAAAATAGGCCAGGTGCATGGTGGTTCACACCTGTAATCCCAGTACTTTGGGAAGCCAAGGCAGGAGGATTGCTTGAGGCTTGGAGTTCAAGACCAGCCTGGGCAACATAGTGAGATCCCGTCTCTATAAAAAAATTAGAAAATAAAAAAGAAAAAGAATAAAATGGGGCTTTTTAAAAATTGGCAATAAGGCTGGGTATGGTGGCTCATGCCTGTAATCCCAACACTTTGGAAGGCTGAGGCAGGTGGATCAATTGAGGCCCAGAGTTTGACACCAGCCTGGCCAACATGGTGAAACCCTGTCTCTACTAAAAATACAAAAATTATCCAGGCATGGTGGTGCATGCCTGTAATCCCAGTTACTCGGGAGGCTGAGGCAGGAGAATTGCTTGAACCTGGGAGGTGGAGGTTGCAGTGAGCTGAAATTGCACCACTGCACTCCAGCCTGAGTGACCCTGTCTCAAAAAAAAAAAAAAAAAAAAAAATTGACAATAAAAACAACCTGTTGCTTCATGGAGGACAAACCTGCTTGCAAAGCTCACTCTGATATCATTTTTTAAGCAAAACTCTAAGAACAAGCCAGTCAGTTAAGTTAAAACCAAATATTAGATTATGAAAAGAGTTTTTGTCTATTTTTACAGGATAAGATACAAATAAATTTCACTCTTTCTTTTAATATGTACTCTGTTCCCAAACCAGAAACAAAGCAGTTTTTAAACTTGATTGTCAATAAATCTGCTTTCTCCTACACAATCAATGAAAAGTAATCTAAACAGTGTATGTCAGGCCATGTGCAGTGGCTCACATTTATAATCTTAGCTTTATGGGAGGCCTAGGCAGGTAGATTGCTTGAGCCCAGAATTTCAAGACCAGCCTGGCCAAGATGGTGAAATCCCGTTTCTACTAAAAATACAAAAATTAGCCAGGCATGGTGGCAGCTGCCTGTAATCCCAGCTACTTGGTAGGCTAAGGCAGGAGAATCGCTTGAACCTGGGAGGCGGAGGTTAAAATGATCTGAGATTGCATCACTGCACTCCAGCTTGGGCGAGAGAGCAAGATTCCACCAAAAAAAAAAAAAAAAAAAAATTGCAGAATCGGTGTCAGCAACTTGGAAGAAAACTCTGCAAACAAAAGTCCTCTTTTTTTTTTTTTTTTTTTTTTAAACTCCTAGGAACCAAATTGTTGTGGAGAAGGAGCAAATCAGACATGTTTAGCAACATTCTTTAAGCAGGAGTCAGAAGTAAGCTAACACTACATAACTGCTAGGCCAGCTTAGGAGCCCAGGACCGATGACTCTCAGTTGTTTTATGGATTATTTTAAGAAATGCTGCATCATCAAATTCTTAATATAGAGGATGATACATAGATAAGTGTAGACATCAAAGAGTCTGAGTCAAATGCTGAATGTGGAAAAGTTTTAAGAATACCTAAACCAATTTATTTTGCTTAATGTTTCTCTTTTTCATGTACAAGTATGCAATATGAGAAAATAATCTACATTTAATTAAATTTATAACAGCCCTTTAATAAGTATAAAATGAACATTCCGATCACATCATAGTTTAACTTGCATTTTTTTTTTCTTAATGGCAAAAATCCAATGATGCTTCTTACAATGATAGCATCTTAGACTCAATGAAAAGTGGGGATGAAATGAAATTTGGGGGTGCAGTACCTTCCCCTCTTCTCCTAAAACAGATAATGAGCTTGAATGATCTATAATGTTTGCTAACTCTACTGCTTTCCTAACTGCTTCTCGTGGTGTTCCATTTTAATAAAAAGCTGTGGACTGTTCTTATTTTTGTTTGACATGGGGACTTTTTTTTGGCCCAAGACTTTTAATATCATGTGGTCCCTATTTAACTCTCCCTAAAATATTTCTCGGGAGGAGAAATTCTAGTAGTTCAGTTTCGCTTGTATGATTTCTTTCAAAGTGTCAATTTACTCTTGTTTCCTTTGCTAGGGGTGCAGGCTGCATCTTTATTGAAATGTTCCAGGGTCAACCTTTGTTTCCTGGGGTTTCCAACATCCTTGAACAGCTGGAGAAAATCTGGGAGGTAAGAGAAGAATTCTTGTAAAGAAAATGGAATATCTGCATTTTAAGTTTTGAACCAAATTTGCCTTACAGACAAATGAAGCAGTCCATCTGCTTTGAGATATTAAGCCATATATTAAGATTGTAGAAACTGTAGCATTTGCCACAGCTATAAGCACTCTGGGAATGTGTGGTCAGGAAACTCCCTGTTGCCCCATAGCAGCCCATGAATCCAGCTCACTGAATGACATTCAGGTCTCCTGCTACCCATCATTATTATTGTCTTAACCTCCCCAGGGCAATTTCTGCCATTACTACTCAGACACGCCCCTACTTTGCTACCTCCAGTTCTAATGCTACCATATATTTGGCCCTGGATCTTTGTCAACTGAAAATAAGACAGAGAATTTTCAACTGGGTACAGTGGCTCATGCCTGTAATCCCAGCACTTTGGGATTGCTTTGAGCCCAGGAGTTCAAGACCAGCCTGGGCAACATGGCAAAACCCCGTCTCTACAAAAACATACAGAAATGAGTGGGCTGTGTGGCGCACACCTTAGTCCCAGCTACTCAGGAGGCTGAGATGGAAGGATTGCTTGAGCCTAGGGAGGTCGAGGCTGCTGTTAGCTATGACAATGCCACTGCACTCCAGGCTGGGCAACCAAAAAAAAGACACAGAATTTTCATAGAACCCTGATAGAACAGAGGCTTTCCATCTCAGTGTGAGAGAAGTGTACCATTTATCATGCTTATCCACAACCAAGTTCCTAAAGTGTCAAGGTGCCTTTGTGTGTGTATGTGGCTCCATTTCTTCATTCATTATTTATCCCTACCTCATTTGCCTACGATATGCTTTGTTTTTATGGCCCTTATATAATACTACAGTCATACTATAGTCATCTGTATATTTCCTTTTTTGGTCATATTTTTATTGTGGTAAAATATATAAAACATGAAATTTACCATCTTGACCCTCCTTAAGTGTACAGCTTATCGGCATTAAGTACATTCATATAGTTGCGCCACCACCACCACCATCCATTTCCAGAACTTCTCTATCATCCCTAACGGAAGCTCTGGACCCACTGAACAATAACTGCCCATCTTCCATCCCCTAGCCCCTAGTAACCTTTAATCTACTTTCTGTCTCCCTGAATTTGCCTCTTCTAGGTACCTCATATAAGTGGAATCATACAAATTTGTCTTTTTGTATCTGACTTATGTCATTTAGCATATTTTTAAGGTTCATCCATGTTGTAGAAAGTGTCAAGGTGCTTTAAATCGGCAGGGTGCAGGGGGATACTTTATTACTTGCTATCCTGGATCCCGCTCTTTGTCTTCTGGCTAAAATAAAATGTACTTTGTGAAATTAAGACATTTTATAGAGATTAATTACTGACATTAAATTTTCTTCTAGAAACATGGGGGCTATTATGAAGGAACATGGGAAAAACTGGGAAGCATTCACAACTAAAAAAAAAAAAAAAAAAAAAAAAATCCAAGCCAAAAGACTTTTTCTAAAAACGTCCTTGCAAGGCAGAGAAATCCTTTCTTCACATTGTGAAGAAAGGTGCTATAACATCATCTAAGCTGGAGACAGCCTACTGTAATAGCTCTGAAGTCAGAAGACCTGGGTTTGAATTCTAGCCATTTTCTAGCTAAATGAACAAAAGCAAGTTATGTGGTCCCTCTGAACTTTCATTTCCTTGTCTGTAAAATGGGAACAGTGATAAGGACTTTCTAATTCTTGCTTTGAGAATTCCATGAGAACAAATGCATAACAAGCTCCATGCACCATAAATGCTGAATAGATGTTTGCTTTCTTCCTGTCTCATACAAATTGTTGTACGATGTTTCAGTAACCTAACTGCTAGCAAATATTACCTGAAATTTAACCTGATTGTTCTCTTCTTTCACTTAGCAGTATTACTTCTTGTCCACAATAGAGGAAGCACAATTGCAGTTCTGATACTGCAATGACCTTTTATACATTTGCAGAGTTTTTCCTGGTCATTTAATCAGGAAACAACACTTAGTGGTTATTCACCATATATAAGGTAACTCTATAAGACTCTACAAGGTCTTGTAAGAAGCTGTAAGCCAAGAGGGGAAAAAAACAGAATAAGAAAAACACATGATCTGTATTTTCAAGTGTTGTTCAGTCTAGGTAGAGCAATGGTGAAGTATAAGTAAATATATGTGAAACAAACATAAGCTATGTATATATGTAAAAGGATGTATCTAAAGATAGTTAATATAAATTGCAATAGTGAAATAAGATGTGCTATTAGGATATTTGAAGAGTAGTTTATTTGAAAAAAATGTAAGTATATCCTTATGTGCTATTAGTATTTGAAGAGTTGTATATAAACTGATTTTTTTTTCTTTTTTCTTTTTGTTTTTTTGAGACAGAGTCTCACTCTGTCACCCAGGCTGGAATGCAGTGGTGTGATCTCGGCTCACTGCAAGCTCCACTTCCTAGCTTCAAGCGATTCTCCTGCCTCAGCCTCCTGAGTAGCTGGGATTACAGGCACATGCCACCACGCCAGGCTAATTTTTGTATTTTTAGTAGAGACAGGATTTCACCATGTTGGTCAGGCTGGTCTCAAACTCCTGACCTCATGATCTGCCTGCCTTGGCCTCCCAAAGTGCTGGGATTATAGGCGTGAGCCACCGTGCCTGGTCTTGTAAACTGATTTTTAAAATACAATATACAGTTAGGCACAGTCATGTGTGCCTGTAGTCCCTACTGCTTGGGAGGCTGGCAGGAGGATCGTTTGATCCCAGGAGTGTGGGCAACGTAGTGAGACCCCCATCTCTAATAATAATAAATATAAATTTAAAATAACCCTTTAAAATATGACATACTATCTTTGAATGACGATACAATTTAAAAAGCAATCATTTTATGATTCTTTAGTGTATAGTTAGCACAGCACTTAGAAAAATCATAGAATAAAGTGAGCAAGATGCTTCTCAAGGCCTGATCACTCTTTAGGACTCACAATGGGCTAGGTACTATGCTGGAAAGAGAAAAAATAATAATTTTCTAACCTGCTTGAGACATAGTGGTATAAATGATAACGCAGCTGCTAAACATGATGACTTTCTCACTTTGTCCGCAGAGCAAGAAACTACAGATGCAATAACAAAATTGCATTCAATGAACATGGGACTGTAGATAACAAACTAACTTCATTTCTTTGTATATATGCCCTGTATTGGGATTGCTGGATCATATGGTAGTTCCATTTTTAATATTTTGAGGAACCTCCATACCATCTTCCATAATGGCTATGCTATTTACATGCCCACCATCAGTGTGCAAATGTTCCCTTTCCTCCGCATTCTTGCCAACACCTCTTTCATCTTTTTGATAATAGTTGTGAGGCGATATCTCACCATGGTCCTAGTCTTCATTTGTCTAATGACTAATGATATTGAGCATTTTTTCATATACCTCTTGACCATTTGTAGGTCTTCTTTTGAGAAATGTGTATTGAGGTTTTTAGTCCATTCCTGCTACCATAACAAAATCCCTTAGACCGGCCATTTTACAAAGAACAGAAATTGACCGGGTGTGGTGGCTCATGCCTGTAATCCCAGCACTTTGGGAGGCCGAGGCGGGTGGATCACCTGAGGTCAGGAGTTCAAAACCAGCCTGGCCAATGTGGTGAAACCCCATCTCTACTAAAAATACAAAAACTAGCCGAGTGTGGTGGTGGACGCCTGTAGTCCCAGCTACTTGGGAGGCTGAGACAGGAGAATTGCTTGAACCCAGGAGGTGGAGGTTGCAGTGAGCCAAAATCATGCCACTGCACTCCAGCCTGGGCAACAGAGTGAGACTTCGTCTCAAAAAAAAAAAAAGGAACAGAAATTTATTTCTCACTGTTCTAGAGGTTGGAAAGTCCAAGATCAAGGCACTCACTATATGCTCTTGTCCAGTAAGAGATTTGGCTTCCAAGTTAGTGCCTTGTGGCTGCATCCTCCAGAGAGGATAAATGCTGTGTCCTTACGTGGTGGAAAGGCAGAAGAGCAAAAGGGCCTGGCTAATTCTCTCTAGCTCCTTTATAAGGGCATTCATCTCCATCCTTGTGTCCTAATCACCCGCTGAAGGCCCCACCTCTTAATACTGTTGCATTGAGGATAAAGTTTCAACATGAATTATGAAGAGAACACAAACATTTAAACCATAACAAGTGCTTTGCCCACTTTTTTTTTTTTTTTTTTTTTTTTTTTGGAGATCAAGTCTCACTCTGTTGCCCAGGCTAGAATGCAGTGGCTTGCTCCCAGCTCACTGCAACCTCCGCCTCCCAGGTTCAAGCAATTCTCCTGCCTCAGCTTCCCGAGTAGCTGGGATTACAGGTGTGCACCACCACACCTGGCTAATTTTGTATATTTAGTAGAGACGGGGTTTCACTATGTTAGCCAGGCTGATCTCGAACCCTCAACTTCTGGTGATCCGCCTGCCTCAGCCTCCCAAAGTGCTGGGATTGCAGGCGTAAACCACCGCGCCCAGCCCTTTGTCCACTTTTTAATGGGGTTGTCTTCTTGCTACTGAGTTCCTTGTATTTTTTTGATATTAACCCCTTATCAAATGTATGGCTTGCAAATATTTTCTCCCATCGTAGGTTATCTCTTCACTCTATTGATTGTTTCCTTTGCTGTGAAGACACTTTTTAGTTTTATTTATTCGCATTTGTCTATTTTCACATTTGTTGCCTATAAGCAGGTTAGAAAATTATACAGATTATAAATAGTTCCTGAATTTGTGTTTTACTAAACATGGCCTACACAGATGAAAATAGGAAAGCTACTTCAGAATCTGTGATATTTGATGTCAGAAGTGCATGTCTGAAAGCAATGGATCCATTCTAAATCTCTTAACCTCTAACCAAAATATGTTCTCCATTTATCCTGAGATCTCATTCTTAGGAATAAAAACATATTGAGAAGTCCTGAATCTTTGTTTTACTATTTTTCTGAAATGCCTGTAGTGTATGTGTTTACATCTAAATAATAGCTGTCACCACTTTCTGATCAATTTTAAAAACTGATTTTAAATAAGTGTTTTTCATAAATAATCCTGGATTTAGTTCTAAAATCAGAAAAAACTATGCAAACTTTAAATCCATTAATCAAAATGCTTTTAGTTTCCTTTCCAACAAAGGCAGATAAACAGCCCCTTCAGACCACTGTGGTTTGAAACATAGCACTCACTGGCTGCCTTTTAAGGGCCTTCAGGGAGGGAGTAAAACAACAATTTTTGGTTTTCAGTTTCCCAGACAGTGAAGGAGAGATTTAGTAATTTTCTCAAGTGAAAAAGAATTCAATAACTTTCAAATAGAAACTGAGGTCAAATTTCCAAATAAAGTATATTGAATTTTTGTTTAAACTTTTAAAATCTCAAGCTTAAAGCTTTGAACGTAAGATTAAAAAAAAAATTTTGGTATCCATTTTGTTGGCTTTAGTTAAATATCATACAAAGTAACGAACCATCTGGTAACTGTCACCTGAGAGAAAACATGATAGTGGTTGTTATGTATTTCTCCTATTGTTTTCTCTTCATTATATTTGCTTTCTTTTCATTGCACTTTGCCAGCCAACAGAGGATGTATGGGTACATGTGATTCACACCCCCTTGTTTACACATGCATCTGTGCAAATACATAAGGTGGTAGGTTCAAAAAGAAGAATTAGCTTCCTGTCCCCTGGCCCTCTCCCACAAAAGAAGAATTAGTCCAGTTGGTTTTTCAAAATGGATTCCAGGATTCTTAGTGTTCCCTCGGGCTCAGGGTGGTTGATAGGAAAAGCCTGTAATCCTCTCAGTTGCTTTTTAGTTTGTTTAGGGAATGGATCAAAGAAGGAAGATTTTACTGGGTGGCATGATTTTTTTATTATATGAGGGAAAATAGCACTTCAGTGTCTTTTGTTTAAAGACAAGCTTAACAGATGCCAAAAAGTACACCTCTCAGCCAGAGTCCTAGTCAACAAGCTGATAGATATTAAGATTCTGGATTCTTCATTGATTATATTCAGTCATTGTTGGGCAATTGACTCCCTGCCGTAATAATTGGGCCAGTATCTATAACCAGCATTTTACGGATGGATTCGCTAGCCTCTTTCTGTAAGAGATGTTTCTAAAAAGAGTTATAGTGAGATATGCTTCTAAGAAAAGTTATACTATAGTAGTGTAATGAAAGCTACTAGTGTTTTATTAGTATTTCACAAAAACAATGTTACTCTAGCTACCATATATGACTGCCTATGGGCTTTTATGATTATTCTAAAAAAATACTAAGGTATTGCCTACTGGGGAACTCAGTAGCTCCATCCAAAGTCTGAGCTGTTTGGGCTTTGTACTCCAAAAGACTTTATTTTCATACATATTAACTAAAAACTAAGGCTTTAAATTGGTAATTCAAGGCTGGGCGCGGTGGCTCACACCTGAAATCCCAGCACTTCGGGAGGCCGAGGTGGGCGGATCACAAGGTCAAGAGATCGAGACCATCCTGGCTAACACAGTGAAATTCCGTCTCTACTAAAAATACAAAAAAAAAAAAAAAAAAGGCCGGGCACGGTGGCTCAAGCCTGTAATCCCAGCACTTTGGGAGGCCGAGGCAGGCGGATCACGAGGTCAGGAGATCAAGACCATCCTGGCTAACATGGTAAAACCCCGTCTCTACTAAAACTACAAAAAAATTAGCCGGGTGTGGTGGCGGGCACCTGTAGTCCCAGCTGCTCCAGAGGCTGAGGCAGGAGAATGGCGTGAACTTGGGAGGTGGAGCTTGCAGTGAGCCGAGATCGCTTCACTGCACTCCAGCCTGGGTGACAGACCAAGACTCCGTCTCAAAACAAAAACAAAATCGGTAATTCAAAGCATAGGCCAGCTCTTTTTCAAGTGATGTTGTTCCCATGACAATCCATTAGTGAAAAACCAAATACCATATTCCAAGCTGCTAGTCACAGAGAAAACAAGCAGATGAGATGAATGTGATAGAAAGGACTAGAGTTAGTTTTGGGGTCATCTGTAGCCAACATTCCATTGTGTGAAGGTCAGTAATCTGAATCCTTTTTAATTTGAGCACATTGGGGAACAGCTGAATACCCATACTGAGGCATAATTTAGGCTGTCAAGTGTCTCCTGTCAATATACATATTGTCATCTGATGTAAGGCAAAGAGACAGTCACTCCTGCTTCTTTATATCCCTAGCTCCCAACATGGTGTCTTAATGCATGATGATCATGCAGTAAATCTTTAGTGATGAGAACATGACTTAAAGCAAGCCTGTATGATCTGTCTCAGAACAAGTGAGTCAGTAAGAATGCAGGCCCAGGACCATAGGAATGTATTACAGTTTTGCCCAGGAAACCACAAACGTTGGAAACACTCAGAGTTCTTTCCTGTATACATCAGCTAGTGTCATGCAATGGGACATATATCGGTTCTTCCCTTATCTGTTCTGCATGTCTCCATACCTCTTCCATCCACCTCTTCTCCCCACCTCACCTGTCTTTTTCTTTGTTTGGCTTTATATAGGTGCTGGGAGTTCCTACAGAGGATACTTGGCCGGGAGTCTCCAAGCTACCTAACTACAATCCAGGTAACATTGATCTGAGCTTCCGAATACTCTGAGAATTAGTAATGTAAGGAGAGAACTGGCCACACTAACAGGCCGTTCTTCTTGTATTATGAACTCAGCAGCAAAGATCGGTGTAGAGGAATTTCTACATTCATATATTCCCTGACTAATCTTTGTATGAGGAAGACACTGAAATAGTAATTGAGGTTAGACCAGTTCCCCAGGTCTGTAAAACAAGTAGCAAGCTGAATATAATTTGAAGTGACTATTACTGTGGATTCCACATCCATTGTCAAATACCCAATGGCTCAAAAGAACAACTCAAAAGATGGGCTCACTTTTGGGCCCCCTGATTGTCATAAGTTTATGGATTAAATTGTTAAATTTCATAAGTACAAAAAGAAAGCTAATGCAACAGAACAGAGGTAGAGGCTCGCTAGGCCTAGGACATGCCAAGTAAGCTGTCTCTAGGTTATACTTACTAAGAGTTCATTCATTGCCTGTAAACCTGACACTTGGTCATTTTCTCTCACATTTGGTCTTTCAAGACTGGCTTCTGGGATGGATTTAGAAGTGCTAGAAGTGTTATCCATGGGGAAATTCTTTGAGAAGTTGTTGCAAGGCCACATCGGAGGGATCAGATTAAGCAGTAGTCACTTCAAGGATGTTGAGACAGAAGGGAGGAGACAGGCATTGAACTACAGGATGAAGGATCATATTAGAAGCTGAAGAAGCAAATAAAGACCATGCCAAAGCTGAGCTCTCACTGGCAGGGTTAAAGGGGAGGTAGAAAGGTACAGATAAGGACAAGGTTAGGGTGGATGTGCTCCAAGCCAGATTTTCTAGTCTATAATTGTTCCAATACTAAAAACGAAATCTTCCCAAATTGTTGTCCTTACTAACTTTTTTTTTTTTTTTTTTTTTTTTTTGAGATGGAGTTTTGCTCTTATCGCCCAGGCTAGAGTGCAGTGGCACGATCTCAGCTCACTGCAACCTCCGCCTCCTGGGTTCAAGCAATTCTCCTGCCTCAGCCTCCCCGAGTAGCTGGGACTACAGGCACCCGCCACCATGCCCAGCTAATTTTTTGTATTTTTAGTAGAGTTGAGGTTTCACCATGTTGGCCATGCTGGTCTCGAACTCCTGACCTCAGGTGATCCACTTGCTTCAGCCTCCCAAAGTGCTGGGATTACAGGCATGAGCCACTGCACCTGGCCTGCTGTCCTTACTAACTTTGGTATGAGATTATCCTGGAAGGGTTTCATAAGAGCAAGAAATTTTAGATAGAGTTAAAATGTGATTAAAGAGGAAAATAAAAGACGTAGGGAGCCGGGGACTTTTTTTTTCTTCTTTTCTTCAGCATCCAATACTTTTGTTTACGGCTATCCATAGGGATCAGGCATCTTGAACCACCAGGATTATGGAAGCTCTACAGCAAGCTAAAGACTAACTGTAAAGTCCTTTCTGCTGCTGTGTGAATGGTTATATCCATTACCAAAGGCCTTAAAATCATTTGCAAATGGTTTATGATTTCTAACTATTTTTCTAGAGTTTAACACCTGAGAAAAATGCCATTCTCTGGTCACAGGGCTTGGAATAGTGCCTATTTCCATTGGTCTGAGATAGAGAAAAAAGAACAAGTTTCTTGTGGAGCCATGGTCCAGTCTGCAAATTGCTCCTATCTCCAGTTGCCATGGTTTCCAGGAGAACTTGGCTCTCATCTTTTCCTGCCCTGCCTGTACTTCTCCCTGTCCACTCTGTTCTCTATTTTCCCTCAGCTTCCTAACTGAGGATGCCAGCAGAAGTTCAGAGTCACAGATGGATTGTAGGAAACAATTTGGATGATGCCAACACAAAGCTACTGTGGTGGGCATATGCTGCTCCCCCAAACTTCAGACATTTGGGTTTCAGGTTGGTTCAGGCAATCAACAGTGATCCTTAATACAAAATGTCTTGGTGAGAGCAATAATCATAGAAACTTGGCCAAAGTGCTTCCCTGCCAGATTGTGTGCTTAATAAGATAACTGGGTTCCAATAAAACAGAGAAAATATGTTGTATTTTTTTAAATTTCCTGTTGTTTCAAAACAATGTGCAGTTTTTCTATATAAGAAGAAAAGTCTCCAGGCCCAACATCCATAGGGCGCATCATCCATTGTTTTTCTTTTAAGTTTCAATTTAATTCGAATAGGTCAAACATTTTCAGGCACCTACTATCTGTCAGTTGCTGTGCCATGTGCTGGGGCTACATAGATGGAGAGGGTCCATTCTTGAATCTCTAGTGTTTGAGTTTGGATTCATTCATCCACACTCTTTCACCAGTTCTCCTTGTTACTGGGGTGCTCATTTGTGAGCCCTGCTTCCATAGCTTGAGGAGTTTGTGGCTGTGGGCCAGTCTGAGCTTATGGAGCAAAGGGAATTGGAACCTTAGCCATAGCCAAGATGTCTAAACCCGGATTTGGAAATCTTAGAAGTCCAGCCTATCTTGAGCCATGGGGTCAGTACTATCGATAACTCAATCCCAAGGACTGTGTTTTAAAAGGGTCTTCAACATCTGCATTTCAGGAACATCCCCTTACATGAGTCAATAAGTTCCTTTTGAGCCACCCCCTACCCATCCCCATCCCTGAGCTGCTGTGGCTTCTACACACTTGAATGTCAATGATTAAGGGCAACAGAAGACAAGCTGGGAGCCAGGAAAGTGTCACAGATGAGCACTGTGTCAGCAGCATTCTGGATGACCTTCCCATTCCTCTCCTTTTCATTCTAAGTAGTCCTAGGAGCCCCCAAACTTTGAATCAGCCAGTACAATTTTGAGGGAGTCCAATTGTCCGAAACTTGGGAGAATCATCCAGTGTCCATCTACACCCATGCCACCATTTCTAGGCCTTATCTGGACACCTCTAGGAGGACAGCAAAGTTTCCATTTGTACAGCTTTTAAAAAGTCACCTGATGCTGACCCAGCCGGACAGATTTCTCTGACAGTTAACTGTTTTCTTGGAGCTTTGATGAGCGGGGTTGTAAGTTTTCTAGCCATCAATTCAGATTCTAGAGCCTGATTAAACCTGGGCAAGGTAAGAGGGTTGTGTGATTTTGGAAACTTACTTTTCCTTTCCTTCCCTCCTTCCCTCCTTCCCTCCCTCCCTCCTTCCTTCCTTCCTTCCTTCCTTCCTTCCTTCCTTCCTTCCTTCCTTCCTTCCTTCCTCCCTTCCTTCCTTCCTCCCTTCCCTTCCCTTCCTCCCTCCATTCCTCCATCCATTCCTTCTCTCTCTTTCCCTCCCTCCTTTCCTTCCTTCTCTCTCTCACTCCCTCCCTCCCTTCCTTTCTTCCTTCCTTTCTTTCTGTCTCCCCCACTCCCCGTTTTAAGCAAGCTGGCTGAGAACTCTGTGTCCTCCACTTCAAAGGGCCAGTTGTCTTATTTTGATGTGGGCAGATTGAAAAGTAGGCTTTGAAAAGTAGGCGCTTTTTTTGTTTAATCTTTTCTCCTGGGATAGCTTTCAGAGCAATATATCCAAGTGTCAGTGAGGGGGTTCTGACGAGCACGGGTTCCCAGACTCTCAGCAGGATCATTCTCTAACAGAAATATAAAAGTGAAATATTAAAAACCCTGGAACGTGAACTCCATCTGCAGAGTACCCAGTATCTTGCCTGCTTGCACCATGGGAAAAAAAAAATCTTGAAAAAAGAGGGAGGAGAAAAAAAGTGTTTTGAGTTAGAGGTTTACAGGTTTAGTAGAGCATAGTAACATCCCCTCAAAGAAGTGGGTGTTGCTCTGTGACCCCCCAAAACGCTCCTCCTTTGACTCAGCCGCCAGAACACTCACCCTCCTCCGGCAGTACACCCCCTTTTCACATGCTAACTGAGGGGCCCGTGATTGGCTGAACAATAAACTGGTCACACTTGCTAAAGGGCTGCCGTCTTTCACACAATTAACCAAGACACATTAATCAAGCTGGCTGGACGGGGCTGCGCGGGCCTCCTGCAGTGGGGGAGGGGAGAGTTTGGTGAGCCTTAATAATACTCCACAGGAAGCAATAGTAAAGAATCGCAAGCTGGAGGAGATTCTGCTCTCAGAAAGTTGGAAGAGTTTAAAGCCCCAGTGGATGCTGTAGCTAGAATGGACAGGAGTTGTGGCGCTGAAGATCCCAGAAACTTAGAGCAAATTGAATGCTGGTCTTAGCTAAAATCTGCTAGTAGAAGACAGTACTGTGCATTCAAATGGCGACCCCCTAGAGACATTTTTACAAAGTTCCTTTAGCCTTCTTAGCTCTCCCTACCACTCCCACGAAAATGCACTCAGGAGCCACTTCCCTATGGAGACACAAGCACTGAGCAGTGGCTATGCCAAACCATACAGTGTAGGTTTCACTATGAGAACCAATAGAAATGAAGAATATACAAGAAGCATTCTGAATGAGATTTCCATTCCTTCCCAGTTCATTCAAAGTAGTCATAAGCACCCCTAAACTTTCAATTCAACCAGTACAATTTGAGGGAGCCCAGCTGGGAGCCCAGTCGAGGGTTCTCTCAATTTAGAACCAATTAAGAGAAAGTAGTAACTGGAAAGGTATTGGTCCTAAACTAAGTATCTGAAGGGTATTAAAAATAGTTAATTTTGAGAGAGAAAAAGTTAGCATTTGTATTTTTAATAATATTTTCTGCTTTTTCTTTTTCAAATTCCCTTTAAATAGATGTTCCAATGGCAATGCAGAGCTGATAAGATCATACCTTAGAGACCAGTTTGCTACAGAATCGTGTAGGGCTTTTAAGAGAATCAACTAAATATTTAGACATTTCTCAACTAAAGTAAACGGAGGCCTTACTCCTCTGGAGGTTGTCCAGTCACCATCTCATTAGATGCAAAGATCCTGCGATAAAGAGAAACTTTTTTTCCTGCCTACATGATTGCAGCCCAGTTGTGGTTTTTAATGTGTCATTGATTGTTTCATCCAACTCCTTTTGCTCCACTGAAAGGGTCTGTCATAGCTCTGTTTGCTTCCTTAAACACGGTTTTTGAAAGCGCTCATGCTGTGTGAGCTCAAATCCTAGCATTAATGTACTGCTGGGTTCATTTCACCACACTCAAAAGCGCTGAGTTTAAATCCCTCTCAATTCCATTTGAGGCACCAGAAGACTTTATCCTTCTCCACTAATGGTTCCAAGTTTACATCTAGATACTGGGGGTCAAGGACAGGAGAGGATTTAGAAATAACAGTGCATGACATTAGTCAATGCATTTGCCAAATTGGCAATTAGTTCCTGATGTGCGTGCAAAGCATTTTATTCCTGTCTCTTTGATGCTTGTTCCCATAGAGAACGGAATAGAGTCCACAGAGGCCTTCAAACTTTTAAAGAAATATCTGCTGAAAATCATGCCTGATTTGTGACATGAGCTCAGCCGCAGGGAAGCATCCGGGATTATCCTGGTTCTTTTAGTCCCGGGAAAGAACACTGCACGTGGGAAGTTTTTCCACTAGAAGAACGTAATGAAAATCAAAAGGCAGGAAAGCGGTACTAAAAGCCCTGCAGGGACCAGAATCAGATGTACCATAAGCGACAGGCCAAGGGACGCCCAGTTGTTTTTCAGTATGCTTGCTTTATCAACTTCTGACCACCAGGTGGAAGCAAGAAACAGCATGGATGGCATACTGACATCCAACAGTATTGTACTGCAGCAATGCAGCCTTGTTCTCGGAATGTCTTATTTTGACCTTAAATCCAGTGTGAGAGCTTCACTGCACCTGAAACCACTATGGGACAGACGATGATTAAAATGATCCTTGTCCCCACTGGGATGATAAAGAGCTATTCTGCTTTGGGCTCAAAGGGTTCTAAGCAAGTCTCTGTGTTTGCTGTGAACACAAGCTAAGGTCTGCATCTGGGTCGGCATCAGCTTGGTTGCATGAACTGTTAGCCAAGGGAGTTATTCAGTGGGTTGAACTGAGGGGAAAGATATTGATAAGAGAGGCTTTAACTGTGGGCATCAATTCATATGGAACTGTAGGTCCAAGCTCCCCCCTTTACTATCTGGGGTAACTTGACGAAGTTACTTATTTCCTAGTTCCCTAATCTGCAAAATGGGAGAAATCCTATCATTGTAAAAGTGTTTCCTGTGTGCCAGACACAGAACATACACAATTGCTAATCCCTATTACTGCCTGCCAAGATCAATGCTGGATGGAGTAGCCCAATTCTACAGATGAGCAAACAGAGGCTTTCTCCTAGGCTCACACAGAGGCGTTTACTTATTGGAAATGGGTGAAATCTGCATCCAAACCTTGTTCTCCTTTCATTAATCATATTGTATCCCTCTGTCTCATTTTGCAGGATGAGTCTGAAAAATAAATGATATTGAATTGCATCTGCTATAGTGCCTAAATTTTAGTAGGTGCTCAATGAAAGTTAGTTCCCATTCGGTTTTGGGTTTTGGTTTTTCTGTTTGTTTGTTTTTTGTTTTTTGAGATGAAGTCTCGCTTGTCACCCAGGCTGGAATGCAGTGGCATGATCTCAGCTCACTGTAACCTCCGCCTCCCAGGTTCAAGCAGTTCTCCTGCTTCAGCCTCCCGAGTAGGTGGGAATACAGGCACACACCACCGAACCCAGCTAATTTTTGTATTTTTAGTAGAGACAGGGTTTCACCATGTTGGCCAGGCTGGTCTCGAACTCCTGACCTCAAGTGATCTGCCTGCCTCAGTCTCCCAAAGTGCTGGGATTACAGGTGTGAGCCACCGCCCCCATTCAGTTTTGTACACTGTGTGGAAGTTCAGCTGCTCAGTGACTTGCCAGTGGTTCAGACCCAGTGACAGGTGTGTGAGAACAGATGCTATCTCTGCTCCCTTAGAAATCTTGGCTTCCTTCTAGAGGTCAGACATACCTCCAGGCACCAGAACTGACTTTTGCTTTTACTTGCATGGCCTAAACCTTGCCTGAATCCACACATCCTAAGAGCTGACTCTCAGTTTTCAAACACCTACCTAAGTCAGTTGTGCACCTGTTAAGGCTGTTCTTATTTGGTGATGGGTCCATTCTGCTCCCCGCACCTGGACTGCAGTGATATGTCTGCCCACTCTATGCCCACAGTGCCTTTACCCGGGAGAATCCTTGTCATCTACATGCTACATAATGGGTATCTAGTAAGGGCTACTAAATCACAGACAACATTAGTGTTACCATTGTTAATTTCACCCAAACATGCTATAGTGGAAAGAGTGCTGAAGTTTTCTACAGAGCACACCTGCCCACTTCTAGTGCTTCTAGTATTCTACACAAGCCCCCTACCTGGCACATAATAAGTAGTCAGTAGATATTTGTGAAATGAAATCAATGACTAAGAGTTAGAAAACCTGAGTTCTAGTTCCAGTCGCACCCTCTTGGACTCTAAATAATTCTCATTGTCTGCTTTGCAAAGAAGAACATATAAGTTATTATTCACCTTATTAATGGTAATAATAATTATGATTTATTGAGGACTAACTATGAGCTAGACACTTTACATATTTTATTTTACTTTGATTCACAACAGCCCTATCAGATAGAGACAATGTTGTAATCCCTAATTTATTGATGAGAGAGCTGAGGCTTTGAGAGAGGTATGTGACTTGCCCAGGGTCACCTAACCAGGAAAGGGGTGACCCAAAATATCCACACCTGTTGGACTCCAAGGGGGTCATGGCAGTATTCCACTTTACCTTAACTATCAAAGGGCAGATATAATGATTTGGTAATTAAAACAGTGCCCTAGACTGGGGACTGGCCATAAACTTTTGCAGGTTCATTTCCAAATGATTATGTCTTTCCACCCAGACTTGATTTTAGAATCTGTGAGCCTGGCGACATATTTCAGGAGTGTAATCTGAATGGAGTTCCTACCCTGGGACTCCAGCAGCCTCCCTCTCTATAGCTAATGAAGCCACTGGCGTTCACTGAATCTATGAACCTCGATTGGGCTCATTACTGTCTCACTTCTGGAGCGCTGCCGAAAGCTCCTGGGGAGTTACTATTAACATCTTTATTAACCCGTCCCCCAAATCAGTCAGTGAAATTAATTTAGATACACAGCCACTTTGATCTTCATTAATGGTTGCTTCTAGTTTCTACATTTATTTTTAGTTTTCTCATCTTTAATTTATTTGATGTCAATTATTAGTTTTTATTGGGGGGAGTAGATTATCTATCTTAAAGTAATTAAGATTAGGAAAAATTGCAAGTGAGTAAAAGCGGGTAAAAAGTATTTTTTCTAAAGTAAAACCCCAAGAATATATACAATTTTAATTTATTAATTAAAAAAATAAATTTTAATGTTAAAAAGAAATAAAAGTAAAGTAAAACTCTGCCATGTTCCTTCCAAGTTGAAGAATAAAAGAGGCCTCAAGGTGCCAAATACCATGTAAATGGCTCAGACCAGAGCCTCCTTCTCCATGTTTATGGCCAGTGCCTTGCACCGTCAAGCTCTGTAAAACACAGAGCTGGGGCCGGGTGTGGTGGCTCAAGCCTGTAATCCCAGCACTTTGGGAGGCCGAGGCAGGATCACTTGAGGTCAGGAGTTTGAGATCAGCCTGGCCAACATGGTGAAACCTCATCTCTACTAAAAATACAAAAATTAGCCAGGTGTGGTGGTGGGCGCCTGTAATCCCAGCTACTCGGGAGGTTGAGGCAGGAGAATCACTTGAACCCAGGAGGCAGAGGCTGCAGTGAGCAAAGATCATGCCACTGCACTCCAGCCTGGGCAACAGAGTGAGACTCCATCTCAGAAAAAAAAACAAACAAAAAAATATACACACACACAGAGCCAGGTACACAAGTGGGCTCACTTGAGTTACTTTAACATTTTAAAAATAAGTTTTAATATATTTATTTCATTTTTATTTTTCATCCAACCATCTACTTCTTATTTATTCAGCAAATACGTGTTGAATGCTAGGTACTAGGGACTGAGAGAGTAAAAAATAAATATGACACTGGTACCTGCCTTCAAGGAATATAGTCTAGAGGGGGAAATAAATAAATAATACAATGTGGGAAGTATACTACAGCAGCATTGCCTGGGTATCTTTAAGAAACTAGGGAAATCTTGGACTTGGCAGTGACATGACAAGAAAGAATAGGAAAATAAAAGAAAAGAAGGAACTAGGGAAACGGCCTTCTTAATTTGGGGAATTTAGGGATGGTTTTATTTATTTATTTTTTTTGAGATGAAGTATCACTCTGTCACCCAGGCTGGAGTACAGTGGCGCGATCTTGGCTCACTGCGACCTCCACTTCCAGGGTTCAAGCGATTCTCGTGCCTCAGCCTCGCAAGTAGCTGGGATAACAGGCGTGCAGCCCCATGCCCAGCTAATTTTTGTATTTTTAGTAGTGACGGGGGTTTCACCATGTTGGTCAGGCTGGTCTCAAACTCCTGACCTCAAGTGATCCACCCACCTCGGTCTTCCAAAGTGCTGGGATTATAGGCATGAGCCACCATGCCTGCCCTAGGGATGGTTTTTAAAGAAAGAGACGTGGGCTTGGCCTTCAAAAGTGCCAGGATTACAGGCATGAGCCACTGCACCCGGCCACCCCTGCTATTTTATTCAAAGGAAACAAAAGGGGGAAGGAAGAGATTTATAGAGAGAGTAGTAAGTATAAGGTTTTAACCTTTTGAGATTAAGATATCTGTGGAACCACAAAATGGAGATATCTAAAAAGCAAGTAGAAATATAAACTGTGAGTACAGAAGTCCAGCCTAGAAATACAGGAGAAGTCATGTGCTTAAATCGGTATTTAAAGCCTCAGGTGTGAATTCAGTTGCCCAAAGGAAAGTGTGTAGAGAAAAAAGAAAGGAGGAGGGAACCCTGTGGGGCCGGTACTATAGGACTAGGTAGAGGGAAGGGAGTCTTTAGAAGCTGAGAAGGAACAGCCACAGGAGCTAAAGGAGACCAGTAGGTAATCCTAGCAATACCGTGGAAATCATATGGCCAGCACTCACTGGAGGAGGGCTGGGTTCCATGCCTGTGTATTCTCAATGCTGAGCTCAATGACTGCATGTGGTGGCCCTTTACTATGTGTAGGGACTACAGGGAGTGGTCAGTGTCAAATGATGCATCATTAAATACAACACTCACTGAAAAGCATGATCAAGCCATAGGTCAAAAATCATTTGTTGTGGTAGACAGAATTCAATCACGGTCCTGCCTCTGAGAGAGGGGAGAGTCCTGACTATGCCCATTCCCTCCACCTTCTCCATCCACCAGGAGCAAGGCCTGGTCTCTCCTTCCTTTACAGAGACCTCAGGCACAGGCTTTGGCAGAGGGATATTTTCTCAGAATCCGCAGAAAGTTTTGATTCACAATTAGAGAAGTAATACACTACAAATATGAGTTGGAGGGCCAAGGTTGAACAATGCCAAGGAGTACCCTCAATGAGGACATCAGCTTTTAGGGCATCCTGATGATGCTCAAAGGGGACTCTAAAGCTTGGGAAGGAACAGGTGCGGTGGCTCACACCTGTAATCCCAGCATTTTGGGAGGCTGAGGCGGGTGGATCACTGTAGGTCAGGAGTTCAAGACCAGCCTGGCCAACATGATGAAACCCTGTCTCTAGTAAAAATACAAAAATTAGCCAGGCATGGTGGAGTGTGCCTATAGTCCCAGCTACTGACTGGGACTGAGGCAAGAGAATCTCTTGAACCCGGGAGGCAGAGGTTGCAGTGAGCCAAGATCGTGCCACTGCACTCCAGCCTCGGAGACAGAGCAATATTCCATCTCAAAAAAAAAAAAAAAAGAAAGAAAGAAAGAAAGAAAAAGCTTGGGAAGCCTTGAGCCAAAGACTAGGGAAACTTCCAAGCCAGTTACCTGAGAAAGAGTGAAGCAAACAGTTGTGAGGCCATGAATGAGTGTGTGTGTGTGTGTGTGTGTGTGTGTGTGTGTGTGTGTGTGTGTGTGTTTGGGGTGAGGGTGAAGGGCAGGTAGGAGAAAAAGAGTTACAGATTTTGGCAGTGCAGTTTTCAAGTTACTGCTTAAGATAGTGAAATAAGGCTAACAACATTATCAACTATTTAAATATACGGTATCTCAAGAATGCATTGTATTCAGGAAATTCCAGAGGTGTAGTTCAGTAGACAGCACTATAAGATAACCTTAGGGTGATTGTGGCAAGACTATAGTAACTAGAAAATGTTTTACCTTGAGCTAAGACTCAAAATGGTGCAGCGATGTTTTACCAATCAATCAACAAATCTCTGTTGACTAAGGTTACCAGACTTGAATTCCGTTGTGAAATGAGCTTTATTAAATATTTATGAAAAATGGACTATTTTTATTATGGTAGCAAAAGTTCTGCCCTCATTTTAATTTCACTCCACTTAGTTTGGAAACGTAAATGTTCTGCTTTATTACTTTCCTTTTGCAACTTTGCTTTTCCTGCCTCGAATTCCAATTGAACTCAGATGAGAACTCTTTTTAGAGAGAACTGCAGAGGGATGAGGAGAAAAATCGGGTCTAATGATTTACTCTCGTCTTTGGAAGGAGAAGGGAAACAAGCTACCTCCAGACCTATTATTTTTAGAGGCTATTGAAGCCAGAGAAACCAGACTCCTCTTGAAATGGTGCTGTGTGAAATGCCTATCTGTTTGTGGATCATTCTCTCACTGATCGCTCGCAGCATACCTACTGGGAAAAATCAATGGGAGAGAGGCAAGGTCATTCAGCCTCAGGTTATCTGCCTGAGTGGGAGGGCAGGCCACAAATAGGCGTCGTGCTTTGCTTCTGCTTAATAGCAGCTCCCTGACTGACCCTGGACACATCCATTCCTGTCTCAGCTAATGTAGCTACAAAATAGAGGTGGAGGGGCGTCAGTACAATCCGTCTACCCCAAGCATGGACTCAAGTACAAAATGTTGTTACTCCTGGGGTCCTGGGGCAACTATTACAGGTCATCCTTTTCTGGCAGAATTTATGAGAACTGAATTTTCCCTTGTAGTGCTTCCTCTCTCACATCCCTGAACAAACATATTAAGTATGTGTCAGACACTATGTTCTGCAATGTTTATATACATTGATTAATTAAATTCTTACAACAACCTCATTTGAGTTGTTACAGATGAGGAAATGAGCCTCAGAGAAGTGTGTGTTGAGTTGCTGGTGAGTGATAGACCCTGCCCTCTTTGCTAGACCAAAGATCCTCTGTTTTAGCTCCTCACTGGAAAATTCTGGAGACCATTGAACCATTGAAGACATAATAACAGGCCAGGCATAGTGGCTTATGCCTGTAATCCTAACACTTTGGGAGGCTGGGGCTGGAGGATTGCTGGATACCTGAGTATGAGACCATCCTGGGCAACATAGGGAGACCCCACTCTACAAACATTTTTAAAAATTAGCCAGAAGTGGTGGTGTGCATTTATGGTTCCAACTACTCAGGAGGCCGAGGCAGGAGAATGGCTTGAGAACGGGAGGTCAAGGATGCAGTGAGCCATGATCATGCTCATGCCATTGCACTCTAGCCTGGGCAACAGAATGAGAACGTCTTTCAAAAACCAAAAGAAACTCATAATAACAGTACAATAAGTAACCAATGTCTGGACCCTTCCCAGGCTAGTTGAATCAAACCTCAGGGCTTCCTTTCTCGTAAAGGTTTCCAGGCAATGCCAGTATGCAGCTCCCCTTGAGAACCTACCTCTCCAAAATGAGAGGTCAAAACCAAAAGAAGAAAAGGAATGAGATTAACACTTACTGAGGCCCTACTACAGGCCATGTGCTTAATCTTTTGTAATTTTCCCAGCAACTGGAAAATGATTCCCATTTTACAGATTTGGAAACTTCTCAATTATTTAACCAGAGAGGCTAAGCAATTTCCCTAAAGTCTCAAAGCTTGTAAGTGGCAAAAAGGAGACTTGAGCTTGGATTTGTGTTCATGTTACCATACTACCAAGCTAAGAAACACGCCACTGACCCACATTGAGGACTCAGAAGAAATCAAGTCAGACTTAGAGGAACTGGAGCTTGGAGCAAGTTAGAATTTTAGTAGAAGATATTTAGAGAAGGTTTCCAAGGAGAACTAACAATAAGGCAGAAATACCTGAGTGGGAGAGAGGGGGATGTTATATCAGAAAGGGAGAGAAGCAGGAAAAGAAGAGACAAAGAGTGAAGAAATATTTATATTACATTTACTATCCTAGTTTCACAACCCTATGCAGTAGGAACTATTACTATCCCCCTTCTACAGGTGGGAAAACTGAGGCCCAGTGAGGTTAAGGAATATCTTCAGATGACACAGCTGGTCAGAGGCATTGTGTGGGTTTACCCGGGTCCTGGATCCAAGTGCCTGGCCACGCATTGTTTATACTGCCCATAACTTTTCAAAGAAAGGGAAAGAGGGAGGAAAAGCAAATAGGATTTATTTTGTTTAATGGTCCAGAGCAGGCATTTTGCACTCATTATTTCACTGGTTCTCTTCAGGATCCTTGAGAGGTGAATACCACCTTCAATTTGCATTGAGAAAATGGAGGGTTGCCCCTACAGAATGGGAGAAAATTTTTGCAATCTACCCATCTGACAAAGGGCTAATATCCAGAATCTACAAAGAACTTAAACAAATATACAAGAAAAAATCAAACAACCCCATCAAAAAGTGGGCAAAGGATATGAACAGACACTTCTAAAAGAAGACATTTATGCAGCCAACAGACACATGAAAAAATGTTCATCATTACTGGTCATCAGAGAAATGCAAATCAAAACCACAGACACCATCTCACACCAGTTAGAATGGCAATCGTTAAAAAGTCAGGAAACAACAAATGCTGGAGAGGATGTGGAGAAATAGGAACACTTTTACACTGTTGGTGGGACTGTAAACTAGTTCAACCATTGTGAAAGACAGTGTGGGGATTCCTCAAGGATCTAGAACTAGAAATACCATTTGACCCAGCCATCCCATTACTGGGTCTATACCCAAAGGACTGTAAATCATGCTACTGTAAAGACACATGCACACATATTGTTTATTGTGACACTATTCACAATAGCAAAGACTTGGAACCAACCCAAATGTCCATCAATGATAGACTGGATTAACAAAATGTGGCGCATATACACCATGGAATACTATGCAGCCATAAAAAAGGATGAGTTCATGTCCTTTGCAAGGGACATGGATGCAGCTGGAAACCATCATTCTGAGCAAACTATCGCAAAGACAGAAAACCAAACACCGCATGTTCTCACTCATAGGTGGGAATTGAACAATGAGAACACTTGGACACAGGGCGGGGAACATCACACCCCGGGGCCTATTGTGGGGTGGGGGGCAAGGGGAGGGATAGCATTAGGATAAATACCTAATGTAAATGACGAGTTAATGGGTGCAGCAAACCAACATGGCACATGTATATGTATGTAACAAACCTGCACGTTGTGCACATGTACCCTAGAACTTAAAGTACAATAATAAAAAAAAAATAAATTTTAAAAAATCAGGAAAAAAAAGAAAGAAAACTGAGGGTTGCCATGGATGGTCAAAGTATCTTAAATGAGGTCTCAGCAAAACTGAAGCAGCAGGGTCCATATTCAAACCCTAAGTCAGCTAACCCCCAACCCACGTGCCACAGAACACCACTCAAGTTAGAAAGAGTATTAAAATATTGAAGGCCAAAAACACAGCACATAGACCTCTCAGAAGGGAAAAATGGAAAATGGGAAAGGATGGAAATGGATTTCATTTTGTTGATTGAAACTGGGAAATGACTGAATGAGGAAATATTTTGATTTTGTTTGGCCAGGGAAGAGCTGTAAATAGGCAGCAGAAAGTGGTTTGAAGAGAAACATACTAAACAAATGCCAGATATTCTTATCTTTACTGGTTATTTTGAACTTAGGCAAAATAATACTGAACAGAGAGTAAATAACCTAGACAAGTACTTCCCTTAGTGCCCACCTGGTACTATAAAATGCCAGCAGAGAGGTTCACATTTGATTGCACCTGCCCTTGAAAACTCAGTTGAAGTCACTTTGATCACTCCTTTCACTCTACAACTCTTAGCACTATAAATTCAAATTTTCATTGAAGTTCCTTTTGAAATTGCAAAATAATATTGTATATGCTTTATTTCAAAAATGTTTGAGAAAATGGGCCACAAAGGAAAAAGGGTAAGCCCCTGTAACCACCACCACTATCTAGTGAGTAGCCTTCCAGATCTATGTGCACGCCAACGTGAACACATGAGTATTATCAAATTAATTTTTGGCCAACCATAATTAAATTCTTTGTTGTGATAAACAACCTTGGTTTATTCCATTTATATAGGAACTGGAGGAAGAGATTTTTAAAACCAAAATAATGGCTGGGAACATTGGCTCATGCCTGTAATCCGAGCACTTTGGGAGGCTAAGATGGGAGGAACACTTGAGGCCAGGAGTTCGAGACCAGCCTGGACAAAAAGAAAAGTGAGACTCCCATCTCTAAATAATTTTTTTTTTTATTTTTTTTTTACTCCAGAGGCTGAGATGGGAGAATCACTTGAAGCCAGGAGTTCCAGGATGCAATGAGCCATGATCATGCTAGTGTACTCACCAGCCTGGGTGAGATCCTGTCTCTAAACAAACTAATAAACAAAATAATTAAATTTCAGGCCTAAGAAAAATATAAGGCAGAAATACCATTTTGAATGAGAGTTGAAATATTCTTTTTTCAATTTGGAGTGGACAATGGAGGAAATTTGATGAAGAGCATCCATCAGCTTGCCTCCCCTGCAGCTCCTCTTACAGCCCTTACATGGAAGAAGCATTCAGTTAGTATTTCTTGAGTGAATGAGAAATCATTCCCTTTTAGGATGGTTTTTGTTTGGGTTAAATGGCATCAATACTAAGAATCATAGAAACACATACACCCAAATATAACTGTTATAGAGTGCTCCAATTTTTATTATCACCTATTTTGGAATATTCAAGCCAGGATTCACTTCCATTTTTTCCACAAGTGACATACAAAATTAGTTCCCCTTACTTTTTTATTTTTTATTTTTATTATTATTTTTTTTGAGACAGGGTCTTGCTCTGTCTCCCAGGCTGGAGTGAGTGTCACAATCACAGCTCACTGTAGCCTCAACCTCCCAGGTTAGTGATCCTCCCACCTCACCCTCTCAAGTAGCTGGGACTATAAGCGCATGCCACCAGGCTCGGTTGTTGTAGATACAGGTCTCACTATGTTGTCCAGGTTGGTCTTGAACTCCTGGTCTCAACTAATCCTCCAGCCTGGGCCTCCCAAAGTGCTGGGATTATAGGCAAGAGCCACCGTGCCTGGCTCCCCTGAGTTTTTTTTTTTTTTCTTTTTCTTTTTTTAACCACTTTTGAGTCTTTAAGACTGCCTCATTATTCATCACATTTCACGCACATATACTTGTTCTCCCAAATGAATTGTAAGCTCTGCAGAAGTAGTGGGGTTTCTTTCGATCTGTTTTGTATTCTTCCCAGCACTTGGTACATGCTCTGCACACAGTATATGTTAAACAAATGTTTGCTGACTTTACTGAATATGTTGACTGTATTAGTTTGCTAGAGTTGCTGTAACAAAGTCTCAGACTGGGTGGTTTAAGCAACAGAAATGTATCATCTTACAGTTCTGGAGACTGGGAAGTCTGAAATTGAGGTGTTGGCAGGGTTGGCTCCTTGGGAGGGGTGTGAGGGAGAGTTTGATCCAGGTCTCTCTCCTTGGCTTGCTGATGGTCATCTTCTCCTTGAGTCTCTTCACTTCACCTTCTCTGATGCACATCTATTTCTCTGTCCACATTTTGCCTTTTTAGGAGGATGCGAGTCAAATTGCATTAGGGCCCACCCTAGTGCTTTCATCTTAACTAATAACATCTGCAACGATCCTATTTCCATATAAGATCATATTCTAAACTAGTTGGGGTTAGGACTTCAACATGTGAATTTTGAGAGCACATAATTCTACCCATAATAGTGACCTTTCACCAAATCATAAACATTCAGCTGGAGATGAAGCTTTAAAAATCACGGTAGCCTACCTGATGCTTGAATCCTTTTTTTACACCAAGCCAAGAAGAGCATTTAGAATTTTAACAGTATATTTGGCAACAGGGTTTTCGGGTTGATTTTATTTTTTAACGCCCTCTGTATGCTTCCCAGAATGGTTCCCGCTACCTACGCCTCGAAGCCTTCACGTTGTCTGGAACAGGTGAGTACTACCTCAGGAAGAGATCGTTAAGCAGGATTGGAGAGACATTTCCCTGGATCTCAGTCCACTGAACAGCAGCCCCTGAGCACTTCCATGTGGGGGCTCTAAGCTGTAGGAAGATGCCTCTGGGAGCCCCAGACCCCTGCGAGTCTGTTAGTTTTTCTCTATGAACCATTTTACTTTCAGTGAGTTTGGTCATTAAAATTGTTTTGTGTCCCTCAGCCATGCCCCAGGCCCTGAGAACAGGGAATGTTGGTCTGCAAGAAAACCTAGTGGGTTTATTATTCTCTGACACAGAGAAACCAAATAACATCATTGAGTGGCTATTGGAGGGGGGGCAACTTGATTCATGGGGGTCATGCTTTCCCAGGCCCTCTCTACGCAGTCTCGGCTCAGACCAGGGCAGACTTTTATTACCAGCTTTCAACAAATCCCTAGTTTCTTTTGCAAAGTAAAACAGATAATAGAGACATTCCGGGAATAGTTAGCTAACTAAGCTGTGCCAGGCAACCTCCGGGCTAAGAAGAACTCAGTGTTTTCGGACAATGACCAATTACAATAACCAGTATTATTTGATCTGAGAGTAATTAGCCGAGGCTCTGTTCTTTTTGCTTCAGTGAGGAGGCAAAAAGGGCAGTGAGGAAAACATCAGAGACGGGAGACGAGCTCAAATGTCAAAGAAAAACACACTCTTGCAGGTGGGGAGAAGTGGAAGAGTTTCACTGGCCAAGATCCTGACTGAACACTTGAACATTGTTTTTCCCTGAAAATATGGTAGAATTTAACTTAACCAAAAGTCGTTTGAATTCTTCATTCTTACTGTTCATATCCTTTAAAAAGCCTCCACGTCGAGTAAATTTCAGGGTACAAAAGAGTAAAATAGGTAGGGAACATAGAGTTGTGGACTACCAGAGGATCTTTCACTGGGAGGGACAGGTCTCTCCAGGACACCTGCACCCTCCACTCTTATTTTCAAAAACACTGTATAACCTGAAACTCCCCTTTATTTTGGAGACAGGTACTAGGGAACTGCTGTTTATCACTTCATTCAAGACGTGCAAATGTTCTTTTGAACAGTATAGTCAGGCTCCCTCCTCTCTATCTAGAGATATGTGGATTTCAGCACTGCCCTGTGGCTTTCTTTCATGTCACTATCAGCTTCCAAAGTAAATGGCAACTCTCAACCTGAGAACCATCTTACTACTCCATGCTGCTGCTGCAGCTGCCCCTGTCCCGTGGCAGAAGATAGTTCACCAGCCTCCTGCTATCACCCCACCAGCCTTTCTTTCTAGGGCTGAGCAAGGCTTGAATTCTCTGAATACCTCTCTGGCTTTTCTGACAATACAGCACCCATGGCCTCTGCCCCTTCCCTTGTCCCATGGCAGTATGTATTCACCTTTTCTCAGACTTCTGGCTTCTCTGCTCAGATCTTTAATGCAGGAAGTAATGTCCAGGCTGGACCCGGTGGCTCACACCTGTTAATCCTAGCATTTTGGAAGGACAAGGTGGGCAGATCACCTGAGGTCAGGAGTTCAAGACCAGCCTAGCCAACATGGCGAAACCCCGTCTCTACTAAAAATACAAAAACTTAGCCGAGCATGGTGGCATGTGCCTATAGTCCCAGCTACTCAGGAGGTTGAGGCATGAGAATCGCTTGAACCCGGGAGGCAGAGGTTGCAGTGAGCCGAGATCGTGCCACTGCACTCCAGCCTGGGAGACAGAGTGAGACTCCGTCACAAAAAAAAAAAAAAAAAAAAAAAAAAAAAGGGAAGTAATGTTTAGAGGTGTTTAGAGGTATGTTGTCTAATACAGTAGCCACTAGCCACATGTGACTGTTTAACTTTTAATTTACTTAAATTTAAAATTCAGTTATGTTGCACTAGCTGCATTCCAAGGACTCAGTAGCCACATTGGAGTAGTGACTATGATATTGGACAGAGCAAAAATAGAATATCTGCATCATCATGGAAAATTCCATTGGCAGCGTTAGCCTAGATTATCACATGGGAAAATTCTTGGCTCTGGGAAGGGCTCTGTGAAAGGGTTAATATTAGATGGGATATAGACTATGTACCTAGCAGGGTGCTACATATATTATTACATTTAATCCTTATGGATGTCATTCCCAGGTCAAAGAGGAGGAAACTGAGGCTGAGAGTAGTTAAGTAACTTGGCCAAGTTAGTCCAACTAAGTAAGTGGTAGAGCCAGGGTTCATCTGGTACCCGGGTCTCTGTGGATTTGGCCATTGAATCAGGTTGCAGATGTGGCGAGTAACAAGCAGCCGAAGTGCCACTGGCTTTTCTACACAATCCCTACAGAGGTGTGGTGGAACCATTCACAGGCCTGCAGATGGATCCCCAGAGTTTGCTTGAGGTTTGATGGTGATCTCATTAATGTGGGCCTAGTAGGTACGCACTCACTTTTTAGATTGATTGGTAAATTGTAGGACAGCTTCTGCAATGTTTCTTCCTAGTATTGGATATATTTCTTACTGTGGGCATCTACTACATCCCAAACTGAGAACATTTAAAAAGTGCCTACTCTCTCCCTGCCCTGTTCCTCTTCCTGTAGGTCTAGGAAAACCAAAGAACCCACTTGAGCTCATACTGACCAGCCTGTCCTGCACCTCGGAGGTCAGTGGCAGTGCTGTGAGTGGGAGACTTTTATACTCAGAGCCAGGCTGTGCTAGGAAATCAAAACTGCTGTCCCAGACCCCTGAGAACAACCAGATTTTAGAATTATGGAGTGATGGGTTAGTAGATGGTGTTTTACACAGTCACAAAACTCAATTTTAATTTTTTTTATTGTTTGTGTTTCTATTCTGGACTTGTAAGATTACATGTAGCTGTCCTGGCCCCCAGCACATCTTTTAGGATTGATATACAATTTTAATTATTTTTATGACTTTTATAAGCAATGGGGCCTGTGGCAATTCAGGTGGGTTGGAATGAATTTATTATCCTTGCCCACAGGGATGAGCACTCTCTTAGGCTGCTGGCAGAAATAGAAACTGGTACAGCTCTTCTAGCTGATAGTATGAATCTACAGCTCTTCTAGCTGATAGTATGAATCAAATACTTTAACGTGTTGTATATATCCTTCAACCAAGGAACATCAATTCTAAGAATTTATCCTAAGGAAATATTACACAAACCCACAAAGATTTCTCTTTGAGAATATTTGTTACAGCATGATTTTAATAGTACTACCTCCATCCCAAAATAAAGGAAACAACTCAGATAGGAGTCTAGCTCTGTAAATTATGGTATGCCTACATAATCGAATGATAACAGCCAGTAAAATTATGTCCTAGAAAGTGATTCAAAGTTATGGCAAGATGATCAAGGTAGTTAAATGGAAAAAGTAGGTTATAAGAGCATGTATAGTATGATCCCATTTTTTTGTGAAACAAAAACTATACCTGTCTAAAAGCAAAGGACTGAAGAAAACAAAGACCTCAAGCAATGGTGATTATCTTTGAGTAAAGAGGATTATCTCAGAGTGAAGGGCTAGTCATAATTTTCCTTTTCAATAAGTACTCTGCAATAAGTATGAATTATTTTGGCATTGGAACATTCTCACTTCTTGAAATGTTACTAGAAGGAGTGATTTATCATAGGATTCTTTATCTTTAATAACAGATTCTCATTAATTGGATGGGTGGGTTTTCCTACCTCTGCAAGATACTCCTGGCATGTTTGATAGTTAACATCACAAACCTAAGAGTAGGAATTCACATTTAGCTTATACGGAAAGGTGCTGGTAGGCAAATTTACATTTGTGATGTTCCTTTTTTTGTATGCCAATGTTTATTTTTACAGTAGGGGTTGTAACCAGTGGATAATTGTTCCAGTGGAAGTTAGAGGTGGTAGCCATGTGTACAACTATGAGAGTAATGGCAATTGGTAGCAAGCAAGGCCATAGGTGACAGGAAAAAGCATAATGATACAAACACGGAAGATGTCAGTAAATCATTTGCGCCCAAAAAGCAACATTTGTTCCCCCAGGACTCTTTTCTCAGCCTTGCAAAAAGAGCTCAATGTGCAATAGCAAGGCGGCAATCACTGAGGCGCTTGCCAATGGTCCTGCTACTAGTGCTGCCAGTGAAGGTTTGCGTTCATGTGGGGTGGAGTCGGCTTGTACAGGGGAGACCGACACACACTTGGCTCCTAGGAGGAAGAGCCTTCACCTGCCCACTTTGCCCTGGTGACCACCTCTGCCGGCGAAGGAGAAGGAGAAGCAATGTGCAGCAGTCATAGTTCAGAGGCTGTGAGACTGGAACAAGTCCAGAAACTACCAGAAGCCCTGAAACAACCCTGTGGGGAGGGTGAGGGTAGGTTCTCTTGGTTGAAATGGAAAATCCTAAAAAAGAGGTCCTTGTGTCACTGATTAGTACCTACTCTTCTTTTATTCATTCACCTGGTTTAAAAAAAACAAAAACAAAAACCTGTTCTTATTTTGTTTTTTTGAGGCAGTGTCTAGTTCTGTCACCCAGGCTAGAGTGCAGAGGCACAATCATGGCTCACTGCAGCCTCGACCTCCTGGGCTCAGGTGATTCTCCCGCCTCAGCCCCCGGAGTAGCTGGGACTACAGGTGCATGCTACCACACCTGGCTAATTTTTGTACTTTTTGGTAGAGATGGGTTTTCACCATGTTGCCCAGGCTGGTCTCAAATTCCTGGGCTCAAGCGATCCTCCCACCTCAGCCTCCCAAAGTGTTGGGATAACAGACATGAGGCACAGCACTTGGCCAAATACCCTGTTCTTATAAGAAAAGGGGTGCCCCTAATACCCCTGTAAGCTCCATTAGCCTTTCTTGGCTTCCCCAGACACTACATAAACACAGTCTAAGTAAAAACAATATGTCTGCCATGCTAACACAAGTTTAAAACCGGTCTCCCAGCCTTCCCTGTCCAATCAGACTGTAGCCCCTCAGCCCCCACTACAGGGCAGTTCAGGAGCCACCTGTTATGGGTTAATGTTGGGGGAGTATGCGAGAGAACAAATCGCTGATTGGGGTGGGACTGTGGAGGTGGAAGCTGATAGATGCATTGCTTCTCACCACCTACCTGCTCTCCCCATGTCCAGAAGTTAGTATTTAACCAGAAAGCGTGAAGCCTGCAGAAACTGGATTCAGGGCCCAATTTTGGCACAAACTTCACCACACCACCCAGTAGTGTGGGTGGACCAGCTAAAATTTGTTCATGAGATTACCCCTGAGTCTCCTTCCAGATGGATCCTAGGCTCTAGTGATTTGTACTAACATTCTTCTTCCAAACCTCCATTTCATGGGCCCTAAAAAAGCTCTGCCTGCTTTCTGTGCCAATAGCGCTCACGCAAGCATGGTTAATGTCCCTAAAACCCGCTGGACTTTCTGTAAGAAGTGTGGCAAGCACCAATCCTTTCTGTAAGAATCGTGGCAAGCACAAAGTGACACAGTACAAGAAGGGCAAGGATTCTCTGTATGCCCAGGGAAAGTGGCAGTATGACAGGAAGCAGAGTGGCTATGGTGGGCAAAGTAAGCCGATTTTCCGGAAAAAGACTAAAACTACAAAGAAGATTGTGCTAAGGCTTGAGTGTGTTGAACCCAACTGCAGATCTAAGAGAATGCTGGCTATTAAAAGATGCAAGCATTTTGAACTGGGCGGGGATAAGAAGAGAGAGGGCCAAGTGATCCAGTTCTAAGTGTCATCTTTTATTGTGAAGACAATAAAATCTTGAGTTTATGTTCAAAAGAAAAAAAAAAAAAAACCTCTGCTGGACAGGATGCCCTGGATGACTGGATGAGGAATATATCTGTCAGACCTTCTTCAGGCCACAGCAAATGAGTAGACTTCTACCCGATTCCTTTTTCTCCTAACTGGCCTGGAAATTTGCAAGGATTTGGAAATTTGCAAATTTCTTCTCTATCTTGTCTATGAAGTAATTACTCCTGAGTTTGAAGGTGGTTATCTGTTTGCAGAAACAGTTTCATGTCTTGGGAATCAAATAGCCCAAATTTGTTATGCAAATCTTATGCAAAAATTAGGTAAATTACAATTCTGGGCCAGGACTTCAGGCATCTCTGCATTGTAGCACCTGGAAGGGAAAGAATATCTGATCTTTCTTGCTTTAAGTCGGTAGGTGTATTTAAAATTAAGCAAGCCCATCTATATCTGCTTAACTGGGGATTTGCTGTGGTGTTTCGGGGCCACACAACTTAATTCTGAATGTCAGACATCAGTCCCCTGAGCAGCTGCCCTCTGGGATGTGCAGTTTTCCCTCTTGTGCCTTTCCAGTTATAAACCTCTGTGTGTGTTGTGGAGTTGGGTGTACGTAAATGATTGGCATTAGATTAGCAAAGACTTTCACGCATTGTAAGTAAATAGGAAACATGAAGACCCACAAGCCACCCTCCCCAGCTTCATGTCAGGCCTCTCTCCCCATTTTTGTCCTGGGCCAGCCAAGTGGCCTGATTCCCTTCTTTAAACTCTGGCTTCTCCCTCCCACTCTAGGGTCTGTGTGGGTACCACAGATCCCTGTCAGCAAGGCCTGCCTCTTGCCTGCCCTCCTTTCTTCAACTCTCAGCTCAAATGCCACTTCCTCAAGAAATCCTTTCCTGACCACCTCTTCCCATTCTAGGTCAGGTATTGAGGCTATCTTAACCCTTAAAAAAAGATCAACTTGAGGATTTGTCCTTACTGTGATTCAGGTACTTAATTATCTCTCTGCCTCTGCTCCATCTCAGGAGAACCAAAATGTTATACCTGAGCTGCTATAACTAACCTTAACTGGGTAATTGCCAATTAATAGAAATGTATGTCTCACAGCTCTGAAGCCTGGGAAAACCAAGACCAAGGTGCCAGCAGCTTAGGTGTTGGGCAAGAGCTCTCTGCTTCACAGATGGCACCTTCTCACTGTGTCTGCACAGGGCAGAAAGGGCAAAAGGGCTCTCTCAAGCCTCCTTTATAACCCAATTACCTCCCAAAGTTCCCACTTTCTAATACTATCACTTTGGTAATTAGGTTTCAACATAAATTTGAATTTTGGAGAGATACAAACAGTCAGACCATAGGATTCTTTTCTTCACAGTTGTACTTAGACATCTGTGTGATAATTTGATGAACATCTGACTCCTCTATCTGAGCTGCCAGAAGACAGTCTTGTCCTGTGTCTCCCAAGCCAACCACTTACTAGCACAGAGTAGTTGCTCAATAAATGAATTTGCTCATCTCCAGATATATATTTCAACATAAGGTCAACTTGAGGATTTATCCTTACTGTGATTTAAGTACTTAATTATTTCTCTTCCTCTGCTCCATCTCAGGGGGAACCAAGAGAGTTTTCTAGCTAATAAGCCTGGCTGAGCTTCAGAAATGCTGCAAACAAGTGTATTTTCTACCCAAACTTCACCCTCCAGAATCACCTCTTTAGAATTCTGTGCTTTTCCCCCTCCAGATTTCTGTGCTTGCCACCCTTGGAGTCCAGAGCCTCCAACATGTTTTTTGTTTGTTTGTTTGTTTGTTTGTTTGAGACAGAGTCTTGTTCTGTCACCCAGGCTGGAGTGTTGTGGTGCAATATTAGCTCCCTGCAGCCTCTACCTCCCAGGCTCAAGCGATTCTCATGCCTCAGCCTCCTGAGTAGCTGGGATTACAGGTGCATGCCACCACACCCAGCTAATTTTTATATTTTCAGTAGAGACAGGGTTTCACCATGTTGGCCAGTCTGGTCTCGAACTGCTGGCCTCAAGTGATCTGCCTGCCTCGGCCTCTCAGAGTGCGATCATATTTTGAATCAGGCCTTTCTACTTGGTTGTGCTGCAGTGTTCCTCCAAAAAGAATCCTTGATTATATATTTCTGTTTATAATATTATATATTATATTATATATATTATATATTATATATTATTATATATTTCTGTTTATATTTCTGTGTCTTTTATGTGTGCATGGTGCCCAGACACACGGTGGAGGGCAAGGGAGCCGAGTGATAGAATGAGGAGATTTTTCCCCTTCAACTTAGTAACAGGACAGTCAGTCAGAGTTTAGTATGGGGGTTACTTTTCCACTTGCCATCAATTTTAGCAATTCCAGGAAAATTCTACTTAAAATCTAAGTCTAGCAATCTCCTTTTCTTTACTTTTTGTTTTTCTCCCGTTGTTTTTCAGAAGGGAGGCTGCTGGAGAAACTCTATTTTTCTCCCCCACTTTTCCAGGCTGGGCAGGGTTCCTGAAGCTGAAGACCTGGCCTCCCAGATGCTGAAAGGCTTTCCCAGAGACCGCGTCTCCGCCCAGGAAGCACTCGGTCACGATTATTTCAGCGCCCTGCCATCTCAGCTGTACCAGCTTCCCGATGGTGAGCGAGGAAGTGTGTGCCTGTGTGCGTGCGTGAGTGTGTGTGCGTGACTGCGTGTGTGTAAGTCTTGGTGTCTTAAGTAGTTTGCCTCAGCACCGAAGAACCATAGCATTTACCCCCAGGAGTGAAGTTAGAGATCCATTTGCCTGGGAGAAGCAAGATAGGACCCAATCTTGCCTGAGTTTTGCATGAGCTTCTCTCAAACTCTGAAGCACTGGTGGGGAGAGGTTACAAGGACCTCTTTGTAATGGTGCAGACATTTCACAGGTACACATTTACACTCAGAAATTGGATGAGATGGACGTTGTCTCTGAGTTGTTTGGCTTAGCTACCATCTGCCAGGAAGCCACACCAGTGTTTCTAACAAGACTCTTCTCCCTTTCTGCAGAGAGTAAGATGATAGGTGAAGCGGATATGTCCTGAGAGGGAGCTGGGCCTTTCTTGATTGGTAACAGCAAGCTGTAGAAGGCAGTGCCGGGGTGGGGTGCTGGGGGAAGGAAGGCCTCCTCCCAGGCTGCCCACCTCCTGTAAACACAAGTTACCCTGGAATCAGCCTTTGCTGCCTGGGCCTGAAGTCATCTTCCAAATCTGAAATCTGCTGAGGGATCATGTGGTTGGAACTCCCGTCATGTTTCTCGGACTGTGGCCAGGAAGAGCTACAGGAGGATGTGGGCAGTGGTCATGGGGGACTATCCTTAGGTGAGGTTTCTTTGAAAAAATCCACCATTCAGCTAAAAATAGTTTTAGGAACAAGGGACAAGTAGACAGGAAAAGCAAAGCTACCAGGAAAGTAAAACAGAAGAAGAGAGAGAAGCAGCCAGGGTTGGTTTTAGAAGTCCTAAGCCAGAGAAAAGAAAGCTTAGGAGGGAGGGCCTAAGGGCTGAGACTGGGATGAGGACACTGGAAGGGATGTGGGGGAGTGGTGATGGGGTGCCGTGAGATAAGGATGGGGACAGGGTGAGGAGCTACTGCCCAAGAGGTGTGGAAACAGCCTGGTCCGCCTTGCCAGAGTTTGCAGACGCAGCTCCTCTGTGTCTAGGACATCATCCTGCAGCAGTCCAAAGCGCGTAGTTTGGGACTTGTTGAGGCATTCTATTTTATGACTAAAGTGAGTCATTTAGGATCTCCAAAAATAACCATAATCATACAACTGAGGTTAATGTCTTACTTAACCCTGTAGAAAGAGTCAGTCATTAGTATTTATTAAATTGCCATTAAGTGTCAAGAACATATTAAGTGCTATAAAAAGTGGAGGAAAACAAGAGACTTGTCCTTGGCCTCCAGGATCTTACGAAGTGGGAGGAAAAGAGGGCGAGGAAGAGGAAATGGGGCACCCTCGCACACATATCAGCACAAATCATATCTAAACAGCTAAAAATCTGTGCATAATCAACTGCAGATGTGCAGAGACTATGTGTGTGTTGAAGGCAATTCTTTGGAGGAACAAGAATAATTCAAATGAGATGGATTAGACTGGAGGTGAATCTGAAGTGGAATTTGGAAGGAGGAGAGAGGCAGGGGTTAGCATATGGGTGGAACAAAAGACATTGCAGGCAGATCCACAATTCTCACTCCCTTCCTGGTACCTCTGCCCCCGCTTTGGCCCCATTCCTCCCTGGCCACTCCCATCCCAATCCCCTCTTCCCAGTCCAAGCTTCTAGATTGTTCCTTTTCAGCTTTCTCCTCTCAGGCTTGGGACTTATAACTCTACTACTTCATGCAAGTGTACACGCTTGGATGTACATGCACACACACACACACACACACACACACACTCTCCCTTCTCTCCACTTAAAGAAACTTGCCCCGTTGGCCCTCCTTTAGGATCTGTTATTCCACATGCTGAGAATTGCTGGGGATCTTCAAAGTTTTCTAGGCTCCAGCTTTTGCCTGACGCAGGTTGATTAGGAAGAAACACTCACTGTCCAAACTGATGTGTTGTTAGAAACGTGGGTTTTGATTTTTCCTGGCTGACCCAAAAGCAAAGCCACCAACAGAGGGGCCCTGGTGCATGGATGTCTAGGGTTGTGTGTGTATGTGTGTATATGTGTGTGCGTGCGGGTGTGTGTGTATGTATGAGAGACAGAGAGAGAGAACAATCTGTATTCCTTCCCTGTTCACCCAGTCACAGAGCCCAAATCTACTTTGACACTTTTAGAAAAATGAAAAGATGGAATCTTGCAGGAGGCTGCCTGCACTAGTGGGGGAGACCAGGAGTGCTCACAGCAGGAGGGAAGTTGACTTTTCTTTATACATATAGGGGTTTTTCCATGCAGAGTTTAAATTATGCCTGATAAAAGGACTTTCGTGGATGTTTCAGTTCTTTCAAATTCTCCTGGCTTCCTCCCAATTAAATGAGGTTTGTCAAAGCCACAGGGCTCTGCTGCTGCTGCCTCGGCGGACAAGCATTTCCTGCAGCGACATCTCGAATCCCCGAGGGAGAAGATGAAAGGGCCGGTGCCAAGAGACAGGGGAAGGCGGGGGCAAGATTGGGTGTGTGTGCCTCTGTGTGTGTGTGCTTGTGCACTCATGTGCACGAGCATATGTGTGTGCTTGTGTATGTGTGTGGCAGGGTGGTGGGCATGTAGAAATATGTATAGAGACAGATGGACAAGTAGATAGAAAAAGCAAAGCTACCAGGAAAGAAAAATAGAGGAAGAGACAGAAGCAGCCAGGGCTGGTTTGTGCACCTTCGTGACAGTGGCCCTCACCACCAGCACATAATCTACTAAGAGATGCGGTCCTTGGCCTGGCAGTGCCAGCCTGCTTTTTCATTGCCCCTGGCAATGAGCCTTTATTAACAGCCTCCTTTGCAGACAGAGCGTACCAGTGGGTAATCACAGTTCCCAACCTGCAGGGACATAGAAACTCCATCCCTGAGGAGGGCTGCCCCAGGCATGAGAATTGTGCAAAAATCGGCATGCTCTTGTGAGTGATTTGTAAGAAGAGTTTCTCTGCCATAATTATGCAAGAAATTTTGCTCTCTGGTGGCATTTTAGTATACAATTATTTAAGGGCTTATATTTATATCATTTTATTATTCTGGTTTTCTTCTGGTTGCAGGATAACAGAGTTGTCACTTTAAAATACATTCTGTTTCCCCTTTGATCTGGAAGATGCCAGCTCTTATTGTCTGCCCTCTAAAGAAGACGATTAAAGCATAAAGCCTGGGACTGGGAAATACGTGGAGAGTGGAAGGACAGCCTAAATCCCAGTGCAGGAGCGGCATAGAAATTCCGCACCAAATGAAAGAATTGTTCCAGTCCATCTCTATTTTCATGACGCTGAGAAGTCCCAAACAACCCTTTCCCTAGGTTGTGGCAGTATGCTTAGCGTCAAAGGGCATTTATCAGGGGGTTATTTGCCAGGAAAACCAGGAATTCCAGGATTAGTTTCCTTTTGGACAGCACCTGAAGTGGAGAAGTGTGAATATTAGAATGGCAAGCGTGTGGGAACTTCTGCCAAGTTCTGACATTTTCCCTCATTGACTCGTGAACACCTGAAGAAACACTTGTTGAAGGAGAAATTATTGGTAGTCCCTCTCAAAACACAGCCAACGGCAAGCTAATTGCTTTTGCAGATGGCCAGGGAGTCTCTCTTCCCACTCAGACATCGGCTTATGGCCACACTTGTGGTCCTCGTGGCTGAGCCAGCAGGGCAGGACGTCAGCTGGAGCAGCTAGGACCTAAAATTAGGCCCTTGGCAACTCCCTAATCTTAGCTGCAGGTTCAGCTTCTTCATTTAATTCCCTTTGCCCTCAGCATGAACTTGGGCTCTGGGAAAGGAACACTGTTTAATGATTTGGGGGTGGGGGTAGTAGAAAATCATTAAGCTGCCCCTTCTCAGAACTGGCTCCGCTCTGTTCTTGCAGGAAACCTTCCAAATGTTACCCTTGGAAAGTTAAGACTGATTTTGGAACCTAGCCATTTTGAACTACAGACACTGATCCAGAAAAGTATTTTTTATCTGAGGCAGTAAATGACACGTGATTTAAGAGTCTGGTCCTTAAGCCATGGTCCTTGATCGTCAGGACATCAAAGGCTGTCTCTCTTTCTCTCTCTCTCTCTCTGGGTTGGTCCCATTTTGCTTGTTAGCCAAGTCTCATACTTGAGTCTCCCATTCCTTCCTGAACTAAATCCCCTTCTCCTTTAAAACGGGTTTTAGCATCTTAGGGGGAAAAAATCTTAAAAGCTTGCAATTGTTTCACAAGTAATTTTGCAAAAATGCTGTACCACAGGCCCCATTGTTAGCGTATACTTATGTACACATACGGATGGAAGAAAGCATGGCATCTACCTCTACCTTTGATCACACCACCCCTATATCTATACTCTGAAAGTTCTTCAGCGTGCCCCATTGCCCTGTTAAAATCTGAGTTGCATTTTGTTTTGGTTCAATGAAAGAACTTCAGGCCTCTTCTTTGAGTGTTGTCTCCTTAATATATTCGAAGGTCCCTATGATATCACTTCCCAAAGGCCACTTTAGGCTGAATTCCTTGAACTTTTGTTTCTGAATGCAAATTCTGTTTCTCCCACTTTTTAGTCATTTTGTTTTATTGTTCTCTTCTGAATCTGTTCCAATTCTTTTGCTTATGTCTGAGAATATGGAGGCAGCTTAGACTCAAATTTCTTGCATGGTGGGAGAATCATGTTCCATTCATTCATTGGAGGTTTACTGAGTGTCTATGAGGTGCGATATTAAAGGATACAAAAATGAATTCGTCATGGACCCTGTCCTCAAAGAGCTTACAGTCCTTTAGGAAATAAGACAAGTATATAAACAGCTGCAGATGAAGTAAACAAATAAAGTGCTCTAAGTGTTCGAAGGAGGTGAGATTAACTCTAGCTGTGGGGATCCAGGATGATTTTGTGAGTGGGCCTTGAAAGATGATGGGTCTGGATGATTGGGGAGGAAGGGCATACGGGGAAAGGAATGTCATGTTCCTCTCAATACCATCTAAGATCATTCCGAAGTTGTCTTATTTTTAATAATAGTGGCTCAGTCTTAACTCATATACCATTGTAGTTTTTCTTACCATTGTATGCCTTTTTGCAACAATTTAAACATTCTTTAACATGTACTAATCAAGCTTAGTTTCACTCTAAATGCTTCCACATAATTTCAAACCTATTCTGTTTATTGGTTTTATTGTCTATTCTATTCAAAGTTGAACCAGAATATTTTGTCATTCTATGAGGCCAGGTTTCAGGGACTGGGGATTTTGGAAAAGAGGGAAGGAAGAGTCTCAGTCATTCTCTTGACTCTATGCTACTTCTAGGAATTTGTAACATAACTCAGACCCATCTGTCCACCTTTTGAATCCTCCATCAATCAGCCCTTAAGAAGCACATTTGGAGATGTCCTCCATAACACACTTCCTCACCTTCTATGCACAAAGTTGTTCCCAATCCATTTCAATACATTAAAGGAGATACTGGGTTGAGACACGGTTTATGGGGTTGCATAGCATTGTGTTGCTGGGAGAAGTCTGGGCAAACCGACTCCCTCAGCCCTACCAAGCCCTTAAGTTGGTTAAATGTGTTACGTTCATGGCTGAGTCTCCAAGTAAAGATAAATAATTCAGAAAAGAGTTATTTATAAAGACTACTTATTCCATACCTTCATTATATAGATGAATCACTGATGCCCAGGGAAGAACAATCGTACCTGCCTTTTATTGGACATCTATATGCTTTAAATTATCAAGCTGTGTACTAATTGGTGAGGCTGGAATTGTTATCCTCATATTACAGATTAGACAGCTGGAAGTGAGGTAGGGTAATTGCTTGAAGTCACACAGTTAGAAAGTTGTAGAGCCAAGATTTTACTTCAAATCCGACTCCTAAAAGCTACTCCTTTCTTACCATTTGTTGTTCTTGCTGAAGATCCCATAGGAACTTAGCTGCAAAACCAAGATTAGAATCAAGATCTTGATGCCCAGTTCTGTGCTCCTCCCACTCTCTCATGTACTGTGTTTATTTTAAAGCTTTTCTGGGAAAGATTCCACACATCTCCAGGTAGCGTGTTTAATATCTCACAATTAAGAGGGCTCAATTTATGTTGAATAGAGATTTACGCCCCAAAACCAACTTCTTCCTCAATGCCATCTTACCTTAGTTTCTTTTCTTTTCTTGTAATAATTATGCAATCAGCCTTGAGTTTTAAGATTTTTTTTTTTTTTTTTTGAGATGGAGTTTTGCTCTTGTTGCCCAGGCTGGAGTGCAATGGCATGATCTTGGCTCACTGCAACCTCCATGTCCCAGGTTCAAGCGATTCTCCTGCCTCAGCCTCCCGAGTAGCTGGGATTACCTGCCTGTGCCACCTTGCCCAGCTAACTTTTGTATTTTTAGTAGAGACAGGGTTTCACCATGTTGGCCAGGCTAGTCTCAAACTCCTGACCTCAGGTGATCCGTCCGCCTCGGCCTCCCAAAGTGCTGGGATTACAGGTATCAGTCACCTGATCCGGCCAAGATTTCTTAATCAGTGGTGATAATTGTTTTTGTTTCACCGGTAACTCATTCAGGTGAAACTCATTCAGTTTTATAAGACAAACATCAAGGAATCCAATGGAAAATGAGGTGAAGGCATAAAATAGCAATTTATACAAGAGGAAACAAAAAGAGCACAGCAACACATGGAATAAATCGACTGCTTTACTAGGGATAAAAAGTACAAATAACCGTTAAATTAGTTATTTTTTCCTGTAATCTAATAGCTCCCAGTGTTTGTGAGATTACGGTAAAATGATTCCCTGCTGATGGTAGTGAAACTTTTGCAAAGTATTATAGCATGCATATCAGGAGCCATAAAAATGATCATACCCTTATACCCTATGCCTTTGTTCCTGGAAATTATCCAAAGAAATAATTGAATAGGGGGAAAAACCCTAAGACCTAGATTAATGAAAATGTTCATTGCAGTGTTATCTATAATGTTTTACAATTTTTTGAATAAAGAGAAGCAATGTAACTGTTAAACACCAGAGAACCAATTGGACAAATGTTGGTGTATGGACTCAACATACAGTACTATGTAGCCATTTTAAATGATCATTAATAGAAGTGTGTGATATTATAAAAGTTCTTATGCTATAACATGAGCTATAAGAAACTAGAATACAGAATTGCATATTACAATTGACCTGTGAAAATTAGTATGTACATGAACAAAACTGAAAGGTAGTGTACAAAATAAAAATGCTCTTCTAGTTTAGTGGGGTTGTAGGTCATTTCCTTTCTCAGAGCTTTCTTTAAACTGGTGTTATATTGTCTTAGTTGTTTAAAAGAATAGGTTAAAACAAAACGGCACAGGCAGTCTGAGCTGGGGATTGAGAGTTAAAGGACCTGAGTTTTCTTCTTTTTTGTTTCCCAACATAATGTGTTTTGGCTGTCATTAACCTCAGTTTCTCCATCTGCACGATGGGTTAACACTAGTTTTCTTTACCCCAGATTGACAGAATATTTATTTTTATAATGCTTTTAACTCATTGAGTGCAAGAAATTTGGTCCTGGGAGAATGAAGGGCAGGAGGGAAAGGAAAAAATAAATAGGCATAATTAATTTTAAAAGGAAAGATCATCTGCTTTAATCGGAAATGTATGTGTACTGTGCCCCTAGTCAGAGTTTTAAGTGCACTTCGTGTTAGTTAGCAACTTCAATTTAAAGTGCTGTGTGATCCTCTGGGCTTTGAAGATATGAAGCCTCTATACATACACATGAGCTAAAATTACCGCATAATCACGAGGATGTGTGCACTTTGAATAATTAAATGCACTAAGCATCTCCAGCTGATGGATTGATGATGTGGGAGAGTAGTGCAAAAACCACATGACACGGAAGATTACAAGACATTTTGAAATGATAGCTGAATTTTCAACCTTTTTTTTTGTTTGTTTGCTTGTGCTTTCTCTTTTAGCCATTATGGTCAAGTAAAAGAGATCTGATTATCTTGTTTCCTGTGAAAGGTTATTTAGCCCCTCAATCCCATTAAGTCACTTTCTGCACTCCAGTGCACTGAGCCTTGGTCGGGTTATCAGCCCAGGAAGAGTAAATGGAGACACCAGGATCGGATTTCTAAAGGAAGGAGAGTTAAAGCAAAGTTTGAAAGGGGCGACAGCCAACAGCCATGAGCTTAGGAACTCAATTAGACTAAAAAGACAACTATCTCATTATCTCGTTCTGAAATGATCTAAATACATAAGAATCTAAAAGTTTTAAATAAACTTGTCCTGCTGACTGTCTAGATGACTGAATTTCCCTTCTCAAAAAATTTTTAAACACCCGCTTTCATATTTATTTATTCTAAGCGTGAAGCAGCTGCGATAATTATGCTGTCAGCCTTGGGAAGCTAATGAGGAGCCACCAGAGTGGAAGGTTTTGCATTTGTGAGATTGCTGAAGGAGAGCCGTGTACAGCTTTTTTCGTTTTTTCTTTCCCTTTCTTTCTTTCTTCCTCCTTTTTCTTTTTCTATGAGTTGGGAAGGAGAGTCTGGCAGTCCACGGCCAAATTGGAATCCTTTTGATTAACCGGTTGCCTTCCCAGCATGTTCTGCCAGATAGTGTCTCTCTCTCTCTCTCTCCCTGCTTTTGAGGAGCTGCTGCTTTTAAGGGGCAAGGAAGCCGAAGGGAAATCCCAGCTTTTCATGCCACTGTCCCCAAGGCAAGAGGATACTTCTCCCCGAGAGAAGTTCCCCAAATGGTTTGGATTTGAGTTGATTTGAGAATAATCGGTAAAGTATACGCTCTGTTTATTTTAGCCGTTTAACTGTCTATACTATGACAAGATCTAAAATAAAGTAGAATACAAAATTGCATATTATAATGTCCTTGTGAAAGAGTCTTATACATATCAACAAATGGTATGATGGCTCCCCTTTCCAGCCTAGCCAATATGCGATTCCAAATACAAGAAGACTAGACCCCAGATTACCCACAGCATTTAAGGGCACGAGTTTAGGCCAGGCGAGGGAGAGCTGGCAAGTTTCTTTCTTTTTTTTTTTTTTTGAGACGGAGTCTCGCTCTGTCGCCCAGGCTGGAGTGCAGTGGCCAGATCTTAGCTCACTGCAAGCTCCGCCTCCCGGGTTTACGCCATTCTCCTGCCTCAGCCTCCCGAGTAGCTGGGACTACAGGCGCCCGCCACCTCGCCCGGCTAGTTTTTTGTATTTTTTAGTAGAGACGGGGTTTCACCATGTTAGCCAGGATGGTCTCGATCTCCTGACCTCGTGATCCGCCCTTCTCGGCCTCCCAAAGTGCTGGGATTACAGGCTTGAGCCACCGCGCCCGGCCTAGCAAGTTTATTTCTTCCCTTTGGGTGTGAGCAGCTTCCAGAAAACAGTACTATTAAGGCATTTTATGCTTTTGGTGCACTAAGGACAGAAGCCTCTCTTTTTGTTAAATTGTGAGATATTTTGAGCAACCCAGGTTTATGCAAATTGTGAACCTGGGAAAAGCAATGCCCAAGTGGAAGGGGGCCCTGAGCAAATTTTGTGGATGTGCTTTGGCGACAATGTGGCTGCTGCCTCTTGCTATTTTTCTCAGATATCTGCGCTAATACTTGTAACAATGGCTACCATTTATTAAAACCATATTGTGTATCAGAAACTAACACAAGGTGTTTTGCATATATTGTCTTATTTAAGCTTACAGCAATCTGCCAGGAAGTTTTATTTTCCCCACTTTTCAGATAAGCCCCTTGCAATGTCAGCTTTTGGAGGAGTTGGCCCATAGCTTTAGTGTAGTGAGCATTCAGGAGTAGCTAGCACTTAACAAACACAGGCACTTGGGAAAATGTGAACTGCCAGTATTCTGAGCTAACCAAATACCTGATTTGGACATCAAAGGTAGTATATATATTTTCAAATGGTTGTGTTTTTTTTGTTTGTTTTTTTGTTTTTGTTTTTGTTTTCAATTTGGAAGTTGCACCTTAGAGTCTATATAAATAGATTTCCAGCTGGGCACCGTGGCTCACGCCTATAATCTCAGCACTTTGGGAGGCTGAGGCAGGTGGATCACCTGAGGTCAGGAGTTCAAGACCAGCCTGGCCAACATGGTGAAACCCTGTCTCTATTAAAAATACAAAAATTAGCCAGATGTGGTGGTGCTTGCCTGTAATCCCAGCTACTGCAAGACTGAGGTAGGAGAATCACTTGAACCTGTGAGGTGGAGGTTGCAGTGAGCCGAGATTGCACCATTGCACTCCAGCCTGGGCAACAGAGCGAGACTCTGTCTCAAAAAAAAAAAAAAAAATTGCCTAATGTATCTAATAAGATTGGAAACTTTCTAAAACGTATGTAGCTCAGCGTGATGCTCATTGTCTATCACTCTCTAACTAACATCACCCTCTAACGTCCGGACTCCTTGACATGACATTAGCTCCCTTCGCTATCTGGTTCCGACCATTTTTCCAACTTTATCTCCCAGTCTGTCTTGTTCTAACCATGCAAGATGACTTGCAGTTCCCTCAAACACTTTTCTTCCTTCATGTCTTTTCTCATGCTGATCCCTCAACCGGGAATATCCTCTTTGGCAGTCCTTTACTATGGAGGGCATAGTCATCCTTCAGGTCTCAAAGGGCACCTTGTCTATGCTCTCCTTGTCCATAGACTGGAGGGAGGGGTTATCATAAGCCTTTGTTTGTGCCTCACTTTTGGTCCTTGTTTGTATGTGTATGTGTGTGTTCCTCCCAGTTTTATTCCTATTTTTATCATCTTCAACACATAGCATATTGCCTTGCACAAGTGTTCACTTGGTAAATATGCATTAAATTGAATTAAATAGAAGGCACTTGCCAACTATTGGATTCAGTAAAGTGAGTCATCTATGAGTCAGTATGAATTATTAGTAAATAAGTCTGGCTCATGCTTTGACATTTCTTCAGGTGACAAATATTACAACAGACAAAAATATACCACAAAAGATCCCAGGAAATAACATATTGGTGCTTCTCTCTTTTCATTCCTACAGAGGAGTCTTTGTTTACAGTTTCAGGAGTGAGGCTCAAGCCAGAAATATGTGACCTTTTGGCCTCCTACCAGAAAGGTCACCACCCAGCCCAGTTTAGCAAACGCTGATGAAAAGAAAGGGCGAGATCACCAAGGTTCTTCCAGGTAAGTGATTGCAACAGTGAGGTTCCTTATGGACAAAATTGAAATGCAATTGGTGCCAAGTGGAGAGGACATTGCTCAGGGATTCAGAGCACCTCTGTGCTTCTAGTTCTTCCTCGCCAACTCTAGGACAGGTGGCCTTGCCTCTTCAGGCCTCCATTGCCTGGGCTGGGCAAAGAGAATAATTACATGCATTGCCTATCTCTTCCACTCCTGGAGCAGGGATAAAGTTCCTAAGACAGAACTTCTAAGCTTCCTCATCAGTGTGAAATCTTCAGCTGACACAGGTGGGATGAAGGATGAGAACTGTTTTCCCTTAACTAGGGAGTTCTCACTGTCAACTGACAGGGCAAAATTTGTCCTGATAAGGGTAACCAACTGTCCAAGTTTTCCCCAAGACCAAGGGGTTTCCTGGCTGTAGGATGCTCAGTACTAGAATTGGCACAGTCCTGGGTAAACCAGGATGGTTGGTCACTTTTGTGGCACAAATTACCTTCCAGGGTAATCTTGAGTAGGAAGGGGTGCTGTGAATGATTTTCCCAAAGCCACTATACCCCTTAAATGAGTACTGCTAGCAGGCACAGGAAGCCAGGTGGGACAACTCCGAAAGTCACCATAGTATAGACAACCCTGCAGATGTCTCAAGAGCACTTCCCATACTGGGGCTTCCATGATGGTAGATGGAATCAAGATAGAGGAATCAAGGTAGAGCCCACATGCAGAGCCTGCCAGCCAGCCTGCCCGCCCGTTAGGTGACCCTGGCTATATCCCAAACCACAAGCATTATCCTATGATTTGGCCACCCATTTGACAACCACAGCTTGGCCATGCTTCCCAGGGGCCTAGATGGTAACCACTGGCATCTCCCTACACACCCCCGAACACTATCACTCACATGGCTGGATTCACTCTTCATTCTTTCTTTTGATCTCTATCTTTGGCTGTCACGATTTAAAGGCATATACACATTAAAGATATCTGCTTCCTGGCTCTTCCAAGATCATTGTCTTGTCTTCAAAGAGCAGGGAAGTTTTAAAATTGTAGCTGATCCTCAGGGCATTTTATGAAATACCTAAGTTTGTATTTTGACAATACACATTTAGAATTACAATTGGTGATATAATATGGTATTTCCCAAGCAAAATATTCTCTAGAGCAGAGCTTTCACTGTATAATTATTTTAAACCTGCTAGTTACAAGGACAGAATGAACTTCAGCCGCATTCTGTGAAGTGGAGGGCTTACCCTTCATAAAATTATCAAAGACACTAATGGAAATGAACTCAGATGGTGGTGCTCCATTAACATTATTATTATTTCTATTGTTGTTATTTTATTTTATTAAGCAACTGGAAGGTAGGGAGATAACCTTACCTTTCTGATCTACAGTGACCTTCCACAAAGAATTGTTACCTGTAGACATAAATTGGTTACAATAGAAAATCAATTAAATGCAGCGTGTCAAGCTTGTGGGCTGCACCAGCAATTGAAGAAGGGAGAAGGCAGATTTCGCCTCTGCTGGAGTAATCTCACGATGTCCCTAGGCCTTGGTACAAATATAAGGAGATAAAACCGAGATGAGCCACAAGAGGGAAAAGCTAGAGCAATTAAACTGTTTAATAAATGGCTTGGGATCAGCAAAATCTAGAGTGCTAGAGTTAAAGAGACTAAAAGCAGTAATCACATGGACACTTGGGGCCTGTAAATCTTTTCCAGTGAATTGAATTTATGTTAAAATATTCACTTTTCAGGAGAGTCAAAATGTAAATTGGGATATTAGGACTTCGTAACTGGCAGCAATGCCTCAAAATTAAGATTCTTGAAAGAGCTTCAAAATGTTGGTTTCAGGCAGGGAAGAAATGTATACTAATGTCTACAACAGAGAAATAGAGGGGAACTAAAATTTACTGGATAGATACTACACACCAGGCAATACAGTAAGGGCTTTACACCTACTCTTTCAAAGCTCAGCATGTTTTGAGCAGTCGGTGGTGAGTTACAATAATAGTTTATAGAATCTATCTGGAGATAGATTTTGATTATTTGTAAAGCTTTCTCAGTTCTTATAACCAGGGTTAAGATGCTGCTTCCCTTATGCTTTATCATTACCTTTTCTATTAAGATATATAATGCCATCAATAACTTTGCAATGTTTAACTATTTTCCTTCATCAATACTCTGTTGTTCATTATTTTGATTGTGTTTATTTTTCATTCACTTCCAGGGCTGTATTTCTGCAGTTTTGATTTTCATTTGCTTCAGCCTACTAAGAAGTTTCAAATATAACTCCATACTGAACAAGGGGTTTTATGCCCTCGCCTATGACCTGAAATAGTTTAAATATGATGTTCGAGGCAACAGTACATAATACTGGAGGAAAACGCAAAGGAAGGTTATTGCTATTGTCATTTGCCTAGAATTTAAGTGATTGATTTTAAAAAATTAGACATAAACTAAGATAGTCTGAGAAGAGGACTTCTGAATAATTTCATTCATTTGCCATTTGATAAGAGATTCCTGGGCTAGAAGGTTGATTTCCCAAAAAGACAGATAAGAGACTGATAATGTGACAAGAATCTGGAGACAGAGCTGGTGCTTACAGAGACCTGCCACTCCTGTGTTCGCTTACAGTGTCTCCCAACAAAAGGATTTCTGTGGCAAAGAGAAAACTAGTCTAAAGTTTAGAAAAGTCTCCAGGAAAGACAGTTTCTGGGATAACATTGTCAACAACAGGACTTCCTGAGGACTATTTATTATTGTTTTGTAGGGGGCACTTCCTCACTCACTAAAGTGGATTATCAGAGCATACTACCACCCAACCCATATTTTAGGAGTTTGGATTTGGCTGCTGATTAGAATTGAATTTCAGGCTATCTCCTCCTACTGAATCTCAATTGTCTGTGATGATGGCAACAGTGATGGGGAATCTAAGCACTGGTTTGATGGTGGAGATATTGAATAAATAGATGGGAGCAGAGTTCCAAAGATAGAATTTAAGCCCTGTTGTACCACCACCACCACACACACACACACACACACACACACACACACACCCCTCAAGTAAAATGAGAGATCTGTCTTAGCTAACATGTGTGCCGTTTTATACAATGACTCCTTCTAAAAGAAGCCAGGGAAACTCAAATCACTTCTGTCTATGGATCATCTCAGGAAATGTAGTAGCCTAGAAACCAGAGACCTCTGTATATTCTTTGGAAGAACAAGGAGGAACTAATTAAGAGAGAATTAAAAAATAGTAACTATCCCCCAACGTCTGAGATGGGAAAAGGAAAAAGACACATGGGTAGCCCAAATCAACCTGCCTGAGTAAGTATTTGATTTTAGTAAGGCATTTGACAAAGCCTGTCCAACTGTACCTGAAAGATGAAACAGTGTGGGTTGGGTGATGGAGCAGATATATGTACTCAAATCATGGTAGTTATTTAACCCAGAGAAAGGCCAGCTGTGGCGTGCTACAACGTTCTGTCTTAAGTCCTATTCTGGTCAAATATTTTTATTAATTACTTGAATAAATTAGAGTACTTGGACAACTTATTCATACAACTGCTTAGAGTAAGTACTATTATTATTAATTTATGACTTCCATTTCACAAAAGGCGAGACTGAGGCTCAGTGAAGTTAAATAACTCCTTCATAGTAGCATGCCAGACTTAAGATGCAAACCTCAGACCTGGCTCTCCAATGTTCCTGATACCTGTCAAATTTAGAGAATATATAACTCTTGCAGAGGCAGCTGCTATTTAGTATTGGATCACGATTCAAAAGACACCTTGCTAGAAGCCAATGAACAGCAGGCCAAAACAACGCTTATTTCCATCAAATTTCATCTGACTTAAATTCTTACACTTTGGGCTACAACTTAAAAAAGGCTGTGACTTAGTGGAAATTGGCACTTTTAAGTACAATATGAATTAATAGTATAATTTCGCTGTCCCCCAAAGATAATGCTAGTACCAATTGAAAGCTCAGGGATGCTACCGTTGACGCATCAGCAAGAGTTCTTGAGCAGCTTCACCTGTCCATCAGTACACTGAGTTCCCACAACAGTAGTGGGATTCCTCTGCCTCCCTGAAGATATGAGAGCTGTAGGAGGGATTCCCATGTTGGAGGTTAGAACAGCTGACCTCCAGTGTCCCATCTAATTCCAAGATTCTCCAATAATGAGTTTGGAACAGCTGTGGACAGACTATACTTGGAATTATGGTTAGATACTATTGCTGCAGGAATGGATAGACAAATTTGGTTTTTTAAAAATTGATTTTATTACGTGGAAGTTGACAGAATTATCCTCTTTATAATGGAAGATACATTATGCTTATGCATATGCATATACATTATGCATATGATTATGCTTGTGCTTCCTTCTTTAATGGATTTACCTATTCAAAAGCTTAATAAAAAGTATAAGACTCTAAAACATTTAAATCTTTCATTTCTCAGTTTTATCAAATAAACATTCCTGGAATTTGTGCATATTTTTTCATCCCATGTTTTTGTTGTTTCTTCTGTATAGACAAACACCAGACTTTTAAAAACATAATTTATTTTTGTTCAGTTTGAGGCACTAGTTATTTTAGTAATGCTTACTTAGCCACTAGTGCTATTCACCTAATATTTCTGTCTTCCAGGCATCCATAATGCGGTGGCACTTCTTGGCTCTCGGATGGCTGGATATGGCCATGTGGTTAGTTCTAGCCAATGAATTGTGAGGGGAGGTGATCTGTGTCACTTCTGAGCCAAGCATTCATTTGATTGCCAGCATAAGACCCTCCAAATTTCTTTCCTTTTTTTTTTTTGTTTTGTTTTTTGAGATGGGGTCTCACCATGTGGCCTAGGCTGGTGTGCAGCAACTATTCACAGGTTATGATCATCACACACTGCAGCCTCAAACTCCTGGGCTCAAGCAATCCTCCTACCTTAGCCTCCCAAGTAGCCAGGACTACAGGTGTGCACCACCACATCTGACTCAAATTTCTTTTTACTTTTCCCTCGGTTCCAGTGACCAGGAGTGTTTAAGATGATCCCAGAATGAGGAGATGTAGAATAGAGTTCCCGGATGACATATGATGAAGGTGTGGTGGAAGAGAGAAGTAAAACTTTATTGTTTTAAGCCACTAATATTTTGAGGTTATTTGTTACTATAGTGTAACTAGTCTATCCTGACTGCTACCAGGACACATAAAACACACACCTGCACTATCCAACGTGGGAGCTACTAGGAACATGTGACCATTTATATTTACATTTGAATTAATTATTAAATTAAATTTAAAAATCAGTTTCTCAGTCAATTTCAATAGCTCTGAGGCTGGTGGCTGCCATATTGCATGATGCAGCTACAGAACATTTCTATTATTGCAGAAAGTTCTATTGAACGGTGCTGACATAGAGTGTCAGGATTTATGTGAAAGTTGATAGTGATGTCTTCTAACATTTCTTGATATTTTAAGTGTGCATTTAATACCACCTTGAAGTTAGTCTCGAAAGGTTTTGCCTTTTAAAAATAAAATCTCTGAGAGCCTCCAGTGGATGTTGGAAGAAAATAAATCACTCTGAAAAGTTACACTTCTTAGAACCAAATAACTCAGAAGGTCTTTTCCTGAAGGTTACATTGACAGAGAAGATGAACACCTTTTGTTTAGTTTTGACACTTTTCATTAATAAATTCCGAGGGCAGTTTTATTTTGGTCCATCCTCCCTGATTTTCTGCATGTTTTCTACTTCTAACTCTTCTCTATCCCTAAGTGGGTTGATGTGCACCTGATATAAGATCTCATGTGCTCAGTAATGAAATCATCCAAGTTTATTATCATCCTTGTACACAATTGTTTCTATTGTAAGAACTATTAATATCATTGGATATTACAAGAAAATCTTGTAAGTAGACCAAAATGGAACTAAGATATAAAATAATCCTTCTCATTAATTATTCAACAAACATCCAGGCAATAGAAATACAAAGATTAACAGTTTCCCCAAGGATCATATAGTCTAATGGAGAGTTAGCTTTAAATAAATATAAGATCCAATGACAACATATCAATCTACCCTGTCACAGAGGAGATGATGTAGGCTTTGTCTTGAAGGGAGAGTGTGCCAGGCAGACAATTGAAGGGATAAGAAGATCCCCAATGTAAGGGTGTTATAGAAAGGACAGGAGCTGGGAGAGGTGACATGAACCTGTATTTCCAGCTACTCAGGAGACTGAGGTAGGAGGATCCCTTGAGCCTAGGAGTTTGAGGCTGCCTGGGCAATACAGCAAGACTCCATCTCTAAAAAATAATAATAATAATAAAACTAATAAAAAAGAAAGAACAGGTTGTTTGGGGTTGTAAGGAATTGAAAACCCCAATTCAGTGGCTTAACCCACAAGGGTATTATTTTACATAAGAAGCCTAGAAGTAGGTGGTTCCAAGATTGATTCATTTGATGGGTCGATGACATCACAGGGACGTAGGGTCTTTCTATCTTTCTTCAGTGCATCTTCAGTGTCCTTCATTGCCTTAGTCCTCAGGCTGGTTCCTATCATGGTCACAAGATCCTGCCACAATTCCCAGCACCACATGCAGACATGTCTACATCCAGTTGAAGAAGAGACCATCTCTTCCTGTATACTTCACTTTAAAAGAAAGCACAGGCCAAGAGCAGTGGTTCACACCTGTAATCCCAGCACTTTGGGATGCTGAGGCAGGTGGATCACGGGGTCAGGAGTTCAAGACCAGCCTGGCCAAGATGGTGAAACCCCATCTCTACTAAAACTACAAAAATTAGCTGGCCATGTTGGCAGGTGCCTGTAATCCCAGCTATTCAGGAGGCTGAGGCAGGAGAATTGCTTGAACCTGGGTGGCAGAGGTTGCAGTGAACCGAGATCATGCCACTGCACTCCAGCTTGGGTGACAGAGTGAGACTATCTCAACAACAGCAAAAAAAAAAAAAAGAAAAAAAGAAAGTACAGTTCTCTTTATATCTTACTGATCAGACTGTCACATACCTGCTTCTGAAATGCTAGCAAGGGGAATTCGATGGCTGCTTTAGAATGTTCAGGATTTCCTCCTGATCTGAAGCTAGGACCACCTCTCCTGAGGGGCAAATTCCTAAATAGTCATGACAACCTATCGGTCTGCCCTATCACAGAGGAGATGACTGAGGAAGAAGTGGGTACAGACTGTTGGGCAGACAACCAATAGAATCTGCCACAGCAACTAATTGACCGTGGGGCTGTGTGGTGTTGGGTGGGGGCAGTGGGAGGTGAAGAATGGGCATAAGGTTTCCAATCTGGGGGCCTGGACGGCTTGTTACAACATTCACAGTTGGGTACTTCCTTTGAGAGAGACAGTTATGAGGTCACTTCTAGACATCTTGAGTTTGAGGTACTGGTGTGCATAAGATGATTAGAACTGCCAGCCTGGGAACAGGACATGGAGATGGCTGTGACTGTGTGTCATCTACACACTGATGGTCCTTGAAGTCCCCAGGATGTGACTGCCCAAGAGAACATATCTGAAGAGAGGAAGCACAAGAATTGTACCTTGGGAAAGCTCGTATTTAGAGCATGGAGATGGAAGAATCAACAAAGGAGACAAAGCATTAGTGGTTAGAAATTGGTAGAAAGGGGAGGTGTTGCAAGGAGAGGGGAGGAACTAGAACCATTCTGTGTGACAGAAGTTATCAAGAACGTTCCAAGATTGAGTAGCCTGCAGAGAAAACCGTCAGGAAGGTGCAAAGAAAGGCCGTGGATTTGGGAGGCTACCGGTCCTTGGTAACCTACAAGGGAGCAGCTTCTGTGGCATGGTGGTCATAGAAAAGCATGATAGATTAAAGAGACAGTGACAGGTATGAAAGCAGAATCAGGGAATATCTTTCAGAAATTCTTGCATAAAAGGATAGGAAAGATGGAGGACTCACTACAGCGTGGAAGGACTGATAGGTTTTGTGTTTTGTTGGCATAGGAGAGATTATACATTTTTATGAGCTGAAGAAAAAAGAAAGAAGTTGAAGAATCAGTGGATAATCCAAAAATACCAGGCATGATCCCTTCTTGAGTTCTTGCCTGGCTCGTCCCGCTGCCTAGAATTCCTCTTCCAAATATCCACACATCTTGCCTACTTCAAGCCTTTGTCTAAATGTCCCCAGTTGGTGAAGCCTACCCTGGCCACCCTATTTAATGGGCCACTAATTTGGAAGCCTCCTGCACACCAATCCCCCTTAACCTGCCCTATTTTTCTAAAGCATCTTATCACTTGTTGTTATGCTCCATAATAGATTTACCAATTTATAATATTTATTGTTTCTATCTCCCCCCAGCTGGAATGTAAGCTCCATGAGGATAGGAATCTGTTTTATTTTATTTTATGTACATTTTTTTGAGATGTAGTCTTGCTCTTCTCACCCAGGCTGGAGTGCAATGGCATGATCTCGGCTCACTGCAACCTCTGCCTTCCAGGTTCAAGCAATTCTCCTGCCTCAGCCTCCCAAGTAGCTGGGATTACAGGCATGTGCCACCATGTCCGGCTAATTTTTGTATTTTTAGTAGAGATGGGGTTTCATCATGTTGGCCAGGCTGGTCTCAAACTGCTGACCTCAGGTGATCCACCTGCCTTCGGGTGAGCCACCACCTCCAGCCTAGGAATGTGTTTTATTCACTGGTGTATCTCAAGCACCTTGAACACTCTCTTGCACGTAGCAGAGTCTAAGTAAACGTCTTTTGAATGAATGAATGAACTCTACCATGTTTCACCTGCAACCCGGCACACTTTTTCTCCCTTGCCCTGTACTGTTTTGGCTTTTCTTCATATATGACATACCAATGTATTACATTTATTATGTTTTCTATCTACCACAGTAGCAATCAAGCCCCACAGGAACAATGATTTTGATATGTTCTGTTACTGATATACCCCAAGCACCTAGAATTGTGCATGACACATAGTCGGTGCTTAGGAAACACTTGTGGAATAAATGAATCAGTGAAGATTCAGAGATTGAAGGAAATGAGATTAACAGTCTATGTTTGCCTGGGAGAGGGTAAGAGATGCATGTCCTCTGAGACCGGAGAAGAAAAGTACACAGATAACATATCATCAAACCACTGAGCAGGCGTACAGAATCAGGAGCCAGGGGGTACACAATCAGGCATTTGTTCAAATCTGTCTCTGCCACTTACTAGCTGTGCGATTTGGGGGCAAGTTACCTCCCTTCTCTGCTTTCACTTCCTTCTTTGTAAGATAGGAATAATAGTATCTGACTCAGAGTTGGTGGTGAGGATTAAACGAATTAATACATTTAAAATATTTTAAAGAAGCTGGATACCATGGCTCATGCCTGTAATCCCAGCACTTTGGGAAGCCAAAGTGGGAGGATCACTTGAGGCCAGGAGTTTGAGACTAGCCTGAACAACATAGTGAGACCTCATCTCTATAAGAAATGAAACATTAGCTGAGCATGGTGGCACAGGCCTGTAATCCCAGCTGCTTGGCAGGCTGAGGTGGGAGGGTCACTTGAGCCCAGGAGTTCAGAGGCTGCTGTGAGCTGTGATGGTGCCATTGGACTCTAGCCTATGTGATAGAGCAAGACCCTGTCTCAAAATTAATAAGTAAATTGGGCTGGGCGCAGTGGCTCATGCCTGTAAGCCAGCACTTTGGGAGGTTGAGGTGGGCGGATCACCTGAGGTCGGGAGTTCGAGACCAGCCTGGCCAACATGGTGAAACCTGGTCTCTACTAAAAATACAAAAATTAGCCAGGCGTGGTGGCGCATGCCTGTAATCCCAGCTACTCGGAGGCTGAGGCACGAAAATCGTTTGAACCCAGGAAGTGGAGGTTGCAGTGAGCCGAGATCATGCCATTGCACTCCAGCCTGGGTGACAGAGCAAGACTCCGTCTCAAAAACAATAATAATAAATAATAAAATATTTTAAACAGTGCCTGGTACATAGTAAGCACTATAAAAATTAGGTGGCGGTGGTGATAGCAAAGTGAAAAAAAAAAAAAAAGGAACAGGGGAATTAAATATGCTAATAACCATGGGGCTTAACCTGGAAGGGAAGGCGGGAGGACAATATGGAACCAACTTAGATTTAACGGTGAGTTTGGGTTTGGGGATGAAGTTGGGAGGGAAAGTCGACAACTGATTCTGGTTCTATTTGTGACTGTGGTTACATTTGGTGAGCCTGGCTAGTTAGAGCTGAAGGAACCCTGGGTTTCACTAACCTCCTACTCTAAAGAATAGATTAAAAAATGAAGATCAGAGTTTTAAAATACAGATATTTTTCTCTACAGACAAATTCCAATTCCTGAAAACTTGTATGAATAAAATAATAGAACTGATTTTTTTCCGCTTTGAGATCTTTTTGGTTTTCGTTTTAGTTTTGTAGGTATTTTGTAATTTTTTATGTTTCAATGTTTAGCGAAAGATCTAGAGGATTTGAGGCAGGAAACACAAAAGGCCAGGCTAATCACACAAACAGCGCCCACTACAATGGCTGCAATGGGCCACGCATCTCTGGAAAAGACAGTTCCCCAAAAGAGTGCCTGGGGAAGGCAGATAAAAGACCGAAGTTGGGTCATGTGACAGGTGTCACTTGAGTAACGATACTGGGGCCAGAGATGAAAGCCCACTCCTTCAGGTCACATGACCCAGCTTCATTACGCTCCCAGCAGGGGGTGAGAGAGTCTGGATGCCATTTTTACTTATTTATTTATTTGTGTTTTTCCCCTTATTCTGTGATAATGAGAAAATGTTTAAACTCCCATCTCTGTGTTTAAACATTTCTTCCTGCTGACAGCAGCGGGATACCCCTTGATCAACTGTCAGATTGGAAAGTGCAATTTTTCTGGAAAGTAAACAGCATGTTAGCTGGTTGGAAATAATTTTCTGTTTATTGGTAGCTGTTACTCTAGGAGTGATGGAGCCCTGTGACAGCACTTGTCAAGTGAAGAATAAGAAACAAGTTTGGAAATACCTTTAAGACATAGCTCTGACAATAGGGCCTTACGAGTTTTTGATAGAAATGAACTCTAAAAAAGTTAAATTAAAATGGGCAAAAAAACTTTTCCAGTATTGCCGACTCTTGGAGATCTTTCTGGCAAAACTGACAGAGAATCAAAGGCAAACTCATGGAATGCTGGATGTGGATGGGTCCTCGGCAGGCACAAAACCCAACCCCTGTGTTTTACCACTGGGGGAACCTTGGACTCTTCACATAAATAAGAGGAAAGCTGCTGGGCACGGTGGCTCACACCTGTAATCCCAGCACTTTGGGAGGCCAAGGTGGGCAGATCACGAGGTCAGGAGATCAAGACCATCCTGGCTAACACGGTGAAACCCCATCTCTACTAAAAATACAAAAAATTAGCCGGGTGTGGTGTCGGGTGCCTGTAGTCCCAGCTACTCGGGAGGCTGAGGCAGGAGAATGGCGTGAACCCGGGAGGCGGAGCTGGCAGTGAGAGGAGATCACGCCACTGCCCTCCAGCCTGGGTGACAGAATGAGACTCTGTCTAAAAAAAATAAAATAAAATAAAAAATAAAAATAAAATAAAATAAAAAGAGGAAAGCATAACAACTATCAATATAACAAAAGTTTTATTTTCTTTTATGTATGAAGATGAATGCAAAAAGCTGGTGGAAGCAGTTTAAACATTTTGACCTAAGTAGACTTAACAAGGTTTAATGGCACATATAGATATATACAGTTGACCTTGAACAACACAGGGATTAGCGGTGCCAAACCCCCCACCCCCTACCCCCGCTCCCCATCCTGTGTGCAGTAGAAAATCCACATGGAACTTTTTATTTTATTTTATTTTTGAGGCAGGATCTAGCTCTGTCACCCAGGCTGGAGTGAAGTGGTACAATCAGAGCTCATTGTAGCCTTAACCTGCCGGGCTTAAGCCATCCTCCCACCTCAGCCTCCCAAACAGTTAGGACTACAGGCACTTGCAACTACACCTGGCTAGTTTTTTTTATTTTTTTATTTTTATTTTTTTTTTGAGACAGAGTCTCGCTCTGTTGCCCAGGCTGGAGTGCAGTGGCCGGATCTTGGCTCACTACAAGCTCCACCTCCCAGGTTCATGTCATTCTGCTGCCTCAGCCTCCCGAGTAGCTGGGACTACAGGCGCCCACCACCACGCCCGGCTAATTTTTTGTATTTTTAGTAGAGATGGGGTTTCACCATGTTAGCCAGGATGGTCTCGATCTCCTGACCTCGTGATCTGCCCGCCTCAGCCTCCCAAAGTGTTGGGATTACAGGTGTGAGCCACTGCACTCGGCCAATTTTTTTAATTTTTTGAAGAGACAGAATCTTGCTATGTTGTCCAGGCTGGTCTTGAAGTGAGCCTGGTCTCAAGTGAGCCTCCCACCTTGGTCTCCCAAAGTGCTGGGATTTCAGGCGTCAGCCACCACACCTGGCCCATATATAACATTTGACTCTTCAAGAAAACTTATCTACTAATCATCTACTGTTGACCAGAAGCCTTACCAATAAGATAAATAACCAATTAACACATATTTTATGTATGTATTTTATACTGTATTCTTACAATAAAGTAAGCTAGAGAAAAGAAAATGTTATTAAGAAAATCATAAAGAAGAGAAAATGTATTTGCTGTTCATTAAATGGAAGTGGATCATAATGAAGCTCTTCAACTTTGTGTCTTCATGTTGAAAGGGCTGAGAAGGAAGAGGAAGGGTTGGTCTTACTGTCTCAGGGTGGAAGGGGCAGAAGAAAATCCACTTTATAAGTGGACCTATGCAGTTCAAACCCATGTTGTTCAAGGGTTAATGGTACACTTATATACAATCTTTTCTTTCCCAGTGGCTAAAAGAACACCATTAGTCTTTTGTTAATTAAACATGTCGTAAGAAAAAAAAAGGGGGGGGGGGTGGTTCTCTTTCTCTTTTTTTTTTTTTTTTTTTTTTGAGATAGGGTCTCCTCTGTCACCCAGGCTGGAGTGGAGAGGCACGATAGTGGATTACTGCAGTCTCAACCTCCCTAATAGCTGGGACTACAGGCTCACGCCACCACAGTCAGCTAATTTTTTTTTAAGTAGAGATGGGTTTCACCATGTTGCCCAGGCTGGTCTCTAACTCCTGGGCTCAAGCAATCTGGCTATCTCAGCCTCCCAAAGTAGTGGGATTACAGACATGAGCCACCACACACAGCCAAAGGTTTCTAATATAAGTAATATATATTCTCAAGCTACATATAGGTTCATATCTATCTTCAATTAGGGCAACTTTAAGGTCCTAATTTGTCCCAGAATTCACCTCACTTTTTCCTAATAGTTAGAAAAGTAATTCCAGCTGCTTGATGAGGCGCTTTCACCTAGATGTTTCTAACAAATATGTCAAATTCTGCATGTCCAAACTTCTTCCTACATCAAAAACAAAGCAAAAAAGGTCTTCTCCATTCTCGTTTTGGTTAATAGCATCACCATCCTCCCAATTGCCTGATTCCCCTCTCCCTGCCTTCTAAATACCTTTCAGTCCATTTTCTTCTCTCGCCAGTGCCAGGCTATGTGGTTCTCAAAGTGAGGTCCCTGTACCAGCAACATCAGCATCCCCTGGGAAGCGGTTAGAAATGCAAATTCTCGGGGCTCACCTCAGACCTACTGAATCAGGAACTGGGTGGGGTGGAGCCTGGTAAATCTGCATTCACTAAAGTGAGAACACTGTCCTAGCTGTATTCTGCCGTGTAGTCTCCTAACTGGCCTTCCAGCCACCAGTTTTTCCCTGGAGTATTCCTCATGCCAGTAGTTCTCAACCTTGGCTGCACATTGGAATCATCTTGAAAATACTGATGCCTGGGTCCCGCTCCCGGGAATTCCTGTTTCATTGCTCCGGTCTGCAACATAGGCACAGGACTTTTTTAAGCTCCCCATGTTATTCTAATGTGTAGCCAGGGCTGATAATCACTGCTCCACACTGAAGCCAAGGTTCTCTTGTTAAAAAACAAATCAGATGATGTCACTATCCCCCCTAAAAAAATCTCTATCAGTCATAGGATAAATTCTGCACCAGCTCTTCAGCATGGCCCCAACTGAGTGCTCCGGCTGTGGCTCCATCAGCCTTCAGGCTCACTCGCTTCCTCTACACTCACCCATGTGGAATTTCTCATTATTCCCTGAATGCGGTATTCTGTTCACATCCCTAGCCTTTTGCACTTTCTGTTCCCTCTGCTTAGAATGCCCTCCTCCATCCTCTCTGCCTGGTGAATTCTTATCCTTCAACGCTCAACTGAAAGGTCCTCCAGCCCCAGGGTGAGTTGCTCTCTTCTCTGGGATCCCAGAGCACTCTGTTGCTATGTATATGATAGTATTGTTCCCATTTCATTGCAATTATTAGTTGACACTTCTTTCTTCTTCTTTTTTATTTTATTTTATTTTTGTTTGTTTGTTTTTTTGAGATGGAATTTCACTCTTGTTGCCCAGGCTGGAGTGCAATGGCGTGATCTCAGCTCACTGCAACCTTCGCCTCCCAGGTTCAAGTGATTCTCCTGCCTCAGCCTCCCAAGTAGCTGGGATTACAGGCACCTGCCACCACGCCAGGCTAATTTTGTATTTTTAATAGAGACAGGTTTCTCCATGTTGGTCAGGCTGGTCTCAAACTCCCCACCTCAGGTGATTCGCCCACCTCAGCCTCCCAAAGTGCTGGGATTACAGGCATGAGCCACCATGCCTGGCCTTCTTTATCCTTTTTAAAAACTGACAGCGTTAGGAGATTAGAAGAATGCATAGCTTTTTAAATTTTATCCCCAATGTCTACTGTAAGTTGGATATTGAGAAGATGTTCAATCAATGTTGGTTAAGCGAATGAACTGGAAACACCACCACTTCCTGCCTTCCATTGAGATCAAATCATGGTGCCATTTTGCTTTTCTTTCCGGAATCGGTAAAGATCATATATCTCATATCATACACATATGACTTAATAATCACATACCATAAACATGTGATTGGGAGCCAACCAGATCAAGTCTGTCACTTGCTGGCCTTGGATTTCTAATCTTTAAAATAAGGTCAATAATGCCTATTTTGCAGAGTGAGTGTGAAAATTCATTGTATAACACCCAGCAGCATGCCTGACACAGATTAGGCACTAAATAAATTAAAATATTTATTATAATAATAAGTAAATAAAACTCACTGAAAAGAAAGTTAAACTGAGCAGCACTTCTGTTTATACATCTGTCTCTCTCTTCAGTCTGAGCTGCTGAAAGGCAGAAACTGTCTTATTTATCCGCATGTTCCCTGGGGCGGGAAACACAGTAGGCATTCGTTAATTAATTCAGTCGCTCATTCACCAAGCATTTATTAAGCTAATGAATGAAATGAATAATATTTGGGTTGGAATGATGGCTTGCTGTTTGGGACACAGAGAGACTCACACATTTGTCTATCTCACAAAACAGAATCACAAGCTTGGCCGCTGGAAGGTGTCTCAGAAATCATTTTTAAAGGTTCTCATTTACAGGTGAGAAAAGGGAGGTAACTAACCAGGAAATCCATTTTAATTTCAATATTAAGGATAATATTTCTGGAGTGCGAATGAATGCTGACCAAGTAGGAAACCAAGTTCACATTTGTAAAAGTTCTTGGGTGGGTGATACTTAACTAGGACAGTGCTTGGTTTTTCATGGGGTGAGAAACTGGGCAGTTGAGAAGAATTTTAGCAAAAATAATTGGAGGCACCTTTAACTATTGTCAGTTCCATATTATATAGTTTCTCTGGTGGAAAATAAAGCACCTTCTACCCAACATGCAATTAAATTTATGTTGTTCTGTCCTTTTAAAGGGCAGGTAGAAGGCACAATTTAGGTCATTTGACAGGTGTCATTCCAAGCAACAACAAAGAACAGACAAAAATGTGTTTAGCAGATGTAGTCGTGTAAATAAGCCTCTTTTTAAAAATGAATCGCCACATGTCCCCAAGATTGGAATCACTCCTGGGAACATGGTGTGGAGTCTCCTCGATGCAGAAGAAAGAGGAATGAATGAATGAATGATCCAGACCAGCCAGAGACTAAACTGCAAGCAATGTTAGGTTCCCCTGTGACCATTCAGACTTGATGTGACTCTGTGAGAAAGCACTGTTGCGGGCCGGGGATTGGCAGGCAGCCCCGGCTTCCAGCCCCAGATAACAAGCTGCTCTCCAAGAACACGTGCTAGGAAAAGTGCTTGATCAGAGTGTCAGCTTGTGGACTGAGTAGGAACACTAAGTGGTTTTGTCTGTCACCTCCTCCACCCCAGCTGGAATTTGGCCATAATCTGATGGAAACACTTTGCCCACTTTCAGGAGAATTTTCCACTATCACTAAGGCTGCTTTTTCATACTTCGGCTATCACCAAAGGCTTTCAGAACACTTGTACTACTATTGCCCAGGGGAGCTTATGTGTCTCAAGGGTAGGGGGTAGGGGACCAAAACCATTCTGAGCATGGAACGCTCAGTTGATTGAGGTTTCATGCATGTGAATTTCAGTCCCTGTTTCCTGAGGACTGGACTGTACTAAATGCTATCCTGGAATCATGTCTTCATTAGTCCCCTGGGCCACATGACAGGTGAGTGAGTAAGCTGGGCTTCAAACTCAAATCCAACCCCTGAGGTTTCATACTTGAAACCTCTACTCATGATGTCTTCATGTCACTGTGAAGAGGACTGACAGGGCTTCAGAAGCTGCTGTGTGGGAGAGGGTTAAAAGTGTCAGAGTGCCTGGGTTCAGATCCTGACTCCACAGCTTTGTATGAATGCCTTTGCGCAGGTTACTTAACTTCATGAAGCCTCGGCTTCCTCATCTGTAAGAACTGGTCCAGCAACAGTACCTGCCTGTAAGGGGGCTATCATGAGGCTTGAAAGGGTTTGACTCACGACAACTGTATAATAAATGATAGTTACTAGTATTGTCATACATGTCACAAATACAATCAACATTATGGATTTACTCCCATCTAGGTATGAATAGTCATGTGTTTGTATGTACACAATGTGACAATGAAGAAACACAATAGCCAAAATTTATCAGGCACTTAGTACATGTCAGGTAGTAAAATAGGGGTTCTGCATATATAACCTCATGCTTTTCATATATATGACCTGATTTATTCCTCATAGCCATCTGTGAAGTAGTTATTATTATTATTATAATATATTTTTGAGATAGAGTCTTGCTCTGTCACCCAGGCTGCAGTGCAGTGGTACAATCTTGGCACACAACAACCTCCGCCTCTTGGGTTCAAGTGATTCTCATGCCTCAGCCTCCCTAGTAGCTGGGACTACAGGCGTGTGCCACCACACCCGGCTAATTTTTTGGTAGTTTTTAGTAGAGACAGGGTTTCACCATGTTGGCCAGGCTGGTCTTGAACTCCTGACCTCAGGTGATCTGCCCGCCTCAGCCTCCCAAAGTGTTGGGATTACAGGCGTGAGCCACCATGCCCAGCTAGTAGTTAATATTATAATCCTCCCTTTCAGATGAAGAAAATTAAGCTTGCCAGGCACAGTAGCTCACGCCTGTAATCCCAGCACTTTGGGAGGCTGAGGCGGATCACTTAAGGTCAGCAGTTCAAGACCATCCCAGCCAACATGGTGAAACTCCATCTCTACTAAAAATACAAAAATTAGCTGGGCATGGTGGCATGCACTTGTAGTCCTAGCTACTCAGGAGGCTGATGCAGAAGAATCGCTTGAACCCCAGGAGGTGGAGGTTGCAGTGAACTGTGACAGTGCCATTGCACTCCAGCCTGGGTGACAGAGTGAGATTCCATCTCAAAAAAAAAAAAAAAAAAAAAAAAAAAGGAGAGAAAAAGAAAAGAAAAGGAAGCTTACACAAGTTAAGTGACCTGCTTGGAGTCACACAGTTGATATTATATGTGGTGATGCCGAACTTAGATTCCAGAACTGCCTTGAGAGCCTATGCTTCTAATCACTAGTCTACAGTGCCTCTCTGAGGCAATAGACTTAAAAAAGTAGATTCCAAAAATTGCTACTTTCAAATGTGTTATCTTTTAAAGAAATCTCTTTGAAAAGTGCCAGCTTACCCTATCAATACTGCCATTGTTCAGACTCTTTGGCCTTCAGAACCATACACAATCCTCATGAGAAAATGAGTCTCAATTTTATCATCCTCATCTTTTAATCTAAAATGGTATTACTTAACTTGATCATGCACCTTATTCCCCAGACTTTGATCTAAATGAATTTTAGCTGTTAAAAATCAAATCCACCTTTAAAGGATAAATATTTGTCCTCATCAAGATACTCCATTCACTTCAGTGTCGAAAAAGAAACGATCCACAGTGTTTTTAACAGCATCTTTGGAATAAGTAATTCATCTTCCAGGGAGATTGCTTTGAAGGAGAGCCTCATGTGGGATGCATAAGCTCTGGTATGTTTATTTAAAACATACCTTAAATTTCCTTACACATATTCACAAGTAACTTGCCTGGAAGCCCCAGACACTCAGCTCTACTAAGGCAGGAGAAATTGTTGAAGTCATCAATTCCTTTTGAATTGTGTGTTCCTAGACTTTTAAACTTTTATTCAGTGAATTGTAAACATGAGTAAAAGGTTTTGTTGCGGAAAAGGATCCTGCCTAAACAGAGACGCTCACACACATGCACCTCAACCCACCTCTCCATTCTGCAGTGTGAAGCCTTAAGCCATTGCTGGCTTAGGGCTAGAGAGAGCACTTGGGCTCTGAAGAGACAAATCAGAATAGGCAGCTTTTTTGATAGGAAGTCAGCAACTTCCATTCTTGCAACTATCCTGAGCTTAACTTAAATGCCTTCCAGTTGCTAAAAACTTGTAACTGCATCTGAGCCCAGACGGTCTTTTAACAAAAGTCGTCCATTTTTATGTGACCTGCCATTTGGTAATCAATACACACAAGATCACCCTTCCATAACCTTTTTCAGTCCCCAACACTTGATGAGTCGGGGTAGCTAACCCAGCCCAAAGACACTGTAGCTGGGCTTCGTCATTACAGTAGACCCTACTTAAACCCCTTCTTGCTGATTTACTTACAGCACAGCTCTTCTACTTTTTGCAGTAACATGACTTTGGTTTAAGCTCTTGTCACTTTCAGTTTTGCCTAGGCTGCCTCCCACTTCCTCCCAAAGCACCCCCCACCCCCATCATGCTGTGCTCTCCAGATGTTCACAATCCTGAAATATCCCATATGACAAAATATATACATGCTGTAATTATCCAAGTAAGTCCATCTTTGCTTACTTTGGTCTGGTTCCCATTTGTCTTATCGGTTAAATAGCAAAACTTTGATTAGTGTGGTAGGCAGAACACTGCCCCCCAACCAAAGATGCCCACATCCTTAATCCCAGGAACCTATACCCATGCTATGTTACATGGCAAGGGGGAATTAAAGTTGCAAATGGAATTTAGGTAACTAATTAGCTGACCTGAGAATAGGGAACATATCCTGGATTATCTAGGTGGGCCCAATGTTATCACAGGGTCCTGAAAGTGTATAAACCAAAAAGTATCTGAGACAAGCCTCAATCAATTTAGAAAGTTTATTTTGCCAGCCGGGCACGTTGGCTCACTCCTGTAATCCCAGCAGTTTGGGAGGCTGAGGAAGGGGGATCACAAGGTCAAGAGATCAAGACCATCTTGGCCAACATGGTGAAACCCCGTTTCTACTAAAAATACAAAAATTAGCTGGGCGTGGTGGCGCATGCCTGTAGTCCCAGCTACTCGGGAGGCTGAGGCAGGAGAATGGCTTGAATCTGGGAGGTGGAGGTTGCAGTGAGCCAAGATTGTACCACTGCACTCCAGTCTGTGCCACTGCACTCCAGCCTGGTGACAGAGCAAAGCTCCGTCTCAAAAAAAAAAAAAAAAAAAAGAAAGTTTATTTTGCCAAGGTTAAGGATGCACCTGTGACAAAGCTTCAGGAGGTCCTGACGACGTGTGCCCAAGGTGGTCGGAGTACAGCTTGCTTTTATACATTTTAAGGAGACATAATACATCAATCAATACATGTGAGATCTATATGGGCTCCATCTGGAAGGGCGGGACAACACAAAGGTGGGGAGCGCTTCCCGGTCACAGGTAAATTTAAACATATTCTGATTGGCAATTGGTTGAAAGAGCTGTTATCTGTAGAAAAGAATGTCTGAGTTACCATGGGGGTTGCGGAGACCTAGGTTTTATCATGCAGATAAAGCCTCCAAGTAGCAGGCTTTAGAGAGAAAAGTAAATTTCTTATCAGACTTAAGGTCTGTGTTGATGTTAATGCTGGAGGGGTCTAATGAGGCATGTCCAACTCCTACTTCCCTTCATGGCCTGAACTAGTCCTTCAGGTTAGATTTTTAGGGTACCCTGGCTGAGAAGGGGGTCCATTCACATGGTTGTGGGCAGGGCCTTTGAATTTTATGTTTGGTTTACAAGAGTAAGAGGGAGGCGGAAGAGAAAGTCAGAGTGATGTGATGGAGAACTGGTCCTGCTGTTGCTGGCTTGGAAGATGGAAGAAGGCCATCAGTCAAGGAACGCAGACAGCCTCAAAAAGCTGGAAGGGGCCAGGAAACAGACTCCCTGCTACAACTTTCAAAATGGAGCACAGCCCTGCCGAAATCTTGATTTTAGCCCAGTGAGTACCATTTTAGATTTATGAACTAGAGAATTATAAGAAATTTGTGCTGTTTTAAGCCACTGAATTTATGATAACATGTTATTGCAACAATAGGAATCCAATTCAATCAGCTGAAGCCTAAATAACCAGAAGACACAATCACTTCACATTTTTGGCATATCACTTTTGAGAGAAATATTCAAATCTCAAGAGAAACTTAAATCAACCGTTTACTTTTAAGCAAGACCCTAGATTGAATTCCCTTGAAATAGACCCTGACAGGATTGGGGGCCACAGGTTTATTGGGGAGCTCTCTTTGGTGCAAAAAGCTGGATCTGGCTGAGACACTGGCCTGCAATGCAACTGCATCTGAGGCCTTAGGCAATCCTACAGGCAACTCTGGAACTGGGATGGCCCTTCAAAATAGCCCCAGACTGAGGCAAAGGGGCTGAAGCTCTGTATCCACATCATCTGGTTTGAGCGAAAGAATAGCCTTGGGTGAGGCGGTTCCTGGTGGCTCAGAGCAATGCTCAGGCAATAAGATACTGTGAGCCACCCACCTTTGATATTTCTACCTACCGCTGCTGGGGGATGGATGGGTTGGCGCTGAGGAGAGGATCTGGGCAGGCACTAGGATATTCCCTACAAGCAATCTATATTTCTATGGGCATGTCCTGAGATCAATACCTATTCCATCTTGTCTTGCTATGACACAAGAAGAGCTATTATTAATTTAGTGCTTCCTACATAACAGATACTATTTGAAGGATTTTACACTCACCGTCTCTAGTCCTAGCCTCTTCGTAACCTAGCAAAGTAACTATAATTAGTTCCACTCTACAGATGAGGACACTAAGGCTCAGAAGTTTAGACTGGCAGAGTGCTTTGTCCCAGGCCACCCAGCTAGTGAAGTGGCACAGCCAGGTTTTGACATCAAAGCCGGCCCATTTCATCCCCAGTCTTCCGCAGAGCACATGGAGCACACCCCTAGGAAGAGAGTCAGCATTCAAAGACATCAACCTGACACCACAAAAATTCTTGGTCCTCAAAGATAAGATTGTATTTGGTAAACTCTGATTCCTAAATAGGAAACAGAGCCTGAGAAAGATTGATAAGATATTAAACAAGGCTGAAAATGAAAAAAAACTTCTGGTGGCCCAGAAGGGTTGAGTTGATCAAAGTTTGTACTACATACTGTAAATCAAAGTTAATTACATTTTTATTCCACGTTGCACATGGTGAATTTTATCATAATTTTTACTTGTGCCTCGGTGTTCTCTTTCCGAGTGGAAGCTCCTGGGGGAAAAGGGCCAAGAGGTTCTAAGTTTCCTTGTATGGCCCCTAGCACCACATCAACACAGGACAGCACATCATAAATACCATTTGATGATTTTCATCCTGCGCATTCACAGCCCCAGACCCCGTGTAAAAGCCTACAAAGCAATATCATTCACTGAAGCGCTACTCTCCTTGCGGGTTGGGTCCAGACAATATGGTGCTCTGGAAAACACTGTAAAAGCTCCCTCTTTAATAAGGATCCTGGTGTCCTGTGATGGATGCTATAAAACCTCAGACCGGCTGGTGTGTTCATAGCCATGTAAGCCCATTAACAGTGTCTGGTCCTGTGGTAACATACTTCATATTCACAGTGCAAAGACAAAGCATTTATTATAAATAATGCTAGGTGACCCTGGAGTAAACACAGCTGTGCCCTCATGGTGTCTTGTCAGTGGTGCTCCCTCAGTAGATTAAAGAAATCCATGTTTTATGGAGCCATCACTTATTCTGTGTATACACAGAGGACTGGTTTGCTATCAACCTGCAGCTCACTGTGTACAAGGTTTCAGGCCCAGGAATTGCATGAAGCTGAGATGCTTCACTAAAATGCTTATTCTTGCACGTTCTAATATTTGCAAAAGGGGATGAGAGTTGGTTTCTATTTGTTCTTAAATGATTTACATGACATTTGGGGCTCTATACAACTTGTGGCTGCCTTTCAGATTTCTTACAGTCTCCTCTCTGCGCTCTGAGCACCCTCCCCTGAAGCTGAGGCTAGGGGAATGAGCATGACTGTCATCCACTAGCTGTGGGACTTGGGGCTATTCCTTTAACTCTTTGAGTCTTAGTTTTCTCTCCGTTCTTTTTTTGATTTTTTGTTTGTTTGTTTGTTTGTTTGAGACGTAGTCTCGCTCTGTCACCCAAGCTGGAGTGCGATGGCACAATCTCAGCTCACTGCAACCTCCAGCTCCCAGGTTTAAGCAATTCTCCTGCCTCAGCCTCTCAAGTAGCTGGAATTACAGGCACACACCATTACACCAGGCTAATTTTTATATTTTTAGTAGAGACTGGGTTCCGCCATGATAGCCAGGCTGGTCTTGAACTCCTAACCTCAAGTGATCCACCTGCCTTGGCTTCCCAAAGTACTGGGATTACAGGTGTCAGCCACCACAGCCGGCCACTCACTCTCAGCACCTCCTCGGCCTCCGAGCCCACTCTGGCAGCACTTGAGGAGTCCTTCAGCCCGCCACGGCACTGTGGGAGCCCCTCTCTGGGCTGGCTGAGGCCGGAGCCACCTCCCTCTGCTTGCGGGGAGGTGTGGAGGGAGAGGCGCGGGTGGGAACTGGGGCTGCGCTTGCGGGCCAGTGTGAGTTCTAGCAGGCACCGGCGTGGGTCGGTAGCCCGCACATGGAGCGACCAGCCAGCGCCACCGGCCCAGGGCAGTAAGGGGCTTAGCACCCAGGCCATCAGCTGAGGACGTTGCGCCAGGTCCCCCAGCAGTGCTGGCCTGCTGGCCCCCTGGCCCCGCACTCAAATTCTCCCCGGGCCTTATCTGCCTCCCCGCGCGGGGCAGGGCTCCAGACCTGCAGCCCGCCATATCTGAGTTCCTCCCCCTGCCGTGGGCTCCTGCGTGGCCTGAGCCTCCCCGACGGGCCCCGCCCCCTGCTCCATGGCACCGGTCCCGTGGACAGCCCAAGGGCTGAGGAGTGCACACGTGGCTCAGGACTGGAGGGCAGCTTGGCCTGCAGCCCCAGTGCAGGACCCACTGAGTGAAGCCAGCTGGGCTCCTGAACTGGATGGGGACTTGGAGAACTTTTATATCTAGCCGGATGATCGTGTGTGCACCAATCAGCACTCTGTATCTAGCTAACCTAGTGGGGATTTGGAAAACTTTTCCATCTAGCACTCTGTGCCTAGGAGGATTGTATGTGCATCAATCAGTACTCCGTGTCTAGCTCAGGGTTTGTAAATACACCAATCAGCACTCTGTGTCTAGCTCAGAGTTTGTGAATATACCAATTGGTACTCTGTATCTAGCTAATTCTGTAGCTAACTAGCACTCTGTGAGGCTGTGTCTAGTTTAAGGATTGTAAACGCACCAATCAGCACTCTGTCAAAACGGACCAATCAGCTCTCTGTAAAATAGACCAATCAGCTCTCTGTAAAATGGACCAATCAGCAGGATATGGGTGGGGCCAGATAAGGGAATGAAAGCAGGTTGCCACGCTAGCCAGCGGCATCCCACTGGAGTCCACTTTGTTCTTTTACTGTTTCCGTTAAATCTTGTTGCTGCTCAGTTTTTGGGTCCGCGTTACTTTTTTGAGCCGTAACATTTGCGCAAAGGTCTACAGCTTCACTCCTGACAGCGAGATCATAAACCCACCAGAAAAAAGCTCCAGACAACCTTTCACGTCTGAAGGAACAAACTCTGGACACACCATCTTTAAGAACTGTAACACTCACTGTGAGGGTCCGTGGCTTTATTCATGAAGTCAGTGAGACCAAGAACCCGCCGATTCCGGACACAGTAGTACAGAGTAAGATCCCTTAAGCTGCTGGAAAAAAAATAGAGTATATATGCATTTTGTGTTTACATAACATTATTATATAGACACATTGATACGATTTTTGTTAAATATGGACATGTAAAATCATGCACAGATTATGTATTATACAGTTGACCCTTGAACAGCAGGTTTGAACTTAAAGGGTCTACTTACACGTGGATTTTTTTTCAACCAACCAGATGGAAAATTATTCACGGGTTGCAAAACCTATCTATAGAGTAAAGGGGCAACTTTTCATAGGCACAGGTTGTGCAGGGCCGACTGGAGGGCTTGAGTATGCATGGATTTGGATATACGGGAGGCGGAGTGGGGGTCCTGGGACCAGATGACTCTATATGCACATGTAGGTGTGTGTATATGTATATAAAAGGCTTGCATTATTTTAACTGTATACGATTGGTGCAGCAGCATACACATAATTTGTAAGTAAAAACGATACATATATTGGGGTGAGCCACTAGGACCAGTGGACGACATAGCCCAAACTAACACTGCCGTTTGGAGTGGTGAACGAACGCCATATGGTGGTTTTCTCACAAGATTTCCGTCACCTCTCCAACCACTGTCTCTTCATTGGTCAGAATTAGACCTAGAGAGACTGTTCCTTTCATTGTTTTCTCTGCCTTCTACAGACTGAGATACTTGAGAATCTTCCTCAACAATGAAGAGAGAGATGCTGAGGAGGGATTTCTGCCTCAGTGATTAGGGAGGAGACTCTCCTAATTAGGTGGGTGGACCTGTAATCCACACAATGATTAGATTTTTGAAGAAAAACCTATCACTGGAATGAAACCAAATTCTTGAAGGTTCTCTTTATACACAAACTTAGTTGCCTCTCCTCCATTCCGAAAGAAAATATACATTTTTTCTTTAATAAGATATATATACACACGTGTGTGTATATATATGTGTATATATGTGTGTGTATATCTTACTAAAATAATGTTTTATTGTCACAAATTCAGGGACACTAAGTATTTGACTTATGTTTTGGGGGCCCACTGTGTGTCAGACATGTTGCTAGGCCCTGGGAATTCATAAATCTCCATGACATCACCTCTGCCCTTGAGGCACTCACGTGGAGTGAAGGAGATGGGCAAGTCAACAAATATCTTAGTTCATTTTCTGTTGCTTATAGCAGAATACCTGAAACTGGGTAATTTATAAAGATAAGGAATTTGGCCGGGCGCGGTGGCTCACGCCTGTAATCCCAGCACTTTGGGAGGCCGAGGCGGGCGGATCACGAGGTCAGGAGATCGAGACCACGGTGAAACCCCGTCTCTACTAAAAATACAAAAAATTAGCGGGCGCGGTTGTGGGCGCCTGTAGTCCCAGCTACTCGGGAGGCTGAGGCAGGAGAATGGCGTGAACCCGGGAGGCGGAGCTTGCAGTGAGCCGAGATCGCGCCACTGCACTCCAGCCTGGGCGACAGAGCGAGACTCCGTCTCAAAAAAAAAAAAAAAAAAAGATAAGGAATTTATTCTTACCATTACGGAAGCTGAGAAGTCCAAGGTTGAGCAGCTGCATCTGGTGAGGACCTTCTCGCTGGTAAAGGCTCTGCAGAGCATAGAGGTGGTACAGGGTATTACACAGCAAGGGAGGCTGAGGGTGCTAGCTCAGGTCTCTCTTCGTCTTCTTATAAAGCCACCAGTTCCCTCTCATGATAACCCATTAATCTATTAATCCATGAATGGATGAACTCATTCATGGGAGCCAAGCTGTCATGATCCAATCACTTCTTGAAGGCCCCACCCCTCAGTACTGCTACATTGGTGATTAAGTTTCAACATGAGTTTTGGAAGGGACATTCAAACCACAGCAACAAAGAATCACAAAGTGTATGTCAAGCAGTGAATTACATATAGAGTTATGGGCACAAGTAGCCTGCCTGTGAGACCAGACAAGGCTTCCCAGAGGGGCACTCCCTTCCAAAAAAGTGAGTTGAATTTGCCAGGTAAGGAAACACAGAGTGGATAGGAGCAGGGCATTGCAGACAGGGGGATCCTCATTTATGAAGGTTCGGAGGATGGAAGAGACAAGATGACAGCAGGGGTGCATGATTCCACGGGGCAAGAGAATACATGGTGTTAGGGGAAGTGTCGGGATGTGACCTAGTAAGTTAGGTAGGGAAGCTTGTTGAGAGTCGTATATGTTCTGACTTTATCCTATACACAAAGGAGAGGGATGGAAGGCTTATAAGGAGGAGATAGGCATGACCGTGTGGTAGGCTACCCCACTGCGGATTAAACAGATATTTTCCCCTTTTATCATCAGCAACAAAGGTGTCAGAAAAACCATATTGGATTTATGAAGGTAGTTTCCCTGTGTGTGTAACCCAGGGGTTATTGTGTCCTCCCTAAGAAACAAGGGATAAGAGGCAGCATAGAAGCCTCCCTTTGAAAAGGCCCCAATGCCCTGGAACGACTGAAGATAGCTTGCATTGAACAGCTAGAAAGAGGGCAAGGGGCCTATGGAAAGGGGTGCACAGAGGCAGAGGAAACCCTTTGTGTATTGGAAAGGTAGCCCCGCTGCCAAGGGGAAGAGAAGAGGGATCGATCTCAGTGGTCAGAGACTAGTGAAAGAACAAATCTAGGAGACCTACAGGCAAGGAGGAATTGGCTGTGTGTGAGAAGTGAAAGAAGAATTCTTGCAAAAGGCCTCATTCAGGTGTCTGTGGAAGTCACCAGAACTGAAAACATTTTCAGATGAGCTTTCAAGGCCAGCAGCTACTCAGTTTCAGGAACTCCTTCTTATCATCAAGGCCAAGAAACAGAATTGACCTGGGCTGAGCTTGTCCTTTAAGATTATTGCAAGCCATCTGGGTGTGGCGGCTCACGCCTGTAATCCCAGCACTCTGGGAGGCTGAGGTGGGTGGATCACCTGAGGTCAGGAGCTCAAGACCAGCCTGGCCAACATGGCGAAACCCCATCTCTACTAAAAATAGAAAAATTCGCCGGGCTTGGTGGTACACGCCTGTAATCCCAGCTACTCAGGAGGCTGATGCAGGAGAATTGCTCCAACCCAGGAGGCAGAGGTTGCAGTGAGCCAAGATCATGTCACTGCATTCCAGCGTGAGCAACAAAGTGAGACTCCATCTCAAAAAAAAAAGATTATTGCAAGCCACTTCTCAAGACATGTAACAGGGAGAGTGCAGACATTAGTGGCTACAGGATGTGGTATTTGTAGAGGTGAAGATATTGGGGGTCACATTTTTCAGACCTTAAATAATCAGATCAGTGTTTAGTACTGTTAATTACCAAGTCATAGAACACTTTGTGAGATGTTATTCTATTATCACTACTAAGCACACACACCGACACACACACACACACACACACACACACACACACACAAAACTACCTTCAACTTGCCACATTGAGATTTCTCCAAAACTAGAGTCTATTTATGTTATTTAAAAAATTTTTTTAAATAACAACTTTTTAAAAACAGCTTTAAGGTATAATATACATACCACACAAGTCATTCATTTAAAGTGTGCAATTCAATGGCTTTTAGCATATAGGTTGAGTTGTGCAACCAGCACCACGATCCATTTTAGAACATTTTCTTTCAGTTTTTTTGAGAGACAGGGTCTCCCTTTTTTTTTTTTTTTTTTTTTTTTTTTTTTTTTTTTTTTTTTTTTTTTGAGACGGAGTTTCACTCTTGTTGTCCAGGCTGGAGTGCAGTGGCGTGATCTGGGCTAACTGTAACCTCCGCCTCCTGGGTTCAGGCGACTCTCCTGCCTCAGTCTCCCAAGTAGCTGGGATTACAGGCCCGTGTCACCATGCCCAGCTAATTTTTGTATTTTTAGTAGAGATGGGGTTCCCCATGTTGGACAGGCTGGTCTCAAACTCCTGACCTCAGGTGATCCACCTGCCTCGACCCGCCAGAGTGCTAGGATTACAGGCATGAGCCACCGCACCCGACCTCAGGGTCTCCCTTTCTTGTCCAGCTGGTCTCGAACTCCTGGGCTCAAGCTATCTTCCTGCCTCAGCCTCCTGGGTAACTGGGACTACAGGCACACACCATTACACCCAATCTTAGAACATAGTCATCATTCCAAAAGGAAACATCATAGCCCTTAACCATCACCCCTCAAATCTCCATCCTATTCATTTCTAGGCCACCATGAATCTACTTTTTGTCTTTATAGATTTGCCTATTCTGTACATTTTATATAAATGAAATCCTACAATTTGTTGTCACTTGTGTCTGGCCTCTGTCATTTAGCATAATGTTTTCAAGGGTCATCCATGTTGTAGCACCTATCTGTAAGTACTCCATTCCTTTTTATGGCTGAATAATATTCCATTGTAGGATATAACATTTTTATTTATCCATTCATCAGTTGACATTTGGGTTGTTCTACTTTTGCCCGCTGTGAACATTCATGTACAAGGTTTTGTGTGGATATATGATTTATTTCTCTTGGGTGTATACCTAAGTGGGACTGCTGGATCATATGTATACACATGGTTAACATTTTAGGGAACTGCCAGATGTTTTTCCAAAACAGTGCACCATTTTACATTCCCACCTGCAGGGTATGAGAAGAACCTCATTTTAATGTCAAATTCACATTAATTCCTAGGGGAATTCCCCTTTGGATAGACGGGCTGGCTCTTGCCCCTTACTCCTGAGGGAAGAACTGGGACGTGGTCATAGTGCTGGCTTTTGCTTTCAGCCTTGCTTGGAACTTGTTTCAGAATATCTAGGCCATCCCCTTTGTTTCAGGCAGCCTCGACATCTGGGACATTGGAATGCAAGACTTATTTTCCTGTTTCTTACAAGTATTTTAAGGAGAGAAATACTCTGAGATCCTTGAAACAGAATAGCCCAATTTTATGAGGTCTTGGTGGTGGTTGCCAAAACAAAATGAATAGCTGTAATACTTAAAATTGTTGAACGTTAACCCTGGAAGTGATAGTGAAGAGATCGTCTAGTCCAGGCATGGTAAATAAGCAGCAGCTTGCAAGGACGTCTGATGGGTTGTAGGTGCTTGGGAGTATGGAGCTCTATCCAGGCTCAGGAAAAGGACAATGATTGGTTAGCAGTGTCTACCATGGTGGCAGGAGGACATCAGTGGTAGCCCATATGCTACCTATTTGCTCTCTCTGATTGAGGCCACCCGTAGGACTCCCCAGGAAACAGGTGAGGAAGTATCCACGGCTGCACAGCTGGCTAATGACAGAGTTAGAACAAGAATCAGTACAATGTTTTTTCCTCTGCACCATACGACCCTCGGCTCTGAAAAGTGCTTCCTAAAGGGAGCTGCCTGGGGACAGGAATAGGGTAACCCAGTCAGAAGTTCCATTTCTATCCTTCTGTGTTCAGACTGTTCTCATCGGTGCCTATGGGACTTAGTCCATCAGGGTAACTAGTTAATGATTATAAAAGCTTGGTAAAGGCTAACTAATAAAGAGGGGCCGTTCCCACCTGCCGAACCCCTATACCTCCAGCATTCGTGTGGAACGCCCTTTGAAGTCCACAAACCTGATGCATTTGTACACAGGGAGGCGTGAAGGGGATGGGTTTGGACCAAGGAAAAAAGGTGAAGCCCCTTCTGATCTGAAAGGGAATGATCCGGCGTATGAATTCTCCACTTGAACAAAGGGAAAAGGAGTTCCATATTCTGCCCTTAGATCAATCAAACCCCATCTTTCCAGAAGTAGAAAGGACCAACGTCATTCTGGAGGAGGGGAAATGATCTTTCTGCAGGGGAGAAATGAATATTGACTATGAAAGATAGCCATGTTTTGATGGTTACCCCACATTATGAATATATGTAATAACACTGAACGGTACACTTAAAGGTAGTTTAAATGGTAAATTTTATGCCAGGTGCATTTTATCCCAATTAAGAAATTGAGAGAAAATAACAAGTTTTGAAATCCTTAAATCTATTTGAATTTCATTAAGATGTAAAATATGGCCTGAGTTTCTCCTTTTCCATTGGTGAATGAAACTACGTAACATCAAAAAGTTTACATAAAACTCAGAGACCTCTTGTAACAAATTCCTTTTCTCTTTTTAAATGTGATTGTATAAAAATTTTATTATTATTATTATCATGTTGTTGTTGATGATGTTTTGAGAGAGTCTCACTCTGTCGCCCAGGCTGGCATACAGTGACACAATCTTGGCTCACTGCAACCTCTGCCTTCTGGGCTCAAGCGATTCTCCTGCCTCAGCCCCCCCAGCAGCTGGGATTACAGGCACCCACCCCTGCGCCTGGCTAATTTTTGCAGTTTTAGTAGAAACGAGGTTTTGCCATGTTGACCAGGCTGGTCTCGAACTCTTGGCCCCAAGTGATCTGCCTTCTTTAGCCTCTCAAAGTGCTGGGATTACAGGCATGAGCCACCATGCCCAAAACTTTGTTTAAATATAAAAAATGAAGCCAGGTGTGGTGGCTTACGCCTATAATCCCAGCACTTTGGGAGGCTGAGGGGGGCGGATCACCTGAGCTCAGGAGTTTATAACCAGCCTGGCCAACATGGTGAAACTTCATCTCTACTAAAAATACAAAAATTAGCTGGGCATTGTGGCAGTTGCCTATAATCCCAGCTACTCGGGAGGCTGAGGCAGGAGAATCGCTTGAACCCAGGGTTGGAGGTTGCAGTGAGCTGAAATTGTGCCACTTAACTGCAGCCTGGGAGAGAGATCAAAACTCTGTCTCAAAAAAATAAATAAAAATTACAAATGATCTCCCTTTTCCTTCTGTTCCTCTATCTTCTTTTTGTTTTTTCCTTCCCATGATCACTTGAGCACCTACCATATTCCCCGCATTATGCTACAGTTCCCATGAGCAAACCACAGTCCCTGCCCCTGAAGACTCACAATCCAGTAGAGCCTGTGCTATTCCCTATCCAGGGGACAGCCTCAAATTGTACCACAGCCTGGAGTAGGAGGCAGAAACCAATTGCCTCCGGAGGAAAGGGGAAAGGAAAGGTCAGGGATGGCTCCATAAAGACAAGTTACTGGGCAGAGAATTAGGAGAAAAGCATTCCAGGGTTAGCATGCACAGAGGTATGGAAGGTTCCAGAACTGCAAAAAGTTGAAGATCTAAAGTATTAGGTAGATGTGGAGGAGGGACATTGGAGAAGCGTAGTGATCTCTCTTCCCAGACTCCTGGAGGGAGCCTGGCACCAGACCCCTCCTGTGAAGAAGGCTCCTGTTTTTTTCAAAACTAAACCAGGAATGCAGGCCAGGGTATGCGTGTGCGTGTGTACGCATGCATGCATGCGCGCCTGAGACAGAGCTACAGGAATTGGTGATGAATACATTTGTTAAAAATTTGAATTCGTGTCTAACTGTTCCTTTAGATCTCCTGTTGCATAAGATATCGTTTATTTCATTTGACAAGCTCATGACATCAACCTCAAAGGTGAGGACTGCCTCTGTCAGCTAGAGATTTGTTTAAACCTTTTGTGAATGTCATCATTATATTTTTCAGACTGCACCATCTCTTGGATGACAATGAGATGTATAAATTTTCCCTCAACTGTGCCCCATCACTGTCCCCTCTGCCTGTCCTAAACCCACTTCCCTCTCAGTTCAGTGAGTGTCCCCTGGCTCTGGTGAGCAGGACTGGGGAACCCACCAATGAAACAAGTGCCGAGCCTGAGCAGGCTGGAGCAAGGAAATGTCTTTGAGACACTGAATGTTATGAGTGTTCAGCATGGGTTTCTAATGTTATCCATCTCTCTCCTTTCTGTGTGTGTTTGTGTTTTGTTTTGAGATACAAATTGATGTACCATAAAATTTACCATGTAAGAGTATATAATTTAATGGTTTTCAGTATGTTCACAGAGTTGTACAACCATCTTGAAACCAACCATGGTTTCTTTTTGGGGTGATGAAAATATTCTAAATTGATTCTATTTTAGAATGTTTTCATCACCCAAAAAAGAATCACGTATCCATTAGCAGTAACTCCTTAGTCTCCCCAGCTCCCTGACCCCTGACCCTAGGCAGCCACTAATCTACTTTCTGTCTCTATAGTTTTGCCTGTTGTGGACATTTCTTATAAATAGAATGATATGATAATATTTTATGATATATGTTATATATCATATATATTTATGTATCTTCACTATATCATATAGTATATATCATATATGATATATAATGTGGTTATAAAATAATATGATTATATTATATAGGGTTTTGTGGTTGGCTTCTTTCACTTAACATTATTTTCAAGATTCATCTATGTTGCAGCATTGATCAGTATTTCGTTCCTTTTCATGGCTAAATAATATTCCACTGTGTGGCTATACCACATTTTGTTTTTCTGTTTATCGTTTGATGGATATTTGTGTTGTGTTCACTTTCTGGCTATTATGAGTAATGCTGCTATGAACATTTGTGTACGAGTTTTTCTGGGACCTTACGTTTTCATTTATCTTGGTTACAGATGGAGGAGTGGAATTGCTGGCTCGAATGGTAACTCTACGTTTGACATTGTGAAGAACTGCCAAACATTTTGTTTATACTTTAAAAATCTGAATTAAAAGGTAATTTTAAAACTTCAAAATATATGGCTTCCTTCTAACAGTTGTAAAGCAAAAATACAATTTGAAGCCCCCTGCTCCCCTCCACAACCACTGGAATAAAGTTCCTCCTCAGCTAGGGCACTCTAAAATCTAACCTGAAGGACTGGTTCAGGCCATGACCAGAAGTGGGGATTGGACATGCCTCATTAGACCCCTTCAGCATGAATGTCAACAGAGACCTGAAATTTGATAAGAACATTTACTTTTCTCTCTGAAGCCTGCTACTTGGTGGCTTCGCCTGCATGATAAAACCTAGGACTCCATAACCACTTATCATAACCCAGACATTCCTTTCTACTGATAATAACTCTTTCAACCAATTGCCAATCAGAATATGTTTAAATCTACTACAACCGGGAAACCCCCACCTTACATGTATTGACTGATGTATTATGTCTCCCCAAAATGTATCAAAGCAAGCTGTACCCTGACCACCTTGGGCACATGTTGTCAGGACCTCCTGAGTCTGTGTCATGGTGTGTCCTTAACCTTGGCAAAATAAATTTTCTAAATGGATTGAGACCTCTCTCAGATCCTTTTTTGTTTACACAGTTGTACACAGCAGTCTGTGCTCCTCTGTGATTATGTGTGTATTATATGGTCAGGGCATCATAGTTTCATCCCTGCGGCTTGCGGCTGGAGCATCCTGGGCTCTGGCTGGCCTAAGCCTGCAGGGGCCGCCATCCGCCTCCCAGGAGAATCCCAGGTTAGCATCTCAGACTCATGGAGGAAGTTTCCTTCCTGTCTGGCCTAAAATCTTGGCTTTGCTCAATGCTCACATCCCATAGGTCCTGCCCACCCTCTTCCCCTTATGCATTGACCAATGACTACAGGGTCGTGAAGGGTAAAGGCCTGGATAGTTCTGAGGGTGCTGAGTTCCCACAGCAATACAGAGAAGAAAAGACCAAGTGAGACGTTCATCATGACCAGAAGACCTAGGCAATACTATCGTGACGGATCGGGTCTCAGTAGCCCAGACTGGGGAAGGCAGTGGGATGAGGAAGGGTGTCTTTGAGCCAGGCAGCAGGGGTGTGGAGGGGGAGAGCCTGGCCTGCCCAGCAAATTGCCCACCTACTGTGTACCAGCTGCTCTGTGTCCAGCTCCTTATTTACCCCCACCTCTACAGAGCAGGAAGCCAAGAGCTCAGAAACCCTTGCTGAGTGCCCCACAGCAGCAGAAGGTAAACCTGAGCTGCAGACCACATAGGCCAAGTCCCCCGGTCAGCCTCAGACCCCGGCCAGCAGCCCTAGGATCTGGAGCCTGGATACTGGCACAGGAGGAGGGGACTGGCTCCATTTGCTTTTGCCCGGGCATCCATTCCACATCATTCAGTCGCCTTCAAACAGCAGCACCTGGCTCTGCCCAGCAGAGCGGCTGTCACTGCTATTTTAGAGGCAATCATATATTTTTAATAACCAGCAAAATCTCCCTGTGAGAAGGGAGGGAGAGTTGAAATTACAGCCAAGCAATTTGCATTGCGAATCAAGTTATCCTCCCTCCTGCCCTCCAAGAATATGCAGAAATAAATGCCTCCTAATGAACCCTGGGGGGCTAAGGCTTTGATATGAATTCTGCTGTAGGCGTAAAGAGTTCTAGCCAGACTGAGACCCAGCATGAAGTTGAAGCGGGAGGGCCAGGGCCGGTCCCTTCAGCACAAGGGAGAAAGGAAATTGGATTATCTTGCTAGCAGTTGGGGTTTTTCTATCACTTAGAACCACAGATGAGAGCTCCCCTCCTTCAGATGGGGGGAATTAGATTTAGCCCTATTTAACCAGCGGGTTCCTCACCCCACTCCATCCTCTCCATCCTGACTCATAAGTCCTCCAGCCCCATCCAGACTCCCTGGGTCTACCAGGAGCATCAAAGCCTTTGTCTTTTCCAGGACTTAAGAAGACCTATGAAAGATGGATGGATGGATGGATGGATGGATGGAGACAGACAGACAGACAGACGGACAGACAACCTTTCTATCTGAAGTCAGGTAACCTTTCCTTCTGGCTGCCACTGGCAAAACACCAGCTTCTCTGTCCTCCTCCATGGCCTCCAAGGTCTGTGTTTACTCAGTACAGGAAGGTGTGCGTGTTGCAAGCATGCCTTTGTAGGAATGAGCCATATGGGGGCTGGCCTGTCAGCCAAGTGGCTGGGTAGAGTGCGTCTATGGATCTGAGGGTATGTGCATGTGATATTTATGTGGACTTGAGAGCATGTGGTAATAATGGTTCATGGGGACTTGTGAAAGAGGGGGTGGGAAGCCTGTTCACTGCCTGCCTTGGGCAATGCATAGAAATGGGCACGAGCCCAGCGTGGACAAAGGGAATTTGCAGGAGATCTCCAGCTCCCTGTTGCTCTCACCTTTCCTCAGAACTACAGACACATCCTACTGATCAAGATTTCTCCTCCTTCTCTGCTGGTCCTGCTTGAAAGGGGCCTGGAAGCTCAGCAAACCTCTTGGCGTGAAATGAGATCTTGTGTGCAGAGACGGGGTCTCTCAGTGATTGAGCAAGTGGGGTGTCCATCAGACAATTCCATTTCAAAGCCCAGATCCACCAGTTGGGATAAGTAAAACGGGTTCCTCTATCCTTCTACTTCCTCATTTATAAAATGGGGATAGTAAAAAAGAAATCCTATTGGGTTGTGGTAAATACTTATTAATAAATGTGAGTCACTTTTGGAGTGAGTGGATTAGTAACTGCTCAACACTTTAGGATCCCATTATTGCAACTGGCATTGGAGTAAGATGATTTAGCCTTTTGAAGGCTTTCTGAGGGACAGTGGGTGGAGGCCTGTGGGTTAGTGCCATCCCCAAGGGAATCATTGAATCCATGGTACAAGGAAGGTCTCTGCTGATAAGGGTGCTTTCAGTATTTCTTTGTCGGTGATGGCACAGTATACATAAGTTTGAGGAAATTGTCTACATTAAGATGCCCCTGGGAAATAAAAAGAGAGAAAGGGGAAACTATTATGGATTAAAACAAAAAGACACATAAGAGTCATATTAGTCAAATGCAATTGGGAACACTGATTGGATCTTGATTTAAATGAATAAAATATAAAAATATATTTGTGGGACAATCAAGAAAATCTGGACATTGAGTAGATACTATATCATGTTAAAGAATTATTGCTGGCCAGGCATAGTAGCTCACGCCTGTAATTCCAGCAGTTTGGGAAGCCAATGCGGGTGGATCACTTGAGGTCAGGAGTTTGAGACCAGCCTGGCCAACGTGATGAAACTCCATCTCTATAAAAAATTTAAATAAATAAAAAATAAGTAAAAAATTAAAAAGGAAAGAACTATTGTTAATGTTTTTAGATGTGACAGTGGTATTGTGGTTATGTTAAAAGACCAGATGATCTTTATCTCTTAGAAAATATACTGAAATAGCCGGGATTGGTGGCTCCAGGGCTTGGAGGCTCACGCCTGTAATAGCAGCACTTTGGGAGGCCGAGGCAGGCAGATCACGAAGTCAGGAGATCAAGACCATCCTGGCTAACACGGTGAAACCTTGTCTCTACTAAAAATATAAAAAATTAGCTGGGCGTGGTGGCAGGCGCCTGTAGTCCCAGCTACTCGGGAGGCTGAGGAGAATGGCGTGAAGCCGCGAGGCGGAGGTTGTGGTGAGCGAGACTCCGTCTCAAAAAAAAAGAAAAAAAGAAAAGAAAATATACTGAAATAGTCGTGAATAAAAGAATACAATATTTTGGGTTTAATTTAAAAGAATCTAGCTAGTGGGGGTGGTTTGGAAGCAGGGAGAAGCAGATGAAACACAAGATTGGCAAAGGGATGGTTCAAGAGGTTTCATTGTATTGTTTTCTCTAATTTTGTGTATTTGGCCATTTCCATAATTAAAATATTGAAAAGAAAAAAAAAAAAAAGAAGCCCCCTCTGGATCTGCCCCTTGGAGGGTGGCTTCTGCCCTCTTACAATGTCACCAGAGCAGCATGATTCACTTAGGCCCTTGGACCCACAGGGAGGGCCAAGGCTCAGCGGTGCTTTCTAAGCCCTATAAATCAACAAGCACAGCTGAAGCCATTTAGTAGGAAGCTTGTTAATAAGAAAAATATGGTTTAAATGGGTCATTTTATTGGAGAGAGGGAGCAGAAGATGATGGAGAACAGGGCCCCCCTGGCAAGGAGGAGGTTTGTAAGTAGTGCCAAGCTCTCCTTCACAGGCAAGTGTTGGATTGCGTTAACTCTATCATGCCTCAAACCTTTTCCAGGAGGATGGGGAACCCAAGATGGGAGCAACAGGAGGGGGGATGGGCCCAGAGAATGTGCAGAGGAGAGCGCCCCTTGGGTTATCCACCCACCAGAGATGTGTGGGTCCTTCAAGGGGCAGCTGGGAATTTTCAGATTCTAGGAAGACCACAACTGGGCTGGAGCATGGACTCTCATGTGCGACCCAGGGCACAGAACTGAAGGGAGAAAGTCAGCTTGAAGTTTTCAAGAAGGGTAATGAGCCAAAGAGATAAGAAAGACCTCTAGAGAGGAGGGACTTCAAAGGAAAAGAACCTAAAAGGGAGCCTGAGGAATCAATAATGCAGTCAAACCAAGGTAAGGACAACTGTGCTTGAAATGCACTGGAAAGTGTTTTTTATGGTAGTTGCCTTGGAGGATCATGAGACTTAGCTTCCTTAGCCCAAGGGCTAAGAAGGTCCAAGCACCTGAGTTTAGAGCTTGGGTAATGACAGACTAAGGCAATGAAGCTGAACTGATCTGATTTTTCATTGACGAGGACCACTGCATGGGTCACAGGAAGAAGAACACTGAACTTGTAGTCAAAAGACCCAAGTTCCAGTAGGCTTTGCCATTTCCTAATGAGGAAACTGAGCAATCAATCCCTTGAACTTTCATCCTGCGTTTCCCCATTGACTTATAGGATGAATGATACCTGTTTCATAGGCTTCCTGTCAGAGCCATATTTGTGCAATAAAAAGTGCCTAGGATTTGGAGTCAAGGTGCCATGGAGTCTTAGGCATGAACCTAACCATCACCCTGTGATTTCAAGCCATCAGTCAATGCCTCTGAGCCTCTGTTCCTCATCTGAAAAACAAGAGAGGAATACCAGCCTACATGAAGAAGTAGAGAGAAAATGTAAGTAATCAGCTTAGCATAGTACCTGGCACATGGTAAATACCCAACAATTGTAGGAATTAGTATTAGTGATATAAAATATAAGAATAAGGAGTGCTTGCTTCAGCAGCACTTATGCTAAAAACAATTGGAATGGTACAGAGAGGATTCACATGACCCCCGTGTGAGAATGACATGCAAATTCATGAAGCATTTCATTTTTTTTAAAGAAAGAACATTAAATGAGGTTAAATGTGGGAAGTCACTAAGAATGGCACAGAGAAAGTACCGTGGGTGAGGGAAGGAAGTTCAGATAGTCCCAGACTTCTGGTTAAAATGGTGCCTTCCTCAACTTAGCATTTACCATTTGTACTTTTTCTCTTTTCACTTTGAGGACAGGGACTGCCTAGTTTTAACACAGGCACTCCTCTGCTTTGACATGCAATAGACATGGAAGTGTCTAGTAGATCAATAAAGACTATAGATTGACTAAGATCTTTCTCCACAGGAGCAAATGTACAGAAACTACGTTATGGGCATGATCCAAGACTTAGGAGAAGAGAAAGGGGATTAGAAGTTGGGAAAATAAAGGCAGAATATGGTTGATTGTTTTCTTTTACTTTTTTTTTTTTTGAGACAGAGTTTCACTGTGTCACCCACACTAGAGTGCAGTGACACGATCTTGGCTCACTGCAACCTCCACCTCCTGGGCTTAAGAGATTCTCCAGCCTCAGCCTCCCAAGTAGCTGGGACTACAGGTGAGCACCACCATGCCCGTCTAATTTTTTGTATTTTTGCCGAGACAGGGTTTCACTATGTCGCCCAGGCTTGTCTCGAACTCCTGGGCTCAAGTGATCTGCCTGCCTCCGTCTCCCCAAAGTGCTGAGATTACAGGTGTGAGCCACCATGCCCAGCCTGGTTGTTTTTGTTTTTTGTTTTCATCTTGTGTTTAACTGGGTAGCTTCAGAAAAGTTTTTAACATGAACAGTGATTTGTAGATCAAGAATCTTAGTACAGAAGAAAATTTAAAAAAAAAAAAAAGAGGAGAGAGCTTTTTGCATTGTTAATACATGGATCTTTAAATATGGGCATGCAGACAGTCTTCCTTCCCAGGGTTTGTACCTTGTGGTTGCTGAGGAGACAATTATGACATTACCTTTGCTAAATTAAACCTCATCTACTTCACCCACATTTGTTCTCAGTTCCTGCCACACGGAAAACCCCTCCCTCCCCTGGCCCAGCCTGCACCCTGGCTGGCCCCTCCCACAGAGCAGGAGGTGACCCCATCTGGGTCTTGGGATGTTTTCCTTCCCGTCTGCCCCGTTGGTCCCCGTATGGTAGACGCCCGGGGTGTGAATCTGCACACCTACAAAGTTGGCCTTCTGGTTTGGGAGGCCTCAAGAGGAAACCAATGGTCCCTCCATTTCCTGTGGATGAAGGATTATGTGATTGAAACAAATCACCCCTCATTCTTCTTCCCAAGTCACACATGCCCAGTGGCTGAGATTTAAATGAGCATGAGACATCAAATCAAGGCAGGGCTGAGACTCCAGAGTTTAAAGAGACGCGTGTGGACTTCCAGGATGCTTGTTCATCTCCTTCCAGCCCCATCCCCTTCTCCAGTGAAGGGAGGGGGCCAGTACCATCTCCTTGTGCAGAAAGGGTGAATTCTACCACCCCCACCTGCTCTTGTTCCTGTACATTTTCTTCTACTTTCTTCTCTCTTGCAGGCTGATGAAAAGCTCTTTGAGTTTCAAAGGGCTTGTGTCACACAAGCTTGGTCTTGCCGGCTGGTGCCAGGCAGAGAATATACATGGAATTAACATGGCACTGTCTACAGCCATACCACCCTGAACACACCCAATCTCGTCTGAATTAACATGGCACCACAGGCCAGGGTGCCCGGAAGGGCCTGGAGGGAGGGCTTTTGACATGGAGATGAGTGCCACTTGGCTCCTTCTGTAACTAATCACCACTGTTGTTGAAATATTACTATTTCTGTTACAACCACTAATGCCTTAAATGAGTAACAGGCACTTTGGGGTAACATCAAATACAGGATGGTCATTTCTCATTTGGGATCTCCCAAGCCTCCCAGTGAAGAGCCAGGGAACCCCAGTTTGATTGCTGTTGAGTGAGTTGGAGCAGTGCCAGGAACCACTTGACTCCTGTTTAAACCAGCGCTTCCCTGATGATGGTTTTGGAGTATCGAACCTGGAAGGAGATCTATAGGGAAGTGAATGCAAAGGAGTCCTAGAGTCACCCAGCCTGAGTCCTAGTTTCAGCCCTCACTAGCTATGTGTCCTCGGACCATTACTTGCCCTCTCTGAGCTCCTTTTCTCAAAGAAATGAATATACTACTAATATCACTAATACTATTGGGGTTGTCATGAGAGCTCAAGGTAACAGAGACAGGCAGTTAGCACAGTGCTGGCACCCAGCAGGGGCTCCAGAATGCAAGCTGTTATTACGGTTTTGTTGATCTTGGTGTCTGACACCCTTCATAGACTCCCCCACTCCACACACACACCACACACAAACACACCCATGTCCTTAGCAAAATAACTAGCTTATGATTTACACCTCTCTCCACTGGCACTGGGTCCTAGGAAACCCATAACAATGACAATGACCAACACTGTGCATTTCCCTTCCTGTTTTATAAAGCACATTCAACACCCACACTCTGCTATTTAACACAGACCCACCTTGAGGGGTATATTGTGCATCCTTAAATTCTTTTTTACAGAAGAGAAAGTTAAGAGGTTAAGCAAGGTACCTGGAGTCACATAATTCACAAATGGCAAATCTGGGGCCAAAACTTGATACCTTTTTTCCACTCCAAACTGCCTGTTGGCCCAGCATTCCCCAAAAACATCCCCCAAGGGCCTATTTGCTAGGGAATTAACTTACTTATTGGTGAGAATGTAGAGACAGCTGTCAGAGGTTCACCCATTGCAGGTAAAGTATTTGTATTTTGATGGCCGTCTTCTATTTGCTAGGCCTTGATCCAAAGGATTCACTATAATGGGCATTTTCGAGTCTTGTGCAGGAAATTACATTAACCCAGTGGGTGACTGTGTTTTTCCTTCTATGTATAAAATTTGTCATACACATTGAGGCTATGGCCACAGGAAATAAAGGGGAGACATCACAAAATTGTAAAGTGGTCAGCAATCTTTAACTCAGTAGGGTGTAGCCCAGCCACTGGACTATTGCCTCCTAGACTTAACCCCCTTGTCTCACCCAGCTGGACTCAGCCACTGCACTCTGGGCCAAGTGAGGAACCAGTTTAACCTTCTGGGCTGAGCTGAGGGAAGAATGAGCTTTTCAATGACATCCATATCTCCTTTGATCTTAAGAACATCCTATGAGGTTGTGTGCAGTAGGTACAATTTTCCCTTACATCAAGGAGGAGGTTACAAAGGCTTAAATGAGGTGTCCAAGATCCCAGGCCAGCATGCAGTGGTGTCCAGACCAATCTCATCCTTTCCAAGTGGTGCCTCTTCTACCCCTTCCTGCACACTTCCTGGGTAGTAAATGAGAAAACCACAAGTTTATCCTCCCAGGAGGCTGGCCAAGCCTTGTCTCTACAGATGGAACAGTGAATCAGGGAGACTGGTAGAACCCACAGAGACCACCCTGTTCACCACCACATTGCATTTAGCTGCAGACTCTGGAACTCCACTATGATGTGGGTTTGGAGAGGGCCCAGAGACAAACCTCTCCCAAAATGGAGCTAAGTAGGGAGAAGAGGAGGTCAGGGGTTGACCTTTTTATATTCTCTAAGAATGTGAAGGATTAACTGTGGCTGCCATTTTTCCCTAGGACAAGGCAACAGATTATGGGTTTAAATCATAGCAACAAGATTCAGAATAGACATTAGAAGGAGGTTTCTGGTCATAAAGCCCACAAAAAGCTGAAGTAGATTTACAGGAGAGGAGAGGAAGCTACTTCTTTGGAGATTTATAGGAAAAAGGTTAGCTGTTGAGTAAGATAGCAAAACTCATCATGGAGAAGAGGATATTCAAGTCTAGGATTACTAGATTTCTCTTTTGAGTCTTGAGGCTAAAAACTGCCAGATGGATACCATATAAATAGAAGGTGTAACTACACTTACTTTTAATTGAATAATCACTGTTTCTAATTTGGGATTATTTCAACAATGCGTCTTCTTGTATTTTTATTTTGACTCTCTAGGCGAAACTTGAAGTTTCCTGGTAATTTATCATTTTAACCGCAGTTTTCCTGAGGCAGTAAGTTTATATGGGAAAATAGTTCACTCTGAATCTTCAAAATTTTTTTCTATGGTATAATTTGCCATCACACTAAACACACGTGTCATTATCTCATAAGCTCATAATTGCTGACTCCTCTAACCCTGACATCTCCAGAACAGGTAGTTCTCCAAAAGAACACATCATTGCAATGCCAATACAAAATGCAGGCGCCCCTGTATGTCAGGGTGAGAAGTCAACATTGTTTTGAAAAGGAACTGCCACCCAGGGATAGAGGAATCAAGACTGCTGTGCGACTCCAGTCCCTGATGCTTTCTCCTTGGATTGGAAAGTCCTGTCCATAGATGCAGATGAGGGTGCCGACTTGTTCCCAGAAGGCACATGCGCCACAGCCTTTCTGGCAGGTAAGCGGTTGATGCAGATCCAGACACACCCCTGCCCTCTCTCCCTTGTGTTTATGAGATGCCTCCCAGAGGACTGAGCGGAGTCTGGGAGGCTAAATCATCAGCCGGCAGGGCTAAACCTGTGGCTAATTTATTCTGAGCTAGCTAGACAGCATGAAACTAACTGAATCATCCATCGTGACTACATTACAGAATAGGATGGCACTTTCCAACATTCCTCACACCATGGCACACAGAGAAAATAATAATAATACAACATAAGATACCCCAGGACAAACAAATGAAGTTGTTTGCAACTAACCAGGTGACTCCAGCCACTTCAGGCCTTGCCTGGACAGCCAGTGGCTGAAGGGCTAATATTTTGTGCCATTTATTGGGAGGTCTAGTGTAGAGCAAAATGGTTAGGGCAGAGTAGTGCCAGGTGGGAGAGGGCTCTGAAGATAGATGGCTTGGATTTGAGTCCTGGCTCTGTCACTTATGACCTTGGATGAGATCCTTAATCTCTCCTTGCCTCAGTTTCTTCCAGATGTAATGGGCTTAGTAACAGGACCTACTTCAAGGGCCTGTTCTGAGAATTAAGTGAGTTAATCCATGTCAAGTGCTCAGAAGAGTGTCTGGCACAGAACAAACACTGAGTAAATGCTAACTGCTGCTGTTACTGCTATACCGGCTCCAGAGACCCAGGGCTGGCTTCCTAGCAGGGAAGCACAGGCACAAATGGAATAACGCTCCAAATGCAATTAGAAGTCGTAGTCAGATGATTCATTGCTTTCCCCAAATCTGTGCCTCTTCCGTTCTCTTCTCTCACCCCCTTTCTTTCCTCCCTTCCCTAATGTGGCTGTGGATGCCTCAGAAGCAATAGTAAAAGAGGAAAGAGAGTTGACCTGGGAGTGGGAATGCACATCCCAATTCTAGTTCTTTCACTCTCTAGTGGGCTGCTGCTGGGTAAGTCACCTCCCTCTCTGCCCCTCCAGCTCCTCATGGGTTCAGTGGTTGACCAGATGACTGCAAAGGTCTTTTTCTGCTTTGATGTGTCATGGTTGGTACAGAATTGTATGCTATGGAGTGCATGTGTGCCTGTGTGTGTGCACGCGTGTGTGTAAGGGGGGTATAGGGAGGGCTATGTCTGGTGCCTGAAACTGCAGCATGATGTCCAGGATGATTAATACAAAACAAGTTAATGTTTTCTATGCATCAAAATCCTCCAACACATCCCCACCTGCACTCAGAACACACCTTCAATTTGCCAATGTTGCCCTCCAATTGCTGCATTCTAAATTGGAGCCTTTTCTACCTAAAGAATAAATCCATAAGTATGTCTCCTAGGTAACATCTTGTTAACCCCATTACTCAAAGCTCTTGAAAACAATAAAACTGCATTTCTTTATTAAAATACGAATTCAGACATTTCACTTAGGCATCTCACCCAATTAGCCTGAATTAGTAAAGTATGTACACATTTCTGTACACATGAGGACATTGGATAAACATATACGGACTTATATTTATCCGTAGAAAATACATGTTTTAAAAAGCCATTTCCCAGCATCTGCAGTTATTCTTTCCTAATTCGATTTTATATAGAGGTAGTTATAACATGTTCATCCTTCCTGTTATTAAAAATTAATACTTTAGCCCAAATAGTCATGAATAACAGCCAGAGCAACATCTCAATTTCATCCTGATCCTGACAAGAACTACCTCCCACCTTCCCGGTGTGAGAATTTTCTCCCCTTTTCTTTCTCCCCCACCCTCTAGAAAGGATGCTCCTCTGAAGCCATTTCTCACACTCCCCAGAAGCCAGCTGTCCTGCTCTTGCAGAGTCATGCAAAAATGTCCTGGCACAGTGAGGAAAAGGCTCAGGCAGAGCTGGGTAGCCTGAAGGATTTGGTAGAACAAAGCCCCACCAAGCAGGACCCTGCAGTTTCATTTTGTTTTCACTGACATAATGCCCTTCCTCTGTGAAGCCCAGTTCAGGCTTGTGTGAGACAGACTTTCCTGGGGTTTGGATACCTACCACAGGCTCAAGTGACTGCTGGGCTGTCCAATGGCTGGGGCAATGTTTTTGAAGCTTTAGAGAGAGCTCTGACCTGCTTCCTAGGAATGGATGGGCTGACAGCCTGGAGCAGAGCCAGGTCCAACAACTGGGCATCCTCACAGCCTTCATATGTCAGGCTGTGGGGGGGCCAGGGCTGGCAGCAATAGCTGTCATGGGCCTGCATCCTGGAGGAAGAGAGGGAGGGCAAGATGAATGTGGCCAGGACTTTGATTGCCTGCCGCCTTTGACAAATGACAACGGTTAGGAGAAAGAGTTCACCAGGAAAAACAAAATGCAACTCACAGGGCAGCCCTGGAGCCCTTTGAGGAGAAGTACATTTTGTCTCCCCTGGTGGCACAGCCATTGTCTGAGGCAGAGAGAAGCAGGCCCCTGAGTATGGCGTGGCCAAACCAAGTTTTTCCCTATGACTTGGTTCCTGTGGTAGGCTGAATAAAGGCCCCCAAAGATACCCAGGTCCTAATCCCTGGAACGTGTGAATGTTACTCTTGGCAGCAGCAAATCCAAACAGGTCTCAATTCTGTTCTGTTCAGGTTCTCTCAGAGACCTCAAATCTTGCCTTCTCGGAGGAAAAAATTCAACAGAGAGGGCATAAGGGAAAGTAAAAGACAGAGGCAAGTTTTCAAGCAAGAGTGAAAGTTTATTAAAAAGTTTTAGAGTAGGAATGAAATGAAGTAAAGTATACTTGGAAGAGGGCCAAGCAGGCAACTTGAGAGATTCAACTGCACTGTTTGACCTGTGACTTGGGGCTTTATACATTGGCATGTGTATTAGTCTGTTTTCACACTGCTGATAAAGACATATCTAAGACTGGATAATTTATAAAGAAAATGAGGTTTAATGGACTCACAGTTCTGTGTGGCTGGGGAGACCTCACATTCATGGCAGAAGGTGAAAGACACGCCTTACATGGTGGCAGGCAAGACAGAATGAGAGCCAAGTGAAAGGGGAAACCCCTTATAAAACCATCCGCTCTCATGAGACTTATTCACCACCATGAGAATAGTATGGGGGAAACTGCCCCCATGATTCAATTATCTCCCACCAAGTCCCTACCACAACACATGGGAATTATGGGAGCTACAATTCAAGATGAGATTTGGGTGGGGACAAGGCCAAACCATAATAGCATACTTCCAGGGTCTGCACTCCTTCTCCCCTGTTTCTTCCCTTGGGGTGGGCTGTCCGCATGTGCAGTGTCTGGCCAGCACTTGGGAAGGGCTGCATGCACAGTGTGTTTACTGAAGTTGTATGCATGCTCACTTGAGGCATTCTTCCCTTACCAGTCAGGTGTAGAGGAAGGTCATATACCAGTTAAACTCCGCCATTTTGCCTCTTAGTGCACATGCTCGAGCCCACTCGCCCAACTCCTGAGATCTTGCTGCTAATCACCAGCTTCAGGTGTTTTCTTTCAAATGGAAAATTGCCTTTTCTTGGTGCTGGCTGTGACTAATTGTTATTTTAGAGAGACAGTTTAACAACTGCCTGACCTAATGGTTACCTGACATTCCTGGTTGGGGTGGGGGCCCTATCCTTTCCTGCTCATGCCTGCCTAACTACCTACTGTAACATTATCTCATCTTGCAAAAGGTACTTGATAGAGATGATTAAGATTATCCTGAACTTGTCTGAGTGGGCCTTGTATGTAATCACAAGTGTCCTTATAAGAGGAAAACAAAGGGAGATGTGGCTATAGAAGTGATGGCTATAGGAGGCCTGAAGCAGAGCTTGGAGTCATGGGCTTTAAAAATGGAGGAAGAGGCCACAAGCCAAGGAATACAGGCAACCACTGGAAACTGAAAAAGGCAAGGAAAATGGCTTCTCCCCTAACACCTCCAGAAGGAACCAGCTCTGCTGACACCTTGACTTTAGCACACTGAAACTAATTTCAGACTTCCTGTCTCCAGAAGTGTGACAGTATAAGTTTGTATTGCTGCAAGTCACTAAATTTGTGGTCATTTGTTATAGCAGTCACAGAAAATTCAGATGGTTTCCAAGTGCAGGAGATGCCCTAGTTGCAGGGCTGCCCTTTATGGCAGAGAAACTCCTGAGAGACAAAAGGGAGCACCAGTGCACCTCGGGGCAGTTATTCCCACAGATTATGCATCTCCAGCCAATGCTAGGAGTGGCAAGGGCCAGGATGAGGGAAAGGAATAGACATTTATTGAGCATCTGTTATGTCCTGATATATCACTGTTCATATATTCTAATGTAACCCTTGCAGCAACCTTGTAAGGCAGATGCTAGTATTGTTTTCTGATGAAGATGGTGAGCTCAGAGACTTCTGATCACCTGCCCAAGGTCGCACAGTTGGTCAGCAGCTGTTCCTCTAGGAAAGTTTACTTGGGGCTTCCCTTCATTCCCTGCTCTATATATCCCTTCCTTATGGATTCCCCAAAGTGAGAGATTGGGTGAGGCAGTTTTTATGGCTCCAGTTCCAAGGAGTTCATTTATTCATTGTCCTTTTCATTCATTCACTAAATATTTAGCCAGTACTTCCCATGTGTTAGGTCCTATGCTATGGGAATCAGGGCTCATCCTGTCTCAGATCACTTACAAACCAGGAACAGACTTTTACAAAACAAATTATGCTGGCATTTCCCCCTAAAAGTCCACCACCCACTTCGGGCAAGGACGTTGGCACAGAGGGTCATGCACAGTCCACAATGAGAATTCCTTTATTTTATCAAGGAGAAGCTAACATTTGGCCTTGTTGGTAACTTGTCAGAACAGAAGAGGGACTGGCATCCTTCACGAGGAGGTAATGCCACTAGTTTTCCTGAAGGTGTGCATAAATTTCATCAGGCCCCAATGCTCTCTCGCGCTACTCCCTGCACATCAAGAGTGAGCAGGGGTTAATGATTGGCCAGTTTACAGGTGCAGGCTGTGGCCTGTACAGTACTACTGCTAATCTTGATCCAGGGTTTAGCTTGGACTTTGCTTCCATAACTTCAGACTCTGTAGGGGCAAGAACAAGGCCTAAGGCTTGTGACTACATCAGCTGCTCCGTATCTAGGGTATAACAGGAAGGCATTGTGGAGTTTCACCTGGGTGCTCCTCTCTTTATGTCCCCTCCCAGCAACAATACTGACTTTGTTTCCCATTTGGTCTTCTACTGTTGGTTTCTTCCGAACGAATGCTTTCAGTTGCAAATAATGAAAAATTCAATCCAAACTGATCACATAAGCAAGGTATTTTATCGGCTTCATTTAATCTAAAAGTCTAGAGTAGGGCTGACTTCTAAGAAGAGCTGTTCTAGTAGTGCAAATGATGTGAACAGACTGGGGTTTTTTTTTTTTTTTTCCTACATTTCCCAGCTTCCTTTCCTCATCAGGCGTCGCCCACGTGAGGCTCTCTTCCTTTGGGCAAGATGGTTGCCAGCAGTACCCCAGTCTTGTTGGCCCTGATGGGCAGATGAAGGTGATGGTCCCAACTGGGAGCCAATCAAGAAGGCCAGGAGGAGAGTGATGCACTGATTGGTTTAGAGTAGATCACGTGCTCCCTCCCTAACACGGGGGGGGGAGCACCTAGCACAGCTGAAAATGGGAGGGAGGATGACTTCCTGGAGGAAGTTGGGGGTATTGTTAAGAAGGGGAAGAGGAGAATGGATAGATATTGGAGAGCCAATCAATAAATGTCTATAAAACTTATAGGGTTTTGTTGTTGTTTTGATCTTAAACGAACAAATTCTCTACCCTTCTTAATACTTCCTGGGAGTGAATAATCTTGCAAGGGCTTGTTTAATTGGGTACTTATGATATGACACTCTCCTTAACACTCCCATGAACACATTTCTTCTTCATTAGGGTTTCAGGAGTTTGAAATGCCAAGCTCTTCCTGGTGTTTTCTGTCTGCGCTTCCCCTAAAAGAACCAGGGCTGCAATATTGCCCTTGATTAATCACAGCCCAATTATCTACGTGGATTATCAGGACTCCTCCTTTCTGTTCTCACATCCTGCCTGCCTTTTAGCCACCCCCTGCTCATTAAGAACCTGCCTGCCTTTTAGCCACCCCCTGCTCATTAAGAAGACTGTCTAAAAGGATGGGGTTTTAAAAAAAAAAGGAAGTAGAACTCCAAATCAGTTGGTTGGTAAGTTCAGCTCCTTACCAACCCTGGTAAAATTTTGGAGAAGACTTTGAAAGGAATGATTGCTTGAAATTATCTTGAATTTCCAGCATACATGATGACTTTATTGACTCCTTCCCACGTCCTGTCCACCCCCACCCCAAGTCCCAGCCTCCTTAGAGATATTGAAAACAGCTGAATCCAGAAACGGCACATTCCTTAGACACCCAGACATTTCAATGGTTCCATTCTTATTCTCTCATTTCCTAGGTATCTCAAGTAACTTTTTATTTTTAAATCAAGCCAATTGTTTTTGAGAACTGTTGAAAGGATAATGACCCAACCCCACTCCCCAAGTTGAGAACTCAGATCCCACCTCTCAGTTTCCTAGGAAATGAGTCAAAGAAGCACAAAAGCCCTCGCTAAATCAGGTAAACAAAGTGAAGGGTGTGGAGGCAGACTGGGGGGACCAGGCATCCCTTCCAGCATGTCGAAGTACTTACATCACCTTCCCCGAGCATTGATCACTATTTCCACCCACATTGAACTGGATTCACCCTAACTCTGGTGTAGGCTAGACAGGAATTGGTAATGATCTCCTAGGTTTTCAGTCTCCTTAGCAGAATTTGAACAAAAGGAAAAAGATATCTTTTCCATTTTATAAAGGTCAATTTTTTCCCCAACATCTAAAAAAAAAAAAAAAAAAAAAAAAACAACTGATTTTTCTCTGGGATTTGCCTTTCTCCTGACCGCAGCTGGTGGAACAGAGACTGCCAGCTCGGCCACTAGATAAGAGTAGTTGGGCAGTTATTAGAGAGCTCCAGCTCCTGCATGCCATCGTGTGACAGTGGCCCAGAAGCTTTAGGTTCGGTAATGAACGAATGGAAGTGTTTTCAAATCCAAGCCACCGGCCCCACATTCAGCCTGTAAGTCTTGGTAGAAAGTAGGGGGCTGGCATTTCCTTTTACTGGCAACACAGCTTGGCCTAGGTGGCCTGCATGTTCACACAGAGAGTTACAGTAAGCATTGACAACCTCTCCCAGCTATGTTTAAAAGGGGCATAAGCAACCCATCCCCTCGGCAATGTTTGTGATGACTGTTCTCATGGCAGCAAAATGCATGCTGGACTCAGAAACTTTCTATAATCCTTGTTTGTAAATAAGAATAATAGTTGTTGCTGTTATTCTTATGATCCCAGTTTTACATGGGAAACTGAAGCCTAGAAAAGACTAGTACCTGTAGCTTTCCCAAGGTCATACCACTAATAAGGACACAGCCAGATTTCAACCAGGACCTGCCTGACTCTGTGCATTATCTAACCATTAAGTTTTACTGCCTCTCCACTCCCTTTCCCCGGAAGACCCCAGAAGGGCAGTCAGGCCTGCCTTTTCAAAGCCTTGGAGAAAGGCCAAGCTTCCTTCCCAGATCTTGGAGCCTCCTCCTCTTTAGGATGATGTGGTTCTCTGAGCCCTGAAAGTTTCACCCAGGACCTCTAGGTGAGAAGCGACTCCCCACCACCAGCAGGTTCACAGATAGCACGATGCCCAGAAGGGGAGCAAACCCTTCCATCAGCCGGGGCTCAGGAACCTGAGGATTAATTGCCCTGCAAGCGGCTTGTTAGAGGCTGTGTTGGCAGATGAGGAGAGCAGCAATAGAATCAGCCAATTAAGCAGCCAATGGTGCTGAACTAAATGTGACCTCGTACTTAATTGTGGATGTTGTTTCTCGGCAGTTTCTCACCAGTCTGGGTTTGGGGGAAAGAAAGGGAAGGATGAGGGGAGGGTAAGTGGTGACAGGAGGGTCCTATTTGTAGGGACGCAAAACTCTCATTTCTTTCTTTCTTAAGGGGACAGTAGCATCAGGGATTCAGTGATTTCCAGCACAAGAAAGTTGAGGAAGGGTGGCCTGTCTCTGCTGTATCCCTGGGGCAGCAGGCAAGCGGAAGGCCTAGGCTTAGATGACAAAGCGACAAGGCCTTGTCAGTTGAATGAAACATTTCCAAACAGGCTGGAGACTTAGACTCAGGGTCACATCTCTAATAGGGAGGAGAAGACACTGATAGAGGCAGGAGCCTGTGCTGCGCTTCACAGAGAGCTCACACCATTTGGAAACCTCATTCTTCTCTACTCATACCCTAGCCTGGTGATTAGGGAGACCCTCGGTCCTCTCCATACTTTGTCAGTAACATGCCTAGAGCACCAGGTTCAGGAACTTGTGGGCCTAGAGAATAGGGGGGTGGGTGGCTCAGACGGAGAGGGAGATACTGATGTCTCCACATCTAGTAGGACCTGCCGATCCAGCTGCTTCCCCACTGCCTTTGTGACAGCTTCAGGAGTGTGCTGCTTGGATCTCCCCTCAAGAGATGACTTGCCACTCCGCTGCAAGGAGTGCAGTGGGCTGACAGCCTCCAGCTGGTAGAGCCTTTGGGACTCACCCCGGCTCTGAGGTTACCTCTTCTTGGTGAGCTCTAGCGAATGACTGAGCATGGTGGAGTGTGGGGCTTGGAGTCTCTGCCAGCGTGGCACTCCCAGTGAGGTTGGCTGAGAGAGACTTTGTCAGATGTGCATTGCATTCTGAGACTCTCCCTACCCAATTTGGCTTCCTTGCCCTTTCATCTTTCACAGGCATTATCCTCCAACAAATCTCTTGCTGCGCTCTTGACTCTGTTGCAGCATCTTCTTCCCAGCAATGGGCTTTGGACACACTCCCCCAGTATGTGGCATCTTGGCATTCACAGAAACAGCAGCAGCAGGTAATAAAACCTAGGAAGGTCCCTCTCACCTTTCTTCCACCCTTCTCCCCTGAAGCGGGTCAAAAGACACTCAGAGAGGGGCCCCCCACCCCGTACCTGGAGGAGAGGAACATCCTTATGTCTGAAAACACAGGGACACAGAGAAAAATATGAACAAACAGGCCTTGCTCAGTTCACCCTCCCTAGTTTATTGCCATTAGATCATGCCCTTTGTCTAATCGTACTTCTCCGTGACTACCCATCTCTTCATCACGCTGAGCATAAAAATACACATTTGCCTGTTTCTTTGGGTCTTCATTTCCTTATGAAGACTCTTGTGTCATGTAAAACGTAAATAAGTTTCTATACTTTTGTTATATTTCTTTTGTTATAGGGTCCTCCGCCATGAACTTAGCAATGTTTGAGGAAAGCAAGCTTTTCTTCCCTTACAACAGAAGACACAGCCTTCTAGTGAGGATATGTCCCAAACCCAAAGGGCTGTTTCTTTCCTACTTCTTCCCAGCCCTATTCAGATTCTCCAACAGACGTCCTCTCCCTGCCTACTCCTGTCCATGTCCCAGGGAGCAGATGGTGTGGCCTGCAGCTCTGCCAACCAGTGCCTACCATCTAGGTCTTCTTCCGAATCCCAGACTAGCGGAAAACCAGATAGGTTGCTAAAAGTTGGGTTCTAGTCAACAAGGGGGAAAATGTCACAGGCTGGCAAAAGCATTTTTATCTCTTAAAGGTGAGACTGTGAGTTTGCAGAGTCATCTGACAAAGCACAGACATTGGCTGAGTGCCTCCACAATGATGAAGATGCCACAGGTAAGGAGTGCCTGTCTTTGGAACAGACAGTCCTTTAGGGATGGCATCAGGTGCTGAAGATGCGTGAAGAATATAAAGCACCAGAGGTACAGCAAGGCACTAGGGAACCCACAGGAGCAAGAGACCAACTCAGCTTGTGAGAGCCCTAGGAGGACTTCCTGGTGCAGGCAGCATGAGGGTTCTGTCTGAAGTTACAGGAAGGGTGGGGCGTTATAAATGGAGAGAGGGGCAGAGATTCTGAGTCAGGAGAGTGCAGGAGGATTCAGGCCACGGTGACTGGCCCAGAATGAATGGGGTACTTGGTGTTTTGAAGACAAAGTTAGAATGATAGGGTATCTTTAAATAATGGAGGACCTTGAATGCCTAGGATATTTGAATTTTATTCTATTTGTCCTGGGGATTCATGAAGAGATGTCAGAAGAGGGGCAATGTGATCAGATTAGTGTTTTAGAAATACAGGTTCTTGACAGGACAAAGGGGTAGAGATTAAAGATGGGTAGAACAGTTAAAGGCTGTTCCATCAATGAAAGCAAGGATGGTGATGGCCTGACTAGGTCAGAGAAGTGGCCATGGTAAAGAGGAAAAAGATTGGAAATGTATTACAGAGGAGAATAACCAACAGGATTGGATATAGGGCAAGCTGAGGAAGAGAAGGTGCCAGAGTCATGCATCTGAATAAGCTACTAAGTGACCTCAGAACAGGATTGAGGGCAAGTGGAAGAGTGTGGGTCAGGATATGTGGAGGCTGAGATGAAAGCAGCTGAACATGGAGTTCTGGAGTCTTGGAGAAGGATCAGATTAAAGATACAATTCTGGAATCATAGTTATCTTCACACCTCTGGTTCAGGTGCTGAAAAGGAGAGAGAGAAAGAGAAAAAAGAAGAGAATCCAAGACGAAACCTTGGGACGGCCTCCATTTAGAAGCATGAGTCCAGAAATGATTGAGATGACATCATCACAGTGCACTGGGGCCAAGCTCTGGAAGAAGTCCCGAGTAGAAGGGCATGGTCAACAATATCAGATGCTAGAGAACGTCATGAAGGATGTGGCCCATTGGGAGACTGCCAGGTGGAGAACACTGGGGTGGGGTTGGCCTTAGAAAGTGTGGCTGCAGCAGAGAGCTGCAAGAAGAAGACAATTTTGCTGGGTTGAGTCATGAGCTGAAGGCAGGGAAATGAGGTAGAGTGCTGATCCCTCCTTCAGGAAGTTTGTTGAAGAACAAAAGGAGAGAAGTCTTAAGTTTATGTAACATGTTCCAAAGAGTTCTTTATCTAAGAGCATACATTTTTAAAACCTTTTATTCAAAAACAATTTCAAGCATGCCGAAAAGTTGTGAGATTATAAATCATACGTAGAAAACCCATCCACCAGGCATGGTGGCTCACACATGTAATCCCAGCACTTTGGGAGACTGAGGTGGGTGGATCACTTGAGGTCAGGAGTTCGAGACCAGCCTGGCCAACATGGTGAAACCCCGTCTCTATCAAAAATATAAAAAATTAGCCAGGTGTGGTGGTGCATGCCTGTAATCCCAGCTACTCGGGAGGCTGAGGCAGAAGAATCACTTGAACCTGGGAGGCAGAGATTGCAGTGAGCCGAGATCATGCCACTGCACTCCAGCCTGGGCGACAGAGTGAGAATCCATCTCAAAAAAAAAAGGAAAAAAAAGAAAACCCATCTACTTTTTACCTAGATTCATATTTTGCCCATTTGTTTCATCATTTGCTTTCTCATTTTCTCTCTTCTGTCTCTCTATACACACACATATAAATATATACAAATTATATAATTTTACATATCCATGCACATATATGTCAAATGTTTCTCTGAACCATTTAAGTATAGTTGATCCTTGAATAATGCAGAAGTTAGAGGCATCAACCCCCTATGCAGTCAAAACTTCTCGTGTAACTTTTGACTCCCCAGAAACTTAACTACTCATAGCCTGCTGTTGACAACTTTACCAATAACATAAATGATCAATTAACACATAAGATGGAGTAAGCTAGAGAAAAGAAAATGTTATTGAGAAAATCATAACAAAAAGAAAATATATTTACTATTTATTAAGTGGAAGTGGATCATCAGAAAATCTTTATCCTTGTCATGTTTACACTGAGTAGGCTGAGGAGGAGGAGGAAAAGGAAGAACTGGTCTTGCTGTCTCAGGGGTGGCAGAGGTGGAGGAGGTGGAAGGAGGTGAGAGAGTTGGGCACACTTGGTGTAACTAAAATCCATGCACCCAGTGCAGTTCAAATCTGTGCCATCAAGGGTCAACTATACGTATTTCATGGCCCTTTAACCCCTAAAACCATCAGTATGTATTTACTAAGGATAAGAGTACTCTCTTACGTATCCATAGTATATTGTCAATTTTATTAACGTTAACATTGATACAATCTTTTTTTCAATTGACCCAATAATATCCTTTATAGTATAGGGGAGAAAAAGTACTCTTTTTCTTACCCATCACAAGGTTCGTGGCTGAAGCCCTTATAACAGAAGATATTAATAACAAGAGAAAAACATACAAATTTATTTAATATATTTTATGTAACATGAAAGCCTTCAGAAGTGAGGACCCCAAGAAACAAGGAAATGTGTGTATTTATACCTAGGTTTGATGAAGAGGTGGAGAGTTGTGAAGTATGGTTGAACGAGGGGATGTGATCTAGTGGTAATAAACTGGGAGGAAACTTAGCAAGGCCTACTTGTTCAGATTCTTCTCTTGTGTCCCTGGATCTTCAGAAACGAGGGCATTTCTTTCTTCCAGGTATAGGGTGGGCAACTTTCAAATGAAGGTCTCTTGACCTACCTCAGAGAAAGACCAGGGAAATTTTTTATGGCCTGTTTCAGGGGAGAAGGGCAGGAAAAGGTCAGAAAGACCTTCCTGCTTCTGCCGTTTTCTCCAATGCCAAGATTTTGGGGTAGTGGGTCCTGAACCCTATCAATAGCATTTCCCCCACAAACTGGGGTGAATGTGTAAGCTTGTCTTTCTGCCTGGGTTCACAGCAGCTGTAGCCCCATGAGGGGGCAGGATCTTTTCCACTAGCAGCCACTTAATGCATATATCAGTTGCTAATGGCCCTGGTTCCTGACAACAAGTGCTGGATATGGGTCTACCTAGAAGGTGAGTAGAGGTCAAAGTGCAGAATTGGGCCAGGTGCACTGACTCACACCTGTAATCCCAGCATTTTGAAAGACAGAAGCAGGAGGATCGCTTGAGGCCAAGAGTTCAAGACCAACTTAGTAACATAGACCCCATTTCTAGAAAAAATTAAAAAATTAGTTGGGCATGGTGGTACGTGCATGTGATCCCCGCCACTCAAGAGTATCACTTAAGCCCAGGAGTTCAAAGCTGAAATGAGCTAAGATCACATCACTATACTCCACCCTGGGTGACACAGCATGACCCTGTCTCTAAAAAAAAAAAAAAAAAAAGCAGAATTTTGAATAGGTAAGTTAGGCTGACCTCCATGTCTACTAAATTCACACCATATTTATTGGAAGAATTCCTTCTTATTTCCATTGTCAGTTTTAGAAAAGAAAAGAACTGCCGGACGCAGTGGCTCACACCTGTAATCCCAGCACTTTGGGAGGCTGAGGTGGGCGGATCACGAGGTCAGGAGATCGAGACCATCCTGGCTAACATGGTGAAACCCCATCTCTACTAAAAACACAAAAAAAATTAGCCAGCCGTGGTGGCGGGCACCTGTAGTCCCAGCTACTCGGGAGGCTGAGGCAGGAGAATGGCGTGAACCCAGGAGGTAGAGCTTGCAGTGAGCCAAGATCCCGCCACTTTTACAGCTTGTTCAGCAGACTAATCAACACATTACATTGCTCCTGTATTCTCTTTAGGCAAGGATGCATTTCTGAGCCTGTGTTAATATATCCACGTCAATGAAAATGGATCCAGCCAGGCGCGGTGGCTCACGCCTGTAATCCCAGCACTTTGGGAGGACAAGACAGGCGGATCTTGAGGTCAAGAGATGGAGACCATCCTGGCCAACATGGTGAAACTTCGTCTCGGTAAACATACAAAAATTAGCTAAAATTAGCTAGGCATGGTGGCAGGCGCCTGTAGTCCCAGCTACTCAGGAGGCTGAGGCAGGAGAATCACTTGAATCCAGGAGGCAGAGGTCGCAGTGAGCCGAGATCGTGCCACTGCACTCCAGCCTGGCGACAGAGCGAGATTCCATCTCAAAAAAAAAGAAAAGAACGGAAAAGAAAAAGAAAAAGAAAGAAGGGAAGGGAGGGGAGGGGAGAGAAGGGAAAATTGATCCTCCAGGCTATAATCTCAGCAATTTGGGACATTAAGGCAGGTGATCACTTGAGCCCAGGAGTTCAAGACCAGCCTGGGCAACACGGCAAAATCCCGTCTCTACAAAAAATACAAAAATTAGCAGTGTGTGGTGGCACGTGCCTGTAGTCCTGGCTACTCCGGAGGCTGAGAAGGTGGGAGGATCACCTGAGCCCTAGAGGTCCAGATGGCAGTGAGCTGTAATCATGTCACTGCACTCCAGCCTAGGGATGGAGTGAGACCCTGTCTCAAAAAAAAAAAAAAAAAAAAAAAAAAAAAAGAAAGAAAGAAAAGAAAATGGATCTTCCTTGGAATATAAACCCATGTTAAGGTCATTATTATTTGCTGAAGCCTTTCTAGGATGATGGTGTATTTACCCTCATTGGCAGTCTCTGGCCCATGAGAGATGCATAAAATTTCATCCTTCTTAAGGCTGTTTACTTTCTGAATTGGGCATTTCTAACTCTTAATATACCTACTACTTTATCAATTATAAATATAAAACTATCTGAAAGGAGACACAAACAGGGGTGTTTCTGACCTGAATACATTTAGTAGGATTATTTGGCAACACGGAAGTCTGTTCTCCTGAACATCTTTCTGAATTTTGGCAATCCCAGTATCTCACACTGGTATTCTTCTTTTTACCAGATGAAAATGGTACATATATCTCATTGTATTTCCTATCTTGCCTTGGCTACCAGAAAGCTCAAAGCTAAATTTAGTACTCTATTACAACAAATATATTACCATAGATTTTTCTTCTATTTATATCTCCATTTACTATGTGTATATATTTGATTTTTCTATTTATATTTCCATTTATTTTATCTTGATGTGTCTCTGGGTATAGCTGTCTACATATGGATTTCTTATGTATGTGTCTTTAATATTAAACCTCCTAAAATTATTTTTGGAAGTTAATAGGGTAGCTGCCTCATAAATAGGAAGTTCCTCAAGAGACACTTGTCCATTCAGCTGCTAATTTACCCAATAAATAGCTAGACCAATATGTACCACATATAAAAGCTAGACCAGTATGTTTTCTCTTGTAACTGTTAACTACCTTTCCTAGTCCCAACTATAAATGGCCTTGCCACAGAAGATAATTTGGTTTGGGGAGGAGCTCTTAGTTAAAATAGAAACATCTCTCTTTGGACTGTGTCCCAAGTTTTTGTGTTTGTTTAATTTCTTCTGCAGGCTTCAAGTCTGAAGCTGACAGAAGCCAAAGGGAATGCTGGTCCAAAGAGGCACACCCTTCCCAAGCTGACTTTTGTAGAGAGAAGGAAAGAAAACCCTGACCTTGGGGAGGTAGGTGCTCCCCCAAGCCATGCCAGAGAAAGGAGAGTAGGTCGGAGGGCAGCAGTTTCCTCAAAGATGATCTTTCTCTCTTTTTATTGAGACAGAGTCTTGCTGTGTCACCCAGGCTGAAGTGCAGTGGCGCGATCTCGGCTTTTTTTTTTTTTTTTTTTTTTTTTTTGAGACGGAGTCTCGCTGTGTCTCCCAGGCTGGAGTGCAGTGGCGTGATCTCGGCTCACTGCAAGCTCCGCCTCCCGGGTTCACGCCATTCTCCCGCCTCAGCCTCCCAAGTAGCTGAGACTACAGGCGCCCGCCACCACGCCCGGCTAGTTTTTTGTATTTTTAGTAGAGACGGGGTTTCACCATGTTAGCCAGGATAGTCTCGATCTCCTGACCTCGTGATCCACCCGTCTCGGCCTCCCAAAGTGCTGGGATTACAGGCTTGAGCCACCGCGCCCGGCCGATCTCGGCTCTTTACAACCTCGACCTCCCAGGCTCAAGCAATCCTCCCACATCAGCCTCCCGAGTAGCTGGACTACAGGCGTGCACCACCATGCCCGGCTAATTTTTGTATTTTTGTAGACATGGGGTTTTGCCATGTTGCCCAGGCTAGTCTTGAACTGCTGAGCTCAAGTGATCTGCCTGCTTCAGCCTCCCAAAGTGCTGGGGTTACAGGCATGAGCCACCATACCTGGCATGGAATCAAATTTTAAAGCTAGAAATGGTCTTCAGAGATTGTCCAGTCCCACCCCTCACTTTACAGCTGTGGAAGCTGAGGTCCAGAGGTCACAGAGCAGGTTAATGGCAGGATGGGTCCCCACCCAGGTCTTCCCGTGGCTGGAGAAATATCCTTCCCTTTCCACTTCATCTTCACATGTTCGAGACTAGAGGTGTCCTGAGTTCAGGGACCACCAACTCTGAATTATCAGTTCTCTGGAACCCAGCAAAGTGCCTGGCATACAGTAGGCCCCTCATAAATGCATTTTTTTTTTTTGAGATGGAGTCTCGCTGTCGCCCAGGCTGGAGTGCAGTGGCACAATCTTGGCTCACTGCAACCTTGGCCTCCCAAGTTGAAGCCATTCTTGTGCCTCAGTCTCCCTGAGTAGCTGGGATTACAGGCACCCGCCACCACACCCAGCTAATTTTTTGTATTTTAGTAGAGACAGGTTTTCACCATGTTGGCCAGGCTGGTGTCGAACTCCTGGCCTCAAGTGATCCACCCGCCTCAGCCTCCCAAAGAGTTGGGATTACAGGTGTGACCCACTGCGCCCAGCCTCATAAATGCATTTTGAATGAATGAGCCATCTGAATTCTCACCTTCTTCCTGGAAGTTTGAAGATCAATGTTTTTGAAATTCTTTGAAAGAGACTTATAAGATTCTTAATGTGCACACTCTTTATCATCTCTGGCACGGGCAAGAAAATGCGCTGACAGTTCTGGTGAGCAAGTCTTCCCTGAACTTCTCAGGGGCTGAGACCAATATTATACCTTACTGGGACTCGGGTGTTCTGCATCCTGTGGCTCACATGGGACAGGGGCTGCCTGAAAGGTGTATGCTGGCTACTGAGTTAGCATAGCAGAGTGTTAGGAAATACAAACTTTGAAGTCAGGCTTCTGAGGTACAAGGGCCACCTCTGTCACTTACTAGCTGTGTAATCATGGACAAGTTACTTACCCTCTCTAAGCCCCAGTTTCCTCCTCTGTAAAATGGGGATAATTTTAGATAAATACCTACCTTATAGATAGATAGATATACGTGGGTATGTGCATGTGTGCAAGTGCTTGGAACAGTACCTGGCGCCTGGATGGTCTGTGCAAGTGCTGCCTATTATTATTTTTGTTCTTCGTAGTGGAGAAAGGGAAAAATGACCCCACCTACAGATCTCTTCCGTCAATTCTCTGGTGTCTCTTAGAAGCACACAGAAAGTTTTGGGATCATGGCTTGTAACTACAAGTGGCAGCTCTCTCATACGGAGCCAATGTAGACTTGACTCCAGAACCAACCATCAGACGATCTTCGCTGCTTTTGGGTGTTGTCTCCATCACAGAGGAAATGGCTTCAAAGTTCCTCACAGACCTGTCTGTCTTTTGTTCTTGGTCCCACTCTTGAGGCCTGAGCCAATAGTCAATGCGGAGTCCACACTGTGAAAGAGGAAGGTCGGCCAGGTGCGGTGGCTCACACCTGTAATCCCAGCACTTTCGGAGGCTGAGGCGGGCAGATCACCTGAAGTCAGCCTGGCCAACATGGTGAAACCCTGTCTCCACTAAAAATACAAAATTAGCCAGGTGTGGTGGTATACACCTGTAATCCCAGCTACTCTGCAGGCTGAGGCAGGAGAATTGCTTGAACTTGGGAGGCAGAGGTTGCAGTGAGCCAAGATCGTGCCACTGCACTCTAGATTTTTGGGGTTTTTGTTTGTTTGTTTTTATTTTTTTGTTTTGTTTTGAGACAGGATCTCACTCTGTTGCCCAGGCTGGAATGTAGTGGCACCATCATGGCTCACTGCAGCCTCAAACTGCAAGCCTTGAACCAATTTAAGTGAATCCTCCTGCCTCAACCTCTTGAGTAGCTAGGACTACATGCACACATCATAGCATGCCTGGCTTTTTTTTTTTTTTTTTTTTTTAATTTTTGTAAAGATATGGTCTCACAATGTTGCCCAAGCTGGTCTCAAACTCCTAGGGTCAAGTCATCCTCCCACCTCAGCCTCCCAAAGTGCAAGATTACAGGTGTGAGTCACCATGCCCACCCCACTCTGGCATGTTGACTATTTTGAGTTAAAGGTATTTGAAAAAAAAAAAAGCAGGTGCAAAAAGGTCACTCTGACCTTCCATCTGTTTCTTAAAAGCAGAAGAGGCTATTTCCATGTGAAAGATGCCCTCCCTATACTAGAAGGAAAGCAACGTTTTTATCAAGAATGGATGGTTGAGACTGAGAGAATTCTATACAGACCTTATTGAAATAACTCTTATCTTTATGCCTCCCCACATAATTTAGTTGCTTTTTCACAACTTAACTGTTCTTCGTCCCGTTCAGTATATAAGTAATTGACTCCAACTACTTCTGTGAGTCTTCATTTCCTTATGAGAGTTCCATGCCACATAAAACTTTTGTTAAATAATGAATTCTCTTCTCTTCTCTTTTCTTTTCTTTGATGGAGTCTTGCTCTGTCACCCAGGCTGGAGTGCAGTGGTGCAATCTTGACTCACTGCAGCCTCTGCCTCCCGGGTTCCAGCAATTCTCCTGCCTCAGCCTCCTGGGTAGCTGAGATTACAGGCGTGCACCACCATGCCTAACTAATTTTTGTATTTTTAGTAGAGACGGGGTTTCATCATGTTCGCCAGACTGGTCTTGAACTCCTGACCTCAGGTGATACGCCCGCCTTGGCCCCCCAAAGTGCTGGGATTACAGGCGTGAACCACTGCACCTGGCCAAAGAATGCTTTTCTCTTGTTGATCTGTCTTGCCAATTTCATTCTCAGTCCTACCCAAAACAAAACAAAATTCTAAGAGTGTAGGGGTAAAATTTTTGTCTCTCCACACAGTATCAAAGAAAAGAAAGGGCACCTGAGGTTTTCTAGAGGCAGGTACGCAAGGGAGTCTTTTGGGAGCCATGTGGAAGCATTATCTCAGAGTATTCAATGGTAGGATAGCCCTTTGCAGTTTCCCACTTTCAGAACACAAAAGTGTGGGGAATGAGGATTTCTTAATTGTTGCCATTTCCCAAAAACACAGGGCTTAAAGTTCATATTGTCATAAGGGCACATACCTCCATGGTCACAAATGTTTAACAACGGGTATCTAAAGCCCCAAAGTAAACATGAAAAATCTCCCCAAAGTATTCAAGTAATTTTACCTGAAATTGTGGGGGCAGAATAATTATTTTACATAATACAAAAAGAAAGAAAGTATGATTTTGAAGCTAAAATATTCAAAGCAATTTTTAGAACCCTTGTGCTAAATTTCTAGCCCCTTACCTCAACCATTTGGGGTACCTGTGTACCCCTAAAATTTGAGAAGCACTGGTCACTTATGCCATTAATGAATTCTCATAACTCTATGATATACATGTTTTTAATCAAAGCTTCATGGGGACAATGTCATCTTTCATGTCATGTTTTGTTTCTTCATGTACCTCCATAACTGCCTTTTTCCTAAGCTTGGAATTTTGTTTGAATGGCAAACTTTCTGTTTTGGAATATTACAGAAACATTGCAGAGCTAATACAGAGAGTTCCTCCCTACCCTTCACTTGTACTCCCAGGTTCCGCTAATGTTAACATCTTACATAACCACAGCACATTTGTCAAAACTAATAACATTAACTTTGGCCTTTACTATTAACTCCGCCCGCCGGGTTCACGCCATTCTCCTGCCTCAGCCTCCCGAATAACTGGACTACAGGTGCCTGCCACCACACCCGGATAATTTTTTTTTGTATTTTTAGTAGAGATGGGGTTTCACCGTGTTGGCCAGGACGGTCTCGATCTCCTGACCTCGTGATCCGCCCGCCTCGGCCTCCCAAAATGCTGGGATTACAGGCGTGAGCCACCGCGCCAGGCCTAAACTACAGGCTTAAATTCCACCAGTTTTTCCACAAACATCCTTTTACTGTTCCAGAATCCATTCCAGGATTCCAGGTGGCACTTAACATAAATGCCTTTTGCTTAACTGGAGGAACTTTTCATGAGTCCCACTAAGCGCCAGGCATTGCCCTACATCTTGAGGAGCTGATGAAACCAACAGTCCCGGATTTCTGAACGCACAAAGGGATCACATGGGGAAAGTGGCTCATTGTCTGCTCCGTGCCACACAGGTGCGGGCAAGGCCTGCACACTGGCAGCAGTGGGGTTCCCAGCCCCTGCTCCCTAAGTCAGGGCAGCAATCTGAGCTCAGGACGTGACCCGTGTCGGTCTCCGCGCTGGGTACCCTTCCGGAACCGGCCCTGGAAGGTTAGCGCCTCTGAAATCAGATAAAGGACGTCAAGCCACAGCTGTGTTTGTTTTATAAATTAAAGGGCGAATCATTAAAATGATTGTTTTCCTGAAAATAAAGAGATTAAACAGTTCTCCCTTCTCCCCTGCTGCCTCCCTGCCTCTTTTTCCAATTTGTCCCAAAGGACTCCAGCTTCGTGTTAATGGCGAAGAATTATCTCTGTTTCAATCTTGGGGCCTGGGCTGGCTCCATAACAATTATAATCTCTTATCTGAAGCGGCCTGGAGGTAAGGAGCCAGTGGGGCTGAATTCTTTGCAGAATTAGCCGCCATTCAGATGGATAGGAGGAGAATAATTGAGCTGTTCCTCTCACATTGGGGGGGCCTTCAAGGTGATTCTCAACTTTCCTTGGGTACTTTTCCTATGGCCCTTTTCTGCAGAGGGCTTGGTGTCTGTTGGAATTTAAGATTTTAACACAGAGAGAAAGAAAAGAGGATAAAATGAGCACGTGAAAAGTGCATGAAAAGCACCTGGCATGCAGTAAATACTCAATAAACATTAAAGAGGCCGATGAGAAACATTTGTACTTAAATTAGAAGACAGTGGGGAGCCGGAAGTGTTTCTCAGAAGGATGACAGGTTTGGAAGGAGTGGGAGTCTTTCAAGGAAATTATGAACTGGGGGGGCTTACATCACGAACACATCACATGACATAAGGCGGTGAAGACAGCGTACATCTAATAATTATGCGGCCACTTTACCTGCATGATGTCATTTCATCCCCACATAAAGCCTATCCAGTGGCCGCTATTTTATCCCCAATTTACAGATGGATAAACAGATGAAAAAAATATGTCCAGCTGGACACGGTGGCTCACACCTGTAATTCCAGAACTTTAGGACCCCGAGGCGGGTGGATCACGAGGTCAGGAGTTCAAGACCAGCCTGGCCAAGGTGGTGAAAACCCGTCTCTACTAAAAATACAAAAATTAGCCAGGCGCAGTGGCAGGTGCCTGTAAGCTCAGCTACTCAGGAGGCTGAGGCAGGAGAATCAGTTGAACCACGGTGGCAGAGGTTGTAGTGAGCTGAGATCACGCCATTGTACTCCAGCCTGGGTGATAGAGTGAGACTTCATCTCAAAAAAAAAAAAATCCAAGCCTGTTAAGCTAGTAGAAGCCGGGTGGGGCAGTTCCAGCACCTGTCCTACCTCCCAGAGAGACGAGGGGTCCTCCCTTCCCACCCGCCCCACAGGCAGCGCTGTCACAGCAGTGTCCACTTGCTCCTCGACTGGCTAGCACAGAGCCTAATATGTGAATACGCAGTGAAAGTGTGTGAAATATGTGAAGAGATGTGACTCCCAGTCATCCCTGACTAAGAGCTATTGACCAATCTCATGCTCCTGTTTCCTCTTCTGGCACAAAAGGGAAAGCCTGTGGCTTATTTTATCAAAACATTATGGAGTCGGATGTGGTGGCTCATGCTTGTAATCCCAGGACTTTGGGAGGCCAAGGTGAGAGGATTGCTTGAGCCCAGGAGTTCAAGACCAGTCTGGGCACCATGGCAAAACCCCGTCTCTACAAAAAACAAACAAAAAAAGCAGGATGTGGTGGTGTACTTGTGATCCTGGCTACTTGGGAGACTGAGGCAGGAGGATCACTTGAGCCCAGGAAGTGGAGGCTGCAGTGACCAGTGATTACACCACTGCACTCCAGCCTGGGTGCCAGAATGAGACTCTGTCTCTGCCATGTCCCCGCAGAAAAAGAAAACACATTATGGACAATTAGCAACAGGAACTCTAAAATGCTCAGATAATGCAAAAATACGGTCAATATAATTGTGTCAGTTCCCTGAGCTTTGTAATGAAAGGAGATCCTTAATTTTTTATTTTTTTTTTAATGGGAAAACAAAGAGCTTTCCCCTTCAAACCAGCATGGAGGTTGTACACCATGAGAAAATGCAGAGGCAGCTCAGGAGATGAAGGCTGAGGAGGAACTTTAGGCTTGGAGGTTTCTAGGGACAATCCATAAAGATAGTGGGCAAGGAAGTCACTCCTGTGCCTAGTGAGACTTTCAGAGGTAAAACTCACCCCTTTCCCAAAAAAGAAAAAAGTGACACAATTGGCCGGGCATGGTGGCTCATGCCAGTAATCCCAGCACATTGGGAGGCCAAGGTGGATGGATTGCTTGAGCCCAGGAGTTCGAGACCAGCCTGGCCAACATGGCAAAACCTATCTCTACAAAAAATACAAAAAATTAACTGGGCACAGTGGCGCGTGCCTGTACTCCGAGCTATTCGGGAGGCTGAGGCAGGAGAATCACTTGAAACCAGGAGGCAGAGGTTGCAGTGAGCCGAGATCATGCCACTGCACTGCAGCCTGGGCAACAGAGTAAAACTGTGTCTCCAAAAAAAAAAAAAAAAAAAAAAAGTAACAATTAAAACAACAGCAATAATAAACCTTGTAGCATAGCAGCAAACAACAGAAAATGAATTTCTCAATCTAAGAGTAAAAAAAAAAAAAATGGATTCTCCCAGTGGGCATCTAAAGAGCCCCTGCAGGCCTCTGAATCGTTCACCAAGAAATCCCTAAGCGGAAATTAGACAATGAGGAAAACAACTAAGACCGCTTTGTATGGCTAAGCAGCATCAAAGACCTGCATTTTACAAGTATGGAATGGTCTCAAAGTGAAACACCAAGCACTCCTCATAAAAGTCCAAAAAAAGCCTCCAGAAAAGCCCAGAGAAAGCTGAGGCTGAGGGGCCAGCCTTCCCTGGGGAGGAGGCAGCCACTGCTGGCAGCTGGGTGGGGAGCTGGTGGCGGAGCTGGCTGGGACCAAGACGGTTGGTTCTTCCTTTCCATCTGACATTTGATCCCCTCCCTGAGGCCTATGTTATTTAATGGTGCAGAACTTCCCTTTCCCCTAAAATTGAGATCCAGCTGGGCCATTTCTGGTTCCCACAGGTGTGTGCAGGCTCAAGCCACCCTGGCTACTGTGAAAGCTACAGGTGGGGGTCCTGACAGAGAGCAGGGTGGTGGCTACCTGGGTTAGGAGGCTGGGTGGGCAGCTGAGGGTGAGTGGTAAGTGCTCTACTGCACCCCATGAGACAGCCCCCTTAGGTTAACCTCACGCAGCAGCCCCCTGCACAAAATAAGATTGGTTTTAGCTGAGTACTTCACATTTGTTTGCTTCTCAGCTTGTTTCATCCTTTCGTAAAATGAAAAATATCATACATACAAAAAAGCAGAGAGGATAATACATTGAGCCCCTAAATACACCTCCCCCAGATTCAACAATTATCAGGATTGTACCACATTTGCTCAATCTATCCCTTTTTCCTTTTCTATCTTTGCTGAAATGTTTTATTGAAAGCAAATGCAAGATATGCTATCTCTACCCATATACTTCAATATGCATCTCCCCCAAAAATATGAACATTTTCTTACATGACCACAACACTATTATCATGCCCAACAGAATAAACAATAATTTCTTGGTGTTCTCTAATACTCAGTGTCTCCTTTTGCCTATAAGAAATGATGCCTTGAGATTAGAATCAGGGCTAAGGAAAAGCCTCCCCTCATACTGTTTAAGACTGGAGTGAACACTATAGCCCAAGTCCATTCTCCAAGCTTCAGTCCGGAATGTTTGCCTTGGTTTTGCAGGCGGACATTTCCCATAAACATCTACCTCTGTGTCTTGATGTGTAGTCTTCCATCTCCCAACCCCAAAGCAGCCTCTAAAACAAGAGTTTAGGCTTTTCAGCTACAGAGTGTCCTCAAAGTGTAGAGTGTATCAGAATCACCTGGAACTTGTTAAAATGCAGATTCTGGGCTCCAGCCCAGAGTTTCCAGCTTAGTGAGTGTGGGGCAGGGCTGGGGATTTGCATATCTAACAAGTTCCCAGAGGATGAGGATTCTGCTAGTCCAAGGACTATACCTGGAGAGTCACAGAGCTATGACAGACCACACACATGGGTCTTTCTTTGATGAACTGTGGCCTGCTCTGCTGAGGCTGCCTCACGACCTGGTTCCAGCAGTCCCTCATGCTCCAGGGCCATCCGTGTGCAGATAGAGATTGGGAAGGCTTTCGTTACCCTGGAGTTATTCTTGACGCTGATATACTTAGGCCTCGGTGTATCAGTTCCCACCAAGCAGGTTTCTGTTGCCTTGTTACCCAGCAACTAGCCCAACTTTGCTCTCCCATGCCTGGGCTCCTTGCCTGGTAACCCATTCCCTGAGGGACCAGTTCTCATCCTCCAATCTCAGCTTCCTCTGGTCAAGTCACCTTACACCAAATCCTTGACTTGTCCTAGGGTTTGGCTGACTTTTTCCCCGCCTTACCAGGGCAAGTCCAGCAGTTGTGAGGAAACACCCTTTCCTATAGCATCTGCTCAGAGGAGCACCTTTTCCTCATTCACACAAAAGTGTGGTGCCAGGCCCTCATCTGATTTTCTGTCCATTTCTTGCTCCACCCTGATCCCGGATTGAGCCTGGACCAGTCAGTCATGAGCCCCATCTGGCTCCCACCCCAACCCTGCTCATTCCCCCTCCCTCCCCACCTTTCCCACCCTTCCCAGAATCTGCAGTGCGCGTGCTTCCCAGGGCTGCCCAGCCCTGCTCTGTCAAGACCCAGGCCTTAGCCAGAAGGGCTTCCTGAAAAGCCAAAGCCACATCCCCTCCCAGGCAGGTCTGATGGCTCTCCCTCCATCAGGAAGCTTGTCCCAGGACACAGCCTCGCCCTAGTGGCACTGGGTTTCCTTCTCACCCAGTTGCCCTGAAGGAAAGCTGGGCTGGGTTTTGCCCCGTTTCTCAGAGGGGTCACTCTTGGGGCTTGAACGTCTTTATACACTAAAGTCAGCCAGCCAGTGAGTCAGCTAAATTTGCAGTCCCTATTGGCCCTCAGAAGGGGCCCTGTGGGTAAAGACTAAAAATAGCAGGTGTGAGGGCCCCAGCTTTGGGGTGGGATGGGTGAGCGCATTCATCCATCCATCCAGGAAACACTCACTGAGCACCTAGGAGGGCAGGAACTGTTTTGGGCATGGCGTACCAACCAAATGACAAAATCCTTGTCTTTATAGAGGTTACATGTCAATGAAAGAGACAGATGATAACAAACAAATTTGTGAAAATACATAGAAGACTCACATAATTCTATAGTAGGGTCCAAAAAACTCAATAGTATCAAGTGTGGGATCCTGTGAGATTGATGAAATATCAGGGTGAACATGCTGCAAAGGGCGGGAAGCAGCTGCCAATCATATTTCCTTTTTGCTGAAATTATTGTGGGGTGTGCTATTAAAGGGCACCACTACATATTAAGTCATATAAGAAGGAAATGCTAAGGAAATACATAAAGCAAGGCAGAAAGGCATGCGATGTTGGGGTGGGGTGAGTTGAAATTTTTAATTCTATTTATTTTATTTTATTTTATTTTATTGAGGCAGAGCCTCATTCTGTCACCCAGGCTGGAGTGCAGTAGCGTGACCTTGGCTCACTGCAACCTCTACCTCCCAGGTTCAAGCAATTCTCGTGCCTCAGCCTCCTGAGTAACTGGGATCACAGGCGTGAACTACCATGTACCATGCCTAGATAATTTTTTGTATTTTTAGTAGAGATGGGGTCACCATGTCACCCAGGCTGGTCTCAAACTCCTGGGCTCAAGTGATCCACCCTCCTAGTCTTCCCAAAGTGCTGAGATTACAGGTGTGAGCCACTGCACCTGACTGAGTTGAAATTTTATATAGCTTGATTTATTTAATAAGAAGAATGCCTCACTAACAATGCAACCTGAAATGGAGGTTGCATCCCCCTACTGGCACGTACAGGACTGAGAAACCCAGAAACACAGAGGCATAGGAAGGTACAAAAAATAAAGGCAAGGATTGGGAATTACTAGAGAGACTGCAGGAAAGGGAGTTAAATGAAGGGACCAGAAGACCAGAAACAGATCCTCTAGCACTGGATGATGTATTTGCTGGCATCCCTTCAGAGAGACAAGGAAGGGGACATTCCAGGCAGGTGGAAGAAGATAGGAGATGACTCAGAGGTGAGAAAAAGCAAATAGTACTCCAAAGAGAAATTTCCTTGGCTGGATTGTTGACAAGCAAGAGTTAACATGGATCCAGGGTAAGAGGACTAGGAAATGCAACGTGTGAAAATCCAAGATCAGGAAGAATGATTTTATCTTGGGCAAAAGGCCCTTGGACGCCATCACAGGCTCAGAGATGCGGGTGGTACCCACAGATGCCTAACGAAAACTGGCAGGGGGGCTCACATGCTGTGGAGAAACGGTGGCCCAGAGCTGGCGGTGGAGACAGAGAGGCTGCCAAGGGCAGTAGCCAGGAACTGTGGGCTGTTCTGGCCCCTTTGTCTCTCCAAAGATGTGTGGGAGGCACAGAGGGCCAGAGGTTTCCCAACTCCTGAGCAGCTCCCCTGTTCCTGTTTATTCTTATTCCTTTAATGATATGATGAGCTCATGTTCTCGGAGGTGCCAGGAATGAATTAGCCATGCAGCTCACTTCAGCATTAGCAGAAACCACGGAGTGTCCTGCAGCAGGTAGGTCTCAGCTGCGTGTCTGGAGAGGGCAGGATGACAGTGCTACATGCATGTGGGTCCTGCCTTCCAGGAGCCAGCTGGTGACTCTGCCAGCAATGGTGGCCAAGCAGGAGGGAGGGGTGGCTGCTCAGACCACCAGGGAACAAAATGTCCCTCTCCTCTTTGGAGGAAAATAATCAAGTAGATTTATTTCCTCTTTCTTTTTTACTATTCTTGCTTGCTATGGCAGAGCCACAGACTTTCCAAGGAGAGATTTCTTGAAACCACTGTCTCCTTTCCTAGGTCTCAGCTCCCCAACCTGTAACTGCATGTGTGTAAATCCCTCCCCAACCCCACACTCATCCTCATTTCTAACCAGCTCTTCCTAAAATCCCACTCTTTCTTAGGGGGTCTCTTCCACAGAACCCTGGGGAAACTCACTCCATGGTCCATTTAAGTTTCATTTTCCTCTCACCTTAACCCAAACCTGTGCAGGCAAGTCAACATCCTGCCTCTTCCTGCCCCCCTTACTGAAGCCACACCGTCCCCTAGTGTCTTTCACACAACAGGGGAAGCAGTAGCGTGTCCATGCCATTTGGTCATGCCAGTCAAGTCCCTGCCATCTGGGCACACTGCCTTCTCCAGGTCTCTGCTGGCTTCTGGATCACGTTTCCCTGTCATCATCCTTGGTGACCTCAACCTTCATGTCAATGACCTGTCCAGCTCCCTGACCGCCCTCTTCTGTGCCCTCCTCCACATGGATGACCTTTGTCCCATAGGATAGCGAGCACAGCTGGACCGCATTACACGGTTCTGCCTCCCCTTCGAGACCTCAAGCGTGGTGCAGACCCTTCAACCTCAGCCTCCTACCCTGCCGACATCCCGCCTCCTCACTCCTCCTGAACCAGTTCTTTGTCATTGCTGAATCATCTCATTTCTTGACCCTTTGTAACACAATCTAATACCCCTCTTTGGTCTACATTTTTCAATATACATGTATACAGCTCTCCAGGCTCTACCATGCCTTTTCCCCTGGGTCTCCTTCCTCCCCAGCAATTAGCACTATGGAGCCAAAAGAAAGAAATACTTGCAAATTTACCTTCTCTTCTAAGATGCAATTACTTTTGTACCAAGCTAATATATGCATTAATATTATGCACTTACTATAGGCTAGATTCCTCTAAGCACTTTGTCTGGGTTGTCTCCTTTAATCTTCACAATAACCCATGGGTGGGTATGATCATCACTCCCATTTAATGTATAAGGAAACCCAAAGCACAGAAAAAAAAAAAAAAAAGTACTTTGCCCATGGTCATGCAGTTGGAGGCAAGATTCAAACCCAGAATCCACTATCTCTCACCTACCTTCCAAGTTACAGAGAACAGGTATTGGTCTACTACAGTTTTTATTTATTTATTATTTATTTTTAGCTGCTCCTTGCAGAGCAGGACTAATTCTTAGGCAATGTGCCTGAAATTAGCCTATTAAGATTTTTTTCCTTTTTTTTTTTTTTTTTTTTTTGAGACAGAGTCTTGCTCTTGTCGCCCAGGGCTGGAGTGCAAGGGCACGATCTCGGCTCACCGCAACCTCTGCCTCCTGGGTTCAAGCAATTCTCCTACCTTAGCCTCCCGAGTAGCTGGGATTACAGGCACCTGCCACCATGCCCGGCTAATTTTTTTTTTTTTTTTTTTTTTTTTTGTATTTTTAGTAAAGACAGGGTTTCACCATGTTGGCCAGGCTGGTCTCGAACTCCTGACCTCAGATGATCCACCCACCTCAGCCTCCCAAAGTGCTGGGATTACAGGCATGAGCCACCACACCCTGCCACCTACTAAGATTTTTAAAGAAGTGTGCCTGTGATTCATTCTAACCTTCATACAGTAGTGCTTCATACAGTAGAGAAACTTAATAAAGATACGTTGAAAGTATTTAATTTACAAAGTATTTAAATTACACCAATCTAATTTGTGTAGAAAATGTAAGACACTCAAGTTCATGAAGTGAGCTCCAAATGTGAAAACACTGAAAAGATGGATGCATGAATCAAAGGCACAAGCATGCATATTTAAAAAAAAAAAAAAACTGTTCTACTTGAATCATTACATTTAAAATGTTTCTAACACTATACTCTATGCTCATTCAGATGCAAATTTCCAATTGTTGATGTATTTACATCCATTTCTCAAAGAATCAACACTTGGATTACAGTCATGCAAATAGTGTCAGAAATTTCTTAAAGACTCAACTCAGATTTGTTTTTAAATTTATACTCTGTATGTGAAATTTTTCAAATTTAACTGACAAATAATTATGTATATTTATGGTATTCAACATGATGGTTTGGTCTATACATTGTAGAAACCTATACATCATACACATTGTAGAAAGATTCCATAAAGCTAATTAATATATCTATCACCTTACCAATTTGTCACTTTTTGGGGGCTGAGAATGTTAAAAATCTGTTCTTTTAGCAATTTTGAAATATACAACATGTTAACTGTGGTCATCATGCAATGCAATAGATCACTAAAAGCAATTCAGATTCTTAATGTGATCGCAGAAAATGTGATGTTTTCTGTATTTAAGAATAGATCCCAGAAACAAGATAACCATCAATAAAGAAACCTGCTGCTACCATAGCATGCAAATACAGGCTTTAGCAATGAGGCAAAGACTATCTGAGAGTTGTGTTGGCAGCTTAAATGTCCATGGTTTACCAGGCAGTCATCATTCTCATTTGCTACATGGAATACGCATCTCATGGCATAATGATACGTAGAAGCTGTGTCATCACACTGAAAAAGCCCCTCAACCACTGCCTGCAAAATCGGCTTTGATTTGGCAAAGTAGACATCCCTAAACCTCAGCCTTCTCTCTCAAGCTAATTCCTCCAACATCAAGCAATAACTATTAAAGAGCAGCTGCTCCAGGTGACAGGTGACCAGCATGGCTGATTCCTAGCACATCCCTCTGAATTGGTCAAAGGCAAAAATCAAAAACAAAACTAAACTAAAAACAAAACACACACACACACACACACACAGAGAGAGAGAGAGAGAGAGAGAGAAACCTTTCAAGGTACTCTAAGGATAAGGATAAACTCGAGAAATAAGGGGAGCGTGTTAAGAAGTAGCTTAGGTTCAGTTAATACACACAGTAAGCACAAGACACGTTATAGTGTCTGCATCAACAAAACGAAGGGAAAAAGCCACCTAAGCAGCAGATCATGGATCAAAACTCAAATTCCAGAGATTGTGGCAGTTGATTGGCAAAACCTGTCAGTTCCAGACTGGCTTAAATTATCGTTTAAGAACAGATGTCTTTTAGGAGTCAAGTATCTGAAGGCAATTAACTAATACTAACTCATTGGGCCACTCTAACTATGCCTGCTTGGCAATCAGTAAAAGTTCCCAAAAGGATGGTGGCAGAGTACAATGGAAAATAAGCTGGAAGCCAGAGAGGATGTGGGGAGACTGGCTTTCCCACCCATTGCCAGGGAATGTGGATGCCACAACATTTTTGGCAAGAGTCAGGCAGTACATATTAAAACTTAAAACTCACATGCCCTTGGTACCAGCAGTCCCACTCTGGGAAATCTATCCTAAAGAAATAAACGCATCCAAGTGCAATAATATGTTGCAAGGCTACTCGTTGCAGTGTTGTGTGCACAAGCAAAAAACTAGAAACAAACTGAAGGTCTCTCAGTATAGAAATAACTGAACGTGCAATGGACATCTGTTGACTCTTCATTCAACATTATCTGTCCCCTTCTTCTTTGCAACAGAAGCTTGATTCTGTTTAGGTAACCATTCCCCAGGAAAGGAGACCTATAGTCCCCACTCCAGAGGAAAATCTGTATTAGTCTAAAATGAAGTAGATTTGAAATCTACTGGTTCCAACCTGGTTCCACCATGCCCTAGTTGTATAACCTGGGTGTCACTCCACCTGCCTGGGGCCCCAGTTTTCTCTTCTGCAAAATGCCCTTTCTTACACTTGCCCTGTCTAGATGATAAGGTTTTTATGTAAAAGCATTTTGTAAACTTGTAAGCATTTTGAAAACTTGTAAGCATTCTACCAATTTAAAGAAGGATGGGTTTTGGATCAGCCTCTATGTGTGGACGTTGTGTCTGCACTCACCTCCAGGACGCCATTCACACCCGCCTCCTCAGCACCACACTGTTCCTACACATGAGCTAAGCGGCAGCCAGCCAGGACCCCAAGCTAGGTTGGCTTTCCAATGCTTTGTTTCCACCCAGGGCTCCAGCCAACACTTCGATTAACTTCTAACCGAAAAACGACGCCAGCTGTAGGACCCAGCTGCTCTTGCCTTCGATGGGATTTCTCTCAGGTTTTCTTTCTTGTGAATCATGACTAAGATGTCCCATCTGTATTCACCATCTTTCCAAGGAAAATGTGTAAGATTTGCTTCTTGGGTCCAGTCCTCTCCCCACTCACAATCACACATGCTGATTTAATCTCAGGGGACATAAACATTTGCTGGACTTTCTCCATTTATCCCCATCCGTCTGCGGCTATCTTCCCCACACACGCATGTCTGTGATGTTCTCCTTTTCTCGACACCCACTCCTTTACCCATGCTGCCCTGCGTTCCCTTTATTTCTCAAACACTCAGTTTTCCTAAAATGCAGTTTCCCATTCTCTGGACATAGGAAACTTCTTGCTGCTTCTCCAGTGGGGTAAGAATTAGTAAAATTTGCTTCCAAAGCTGCTGTTTCCTTTTTTTTTCCCCCCAGAGAGATGCCATTTTGGGTGTATGGTGTTTAAAGACCCAGGGCTAGGTCCCTTGGGGATGAGCTGGAATAATAAGCTTGCTGAACCAGACCTAACCCATTTGGTTATAACAGAAAGTTGTTTTCTCCTGAGAGTGGCTTTGAGGCTGAGATGGAGGAACAACATATGGGGGAACAGGCGGAGGTGGGAAGGAATCACAAGGCGACCTGGAAGACACACAGGGGCTGGCTCAGGGTTAAAGGGAAGCTGGGTCCTGTAGCCGGGTGCTCCCGCGTTGCCATTTGGCATTGATGTCTGGGGCCTCTAGGACTTTTTCCTTTAAGTTCCCCTTGTCCCCTGCCTGGCTTCACGATCCCTCCACAGTCCAAGGCAGAGGACCACAGAGAGATGTCACAGAGAGCACCTGGGTTGCAGTCAGCACACTAGGGTTTGCATTTTGACCCTGCTCTTTCCTAGTGCTGTGATCTCCAGTAAGTCACCTCTCTGGGCCCTGGGGGCCTCGTCTATGAAGAGCAAACTGTAATACCCAGGAGGATCAAGGAAAACCAATGCATACTAAAGCTCCTGCTCGAGGCGTGGGCCTCTGCTGCACGAGGCCTATAAAGAAAGGGTTTGCAGTAGACTAAAAGAAGCTTATTCTGAACCTAGGAAGAAGATGAGTCTCATTAGGGGAAAAACAAAACCCTACATAATAGGTATTAGCTGCAACCCTACAGAGACAATAAGAATTAGGTGGGTGATATAACGCTATAAGTTTGCCCTAATTTTGGCAAGTTCCAGTATAACCCTCTGAGGCTAGGTATTTTCTCCCTGGGTGGGGAGTTATTTCTTTAAAAGAAGAAAAGAGGCTAACGGGCGAGGTGGCGGGCGCCTGTAGTCCCAGCTACTCCGGAGGCTGAGGCAGGAGAATGGCGTGAACCCGGGAGGCGGAGCTTGCAGTGAGCTGAGATCCGGCCACTGCACTCCAGCCTGGGTGACAGAGTGAGACCCCGTCTCAAAAAAAAAAAAAAAAAGAAAAGAAAAGAGGCTAAGTGGGATGACTCAATCCCATAATCCCAGCACTTTGGGAGGCTGAGGTGGGCAGATCACTTGAGGTCGGGAGTTTGAGACCAGCCTGGCAAACATGGTGAAACCTCATCTCTACTAAAAAATACAAAGATTAGCCAGGCGTGGTGGCAGGCGCCTGTAATCCCAGCTACTCGGAAGGCTGAGGCAAGAGAACCACTTGAACCCAGGAGACAGAGGTTGCAGTGAGCCAAGATCATGCCACTGCACTCCAGCCTGGGCAACAGAGTGAGACACCATCTCAAAAAAAAGAAGAAGAAAAAAAGAAAAAGTGATTTGTCATTTTGTATGCATATAAGCAAGACATATAATTTGTCTCTGTCCACATTACAAACAGGGCCCAGTTTGATGCCAGTATCCTCAACAACTGCCCCTATGTTACCTGAGGATTTACATGGTGCTCCAGAAGGAAGATCTTGGCCTAATCCAGATTCTGACACTATCTGAGTGACCATAGACTGGCCACTTACCCTCCTCTCAGGGCCTTATTTATTCATTTGACACAAAATATTGGAATCAGGAGCTGTTTAAGGTTTCTTCCATCTCAGGCATTCAATGATTCTGGTCCTTGGTGGGAGGCCTGGACCTTATCTCCCGTGCAGAACTCCTCTCCCAGGTTGGGCCTTCCCCAAGGAGACTGAGAGTTAACTGTGATAAGTTCTTTTTTTTTTTTTTTTTTTTTTTTTTTTTTGAGACAGAGTCTTGCTCTGTCGCCCAGGCTGGGGTGCAGTGGCCGGATCTCAGCTCACTTGCAAGCTCCGCCTCCCGGGTTTAGACCATTCTCCTGCCTCAGCCTCCCGAGTAGCTGGGACTACAGGCGCCCGCCACCTCGACCGGCTAGTTTTTTGTATTTTTTAGTAGAGATGGGGTTTCACCGTGTTAGCCAGGATGGTCTCGATCTCCTGACCTCGTGATCCGCCCGTCTCGGCCTCCCAAAGTGCTGGGATTACAGGCTTGAGCCACCGCGCCCGGCCTAACTGTGATAAGTTCTGAAGAACAAGAGTCCCACAGCTACCATCACCACAAGAAGAGGTCATCCAGGAACTCTGCTAATGGGTGGCAAGGCCAGTCTTGGTGGTGATGGGGAGGTGGAGACTGTCCCCTCCCCACCCAAATCCTGCCTAGTGGCCTTCTCCAGTGCACCACAAGAGGACTGAGTCTTGGTCGCTCCAGGCGGAAGAAGCTCCTCCCTGCACACCAGAGCTCCTCGTTGTCCACAGACACTTCTCCCCATAATGACTTTAGCGAATGTGCCCCGAGGGCAAGGTGATCATGTATTCCAGAGAGAAAGGAATACCCTCAACCACGCCTCCTGGGGGGTGGGGATGGCCAGGACCATTGTTGTGCTCCTGCTGGCTCCATTATAAACAGGGACAATGAGGTCAAGTTACACAGGAGTCCATATGTTCCACTGAAATTAGCCACAGGCCTTGATGCAGTCCAGTCTCAGAAAGAAAGTCACTCAGTCCAGTCTCAGAAAGTCACGGCCTGTGCCCATTGTGAACATTTGAGGCTAGCCAGGCCAGGAGTGGGAGCCAGTGGGGTGTGGGTCAGACCTTGACATCCTGCCTCTTTTAGAGCCACAAAGCTGCTAGCAGCAGAGCAGATACTGTTCGTGGCAAGAAAACAAGAGAAGCATAACGTTTTCATGGATCACAGGCGTGGGGGAGAAGACACTTCAATTCCGTTGTGTGCTGACAGCTCATCTAGCCTGTCCCACCACTCCTCAGCTGGTCCCACGACCTGGGCCTCTGTCCACGGCCCCCTTCCGTTCAATGGTCTGCATTGTGTAGGGAATCTCTTCCTTTTGTTTTTCCATCCATTTATACCTCGGCTCATTTGTTTTCCATTCTTGGGAGCAATTCATCTGCTCTTGGGCCCCACAATGTCTTTCTCCCCTTGATTCCTAGACAAGATGCTTGGACAGGTCCATTGTCTTAACAGTGGCCAACTCGCGGTATTTAATAAAAGTTGTGCTTTAAAAAGAAAAACCAATGGGGATTCCAGTTTTTATCCATGGTAACTTCTGAGAAATTTGGTAGTGGTGCTGCTCCTGTGTGGCTTGGCCTTTGTCCTTTTCGTTTGGATTTCAAGAAAGAGTTCCACAGGGATACCTGGGGAAACGTTCCATGATGCCAAGACAATGGGCAGAGTTCCTTCCCCTTCCTCTCTGCCATCCTGGCAGATTGTAAAATTATACTCTATTGCTAGAATGAAGGAGAAATTGTATGGAGAGTCCTTTCCATTGCCCTGTGGACTATAGCCCTTCATGGTTGTTCAAGAAAAATGGATTGGGGGGTGGAAAGAGAAAAAGACAGTGAGGTTCAGAGCAGTTTGGGCCCAGGCAGGCTCATATATGGAAGGGGCAGAGGCTTGCAATAGAAAGTGTTGCAAAGACCTGGCCTGGAAGTCCCAGAAAGGGTCTTAATTGTAAGTTATTTTGTCAATGCATCGCAGGCTTTTTTCTGGACGCACCGAGAAATTATTGTTGCTGGGATCATTAGGGGTGCAATTATCCTGGTTATTAATACACCACCAAACGTGGGAGGGGAGGGCGTGCTCAGCCCCATCCATGGGCTCCCAAGCTGCAGGTTTTAATTTCCCAACAGCACAGGAGGTCTCGTAGGGATCCCCAGAATTGTAAAGATAACTACTGGCATCTCTTGGCTCCAACAGAGACTCGCACAGTATTATAGACAGAAGAAATGCCATTGAAGAAGTGGCTGTAAGATTCTTCAGGGTTGGATCTCCTTGGATCTCTCACACTTTTACCCTAAGAAATGTGTCACGGGTAAAGTAAGTATTTCCAAACAAATCTTCAGGGTAGCATAAAAAGGGTCAGACTCTCCTCACTCCACACAAGCCATGGGTTTCACGATGTCTATGTATCCATACGTGCACGTGCCATATGCACACACACACATCCCTTTGGACATGGTCACTGGGTGGAGAATGAATGACCTCTGCTCTAGCCTGAGCATCTGTAAGATGGTCAAGGGATGCTGCAGGCTCCACTGATCTACAGGGAGGCATCGCATCGAGCCAGACTGCACAAAAGCACCTCCTTAACATGGCGGACGCTCAGCACTCTTGGCAGAAACACTTGGCACTGGCAGGAAATCTCAGCAGGGCGGCTTGTTTCCGCTCATCAAACACCAGTAGCTTTCACCGAGAGCAGCAGCAAATGGAAGAAATGTGTCTGATCGCATCCGGGCTGTGTGTCAGCACTTTTCCGAGGCAGAGTTAGCTGGATTCTGGCTTTGAAGAAAAGGTTGTTACACTCTCTTTCTGCCCCGCAGTATCAGCCAAGAAGCAGTTGGCAGAGACTTACCTGACACCCAGCTGCCCTCCCAATGCCCCTGGGACAACCTGAGAGGGTCAGTTATTGAGAAACAGAAACTAATGATAGAGCTCACCCTTTCCCTGCTAAACACAGGGCTGCCAGCTACTCAGGAGAAAGGAATGCCCAGGAACAAAATACTTGGGCCTCTCTTGTGACCCCTCTGTGGCCACCCCAATAGCTTCCTGTTCATTCTGCTCTTGTTGGTCCCCCCAGTGGCTAGGCAGGGAGGGGAAGCGGTGTGTAGACCCCCATGCCTCAGTATGACTTGCACCTGCTCAGCAGCTCCAACAGCAAGACTGGTGAGGAGATGCAATCTGAATTATCAGTGGATCAGGTACTGGAGGATGCCCAGGCATCCCCCAGTAAGTAGCTGCTCTTATAACCAAGAAGCCACGCTTCACCCCCCTCACAAGAGAGACCCAGGGAGGAGAACAAAGATACCCTTGACCCCATTCCTTGCACCACAATCTCCTACCCAGACTAGAGAAGGAAGTGTCTATTTGCAAGGCAGGATTTGTGTGTTCCACACTTGGATTCACTCCTGAAGGCCCAACTCACCATCCAGAAATACAAAACGACTTATCTGAAGAGTATGAAGCCCCACACTCTTTCAGAGAGCTGCCTTGGAAGGTCAGAACTCTTTTTTAAAAGGTAATTTAAACAGGTCGCCAATAAGGGCAATCTTTGAAATATACTCCTATGCATCCTGAGGTCAAGAAGAGTGGCCACATGGGGTCAGTGGTTCACATCCGTAATCCCAGCACTTTGGGAGGCTGATGCAGGAGGATGGCTTGAGCCCAGGATGTTTGAGACCAGCCTGGGCAACATGGCAAGACTCTTGTTTCTACAAAAAAAATCTTTAAATTAGCCAGGTGTGGTGGTACGCACCTGTTGTCCCAGCTACTCAGGAGGCTAAGGTGGGAGAATTCCTTGAACTGAGGAGGTTGAGGCTTCAGCACTGCACTCCAGCCTGGGTGACAGAGAGAGACTCTGTCAAACAAACAAACAAACAAACAAAAGATGATGTACTATTTGAAAGTGTACTTTCCACTTTTTTATTTAGGTTAAGTACATACACATTAAAGTACACAAATTGACCAGGCATGGTGGCTCATGCCTGTAATCCCACAGTGTGGGAGGCCAAGGTGGGTGGATCACCTGAGGTCAGGAGTTTGAGACCAGCCTGGCTAACATGGTGAAACCCCATCTCTGCTAAAAAGTACAAAAATTAGTCGGAAGTGGCGGCGCGTACCTGTAGCCCCAGCTACTCCGGAGGCTAAGGCAGGAGAATTGCTTAAACCCAGGAGGTGGAGGCTGCAGTTAGCCAAGATCACACCATTGTACTCCAGTCTGGACGACAGAATGAGACTTCATCTCAAAAAAATAAAATAAAACAAAATAAAAATAAAGTATACAAATCTTCAGTAGACAAGTTGATGAATTTTTGCAGACGCATTCACACATGTACCCACCATCCAAATCAAGCTATATATTTCCAGCAGCCCAAGAGGTCCCTCATGCCTTTCCAAGTTGATACCAAGCAAGTTACTACCCTTCTGACTTCTGTCACCATAGATTCGTTTTACCTATTCTAGGAGTTCACATAAATAGAATCACACAGGACCTACCCTTTCCTGTCTAGCTTCTTCTCTACATTCTACCTGTGGTGCTGCCTCACGTTGCTGAATGGAGGAGTAGTTCAGGCTTTTTCATTGCCGAGTTGTATTCCATTGCATGAAAATCCTTACTTTGTTTTGGTCCTTTGTGGCATGAGTGAGAGAAAGCAAGAGAGAGCTGCATGGACTTGGTGCTTCTGCTGGGCAGCTCAGGAGCGGAGGCCAGCATTCAGTCATTGGGAGGAGGAAATGAAAGCAGAAAATGGACTGCAGAGCCCTCAGGAAGGAAGGCTGGAGCCAGCCCTGCTGTCTTGGGCCATTTGTCCTAGGCACTCCTGCTGAGTAGGGAAGGAAGATTTCAGACCAGCCTCCCTCCCCACCCCCAACAACAGCCGACTATTCCTAGACTGTCACCCCCTCCCCAAAAGCTGGCTCTCCAAGGACAAAGAGAAGCTCAGAGATCTCGACTGTTCCACAAGCCAGTGTGAGGACAGGCCCTTTATTTCCCGGGGCCTCTGGCTGACTAGCCAAACCAGTCGAGCATGACAACAGTCTGCCCATTAATGCCGAGTGCCAGCCCCAAGCATCTGTTTCTTTCTCTCCTGTTTCCCGTGGGTGGTGGGTGGGGGCTCTCTCCAGCTCCTCTGCACTTTTTCTTCCTAATCACAATCATTTGTTTTAACAGGGCTGCAAACCACTGTGGCTAAAAAACCCAGGCAGCACCCGCACAAAGCCAACAGGCACCGGCCTTACCCACATCCCCTGGCTAGCCTAAAGTGAAATTGAAGCAGCCCACTCTGCCATTATCCTCTTTCCTGCTTGTTTCACAGGGCCTACGGCTGCTTTTAGATGGCCACACTGCCTGGTGTGGCCTCCAAATATCTGACCACCCCTCCTCTGGTTTCCAAAGGCAAATGCCAGGACTCCGTTGACACAAACCTGGTGCCTTAATGATCTGAAGACCAAAGAACCAGCCTTTGCAAGGGGGCCTGGAGCTGCTGTTTACGCCAGGAGAAAGCCTTTGCTCCGAGGGTGGGCTTTCTGAGTGAGTTCCTGTCTCAATGAAAACCCGAAAGGAACTTTAGGAAAACGTGAAAGGGGCTAACTGCGGAGGTGGAGGAGCCACCCACGGCCACCCACTGACTCTACCTGCCCTTTCCCACCCCAGCTAAGGGTCCTAGATGGCCACCCTTCACCCAAACCCCACCCAACACCAGGTTATCAGCCTGGCACCCTTGTCCCTGCTGCAGGCTGTGTCTACCCCAGGGCCCAGTTTCGAAGCCTCTCTCCTTTGATTCTCCACCCAGCACCTTCTCTTAACCCCCACTGCTGTTATGGGCTGAATTGCCCCCACCCAACCCCCATCCATATGTTGGAGCCCTAACCCCCAGTACCTCCAAGTGTGACTGCATTTGGAGACAGGGCCTTTAAAGTGGTAATGAAGTTAAAATGAAGCTGGTGGACCCTCATCCAATACAACTGGTGTCCTTATAAGAAGTAGGAGAGACACCAGGGATGTGTGCACACAGAAAAGAGACCAGGAAAAGACACTCACAATCACAGTCCCTTGTGACTGCACTGGGCTCTCGCAGGCGACCGAGGATTATCTCTTAAAGTCAGCTGATTACTAACTCTAAATCCCTCTTGCCATGTAACATGACATACTCCCTGGGTCTGGGGATTGAGGTGCAGACATTACCGGAAGGCCATTATCCTGCTGATCACACACCTGGGTTTACACTGGTGGGTGTTCTCCCTTCCCAGGGATAACAAGAAGAGAGCACCGTAGGAAAGTTATTCTGCCCCCTTCCTCATCCTTCTCTGCCATCCCCCACCTCACTTCCCCTTCACAATAAGCCCCATAGCTCAGCTCACTAGTGTGAAACAGCATCCGCAGACTCCAGAGTACCTGTCCGGACCCATGGAGCACTGTCTTCAGACACCTGTCTGTGTGCTATGTGCTGTCCAGACCCAGGACTGGCCACAGGAGCAGATGTCTGCTGCCAATGGCTGATTTCCCCCTGGGCCTCACAGGGAGGGCCTCACTCTGGGTGAAGAATCTCATTTCTCAACCTTTAGGACTAGGAGAGTCCAATCATCCAGAAGTGGTTCATTCCTGAGAGACCTAAGCCCACTGAAATGCCAGGTTTCTACTCCCAGAGGCAGGGCAGACTGGGCACACATGTCAGAACCTCTCTTTCCCAATACAGAGCCACGGGCTGTTTGGTGAGCATAGAACCACAGGAAAAAGAATTTAGGTTGTCTGGAAGGGATGTTTCCATCCATCATGGAAGCTTGATGACTCACATTTTCCCAGCATCCAAATACTCTTGTTAAGTGGCCTGTGAGTTTCCCACTGAGTGTTTTAAATAAATGCTTTATACACACACCCTCTCCTACCCCCACGGCTCCAAGATGACCCCAAATGTGTGATTTCTTCATCCTTACCCTGTCAAAACACCCTCAGTACATCTCCCCAAAAACCACATCCCCTTATGCAAGGCACACGCTGCAGCCTCATCCACCCACAGGCATCTGAAGGAGCGACCAGCTTCCGATGAGGGGTCTGGCGGGATGAGAGAGTTGGGGGAGGCGCGTCCACCTCGTAACCTTGTCCCTAGTTAAGAACTTCTCTTGTGTGCTTCAAGATAGAACTACAGAATGAGAAAGTTGGAAGTTGGAAGAGGGACCCCAACATTTATCTAGTCCAATCCCAGTAATTTCCCAACTAGGAAACTGTAAAAACAGTTTTAAAAGTTAAAGCTTGTACAGAATCATTACTGTTGTCATCTTCATCACCATCACCATTGCCATCACGATGATTTCATAAACCTGGATTCTCCAGTCTACTGATGAGTCACTTCGTTCAGGGTCTTTTCTAAAAGACTGGTTTTGGCCGGGCGCGGTGGCTCAAGCCTGTAATCCCAACACTTTGGGAGGCGGAGACGGGCGGATCACGAGGTCAGGAGATTGAGACCATCCTGGCTAACACAGTGAAACCCCGTCTCTACTAAAAAATACAAAAAACTAGCCAGGCGTGGTGGCGGGGGCCTGTAGTCCCAGCTATTCAGGAGGCTGAGGCAGGAGAATGGCATAAACCCGGGAGGCGGAGCTTGCAGTGAGCTGAGATCCGGCCACTGCACTCCAGCCTAGGGGACAGAGCGAGACTCCGTCTCAAAAAAAAAAACAAAAAACAAATAAGAGACTGGTTTTTCCCACCCCCCTTTATGTAGGGTCCCTATGAACTCCTTCTGGCTGTTAGAGGGTGTGCTGGTCTGAATGTATGTGTACCCCCACCAAATTCATATGTTGAAACCCAACCCCAAGGTGATGGTATTAGGAGGTGGGGCCTTTAGGAGGTGATTGGATCATGAGGGTGGAGCCCTTAGGAATGGGATTAGTGCCCTTATGAAAGAGGCCTGAGGGCACTCGCTCGACCCTTCATCCATGTAAAGACCGCTCAGTAAGGCGCCATCTGTGAAGCAGAGAGCCCTCACCAGACACCAAAGATACACCTGTAGATCGGCATCATTTGATCTTGATCTTGGACTTCCCAGCTTTCAGAACTGTAAGTAATAGATTCTTATTGTTTGTAAATTACTTAGTCTAAGGTATTTTGTCATAGCAGCTCCAACAGACTAAGACAGAGGGAGAAAGGGGTCAGCCTCAAATTCAGGAGCATCTCTGTCTTCTGTGAGCTAGCTCTCAGAAGGACCCCCAGGGGTATGCTCAGGCCTCCATCTCCCCCAGTTGTGGGGCTCTCCATATGGGCTACAGGTGTGGGGACTGCCAGTCAGTTTTAACGAATCACTGATGTGCACGGAGCACACTGCATTCCAGACTCTGGTGCTTTTATTTTGATTTTATTTTATTATTATTTTTTTGGACAGAGGCTCGCTCTGTCGCCCAGGCTGGAGTGCAGTGGCGCGATTTTGGCTCACTGCAAGCTCCGCCTCCCGGGTTCACGCCATTCTCCTGCCTCAGCCTCCTGAGTAGCTGGGACTACAGATGCCCGGCACCGCGCCCAGCTAATTTTTTGTATATTTAGTAGAGACGAGGTTTCACCGTGTTAACCAGGATGGTCTCGACCTCCTGACCTCATGATCTGCCTGCCTTGGCCTCCCAAAGTGCTGGGATTACAGGTGTGAGCAACTGCGCCCGGTCCAGACCCTGGTTCTTTTTAGGTGGTAACTCTTTTAATCATCATACCAACACTTTGCAAGAGAGGAGCTCGAGATACAGAGAGGATAAGTCACTCGCCAAGGTCAAGAGACTGGCAAGGGGCAGAACCAGGAAGCAAATCCAGGGTCTAATCCCCATCTCCTGTCTGTGTTTCTGATTGGTTGCAGAACATTATAAGACCCCATTTTTCCACCCTTTCTCCTTTTTCTCTCTCACAGCTAATCTTCCCCTTCCCTCCAGGGCTGCCAGGAGGGTGACTCACATCCATGCCTTTGCCCACCCCACAAGCCTCCTGGTAGCTATTTCTGGAGGGAAACTATCTGAGAAGGAGAACGGGAACGGCTGTTTTCAATTCTAAACTCCGACGCAGCCAAAGCCAGCACCCAGCCCAGGGCCCTGCCCTCTTGCTACTTTCTAAAAGATGATAAAGATGGTGTTGGTGGTGATGACAGTCAGAGGGAAGCAGGAGACTGAGATGCCAGGAACAGGGCAAGATAAACTGAGTAAGACTGCAATTTGCTAAAGCCTACACCAAAATCTTTGCCAGCCACAAAATTGCTATGCTCATTTGAGCTGGATTTCCATTCCAGCTCGAATGCTCTGTATGGCCATCCTGGGACCTTCCCAGGATCCAGGGTATGGAGCCTTAGGGGACTCTCACTCCCCCGGAGCCCACAGAGGCCTTGATGCCTGGAGCATGGGCACCGCCTCCTCTGGGAGGCTCCAGGGTGCCTGGAGTGTCCTGGAAGCAGAGAGAAGCTTTCAGCTGTTCCCACCCCTTGGATCAGTTTCCAGCTTGAGACAACGCGCTTGTCAAAGCCCCTTGGAATTGCCGGAGTAGGTACAATCTAAACACTCATGTAGTTACAGGATAATAATTACACCTTCCATGTACATAACACCTTTCTTCCCCAGAGCAGCTGGCTTCTCACATTATCTCATTAATCCTCCTGTCCCTGGGAGGCAGGGAGGACACAGCGTGACTACCCTGAGTGAGGAGGGAGAGTGAGGGAGAGAGAGAGAGACGGTACTTGCCCAGGGTCATACTCTTAGTCACATGCTTCAGGTATAGGCTGTGCTGGGGCCTTGGCTAGAAATCAGAAAAATCATAATGGTTGTCCTCAATTGAGTGCTTTACTCAATTGACCCTAGGCAGTCATCAGCATAGCTTCCCTCAGTCCTGGCAATGGCCTTGTGAGGCTGGGATTATTCTGGTCTCCACTTCACAGATGGGGGAACTGAGCTCAGCGAGGTGCAGCTCCTTGCCAGGGGTGTGGGAGGCAGGACGGCTGGGCTGCACGTATTCTTCCCTTTGCAGCAGATACCAACAGCCTGCTCCTGAAGCTGGTCTTCCTCCCAGAGCAATACTAGGTAACCAAAGGCAGAGCACGTTAAACAGGGAGGGTCAACCCCTCCTCTGGCCCCTGGGAGGTCAGAGCAGTAGCTGAGCACCAGGAGGTAGAAAAAGCGGCTCATTCTGTAGCCTTATGGAATCTATAGAAAAGACCTAATTCACTGAGAGCTACACCCCACCCCCACCCCTCCTCCAGTCCCATTCCTGTTTCCTGGCCCATCCTTTTGACACAGGGACAATTACTGCTATTCATGCCCACCCCGAGGCACCTGCCACTGACCCATTCTCATGCACATGGAGCTAAAGATCAGGCACAAAGCAGGCCAATCTGAGGTTTGCCACCAGACCTGGGAGGGGACCCTCTGTGCACCTCCCCCCCACCACCCCTCACCCCCATCCTCAGCATTCAGGGCAGCCGGGCGTCTGCGAATTCCAGGAGGCTGCCTGGCCTGGGAGACCCATCAAGGAACTGGCTGCTGGGGACTGCCAACGCCTGCTCATCCACACCAAGGCCTCACATCATTGTCAGGAGGTTCAGCCCACAAGAAACTGGTCTTTGGAATGAAGGCTGGGGTGGTGATCCTGGACAAACCCATGCTTTGGGAGTCTCAAGTCCTGACTCCCACACAGAGATCCCTAGAGGTGGCTCGCTGGAACGGAGTGTTCAATTTCTGGAAATTTTGTGAGATGGTTGATGTCACACCAGTAGCTTGAAATCAGCTACCAATTTGGTAGTATTAATGCCACGTTAATGGCCAAAGCTACTAATCAGCTCCGCCGCCTCCCAGCCAGCTGTTAAACATTTACCAGCGCATCACTCTCTAGGGTTCAGATATTGCAACCTTCCTAGAGCATCTGGGAAGTCCGAAAAACGATGGCCAAGATCTCAGGGCAGCCAGGCTGTGGGGTAAGCAGCAAACTTATTTACAGCAAACACTGTCTTCCTGATGGGTTTCTGGGAATATTCTGCCACCTTGCAGAAATGTTGCCTCTAAGGTCCTTCCTCAAAAGAAGTGTTAGTTGGACCACAGAATGAATTTTTGGCATGGCAAGATTGTGGCTGGCAGATCTTTGTGCTATCACTCACACTAGCCCAGGCACAGAAGCATACCCTCTTCACAACTTTTGCAAATTTTTGGCGAGTTAAATTAAACTAAATTTTTTTTAAAATAGGAAGTTTCAGGTCAGGCATGGTGGCTCACGCCTGTAATCCCAGCACTTTGGGAGGCCGAGGCGGGCAGATCATGAAGTCAGGAGATTGAGACCATCCTGGCTAACATGGTGAAACCCCGTCTCTACTAAAAATACAAAAATTTAGCCGGGCGATATGGCGGGCGCCTGTAGTCCCAGCTACTCAGGAGGCTGAGGCAGGAGAATGGCATGAATCCGGGAGGCGGAGCTTGCAGTGAGCCGAGATCGTACCACTGCACTCCAGCCTGGGTGCCAGAGCGAGACTCCGTCTCAAAAAAAAAAAAAAAAAGAAGTTTCAGTTTGTTCTAGTTGAATCAACTTACAGTTGTCAGGGGCAAAGTTTGATAAAGAAAAGTTTATCTGGCTGGCTATAATTCATTGGCCGCCTTTGAATTTGGGGTAATGACAAGGCTTCTCCCTGCACAGCCCTGAGAGCCCTACCTGTAGCTGGAGCTTTCTTTTGGCAATTGAAGAACTTCTCAGGATTCTTCTCCAAGTGACGTTAAATGGCCCAGCTGATTTTATTAAAACAATCATAACTGTTTCCTGCAGAAAACAGGAGAGTAAGAGAATCTTACATAGGTTGTTTTGGAGGTGATTTCCTGCTGGAATGCCTTGTGAGTAAGACTGGGGACAGTGATGTGAACAGCTGCTTCCCCAGGACATTGCTTTATTCTTGAGTATAAAGTAATTAAGAAATATGAATAAATGTCAACTACTGCCAAAACCTCCAAAATACCATCAGTTTCAGCTGCTATCCCGTAGGGAGGCATCTTTTTCGCCTTGTTTATTACCAACTCTGAGCCCTCATCCATGTAGACTCTTCACACCCCCAATTCCCAAATGTCCCTGCAGCTCCTAACCCCTGTGGCTAGCGGCGGAGGCGGCGCTGGCTTTCCACAGTCTCCCCGAGGACTCCAGCCCTCTTCAATGCCTCCCTCGTGCCTGCCTTTTCTCTGGACTGTACATTGGAACATCCTTATCTCTCCAGCTAGACAGGAGAAGACGTAAATGTCATTCACCCCACAACAAATAGTTTTAGACATTGGGGTAGACAATGGAGATTCAGCAAAGAACAAGAGGAAACTGTCCGTGAGGCAGACAGATGAGTACATACATAGAAAAGTTGGGGCACTTCTGAGAGGGATCCCTACCCTCAACTTGACACACCAACGAAGTCTCCCCAGGTTCCAAGAGCAACCTGAAGGGTGAGTAGAAAATATCTAGATTAGGGGTTAGCAAACTTTTTCTGGAAAGTCCCTGCTACTCCAGATAGTAAATATTTCACTTGGGCTTTGTGGCTTAATGGTCTTCATGGTGGGAGCTACTCAATTCTGCCTTTGCAGCACAAAAGCTTCCGCAGGCACCGTGTAAACAGATGAGCACGGCTGTGTTCCAACAAAACTTTATTTATGGACACTGAAATTTAAATCATATAATGCACAAGTGTCACAAAATCTTCTTTTGATTTTTTTTTGGGGGGGCTACCATTTAAACATGTAAAAATCATTCTTAGCTCTTGAGCTGGATTTGACCCACAGGCAAATACTCTCCGACGCCTGTTAGCTCTGTGACCTTAGGCAACCTTGCTGAGACTCCATTTGCTGACCCCTGATCTGGAGGTGGGGTGCTGGCATGGAAGTGGGGGCTGGGGTTCAGGGTTTGCAGGCTGAGGGATGGTCTGGAGGGAGTGGAGCAGGAGGTGAGCCTAGGTGGAACCCTGGAAGCCCTGGAAAGGAATTTGGACTTTACCCTATGGGTCAGAGATGGGTTCTCAGTGGGGGAGTCACTTGTTGAACAAATAATTATCAAGTGCCTACTGAATGCCTGGCACTATCTGAGGGGCCACTTTAGATTGGGTAGCCAGGAAAGGTTTTCTGAGGAGGTGGCATTTGAGCTGAGACCTAAATTACAAGACAAGGTTTATGGAGTGACACGGCCTTTAATTCTTACAATTATCTGTGAGGAGTGATGAACTGATCCTCATTTTACAAGGCAGGAAACAGAGTCTCAGCAAGGTTGCCTAAGGTCACAGAGCTAATAAGCGTCAGTGAGTATTTCAACTGTTCTGAGTTCAAACCCTGCCCCTGGCATTTTTAAAACTAACTAACCTTGGTTAGTGACCTCACCTCAGAGTCCTTGCACACTAGTAATGAGTCCCTCTTTTCTCCATCAAGAAGCAGATCTAGTGATATTTATACATTAAAGAAATATATATTGAAGGCCTACTATGTGCTAGCAATGTTCTAGGTACCTGGGACAATGAACAAGATAGTGCTTGGGTCAGCAAACAAAACAAAGATTTCTATACACACAGAGGATGGGGAGGAAGGGTTGGAATTTTAGATGGAGTAGTCAAGGTAAACCTTATTGCAGACGTGACATTTAAACAGACTCAAAGGAGATGAGGGAGTTGGATGTGTGGATATTTTGGAAATGAGTTCCAGGCAAAGGGATGAGCCAGTGCCAAGGCCCTGAGGCTGGTTGAAGGCCTTGTGTGTTCAAGGCCTAGCTAAGTCAGTGTGGCTGGAGTAGAATGAGGGATATGGAGAGCGGTAGGAGATGGGGTCTGAGAGGTGATGTGGCCATGGTGGGGAAGGGATCAAGAAAGCTCAAGGACACTGTAGACTTTGGTTTTCCTCTGAGAGTCACTATCTCAAGGTTCAAGCCAGTAGATTCTGTGTCTAGGGTCCCTCAGAGCTCTAGGATTCTATGGTTCTGTGACTGTACCCACCATAGGTTGACAGCCAGGTTTACCTCAGAACTAAGTAGTCACCCAAGAAGAGAGATTGGGACTGAAAGAGACTGGGAGACACCCTCCCGCAGATCCCAGACTGGAGAATATTAACTAATCAGACGTTCTCTGCAGCACAGGGGGCCTGGGTTGTAGGTAGCTTCCTAACTCTGAAAACTCCCTAACTCTTCCAAAGTGAGTTGCCTTACTAGGCACATGTTGGGTTCAGGAGTCATGCAGGAAAGTGTCAAAAGTTTTTTCTAAATCCTGGTATATTTTACAAGACTCACCTGGCTCTAGCCCAATCTTAGGGTGGTAAGAAAATACTGAGAGGCAGGCCAGGGTCCAGGCTGCTCTGGAAAGACCGTGAGAGTATCCTCTCCACTCCAGATCTCGGCTGGAGAGGGTTGGGGTGGGAGTTAGAGTGGGGCAGGAAGGGAAGTTTCTCTGGAAAGACTGTGAGAGTACCCTCTCCACTCCAGATCTCAGCTGGAGAGGGCTGGGGTGGGAGTTAGAGTGGGGCAGGAAGGGAAGTTTCTCTGGAAAGAACATGAGAGTACCCTCTCCACTCCAGATCTCGGCTGGAGAGGGTTGGGGTGGGAGTTAGAGTGGGGCAGGAAGGGAAGTTTCCAAACCACCTGGGACAGACTTGACACTCATCCCCCACTCTATTATGAATCTAGTTTATTCCACCTCCTGGCCTTCTGGTGTTTTTGTTTTGTTTTGAGGATCTGTCTGGTTTTGTTTTTTTCTACATCTGTTTCTAAGTCCCTCCTGTTTCGTTCTTTTGCTCTAAATAGATCAGTAATGGCCTCAAACTGTGTACGGGGCTGTGACACAGGCTACTGAGATTCTTAATAGCTTCCCTGGGGCTTCTCCTATCTCCCTGAGGAAGTAATAGAAGTTCTAAGAGCACAGGCCAACACAAAGGTGAGGTGTCCCTCACGGACCTAGTCTCAGGACAAATACAGTGACAGCTCCATGTGACTCCATGTGACTATCCAACAGAAACAGACTTTTTTCTTTTCTTTTTTTTTTGAGACAGAGTCTCACTCTGTCGCCCAGGCTGGAGTGCAGTGGCATGATCTCGGCTCACTGCAACCTCTGCCTCCCAGGTTCAAGCGATTTTCCTGCCTCAGCCTCCTGGAAACAGACTTTTTATATGAGCTCGAGGGAGTTTCTTTTGTCCTTAGGGAATCTGAAAGTAGCCAGCTTCTGGTTCTGCCAAGAAATCCACTTTCTAGTCGAGGAATATTCCTGGAGCCCAGTGCTCCACTGCGCCTCCCAACACATACACAACAGGGCACCTGTGCTCACATCTATTGTCTTGTCTGAGCTTGGTATAAATTCCTCACCTGTTAAGAATGTTGGTTGTTTTTTCCTGCTCCTTACAGGCTGATACAATTTCATTAGATACATTTTCTTCATCCCCTCCTTGTTATCCCTGGCTAAGAATCTCTTTACCTTTTTGACATTCTCCTTTTTTGCATCTCTGAGATCTTCACAGGGCATTGTTTTAAGTTATTCTCCCACAGAGACTTGTCGAATAACCAAGTAGTCAGTCCACTTACTGTTCCATTTATCACTTAACACTCTAGAAATGTGCTCATTTAGCTGAGGTTTTCTGAAAACACATCTAAGGGGATGTGGAGATGCACAAAGAGTCAAAGATAGCTTTTTTTCCTTTTTTAAAAAAACTTTATTTTTAATGACACAAGTCTTTTCTTCAAACATTTAGGATGCAAAGAAATTGATTCCTGGGGAGAAAGATGACGATTTTCAAGCCAGCGGGGGAAAGATGTTGCCTTTTACCTCCTTTGTCTTCTGTCCAGGGCTCACCTGGACCATCTTTCCTTAGTCTTTCAATAGAAAAGGCTCTTGTTGCAAACACCAGAGAGCCAGCAGGCTGAGTACTGGATTGTTCAAAACAGCCGTGGAAACTCTGGTCTAAATAAAACCCAGCCGAAACATTTTTTACTTTAACCGACAAGCCTCATCAGCCTCAACAACAATCTCAGAAACTCAAAGACGTATCGGTGCTGCTGGGGACAGGAGTCAGAGTTGCCTGTCACCATGCCTAGGATGATAGGATCATGTGATGGCATGGTTAAGGGCACGGGTACAAGGTTTACAAAACCCATGGCTGGGTTTATGAAGCCTGCCTCCTCCTCTTACTACCTGTGCTAGCTGGGGTAGGTTACTTAACATCTCTGTACCTCAGGCTCCCCTTCTACAAAATGGGGATAATGAAAGGAGTTACTTACTGTAGGGTTGCTAGGAGGATTAAATTAGATAATACACACAGAGCAATTAAAATAGTGTCTGATACATAGGAAGCATTATGTAAGCATTAGCTATCTGTATTATCATTGCAGTAATGTAATGTCTGATATATATATATACATACACACACACAGCACATGTCTCTCCAACAGGCTATACAAAGCAAGGTTTGAGCAGATCCTTCATTTCTTTGGATATTTATATGCACAGGGGTTGCCCTAATTGTAGAGCCCTTACAAATCCATCAGCCCATGCCGAGATGCTTATAACCTAAGCCCTTGCTGCAAGCCCCTTGTCTTGCTTCCTGGCACTGAGCCTAGCAGCCTGTCCCAGCCCCACATTAAAGTCAGAGAGGAAAGAGACAGAGGGCCAGCTGCTCCAACTCCTTCAGTCTGAGCCGGGTGTGGCAGGCAAGGGTTGGGACTTTGGCAGGGGAAGTGAAGTCCCCAGCCAAGGAGTGACCAACCAAGCATGAGACAGTGTCTTGCTCTCCTTCTGTCCTACACAACCCCCAATATATACCCTCACAACACCCCTAACACTACACAACACCACAACTCACATAGACACCAGCAAAGCTGTCCTGTTCTCTACACCCTTCCCCTTGGCCTTATTCTCTGGGACAGACCCTAACTGGGTAGCATTCTTTTTTCTTTTCTTTTCTTTTTTTTTTTTTTTTTTTTGAGACACAGTTTCACTCCTGTGCCCAGGCTGGAGTGCAATGGCATAATATCGGCTTGCCACAACCTCTGCCTCCCGAGTTCAAGCAATTCTCCTGCCTCAGCCTCCTGAGTAGCTGGGATTACAGGCATGTGCTACCATGTCCAGCTAATTTTGTATTTTTTAGTAGAGATGGGGTTTCTCCATGTTGGTCAGGCTGGTCTCAAACTCCCAACCTCAGGTGATCCGCCCGCCTCGGCCTCCCAAAGTGCTGGGATTGGGTGGTGTGAGCCACCACACCCGGCCTCAGGGTAACACTCTTAACTCTAGTCTATCATGCAGGGCTGGCATGGAGGTGGCAGGACAGTACATAGACATTGGAGTTGGAGGGACTGCACGCATCTGCGCTCCTCTGTGTACCAGCTGTGGACCTTAGCAGGAGAGTTCATCTCTCTGAGCTTCAGTTTCCTCATTTGTAAAATAATAATAATGCCTATCTTTAAGGAATAGTGTTGGAATTAACCTAGATAATAACTAGAAAACATTCAACACAAGCGCCTGTTGTACAGCTACTGTCCCATATGTATAGGACATATATGTATATATAGGACATATATGTATGTATATCCTATACGTATGGGACCGCTTTTTAACAAGCTGGCTCCATGCAGGCGGCCAGGAGGAAGAACTCTCTGAACCTCAAGGAAGCCAAATTCCAATCGACTCTGTGGGGTACAACTCTGTGTGGTAGCGGTTGTGATTGTCATTGTTCATGGTTCTTCCTGTTGCTGAGAGTAGGACAGGCATAAAGAAAGAAAGAGAGATGAAAAGACTCGAGGTAAACTACTTCATGAAGGAAATCTCCACCCCAGAAAGAAACCAGTACCCTTCACCCTCTCGGCAAGTTTCGGAGCATCCACATACCACCAGAAACTTGACTCTGTCATGTTCTCTTAATTTGGGACCTTCAAAAGGGAACAACCATTAGCAAGTGCATTAATATTAGTCATATTATCAACCAGATCACTTATCTGAACAGCAGGATTCATGGTTTCTTGTCCCCACTGCCTGCCAGCAGGAGACACGTGGTTGTGTTCTGATGGCACCAGCCCCACATCCTGCGCTCACACATGGCCATTTCCCAGCGGAGCCCGGGCAGGAGCCTGATCCACCCACTGATGACCATCCCACATTGGGCCATTCGTCCAGGTTCCCCCTCCCAGCTGTCTGAGGTCATCGTCCTCTCTGACAATGACTCTCCCCTGTTTTGGGGACCCAGGCCCCTTTGAGAATCTGGGGAAAAGGACAAATGCTTCCTTGTAATTCGCATAGATTCTGGCTAGCTTCTAGGCCCCCTTTAAGACCGCTGTTCCAGAATATGTGGGGACACTAGAGCCTGCTTCCTGTCTTGGCTATACCCCACAGAGTCGATTGGAATTTGGCTTCCTTGAGGATCAGAGAGTTCTTCCACCTGGCGGCCTGCACGGAGCCAGCTTGTTAAAAAGCGGTCCCATATGCGCCACACGGCTTTGCTTAGAGCTTCATGTTCTGGCAACGAACCCAAAGAGGCTGAGCTGTCCCACATTTCTGAAGAAAAAGTGAAAAGACAAAGCATGGGCAATTCCCCAGTATTCTACAACCAGAGGAGGGTATGTGGCCCTGACTCAGGATCCAGGGAGGTGGGATGCCCTCAACCTATGCCACAGCCAAACCAGAAGCTTGGCGGCAGGAACTAACATGAGCCAGGCTGTGAGCTATGATAACTGTCTAACTTAATCCGCTCAGCAACCCTGTGTGGTGAGAATATTCTCCCCATTTCATAGATGAAGAAACAGGCACGCTGAGGTCAAGGAATTTGCCAAGATCCCAATGTAGAAGAGCTAGGGCTTGAACCCAAGGAGTCTAACTCCAGAGCCAAACAGCTGACCTCTCCACTACCTCACCTCTGTTATCATTTGCCTCATCTTTGTTATTACTGACAGACTGGAGAGCAGGAGAAAACAGAAACATTCCCACAGTGCTCACCTCTGGCATCCTCTCCAGTGATGTCACACTCCCAACAGACTGGAATCCAGAGAAGCAAAGTAACTGCCAAGCCAGATTGGTTCCCTGATGCCCTCTGGTCTCTTCTGCCCAGAAGCAAAAGGCACCAGAGAGGGACAGGTGGTGAGCTCAGTACCAAAGAACTCACTTCTCTACCAAATCAGGGCATCTGGGCTTTTCGGACTTGGGTCAGGGGACCTCATCCCTGGGTCTCTCCACCCAGACCTGCTCCTAAGAGTGTAAGTTGTCACAGCTGCAGGCTAAAGACTTTGCTACATCCACACTAACTAGGACAATAGTAACTAGATCAAGACTCTAAACACATATCCTGGTGGCCTCCAAAAATTCACCAGAACACTTTCATCCGGGTTGTATAAATTGGGATATAGCTTCCTACCCAAGAATAAAAAATAAGATGATTTGAGCCTAAGCATTGCTTTGTCCTGTCACCCGTCCCTCACAAAGGACCTAATTACAAATTCCTGCCCCAAACCCCTGCCATGAATACACTCCCTAAAGTACAATCTATGTACAGACACCCAAATAGTATACTTCATAGTCACATTTTCACTAACAGCATCATGGTGTTGAAAACACGATGGTATTCTTGACTAAAATCACATACTTTTAGACACCTGACAATGCAGAAGCAGCTTCTACATCCAAAATGCCAGAGGGCCCCTATGGAGATATTCCAGATTGATTTTATAACCATCCTGATTGGTGTTTGAGAGCAGCATGGCAACAAATCCCATCTTTGCCACGTGCTGGGGACTTAATGTAAAATCCTAAATGCTACTGAGATACACAATTTGACTCCTTCTCATATTATCATGCTCCAACACCCTTTTGATGGACTGTTTCTAATAAAGGACCGGGAAGAATACTTTGGAAGATCTGAATGGAACTTAGACAACAGCTCTCTCTGACAGATTTGGAAAAATGAGATCCAGAGAAGTTAATCACATCACTTAGTTGACCTATTGAGAAAATATCTGTGATTGGAGACAGAAACTTGGGCTGGAGTGCTAGTTCTGCCTCTTCCAAATCCCTGTAATCTTAATGAAGTTAGTTATAATCCTCAGTTTTCTCACTTGTAAAAGGGGACCATAAGCCCCATCTCAGAACTGATGCAAAGATAGTAGCATATACTAGAGCTTGTGGAAATGTTTTATAAAATGTAACAGGTTGTACAGATACAATGTATCATGAAAGACACTTCCCATGCCACTCATTTTTCCTTTCTCTATTGAAAAGATCACAGAAGCAATGGTGATGGACGTTGGGAATGTTTGTGCTGGCTTTACAAATGTTGGGTTCTCTTTTAATTAAGACCTGTCTTTTCTTCTGATGGGAGAGAGCCTGGCCTGCCTTAACAGCCTCCAGACCTGCATATGTTACTGCTGTCAGTGGAAGACAAAACCCAAAAGGAGAGAGAGGGAAAAAATAAATCTCTTGGTTTTGCAGCTAAATAGCCCAAAACGCAGCTAGCAAAGTTCCATGAAGGTTTGGCATTCACCAACACACAGTGGAAACAAAGCTGACCCTCCCCTGGCCATGCCCTCTGACCCCACCGCCAGGAAGACTTCCGCTCTCTCAGCCTGGGGAGCTGGCTTCAGGGTTTTCCTTGGGGGCTGTTTGCCTTTGGAGGTTGGGGAGGAAGTATTTTAGTACCAGCCGCCATTCCCAAATGGCAGGGAGAGTTTACTGATTAATATTCATGAGCAATGTTTTGTGCCTGCTGCAGTTTCTCATGCAAGGTGGGTTTTGAGGGAGGAATATATTACGGAAATTACCCTCCTGCCGCCACCTTTGGAAATACAGGACCCAAGCCCCAGATTGTAAATATTTAACACGGTGAACCTCCTTTCCTTCTGTCTCCCCCTGCCACCCCTTGCCCTCTCCCTGTATACATTAAACTCATTCTTTCCGTTTAACGAGGGCCACTGTGTTTCCCCCTGGCTCTGTTCAGTTGGAACCTTGGGTCTGTGTCCATAAAGTCACATAAAATGTCCATAAATCCCTTCAGCCACAGGACACAATTGATGGTAATTCTTTGCTGTTAAAGTTGTCACTGGCCACAGCCCCGGAGCTGGGAAATGTGTTCTATCTGCTCCTTCAGATCCAGCCCTGTGCAGTCAGTCAAGGGCCCCCAGTCCTTAGCCCCCAACCCCCAACCCCTGAAGATGAACCCAATAACAAACAGAAAACAGTAAGAATGCAGAGGTGATTGCCGTTGATTTGGGGTGGGAGGGGGTATTCCTTCTTGCCCACACTCAGCACCCCCATGGCTGGAATATCCTACCAGCGGGAATATTCTAATTGGCAGCAGGTGGAGACAGAAAGAGCAGGGAAACCAGGAAGTGGAGAGCACAGGTTTAGGACACATCTTTGACTGAAGTTTTATCTCATCAGTAAAATTAAAGAAAGGAGATTTGCCATCTCTACCATGTGGGAACATGGGGAGGATGGAAGGCAAGAGGGACTTTCGAGGAACTTTGTGCAACAGCTGCACAGCCTTGGCTTCCGAGGTCTTCATTTGATTGTAGTGGTTGTTGCCAACTACATGATAATAATAAAACAAGGGTAATGCAGATTCAGAGATGGAGGTGGACTGTACGGAACTCCTCCCATGAGCAGAGGGCCTTTGATGAGGCCCTTGGCTGGATCATCTCATTTAACTCCCACATTAGCCTTGTGGACTAGGTACTTATCCCCCTTCAGAGATGAGGAAACAGGCCCAGCAAGGCCAAGGAACTCACTCAAGGCCACATGACAAGGCAGTGGTGGAGCCAGGCCTTGAACCTGGCTTTCTTGTGTGACCTTGCACAAGCTATTTCAGATCTCTGAGTCTCAGTTTCCTTATCTGCAAAAAATAAAGGGGCTATGCAGGATGCAAGATCCCCCAAGCCGAGAATACTGGAGCACCATTCCTGACAATCTACCTGCGCCTGTAACAACAGGCCATAGTCCACATTCCACCAGGGGAGACCCTGAGCCAATGTCTGTAAGGTGGATGAACTGAAGGCTGGGTCAGTCCAGGCACAGGCATGCTCTGTGTAGGGCCCTCACTGGCTGCCTCTCCCAGGGCCGGCATCTCCTGTCGGTCACAGCAGAGACCCTGCCAGTGGGATCCATGTCCAGTGGCAGGAAAGCTTCTCAGGCAAGAGGCTACAGGCTACAGAGCAAGCCAGACGGACACGGCTTTTCCCAAACAAAGAAAATACTCTCCCTGGCACCCAGCCTCCCTGGCTCTGAGAGCAAACCAAGAAGAAAAGCCACCCTGTAGCCTGCTGACAGACAGCACGGTGGCAGCCTGCCAGCCCTGTGCCCACATCGCTCAATCAGCCCATTCTCCTTGCATCCTCCCTGGGGCGCTGCTCTGGTCCTCTCATGAGGCCTCACAGAAAGGAAGTTGGGCAGGAGCAGATTGAGGCAGCCTTGCTCTCAGTCGAAACTCTCCAAAAGGCAGTTTAAAAGGCTTGACTCTGTGGGAGTTGCTGGGGATGCTCCAAAACCGGAATGGCTTCAGAGCCTCCAAAAAGATTTCCTGTCTCACCTTCACCCCCGCTGCCTGCCCTTCCCAGAATATGAACTGCACATATTCCAGAAAGGCCATGCTGACAAGTGCGATTACCTTCCGAGCTATTGTAGCGTACCAGTGGGGAGAGTCCTGTTGAGATTAGAGGAAAGGAACCTGACCTCCAGCTGACTCTCCTGCCATAAGCTTTGGGGCAGGCCTCAGCAACTCTTAGCATCAGTTTCCCTCAGGGTGAAAATGAGGCCCAATCCGATTTGTGACCAGCTTGACTGTGGGAGTAGCTCAGAGACTTCAACACATACAACCAGGTACAACATGACACGGGGCCGCACAGACCTGGCTTTGTACTGGGAAAAAATGTTTCTGTTTATCTACTCTTGTCTGATGCTGATCTCATGACCTATGAGCACCTGCTCTGAGTTCCTGAGACTCAGAACAGGGACAGCCTCAGCCACCATTTTACCTGGCCTGATCCAAAGTAGAAAAATTGCCTTTCTTTTTTAACCTCCAGAGAACCTGTTTCCTGCAACAGCTGGTACATGAACTGCATGTGTAAGATACTGAGCCCTGTGGGCCCCCTGGGACCCTATTGATGAAAGTGCCAGGGCAATGCTGAGTCTTCACCCACAACCCGAGTGACTGTAGAGTCAGGGCTTGTCCCTGAATCCCCTGCTTCCTTGTATGTGATATAGAATCTTCTCTCTAAAGACAAAGAATAAAACAGAGGTGCTAGCATGTTTCCTCAGCTTCCTCCCAATCATTTCTGCTTGCTTCTAGGCAACCCCTATTTCCTTTATTAACTAATGGCAGGAAAAATTTATTACCAGCTGGAATCCAAGGACTTAAAGGCACCGTTGACCTGAAAAAGCATTTCTGGGGATATGAGGACAGCTGGAGTCTGAGAAGTGGCACCGACATAGATGACCTTAAGTGAGTCATATAAGTGTCTCTGCTTCATTTTCTCCACCTGCGAGAAGGAATGGCACCACCTTAGCTCTTCTGAGTGATAGAGGAGCACGTGAAATACCAGCACACACACGTGGGCAATCAACAGAAGACCCTATTGGGGGTTTTCAGGGATATTTTACAGCTGTTTTCATTTGAAAACTGACAATGAGGATATTATGGTTAGTGCCCACTTCAAATGGATTTGGTAGCCAGGCACAGTGGCTCACGCCTGCAGTCCCAGCACTTTGGGAGGCCAAGGCAGGTGGATCCCTTGAGTACAGGAGTTTGAGACCAGCCTGGCCAACATGGTAAAACCCTGTCTCCACTAAAAATACAGAAATTAGCCAGGCATGGTCACATGCACCTGTAATCCCAGCTACTCAGGAGGCTGAGGCACGAGAATTGCTTGAACCTGGGACCCAGAGGCTGCAGTGAGCCAAGACCACAGCACAGCACTCCAGCCTGGGCAACAGAGCGAGACTCCATCTCAAAAAAAAAAAAGAAAGAAAAAATTAGCCCGGTATGTTGGTACATGCATGTAATCCCAGCTTCTTGGAAGACTGAGGTGGGAGATTGCTTTGAGCCCAGGAGGTAGAGGTTGCAGTGAGCCAAGATTGCACCACTGCACTCCAGCCTGGGCAACACAGTGAGATCCTGTCTCAAACAACAATAATAATAATAATAATAAATGGAGTTGGTAAAAGTAAGTCAGGTAATTTTCCTGAACCAGGCACCATTTATGAGGCCCAGAATGCTTCACAGACCAAACTACCCCGCCATGAAACCGTCACTCCCCACTCCCTCTCCATGCAATCACACTTCCCCTCCACCGTGACTGTGTGGTCTTCAGACACAGCAGCTGGCTTTGAGTGGTTTTCCAGATCAGTGATGGCTCTGTGCAAATCCATTCATCTCTCCTTAAGTGGTCTCCTTGGAGGCCACAGTCATGTTTGGTCAGGGGAGGCTGGTTGGGGTAAAAGCCACAGATCCAGGGTTGTGGTAAAAACAAAGCTGACAGGCTCACGTAGGGCAGGAACCTGTGACTTCAGGCACAGCTGGTCTGTAATCAACAGGGCTGAGCAGCCTTTCCCCCGGGTTAGGACTAATAGGTCCCAAGACATACTTAACCACCACTTAGGCTATTAGATAATGCCCATTGCCCACCGGCATCTGAGACTACAGCTCTTTTAAATGTTTTCATGTTTCTGTTTTGTGGTCAAATACTCTACCACTGAGCTATAACCCCTGTGTTTCTATTTTGTTTACAGATTTTAACATGTCTCTTTTGTTTTATTTTATTTTATTTTATTTTATTTTATTTTATTTTACTTTACTGAGATGGAGTCTCACTCTGTTGCCCAGGCTGGAGTATAGAGGCGTGATTTGGGCTCACTGCAACCTCCACTTCCCAGTTGCAAGCGATTCTCCTGCCTCAGCCTCTCCAGTAGCTGGGATTGCAGGTGCGCGCCACATGCTCAGCTAATTTTTTGTATTTTTAGTGGAGACGAGGTTGAGGTTTCACCATGTTGGCCAGGCTGGTCTCAAACTCCTGACCTCAGGTGATCCACCCGCCTCTGCCTCCCAAAGTCCTGGGATTACAGGTGTGAGCCACCACACCCAGCCACATCTCTCTTTATAAATGTGTTTTCAGAGAGTTTTTTCTTTTACAACCCAAAATTATTTTCTTATTTCATTACTAACCTAATGCCAATGCTCAGCATATAGGTTTTAAATATTTATTTTAAAATACTAGCCTGGACAATATAACGAGACCTCATTTCTACAAAAAAATTAAAAATTAGCTGGGCACATTGGCACATACCTGTAGTCCCAGCTACCTGGGAGACTAAGGCAAGAGAATCACTTGAGGCAGAGGTTGCAGTAAGCTGAGATCATGTCACTGCACTCCAGCCTGGGCAACAGAGCAAGACCCTGTCTCAATCAATCAATCAATCAATAAGATACTTATTTTTCTTTCTTTTTTAAAAAAATACTTATTTTTCAAATAAATTCATTCATTCATCATATGCTGTGCATCTATTATGTGTCAGACGTTATTCTAAGCTTTGGAAGACATTGTATTGAATTAACACAAACAACAATTCCTGACATCAAGGAACAGTAAACAAATAAATACATGATGTCAGGTAAGACTACATGCTAAATAAGACAAAGCTAATTAGAGTGGAATGCTGGCTACTGTTTCAGATAGTCATGAGGGACACTGCCAACAACTGAGGGGAGACCTGAATGATGTGGGTGGGGAATTGCAAATATGTCTGACAAAGAGCAGTCCAGATGGAGGGAACAGCAAAGGCAGTGATCCTGGGTTAGGCAGATGCTGGGCATTTCTGGGAACAGCATGGAGTCCAGCAGCTGGAGCACAGTGGGAGGAGATGATGCTAGAGAGGCTGCCAGGGGCCAGCACAGGCTGGGCCTTGAAAGTCAAGGTAAGGCCATGGGGTTTATACTGAGTACAGTGGGAAACCATAAGAGGATATTGAGCAGGGATGTGATATATGCCTACACTGTGGAGGATAAACTGGAAGGGGCCAAAAATGGAAGACAGGAACATACGACAGAGTTCAGGTGAGAGAGAGTCGAGCTTTGAGCCAAGGTAGAAGCAATGGAGGGTAAGAAGCAGATGCATATGGGATGTCCTTTTTAAGGCAGAACCAAGAGGATTTGCCAATAGATAAGAATGAGTGAATCAAAACTACTTTGTAAAGATCTCTCAAGTCAATTAGGCTTCTTTGAGCCAAGAGAATTTTCTGTGGGGTGTTTTGTTGTATTTTGTTTTTGAGACAGAGTCTTGCTCTGTTGCGCAGGCTGGAGTGCAGTGGCACGATCTCAGCTCATCACAACCTCCACCTCTCTGGTTCAAGCGATTCTCCTGCCTCAGCCTCCGGAGAAGCTGGGATTACAGGCCTGTGTCACCACGCCCAACTAATTTTTGTATTTTTTAGTACGGACAGGGTTTCACCATGTGTTGGCCAGGCTCGTCTCAAACTCCTGACCTCAAGTGATCCGCCCACCTCGGCCTGCCAAAGTGCTGGGATTACAGGCATGAGCCACCGCACTCAGCTGGCTTTTTTATTTATATATTCACTTTTCTTAATTGTGTTCATTTCATCCATCGTGGGCTATTGGAAGTATTATGATAATCAGCAGAACTTAGTTATACACTCAAATCAAACTGTCCTTGACCATGTTTCTCAAATGCCAAGCCCAGGAGGTTTGGACCATGTGAATTCATCTATTAGAAATTCTATTACTGAGCCAGCACAGTGGCATGCACTTGTACTCCCAGTTACTTGGGAGGCTGAGGCAGGAGGATCACCTGAGGCCAGGAGTTTGAGGCTGCAGCACACTATGACTGCACCTGTGAATAGCCACCACACTCCAGCCTGGGCAACATAGAGAGACCCTGTCTCTAAGAGAAAAAAATCCTATTACTGATTTGTATATTCTGTATGCTACTTTGACACAAGTAGGCCCAGAAATATTTAACTTGTCTGAGAAATATTTTGCTAAGCTTGAAGACAACAATGAAAAATATCAATCATAGGGTAAAGGTTGTATGATTTCTTTCTAGCAAAAAATATGGGGAAACATTTGTGTTTAAAAAAAAAAATTTTTAGCAGGCCGGGCATGGTGGCTCATGCCTGTAATCCCAGCACATTGGAAGGCCAAGGCGGCCGGATCACGAGGTCAAGAGATCGAGACCATCCTGGCTAACACGGCGAAACCTTGTCTCTGCTAAAAATACAAAAAATTAGCCAGGCGTGGTGGTGGGCACCTGTAGTCCCAGCTACTTGAGAGGCTGAGGCAGGAGAATGGCGTGAACCTGGGAGGTGGAGCTTGCAGTGAGCCGAGATTGTGCCACTGCACTCCAGCCTAGGCTACAGAGCGAGAGTCTGTCTCAAAAAAAAAAAAAAAAAAATTGAGCTGGGCTTGGTGGCTCATGCCTGTAATCCCAGCACTTAGGCAGGCCAAAATGGGCAGATCACTTGAGGTCAGGAGTTTGAGACCAGCCTGGCCAACATGCTGAAACTCCATCTCCACAAAAAATACAAAAATTAGCCAGGCATGGTGGCGCATGCCTGTAATGATAATTCCAGCCACTCAGGAGGCTGAGGCAGGAGAATTGCTTGAACCCGGGAGGCAGAGGTTGCAGTGAGACAAGATCACACCACTGCACTCCAGCCTGGGTGACAGAGAGACATTCGGTCTCCAAAAAAAAAAAAAAAAAAAAAAAAAAAACTTAAAATTCTAAACACATGAAAGAAAAAATCTATAAAGTCTCAGAATCTAGGCAAAACAAACAAAAACAAAACAAAACAAAAAAACTTCACAACTCCATTACTGATGTCATCATGAATTATCTTTTTTGTCATCTCCACCCACAGTGTAATGACAGATAAATCACATGCCTGAAGTCATGCTCCAGGCTGAGGCCTAGACCGACTTTTTCTCTTTTTCCTCAATCAGACACCACTGAGGCAAGATGAATCTACAGGAAACTTAGTGAGGGCAGAAATCATGTATGGGGAGTAGAAATATTCTATTTGTCGGTTTTAATACAACATGCTTCTTCTTGCACCTTATAGGAGGTGTGCTTGGATCTGAATTTCAGGGATTATAAAGGATCAGATTTTCCCTGCCTAAAATCAAAGAACAACAGAAGTACAAGAATGTTGAGCCTATTTGGTCCAGATTTAAGATATTTAACAAGTGGCGTGTCAGACCAGAAGGCAGCTGGAGCTCGGGGCTGGTACATACTGGTGCGATGTGAGCCTTGATCTCGTCCAGCTCCCTACTGCCCAGACGAGGAGTTGGACACTCAGATAGGTGTCATAACTTGACCATGATCACATGGCTAGCTAGTAGATGAGTTTGTCTGAAACCCTTATTCCTGGTTCACTGCTTTTTTTCCCACCACAATATCCTGCTCCTTATTCAATATTAAACATCAAATATAAATACCAAATAATGAATTACCATGGTCCCAAAACAGCTTTGACTCATGTACTAAAAAATGGCAGGAGTAAGGTGACTTCAGGTACAGCTTTAGAAGACCAGTTTCACTCTTCCTGTATCTTGGATCCGCTTCTGTGGGATTGGCTTCCTTCTCAGATGGTCTTTTTCCCCATGGTGACAAGGTGGCTGCTAGAACCTCTAGACCTGACATCCCTTCAGGTTAAGTCCAGCAGGAGAAAGTGCTCTTCTTCTCTCTCTCTCTCTAGTCCCCGCAAAAGCCTCATTGTGTCTCATTGGCTCTGACTGGGTCATATGACATTGCTAACCAATCATTGTAGCCTGGGGAATGAATGGACTGATTGGTCGAGGATTACATCCCATGCTGTCTCCCCACCACCTCCGAAGGTGGGTTGAAAGTAAAGGAGAGGTGGTTTCTCTAAAGGAAGCCTGGGAACTATAACCTGGGTAAATAGATGAATGGATACTGGAGAACGTAAAGCAACAAATGTTACAAATCACTGTCACAAATGATGTAACGTAAGAGGATGGGCTGCAGAGAAAACCTCTAGGAAACTCCTTAAGGACCGAATATAGCAGATGAGAGGTGAAAGCAGGAAGACCCATTAGAGTCTGTTTTCTCTATAATGTGGCCAGAGGCATTCACAAACCCTAAGTCCAATGGGAAAACTGGCTCCAGAGTATTACAAACAAAGAATGCAGGAGTCAAAAAAAAAAAAAGAGAGAGACAGACAGACAGAGCTGGCCGGGCACCGTGGCTCACACCTATAATCCCAACACTTTGGGAGGCTGAGGTAGGCGGATTGCTTGAGGTCAGGAGTTTGAGACCAGCCTGGCCAACATGGTGAAACTCTGTCTCTACTAAAAATATAAAAATTAGCCAGGCATGGTGGTGGGTGCCTATAATCCCAGCTACTTGGGAGGCTGAGACACAAGAATCTCTTGAACTCAGGAGGTGGAGGTTGCAGTGAACCAAGATCATGCCACTACATGCCAGCCTGGGCAACAGAGTGAGACTTCATCTCAAAAAAAAAAAAAAAAAAGAAACAAAAAAAGAGAAAGAGAGAAATAGCAATCAGGTTAGGGGTATGGGTAAGACTTACGTAGTTGCTGGGTTTTAAAACAAATTTTGAAAAACAAGAGAAGCAGATGAATGCGTAGAAGAGTGCTATTGTCTGAATGTCTCTCCCAAATTCCTGTGTTGAAATCCCTACCCCTAAGGTGATGGTATTAGGAGGTGGAACCTTTAGAAGGTGACTAGGTCATGAGAGCCCCACCCTTAGGAAAAGGATTAGTGCCTTAATAAAAGAGGCCCAAGAGAGACACCTCACCCCCATTATGTGAGGACACAGCAGGAAGGTGCTGTTCAAGAGTTAGAAAGTAGGCCCTCACCAGACACCAAATCACCCTTGATCTTGGAGTTCCCAGCCTCCAGAACTGTGAGAACTGCATAACATAGCTTATGCTGTTGTTCATAAGCTACACGGTTTATGATATTTTGTTATAGCAGTCTGAGTGGACTAAAACAAGGAGAGAACTATTTCAAGTGGGCATGAAAACCTGATGCTGGCAACAATCATATGTGTGAGAGATGGACAGTCTTCACTCACTTACTCATTCCTTCCCTCCCTCACTTAGTCAATGAATATCAATTGAATTGTCAGTCCTGGGTCTATGACAGTGGATAAGATACAGTCCTTCCACCAGAGAGCTTGAGGCTAGTGGTGTCTGCAACAAGGAGGCTGAAGACTTGTTACAACAGGGCGAGTACAGAGCGCAGTGCTGGGGGCCACCTATCTGAGAATCGAGAGGAGAGGAGAAAGCGAAACTCTGCTGAGAGCAGGATGAGCCAGGCTGATCTAGGAAAAGTGGGAGAGAGGCGAGTTCTGGATGAGGGAGGAATATGTGCAAACGCTCAAGTAGTGGGAGAAGAGCAGGCCAAATTGGTTGAAGTCTTGAAGGCAGCTGGGAGAATTTAGATTTGATGAAACCACTGCAGGCCCTACTCAGGGTTGGACTTCATGAAAATGGCATAGAAGCAAAACTGCTTCACCAGGGAAGGGCAGGATAGTCTATAGTCATTAGGACAGTTCCTTGTAACTAGGATGTGGGAATTCTCACCTCAGGATATGAAGCCCAAATGGAATGAACCTTGAGGTAGAAAAACAGACAGTTCAGCAGTACATTCAAGAGATGTCAGCAGTCAGAAGGAAGCGGAGAGGAGGGAGTGAAAATGAGAGCTGAAGTGAGTACAGGGCCATGGAAAGCAATGACAGAAGGTTATTTTAACAGAAGAGGCAATAACAGAAGCCAGAATGCTCTGGGGGAAAAATCCAGGAAGCTGGATAATACCAAGTGTTGGCAGGGTTAGGGGGACATAGGCACCCTTGTACATGCTGATGGGAGTGTGGGCTGTTGCAGCAGCTCTGGGGAGCAATTTGGCACATTTAGTAAAATTAAGTACAGGCAGAATTTATAATACAGTAACTCCATTCTGTATAGATCCCAACTACATTTTCTTTCTTTCTTTCTTTTCTTTCTTTCTCTCTCTCTCTCTCTCTCTCTTTCTCTTTCTTTCTCACTTGGTTGCCAGGCTGGAGTGCAGTGGCACGATCTCAACTCCCTGCAACTTCCACCTCCCGGGTTCAAGCGATTCTCCTGCCTCAGCTTCCCGAGTAGCTGGGATTACAGGCATGCACCACCACACCGGGCTAATTTTTTTGTATTTTTAGTAGAGACAGGATTTCACCATGTTAGCCAGAATGGTCTTGATCTCCTCACCTCATGATCCACCTGCCTTGGCCTCCCAAAGTGCTAGGATTACAAGCATGAGCCACCATGCCGAGCTGATCCCAACTACATTTTCTAACCTACAATAATGCAGATTGCATGAGGAATTGGGAGGAATCGGAGCATCCATCTCCGGGTGGGTGAATAAGTAATCGTGGTAAACACAAATGATGGAATATGACACAGCAGTTAGAAGCAACAAATTAAACGCACTCATAGCAGCTTGCAAGAATCTTTAAAATTTGGTGCTAAAGCAAAAAAAAAAAAAAGCAGAAGATAAAATGAGATATGTAGTAATACTATATATGTGAATTAAAAATACAGCATCCTGCCCAAACTCTCCTTCTCCCTCCAGTACTCTTGATCCCCTTTTCTGGATTATTCTTTCCGACAGCACTTACCAACTTCTAACATACTGATAATTTTTTGTCTTTTTATGTGTATAGATGATTGTGTTGCATCCTCTGTTAGAATACATATTCCAGGAATCCTTGTCAGTTTTGTTCACTAATGTATCCCCGAATGCCTGGCACAAAGCAGGTACTCAACAAATACTTGTTGAATGAATTGATGACCAAAACAGCAATACACATTTTGCAAGACCACACACAAACCAAAAGATCTACTCTCAGGACATGAGAATAGTTGCCTAAGGAATTGAGAAAAGGGAGTGGGGCATGAGGAATAAAATAAAATGAATAAATAAATCATAAGAAAAAAACAAAAGGGGTGTTAGAGGGAAAAAGTCAAAATGCAAAGAGGGGAGGTTGCCAAGCAGGGAAGGGAGCAGGTGGGCCACCCCCAAGAGCTCAGGTGGGCCAGGAGAAGGGATGAGATGGAGCCTGGAGGGGCCTTGCTGTGCAGGACATCCTGGTCTTCACCATGTCAGTGGCTTCTTAGTCCCATTCTCTCCGGTTTCCCAGCAGCTGACCTGGGTCTACAATCAACCATGCCTGACTTTTCCAAGACACCAGGCCTTGAAAACATAAGCCCGATGACTCTATCAGTCTATGTTCTAGGAGTCCAGAGGTTGAAGGATTCCAGGTGAACAGGCCTCCCCAAACCCATCTTAGGAAACACGTTAGTTGCAGGAGGTTGCCCCCAGGGACCATGCAAGCCCCAGAGCAGTTTGGCCAATTTTTAGATTTGGAATTCCCAACTAGTTCACATGCATTAGCAGGTTCAAGACAAAGCATAGACTATATTCATGCTAAAAGGCATCTTACAAGTCATCGGTTTCCCATCAGTAGCATGAGAAATACCCGGATCTCCATGGAGATCTCAAGCCTGATCTCCACGGAGATTCAGATTCAAAAGACCTTAAGGGCCCCAGGAATTTGTTTTGTTTTCCTTTTTAACTCCCCAGGTAATTATGGCCCAACCTGGACCAGACCCTTCCTCCCCGCCAACTCCCCCACAACTGGGCAATTGGAATATCAGTCCATCCCTAAAAGCCAACCAGGCTCTCCTGAGGGAGGCAGGAAATCCCTGCTCCCTCCATCCCCCACCGGGAATGCTGCAGGGGGCTTGAGGAGGCGACACAGTGGGGAGCTCTGGGTGCAGGTGGGCAGACAATGGGCCAACACACCCCCTCAGCCCCGCTCCAGTATCAGCATTCCAGGCCCACCCACCTGGGCCCTTGGTCACCGGGAGACCTCACGCGTACACACAGGCTCTAACCTGCCCTGAGCCCAGATCCAGCGTTTCCCAAGCAGTTCTCTCAGCCTGCTGTGAACAAAGGCGATTGTTCTCCCAGGAATGGAGAGAGATGTCTGTCGTCTTTTCTCTCCTTCTCTTCCCATTCCTCCTGTCTCTGCTCCCGCCTTGAAACCCTGGGAGAGAAGGTATTCTAAATATGACTGATCTTGGCTACTTTTTCCTCTCCAACTTGAAAGTCACACGCTCTTGTCTGTGGTTATTTGGGCATGAATCCCTTCTCCCAAGTGGACACCCGCAAGCAGTCAGAGGCACATTTTTCCACCTTGGAAGCTGAGGTGCAGAGAAAGGGAGGGATTTTTTTTTTAATACACATTTGGAGTTGTTGAACCTTCCTGTGGGAATCCTCCTATTATTTAAAGGATGGATCGTGTCTGTCCCTGCCCCTACCTAATGAAGCAGTAAATCATAACAAGAGAATCTGGCTAAACAAGTTTCCAATTCAAACGTTATCTTGTGGACAAAGAACTCTTTGAATATGGTTGCTGTGTTTGGCTTCTTGTGATGGAGTGGAAAGTTATGTTTTCACTGTTGCTGAATTCTTCTCTCCCTTCAGCGTCCGACGGCCATTCACAGAGAAGGGAGTGTTGAACCGAAAGGGGACTGGGGAGACTGCGTGGCAAGAGAGCAGTGGCCAAGTCATTTCCGGCTAATTAACACATGGATATTGATCATATTTCCTCTGGGAAGCTGCCACAGATAAGGTGGTCCATCCCCCTTGGTCACCACATCATCAATAAGCAGACAGCCCCTTTCTAGAAGAGCCCATAATCCAAACATGCTTTGGGTAGGTGATTGATAGAAAGCTACCATTTTTAAAAGATTCCAAGTCTAAGCAGAGTGTGTCTGGTGACTGGCAAAATTAAATTACCCTCTGCTGGAGGAACTTCCCCTTCTAGTGAAAACAAAGTTATAGTTACAGATAAAATCGAAACTTGGGCATAAATTTTAGAGGCTTCTAAGAGCAAGCACATGTGATTGTTAAATTTATGAGCTTAATTTTATTATATGTTTGTCCCACTTTGATATATTTCTTAAGTGAGAAAGTACTCCCCCCAAAATTTGGTAGAATTTAAAGCGTCAAAAGTCCAATAGCCTCTTGTTCAAAGCACCCAGAGGCCCAAGTTTTACTTAATTCTTTTCTCTGGGCTGTTCTGGGAAATATCTCCCTAGAAACATGATAACCAGGCTGCCCAGGAAAGAAAGAAAAAGTAGGAACTCTTCCTGGGCTATGATGGCCTCTCTTTCTCTGGGAAAGATTACATGTAACACCCTGCCTCTGTGGACATGTCTCATCAGACATCCTCACTTTTTCTTGCTTATAGAAACAAGGCAACTGTAGTAAAACTGGAAGCAGGCTGTGGTGAGACAGTTTTCACAGCAGCCAACAAGAGAGCCGTTCCAAGTTCCAATCGTTTTATTTATTCAACAGATTTTTTTTCTTTTTTTTTAGACAGGGTCTCGCTCTGTCACCCAGGCTGGAGTACACTGGTGCAATCTCAGCTCACTGCAACCTCGAACTCCCTGGTTCAAGCGATCCTTCCACCTCAGCCTCCCGAGTAGCTGGGACCACAGGCATATGCTACCAGGCCAGACTAATTGTGTTCTATTTTTTGTAGAGATGGGGTTTTGCCATGTTGCCCAGACTGGTCTTAAACTCCTGAGCTCAAGCATTCTGTCCACCTCAGCCTTCCCAAAGTCCTGGGATTACAGGCATGAGCCACCGGACCAGGTCTTGACAGATCTTCACTATGTTTGTGCTCCAGGTCAGCACAGTTCTAGGCTCTAAGAATAATATAGGCATCTTCAAGGACATTCCTGTTTGTACAGTACATTTTCATTTACAGGGTGCTTTCACTCACAATAACTCAGATAGATGCCTAGCAAGAAAGAAAATGGTCTCTGGATTTAAAACACTCAGAGAAGCTGGGCATGTTGGCTCATGCCCGTAATCCCAGCACCTTGGGAGGCCGAAATGGATGGATCGCTTGAGGCCAGGAGTTCGAGACCAGACTGGCCAACATGGTGAAACCCTGTTTCTACTAAAAATACAAAAATTAACTGGGTGTGGTGGCTCGCGCCTGTAATCCCAACTACTCAGAAGACTGAGGCACAAAAATTGCTTGAACCCCGGAGGTGGAAGTTGCAGTGAGCCGAGATTGCACTGTACACCAGTCTGGGCAACAGAGCGAGAATAATAATAATAATAATAATAATAATAATAATAATACACTCAGAGGCTGGCAAGGGAGGTTGGATTGCAGAGAAGAAACCTCCAGAGAATGGGAGAAGCTCTTGCTTAATCCAGGGCTACCCTCTGAGAGACATATTAAAAGTGCTGGCTGGGCGGGGTGGCTCATGCCTGTAATTCCAGCACTTTGGGAGGTCGAGGTAGGCGGATCACTTGAGGTCGGGAGTTCTAGACCAGCCTGACCAACATGGCGAAACCCCATCTCTACTAAAAATACCAAAAAAAAAAAAAAATTAGCCACGTGTAGTGGCAGGAGCCTGTAATACCAGCTGCTCGGGAAGCTGAGGCAGGAGAATCACTTGAACACGGGAGGCGGAGGTTGCAGTGAACCGAGATCGCGCCACTGCACTCCAGCTTGGGTGACAAGAGCAAAACTCTGTCTCAAAAAAAAAAAAAAATTGCTGCAACCCAGAGAAGAGAGATCAGTAAAGCCTGGGCCTCCAGGTGCTTCCAACCAGAAAGTCTAGAATTTCCAATTCTGTGGGCTTGGTTTAAGTGTTCAGCTGGAATGATGTCTTCCTCTGAGACCCAAACCTCAACAATAACACCCCTCTCTTTCCTTTGAAGCCAGTTTCAAACTCTTCCCTAACAGAGAAACTTTATCTCCTACATCCTCTGTACTCTTTGATTCCATCCATGGACACGGGGCCGGCGAGTCCAGCTGGACCCTGCTGCAGCCCGTTCTGAACCCATGTCATCGACAAAGGTTTATGTTTGGGGAAAAATTGCTTTGATTTTGCTTGTGATTAATGCGCTAAGATGTTACATTAGGGAAGGCGGCCCTCCTACCCCTGTCTGTGGGCCCCACTAGGCTGGGTGGGTTCTCGGGAACGCAGCTGACTGCATGTGAACACGCACGTTCCCAGTGTTTGGCAGGGCTGCAGGACTGCAAGGCGCTGGCTCTTCCATCACACTGTCATCGCGTAGCAGGAAACACCCTGGGCAGCCCAGCTGCAGTGCTGCTGGCTGCAGAGAGCTGACCACGGTGGGGAATGGCACCAGGCCAATCCCTCCTGTCCTCCACAGCCCCCCTGTAATGTCTGTGGTAGGCTCTTTATGGCCATGCAACCACTGACCCATCACTGGGCTGGATAGGACCCTCAGTCTCCATGCTGAGCAGTATTGCGAGGACTTCAGTGCATCCTGAGTTGTCATCGTCACTATTTACCATTACCACCATTATCAAAGCCATTTACCTGCCCCTTGACATGCTCCAGGATAGTCTACCTGGGCCCCCTTTCAACCAGTGTGCCATTCCTGAAACCCCTCCTATACAGACATTGAGGCACCCTGACTGTTGATATGACAGCCGTTTTAAAATTCAGTTCCATTCAGAACAAATATAACTAGCCTCCATTATCTTCATTCACTTTACATTTATTGATTTCCTCTGTGCCTGACACTGGGATTAAACAGTGAATGCACCTGGCTTTCAGCACTTAGTGAAGCAGTGGCATGGACAGTGCAGTCATTTATTCTCCAGTCCTCCTGAAAAATTCCCAGATGCCCTCTCCCCGCTTCTTTGGCTCTCCCAAGAAATAGCCATATCGGTTGGCTAGAGCATTAGCAAGGAGAGTATAAAAGAGTGTGGGTAAATCACACAGCTGTTCAAATTGCAGCTCTACTACTCACGTATTATGAGACATTAAACTACTTAATACCTCTGAGCTCAGTTTCCTCATTTGTAAAATGGCAATAATGAACTCTTCATTAAAGGAGCATTGTGAAGATTAACAAACTAAGAACACGTGCAAATTGCCAATGTTGGTGTCTGACACATAGTAGCAGACCCTCTTAAATGGTAGGTACTATTGTTGTGGTGGTTCTATACTATTATTACTATCACCATGACTACAGTTGTTATTAACATCTTTGTCCTTTGGCTGGGAGGATAGCCATCAGGTGACAAGTACCTTGGAAAAACCCTTGGCAGATATCTCTCCTAGGAAGTAGCTTATCTAAGTTTCAGGTGGGCGCAGAGCACATTGTACCAATTCCAATTTTTCATTGGAGGTGGCAAAACCTTTGACAAAAGCAAACATTTACATCTTTCTGGAGGAAAAATATAATTGAGAGGTTTTTTTTTAACTTATATATGATCTCCAGTTAATTGTTTCATCCCTAGGGATCAGTATTCTTAAAAACAAAACCAAACAAAAGCCCCTGGGTTGGAATCCCACTCTGACTTACCAGAGGGAGGGAAGTGCCACCAACAATTCTTTTTCCTTACTTTTTCTTTTAAAGGGTTTGGCACATCATGATTTTTTTTAAATAATCATCATCATCTAAAAATGCTTTATATGTGAATAATTATTGTTTGTTTTTCTTTTTCTTTTTTTTTTTTTTTTTTGTTTGGGGGAGTTGGAGGATTACAAGGGAGAATTACAACTTGACATCTCTCTCTCTCTCTCTCTCTCTCTCTGTCTCTCTCTCTCTCTCTTTTGAGACTGGTTCTCTTTCTGTCATTCAGGTTAGGGTATAATCACAGCTCACTGCAATCTCTACCTTCCGAGCTCAAGTGATCCGCCCACCTCAGCTGCCTAAGCAGCTGGGACTACAGGCGCAAGCAACCACACCTGGCTAATTTTTACACTTTTTTACTTTTTTGTAGAGATGGGTTTCACCATGTTGCCTGTGGCTGGTCTTGAACTCCTGGGCTCAGGCAATCCTTCCACCTTGGCCTCCCAAAGTGCTAGGATTACAGGCGTGAGCCACTGCGCCCAGCCTACATCTCATTTCTTCATCCCCTTAGACAGGCAGAAGAAAAATAATTTTCTGAATCCACCCAAGAATCAGCTCATTCAGACCAGATCAATTATTAACAGCAATAATACAGAAACACTTACACATCAATTTGGCTTTAATTGTACAGAAAGAGCTGGGCATAGTGGCTCATACCTGTAATCCCAGCATTTTGGGATTGCTTGAGGCCAGGAGTGGGAGACCAGCCTGGGCAATATATCAAGAGTCCGTCTCTACAAAAAAAAAAGAAAAATGCACAAATGGAATTTTAATTTTTAAAGATGTCTAGTTTTGTATCATATAGACCAGGAAGATAACCTAGACAGATAATTTCTACACATAAAAATATTTCCTTCAGTCAATGTAATAATCATAAAGTGGTTTTCATGACATCCACTTTCAGATCTTGATATTGGGCCCAATTCACAATTTGAGTACAGTTTTCCTATTTTTATTGCCAATGCATTGAGTACAGCTATTTCCCACTGTTTCAATCAGAGGGAGAAATTTCCTCTAGGATTATTTATTTTCACTCTTTAATTTTAATTCATGTGCCTCTGGAGAATGTATCTTTTGTATGATTCTGTTTCCAAAACCCTAAGGAAAACAGAAGACAAGATGCCATTGCTTTAGGGCCTTTAAAAGGTTATTCAGAGGGGTCTCTCCTGAACTTTTTTTTTTGTAAGTCATATTTCAAGTCTTTGATCTTGACAACCCTGAAATATTACCTTACAATTACATCATAACTATGAAATGACTTTTGTTGGCTAGTGACAGGACTTTTTAGAAAGTTTCCACTAAATACACAAGTATTACAGTGAAAGGATGTCAGAGTATTCGAAATGATTAGTGATGGTATTAAAATTGCCAGTATTGCTATATATTGTGCCCCTAGGAAATTCAGAATATTTATGATCAGGCCTTCAAGTAGTCTAGACTTTTTTTCTCTCCTTTTAAAAGTGATTTTTAGCCTTTTCTACATGCTTTGCCATTACTTAAAGACTTTAACACCATTGTTATTTTTTCAGCAGGGAAAAATAGCTAACATTCACACAAAAGTCCATAGAGCAACTGAACGAAATAAAATCATCTCAAACATTTATTAATTCAATAAATGTTTACTGTAGAGTCATAACATACATGATACAAATTCAACTGTGTGCCCTTGGCCCTTCTCGCTCACCACCAAAAAGAAAGAGAAAGAAAAAAATAACTCTTTCAATAGTGGCTGTTCCAATCACCCATCCACTCGGTGACTGAGGTCCCAGAGCTGGCAAGAGGAGGGTCATGGACCCACTGTCAGCTTGGCTAGTTTTACTTTCTTCGTACCTCTCAGAGGTGAGGCTGAATGAGATGCTAGAGTCTGAAAAATAAGTGTTTAGGGTACATCTGGGCCTGTAAATAAGTGCCGACAGATTCATCTGGTTCCCAACTAAAACCAAATAGCAATCTGATCCATTGTTGGAGAAAAACCTAGCTGTGTTGAACTTGGTGAAGGATGTTACTATACTTTATAAGCCATTGAAGGGGCTGGGCACAGTGACTCATGCCTGTAATCCCAGCATTTTGGGAGGCTGAGGCAGACGGATCACCTGAGGTCAGGAGTTTAAGACCAGCCTGGCCAACATGGTGAAACTCCATCTCTACTAAAAAAAAATACAAAACTCAGCCAGATGTGGTGGTGGGCACCTATAATTCCAGCTACTCGGAAGGCTGAGGCATGAGAATCACTTGAACATGGGAGGCAAAGGTTGTTGCAGTGAGCCGAGATCGTGCCACTGCTCTCCAAACTGGGTGAGAGTGAAACTCCGTCTCAAAAAAAAAAAAAAAAAAAAAAAAAAAAAGAAAAAAAAGCCACTGAAGGGATTTTCCAAGGTTAATCTTGAAAGTTTTATTTGTGGCCGGGCGCGGTGGCTCAAGCCTGTAATCCCAGCACTTTAGGAGGCCGAGACGGGCGGATCACAAGGTCAGGAGATCGAGACCATCCTGGCTAACATGGTGAAACCCCGTCTCTACTAAAAATACAAAAAACTAGCCGGGCGAGGTGGCGGGCGCCTGTAGTCCCAGCTACTCCGGAGGCTGAGGCAGGAGAATGGCGTGAACCCGGGAGGCGGAGCTTGCAGTGAGCTGAGACCCGGCCACTGCACTCCAGCCTGGGCGACAGACCGAGACTCCGTCTCAAAAAAAAAAAAAAAAAAAAAAAAAAAAGAAAGTTTTATTTGTGCTACCACTCATGGTAGATGCTCATTGCAATGTATCCAGTAAAGTACATCTGCTATATGCAGGCTCTGTGCTGTATACGGGGGAAATTTTGAAGATCTGAAAACAAGATTATCCACACAAACATACATAAACATACACATACCTGACTTGAGTATGAGCCACATTTTTGTAGAGTGGGCCACTCTTGACGTGTCCTTTTCTCTTTTTTGTTTCGAGACAGTCTCGTACTGTTGCCCAGGCTGGAGTGCAGTGGCCGGATCTTGGCTCACTGCAACCTCCACCACCTGGGTTCAAGCGATTCTCCTGCCTCAGCCTTCCGAGTAGCTGGGACTATAGGCATGTGCCACCATGCCCAGCTAATTGACATATCCTTTTCTAGCCTAATAGTTTAACTCATATTTACTTATTAGGAACTGTGAGTATGCCAAATGATATAAATTTAAAGGGTGAGATGAGATAAATTTTTATTTAGATTTCTCTTTTTAGAAGTAATTATCAATACAGCTGGAAATTTTGTTGTTTTGTTGATGGTAATGATGGCTTTTTAGAACAAGCTAGTGATTTAAAAATAAGTGTAGGCTGGGCGCGGTGGCTCACGCCTGTAATCCCAGCACTTTGGGAGGCCGAGGCAGGTGAATTGCCTGAGGTTGGGAGTTCGAGACCAGCCTGACCAACATGGAGAAACCCCATCTCTACTAAAAAAAAAAAAACACACACACACACACACACAAAAATTAGCCGGGCGTGGTGGCACATGCCTGTAATCCCAACTAGTCGGGAGGCTAAGGCAGGAGAATCGCTTGAACCCGGGAGGCAGAGGTTGCAGTGAGCCAAAATTGCACCATTGCAACCCAACAACAAGAGCAAAACTCCATCTCGAAAAAAATGGAAAAACAAAAAACAAGTGTAGCTGAGCGTGTTGTGGCGCCCATGGGTAATCCCAGCACTTTGGGAGGCCAAGGCAGGTAGATTGCATAAGCTCAGAAATTCGAGACCAGCTTGGGCAACATGGTGAAACCCAGTCTCTACAAAAAAAATGCAAAAATTAGCTGGGCGTGGTGGTACACATCTATAATCTCAGCTACTCAGGAGGCTGAGGTGGGTGGATCACTTGAGCCTCGGGGGTCAAGGCTGCAGTGAGTCAAGATCGCGCCACTGCACTCTAGCCTGGGTGACAGAGTGAGACCCTGTCTTAAAAACTAAAAAAATAGAGGCCGGTGCGGTGGCTCACGCCTGAAATCCCAGCACTTTGGGAGGCCAAGGCGGGTGGATCAGAGGTCAGGAGTTTGAGACCAACATGACCAACATGGTAAAACCCTGTCTCTACTAAAAATATAAAAATTAGCCAGGCATGGTGGCGTGTGCCTGTAATCCTAGCTACTCAGGAGGCTGAGGCAGGAGAATAGCTTGAACCCGGGAGGTGGAGGTTGCAGTGAGCTGAGACTGGGCCACTGCACTCCAGCCTGGGCGACAGAGTGAGACTTTGTGTCAAAAAAAAAAAAAAAAAAAACACTAAAAAAATAGGCCTTGGGCAGTGAGTGGCTCACACCTGTAATCTCAGCACTTTGGGAGGTTGAGACAGGTGGATCACTTGAGGTCAGGAGTTCAAAACCAGCCTGACCAACATGGTGAAACCCCATCTCTACTAAAAAAATACAAAATTAGCTGGGTGTGGTGGCACACGCCTGTAATCCAAGCTACTTGGGAGGCTGAGGCATGAGAATCATTTGAACCCAGAAGGTGGGGAGGTTGCAGTGAGCCGAGATTGCGCCATTGCGCTCCAGCCTGGGCAAAAAGAGTGAAACTCCATCTCAAAACAGAAAATAAATAAATAAATAATATAAATGAAAACAAGTGTAAACACAGAGAGCTTATTTGCTGATCACTGTGCCACGTTAGCCAGTGGAAGGCTCTTATCTGTAACACGTATACATGTTTAGTCATGAGCCATAACATCAAACATTAACTGATACATACGTACTGGATTCTGTGAATTGCTTCCCTGGCCCCAAACAGCCTCAGTTGCACCAAATCTGAAATGCATCCTGCCAATCATTTTCCCCCTAATTGTTTTAACACAGGATATTTTCAGGAAAAGCTAATCCACCCGTTTCTAATTCCATTACAGTTTGCTCCCTTAAGATGTTACCTTGCCCAAGCTAATTCTATTTAAAAAAAAAAAAAAAAAAAAAACTTTTTACTTCCTCTTTCAAGGTTTCACTACTTTGCAAACAGGTGGTCCATCAAACAGCTGCCCATGCCCTCCCCCTCAACTCATGTTTGATTCAAGCTCAGAAAGAGCCTTGTTTAAGCACTCAGACTCCCGGAGAGGTTGAAAACACACCACCCCGAGATCAGGAGGAGAGAACTGTGAAGCAAGCACTGAACTTTCTCACAACTCAAACCTAATCCTTCCCTCTCTCCTTATAGGATCAAATGGAAATTGCAAAGGTCATATGCAATAACTCATTCAAGCTGACCTTTTGAGTTCAAGAGAAACTAGAGTGACAAGATAGAAGTGTGGCTTTTAGACAGAGGGCCATCCTGCCTGGGGACATCAACAGATCTTGGTAGCTTTATTTCAGAACTAGAAAGAATGGCAGGAGAAGCAATGAGCATCCTCATTAAAACTGATTTACTGGAGACACTCAAAATCCTCCTTTCCTCTTTGGTATCACCTAAGTCACTCATGCCAATCTGTGAAGCTGCACATCATTATTTTAATTGTCTGCAGCCCTTGGGTGAGTTTTAATCATCTCAGTGGCCTGGTGGCTACAAGCAGGGCTCTGGACACTACAGTGAAGAGTTTTCACAGGCACATTTGGTGTCCACCAATTCAGATGGGACCAAAGGAACTAAAGGGACATAGTCTCATTGATAAACTCCGGGGCAAGTTTTGGGTTTTGTTTTGTTCCTTCTCTCATAGCATTGGAGCTAACTGTCCTCTGATGTAACAAAGATAAGTCAGAATCAGGCTCTGGCAAAGGTTTGTATTTGATCAACAAAACACTACACAAAAAATAGGTAGTCCGGCATTGCCCTGCTTTCCGAAGCTCTCACTGCTATGGGTTCAGCCCTACTAAAAAATGTTTCCTTTCTGCAAAACCTCCCGATAATCTTCCTAAAGGAAAAAGCCTTAAACAAAAGCTCCCTCTGCATAGAATATTAATTATCAGGTGACAGGAGTGTCAGCGGGTTCAGCTTCAGAGAAATGCTGAAATCAGCGACACACATGTCCTTTCGAGTGCTATCCAGTCCTCCTTATGTTCCTGCACACATCCTTCAACCCGGGGAATCCACAGGTCTGTGCCTCAAGAGCCCCAGAATCACTCACCCCAGCCTGGCTACAGATTCCACCCACAGCCGTGGGTATGCCCTGCCTGCACTTCTGCTCTTTCCTCAAAACCACGTGATGGGACAGAAACCTGAAACATTCTTTGGGTGCTCCTGGTATTTGAATCATTGTCTAAATGGGTTTGACATAGCAAAGTTTAGAAACTTCGTAAAGAGAGAAATAGGTGGCTGGGCGGGGATGGTTCACATCTGTAATCCCAACACTTTGGGAGGCTGAGGTGGAAGGATCACTTGAGGTCAGGAGTTCGAGACCAACCTGGCCAACGTGGTGAAACCCCATCTCTACTAAAAATACAAAAATCAGCCGGGCTTCATGGTACATGCCTGTGGTCCCATCTACTTGGGAGGCTGAGGCACGAGAATCACTTGAACCAGGAGAAGGGGGTTGCATTGAGTTGAGATCTCACTGCTGCACTCCAGCCTGGGTGACAAGGTGAGATTCCGTCAAAAAAAAAAAAGAAAGAAAAAAAGAAACAAAAAATAAATAAAGAGAGAAATAGGGGAAAGTGAGAGAAAAGATGGGAACTGTCAAAAAACAGTGATCCTGCAGTATGTTGCAGGAGACTCACATTAAGCAAATGCTGGCCGCCTGGAGGGCAGGCGTGGTGCCAGTTGTATTTGGGTGGCCCCATCAGAGACCATGATGGCTGTTCATATTGCTGCCACCCTTCTATCTGGACATTTCTTGTAAGATCTTTCAACACTACTCTAGATTTGTGTAATTCTGAATCTCTGTGGCTATACAGAGAAAAATGAGGTACAACCAAAATAGGAGTGGGGCTCTCTGGAGAATCTCTTGGATTCTAAGGGAGGTATAGCTCAGGGGTGATCTACCAGAAAGTTTGTCTAAGATCTTTACTGCCCACTGGTGTTGCCAGGGAAACTGGCATGGTGGAAGTTGGCCCATGCTGAGCCTTATTAATAAGTAGCTCAGATTTGCTGCCACACAAAGGCCGGGGAACCACCATGACATGGCAATAGACACAGGGTGAGGGCAAAGCAGGAATGTGAAAGAACCACAATTATATAGACACAGTAAGGAGACAGTTAAGGACACTGGGGTAAGTGTAGAGGGCTGGTTCGTGTTGAGATACAGAAAGAAAAATATCTTCCCTTAAACAAATCAACACCCCATATTCTTGCCACAGAGATAAGAAAAGTGGTGATGAACCAACCCAAAGTAATCTCCAAGGGAGCCAGCCTTTTTGGAGATATGACAATCTACAAAGTCTTTGATTTCCCAACATTCTCCCTTCTGTGCCTTACAGTGCAGAGTGATACTGATTTATTAAGCCAAAGTGATCTGAGGTTAATTTAATTTTGAGGATTTCTCAACATGCCTTCAGATAGTTGGAGACACTCTAGGTTGTTGTGAAACTGAGGTTGGAAGTACCTGTCATCCCACAGATCTAGGCTTAGTGGGGCCAACTGATTGCCTCAGGGGGAGAAATAAAGGAAGTACTAAGAAACCTCCTTTTTCAGGTGAAAGTAAGTAACAAGAAAAAGGATAAGCGAGTTTATTTAATAAACGATTTCATGACCTTTGAAATCCACCCTTCCAGCATGCAGCCGTGGGGCTAATCCTGCCTGCTCAGGCCTGGGATTGGTGAGCCTGCTTGAGCCTTGGGCAGCTGCAGAATCAGACAACTGAAGAAATCCCTGGGTAGCAGCCTTCAGAGGTAAGTCAAGCGAGTTGGCCACTTTTCCTAAACAAAGAGTGCACACATGCACAAGTACTTGATGAAGACAATTTTTTTTCTTTTTTCTTTTTTTTTTTTTTTGAGACAGAGTCTCACTCTGTTGCCCAGGCTGGAGTACAGTGGCATAATCTCAGCTCATTGCAACCTCTGTCTCTCTGGTTCAAGCGATTCTCATGCCTCAGCCTCCCAAATGACTGGGATTACAGGTGTGCACCACCACACCTGGCTAATTTTTGTATTTTTAGTAGAGACAGGCTTTCACCATGTAGACCAGGCTGGACTCGAACTCCTGACCTCAGGTGATCTGCCCACCTTAGCCTCCCAAAGTGCCGGGATTTAGACATGAGCCACTGTGCCTGGCCCCTGATTGAAGACAAATTTCTATAAACATTTCCTTCTGAGCAAATTTCAAGGCAATTAGAAAGGCTCCTGTCCTTTCTAAGCCTATATTTTCAGCTTTTCCTTTATTTTTGTGACCTACCTGCATATCTTTATGATAAATGTCTTTTTGCTTAAATTAATTAGAATTTGGCTTCTGTTGCTTGCAATTGAAGTATTCTAACTGCTACACACACCTTCAGAAAAAGTCCAGGTCATTAAAAATGGAAAACCAAAATAGAAAAATAGGAATTTTGAATTCCTATTTTTCCTAGCTTTTTCCCATCGAGAAGGGGAGAGAAGGACGGAGACAATTGCACTCACTGGTTTGCTTTGTGAGGTTATAATTTTTCATTATTTGCCAGAAGAAGTAAGATACCCATTGAGATGGAGAAGTCGTCTAATGTGAACACTGCAGAGTTTACAGCTCAGTCTCCTGTTAGAATGTCTGAAATTCTCTTGCTCTGAAATATGTCCTTTCCATGTCCCCAGACCAGGCTTTGCTGACAGCAGTCGGGGATCTTTTCAGTACTCCTCAGCTCAAGTCATCATCTAATGCAGAGACAGGCTTCATTTCATTGACAGAAGCTGTAAAGCTAACTCCTTACTGAACATCTCTCTTCTGTGTGTCCAATGCCAGACAAGGCCCTGAGGGAAATGCAGAGGAACAGGACCCTGTTTCTGCTCTTGAGAAATTCACAGTTTAGTGGAGCAGTCGGGCACTGACGCTCCTCACATGGTAGCTGCTGCTGAACGGAGGCCACGGTTGCTAGGCAGCTGGCTCAGAACAGTTATTCAAGTCAGGAAGTCAAGTCCTGCTTTTAGCTCTGCCCCTTGACATGTGAGATAAGTCACTTGTCTGAGGATCCTCTGCCTACAGTGTAATACATATAATTAGAGAATTACTTAACATCTCCCTATAATGAGCTGCAGTTGCATATGCCCGGATATATTTTAATGATTCCAATCAAAAGGGAATACAATCTTGTTCCCAGGTCTTCCTGAGTAAAATCCAAGCACCCATTCCCACCAGTCTTATAGGTCATTATTATATTTCTTTGGTGTCTTCCAAAATGGCATGACTAAATTCAGTAAGTGTATTGAAAGAATGAGCAAATGACTCAAGGGTCAGTATTGGCTCCTTATGCTACAATGTCTAGCACTTAAACAACTGTGCCCTTCACGGTCATGGACATCTGTCCTTTTTGCCTGCTCAGCTTCCATTCCCCCTTTTTCTAGTAATAACTGCTCATTTGGCTTTAGGGAACTATCGCTTCCTGTTGGATACAATCATAGTGGTCCTTTTAACCAAATCTAAGCCAGGCTAGAAACACAACACCTGAATTTCAGTTTTGAATGTTCTTGAGAATGGTCAGAGGTCAACGGAGACTGCAGAATCCCGAAGAGACTATCCACTGGTTCCTGCTACCTGAACGCTGGGCTTTGCTCTGGCTCCTGTCCTTTCTAAGCCTATATTTTCTGCTTTTCCTTTATTTCCATGACCTACCTGCATATCTTCATGATAAATGTCTTTTTGCTTAAATTAATGAGAATTGGCTTCTGTTACTTGCAATTGAAGTATTCTAACTGCTACACACATCTTCAGAAAAAGTCCGGGTTATTAAATTGGAAAACCAAAATAGAAAAATAGGAATTTTGAAGCTAAAAGAAGCTTTTGAAATCTAGTTAAACTCTTTCATTTCCCATAAAATCTGACCTGGAGAAGTGACGTGACTTGATGAATATCCTACTGTTGGTTGGTAAAAGCCAAGCCTAGAACCCAGGAGACCTAGAACCCAGGAGCCCTTCCACTTTTCAACCCTATTTCCTGTCCTCAGATCTTCTCTTCTAAGGTTATTGCCTATGGCTACTTTCATGCTAGTACAGTAGAGTGGAGTAGCTGTGACAGATGACATATAGTCTCCCACATCTAAAATATTTACAATCAGGCCCCTTACAGAAAAAGTTTGCCAACACCTGCCATACACCATACATAAATGAATGTATGACTGTGTTCCAATAAAACTTTATAGATACCGAAATGTTAATATCATATAATTTTCAAGTTTCTCAAAAATATTCTTTTGATTTTTTTTTAAACATTTAAAAATGCAAAACCCGGCCGGGCGCGGTGGCTCAAGCCTGTAATCCCAGCACTTTGGGAGGCCGAGACGGGCGGATCACGAGGTCAGGAGATCGAGACCATCCTGGCTAACACAGTGAAACCCCGTCTCTACTAAAAAATACAAAAAACTAGCCGGGCGAGGTGGCGGGCGTCTGTAGTCCCAGCTACTCAGGAGGCTGAGGCAGGAGAATGGCATAAATCGGGGAGGCGGAGCTTGCAGTGAGCCAAGATCCGGCCACTGCACTCCAGCCTGGGCGACAGAGCGAGACTCTGCCTCAAAAAAAAAAAAAAAAAAAAGCAAAACCTATTCTTCGTTCATGGACTGTACAAAAACAGGCAGCAGGCTGGATTTGACCTACAGAATGATGGGATCCTGCATGCATCCCTGGTTTTAGCCAGTTTGAGTTAGGGTTTCTGCTATGTGCAATGAAGTATGGCCTAACTGATAAAATAAAGTCATCCATACATTTATTGCTCATCTATTATGCGTGAGGCACACAATGAGGAATAAGACTCAATTCCTTCTCCTAAGGACTCAGTAATCCAGTTAGGGACTCAAGGGCTTCCACAATAGTAGTCACCATTTATTAAGCACTTATAACAATGTGCTGATTGCCTTGCCCTTCAGATGAATTATCTCATTTAGTCTTAATGATGCCGTGAAGTGGCTTATTGCTATGGCATGGATTAGGAAAGCGAGGCTCAGAGAGATCAAGTACCTGGTCCAAGGTCACACTGCTCACAAGTAGTAGAGCAGAGTTGAACCCAGGTTGTGTGACTCTGAAGCCTGGAGACCCAAATGCTGTGCTAAATGAACCCGCCACACACTGTGATTCCCACTGTCTGTCATCTGCCTGCTCCTGCCTAGTCCTCCACAGACCAGAGGACTTTCTGCTGAAATGCTGCTCATCCCTCTGTCCCAGGTCTTTGAACATCCCAACCACCAACTTTTGAAACTCCTCTTCCTTCTTCTGAGCACTCATAGCACCTGATGTCTAGTTACTCATCTTGAGCATATAGAGTTTTGATTACCATTTAACTTTTTCTCTCTCCCCAAGCTATACTACAGTTTCAAGGGTGGGAACGTTCCTCTGCCTCTTTGGTAACCCTTGGGGACAAATACACAGTCAACTCAAAGTTGAAACAAACTATCAAAAGAATGAGATGAAAGGAGAGATCAGGCAGCTAAAGAAACAATGAAGGACCAAGAAATCATCACCTTCTATAAGTCAGAAAAAACTAAAGGCACAAAAAACACCAGTCCCCAAAATGAAACGAACACATTAGGGAAATGCTTGAGGTAATACAAGTTAAAACAGAGGGGAAAAGCAATAATTAAAGCAACTATCAATCAAGGAATAGAAACAGAAGGTAAATTGATATCCATCCCTGAAACAGAAGTCTCCTCTCTATCCTAAAAAATAGAACTGAGGGAGGCCGAGACGGGCGGATCACGAGGTCAGGAGATCGAGACCATCCTGGCTAACACGGTGAAACCCCGTCTCTATTAAATACAAAAAAACTAGCCAGGCGAGGTGGCGGGCGCCTGTAGTCCCAGCTACTTGGGAGGCTGAGGCCGGAGAATGGCGTGAACCCGGGAGGCGGAGCTTGCAGTGAGCTGAGATCCGGCCACTGCACTCCAGCCTGGGTGACAGAGCGAGACTCCGTCTCAAAACAAAAAAAAAATAGAACTGAAAAAATATTTGAGAACATAATACAGAAAAACTTTTCCAAACTCAAAGAACACTTGAATCTTTAGATTTAAAAGGCCCACTCAGCTGGGCACAGTGGCACACACCTGTAATCCCAGCTACCTGGAGTGTTGTTTGAGCCCAGGAGTTCAAGACCAGCCTGGGCAACATAGCAAGACCCCATCTCAAAAAATGAATACAATAAAATAAAATAATAGGGCCCATTCTATGCCAGACAAGGTCTAGATACTTAGAAAAGAAAATAAAGAGAGAGAGAGAGAAGAAAGAAAAGAAAGAAAGAAAGAAAGAAAGAAAGAAAGAAAGAAAGAAAGAAAGAAAGAAAGAGAGAGAGAGAGAGAGAGAAAGAAAGAAAGAAAAAAGAAAAGAAAAGAAGGAAGGAAGGAAGGAAAGAAAGGAAAGAAAGAAGGGAGAGAGAGGGAGGGAGGAAGGAAGGAAGGAAGGAAGGAAGGAAGGAAGGAAGGAAGGAAGGAAGGAAGGAAGGAAGGAAAGAAGGAAGGTCCCATTCTAAACTAGGGAAATTTGATATAGATTGATCAATAAGAATTCTTGTCCGGGTGCAGTGTCTCATGCCTGTAATCCCAACACTTTGAGAGACCGAGGCAGGTGGATCACTTGAGGTCAGGAGTTTGAGACCAGCCTGGCCAACATGGTGAAAACGTGTCTTTACTAAAAACAAAAATAAAAAAAATTAGCCAGGTGTAGTGACATGCACCTCTGCTACTAGAGAGGCTGAGGCAGGGGAATCGCCTGAACCCAGGAGGTGGAGGCTGCAGTGAGCCAAGATCATGCCACTGCACTCCATCCTGAGTGACAGAGCAAGACTCCGTCTCAAAAAAAAAAAAAAAAAAAAAAAAAAAAAAAAAAAAAAAAAAAACCTAGGATCTGACAAGGGGACAACTACAAGCCTGACTTCATCCTTCCAAATAGCAACATGTACTGCCAGAAGGCAATAGAAAAATGCCTACAAGGTTCTGAGGAAAAGAAAAGGCAATTCAAGAACATTATACTCAGCAAGATGTCACTCACATACGTAGTGACGTAACAGTCAAATATTCTCAAATATGAAAGAATTTGGGGAATATTAACACCAATAAGTCCTTCTGCAGGGGCAAAAAATGGGAGAAAAAAGCCTACTCGACAGTGAAATACAACCAGTCAAAAAAACTGACCAAATTAGAGAACTAGTAATGTGAAACTCTTGATAAAAGGACTAGTAGTAAACACTGAATTCAATTAAATATGGAATAAGGACTAGACCTCTGGAGAAATAAATAGATGCAAATCAGAATGTAGATGCTATAAAGTCAAACAAATTAAAAATTATAGAAGCATCAAGAATTGGGAGTGGGGAAGAAGCATGAGAGCACTAAATCATCTTATTACCTGGCAGGAAGCCCATCAAAACCACCCACCCAACCTTTCAGTTCATTTTCATCATCTATTATATTTTTCTAATCTAGGGATGATCTTCGAGAAACTAATATTGTCATTCAGGAACTAATCTTTGAAGTTTATTAATTTCACCTGAGTTCCTTTTTTCTGTTAAGTTCAGGTAAAACCAAGCCTAGTGTTTTTAATTATTTTAAAAGCATGCATAATATAATCATGTTACAATAAAATTATTTGTGACCTCTCTTGCTTTCTTATTATTTTTCAATGGTAATTGTAACAACAGCTAATTCTTTTTACAGGCTCACTACGTGTCAACACTATCTTAAGAGCTTTACATGTATCTACAAATTTAATCCTCATAAAACTTTTTATTTCTTTTTTGAGACAGGGTCTCGCTCTATTGCCCAGGCTGGAGTGCAGTGGCATGATCATGGCTCACTGCAGCCTCCACCTCCTGGGCTCAAGTGATCCTCCCGCCTCAACCTCCCAGATATCTGGGACTACAGGTGCACGCCACCAACCCAGTTAATTTTTTAAAAATATTTTTTTTTAGAGATGAGGTTTTGCCATGTTGTCCAGGCTGGTCTTGAGCTCCTGGGCTCAAGTGATCCACTCACCTCAGCCTCCCAAAGTGCTGCTATTACGGGCATGAGCCACTGCCGGTCCCCCACATAAAATTTTTAAGGAGTAGATAATATCATCACCCCCATTTTACAGGTAAGGAAACTGAGGAATGGAGATGTTTCCTATGGGTTACACAGATAGTACATGGGAGAGCTAAGAGTCAAACCCAGGGATTCAGGCTCCAGGGTCTTTGCTGTCTTTGCTCTCAACCATCACCCTATATTGCTTCTCCACAAGTGCATAGGTAGGACATTTGTTGCTTTCTTTGTACTTGAATTTTTAAATGATGATCATATGTCATTTTTTAAAACTCATTACCAAAAAACAAAAGAGCTTCTACTTGGAAAACAAGATGAATATTCCCCAGGCCAACAAAACAGAGGCTAAACTATCCTCACCATCTAACTAATCTAGGCAGGGTGTGTTTAAGAGAAGTAACTCCTTTACAACTAGAGTAGGCTTTGGAACAATAGGTAGCCTACAACTTTAATGATAATCATTGCAAAACAGCGTATCTGTGTTTTATTGGCTCTAGGCAGATTAGCTGGAGGAAATAAGCTTCCTCAAGAGATCACCTCTAGGAGAGAGGAAAATATGCAATAAAAGAAGAGGTCGAAAAAGTCCCAGGTGTACGCAGTCAGCATCCAGGTTACTGTATATCTGAGCAATTTGCTGGACTGACACAACTTCATTTTCAATGACATAACATAACCAGCATGATTCATCCTGCCGTCCAAGGGCTATATAATAAGTGTGGTAATGGGGGAGCATCTCCCGAGAGGGTACAGGAACAGCTGTGTGTGTCACCTGGGAATGGCACCCACCTATAAATCCCATCTCTTTGACAACGATTCCAAAGTCCCCCTGTCACTGTCACTCACCCGCAAAATTAATGACTAAAGAGGAGAAGAAGAGGAAATGCCTCGCCCCTGAAATAGAGAAAGACTGAGAGAGGGACAGAGCAAGTTAATAAATAAAACAAGAGCCTGAAGGGAAGAGCTGCTTTGTCAGAATATAAATATTTCCCTTCCCCTTTTATCTTTAATGTAGTGTGAGAAGCTTATTAAAGGGAAATGCTTCTCCGTCCCTGGGGCCCTCGCACAAGCCTTGCAGGGAGCTGACTGCAGAACGGGGTCGCCTAGCCCCACGCTTCTAAACTCTTCCCTGCTGGAAGTGAGCGTAATGTGCAGAGCAATAAAGAAGGGCTGGGGGAGGAGAGGGAAGCCATTGTGGCCATTAGGATCCTTATCTTGATGGGCCTGGTGTCAGGTTATGTTAATCGCTGGGAGATGCTGAGAGACTGAGGATGAGAAATGCCTGTCTGCTCAAAGGCTTGGCCTGAGATTCCAAGGGAGGCTGACATTGCTAGACTTACCCTCTGCTCCGTTAGAAAGAACAATATCCAAATTTAGACAAAGGGGAATTTGCCTGATGGGGGTGTGGATGGGGAGTCCTGTGGGTGTTCCTCTGAGGAGCCCTTGGTGGCTGCACATCTCACATCTCCAAGAAGACAGCCAGCACGAGCAGTCCCAGCATATCCCCAACAGAAGCCTATTCCAAAAGCACGGAAGACATTTGCCCTCCACATCTCCTTCCTAAAACCCCTAAAAGGATGGGACATTAAAGGCCTACATACCAAGTCAGGCCAGCACAGAGCTCGGCACATGGTAGGTGTGCAGTAAGTCTGTACGGCATGACATGGAGGCTGTGCTGGGCGTGTTTATCACTGTATCTGTGGGTCCACACACAGGGGCCGGCACACTTGGTTTTGGATGGATGAATGAACACATGCATTTAGACACAGTGAAGGCATCTCCTTTGCTGCCTCTCCAAAGGATCTTTGGATGTGGTCAGGATTTGGGTCCTGCTGAGCTTTGAGGCTACCATATCTTTGCTGGCCTTTTGGAGATATTCAGCTATGTGATTATACAAGGATAAGCCACCCATCCATCAGGTGCCAGTCTAGCCAAAGGCTGGGAGTTGGGGGTGGAGAGAATGGCTAAAAATTGCTGCCAAAACATGCTACTCCTTCACTCTCCTTGGCTGAGATCTTCCAGGGGAGCAGGCCCTGGCTGCTTTGCTACAATACACCACCTGCCACATACCCATGCATTTCTATTTCTATAATGTAATCAATGGAGAGAACAGAAATGACTTTAAAACTGCATTTCTAAGTCTCTTTTGTGCTCAGACCAGGATATGCACTTAGCACGTGTCTACTGCAATTTCAAACCCATTAGGCACCACATAATCATTCCTGCTGCAGAACCTGCTCTGCATCCCCATTCGGGCACTCCATCCTACCCATTTTGATGTCTCTTGGGGTCTCATCCTCAATAATTTTGTATGGTTCCCCTTCCCACTGAAACTCAGTAGGTTGGAATAAAGACTCAGCTAGCTACAAATCAGAGAGCTCAAGTCATTGCTATTTCCCTGCACTCACCACTTTCAGGACCAATGACATCTTATGGCAACGTCCGTGCTACAGGGAAGTATGTAATTCAGGGATGGAGAGCCATTCTTAGCTGGTTCCCAGAGAATTCCTTGTCCAGGGTTCTAAACATTACCTACAGCAACTGGCAATACCTGATTTAACATTCTGCCTCCTATATAAGCCCCATCTAGCCTCCCCATGGTCTCAGCCGCATTGGGGGCCTAGAACCTTGAGAGGGCCTATTTCCAGTGTTCCCACCAATCGGGTGGAGGAGGAGGTGTGGGAGCGGGGTGGCACACATATATCTGAGGGGTGGTTGTGTGGGAGAGGGATTAAATGTGTACTGTGAAGATCAATGGAAGCCTTGGGGAGGCAGATTTCCGTTCAATATAATGAAGGACTTTCTAACAATTAAAGCTGTCCAAAAAATGAAATGGGAACATGCAAAGAAAGCCCTCTGTCCCTGGAGTTCAAGCAGAGCTGAGATCTCTCCTGTCAGAACTGTGTTTTGGCCAGTGGCACACACACCTGACACTTGTCAGTGTGATCAAGTGGTGCCTCCACGTCTGGAGCCAGATGGCCTGGGTTCAAATCACAGCCCCACTAGTTACTAGCTCCATGATCTTGGGCAAGTTATTTAGCCTCTCTAAGTGTCCGTTTCTGCATCTAAAACATTTTAGATAAAAACATATTAGACTTTCTGGGCAATTGTGAGGGTTTTATGTTTAGCAAAGGAATCTGTGTTTTTTTGTTTGTTTTTTGTTTTTGTTTGAAAAGTAAGATGGTGTTCTAAGCCTTTGGGTGCTCAAAGCCCTTACTGGTTTATAGAAGTCATAAAAGACAGGCCACCATTTTTACTTGCTACAACATAAAACAGTATTTTTGTAATTAATTGTTTTTGGGGGGGGTTGTGTGTTTTTAAAGATAGTAAGGGAGATATATTCAAGGAGGACCATGGCGATAGGTATAAGGACCACTGTAACAGGGTCTTGTAGCTAGGGAGGAAGATTGGACTCAACTCCCATAATTGTTATTTTACATACACACATAAACACAAACTTCAGTGTTTAAGCTTTCAGAAATTATAATGAGGAAAATGATTTTAAACCAACAAATTTAACCGCATAAAGTAGAAAACAACGTTTTTAATGAACAAATATTTATTAAGCACCATCTAGTGCAAAGCCTCCTAGGAAATAAAAATATGTTTTAGGCTGGGCACAGTGACTCACGCCTATAATCCTAGCCCTTTGGGAGGCCAAGGTGGGTGGATCACCTGAGGTCAGGAGTTCAAGACCAGCCTGGCCAACATGGTGAAACCCCGTCTCTACTAAAAATACAAAAATTAGTCACGCATGGTGGGGGGTGCCTGTAATCTCAGCTACTTGGGAGGCTAAGGCAGGAGAACCGCTTGAACCTAGGAGGCAGAGGTTGCAGGGAGCCAAGACTGTGCCACCACACTCCAGCCTGGTCAACAGAGCAAGACTCTACCAAAAAAAAAAAAAATGTAGATGCAGATGCTGCCTGCCAGGGGTTTGCCATGCAGCAAATAACTGCTTCTGACCCTTCCACTTGCAAAAATGGGCAGGGTTCCACAGGCTCTGCAAATCTAAAATGAGCTATAGGGCATTTTGAATGGGCTTGTATCCCAAATGAAATGGGCAGGACCATAACATAAAGCAAGTTGAACATTTTTTAATGCGCCATTGGGACTTCAGTTTTTTCCCTGTTTTCCATCAGAAGGTCAGCTCCTCTGAAGATTATAATCATGTTGGTAAACACTATATGCATATTGCCTAAAACTGAAAAAGACATTTTTTCTTCTTTTATTTATACCTAGCACAGTTTTTGTTTCTGAAAGACCTATGCCTAAAAAGGGCATGGGTAGAAATAAACATGGGATGCCCAAAATATCTTTTCTATGGGGTATAAGCATCCAGATTTGGAAAAGAAAGATTTTTCTTCAACAGCTCCTGTGGTCTGCAGCAACTTACAAACATCCATCTCTTCAGCATATTTGTGTATTGGAAATAGTCAGGATGGAAATGTGACTTTCCTCTGGCCCTGCCATTCCTACAGTATTCTCACTCTCAACCGAGCATACATGATGCCGACAGCCTTTTGAGAAACCAGAAACTTTAGCTCCCATCTTCCCAGATCAAATTGCCTCTTTAAACCATTACCAATAATAATCATTCCTTACTGAGCATTTGTAACATGCCCGGTACTAAGTACATTGTATTATCTCATTTGACCTTTGCAATCCTATGAAGCAGGTGCTACCGTTAAATATTATCACCATTTTACAGATGAGGAAACTGAGGCCAAGCGGAGTTAAGAAGCAGGTCCAAAGTCACATAACTAACAAACTACTGAACAAGGATTAAAATCCACAAAACCTAGGCTCTCCACCAAAACTATCAAACTGCATCTCTAAAGAAAGAGGAGTCCCCACTATACCAAAACTAACAGCTTTCAAAATAGTGAATGGGAAAACTACTCTATAGTTCTTAGAAGAGAATGTGAGATTGTTTCTAAATGAAATATCCTGTATTCCTTACAGCGATGCAGTATCCCATGAACATCCTGGTCTTGTGATTTTCTCTGGGACAGCTGGCTGCATAGGAGGTAGAGAGAAACACATCCTCACCGAGGCTTCCACAGAAAACACAAGCTCATCCTGTCTGCTCTCTAAGAGCCTTCTCCAGGTCAGGCATATACAGATGGCTTGTGCTGTTAGGAGCAGCCTAAATTTCTTCCTTGTTCTAATTTCCTTCTTTTTTTTTTTTTTTTCTTCAAAGAGAGAACTGGATCCAATGTCCCATTCTGAAGCTGGCGTGGTGTCTCAAGCCTGTAATCCTAGCGCTTTGGGAGGCCAAGGCAGGTAGATTACCTGAGGTCAGGAGTTTGAGACCAGCCTGGCCAACATGGTGAAACCCCATCTCTACTAAAAATGCAAGCAATTAGCCGGCATATTGGCAGATGTGTGTAATCCCAGCTACTTGGGAGGCTGAGGCACGAGAATCGTTTGAACCTGGGAGGCGGAGGTTGCAGTGAGCTAAAATGGTACCACTGCACTCCAACCTGGGTCACAGAATGAGACTCCATCTCAGAAAATTCCCATTCTTTGAACTACCACCAGTGTAACCCTAGACCTCTCTATGCCTTGGTTTTCCTGGGTGGAATATGCTGTAGCCACCTCAAAGGGCTGCTGTGAGGATGAAAACTCAAGAAGTATGGGTTAAGGTCTTAGCACAATGCCTGACTATGGTAAACACTCAATAAATGTTAGCTGTTAATAATAAAAATAGTAATGACACGGCTAATACCAGACACCAGAGTCAGTTAGCTGGCTTACTCTTAACTGTTTAGCTGGAATTTAAGTCAGGACATCATCAACCCTGGGTGCCAAAACACAGCAAGACCAATATGGTCCTCAGAACTAGGGTTTTAAAATAGGGTAATCTCTTGGAGCCATGGACCAGCTTTATAAATTAACGCTAGGGGAAGAGAAGGAGTGAAGTTTCACAAGTAAACCAAAGCCCCTTTTGTTAGAGTGAGAAGTCTGTCGCTTCTTTTGTTTATCTCTTCTCTAAATGTTTCCTCTCTGGCCTCCCAGGCTGTTTTCAAAACCCCTCAGTTTTGGTAGCAGCTCTTCACAAGTCTGCTGGAAGCCAGAGAAACAGGCCAACAGCCCCTTCCCCAGCACAAACAGCCAGCAGGCACAGCCAGGTCCCTCCCCTGCCTCTGAGGTGAGGCTGGATGCCAGCAGTGGTTTCTGCAACCCCCTTCCAGTCCTTTCTTGACAAGGCACAGCTGTCCGGGGCAGCTCAGGCTGTGGACACCAAGCAGAGTGGCCCCACTCACCAGCTTTCTGTGGGTCTCCCTGTCACAAGCCACCCCGAAAGCCCCTCACTCCGGCCAGTCACTTGGATCCTTCACTCTGGAACTCACACAAGCTCTTTGCAATGTGAGGTGGAGCAGAGAGAATAAAGTTGGGCCCTTATGTGCAAAGTTCTTGGGTAAAACACAAGCCCAGGAACCCAAACGTGTGGATTCTAGTTCCAGTTCTTTCTGTCATGAATTGTCCAGTGCTTGGACAATTCACTCTACCATCTTGGGCTTCAGTTTTCTCACCCCCAAAATAAAGGGAATGAATGACTGGAATCTGAGATCATTTATTTAAAAATCCATCCCTATCGCGCCACTGCACTCCAGCCTGGGCAACAGCGTGAGACTCCGTCTCAAAAAAAAAAAAAAAAAAAAAAAATCCATCCCTAGGCCAGGCGCAGCGGCTCATGCCTGTAATCCCAGCACTTTGGGAGGCTGAGGTGGGTGGATCATGGGGTCAGGAGTTCAAGACCATCCTGGCCAACATAGTGAAACGCTGTCTCTACTAAAAATACAAAAATTAGCTGGGCATGGTGGCACGTGCCTGTAGTCCCAGCTACTCGGGAGGCTGAAGCAGGAGAATCGCTTCAACCCGGGAGGCAGAGGTTGCAGTGAGCTGAGATCATGCCACTGCACTCCAGCTTAGGCAACAGAGTGAGACTTTGTCTCAAAAAAAAAAAAGAATCCCTGAACCATTCTCCAACTCTGCCCTTCCTATTTATGTATTTACGAGACAGGGTCTCACTCTGTCAGCCAGGCTGAAGTGCAGTGGTGCTACCACAGCTCACAATAGCCTCAATCTCCCAGGCTCAAGTGATCCTCCCACCTTAGCATCCTGAGTAGTTGGGACTATGGGCACTCTCTACCATGCCCAGCTAATTTTTGTATTTTTGGTAAAGACAGAGTTTCACCATGTTGTTCAGGCTGGTTTTGAACTCAGCTCAAGCAGTCCACCCACCTCAGCCTCCCAAAGTGCTGGGATTACAAGTGTGAGCCACTGCACCCAGCCTAGCCCTTCATTTTTAAATCACATGATAGGCTGGCTCCTAACTCAGGCCAAACTCCCATTATAATTTTGAGACAAACTCAAAGTCATCGCAGAAAACCAGATTCATTTGTCAATCAAGGCTATAAGATTGGGTCGGGCACGGTGGCTCAGCGCCTGTAAATCCCAGCACTTTGGGAAGCCAAGATGGGCGGATTACTTGAGGCCAAGAGTTCGAGACCAGCCTGGCCAATGTGGCAAAACCCCATCTCTACTAAAAATACAAAAATTAGCCAAGCATGGTGGCGCACACCGGTAGTCCCAACTTCTTGACAGATTGAGGCATAAGAATTGCTTGAACTCGGGAGGCAGAGGTTGCAGTGAGCCGACATGGCGCCACTGCACTCCAGCCTGGGTGACAGAGCAAGACTGTCTCAAAAATAAAAAAGAAAAGAAAGAAGAGACTGTAAGATCCATGATGGCGGGGACGCACGTTCCTGCACCTCACACAGCACAGGGCCTGACACATAAGGACTCTAAATACATTTTAAGAAATAAACAAAGACCATGTGGTTTAATTACACCCTTTTAACTTGAGCTGTATCTTATTCATTCATTCAAGCATTTATCGAACCCACTCTGCTGCTGGCACTGTGCCCCACTGCAGTGTGACTGTGTAGATTTAAATAACTTTCTGTGACGACCTATAAACAAAATAACTGGTGACTGAGGCAGGGAATTAAAAGTTAGGAGAGATTCCTCAACATATTAATGAGAAAGTTAGCTAAGAAATAAAGGGCTTCTCTGTTCCCATCCCAGAGGCTTCTGATAGGCAGCATTCTAATAAAAGTTGCTTTAACCGGCTTCACACTTTCAAAGCCAAAATTAACACCATACAACGGAAGGCCCCAAATAAATTCAGAAGGTAAGACCCAAGCCAGTGAGGGACTCGGATTTACTCATGAAAAGGAAATCTCAAAGCTCTCTTCAGTCTCAAACCGGCTCACTCCGCCCTCTCTTAACCACCTCTTTTTGCCACCTCCCTTTGGGGACCCCGCCAGGTTCCTCAGGGCAGCCACTCCTCGGCCCCTCCCTCAGGTGAAACCATTCTCAAATTAAATCACAAAGAGGAGCAGCCAGTCTGCAATGATCTGTGTTTATTTAGTAAATGGGTTGATTGCCCTCATTTGTGGAGATTAAGGGTTAATTTCCTAACGCAAAGAAAACCGATTTCTCCAAAAGCAGCCCCAGATAATTAAGTGGAAAAAACAAAATTCAAATACCTCTCCCCACCCCCACCCCTACCACCCTGACCCTTCCCATCCAGTTTTGGCCTCTCGGTGGCCTCTCCTGCAAGGTAGCCACAGGCTCTGGGTTCACTGAGGCTCTGAGGAAGGATTTGGTAAACAAAGGCTTAGGAATTCTTTAGGCCCCTCTAAGCTGACATCTGGCAAATTCGAGATCACATAACAGTTTCTGTCTCCCCCCTCTTCTGGCTTTGAAAGGCAAATGTTTTGAGGTTTGTGTTCTCTCCCATTCACAGGGTTTTTAATCAAGTGGAGTCAAACCACTTTGTCTACACCTTAATTGAAGAGCCTGGCTCTAGAGTTTAAAGTACTATTTAGAATAATAAGGAGGAGGCAGGGAAAGGGAGAGGGGGGAAAGGTGGCTAAGTGGAAATGTGAAAGGCTAGAAAAGCGATGGGCAAGTGGCCCTTCAGGGAACACTCAGGGTATCGCGTGCCCGGCCTTCTCAGCACAAGTGGGCACAGGCTGTGTGCTGCTGGGCCTGACTGGTGCGCTGCCATCAGAACCTGGGAAGACAAGAAAGTCCCTACTTGGGAAGTCCTAGCTTAGGCGAGGAACCCCCAGATAGAGCCATAGGCTATCAGAGCGAAGCCAGATCACAAAGCCCAGTTTCTACCACTTACAGATGCAGACAAAGCTTCAAGAGGTGCACTCACTTGCCGGAGAACAAGGGGTTAGTGGCTGGACCAAGACCCCAAGAATTCTCATTTCCCTGGCTGTAACTGAAGTCTGTCTCTGTTCCTCTGAAGACAGAAATGCACCACATCCATCTCAAAACAAATTTTCATACACTTGGGAAGACAGTTAAATGACTTCATATATTTTTCCAAGAGAAACACACTTTCAACTTGTCTTCTCATCAGCTATTTTGGATCCTGACTGCACAGCAGACTCACTTGAAGAGCTTTTAAACAGACTCTCTAGGAGTGGGGCACAGAAAGTAGGCTTTTTAAAAAGTAAATCTCTCTACAACTACCTTCCACCATCCCTTTGAGAATCACCTTTTTAACTTCTTTGGGTTACTCTTCATACTGGTTCCTTCACGCTGCTTCATTCACTTTCCGCATGCCAAATTTATGTGTTCGATTTAAAAGCAATAGTAGGGCCAGGCACAGTGGTGCATCCCAGTAATCCCAGCGCTTTGGGAGGCCAAGCTGGGAGAATCACTTGAGCCCAGGAGTTCAAGACCAGCCTGGGCAACAAAGAGAGACCTTGTCTCTACAAAAAAATTTTAAAATTAGCCAGACATGGTGGCATGTGCCTGTAGTCCCAGCTACTGGGAGGTTGAGGCAGGAGGATCGATTGAGCCCGGAGAGTTCCAGACTGCAGTGAGCTACAATGGCACCACTGCACTCCAGCCTGGGTGACAGAGCAAGACCCTGTCTCTAAACACAAATAAATTAAAACAATAGCAGTGGTTGTTGACGCATGATTAGCTTACAGTCTGCTGTGATTCTCAAGTCTTCTGTCCCGAGCTAGCCTTTCACCATCCTGTATCTCTGCAATGTATGCATCTTTATTTTCATTGAACTTCATCTGACTGATGAATTGCACAATTTGATTCAACAAATTGAACGTCTACCTTGTGAAAGACGAGGGAGAAAAATAAGACATAGTTCCTACTCTCAAAGACCTTTCAAATAAATAAGTGGGGTAAGAAAGCACCAAAATGACTGAAATATGAGACAGAATACAGTAATATCAAAGAAAAGTGGCAAAAGAAACTGACGTTTGATGAGTACCTACCATGAGCCAGTTATGTTGTGATAAAATAGGATTAGGCTTGGCTGTGAGGCATTGGAAAGTCTAAAACAATGTTGGCTAAAACAATGTTGGCTAAAACAAGACCAAAGTTTATTTTGTTCTCATATTTGAGAAATCCAGAGGGAGCCCATCCCAGACTAGCATGGTGCACCTCTGTGTTAGAGACTGAGGGCCTTTCTCCCTTTTGCTCCTTTCCCAATGTCACCTCATGGTCCACAACAGCTTGCGGAGTTGCAGCTGTCAGGAGGAGGGAAGGAGGGTACTTGCCACTCCCTTTAAGTGGCACACAACAGTTTTGCTGACACCCCATGGCCTGGGCTCAGTGGATCCCATAAGGGAGTCTGGAAAATGGGATCTTTATTCCAGTTGGTCATATGTCCATCTGAAGACTGGGGGCTTTATTACTATGGAAGAAGAGGGGAACAGGTATTGGCGGACAACTAGTAGCCTCCACACCATGTTAAGAACTTTAGATTCTTCAGTGCACTTATTTCTCAAAACAACCCAAAAGAAAAATGTGTCCCCGGCCTTTACAGATAATTCCTATCTTTCAACACTTTTGCAATCACAGTCCACTCAATGTCAATTGCAGCCCTGGGAGGTATATTCTCAAATTCTTTATCCAGGCCATTGAGCAAGATGAAGGTGGTTGCAAGACCCAGCCTTGTTAATCAGCCTTCAGTGGATACCTCTCCTAGGCTGGTGCTGATGCTCTGTGGTCAGCCTTCTGCTACTGTGGACACATTCTCCAGGAGAAAGTCGGAGAAGACGTGTGTTTTCACCCTTTTCTAAGCCTGGCACTGTGGTTAGTAAGGTTCTCCCTAGTAACAGACAAGGAGTCAGACGGCTTTATTCATAGGGATGGCAGAATTCCGAGGGAAGGAAGCAACCAGGAAACAGCTCTCAGAACTTGGTCTTTTTGTCTTCTCCTTCTGAAACAGGTGTTCCTTCTCTCCTTCCTTCCTTTCTCCTTTGTTTATTTCCTTCCTTTCTTCTGTATTTTTCCACTATAAAGGCCACTGCTCTCATGTCTTTCCTTCCTCTGCTCCCATTGCCACCATCTAATTGCTGTCTCTACTCACTTCACTGCCTCACAGCTCTTGCTTCCTCCAAGCTTCTACTGCTTCCTGGTTTCTGCTTGTTCCCTCCTCACTGAATACTTCCCAGCTTCTGCCAGCGTATTTTACACTCAGACCCCCAAATGAAAGCATCCGATTAGGTGGCTTCTCTGTATAGAGCAGGCACAACTGTTGGACAGAGGTCTCGTGCCAGACAACCTCATGGCTGGGTCACATCTTCTACTCCAGACTCAATTCTCTGAGGACAGGATTTATGTGGCACAAGGTACACAAATGGCAAGGTCAGTCTAAGGAAATGCTATGAAGCAAACTGTGGAAGTAGCAGCTGTTGCATTTCAGAATAGCCACTGTGACCTTGTTGAGACTCATAAATAAGGTCCCAGACCCAACATCACACCATGCAATGACATTTATCCAACCATCTCTCTCTCTCTCTCCCTCTGTCTCTCTCTCTCTCTCTCTCACACACACATTCACACATGACACATGACACATGTCACACTCCCTTATGGTTCTCATTATTTCCATCCTTCAGTTCAAAAAGTAATCAACTAGAGTGAAAACTTCGTGCAAAACTAAAGGCATCAAGCTGGGCACAGTGGCTCACACCTATAATCCCAGCACTTTGGGAGGCCAAGGCGGGTGGATCACCTGAGGTGAGGAGTTCGAGACCAGCCTGGCCAACATGGCGAAACCCCATCTCTACTAAAAATACAAAAATTAGCTGGGCATAGTGGCGGGCGCCTGTAATCCCAGCTGAGGCAGGAGAATCACTTGAGCCCAGGAGGCAGAGTTTGCAGTGAGCCAAGATTGCACCATTGCACTCCAGCCTGGGTGATAAGAGCGAAACTCTGTCTCAAAAACAAAAACAAACAAACAAAAAACTAAAGGCATCCTATAAGGTAACACAATGTACCGCTATGGAATACAAGCCTGGTTCAGTGGTTCCCAAACTTGACTAATTCCAAAGAATCACCCAGTGAGTGTCTAAAAATTAAATCCCCAAGTCCCCCACTAGAGATTCTGACTCAACATATCTGAAGTAGGGCTCAGGCTTCTGAAAATTTTTTTCTTTTTTCTTTTATTTACTCCTCAGGTGATTCTGATGACCAGCCAGGCTTGGACTCCACTGCTCAAGTTCCATGTTTACTCTTCCATAGGATTCCCTGGAAGCTTTCATTACTACCTTGAGTCTGGTTCCCACAGCTTCTCCTCCTAGCTCCCTCCTTGATAAAAGTCTCTTACTGGGAGAGCCTGATATACAACAAGTTTCCCATTTGCCCTAGGGGGCAGGAGTAGGGATCCCAAATCTCCCAATGTAAATGCCCACTAGTGCAGTTTCAGAAATGGAATTGTTCCTTAGGTAATTAGAGAAAATTAACAGATTCTTCCAACTTGGTTTGAAACCTGAGTCAGGTGTAATGTTCAAGGGGTCATCACTAACCTGGACTTGATATATCCCAGCCTAGAAATTCTGGGGCTTCTCTAAATTTTGGAATAGCTTTTTATCAGACATATAAAAGAACAAACATTAGTGTTTATCATAAAAGACGTCAGGTAGCAGTGCAGTGTGAAGTGAAAAATGTATTTAAAAGATAACTATTTTTGATGCTCAAGCTAATCTGAAGATAAGAAGTTCTAGCACACCCAGTGGTACACCAGGGCAAGCTCTTAGGGGCTTGTGGAGCTGATCATGTGCATCTTTTCCAAACACTAAGTTCAGTGACATCACATTGGCTTGAAATTGGTTATGGTAGCATTATTTACACCATGGAAATTGGCAAATGTACAGATCAGAGCTTTTTTCCCAGAGAGTCGATTGTTAAACATTTACCAGCATACCACTATAAAACTTACAACCTCAGCAAAGAGTCAGAGCCCCAAAATATGCAGCTAACTTGGCCTTTTATTTGATCCCTAAGATTTGTATCCATATAACTAAACCAGGATTCTGCCCTGATGATTTTTTGCCTATGGATCACACAGCATTTCGTAAATATTACCTCATGAATTCTCACAACATCCTGGGGGAGCAAGGGAGGTTAAGTGACTTGCCTGAGGCAAGACAAGAAATCAATAGTGAAAGGCAGAACTAAACCAGTCTGTATCAACCACCTCTGCTATCCGTCCTAGATATCAGTACTGTGCAGACCCACATTGGAGACATGGGTAGCAATTACCAAAGGTGCTTTTTACATCATAACCCAGATAGCTGAAGTCGCTTTCTACAGACTATGGTCCATATGCTCTGACCTTTGAGTACAGATTTGACTCCCCAGCGCTCTACATTTGGATGTTTTTCCCAGAACTGTTCATGGTCTTTTATTAATCAACTTCCTCCATGTTTTGTCTCTAGAGTCTAGGGACATGTGTTTGGAGCTGGTTGGCCAGAGTTAGGGTTCTGTCCTGACTCTAACATCTGCAAGTGGCATCATAACCAGTCAACACTGTATTTTTATCTGTGACCCTTTCTCTGGACTCCCCAAGGACAGAGCTCCAAGAGTCATTTCTCTCTGTTGCCTCATCTTCATAATATTCTAGGAATGAATAAATGAATAATCCTTGTAGTAAGCAGCCTCTCAAATGGCTCCCTGTGATCCCCCAATGGTTTTGCACACTCTATGTATCCCTGCTACCCCTTGAGTGTGGGAAGATCTAGTGACTTGCTTCTAGTGAATAGTATATGGCAAAAGTGATAGGATGTCACTTCCCAGATTAGGTTACAGAAAGACTGTGACTTCTATCTTCTCCGTCATTTTTTCCTGCTCTCTCTCTCTCCCTCCTTCCTTCCCTCCCTCTCTCAGAGGGAGAGACTCTCTGAGCCTTTGCTGTGAGGGAGGCAAAGTGCCATATTATGAGTGGCTTTATGAGAGGTCCACATTGCAAGGAACTGATGTCTCTGGCCAACAGCTAGTGAGAGCCTGAGGCCTGCCAACAGCCACATAAGTGAGTTTGAAAGTGGGTCCTCCAATTGAGCCTTGAGGCCATTGCAGCCCTGATCAACACCCTGATTACACAATAGACAATGTATAAAACTCTCAACTAGCCCAGTGTGGTGGCGCACATCTGTAGTCCCAGCTTTTCTGGAGGCTGAGGTAGAAGGATCACTTGAGACTAGCAGTTCAGTGAGCTATGATCACTCTACCACACTCCAGCCTGAGTGGCAGGGTGAGATTCTGTCTCAAAAAACAGAAACACAAAAACCCATCTCAATCGACAAGGGAAGCGTTGGTCAGACTCAGTGACTGAATTTACCATATAAATCATCTCTACAAGATGCAGCCTGCACATCTAACATGATTATTGCATGGTTCTCCTCTTCTTCAACTTAGATATCTCTAATTTTCATAACATTTGAAAGGGTTTTAGTGATAAGAATATTCCCATTTTTGGAATGATCCAACACCCCAACAAAAATGAACACAAGTCAATGACAACCTGACAACTGGAAATTCCAAGTTCTCCATGTTACCATGTCAAAATTGTCTAGTAAAAGAGAGGCCAGAAAGGAGAGCATGTGTTAAAAGTTGCCCTTTCTGGTCTTGCATGAGTAATTATTGCACTGGGAGCTTCATTACAGCCACAAGACTGGGGCACACGAAGGTGGCCATTTTCAAATCTGGCCTGACATCAGAATGTAATTCAACTAGATAAACCTGGGACTTGGCCAAAATAAGTAGCATTTGTAAAACTGGAGCCAATGAATAGCATCACTTTTCTGCGGGACCATATGACTACATGTGAAGAAATAAAGACCTTTGTTATTTTAAAGGGCAGGGACCATTGGAAATTTTGCAGCAGATAGTTACAAAATTTTCCACCCTTGGCTCTCCCAAGAAGATACCAGTTAGTGGCTTTGGGAGTTGGGTGTGGAAGGGGTTGCTTGGGAAAGAAAATTAAATTGATCCTGGACAGAATATAAACAAATGTCACTACATTTGTCATAGATCCTAAAACAGATGATTAGACCCTTGCATTGTGAACTTACTTTTTCTGATCTTTTATTACTTGGCTCCTTAAAATCATAGCATTCTATACCAGGCAAGGCTTGGAAAGCCAGAGCTCCCCTCTCACAGCAAATTCTTATTGTGGGGAATAATTTTGGATTGATTTTTTTAAAATCTTTAAAAACAAAACAATCTCTTTTTAAAATTGACTTTGCTTCTCTGCTTTTTGCACTTGTCTGCCTGGGACAGAGCAAGAGGACTCACATCTGTGACACTTTCCATCTGGGATGGGTTTTCTGCATCTTAGGCATAGATTGCTTTTCATTTGTACCTTCTATTTGAGTTAAGGTTTTTCTGTTTTTGCCTTTTTTCATTTTTTTTCCCTAAATTATTATCCTATTGCCTAACATCAGAGCTGTCTGGGGTTATAATATGGAGAGTAGAAGCTCATCAGCTAAACTGGTTTTAGCTGCAGTTGAGACAGTATTTTTATCCTGTCAGTTTTCATTTTATTTGATGACAGCGCTTGGTATTTCTTCCTCAATAAGCAAAGATGACTTAGATCAGTGGCCTGATGAATAAGCATGAAAATTTGATTTAGAAAAGGAGGATATCCTGAAGCTCACGGAGAGAAAAAAGGAATCTAACACCCCACCACACATACTTTAAATGACAAAGCAAAGCAGCAGCATTGTCTTTAAGCAACATATTTCAACCGAAGATCAACACTCCCCGATGTTAGGTAATAGGAATAATAATTTCGAAAGAAAAGGGGGGCCCTTTAAAAAACACAAAGAAGGAATGAAACGTTTTTTAAAGCAAGTGTCATATTACCTTCAGCACCTTTCTTTTTTTCCCCCTACCTTTCTTCCCCCCTCCCCGCCAAAGAAAAGGAAAAAAAAAAAAAAAGGCGGGGGTGGCGTCCGGGAGGGAGGGCGAAACTGATGCTTGGGAGCAAGAAGGCGACTCCCGCTGAGGGCCGGATGGAGGATGTGATCAGTCTAACACTCTGCCTTGGCCCAAAGGCTTCCTTCCGCCCTTTAGACCTATTAACAGGAGTGGGGAAGGACAAAGACCGTGAATTGGAAGGAACGATTCCCAACAATCTTCGGTGATCGAAATAAATAAAGAAAAACAGAGAAAGCCAAAGTCTTCCATGGAAGGGAACCCAATTAATTGTCTTCGATTTCAGAATGAGTTTTTTTCTTGCCGTAGAAGAAGCGCACGGGAGGCAGCAGAGACAGCAACTTCTGCCAAGGTTCAACCTGAACAGAAATCGCTCAGAGCTCCAGCACCCGGGACTGAGGCAGAAGGGCTCGGTCCGGAATAACGTTTTTTAAAGCATAGGATTGCTCTGTGTGTGTGTGTGTGTGTGTGTGTGTGTGTGTGTGTGTGTGTGTGTGTGTGTGTGTGTGTGTGAGAGACAGAGAGAGAGAGAGAGAGAGAGAAGAAGAAGAAGAAGGAGGAGGAGGAGGAGGAGGAGGAGGAGGAGGAGGAGAAGGAGAGATTGATTGATTTTTTTCCTTTCCTTCTCAACATGTCACTTCCCTGCATGGGAATTCCTGATATTCCTGGCAGCCCGGAGAGAGGGGAGATGCCCCCCTGGTGACTTCTGACCCTCCAGGAGTAACCAGAGAGAGCGCGCGCGAGCGCCTAGCGCCTGGCGCAGGACGAAGATTTAACCGAGAACAAAAGAACGTTTGCCAATCAGAAAACGCTACCCGAGAACGAGGATAACCCCGCTTTGTGTTTTGAAAACTCTTTAATTAGCCTGGTTTCTAAGACGCATTTAAGCATTTCTATGCAGATTCTAAATGGAGGATCTAATGGTTGCTTCTGCAACGAAGATGGGATCCCGAAAGGCCACACGCCGCAGAACCAAAGCACACGGGGCCACTGAGACGCCCGGCGCGTCGTACAGAGTGTTCCTGGGCGCTCGGTCTCAGGTTACTTCTAGAACCAGTCTCCCCAACGCCGTCTTCGTTTCCTTAAAACCTCGCTAGAGCCACCCCAGCTCCCCAGACTCCAGGCCGTGCGCGCGGGCGGGGTGGCCTGAGCCCGGGTTCCCCGCGCTCCCCGCTTTGGGCCCTTCCTCCCACCGTCACTCGGCCCCCTCCGCCCGACTCGGGTTTCTCCTGGGGCGGCCCCTCCTCCTTTTTACAACTCGGGAGAGGGGAGCGGGGACTGTGGCCTCGCGTGGACTGTTTGGGTCCAGGGGGAAAGAAGCGATCCTCAAGGCGCACCCCCTTCTCGCCCCGTCCCAAACCACCCATTGAGGACCCGGCGACCCGAAAGCCCCGCCAGAGCCAGTCTTTGCAGTCCTAACGCGACTCCCGGTCACGTCTCTCCCCGCAGGGGCGCTGCGCGGTCCTCGCTCCCCGCAAAAGCTGCTGGCGAAGGAGCCCCTGCTCAGGAATGCGCATCTGAGTGCACCAGGAAAAGGAACAAATCTTTGAAGCAAATTCCCTTTCTGCGCGTTTTCCCCCCCGAGCGAATTCAGGGTAAAAGTTTTTCCGAACTTTTCCCTCCCAGTCCCCCGCCCCTCCCCTCAGGAATCCGCCCAGAGCGCCGCGGACACCGCCTCCGCCGCTCCCGCGCCCGCCCCTTCCGACTTCCGCCCAATCCAAAGGCGGCCACCGAAAAAACAAAGGCTGCCATTGGGCCGCCGGGACCTGGGGCCGCCCCCGGAGTGGTTTGTGAATGGGGGGAGGGGAGGGGGCGGGCCGGTCCGGAACCCCGCGAGCCCGACGCTTCTTCTGGAGACCAGCGCGACTCCGGGGCGTTAGTCGGCGCTCCCTCCCGGCGGGCGGCGGCGGCGGGCGCCAGGACTTGCGGCTGGGGCTGCGCGGGGCTGGAGGGGCCAGGGCCAGGCCGCGGGCACGAGCGCCTCGCGGTTTCGGACGCAGTGTGACTGGATTTCCAAAAAGAACTCGCCGCGCTCCCGACTCCGGGGCCGAGATCGGACTCAGCGAGAGCCGGCCGTTTGGCTGAAACTTGGGGCCGAGCTTTTGGGGTTGAAGAAGGAGTGGGGTGTGGAGGAGGAGGCGAAGGAGGCGGTGGCGAGCGGAGCCTGGAGGCCAGGAGGCGGGGCAGCACCGCGGAGGCGGCGGCTGGGGCGAGCGGGCGGCGGCGCCAGGGGTTCTCCAGGAGGGGGTTCTCCTGGAGGGGGCCCGACCGGGCGCGGGGGCCGTGCGCGCTGCCGTGCGCCGGGGGTCCAGAGACTTGGGCAAACTTTGAAGGGTGCCCGGAGCCGCTTGTTGCTCCTCGCGGCGGAGGGAGCCTCACCGTTAAGTCCTCGCGGGGAGAGCAAGGCGGCCCTCCTCGGCGCCCCCAACCCAGGCTGACGAGTTTTGGGCCCCCGGCGGCCCTGCGAGTGCCGGGCGGCGGCGGCTGCGGCGCCCCCGCGGCGCGGGCACCCAGGCGGCAGCGCCCTTTGCTCCACTCCGCCCACGGCCCGGCCCCGGCGCCGTGAGGACTCTCATGCGCCGGGCGCGGCGGCGCCTCCCCGCATCCTTGCCTCTCCCAACCGTCTCGTCGCACTCCTCGGGCTGAGAGCACCGCTGCACTCGCGGCCGGCGATGCGGGACCCCGGCGCGGCCGCCCCTCGCTTGTCCCTGGGCCTCTGCGCCCTGATGCTGGTGCTGCTGGGCGCGCTGTCCGCGGGCGCCGGGGCGCAGCCGTACCACGGAGAGAAGGGCATCTCCGTGCCGGACCACGGCTTCTGCCAGCCCATCTCCATCCCGCTGTGCACGGACATCGCCTACAACCAGACCATCCTGCCCAACTTGCTGGGCCACACGAACCAAGAGGACGCGGGCCTCGAGGTGCACCAGTTCTACCCGCTGGTGAAGGTGCAGTGTTCTCCCGAACTCCGCTTCTTCCTATGCTCCATGTACGCGCCCGTGTGCACCGTGCTCGATCAGGCCATCCCGCCGTGTCGTTCTCTGTGCGAGCGCGCCCGCCAGGGCTGCGAGGCGCTCATGAACAAGTTCGGCTTCCAGTGGCCCGAGCGGCTGCGCTGCGAGAACTTCCCGGTGCACGGCGCGGGCGAGATCTGCGTGGGCCAGAATACGTCAGACGGCTCCGGAGGTCCAGGCGGCGGCCCCACTGCCTACCCTACTGCGCCCTACCTGCCGGACCTGCCCTTCACCGCGCTGCCTCCGGGGGCCTCAGATGGCAGGGGGCGTCCCGCCTTCCCCTTCTCATGCCCCCGTCAGCTCAAGGTGCCCCCCTACCTGGGCTACCGCTTCCTGGGTGAGCGCGATTGCGGCGCCCCGTGCGAACCGGGCCGTGCCAACGGCCTGATGTACTTTAAGGAGGAGGAGAGGCGCTTCGCCCGCCTCTGGGTGGGCGTGTGGTCGGTGCTGTGCTGCGCCTCGACGCTCTTTACCGTTCTCACCTACCTGGTGGACATGCGGCGCTTCAGCTACCCAGAGCGGCCCATCATCTTCTTGTCGGGCTGCTACTTCATGGTGGCCGTGGCGCACGTGGCCGGCTTCCTTCTGGAGGACCGCGCCGTGTGCGTGGAGCGCTTCTCGGACGATGGCTACCGCACGGTGGCGCAGGGCACCAAGAAGGAGGGCTGCACCATCCTCTTTATGGTGCTTTACTTCTTCGGCATGGCCAGCTCCATCTGGTGGGTCATTCTGTCTCTCACTTGGTTCCTGGCGGCCGGCATGAAGTGGGGCCACGAGGCCATCGAGGCCAACTCGCAGTACTTCCACTTGGCCGCGTGGGCCGTGCCCGCCGTCAAGACCATCACTATCCTGGCCATGGGCCAGGTAGACGGGGACCTGCTCAGCGGGGTGTGCTATGTTGGCCTGTCCAGTGTGGACGCGCTGCGGGGCTTCGTGTTGGCGCCTCTGTTCGTCTACCTCTTCATCGGCACGTCCTTCCTGCTGGCCGGCTTCGTGTCCCTCTTCCGTATCCGCACCATCATGAAACACGACGGCACCAAGACCGAGAAGCTGGAGAAGCTCATGGTGCGCATTGGCGTCTTCAGCGTGCTCTACACAGTGCCCGCCACTATCGTGCTGGCCTGCTACTTCTACGAGCAGGCCTTCCGCGAGCACTGGGAGCGCACCTGGCTCCTGCAGACGTGCAAGAGCTATGCCGTGCCCTGCCCGCCCGGCCACTTCCCGCCCATGAGCCCCGACTTCACCGTCTTCATGATCAAGTACTTGATGACCATGATCGTGGGCATCACCACTGGCTTCTGGATCTGGTCGGGCAAGACCCTGCAGTCGTGGCGCCGCTTCTACCACAGACTCAGCCACAGTAGCAAGGGGGAAACTGCAGTATGAGCCCCGGCCCCTCCCTACGTTTCCCACCCCTGCCCTCTTGCAAGAGGAGAGGCAGGGTAGGGAAAGAACTGCTGGGTGGGGGCCTGTTTCTGTAACCTCCCCCTCTACTGAGAAGTGACCTGGAAATGAGAAGTTCTTTGCAGATTTGGGGCGAGGGGTGATTTGGAAAAGGAGATCTGGGTGGAAAGCGGTTTGGATGAAAAGACTTCAGGCAAAGACTTGCAGTAAGATAATGATAACGACGATGTGAATCGTGAAAGGTACAGGCCAGCTTGGGCCTAAGAGAAGATTGAGACCAGCAGAGACTGCTGTGAGTTTCTCCCGGCTCTGGGGCTGAATGGGGGCTGTGACTGATCCCCCTGCTGCAGGGCGAGTGGCCTGTCTAGACCCCTGTGAGGCCCCGGGAAAGGTACAGCCCTGTCTGCGGTGGCTGCTTTGTTGGAAAGAGGGAGGGCCTCCTGCGGTGTCCTTGTCAAGCAGTGGTCAAACCATAATCTCTTTTCACTGGGGCCAAACTGGAGCCCAGATGGGTTAATTTCCAGGGTCAGACATTACGGTCTCTCCTCCCCTGCCCCCTCCTGCCTGTTTTTTCTCGCGTACTCCTTTCAAGTCTTGTAAAATAAGCATTTAGAAGTCTTGGGAGGCCTGTCTGCTAGAATCCTAATGTGAGGATGCAAAAGAAATGATGATAACGTTTTGAGATGAGGCCAAGGAGACGTGTAGTAGGTATTTCTGCTACTTTTTCATTTTCTGGGGAAGGCAGGAGGCAGGAAGACGGGTGTTTTATTTGGTCTAATACCCTGAAAAGAAGTGATGACTTGTTGCTTTTCAAAACAGGAATGCATTTTTCCCCTTGTCTTTGTTGTAAGAGACAAAAGAGGAAACAAAAGTGTCTCCCTGTGGAAAGGCATAACTGTGAAGACAGCAACTTTTATAGGCAAAGCAGCGCAAATCTGAGGTTTCCCTTTGGTTGTTAATTGGTTGAGATAAACATTCCTTTTTAAGGAAAAGTGAAGAGCAGTGTGCTATCACACACCGTTAAGCCAGAGGTTCTGACATTGCTAAAGGAAATGTAAGAGGTTTTGTTGTCTGCTTTAAATAAATTTAATTTGGAACACATGATCCAACAGACTGTTAAAAAAGTCAGGGAAGTCTCTCCCTTCATTTTTTTTTCCTTGCTATAAGCCTATATTTAGGTTTCTTTTCTATATTTTTTCTCCCATTTGGATCCTTTGAGGTAAAAAACATAATGCCTTCAGCCTCATAATAAAGGAAAGTTAATTAAAAAAAAAAAAGCAAAGAGCCATTTTGTCCTGTTTTCTTGGTTCCATCAATCTGTTTCTAAAACATCATGCGTATGCTGACCCTGTCTCTGTGTGATTGGGTTGGGAGGTGATCAGCAGATACCATAGTGAACGAAAAGGAAAGTTCGAACCATGGGCCCCATCTTTAAAGAAAGTCATTAAAAGAAGGTAAACTTCAAAGTGATTCTGGAGTTCTTTGAAATGTGCTGGAAGACTTAAATTTATTAATCTTAAATCATGTACTTTTTTTCTGTAATAGAACTCGAATTCTTTTGCATGATGGGGTAAAGCTGAGCAGAGAATCATGGGAGCAAACCTTTACCCCACCTTTGACACTACCCTCCAATCTTGCAACACTATCCTGTTTCTCAGAACAGTTTTTAAATGCCAATCATAGAGGGTACTGTAAAGTGTACAAGTAACTTTATATATGTAATGTTCACTTGAGTGGAACTGCTTTTTACAATAAAGTTAAAATTGATCTTGTGTTTCTTCAACCTTCAAAACTATCTCATCTGTCAGATTTTTAGAACTTCACAGGTTTTGGCATCTTTTGTGCTGTATCTTTTAAGTGCATGTGAAATTTGTAAAATAGAGATAAGTACAGTATGTATATTTTGTAAATCTCCCATTTTTGTAAGAAAATATATATTGTATTTATACATTTTTACTTTGGATTTTTGTTTTGTTTTGCCTTTAAAGGTCTACAACGAAGCCCCACTTCATCACATGTACAGATCACAAATAAATTTTTTTAAATACAAAATGAACATTTATTTAGTTTACTATTCCTGTAATATTAAACCAAAGAAGAGAAAGAAGGAAAGTATGGGAAAAAAGTATGGAGGGACACCATTGGGTGTGTCCCCTGTAAAAGAGAATGGTATATGTTATTGAGGTCTTTTTTTCTCCTGCCTTTAAGATACAGAGTATAATGAATGCCTTCACTGTCATTTAATTTTTTTTTTCCTGTTGTTGCTGCTTCCTGCCTTCCTCCATACCACCCCACTACACACCCCTAAGCCTTTCTACATCCTGCTTTGGATAACTATTGAAGGTATTGAATAAGCATCTCTTTTAGAGAAGTGCTGTCTGATCCGTGTTTTTACTGCCCTTAGGAGATGAAATCCATATTCGAAAGGGACTGGAAGATAGTTTTTATATTTGCTGCTTTTTTTTGGTAGTGTTTCCCTAGTGAAGAATTCAGTGTGTTTTTGGGTGTTTGGGTGTTTTCTTTATTTTTTTAACTGATCAGTGTTTTGGTATTCTAATATAACTTATGTAGATTGGTAATCCTTAAATGCTTTGGGTTCAGGTGCTAGGGAAAGTCAGTGGATACTTTGAGATTAAAGGCCTTGCTTGTGGAGTGTTCTCAGCTGAAGGCTTTCCTCTACCTTCTAGGTAAACCAAGCAGAGGTCAAGCAGCTCCCAAGGTGGCAATGACTCAGCAGCTCCGGCAGGAATAGACTCCACGCCTGACCCTGGGATGGCCTCTGAAGCCACTGAAGCTATTCTTTCCTCTTGAGAAGAGGCTAACTTTGGAATCAGATTAGACAGGGAAGCCTTCACTATCCAGAAACTTTGATATGAAAGAGTCCCTCAGGGGAATGGAAAAGGCATTTTAATACATCCAATTCTGAGCCTTACTAGAATTTTTTTTTCTTTCCTTTCGCCTCTCTTCTTTAAATCCGGTGCCTGTTTCCTGGCTTTTTCTAATACAGTGGCTTAATTCCCTGGCAGCCGTGGGACCCAGGAGCAGACTGGGTGCTGCTGTTTCTCTTGCCCCGCTTGGCCTCCAAGTTTCTGTAGTTCTAAAGCACAACAGAAACAGTTCTGTTTTTGTTTTAATTAACAGGCTTACACACATGGTTGGTGTGTTTTACAAATGCATGAAATGAAAACCAGTGACAGTTCTCGCAGGAGCAGGAAGCCGCATTTATACAGTTCGTGCAAAGCAGCTTTTCTTTAAGATCCTCCCGGGTTTTGAGCATCACAATGGGTGTGTGGGGTCATCTTAACCTGTGAAGACTTTGGCATCAAGGAAGGGAAAACAGTGATTGCAAGTCTCTGAAGGTTTATCCAGTTTTTACTCATAAAATGACACCTTTTAGGTTAAAGCATGCCTCTCTTAACACCACACTAATACCGCCTGTTAAGAATGTTTGCTTTTAGAGTAGGTGGAAGGCTCCCAACGGGGTTTTTTCCTTGCAAATTAACTGCTGAAGGCACTTAGACCCTTCTACAGGGAGAGCCCAGTGGCTGCTCCTCTGAGTGTGTCCCCTTCTTCTCATCAGCACTGCCTTGTCTTTCAGGGCTCTCAAAGATTGAAGAGTGTTGGTCTTTAGTAAGGGAACAAAGACCGCAGATGAATACATTGTTACCTGCTTTTTTTTTTTTTTTTTAAGCAAAGATAAAAGTGTTCAGTTTAATTCCCTTCACATTGTGCTGTGTTCTTATGCAGTCAGTTCATACCTAGGAATGTTAGAAGCTCAGGGATTTTTCTTAAGGAGGCACATCTCTGCAGAAAATATGTGAGGGAGAGAGTGTTTGTGAAAGGGCATGTGTAGCATTTAAGAAAAACATTGGCAGGAGTTTGGTGTTAATCCCCAGATAAGGAGTAGAAACACTTGTGAAAATTTTCTGCAGTTTATAAAAGAAAACTACTCTGTACAACAACCCCATGCAACACCTAATCTTTTTAAGTAGGTATGTGAGAAATCTTGGCAAGAAAAAAATATGTCTGTGGACAACATCTTACCATTAAAATACAGACAGATAATTTTAAAATGTGCCTAAAATAAAATAGTGCTATTAGAAATTCTCTGGGTAGAACTCTAGTAGTATAACAGCTGTAGGTTTGAGCCCTGTAATTCTACTGGGAAAATCTCTTCTAACCCTCCCATCTTTAATTTCACTGAAAAGGCAGGTGGCTATTTATAGATGGTATATTTTTATATATGCATATGTGAAGGGTGAATAACAGCCTACAGGGCTCCAGGAAATCCTAGAAGGGTCCAAACCCACACCAATGTGGACTGAAATAAGCAATTCATAAATCCGTTCTATTTTTCTCTGATTTACCCCCGTCAGTGGCACTAAACCAAATTCATAAAACTTGGTTCTTCACCTCTTTTCACTATGTGACATTTCTCACATCTGAATCTGTATTCTTTACATTTCACACTAAAGTAAACTAGTTAAAAAGGGTACCATTAAAATGCCAGCCCTTTAATAAAATACACGTTACCTCTTATTCTCTTTGGTTCTTTTAAAAAAAAAAAAATCTAGTCTCCTGGAATTTTCTCAATTTGTGGATTTGTGGTAGAAGGAAAAAAGGAAGTTTGACCAAGACAGTAGTTGTTTATTATAAGGGACCCAGTTCAACAAGTACTGATCAAGCAGTCACTACACTGAAGGTACTAGGAAAGGAACTGGAGGGACGCAGATAAAAGTAAGACAAAGTCCAGCTGAAGTAACTGTCAACCTAGTTGGAGTAAGGAGGGCATCCCCCAAGGAAGAATAAGCAAAGAACTCTAATGCTAGATAGAACCTGGCACATGTCAGCGTAGAAGCACAAATGCTGTTTGGAATAATATTACCTGACATTTGGTGGCATTTACTGTTTTTAAAAGCTCTTTTCACATTCATTATTTAACTTCACTCACAATTATTACAACCCTGAAATGGCAATAATTCCTTGTTTAAAGATGAAAAAGGCCAGGCATGGTGGCTCAAGCCTGTAATCCCAGCACCTCAGGAGGCCAAGGTGGGCAGATCACCTGAGGTCAGGAGTTCAAGACCAGCCTGACCAACATGGTGAAACTCCAGACATGGTGGTATGTGCCTGTAATCCCAGCTACTGAAATTGAGGCTGAGACAGAAGAATCACATGAACCCGGAAAGCGGAGGTTGCAGCGAGCCGAGATCATGCCACTGCACTCCAGTCTGGGTAAGAGAGCAAGACTCCATCTCAAAAAAAAAAAAAAAAAAAAAAAATTGAAGCTATTGTGAGGAGTTCAGATATACCTTAGCTGAGGGTTTACTTTGCTTTGTAAGGACCATTTAGGGAGCAGAAGCCCACCTCTTTTGCTCATTAGCTTCCTTTAATGCTTCTCATCTGTAAAGCTCTTTATGCTGGTGGGCCCTGGCATCAGATTCAGCTTAGAGTATAAGAAGTGGTCTCCAAGAGATGTGCACCTAAGGAGCAAGAAAGGAAATTTGCGAGGCAGGGAAAAAGTGGGCAGGAGTGAGGAGATAGATAAAGTTCTATCTAGGCCATGAATAAAGACAAGCTGTTTGAATCATCTAACCTAATACTACTCACTCTTAGAAAATCTGATCCCCGGCCGGGCGCGGTGGCTCAAGCCTGTAATCCCAGCGCTTTGGGAGGCCGAGACGGGCGGATCACAAGGTCAGGAGATCGAGACCATCCTGGCTAACACGGTGAAACCCCGTCTCTACTAAAAATACAAAAAATTAGCCAGGCGTGGTAGCGGGCGCCTGTAGTCCCAGCTACTCAGGAGGCTGAGGCAGGAGAAAGGCGTGAACCCAGGAGGCGGAGCTTGCAGTGAGCCGAGATCACGCCACTGCACTCCAGCCTGGGTGACAGAGCAAAGACTCCGTCTCAAAAAAAAAAAAAAAGAAAGAAAAAAAGAAAATCTGATCCCCAAACTTCAGCTTGGCCTTGCAGAATCTAGAGGCCAATTGAATCAAAGGGAAAAGCATGCCGGGGACAGTATGGTGGGACAAAGACTAGGAAATATAGTACCAACAATGAAAGTATATGTGGCATAACCTAGCACCGATGACATTTTTCAATTTCCAAAGGAAAAAAAACAAATGGCATACAGCATTTGGTTCCAGTTTCCAGGCCTGGAATCTCTGGAGGGAGGGATGTGGGTGGCAGCTGGTCATAGCAGTTTTGCAGCAGACATAGGGAACACATCCTTGAACTAAAATCATGAATTATCTTCACCTCCAACAGATGGTTTCTTGAGGACCTACCACATGCCAGGTGCTGTGCTAGCCCTGTGTGTTTAGCACAGTGGCTGCTGGGACTCACTCTCTCCAGTCTCAGCCAGTGCATCAACCCACAAACAGCACACCTCGCTTATTTCCCACACCAGCTGCTGGAGGGGGATGAGGAGAGTGGGCGAAAAAACACTGCGCTTTTCATTTCAGAAGTGTCTTTCTCCCCAGGGTCCTACAGTACTAACGAATAAATAACAGCATCTTCACAGTGTAAAGATGGGGAAACCAGCACCGTGAGTCTAAAAGCAGCTTCTGCTGTGTCACAAGTAAATTATAACAGGCCAAGCCACAATGAAGGATCCACCCAGGTCACCCAGTGACTCTGAATCTAGTCATCTTTCACCCGCAGCAGTAGGTTTTGAAGATGTGGTATGGTCTAAAGGAACCTGAGAGGGGCAGGGGAGTGGTGGGGTATGGGGACCAGCTTTGTCAAGGGAAGCATGATGGCACAAACATGTCACCAAGTTCAGTGAAGATTGGCTCTTTGTACTTTGTTAATAATGATTATTGTCTTTATAATTGCTATCATTTATTGAGCATTACCTATATGCTAAGTCTTGAGTACAATATGGTATAGTGGTCAAAATAGCTCACACGAAGCCTTAACCATAGTACTTGGCATCTAATAAGTGATCAATAAACATCAACATTACTATTGTTATATAATTATCTCGTTTACTCTTCACAATATCCCTAGGAGACAAGTATAATTATTCCGCATTTGACATATAAGGGAACTCAGGCTCTAAAAGGTGAGCTGGAGAGCAGCAAAACTGGCTCCAGTCTGTGCCCCTAATCACCATGCCACAAATATTTACCAAAGTTTTAATGCCTGCCATTCTCTATTATTCTTTTTAATTTAATCCAGAAACATTCAAAAGGGAGGAAAATAATTTACATCAGGACAGAATGGAATCGAGGAGGGGATTTTCAGTGTTAGTCCCCAGAGAGTATTTATTTTTTTCTTGGTGAGATACAGAAGGCTTGTAAATGCTGTTTACATTCTGAAGTGCCAGGTACTCCCCAGTCTCGTCCTGCATAAGTTTCTACATTGGGGTCCTAGGGCCTGGCAGCAAGAGGGAGCTTGGGAAGGTGCTTCCCAGACACCACCTCTAGCCCCTCAGGAATTGGTGTCAGAGTCCTTAAGAGGCCTCCTCCACTGCCACAGGCCCCTTCCCTGCCCATTCCAGCCCTGAAGAACAGGGCGGGCTCAGGAGGGTGGGACAGGGGCTTAGTGAGAAAACGTATCCTTCTTGCAGACCAGGGCAGGCTGTCTTGCTGCTGACAGTGAGTCAGTGAGTGGGAGCATGAGGAAGACAAACCCCAGCACCGCAGAAACCCCCTTCCTGAAGGCCTGTGTGAAGAATCACAAAAACATTCACATGATTCTTACCATATATGTCCTATCAATATCATAATAATGAAATAGTTCTTTGGTTCTTAAAAAAAAAAAAAAAAAAAAAGATCTAGTCGCTTAGAATTTTCTCAATTTGTGGATTTGCGGTAGAAGCAAAAAAAGAAGTTTGACCAAGACAATAGTTGTTTATTATAAGGGACCTAGTTGATAGTGACATTGACAGCTGTCACTTAATGTGTTGACTATGCATCAGTTCTGTGTTAAGCACTTATATTAACTCATTTAATCCATACATTATGAGATAGAAATTACTATTTTCATCTTACAGGCTCTAAATATGAACTTGTGAAATCATACTGACCATTCGAGTCGGACATGAGCTCAAGAGAGAGTTGTGGAAGTATCCTACCCTAAATCCCTTTTAATTATCCCCCATTTAACAGACAGGGCAACTGAGGCACAGAATTTAACTGGGCCTTAAGGAGGTACAATGGGGAATATTTCAGGTCTGCTTCCCATTGGAGTGCTCTTGGGAAACCATTCTTGGGCAAGAGTGAAAACAGTTGCAGAGAATGTAGTTAAATCCCTCTGTCCTTCCACCCTGGCTCCAGGAAGTGTAAATTCTGAGGGCAACACTCTTTTTGTTATTGTTATCCTTGAAAAAGAAAAAAAAAACACATGAAATAATTTCACAAGTTTCAACAACAACAAATTCAGGGCATCTGCAGAGAAAGAAGTGGAACATTGTCTTTCTTCTGGTGCTGAATGTCAAGGTAAAATAACACCTTGCACCCCGATTCCACGGTACCACCCCCTTCTGGATTTGTGGCTCTGGGGGCTTACAACATTTGCCAGCAAGATAACTGGATTTCCAACAGAGGGAAAGTTCCAGTCATCAGGGACTTTATAGAAGAAATTGGTAAAAAGAAACCAAAGGCTTTGCCCAGTACAACTGTCTACTAATCTGCTAATTAAAGCCTGGTGTTAGCTAGATATCATGGAGGGCTGCAGTCCATTCTTTAGTTTATCCAGGGCCTAGATGAGCTTTAGATTGCTTACAAATTCTACATTCTCACAGAAAATCAGGCTATGCATACAAAAGATGAAAGCAGGGGATGGTGGTGGTGTGCAGTATGTGTGGTGTGTGTGCATGTATGTGTGTGTGTACTATTTCAAATAAAGGGGAGTGGGGGGTAGTTCAAGCTGGATTTTGCTGATCTAAAGGGGAGCAGACGATGAGGGCAAATCTAAATGTTCAGATAAGGTCTTTTGTATTTTGTCCATTATTTAAAAAACTATTTCTTACACATTCTCTCTCTCTCATGATTAACATTGAAATGCTGCATTTCTCATTGTTACCTTCTGGGTCTTGTTCCATGAAGATTGACATGAATGTCAAATGGATGGCATCTGAGACCCTTACACAAAGACACATACCAGTCTGAAAGGAGACTATTTAATTTTTAACAGAAAATAATCCATCCTAAGGATGATATATTGTCACTTTGATCACCATTTGTACTTACCATTCCAAGGAGTTAAATTAGCAAATAACACACTTTGTTAAGGAAAAAATATCAATGCCATATTAATTTGCCACCAGTACTCCCAGCTTCCAGCATAGCAGGCATCTGCCAGTCCCTCTTGCACATTCTTCAAAGGCCAAATGGCTTGATAAAGTCAGAAGACCCAGAAAATGAGAACAACTGTTTCCAACCATACCAACCTCTCAAGCACAAAGAAGTTTCCTCTTGCTGTCAGCACAAGTGGCTAACAAAAGAGAAGGCTAAAAATTAAACTTTTTGAGTCCTTCATTCAGACTCCACTTAGGAGCACTCCCTCTACAAAAGTGAATTCATGCTTAGTTTGAGGTGGGAATCTATTTCACTAGGAGTTAAATGAAACAGCAAGGAAGTTCCATTAGTTCATCTCTGATGACAGGAAGGCAACATACAATTCCTCCATTCACCAAGTGGTTTTTGGTCTACAAGTTGTACAAAATGTTTATTTCAGATAACTAAGTCCTCTTTCAGTGCAAACTACCACTATTTTATATATTTATAACTACTCTGTGTTTATCTCTCAGGATTACCGAAATCTGTCTGAGCTGTTGAGGTGACTACTGAAAAAAATCTAAATGCAATCTCTACTGTCCAATCAGAATGCTATCTAAATTGCTTTTTATTATTTAACTTATAAAACACAATTTCTAGTAGTGAGAACATTAGGTTTGGATATCTCTGCATAGGCATAGAAATACACAACAGGTTCTACCTCCAAGACAGTTACTGCATGGGTAGGAGTAAACATTAATATATCTCTTAATCCTAGCTATTTGGTCTTAAAAATGAAAGACCCAGATATAGCCTTTTGCGTAGGATCAGCCTTTAAGACAAATTACAATGGAGCTAGCCTCATTTTCCTTGGGGATGCTTCTTTTAACCTAGAGATCTTGGGGATGCTTCTTTTAACCTAGAGATCTTGGGGACACTTCTTTTAACCTAGAGATCTTTCTTACCTGTCACTCTAAACCAAGAAAAAGGAAACACAAAGATGGAATGCATTAAAAAAAAAAAAAAAGATCAAAGGGAAAACTCAGGAAGGAAAGAGAGAGCAAGATAGCAAGAGAGAATTCTGAACACAGCCCTTTTCCTGAGCGACTGACACCTTTATTCAATCATTCTTTTGACAACCATGAATTGACTTTCCATCATTACTCTCACTCCCTGCACCTGAGTTATAATAAAGTAACATGCATGAGTTTTGATGTGCCAGGCACACATGTAGAGTGTACTAAGCACTCTATACATCTTATCTCATGCGATTCTTTCAACAACTCTCTGAGACACATACTATTATCCCCATTTTAAAGACAGGGAAAGCTGAGACACCAAGAGGTTAAGTAATTTGCCCAAGACCCCTCGACTCATATGCGTGCTGCATCTCTTGCTCCCTGAATTTTTTTTCCAGGCCTGACTACTAAACTGTTGATATCCACAGAATCAACCCTGTTTCTTTGAAAGATTGCTAAAACTGTGATTAGCTTTTCTGGTGATTCAAGTACATTTATCCCAAGTCATGTGTTACTTGTTAGCAGAAATTTAGGCCCTGCTTTTCCACGATCTATGTTTAACGACCTCACCCCACGTGACAGGGTTCCACAGGAGGATCATGGCCACCCGTTGGGCCAATAGACTGGTGAAGCCACAGGGGGCTTGGACTTAGCTCATCTCCTTGTGTTCTTAGGTGTAAAAGGCAGAGAAGCCTGATAAGAGCACTCCCGGTCAGGAGCACTCTGGAGGTCGGCAGCCAAGTCCAGACGACTCCCTGCATGTGCTCTGCAGTGATCTCCCTGTGCTCAGGCTCCAAACTCCCCTTGAAAATGAGAGAGTTGAGAGATAACCACAGATTCCCTAAGGAGGTTGGGAGTTGCTTATAAAAGACACATTAATGGCTCCCTCCAAGCATGAAAACAAGTCATCATTGTCATTCCAGTTTGGGGAAATATCTTCAGCTCAGCTCTTGAGTTCATGGTGCTAGGAGGGCCAAGGACACAAGAATGTCCCAGAGCCAAATTAGGGTCCTCCACCCTATAGTCTGAGATGTCACTTTCCCTCCCTGGGCATCATAGGTAGGACAACATAGATGTTTAAAAGCCTCCTCATCCACACTGTTGGAAGAAGAAGGTGGGGCAGGCATCTCTCTAACAGCCAGCCAGTTATTGTAGTTCCCTCTACAGGACTTTCCTCAGGGGACAGAGGGCAGATTACACGGAAGAAGACAGCCACACTCTTCCTGATGTTGTCAAGGACTGGCATGCTCCATGGCTTTCCCCTGCAGCTCTGCAGGTTCTTGGCATTTAAGAAGCATCATGGACTACTGGGACAAGGTAATTGGGTTGAGATCTAACAGCTGGTGTTATACATTTTTCTCTGCTGGAACCTGTAATTTATTCTTGGCTGTGTCCTCTCCCTCAGTCCTTACAATCAGCCAACGACCATAGATTCTGCTTCCTCCCCACGACCAGTACCTGTTGCTGTGATCACTCTAATGGCCCCTTAACTGGCCTCCCTGCCTCCATTTTGGTCCCTCCTCCAATTCCTCCACACCCTGTGCAGAGGGAATTATGGGAAATGCAACAATGACAATGTCTCTTCCTTGTTTAAAACCCTAAGCATGGCCTGCAAGGCCTTCCTTGATCTCTGCCTGGCTCTCCAGCCTTATCTCCCACTATTCTCACTCTGCAGAGAATACTCTGGCCATGTTGATCTGTTATGGTTGCCCTTCACACTCATGTGTCACAAGAATTCATTTTTTGGTGAAAGAGAGAATTTGTGGCTATTACGATCATTGAAAGTTAACAAGCCCCTAATTGGGCGCACCCACAGAAAGGGGCTGGAATGCGGGTCCAGAAGGAAATCAGAGCGAAGGCCTAGACCTCCTCTACTCCTGATTACTCTAGGATAACTAAAGGAGTCCCCCAAAAAAGGGGGCACTACAGGACTGAAAGAACAAAAAAAGAAGCAAACCAAAAAAGATTAAGTATTATTAGTACCTAAAAAGCAGCGATTTTCTTCTATTCAATTTCTAGTGCCCAACACAATATCTAGTGCACAGCAGATGCTCAGTGTGCTGGCTTCGTGTCCCCCCAAAATTCGTGTCCTTCTAGAACCTCAGAATGTGACCTTATTTGGAAATGGGTCATCGCAGATTTCTTTAGGTAAGATGAGGCCATACTGGCATAGAGTAGGCTCTTAATTCAATAGTGACTATTATCCTTATGAGAAGAGGAAAAGAGGCCAGGCGTAGTGGCTCATACCTGGAATCCCAGCACTTTGGGAGGCCGAGGCGGGTGGATTACTGGAGGTCAGGAGTTCGAGACCAGCCTGGCCAACATGATGAAACTCTGTCTCTACTAAAAATACAAAAATTAGCCAGACATGGTGACACACGCCTGTAATCCCAGCTACTCAGGAAGCTGAAGTGGGAGAATTGCTTGAACCCGGGGGAAGGTTGCAGTGAGCCAAGATCATGCTAATACACTCCAACCTGGGCGACAGAGTGAGACTCTGTCTCAAAAAATAAATAAATATAAAAATTAAAAAAAGAGGAAGAGAAGATATGCAGAGAGAGACACAGGGAGAGCACCATGTGACAGAGGCAGAGATGGGAGGGGTGTGTCTACAAAGCCAAGGAATGCCTAGGATTGCCAGCAACCACTGGAAGCTAGGAAGAGGCAAAGAAAGTTCCTGGTCTAGAGCCTTTAGAGAGAGCATGGCCCTGTTGCTGCCTGAATTTCAGACTTCTAGCCTCTAGAACGGTGAGAGGACAAAGGTCCATTATTTTAAGCCACCCAGTTTGTGGTAATTTGTTACAGCTGCTCTACAAAGGTAATACACTCAGTGAATGTTTGTTGGATAAATAAATAAAAGAATAAATGAACAGATCACCTGTGGGAAATTATTTGGAGCCAAATAAAGCATTAGCACCCTTAGAAATATGACTTATAGTCCCAGGTACTCAGCTGAGGTTGGAGGATGGCTTGAGCCCAGGAGTTCAAGGCTGCAGTGAGCTATGATGGTGCCACTGCACTCCAGCCTGGATAACAGAGCTGGAATGAGAGCCCGAGAAAGGAAGGAGAGGAGAGGAGGGGAGGGGAGGGGAGGGGAGGGGAGGGGAGGGGAGGACAGAGAAAGAGAGGGGGGAGGGAAGGAAGGAAGGAAGGAGAAGGGAAGGGAGGAGGGAGGGAGGAAGGAAAGAAGGAAGGAAGGAAGGAAGGAAGGAAGGAAGGAAGGAAAGAAGGAAGGAAGAGAGGAAGAAAAGGAAGGAAGGAAGGAAGGAAGGAAGGAAGGAAGGAAGGAAGGAAGGAAGGAAGGAAGGAAGGAAGGAAGGAGGGAGGGAGGGAGGGAGGGAGGGAAGAAGGATTTATAGGTTTTCAGTCAAAATCAATTTTTCCTGCCCTGTGACTCTATAACCAGATTAGAGCTTAACATATATTTGGAACTGTAAATGGAAACAGTGGGTTCGATACAGACTGACTACAATACCTTGCCAGAGCTAATGAGAACAAAATAAAGAACCCAGAGGTTCTTCTCAAGGAATCATAGATCCTTTAGAGAATCTGATGGATACCAGGCATGGTGGCTCATACCTGTAATTCCAGCACTTTGGGAAGCCAAAGTGGGTGGATCAGGAATTTGAGCTCAGGAATTTGAGACGAGCCTGGCCAACATGGTGAAACCCTGTCTCTACTAAAAATACAAAAATTAGCTGGGCGTGGTGACACGTGCCTATAGTCCCAGCTACTTGGGTGGCTGAGGCAGAAGAACCCCTTGAACCTGGGAGGCAGAGGTTGCAGTGAGCCGAGACTGCACCACTGCACTTCAGCCTAGGCAACAGAGCAAGATCCTGTCTCAACAACAGCGAAGGCAAGGCAAGGCAAGGCAGAAAGAAAGAAAGAAAGAAAGAAAAAAGAAAATCTGATGGAAACTATGAGCTCAGTTCCCAGAAAAATACAAGTATAGTCATACACACAGAAGATTTTAGACAATGTCCTCCTACCCCACTCCCACTCCCACAAAACCCATTTAACCAAGATTAAGAACTCCTGAATTAAAAGACACAGTTAGAATATTTAGAATTTTTCACCTTTTCTTTGAACACACTGAAAACATAAAGGCCTGAGAATGGTGATGGACTGTAGGAGAGTAACCTGGCCCAGAAATGCAGAGACCCGAATTCCGAATCCAGCTTTGCCATCATTCAGTTCCTTTTTGTTCACTCTTCTACTCACTGCCAACCCCAGTAAACTGTAGATGCTTTAGGGTCAGAGGAGAGGCTAATGAGATAATGCTGGTAAAGCACTTTGCCCCCAAGAAAAGGTTCCTATGTAAACACGAGATATTATTAGACATTATCAAACTTTGACTGGGCCAGCAGTGACCCAGCCACAGTTGTGAGTCCTCTTCCTTATCTACCGTTTGGCCAAATTGGTTTTTTTCTCCAAGGCAGGAGTGTGGGGGGTCTGCTGCTGGCTGGTGTTGGGAACTTTGATAAGTGAACCCTATCACATCCCCTTAAGCAGTGCAAACAGATCATTTGACTACGTTTGATGAAAGGCCCCATCCTTTGCTAACCGTGAGTCCCAAATCTCTTTGTGTGTACATATTGAACAATCTTCAGAAAATCTTCAGGGAACCTTCCTTTACTGTGTGCGTTAACTTCAATGCGAATTATTCAAATATATCAACAGGAAAATAAATCTTATTTCATGTTTGGTGGTTGTGATTTATTTATTACCTCTTAGGAATTATTACATAGGCTTTCCCCTTTATTTCTGCTGTTTACGGCCAATTTGGAAAAAGGAGAAAATAGTGATACCACTGGTTTCAGGTATATTGGTTTCAGAACTTATTAAAAATAAAAAGAAGGCCGGGCGCGGTGGCTCAAGCCTGTAATCCCAGCACTTTGGGAGGCCGAGACGGGCGGATCACGAGGTCAGGAGATCGAGACCATCCTGGCTAACACGATGAAACCCCGTCTCTACTAAAAAATACAAAAAACTAGCCGGGCGAGGTGGCGGGCGCCTGTAGTCCCAGCTACTCGGGAGGCTGAGGCAGGAGAATGGCATGAACCCAGGAGGCGGAGCTTGCAGTGAGCTGAGATCCGGCCACTGCACTCCAGCCTGGGCGACAGAGCGAGACTCCGTCTCAAAAAATAAATAAATAAAAATAAATAAATAAATAAATAAATAAATAAATAAATAAATAGAAAAGAGTAATTTCTACAATTAGTAAATTGCCATCAAACTGAAATGGCTTAAACTAACATTTCCTCTCCTTCCCCCTCCAAGAAAGGAAAAAAAAAGTAATTGCTCAACTTCCACAGCAATTTTTTCTAAAAATCTCAAGGCAGCTTTTTTTTCTTCATCAGAATTGACAAGGAGGATATAGTAAACTGAGAGAAACATAAAATAACCACAATAATTCTCATCAGCACAAAGATGACATAGAATCTTAACTAAGACCCTTAAGGAATCCCACTACAAAGGAAAAGGAATTCACCCACAGTTACCCACTTCTCATGCACACTAAGTCTGTCTGACATATGATATTAGCCAGCTCTGCATTCACTCATACTACCAAATTTCACCAGTCATACTTTTCAATCAACAGTCAAAGAGATTGTTGAGTTCTGACTACATTGTGTATGACAATCTTCTCTCCTTCTTCCTTCCTTCCTTCCTTCCTTCCTTCCTTCCTCCCTTCCTCCTTCCCTCCCTCCCTTCCTCCCTTCCTTCTTTCCATAAGCACTTGTTGATCACCTATTATGTACCAGGCACCGTGCTAAGTAAAGGTGAATAACATACGCCTGTTACCTATGAGTATTTAAACCATTCAGACAGCAGATCTTGATACTTTTGGATGGGCAGAAATGCACCTTGGGAAGAGGATATTGTCTTCTAGATATGGGAAGGAGGGGCAAGGAAGGAGCAAGAAGGGATCACTGGTAAGAATGATTGCACTTGGAAGACAAGTTTGTCTTCAGACAAGTTTGAAAGGCACAGTTACGATCCACTGCTAATATCCTTATCATTTTACTTCCTCTCCTTCTCCCTCCTGTGGATAAAACATTTAATGGTTACTCAGAACCACCTTAAATGACCTCCACTTTAACCTATGATATGTGATCTATGTGTTTGTACCCAGGATACATGTATTTATATCACAGGCTCAATTATGAAGGTGAGCTGTTCTCAAAATCTTTTCCACTCCAAATACTGTGTCCTAGGAACATTCATGCCTTATCAAAAAGGAGTAAGGATGAATGAAAGAGGACCCTCAGTAGGTTTTAGAAAAGGTATACATTGAAATTGTTTAAGTACACATTTAACATTTACTAGAAATAGCTCTGATTGCAAGAGAAAATTAAAGTAGACAAAAGCCTGTAATCGGATTTATGCTATCTGATCTTGTAATTAGACCTGGCTTTTAGGCCATCCTAACAAGTTTATTTGAAAAGGAAGAGAGATCCTTGTTTATTGGAATGGCAATAATTTGGGTTTCTTTAATTGACTCCTGGTGTGAATACGTTGATGCCTGCTGCTAAGAGGCAACATGGAAAGTTTCCAGGAAAAGTTCACATTCCAGGAGAAGCTTTGGAATCTACTTTCCATTGCAACCCAATTCAGCCTTTGGGTTTGAGTTTGTAACAACAAAACACCAGCTTTCAAAGGCAGCCTCTCCAGGCGGCAGCCTCCACAGCAGTGCCAGGGGTTGGGTAAAGAGCCCAGCACTTGGCTGGCCCATCAGGATAACAAAGGATGTTTCCAAAATCCGTCCTTCCCCATGTCCAAAGCACTAAGGGCGCCGAAGGCTGTGGCTACGAGAGCCAACAAAGATTCAGAAACTACCCTAACATTCTGATATTAAGTCAGACTGAGAAAGGCTGCAATGAAGGCAGGAGGGGAGTGAAAGAGATTTCTCTTCCCAATGCTCCCAAATTCCCAAAAACAGTGTTGCCAGTTGCCTGCAAAAGATGAATATACTCCCTAGGAATTTAATAAGGTACAAAATAAAAATAATCCATAACCCACTTGTAAGCAGAAGCGTGTTTTGAAGTTCCTCACTGCTCTCTGCCCTGGTAAATTGACATTTTCCTTATAGGGAGTTTTAGGAGAGAAGGAAGGTAGAGACTAAGGGTTCTGAAAGAGGAAGTGGAGATTTCACAGACTGGTTTGATTCTGACAGCCTAACGGATACCATCTCTGTCTCTCTCTCTCTCTCTCTCTCTCTCTCTCTCTCTCTCTCTCTCGCTTTCTCACTCTCTCTCTCTCTCTCATAACAACTACCATTTGTTCAGCACATCCATAGTACATATTACCTCAGTTCATCCTTACGACAACCTTGCAAAGTTAATGGTATTATTCCAATATTACAGATAGGGAAAATGAGGTTCAAAGAGGCTAAGTAACCAGTTCAGGATCATAGGGCAAAGTTTAACCAGGATTTCAAAGTAAACCCGTCTGACTCCAAAATCCACAGTCAGCTCACTGCCATCCCAGAGTACCTGGCTGCACTCTTGCCGCCATCCCCATGGCTTGGTCAAGGCAGGCAGGTACAGCAGTGGCAGCCAATTGTCCTGCACATGAGGTCATATGATGTTTTACTCTCTAAACCAGTCTCTATTTCCTATAGCTCTCTCTGGAAGAGATCAAGCATTTTTATCCCACCTGCTTCTTTTTTTCTATTTCGGTTTTACCTTTCAAGAAAATGGAGAGCCATTGGCCAGAATAGAAAAGGAAAGCAACCCCCACCTCTCCATTTGGCCCACAGGTTCCCTTGAAGTGAAGGATGCGGGTCCAGGCCGAGCCAGGACAGGTGAAAAGCTTCTTCTCTCCGCTCCTCTGGCTCTTTTAGCAAACAACCTCCAGAAACACCCCAAAATGAATGTGCAAAGGGTCCCACCTTCCGTCAGACGACAGAACACACCTGATAGGTGGAGCCACATTTTTTTTTCTTTTCTTTTCTTATTTTTTATTTATTTATTTTTTTAGACAGAGTTTTGCTCTTGTTGCCCAGGCTGAAATGCGATGGCACAATCTCGGCTCACTGCAACCTCCACCTCCTGTTCAAGTGATTCTCCTGCCTCAGCCTCCTGAGTAGCTAGAATTACAGGCATGCGCCACCATACCCGGCTAATTTTTGTTTTTTCAGTAGAGACAGGGTTTTACCATGTTGGCCAGGCTGGTCTCAAACTCTGGACCTCAAGTGATCCACCCGCCTTGGCCTCCCAAAGTGCTAGTATTACGGGCGAGAGCCACCATGCCCAGTCAGAGAGCCACCTTTCAAAAGCGCAAATCCAATCAACTGTGCTGCTTCAGAACCTGTGAGGGCCTCCTGTAGAGAACCCCTTACACTGACATACAGGTCCCACCCGATCTTGCCTCTACCCACTCCCACCTTCACCCCTTACCTCCTTCCTCCTTGCTGGTGTCCCCGAGCCACACTGGCCCTCTTTCAGGTGGTGAGCCAAGCACTGTCTTACCTCGGGCCTCAGTCTGGGAATGCTATTCCTACCCACTCCATGCGCATAGCCCAGCAGCCTTTCTCTCTCTAGGGTTTTAGCTGAAATGTTCCCATCTCATAGAAGATTCCAACAACTCCACTATTTAATTAGGTACCTCCCCATCTCCATCATTCTTCATCTAAGTTCCCTATTCAATTCCTTTTTGGAACTCACTACAACTTACAGTTATATACTTTTTTTCTTTGTTTGTTTATTGTCTGTCACCCCATCCAGGCCCCAAGCACAGAGCCTGGCACATACTAGATGCTCAAAAAAAAAATGTGTTAAATGAGTGAATGCACGAGCTTCAAAAATTGTTTGACTTTTCTTGATAGGATGGCTGTGGCAATCAAAACTAATTGCATCCAATATATTCTTTCAAGAACTGGAAGATGCCACTTTCTGCAGAAATGCCAATACATGATTACAGGAAAGAAAAAACTCATGTTTGGTGCAGGAAAAAACTGACCAAGCATTATCACATAATATTTTAATGATCTGTTTATATGTCTGCTCCCCCAGTGGAGTCTGTGCTCTCTGAGAGCTGGGACTGAGTTTTGTTTATGTTTTATGTCCAAATCATAGCACAGTGCCTGGCACATACCAGTTGTTCAATATATGTCTGTTAGGAGGAAAGAAGGGAAGAAAGGAGAGAAAGAGAGGGAAAAGAGAAAGAAGGAAGGGCGGGATGAAGGGAAAAAAAGGGAAGCCGGAAGGAAGGAAGGAAAGTAAGTTTCAAGTAAGAAGGTAGCAGTAAGCCTAAGAAATGCCCAACAGATTCTTTACAACTGACAATTATTGAATCGTAGGATCTCTGAGTTGGGAATGACCTTTATTTGTCTAATTCCCCAGTTGAAGATTTGAAAAGAAATGTCAATGTAGAGAGACTAAGTGGCACACAGCTAGTTAAAACATAACCAAGATAAGAATTCAAGTCTCCTAACTCCAAATCTATACCATGCAGGTTCCTTCTGGCAGAGAAATCATAGGCTGAAAGTGCAGCCACACAAATCTGATTATTTGGGGCTGGTACAAGACGGTTTCTAGTAACTTTGCAGTTGCAAACCCTGATGGAGCTGAAGCCTCTTGATGAAGCCCTGAGAATCTATACGAATCAGATCCAAGAGCTGTGTGCCCTGCAGGAGCTCATCCCACTTCCATTCTTTTGCTGAGAGGCTGTCAAGCTCTCTGCAGAAGAGTGGCATCTGGGTGTTTATACGTCGATGTGCAGCAATGACACTGTAGACATCTTCTGTGTAGTGTAAATATGAAGTGGTCTTCTTAGCAACCCTCCTTCCTCCCTCCTCCAGCCACAATGCACCTGGTAGCCATGAACCCTACCATGTTGGTATAACATGGACAAATAATCACAGTCACTTCCTCTGAGCAGTCCCCCAGACTACAATTGATGTGAGATTAAGTGGCTGATCCAAACTAGACCAAGTTGAGCTTCCCCTGAAAATTACTGGAATTGAAAAGAAGTCAGAATACACAGTGGCTCACACCTGTATTCCCAGCACATCCTTTGGGAGGATGAGGTGGGAGGATTGCTTGAGGCCAGGAGTTCAAGACCAGCCTGGGCAATGTAGCAAAACCCCATCTCTCAAAAAAAAATTTTTTTTTAATTAGCTGAGCATGTGGCGCACACACCAGTGGTCCCAGTTACCCAGGAGGCTGAGGTGGGAGGATCACTCGAGCCCAGGAGTTTGAGGCTGCAGTGAGGTCTGATTGTTCCTCTGTATTCCAGTTGGATAACAGAATAAGACCCTGTTTTTAAAAAAAAGAAAAAAGAAAAGAAAAGAAAAGAAATCAGTCTCTCTTTAGGTCCCCGAGTTGTCAGATGTGGAATCTGGGTGCAATCCATGACCATCTTATGGGCCTCAGAAATAAGAAGCAGCAATAACACTAATGTCACCCAGGTCTCTAATCCTACTGTTCCGGAGATGCAACTCATTGTCATCATCATCAATCATCACTAACCCCTTTTCTCTAATATGATCTGCATTGAGTTTCTGTCATTTGTAACCAAAAGGGCCCTACTAATAAAATACACATTTTTTAAAAAAACTTCAAAGAATAATTCGACTAAAAAGAAAAAAATGAGATTTTACTATATGCACTTCTTACTGCCTAAAATGTCTCTTATTCTAGAAACTATCCAATAATGTCAACTTCTAAAAAAAAAAGTGGTAATTGGGAAAAGGGTGGGAAATAATAAAGCAGATAAAACAGTAGATTTGGCATCCCCACAAGGATTGTGTGTCCGTCTGGGTCCTCCAAGAAGCGGATGCCAAGACAGGATTAAGTGTGCAAGAGATTTCTTCAGGAAAACACCTGTGAAGGAAGATGAGGAGGGAGCCAGGGGAGCCATCAGACTGGGCACAGGTCCGCCTCGGGCGTAGGAGAGAGGGAAGGAAGGTTGGATGGAAGTGTCTCAGACTACTGTGCAGTTCTAAGAAAGTTCCTCAAGGATATCGGGAGCTCTTGAGCCAAAGTCACCTATCAGAAGAGTCCCACATCTGCAGCATCTTCCAAGACGGAGCCTGGCTACCGTAGCGTCTCTGTCATACACAGTCATTGGCTAGGAGCAGCCTGTGGGAAGCTTAGCCTCCAGAAAAATGTGGCGGTCAACTCAGAGCGTAGCAACCAGAACCCTCTATCAATTACACTCCTCAAAATTAGAGATCTGAGGGGTGCCTTTTCACGGCCACCACGGGGTGCCTGTTCTCTTTGCATGGCCCCATTCAGTACCTGTTTCTTCAGCATCCTCCTGAAAGCCATCTACTCCTCTGTCCTGATTTATACCAACCGAAGTGCTCTATCCCTCTCTGAATTCCCAAGGCATTTTCTTGTCCCTCTCTTACACAGCTTAATGCTTTCTATCTTGCATTACTTTCTACTTCGTATTGTGTGTGTATATATGCAGCACACTCAGATACAACGAAACCCTGAAGACTATTCTGGAATGTGTCTGAGATGGGGGTGGAGGCTGCTCACCTCATCTTCTTACTCTGGGCACTGGAATCTTTATCTGAATCCTCAGGGTTTACCTCATTTAGATATCTGCTTTATTCCCTTTATTCTCAGACTCTTATTTGCTCACATTTTAACATTTCCAAAATTGGAGTGCAGCTTATAATTTATGTCAAAAGAAATTTGCCACCTGCTGGCAGGAGAGTGAGTTGAGAAGGAGTTGTTACTGTCTGCCCGTGGGAGAACTTAGTGAGGCATATTTACAATAAGTGAAGCAAATATTTATTGCTGAAGGCATGACTACACTTTCATGTCTTTCAGCGAAACATCAGACAAGCACTTCAGAAGACACAGGAAAAGGACTGCCAGTCTACACTATGGGCACTGTAATTATATACAATAAAAATTGACAGTTACCTCAAGAGAAATAGCAGAATTTTTAAAGTTACAGGAGTTTGGTGTGATCAGCTCATTCATTGAAAAGTCACCCTCAGGTGTCAAATATCTTTCAGAAGCTTCTGGGTGACTTTCAGAAGAAGCTTTTACCCTATAGAAAGGAATAATTTAATTAAGGGAAGGACAAAACCATGAGTTTAACCAAACGGGAAATACAAATGAAACCCTGGTATTCCACAATATGGCTAAAAATTAGACTGCCTAGCCTACATTTGCTAAGGAGGTCAACATCACCAGCCCATGATTAGAAAGCAGAGAATCTCCATGATGCTATGCACAACTGCCAATGGTTACAGATGATTCAGAAGAATCCATAGACTACACCTAAAAGAGGTTTATTATCAAACACTGAATGAGATGCTGAAAAAGAATATATGGATAAATATTATTTTTAGTGTTCATATTTATTATAGTGGTTTTTACCCCCTTAAAAGCTGTTATTAAATCAGTAGTGTACTTAAAATACATGCATCTTGGAATTGAGGAACTAGAGTTAATATAATAATCAGTGGCATAGTTCTTTAACTTTTGGCTTTAGGTTAATGCCAAAAGGAATTGTTAGGGATGATTAAATCCACACCCTGTAGTGAGAATTCTATACAGTTTACAATATTGAGTTGGCAAAGATCAGTATAGGTAACACAATTCACTCTCCCTCCCTTGCCTATGGAAGACATCACTGAGCATCCATGGAGCTCTTTTTTGCTAAGCCAGGAGACTGCAGAATTATTCCCAATCAAGTCTTCTAGGCAGTCACTACCAACTGATTGGACTTGGCACATAATAGGAAGCCTGGCTGTCATCCCTATGCTATATTCTTGTATGGAATGTAACTCTGAAGAATATACAAGGAGCTCTAATACCATCTCTTTCTCCACCCTAAAGAATTAGTGAAACCTAGCCAGAGCAATCAGACAAGAGAAAGAAATAAAGGGCATCCTGACTGCATAAGAAGAAATCAAATTATCCTTGTTTGCAGGCGATATGATCTTATGTTTAGAAAAACCCAAAGACTCCACAAAAAATAACTACAGCTGACAAACAAGTTTAGTGAAATTGCAAAATACAAAATCAACATACAAAAATCAGTAGCATTTATATATGCCAACAGCAAACAATCTAAAAAAGAAATTTAAAAAGTAGTCCCATTTACAATAGCTACAAATAAGATACCTAGGAATAAACTTATCTAAAGAGTAAAAGATCTCTACAATAAAAACTATAAAACGTTGATGAAAGAAATTGAAGAAGACACACAAAAAATGGGAAAATATTCCATGTATGGATTAGAAGAAGCAATAATTTTAAAATGTTCATACTAGCTGGGTGCAGTGGCAGGTGTCTGTAGCCCCAGCTACTCGGGAGGCTGAGGTGGGAGGGTTGCTTGAGCCCAAGAAGTGGAGGCTGCAGTGAGCTAAGATCATGCCACTGCACTCCAGCCTGGGTGACAGAGCAAGACCCTGGCTCTAAGAAAATAAATAAATAATAAAAATGTCCATACTACTCAATGGAATCTCAGTCAAAATATCAAAGACATTCTTCACAGGAATAGAAAAAAAAATCCTAAAATTTATATGGAACCACAAAAGATAGAATAGCCAAAGCAATTCTGAAGAAAAAAGAACAAGGCTGCAGGCATCACATTACCTGACTTTAAATTATACTAAAAAGCTATAGTAACTAAAATAGCGTGGTACTGACATAAAAACATACATGTAGACCAACCGAATAGAGAACCCAGAAATACATCCACACATTTATAAACAACTTATTTTCACCAAAGATACCAAGAACATACATTGGGGAAACCACGGTCTCTTCAATACATGGTGCTGGGAAAACTCAATATCCATATGCAGAAGAATGAAACTAGACCCCTATCAATCACCATATGCAAAAATCAAATCAAAATGGATTAAAGACTATGAATCTACTAGAAAAAAAAACATTGGGGAATGACTCCAGGACTTTGGCCTGGGCAAAAGAATCTTGAGTAAGACCTCAAACCACAGGCAATCAAAGCAGAAATTGACAAATGGGATCACATCAAGCTAAAAAGCTTCTGGGACAGGCATGGTGGCTCACGCCTGTAATCCCAGCACCTGGAGGCCGAGGCGGATGGATCACCTGAGGTCAGGAGTTCAAGACCAGCCTGACCAACATGATGAAATCCTGTCTCTACTAAAAATACAAAAATTAGCTGGGCGTGGTGGTGGGTGCCTGTAATCCCAGCTACCTGGGAGGCTGAGGCAGGAGAATCACTTGAACCCGGGAGACAAAAGGTACAGTGAGACGTAATCAAGCCATTGCACTCCAGCCTGGGCCACAGAGTGAGACTCCATCTCAATAAATAAATAAATAAATAAATAAACAAACAAACTTCTGCACAGCAAAGGAAACAATCAACAAAGTAAAGAGACAACCCACAGAATGGGAGAAAATGTTCACAAACTACCCATCTGGAAAGTGATTAATAACCAGAATATATAGAGAACTCAAACAACTCTATAGGAAAAAACCTAATAATCCAATCAAAATGGTCAAAAGATCTGAATAGACATTTCTCTAAAGAAGACATACAAATGGCCAACAGATATAAGAAAAAATGTTCAACATCACTAATCATCAGAGAAATGCAAATTAAAACTACAATGAGATATCATCCCACCCTAATTCATTAAAATTGCTTTTATCCAAAAGACAAGCAATAACAAAAGCTGATGACGATGTGGAGAAAGGGGAACCCTCATATACTGTCAGTGAGAATGTAAATATGGTTAACAATAATACAGCCACTATGGAGAACAGCATGGACATTTCTCAAAGAACTAAAAATAAAACTACAATATGATCCAGCAACTCCACTGCTGGATATATATCCAAATGAAAGCAAATCAGTATATTGAAGAGACACTGCCATGTTTATTGCAGCACTGTTCACAATAGCCAAGACATGGAATCAAACCTGTGTCCATCAACAGGTGAATGGACTTTTAAAACATGGTGTATAGACACAATGGAATAATATTCAGCCATAAAAAGAATGAAATCCTGTTATTTGCAACAACATGGATGGAACTGAAGGACATTATGTTGAGTGAAATAAGCCAAGCACATGTTTTTACTCATATGTGGAAGGTCAGAAAAAAAAAAGAAATCAAATCCATAGAGGGAGAATAGAACAATGGCTACCAGAGGCTGGAAATGGTAGTGAAGAGAGGGGGTTAGGGAGAGGAGGGTTAATAGGTACAAAAATACACTTAGATAGAAGGAGTAAAATCCAGTGTTCAGTAGCACAATAGTGTACTATAGTTAACAATAATGTACTGTATATTTCAAAATAACTAAAAGGGGAATTAAAATGTTCCTAAGACAAAGAAATGATAAATGCTTGAGGTGATGGATACAACAATTACTCTGATTTGATCATTACACATTGCTTCCTTATATCAAAATATCACATGTGGCTGGACACCGTGGCTCTCACCTGTAATCCCAGCACTTTGGGAAGCCCAGGAGGGAGGATCTCCTGAGGCCAGGAAGTTCGAGGCTGCAGTGAGCTGTGATCATGCCACTTCACTCCAGCCTTGGTGACAGCAAAAATCTGTCCCTGAAAATAAAAATAAAAATAAATCACATGTACCCCATAAATATGTACAACTATTATGTATCCATAATTATAAATTTTTTAAAAAGAATTCATGAAAACTCACAACAATGTGGTCAAAAGATTGAGGATTAATTTGAAATATTTTTGAAGGTTCTGGGATTTCTAGATCCAGTGTCCCACATTGCTTTGGGCTACCCCACCTGGTTACTAACCACAAAAAGTTCTATCTTTGTTTATGTGTGTATATATACATATTTAAACATTTAAATTAAACAATTAAACAATGTATTTAAAACATTTTCTTCCGGCCAGGCACGGTGGCTCACGCCTGTAATCCCAGCACTTTGGGAGGCCGAGGCAGGCAGATTACAAGGTCAGGATATCGAGACCATCCTGGCTCACACGGTGAATATACAAAAAATTAGCCGGGCGTGGTGGCGGGCACCTGTAGTCCCAGCGACTCGGGAGGTTGAGGCAGGAGAATGGGGTGAACCTGGGAGGCGGAGCTTGCAGTGAGCCGAAATCGCGCCACTGTGCTCCAGCCTGGGCAACAGAGGGAGACTCCATCTCAAAAAAAAAACAGATTCTCTTCCCTAAAATATGCCCTACAAATGCTTGCTATCCATTCTATTAACTAATGAAAATGACTGTGTGGTTCTACGTCTTTATTCTCTGGGCTTTTTTTTTTTTTTTTTTTTGAGACATTCTGGCTCTGTCATCCAAGTTGGAGTGCAGTGGCACTACCGTAGCTTACTGCAGCCTGGAACTACTGGGCTCAAGCGATCCTCCTGCCTCAGCCTCCCGAGTAGCCTCTTGGTCTTTCATCGAAGTGTGCTGTCCTTTATCGGGAAGGATAATAAGCACTTCCTGCTTAGAGTCCAAGCTGAAAATGAGTCCCCCACTTCGGAGGGTTTGAATCCTCCCGTGTCACACAGTCAAGTTTCCCCCAGACAAAGGCCACTTGGGGTATTACTATTTAATCATGGCAAGCCCAGGATCATATAGGTTCAGTGTAGTATGTCTTATTTTCTCCTACTAGGCTGTGAGCTTCCTCAGTCTAGGGACTAGTTATCTATTTACCCCTATAATACTATTCAATCTCTCCCCCAGAACATTCATATGAAAGGTGCTCTCTCTATATATATACATATATGTGTGTGTGTGTTGTGTGTGTGTGTGTTTAATGAAAAAAGCTATTAAGACCAGCCATGAACTATTTATCTATTTATCCCTATTATACTATTTAATCTCTCCCCAAAACATTCATATAGAAGGTGCTCTCTCTCTCTCTCTGTGTGTGTGTGTGTGTGTGTGTGTGTGTGTGTGTGTGTGCATGTATGTATATATATGTGGTTTTGTCTCCTTTTTTTGAGACGGAGTGTCGCTCTTGTTGCTCAGGCTGGAGTGCAATGGCATGATCTCGGCTCACTTCAACCTCCACCTCCTGGGTTCAAGTGATTCTCCTGCCTCAGCCTCCCAAGTAGCTGGGATTACAGGCATGTGCCACCATGCCCGACTAATTTTGTATTTTTAGTAGAGATTGGGTTTCTCCATGTTGGTCAGGCTGGTCTCGAACTCCCAACCTCAGGTGATCCGCCAGCCTCGGCCTCCCAAATTGCTGGGATTATAGGCGTGAGTCACTGCACCTGGCCATATGTGGTTTTTTTCTAATGAAAAAACTATTTGACTAAGACCCATCAGGGCCTTTCTTGCCCCACTCTCAAGATGTGACATGCCAGCTCCCCATTCACTTTCCACCATGATTGTAAGCCTCCTGAGGCCCTCACCAGCAGCAGTTGCTGGTGCCATACTTCATGTACAGCCTGCAGAACTGTGACCCAAATAAAACTCTTTTTCTTAAAAATTAAAAAAAAAAAAAACTCATCTGGAAAGGGCTAAAAGGGGAGAGAATGCATCCACTGCGCTGGGCTACACTTTCGTTACAGTCTAGGTAACTCTGGAATCTGACAAATGAATAAAGAAATTTTGTTTCTGTAGATATTATCTCCTCATCTCCATCCCTAAAAATCCATAATATTTGAGGAATTCTTCAGCCTAAAAAATAAATAACCACAAAGTGCCTTTCATATGCAGCATCTGTGGTTCTTAATGCTGGCTGAACATCAGAATCACCTGTGGAGCTTCTAAAACCTATCAGTACCAGGGCCCTATTCCAGAACAATTCAATCAGAATCTATGGGAGTGGTGCACAGATACTTCATTTCTCCTAGTTCTTGCAACACCTCCATACGAGAGGTGCTATTATCCCCATTTTCCAGAGGAGGAAACTGAGGCTGAGGCTATGAGAGGTTAAGACTTGCCCATTACACATTTAATAAGGGACACACAGCCTGATTCCCAAATAGCCCTCAAACATACGTTGTTTTGGTAAGTGCTGTTCATAACATACTTTAACAACATGTGGCTATAGAACCACCAAGAACCCTTACCCTGTTAAGCTGTGGACAAGCCAGTGGATCAGACATGGAGAGACATTAATCCACCTACACAGCAGCAGGAAAAGACCTGTGCTCACTTCCACACCACAGTTTTCACTCTCAGGCAGAGCAGTCACAAACCCTGTCTCTTTGACTTGTCAGCTCTTTCATAACATCTCACCACCATGACCAAGATAGCTGTTTTCTTTTTTTTTTTTAATTTTATTTTTTTGGTAGAGATGGGGGTGGGGGGTCTGGTATGTTGCCCAAGCTGGTCTTGAACTCCTGGCCTCAAGCAATCCTCCTGCCTCAGCCTCCCAATGTGTTGCAAGTGCAAGCATGAGCCACCACACCTAGCAACTTTTCTCTTGAAAAATCAGAAGGTTAGAGCAGCACAAATACTAGAGTGGATGGCCAGGTTAAAAGCCAGCATTTTTAATAAATATTACTGTGAATTTTGAACACTTTTATTTCCTGAATATGCTATGTACTTAGATTTTAGTGAGCACAAGTACATGAGATGAAATTTGCTTTAAAAAGACAGGGTCAAATGAATTGACACAAGTGAACCAAAAGTGAGACTAGAGTGAGACTAGCTTACCTTCTTTAAATCCACTTTGTTGCTTGTCATTTTATTTATTCCCTAAACAAAACAATAAAACTCAAAGTGCTTCTCAGTAAGACTGAAGAATTCCCCTAAGAATTCCCATCTTTATGAGTTACAGAATCGAGTTAACTTTTCTTTTTTCTAAATGCTGCGGGAAGAGCTACTTTTCACTGCTATTCTGAGCAATTCTGGAGCTGCTGAGATGTCTTGGGGAAGGGTGGAGCAGCTGCCAGACTCCTCAGGTTCTGAGGGAGGCAGATGCCTTTCCCCAGCTTGTTGCTGGCTGGGGACAAGCCTTTCACAATATGGATTTCGTTGTCTGACCTCCCTCAGCTCAGCAACGCCCCTTGTCAGAGCACAGAGCCCACAGTTATATCACAGATCAGCCCAGGAAACAGATAGTCATGAATCACAGAGGCTCATGGATCTCTGCCGAACAAAGAACTCCAGCTCTGGGAAACTTTCTGGCCCAGCCTCTCCCTCTGTCCCAGTGGCAAAGCAGGTAATTTCCCACTGGCCCAGTAGAAAACCAGTGCAATGTTCACGCAAGACAGGTGGACTTAACCTGGCCGTTGCTTTCTCTTTCCTCATCTACTAATGCTGTTTTCATACCAACTGCATCCTAAACACAGAGTTAAGATGGTGATTCATAGTGGTGGTGGGCGTCTCAGTAGGAGCTTTCTTAAGAAGAAAGGGCTTTGAATGAGCCAATGAAAGCTGTTGCCAGGGAACCAGATGCCATGAACAGGCCACTCCAGCAGCATAAGAATACAAGCCGGGAGTGCTGGACTGAGCATTAAGTGTACTTGGCAGCTGAGTCCTACGAGGCCTGTTAACCCTTTGTGCACCTATGTCTAGACAGTGAGTCAAGAGAAGAATGATGGTAAAATCTGAGAAAGCCAAGCCACCTTTTCTGTCGTATCTCCCACTGGAATGTACCATTTCAAAGTTGTTCTCCCTGCTTGACTAACAGCTCCCCTGGACACCTGCTTTAGAGTGGATTGGCATAAGAGGTGGGCACGAGCAAGGGTTGGTGTGGAGGATGAGGCTCTGCAGAGGGCACTGCTCATGTCTGATCGTACACATTAGAACGCTAATGACTCCTTTTAACTTGTGGTTGAGTTTTATGTGTTCTCTTAGCCTTTGGAGAAGGGACTTTGCTGCCCCAGGTGGGTCAGCTCTATGAGATAAGGAGGAAATGCTTCCCCTCTTCCCTACATGTATACTTCAGAGCCTCCTAGGGCCAGCTAGAGATTGGCAGCCTATGCCTCGTGTTCAGATTGTTGGCTGGAGGAGTGTGGGCACAGGCTGCTGGTTGGGAAAATGGGGGAATGGGCAAAGCTGCTGTGGATGGGCCTCCCGACCTACCTCCCAGGACTCCTCCATCTTGTCCTGCTTCTTCCTCTCCCTCTTCCGTCAATCCCCAATCCAGGCATCCTCTCTGGGTTCCATTCCTGCACAGCCTGATTAATTCAATCTCTACAAAGGTACTAGCATCTTATCTCAGTTCTCAGAAAGATGTGAATGCTTTCCAAAAGGAAACTATAAAGGTTGAAAAACAGGCAGTGAGATTACCTGTGGGCTAGAGGCTCCTTGATTCACAAGGCAAACTCTAGCAACGTGTGGGTCTTGAGGGGAAGGTTCTCCCTGCACACAGGCTCCCTGCGCCCCTTCCTCTTTTTCACACCGTTAGCTGCAGCTCCCTGGCCACTCCCCTCCTGGGGCTAAGGATGGGGACATCAATTTGAACATCAAAATCTCACTAATGTGGGCAAACAGTGGGAAGAGAATTTGTGTATACCTTGGGTGTTGGTATGTCCCTACAAAGACACATGTTTTATATATCACATTAACAACATTTCTCTAAAATGATTAACACAGGGTTCACAATTTTCACTCTGTGATAATCAGAAAATACAAAAATTATTCTCATCATAGAGTTAAAATGGTGAACTGGAAGCCAGTTGACAGAGAAGCGTCTGGTAATGCAGTCTAGTGACTTACTATCTATTTATATTAGATTTCCTGTTGTGAGGAAATGACTTTCAGAGCATCCATTTGTGCAGCAAAACCTCACTGCTGAGCTGGGCACAGTGGCACTTGTCTGTAGCTCCAGCTACTTGAGAAGCTGAGGTGGGAGGATAACTTGGGCCCAGGAATTCAAGACCAGCCTGGGCAACACAGCGTGACCCCCATCTCTAAAATAAAACCAAACCTCTCCTCAATTATGAGATGGAATTATTCATTAAACAATATTTTCAGCCGGGTGTGGTGGTTCATGCCTGTAATCCCAGCACTTTGGGAGGCCGAGTCGGGCAGATCACGAGGTCAAGAGATAGAGACCATCCTGGCCAACATGGTGAAACCCCGTCTCTACTAAAAATACAAAAATTAGTTGGGCGTGGTGGCACGTCCCTGTAGTCCCAGCTACTCGGGAGGCTGAGGCAGGAGAATCACCTGAACCCGGGAGGTGGAGGTTGCAGTGAGCCGAGATCGCACCACTGCACTCCAGCCTGGCAACAGAGCAAGACTCCATCTCAAAAAAAAAACAAAAACAAAAACAAAAAACCCAGTATTTTCTATTTATTGAGCATGTACTATGTGCCTGGCACAGACTCAGTGCTTGACACAAATAATCTCATTTGTTAATTACATAAACATCATTGTAACAGTATTTAATGAAAATCAAAAGAAAAATTTACCCACCACTAAACAACACAAATAAAACATTGCTATGTTATTATTACATGTTATTACTCTAAAGTTCAATGGTGATAAATTATCAGAATCCGTGCAGTCCCAATGAATGACATCTGCTCTAAGATCCTCCCCTTAGAATTAAAATCATCCCTGCTCCTGTCACCCTCCATAGGTTGGTTCCTATGGAGGCTTGTTACTTTTGCCCCAAGTAACTGAGCTGCCAGCCAGGTGGTGATTGATTTTCCCCATGTTATGAAAGAACCAAGAATGTGTGGCTTTTATTTCTTCTACAAACTCACTATCTCTCCACCATAAATTTAAAAGCTTGCAATTACAGTGAGTGCTCCTACTAATAAAGTGAAGCCATGAGCAAAGGGATAACCAAATATTTTAGACTCCCAAAGCAAACCCTTCAGAAAGATCTAAAATAAATAGATCCTTAGTCCCTTCCCTCTGAACTAGGCAGGCCATGCGGCCATAATTTGTAGCTAAGGAGAGAAAGGAAGCAGGAATCCAAGGCTGACACTCTCTCTCTCTTGCTATGATTCCAGAGTATTCTTTATTGCCTTTCATATTTTCTTCTTTCAAACCTGGCCTGGGCCACATGAGAAATTAGCCCTAGTCTCTGAATAAGCCAAGTAACATATCCTTAGCAGGTCTGTACTTCTTCTAACAAGTTCAGAGGGTTCTATCTTCCACACTGATTCTATTAGGGCCCTTTCAGCCTTTGTATACTAAGCCTTGAGTTGGTAAGCACCTTCAACCTATGGGTCTGAGCTTTGTACTATAGCAAACTACTGACTACTAAAACAGGCTTTGACCCAATTCTCTTCTATATTTTTCATACTGGCTCAAAGACAATTATGCATCTCTTTGGGCATGCTAAAAAGCAAAATGACAAATATTCAATCAGCTGCTACTATAATGCAATGGGTTCTATGCTATGGGGAGTATTAAGAATTTTAAGGGCCGGGCGCGGTGACTCATGCCTGTAATCCCAGCACTTTGGAAGGCCAAGGTAGGCTGATCATGAGTTCAGGAGGTCGAGACCATCCTAGCTAGCACGGTGAAACCCCGTCTCTACTAAAAATACACAAAAAAATTAGCCGGGCATGGTGGCAGTTGCCTGTAGTCCCAGCTATTTGAGAGGCTGAGGCAGGAGAATGGCGTGAACCTGGGAGGCGGAGTTTGCAGTGAGCCAAGATCGTGCCAGTGCACTCCAGCCTGGGCAACAGAGTGAGACTCCGCCTCAAAAAAAAAAAAAAAAAGAATTTTAAGATATTGGCCAGGCACAGTGGCTCACACCTGTAATCCCAGCACTTTGGGAGGTTGAGTCAGGAGGACCACGTGAGTCTAGGAATTTGAGCCCAGACAGGGCAACATAGTGAGACCCCATTCTACAAAAAATAAAAAATCAGCCAGGCATGGTGGTGTACACCTGTAGTCCCAGTAGTACAGGAAGCTGAAGTAGGAGGACTACCTGAGCCCCAGAGGTCAAGGCTGTAGTGAGCGATGACCACAGCACTGCATTCAACCTGTGTGACAAAGCAAGACCCTGTCTCTAAAACAAACAAACAAAAAAAAGAATTGTAAGATGTAGTCTCTACCTTCCAAAGACTTAAAGTCTAGTTGGGACATAAAACACAAGCAAATGGAAAGAGCCTTAATAATGTAAGGCATTGCTGCTTGTCATGTACATGGCCCATCTTTTTAATTTTTTTTGAGACAGGATCTTGCTCTGTCTCTCAGACTGGAGTGCAGCGGTGCGATCACAGCTCACTGCAGCCTCTACCTCCTGCGCTCAAGCAATCTTCCCACTTCAGCCTCCAGAGTAGCTGGGACTACAGGCCTGCACCACCACACCCAGCTAATTTTTTTATTTTTTGTAGACAGACTGGCTAATTTTTGCATGTTTTGTACAGACAGAGGGATTTTGCCATGTTGCCTAAACTGCTCTTGAACTCCTGAGCTCAAGCGATCTTCCCACCTCGGCCTCCCAAAGTGTTGTGATCACAGGCATGAGCCACCATGCCCAGTCTCACAGCCCATATTTTAAAAAATCTTTTGTTTTGACTTTCTCATACAACTTGTTTTTGGTGCTTATGGTAGATAATTGTAGTTGGCTCTATCAACTTTTATTCTACATTCCCTCTGGTGCAAGAGCTAGAAAGCAGAAAACTTTATTTTCTAGACTCCCTTCCAACTAGATTTGCAAAGTGAACTTAAGAGAAGCAAGGTTGGGGAGATCTGAGTGCTTCGAAGTAGTCATAGCAGCCAGACCAGAGGTCCAGGGCCCAGTCACCAGCTTCATGGCTGAAGCAGGTAGTGGGGGCCAAAGTCATACCTGCTCTCTGAGAGCCATGGGCTTCTTATGAAGAGCTGCTACTACTCTATTGCAGAAGTATTACAGGATGAAAGACAGGCTGAAATTGGAACCAAATTTGGACAAGGTCCCATTTCACCTCTGGTTTGCTCTATGGCTTTCTGCAAATCATTTCATCTCTCTGTGCACTGATCTTTACTCTTTCGTTAACAAGAGCAACACCAAGGACTCTCCTTGTAGATTGCCCCTAAAGATGAATAAAATACTAGAAAACACGATTATACTTCTTTTTAAAGAGGGATAAAAGTTCTGACAGTATCACATAGGCCACTTCTCCAGAGTGGCATTCATTTACTCCAAGCACTTTGGAACAAGGGATACATTCCTGAATGTGCTGGGGAGGTGGCCATTGAACAGCATCTATCTTCTGTTTCATGTGGTTTCTATTTATTTACAGAGTGCCATGGTTATTCATGATGTTTTACAAACCATAAAAACAAGGTCTCCACCCTATAGAAGTTACAGTGTAATTCAAACAGACATGCTGCATGGGCTGACAGGTCAGGCGTGCCAGGAGATGGTGTTGGTGTTGTATAACATGGGTGTGGAGGGGTTCTTCTTGAGTTATAAATACTTTCCAGTTACAAGGGCCTTTCATCTGGGATCCCCAAGCACTTTAGAATAGCAATAACCTGGATTGCTTTCTAAATGTACTTTCTATAAACTGTTGTGGGGACTGAGTAAATGCTTTTAAATGACTATTAATTGATCTGTGGATCTGTTCATTGTCCATATTAAACAGCATAGATGTAAACACCATGGTTTAGGAGAGGCCCACTTTAGGTTGTGGTCTGGCTGCTTACAGATTACTGCTGCCGGAGAGACCTGGAGGGCTTGTCACAACCTTGGGAGGGTCAGGCGGACTCCTAGGCATTTTCCTAGGTGGTATGCTCACTCAACCCAGACTCAGAAAGAGCACTTCTTGGGGCCCTGGTTCACTATGTATAGATGAGTTAACATTTCAAAGTCAGGTGAGTTCAGAGAAAGAGTCTCCACTGGAGAAACTTGGAGCCTTCCCTTGGCTAACGATAGTGGTTCTCATTCAAGTCCCAAGGGCTCCATTAAGTTCCTCTTATGCTACTTTTCTCTCTTTCTTGAGCAATGGCACTTTCAAAACAGCAAGATTTATCTTTCTTTGCAGCTGGTATAGAGTTTCCCCTTCTGTCTTATTCAAAGACCACTTAGCTGGTGATTTTTCCTGACCTATTTGACAAGTTCATTCATATCCAAGAGAAGACTGGCCCGGGTTGCAAGTCTTGAAAGTTCACCCAGAGGTTGATGAGATAAGGATTCTTCCTTCTATCCATCCTTTATAAACTTCTCAGGGTTATCTTTCTAAAAACCCAGATGGAATCATATCACCCACCTGCTTTAATAAAACCTACCTGGGGGTGCAAAGGACTCACGCCTGTCATACCAAGGTAACAAGGGCAACACCACGGACTCTCCTTACAGATTGCCCCTAAAGATGAATAAAATTCTAGAAAACACAATCACACTTCCTTTTAAAGAGGGATAAAGGTTCTGACAGTGTCACATAGGCTGCTTCTCCAGAGTGGTATTCATTTACTCCAAGCACTTTGGAACAAGGGATACATTCCTGAATGTGCTGGGGAGGTGGCCATTGAACAGCATCTATCTTCTGTTCCATGTGGTTTCTATTTGGGAAGCTGAGGCAGGAGGATCACTTGAGCCCAGAAGTTCAAGACCATCCTGGGCAATGTAAAAAACAAAACAACAACAACAACAAACCTACCTGAAGATTAAAATCCAAAATGCTTCAGCACAGTGTATGCAGCCTTCATGGCCTTGGCCAGCTGACCTCTGTCCTTGCATCTCTGTCCACATGGCCTGCAGTTTTGTTTTCTTTTTTGTTTTTATTTTTGTTTTGAGATGGAGTCTCACTCTGTCGCCCAGGCTGGAGTGCAGTGGCGCAATTTCGGCTCACTGTAAACCTCCTCCTCCCAGGTTCAAGTGATTATCCTGCCTCAGCCTTCTGAGTAGCTGGGATTACAGGCATGTGCCACCACACCCAGCTAATTTTTGTATTTTTAGTAGAGATGGGGTTTCACCGTATTGGCCAGGCTGGTCTCGAGCTCCTGACCTTGTGATCCGCCCACCTCAGCCTCCCAAAGTGCTAGGATTACAGGTGTGAGCCACAGCGCCTGGCCTGTTTTTTTGTCTTCTTGTTTTTTGAGATGGAGTTTCACTCTTGTCGTCCAGGCTGGAATGCAATGGCACAATCTCAGCTCATTGCAACCTCCGCCTCCTGGGTACAAGCATTTCTCCAGCCTTGTCTCCTGAGTAGCTGGGATTACAGGCATGCATTACCACACCCAGCTAATTTTGTATTTTTAGTAAAGACAGGGTCTCACCATGTTGGCCAGGCTGGTCTCGAACTCCTGACCTCAGGTGATCCACCCACCTCAGCCTCCCAAAGTGCTGGGATTACAGAAGTGAGCCACCGCTCCTCGCTGACCTGCAGTTTTGATCACAACAGAGAAATCACCCCTTCCCCAGAGATCTCAAACTTTTCTGTCCCTGCCTCCTGCAATATCCTTTTTTATCTTCCCTCCTCACCATTCTCTCACATCTTCCCAGTGAACTGCTGTTTTCCAAAGCCCACCTCTAAACCTCCTCATCTTGGCACCCTTCCACAATGCCTGCCACCATCCATTCCCCACTCTCCCCATGCACAGGCCTTCACCTCTTTTCCTAGAGCACCTACTTCACTCTACCTCCATTAACACAGCTGTCATGTCATATTTCAGGTATCAGGACCGCCTGGAGTTCAGGGATGGTGTCTGGAATATAGTAATCTCTCGACAAAGTTTTGTTTAAGGGCCCTTTTTGCACTTCAAAGGGATAGGGAAGGGGAAGGGAGGGAGCAACCGTAGCCTAAGACCTCAGAAACTATTTGGAACCCTGGGTTTCTTGGATTTTATCTCACCTACTGTGAGGCGGTCACTCCATGATAATACTGACCAATCAGTTTTCAGATTATAAAGCGCTGAATTCAGTGTTTTCTTTTTTATGTTTTGCTATACAATTAAAAAAAAATTTTTTTTTGAGACCAAGTCTCACTCTATTGCCCAGGCTAGAGTGTAGTGGCGCCATCTCGGCTCATTGCAACCTCCACCTCCCAGGTTCAAGCAATTCTTGCGCCTCAGCCTCCCAAGCAGTTGGGATTACAGGTGCACACCCCCATGCCTAGCTAATTTTTGTGTTTTTAGTAGAGACGGGGTTTCACCATGTTGGGCAGGCTGTTCTCAAACTCCTGACCTCAAGTGATCCACCTGCCTTGGCCTCCCAAAGTGCTGGGATTACAGGCATGAGTCACCACAGCCAGCCAGAAAAAAATTTTAATTGTAGTAAAATATATGTAACATAAATTTATTTTCGTTTTAGAGATGAGATCTCACAATGTCACTAAGGCTGATCTCAAACTCGTGGGCCCAAGGGATCTTCTTGTCTCAGCCTCCAGAGTAGCCGGGATTACAGGTGTGTGCCACTGCACTGGCTCAAGTGGACCATTTCAACATTTTTAAGTTTACAGTTCATTGACGTTAAGCATATTCATATTGTTGTGAATCCAGCTTTAGAACTTTTTCATCTTCTCATACTGAAACTCTGTACCCACTACACAGTGATGTTCCATTCCCCTCTCCCTGCCAGCCCATCAATCACCATTCAACCTTCTGTCTCTATGAATCAGACCACTCTAGGTACTTCACATAAGTGAAATCATACAATGTTTGTTCTTTCATGATTGGCTTACTTTGTTTAGGGTAATGTCTTCAAGGTTTATGGATGTTGTAGCATGTGTCTGAATTTCCTTCCTTTTTTTTTTTTTTTTTTTTTTTGAGATGGAGTCTCAACTCTGTTGCCCAGACTGGAATGCAGTGGCATGATCTCGGCTCACTGCAACCTCCACTTCCCAGGTTCAAGCGATTCTCCTGCCTCAGCCTCCCAAGTAGTTGGGTCTCGAACTCCTGACCTCAGGTGATCCGCCCGCCTCGGCCTCCCAAAGTGCTGGGATTACAGGCATGAGCCATGGTGCCCGACTGAATTTCCTTCCTTCTTAAGGCTGAATAATACTACATTGTATGCATATGCTACATTTTGTTGATTCATTCATCTGTCAATGGACACTTGAGTTACTTCCACCTTTTGACTCTTATAAACAATTTTGCTCTGCATATGAGTATACAAATATCTCTTTGAGACCCTGCTTTCACTTCCTTTGGGTATACAGACCCAGAAGTGGAATTACTGGTGGCACAGTAATTCTGTTTAATTTTCTTAGAAACCATCATACCATTTTCTACAGAGGCTGTGCCATTTTGCATTTCCAACAGCAATGCACAAGGTTTTCAATTTCTCCATATTTTCACCAATACTTGTTATTTTCTGTTTTTGTTTTTGTTTTAAATAGTAGCCATCTTAGTAGGTGGGAAGTGGTTTCTCATTGTGGTTTTGATTAAATTCTGTTTCGAGCCTCTGCATTCACTCATTCGCTGTCTTGATTCCCCATAATAAATCCTATTTTATTTTACAACAGAACCTCCATTTCTTTCTCAGGAGACTTGAGCTTGGTTGGGGGGGGGTCGGAGGGGGAGGGGAAAGTGCCACATAAGAAGATCAAAAAGGTAAGTGGGCTTGTAGCCCATTGTGCTTCTTCACACAGGCCAGCAGGGGGCACTCCCACAAGACTGCCAGGGTAGTTTAGCTGACCACTAACAGGCAGTTTGCTTTTCAAGGCTTGAGCAGGTTCCTAGATCCCCAGCTAAGCGGTCTTTTTGTTTCCTGACCCTCTTGCCTCCTGTCTGTGCTCGTCACAATGTCACTGCCAAAGAGACCCAAGCATCCCAGGCTACACAGTGCTTCTCAAAGCGGGTGCTCCTGGCATTCTAGTGGGACAGTTCATCACTATGTGGGAATTTCATGCAATGTAGAACATTTAGCATCTGGGGCCTCTGCTTGCTCAATGCCAGCAGGACCCCCAATCATTGCAACAACCAAAATGTCCCCCACCCACATTTCCAGAGCACCCCCATCTGGGGATAGGTTGCCCAGTTGAAAACCAAGTATGCAAAGGAAGCTAGAGAATCCCAGTGTCTCCCGCTCAGGCAAAGCAGCAACTACCATAATGAGGTCTCGTGTCCAGTCAAGGGGATGATGGAGCTCAGCCAAGGAAAAAGTCACAGGTGGTTTTAGGTGACCTAGATGACACCCTGGCTCTGTTAATGGTTAGTTGACAGTGACAGGCTCACATATCAGGAGAGAGGGAAAGACGCTTTCTAAAAACAAGATGACAACAATAACAGAAAAAGTACCCCAACAAGGCCCCCACCCTGTGCAAATGAGACTTGCAACCTGAGCCTGGTCCCTTCAGTGTCCATTTGATCCCCACCCCCATCCCCGAGGACTGCACACTGCACCCGGCACCTCTCTGCCTTGCCTGGGTTAGTTTAAGGGACTTCATTTCCCGGTGCTGCCATAGCAACCAGGAAACAACCTCCGCTGAGACAAGAAGGATGGTGCTGTGGCCGAGCTCTGTAGATGCACACGGCTGGTAACAGAGCCACCGGGACCAAGGGACAACAAGAGCTCAGGAGAAGGGGAGAGACGGGTCGCCCAGAGAGTAGACAATCCAGGGCTTGAGGAGGCTGGCTGTGCGGTTTATTTTTTCTCTCCACAAAGACACACACTGTCTAAACTGTGTGACTGGTTGTTATTAAGAAGCTGCTGTGAGAGGGAAAAATGTATTTAATAAAAGGCCCTGTGTTTGTGGTCTTCTTGGGCTTGCTGTGAGCTCTGGAAATCTTGAGGTGTGACCAGATTTCAGCCTTCAGAACCAAGATGGACTGCCCTTGAGAAGGGGTGGTCAGAGGCAAACATGTTCACGCTCTCCCTCCTGAGTCGGGGCCACGGGAAGCTGGGCCAGGACAAACAGAAGTTAGAAGTCTACTTTGAACCAGAGGTGAGTCTCACAGCTGAAGAAAGGCACATTTTGGAGGTGGGAGAGGAATGCTCTATGTTTCCACTTGGGAGGTAAACCATGTGTGTCTTGGTTTGTGTTGTTAGTGAGGTGGCGGGGTCACTGGAAGATGGTCCTTCCTCCTTTATGAAACTCAAGAAAATAACGCCGTTTTCCTGACACACCGAGATTGCCACTGGGGCCCTCATCTTTCCCCTTATAGCTGTCTTTGCTTGGACCAAAGGAGATTCCAGATTGTCTGGAATTTGGATGGTTTGGTGCAAGACCAGAATTTCCACCTGGGTTCTAGGCAAGCTGATGGTTGTTTGGTTTTTGGAAGTCATGCTCTGCGGTTGAAATGCTGTGTGTGTTCATGCCATTTCTATGGCTTCCTTGAACTTTCTGGAATTCAACCCACAGGACTCATATTTAATATAGGCCAAAAAGAAAAAAAACCACTCATTTTAGAAGATTTTAAAGAGGTGGCAAAATTCCCCTGTTATACTAGAATTTTATTTCACTGAATCCTGCCAGGAATAAGAAATCTATTGGGGATACTTTGCAAATTTGGGGGTCATACAGAGATTTCCATTGTCATGGTACTTTGTCATGATATTTGACCTTTGCTGTGTTAAAAGGCGTATAAAGTTTCAAAGGACCTGTATGGCCAATGGCATTTACTTACCTACAAAATATGTAACCGCTTTATAGGCCCCTAAATAGCCAAATTAGGTAATGTTGCATAGCATCTGGAATGTGTAGAAATTCTCCCCACGTACAGCTGAAGTGGTAGTGGCTTGGAATGCTCCTATTTCAACTGCCAGCTAGTCCAGGTCTAATTTCAAAGTTATCTGCTGCCCTTAATAATTCTGATCGCTTACTTGCATACCAGGAAACTTTAACTGGCCTGTAACCTACACGCAAGCTAAGTTAATCCTCTGGTCATACATGACTCTCCTGAAAGTTTATGGGGTGAAATAGAACCATGCCCTGGGTTCCACTAATTTTGAAATGTGGAGAGAAAAGGCAGTTGCTAAGAAGAGCAATTGTGTTCCATAACACTGTGTGAACAATTCAGAGAAAATCAGTAACACAAAAATGCCGGAGGCTTTGCACAAGCAGTATTTGCTATAGAAAAGTCTTCCACAGTGGCTCCGTCAAAGTGGCTGCTTTTCATTGCAGGATTACTTGAACTGGAGGTCCCCAGAAGACTATGCTCCTGTCAGCAAACCTCAAGACGAGAACAATGCCAACCAGCACTCCTGGAGCCTCTTTCTCCCTAAAACTTTCAGCACTAGAAAGGGTGCCCTGATCCTCTACTCAGAAGGTTTAGCCATTTCGGCATGGACACCCAAAGAGAGGAGAAAAGGCCTCTACCGCCCCAAAGGTCCCTGGAGGAAGCTGGATCTTGAACTACACACACTTCAAGACCTCCAAGAAGCCATCCTGGCATATGGAAGGCAACAGGTAGGCAGAGTACTCCCTCGGGTTTGGGGAAGGTGCTGGCAACATGTCTAGAAACCCAGGTGCAGCTTTGGTAATAACTTCTTGGACCCGGGGAAGGTATGAAACTCTCAGACCTCTGTTTCTTCATCTCTAAAATGAGATTGACTGTACTCCTAGCCCTATCTGCTGCACACCATTGTCACGAAGTTTAAATGAAATAATGTATGTGAAAGGGTTCTGAAAAGCATAAAGGGCTACATTATCATCATTTTGTGTTTTCCTTTCAGTTAGAGTAACACAAAGTCCTTTTCAGCATTCCGACAGATTCAGGCCAGCAGACGTTTCAGCAGGATCCTTGAAATCCTGTCTCGTAGCCACAAGCATCATCATCCCACCTCTGATGTTCTTGGCTCTGTGGAAATGAGAGGGAGAACATTTTAAATATTTACCTTGAGCCCTTCAGCGTCTGCAGGATAAGTTAATGACTTTTTCCATCCTGAATATAATATTGAGGGAAAACGCCTGTGCTCATTTTTCTGATTCATACTTCCTAACGTCTTGTGAGATGTGCACCTCGCCCCTGCTTTATATAATTGCATGCATCAGCCCTTTGGCTGAGGCCATAAGATAGTCTGGGAAGATGTGTCACTTTGTAAAATTCTAGGTTAGAAATGGTGGGTGACTCCCTAATTTAAAAGTGTCTACTGACTTTTCATTCCCACAAAATAGTCATCAGCTTCTTCTATCAGGCCTTTCACACACTGGCTTTTCTGCTCAATGTCTAGCCACATTTCCCACCTGTTCCTGTACCACTTCAATCATGGATGCCATAAGGCCCCACCCATGTGATTAGCTCATCATTCTTCAACACCTGTGCCCTGTCATGACTCTCCATTTTTGCACACACTTCTACAGCTGGCAAGCTCCCACCCATCCTTCAAAACACAACTTAAATACCATCTCCTCACTGAAGCCTTCTCCCACTTGCCTAGGCAGAGACAGACCATGCCTCCCTCCTCTGCAAATATTCCCATACCATCATGCACTGAGATTTATCTCTTTGACTGTCTGTCATTCCTGATGGATTAACATCTCTTCCCATCTGGGGACCATGTCTAAATCATTTCCAGAAAGAGTACCCACAAATGTTTGTGGAATAAATGACTTGGTCATGCATGATATTTTCAATGTTTCTTAGATCATCTCCTAGAATCATTGTTGGACAATTTATCACTACCCCCATGCCAGGCAAAGCTTCCAAAAGAAAAAACTCCTCTGCCCTCTTTTCATCTTTCAAAATAGAGAAGCTTGATGACCTTGGCCGAATACCCAATGATCTTTGCCTTAAAAATAATAAATTCTTGAATAAAAGAAAACCAATTATTGAATGCTTACTGTTGCGTTATAGCTAAATATTATTTTATTTAATCCTTACAATGACCCTGTTCAATATAGTTTTTCTTGCCTCCTTTTATAGATGAGGAAACCAAAGCTCAGGGTAGATAAGTGATTTGCCCAAGGCCAGAGAGCTACTAAATGACAAAGCCAGAATTCAAATCCAGGACTGCCTACCTCACTAGGGCCTGCATACTTTGCACTCTGCCCTGTTGTTTGTGGACTTGAAGGGACTCCAGTGGTCATTGAGCCTGGTCGTGACCTGTTTGTCTCAGATTCCCTCTGTTCCCTTCCCCTGCTCTGCTCTGCATCGCAGGCAGGTTGACCACAGGCTATATACAATTCCGCAAACATCTGTGTTCACTGGCTTCTGGTTGAATTTGCCAATGGGAGACACAGAAAAGAGATTGGAGAGGGATAAGAAGAGGAAGACCACATTATTTCTCCCTTCCCCCTCTGCCTCAGGTGAAAAGAAGCATCTGCATTACCTCTGTGATACAGCTCTCAACAGACAGGCCCACTGTGACCCCCGACTCCTCCAGATGACCCCACCAGCTCCTCCCTCTGTCTTTCTAGCTTAAGTGTGGTGCTGACTTCCTGATGTTACTGATCTCAGTGTTGCCCCCCCGCCCCCATCTGTTTGGCTTCTGAGCTCTCCAATCAACTGTACAACCAATTCCCTAAATTAAATTCCTTCTGTGTTTACTTAGTTTCTATTTTCTTGGTTGGACACTGAGTGATATATAGGCTAACTTACTGCCCAGAGTAAGAATACCTTCCATCGTTTTCAGATGCTTGTCTATAAGGCTAAATCAGGTAACAGATATCTTATTAGTTTATAAAGTAGATGAGTCAGTTTGGGTCAGTTTCATTTTTGGTTATATTTGGTGTCAATGAAACAAAGAAGTTACTATCTTCCTGTGATATCCATCTTCTAAATTTATAGCTCATATCTGTACAAAACAGAATATATAGTCTAACTCCACATGAACAGAGGGAAATGGTGTGAAGAAATTAGAGAAAAGAAAACGTATGGGAGAGTACAGCGCTGGAGTTTAAGATTAAAGGACATAGTAGATTAAAAGAGGAGGGGAAGCAACTCAAAAGGGACTTAGAATTAAAGAAAAAGAACACACCGGGTGCAGTGGCTCATACCTGTAATCCAGCACTCTGGGAAGCAGAGGCAGGAGAACTGCTTGAGCCCAGGAGTTCAAGACCAGCCTGGGCAACATAGTGAGACCCTGTTTCTATCAAAATAAAAATAATAAAAATTATTCTAAAAAAAGAAAAGAAACGCCTCAGAAGCTTTGGAAAATAGAGAGTACCATCTGACTATGAAAACAACAGCCTGGCAAGAAACTTTTAAAATCATAATACCCAGTGCCAGGACAGCTATAGGGAAACAGCAGTCTCACATGTTAGAAGTATAAATTCACATGACATTTCTGGAGGACAATTTGGCAAAGCCTAAAAGGGGCTGATACCTTTTGATTCAACATTTTACTTTTAGGAGCTGGCCCTAGGACATAATCAGATATAGGTTCAAAGATTTATGCAGAAAAACATGGACTACAGGGTTCTTTACCATGCAAAACACTGAAAACAGTGTATGCCCAGCAATGGAACACTGATTAAATGAACTCTGGTAAATCATGTAATGACCTGGGTCAAGCAATGAAGTCATGTGTTAGTCATGAATAACATGAGAAAATCTACACAATGTTTTTCTTTTGTTTTGTTTTGAGACAGGGTCTCCTCTGTTACCCAGGCTGGAATGCAGTGGCCAGTGGCACCATCACAGCACACTGCAGCCTCAAACTCCCGGGTTCAAGTGATCCTCCCATCTCAGCCTCCCAGGTAGCTGGGACTGCTGCCTCATGTCACCATGCCAGGCCAACTTTTTGTATTTTTGTAGAGATGGGGTTTAGCTCTGTTGCCCAAGTGGTCTCGAACTCCTAGGTTCAAGCAATCCACCGACCTCGGCCTCCCAAAGTGCTGGGATTACAGATGTGAGTCACCATGCCTGACTCAGAATTTATTTTTTAAAAGCAGATTACAAAAATGTATTCATATAATAAAAATACCAATGTTCATTAACCTTTTTTGAGTAGTTATGGTATTTTTGCCACTATTCTAAGTGCTTTCCAAGTATAACTCATTTATGCTTTCTAATAATCCTGGGAGTAAGTACTATTATTATCCACTTTAAAGGTGAGGAAATAGAAGCACAGAGAGTTTGAGTGACTCACTCAAAGTTATACAGCCAAGTAAATCACTGCACCAGAATGTGAGATTAGGCCACATAGAAAACATCACCTCTCTAATATAATTCTGATTTTTAAAAAGTGATTATTGACCAGGTGTGGTGGCCCACACCTGTAATCCCAGCAGTTTGGGAGGCCAAGGCGGGTGGATCATCTGAGGTCAGGAGTTTGAGACCAGCCTGGCTAACATGGGGAAACCCAGTTTCTACTAAAAATACAAAAATTTAGCTGGGCATGTGGCGCACGCCTGTAATCCCAGCTACTCGGGAGACTGAGGCAGGAGAATTGCTTGAACCCGGGAGGCAGAAGTTGCAGTGAGCTGAGATGGCACCATTGCACTCCAGTTTGGGCAACAAGAGTGAAACTCTGTCTCAAAAAAAAAAATTGATTATATATCCACCAAAGGATATCCACCCAAATTTCAACTGTGGCATAAACCATGGGTGGTGGGATTATAAACCACATATTAATGTATACATTTCTTTCTACCAATTATATTTTTTAAACTATGGGATTTTACAAATAAAATAAAAATCTATAGCTTTGAAAGAGGTAGACAGTTGACCCTAGAGATCAAGATGAGAGGTTTCAGGGAGGAAAATGGAATGGCAAAAAGTGCTGCAAATTGAGTCCACCAATAACCACACCATCTGTCCATTAGGGTGAGTATTTCTTTGTCCAAATACGATAGTTCAAAAGTTTAAAACACTACACTCAAAGTCAAAGAGCCAAAGTGAGGATGGAAAATGGGGTAGAGTAATAGTGCTGCTGACGGAAGGATCTGTTCTTGGCTGGACTGTGTATCAAGAAACCTGCATGACTCAGGCCCCACCCAGACCTGTAAGAATGAGGCCTGTTGCAGAAAGGTGAAAGTCAAGGTTTAAAGCATCTCACAGCACCTCCAGCTCTTTGGATCTGACAGCACACATGTGGCAACCCGTCTGGAGTTTATAGCTCAGCATACATCCACCCTTGAACTTTCTTGATGGCCCAACTCCTAATGGGTAAAGATAAATGTAAAGTCAAGAAATCAGAGGTCAGCATTCTTAGACTTCTGGATACACACAGATATGTTGCTTGGTTGGTTTTTCGTTGTTTTTTAACAGAATGAAATCTTGTTTAGCATTTCTAAAGTTGAAACCATTCTTCTTGAGGCCTTTAATTTATTCGGCTTCCCATTATTGAGACATCAAATAGCTATAAAACCTAAGTAATCATAATTTGGGGTAGGATAAATACCAACAATGAGACATTGATTAAATAATGTACCTAAAATAATGTGTTTTAAAATTCAGTTCACAGGACATGCCACTTCTCTGTTCCATTGAGAGACAAACAGGATTTAGATAACTATAGCAGATTTCAACCAACATTGTACAATTGTCCCTCGGTATCTGCAGGATTCCAGGATACCCCTTGATTTCAAAACCAAGGACCACGATTACTTCCAGGAATCCCTGAAGATACCAAAATCCGAGGATGCTTAACTCCCTTATATAAAATGGCATGGTATTTGCATATAACCTACACATACCCTACCATATACTTTGAATCATCTCTAGATTGCTTATAATACCTAATATAGTGTAAATACTTTGCAAATAGTTGTTATACTGCATTGTTCTTATTAGTATTTTATTTATATATATATATATATATATTTTTTTTTTTTTTTTTTTGTGGAGACAGAGTTTTGCTCTATTGCCCAGGCTAGAGTTCAGTGGCATGATTGTAGTTTACTATAACTTTAAACTCCTAGGCTCAAGCAATCCTCCTGCCTCAGCCTCCCAAGCAGCTAGGACTATAGACATGTGCCACCACACTCAACTAATTTTTTAAAAATTTTTTGTAGAGATGGGATCTCGCTATGTTGCCCAGGCTGGTCTCATACTCCTGGGCTCAAGCAATGCTCTCACCTCAGCCTCCCAAAGTATTGGATTACAGATGTGAGTTGCTGCGTCTGGTCTATATTGCTATTATTAATTGTTTTTTTCCACATATTTTTGATCCATGGTTGGTTGAACCTACAAATGGGGAACCCACAGATGCGAGGGCCAACTATATTGCTACTACCATCTTCATTATAAATTTGGTTAAGTTTAAAAGTATTGTCAGCCTTGTTCCACTGAATAGTCACCACTCATTCTGTACTGCCTAATTTCTCCCCGCATGTTAATACTCAAGGCATTTAACTCTTTCATTGCTATTTTCAGCCAATGTCCCCCACGAAGGAACCTTTAGGTTACCTTTTTTTGTTTTGTTTTTTTAGACAGAGTCTCACTCTGTCACCCAGGCTGGAGTACAGAGGTGTGACCTTGGCTCACTGCAACCTCCCGCTCCCAGGTTCAAGCGATCCTCATGCCTCAACCTCCTGAGTTGCAGGGATTACAGGTGCATGCCACCATGCCTGGCTAATTTTTGTATTTTTAGCAGAGACAGGGTTTTAGCATGTTGCCCAGGCTGGTCTCGAACTCCTGACCTCAGGTGATCCTCCCGCCTGGGCCTCCCAAAGTGCTGGGATTATAGGCCTGAGTCACCATACCCAGCCCAGATAGCCATTTTATCAAGTAGAAAATACTGTAAGAAATATGCCTTCTGAATTATTTTTCCCATTCTAACAATAATATCGGGGTTTTATATAAATTAGAAAAATATAGAAAAGGAGAGAGAATTATAAATTATCTGTTACCCTTTTAGCCAGAGATTAGGAAGGTGAAGTTTCCTTGCAAGTCCCGATCAATAACCTGCTACTTGTTTGACGGTGTTGGTAAAATGTAGGAAGTGCTCTGGTGGCTGTCAACAGTGTTAAGTAGGCACCAAGGCAGCAAAGGGGAGAAAGAGCAATTTGCCTGCACTCCTTTTTCTGAGTGTGCTCCATTGGAGCAGGTCCTGAGTCGTTGTACTTGGAGTCTTTAACAAACCTAGAAGTAGGAAAGATCAGAGAGAAACATGGTCAACTCCAACTATGAGGTCAAAGGTAATGTCAATAACAGCTGAACTTATTGAGTGCTTAGTGTGTGGCAGGCACTTTACCTGTATAACCTCATTCAATCTGCACAAGCCTAAGAGCTAGGTGCTAGCATTACCTCTGTTTTATAGGAAGGAAACCTGGGGCTTGACATTAACTAGTTTGCTCAAAATTACACACCTAAGTGGTGAAGCTAGAATTGGAGCCCAACAACGGACTCCAAAGCCCCATGTTTAACCCCTAGATGGCTTGATTTTGGAAACTCCACATGCCCCAGAGAAAAAGAAGCATCTCCCCAGCTTTAACAGTATGTTTAAAAAGTGGACCTGAGTCTTTCAACACATCCATTAAGCTAACCCTTTGTAATTCTAGGAGAGCAAATCAGACTTTTATTAAAATTAATTTGGATGATAAGTAGCATTTCTATAATAAGCTATATATATGATCCAGTACACTCCTGTTTCTCTAGGTTTTATGTACTTCATTCATTTGTTCCCTTGTATAACTAACAGAATATTTATAACAATGGCGGGGGCCAGGCATGGTGGCTCACGCCTGTAATCCCAACACTTTGGGAGGCCAAGGCGGGCAGATCACTTGAGGTCAGAAGTTCAAGACCAGCCTGACCAACATGGAGAAACCCCGTCTCTACTAAAAACACACAAAAAATTAGCCAGGCGTGGTGGTGCACACCTATAATCCCTGCTACTCGGGAGGCTAAGGCAAGAGAATCGCTTGAACCCGGGAGGCAGAGGTTGCAGTGAGCCGAGATCACGCCATTGCACTCCAGCCTGGGCAAAAAGAGTGAAACTCTGTCTCAAAAAAAAAAAAAAAAAAAGAAAGGGCTAACACTTATGTAGAACTTAGTATTATATCAGTACCATTCTAAGTGCTTTACACTTATTAACTCACTTAATCCTCACAACAGGTTAATAAGGTAGATGCCTTTTTTATCATAGCGAAATATATATAACATGAAATTTACCATTTTAACCATGTTTAGGTGTACAGTTTGGTGGCAGTAAGTATATTCACATTGTTGTACAATCATTACCATCATCTATTTCCAGGAGTTTTGCCACTTGGCTAAACTGAACTCCATATCCATCAAATAGTAAATCCCCATTTCCCTCTGCCACCAGCTCCTGCAACCATATTTCTGTTGTCTCTGTGAATTTGACTATTCTAAGAACTTCATATAAGTGAAAGCATACAGTTGTATCCTCTGTGGCTAACTTGTTTCACTTAGCATAATGTCTTCACTCATTAGAAGAGTGAATTCATGTTGTAGCATATATCCAAATTTCCTTCTTTTGTAAAGCTGAGTAATATTCCCTTGTATGTATACACCACATCTTGTTTTCCATTCTTCCATCAACAGACACTTAAGTTGCTTCCACATTTTGGCTGTTGTGAACAATGCCCTATAAACATGGATGTACAAATATCTGCTCATGTCCTTGTTTTCAGTTATTTTATGTATATACCCAGAAGTGGAATTGTTTGGATTATACGGTAATTCTATTTTTAATTCTTTGAGGAACTACCATAGGATTTCCTATAGCAGTTAGTTACACCATTCTACATTCCCACCAGCAGTGCACAAGAGTTCCAGATTCTCCATATCCTCATCAATACTTGTTACTTTCTGTTTTCTTTCAATTTTTTTTTTTTTTTTTGTGACGGAATTTCGCTCTTGTTGCCCAGGCTGGAGTGCAATGGCGTGATCTTGGCTCACCGCAACCTCCGCCTCCCAGGTTCAAGCGATTCTCCTGCCTCAGCCTCCCTAGTAGCTGGGATTACAGGCATGCACCACCATACCAGCTAATTTTGTATTTTTAGTAGAGACAGGGTTTCTCCATGTTGGTCTGGCTGGTCTCAAACTCCTGACCTCAGGTGATCTGCCCGCCTCAGCCTCCCAAAGTGCTGGGATTACAGGCATAAGCCACTACGCCCGGCCTTAAACATTTTATTTGATAATAACCAGATCGTTTTGTAATTCATAAGCATGATGATTGGGTGTTCACATGCATATGTGAATGTGCCACCCTCTGAACCTTGTTACAATGTCAACACATCACCTGTCTGACCTGAAAAAAATTTTTCTTTATTTTATAATAGCCATTCTAGTGAGTGTGAAGTGGAATCTCATTGTGGTTTTGATTTGCATTTACCTAGTGATAAATGACATTGAGCATCTTTTTATGTTCGTATTGGCCATTTGTATATCTTTTCTGAAGAAATATCTATTCAAGTCCTTTGCCTATTTTCTTAAGTGGGTTGTTTGTTTTTTGTTTTTTTTTTTTTTCATTGAATTGTAGGAGTTCTTAGATATTCTGAATACTTGGTTCGTGCCTGTAATCCCAACACTCTGGGAGGCTGAGGCGGGAGGATCACTTAAGCCCAAAAGATCGAGGCTACAGTGAGACATGATCACACCACTGCTCTCCAGTCTGAGTGACAAACTGAGACCATGTCTCTGTCTCTCTCTCTCAAAGAGAGATATTCTGGATATTAATCTCTTACCAGATACAAATTTACAAATATTTTCTCCCACTCCATGGGTTGCCTGCCTTTTCACTCTGTTGATAGTGTCCTTTGATGCACAAAAGTAGGGAGACTGAGGCAGGAGAATTGCTTGAACCCGGGAGGTGGAGGTTGCAGTGAGCCAAGATCGTGCCACTGCACTCCAGCCTGGGTGACAGAGTCAGACTCTGTCTTAAAAAAAAAAAAAAAAAAGTTGTAAATTTTTATGAAGTCCTACTTATCTATTTTTTTCTTTTTTGCCTGTTCTTTTGATATCATATTCAAAAACTCATTGCCAAACTCAGTGTCATGAAGCTTTTCCCCTATGGTTGTAAACTCTAGGGGAAAACTTTTCTAAGAGTTTTTGCTCCATTTTGAATTAACTTTTGTAAAGGGTGTACGGTAAGAGTCCAATTTCTTTTTTTTTTTTTTTTTTTTGCATGTAAAGTATGTACTTTTGTCATCCTTACTTGACAGATAAAGAAACTGAGGCACAGGTGAATCAAATAATTTCCCTAAGGTCACACAGCTAGTGAGTCATCAAGACAGGATTCAAATCCAGGCAGATGGAGCTCTTGTAGGACCTGGAGCCTAATTTTTGCTGCTAGCAATCCTAGTTGTACCTTCACATTTGTGACATATGGCTGGTCAAATCTTTGATGCTGAATGGTTTGGTCAGGTATAAAGCCTTCTTACAGCACTGCATTAATGAGAAAATTCAGACCACTTAACGACTCTCTTCTTTATGGCCTGGTATCCAGGAACACATGCTCACCGCAGATAGACAGGAGAGAGAGTTATCATTTGCACAGAATCCCAGAAATTAAACCTGCAGAGAAAGGGCTGGCTGAGAGCAGCAGTGTTTGCACAAGGCTAATCAAAGTCAGGCTGGGGATGGAGGATGCTTTCCAGGCACCGCTGCAAGTGGCCCCTCTCCCCTCCCGCCCTGCCCCCGCCTCTACTCCAGTGGCACTCACCTGGCAGCCCCAAGGCTGGCTCCAGTCACACATGCACAGGTGCAGCAACAATGGGCAGTCACCCTGTTCTAAGGCTTGGCCTTTGCCAGAGAACACAGACTCCAGCAAGCCTGGCTGAGGGTGAGCAGATGCCAGCTGTGCCCCTCCTGAGAGAAGGACTTCTGGCTGGAGCAGGCAGCTCAGAGCACAGGTGGTCAGCAGTAAAATGCAGACATTATTGGGTTTTTCCATTCAACCGAGCCAACATCTGAGTAGTCAGGAACTGCCCTGGGCCTAAAACAGTGCCTGACACATAGCAGATGCTCAGCAAATTGTTTAATGACATATTGGTTACAAGAATGTGGCCGGGGAAGGTGGGGATGGGGGTGGGGGTGGGCAGGGGGGGCCGTAACCTCTACCCACCAGGAGTGCACAATCTGGTGAAAGAGGCAGATTTGTGCCCCAGTGACATTTTGATACAAGGCAGTCCATGAGAGGAGCGAGATGATGATTTCCTAATAAAGAAGGCAGAGAGTGTGACTGCTTCTTACTGGGGAAAATCTAGAGCGGCTTCTTGGAGAAGGTAGAATTTGAGCTGAGTCTTGTAAAGATAAGCAGGGTGAGACCTTCCAGGCTTAGGTGAGCAGAGGCCTCTAGGGGAGAAGGTGCAGGGCAGGGGAAGTCAGGGTCACCCCCAGGCTGCCTGATGGAAATATACCTGGGGATGTGGGTGGGGCCAAATTGTGGAGGGCTGTGCCTGCCAGTTCTGGGATTTGGGGGCTTCTCTCTTCACCATTCTGCTGATTCCTGCACACAAAGCCTGGGCCACCCGCTGCAATATGATGGCAACTGGCTGCCTGGGCCTGGGCCTTCATTGCCTTCCTAGGGACTCTGGCGCCCTGTCACCCTATATCTGCTGGGCAGGAGCACAAACCCTACCATCTCCTTCCATCCTCTGAAAACCCTCAGCGGCCAGCACTACAGCAGGTGGACAGGACAGCCAGTGCGGGGGAAGGGACAGGTACACGGGATTGCCCTTCGTGCCTCTGCATTCATAGACCTGATATACATCAGGAGAGGCAACTGGCCAGAGCAAGTCCCTCGTTAAAGGCAGCGCTTACGGTGGAATGTGGATAACAGGCCACCCTGTGCACACTAATTACTCATTGCAAAAGAAACCCGAAGCTGGGGTTGATTGGCAAAGCCCAGGCAGGCCTGAACAGTCTGAAACCATCCGTAGCCAGCCTCCTGCTGTCATGTTTATTTCCCTGTTCCAGAAACTCCCTTCCTGGCTCCCTTCTGTCTCCTTTTATATTTTAGAGTGACTTTTGAGTGGGTGGTTAGGTCTAGGATAACTTAAGGGAAGAACTAAAGAAATACGCATGAGAAGAGGGTGGGTGCCATAAAATTAATTAATTTTTAACATGTTTTCTATTTAGAAATATAATCTAACTATATTACTGAAAACTTGATTTTATTTAAAAAAAAAAAAGAAAGAAAAGAAAGAACTATTTGTAGTCTTAAGCCCAACACCCTAATACTGCCATTATTAGCTTTTTCATCTATTTTCTTCCAGTCTTTCCATCATGACTATATACAGGATATACTTGTGTGAGGCTGTATTTATACTATGCACGCTTTCTTATATTTTGCTGTTTTCCACTGAAAATATCCTTCAACAGGTTGGAAGTGAGTAAGTCGATTTCACCCTGACTGGTCTCTTCGGTCACCCTAAGCAGGCCTTGGGCATCCCTCAGTGCTTCAGTTTATCCAATGATATGGGACACTATTAACCAACTTCACGGGCATAATTTGAGAAGTTATTAAAAGAGACCAAGAAACTAGAAAAAAAACGTAAAGAGAATGTGGTAGACAGGATGTTCTGCCAAAGATATCTCTGTCCTAATCCCTGGGACCTGTGAGGTTACAGGGCAAAGGGAAATCAAGGTTGCAGATGGAATTAAGGTTGTCCTCAAGAGATGGCCTTGAAATGGGGAGATTATCTTGGATGATCCAGGTGGGCCCAAGGTAAGCACAAGAGTCCTTAAAAGCAGAAGAAGGAATCAGAAGGAATGATCAGAGAGAGGGCAGCCTGAGGAGGACTCAGCTCAATGTTGCTGCCTTTGAAGATGGAGGAAAGGGTGACAAGCCAAGCAATGAAGCTGGGGGTGACCTTTAGAAGCTGGAAAAGGCAGGGAAACAGATTCTTCCCTAGAGCCTCTAGAAGGAACTCAGACCTGTCAGCACCTTGATTTTAGCCCAGTGAGACCCATTTCAAACTTCTAACCTTCAGAACAATACGAGAATAACACATGTGTGTTGTTTAAACCACTAAATGTATAGTAATTTGTTAACAACAGCAATAGAAAATGAATACACCAAGATCAGCTTCCAAACCCTAAGCAAAAATATATGTAAATACTCTAAATTCCTGGTCTAGGATTCCCTAACTCTTCTTGGCAACTCCCTGCACCATGGTGCAAGCTTCTCAGTAAAGCTTCAGAACCAAGCTGGTGCTTCAGAAATGCCCACTAATGGCTGGGCGCAGTGGCTCACTTCTGTAATCCCAGCACTTTGGGAGGCAGATCATGATGTGAAGAGTTCGAGACTAGCCATGGCCAACATGGTGAAACCCCATCTCTACTAAAAATACAAAAATTAGCCAGGTGTAGTATTGGGTGTCTGTAATCCCAGCGACTCAGGAGGCTGAGGCAGGAGAATCACTTGAAACCAGAAGGCAGAGGTTGCAGTGAGCCAAGATCATGCCACTGCACTCCAGCCTGGACAAAAGACCGAAACTCTTTCTCAAAAAAAAAAAGAAAAAGAAAAAAGAAATAAAAGAAAAGAAAAGAAAAAGAAATGCCCACTAACGAGAAACTACAAGGGTTCTTGTCCAGACTCAAATAGCACATCATGCCATCCGCACAGGGGCCACCACAGCATCTCGGAAGAGACTGGTCCTTACTGCATTCAGAGGAAAGTCAGTCAAAGCAAAGATTCACAGAAAAGAAATGAAGTTCTAATTCACCCAGAAAAGGCCTCTGGTCTAATGGCTCCGTATTTCAGGGCCCAACACAGTGTCTGGCATATAAAAAGTACCCAACAAATATTTAGCGTATGACTGAATGAAAAAATTGAGTGAGTAAAAGTGTCATTTAGCTTCCACCATCCTCTCTATAATTATTTCTTTCATGTCCTCTGGGAAAAGCCTCAAGACCACATGAGACTGAATTTCTTTTTTTTTTTTTTTTTTTTTTTTTTTTGAGACGGGGTCTCGCTCTGTCACCCAGGCTGGAGTGCAGTGGCCGGATCTCAGCTCACTGCAAGCTCCGCCTCCCGGGTTCACGCCATTCTCCTGCCTCAGCCTCCTGAGTAGCTGGGACTACAGGCGCCCGCCACCTCGCCCGGCTAGTTTTTTGTATTTTTTAGTAGAGACGGGGTTTCACCGGGTTAGCCAGGATGGTCTCGATCTCCTGACCTTGTGATCCACCCGTCTCGGCCTCCCAAAGTGCTGGGATTACAGGCTTGAGCCACCGCGCCCGGCCTGAGACTGAATTTCTAGGCTGTTTTTGCACTTGAAGTACCTGCCACATAAACTTTCCAGACATTAAGGAGCAGGTGATGCTCTGTGTTTGAATTCTAAGCATTCATTTAATTCATGAGTCCCTAAGGAGTAAAGTCAATTGAATAGTAAGCCACGCTTTCTTTTATCTTGAACCTTGAACCCATGCACTCTAGCCCTAAATCTAGAGCACTTTCCCAGGCTTTCTCACAAGCTGTCTCCTCCCCACTCTGCCGCTTGTACATTTTGCACTCACTTGATGTGATTTTATTAGTTATCAATCCATCTTAATCATCCCCTTTTCTCCAGTGCTTGTTTCCCATCCCTTCAATCTGTAGCAGCTTTAAATCTGTTGCTCCCATATCGTATCCATGTATCAGAAATACTTTTGGCTGCAAGCAACACATTTGATATGTTGATATCAATCATTGATAACTATGATTATCAATGGTTGAAGTTGGGGAATCAGCAAACACTGTTCACTGGCCAAATCCTGCCCATTACTTGTTTGTGTAAATAGAGTTTTATTGGAACACAGCCATGACCATTTGTTTACATATTGTCTATGGATGCTTTTGCACTACAAGGACAGGTTGAGTGGTGGCAACAGAGACCATATGGCCTGCAAAGCCTAAAATATTTGCTCTCTGGCCCTTTAAAAATACCTTCCAGGTTGCGCATGATGACTCACGCCTGTAATCCCAGCACCTTGGGAAGCTGATACAGGTGGATAACTTAAAGTCAGGGGTTCAAGACCAGCCTGGCCAACATGGTGAAACCCTGTCTCTACAAAAATATAAAAATTAGCCAGGCATTGTGGTGCACACCTGTAATCCCAGCTACTCTGGAGGCTGAGGCAGGAGAATCATTTGAACCCAGGAGGCAGAGGTTGCAGTGAACCAAATTAGCACCACTGTACTTCAGCCTAGTTGAAAAAGCAAGATAGTCTCAAAAAAAAAAAAAAAAAAAAAAAAAAAGTCTGCCAACCCCTGATTTAGGCAATAAAGAGATTTAATTATCTCAAGTAACACAAAGTGAAAGGGCAGGAGTTTCATGCTTGCCCAGCTGCTCGCCAATGCCATTAAGGATGCAAGCGCTATCTTTTCCTTCCACTATCCTTTGAATGTTGGTTTTTCTAATTAGGCTTGTTAGCACATGTTCACAAGATGGTCCCGTACTTTCAGAGGTCACATCTGGGTTCAAAGCAGAAGAAAGGGGCCAGCAAGCCATCCTTGCACAGCTGTTCCTTCTCTAAAGAAACAAAGACCTTCCAGAGGCTCCCAATAGTTTCCCCTTAGTTTCATTGACCAGAGCTAGGTCCCTTGGCCACTCTGAGATGCAACGGAGTCTGGGAAAGCAAGGCCCTCCATGTCTGCACTTCCCTGGATTCAACCAACAGGGATTCAGAATATTCAGGAAAAAAAAAAATCCAAACAAACAAACAAAAAAAAAGAAAGTATAACTATTTATACCGCATTTACATTGTATTCAGTATTATAAGTTGCTAGAAACAATGTAAAGAATAAGGAGGATGCATACAGGCTATACTGTACAAATATTACTACCACCATTTTATAATATGTAAGGGACTTGAGCATACACAGATTTTAATATCCACAGAGGCCCTGGAACTAATTCCCCACAGATAACAAGGGATGACTATTTGGGAAAGGGGATCTGCTGACAAAAAATCGGGGCTTTTTTAGCAAAAAGAAGCGAGAGGGAGTAAGTGTTGAGCAGTTAGCATAATCTCCCACCACCTGGACAAGGGAAAGGAGAAAAGACCTAATATTTGTTCACCACCTACTATGTGCTAAGCATTAAATATTTTACATACCTCAGCTCATCTAATCCTTACACTGAGGACACTGAGTAAAATTACTCAGAGAAGTAATTAACATGCCCAAGGATGGGGCAAGATCTCAAGATCAATCCCATCTTAAGGCAAAGCCTCTGCTCAGTCTCCACTGTGTTCTCCTCAGCTCCCTTTAGGAGTACTGAGAGATTGGAAAGCGCTTTCACAAGTGCAGGGCGAACAGGGAGTGAGAGGATGCACCCTGTCACCTTACTATAAGCTGGCTCAATGGGACACCGTTCACTTACATTATTTCATTTACACCAAAAAGGAGGTATTATGCCAGCATTATGGGTGAAATTATATAACAATTACACGATTGAGAAATGGTGGGGCTGGGATTGAACTATTTGTTCATTTATTCATTTCCCCCACAATATTGAGCCCCTAGTATGTGCCAGGCACTGTGAAACCTGACTCTCGGGTTGATTCCAGAACCCATGCACTCTCCATTCCCTCTACCACTATTTAGCTCCATTTTAGAGAGAAGTCCAGAAGGTTCCAGAGCTCACCCGAGATCATAAAGTTCCCCTGAGGCAGAGCAGGCCTTGAGCCCAGGCACTCTGGCCGTAAATCCAAGGCTCTTTCCCAAGCTTTCTCACAGGCTGTCTCCTTCCCACTCTTCGGCTTGTGCTTTTTGGACCCACTTGATGTTTCCCTGTGTCCATTGTTCAGCCTCTGCAGGCCCATAAGACTGAAATGAAAGACTGTTCTGAAGGTTAGAAAGAGATTTGGTGCCTACAGGATGAGTTTCAGGATGCCAGAGCTATTGTGCCACTGAATTAACCAACCCTGGTATTCTCTAGCCTTTGGTCTTTTTGTTACATGAGACAACAAACTTTCTTTCTCATTGTTCAAGTCTGTTGAGTCAGGATTTATTGCATACTAACACGTATGAAAACGCTGGTCTCCCTAGAAGATAGTTCTTACAGTCTGCGACACTCACTGAGGCACCTACTTCAAAACATCTTTATTTATTGTTTTGACATCAAGCTGGTTCATGGTGCTAACTCTTGGTCCTTTGATGAGATGGTCAGTTGTTGAAGAACAAGAGGCTTTGCACTGATGTGGATTCTGAAACCCTAGATTCAAGCCCAACTCCACTTCTAACTGGCTCCACACAGTTGCCCTCTATCCTTCCAGGCTATATCGTTGCCTTGGGAGAGTTCCTTAGCCAAAGGGGACTAAGTGGGCTTCATCTCTCATGCCAGTTCTCACTGGCACACAGTGTGGATCACTTTTGTGGAGCACCCAAGAATATATGCTGTCTGTTTCCATTCATATGAAGTTCAAGAATAGAATAAAACAGTCCACAGTGTTAGAAATCAGAATAGCAATTACCTAGTGGGCAGGAGGATATTGACTAAAAAGTGGCACGAGGGACTTCCTGGGTGGATGAAAATGTTCTGGATTTTGTTTTCTCTGGTGGTTACAAAGGTATATACAGTTGTCAATATTTATCAAATGAACATCCAAGCTCTGTATAATCTATGCTATATAAATTATGCCTTAGTTTCAAAAATGTTTTTAAGGAGAAAATGGATTATGAGATCACCTTCAGTTCAGCAGTCAAGAATTCTGTGATTGATTAGGAATGTCCGCCATGGACACTGGGGAGGGTGAGAGATGTCAACACAAATATCACACATTTGCTATTCTTGTGCCTAAGCAATCATCCTCTGAGAGCTTCTACATCAGTTAAGTGGTTATAGTAACTCAGTCCACCTTATAGGATTACAGACGAGGTGAAAGTTCTCTGTGTAATGTAAATTCCTAGTCAATTGTAAGATGTTATTATCCATATTTATTCCCCATGATGTCTTGCACGGTGGCACTGACTTTGGCAGGTAGGTTCCCAGAAAATTCTCCCCAGCTTAAATGAAATGCATCAGAGCCAGATATTTTCAAAATGCCAGGCTCCCCATGAACACGGACATGATTTGTCTGTCCCAGTATTCATATTACAAACACTGAATGCCAATGCAGATTTGTGAGCTGGCTTTCCCATTACAGTACAGAGCCATTTTTGAAGACACTAAAATGATGTCCACAGGCTGAACTAGGTAATGTGTTTTCTTCTGAAGTTTTTACCCTTTCCTAATGCTCTATCTCAAGATGGAGTCTGGTATATGTCATTTCTCCTTCTGCTTCCAACTGCAAACGTGCAGGGGCCTTTCAGAGCTTTGTTCTGAGGGCTCTTGGTTTATGTCTATTAGCCAAGGCATCTGTTTTTGGTGCCTTCTGGCACCTTCTGGGAGTTTCCTGGATTACTGATGAAGACTGTGCTAACCAGCCTATATCACTAGGTGGCTCAGGGCTCAGCAGCTGTACTGTTTCCTGACTGGTGTCCCCACAGGGACAGCAGGACAGAGCCTGGCAACCATACCTCCACTTCCGAAGCCAGCTGGAGAGCCAGGCCCAACGGCAGATCCAGCCGGGACATTCAGCCAAGAGATACCTCAGAGGCCTCCTGCGGACTTGGCCCCCAGACGCCATGTATAGGCTGTGGTGCGCAGGTCAGTGGGGAAATGGGAGAGGGGCACACCCCAAACTGCCCCACCTCCCATTCTGGTGTGACAGTGTGTTTTCCATCAAGACCTGAAACACCAGGATTTCAAGCCCAATTCTGTGTTAAAGCAAAACTCCATGCCTGGTAGCCCACAAATCCCTTTCACAGCTCCCACCCTTTGTCCTCTGAAGCATTTGCAGAGGGAAGAACGGCCTGAAGTCCTGCCTTCACTCCCACCCCTCGCCCCTCAGCAGCCTCACATGCCACATCCAGGCCAGAACTTTCTTCCCAATCTTCTCCACTCAGAGACCCTCCAGTTCAACCCCCACCTTTTACAAGATAAGGAAGAAGAAGCCCAGAGAGGCAAAGGAATTTGTCCAAGATCATTCAGTCAAAAGCAGAGCTGGGACCAGAAGTCAGATCCACCCTGCACTCCCACAGTTCCACATTCTTCCCAGCATTCCTTAGTTCCCCATCTGAGGTGATCCCAGGTCCTCCCAGAAATGAAATGTTAGGACTTCTCCTCTTAAAGATGGCAGCTCTCCAGCATAATCCATTAGGAGTGGGATGGACACCCTTCTGATGAACAGACTCTAAATGCACTCTGTAAATGCTTGAAAACAAAAGCGGGAAGTGGTTGGGGATTAGAGTTGCCAGATTAAGCACGTGCATACCCACCCCTGCAACACGCATAAACAGTTACACTTGCAATCTTCGGGATGTACTTCTACTAAAAAAGTATTCCTCATTTATCCAAAATTCAAACTTAACTGGACATCCTGTATTTTATTTGGCAAGCCTATTTGAGATGAGAAGAGTGAGCAGCGAATGTGCCAGTACCCACTCGGCTGTTTGCCACTTCTTTAGCAACAAGAAACAGCCAGGACCAGAGAAAGACTGACTTTCTTCCTGCTTTATAGGTTTACCCTGAGGAAGAAGAGAAAGCAATTCACTCCCCCAATAAGTGGTGACTTGAAGCAAAATGAAAGTTGTGGGCTCGTCCAGTCATTGGTTTTACTCTCAGGGTAGTTCCACAGTTATAGGCAGTTCCATTTATTTGACACTTTTGAGAAAGAGCCACTTAACCAAAGAAGTGTTTGTCATTGGGTGGGGCAGAGGGCAGAGCAGGCCACTCTCCTATAGCCTAGGTGCAACATTCCCCAGAATGAAGGACCCTCTTAGCCTCAAAAAAAGTCTCCGAGTCCTCCATGGAAGTCTATGGCTAAAATGTATGGTTTAAGGAAAGATACACACACAGAAATGCATTCTTGAGCTCCTTGCCATGATTTCTTGCCAAAGTCCCTCTTGAAGGTGAGACCCTCAAGCTGGAGGCACAATGGCAAGAATCTGATGTGAGCCCATCAGTCCAATGGCCCCACCACCCTCTTCCTGCACATCTCAGAACTCCCCACTTTGTGACACTAATGTATATATTCTCTGGGACTTCTTTACACCCCTATGATTAATCCTCCCCACCCTTCAAGCTCACACCTTCTACAAAGTCTTTGCTAAAAACTCCAGTCAATATTGAGCTCCTTGTTTTCTGACCTTATATTACACTGACACTCAGAGCCATACAGAACACAAGAGAGCTTTGCCTCTCCAATAGACTATTGAGTGCCTTTTAAAAGGGCCCAAGTTTGGTTCCATTGTATCTACTTCACTGACTAGCTGAGGGGTGAGCCCATAGGGAAGCCCTCAATAAATACTTATAGAATGATGGATTGAGGAGGCTGCTGACCATGGGGCCTACAGAAGCAAATAGGATACATCCACTACCACTGGATCTCCTCCTGAGGCAGGAGGAGTTTTTGCCCCAAAGAAGCAGCCATGTTCCTTCCACCAGGGAGACCCATTTCTTGGGAATGATGGGATGGAGGAAGTACACATGTAGCACAGAACCAGAAGCACCTAAGACACTGGATAGACAAGCCTCTATGGGTTCTATCCGACTTTTTAATCTCCCTCATCTTCTACTTGTCTTCCCTAATGGGCAATGTCCAAAGCCAAGACTAGTTCAAGTGAGGAACCTTGTAGTTACCGCTGAGAACTTGAAGTTGGTGACCACTGTTTCTATCAATATCCCCTGATCTGCTCTTCAGGATACATCAAGGATTCTGTGCTGCTCCAGGACAGTCAACTTAATGTACCAAAGAAGCTCAGGCCACAACAAGATCTTTCAGGTGTACCCCCAAAATACCATCTCCTGCCTGTCTTCCCTTCATTTTGGATTCAACAAGGAAAATCTTTTGAACAAGGTACATGTTGATTTGCACGTTGATTTTATGACCGGTTCTCAGATATTTGAATTGTTAACACCTTAAAATGGCGTTTCCCAAAACAAGGTCTTCGGATTCTGGGTTGCATAGTCCTCAATCTGTAAAATGAGGGGTGAGTGCAGACCAGCACTGTCCAATAACGCTTTTCACAGTGATGGAATGTTCCCTATAGGCTGTCCAATAAAGTGGCCGTTAGCAACATGTGGCTATTGAGCACTTGAAATGTAGTAATTACAACAGTGAAACTGAGTTTTTTATTTTATTTTATATTAATTAACTTATATCTAAATAACCACATGCAGCTGGTGGCTACTGTGTTTGGCAGTGTAGGTCTAGACTCTAGATTTTAGATGATTTCTTAGATCTGTTTCACTCTTATATTCCTTAATCCTGTGATTTTTGTGGCAATATAATGTGAAATATATATATAGGATTTGGAGCCAGAAATGTGTATCGAAATGGCTGTTCTCTCACTTACTAGTGTAAGATCTTAAGCAAGTCATTTAACCTCTTTGAGCTTCTGTTTGCTCATCTCTGTAATGGGCACAATAAGATCTACATCATGGCTATACAGAAAATTATTGCAAGCCATCTGTAAACTGTTTAGTAGTATGGGGATTGACCCTGTCAATATTATTCTATGGAACTTGAAGCATTAAAAGAGCCAGAAGTTGCCTTTGGTAAGGGAGATGTGAAAAGACAACTGGGTAGCAGTAATAGGCAAAGACAAGAGCCTTGGCTGGTAGCAGAGTTCTTGAGAAAATAAAAGAACAAGAGCCCAACATAAGATTTTTGGCCAGACTCAGTGGCTCATTCCTGTAATCCCAACATTTTGGGAGGCCAAGGAGGGAGGATTGCTTGAGGCTAGGAGTTTGAGACCAGCCTGGGCAACATAGTGAGACCCTGTCTCTACAAAAAATTTAAAATTTAAGCTGGGCGTGGTGGCACTTGCCTGTAGTCCCAGCTACTTGGGAGGTTGAGGCAGGAGGATCACTTGAGCCCAGGAATTCAAGGCTGTAGTGAGCTATGATGGCACCACTGCACTCCAGCCTGAGACCCTGCCCCTAAAATATGTATAATGAAATTTTCCAGAAACAGTGGCAGTGGCTGACCAAACCCCATCTTTGGGGAAATGATCTGGTCAGGATAAGTAGAGAATCTGGTTTATCAAATGAATGGAGAAGAACATGGCAGGTTCTCAGAGCCTGAGGCCATTACATAGTTCAACCAACCACACATCTCACTTGAGTCTCTTTTTTTCTTTTTCTTTTCTTTTTTATTTTATTCTACTTTTTTTTTTTTTTTTTTTTTTAGAGACAAGGTCTTGCTCTTGTTCTGTCACCCAAGCTGAAGTGCAGCCATGTGATTACGGCTCACTGCAGCCTTGAATTCCTGGGCTCAAGCGATCCTCCCACTTAGCCTCCTAAGTAGCTGGAACTGTAGGAGCACATCACCACTCCCAGCTAATTTTTGTACTTTTTTGTAGAGATGGGGTTTCACCATGTTGCCCAGGCTGGTTTCAAACTCCTGTTCTCAAGTGCTCCTCCCCACTTGGCCTCCCAAAGTGCTGGGATTACAGGCATCAGTCACTGCTCTCGGCCTCAGGGCTTTCATTTTATGGCTGGAGTAACACTGCACACCTGAGGGATAAAGTGACTTTCCTAATTGATGCCATATACTAAGGAGCTGTCACAATCAGGCAGAAAACAAAGAGACTGTATCAAATAGTGATTAAACATGTGACCATTAGCACTGATTCCAAGCCATATAGCCACTCTGGGCCTCGGTTTTCTCATTTATGAAATGGAGATGACCATACCCATCTTTATCTCACAGGGTTGCATGTGGGAATTAAATGAGATACTGTAGTACTAGAAGCGGGCACATACTATGTGCTCAGTAAATGTTCATTATACCTCCTTAGCTTGTTGGAATGCCCAATTACCCATGATCACAGTGGCCAAAAAAATCTATTTTAAAAGAAGCAAAAATAGTTCAGTGGCTGTAACTTGAACCCTGACTGATGTTTTCATTTGTTTGAACCTTATCTTCCACTGGTTTCCCTCTCTTTGCCCAACACTGTATCTGAAGAAGTAGCAAAAGTCCCAGCTGCAAATCCCAGGTCTCCAACAATATGATGTTGGCTAAGTCACTTATGCTCTCTGCATCTTCAGTTTGTGCATATGTAAAATGCAAATACTGGGGTCTGCATTCCTTCCTCCCTGGTTGTTTGTGAAAAATAACAGGAGAGGACAGAGCTACTCCAAGGCACATTATCTGGATTATCTGAATCCATATCTGAGATCCAGAGAGATTAAGTTTTGTGGTCTCCTTTCAACAACTGAAGCTTCCAATACTTTACTTGCAAATCTGTTTCTATTAAGCACAAATAAATGAATCAGATGATGATGTTTACTAAGAAAAAAAATTCTGTTTCCCCTCGCGTTGCTTGAGTCACATATTCAAACTCACCTGGGATATCACCAAAGGGAAAATTGTCTCTCTGTTCCGCCTACTCACAATGCTCCCTACCCCAACTTAGAGACCCAATGTGTAAGACTGTTCAGACTGGGCGCAGTGGCTCACACCTGTAATCCCAACACTTTGGGAGACTGAGGCAGGTGGATCACTTGACGTCAGCAGTTTGAGACCAGACTGGCCAACATGGTGAAACCCCCGTCTCTACTAAAAATACAAAAATTAGCTGGGTGTGGTGGTGCATGCCTATGATCCCAGCTACTCGGGAGGCTGAGGCAGGAGAATCACTTGAACCTGGGAGGTGGAGGTTGCAGTGAGCCAAGATAACACCACTGCATTCCAGCCTGGGCAACAGAGTGAGACTATGTCCCCTGTGCCCCCCACAAAAAAACAAAACAAAACAAAAAAACTATTTAGTAGGTAAGTGGCCATTTGGCTAGAGTTTCACTTCCTCCACCCTCAGAAATGCATTTGGTTCCAGGTGAATCTGACCAGAAAAGATGGACCTAGTTAGTATCCGGTTTGACCCCAAGGAATCATTCTACAAGGAATCATTCTAGAATATCCCCAAAGGTCTTTAGTGCTGCTCTCTGTATGGAGTTGAGATCCATTCAGGAGCAGGCCTAATGTAGCCCCGGGTCACCTCATATTAATGAGTCCCCAGCCCATCAGATTTCCCTGGGCCACTAAAACCAGAGCAGACCCTCTGAACCTGAACCTGAGCCTGAGCCTGTATTTCTTCCACCAACACTCAGCCTCAGTTCACTTCTAGCACGGCCTTCAGGAGCCACTGGGCAAAGGAAGGAGAGCTGGAGGGAGGGAGTAGCCCCACCTGTGGGCGATTGACTCTTGGCTCAGTGACGCCAAGGATGGAAATAATGAACGGGAGCCGAGAGGGAAGGTGAGGCTGGCTGGAGGCAGGAGGAGAAGCAGCTCCCAGAAGTCTTGTGATCCATCACACACAGGCCCCCAAAGCCTTCCAGAGCCCCTAGTTGAAAGACAGCCCCGCATTGTTCCATGGAGCCGCATGCTGGGAATAAAGGTATTGCTAAAACTTGGCTCCAAACAAGGAAGCTTTGCCAGACTGTTTCAGCAATAAATCTACCTTGAGAAAGTGATGAAAACAGCTGCAGGACCCCTTAAACCATTGATGAAAGATTTGTTAACTATGTTGGAGTCATCTGTTGACTCAGATCCTTCCTGAGGGTTGCAGACAGTATAAGTTCAGAGAGCTAAACAGCAGTCTCACCTCATTGCATTCGGCAGAGGCTTTTCTACAAATAAAGAGCCAGGAGACAGCCCTGGAATCCCAAGAGCTTGCTTCAGGCTGAGCACCTCCATGACAACACAGCAGGCTGCAGGTCACGCCACCATAATCACACCACTGTCATCCACTAATCCCTCACAGTTTACAAAGGGCTGTCACATTCATTATCTTATTTGAGCTCCAGATAACTCTACAAGGAAGTGAGGGCAAGAAATCCGTATCCCCATTTTACAGATGGGGAAACTGTGTCTAAGGAATGAAGACTCAACCCTGAGCCTCCTGACTGCTAGTGCAACTCTGTTTCCACAGACCTGGCTGCCACTTCCAAGGAGGCACTAGCAGAAATACCGAATAAGGGAGGAGGGGGAGCAAGGGAGGGCCTTGAGCACCTTTACTCAGAGAAGCAAGAAGGGAGGCAGTTTGGAGGCAGCAAGAACACCGCGTCCATTTCCAGGGTGATGAGCTGACCCGTTGTTCACCTTGGCAGGTCAACAGGGCCTGGATGAAGGGGAAGCTGGAGCTGCTGGACATGTGGACCAGGGCCCTCTAGCCAAGAACCATGGCAGTCAGGGGACTCGCTTGCCACCACTCAGGAAGCAGCCCTGGCAGGAAGACGAAACGCGGGCAGAGGTACCATTTCTTTGTTTTTGTTTTTTTTTTTTTTCTTTTCCCCCTAGATGGAGTCTCACTCTGTCACCCAGGCTGGAGCGCAATGGCTTGATTTTGGCTCACTGCAACCTCCACCTCTCAGGTTCAAGCATTTCTCCTGCCTCAGCCTCCCGAGTAGCTGGGACTACAGGTAAGTACCACCAGGCCTGGCTACTTTTTTGTATTTTAGTAGAGATGGTATTTCACCATGTTGCCCAGGCTGGTCTCGAACTCCTGAGCTCAGGCAATCTGCCGGCCTCAGCCTCCCAAAGTGCTAGGATTATAGGCATGAGCCACCGAGTCTGGCCAGTGCCAGAGGTACCACTTCTAATGTGCTCTCCTCTGTCATTGTTCTTGACTACTGAGAGGATTCTCTCTCCCTTTGCCATTTCTTGATACCTCCACAGAAGGGAAGAGTACTTTGACCCTTTTGACCACCATTTCCCCGAAGTGTCACATATAGAACTCTAGCATTGCAAGATGCTCCATTTCACAAAATTTTGGCTGGGTGCGGTGGCTCACGCCTGTAATCCCAGCACTTTGGGAGACTGAGGCAGATGGATCACCTAAGCCAGGAGTTCGAGACCAGCCTGGCCAACATGGCAAAACCCCGTCTCTACTAAAAATACAAAAATTAGCCAAGCATGGTGGCGGGCACTGTAATCCCAGTTACTCGGGAGGCTGAGGCAGGAGAATCGCTTGAACCTGGGAGGAGGAGGTTGTAGTAAGCCAAGATCGCACCATTGCACTCCAGCCTAGGCAACAGAGCAAAACCCTGCCTCTAAATAAATAAATAAGAGTTTCATAGGCAAATACATTGGGGAAGTTCTGCATGCCTTCTCCTCCTGGAAAGTCACATGCATAGATACAGAGAACTTCAAGAAGTTCTATAACATAGTCACCAGCTTAACTTTGTTAAACTCTGGGTTTTCCAAACTTAGGTAACCACAGATTCTCCCCTGACTCTTTGCTCATCTTGGCAGCTGTTAATCTTGTTTGGAAAATAGCTATTGCCTTAGACTCAGAAAAGCCTTGGTTTGGGTCCTGCTTTTTGCTAGTTATGATAAGCCTGTCCAAGAATCGTTAACTAACTTTGAGCCTGAATTCACCTCTTCTGTAAAATGGAGCTATTATCATATGTCTCACAAGGTTACTGTGAGGATTAAATGAGTTACAACGTAGAAACACTTTCTAAACTCTAAGGCTGTGTGTGTGTGTGTGTGTGTGTGTGTGTACAAGATAACAATTGTTCAGAGCAACATAGACAATGTCTGCTCCCATCCTGAATAAACTCATTTGACTTACAAGAAGGTCATACACCAAGGAGAAGAGGAAAGGGGGAGAAGAGCCACAAAGTGGAAGGGCAGTGGGGAGAGACCTTTATTTTGGGGGGGTGATAGGGAAGGGACACGATCTTGCTCTGTTGCCCAGGCTGGAGTGCAGAGGCGCTACCACAGCTCACTACAGCCTTGACCTCCTGGGCTCAAGCAATCCTCTTGCCTCAGCCGCCTAAGTAGCTGGGACTACAAGTGTGTGCCACCATGCCTGGCTAACTTTTTAAATTTTTTTGTAGAGATTGGGTCTTGCCATGTTGCCCAGGCTGGTCTCAAACTCCTGAGCTCAAGCAGTCCTCCTCCCTAGGCTTCCCAAAGTGCTAGGATTACAGGTGTGAGCCACTGTATTCAGCCTGAGAAACATTTCATAATGGATAAAGACACCAATACTAGCACTTCATTTTGATTTTTAATCAAAATTTTGTGATTTTTTTCACAAGATAGTACTGTATGTCAGGCATGGCTAAGTATCATTCTTTCTATCAACAACAATAAAATGTTTTATTGTAATAAACAGCATTAGAGAGCTTGCTGTTATAACCTTATTTTTCTTCCCAACCTGCAAAGGAAATTTCATACTTGAAACCACAAGCCTAACCACGAGGGCTGTTAAAGAAACCTGCTCTGCCCTTTACAACAGCCTGTTTACAGGAATGTGTATTTGTCGTTCCCTAGGACACGTCAATAGAGAATCACCTTCGTTTATATGCTTCAAAGGAAAGATACAATGAAAAGACACAGCAAACCTTCAGGAAGGCCTTTGGGCATGGCCACATCGATTACTCTTGTCTCCCAAGTGACAAATCCCACATTACATTCTGTGGAGGCACCTTCCCTAATAGGAAGGCAGATCTCAGCGGTAAGAACCCAAATGTCTTGCTCACTGATCTGGGTAAACCCAGTCATGCAGAGTTCATATAAGGACACTGAAGCATGCCAAACATCACTTCCTTGTGCCACTCACCTTAGAAAATAAAAGCCAGAATCTAGCTGGACATGGGAATGAGACTCTGGCAGGTGCCTCTTTGTCTAGTGCTTAGCTGCATGCATTCGGAAATCACACTTTCTGGGCTCAAGTTACCCCCACTTACAGCTGTGATCTTGGGCACATTAACCAATATTACTGATGCTCAGTTTTCTCATCTGTAGAATGGGGATAATGATAACCCCATAAGTCTATTGTGTAAATTGAGTTAATGTACATGAAATATCTACATAACTCTTTCCCCATATTTAGAGCTCAATAAATATTAATTATTATCGTTATCGTTCTCTTTACCGCCTGACTCAGCCAGCAAGACCTCAACCCAGATCAGGAGACTAGGGCTCTCTGAACCTCCCTCCCGCAAGGCTGGGGCTGTCCCAGCGCCCAAGCACACTCCCTGCCTTTCTCCCCATTAACCACAATATGATAAAGGTCAAAACTCAACTGTTCATCCCCATACCTGCAATTAATATATTCTCATTCTCATCCTGTTTTTAAAGATAAACAAAGGAATGTGAAACTCCACAAGGCCAGAAGCGGCCACTTGTTACGGGCGCTTCCTGCTGAAAGACGCCTCTTCCCTCCCGTAGCATCTGCCACTGGCTCCGGAATAATCACCCCTGGGGAAGTGAAGAAGGAAAAGGTTGTGTGTATATGTATGTTTGTGCACGCAGGAGAAAGAGAGAGAGAGGAGGGAAGAGAGAGAGATTAATCCCAATCTAGAAATAAGGTGACTCAGAAGGTGTCTCAGAAGAGAACTGGCATCTCTAGCGTCTGAGCTGACCAGGTGGAGCTGGAATAGAACTGTAGTAATTTACTAAAGATTGAAAACTGTGAAGGGCAAGGAATTTCAGCTGCCACCAATTCTACCTTAAAGCATGTGTTATTACCACACTCCCTGACAGCGACAGAATTCTTTGATTTCTTAAGGGGCAAGGGATTATCTGTAAACGTTTTAAAGGACAGAATTTGAGTTTGTAAGCAGTAAACCCACTTCAGATTCAAAATGCTGGAGATCTTGAATCCAGCAACAGTTTGGCTCCACTGAGGGTCTATCGCCTTTGAAAATGTAGGGGAAATTTTGCAAGTCTATCCACCTCCTTTGGGAGCCAAATACACCTTCTTTATTAGAGATGCCCTTGGCTGTCTCTGGTCTGGTCCTGCCTTGCAGTTCTATGTGGGCCTTTCTTCAGTGTTTGGAAGCACCAGTGATGAATGGGGACAAGCAAGGGCCCCAGGATGTTCTGCCCGGAGTAGCCATGGGAACATGAGCAGGTCACTCACACACTCTGAGCGCAGTGACTTTATTATATATATTATCTGTGTATACAGATAATAACGTCCACCTTACAGGGCTGGTAGAAAAGATGAAGCACTTTTAGGAAAGTACATTGTATCTGACTGTGATCTACAGCGATGTTGATTAATTGTAGGGATTCGTGTCATCTGAAGTGTTCCTCAAGCAGCCATGGGCACTCCAGGTGGTCCTGCTGCCAGTGAGGGAGGTTGTTTACAGTCTGTTCAAGATTTTCTCAGATTTCCTGTGTCTGAGTTGATCTAAACCTTTCCATCCACACCAGAAGGGCTTCTGTCTTCCCAGGTTCCTTTGGTGCAGGAGTGAACAGCAGGCCTGACCTGCCAGGCTCACCACAGGCCTAAGGAAAGCCCTCAACTTTGCTCCTGGGTCCGCTCAGAACTGAGCCAGGCCCAGAGGAAAGGAGTCTGTTCCCTCCGCCCATGTATGTGGTTTCACAGAGCAAAGCAATATTTTCCACCATACTAAAACTCTGTGTAAATTTTTAATTAGGGTAAAGAAATTAAATCTTGGCTTGTCAGCCATACCTCACACAAATCATTTGAGTGTCCACATTGATTTCTCAATGCAAACCTTGTCAAACAAAATGCACACGGTCAGTATTCAAAACAGGGCAGTTGGTGTGGGCAGCCGGCACCTGGACAGTGAAGGTCTCCAGGAACATAAAGATCCTATGTGCGTGTGTTTGGTTTATCATTTGCTTAATGTCTCGAAATTATAAATATTACCCTGCAAAGATTTGGTTGAATTTCCTTCCTCAATCAACTCTAAATACACAGGTTGCTTATGTATGCTTCTGATCTTTTTTTTTCCTTTTGAGTACTAAAAAGGAGACACTAGAAGGGTGTCTGACTTCCCAGATTTCTTTGGACCAGGAGCAAACAGCAAGCCTAATGCTTTTCTTTTTCCTCCTATGAAACTGAACTCCTGAAACCAGCACATGTATACATTTCACAGAGCCAAGTTCCTATGTTAAAAGTTGCAAACTAAAAGGAGAAATTTTCAGCAACCTCTGAATAATTAGAAACAGGAGGCTCTACTACCCCCAGTGAATCTCTCATATACACACACACATACACATACACATACACGCACACACACACACTTTTTGGGGGACAGAAAATAACTGGACAAAATCAGTTGCTGATTCTGCCACACAATGATTCTTTTTCAGCTATGTTCGTATTACACAAGCATGAAAAAGCTCCCATTTTTTCTGCTAGTGGCTAGATAAATGCTAATGAGAAGAGAGTCTACTCTCAAAGAAATATGGAAACAATCCTAGTTTCAAACACTATTATAATTGTGTATATTAGCTCATTTAATTCTTACAACAACCTTATGATGTAGATAGTATGATTACTCTTATTTTACAGAGGAAGAAACTGTGGCTTAGCATAGATAAGGTCAGCAATCACAAATGCTATTTCCTGCCCCTTCTTAGTGGAAAGCTTGCTCAAACAATGTTCTGTACTTTGCTTTTTCCCTTAACAATATATGCTGAGATTTCTCCCAATCAGTTCAAAGAGATCTCAGATATGTCATATTAGTCTGGCTCAGTTCTTCCAGCTGCAAGAAAAAGAAAGACTATATATCCTCTCAAAGGCTCTTAAACTGAGCATGTTTATAATTCTCAGAGGAATCACAGGCAGGATTAACAGGGGCATATTCTGGATCCCAGGACACCAAGTGGTACCACTGAAGTCAGATACCGGCTCCCAGCTGGATTAGCTTACCTCTCTCAGCAGCTCCGGGTGCAAGAGATACAATAAGAGACAGTATCGTTTGCCCCTGCAAGCAGCAGGGTTTGGACACCTGCCATGTTCGTTTTGTTTTTAAATTTTCTCCAGGCACCAAAGGCTTTGAAATTACCTCCTATCTCAGAAGAACCACCCAGAGTCTTGGAGCCCCTGAAGAGTCAATTTAAAGCCAATGAGCCCCCAACAGAGCTCTTCATCTTCCCAGTGGAGATTCATTACCACATCCAACACCCGCCAAAAGAGAAAGCCCACAGAAGAGGTAGGTCCCAGGTGCATGGGCGCTCCTGAGGGAGAGCCTGGGATGGTGGGGGTGAGAGGGTCCTGCCAATTCTACCTGCTCCTACATCATGGCTGACCTTCCCTATGGTCATCCCCTTCAGAGAATATTTTTTAAAGAAGGAAAAAGGGTAAAATCTAGAAGAAGATCTCTTCTGATCATATTCAATTGGATTTTTAACATATTTATTATACTCTTCATTAAGCAATGCATTTTGTTAAGCTGTGGAAGAGAAAGGAAGACAGGTATATACATAAATAAGTTCAGTGCACCATAGGTGTTATAAAAGGGCAAGAACTTTTCAGGCAGCTTACAAAAAAATCAATGTATAAAACAAGACAACTAAAATTGAAATTGGAAAAAAAAAAAACAACTAGGTAAAAGGAGTAGAGAAATAGATGTTATCAGACATCTGAGATGAATTCATGGTTTGATGTAAGTACTGGATTTAGCTGAGTTTCCTGGCAGCCAAAGTAAAAATGACACTTGAATCTTTGCATCTCCATTTTATAAAAGAAAGATAAAAGTTCATCCAAAAAGTCATTTTCCTGATTTTGAATTAGGTTATTTTGTAAGGGATGACCTCTATAATCTTTGCCAGGACAGAGATTATGTGCTTCTAAGCAAAGTTCTAAGAGAATATGAGCAAGGGAGATCAATTCCAACTGGCGATGTGCGCTTTTTAGGGGAAGCCTCTGAGTGACGTCTCACCCTGTATCACAAGGAAAAACTCTTTCTGACTTTCCTTTCATTCCATAGTACTCTTGTTTAAGACACATTTCTTGCTCCGGGACTTCTCCGGGCCCTTTGGGGCAAAAGGTGTCCTAGTTTTGACAGGAGTCCTAGTTCTGAGTTTTCTAGAAACTTCAGCTGAGACTGCCACTGGCTTTTTAGAGAGTTTGACTCCTGAGAATCACACAGGCAGCCATTTTGTTCTAAGACTGTTTGGACTTCTCACTGGAAAGAATGCCAAACAGTGGAGCTTAAAAGACCAATTGAAGGGGATATGAAGGAACTTTCTTGGGTGATGAAAATGTTCTCACTCTGGGTTGGTTGTATGGATTATGGGTGTGTCAAAACTCATTGAACTGTACACTTAAGAGCTGTGCAATTCACTATATGTGGATTTTACCTTGCCAAAAAAATTACTCAGCTCCCTAAAAAAAAAAAAAAAATCAACAACACAGTGTTTTAAAATGCAGATCTTTTTATTCAGGTGTGGTGAGGCCAACAGATCAGGAGACAGCTGGCAATGAAAAGATCGTTTGTTACTCACAGTTCCCAAGAGGAGGAGGCATGCCACACCATGCAGGGCCACACGGGGGCGCACCAACCTCCAGGAGGCAGAAGGCAGGGAGCACAGGCAAGAGGCCGTATTGTGGTTTTCATAAAGGAATACAGGCAAGGCAGAGTAAGCAATCTAAGCAGATTTAGAATTGTCTAGTTTGAGTAATTCTGCCAGCTCTCTGGCATAGGGGCTGTCCCTTGCTGTCTGGTACTGGTCCTCTGATAATTACAGCAGGCAGAGGGTAGCCTGGGAATGTATGAGTTTGATAAAGGAGGTTGTTGGGGGTTAGGAACTCTGGGTTGGTGGGGGTGCATATGACAGGTATGTTCCCAGGTGAATCATTTACTGTCTCTAGGAATTGGCCAGCCCTCGGAGGGACAGTCAGGTCTCAGATGTCAAAACATCAGAATGAAAAGATATACTTGGGAGGTTCCAAATGGCCAAATAGGAACAGCTCCAGTCTACAGCTCCCAGCATGAGCGACACAGAAGATGGGTGATTTCTGCATTTCCAACTGAGGAACGCAGCTCCTCGCCAGCAATGGAACAAAGCTGGATGGAAAATGACTTTGACAAGTTGAGAGAAGAAGGCTTCAGAAGATCATTAACAACAAACTTCTCCGAGCTGAAGAAGGATGTTCGAACCCATTGCAAAGAAGCTAAAAACCTTGGAAAAAAGATTGGATGAATGGCTAACTAGAATAAACAGTGTAGAGAAGACTTTAAATGACCTGATGGAGCTGAAAACCATGGCACGAGCACTGCGTGATGCATGCACAAGCTTCAGTAGCCAATTTGATCAACTGGAAGAAAGGGTATGAGTGACTGAAGATCAAATGAATGAAATGAAGCAAGAAGAGAAGTTTAGAGAAAAAAGAGTAAAAAGAAATGAATAAAGCCTCCAAGAAATATGGGACTATGTGAAAAGACCAAATCTATGTCTGATTGGTGTACCTGAAAGTGACGGAGAGAATGGAACCAAGTTGGAAAACACTCTGCAGGATATTATCCAGGAGAACTTCCCCAACCTAGCAAGCCAGGCCAATATTCAAATTCGAAATACAGAGAATGCCACAAAGATACTCCTCAAGAAGAGCAACTCCAAGACACATAATTGTCAGATTCACCAAAGTTGAAATGAAGGAAAAAATGTTAAGGGCAGCCAGAGAGAAAGGTTGGGTTACCCACAAAGTGAAGCCCATCAGACTACCAGCAGATCTCTCGGCAGAAACTCTACAAGCCAGAAGAAAGTGGGGGCCAATATTCAATATTCTTAAATTTTTGGCCAGGCTCGGTGGCTCAAGCCTGTAATCCCAGCACTTTGGGAGGCCGAGATGGGCGGATCACGAGGTCAGGAGATCGAGACCATCCTGGCTAACAAGGTGAAACCCCGTCTCTACTAAAAAATACAAAAAACTAGCCAGCGAGGTGGCGGGTGCCTGTAGTCCCAGCTACACGGGAGGCTGAGGCAGGAGAATGGTGTGAACCCGGGAGGCAGAGCTTGCAGTGAGCTGAGATCCAGCCACTGCACTCCTGCCTGGGGCGACAGAGAGAGACCCCGTCTCAAAAAAAAAAAAAAAAAAAAAAAAAAAATTCAACCCAGAATTTCATATCCAGCCAAACTAAGCTTCATAAGTGAAGGAGAAATAAAATCCTTTACAGACAAGCAAATGCTGAGAGATTTTGTCACCAGCAGGCCTGCCTTACAAGAGCTCCTGAAGAAAGCACAAAACATGGAAAGGAACAACCAGTACCAACCACTGCAAAAACATGCCAAATTGTAAAGACCATCGATGCTAGGAAGAAACTGCATCAACTAACGAGCAAAATAACCAGCTAACGTCATAATGAAAGGATCAAATTCACACATAACAATATTAACCTTAAATGTAAATGGGCTAAATGCCCCAATTAAAAGACACAGACTGGCAAATTGGATAAAGAGTCAAGACCCATCAGTGTGCTGTATTCAGGAGACACATCTCACATGCAGAGACACACATAGGCTCAAAATAAAGGGATGGAGGAAGATCTACCAAGCAAATGGAAAACAAAAAAAAGCAGGCGTTGCAATCCTAGTCTCTGATAAAACAGACTTTAAACCAACAAAGATCAGAAGAGACAAAGAGGGCCATTACATAATGGTAAAGGGATCAATTCAACAAGAAGTGCTAACTATCCTAAATATATATGCACCCAATACAGGAGCACCCAGATTCGTAAAGCAAGTCCTTAGAGACCTACAAAGAGACTTAGATTCCCACAAAATAATAATAGGAGACTTTAACACCCCACTGTCAACATTAGATCCACAAGACAAAAAGTTAACCAGGATATTCAGGAATTGAACTCAGCTCGGAACCAAGCAGACCTAATAGACATCTACAGAACTCTCTATCCCAAATCAACAGAATATACATTCTTCCTAGCACCACATCACAATTATTCCAGAATTGACCACATACTTGGAAGTAAAGCACTCCGCAGCAAACGTAAAACAACAGAAATTATAACAAACTGTCTCTCAGACCATAGTGCAATCAAACTAGAATTCAGGATTAAGAAACTCACTCAAAACCACTCAACCACATAGAAACTGAACAACCTGCTCCTGAATGACTACTGGGTACATAATGAAATGAAGACAGAAATAAAGATGTTCTTTGCAACCAATGAGAACAAAGACACAACATACCAGAATCTTTGAGACACATTTAAAGCAATGTGTAGAGGGAAATTTATAGCACTAAATGCCCACAAGAGAAAGCAGGAAAGGTCTAAAATTGACATCCTAACATCACAATTAAAAGAACTAGAGAAGCAAGAGCAGACACATTCAAAAGCTAGCAGAAGAAATAACTAAGATCAGAGCAGAACTGAAGGAGATAGAGACACAAAAAAACCCTTCAAAAAATCAATGAATCCAGAAGCTGGTTTTTTGAAAAGATCAACAAAATAGATAGACCACTAGCAAAACTAATAAAGAAGAAAAGAAAGAAGAATCAAATAGATGCAGTAAAAAATGATAAAGGGGATATTACCACCAATCCCACAGAAATACAACCTACCATCAGAGAATACTATAAACACCTCTATGCAAATAAACTAGAAAATCTAGAAGAAATGGATAAATTCCTGGACACATTCACCCTCCTAAGACTAAACCAGGAAGAAGTTGAATTCCTGAATAGACCAATGACAGGCTCTGAAATTGAGGCAATAATTAAGAGCCTACCAACCAAAAAAGTCCAAGACCAGACGGATTCATAGCCGAATTCTACCAGAGGTACAAAGAGTAGCTGGTGCCATTCCTTCTGAAACTATTCCAATCAATAGAAAAAGAGGAAATCCTCCCTAACTCATTTTATGAGGCCAGCATCATCCTGATACCAAAGCTTGGTAGAGACACAACAAAAAAAGAGAATTTTAGACCAGTATCTCTGATGAACATCAATGCAAAAATCCTCAATAAAATACTGGCAAACCGAATCCAGCAGCACATCAAAAAGCTTATCCACCATGATGAAGTTGGCTTCATCCCTGGGATGCAAGGCTGGTTCAACATATGCAAATCAATAAATGTAATCCATCATACAAACAGAACCAAAGACAAAAACCACATGATTATCTCAACAGATTCAGAAAAGGCCTTCGACAAAATTCAACAACCCTTCATGCTAAAACCTCTCAATAAATTAGGTATTGATGGGACATATCTCAAAACAATAAGAGCTATTTATGACAAACCCACAGCCAATATCATACTACATGGGCAAAAACTGGAAGCATTCCCTTTGAAAACTGGCACAAGACAGGGACACCCTCTCTCACCACTCCTATTCAACATAGTGTTGGAAGTTCTGGCCACGCCAATGAGGCAGGAGAAAGAAAGGCTATTCAACTAGGAAAAGAGGAAGTCATATTGTCCCTGTTTGCAGATGACATGATTGTATATTTAGAAAACCCCATCATCTCAGCCCCAAATCTTCTTAAACTGATAAGCAGCTTCAGCAAAGTCTCAGGATACAAAATCAGTGTGCAAAAATCACAAGCATTCCTATACACCAATAACAGACAAACAGAGAGCCAAATCATGAGTGAACTCACATTCACAATTGCTTCAAAGAAAATAAAATACTTAGGAATCCAACTTACAAGGGATGTAAAGGACCTCTTCAAGGAGAATTACAAACCACTGCTCAACAAAATAAAAGAGGACACAAACAAATGGAAGAACTTTCCATGCTCATGGATAGGAAGAATCAATATCATGAAAATGGCCATACTGCCCAAGGTAATTTATGGATTCAATGCCATCCCCATCAAGCTACCAATGACTTTCTTCACAGAATTGGAAAAAACTACTTTAAAGTTCATATGGAACCGAAAAACAGCCCGCATTGCCAAGACAATCCTAAGCCAAAAGAGCAAAGCTGGAGGCATCACACTACCTGACTTCAAACCATATTACAAGGCTACAGTAACCAAAACAGCATGGTACTGGTACCAAAACAGAGATATAGACCAATGGAACAGAACAGAGCCCTCAGAAATAATACCACACATCTACAACCATCTGATCTTTGACAAACCTGACAAAAACAAGAAATGGGGAAAGGATTCCCTAGTTAATAAATGGTGCTGGGAAAACTGGCTAGCCATATGTAGAAAGCTGAAACTGGATCCCTTCCTTATACCTTAAACAAAAATTAATTCAAGATGGATTAAAGACTTAAATGTCAGATCTAAAACCATAAAAACCCTAGAAGAAAACCTAGGCAATACCATTCAGGCCATAGGCATGGGCAAGGACTTCATGTCTAAAACACCAAAAGCAATGGCAACAAAAGCCAAAATTGAGAAATGGGATCTAATTAAACTAAAGAGCTTCTGCACAGCAAAGAAACTACCATCAGAGTGAACAGGCAACCTAGAGAATGGGAGAAAATTTTTGCAATCTACCCATCTGACAAAGGGCTAATATCCAGAATCTACAAAGAACTTAAACAAATTTACAAGAAAAAATCAAACAACCCCATCAAAAAGTGGGCAAAGAATATGAACAGACACTTCTCAAAAGAAGACATTTATGTAGCCAACAGACACATGAAAAAAATGCTCATCATCACCGGCCATCAGAGAAATGCAAAGCAAAACCACAATGAGATACCATCTCACACCAGTTAGAATGGCGATCATTAAAAAGTCAGGAAACAACAGGTGCTGGAGAGATGTGGAGAAATAGGAACACTTTTACACTGTTGGTGGGACTGTAAACTAGTTCAACCATTGTGGAAGACAGTGTGGCGATTCCTCAAGGATCTAGAACTAGAAATACCATTTGACCCAGCCATCCCATTACTGGGTATATACCCAAAGGATTATAAATCATGCTGCTATAAAGACACATGCACACATATGTTTATTGCGGCACTATTCACAATAGCAAAGACTTGGAACCAACCCAGATGTTTATCAATGATAGACTGGATTAAGAAAATGTGGCACATAAGGCCGGGCGCAGTGGCTCAAGCCTGTAATCCCAGCACTTTGGGAGGCCAAGACAGGCGGATCACGAGGTCAGGAGATCGAGACCATCCTGGCTAACACGGTGAAACCCCGTCTCTACTAAAAAATACAAAAAATTAGCCGGGTGAGGTGGCGGGCGTCTGTAGTCCCAGCTACTTGGGAGGCTGAGGTAGGAGAATGGCGTAAACCCAGGAGGTGGAGCTTGCAGTGAGCTGAGATCCAGCCACAGCACTCCAGCCTGGGTGACAGAGCGAGACTCCGTCTCAAAAAAAAAAGAAAAAGAAAAAGAAAATGTGGCACATATACACCATGGAATACTATGCAGCCATAAAAAAAGGATGAGTTCATGTCCTTTGTAGGGACATGGATGAAGCTGGAAACCATCATTCTGAGCAAACTATCGCAAGGACAGAAAACCAAACACCGTATGTTCTCACTCATAGGTGGGAATTGAACAATGAGAGCATTTGGACACAGGGTAGGGAACACCACATACCAGGGCCTGTCATGGGGTGAGGGGAGAGGGGAGGTATAGCATTAGGAGATATACCTAATGTGAAAGACGAGTTAAGGGGTGCAGCATACCAACATGGGGCACATGTATACATATGTAACAAATGTGCATGTTGTGCACATGTACCCTAGAACTTAAAGTATAATAATAATAAATAAATATATATATATATATACACACACACACACTTAATAAAAAGAGAGACAAGACTATTCACAAGATTGGGTTCGATCTTATTATTTTCCATGATGACCCTGATAGGAAGGTGAGGAAAACCACCAGGCCATCATGAACCAGATTCTTAAAACCAGATGCACCGAGCCTGCCAACACACTGACAATGCAACATGGGAATCGGGTACAAAGAAAGTGAATTCATGGAGTTCTTCCCTCATTTACATGTCATGAGGACCCTCCTTTAAAAGCATCAGAAGCCTAATTCAAAATGTGTTAAGCTAAAAGAAAGGAAAGGGGAAAAAGGAAGGAAAGACAGAAGGAAGGAAGAAAGGGAGAGAGGGAAAGAAGGAAAAGGAAAGAAGGAAGGAAGGGAAGAAATGAAGGAAGGAAAGAAAGGAAGGAAGGAAGGGAAGAAGGGAAGGGAGGGAGGGAGAGAGGGAAGGAAGGAGGAAGGAAGGAGGAAGGAAAGAGAGAAGCGAAGGGAGGGGAGAGGATGAAAGGAAAGAAGGAAGGAAGGAAGGAAGGAAGGAAGGAAGGAAGGAAGGAAGGAAGGAAGGAAGGAAGGAAAGAAAGAAAGAAGGAATTGGTTCATGCAAGAATCAGGTAACTGCAGGAGCAGCTGAATCCAGGCCTCGGAAAATATGTGCGCAGTACTTGTCTCTCAACTCTGTTAGCCTTTCCTCTCAAGCAGGCTCTTACCATGAGGTGATAAAGATGTCTTCCTGCAATTCCCTGCCAATCTCCTTCCTGTTAACCTCTATAGAAAGGATATGCCTCTTAAAAGCTCTTGCAAAGCGCAGAAATCACCCGTGATTGACCGGACTAGGGTCATGTGCCCACCTCGGAACCAATCTCTCTGGCCAAGGCAATGAGGTACTCCCATGCCAGGCTGCAGTTCCATGCCCCTCTCTGGAATCAGCAAATGGACACTGCTCCAACCAAACCACATGGTGTGAGCAAGGAAGGCATAGGTCCCCAAAAGAAGAGACATTAGGCAAAAACAACAGACCTCTGCTACAACTCAGCCTCCTCTTTGTCTCCTAGGTGCTCCACGCCCTAAGTCAGAACCAGAAAGAAGCGAAGAAGCCAGGCCTGTGTGGAAACCGCCCCTAAAGCCTGTGTCCTTAGAAACGCCACGGGAGTTAACGGTGCATCTCCCAGTGGACGCGGGCAGGGACACACTCTCACCTCAAGGTAGCTCCTCCCTCCCTCCAGCATCCCTCGGGAACCTCACTCTGAAGGGAAGGAAGGCAAGACACACAACGGTCCACAGCCAAGGAAAAGGAGGCTGGAAGGGAGATTCGTTCACTGGCAACCACTGGAAGATGGCCTTTGTGCAGGCAGGAGCTGCCTTCACCAAAGTGCTGCACTAAAACTAACAGTGTCCAGTTCACCAGTTACCTACTCCCTAACTCGTCCCACTACTAGTTTCTGGTTGCAGATGTAGAAAGGCATCAAACTTCCTGAAAGTTTGCTGCATGCCTGACAGTTTATCCTGTATTTTTAAACAATGAAATTTCATCTCTAATCTGTTTATAAATAGGTATTTATTCATTAAAAAGTCCATAATATCAGTGGGGTGTGGTGGCTCATGCCTATAATCCCAGCACTTTGGGAGGCTGAGGTGGGTGGGGATCACTTGAGGTCAGGAGTTCGCCAGCCTGACCAATGTGGCGAAACCCCATCTCTACTAAAAGTACAAAAAGTTAGCCAGGCGTGGCGGTGCACACCTGTAATCCCCGCTACTCAGGTGGCTGAGGCACAAGAATCACTTGAACCCAGGAGGCAGAGGTTGCAGGGAGCTGAGATTGTGCCACTGCACTCCAGCCTGGGTGACAGAGCAAGACCCTGTCTGAAAAAAAAAAAAAATCCATAATATTGATAAAAGTCTTCAATTTCCATGACATGTGGACATTTGAAAATATACACATGGGTGCATCTAAGTGTTTGTGTTTATGTGTTGGATAGGTCGGAAGTAACAGGCCATATTTAGAAAGCTCCCCATTTTCAGAAAGCTGAGCCTCCTTTCCAAAAGGCATGTGCAAGATGACAGTATCACAGATGTCAAGTGACCTCTGACTGCTGGCATCAGAAATAGGAAGATGCACATTAATGTGTTTGGAGTTCTTCCTCTGTGCCAGGCACCGTTCTTAGTTTTTAACATGTATTCTCTTAGGTACTCCTCACAGCAATCCTCTCCTCCTTTTACAGATCAGAAAACAGAAGCCCTGAGAGATAAGTAGTATGTTTGAGGTCACATAACTATAAGTGGCCTCACTAGGATTGGAGCTCAGGGCTTCCAGTGCCAGAATCCATATTCTTACTCCATTATACTACATTTCCTTTCAGAATAAGCCCAACATAGTGATTTTCTAACTAATACCAAAAAAACAAAAAAGAATAAAAGAATAAACCAAACAATGAACCTAGATCAGGACGTCCTCGAAACATTTAATGTCCTTTGATTATTGAGGCAGAGGCTTATTTGGTCTATCTCTTAAGTGGGAGTTAATGATCCTAAAGACTTTAATGTTTCCTTTTTTAAAAAAATCCAAATATGGGCAGGGATCACCCTGCAAATAGAGAAAAAAGCACCTTTCTGCTTATGGGCCACAATGCGAGGTGCACAGCTGGAGCCATGAGACAAAGGACACCAGTGATTTTCATCTTCCGTAGTGTTCATTTTGCACTGCCCTATACTTGTGTTGAGCTGCCATGTCCACCAGGAACTGAGTGCCAGAACTTGTCCCTCCTCTGCTACTCTGCCAGGAAGAAACTGGTTTAAGAAGCCCCTTGGTATAAATTATGCATGCGACCGAACCTGGGAGTAGATGCAGAAAGAAAGGGACCTAAAGAGGCAGTTCCGGCTGGGCGCGGTGGCTCACACCTGTAATCCCAGCACTTCGGGAGGCCAAGGTGGCAGATCACCAGAGGTCGGGAGTTCGAGACCAGCCTGACCAACATGGTGAAACCCCATCTCAACTAAAAATACAAAAATTAGCTGGGTGTAGTGGCACACACCTGTAATCCCAGCTATTCTGGAGACTGAGGCACAAGAATTGTTTGAATCCAGGAGACGGAGGTTGCAGTGAGCCAAGATCATGCCACTGAACTCCAGCCTGGGTGACAGAGAAAGGCTCTGTCTAAAAAACAACCACAACAACAACAACAAAGAGGCAGTTCATCATGGCAGTCGTCACACAGAGGCCCCTGCTGCATGGGCATGTTGATGCTGAGTGGGACTGCTCCATTGCCACAGAGGTGGCACATGCATCCACACATATGTATATTTTTTATTTTATTGCTTAACCACCTGAGAGTAAGTTGCAGACATTGTACCGTTTATCCCTTATCAGCACGTATCTCCTAAGTCCAGGAATATTCTCCCTCCTAGCCACATACAAATTACCACACTCAAGAAAGCAAACACTGATATAATAGTACTTTCTAATTTCTAATTCATAGTCACATTTCTCTATTTATATTAATAATGTTCCTTTATTATAGCTTTTTTTCAACCTAGAATTCAACTCAGGATCATGCATTACATTTAGTGGTCCCACTCGATAGAATCTTTTCATCGAGAAGAGTCCCCCAGTCTTGTTTTTCATGATATTGACATTTTTTAAGAAGACAGGCCAGTTGCTTTGCAGAATTACCTTCAATTTGGATTTTTCTATTTCCTCATAATGAGATTCAGATCAAACCTTTTTGGCAGGAATATCACAGAGGTGACGTTGTGTCTTTCTCGGCCCATCATATCAAGGGTTACAAAATGTCAGTTTCTTCCATTGCAGGTGATGTTAAATTTCATTATTTGGTTAAAGGTGATGTCTGCCCCATTTTTCCATTGTAAAGACACTTTGCCTCTTTTTAATGAATTAGTAGTCTGTGATCATTTGAGACCACATGAAGCCAATTTTTAAACCCAAATATTAATAGCAACTATTGTTTTAAATGTGAAATAAAGACCACTTCCTCTGAAAGAGGCGAAACCAAGCCCTCAGTCACTTGGGTTCCTGTGTTTCCTGCTTCCTAGAGCAGGCCCTGTTGGTGTTGAGAAGAGAAAATGGAGGCAGAGGGTAGGGTATGCTTTATGGAATGCTACCGTCAATCCTGATGCCCTTTGACTTCCATCTGGAAAGTAGCACTTTTTATTTAACCCTGACGAAGGAATGCGATCATTGACTCTGCCTAGCAAAACTACTTTGTGGTCAGAAATCTGTATCCAATAATCTCATCAGCTCTAAAGCTGGGATCTCTCTAGTCAGAGCCTTGGGACTGAGGGTGGAAGGAGTTTGCACCCTCTCCAGTCCTCCTTCCATCTCAGGATTTCATCCATAAGATGAGAATAAAAACAACCACCACTCAGTTCCTCCCAGTTCTTGGCAATTTTCCAAATGAACAGCCACAATTCTAGTCAAGAGTCATGTCATTTTGGCCATGGGAGATATCAGGTCCCTGCTGCTTAGCAGGACTGGAAAAGAGGGACAAACCTGAGAATGAGTAGAATAAACCATCCTAACACCAGGACGGTTTCTCCCTTCTAGCCACAATACAATTACCCGTTCTTCATAGCAGTCTTCACACAGAGGTCCTTTAACCACGTTAGAAGAGAGCCTCCTTCTCCTTCCTGCTGATTCTGGTTTCTCACACAGGCTTTTTCCCCTTTTGTTTTAAAAGATGATGATGCCCCGCCCCACGATGCGGCCCCACCATTGGATCTTCTACCCCCGATTAAAGGGAAAAAAAGTCCCAAGAGCCAGAATGGCCTGGATAGCCCCAGGACATCAGGCCGCAGCAGCCCCCCATGTCTCCCGCACATGAGAGCGTCCAGGAGGGCACTGCCAGCAGCTCAAGGTAACCATTCCCAGGGTGCACAGATGCCCCCCACTGGCTGGTATGTGGCTCATTTCCAGGGCCGTGTGGCTGCTGTGATGGAAGTTTTCTGAAAGGCACTCCATTGAAAAGGGGTAATTGACACAGTTTCTGATGATGTCAGTGGGATTAATGTTCCCCATGCATATTCCTAAAGGGTCAGTACATGTTTTAAGGGTTTGCTGCACCGACATGCACTGCCACGCTGTTTTGTGCTTTCTTCACTCCTGGCAGCAGCATTTGATGACACAGCTCCCTGCGCTCCTGGGGGAGACACACTACTGGATTTACCAGGCACACTCCAAACTGAGCCATAACCCTTGCCCCCTGAGGCAAGAGAGCCCGATGAGCCTGCCAACAGGAGAGTCCCCAGACAGAAGTCAACTCCAGCCCAGGGCAGAGCCTGTTCACAGAGACAAAAGGACCCTGATTCCTAGGGAAGGGTGAGGCAGGGCAAGGCCATTCCCTCTAGGTTTTAGCCTTACTTAAAGTGCTTATCCTTAAGGAGCTAATAGTCAAGGAGGGGACTAAGATGCTTATACAGAGCAATAATGCAAGGACAGTGCAAGAGCAGCTCCCCTGGGGCTTCCATCTAAAGGTAGCTTATAGAGCAAAAATTGCCTAGAGTCCAAGTTACCCCGGAAAATCCCCGGGAAGGTGCCACACTGGAGACTGACAGACCATTTTCAGGAACGTGTGGTCCAGGCAGCTGTTTCTCCTTCGTTGAAGGCTTGGACTGCTTTCTCAGTTTGAGCAGCAGATGAAGGAGATGACATGTGTTTGGGGGACAGATTGTATAAAGAAAGAGGTACCTCTGTTAACAGCAGAATCACACTCAGAGCTGCGAGAAACTCACACTTTGAGAGGCATATGGGAACAGAGAGCCATCATGGAGGCAACAGATTTCACATCTTTCATTTCATGCTCACTCAGGGACAGAATGCCTCAGTATTTAAATCAGTCTCGCTTACTCTCTCTCTCTCCCCCTGCCCAGCACACCCCCCTCTCATTCTCTCCCCAGAGCGTATGTAATTGAATTCTTTAAGCATAAATTAAATCCACAGATTAATAGTTCCATTCAGTGTTTGCAGCTTCCGTTTCAGGCTGAGATGGTCAAAATTAAATCCCTTCCTTCCCCGCAACACTCTCTCTACCCCTAGAGACACTGTTTTCACCTAGAAACCATTCCAAGGTTGGAACCTCTCTTTCACAAACCACTCCCCTTTATACTTGTGTGGCAGCAATGCTCCTTTAATTCTGATGCAAATGAACCAAACTTAGTGTACTGTTATGTCCCCACCTGGGGCCTTCCTAGGAAGTTGCATGGCCTGGGACACATCACAGCAAATGGATACTCACACCTACTTTAGACATCCTTATAAAGGGAGAATCTGATTAGAATAAAATACCAGTGGCCAGGTGCTGTGGTTCATGCCTATAATACCAGCACTTTGGGAGGCCGAGGTGGGCGGATCACAAGGTCAGGAGTTCGAGACCAGCTTGTGCAACAAGGTGAAACTCTATCTCTACTTTTTAGTAGAGATATTTTGTATTTTTATACAAAAAAAAAAAAATTAGCCAGGCATGGTGGTGCACATCTGTGATTCCAGCTACTCAGGAGGCTGAGGCAGGAGAATCACTTGAACCTAGGAGGCAGAGGTTGCCGTGAGCCGAGATAGCACCATTGCACTCCAGCCTGGGCAACAAAGCAAGACTCTGTCTCAAAAAAAAAAAAAAAAAGACTAGAATGCCCAGACCAGGACTGGGACAAGAGAGCAGCCTGAAGCCTCAAGTGTGTGTGTTGGGTGTGTGCATGTGTGTAAGTGAATGTGTGTGGGATGTGTGCTTATATGCCCATGTAAGTACATGTGTGTGCTTGTGTGCATGCATGTCGTTGTGCACATCTACATAGGCATGGCTGCATATGCATGTAGATATCTATATATTCAGTCTTGTGAATGTATGTGTGTCATATGCTCATGTATGTCACTGTTCATGTGTATGGGGGTGTGTGTGCATGCCCTGTGAGAGTATGAATATGTCAGTGTGTGTTTGTAAGTGTGCATGTGTACGTGTGTGCTCCTTAGCATCCACTCTAGCGGATGGCCTGCTAGTCCAGGTAGCTGGACTCCTGGCCCCTTTGTCTTGGAGATGGGGAAGGTAAGTATGGTATAATATGAATAAATTTGGTCTTTGTCCCTGGTTTCTATTACTAAGCTAAAACTCTTGGAATTTTCTGAATGATAGTAGTATCTTTTGTTATTCATAATGAGCCTCTTTGAAAACACCTGAGTTTATGCTAATGAGGTGATATAGGGTAAGGCCCCTAGGTAGCCTCATGATGGGGCCAGCGACCAGAAGGACCAAGCGATAAGAGGATTAGAGGGTTGGAGTTTCCAGCCACAACCTCCAGGAAAGGGGAGGGGACACTGCAGATCAAGCTCTTTATTAGCTGTTGACCACGGGTTGATAAGCTTCAGTGTTGCTGAGCGTGTCTAGGTGGGAGGGCAGCAGGCCCAGGGAGGGTATGGAAGCTCGGCACATCCTCGCCCATCTCTTCATCTGGCTGTTCACATCCTTTCTAATGTCCTTTATAAATAAGCCAGAAAATGTAAGTAAGTGTTTCCCTGAGTTCTGTGAGCTGTCCTACCAAACTGTTGAACCCAAGGAGAGGGAGGATTGTGGGAGGCCCAATTTAGAGCTGGTCAGTCAGAAGTATAGGTCACGATCTGGGACTTGCAATTGGCATCTGAAGTGGAGGGGGGGGCAATCTTGTGGACTGAGCCCTACCCTGTGGGATCTGACACCATCTCCCGGTAGAGAGTGTCAGAACTGAATTAAATTATAGGACAACCAGTTGGTATCTGCTGGAGAATTGTTTGGTATGGGGGAAACCTCACAATCTAGTCCCAGGAGTGTTCTGGGTTGAGCATTGAGATTCAAGTGGGGAATAAATGACTTCTTTTTTACTTTTACAGTCAGGTTATAAAAAATACCTTCAATCTTTCTAAGTAACTAGGGAGACACAGCATCCTTTTCCTTGACCTGAGCCCCTGGCATCACCAAGCCATCCCAGTATTTCATCTAGAGGTTATGGCTGTGTATGCTGAGTACTGCACAGGATATCTGACGGAGGCGGACAGCAGAGGCAGGAAGCAGGAAGTCCTGTTCCCAGGGGCTGGGCTGCTGCACACGGCTGAAGGAAGGGACTCCCTTTCCTTCACACAGAGTGCCCATGCTTGCTTAGCCCTGCCCGTGAGGTAGCCAGGCTCTCCCGAAGGCATGATGTAGGCGAGTGGCAGCCCCTCCCTGTTCATCCCACCTTGACCCCCAGAAGGCAGAGCCTGAAGAATAGCCCCGCTTTGCTGAGTCCCAGGAACAGGCTCCCACTATACTCTGGCGGGCACCTGAGCCCACGTGCATCTATGGGTATGTGCCCACAGGGGACTAGAGGAACATGGCCGAGGTTCAGTCTGTCTCCCTCACCAACATGGTGTTGACACTGTCCATGCTTGTGCTTATTTTCAAGAAGATTCCAGCGACCCCACCCTGGGACACTTTTTGCTGGGTCCAGATGGAGAAGAAGTCTGCCTGTCCCTCCCAGGGCAGACCCAAACCGAGGCGCTTCCATCGGGTAAAGGTAAGCTAACACACTCCAGGGCAGCCTGGTTTTTTTTTTCAAAGGGGAAGATGTTACCTGCAGCTTCCAAATTTTCCCAGCAGCAGAGACATCATTAAAAACAGACGCAAGTCAGCCAGTTTCTCCCCTTTCACCGACACAGAGGTGCTTCTGTAGCTCAGACACAATGATTCAATGTTTGCACAACAAGTTTACTCTTGCTGGAGCATTTGGAGAGAGAAGTTCCAGTGGAATGGTTTGGAAGAGGTCTAATGTGCCACGCTGATGCCTTGATGAGAATGATAAAGTCCTTTTGGTATTTGCCCAAACTAAACACTGCCTTTTCTCTTCTTTCCAACCACCCTGCAGAGGTGGAGGCGGCTAATTGGTAATCCAATCAGGTATCCTTGTTATGAGCATTGGTTCATCCCTGTGAATCATCTGGCTCCTGACAGATAGCAAGGCAGTTTCCAAAAACCCTTCTGGCATGTTCACTTTTTAGAAAAGAGATGCTGCCTCTGGGCAATAGCCATTTTGCAAAGGAAAAAAGAAATGAAGTCAGAGGGTGATGAGCATCAACCACCCAGAAACCACTGTGATGTGTATGCATGAGTCTGCAGCCAGCAGGCCCCTTGATGTGGGAGATTAAAAGCTGCACTCATTTGGGGGGTTATGTCATGACTGGCTCAATAAAAAGAGCACGGATTCAGAGCTAGGAGATTTGAGGAGCTCTGGCCTCGCCTCTAAGTTGCCAGATGACTTTGAGTCAGTCCCTCATCCTCCCTGTATCCAAGGTTCCTCCACCAAAATGAGAGGATTCATTCCTCCTCTGAGAAATTCCTTGACCATTGCTGCATTTTATATCTGTGTCCACCGCTATTGAAGCAGCCACCTAGTATATGGATTTCCAGAAAGTAGAATGTATTTGATTCCAAATTCAGCATCAAAGAACTTCCATCAGCAGTTGGTTTATACCAGGATATGAGTACAAAAATATCTTGGTTCTGAATTGGTAGAAGCAGGAGTTAGACAGGTGGAGGCCGCTGTCAGCATGACACAGCTGGTGCAGCAGCTGGAAAGCAAATATGATTCTGTTCACCTGCTGCACATTTGTCCGCTCTGTTCCAGGAGAAATAGTTCCCCCTTTTGGCACAGCGAAAGCTAGAAGCAGAAAAGGAAATATTTAGGCTGTAAGTTTATTGTCACCATTGTCAATATGATGCTTCAGTCATTTCAGTATTCTTGGCACCTAGCATAGTCCCTGACATATACATAGAAGGATCACAATAAATGTTTACTGAAATTTTTTGAAAAATATTTCAATAATTTCCATGACATGGAGAAAGAGAAAGATGAAACTTATGCTGATAAATGAAGACTTGCCAGTCCCACAGACGGTATATTTAATCCTACTTGCCTCTCAAACCTAAAGGCATTCACTGCATGCTTATTGAATGAATGAATGAATGAATGAATGAATGAATGAATGAATCAGTTAGCCACTGACTTTTCTCAAGCCTTTCCTCCATGGGCAGTTGGTTGACCTTCAGTCTTGATGGTAACAGGATGTTGCCCAAGAAGGTGGTGAAAGATCTTAAACCCACATCTTCCTTATAAGGTTCTGACTTTCTAAGAGTATGTATTAATGAGCAAAGATTTTTTTGGTTTGGGCTTTCTTTTTTTTTTTTTGGTTTGGTTTGGTTTGGGAGACAGTATACTGAAAAAACTTTCTCCTCTCACAAAATATTAGGTTGGTGCAAAAGTAATCACGGTTTTGCCATTACTTTTAATTGCAAAAACCTCAATTACTTTTGCACCAACCTATAATTGCTCCAACCACACCAAACTCTGTGCAGATCAGTTTGTTCAAAACCATCTTAATCACTGTCTCCACCCTCCCCTCCAGCCTCATCTTCTACACTATTCCAGCCCACCCCTTGCTCATCTCTTTGATGGCCTAAAAATTCAGTCTTCATTCTTTTCTCTCCAAACTTTTGCTCAAGTTGCCCCCAAATATTTAGAATAGCTTTAAGTTCATCTTTTCTGGAACATTTTCCTTAATAAATCCACCTCATTGCACACAACTGCCTAGATGTAGCCTCAGCCCCATTCCTCTCTCTCTGTCTCAATCCTGCTTTTGTGATTATTGTATTTATCTGCATCTGTTTTCTGTTTAGCTCCCAATATATGAGTCCTAGAGAACGTCTCATCTCCATCATATGTCCAAGAAAAGCTTGTTGGTTGACTGAATACCCCAGGTGCCACAAAGGAAAGTTCTTTAGGGATCATAGTTGTTGTTGGTCTTTTTTTTTTTTTTTTTAATTAAAAAAAAAAAACTCTTGAGTAAAGGAAGGAATATGATCTGTCTGATCTTTCTGAGACTTCCAGGCTCTGTCAACAACTATTTGGAAATAAATTCTTAGGCAATTAGATCATGATATCTTGCTTTCAGACAGCATAGGGAAATGAATATAAACCTTCAGAAGGAAAAAAAAAAAAAAAAGATATGAAGACTAGAGCTGGAATTTGACCCTTTTGGTCATGTTGGGATATTGCAACATTTAGAAAATTGAAAGTCTTAAGAAAGGAAAAGTTAACTTGGAAGGATACAAGTCAAACCACTGGATATGCCCTCCGAATTGCTTATCTTTGATTCAAATCCTTCATGTACTTCCCTAGTCACAGTGCCAGCAATAGAAGTTTTCTCTCAGAAGTTCTTTTATTCAGAAGTTTTTTTTACAAAGAAGTTCAAGGATGTTTATGCCAGTGATTCAGGTTGGACATCAAGTCCCATGTAAATTTAAATTCCTGGTCTCTTTCAGAGTTTCTGTTTAGTATTTGTTCTTGTTCTAAATGGATTTTTACCCTCAGAAAATGTTTTTTGGGTGTTTTTTGTATTTTTAGACAGGGTCTTGCTCTGTCACACAGGCTACAGTACAGTGGTGCAATCATGGCTCACTGCAGTCTCAAACTCCTGGGTTCAAGCTATCCTCCCACCTCAGCCTCCAAATAGCTGGGGCTACAGGCACGAGCCACCATGCCCGACTTTTTCTTTGTTGAGACGGGGTCTCCCTATGTTGCCCAGGCTGGTCTCAAACTCCTAGACTCAAGCAATCCTCCCACCTAGGTCTCTCAAAGTGCTGGGATACAGGCATGAGCCACTGCACCCAGCCTTTCTTGATTGTTTGTTGTTGTTGTCATTTGTCATTTCATTAGCATCCTTCCCCCTTGCAACTCTTTCATAGTATGGTGGTTTTAAAATACATCCGCAAATTCTTTGACACTTTCCCCTTCAAAAGGGAAAAACTAACTCTTCTCCCCTTGAGTGTGAGTGGGATATGATGGCTCACTTCTAAGTAAAGATAGACTATGGCAGAATTGATGGTATGTGACTTCTGAGACTGGGGTCATAAAAGGCACCAAGGCTTCCTCCTTGCTCGCTCTGTCTTGGATTACTCACTCTGGGGAAAGCCAACCACCATGTCTGTGATGAGGCCATTCAAGCAGCCTATGGCAAGCAGTCCACGTGGCAAGGAACAGAAGCCCCCTGCCAACAGCCAGAATGAACTTCCCAGGCTTGTGTGGGAGGTGCCTTGAGAGGAGATTCTCCAGCCCCAGTCAAGTCTTCAGATGACTGCATCCCTGGCTGACATTGTGTCTGTGACCTAATGAAAGGCTGCCCCAGAACCACACACCTAAGCCACTCCAAGATTCCCACAGAAACTGAGACATAACAAAGGTTTATTGTTTTAGGTTTCAGGATCATTTGTTTTGCAGTAATAGGTAACTAGTATTCTAGATAACTAGTATTCTTGGTGTCATTTTGTGATGGTCTGTGATTTGGTTGACAGAAAGGTGAGTCTAAGAATATCCCAGCTGGTCTCAAAACACTGATCATTTAGGGGTAAAACACAGGCTAAGTGATTGACTTTCTCTGTTCTCCCCATTTTTCCTTTGTGATAAGTTGGTTGTGGGACCCCATGAGTAAAAAAATCCTTCCATGTTGGTTGGGTACTGTTTAAATTATGATTTTCCTTAAGTAGCCCGTCTCTTAGTAGCTGTTACCTTATTGATGATGCCGAGAGATGTAAGGGATGAGAATTAATTTTGATAAAGGCATATAAGGAAGAAAAAAAACCTCTGGTTTTATTCCCACCTGTACTGCCCAGGATTTCTGTGATCACAGGCAAATAACTTCATTGCCTTGGACCTCAGCTTCCTCATATGGAAAAAGAGGAGTTGGTATCAGATTCAGTCCTCACAGCACATGTCCCATCAAACTCCAATTCCTCAGAAGGTTAACAGGCATTGTGTAAAAAAGGAAAGGTTCTAGGGCCAGATACATTTGGAAACCAGTGGACCAAAGTTAAGCAGATCCCTTACCACAGGACTTCCTAGAGCCTCCAATACGCTGATGTGCACCATGGTTCTTCAGGATGGGGATATGCACTGTTTCCCAAATTTATTTGATCACTGAATGCCTTTGTTTTTGGTAAAGCATCATGTGGATCTAAAAAGTTTTTGGCAAACTTTGGAAAATGCTAAACTGATAATTTCTAAGGTTCTTCTAACATGGCGTGTTTCTAAATATGCCCCTTTCCCCAAGGAGACTCCCTCAGTGGAGCAGATCTTTTGTCTAAATCCTGAAACAGGATGTCAGCCATTCAATCATTTGTGACTATTATTGTTTTTATTCTCTAAACATCAATTCTGAATCATAGGGTCCACAATCCATCCATCTCTGGATAGGAAGAAATACAGGAAGATAGGAGCCCCACGTGGTTATAGTGTTTTTCATAACACTTTTCAGTGTTTTTCATAACCCTCATGAGAAATAATGTTGGCAGATGTTACCAGTACTAGTGATCTCAGGTCAAATGTTTGAATAACGGAAAATGTGGCTAGATATGGTCTCTGGGCACCCAGCGTTTCCTTCCAGTGGGCCTTCCTGTACTACAGAGGCTAGAAGGCTAAAAACTACATTTCCCAGATAACCTCTGCAGCTAGGGGGCTGGATGCAAATTGTGTTCTGCCAATTAGATGTGCTTGCATGAGATTTGGAGGGCAGAAGTGAGGCAGAAGCATCAAAGCTCTGGACACTGAACTCATGAAGACTGAGCATAAGAGGCAGTTACTCTATAGTAACTCTGTTTCTTCTTTAAAATATCCAGGCAGTTTCTGTTCTGGGCTGAACCCTGACTAAAAAGCTCTCCTTACAAAAATTACAGGAGATTCCCATCAGGCTTGGCATGGGGCTAAGTTAGGTCTATCACATGTACCACAGTGTTGAGTGGGTGTAGAAGGGCAGGCTGTGATAGCTGTGCTTGTCCCAGCCTTCAGAAGGAAGCAGGGTTCTTTCCCTCACTGTAGTGATACCAGCAAAGCCTCACAGCCTACTCTGGAAGGTGTCCTGATAGCCACCAGTAGAGAGCTGCTAAAACACAGTAGGGACTCTCCTTCATTTCCTTTGACAAAAACCTCTTGTGATTCCTAGAAACACGAAGACTTCCCTACCTCACAGGTAGCTGAAAAGGTGGCATTATCACCACTTTATGGCTTCCGAAGAAGAAATATGTCAAGAATAATAGCTTGCAGCCAGTTACGGTGGCTCATGCCTGTAATCCACTTTGGGAGGCTGAGGAGGATGGATCACCTGAGGTCAGGAGTTTTGAGACCAGCCTAGTCAACATGGTGAAACCCTGACTCTACTAAAAATACAAAAATTAGCTGGGCATGATGGCAGGTGCCTGTAATCCCAGCTACTCAGGAGGCTGAGGCAGGAGAATTGAACCTGGGAGGCAGAAATTGCAGTGAGCTGAGATGGTGCCATTGCACTCCAGCCTGGGTAACAGAGTGAGACTCTGTCTCAGGAAAAAAAAAAAAAAAGGAAAAAAATAAAAAATAGCTTGCTTTGAATCCATTAGCTATTCATTTTTTGAAGAAAAAATCAATATAAAGTACTGAAGAATACATAATTTCTTTTTTTTTAAGATGATGGTACTTATGTCACTTTTTACAGAAGCTGTGAAGCTATGAATTCTACCTCCCTTGCATTTGTTCTGTTTCAGGGAACCCTAGAGTCAGGAGGGAACTTAGGCATCACCTTCATCAGTATTTAAGCAAAGGAATCATTTAATCAGACTTTCTGAGAATACTAGTAAATAAAACAGATAAGGGCAGAACTACCTGGTTGAAGTGGAGATGGTCTAATTATGTCCCTCCCAACTTCTCTGCAGCCCAACTAACTCTTCCCCTCCTAAGATGGTTCTAGGAGTGAGGGTGGGGGGCTATGCAGGGCCACTAGAGCTATGCGACAATTAGAAAACCTGCTGGGCCAGGCACGGTGGCTCATGCCTATAATCCCAGCACTTTGGGGGGCTGAGGCAGGAGGATCATGTGAGCCCAGGAGTTCAACACTAACCTGAGTGATATCGTTTAGCTGTGTCCCCACCCACATTTCATCTTGAATTGTAACTCCCACAATTCCCATGTGTCATGGGAGGAACCCATGGGAGTGGGATTGAATTATGGGAGCGGGTCTTTCCTGTGCTGTTCTCCTGATAGTGAATGAGTCTCACGAGATCTGATGGTTTAAAATGGGGAGTTTCCCTGCACAAGCTCTCTTTGCCTGTCGCCGTCCATGTAAGATGTGACTTGCTTCTCCTTGCCTTCTGCCATGATTGTGAGGTCTTCCCAGCCACATGAAACTGTGAGTCCAATTAAACCTCTTTCTTTTTTGTAAATTGCCTAGTTTGGGGTATATCTTTGTCAACAGCATGAAAATGGACTAATACACTGAGCAACATAGTGAGATCCCGTCTCTGCAAAAAATTTTAAAAATTAGCTGGGCCTGGTGTGCACACCTGTGGTCCCAGCTACTCCAGGGGCTGAGGTGGGAGGATTGCTTGAGCCTGGGAGGTCAAGGCTACAGTAAGCCATGGCTGCACCACTGCACACCAGCCTAGGCAATAGAGTGAGACCTTGTCTCAAAAAGAGAAAAGAAAACCTCTGATTTTATGGATAAGGAAACTGATGCCCAAAGAGGTATGATTTGCTCAAAGCCACACAGCTTTTATATGGCAAATCCAAGGCTCAAGCCCAGATCTTCCTTCATCCAGTGAGGCCAGAGCTTTTCCCATTGCATCACACAGACTCTAGTCCCTTTTATCCAGGTATTTAAGCTTCAAGGACCAGTTGAAGTTCCCTCTCTACTGTGATGCCTTACCTGACCACCTCAGCCACAACTATTGCTATTTCCTTACATTCCACTCATTCTTACCACCTGGGCCTCTTACCAAGCACTCCCTCACATCTTTTATCCTTTTTACTATTTTTCTTATTTCCCCTCCTAGATTGAAAATTCCTGTGAGTAGATCCCCCTCATCTACCTCTGAATATCCCAGAGAACACACCTTGTATTCCCAGAGTATTTCTCATAATATTGACTGAATATTATGAATATTGACTGAATAATATTTACAAAAGGAATAGTGGAAGAATGTGTTCAGCTAAATTCTAATAATAGAACCCCCCACCTTGGATTTTAGCTGAACACATGGCTGCCCACAGAGAGATTACGCTTCCCAGACTCACTTGCAGCTAGGTATGGCCACGTGACCAAGGTTTGACCAATGGGAAGTGAATGGAAGTAATACATGCACATCCAGGTCATTTCCTTGAAAGGAAACTGTTTGCCCTTCCCCTTCTCCTTCTCCTTGGACTTGGTTGTGATAATAGCTTCAACCATGTAGAAGAGAACAATTCTGTATGGGATGATGGAGTACTAAGATATTAGGAACCAGGGTGTTCAGGTAACTTTATGGAGCAGAGCCACCCTGATCGGCCTGTCTGCCTACCTCTGGACGTGGAATAAATGTTTATCTTTTTGGGTCTCTTGTCTTACAGCAGCTTACCTTGTGCCTTAACAGAATGCAACTATAATATCTGCCAACATACTTCACATTGCTTTCTGAAAATCAAATCAGATCACACTTGCTCTCCATCTTATAAAGTATTAAGTAAAATTCCAATACGAAATATCATTGAACCTCAAAGAAGGCCCATTACGAGTGTGTTTGATTCATTTGATACAATGTACCGAACGCCTCCCATATGCAAGGGACATGGAAGGATGTTAATATTGAGAGCAAACACCCTCAGGCACCTTGCTGTGCATGTCGTCTTGTTCCCATATCCCAGTGATCCTAAGAAGTGAGTATTTTCATTCACATATCATAGGTAAAGAGATTGAAACACAGGGAGCTCACTTACCTGGTTAAGGGCAGAGCTGGGCTTCATTCCCAGGCCTGTCTGTCCTCACTCCACACACCAAGGCTACACCCCAGGCACTGCAGTCACTGCCCTCAAGGACCTCACAGTCCACATGGAGAACAGATTCACAAGCCAATAACTGTACCATAAGGCAGAATGAAATGAGTGCCATCACAGAGGCCTAAGAGCACAATCCAGGGGTATTCCAGGAAGGGCCCGTTAATTGCAGCCTAGGAAGGTGGGAAGGGCTTTTTACAGAGGAAGCTCCATTTGCACTGACCTTTGAGAAACGAGAAGTAGATAGACAGAGAAGGGGAGGGCCAGCCAGCCGAGACATTAGCATGAACAAGGACAAAGAGGAACGTAGAGAACACATGGATAATGAGGAGCAGCACGGTGTGAGTGGACTGTGGGGGGGTTTCATGCGGGGGTGAGGAGAAGCTGGGCCTGGAAGGCAGACCAGGGCCAGACCAGGGAAAGCCTTGTGTGCCAGGAGAGAGCTGAAATGCTGCTGTTTAGGCAACAAGGAATCAGATGTTTGAGGAGAGATGTCATGCAACCCAACGCGTGAGCTAGCATGAAGGAACAGACAAGAGAAAAAGCAGAGGGCTCAGGCTACTGCAAAATCAGCCAGACAGCACTGGGTGAGGGCCTGAGTGGAAGGCAGTGAGCAGCCATGCCTAAAAGGCATGCTCCCCGGGGCCGCTGACTGCACAAGAGCATCTCAACCAGCACTCTGAGATCTGGGCCACCCATGACAAGCCTGTTTGTAGATCCTCTTTATAAAATTGGCTACAGGGCTCATCTCCAATCTTCTACTCCAATTCGCTTTTTTTTTTTTTTTTTTTTTTTTTTTTTTTTTTTTTTGAGACTGAGTTTCGTTCTTGTTGCCCAGGCTGGAGTGCGGTAGTGTGATCTCGGCTCACTGCATCCTCTGCTTCCCGGGTTCAAGCGATTCTCCTGCCTCAGCCTCCCAAGTAGCTGGGATACCACCACGCCCGGCTAAATTTGTTGTATTTTTAGTAAAGATGGGGTTTCACTGTGTTGGTCAGGCTGGTCTCAAACTCCTGACCTCAAGTGATCCACCTGCCTCGGCCTCCCAAAGTGCTGGGATTACAGGTGTAAGCCACCGCGCCTAGCCTAAATTATCTTTATTCTGTTTTTACTTTCAGTTAAGAAGGTTATTTTGGAAAGGGAGACATGTGTGTCTCCTGTATTATAATTAAGCTAAAACAACAACTAAGGCCTGGAGCCCACATTGGCCCCACAGCAGCACCCACAGGGCCATCGCTCTGGCAGCCTCCCTCAAGCCAAGTCAAAGTCCCACCAGCACACAGAAAAAAATAGATCCCCATGCCGTATGCCTCTCAGCTTGTCAGCAATGCAGTGTGGCTGTTTTCTGGCTCCTGGGCTGTAGGGGAAATGGTTGAGCTTCCTAGCAGGCAGCTGTGGTAAATAATGAGTTCTAAGGAAAATCCTGATACCAAACTTCTTGGGAGCTACGAGGCAAAGGGCAGGGCGGTGGCGGTGACAGACAGTGTTTGTGTAACCCTCCTCCACCCTCTCACCTGACACACACAGAGTTTTCTCTTTCATGACTGTTTTTTAGCCTCTTTTTCCCTTTCAACCACCGACCACTCAATTCTTTGAGGGAAAATTAACATTCATTATGCAATTTATCTCTCTCCTTTTAATCCAGAGTGTCTGTCTCCAAGGTCCCTACTCAATAATTAATGTTTGTTCTCATTTCCCATTCTCCAGAGCATCTATTCTTGAACCGTAGGGTCAACAATTAACACTAATTACGGCTTTTCCTCTCTCCAGTGTTGGTGCTCAGAATCCCAGGCCGCCTGCTCAGCCTCAGCCATCCACGCGCACGTGACGGTGTGTGTGCCCTGAGATGCAGGAGCACCGAGAGGCAGGCTTTGCCAAGCCCCACCGCAGTTTAGCAAATCAATAAGACCCAAACATTCTTTCTTGGCATCCTCTCTAGTCTATTTGTTATCAGTAATGAGACAATGAAGCAAAAAAATAAATAAATAGAATTATTTGGAGATGAGTTTGGTAGACTAAAAGATCTCTAAGTCTTTTCTGTTTGAATTTTCTAGGATTCCTTTTTTTCTTCTCTATTGCTCTCTCCCTGATATCTCACATCTCCCTCTCCCTTCTCTCTCTCTCTGCTTCTCTCTCCCTCATATCTCACATCTCCCTCTCCCTTCTCTCTCTCTCTGCTTCTCTCTCCCTCTCATACAAACACACCAAATTTCCCTTTAAAAACCTTTCTTCCCGCTGGGCACGGTGACTCACGCCTGTTATCCCAGAACTTTGGGAGGCAGAAGCAGGTGGATCAGCTGAGGTCAGGAGTTCGAGACCAGCCTGGCCAACATGGTGAAACCCTGTTTCTACTAAAAATACAAAACAATTAGCTGGGTGTGGTGGCAGGCGCCTGTAGTCCCAGCTACTTGGGAGGCTGAGGCAGGAGAATTGCTTGAACCTGGGAGGTGGAGGCTGCAGCCAGCCGAGATTGTGCCATTGACATCAGCCTGCTGACAGAGCAAAACTCCGTCTCAAAAAAAAAAAAAAACCCCTTCATATAGGACCCACTCAATTGACCTCTTTGCTATTACCTCTCCCTTAACTTTCACAAGTCTGTCATTCTAATTCTCATCAGTCATTAAGACAGCATTGTTTTAAGTAATTTTCATTTTGACTGACAAGGACAGCTAAGAGAATAATTCTCACCCCAGGTGACTAGCAGATCGCAAAAAAAAAAAAAAATTCATCAGGGGCTGTGAAAAAGCCTGTCTGTCTTTTGGCTAGAATCAGACGGACTAGAATCCCTCCTGGCTCCCCTGGTCCAACACTCTGTTTGTGCTACAACCGGAGAGGGGGGCTTTTTGTGCTTGTCTGTCATCCCCCATGGCTGCACACACTGAGACACAGCTGCTGTTCAAATCTGGGCATCTTGCAGCATGTGTCAAACGTTAACTGTTTCATGATCTTGTTTTGTCAAAAGTTCTCCTTACAGAATTTTATCATCATGGACCCTACAGAATTTTACCTTTAAACATCTTGGATAAAAACCTTATTTTCCTCAATGCTTTTTTAATCCTAGATCAACCTTCTCTCCAGAATATCATCTGTGGATTTTCAAAAACATCCAATTCAAGGCCGGTGTGGTGGCTCACGCCTATAATCCCAGCACTTTGGGAGGCTGAGGTGGGCAGATCACTTGAGGTCAGCAGTCGAGACCACCTTGGCCAACATGACGAAACCCCACCTCTACTAAAAATCCACAAAATTAGCCAGACGTGGTGGCACATGCCCGTAATCCCAGCTAGTCAGGTGGCTGAGGCAGGAGAATTGCTTGAACCCGGTAGGCAGAGGTTGCAGTGAGCCCAGATCGTGCCACTGCACTACAGCCTGGGCAGCGGAAAGAGACTCCATCTCAAAAAGTAAAAACAAAACAAAAAAAAAAACCAAAAACAAAAAATCCAATTCATTGCAAAGCTTAAACATCGAGGCAACCACTTCATGTTTTCCCCTGTCTTCGGATAAGGGAATAAATTTTTACAAGACTTTTTCCCTCTCTCAGATAAAATATCTTATTGTTTTTCAGCCTATGAATCTGTCAATTCAAATATCAGCTATAAAGAGGACGGGCCTAGTAGTCAGCATTTCCTAAAAGGTAAGCTTTTCCCCTAAAAAGTTACCTCTACTTCTCTAGGTAATTTGACTCATGATCATATTATTTCATATATAGACCTCCAGAAACCCACAATTTCTCCCCAAATATACCAATAAGTAGCAGAGAGGATTTACTTCTTGGAAAGCCTGAGAAATGTGTTGTTCTCATGAGTTACTCATGGGCAGCCCCGTGGTCTGAGTATAGATATTAGTGAGGAAGAGACATCGGATGGAACCAAGTGCTTATGCTTAGCTGGCCTGGGGAAGGATAATTTGCAGGGATGTCCTGTGGGTCCTGAAGGTAATCCACTGCACAGTTCCCTAAATAATGAGGTAGACATTGTCCCCTGGAGTTGTGCATCCCTCACCCTGCACACACCACAAGCTAGGAGCCGATCTGGGAAAGACTCAGGCTTGTATTTTCAATAGATGACTGAGGCCAGGTCTGCCTCTCCTCAGATTCCTTTTCTATTTCATTTCCCCCATGGAGAGATCTGCAAACACTGGGAGTATAGGTTGACTTTGTAGCTCATCCTCCACCCACAGATATGGCTGCTGCTGCTTCAGACCAAGGAAAGGATGATGACCTGGAGACTTTCTCTCCTAAAAATAGTCTTTGATTAACAGAGAAATGTGTGTGGTCTTCCTGGCTGCTTTTTTTTTTTTTTCCAAGATGCAGTTTCGCTTTTGTCAGTCTTGGCTCACTGCAACCTCTGCCTCCCAGGTTCAAGCAATTCTCCTGCCTCAGCCTCCCGAGTAGCTGGGATTACAGCCGCCTGCCACCACGCCTGCCCAATTTTTGTATTTTTAGTAGAGACGGGGCTTAACCATGTTGGCCAGTCTGGTCTCGAACTCCTGACCTCGTGATCTGCCCGCCTCAGCCTCCCAAAGTACTGGGATTACAGGCGTGAGCCACCACTCCCAGCCTCCTGGCTGCTTCTTTTGGGGCTGAGCAGCAATGAATCCTGCATGAAGAAGCTGCTGAAGGAACAGGCAGGAGGCAGTGCCACAGATCAAGGGCTGTAGGCAAATCAGGATGGAAAGATTGTTTGTGCCAGAGATTGCAAAACTAAGAGAAAAGGCACAATCATATCCTTGCCAATCTCAAAATCTGTAAACAGAGAAATACCTGGGAGTCTGGCCCTCTGCACTCCCCCCTGCCATCTTCCTTGGGCAGACATCCTGACGAAAGTAGAAAGAGTTTCCATGCCGTTTTTGCTCAGTCTCATGCATTGGTTAGAACTGGGCCAGAACAGCTCTTAAATAGGAGCCCTCAGTAAAAATGATGATGATGTTGGTGGTGGTGGTGGTGACAGCTACTGTTGTTATATATCCCTGATACGCCAAACATCATGCTGAGTGCTTTGCATTCATTATTTCATTTCATCCCCACAGCAATGATAGCAGATAAATCCTATTATTATCTTCATTTTTCATCTAGGACAATGTGGCTCAGAGAGGTTAAGTGATTTGCCCAAGGTCACACAAAGGAGTGAAGTTAGGATTTGAAACCAAGGAACCTGTATATTTATGACTAAGCATGGTTCATAGTGGCATCAGTCTAAAGAGGGGCAATTCCATCTGACAATATATGAGGGTTTAGGAAGTCCTTGACTTAGTAATGACCCATGCAAACAAATGGCTTCTGTCCAACCTCCATTTCCCCCTCCAATTCCCCCTACTCAGCATCAGACACCCTTTTGTGGGTAACACTAAAAAGGATTTGCAACTTTCAGAGATATCATAGGGAGAAGAGGAGAAGCTGGAAAAAAAAAAAGTAACAGTTTGGGAGAATCAAAGTCCTGAAACAAATTTTCAAGCAAGATAAGCCTGATTACAGGCTAGCTCTGCAAACCAAAATATTCTTTCTAATAGCACCTAAAATGTTACCATTTCCCTTCATTCTACCATTAAAATCTCACCGATAAAAGACTTACCTTGGTTTAAGAAGTATCCTCTTAAGATTCTGAAACTTCAGAGAGGTGAATAGTCTGTCACACTTTAGTAAAAGTATATTTAATCAGATAGTTGCTCTCTTGCAGCCTAGCTAGGAACAGCTGCTCTGAGGGACTAAAAATTCTGATGGGGTGGAAACAAAGGTGAGTAATTTGGAAGTACATAGAGCTTTAAGGGTTGAAACATGCCTGGCCCATGGAGTGCCCCAGGGGGCTCGGATGAACAGCAGAACATTGGCTGCATGGAGGAGGGGACACTAGAAGGAGACAAGTACAGAAGGGGCCATGGCAGCACACCAAAGGCTAACTTAGCCTTTTACAGGGGGCCTCGCAGCAAGCTCTAGATCCACGAAAAGGAGAGAATGTTTTGATCCTTCTCGCCTCTATTCCTAGTAACTAAAAGACCTTGGACTAATGCAAATCTCCTTCCTGTTTCCAAGCTTTAGAACATACTGTTCCCTCTGCCTGGAGCACAGTTCCTCATCTCCTCCTATCCAACATTTTTTAAATGCGGAAAAATACACATAACTTAAAATTTGTCATCTGAACCATTTTTACTGTACAGTCCAGTGGTGTTAAGTACATTCACATTATTGTGCAACCAGTCTCCAGAACTCTTTTCATCTTGAAAACTGAAACTTTATACCCATTAAACAACTCCCCCTTCTCCCTCCCCTAGCCCCTGGCAACCACCATTCTACTTTCTGTTATCCCCGACTTTTACCCCTTGTCCTAGTTAACTCCTGCTAATCCTTCACTTCCCGATTTAATTATCAAACTGACCTCCCCATGAAGGGTTTTCTGCTTTCCCCTCGCCCTCCTGCCCTCCCTGCCGATGGGGTGACACCCACCCTCCACATGTGCACAATGAACCATGCTTACCCAGTTACAGTCACAGCTGCTCACTCACCGCATTGGCCACTGACTAGACTTTTCTCTCCTTGAGACTGCAAGCTCTCTTCTCTTCTCTTCTCTGCTCTTCTCTTGTCTTCTCTTCTCTTGTCTTCTCTTCTCTTCTTTTGACAGGGTCTCCCTCTGTTGCACAGACTGGAGTGCAGTGGCTAGATCTCAGCTCACTGCAGCCTTGACTTCCTGGACTCACGCGATCCTCCCATCTCAGCCTCCTGAGTAGCTGGGACTATAGGTGCTTGCCATCATGCCTGTCTTTTTTGTTTGTTTGTTTGTTTGGTAGAGATGGGGTCTCACCATGTTGCCCAGACTGATCTCCAACTTCTGGGCTCAAGCCATCTTCCCACCTCGGCATCTCAAAGTGTTGGGATTACAGGCATGAGGCACCACACTCAGTCACTAGACTGCAATCTTTTTAAGGGCAGGGGCCCACCAGCAACGCTATTACCTGGTAATATGCTGCTAACACACACCTACTGTCAGTGCAGCATAAGCATTTAATGATTGAAAGGTTTAGCTACAATATGGGTGAAACAGCCTTTTTTTTTTCAGGTTGACTTGGAAACTTAATCACTATGCAAAACAGTCTCCGCAGGAAAATGCATTCCACATATAGGCATAGGGTGCCTCTTTCACAACTTAGAACCTTATTTGTTCCCTTGATTTGCCCACTGACCTTAACAAAAACATTTTTACATCACTTTGTGCTTAATATTCCCCATTTGTTGCTAAGGGAATAGATATAATACTACTTTGAAAATATCTGGGCCAGGCGCAGTGGCTCACACCTGTCTGTAATCCCAGCTATTCAGGAGGCTGAGGCAGGAGAATTGCTTCTCCTACCAGAGGCAGGGTTGTGGAGGCAGAGGTTGCAGTGAACCGAGATCACACCATTGCACTCCAGCCTGGGCAACAAGAGCAAAACTCCATCTCAAAAAACAAATAAATAAATAAATAAAATACCTGATATCCCCCTGGAACTGAGTTCAAAGACCAATTTAAAACATCTATTCATTGGAACACCTATAGAGCTTTCATAAGTTTTTTTTTCTTTTTTTTTTGAGACAGAGTCTCACTCTATTGCCCAGGCTGGAGTGCATGGCACAATCTTGGCTCACTGCAACCTCCATCTACCAGGTTCAAGTGATTCTCATGCCTCAGCCTCTCTAGTAGGTGGGATTACAGGCGCATGCCACCATAACCAGCTAATTTTTGTAATTTTAGTAGAGATAGGGTTTCACCATGTTGGCCAGGCTGGTCTCGAACTCCTGACCTCAGGTGATCCACCTGCCTAAGCCTCCTAAAGTGCTGGGATTACAGGCATGAGCCTAGAGTTTTCACAATTTTTTGTTTTCTTTGTGATCATTTCGTTTTAATTAATATTTTCAGGTAAAAGTGATAGGATTCTAAAAGGATTGTGTAGATGGTAGACTTCTTTGGGTATTTGTGGACATGAAGGTTGATTTCAGCTATTTGAAATGACCTCAAATATCAGGGAACTGGCATGGTGTGGTGGTTCATGACTGTAATCTCAACACTTTGGGAGGCCAAGGTGGGAGGATTACTTGAGGCTAGGATTCAAGACCACCCTGGCCAACATAGCAAGACCCTATCTCTAAAAAAATTAAAATTAAAAATAAATAAAACATCAGGGACACACACAATTTGTCATTTTACAGAGGCATGGAGTCAAATCATTGATATTGCAAGGCTGGGAGACAGAAGACTATTACTAAGCTAGTGAGTGAGCCTAGCCAGCCTCGCAGCACTCACACATCTTATATTGTGGTCTATAATTCATTATAACATCTGCAATAGCTCTTGTGCAGTTACTTTTCAACAGAAGAACATTGATTTCTTTATATATACATATATACACACACACATGCATTTTTAATGGCCCTAAAAAAAAGCTGACTGCTGGGACTCGTGATGGAAGTAAAAGAAAGTGAAATGGTCTAACAATGTGATGGTTCTCTGCCAAAAAAATAGTTTAATAAATCACACTAAGCCTTTATTTATAGTCTCATTCAGAGTCTGAAGAACTCTCTCTCTTTTTTCATTTCTTCTTTAGTTTTATTACCAATAGATACACACTAGGGGTATTCACAAATCTAAGGATTCTTAAAATTCTCAGGATGTGTCCTTCCCAAGTAGCCAGGATCTGCTGTTCACTTAATGCATGATATGCACGAGGGATCAGGACCTTGCCCAAGTAGTGAAGTAATACTTAGCACAATGCATTTTAAAGCAGGTATAGATCTTAGGATTTTGTGTGTGAGTTATATTTCTCAACCTATATTAAAGTTTAGAAGATTAAATTTTCTTCTGTCAGAGAGATCAAAAAATAATAACTTTCATTAACTAGTAATTCATAAATAGTATTTTCTGTTTAATCACCCTTCAGACATTTGTGTTGTCTTCTCATCACAACTATAAAGAAGCATAAGGCCGGTCGCGGTGGCTCATACCTGTAATCCCAGCACTTTGGGAGGCTGAGGCAAGTGGATCACTTGAGGTCAGGAGTTCGAGACCAGGTTGGCCAACATGGTGAAACCCTGTCTCTACTAAAAATACAAAAATTAGCCAGGCATGGTGGCAGGCACCTGTAGTCCCAGCTACTCTGGGGGCTCAGGCAGGAGAATCACTTGAACCCAGGAGGCAGAGGTTGCAGTGAGTCGAGATCACACCACTGCACTCCAGCCTGGGCAACAGAGTGAGACTCCATCTCAAAAAAATAAAATATAATATAAAAAAACAAAGAAAGAAGTTTTTTTGTGGCTTTTCTTAAGGATGTTTCCCACCTAGTTTCTCTCTTGCTCCTTTCATACATCTCTCTGTGGCCCAAGGATTTTGCTACTGTCTTGGTTTCCCCATAATCCCTCCTTTGAAAGTTAATGTAAACACCAGAATCAGACTGTGTTCAACAGAAAGAATCTGTGAGTATGTTTTTTGGTTTGTTTATTTTGAGACGGAGTCTGGCTCTCGTTGTCCAGGCTGAAGTGCAATGGCACAATCTCGGCTCACTGCAACCTCTATCTCCCGGGTTCAAACCATTCTCCTGCCTCAACCTCCCAAGTAGTTGGGATTACAGGCGCATACCACCACACCTGGCTAATTTTTTGTATTTTTAATAGAGATGGGGTTTCACCATGTTGGCCAGGCTGGTCTCAAACTCCTGAGCCCAAGTGATGTTCCTGCCTTGGCCTTCCAAAGTGCTGGGATTACAGGCGTGAGCCACTGAGCCCAGTCTGTATGTTTTACAAAGCAGAAAGATATTGCTCATTCATTCATTCAACAAACACTAATTGTCCATCTACTAGTGACAAATACTATGGTAGGCACAAAAATACAGTTGAGAGACCATATCCATGCCTTAAAGTAGTCCACAGCAGTGGAATGTGTTGAGAGCTATGAATTAGTTCAGACTGACTCAGCCTGGAGGTTGAAAAGGCTTTTGGAAGGAGAGGACACTTAAGCAGAGTTTCTAAGGATGTATGTGGGAACTAGCCGAGTGGTAAAGAAAGGATGCTGTAGGAGAAAGGACAATATAAATGTGAGAGAGCATGGCAGCATGGAGAAACTGAGGCAACTTGTAATGACTGTACCCCAGGGTACACGCAGGGGAAGGAGTGATGAAAAATACACCTTGAGAAGGAGGCAGAAGCCAGATCATGAAGGGCCATAGAAAGCAGCTAAGAGGCCAGGCGTGGTGGCTCACACCTGTAATCCCGGCACTTTGGGAGGCCGAGGCGGGCAGATCACCTGAGGTCAAGAGTTTGAGACCAGCCTGACCAACATGGAGAAACCCCATCTCTACTAAAAATACAGAATTAGCCAGGCATGGTGGTACATGCCTGTAATCTCAGCTACTTGGGAGGCTGAGGCAGGAGAGTCGCTTGAACCCGGGAGGCGGAGCTTGCAGTGAGCCGAGATCATGCCATTGCACTCCAGCCTGGGCAACAAGAGCGAGACTCCATCTCAAAAATTTTTTTTAATTGAAAGCAGCTGAGGAATTCACGCCAATGGCGGTGGGACTCTGCTTACATAGGAATTGGCATCACCAGATTTTTATTTGATAGAAATGACTCCCAGCTATGTAGAGAATGGATTGGAGGAGATAAGACTAGAGACTGGGACCCCAGATATCTTTGTTTGAGAGCAAGTGACCACAAATAATATTTTCTGGCCAGGTGCAGTGGCTCACACCTATAATCCCAGCACTTTGGGAGACCAAGGCGGGCAGATCACCTGAGGTCAGGAATTTAAGACCAGCCTGGCCAACATGGCAAAACCCCATCTCTACTGAAAATACAAAAATTAACCAGGCGTGGTGGCGCATGCCTATAATCCCAGCTACTCGGGAGGCTGAAGCAGGGAGAATTGCTTGAACCTGAGGTTGCAGTGAGCCAAGGTTGTGCCACTGCACTCCAGCCTGGGTAACAGAGCGAGACTTCTCTAAAAAAAAAAAAACAAATATATATATATATATATGTGTGTGTGTGTGTGTGTGTGTGTGTGTGTGTGTGTGTGTGTGTATTTTCTGGAGAACAGAGACCACCACGTGAATGACATTTGCTGGCTGTTTTGTATGCAATTCCACCTTCAGCCTTTTTTTTGAATTCCTTTCCTCCACACAGTCTTCCACCACAGATATCCTTACGAATCCTGTGATGTCTCTTGATTGGAGGGTTTCTCATGTGGTTGACATTTTGTTGTTATGCATCTCGAATTTAAATTCAGTCCTCTAGCTAGGCTTTCATTCTGGGCTTGGTAAACTGCCATGTGCCTTTAGACCTTTCCATAAAAAATAATTTATGAATTTTTGAGAGAGATTGGTGTTCCCAAAGCTAAAGCCAGACCCTTGAGACTTATCTAGCCTTAATCTAAAAAGATATAAGTAAAAGGACTGTTATCCCAAATTGGAAGAAAAATATTGCCCTTGCATTTACTGGGTACTTCCGTATTTAAATTCAGACTGACTCATATTTTCTAGCTCTGTCTACTTGACTCCCTAGTTAGAGCTCCCAGGGGGATGTCTTTCGCCTGGAGACTTATTCAGGCTTCCAGCAACTATTCCCTACACCCATCTCACCCTCCTCCTCATTCAGGAAGATTTAAAGTGAAAATGTGTAGCATAAACAAGGTCTTAAATCTCGTCCCAAGAATTTGATAATGACAATACCAAAAGGCCATCTTGGGTCTTGGTCCCCTGCATTAAACAAGCAGACTCAAAATTTATTATAACACTACAAACACTCTATAGGTCATAGGTGTCTTGAGTCACATCATATAAAATAAAGTATTTTTAGATATTCTTAAGGAAAGGTCAGCAGGACCAAAATTATCCTTCCTTTTATGGTTAAGTTTATACTAGGGAGAATTTTTTTTAATAATCTGGAATTTGTGTTTGCATTTTCCATTTATGATCAAAAAAACATAGTCCCCATGAAGGGACTGAGGCTGACTTTCAGGCCTTCTCCCATTGATTCCTGCTGGGGCCAGCAAGTCCCTGTGCAAAGCTATGAGAAGGCAAAGGTGCTTTCTGAGACCTGTTTGGCAATGGATATATCCCTTCCATGGTAATGAAACATTGCAAGTTATGGGGTATGTTCCATGACAGCATGTTAGCCATCAAAGGGTGCTCTTGCCTCAGAAATGATATACATAGACAAACGCCTTAAACAGATTTAAAGAAGCTCCTGCCAGCACCTCCAACAGCTACTGCCCTTGTAACCACTGCATATTTGGAAAGTTTGGACCCTACGGGTGTGATATTCTTTCCCAAACCCTGACATATATCTAGGAAGGAGCCAGGTGGCCCACCTGGCCTAATAAGGTGACTCTTTGGAGTCGATCTCTATTTTGACACCAGATGGGGCCCACAAGAGGGTCCCATACCAAGGCAAATATGCATCCTGAAACAATGGGAATAAATATGACTATATTTCTTTCTTTCTTTTTTTTTCTTTTTTTTTTTTTTTTTTTTTTGAGACAGAGTTTCACTCTTGTTGCCCAGGCTGGAGTGCAATGGCGCGATCTTAGCTCACTGCAACCTCCGCCTCCTGGGTTCAAGTGATTCTCCTGCCTCAGCCTCCCAGGTAGCTGGGATTACAGGCGCCCGCCACCACACCTGGCTAATGTTTGTATTTTTAGTAGAGACAGGGTTTCACCATGTTGGCCAGGCTAGTCTCAAACTCCTGACATCAAGTGATCTGCCTGCCTTGGCCTCCCAAAGTGCTGGGATTACAGGCGTGAGCCACCATGCCCAGCCAACTATGTTTCATTTTTATTGAAAACAACAAACAATGACTTGGGAATTAAACATAGCCAATGCAGATTTAAATAGAAGGAAATGTTAAGGAGCCATATGCCATGCTAGAATCAGATGCCCTTTCCTGCTTTTCAAGTTTTGAGTGTTTGGTGAAGGATTCCATGATTTGAAGAAGGCAGAACAGGCTTGGGATGAGACCCCCATCTAATAAGGGTCATCTCTAAAACTGCCTGATTATCTGGTGAGAATGCTATCTCCTCACTAAAAGCCTGTGGTTAGATTAATGCTAGCATTTGAAAATCTGCTAAGGCCTGATGGTGGGCAGCCAAGGAAGGAATGTGTTTTCTGTTTATCTCTTTAGTGGCAGAAATGTTCATCACAGAAAGACTGTGAACTCCCAGTTTCAGGCGTGCCTGGAAGTTGTGCAGCCTATAGTCTGTATAGCCTGTATAGACTGTAAAAACTGGAATGTGCACACCAGTTTTTGAACGACAAAAAAGAACCAGGCCTTCGTTTGCAGCCAATTACCTGGGTTGGTCGATGGGTTAATCAGTTTCTTTGACTTGATAACAGGGGTAGATCTTGTCACATTGTTCTGAAAGGAGGTTTTACCACCCCCGCTGTTCTATCTCCCAGGAATGCAGTTTGAGTTGTGTCTCCTCCTTGACAGCTTGGACCTCAGTAAATTACCAAGGTCTTGACCCAAAAGATGGAGAAGTCCTAAGTGATTTTTCAGTCTCCTATCTAAAAATGTGTTTACATTTCTTGAACTCTGGCTGACTGATTCATTCTCCTGGTGTTGCAAGAACTTTCCTTATGCATTAGAATTTATAAGTTTCATTTCTAAGAGGCCCATGAATCCTTCCAAGCCACAGTGTAGTGAACCTCATCACAACACAATTCTGCTGGGCTGGATTTGTCCCGAGGGTGGATCATGGCCAAGCAGCTGTGATGTGGCAAGCGCGTTGAGGCTAACGGGAGGCAGTGTGATGTGGAGGGGAAAGTGCAAGAAGCTAGGTCAGGACATTTGGGTTCCGGGTTCTGGTCTTGTGTTATTTCAAGGTGTGCCCTTGAGCCAACTGAATGAAAATGCTTTCAGGGCCTCAGTTTCCCCCAGGCTGATTTAAATTTTAAAAAAAAAATTTTTTTTGAGACAGAGTCTCACTCTGTCACCTAGGCTGGAGTGCAGTGGTAAATCTCGGCTCACTGCAACCTCCACCTCCCGAGTTCAAGTGATTCTTGTATCTCAGCCTCCTGAGTAGCTGGGATTACAGGCATGCATCACCACACCCTGCTAAGAAATGTTTTAAATCTGTGCAAAAGTCATTTTCAAAAACAGAAGCAGCTAGCTGAGAAACAACAGAAAAGGGAAGGTCAGCCCACAAAGAATGAGTAGAGGCTTAAGGTCAAAAAGACAAAGATACAGAGTGACATATGGCCATTGGCTCCTAAAAGAGCTACTTATGAGTACCAAGTATGGAAAGAACTTTTTGTTGGACATTGGTCCCACAGAAGAGACTAAAACCTATGTCAGTAGAGCCATTGCTTAGCTAAATCTGTTCCTCAAATAAACATTCCTTTAGAATATTAAAATTACTTTTTTTTTTCAGACGGAGTCTCGCTCTGTCACCCAGGCTGGGGTGCAGTTGCGTGATCTTGGCTCACTGTAACCTCTGCCTCTCAGGTTCAAGCGATCCTCCTGTCTCAGCCTCTGGAGTAGCTGCAACTACAGGCACCCACCACCACGCCCAGCTAATTTTTGTATTTTTAGTAGAGATGGGGTTTCGCCTTGTTGGCCAGGCTGGTCTCAAACTCCTGGCCTCAAGCAATCCATCCACCTTGGCCTCCCAAAGTGCTGGGATTACGAGCATGAGCCACTGCACCCGACCAAATTTACTTTCTTAGGGGAAAAAAAGAAGCAAAATAAAACCTATCCTTTTGCACCATGGAGTTTTGGGGTCGGGCAGTCTTGGAGGGAAATCCTTACTCAAAACCTCACTAGTGGTACAACTTTGAGTGGGTTACTATACTTTTTGCACCTCCACTGCCACACCTATAGAGAACATTGATAACAACAGCATGGAGGGGAGTCATGGGCATCACAGGACAGCCCCTGCTGGTGTCCAGGTGGTGCCTGCTTCCCAGCTGGCTCCACGGTTTCTGTGGTTTCCGTTAGTCCCCTCCCTCCAGCCCCGCTTTGGTGTTTGCCTTTGTTTGATTCATGTTTCCACCTTTCCTCTTGCCCCTCCACATTATAAGGAAAAAAGGAAGCCTCTGATCTCTCTATTTGGAAGTTTGCAGAAGCCTTTTCCTACTTCAGTGAAGTGCAGTCATACAAAATTTATATTCAACAGCATCAGCAGATTTTTTTCCATCAATATTTCCTTTTTAATTTCAGCTTTATCTGAATTTTAATAGCATAAAGAATTTACTTTTGTTCTTTTAAAGAGCAACCAAAACAAGAATAATATGTATTTGAATATAAAGTCTTAACACTATGTTTAACATGGTGTTTAGACTATGCCTATAGAGGTTACAGGTGTTATTTGGTGAGTAAATTGTGAATGCCATGGGTGTATATGTGCTTATAATCTTACATACATATGAACTAGGTGTGTGTGTGTGTGTGTGTGTGTGTGTGTGTATGGTATATATAAAAAGTCATGAAATCCAGATCTGACCACCTTGATATTTTTTCCTCTTTGATTTTCACTATAGCAAACACTGAACCTAGAGCCAACCTTCACATGAATCTTTATGAAACCTCACCATTGACCCAAACAACAGAGAAGCAGGTACAGTATTGACTCTGAATGAGGATGACACTGGGAGTCACAACTCGGGTTCTTGTCTCAGCTTGCTGTGTGGCCCTAGGTGAGACACTTTACCTCTCTGGGCCTCATTTGCCTAATCAGTAAAATGAGACAAGTAGACTATGAAATCACAGAGGTTCCTTTACTCTTAGACTTGGAATATCTTAACTCAACTTGGACTGTATTGTTTGGCTCTTTACGTGTGTAAATAAGCTGAATAGACCTTTCCCTGACTTCTGCGAAGTCAGAAAGAGAATAAGGGAACACAGAAAGGTGACATCCAATGAGGCAGTAGGCACTAATTTTCATTCGTAATAGAGATAAATATTGGCAATTAAGAAAAAAAAAGTGCAAAGGTAATCGTGAAGAAAGGAGGATGGTGGTTCATCTAGATATATTAAGAATTTCTATTAGTGGACTGGTCACAGTGGGCTCATGCCTGTAATCCTAGCACTTTGCGAGGCGGAGGCGGGCAGATCACCTGAGGTCAGGAGTTCGAGACTGGCCTGGCCAATGTGGTGAAACCCTGTCTCTACTAAAAATACAAAAATTAGCCGTGTGGTGGCATGCACCTGTGGTCCCAGTTACTTGGGAGGCTGAGACAGGAAAATCGCTTGAACCTAGGAGGTGGAGGTTGCAGCAAGCTGAGATCATGCTGCAGCCAGAATCCAGAGTGAGAGAGTGAGACCCTGTCTCAGAAAAAAAAAAAAAAGAGTATCTGTTAGTGGTTCAAGGACATATATTCACAAATATTTATAAGTTTGTTCCTTCCTTGGAAGCTTTGAAGCTGGAACTGTCTTCAAATTATCTCTAGAGAGACAACTCAAGGAAATTCCTAGAACTGAATCCAGGGCCTTGGAGAACCTGAGGCAGAGGCAGCACACGCAGCTGCAGGGGACTCGCAGGTCTCACCCTGCTGTGTGACACCTCTAGGCCATGATCTTGATTTCTCCATTCTGTCCACCTTCCTTCCTGCCACAGCCTGGCTTTCTATTCTTCCCCAGCACTCATTATGCATAATGATAATAGAAATGGGATTGCTTTCATCTGTGTGCCCGAGCTGGGCTCTGATGAACTCTCTGTGACAACCCTAGGCCTGGGTCAGGTCTCCACTGAGGTGAAACGCAACTGAGCAACTCCTCCTGCTGCCAAGGAGCTGCTGAACCAACATTTGCATTTTTTAAATGCCCACTTTGCAGACATCCCATTTAAGGGAACTAGAGACAGAGTTTTTGAAAGAGTATGTGACTAAGGAAAACATAATATGGTGTATTTTGATAATTCTGCAACCCAAAGGCCATGCAAAGGCCTCACATACCCTAAACACACCCCAAATTCACACAGCCCCACGGTTCTGTTCCAAAAGATCTACTATCACCTGCAATGAAAGAGAGGCTCGGGCGGGCGTGGAGGTTCATGCCTGTAATCCCAGCACTTTGGGAGGCCAAGGTGGACGGATCACAAGGTCAGGAGTTCAAGACCAGCCTGGCCAACATGGTGAAACCCAGTTTCTACTAAAAATACAAAAATTAGCTGGGTATGGTGGCACACCTCTGTAATCCCAGCTACTTGGGAGGCTGAGGCAGGAGAATCACTCGAACGCAGGAGACGGAGGTTGCAGTGAGCCGAGATCACACCATTGCACTCCAGCCTAGGCGACAGGGCAAGACTCCGTCTCAAAAAAAAAAAAAAAAGAAAGAGGGGCTCAACCATGTCTAATTAAATCCTAGGCTGAATTATTAACTTTGCAGCCAGAAGAAGGAATACCAGAGCGAGGGGTCTTAAACTTTCATCCCAGTTTCCCCTGTGAGGCTGTGGAAAGTTGGCTCACTGAGAAGCCCACGCGCCTGCCTCCTTTGTGAAACAGCGGGGTGGCTCCCACCAGGAGCGACTTGTCCAAGTTGCAGTAGTCCCAGTTCCTTTAGAAGCAGCCCTGGAAAGAAAGGGCATCTGAGGAGAAGTCTAGGGAGCCCCACCAGCCCCAAACACAGAGAAAACAGGGTGGGAGGGAGGCAGGGGTGTCTTCCTGGCCTCCTGCATCCCCGCTTACTTCTCAAGGCTAATGGCCTCTTATTAGATTAATCACTGACTTTAGTTTTAACTACTTCCTCAGCCTACTCCATGGCAATGACTAATTTCATGTTTATTATAAAGCATCTGGAACACATTTAGGACAAATTTCTGTCCAGCTGATTTCAGTTCCCTACATTGATGGGCCACTGGCAATCCAGGGGATTCCTTCCCTTGTGGCCTTCCCCCCCCCGAAGCAGAGGACATCACAATACTGATCTTAGCAGCACCGTTCCTTTCCATCAGTTCCCCCACTGACTCCCTCTTCCCTCCCTTCCTTGGGATCTGACTCTATTAGGGGTTCAGTCACATGAAAGACTTGTACTTTTATCACAGTGCTAGCTGAGAGAGGGGAAGACTTGCCAAGGGTGGATATTCTGGTATTACCACCCTCTAATGAGAAGTCGCAGGCCTAGATTTAGAAAACAATCTCTGGCGTGTGGGTTGGGGAGAAAGCCACAGGGTGCTCTGCAGAGGCTGGGGTGACAGCGTTCCCTGGGCTGGAGGCTTCTGCAGAGGCCCTACCGCTGCGATGCGAGAGCCTTCATCTTGGCTCCTCGGAGGCTGTCCGCACTGTAATGGGAGCGGAAAGGGTTAGGCTCCCTCCTCCAACACACGATGAGGATGGCAAATGGTGGGAATGGCTCCAAGGCACCTCTTCCACACCTGACCTGAGGAGCGGGGCCTCGGCAGCGAATCCATCAAAAGAAATGAGAGTAGCAACTGATACCAGCAAGTCCCTAGGAGTTAGAAGAGGGGGTGAGGTGGTGGGGGCGGGGGTAAGAAAACTACAAGGGGAAATGTGGAGATGAAAAGAGAGCAATGAAAAAAGAAAAAGGAGACAAGCAGACATGTTTCAACTCCAAGCTCCCATTTCCTCTTTCAAATGAACTGCTTCCCCACTGTGAACAGAATCAAGTATTTATGAAGGCATTTTTTGCATATTAATAGCTGCATATGGAGCATCGCCAGAGCTGCAGTCCTAAAGGTACGGTGCCCTTTTTTAAAGCAGGTCTTTCAAACTCCTCACAGAATTTGGTATTCTCCTTCAGATTTATTTTCATTTCTGCCTCGTGGCTCCTCCTAAGGCCCTTCATTTGATTAAGGGAAATTAGTTCCTGGGATACTTTCAGAGACCGAGTATTGCTCTTACCTCGGTGGGCCGCTGACATCAATCGCTGGAGAAGCTTTTCCTCTCCCCCAAGGCCTCTCTGTGTAGAGGCCGCAGGTTGGGTTAGGTGACCGGCACCTAAAAAGAGTATTAAAATTACCAATGAAAATTTCGGGAGGAAATATTAACATAGCTAGACAGTGGTAGGAGAAACTAAAACTAGAAAAAAAAGTAAAATAATTTCATTAACTTTACCATCTATACTCAGTAAAGATTACCTGCAATTTTAAAAGAAAATCATTGAGAACCATGATAAAAATAAGCAAAAGACAGAAACAATTCATATCCAAAAAGGAGTAACAGAAAATAAATATGAAAAAATCATTCATCTTGATTAGCAATTTAAATGTATATTGAGGCAAACTATAAGTACCATCTTATATCTGAGATTTGTGCCTTCTCTTACTCTTTTTAAATGGAAACACCCAGGGCTGCCAGGGTTTTAAAACTGGTATACTTATACACTTCTGGTGGAACAGTTTTGATTCAATCCCTTCGTAAAGCAAAATGGCAATATAACTCATGAAACATGAAAAATATGAAATATCCATTGATTATGTGTTTCTGACTTCCGGGAATTTATCCTAAGGAAATAATTCAACAGAAAAAAAAAAGTCATTGAAGATGTCCATTGCAGCATTATCTGTAACAGAGAAAATCTGGAAACAGTCTAAGAGTGTAACATCAGAGAAATGATTTTGGGGAGATTTAGAATCTTGTAGCCTCCAGCCGCATGACTCCTAAACCATAATTTCTAATTTTGTGGCTAATTTGTTAGTCCTGCGAAGGCAGTCTGGTTCACAGGTAGGAAGGGGGTTTGTTTTGGGAAAGGGCTGTTATCATCTTTGTTTCAAAGCTAAACTGTAAACTAAGTTCCTGCCAAAGTTAGTTCGGCCTACACCAGGAATGAGCAAGGACAACCTGGAGGTTAGAATCAAGATGGAGTTGGTTAGGTCAGATCTCTTCCACTGCCTCAGTTAAAATTTGGCAATGGCAGTTTCACCCTCGGTGAAGGGTTTAATTCAAGCATTAAAAAAGGATGATTGTTCATACTAGAAACTGAGATTTAATACTAATGTTTAACACAGGCAACATCATTGACATTTTGGACCAGGTAGTCTTTGTTTTGGGGAACTTTCCCGTTGATTGCAGGATGTTAAGCAGTATCCCTGGCCACTGCCTACTAGATGCCAGTAGCACAACCCTCCCCGGTTGTGACAATCAAAATGTTTCCAGACCCTGCTAAATGCCTGCTGGGGAGCAAAATCACCTCCAGTTGAGAACCACTGATTTAACTTTTTTTTTTTTCTTTTTGAGATAGTATCTCGCTCTGTTGCCCAGGCCAGAGTGCAATGGCGCAATCTCGGCTTACTGCAACCTCCACCTCCCTAGTTCAAGCAATTCTCTTGCCTCAGCCTCCCAAGTAACTGGGATTATAGAATCATGCCACCACTCCCGGCTAATTTTTTTGTATTTTGGTAAAGTTGAGGCTTCACCGTGTTGCCCAGGCTGGTCTAGAACTCCTGAGCTCAGGCAATCCACCCGCCTTGGCCTCCCAAAGTGCTGGGATTACAGGCATGAGCCACCGTGCCCGGCCTGATTTAACATTTTAAAAGTGGAAATCAAAATAAGTCCACTATGGCTGCAACTATATAAAAAAAAAAAATGTGTCTGTTCGGAAAAGACTTGCAAATAATGCATGAAAAAAGTGCAGTCATGCTAACTTGAAACCGAGGTGGATTCTGTTATTTGTTTTCCTAGGCTTTTTTTTTTTTCAGTGTTTTGCCTTTTTCCAAATTCTCCCTATAAGAAGGAAAGATGGATCATGAGGCGAGCTGGTTTTATTCAAGTCTAGCATAAAATAATCTCAGGCTCAGAGTATGCAAGTATTCAGCAAGCTGAACAGGGTCAACACCATAGCAGCATTATTTTTTAGCTAATTATCATTGGTTTAAAATATTTAACATTAATCAGGTTTTTATTAGTTTATTGAATAGAGTCATCAGCATTCTCCTTTTAAGGATCTCGATTCCTTTTGGCATTTTATCCCTCTAACTCTAGACTTTGGGGGACAACGAATTCATCTTTCTGAAAAATTGGAATTCAGAGCATAAAACTCTCATCCATCCAGATCCATCTACGTAAGCTTGGGAAAAGAGGGGCGTTGAGCCCACTTGTTTGTAGAGCTGTCAGGGCAGAGGTTGTCAGTAAAGAGTATCAAAGTACAAGCTCAAACCTTAATTAGATTTCCCAAAAATGATTGCATCTCTTTGTTTAAAATAAGAAAGAAAGCATCTCAGCAGTTTTCACATTGTCACTTTTCTCCTTTTGTTTAAACTATTTCCAAGCTAGGGAGAACAAACATCCTTTCTCACATGCCTTATCTTGGGTTTTGTTTTGTTGCTTTGTGGGGCTTAGAACTTTGGTGGTATCCTAAAAATCCTGTTAAATTGGTGTTATATCCCTTTTTTCACTTCTGTTTCAACCTATACTATCTCTTGAGTTCAGGTTTCATAAGTTTACAACAGTATAAATTCATATTTGATCTTATGTATCCTAAGTTTATCTCTTTTGGATTTCAAAGAGTAGCCTGTAATTCTAGCACACTAGGATTTGGTTTGAATAAACCTGTGTTTACCCCCATCTGTTTCCTTGGTGGTTTCACAGATGGTGTTCATATCCCCGTCAGCTCTCCTCTTTCAGGACCAAAAACAACATGCACACACAAAAAAAAACAAAAGATAAAACACCTGTAGACACACTATGTTTTGTACAAGGGTACAAAGGTAACCTTTTATTTCGTGTCCTTCTAAGCCATACCCTACCCTGCCTTCTTTTAAGGCTGTCGTCTGCCTTTGTATCACTTGCGTCTGGCACAGTTCCTGGTACATAGGAGCCACTCAAAAATAAATCAACAGGCTGGGCGCAGTGGCTCACGCCTGTAATCCCAGCACTTTGGGAGGCCAAGGTGAATGGATCACTTGAAACCAGGAGTTCAAAACTAGCCAGGGCAACAAAGTGAGATTCTCTCTCTCTCTCTCTCTATTTGTGTGTGTGTGTATATATATGTATGTATGTATAGTTTTATATATATAGTTTTATATATGTGTAGTTTTATATATATGTAACTAAATCTGTCATTGACATTAAGATCCATATTCTGAATAGAAAAAGCCCATCTCCTCTACATAGAATTCCGAGATTGCACTTGATTTATTTTCAGTGATAATGAGATGGAAGTTCAACTGATTTTTCCCCCACAACTCACACAGTCTCTGGGCATTTCCTGCTATTGGTCATTATGATTTGGTTTTTCCTTCTCTGGAAAAGCTTTGGGTCATGTGCAGACTTGGGGATGTCACTAGGCATCCTTCTTAGAGATCTCTCTGAGGCTGACAAGTAAGATTGGTCTCCACACCAATGCCTAAGAGAATTCGCTTTCTGCATTTCCCCATCAAGAAAAGTGCTCTTGACTCCCTACCCTGCCTTTGTTTCTTGTTTCTAAAGTCAGCTCTCTTTTCTAAGACACTGCAACAGCTCACCTAGTTCCATGCCTGTGCTCACTCTCCCTTCTCTCTCTCTCTCTCTCTCCCCCGCCCTCTAGTTTTGTAAATAGCTTTGGTTGTGGAACTTGATTCAAAGGCTTTTTGAAGATCTAAGCAAACTTCATCTTCTGGTTGAGCCTTACCCACAGGATTACTTTGTCTGCCCCAAAACGCCCTAGACAATTTAAGGCTAATTTCCTGAGAGGGGTTTGTTTTTAATTACAAAATGAGGGCTTTTATTTGTTGAATTTTCACTGCAACTATCATTTATTCCAATAAGTCTGTATTAATTGATGTCTTGGCTGCTAGTGACACACAATATCTGCATAGTTAATTTGTTTTCCTTTTTTCTTTGTATTATGAAAAATTTCAAACATGTAAAAGTAGAAAGAATAGTACGATGAACCTCCACATACCTATAGCAAGCTTTAACAATTACCTCCCCATTCTCTTGAGAGGGTCTTTTTTTTTTTTTTTTTTTTTTTTTTTTTTTTTTTTGAGACGGAGTCTCACTCTGTTCCCCTGGCTGGAGTGCAGTGGCACAATCTCGGCTCACTGCGACCTCTACCTCCAGGGTTCAAGCGATTCTCCTGCCTCAGCCTCCCGAGTAGCTGGGATTACAGGTGCCTGTCACCATGCCAGGAAAATTTTTGTAGTTTTAGTAGAGACGGGGTTTCGCCATGTTGACCAGGCTGGTCTTGAACTCCTGACCTCAGGTGATCCACCCACCTTAGCCTCCCAAAGTGCTGGGATTACAGGCTTCAGCCACCCACCTGGCCGAGAGGGTCTTTTCAAATGGTAAAAACAGCCAATGTCTTTGAGTTTTTCCACGCACAGGGTTTAGGATTATCTCATCCTTACAACATCCTCATGTAGTTGGTATAGTTATTATTCCTGTTTGCAGATAAGGAAATAGATATCAGGACTAATAGGACCCCTTTCACACATGAACTGCACTTTCAAAGAGGCCTAGTCATTTGGAAATCCAATAAAGCTGCATTTAAATCCCAACTTCTAGGCCAGGAGCAGTGGCTCACATCCATAATCCCAGCACTTTGGGAGGCCAAGGCTGGAGAATTACTTGAGCCCAGGAGTTTGAGACCAGCCCGGGCAACAAAGTGAGACACCGTCTCTATAAAAAATTAGCAGCCAGGTGCGGCGGCTCACACCTGTAATCCCAGCACTTTGGGAGGCCAAGGTGGGCAAATCACAAGGTCAGGAGTTTGAGAGCAGCCTGGCTAATACAGTGAAACCCTGTCTCTACTAAAAATACAAAAAAATTAGCCGGGCGTGGTGGCGCTCGCCTATAGTCCCAGCTACTCGAGAGCCTGAGGCAGAAGAATCTCTTGAACCTGGGAGGTGGAGGTTGCAATGAGCTGAGATTGTGCCACTGCACTCCAGCCTGGGTGATAGAGCGAGGCTCCATCTAAAAAAAAAAAAAAAAAAAAAAATAGCCAGGTGTGGTGGTGCGTATCTGTAGTACCAGCTACTCAGGAGGCTGAGGCAGGAGAACTGCTCGAGCCTGGGAGGTCGAGGCTGCAATGAGCCATGATCACCTGACCGCACTCCAGTCTGAGTGACAGAGTGAGACTCTGTCTCAAAAATGAATAAAATAAAATAAATCCTAACTTCTTCCTTACAGGCTGTGTGGCTTTAGGCAGGCTATTTAACCTCTCTGAGGCAGAGTTTCCTCATAGGGTAATAATATTTCCCTCATGGGGTCACGATGAGGATGAGATGAAACATATGGAAAGGGATTCACACAATGCTTGGCAATAGGCAACCCCCAATACATTATAATCATTACTGTTGTACTCCCCTGTCCCTTGCCTTGAAAGCCATTATAAAACAGAACTTGGAGCTTGTATACAATCTAAGGGTTTAGACATGGAAAAAGAGAAGCTTGAAAAGCAGGAATAATTTAAAGGAGGACAATGGGTCAATCTACCAATTGTTCCTTCCTTTCCCATCCCCAACCCCCAATTCAAGCATCCCTCTCTCTGCCTCCCAAATATCCTCCATGCCTTCTGGAGTGTTCACTGTGTTTCACTGCTTAAATTTCTAACTATTAGAGATTATTTTGGGTTCCTCATATCTCCTTGTGAAAGTTTCTTAATTGCTTTCCCCCTATACCTAAGGGAGCACAGCTGAAGGCCTGTGGGCAGAGAGGAGGCAGGGAATTTGGGGGCCAGGAGCACTGTGTTGACAGGGCCCCACGGCCCACAGCACAGGGCTGCAGAGGAAAATTTAGAGGTTGGAGGACAGAAGAGCCCAGTGGAGGGGAAGGGGTCAGGAAAGTGTGGGGACCCAGGAAAGAAAAAGAAAGGACATTTTTCTTTCTCTTCTTCCAGCCTCCTGCTGTCATGCATGACCAGGACTACTTCAACTCCATAGTCTGGCTGAATCTGGGTTAGATAAACTTTTATGGGAGAGTCTGGGAATCAAAACACCATATTTTTTTTCCTAATAAAAATCAACTGATTTAAAAATGACCTTTTCACAGTGGAATCAGTTTGCAAGTTGAGATTCCCTGTCTGTCGGTTGTCAGATTGGAAAAGTCTCACCAGACCCAACAAAACAAGGAAGTCACACAGTTTTGAGTTCAAGTTTTGAGTTGGAAGGAGCTGAGGAGTTGTTCAGATTTCCCACCTTTCACCTCTCGACCTCCCATCTCCCAGTCTAAAATAGAAGGTGTCATCCCTCAAACACAGGCACAGTTCCGGCCTGAATACAGCTAGCCACCCCCTCACAGAAAAAGCTGGCTTCTACCTCCCTTGGGGCAGAAGAGATCACTATTTTGGCTTGAAATTTTTCTCCTCCAGCTCCTAAGCCAGATAAACAGTGATTCTGTTGTATCAACAAAGCACATAATAATGTCGAAGACAGTAGCAGTTAGAACTCACAGATAAGATTTACTTATAGTAGAAGCTCTGGAATGAAAGTGTCCAGAGTTTCGTTCAGAATTCCCTGGAAGAGAACAATGAGCTTAGCCCCATTTTCTAGGTAGGGAAGTAGAGGTACAGAAAGAGTAATGGCTTAGCCAAAGTCACGAAATGAGCCCCTGACGGAAGCGAAGACTGGAGGTTGCCATGCTTCTCTTTCAAGGCTCATGTTTGCTAGCTGTTCGGCTAATTTGCTGAACACTCAGGAGGATGTCAAATCTCCTTCTGTAAAGTTGAGGACATTTAAAAATAGATGAAGACCAAAATTCCTGACAGGAGGAGAATAAGAAAGCTCTTCTTTGGCTACCAAACTGTGTCTCCACCGTGCCTACTTGTAGAGCCCTCGCAAAACGGCTCACTCAGCCCATTTCACCAGCACCAAATTGCCTGTAGAATGTAAAAAGTGGGCCCAGACCTCACATGGCCAAGAAGAGCAGGATGAGCCCAGGTGACAGGCGCTGGACTGCTGGGCACATTTGTGTGGGGTGGAAGCCCCCTGTGGCTCTGGGGTTCTGCTGCTCCTCAGAAAGAGGCTATGCGGCCAGGCTGGGTTGCTGAGCTGAGATCCCAGGTGTCCATCTGACCTCCTGCACACTGGAGGCCTCCTCCCTTCCAGCCAGGGAAACCTAGACAGAGACAGAACCTCAGAGTGAGGACTTTAGGGGTGGCCAGGGTGGTTGGCCTTACCACAGACAGGGTGCCCTCCAAGTCAGCCTGAGGTTGACAGTGTATATAACGCCTGGCCCACTCGGATCCCCTCCCTAGGCAGCCCCATCTCAGGGAGCCCAGGGAGTCCCAGGCACACTCAGCCCCACCTCTGGCCCCATTCCCATTGTCCGCTTTTAGGTCCGTAGGCTGTCATGGGCAAGGAACAGCTGGGCCCGGGAAGACCAAACACGGGGAAAGTTGGCAGGCCCTTCGCCCCTGCAGGAGGGGTCCCTTCCAGGATTTGGTTCCCCTACCCTAGGAGGGGATGGGAGGACAGGAAAGCTCAGAATCCCAGCCCTCCTTCTCCCTTAGCCCCAGTGACTAAATCTCTCAGATCCCTCCATGCCCCTGGGACTCAGAGCCACCAAGGGGAGCCGAAGGACAGACTATCAGCCAACGAGGGGAGCCCGGGGTCAGAGGAGCGACTGACTCTTCCTTTTGTTTACTCACAGGAGGCAGCAAATGCCCTGTGTGCACAGAGGTTTGATGTGGCAACTTGAGAGACCACGTACGGGTTTCAGCAAAGGCTCCCCCCACCCGCTCTTCAAGCATTAAGATAATGGTGGGGTGTGTTCCCCAGCATATTTCAGATCTTGGTTACAAAGACCCTCCTCTTTTCTGTTTTCTTCCTCCAGCTCAGCTTGCCCACAGGTTCCCGGAGCCTCTTGGCAGCCTGTTCTCCGGCAGAATGAAGTTGTGAGCTGCGTGGGAGGGAGTTAGACAGCGAGAGTGTTGCAGCCTCCTTAATGAGGGACAATCACTCTTCTTGGAGCCATTAAGCTGCATCTACAAAGATGGGGAACCCCAATTAGAAAGGAGTGGGAGAAGTAATGAGGAGGGCCCGAGGGACACCTACAGGACAGATCCTTATCTGTGGTGGCTCTGTGGGACCCAGGGTAGAGACGTAGCCACTTGGATTTAGAATTTCATCTCCTGCTTAAGGTTAGACTTCCCAAAGTCTGTTTGGAGAACCAACCCGTGGTAGTGACCATTTAAAATATACCAGCTGAAAGGAGGAGGAAAAATTACTGGGGAGAAGGGTTTCTCCCTGGGTCTATAGTTCAGGTATTATAATTCAAGAGTAAGAAAGGAAACAATAAGAGGTGTCTGTAATTTTAATGGATGTTCTCTTTAAGTTTTGCCATCTTGTATATGTGTGTAAGTCTAGATATTTGTACGCAACCAATAGTGCTCTCTTTTTTCTGTGTGATAGCTCAACTGAATCATATTGTGTTTACAGCAAGATAATAATCCTGGATTTTCCATGGCTCACTCTGTCAGAGTATAAGATTAGCTCTTGAATTCATTAACAGGCATCTCCTTTTAAATGTCAGATAACTTTTTAAATGCCAAGTACTTACGCAATGCCTTCTGTGCAATTCAAATCAGCTTTACCAAATTAACTCGTTAATCTTTATTGTTTCATTTACTAAAGAGAAAGGCTTCCAGGTGTTTTTAGCAGAACATGAAAATACTAAAGTATTTGCAGTACAATATAGGTGAAGGGATGGCTTCTGTTTTTCTGTTAAACATTTCACCATTCCATCAGTTTTTTTGGTTTGTTTGTTTGTTTGTTTGGTGTGGGGTTTTTTTTTTGGTTTTATTTTGTTTTTAAGACAGTCTTGCTCTGTGGCCCAGGCTGGAGTGCAGTGGTGCGATCTCAGCTCACGACAACCTCCGCCTCCCGCGTTTAAGCAATTCTCATGCCTCAGCCTCCCAAGTAGCTGGGACCACAGACATGCACCACCACGCCTGGCTAATTTTTGTATTTTTAGTAGAAATGGGTTGTGCTGTGTTGACCAGGCTGGTCTTGAACTGCTGGCCTCAAGCAATCCATCCACCTCAGCCTCCCGAAGTCCTGGGATTACAGGCATAAACCACCGCGCCTATCCATTCCATTAGTTTTTTAATCATCTCCACCACAGTATTCACATAAAAAAAAACCTTCAGGCATCTCTGCTTTCTTCAGTTCCCCCATTTTCCTTCCCTTCCATTTAACCTTGTGTTTTCTTCGCCCTCCTATACCTTTAGAGACCTTGACTCCTGATCACTGTTTATTTTTCTGTCTTTGCTCTCAACATACCATAGAGCTACAAGTGTCAGTTTTGATTGCTCTGCCACTCGGAAAACAGAAGGGTGCCTCACAGGGTCAGGGATGGAGCCCAGAAGGCTGGGGCAGACAGGCCTAGAAATCAAGAATTCCACTTTCCTTTTAAAAGATTCCCTGCTTAGCTCTAAATAATCAGACCAAGAGCCAGGCGCAATGGCTCACTCCTATAATCCCAGAACTTTGAGAGGCCAAGGCGGGTGGATCACCTGAGGTCAGGAGTTTGAGACCAGCCTGGCCAACATGGCGAAACCCTATTTCTACTAAAAATACAAAAATTAGCTGGGCATGGTGGCACACACCTTTAATTCCAGCTACTCAGGAGACTGAAGCAGGAGAATCGCTTGAATCAGGGAAGTGAAGGTTGCAGTGAGCCAAGATCGCGCCACTGCACTCCAGCCTGGGCGACGGAGCAAGACTCTGTCTCAAAAAATAATAATAATAATTCAATAATTCAATAAATATATAATCAGACCACAGAGATACCAGCTACCCTGATTGCTAAAGACAGATTAATCCAGGGCTGGCTCCAGCTTGTCATCCAGCTCTCTGCTCAAATGTCAGCTCCTCAGAGCGGCCTCCTCTGACCACTCAAGCCAAGCGGCCACCCCCTTCCCATTACCCTCCCTCCTAGCACCACTGTGTTGTCTTCACAGACTAGTCACCACCTAAAGGCATCATCTTGCTTGTGTGTGTGTTTGACACACAGTAGGCACTTGATAAATATCAGTTTAATGGATAAATGAAAAACCACCCAAGCACATGACTTTCATTTTTATTTTTGTATTTGTTATTATTTATTTATTTATTTTTAGAGACAGGGCCTCACTCTGTCGCCCAGGCTGGAGTGCAGTGGCATGATCACAGCTCACTGCAGCCTCAAACTGTTGGGCTCAAGGATCTTCCCACCTCAGACTTCTGAATAGCTGGGACTAGAGGCGCGTACCACCACACCCAGCTAATTTTCTTTACATTTTTTGTAAAGACAGGATCTCACTGTGTTTTCCAGGTTGGTCTCAAGCTCCTGAACTCAGGTAGTCCTCCTGCCTCAGCCTTCCAAAGTGATGGGATTACAGATATGAGCCACTGTGCCGGACCTAGCATGCGACTTTCTTTCCTGCTTTCAATTTTCTGACTTTTTCTTCTCACATCACTACCTCTTCTTTATATGTTTAATCGTTTTTTTCCTCCCATCTCCCAAATCCTCTTTCACTATCATTCATTCGTTAGAACACTTGAACATAATGAGCAAAAACAGTACTTTTCATTCCAGTGGGTATAGAGCCTTCACTGAAAACATTCCATCAAGCTAGAATTGATGGCCCCTGAACATTAGGGAGATGAGCCATATGGTAAGGAGAATTGTTTTATCGAAAGATTTATAGGTCAAGTGGCTTGGGGAGACTTTTCTCAAAGCCTCTCAACTCCCCACTCTTCAATCGGAGCCCCAAATAAGGAGTTAAAGTAATTTCAGCCATTGAAATTGGTCTTGACTATGCCTTTTGTTCTCCAGTCAAACATGAAAACTTCTCTTGGGGATAATGGAGAAATTTCCCTCAAATCATTATCATCTGATTTCTATTATTCAATCCAGTGATTCATGCATGATTGTGGAGGCTAGAAAGCTTGAAATGCTTTGTCTGAGTCTAGCTTGGACCAAATGCTTTCATGTGATTGAGAAATGGAGAGGGACTGTCTCACCCTGAAAAGCTAATCAGATATGTGACTGAGATGATAAAAAAAAAATTGGACATGTGTTTATCCAGAACAATCTTTATCTCTAGCCACATTTCAGAGCAAAAGAAAAGGGTGTGGGTGTTCATTGGAATGATAACTGCTTGTGGGGACTCACCAATTGTTAATTCATCATTAATGTTTAAAAGTAATATAAATGTTATGGGAGGGAGACTTTATGACTGCCCAGAGAGATGGCCATCTGAGAGTCTCCTAGAAAATATGGAAATTATCAAATCTACTCTCAGTGATCTCATGACATATTAATGTATGTGACCCCAGCAAATTGGTCCCAAAAATAATAAATAACTTTTCTCTTTGGAAATGAGGAACCAGTGCTCCCTAGAGGACTGTCTTCTGGAGGTCAACACATACTTCCTGTAAAGGTATCTTCATTGCTCCCTCCTCCTTTGAATTGAGGTGGGCCATAACCTGTTAGTTACTCTTTTGTTCAGCAAATATGTATCAAGTGTGTGTTCATTTCCAGACCGTGTGCCAGAAACTGCCGGGACAATGGGAATGGAAGAGCCATGGTTCCTGCCTTCAGGGGGCTTCCAGTCTAGAGGAGGAGGAGAGATGGCTGCACAAGCCTGAGCAATCATTGTGGGCAATGGCAGGAGGTGCTCATGCTCTGGGTGGTCACAGGGGCATAGGGAAGCCAGACTTGAAAGACGAAGAAGAATCAGAAGAAGGGGAGCGGGAAGGACACGTGCAAAGGTCTTGCTCCAGGAGCTCAAGGGCCGGTGTCCATGTGGCCCTCTGCACCTGCTATTCCCATAGCGAAGTAAACACTTCATGCAGATAGACCCTAGAACCTTCCTTCACCATCTTCAGAGCTTGCCCTGTCATTGCTTTTTCATGGGACCTCCCTTGACTCCCTGCTTAAAATTGCAGCCTCCACTTCCATCCCCAGCTATTCCCTCAGCCCACTTTGTGTTTTATTTTTCTCCCTATCACAAACCACCTTCAGACGTACTTATGTTCCACTTCCTTGTGAATTCTGTCTTCCCTTTCAATGGAATGGATGTGCACTCTTCATGAGGGTGGAGACTTTCGTCCCTTTGGGCACTGCCCTATCTGCTCTGCCTGGCATAGAAAAGACACCCAATAAATATTTGTTGTATGACCTAATGAAGCAGGAGAGATCATCTAGGGCCAGGCAGGAAGGGCTTATAAAACTTGTAAGCCGGTTGGCCTTCATCTTGAGGACAATGGCCTTTGAAGGTTTCAAGCCGAGAAGTGATATGATCCAGTATGCATCTTGGAAGGAGCACCCAGGTTGCAGTGTGGGGCATGGGCTGGAGTGCAACTTCAGATCCAACTGTGTGGTATCCTGAAACGTGACACCCTTTGCATGGCCCAGAAGTTTGGAGAGCCCCCGGGGCCTCCCAGACTCCTCTGTTAGCTCATTCTTCCTTCTCTCTCTGCTATATTTGTTCAAATCAGTCTTCCTAACATATCAAATTCATTTTTGTCATCTTGGAAATAAACTGGAATCTTGCTATAACCATATTTGCTGCAAAGCAGATTTGATAACCATTCATGGAAGCTATGTAAGTATCAAAAATATCTCATTAAAAAGGAGCCTTCAACAGATGGTAATTTTAGCTCTGCCATATAGTAGCTAATGGCTTTGGACAAGTTGCTTAACCTCCCAGAGCCTCCCGGTTTCCTGTCTCTATAATGGGAGTAACAGTGCCCGCCTTACAGGGTTGTTGTGAAGGTTAAATAAAATAATTAAAGCCCTGGGACCTAGGAAGGTCCCTTTTTCCACTTCCATAGGTACTAATAAATAAACACTCTTAGGCTGTTTTCTCTCTATAGGGTCCTCTGTGTCTTCAACAGTAAAATTAGGTGTTGCGTATTATTGTTTCAATGATTTAAAAAATTGCCTTCTGTAAATATTTGGGGATTTGGACTAGCTCTTATTGCACCGTATATCATTCATATGAAAGTTTGAGCTTTCTGCTTCTCTTCACAGGGAGCCCAGCAGTCCTTGGAGGCAGCAGCTCAGAAGACAGAAGAGCCTCAAAGTTGTATAAATAAAGGGCTGATATGTTCAAACAGAAAAGAATTTTACACGCGCAAGCTGCACATCGACATGACGCCGTTCCTGAAGGTGATCTCACACTGAGAAGACGAGAGGTTTTATAGACACAAACATAGGAATTCCAGTTAATACACTTCTGCATGGTGCAAAAACAGCTTCAGAAGTCCCTCAGAGCTCCTGCATTATCAGAAGGGACAGAAAATAGGCAGTTTGTAGCAGATGAAGAAAGAACAAATTAGGACAGTAATCACAGCCAGCCATCGGGGACAAGTCAGTCGGGTGTCTGGTTTGGGTAGTAGGGGACAGGGAACAGAAAGGAGAAAGAGTAACTTTAAACTACCTCATAAAACAGTCAAATATAATTCATTTTATCTTGACAGTAGCTAAAATAATTGTTACTGTTTTACCACTGTCACTTGGTAGAGTTGATATTACTACTGTAGAGAAGACTGATTCTTGAGTTAACTATTTAGAAGTCAACTGCAAATTCCTTTCTGGATATCTGGCCTTGCTTTCTGTTCTCTAAGAGTTCACTGATCTCCCAAGCTTAGCTTCATTTCAAGTTAAGGGTTCTGAGGGTTTCTATAGTGAGGATGGCATTTGTCCATCTTTGCAACACTCCCTTCCACCCCAGCATCGAACACAGCGCCCGACACATGGAAGGTGCTCATTAAATGCTCCATGAATTGGCCCATCCTTTTCATCCCACACCCTCTGGTTTAGGGCCCCTTTCCTACCCATTCTTTGCCCTCCTCAGAGCTTACTGAACTGGAAATAAATAGCCATGGAGTCAAAGAAACTGACCAGGAACATAGCCAGGCCTAGCATGGAAGGATCTCAGATCCTTCATAGTACCCTGGAGAAAATATTCCAGGCCCTTGATAAGAAATGACTGAGAAAGACAAGAATGGGGCAGAAGAAACCAAATACTTGCTGAGTGTATGATGGTGGCTCTATCTAGTGCCATAGCCTGGCAGGGGTTTTGGAAGTCATGAGGGTCACCCTCCTAATTCTCTGGGCTGCCCCAATCCCAGTTCTACAAGGTGGGACTTTGATTAAGAGTCATGCATTTGTCCAAAATCTGTCTCTGTCCACGACTGGGCCCTGCTTTTCAGGGCTTCCACTTAGATAGGCTCTTCCCCAGGGGTGGCAAGCTGGCCACCAGCTTCTATTTCCCAGGTCATTCCAGAATTGAATGTAAACCAATGTGGGTCACTTATCCATACCCAAATGAAATGCCATTGGCCCACCCTGGAGCCACAGGGACTGAGAATGGGAACAGAAAGTATGTCTGATAGAGGAAAATGGGGTACTGAAAACTATAAGAAGGAATTTCAGCTACTCAGGAGATTGAGGTTGGAGGATCACTTGAGTCCAGGAGTTCAAGGCTGTAGTGTGCTATGATTACACCCGTGAATAGCCACTGTACCCCAGCCTGGGCAACATAGTGAGAACCCATCTCTATAGGAAAAAAAAAAAACTACAAGAAAGAAGAATGATTCTGGACCCCAAAAGAAAAGATATTTGCTACAAGTATTCAAAAAATATTGCCATGCTCCATGATTTATACTGTTGAAACTATCCCTTTTATTCTTAGCAACAGTTTAGTTCTTCACTTAGGGCTGAAAGAATTATGAATCGTACTTTCTGGGAGGAAATATCCCATCACAGACACCATTCATTAACCAATATTTGAACACCGGCTATCTACTATGTGCTTGGCAGTTTCTGGGCATTTGGGATACATCAGTGAAAAAAACAGACCAAGATCCCTGCCCTGCTCCAGGATAGTACAGGGAACAGACAACAGACCTAATACACAAGCAGAGCGTGTAGCATGTTCAAAGGTGAGAGCTGCTAAGGAAATGAGATAAGAAAGTGGCTCACGCCTGTAATCCCAGCACTTTGGGAGGCCGAGGCGGGCAGATCATGAGGTCAGGAGATCAAGACCAGCCTGGCTAACAGTGAAACCCCATCTCTACTAAAAATACAAAAAATTAGCCGGGCGTGGTGACAGGTGCCTGTAGTCCCAGCTACTCGGGAGGCTGAGGCAGGAGAATGGTGTGAACCCAGGAGGTGGAGCTTGCAGTGAGCCGAGATCCACCACTGCCCTCCAGCTTGGGTGATAGAGTGAGATTCCATCTCAAGAAAAAAAAAAGAAAAAAGAAAATATGGAGCATTTAAGAATGCAGAATTCAAAGTGGGGAAATTTACAGTAATTGCTTGTACATTTAGTATCCACAATGCTTTTGTGTTACACTTTTTTGTCCAGCAATTTTGGCACAGTATTATAGAAGGAAAAGTGTTGTCATCTCTAAGGCCCACTTTCCTGTCCACCTCCCTCAAGACTCATGGAAATGGCAACTCAGCCTGCTTCCAAAGGACTCACAAAGTACACACTCAGTACACTTTCTGACTCCCAGGCCAGTCTTTGCCCCAAAGACCATGCCTTCTCTTGGAAATGTTCAGTGTTCACAGCTCTCTCTAGATAGACCTTCTCCTTATGGATGTGGTAGCTCCCACGTTCTTAGGGATTGCCATGTAGTAAGACACAGTCCCAGGGTAGTACAGACAAAGATGATGAGTTCAAACAGAGAAGAGCACACAGGCTGTCCTCCACTCCTGGAGCTGTGTAGAAACCAACTCATCCTCTACATTCATTCATGTATCTCCTGCCTGTCCACAGGGTATGTCATTCATTTTTGCCTGGGGCATGTAGGAAGCATTGCACATTGCAGGGGATGAGGGTAGGTGATAAGAAAGGTCAAGGCAGAACAAGGGAATGGAAAGAGAGAAAAATAATCACAATTGCTAACATTGCAGAGCACTTATTCTGTGGCTGGCTTTGTTCTAAATTTTATATGCATGCATTTACTTAATTCATAAAATGAATCTAAGTATGTAGAATTACTCCATTTTACAGATGAGAAAACTAAGGCATTGAGAGGCTAAGTAACTTACCGAATGTCACACAGTTGGTAAATGGCAGAAGCAAGATTTGGTCAGGCAGCCCAGTTCCAGTGCCTATGCTCAACCATCTGTTATAAAGCCTCACTGCAGCCCCCAGCTGAGCCCTGTCCAATCAAAAACACTGCCTATCATGTTAGCTAAGCATCCAACACTCCTAGAAAATTCCATTCCTGAGGACACATTCCATCTGCTCCAGGAAGATTTTCTGACCCCACAGGACTTTGCCCTTCCCTCCAGTCCCACCCAAGTTCTGTGAAGGCAATATAAAGCTTTCTCTCCCACTGATCATTTGGTTCCCCTCAGCCAACATATTTTTATTTTTCTTTCTATATTGAGACAGAGTCTCACTCTGTCACCCACGCTGGAGTGCAGTGGCGTGATCTCGGCTCACTGCAAGCTCCGCCTCCTGGGTTCACGCCATTCTTCTGCCTCAGCCTCCCGAGTAGCTGGGACTACAGGTGCACGCCTCCACACCCGGCTAATTTTTTTGTATTTTTTAGTAGAGACGGGGTTTCACTGTGTTATCCAGGACGGTCTCGATCTCCTGACCTCATGATCCACCTGTCTCTGCCTCCCAAAGTCCTGGGATTACAGGCGTGAGCCACCGTGCCTGGCCCCCTCAGCCAACATATATTGAACACGCTCTGAGTATCAGACACTGTGATAGTTACTGAGGATACAGAGATGAATCATCTCTATCCTTGACCTTCCAAGGAGCCTAGAATCTAAGAGGAAGATAAACAATGAAACAGGTAATAGCACAATGTTGTGGCAGAGGCAGGCTCACGTTACTACAGGAGAGCATTCATTCATTTTCCATTTATTGCATGTGAACTTCTCACATTTTAAGAACCTCTTTACAACACTGAAGGCAACACTATTAGCTGATTACACAGAATAATTTGTTTATATCAGGCTTAGATTTGAGGAAATATGATTGATCCAGAGTACATCTGGATTCATTTAAAAATCAAACCATTTCACCATTTCAGACACAGTGGCACATGCCTGGAATCCCAGCTGCCTGGGAGGATGAGGCCGGAGGATCGCTTGAGCCCAGGAGTTTGAAACCAGCCTGTTTTCTTTCTTTCTTTTTTTTTCTTTTTTTTTTTTTTTTTTTTGAGACAGGGTTTCGCTCTTGTAGCCCAGGCTAGAATGCAATGCCGCAATCTCAGCTCACTGCAACCTCTACCTCCCAGTTCAAGCGATTCTCCTGCATCAGCCTCCTGAGTAGCTGGGATTTCAAGCACCTACCACCATGCCCGGTTAATTTTTTGCATTTTTAGTAGAGACGGGGTTTCACCATGTTGACCAGGCTGGTCTCAAACTCCTGACCTCAGGTGATCCACCTGCCTCGGTCTCTCAAAGTACTAGGATTACAAGCGTGAGCCACTGCACCCGGCCAAGACCAGCCTATTTTCTAAACCAAAAAAGAAAAAACAAATTTTTTTGAACCATGTTTTTAAAAACTCGATTGTGTTTTTTCAAAAAGAAATGGTAATTGATGAATGAATAAGGATAGAATTTTTTTTTCAGAGACTTTTTAAATTATCAGGGTTAGGTCATGGTCATAAGGAGGAAAACAGCAATAATGCCTATTAACGCTAGATATCAAATTGAATATCCTTATACTCCACGTTGATATCAAAGGGTGTGTATGTTACACCCAGAACATCTGAAGAATGAGAAATAAGCTTCTACCTCGCAGTTCCCACACAGTTAGCACATAGTGCCCTCAAATGCAAGGTAGAGGAATTGACCTGAACATGGACAAGAGCCAGCAGTGCCTGGAGTTAGAGCTGCCCCGCCTGTTTTGAGACCAGTCCCAAGCATTACTTATGTGGGCAAGTGTAGGTGCATCCCACCAAGCAGAAGGGGGCTGCCCCTTAATCCTGTGGATTTCACATACAACAGGAAAATAATGCTTGGCTTAGGACATCGTCCAAAGATGGAGCAGGGTGCCTTAGGAGATAAGTTCTGGTCTCCACAATCATTTAAACGTGCCTTGATGACCATTTGGCAGGAAAGTTGTAGAGGGATCACCAGCAGTTCTCAAGATTTAATGATTCCAGGAGACTTGAATAATATTCCCAGGAAAAATATTTATGAGTGTGTTCTATTTCAAAAAGAAAAAAACCCGAATTAAGTGGAATATTATCAATATTAAAATGTCAGACTGGTAGTTGGGAAGCCCTGGGTGGAGCCGGGGGTACTTCTCTGACACTCTGATACTAAGTGACCTTGTGATGCTTCTCAGACTCCATTTTCTCTTTAATAAAACAGAGATAATAATACTGGGATCTGACCAGGCATGGTGGCTCCTGCCTGTAATCCCAGCACTTTGGGAGGCTGAGGCGGGCGGATCACCACCTCAGGTGGTTCGAGACCAGCCTGGCCAACATGGTGAAACCCCGTCTCTACTAAAAATACAAAAAATTAGCCGGGCATGTTAGCGTGTGCCTGTAGTCCCAGCTTCTCGAGGGCTAAGATAGGCGAATCGTTTGAACCCGAGAGGCGGAGGTTGCAGTGAGCCGAGATCGCACAACTGCACTCCAGCCTGGGTAACAAGAGCGAAAGTCTATCTCAAAAAAATAATAATAATACTGGGAACTCCATACCTGCCTCTCAACAGTGAAGCAAGAATTACATGAACTAATAGTTTTGAAAGAATGTTCATATCTGTAAAGGACTCAGTTCATAAGGGAGAAAGGAACACTCACTGATCCCTGCTAAGGGCCAGGCCCCTCACTTATTGAGCCTTGTGTAATCTTCCCTTCACTCTTCCCAGTAATTGTGCGATCCCCACTGTGCAGATGAGGAAACCGAGGCTCAGAGATGACCAGTCACATGGCTGGCAGCAGAGAGAGCTAGGATTCGAAGCCAAAAAACCCCACAGTATCAGAGATCCGTGAGGTCTTTCTGTTCTGTGCCTGTGTGCCTAGTTGTACTTCTTTGTTCTAGCTGCAGAACCCAAGAAGGGAGCAGAGATTTGATAATATATATTAATCTTTTTTATCTTAATAACACAAGATACTTTATGATTTTCATAAATCATAAGGTCTTTAACGAAGACAACGTAGGGGACTTCTCTGTTACACAAGAAAAGTTGTACTACCTTGAAGCTGAAACTTTTTAATGAGATCCTGATTTTCTTCCATCATTAAGAAAGTATTGAAATTAGTCATTTATATTCATGTATCACATGGTATGTTACATGGAATTTCCAAATGTCTCTTCCTGGTTAAACCTTTTGAGAACTCTACAATTATTTATTATTACTCCCATTTCACAGGTGTAGAAGCTGAGGTTCTACGATAGGGCATGCAGCTGGCTCAAGGCAGGCTGGAGGCCGCACTTCAGACTCCTGCAGTCTTTGCTCCTCCATCCTCCCAGCAGCTCCCTAAAAAAGCCTGCTGTGGTCCTAAAAGTAACATGCCCAGCAGGCACCCGTGCATGAGAGTGGAGGGCAGGACAGCTGGAAGGTTTTCCAAGGACAGATTACCTAAGATCACTTGTGCAGCATCTGTCGGTTTCCAGTTGAAGAAACTGAGGCTCAGAGGTTAAGTAACTCCTACGGTCTGTAAGATATCAAGTGTAGGAGTTAGGACTAGAGTGCAGACAGCCTGACTGCAGGACCTATACCTCAGCCAGCAGAGAAAGCGCCTCTCACATGTTGGTTTCTTTTTTTTTTTTTTTTTTTTTTTTTTTGAGACGGAGTCTAGCTCTGTCGCCCAGACTGGAGTGCAGTGGCGCGATCTCGGCTCACTGCAAGCTCCGCCTCCCGGGTTCACGCCATTCTCCTGCCTCAGCCTCCCGAGTAGCTGGGACTACAGGCGCCCGCCACCACGCCCGGCTAATTTCTTTTTGTATTTTTAGTAGAGACGGGGTTTCACCGTGTTAGCCAGGATGGTCTCGATCTCCTGACCTCGTGATCCGCCCGCCTCGGCCTCCCAAAGTGCTGGGATTACAGGCTTGAGCCACCGCGCCCGGCCACATGTTGGTTTCAATGTTGTAGTTTGTGTTCGCAAAGTGTTTGTGACTCTTCCTCTTCCCCTGGTCTTATAATACCACACTGCTGCCAGTGCTCTAAATACAGCTCAGTCTTATCACTGGTTTGCTTGAAATTCTTTACCGTGTCCCCATTGGCCCTCTGGTTAAATTCCAAGCATCAAAGATGTATTTATTTTACAAATAGAAAAATATAACATGTGCAATTTTTCTTAAACTCCAAACTGTAACATGCAAGATCTGGCCTGTGTCTAATTTACACTGTCCTCACACTGCCCCCGCACCAAACTATCCCCTAAGCCAGCACATGCTGCTTCCTCTGCTTGGAATTGTTCTACCTTCCCTTCACTGCAAGATTTAGCACTGCGTCTGCCGGTAAACAACCTTCCCAGCCTAATTTAGCTTCACCTCCCATGAGGCCCTGCAGAAACCTGTCATAATCTGCCACAACATTTATCACGCTGCATTGCAAACTGACTTGTCATTTCCCCACAAGTCAGTGAGCGTCCTACGAATACATCTTTCATCTTTGTGCCCCCAGTGCCTATCTCAGTACCTGGCACACAGCAGACTCTCAACAAATGTTCATTAGTTGAATGAACAGAGGAAGAGCACACGACTTGGCCAGAATAACAGAACTGGGTTTTGAATTTGCAGTCCCTCCATTTGTTTTGCTCACTCATCAAGTATTACTACCTGTGTTTCTATCACTCTGTTTTAATCATGCATTTGTAACTCAGACTAAAAGTGACATAACATTTTATTTAGGTTTAGTTTCTTTAATTCAAATTTTGAATCTGAAATATACTCAGAAGATTTTTTTTCAAATTTAAGTACAAAACAGTGTGCCTTCCAGCTGCTCAGCTCCCTTCCCTTGAAAAACCGGGGTTGCTAGTTTCCTGTGTCCCCTTCCTGGAATGTATAATGCATATATATATATAAGCAAATACAGATAGATACATACACAGATAGATATTATATGCAAATTTTAGCATATTATACACATTGTTCAGAGTCTTTTTGTTTGCTTGCTTGTTTTTTTAGATAGAGTCTCACTCTGCCATCCAGGCTGGAGTACAGTGATGCGATCTTGGCTCACTGCACCCTCCGCCTCCTGGGTTCAAGTGATTCTCCTGCCTCAGCCTCCCAAGTAGCTGGCACTACAGGCATGCACCACCACACCTGGCTAATTTTTGTATTTTTAGTAGAGACAGGATTTCACCATGTTAGCCAGGCTGGTCTCGAACTCCTGACCTCAGGTGATCCACCCAACCTGGGCCTCCTAAAGTGCTGGGATTATAGGTGTGAGCCACTGCACTTGGCCCAGAGTCTTTTTTTTTTTACTTACTACATCTTGCAGTTCTATGTTAATTCATAAAGAGATGCTTGTGTTTTTTAATGGTTGTATAATATTCCATTGTATAAGCTAATAATAATTCATTTAACTAGTCCCCAATTGATGGGACATTTAGGCTGTTTCCAATCTGTTGCAGTGAATGAATGACTTTAGATAGAAGTTATTTCACATGTGTATTCTTTTTTTTTTTTTTCAAGATGAAGTCTTGCTATGTCTCCTAGGCTGGAGTGTAGTGGTGCGATCTCAGCTAACTGCAACTTCCACCTCCTGGGTTCAAGCAATTCTCCTGCCTCAGCCTCCTGAGTAGCTGGGATTACAGGCACCCGCCACCACGCCTGGCTAATTTTTGTATTTTTAGTAGAGACAGGGTTTGATCACGTTGGCCAGGCTGGTCTCAAGCTCCTGACCTCGTGATCTGCCCGCCCCGGCCTCCCAAAGTGCTGGGATTACAGGCATGAGCCACTGCGCCTGGCCACATGTGTATTCTTATATCTAAAAAATGAAAGTTCTTTTGACACTTTTCTAAGCAACATACAATTGAATTGACAGAGTTTCAAATTAAGACTATTTCTTTTTCTAACAAAGACTCACCTGAAAATATTTTTCCAAATCCCTGAGTTTCTCTGTCTCCCTCTCCCACTCTGTGAAATGAGAAGATATTCCTTGCCCCTGAAGGCTCACGACTGTGTGTTGTTGACTCTGAAGGTTGATCCTTCTTGGCATTAAAATTCTTCCAAAAGAAGAAGCTTGACTCTCCCTTTCAATACAGTTTCTTGTTAGATTAAAAGGCTTTATAACCAGGGATTTTTTTTTAAGTTTCTCTTTTCTAGTCTTCTAACTTAGCCTCTTACTCCTTTCCATTTTTCAGGGATGAGGTTTTTTTTGTTTTTTTTTTTTTGTTTTTTTTTTTGTTTTTTTTTTACTGTACCAGGCCAAATTGACTTTGTCTCCAAAATAAGAAACCCAAAAGTAAGAAAATTATTTACTTGTGTTAGCTTTTTTATGTCAGTATATATCATCAGCTACAAACACTAAGCTAACAAGTGAGAAACAAACACACAAGGTAAAAAGCCACTAAGTGAGGGAACTCAGAGGGGAATTAAAGAGAGTGCCAAAGTAGCAGATAATTAGTTGTCTCTTCTCATAGCAGGATGTGACTTTGATAACAAAGTGGAAAGGTGACTGTCACTACAGAATGAGGGTGAACCCGGAGAGACTTCCAGGACCCTTCCTGCCAGATTCCAGCTCCAGCACCAAGATGAAGCTGTGGGTCGAGCAGGGATCCAGGTGACAAAGGCCCAGATCTGGCCTCGTCAGACACACGGGGCTTACTTGGGTCACCAACTCTACCTGCCACGTTACTTTGGCACTAAGGAGCTGCTCTTCCAACACTCTAGAGAACAGCATGATTATCAGTCCTGGCTGCATATCAGACTCACCCTAGAAGCCTTAAAATGCCCCAGCTCCAGCAAGTCTGACTGTTATTATTTGGAGTTAGGTCCTGGGAATCATATTTTCTAAAACTTCTCAAATAATTCTAATGTGTAGCCAGGGTTGGTAACCACAGTTATGGAGATTTCTGGGAGGAGGGATTGCAAGCAGCTTGTATGACTCAAGGAAAGAAGGAAGAAGGGATCAAATGTGATAAGAAACCAAATCTGTGGTAATCCTGAGGATGCCACAAAAGGCCTGTCTGACCCTTTGGCTCCCCTGCTTTCAATCCTGAATGTTTCCATTTGTTCTCAACATAAAGACCAAAGTCCTCAACCTGCCTTCAAGGCCATGGGGGTCTGACTCCTCCCAACCCTGTGCAGTTCTCTCAGTCTCTGCTCTAGTCACACCAGTCCTCCCTCAAGTCCTGGAGGTGCCCTGCTTCCTTCTGCTAGTTGGCCTCTGTCATGACATTCTTCTCCCTTTCCCCCAGTAAACTCCTACATACATTAGGCATTCAGCACTGCACAGATGAATGGGATAAGACCCCATGAAAATAAGCACACCCAGGAAGGTAACAGTGCTCAATGCTGCTGGTGCCAAGCCTGCCAGGCCCTGGCTTTTTTTTTTTTTAAAGAGACAGGGTCCAGGGTCTTGCTATGTTGCCCAGGCTGGACTCAAACTCCTGGGAACTCCTGCTTTAAGTGAATCTCCCATCTCGGCCTCCCAAGTAGCTGAGGCTACAGGTGCATATTATTATGCCCAGCCGTGCCTGGCTCTTTAAGCCTGTTTAACGCTAGTAGCAGCCTTCCTGGAGACTTAAGTAGAAACAAGTTGATGAAGAAGGAGAAGAAACCGCTAAGAAAACTGGATTCCCTTTTACCAAAGGTCGTGGACCACAGAAGTGTTTAAAGTGTTGCATTTATTGTGTCTAATGTACTCTTTGGTGTGTGTTAACCCAATAGGAAAGCGGAAATGCACTGGACTCTCAGGAAGAAGCGGGGAGACCCCTCAGAGAAATTCATCACGACGGCCAAGGTAGAGACCACTGGTTGGGGCTTTATAATCTTATAACCATAATTGTCAGATGAACTTCGCACTGTTAAAAGATGTCAATGGGAGGCCAGGTACGGTGGCTCATGCCTGTAATCCCAGCACTTTGTGAGGCCAAGGCAGGTGGATCACCTGAGGTCAGGAGTTTGAGGCCAACTTGACCAACATGGTGAAACCCTATCTCTACTAAAAATACAAAATTAGCTGAGTGCAATGACGCATGCCTGTAATCCCAGCTACTTAGGAGGCTGAGACAGGAGAATCACTTGAATCTGGGAGGCGGAGGTTTCAGTGAGCTGAGGTCACGCCATTGCACTCCAGCCTGAGCAACAAGAGCGAAACTCCATTTCAAAAAAAAAAAAAAAAATGCGTAAAGTCACAGATTTTGGATTTCACCCTTAACTTCATCTTTTTCTGTTTATATCTTGTACCATGTCCTTCAGTTGGCATCCAATCAAAAGTAATTTATTTTTATACTAAATTGACAAGAGTTTGTTGTTTTGAGGATATCAGACAACAGTATATTATGGTAGCCTGATCCTGGGTTTGGCTAAGCTTCTAAGCAGGTTTCTGTTCACATGAGCTCCTACCACCTCCATTTTCAAGGCAGAGTGACACTAGCCAGGGAAACATGCTCCAGTCTTCAGATCTGCCATATCATAAATCACACATGCAGAATGTGAACACTGACAGGGCTCCAAGGGCTTGGCTAAGTGCAATGGAGGTTTTAGGCAGCACAGAACATGGCCAAACCTAAGCAATGACCAAGTCAGTCAAAACAGATTTCCTGTCTCATGACAGAAAAGCAGGCACCAGCTGGGTTGCATAAAGGTTATTCAGACCATCTTTAATGCAATGAAATATCACCACAGAAAATTAAAGAAGGCATTTTCCTGTCCTGAATGATAAACGCTAATGTTCAGAAAGGATTTCAAGTATTTGAAGAAAAAAGAGGAAGGAGTGCCAAGGAATTTTTTTTAACTATTTAAGGATCAATTTTCAGCCGGACACAGTGGCTCATGCCTGTAATCCCAACACTTTGGGAGGCCACGGCAGGAGGATCACTTGAGGTCAGGAGTCTGAGACCAGCCTAGGCAACACAGCAAGATCCTGTCTCTACAAAAAATTTTTAAAATTTCTGGGCATGGTGGCACATGCCTGCAGTCGCATCACTCCAGAGGCTGAGGCGGGAGGATCATTGGAGCCCAGGAGTTTGAGGCTGCTGTGAGCTATGCTATGATCATGCCATTGCACTCCAGCCTGGGCAAAAGAACCAGACCCTGTCTCCAAAAAAAAAAAAAAGAGGATCAATTTTCTTCCCATAGGTCTTAAGGCTAATTACCAGGATTTTTTTCCTACTCTAAATTAAGTCGTGATCTTCATGGTTAATTATAAGCAGTGAACCAGCTGCCACCTGTGGTGAGAATATCATGAGTCTTAGACTTGGTGAGAACACTTCATCCAAGTTTCCACAAGAGAGGTCAAATCAGCAACCTCCAAATCAAAGTGGCTTTGAAAAATTGCTCTGGCTTTAAATACAAAACTTTCCACTTTGGGAAGCCGAGGAGGGCGGATCACAAGGTCAGGAGATTGAGACCATCCTGGCTAACACGGTGAAACCCCGTCTCTACTAAAAAATACAAAAAGCCCGGCGCAGTGGCGGGCGCCTGTAGTCCCAGCTACTCGGGAGGCTGAAGCAGAAGAATGGCGTGAACCCAGGAGGCGGAGCTTGCAGTGAGCCGAGATTGCGCCACTGCGCTCCAGCCTGGGTGACAGAGCGAGACTCTGTCTCAAAAAAAAAAAAAAAAAAAAAAAAAAAAAACCACTTTCCACCCCTCTACCCCTGTCGAAAATCCAGGGAAATAGTAAAATTTTAATTCTTATTTCAATTCTTGTTTATTTCCTAGGCCAGTGGTTCTCAAACTTCAATGTGCATCAGAATCACCTGTAAGGCTTGTTAAACTAAAGATTTCTAGGCCCCGCCCTCAGAGTTTCTGATTCACTAGATCTGGGTTGAGGCCTGACGATTTGGGTTTTTAGTAAGTTCTCAGGTGATTCTGATGCTGGTGGACCAGCAACCACAGTTTTGAATCACTGCCCTGGGCCTTGTTTCCAGTATGTATTTCCCTGAATTTGGCAGCAACTCAATTTAACCTGTTCTTTTAAAAACAGTAGGAGGAAATACTGGACACAGTCGCTCATGGTTCCAACCCCAGCACTTTGGGAGGCAGGAAGATCACTTAGGTTAGGAGTTATTGGAGACCAACCTGGGCAATAGAGCAAGACCCCTCCCCATGCCCTGCGTCTTGGCCTCTAAAAAAATTTTTTTAATTAGCCAGGCATGGTAGTGAGGGCCTGTAGTCCTAGCTACTAAGGAGGCTGGGGCAGGAGGATCCCTAGAGCCCAGGAGTTCAAGGCTGCAGTGAGTTGTGACTGCACCACTGCACTCCAGCCTGGATGACAGAGCAAGACCCTGTCTCTAAGAAAATAAAATAATAATAATAATAGGTAGTGGGGAAGGAATTGGTGGGAAGGCACTGTTTCAGCAGCATCATTGCGATCAAGAGCACTGATTATGAAGTCTGATTCCCAGGGTTCAAATTCTAGCTCCGTTACTTACTAGCTGTGTGGCCTTGAGTAAGTTACTGAACTTCTCTGGGCATCTTTTTTCTTCCTTTGTAAAATGGGGATACTAACAGTACTGATCTCATGGGTGGTTGTGACAAAGAAGAGTTAACTATGTAATGTGCTTAGAAAAGTACCCGTCATAGGGCCCGGCGCGGTGGCTCACACCTGTAATCCCAGCACTTTGGGAGGCTGAGACAGGTGGATCACGAGGTCAAGAGATCGAGACCATCCTGGCCAACCTGGTGAAACCCCATCTCTACTAAAAATACAAAAATTATCCAGGCGTGGTGGCATGTGCCTGTAGTCCCAGCTACTCGGGAGGCTGAGGCAGGAGAATCACTTGAACCTGGGAGGCGGAGGTTGCAGTGAGCCGAGATTGTACCACTGCACTGCAGCCTGACGACAGAGCAAGACTGTCAAGAAAGAAAGAAAGAAGAAAGGAAGGAAGGAAGGAAGGAAGGAAGGAAGGAAGGAAGGAAGGAAGGAAGGAAGGAAGGAAGGAAGGAAGGAAGGAAGGGAAAGAAAAGTATCTGTCACAAAGTGCTCAAGAAGGGATATTCATCTACTTTTTAAAAAGCTTTAATAGGAGATACAATTTGCTCCTTGTCAGGAGAGCCTTATTCTAAGGTAACAACCTGATTTCTTTACTTTCCCAGTCTCGGTGGCAGAAGGGGCATTGGGGGATGCATATAGTCCTCTGCTTAAGTCCAGGTGTGGGCAGCAGACCCGAAATGAATGAAGCAGCCTTCCAGCCTCTGCATTCAGTGAAGTTACTGGGACATAACTCCTTGGGACATGACAGAACCGCTTTAAGAGTCAGGAGGAGTGAGAGATTTGGGGAACCCTGCATGAGGTGCAAGGGGTCCTTAAGGAGCATCCTGGAACAATGTCAGGGGTGGGGATGAAAGGCAGGTATTGTGGAAACTCTCAGAAACCAATGAGCCATTTCCATCATTTCTGTTCTGTCAAAAAAAGGAGGCCCAGAGCCCTATTGCCTTATTCAAGACACAGATGTGTAGTAGATAGGATGTTGGTACAACTGTTCTAACAAAGGCCAAAGTAAAGTGACTTCAAACACGATGGAAGGATTATTCCTCTCCTATGGAAAAGTCTGAGCTGGCAGGCAGGGGGTCCCTGGGGCCCCTGAAGTCTAATTCGATTGCACACATGCTTATTGGGTGGCTACTAAGTACCACCTATAGCCCCATGTGTTATGTGAGCTGCTTGAAGGCAAGAATCATGCCTTATTCAGGCCCGATAAATGTTTCATAAATGAATGAATGAGTCAAATGAATAAATGAATGAATATGCTGAGTATTCAAGGGATTCAAAGATGACAAAACCAAGTTTCCCACCCTCAAGGCCTCACAGTGAAGACTTCAACTGCAGGCATGATGTTACCTGTGAGGAAACAGTGCCTCCCAGGGTTACTAAGGTCATAGCCCTCTAACGAGGGTGCAGTCAAGGAACCTACAGCCACCAGCCAGAACCTGCATCTTCACCATAGACCCAGAAGCAGCCAACAGGCAACAGGTGACTGATGCTGATGGGGAAGGAGGACACTGGCTCTATCAGCTTCTTGGTGAGTGTCCCAGCAGTCAATGCTCTCATTAACCCAATAAGGCTGGTCTAATTCCTGGCTGGTGTTCCAAGTCATTTCATCATAGTGCAGTCTAGACCAGAGATTTTTCTTTTTTTTTTTTTTTTTTTTTGAGATGGAGTCTCGCTCTGTCGCCCAGGCTGGAGTGCAGTGGCGCGATCTGGGCTCACTGCAAGTTCCGCCTCCCGGGTTCACCCCATTCTCCTGCCTCAGCCTCCCAAGTAGCTGGGACTACAGGCACCCGCCACCTGGCCTGGCTAGTTTTTTGTATTTTTTTTTAGTAGAGATGGGGTTTCACTGTGTTAGCCAGGATGATCTCGATCTGACCTCGTGATCCGCCCGTCTCGGCCTCCCAAAGTGCTGGGATTACAGGCTTGAGCCACCATGCCCGGCCTAGACCAGAGATTTTTCTAAGAACCACTTATGTAGATCCATTCTAGCCAGCACCTGGGAACTTATTAGAAAAGAGAATCTGGGGTCTCACCCCAGACCTGCCTGTGTTATAACAAGGTCCTCAAATGATTCATATGCCCGTTGATACTGGGAACCACTGGAATCTATTCATCAAGGAAAGTGGGTTTCAGATTCAAAAGACATGGATTCCTTTACCAGTTGTGCCTTTGGGCCTGGTTCTCTGGGCCTTGGTCTCCTTTCCCATAAACCAAGGAGGCTGTGATGGATCATCTCTAGGGCCCCATTCCATTCCGATGCTCTGGCCATCTATGAGTCGCTCAGGCTTGCACAGTGGTAGGCTGCAGATCCACGACTGGGGCCGGGCCTACTTCCCAAGCTCATCCCCAACCCCCACTTCCGGGGAAGGCCAGCCTGCCACCTTCACTGTGTCCTACATAAACCTCTGCTACCACCCAGCCTCCCTCAGGTGACAGCCTGGAAGGAGGCCATCCAGGTGCCATTTGTGAGCCCTGGCTCAGTGCAGCAACAAGTTAGAGCTCAATGGGTCAAGATGGGAGCACTACTTTGCCGTGGTGCTCCTGCATGGCATGAGGACTCCATAAACCCCTGGGCCTCTGGAGGCTTCCACTTCCTGATCTGAAAATAACAAAATTGACCTTCCAATATCGTTTCCCACTTTCTGTGATTCAATGACATTGGAACTGTTTCTGTTAAGGGGAAAAGCAGAATCCACAGTGCTACCACTGAGATAGCTCCACGGTTCAGCCTCCAGGTTCAGGCCTTCTTAATTCTTTAACCACCGACTGCCTGAATGGAAGCGTCCATTATTCACTCAACATACACTTGCTGATCCCTGCTAAGTTTCATAGCCTTCATGGTTGGATAAAACACACTCCTTACTGCAGCTCCCGCTTTGGTGGAGGAAACAGATATGTGTGCAGACAGCTCCAGTGAGTGGAGTGTGATCAGTGCTCTAAGAGAATACAGGAAGGACAACTGACCCAGACCCGGGCAGAAGGGATAGGGAGAAATCAGCTAGGGTTTCCTGAAGGAGGTGATGGCTGACATGAAGGAAGGCATTTACTGAACCTAGATTGCATTCACCCATTTGTGATGAAGACATCAAGAGAAGGCAGCAGTTCTTACTCCCTGTGTGCCAGGCACCAGGCTATGCATTTTCTGTAAAGTGCCTCATTTAACTTTTATACTAATCCTGTAAAGAAGCAGCCCTTGATATCCCTATTTGTCAGATGAGACAATTGAGGCAGAGTGGTTAAGTACCACATCCTTGGTCACAGAGCTGGGCAACAGTGAGGCTGACCTCCCCAGGCCATCTGCATAGATTAATTCTGGATGTTAACAGCTATGAAAAAAAGGGTTTGCCCCCCTCCCCAGGGGAGAAAACAGCAAGGTCCCGGGAAATCAAGATTTAAAGAAATACTACACACACACACACACACACACACACAGACACACACACATATACACAGACACATACACATACACATATACATACACAGACACACACACAGACACATAGACACACACGTGTACACACACACCAACTAGAGAAATATGAATGAAAAGATTCTTCAAACAGTTTTTTGGGGTTTTTTTGTGTTTGTTTTTTTTTTTTTTCTTTTTTGAGACGGAGTCTAGCTCTGTCGCCCAGGCTGGAGTGCAGTGGCGCGATCTCGGCTCAGTGCAACCTCCGCCTCCCGGGTTCACGCCATTCTCCTGCCTCAGCCTCCGGAGTAGCTGGAGCGCCCACCACCTCGCCCGGCTAATTTTTTGTATTTTTTAGTAGAAACAGGGTTTCACCGTGTTAGCCAGGATGGTCTTAATCTCCTGACCTCGTGATCCGCCCGCCTCGGCCTCCCAAAGTGCTGGGATTACAGGCGTGAGCCAAGCAGTTTTTTTAAAGGGAAAAAAGGTGTGGCCAATCGGGGAGGGAAGCCAAAGTGGCCCAGCAGTGCGGCATCTGCGCCTCCACGGCGGCAGGGGCTGCGCAGCAGGCGCACAGGGAGCAGCTCTTCTCGGGGCCGGCGGGGTTTGTGGCTTCAATAGCGCCACTCCGGGTCCCCGCGGCGTTGGAGAAGCTTCTGCCTAGCGTCTCTCAGCTGCGTGAGTCGTCCCGGCCTTACAAAAGGAGCTCCTCGCCGGTGAGCTCAAGACCCCAGGCGGGCTCTCCTCGAAAGGTCGCTTCTCCGGGTGTGTCGCCTCCTTTAGTCTTTTCTTTTCCTCTCTGTGGTTGCTTGTGATGTCTCTAACGCTGGAGCCTCCTGTGGACTCCATCCCGAGGTGGAGACTGGCAGAGCTAGAAGGGCTAAACAACTGAAAAGCAAGCACGCATAGTCGCTTTGGAGAAGGCAGGGAGGCAGGCAAACCCCTGAAGTGCCACCGAAACAATTTGGACTTTTTAATTGATACCGTTTTATTTTGGCCAGTTTTCCACTTAGGTGTGGAGAAAAGGGAAGTAATTTCCGGCATTTACTTTTTTTTTTTTTTTTTTTTTTTGACAGAGCCTTGCTCTGTTGCACAGGCTTGAGTGCAGTGGTGCGATGGTTCACTGCAACCTTCGCCTCCCAGGTTCAAGCAATTCTCCCTCCTCAACCTCCCGAGTAGCTGGGATTACAGGCACCTACCACCATGCCCTGCTAATTTTTCTATTTTTATTAGAGACGGGTTTTCGCCATGTTTGCCAGGCTGATCTCGAACTCCTGACCTCAGGTGATCCTCCCGCCTCGGCCTCCCAAACTGTTGGGATTACAGGTGTGAGCCACCATGCTTGGCCATTCTTGGACTATGAAGCAAGACATAATGCTAGGTGCTTTATTGAATTTATTTTATCCTCACTATAACCTTATGAGGTAAAGTGCATTATCCCTATTCCACAAATGAGGAAAATGAGGCTCAAAAAGGTTAGGTAACTTGCCCAAGGGCACACAGCCAGTAAGTGGAGAAGCTGAGAGATGAACCCAGGTTTCTATGACTCCACAGTCCTTGAATCTTTGAGTTGTGCTGCCATCCATGTGTTTCTGAGAGGAAATAGTAAAAAGTCAGGGAGACATCACGAAATTATGGCAGTATGTTTTTTAAGCCAGCATGAATCTTGGAGGTGATCTAGAAGTTCTTTTATATTATGGATGAAGAAACCTGAGGTCTACAAGTCAAGAGAATTGTGCATGACAACTAATTATTAAAACCAGGGTAACTGGAGTCTCTGCCCAGTGTTTGTGGTTATCTAGTTCAGTTCAGTTCCGTTCAGGTCAGTTTCATTTTGAAGGCTTTTCCTTGGGCAGTTTCCGGCTTCAGGAATAAACAGCTCCAGAAGGAGCAAGTGTAATGATTGCCTGACCTGTGCAAGGAAGTGAGGAGTAGCCAGTTTTGGAAAAGTTCCTCCTAACACTGTGGAGAAAACAGGGAGACCAGATGTGTGTGCCCAGGAGTCCTGGTGGTGCCACTCACCAGAATCTACAGCCTGGAAGATGGCACCATGCAAAGGTCTGGGGCTCCTTGCTCCCCACATTGCCCAGTATGATGCTTGCACAGTCACAGCACAGCACACTGCCAGGCCCTGCTATCTGCAGACCACAGTACTGGGTGCAAAATATTCTGCTAGTCCTTAGCACCTAGATGACCTAACTCTGGTACTGCTCTATCTTTCCTCTGGGAAGTATTTCAAAGTTCTCCTTCATATTGGAGGAGGAGGAAGTGGGAAGTGGTGCACCCTTAAGAATGTTTCTGGCTTACTCCTACTCAGCCCAGACTGAGGAAGTCCCCCCTCAAGGAAGTCCCCCAGAGTCCCAGAGAGCAACAGTCATCCCTTGATTCTGAAAATTCTCCTCACTTTCCAGGGAGAAAAGCTCATTTCTAACAAGAGACCTAAATTTGTCAAAACCCAAAAGCAGCTAAAACTAGAGATAAGGACAACATAAGAAAGGAAAATTATAGGCCAGGTGTGGTGGCTCACACCTGTAATCCCAGCATTTTGGGGAACCGTGGCGGGCAGATCACATGAAATCGGGAGTTCGAGACCAGCCTGACCAACATGGAGAAACCCCATCTCTACTAAAAATACAAAATTAGCCGTGTGTGGTGGCATATGCCTGTAATCCCAGCTACTCAGGAGGCTGAGGCAGGAGAATCACTTGAACCCAGGAGGCAGAGGTTGTGGTGAGCCAAGATAGCGCCATTGCACTCCAGCCTGGGCAACAAGAACGAAACTCCGTCTCAAAAAATAAAAATAAAAAAAGGAAAATTATAGACTAATCTCATGATCAAACATACAAAACTCCTAAATAAACTATTAACCAATCAAATTCTTAAGCTTATATTTTTAAAAGTATTAACAATATACACAACTGAATTTGGTTTATCTCAAGAATTCAAAGAGGATCTAACATATGAAAATATGTTTATAATCCACACCAACAGGTTAGTGGGGAAAAGCCTTAGGGTCATCTCAATAGATGCAAAAGGAGAAAAGTAAAATTCACCCATTCCCAATTAAAACTGATCAGACTAAGAATAGAAGAAGGCTTCTTGATTTTGACAGAGTATCCATGAAAAATCTATAGTAAATATCACACTTGAATGGTAGAACTTGAGAAGCATTCTTTATTTTATTTTATTTTATTTTTTATTTTTTATTTATTTTTATTTTATTTTTATTTATTTATTTTTTTGAGATGCAGTTTTGCTCTTGTTGCCCAGGGCTGTAGTCCAATGGCACAATCTCAGCTCACTGCAACCTCCACCTCCCAGGTTTAAGTGATTCTCCTGCCTCAGCCTCCCAAGTAGCTGGGATTATAGTTGCTTACCACCACACCTGGCTAATTTTTTGTATTTAGTAGAGATGGAGTTTCACCATGTTAGTCAGGCTGGTCTCGAACTCCTGACCCCAGGTGATCCACCCTCCTTGGCGTCCCAAAGTGCTAGGATTACAGGCATGCAGCACCACACCTGGCCAAGAAGCATTCTCTTTAGAGACAGGACTAGGAGAAGGATGTCCTCTATCATTGATTCTATTCAACATTGTACTAGCAATGCTAGCCAGAATGGTAAAGAAACCAAAGAAAGGAAAGATGAAGGGATAGGAAGGAGGAAAATGACACTGGTATTATTTCCAGACTATATTATTACTTATATGGAAAATTCAAGGAACTGTACAGACAAGACATTAAAAGACAAACAGAAGAATTCAGCAAGATTACTAAATACAGATCAATAAACAGAAATCAATTGTGTAAAAAGCAGTGTTTGGAAACATAAAGCACAATTTAAAAATAGAATTTAAAAGTAATTGTTATTATGGAAAACTACAAGCATACACAGAGGTGAACAGAGCAGCACAATGAACCCCATATACCCATCTCTTAGCCAATATTGTTCACCTATATCTCCAACTCCTTTCTCCCATGTTATTTTGAAACAAATTTTAGGTTCACATCATTTTACTCATGGATACTTGAGAACATATCTCCCAAAGATGAGAAATGGCTTTTAACATAATCATAATACCATTATTACACCTAAAATTTAAGTAATTCTTTTTTTTTTTTTTTTTTTTTTTTTTTTTTTTGAGAGACGGAGTCTTGCTCTGTCGCCCAGGCTGGAGTGCAGTGGCGCGATCTCGGCTCACTGCAAGCTCCGCCTCCCAGGTTCACGCCATTCTCCTGCCTCAGCCTCCTGAGTAGCTGGGACTACAGGCACCCGCCACCGCAACCGGCTAATTTTTGGTATTTTTAGTAGAGATGGGGTTTCACTGTGGTCTCGATCTCCTGACCTTGTGATCCGCCCGCCTCGGCCTCCCAAAGTGCTGGGATTACAGGCATGAGCCACCACGCCCGGCCTAGTAATTCTTTAATATAATTGAATATTCAATCAGTTTTCAAAGTTCAAATTGTCCATAATTATTATAATTGTTTTGGAATTTGCAAACCAACTGTTTGCAATTGGTTGATATGGCCTTTAAATCTCATTGAATTTATAAGTTCCCTTCCATTTCTTTTTTTTTCCCCTTTTAGTGTATTTGTAGGAAATAGGGTCACTTGTCTTGTTGAGTTTGAATCTAGACTTCGTGGATGCATCCTCATGGTGTGGTTTAACATGTTTCTCTGTCTTCCACACGTCCTGTAAGTTAACACTTGGATCTAGAGACTTGCTCAGATTCCGGTTTGGTTTGGTTTTTCCTTTTGGCAGTCTATAAATTCAGTGCAATTTCAGTTTTAAAAATCCCCAACAGGGTTTTTGGCAGAACACGATTAGCTGGTATTAAAATTCATATAGAAAAGCCAGAAATAGCTGTCATGGTCTGAATGTTTGTGTCCCCCCAAAATTCACATGCTGAAACCTAATCACCAATGTAAAGGTATTTAGAGGTCGGGCCTCTGGGAGATGATTAAGTCATGAGGGCAGAGCCCTCATAAATGGGATTAGTGCCTTTAAAAAAGAGGCCCCAGAGAGCTGTCTTGCCCCTTTTATCATGCGAGGACACAAAAGAAGGTGCCCTCCATGAACCAGAAAGTGAGACTTCCCCCAGACACTGAATGTTCCAGCACCTTGATCTTAAACTTTCCAGCCTCTAGACCCATAAGAAATAAATTTCTGTCGTTTTTAAGCTACCCAGTTTATGGTATTTTGTTATAGCAGCCTGAAACAGACTGAGACACTAGCCAGTATAATTTTGAAGAAAAACAAAGTGGAAGTTTGCCCTGACAAATATAAAAACTTATTTTAAAGCTGTGAAAAATAAGACTGTGTGCTATTGGCTTAGAGACAGACAGAAGAGAATAGAGAATACAGAAATAAATGTGACCATGTATGGAAACTTGATATATAGCAAAAATGGCATTATAAAGGGAAATAGTGGAGAAAGGATGATCTATTATTCACTATATAATTTTGAGACAACTGGTTATGCAATTTTAAAATTCTCACCTCACAAAATATCAGGTGTATTCAGGGGCTTAATGTCAAAAAGCAAAATTTAACTTTTAGAAGAAAATATAACAGAATAGCTTTATGAATTTGGGAAAGGAAAAAACTTTTTACCTATTATTCATAACACAAACCATGAAGAAAATTATTGATAAATCTTTTTTTTTTTTTTTTTTTGAGACAGAGTCTCACTTTGTTGCCCAGAGAGTGCAATGGCATGATCTTGGCTCACTGCAACCTCTGTTTCCTGAGTTCAAGTGATTCTCCTGCCTCAGCCTTCCAAGTAGCTGAGATTACAGGTGTGCACCACCAGTCTGGCTAATTTTTGTATTTTTAGTAGAGACAGGGTTTCACCATGGTGGCCAGGCTGGTCTCAAATTCCTGAACTCAAGTGATCAGCGTGCCTTGGCCTCCCAAAGTGCTGGGATTACAGGTGTGAGCCACTATGCCCGGCCAATGAATCTGACTATATTAAAGTTTAAAGTTTTCAACAAGACAGTATAAAGTTAAAAGCCAAATTACAGATTAGAAGGAGATACCTGCAATGCATATAGCCAACAAAGGCTTAGTAACCAAAATGCAGCAGCATTTCTTCCCTCTACAAATAGGGGAAAAAAAAGACAGTCAACCCAAAGGAAAAATGAGCAAATGATATGAACAGGCAACTAACAGAAAAAGAAACCCAAATAAATGGCCATACAGAAAAAAAAAGTTCTCCCTTCCTACTAATCAGGACAATCCAAATTAAAATAAAAAGATATCATTTCATATATATCAGACCAGCAAAAGTTTAAAAGTCTATAAACATTGTTAATGAGGATATAAACTTTTAGTAATTTAGAGCAATTTGGAAATATCAATAAATTGAAGATGCATATATCCTGCAACCCAAAAAGTTCATTCCCAGGTATCCTTTAGAGAAAGTATAGATGAACAGTGACTCACCTAAAAAGGTTCACTGAAACATTCTTTATAATCACAAACAATTGGAAATAATCAAAATGGCCATCAATGGTAAAATGGATTTTAAAATGTGCATATATTCATACAATGGAATACTGTATGATAGCTGAAAATAAAATTACATGTATTAACATGGGTTAATCCCAAAAACCTTATTAAGGGTTTTTTGCCTTATTAAGCAAAATAAGGCAAGTTGAAAAAGTTATACAAATATCATTTATGTAAAATTTTAATATGGAAAATAATACTATATATTTACATGTGCATTTATATGTAATACAGATATAAAAATATATATGAAGACTGATAAATATCAAATTGAAGAGACTGATTACCTCTGGGAGAGAGAGGGAAATGGGCTTATATGTGCCTTAATCCATTTTGTGTCGCTATAACAGAATGCTTGAGATTGGGTAATTTATGAAGAACAGAACAGTCTCCCACAGTTCTGGAGGCTGAGAAGCCCAAGGTCAAGATGCAGGTTTCTTACTGTGTCCTCACATGGTGGGAGGCAAAAAGGCAAGAGAGAGGGAACCCATTCCCACAAGCCCTTTTTATTTTAAGAGATGGGGTCTCTCTACGTTGCCCAGGCTCAACCTGAATTCTTGGGCTAACACTATCCACGGTCTCAGCCTCCCAAGTAGCTGGGACTACAGGTGTGAATCGCTGTGCCCAGCCCACAAACCCTTTTTATAGCAGCATTAATCCATTCATAAGGATGGAGCCCTCCATGACCTAAACACTTTTTATTAAGCCCCACCTCCCAGCACTGCTGCATTGAATATTGAGTTTCCAACACATGAATTTTGAAGGAGACAATTCTATTCAAACTATAGTAGCATGTGATAAATGAAGTCTTGGACTGTGTCTTAAATGTTTTCTTTCTTTAGAAAATGCATGACTCAGGCCGGGCACAGTGGCTCATGCCTGTAATCCCAGCACTTTGGGAGGCCAAGGCAGGCAGATCACAAGGTCAGGAGTTCAAGACCAGCCTGGGCAACATGGTGAAACCCTCTCTCTACTAAAAATACAAAAATTAGCTGAACATGGTGGCACACGCCTGTAATCTCAGCTCTTCGGGAGGCTGAGGCAGGAGAATTGCTTGAACCCAGGAGGCAGAGGTCACAGTGAGCTGAGATGGTGCCACTGCACTCCATCCTGAGCAACAGAGTGAGAGTCTGTCTCAGAAAAAAAAAAAAAAAAAAGAAAGAAAAGGAAAGAAGAGAAAAGAAAGAAGAAAGAAAACAAGGAAAGAGAAAGAAAGAAAGAAAGAAAGAAAGAAAGAAAGAAAGAAAGAAAGAAAGAAAGAAAGAAAGAAAGAAAGAAAAAGGAAGGAAGGAAGGAAGGAAGGAAGGAAGGAAGGAAGGAAGGAAGGAAGGAAGGAGGGAGGGAGGAAAAAATGCATGACTCAAAGATGGCAAAATGTTAAAATTTTACAAAACTAAGTGGTAAATCCATAGGCAATGAGTACACAGTATTTTTCCTATACTGTGAATGTTTAAGATATTTTATAGACTTTTAAAAAGTAGTTAAAAGTTGTAAGTTATTATTCAAAGCACTGACTTCGTTTGTTCCAATACTTCCTAAATATCAGGTTATTTTACGAAGAGAAAAAAAATCACCCTTCTATGGCCCACATCCCAAAACTGGGAAGGTTTCCATTCTAGTCACAATGGAAGTTTCACCAATGTAGAACCTCAGCTTTTGGTCAATACAAATGCGCCCTCTGCTGGTTCTATCGTGCCCTGTCCCTGAGTTCAAAATAGTTGTGAAGAGCAGTGAAAGTCTTCAGTGAGAGTTTTTTCACAGCCAGCCATGTTAAGGAAAGAAACCCTCACAGAACTACCCTTTGACACTAAGATACTTTAATTAGCTTCTGCTCTCTGGTAATGTTACATATTATCCAAGACAAAATAAGTTCCAAGGTACAGCTCCAGTTAACCTTTCCAGTTTCCTCAACCACCTTTGCTCGTTAATAATCTTGTGCCCCTCTAAAGTCTGGAGGTTGATTTGTGAGACAGTGAACACCTCCCTGAACCTGAGTAGAAGCAGAAGAAAACCAAAGTTGCAAAGAAGCTCTTGGGTGGGGAAACCACAATCTAACATTGAAAAATAGATTAACTGTAGTATTAAGGGAATGATGCCAATGGAATAATGGGTGACCTTTTCTTTTCAAATCTTTCTTTAAAACCATGACATCTTCAAATAAACAAAACTGAGGATAAATAAATTCATGCAAGAATCTACTTCTCAGAGAGAAAGGCACGAATTGAGTATTAGCGTCTTCCTTTCAAAAACAGTTTTGTGTTTTGAGGTTGGTTTTAATATTCATCTTCCCCACTGGAATGTAAGCTCCCTCAGACCAGAATCTGTGTCTGTCTGATTCAAATTGGTACAAATTGTCTGGGGAACAATTTGGCAGTAGGCATTGTGACTTCAAAACTGTACATCCTTGTGCTTTGGCTCTTCGGGTAAAGATGGCGGAGCTTTTCGCTAACTGCATTCAGCCGCTCTGGTAAACTTGTCTAGATTAAATACACTTTGGCTGCTGTACCTGGAGGAGCCCTGTCAGTGGGAATTAAAGCTGCAAATAGCAACCGAGAAAAAACAGAAATTCATTCTGTATGATGAGCGAAGTGTACACAAAGTGGGACCAATTATCAAGCATACAGGTTTGGTGTACAGTGGCGTGGACCGAGATGTGCACAGAGCTCAAAACTAGCTCAACAATACTATCTTGTGTACCAAGTGCCCATTCCCACAGCTCACCTAGTACAGAGAGTGGCTTCTGTGATGTAAGAATGTACTCAGTCAGGTGGTGTTCGTTCATTTGGAGTTTCTTTACTTGTTTGTGGTTGGGATAAGGGACGACCATATTTATTTCAGTCAGATCCATCTGGAGCTTACTTGGCATGGAAAGCCACAGCAATGGGAAAGAACTATGTGAATGGGAAAACTTCCCTTGAGAAAAAATAAAATGAAGATCTGGAACTTGAAGATGCCATTCATACAGCCGTCTTAACCCTAAAGGAAAACTTTGAAGGCCAAATGACAGAGGATAATATAGAAGGTGGAATCTTCAACGAAGCTGGATTTAGGGGGCTTACTCCAACTGAAGTTAAGAATTACTTGGCTGCCGGCCGGGCGCGGTGGCTCATGCCTGGAATCCCAGCACTTGGGGAGGCCGAGGTGGGCAGATCACCTGAGGTCGGGAGTTCAAGACCAGCCTGATCAACATGGAGAAACCCTGTCTCTATTAAAAATACAAAATTAGCCGGGCATGGTCGTGTGTGCCTACAATCCCAGCTACTCAGGAGGCTGAGGTAGGAGAATCACTTGAACCCGGGAGGCGGAGGTTGGGGTGAGCCGAGATCACGCCATTGCATTCCAGCCTGGGCAACAAGAGTGAAACTCCTTCTCAAAAAAAAAAAAAAAAAGAAAAATTACTTGGCTGCTATAGCATAACAATGAAGTGACTGAAAAATCCAGAATTTCAGATAATCTATCTACTTAAACATGTTTAAAGTATGTTTTGTTTTGCTGACTTTTTGCATACTTATTTCTACATGGTTTAAATCGACTGTTTTTAAAATGACACTTATAAATCCTGATAAACTGCTAAACCCACAAAAAAAGACTGTACATCCGTTAATAATCAGAAATATGAACAAAGAGTAAATTTTTTAATAATCAAAACATTCCTGGCCAGATGCTGTGGCTCACGCCTGTAATCCCAATACTTCGGGAGGCCGAGGCAGGTGGACCACTTGAGGCCAGGGTTTAAGACCAGCCTGGCCAACATAGCAAAACCCAGTCTCTACTAAAACTACAAAAAATTAGCTGGGCATAGTGGTGCATGTGTGTAATCCCAGCTGCTCAGGAGGCTGAGGGATGAGAATTGCTTGAACCCAGGAGGTGTGAGCCAAGATCACACCCCTGCACTCCAGCCTGGGCGACAGAGCAAGACTGTCTCAGAAACAAAACAAAATAAAAATTCCTTTCAAGGATATTCTATGCAAAGTTCTTTATGGTTATAAAAAATAGAAGCAATATGAATATTTTAAATTACATGTTTGGTTAAGTCATTTAAGGTATATTCATACGATAACATACTGTGCTGCTATTAAAAAATTTTTTTAATAATCTTTCAGCTTATTATATTATTATATTAAAAATCTGTCTTTCAGGCTGGAGTGCAGTGGTGCCATCACAGCTCACGGCAGCTTCAACCTCCCAAGCTCAAGTGATCCTCCCATCTCAGCCTCCTGAGTAGCTGGGATGACAGACTTATGCCACCACGCCCAGCTAATTTTTCTATTTTTCGTAGAGACAGGGTCTCACCATGTTGCCCAGGCTGGTCTCAAACTCCTGTGCTCAACCGATCTGCCTGCCTCAGCCTCCCAAAGTTCTGGGATTATAGACATAAGCCACCATATCTAGCCTAAAATCATTTTTAAGAACATTTAGGCCAGGTGTGGCAGCATATGCCTGTCATCTCAACACTTTGGGAAGTTGAGGCAGGAGAATTGCTTGAGGCCAAGAGTTTGAGACCTGCCTGAGCAACATGACAAGACCCTGTCTCTACAAAAAGAAAAATTTTTAAACATTAGCTGGGTGTGGTGGTGTACACCTGCAGCCTCAGCTATTCAGGAGACTGAGGTTGGAGGGCCCTTGAGCCCAGGAGTTCAAAGTTACAGTGAGCTGTGATTATGCTACTGCACTCCATCCTGAGCGACAGAGCGAGACCCTGTCTCTAAGAATAAAAAAAAAAAAATTTAAGAATAATTATATGGGAAAATTATAATATAAAGTAGATTAAAATTGAATATACACAAATCAATTATATGGAAATATGATATTCACTATATATACATGAAAGTAAATACACCAAAATATTTGCAGTAGTTGTATATGGGTAGAGTGAGAGAGCATGGTGAGATTTTTTTTGTTCTTGTTGGTTTTTACCGTGTGCTGGCACTAGTTTAGGCACTTTCCTTGTGTTAACATATCTCTTGCTACTTTTTTAAAGCAGCTTTATCAAGGGATAATTGACATACAATAAATTAGACCTTTTCAAACTGTACAATTCCCATGAAACCATCACCACAATCAAAATACAATATTCATCACTCCCAAAAGTTTCCTCATACCTCCCCTATTCCAGCCTCCTTCATCCCCAGACAACCACTGATGTGCTTTCTGTCACTATAGATTAGTTTGCATTTTCTAGAATTTTATATAAATGGAATCATGCCATATGTACTTTTTTTCTTTTTTTTTTTTTTTTTTTTTTTTTTTTTTTTTTTTTTTTTTTTTGAGATGGAGTTTTGCCCTTGTTGCCCAGGCTGGAGTGCAATGGGGATATCTCAGCTCACTACAACCTCCACCTCCCGGGTTCAAGCCATTCTGCCTCAGCCTCCCGAGTAGTTGGGATTATAGGCATGCGCCACCACACCCAGCTAATTTTGTATTTTTACTAGCGATGGGGTTTCTCCATGTTGGTCAGGCTGGTCTCAAACTCCCAACCTCAGATGATCCGCTTGCGTCAGCCTCCCAAAAGTGCTGGGATTACAGGCATGAGCCACCGCGCCCAGTCAGCCGTATGTACTTTTTCGTATGATTTATTTCACTCAACATAATTATTTTGAGATTCATCCATGTTGCCAAGTATATCAATAGTTCATTGCCTTTTACTGCTGAGTTGTATTGTATTGTATATATACACACCAGTTTATCTGTTTGTCTTTTGATGGACATTTGAGCTGTTTCAGTTTTGACCATTACAAATAAAACTGTTATGAACCTCTGTGTACAAGTCTTTGTATGGATTTATGCTTTCATTTCTTTCATTTCTCTTGGGTAATACCTAGGGGTAGAACAGTTGGATGGTATGGCAGGTATATATTTAACTTTTTAAAAAACTGCCAAATTATTTTCCTTAGTGGTTGTACGATTTTACATTCCAAACAGCAGTAGATGAGAGTTCCAGTTCCTGCACATCCTTGTCAAATCTCAGTACAGTCAGTCTTTAATTGTAGTCATTCTAATAGTTATGAGTTGACTGTGGGAGTTTTGTTTCTTCTTTATGATTTTTTGTATGTGTGTTTTCCAATTTTTCTGCAATAAAATGTATCTTCCATAATCAAAAAATTATTTAAAGTAACTAAAATAAGATGTAGACTAGTCCAATATGAAGTCTTAGTCTGGAGACTCTTCATTCTAAAAGAGTAACCCAACATGGTCTTCAGAGCACCCAGCAAAGACCACTAGCTGTATGGCCTGTGTAACCCTGCCTCATATCCTCATAAGATAACATTTGTTTTTTGGCCAGGCATGGAGCCTCATGCCTGTAATCCCAGCACTTTTGGAGGCTGAGGCAGGCGGATCACTTGAGCCCAGAAGTTTGAGACCAGCCTAGGCAATGTAGTGAGACCCTGTCTATACGAAAAATAGGAAAAATTAGCCGAGCATAGTGTTGCACACCTGTGGTAGTGGCCACTTGCAAGACTGAGGTGGGGAGAATTGGCTGAGCTCAAGAAGCTGAGGTTGCAGTGAACTGGTATTGTGCCACTGCACTCCAGCCGGGGCAACAGAGCGAGACTCTGTCTCGAAAAAAAAAATGTTTTTTGCAGAGAGAGAGATATATATATATAAAACTATATATATATAGATATATATTTTTTTTTTTTTTGAGACAGAGTCTCACACTGTCACCCAGGCTGGAGTGCAGTGGTGCTATCTGGGCTCACTGCAACCTCCACCTTCCAGGTTCAAGCTATTATTCTGCCTCAGCCTCCCGAGTAGCAAGGATTATAGGCATGCACCACCACACCCAGCTAATTTTGCATTTTTGGTAGAGATGGGGTTTCACCATGTTAACGAGGCTGGTCTCCAACTCCCAACCCCAAGTGATCTGCCCGCCTTGGCCTCCCAAAGTGCTGAGATTACAGGTGTGAGCCTAACATTTGTTTTTTAAAATCAACTTGCTTTTCAATGTTACAACCTTTAGGAAAAAATGTACCAACACACCTAAACTTCCCAATGTTATCTATTATTTCCTTTTTCTGTTTTCCAGTTCGTATCCATCCAGATTTTATAGAGTTCTAACACACTATTCTGTAGTTTATAATGAAATTTTACTTGTCATATCGTATTTTCCATATTGCTTATTTGTCTTTTTAACCATAATTTTAAATGTCAAGTTAATGTATCATATATTACTTCCCCCTTCTCCCTTGTTGAGCTGTTTCTAATTTTTCATTATTAATAGTAATTTTGGCCGGGCGCAGTGGCTCACACCTGTAATCCCAGCACTTTGGGAGGCCAAGGTGGGTGGATCATGAGGTCAGGAGTTCAAGACCAGCCTGGCCAATATGGTGAAACCCCATCTATACTAAAAATATAAAAATTAGCCGGGTGTGGTGGCACACACCTGTAGTTCCAGCTACTCAGGAGGCTGAGGTAGGAGAATCACTTGAACCCAGGAGGCAGAGGTTGCAGCGAGCCGAGATCACGCCACTGCACTCCAGCCTGGGTGACAGATCGAGACTCCGTCTCAAAAGAAAAGTAATTTAATAAGAAGTAAGTTGATACAAAAGCTTGTTTCTTCTTTTGAATTTTTCCTTATGATAAACACCCAGGAGTGAGACTCCTGATCAAAGGCTAGAACATTTTTCTGATTGCCAATACATACTGTCATATCACTTTCCCAAAGGATATTTTAATACTAATTTTAATGTTACTTGCCATGTGTCAGCCCTGGTTTCTGAAGTATTTGCTAATTTTCTAGGTATAGCCTATGTCGTTGTTCTAATTTATGTGCCTTTGGCTACTCACCAGGTAGACGTTTTTCCATGTCTGATCTCCTGCTACGATAGCTGCCTGTTGTCCTTTATTGATTGATACTCTGTTTTCACAGATTCAGAGCCAAAGAGTATGACCCTTGACTCTCTCAGGGCTTCCCAAACTGAGCACATCCGGACCCCAGAGGCAGATATTGTGCAAAAGGTGTAAGTATTCAAAGTTGTAATAACATGGGCTTCTCTGCTTTTATTTTGTTTGTATTTTTAATTGATTTAGTTTGGTTTTTTTCAGACAGGCATGGGAGTTCTCAGCTGACAGTGTGCTCCGACAGCCAAAATTAAACGGTTGTCTAAGAAACAAAGATTCTTGGGGATGATTATATTGTGATGTGTTTCCTACCTAAACCTTATTATTTGGCTGGTTGGGTAAAGAGTGAAGTTAACTCTAACCATGTGGGAACAGCTCTTTCCATTTGTCCAATCTGAGATCTACAGAGATGCCTAGAAAGCTGAAATCTATTACTTCAACCTGAGTTTCTCCCCTCAGCATTCAATCAGCTCTGAGTAAAATAAATAATGCTAATAATCTTAACACCAATATTAATAATAATTGCTAGCCTGTATTGAGTGCTTCCTGTGTACTGTACTAATGTGCTTACTGCAAGCCTGGCCTGTCAGGCATAGTGTTTTCACTTAAGTACCTTCGGTAGTGGCAGCTGGTGTGGCCTCTCTGCTTCCATCTGGAACTGCAGCCTATTGTGACTTCCCGAAAACCTCGATGACTTAAGAACCCGCCATCTGCCCAGGAATGTAAGGATTCCCTCCTGGGTCAAAAAGTTTTTGTGTTCCCCAGGAATAAAGGGGGAAAGGCACTTGGATGAATAAGACAGCCACCAGAGGAACTCCATTTTTAGAATTTTATACCTGATCTTTCCTCACAATGTATTTTAAATGCTTATGACAACCAGCCCCACCAAAAAACACACAAAAAAATTTTAAATCAGAAGAAAAAAACACAAACATTTCACAGAAGTCATTATAGCCTTTGTGACTTAATTTAAGGCTTGACAGAAGGATTCCTGACATAGAGATTTCTGGGGAAAAAAAAAAAGCAAAACGATCAGGTTTGTGGTTCTCATTTGCAGCATAGCTATTCCTCAGGGAAATTAAAGGTTTTCCAAGCACTAAATTCTAAAGGAGACTTCTCCTATAGGCTTTTATAGAGTGACATTGAATGATTTAAAGTCTCATATATTTACAGGAAATTCCATTCACCTCCTTCAACAAATATTTCTCAGGTTTCTACAGTAAGGCCGTGTACTAGCAGAGCACAGTAAAGAGAATACTCATTTAGCTAAAAAAATAAAATAAAATGCCCAGAACCAGGCCTGGCACACAGCAGGCACACAGTAGCTGATATTGCTGCTGTCACTGCAATCCATGTGGCTGCTTTTCAGTGTCCTTTTTACCCAGAGGGCATAAGTCAGTTATCATCACGGCAAACAGCGAATGACAGCAGTTCTACAATGGATAAAACCAACACAGCACATGACCTTTTAGTGGCTGAATTTGATCAAGGATAGAATTCAGAGGGCATGTAGCCAGGCATGGTGGCTCGTGCCTGTAATCCCAGCACTTTGGGAGGCTAAGGCTGGTGGATCATCTAAGGTCAGGAGTTTGAGACCAGCCTGACCAACATGGTGAAACCCTGTCTCTACTAAAAATACAAAAATTAGCCGGACGTGGTGGCAGGTGCCTGTAATCCCAGCTATTCAGGAGGCTGAGGCAGGAGAATCACTAGAACCCGGGAGGTGGAGGTTGCAGTGAGCCCAGATTGTGCCGTTGCACTCCAGCCTGGGGGACAGAGCAAGACTCCATCTCAAAAAAAAAAAAAAAAAAAAAGAATTCAGAGGGCATAAAGGAATGAATGGATAGTTACATGTTCCTAACACAATCTTTCTTAAAGGTCACTTTCTTTTTCCAGCTAATCCTTTGATAGAAGAAATTTCAGTTAAATAATTATATGCCATTCAATTAAAAGCATAAATATGCAACCCCAAAGAGCAAACTATTTCTCCCACTGTCTAAGTTTTAGGGTTTATCCTGAGGAAACCCCAAAAGTGAAGACCAATCTTTCTAATCTTCCTTACCATGGGATATGCAGAAGAAAAAGAGTTGACTAAGTATGTCAAATGTCAGGCACAGTGCCTGCAGAGAACAGGGGCTCGATGTTGGTTCACTTGCCCTCTTTCTTTCCACCAGAGTTTTTCTTTAGTTTGGTCCTGTTGGTTTGCTCTTTTCAAAGGGGCAGAGATTATGATATACACCACCTACACAAAGGACTTCTGGGATACGGGCCTGAGTCACCCAAGAAGTTGAGCGCTGTGTATACATCTCTTCTTCCAAGAGAAAGAGAAGGGAAGGCTGAACCGAGACTATTTAGCCGGGAGACATCAGCCAGCATCAGTCGTGTGAGTGTAAACCCCTAAAAGCTTGGTCTGAAAACCCTACTTGGAGTTCATCAAGGATACCATGTACAGTTGTATAGATTGCTAACTATATGAGGGCACCTGATAAAGGGGATGAGGGAGGCACTGAGGTCCAGCCTGGGGTCTGCTTACCAAGCCCTGCACAGCCACATTGGGCTGCATCCTCCTGAAGGATGGAACATCATTTCTAATTCCCTTTTGTTTTTTTTTTTTTCCCCCGAGACACAGTCTCACTGTGTTGCCCAGGCTGGAGTGCAGTGGGGCGATCTCGGCTCACTGCAACCTCCACCTCCCAGGTCCAAGCGATTCTCCTGCCTCAGCCTCCCGAGTAACCGGGATTACAGGCATGTGACACCACTCCCAGCTAATTTTTGTATTTTTCCAGTACAGACGGGGTTTCACCATGTTGGCCAGGCTGGTCTCGAACTCCTGACCTCAAGTGATCCACCTGCCTCAGCCTCCCAAAGTGCTGGGATTACAGGCATAAGCCACTGTACCCGGTCCCATTTCTAATTCCTACAAAGGTACTGAGTGGGTAGTCTGCCATCCTCTCTTAGGAGGAACCACTGTGTTGTTCTAGCCCATGGGGAAAAGTGAAGACTGACATAGTTGTGGTCATCTGCCTGAGGTTTCCTGAAAGTTAGCAAATAATTCCGCAGTGAATAAAGCTGGCTTTGATTTAGAATAGTTAACCGTTAATCATGGCAACACCAATCTACCAAAGGTGAAAACTGTTTCACTTTGACCCAGCTCTGTAGATCATGATTTAGAAACTAAGAAAGGAAGCAGGCCCTAAGTGTTTTTTCTTCCTCTCTCCTCTTATGAAATTATACCCAGCAGTTTTACATCAAAGGCTGAACCTTTGAGTCTCCCCATCGGCTCTGCATTCTCTAAGATTCACTCTTCTACTTCACCTGGAACCCACACAAATTCCATTCTAAGCCAGTCTGTCACCTTGTTCGACATAATCTTCTTTGATGGATTTTTTTCATTTCCTATACATGTCATGGTCCCCTTCCTTGATTTTTCACCTTTAGGAGAGGGATTTGATTGACAAGTCCAAGAGAAAGAAAAGACCCAAGAAAGACAAAACCAAAGGACCCAAAAGGGAGAGAGAAGGAAAGGTCTACGGGGAAGCAGAGGCTGCCATTGGTAAGAGAGTGTGCCTGCAAGTAACAACCTGGAGAAGACTTCTGTTAGGGGTCTGGAGGTAGTATGGATAATTAGCATGGATCCTACCGGACAAACTCTCTGTTTTGAGTCTCCTTGACTACTACAGCTAAGATGGTATTGCAGCCTTACGTCATGTCAGTATCTTAATAGACAGAGATACAGGAAAGCGGGGAGCCTAGAGGCCTGTGATCACCAAGAAAGGAAATTATAATAATAACAATTTACTGAATACCTACTCTATTAGGACTCTGTATATGTGATCTCGTTAAATCCTCACAACATCTCCATGACGGAAGTGTTATTATTATATTCACGTAGCAACTGAGGCTGAGCAAGGTTGGGTGACTTACATAATATCAAGCAGATCAGACAGTAAAATGGTAGACCCAGGGTTTGTCCTTTCCTATTTGACTCCCAACAGATTCTATTGCCACTACCTCCAAAAAATAATAACTATATCACATAATCGGAGTATTGGGTAGTGAGAGCATTTGGGAAGGGGAAGGATGCCACAAGTGTTGAATGATCTTCCAAGCTACAGTTTCTGTCTTGGTTCCCTAGGTTGAGCCTAACCAGGAACTCGGATTTTGTTGCTTCTGAAGACTTTCTTTAGCCTAAAACTTACACCCATCCTTTACTGCCCACATCATTCAGAAGACCTTCCAAACAAATCCAATGCTGCCAGAAAGGACAGCAATGGATATGCTCCTGAGCGAAACCTATTTTTGAGATTTGCTTGTTCATCTCTTGCTGAGTTTACATTTTTGTAGCCCATGACTTGGGTAGCATTAGCGGAATTAGGAAAAGGAAATACTTGTGGTGCCCCCACCAAAGGTGAAGCGAAGGAAGGGTCCTTAGAGTGCGGAAGGCTGAACTTTGCCAGGTTGCAAAGCTGCAACCTCAAGTCAGACTCTCAAGGCATGACTTTCCAGCTGTGTGTACAAGCCTCCCCTCTGGACGGTCCTGCCCCCTCCATAAGTCAGAGTGAAACAGAACTTTTTTTTTTTTTTGAGACAGAGTCTCACTCTGTCACCCAGGATGGAGTGCAGTAGCACAAACTCGGCTCACTGCAACCTCCGCCTGCCGGGTTCAAGCAATTCTTCTGCCTCAGCCTCCCGAGTAGCTGGGATTATAGGCACCCACCACCATGCCCAGCTAATTTTTGTATTTTTAGTAGAGATGGGGTTTCACCATATTGGCCAAACTGGTTTAAAACTCCTGACTTCGTTAATTGCCCACATCAGCCTCCCAAAGTCCTAGGATTACAGGTGTGAGCAACCACGCCAGCTGAAATAGAACTTATTTAATAGCAAGACGGTTGAATGTCAGTTGATCCAAAGAGGATAAGGTAGTTTCTCAAAGGGTGGTCTGTGAACTACTCTTCCCAAAACACTTGGGGTGTTTGTTACAATATGGATTCCCACTGAACCAGATTCTGGGGCTGGGGCCAGGAATCTGCACCCCAGGTGAATCCACTGCATGCTAACTTTTAAAAGTTACTAAAAAGGGGCCAGGCACGGTGGCTCACACCCGTAATCCCATCACTTTGGGAGGCTGAGGTGGGCGGATTGCTTGAGCTCAGGGATTTGAGACTAGCCTGGGCAACATGGCAAAACCCTGTTCCTACAAAAAATACAAAAATTAGCCAGACATGGTGGTATGCCTGCAGTTCCAGCTACTCAGGAAGCCGAGGTGGGAGGATCACAAGCCCAGGCAGTCGAGGCTGCAGTAAGCCATGATCGTGCCACTGCACTCCAGCCTGAGCGACAGAGCAAGACCCTGTCTCAAAAAAAAAAAAAACAGTTAGTAAAAAGGATGTCTAGTGATCACATTAAGTTAACTCAGCTATATCTCTATCCCCAATTGTTCTCCCCCAGGAAAGTCAAAGGACTCAAAGGCTAAAAAAAAATTAGAAAAAAAAACAAGACCCCAAAGGAAAAGGACACAGAAGGAAAGAAATCTGGAGACAGCGGCAGAGCTGAGTGGGCCTGATGTCAACTCTGACGAAACAGAAGACACCTCAAATAGAGGTTCCTTCGCTTCAGACTCTTTTGTAGAGGACCTTTGGCTTTCTCCCAAATATGATGCCCAGGAGACTCAAGTTTCTCTAGATGGAAGATCATCACCCTCCCAGATTGCAACTGTCACTGGCAACATGGAATCTAAAGAAGAGAGAAGCTGTGAGGACCCTTCCAAGGTAGGGTCTGATGTCCTCAGCTTGACAGAGGAAGTTCTGTTCTCACTTGGCACGACTGCAGAGGTGGGAAAAGCTGCGCCTAATTATATTGCACTTACTAAAACAGCTCAACTACCTAATGGTCTTATTGTTCTACTTTGGTACGTTCTGACCCCAGTAAGAAGCCAGACCTAATCAAAGATGCAGGAGTAGCAAAGCCCCTCTGAGGTGATGATGCATTCTGTGAGGCCTGCACATTGCCAGGGCAAGTGTCCACCCTGTAAAGAATAGGAAATGAGCACAGCACCCATCTCTGAGAGGTACAGGACTCATGGTTACAGGGAAACATGGATACTGGCTGTCAGAGCCAAGCATATTTCCTTGACTTAGGCTAGGGCTCATCTATTACTTGCCTCCCAAAGGCTGTGGAAATTCCTGCTTTCCTAATCTGCGTTTCTGCAGTATACAGCTGGAACAGAGAGAAGCAGCTTGTACACATATAGTACACCTTTGTACACAGCTTACAATAGGTGTGTAGTACACCTATCGTACACAGCTTGTACACCTGCTTTTACAAGGTGCTTTCGAGCCAGGCGTGGTAGCTCACACCTGTAATTCCAGCACTTTGGGAAGCCAAGGAGGGTGGATCACGAGGTTAGGAGTTCAAGACCAGCCTGGCCAACATAGTGAAACCCCATCTCTACTAAAAATACAAAAGTTAGCCAGGCTTGGTGTTGCGCACCTATAATTCCAGCTACTTGGGAGGCAGGAGAATCACTTGAACCCAGGAGGCAGAGGTTGCAGTGAGCCAAGATCACACCACTGCACTCCAACCTGAGTGACAGAGAGAGACTCCGTCTCAAAAAAAACACAAGATGTAAGAGTCACTTGGTTCCAGGGTCCTTGATTCTAATGTGAAGGTCTGAAGAGAAAAACTGAGTGTAAGGAAAAATTACTCTTGAAAATTGCTGCAATTAGGCCGGGTGCAGTGGCACATGCCTGTAATCCCAGCACTTTGGGAGGCCAAGGCAGGAGCATTCCTTGCGATCAGGAGTTTGAGGCTGCAGTGAGCTATGATTATGCCACTCCATTACACTCCAGCCTGAGCAACAGAACAAGACTCAATCTCTAATCAAAAAAAAAGAAAAGAAAAGAAAAAAGAAAATCCCTGCAATTAACTAAAAAAGAATGCCATATAGATATGTCATCTGTCAGTAAGACCAAAACAGCCCATTTTTCCTCTGCTGTTGGAATAAGTTACTATTTCTTCCACTGAGACTAAGGTACTGAACTTCATTTTGACATCTTACACAAAAAAATTACAAAGTAGCTTTAAATACTACAAATACACACACAGCTAAGCCACTACAGTTAAACTCACACATGTTACATTAACCTTTACAACCACCCTTGTGAGCCAGGTGTGATTAGCCCCATTTTACAGATCCAGAAATAGAAACTGGAAAGAGTTAAATGCAGGTTGCCAGAAACTGCACAACCATCGAGTGGTATAGCCAAGACTTAAGCTTAGGTCCTGTGACTCCAAGTTCAGGACTCTTGTCACCATTTTAAATTATTATCTATTTACTTTTTTTTTTTTTTTTTTTTTTTTTGAGACGGAGTCTCACTCTGTCACCCAGGCTGGAGTGGAGTGGCCGGATCTCAGCTCACTGCAAGCTCCGCCTCCCGGGTTCCCGCCATTCTCCTGCCTCAGTCTCCCGAGTAGCTGGGACCACAGGCGCCTGCCACCTCGCCCGGCTAAGTTTTTGTATTTTTTTTTAGTAGAGACGGGGTTTCACCGTGTTAGCCAGGATGGTCTCGATCTCCTGACCTCGTGATCCGCCTGTCTCGGCCTCCCAAAGTGCTAGGATTACAGGCGTAAGCCACCGCGCCCGGCCTCTATTTACTTATTTTATGGCTCATGGACTTCCAAAAAGGATTCCAGGAAGATTTTCCTTTATAGTTCTCAGTCCCTCCCAGCTGCCTGGATCACACAATTCTGCTCTGCACAACAGATGAAAATTTTAACCTATGGGCAAAACTTTTCTGAACCTGCGAGATCATCAGCATTTCTTAGATTTATTGTCAATCCATAGCACTATGCTGCCTCTGCAAAGGCTAAAAAGCAAGGAGGTTTTTCTCTGAGTTGGATACACAGAGTTCCTGGAAGGCTCGCCTCTCAAGGTTCCCTTCATAGGCATATTTCTGAGAAAGAGGCACTAGGGAGAAAAAGAAAGCTATGACAACCTTCATATAAACTGAAAGAACAACCTTCCATTGGAAAGGTGAGTTTCTATGGGATTAAATGTGAGTCTGACCCATTTAAACCTAAAATTTTCCCCTGGTAAAATAGCTTCTTTTTTTTTTTTTTTTTTTTTTTTTTTTTTTTTTTTTTTGAGGGAGTTTCACTCTTGTTGCCCAGGCTGGAGTGCAATGGTGCAATCTCGGCTCACTGCAACCTCTACCTCCCGGGTTCAAGCAATTCTCCTGCCTCAGCCTCCCAAGTAGCTGGCATTACAGCCATGCGCCACCACACCTGGCTTATTTTGTATTTTTAGTAAAGATAGGGTTTCTCCATGTTGGTCAGGCTGGTCTCGAACTCCCTACCTCAGGTGATCTGCCCACCTCAGCCTCCCAAAGTGTTGGGATTACAGGTGTGAGCCAATGCGACCGGCCAGTAAAATGACTTCTATCTAGAACCTGTGGTTCCTAGCTCTAGCTTCATGTTAGAATCACTCAAGAAACTTTTTAACAACTGAGGCCTTCCACCTAGAGATTCTCATTGGTCTGGGTAGAGTCTTGGCCTCAAGTAGTTTTGTTTTCGTATATATATATATATATATATAAATTTTTTTTTTTGACAGAGTCTTGCTGTGTCACCCAGGTTGCAGTGCAGTGGTGAGATCTCAACTCACTGCAACCTCCGTCTCCTGGGTTCAAGCAATTTTCCTGCCTCAGCCTCCCGAGTAGCTGGGATTACAGGCCTGCACCACCATGCCCGGCTAATTTTTGTATTTTTAGTAGAGATGGGGTTTCACCTGTTGGCCACGCTGGCCTGGAACTCCTGACCTCAGGTGATCCGCCCACCTCGGCCTCCCAAAGTGTTGGGATTACAGGCATGAGCCACCAGGCCTGGCCCCTTGTTTTTATATTTTTGAGACAGAGTCTTGCTTTGCCACCCAGGAGTGCAGTGGCATGATCATAGGTCACTTGTTACCTTGAACCTCTGGGCCCAAGCAATCCTCCCACCTCAGCCTCCCGAAATGCTGGGATTACAGGCGTGAACTGCTGCACCCAGCCACAAGTAATTTTTGAAAGCTCCTTGGGTGATTCTAAAGTGCAGCCAGGGATGAGAACTCTAGAACCTACCATGTACTGGACATTATGTTGGCACTTTCATCATTTCAGCTAATCCTGGCAATAGACCATGAGGAAGACAATATTGGGAAGTTTAAGTTGTGATCCCTAAATCCCAAAGCAAGTAAGAGAGAGCGTTGAATCCAGGTCAGTTGGACCCGAAAGTCCAAGCTGGTGGTGGCTAAGTCTATGCAGCTGTGGGTAGAGTGTGGAGTCTGTTTTGTGATTCCATCTTTGATTAGAGACAACACTATCTTGGGTGGAGAAGGGCTCACTGCTGAGACAGACCCATTTGTTTATTGCACTGAGAATACTCTGGTTTCTTAGGCCCTCCTCACTAAGAGGGAGCAGGAGAAGGCTTCCTGGGACAGGCTTCGAGCAGAAAAAGCCGAGATGAGGTGGCTGGAGGTGGAGAAGAAGAGAAGGGAGCAGGAAGAGCAAAGGCAGCTCCAGCAGGAACAGCTGGAGAGAGCAAAAAAGATGGAGGAGGAGCTGGAGCTGGAGCAGCAGAGACGTGCAGAAGAGATCCGGTAGGTCGGGCAAGCCAAAGAGACTACAGCCATGTTAGAAAGCAGAAGAAAAAGGCAGCGGTTGACCTCCCCTAGGGGCAATGTTTGGTTCTGACACTCATGCCCTGAAGTTAAAACAGCATATGTCATTTTTCTCTATCCTCAGTTTTCCTAGGAACAACACTGACCAGAGATAAGCTGCAGCGTCTCAACCATGTGCACTGATTGATACACTCTGCTGAATATCACTCTCTGTCAAGTTTACAACTCCACGTGAGGGTTACTCACATTGATGACCCTGAGATCTTCTTGAGAAGGCTCTGAGATTCAGTCCAGCAAACATTTGTCAAGCCCCTGTACTTTGCTGTCTGCAATGTGCTAGGCCCTTTCACAGGCCTCAACTGCAATTTAATCTTCACAACCCTGTGAGGCAGGAGTTTCAAAATCATAAGCATGAAAAATGAACTTAAGACCCCTGCCCCAGAGCACAGAGCTGTGCACTGAAACTTCTAGGCTTCTGGTTTCAAGCTCCTGGGCTCTTTGCTCTTCAATCCTGGCCTCCCTTGGAAAACTGAGTCTCCTGGGAATAGGGTGCTCCCTGTGGCGTGTGGGCTGCAGAGTCTCCCCCATGGGCACTGTCTGTTGGCTTATCTCACAAGGATGCCTCAGTGTTTTCTGCCATTTCCCTGACCATCTTGTGTTTTTTCAGCTTGAGGAAACAGAGACTCCAAGAAGAACAGCAGCGGCAGGAGGAGGAGGAGAGAAAGCAGCAGCTCCGGTTGAAAGCAGCCCAGGAGAGAGCCCGGCAACAGCAAGAGGAGTTTCGGAGGAAACTGCGAGAACTACAGAGAAAAAAGCAGCAGGAGGAAGCCGAGAGGGCCGGTGAGGGGGTTCTTGAGCTCTTTGGCTCTCTCTTCTATTTGGGGCAGAAACATTTTTATCCAACTGTGAGTGTTCATTTATTCCTATCCTAGGCGTTAGTGTGTTAAGCACTCTAAATAATATATAAACTATTTTTTTCAAAGTGATTATGTATGACTATAGTGTGTTAATATAGATCTAAATAAGAAAGTAATGACTTGCTTGTGGAAATGACTCCAGAGTCCTGCTCTCAATCCAACAATCTCCTGAACTGGGATCCTGCCCTTCCCTTTGCCCTTTCGGCATTGCTCAGGAGCTACCTAAATTGGAGACACAGTCCTACTCCTTGCCTCTTCCTGAGCAGACGGAAACAGCCACAAACATCTGGATAGCTTCAGGGCAGACTTTCAGGTGCTGATATGTGGAATCTCGCCAGCCTCTTTTTAAAAATCATTTGTTTATTTGTTTGAGTTAGAGCCTTGCACTGTCGCCTGGGCTGGAGTGCAATGGCATGATCTCAGCAACCTCTGCCTCCCAGGTTCAAGCAATTCTCCTGCCTCAGCCTCCCGAGTAACTGGGATTACAGGCACCCGCCACCATGCACAGATAATTTTTTGTATTTTTAGTAGAGCTGGAGTTTCACTAATGTTGGCCAGGCTGGTCTCGAACTCCCGACCTCATGATCTGCCCGCCTCGGCCTCCCAAAGTGCTGGGATTATAGGCTTGAGCCACTGCACCCGGCTAGGAAGCACCAAGTTTCTCTAGACCCTGATCTGACACTCTTCTCTAACCCAGCTTCATACCACCACATAAACACACCGGGCTCTGGAAAAATTCTTCTCCAAGGCTTTGTATTAACTGCATAGTGTACTACACGTAGTAGGTGCTTAATAAAGGACTCTCAAATTAGTAAATTAATGCCTAAGGTACTCCCCAGAGAGGATGTGGCAGCTTGCTAGCAGGTAAACTGCAAAATTTCTCACGGGGAGTCCTTCAGAATCACAGATTTGAGAATTGGATCAGAAAATTGTTTTCCCCAAAACTGATCCCTGCTGAGCCCACCCCCTTTTCTATTCTGCAGAGGCAGAGAAGCAAAGGCAAAAGGAATTGGAAATGCAGTTAGCAGAAGAACAAAAACGCCTGATGGAAATGGCTGAAGAGGAACGACTGGAGTACCAGTGGCGAAAACAGGAAGAAGAGAAGGCTCAGCTGGAGGCAGAGGAGAGAAGGCAAAAGGAAGAGGAAGCAGCAAGACTGGCTCTGGAAGAAGCCATGAAACAAGCCCAGGAACAAGCCAGGTACTGGACATTTGGGCAACAGTTGCCATAGGGGGATGGTCCAAGGGCTTCACTGTCCAGTGCTTAGGGCCAGCCTTGCACTGCCTTTAGACAAGAAAAGTCCCCCGACCCCAAGCATGGTTTGGAAGACTGAAAGGCATAGAGGGATTATTTTGCTGCAAATATCAAGGATTCCTCCATGGCTTAAAGAAGTTGTAATGAATCTACAAGGGAGTTTAGAGATATCTACCTCAATCCTCTAGTTTATAGATGAAAAAAGCAAGTCCCAAAGAGGGAAAGGATCTTGATCACAGACAAACGTGACTTAGGGACAATGCCAGGACCAGATCTAAGACCTCCCGATTTCAAACCCACTGCCTTCCTTGATATCTACTGAGTGCCTGTTATGTGCCAAACACTGTCCTAGACACTAGGAATTCTGGAGTAAGCAAGACAGAGAAGGTCTGTCTTCCCATCGCATTTACATTCCAGGGGTGGGAGTGGGGACAGACTCTAAACAAATATTTTTTAAAGCCAACAATAAATGCTATACAGAAAAAAATTTAAATATGTGATAGGACGCTGGGCACAGTGGCTCACACATGTTAATTCCAGCACTTTGGGAGACCAAGATGAGAGAATTGCTTGAGCTCAGGAGTTCAAGACCAGCCTAGGCAACTAAGTGAAACCTCCATCCCTACAAAAAAATCAAAAAATTAGCCGGGTGTGGTAGTGAATGCCTGTGGTCCCAGTTACATGGGAGGCTGAGGCAGGAGGATCGCTTGAGCCTGGGAGGTCAAGGCTGCAGTGAGCCAAGATCAAGTCACTGCACTCCAGCCTGGGTGACACACCAAGATTCTCTCTTTTTTTAAAAAAAAAAAAAAAAAAGGCAGGGGGTGCCGGGTGCGGTGGCTCACGCCTGTAATCCTAGCACTTTGGGAGGCTGAGGCAGGTGGATCACCTGAGGTCAGGAGTTCGAGACCAGCCTGGTCAATGTAGTGAAACCTCATCTCTACTAAAAATACAAAAAGTAGCTGGGCATGGTGGCGGGCGCCTGTCATCCCAGCTACTCAGGAGGCTGAGGCAGGAGAATTGCTTGAAACTGGGAGGTAGAGGTTGCAGTGAGCCGAGATCGTGCCATTGCACTCCAGCCTGGGCAACAAGAGCAAGGCTCTGTCTCAAAAAAAAAAAAAAAAAAAAAAAAAAAAAAAAAAAAGGATGTGATAGGATTGCAGGTGGCTTATTTTAATTGGTTAGCCAGGGCAAGACCTCTCAGAAGAGGTGTCATATATGGTGAAACTTGAATAACAAAGAGCCACCTAAACATCTGGGAGAAAAATATTCCAGCAAGTAAACAGTAAATACAAAGGTCTGAAAAAAGAAATGAGACTGGCATGTTGGAATAAAAGACAGTATGGATGGAATGAAGTGGATGAAGGGCAAAGAATACTTCCAGATGAAGTTAGGGATGTGGGCCAAGACCAGATCTAACATGAGGGCCTTGTTAGGAGAAAAAGCACAGAATCCAAGTCATCCAGGGCCAGGGGAATTTTCCCCCTTTATTCTCCTACAATAGTGATTATCATTGCATCTTTCTGATAATAAAAACTGAGGTATGGATTTCAATTGACTCTTCAAAAAGCTAGGTCCTCTATAGTTGCTACATCATGAACTTCCCTTCCTTAGTGAAAGCAACTAATAATCATCCCTCTTTAGAACCACCAAAGTTGAAGGGTAAAGAGGCACAACCCAGAAAACTGTGATTCCAAAGTTAACTGTAAATACTTTTCCCCTTGATATTTGTCCACAACTTAAGCTGAATCTAAGATGATAAATACTCTTTAGGGGACCAAAAAGAGAAGGCAGCCAGTGCAACTCAATTTCAAGGTTGTCTACTAACCATAAGTTCTTCCTTCTCTGGACTTTCCTCAGCTGTTAGGTGAATTACAAAATGGATCATTAGGAAAGCCGTGACTCCATTTCAAAATTATGTATTCCATGTACCATAGAAGCAGAATTAGGTTCCTAAATATCGAGACCACAGGCAAACTATTGGGAGTTCCAACTTTTCACGAGAAGAAAACTGACAGTCATCCAAGGGAAAGCTGGGCAATTTATAAGGCTAGTCCAAGTAGCTGAAAGCAGAGAACCAAATAACTAAAAGAATGAGGGGAAGAGCCTCACTCTACCAAGACTGAGGAGAATTTGATACTAACTGGCTTTATTTCATCTTCACTGTGACATTGGCCCTGGTACTTCAACTTCTCTGGCCCATTTCCTTACCCCACCCCACTTTTTTTGAGACAGAGTCTCACTCTGTTGCCCAGGCTGGAGTACAGTGGCACAATCTCTACCTCCACCTCCCAGATTCAAGAGATTTGTGCCTCAGCCTCCCAAGTAACTGGGAGTACAGGCATGCGCCACCATACCGGCTAGTTTTTGTATTTTTTATTTATTTATTTTTTCAAATCTTCAAAATAGTCTTTATTCTACATTTTTAGCATAAAATTCCACAAGTTAACTGCACCACAGTGTAGAGAGAGACATACAATGCTGAACTTCCAGAACAGTCAATGGTACAGTCAGACATCACATGTACAGAACTCACAATTTAGATGAACTGAAATTATAAGACAAAATAAAATCTAATTTCAGAAAACAAAAATCAAAACATTAAGGATCCCTGAAATATTCTTAAGCCTAATGAGATTTCACTGGACTCAAGTCATTTTGTAGTGAGGCATTCACAGTATGACCTTATTAACCCAGTCTAGGAATTTTGGGGAGCCAAATGAGTGGCTGCATCAGACACTCTGACAAAAAAATGGTAGCCAATTTTTGATCTGAAAACTCCTCTTAATTTGGCTCTGAACACATCAATCAGGCTTTTGAAATGCATCCTCCTCCTTGCCCCTCTTTTTTTTTTTTTTTGAGACGGAGTCTCCCTCTGTCACCAGGCTGGAGTGCAGTGGCACGATCTCGGTTCACTGCAACCTCTGCCTCCCAGGTTCAAGCGATTCTCCTGCCTCAGCTTCCTGAGTAGCTGGAATTACAGGCACCTGCGACCACGCCCGGCTAATTTTTGTATTTTTAGTAGAGGTGGGGTTTCACCATGTTGGCCAGTATGGTCTCGATTTCTTGACCTCGTGATCCACCCACCTCAGCCTCCCAAAGCGCTGAGATTACAGGCGTGAACCACCGCACCCAGCTGCCCCTCATATTTTAAACCATCTGTTGTTCACAGTACAGTTTGCACGATATCTTTGTTCAAACATAGCTGTTTTTCTGGCACCAAAACAAATTTGGGTTAGGTTCGTGTATGTAGAGACAACCTATGAGGAGGGTCCAAAAGGCACCCTCCACTTTTGCCTGAGGAAATACGAAAGCAGAAGTAATGGGATCTGTGCTTGGGGCACAGAGTGGGTTTCAGAGGATCCTTGTGAAAGACTAGTTAAAAGATGACAAGTGGGGAGAAGTGTGAGTAAAGAAGGAAATTACTCTGACTGACTTTCTGTCCTGCACCATTGATTCAATTGAGACTGGCAGGAGGAAATAGAAGACTAGGGTTGGAAATGGGATGGGTGCGGCAAGGGATGGAAAGGAAAAAGTAGACAACTAATGTGTTCCATTTATAACAAGTCATATAAATCAAAGACAATGGAGATTAAAGACCAATCAGAATAATTTCATAACTTTTTTTTTTTTTGAGACGGAGTTTCGCTCTTGTTGCCCAGGCTGGAGTGCAATGGTGCGATCTCGGCTTACCGCAACCTCTGCCTCCCAGGTTCAAGCAATTCTCCTGCCTCAGCCTCCTGAGTAGCTGGGATTACAGGCATGCGCCACCATGCCTGGCTAATATTGTATTTTTAGTAGAGACGGGTTTTCTCCATGTTGGTCAGGTTTGTCTCAAACTCCCAACCTCAGGTAATCCGCCTGCCTCAGCTTCCCAAAGTGCTGGAATTACAGGCGTGAGCCACTGCGCCTGGCCCTAATTTGGCAACTTTAATTCTTAGGAAGATCAAAGTTCCCTCCAAACCTAATTTGATGTTTTATTACTAACAGCAAAGACCAGTATGGCACAGTATTACTCCAGAGAAGTTAAAGGAAGATCCTTAGGGCAGCTTCACCCACATTCATTTTATGAATGGATACCTCCCCTACCTCAAAATGCTTTAGGGAGGTACTGCTGCCATTACATGGTTCCTTATTAAATTTGGAAAGTGCTTGAAAGTTTGGGCATCAGAAAGACATTCCAACATGTGTCTAAACTGCAACTTCAGGTGAATATGACTACAGCAGTTACATTGTGAGAAGTGCTGAAGTTATGTGATGTCTTTCCCAGCACAAAGGTTGCCTTGGTTCCTCACCAGATGGTGTAGCCACCATCTGAATCACCCATGAAATTCCCCTTTCACTGAGTTACGAGGACGTTGGCTCCCTGCTGACTGCAAGCTGAGCAGCATTGGGAGGGCATCCAGGAGGTGGAGGAGGAATGCTGCCAGCAGTAGCCCCAGCTCCAAATCTGGCACCTGCACCATACCCTCCTTCCACCAGCACTGTGGAGTCAGGTGGATAGATGGGACCAAGTGGATAATAAGCCATGGGGATTGTGGAACCTAAAGACCCAACAGCCACAGACTGGGCCATGGGAAGATACAGAGAGGCTCCAGAAAATGCGGCCGATGTGGTGGGGACTGTGGCAGCCCCTGGGTACACAAAGCTTGGACGACAGAGCTCTGAGTAGGCAGGTGAAGCATCAGTATAGGGTGGAGCCTGAAAAAGATGCAAGGTCTGAGGGTATACTGGACTCCCAGGAGGCTGCACAGGATAGGTTGGCTGTGTCAGATATTGACCTTTGCTGTTCGTGACTGCAGGTCCGGTTCGTCTCGGCATTGGGGACGGTTATCTTTTCCGTCCTCTTCCTGTTTGGAGCCACTTCGTGTCACGTGACAGTCCATCCATCTAGCGTCACCCAACGCCTGAGTGGCGCTGCCACCGCAGTTTTTGTATTTTTAGTAGAGACGGGGTTTCACCATGTTGCTCAGGCTGATCTCAAACACCTGGCCTATCTGCCCGTCTCTACCTCCCAAAGTGCTGGGATTACATGCATGAGCCAGTGCACCTAGCCTGTTTCCTCATCTCTTAAATGAGGGAGTCCTTTCTAGCAGTATAAGAACTGTGAATTACGCCTTCCCTTTTACTTTTCCAATAGGAGGCTCACGGTACTCCAAACCTTGTGTGTAAATTTACTAAATGAAGGGTATGATCTTCCACTAAAATCCAAGATCAACAGCCCAAGTCTAACTGATAATTATTTGAATCTAAAGTTATCCTGCTGGCTTATGAGGACAATTTCTAGGGCGCTTAATCATTATTGGAATTGGGGGTGGGGTTGTCTCCTTAGGCAAAAAGCTGCCTTGAAGAAACATCTTCATTTCCATCAAGAACTCCGTAAGGAAGCCAGTGGTCTGCAGTGGACACATAACATTTCCAGACCATGGGTTTACTCTTATTTCCAGTTCCTACAAATACCCAGGCCTTAAGGCTAGAAGAAAACTAAAAAGTAAGTTGGGCGGTGGTGACAGAAAAGGAGAAATTTCCCTTTATAATAAAGTTCCAGGGGCCAGGCATGGTGGCTCATCCATGTAATCCCAGCACTTTGAGAGGCTGAGGCGGGAGGCTTGCTTGAGGCCAGGAGTTCGAGACCATCCTAGGCAACATAGTGGAAACCCCATCTTTATAAAAAATGTTTAAATTAGCCAGGCATGGTGGGGTGTGCCTATAATCCCAGCTGCTCAGGAGGCTGAAGCAGGAGGATCGCTTGAGCCTAGGAGTTCCAGGCTGCACCGAGCTATGATGGTGCCACTGTACTGCAGCCTGGGTGACAGCGTGGGACCCTGTCTCTTAAGAAAAAAAAAAAGTTCCCTTCTGAGCCCAGTTAGTTCCATTTCATCTGGTTAACCTCAACCCACACCTAAGATATTCTCTACTCTGGAACCTCCATTTCCATCACCCCTCCACAACTCACACACTTTGTTCAAACCAATTAAACTCTTCATTCACCTAAATCCTTTATGTTCTCCAGAACCACATAAATCCAGAAGCCTTGGTGCCTAAAACTGCCCATAATTTCAGCCTGAAACACTAACGTGGTCTTAGGATAGTCAAAGTATTTCATTTCAGTCAATGTATCTGAGAGAGTTGTAGATAAATGAAAATTTTGTAATGCAAATAATTTTGAGTTAGCTCAGAGAAACTAATTTATATATTCACATATATATATTAAGAATTTTATTATACCTCTCTATAAAGCAAAACCACAATCATTTCACCCTAAGAATCTAAAACTTAATGTCTATTTAGGACAAGGTATATTTGCAATCACTTGATAAATGTCCATTTCAGCAAAATGAGCTGTTTTGTGAGGCCATTCTCACATCCTCAAAATATAGATTTTAGAGCTGCACTGCTGAGTAACACAGCACCAACTGCATGTAGCTATTTAAACTTGTTAAAACATTCTTCAATCACAACACCCCCATTTCAAGTGCTCAGGTCATGTGTGGTTACCAGCTACTGTACTGGAAAGCACAGATGTAGAATATTTCCATGACACGAAGTTCTATTGGACAGCATTATTCTAGAGCTCTGAACATTAATAAATCTTGAGTTTTACCCTGTGCCCTGAAGAACTAACCACTCACAAAATTTCCCCAGTTGAAAAATTATATTGACTCTACCAGGATGTCTTTTTTTTTTTTTTTTTTAAAGACAGGGTCTCGCTCTGTCACCCAAGCTAGAGTGCAGTGGCACAATCACAGCTCACTGCAGCCTTGACCTCCTGGGCTCAAACGATCCTCCCACCTCAGCCTCCCAAGTAGCTGGGACTACAGGCACGCATCACCGCACTTGCCTAATTTGTGTATTTTTAGTACAGACAGGGTTTCGTCATGTTGCTCAGGCTGGTCTCAAACTCCTGGTCTCGAGTGATCTGCCTGCCTCAGCCTTCCAAAGTGCTGGGGTTACAGGCATAAGTCGCTGTGCCTGGCCCAGGATGAGACCTGATTAGATATTTAACATCTCTCTTTTAATATTTAATAAAATATCCCTTTAACAAAATGGATGAAGAAAGGTATTTTTAACATACAAGTTACATAAAAGGATGTTACTTAAATCCACAGCATATGAACCTGAATTTTTTCACAAATTTCCTTTGGCTCTACTCTGTAGTTCAGTGTCCACAGATGAAAAGCTTAATATTTGCAAGTAATCCCCTCCAATTCCTCATTAATGTTTGCAAGGTATTTGCTTTCTACAGAAATTACACCTTTACAACACAGAAATCCAACCTATTTGTATTCTGTATTGCTGTTACTGGACTTGCTTAGATTTGATCCTTATTTTAACTCCTTGTTTTATGTAAAAATTAAATAGAAATAAAACAGTTAAACTAGATAATATCAGTCATACTGAACTTAAATATGTCATCTAAACGTTTTCTCAAGCTTGTGGACCCTATCTGAACACATTCAATCAATTCATTCAGTACTACTTAATCAGATAAGAAAGGAGCATCTCAAATAATTCAACCCACAACAGAACAAATACTTAAGGAAAACATCCTTGTGGGGGGAAATTACCATTGCTGACTTTATTTTCTCCCTTCTTTTACAGATTAGGATGTTGCAGTCAAGCACCAGATAAGAGTGGCTTCACTAAACGTTATCTAAGGTCCCTTCAGAAATCCGATAATCTGTTAAAATTTTTGTTGTGAAATGCCTATTTTATCAGCACTGCTAATCAGATAAGCACAAATTTAAGTTAACCATAGCAGAGTGCAACACATTTAGAATCCAAAAAACTGAAAACAAAAAAATTACTTCCCGGCCGGGCGCGGTGGCTCAAGCCTGTAATCCCAGCACTTTGGGAGGCCGAGGCGGGTGGATCACGAGGTCAGGAGATCGAGACTATCCTGGCTAACATGGTGAAACCCCGTCTCTACTAAAAATACAAAAAACTAGCCGGGCGTGGTGGCGGGCGCCTGTAGTCCCAGCTACTTGGGAGGCTGAGGCGGGAGAATGGCGTGAACCCGGGAGGCGGAGCTTGCAGTGAGCCGAGATCACGCCACTGCACTCCAGCCTGGGAGACACAGCGAGACTCCGTCTCAAAAAAAAAAAAAAAAAAAATTACTTCCCCAGTAGCTAAGTCCCACCACCTAAATCCTGAGAGCCTTCAGACATTTAGAGACGCAAACAAAATTAAGATACGAAACTATAGATTCACATAGTTCAAATACCCAATCAGATCTGTTATTTAGTCTTGACAGAAATATGCAGCTCATGAAGATTTTCTTAAAATGGGCCTAGTTCCTAATCACTGTTTAATGAATATAATGATAAATATCAGGTGACAATCTAAAAGCTCTAACTTACACCATACAAATAATTTTTCAGTTAGGGTCAAACATAAGAATTAGAAGATCAAGCCAATCAATATATTTCTCAAAAGGTTCGACCTGAGTAGGTATGTAAGCTGTAATAGTTTATAAAATGCATTCAAAGTGGGTTTTATTTGGTCTTCTCAACTAGTTAGATGACACTCTATTTGAGATAACATGAAACTGGACTGTATGTATGCACACATGCAGTAAATTCTGTGACTCAGCATTAAAAGGAAAAGTTAAGCACTCTAATAGGAACAAACTAATCTGATATTTTAATTTTACACAAAGTTTAAATATTTAAGATATAAATAAATATGGCTGGGCCAGGCACGGTGTCTCACACCTGTAATCCCAGCACTTTGGGAGGCCGAGGCGGGCAGATCACAGGGTTAAGCGATCGAGACCATCCTGGCCAACATGGTGAACCCCATCTCTACTAAAAATACAAAAATTAGCTGGGCGTAGTGGCACGCGCCTGTAGTCCCAGCTACTCGGGAGGCTGAGGCAGAAGAATCACTTGAACCCGGGAGGCAGAGGTTGCAGTGAGCCAAGATCACACCACTGCACTCCAGCCTGGGTGACAGAGAGAGACCCCATCTCAAAAAAAAAAAGATATAAAGAAATAAAAGGAAAACATAAAATATACCAAACCTTACCATTTTGTACATTGTTAAAGGAAGAATTGAAATTATCGATAAAAATCAATTAAGAATTTTTGGCATGCCCATTTATTCAACATGATTAGGTAACTGCATCATATATATGCACCATACAGGAATATCAAGTTTTCAAAAAAAACAGAACACTGAATATTAAAAAGGTATTGTGGCCTTAATTAAATCCTTGATTCAGAAGGCACTTCAGGAACTTTCAGTGCTTCAAAGTCATTAACATCATCACTGTACAGTAATGAAGAAAAAATTTGTACCATGTGCAATTTCCAATATTTATGCAAGAAAACCTTATTTTAGGCATTTTCTTTTTTATTTCTATACAATTAAAATAAAATAAGCATTAGTACGATTTTTACAAATATTGTTTATTTTAATGAAGCTGGTACAGACAATGTCCATTTAAAACCCATATCCCAGGCCAAAAAGTACAAATAAAATCAAAAAGAGCAGTGTTCTGTTGTATTCATTTCTGCATGTATAGCTTTATTAATTGCTAATGAAAATTAGAACTTTTCTGGGATCTTCTGACAAGATTTTTAAAAAATCTTAAAATGCCTTTTCTTCAGTGAAGCCATCTTTGGAGTTAGTCATTACTCTCACCTTATCTGTCATCTTGACTTCAACCTGATATTCCTCTTCTTTTGGTCCAGACCCTCAAATTTTAAAAGTAGCTTCAAGTTAAGGAAAGGTCATTTTTCCACAGTTCAGTTCTCTGAAAAACTTCCATCTCCCACTGAAAGTCACAGTCCAGGAGTGAAGCAATCACATGCTAGAACATCAGGGCCAATTGGAAAGTCATTATGAACACTTGCATTGGTCGATCTTATTTATCACCACAAGCCTGAAAATGCAATGTCCTGAAAAAGGTGGCCTCTCTGTGCACACGTAATTTTTAAAAAGGAGAGGGTAATATGAAGGGGACTGAGGCTTGATCACCAAAAATCAGCACAATGAAAACAAACAATAATGAATAATGAGCACTAGAATTCAAATTACCAGATGTTTCAAAGAGATGGGTGCCAGTTTTCAATTCCGTTTTGAACACCACATTACAAAAGAACTATTTTTAAAAATAAAAAAGGATTGAGGGAAAAGAAAAAAAATAAAAAGAATATCTAAACTGTTGAATGACCCCCCGTTTGTTCCTGATAAACTTCAATCACATCTTCTTCTTCCATTCCCAGCTGTAAGAGGAAAGAAAAATGTTAGTAGAATATAAAAGCAGTTTTTAAATTGACTACAATTATGTGGCCACTAATTTAAAAGTGCAAAGAGATCCAAGTGTGACCCATACTTACACTCCTCTAATATTAAGAATCCTGTTTTCTTTAATCTAAAGAACATAGAGGTGTCTTTCCTTCTGTCTGTTGCGTTATTCATCTTACTTTCCTGACTCAATTTCACTTCCCAGTTTATTCGCTATATAAAACTGAAGCGTTTTTGACAGCTATGTTAAAGAACTTTTAAATTTAATGAAACATGTATTTAATAGTTTAAATGATAGTTTAATAATAGGATATATTCTAATTTGTTTGGTTTTTGTTTTTGTTTGTTTTTGTTTTGAGACAGGGTCTCATTATATTGCCCAGGCTGGAGGATAGTGGCACAATCTTAGTTCACTGCAACCTCACCCTCCTGGGCTCAACCTCAGCTCACTGCAACCTCAGCATCCTGGGCTCAACCAATCCTCCCACCTCAGCCTCCTGAGTAGCTGGCACTACAAGCGTGTGCCACCATACCCGGCTACTTTTTCTATTTTTAGTAGAGATGGGGTTTCGCCATGTTGCCCAGGCTGGTCTCAACTCCTGACCTGCAGTGATCCAGCCCGCCTCAGCCTCCCAAAGTGCCAGGATTGCAGGCGTGGGCCACTGTGTCTGACCAAAAAGTTTTTAATTTTATAGGTAACATTTTTGTGCAGAATATTAAATATGAAAATTAAGTATGTTAAGAAATCTAAACATAACACATGCGAATTTAGGATTTTAAAGTGATCAGAATGGCTCTAGTAGTGTTAAGCTATCTTGGTTGCAGAACATATATGAATATTTAAGTAATTATTAAAGATGCTCTTAGGCCGGGCGCAGTGGGTCACGCCTGTAATCTCAGCACTCTGGAGGCCGAGGGGCCGGGGAGCGGGACGCGGATCACCTGAGGTCAGGAGTTTAAGACGAGCCTGACCAACATGGTGAAACCCCATCTCTACTAAAAATACAAAATTAGCCAGGCATAGTGGCGCATGCCTGCAATCCCAGCTACTCAGGAGGCTGAGGCAGGAGAATCGCTTGAACCCAGGAGGCAGAGGTTGCAGTGAGCCAAGATTGTGCCACTGCACTCCAGCCTGGGCAACAAGAGCAAAACTCCATCTCAAAAAAAAAAAAAAGATGCTTTTAAAACCATTTTAATTGCCCATATAGCATGGTAAACACTGCAAGGAATAAAATTCCAAATGTTATTAGAAACCTTCAAAACAGGAAGACAGCAGGAGTCCTTGAGCTATAAAGAATATAAAGCTACAAACTTCAAAAAGTACATTAATCGAGACAAGTGAACAACAGCACAGGAGCATCACTCCCTAAAGACCTACTCTCTCCCACTGCCCCAACATTCCTCTGAAAAGATAATCTCTTAATTATAAGGAATGTGTAAGGCATGTGTCAGTAAAATGTATTGGATATCTACTGTACAGTCCCAGAGATTACGACAAGTTAGGTCAAGGAAAGTAAAAGATGAGTTTGGAACTTCTTACTGTGCCAGAAAGTAAGGAAGTGTTCAAGAAGGTGGTGGATACTAAACCTAAGGGGAAAATTTCATGAGAAAGGGGATATTTGCATAGTTTCAAAGTGTGTCCCCTCAAATTACTTAATTGTAACAGGAAAAACAGTTAACTACAAAATTTAAAAAAAAAAAAAAAGACAACACTTAAACTAAGTGATCAAAGCCTGGGCACACAGGGAGACTCCATCTCTATAAAAAATTTAAAAGTGAGCAGAGCATGGTGGCACATGCTTATAATCCCAGCTATTCAGGAGGCTGACAATGATAGTTAGGATTGCTTGAGCCCAGGAGTTTGTGGCTGCAGTGAGCTATGACTACATTCTAGTAGTCATACTAGAAAAACATACTTTTTTTTTTTTTTTTTTTTTTTGAGACAGAGGACTCCTCGCTCTGTTTCCAGGCTCATCTGGAACTCTTGGGCTCACTCAAGCGATCCTCCTACTTCAGCCTCCCAAGTAGCTAGAACTATAGGCATGCACCACCAATCCCAACTATCAAATGCTGCACAATGTTATTTTATTTTATTTTTTTTTTTTTATTTTATTTTTGAGACAGGTTCTTACTCTGTCACCTAGGCTGGAGCACAGTGACATGAACAGGGCTCACTGCAGCCTCAACCTCCTGGGATCAAGTGATCCTTCCACCTCAGCCCTCCTAGTAGCTGGGACTACAAGCATGTACCACTAAGCCTAGTTAATTTTTTTTCTTTTTTTTTTTCTTTTTTGAGACAGAGTCTCACTCTGTTGCCCAGACTGGAGTGCAGTGGCATGATCTCGGCTCACTGCAACCTCTGTCCCCCGGGTTCAAGCGATTCTTCTGCTTCAGCCTCCCAAGTAGCTGGGACTACAGGCGCACGCCACCACGTCCGGCTAATTATTGTATTTTTAGTAGAGACGGGGTTTCACCATATTGGTCAGACTAGTCTCAAACTCCTGACCTCGTGATCCGCCCGCCTTGGCCTCCCAAAGTGCTGTGATTACAGGTTAAGTCACTGCACCCGAACAAATTTTTTATTTTTAGTAGAGACGGGTTTTCATCATATTGCCTAGATTGGTCTCAAACTCCAGGACTCAAGCAATCTACCCACCTTGGCCTCCCAAAGTACTAGGATTACAAGTATTAGCCACCGTGCCTGACCCAAATGCTATGCAATTTTAATTGGTGAATCCAAGGAACAGATATACAGGGGAGTATTAGACTATTCTCACAATTCAGTAAGTTTGAAATGTTTTCAAAATAAAAAACCAATAACCCTATATTGTTCCCACTATCAGAAATATCAGTAATGTTACTCTGTGTATGATGGGAATCTATGTATATAGATACACACACACACACTACTTTGAGATATCTCTATAGAGGGAAGATGGGTGGAATATAAAAGCAAAGAAAACCGCTCATAGAATAAAAAAATTAAGGCCAGGCGTGGTGGCTCACACCTGTAATCCCAGCACTTTGGGAGGCTGAGCCGGGCAGATCACAAGGTCAGGAGATCGAGACCATCCTGGCTAACACAGTGAAACCCCGTCTCTACTAAAAAATACAAAAAATTAGCCAGGCATGGTGGTGGGCGCCTGTAGTCCCAGCTACTACGGAGGCTGAGGCAGGAGAATGGCGTGAACCCGGGAGGCAGAGCTTGCAGTGAGCCAAGATCGTGCCACTGCACCTCCAGCCTGGGTGGCAGAGCGAGACTCCGTCTCAAAAAAAAAAAAAAAAAAAAAAAAACTTAAATGAAGACAGAGAAGCATTAAAAAAAAGGATAAAACAAGATGACAGAGCCAAATATATTAATATACACTATGCTTCTGTATTAACATTCTCAAAATAGGTCAAAAATCAAAATCCAGCCATTAATGTTACCATCACCATGAAAGTATACCAGAAATTTACCAAATCTGAGGAACATTTGTCCATCTTCAAAAACAATGTAGCATGTGCCCTATGACAACTTCAGTACTCATTTTGTTTCCACTGCCCTTTTTATTGGCACTTTTGAAGGCACTATATGGGAAGTTCAACCCAAAACATTATTTCTTCCCTCCGACAAAAGATATGCCATTTAAATCAGAGAATATTCAAGAAAAGGGCAGTTTAATACCAGTGAACAAAACTGCTCAAAGGAGAATTTAAATTTTTTCTTGACTCAGGAAAAAAGTATACTCACTTCTTTTGGAGTATGATTATCAGCAATTCTCTGACCCTCAAAGAGAAACCTGAGTGAATTCATTGGAACGCCCTAAAAAGGTAAAGATAATAATAATATATACATACACACACAAATCTTAGAAAACATAATGGTAACTTTGATGCACAAAAAGCAAGCATGAAAGCCTTAGAACACTACATAGAAAATAAAATTAGCTAATTCAATCATAAATAACATATACTGAGTAGAAACTATTTGCAAGGCCGTCCCTGTACCAATTCTTTACATACAAAATCATAAGTGTTAAACACAATAACCCTGGAAGGTAGGTATTATCACCTTATTTTCATGTTACAGCTAGGGAACCTAAGGCTTGGAGCTAGCAAAGAATTTAAGCCCAAACCTGTTTCTAAGCCTGTGCTCTTGACCACTACTCAATTCATTTTGCCCTAAATCTGTAAGCTAGCATAAAAGATCAGATCAGAAACTGGATGAGCACCCTCACTAGCTTCAAACTATACTGGCAAAAATTGGTTTTAAACAGATTAAATCATAAAATTTGGTAAAGCACAAATGGCTAGCTAGCTAATCTACCATAAACCTGAATGGCACAGATAGCACCACAAATATTACAAAATATATTAGTATACATTTTTCTAATCGCTCTTCAACAAAAATAGCTGAAAGGGGAGAGATGGCTCACTTGAGGTCAGGAGTTTGAGACCAGCCTGGCCAACATAATGAAACTGTCTCTACTAAAAATACAAAAATTATGGGGCAGGCGCGGTAGTTCAGCCTGTAATCCCAGCACTTTGGGAGGCCGAGGCGGGTGAGTCTCTTGAGGTCAGGAGTTCGAGACCAGCCTGGCCAACATGGTGAAACCCCATCTCTACCAAAAATATAAAAATTAGCCCAGCAAGGTGGCACGCACCTGTAATCCCAGCTACTCAGGAGACTGAGACAGAAGAATCACTTGAACCTGGGATGGAGGTTGCAGTGAGCCAAGGTCGTGTCACTGCACTCCAACCTGGGTGACAGAGCAAGACCTGTCTAAAAAAAAAAAATACAAATACAAAAAAAATAAAAATACGAAAATTGGCCAGGCCTGGTGGCAGGTGCCTGTAATTCCAGCTACTCAGGAGACTGAGGCATGAGAATCACCTGAGTCCAGGAGGTGGAGGTTGCAGTGAGCTAAGACGGCACCACTGCATTGTAGCCTAGGCAACACACTGAGGCTCTGTCTCAAAAAAAAAAAAAAAAAAATTCCCTGGCCTATAGATGGGGGGTGTAAAGACTGTATGAATTTTCTTCAGAGTTATGAAAATTAAATGACAATGAATCTTTTTCTTTTTTTTTGACACGGAGTCTCACTCTGCCACCCAGGCTGGAGTGCAATGGCAAGATCTCGGCTCACTGCAACCTCCGCCTCCTGGGTTCAAATGATTCTTCTGCCTCAGCCTCCCAAATAGCTGGGATTACAGGTGTGCGCCACCATGCCCAGCTAATTTTTGTATTTTTAGTACAGACGGGGTTTCACCATGTTGGTCAGGCTGGTCTCGAACTCCTGACCTTGTGATCTGCCTGCCTCAGCCTCCCAAAGTGCTGGGATTAGAGGCGTGAGCCACTGCGCCCGGCCGACAATGTATCTTAAATACTTATGGCACAGTACACATAATTGAGATTTCAATAAATGTTTTTCTCCCCTGATGAATTTCATCTCAATTTTAACACCCAAATTATTACAAATGTGAAGTAGCTGAACCCCAATTAATGAGATTTTATTAAGTTAGACAATTAAAATCTACAAAAACAGAAAAGACAAAAATGCTTATTGTTTTACTTATCCTAACACCTAGTCTCTCTTTCTTATGTTATTTTTATGTTAGTTACAAATTTAAACTGTTAAAAGCAAATCTTCTAAACATGAAATCTATAGGCCGGGCACGGTGGTTCACGCCTGTAATCTCAGTACTTTGAGAGGCCGAGGCGGGCGGATCACGAGGTCAGGAGTTCGAGACCAGCCTGACCAACATGGTGAAACCCCACTACTAGTAAAAATACAAAAATTAGCCGGGAGTGGTGATGCATGCCTGTAATCCCAGCTACTCGGGAGACTGAGGCAGGAGAATTGCTTGAACCAGGGAGCTGCAGGTTACAGTGAGCTGAGATCGCACCACTGCATTCCAGCCTGGGCAACAGAGCAAGACTCCATCTCAAATAAATAAATAAATAAAAATAAAACTCACAATACCTGAGTTAATATTATGTAATATAATTCAATTTTTTTTTCTTTTTTCTTTTTTTTTTTTTTTGAGATGGAGTCTTGCTCTGTCACCCAGGTTGGAGTGCAGTGGCATGAGCTCAGCTCACTGAAACCTCTGCCTCGCAGATTCAAGTGATTCTCCTGCCTCAGCTTCCCAAGTAGCTGGGATTACAGGCAGGTGCCTCCACACCTGGCTAATTTTTGTATTTTTAGTAGAAACAAGGTTTTGCCATGTTGGCCAGGCTGGTCTTGAACTCGTGCCCTCAGGTGATCTGCCCACCTCAGGCTCCCAAAGTGCTGGGATTACAGGCGTGACCACTGTACCCGGCCTATAATTCAATTTAACAGACTGATTAAACATATATTTCTTGCCTATTAAATCATAATTTCACTTAAAATATATCTTGATTGTCTCATACTAATTCCAATTACATTTATTTTCAAAACCTATTTTATAAGGCCAGGCGTGGTGGCTCACACCTGTAATCCCAGTACTTTGGGAGGCCGAGGTGGGCGGATACCTGAGGTCTGGAGTTAGAGACCAGCCTGACCAACATGGAGAAACCCCATCTCTACTAAAAATACAATATTAGCTGGGTGTGGTAGTGCATGCCTGTAAACTCAGCTACTTGGAAGGCTGAGGCAGGAGAATCACTTGAACTCAGGAGGCGGAGGTTGCAGTGAGCCTAGATCGCGCTACTGCACTCTAGCCTGGGCAACAAGAGCAAAACTCCGTCTCAAAAAAAAAAAGAGATAATATACTAATAATACTACTACTTAAATTTAACATTGGCTAAACACTCATGATTAGAATTACAAAAAAAATTCATAGTAATCACCAAAAAATTACTTCCCTTTCTTGCTGTATATACTGGTAAGCCATCAAGACAGAAACATTCATTTGAGCTCTCTTTACAATTCTGAGTTACTTTTCAAACTAGTTCCACATCTTACGAATTTAAACTTTAAAATGGGCCACAGGACAAAAAAAAGCAATTAAACAGGGTACAAGAAATGATAAGAGTGTTTTCCTTGAGTTGCTAATGGTGAAATAAAACAGGATTTTTCTTTTGTCAACCTTCTATAAAAAAAAAAGAAAGAAAAATTAACAACAAAGCATTGTACTTAATACCAAAATGGACAAACCTGTCTTTGACAGTATGATTCTTTGAGTTTCTTGAGATGTGTTGTCATTTTCACTTTGAAGTGAATCTCACTGCTATCCTAAGGACATAAAAGAGAAAAAAATTATCCCTCTTTGTATAAACCATTTGCTTTACTTGAACCAAACTATTTAATTACAAATATAGTGCAAATAGAAACATAAACTTTGTAACCTGTATTTTTCCACCACAATATTCTTTTTAGCATTCTTAACAGGTTTTCTTAAAACACTGTAATCATCCTCAAAGCTACTGTATACCCATTACAAAAGAAACTGAGTAAAACAAAGTTAATCAGTCTTGAGTGTTAAAATTATCAGTATAAGTAAAAGCCTAAGTAAATGCATTCCTTTATTACTGCATGGCCATTCTATTCTCAAAATAAAAGATGAACCATCACATCTTTTATTTATCCCAATAGCAACTCAAAACAAAAAGTCTGTCCCCCCAAGTGAAGTGTCACTGAAGGTGGTCACGTAGGAGAAAAGCATATACTATAAAATAAGAGACTGAGAAATTTATTCCTGCCATAAAAAAATCACCACATGGGGCTGAGCGCGGTGGCTCACGCCTGTAATCCCAGCACTCTGGGAGGCCGAGGCAGGCGGATCACAAGGTCAGGGGTTCAAGACCAGCCTGGCCAATATTGTGAAAACCCGTTTCTCCTAAAAATACAAAAATTAGCCAGGTACGGTGGTGCACACCTGTAGTCTCAGCTACTCAGGAGACTGAGGCAGAAGAATCGCTTGAACCCAGGAAGTGGAGATTGCAGTGAGCCAAGAACGCGCCACTGCACTCCAGCCTGGGCGACAGAGCAGGACTCCATCTCAAAAAAAAAAAAATCACATGGAATCTGGTTTCTCTCACATTAGTAAAATGAGTAACAACCTGAGTTAGTCAAACTGATTTGTGGGATGAAAAATTCTTTTATTTTACTCAGATTGTGAAACAAACTATCAGCCAATCATCAGAAAAAAATACTGGTACTTGCATAACTAAAATTTCAAAGCCAAACTTCATAACTACATTCACAAATGTGTATTTGCAGAAGCTGCACATTTACAATATTTTTGCTTGTGACTGTAACTATGAAGAAATAAAATTATCTCCATATAGATCATTTCATAAACAGATAAAATTCTACAGCAAGCCTCATGCTATACATTAAAATCACTTCCAGGCTGGGCATGGTGGCTCATGCCTGTAATCCTAACACTTTTGGAGGCCAAGGCTGGCAGATTATTTGAGTTCAGGAGTTCGAGACCAGCCTGACCAACATGGTAAAACGCCATTTCTACTAAAAATACAAAAGAAATTAGCCAGGCGTCGTGGCGCATGCCTGTAATCCCAACTACTCGGGAGGGTGAGGCAGGAGAATCGCTTGAACCCAGGAGGCGGAGGTTGCAGTGAACTGAGATCTCGCCACCATACTCCAGCCTGGGCAACAGAGTGAGACTCCGTCTCAAAAAAAAGAAAAATCACTTCCAGATGAATTAAAGAGCTAACATTAAAATTTTTTTGGCCAGACGCAGTGGCTCACGCCTGTAATCCCAACACTTTGGGAGGTCGAGCCGGGCAGATCACAAGGTCAGGAGTTCAAGACCAGCCTGGCCAACATGATGAAGCCCTATCTCTACTAAAAATATAAAAAATTAGCCGGGTGTAGTGGCAGTTGCTTATAATCCCAACTACTCGGGAGGCTGAGGCAGGAGAATTGCTTGAACCCGGGAGGTGGACGTTGCAGTGAGTTGGAAGTACCACTGCACTCCAGCCTGGGCGACAGAACAAGGCTCTGCATCAAAAAAAAATAAAATTCTCAATATATTCCCCTCAAGGGAGAATTTTTTTCTCCTAATCTTGGTCTTGGGATGCCCTATTGCAAAGCATGATTTTAACCTAAAAACCGTTAAAAAAAAACAGGTGGATAAATTTGACTTAATAAAAACATAAAACGTCTGTATAGTAAAAGATGCCATAAACAAAAGTTAAGACATACTGGAGGAAATGTTCATAACATGTAACAGACAAGGAAAATGAAGATAATGTTTTTTAAAATCCCACAAATTAATAATTCTTAAAAAGATATTCCACAGCATATGGACATATAGATCAATGTCATAAAATTGAGAGCCAAGAAATAAACCCTTATATCTATAGTCAATTTTTTGACAAGGATACCAGAACAATTCAGTGAGAAAAGGACAGTCTTTTCAACTAATGCTCTGGGACAAACACCCATACAAAAATTACTCAAAATGATTAAAGATTTAAATGTAAGAGCTAAAACTATAAATAAAACCATAAAACTTTTTTTTTTTTTTTGAGACAGGGTCTCACTCTGTCACCATGACTGGAGTGCAGTCATGTGATCACAGCTCACTGCAGCCTTGACCTCCCAGGCACAAGTGATTCTTCCCGCTCAGCCTCCTGAGTAGCTGGGACTACAGGCATGTGCCACCATGCCCGACTAATTTTTTATATTTTTTGTAGAGATGGGGTTTCGCCATGTTGCCCAGGCTGGTCTCCACTCCTGAGCTCAAGCAATCTGCTCACCTCAGCCTCCCAAAGTGCTGAGATTATAGGAGTGAGCCATTGCACCCAGCCTTAAAACTCTTAAAACACAAGCGTAAACCTTTGTGACCCTGGATTAGGCAATGGTTTCTTAGATAAATTACAAGCAACAAAAGAAAATACAGATGAACTTAATTCACCAAAATGAAAAACTTTATACTGCAAAGAATAAAATCAAGAAAGTGAAAAGACAACTCAAAGATAGGAGAAAATCTATGCAAATCATATATATGATAAAGGTATAATACCCAGAATAAAAGACATATTACAACTCAACAATAAAAAGACAACTAACCTAATTTAAAAATGGGCAAAAGATCTAAAGATCTTCATTTTTCCAAATAAGATGTACTAATGGCCAATAAGTACATAGAAAAATGCTTGGCATTATTAGCCATCAGGAAAGTGCAAGTTGAAACCACAGTGAGATACTACTTCACACCCACTAGGATTATAATCAAACAGATGGATAATTACAAGTGTTGACCAGAATATGGAAAAACTGAAACCCTCACATGTTGCTGCTAGGAACCTAAGATGGTAGGGCCACTGCTAAAACAATTCAGCAGTTCCTCAAAAAGTAAAACATACAGTTTCATACTAGACCCAGAAATTCCACTCCTAGGTATATATCCAAGGGAGCTAAAAACATACGTCCATGCAAAAACACACATAAATGTTCACAGCAACATATTAATAGTAGCCAAAATATGGAGACAAACTAAATATCCATCAACTGATAAATGGAAAATGAAATATATTCTCCCCATACAATGGAACAGAATTCAGCCATTAAAAGGAATACAGTACTGATACATGCTACACCATGAATGAACCTTGAAAACATGCTAAAAGAAAGAAGCCAGGCCAGGCATAGTGTCTCACACCTATAATCCCAGCACTTTAGGCCAAAGTGGGAGATGACTTAAGCCCAGGAGTTCAAGACCAGCCTGAGCAACACAGCAACACCCCTGGAGAGGGAGAGGAGGTTGGGGGGGATAGGGTAGGGGTGGGGGGGAAGGGGAGGGAGGGGGAGAGAAGCAGGGAAGCAAGGGAAGCAAGAAAGAAAAGAAGATGAAACAAACCAGAATAAAAAGCCACATATCAAAGCTAGGCATAGTGGCTCATGCCTGTAATCCCAACACTTTGGGAGGCCGAGGTAGGCAGATCATCTGAGGTCAGGAGTTTGAGACCAGCCTGGCCAACATGGTGAAACCCCGTCTCTACTAAAAATACAGAAATGAGCTGGGCATGGTGGTGTACACCTGAAATCCCAGTATGAGGAGGCTGTGGCAGGAGGACTGCTTGAACCCAGGAGGTGGAGGTCACAGTGAGTTGAGATCAGGCCACTGCACTCCAGACTGGGTAACAGAGCAAGACTCTTGCCTCAAAAAAAAAAAAAAAAAGAAAAAAAAAAGCCATATATCTTATGATTCCATTTATATGTAATGTCCAGAAAAGGCAAACCCATAGATACAGGAAGTAGAATCGTGGTTGTCACTGGCTGGAGGAAATAGGATGGGGAACGACTGCTAATGGGTACAGGGTGTCTTTTTGGGGTAATGCAAATGTTCTGGAATTGGCAGTGGTGATGGCTGCACACACTTGTGAATATACTAAAGTCACTGAATTATATACTTTAAAATAGTGAATTTTATAGTATGTGAATTATAGCTTTTAAAAGTTTTCAAAATAAGGCCAGGCATGGTGGCTCACGGCTGTAATCCCAGCATTTGCAAGCACTTTGGGAGGCCAAGGCAGGTGCATCACCTGAGGTCAGGAGTTCGAGACTGGCCTGACCACCATGGGGAAACCCCATTTCTACTAAAAATACAAAAAAAAATTAGTTGGGCTTCGTGGCAGGCGCCTGTAGTCCCAGCTACTCGGGAGACTAAGGCAGGAGAATCGCTTGAACCCGGGAGTGGAGGTTGCAGTGAACCAAGATCGCGCCACTGCACTCCAGCCTGGCAACAAGAGCACAACACCATTTCAAAAAAAAAAAAATTTTTTTAATGTTGAAAATAAAAAATAGGCCGGGCGCAGTGGCTCAAGCCTGTAATCCCAGCACTTTGGGAGGCCGAGACGGGCGGATCACAAGGTCAGGAGATCGAGACCATCCTGGCTAACACGGCGAAACCCCGTCTCTACTAAAAACACAAAAAATTAGCCGGGCGAGGTGGCGGCGCCTGTGGTCCCAGCTACTCGGGAGGCTGAGGCAGGAGAATGGCGTGAACCCGGGAGGCAGAGCTTGCAGTGAGCTGAGATCTGGCCACTGCACTCCAGCCTGGGCGACAGAGCGAGACTCCGTCTCAAAAAAAAAAAAAAAGAAAAAAAAAGAAAATAAAAAATAAAAGTCTTCAAAATAAGATAATCACAGAAAAATGGGAAAAGGGTATGAACACAATTAAAAGAATATAAATGTAGCAGACCAAAAAATTATATCTTATTAATAATTAGGTAAATGAAAAATAAACAAGAATGTTTTACCTAGCATATGTGAACAAAATTTAACGACTGGTAGTATCCCATGTTTGGGAGAATATAGGGAAATGGTACTGTCACACTTCAATGGAAGTACCACTGCACTCCAGCCTGGGCGAGTCCACCATTCCACCAATTCTCTGTCTTTTGTCCTTTAGAAAACCCACGTAACTATGCAGACTCATTCCTCCAACAGTTGTTAGCTAACCTTAATTAACATTTCAGAGTCAATAAGATACAGACTAGACTCTAGGGAAATAGGGGGCCAGAAAAGGGGAAAGGGTCGGCAAAAGGGCTGACAAGCCTTTTACTCAAGGTTGGCCCTAGCCTTATCACTTAATAGTATTCACTGTATTTATCCCTGAAGCACACTAACCAAGAAAACGTTCCTATTTGGAAAAATTAAGGTGATCTAAAACTGCCTGGCAGAGTAATTTAAAAAACAGTATCTGCTTCTTCTACCTCTAACAGACGCATACACAGTAAATTAAAATGCATACATAGTCATTTTTAAATAAATTGCCTTAAATAATTTTTTTTCCTGTGAAAAAGTATTCACATTGAAGGGGAGTCAAAAGAGAAAAACAATGAAACTCACCTGTCCAATGACTTTGAGTTTAATATATTCACCTTCCTTCTTATCCCCCAAGTCCTCAGTTGAAGGTTTTGCCTCCTGAAAGAAAATTAAATTTCAAGATCAAAGTTCCTACATGCTATTTTAATTACTCACTTATAAGTATCCATTACTTTCATTCAGGGTGCAAAATCTGCACCTGAGAATACAAAGAGCATTTCTTTCCATGCCAGTCAATTCAGAAAAAAAGATCCTAAGTCAATTACTGTCCCAAATACCATTCACTAGAAATCAAGAAAGGGGTCTCTTTTATTACAATACCGCATAGTAATGGTCTAAAACTTTACCACGCATCAAAATCACCTGAAGGACATGTTAAACAAACTGCTGGGCCCAAGCCCCAGTTTCTTATTCAGCACATCTATGATAAGACTCTGTTTCTAACAAATTACCAGGTGGTACCGATGCTGCTGGCCAGAGGAACAACTTGCAAACAACTGCCCTGCAGCCAACTCTCACCAGCACAGAGGGAGTCCATCCTCCATGAATTTTTAGACAAACATTCTGAATCCAAGATTATCTTCTCACAGCCTATCATGAGGAGTTTACTTTAACTACAAAACTGTACTAAGAAATGTAAATTAATCATATTAGCATAAGCAAGGCTATTATTTATTTATTTTTATTTATTTATTATTATTTTTTGAGATGGAGTTTCGCTCTTGTTGCCCAGGCTGGAGTGCAATGGCGTGATCTCAGCTCACCGCAACCTCCGCCTCCGGGGTTCAAGCAATTCTCCTGCCTCAGCCTCCCGAGTAGCTGGGATTACAGGCATGCACCACCACACCTGGCTAATTTTGTATTTTTAGTAGAGCTGGAGTTTCTCTGTGTTGGTCAGGCTGGTCTCAAACTCCCGACCTCAGGTAATCTGCCCGGCTCAGCCTCCCACACCTGCTGGGATTACAGGTGTGAGGCACAGTGCCCAGCCAAGCAAGGCTATTTAGAAAGGAAAATCAGCCGGGCGCAGTGGCTCAAGCCTGTAATCCCAGCACTTTGGGAGGCCGAGACGGGCGGATCACAAGGTCAGGAGATCAAGACCATCCTGGCTAACACGGTGAAACCCCGTCTCTACTGAAAAATACAAAAAACTAGCCAGGCGAGGTGGCGGGCGCCTGTAGTCCCAGCTACTCTGGAGGCTGAGGCAGGAGAATGGCCTGAACCCGGGAGGCGGAGCTTGCAGTGAACTGAGATCCGGCCACTGCACTCCAGCCTGGGCGACAGAGCGAGATGCCGTCTCAAAAAAAAAAAAAAAAAAGAAAGAAAGGAAAAATCAAATAAGAAAGTATTAGCCTAATGTACTCTGGAGTCAAAACAAATCAGTTTTATGTAATCAATTATTTTAGACTATCCGAAGCATAATGCTTAAGTTTAAAAGAGGAGATAAAAATAGGAAGACAAGATACTTGAGAGGCTGTGGCAGTAGGACTGCTTGAGAGCCCAGGAGTTGGAGGCCAACCTGGACAACATAGCAAGACCTCATCTCTTTTAAAAAAAGGATCACAAAAACACAGTTGCAAAACAATTTCAAATAAAGAGGTACTGAAATGAAAATGAGGGTAACAGAATAAATTTCTGAATTTATTCAGAAACAACTTCACCATGAAGTATCTCAAGAATAAGCAAATCATTTTTAGTAAAGGGGGTACCTTGGAAAATTTCATGAATAATGTACTAAAGAAGTAGTTTTTTTTCTCTATGTGCTACACCTTAGTTTGGCCACCAAATTACCCACTTATTTAGATATATACCTTATTATTCATAATAATGTCAAGCAGTTAATCCATATTTGATAAGAATAACCATAACCATTACCTGTGTATCTCATGCCAGTAACTTAAAATACAAAATTCTTTAACATTCAACAATTAAAAGAACATATTAAACTAGAAGCAGCTTTCAACTTTAAAACACAGGTTGGAGTCTAGGGAAATGCTTAGATAACAGAACTGATTTCATTAGTATGAATCCCTGCCGGTTTTTCATTCTGCAGTGCTTTCAACATTTGCTGACTACTGACTATTATGGCAGCAGGCAAAATTAACCTTCTTCAGTGAGACAGTATTTCACCTGAAAACTAGAAGACTGTCCTCAAATATAGTCTCTCCACATTTCTATGAATTATATTCATAGTACACAGCTGCTGCTTCCTCTAAGTATCTAGAAGGCAAAGACAGCTTATTCCATGCAGTGAAGGGCAATAAGCAGCAACCAAGCCCTGAGTCCTCCGTAACTGGAAGGAGAGGAGGCCTTAAGCTTTGTTTAAGTGAGCACAAAGGACAGCCCCCTCCCCTAGCAGCAATATATCAGCACAACAGGAGTGGCTCTGCTCCTGTGTCTCCTAGACAGGGTAGCTATAGTGGCCACTCAGCACAAAAGAATTCTTCCCCTCCTCCCCTCCATCATCCTCAGTGCTTCAGCATTCTCCTAAAGCCCAGCTTCTCCAATCCTACAACTACTCAGATAAAAAAGCATAAATACCTTCCAGTACTTTAGGGCCTATAACCTAACTCTATAGCATGACATTCTGTGCTTCCACAATCAAGCTCAATTCCCATTTTTCTCTCATCACTCACTTTACAAACCCAAAGATTCTGTTCAATTGGACTATTTGCTGTTCCCTGAATATGTCCATTAGCATTACTTCAACTTCAGCCCTTTGCGTTCCTAGTTTCATTTACCTGGAATATACATATATATCCTCTCTCAGCCTCTCTTGAAATCACCTCAAGAATATCTACCTCACACATGAACTTAAATCCGGTATTTTTTTTCTTTCTTTCTTTTTTTTTTTTTTTTTTGTAGACAGATTTTCGCTCTTGCTGCCCAGGCTGGAATGCAATGGCGCAATCTTGGCCCACTGCAACCTCTGCCTCCTGGGTTCAAGCGGTTCTCCTGCCTCAGCCTCCCAAGTAGCTGGGATTACAGGAGTATGCCACCATGCCCGGCTAATTTTTGTACTTTCAGTAGAGACAGGATTTCCCCATGTTGGCCAGGCTGGTCTCGATCACCTGACCTCAGGTGATCCATCCACCTCGGCCTCCCAAAGTGCTGGGATTACAGGCTTGAGCCACTATGCCTGGCCTGCTTCTTTTTTTCTCTTTTCTGAGACAGAGTCTCACTCTATCACCCAGGCTGGAGTGCAAGGCTGTGATCTCGGCTCACTGCAACCTCTGACTCCCAGGTTCAAGCGACTTTCTCATCCCTCAACCACCTGAATAGCTGGGATTACAGGTATGCACCACCACGCCCAGCAATTTTGTGTGTGTGTATTTTTAGTAGAGACAGGGTTTCATCACATTGGCCCAGGTTGCTCTTGAACTTCTGGCCTCAAGTGATCTGACCACCTTGGCCTACCAAAGTGCTGGGATTACAGGCATGAGCCACCATGCCAGGCCAAGTCCAGTATTTTTTAAAACTGGTCTATGAACCACAGCACTCCCCCAACCTTCCAAATGATATTAATATCTTCCTTTAATGCTCCTATTTGCAATTTATTCATATATTCTATGGCATTTATTCTCCACTTAAAAATACTCTCCCTTGACCTTACTTCTCTAGTTGTTTTTCTCACCTTTTGTTGTTATTGTTGTTGTTTTGAGATGGAGTCTTGCTCTGTTGCCCAGGCTGAAGTGCAGTGGCACAATCTCGGCTCACTGCAACCTCCACCTCCCAGATTCAAGCAATTCTCCTGCCTCAGCCTCCTAAGTAGCTGGAATTACAGGTGTGTGCCACCACACCCGGCTAATTTTTTGTATTTTTAGTAGAGATGGGGTTTCACTGTATTAGCTAGGATGGTCTCGATCTCCTGACTTCGTGATCCACCTGCCTGGCCTCCCAAAGTGCTGGGATTACAGGCGTGAGCCACCACACCCAGCCAGTTCTCACCTTTTTTCAAAATCAAACTTCTTAAAGAGTATTCAGCTTTTGCTATCCCCACTTTCACTGTCAACCTACTGTAATGTGGTTTACGCCCTCACCATTGCACTTTACACTCTCCTCACCAACGGTTAGCAGGTGGACTCTTTATTGCTAAATCCAATGGACACTTTCAAATTTCATCTGTAACTCAAACAACAAACACTGATGAGTTTTACTTTGAAAACGCTCCACCTTTGGCTGCCAAGATTAGGTTCTCTCTTCATTTCTGTAATTTCCTTCAATGCTGGGTTTCATCTGAATTCTGTGTCTTCAATCCTCTACTTTTCTCTGTCTCCCTGGTGACCCGTGATTCCAACTGTTCTCAGATACTAATAACTCAATCATTCCCTCTAACCTTTATGAGTTTCACACTCATTTATCCAAGTGCCTGAATATACTCCTTGGGTACTTCAGTATGAAAGTGTCCCAAACCAAATCATTATCTCTAACTCCTGGGTCAGTTTTTTTTGTTTGTTTTTTTTTTGTTTGTTTGTTTGTTTTTTTGAGACGGAGTCTCACGCTGTTGCCCAGGCTGGAGTGCAGTGGCGCGATCTCGGCTCACTGCAAGCTCCGCCTCCCGGGTTCTCGCCATTCTCCTGCCTCAGCCTCCTGAGTAGCTGGGACTACAGGCGCCCACCACCGCGCCCGGCTAATTTTTTGTATTTTTAGTAGAGACGGGGTTTCACTGTGGTCTCGATCTCCTGACCTTGTGATCCGCCCGCCTCAGCCTCCCAAAGTGCTGGGATTACAGGCTTGAGCCACCGCGCCCGGCCTACTCCTGGGTCAGTTTTAACTCCACTTTCTAAAAACCAAAATCAACACAAATTATAACTCTTCCTGGATTCCCAATTACAATAAATGGTTACCATACAACCAGCTGCCAACAACAGAAATTCCGGGGTCATCTTTGGCTCCTCTTCTGCTTTTAAACATTAAACTTCATATTTAACATCACTCTTCATTCTGACAATTCTGGGTTTTTTTGTTTTTGTTTTTGTTTTAGAGACAGGGTCTCACTACGTTGCCCAGGCTGGTCTTAAAACTCCTGGGTTCAAGCAATCCTCCCATCTCAGCCTCAGCCTCCCAAAGTGCTGGAATTACAGGCATAACCCATAGCACCCGGCCTGACAATTCTAGTTCTTACTAGCTCTCACGCCCATCCCTTTCTCTCCCTTCTACTGCTTTAGTTCAGGCACTCAGTGATGCTTATTAACATCACTGCAACAACATAACAGGCCTGGAGCAGTGGCTCACACCCATAATCCCAGCACTTTGGGAGGCCAAGGTGGATCACTTGAGGCCAGGAGTTTGAGACCAGCCTGGGCAACATGGTGAAACCCTGTCTCTACAGGATATACAAAAATTAGCCAGACGTGGTGGTACACGCCTGTAGTCCCAGCTCTTGGGAGGCTGAGGTGGGAGGATCATTGGACCCCAGGAGGTCAAGGCTGCAGTGAGCCAAGATCATACCACTGCACTCCAGCCTGAGTAAAAGAGCAAGACCTTGTCACTAAAAAAAACAATAATTAATTTTAAAAATAGCATAACTGACGTTCTCAGTCTTCCTCCCTTCAATTATCTCTCCAAACTGTCACCAGAGCCATCTCTCTAAAATGCAATCTGGTCTGCTCAAAATCTTCAGGGCTAAATTCAAACTCCTAGGCCTGGCACAGTGGCTCACGTCTGTAATCCCAGCATTTTTGGAGGCCAAGGCGGGTGGATCACCAGCCTGACCAACATGGTGAAACCCTGTCTCTACTAAAAATACAAAAATTATTAGCCAGGTGTGGTGGCACATGCCTGTAATCCCAGCTACTCAGGAGGCTAAGGCATGGAATCGCTTGAACCCGGGAAGCAGAGGTTGCAGTGAGCCAAGATCACCCACTGCATTCCCACCTGGGCAACACAAGGAGACTCCATCTCAAGAAAAAAAAAAAATTCAAACTCCTTAGCTGACATACACTGATCCTTCATGTGCTGGTCCCCGCCTAGCAGTGAAACCTTATTCTCCTCCCTCTATTAGCAAATATCCTATCCTCCAGCCACAACTATCTACAATGCCTGGAACATGGCACCCTCTACCTTATCTCAATTATCTTTATACATGCTGACCCCCTCTTCTTAGAAGGCCTTTTCCCACTCTATTCACCTCTCATGACCACCGAGACATCACTTCCCTGATTATCTTCTTAAATGTTCCCATACTGCTTACTTATCTATCATAATCATTTGTTTGCATATCTGTCTCTTCTATCAGATTTCAGTTTCTTATTGGCATGCCTTACTCTTCTTTGTATTTCCAGTCAAGCACAGAGCCTGGTACTTTGAAGATACTCAATATTCTTATTAAACAGTTTTCTGTGACAGGTTTGTATGTCTTGTCTTCCCTACAAGTTTACAAGCGGAGGGTCCAAGTTTTTTCACCTCTCTAACCTCTGTAGTGCCAAACAAATACTAAGCAATTTTTAAACGTTTGTTGAATAAATAAGATTGACAGCACTATTTTCTGTGTATCATAGAATCTTACTCATGCGTCATACTTCTGTATGCAACAGTCAGTTCAAACAGATCTTTTCAGTTTTTTGCATTCACAGTTGAGAATAAGAGATAATTCACCTATATTTCATAAGAATATGTGAACAACTGGATTTAAAATTTTTGGATTTTAAATTTCCAAAAATAAGCTGCCACTTTCCCTAGACACTCCATTTGGTGATGTCTTCCCAACTCTTAACCACTATAATAACAATCACTTGTACCACTTGTTTAATGGCCTCATGCTTGCTTAAGGCAGTCATCAAGTTTTTCACCTTCTCTCTTTTTCACAAACCAGCCTTGAAAATGAGAAGATCCTGTACAAAAAACGCCTAAGTTTGTCTCCAATGAGCTCAGTGTCTTTTGTATGCTGTCTCTCCTTCTCTTCCTTGCAAAAAGCAGCCAATACAGAACAGTATGACACGCTGGTTACAAAACAGTGAAAGCATTCAGCTCTGAGTCTGGGACACTAGGTCATCAAAGAAAAGAGAACACCAAAGAGAGCTGGGTGATTTGGTTAGAAAGGATACTCAGCCCCAAAGCAGAAGAAACGGGTGATGGAAAGATTAAGTGAATATACAGGATCAAAGAGAGAACTGCAAGTCTCTTAGACTGCAAAAGATACGGAAAACACAATAGTCCTCATTTTCAAATGTACAACATTCATGAGGAGGGTTTTATTATGCTATTTCAAAGTCAAAAGAATAAGACCTTTGCTTAAAAGCACTCTAGAGGCCGGGCGCAGTGGCTCACTTCTGTAATCCCAGCACTTTGGGAGGCCAAGGCAGATGGATCACTTGAGGCCAGCAGTTCAAGAGCAGCCTGGCTGCACATGACGAAACCCCATCTCTACTAAAAATAAGTGGTGGTGGTGCACACCTGTAATCCCAGCTATTTGGAAGGCTGGGGCACAAGAATCGCTTGAACCCAGGAGGTGGAGGTTGCAGTGAGCCGAGATCATGACAAAAAAAGCACTCTGGTAGTCAGTACAGTGACAATTCAGTCACAGGGACAGAGCATCACACTTAACTACTGCCAATGTGTCACGGACCCAGCTGCACAAGGATTGCTTTTATTTATTTATTTTTTTTTTTGACGTGGAGTCTTGCTCTGCCACCCAGGCTGCAGTACAGTGGCGTGATCTCAACTCACTGCAACCTCTGCCTCCCGGGTTCAAGCGATTCTCCTGCCTCAGCCTCCTGGGTAGCTGGATTACAGGCACAGGCCACCACACCTGGCTAATTTTTGTATTTTTAGTAGAGACGGGGTTTTGCCATGTTAGCCAGGCTGGTCTCGAATTCCTGACCTCAGGTGATCTGCCCACCTCAGCCTCCAAAAAGTGCTGGGATTACAGGCATGAGCCACCGCTCCCAGCTGGATTGCTCATTCTCATTGAAAGAGGAGGGATTCTAGGAAAACCCAAAAACAAATAAAAAATGCATTTACTCTTACTTGATGATATTAACAAATCTGTTCATTTTTTAAGGTGTGACAAGAGTATATTGGTCATGTTAAAAGAAAAATCCCTGGCTGGGCACAGTGGCTCACGCCTGTAATCCCAGCACTTTGGGAGGCCGGGGCAGGCGGATCACTGAGGTCAGGAGTTCAAGACCAGCCTGCCAAACATGGAGAAACCCCGTCTCTACTAAAAATACAAAATTAGCCAGGCATGGTGGCGCATGCCTGTAATCCCAGATACTACGGAGGCTGAGGCGGGAGAATCGCTTGAACCCAGGAGGCAGAGGTTGCGGTGAGCCAAGATTGCGCCATTGCACTTCAGCCTGGGGAACAAGAGCGGAAACTCCGTCTCAAAAAAAAAAAAAAAAAAATGCCAGGCGTGGTAGCTCACGCCTATAATCCCAGCACTGTGGGAAGCCAAGGCGGGTGGATCACGAGGTCAGGAGATCGAGACCATCCTGGTTAACACAGTGAAACCCCGTCTCTACTAAAAATACAAAAAATTAGCCGGGAGTGGTGGCGGGCACCTGTAGTCCCAGCTACTTGGGAGGTTGAGGCAGAAGAATGGCCCAAACCCAGGAGGCAGAGCTTGCAGTGAGTCAAGATCGCGCCACTGCACTCTATCCTGGGCGGCAGAGCAAGACTCTGTCTCAAAAAACTAATAATAAAAATTTTAAAAAAAGAAAAAGCCCTTCTCTTTTAAAGATACATACTGAAATATTTACAGGTGAAATGATACAATATTTAGAATTGGCTTCAAAATAGTATGGGGGAGTATAATGGGATGCTGTAGATTATAGGCCAAGAGGAGGCCACAAGGATTCATTATATATACAGTACATTTAAACATAAATAATTTTTTAAAAATTTAAAAATTCACTCCAGCCGGGCGCGGTGGCTTATGCCTGTAATTCCAGCACTTTGGGAGGCCGAGGCGGGCAGATCATGAGGTCAGGAGATCAAGACCATCCTGGCCAAGATGGTGAAACCCCATCTCTACTAAAAATACAAAAAATGAGCTGGGCGTGGTGGCAGGCACCTGTAGTCGCAGACACTTGGGAGCAGGAGAATGGCGTGAACCCAGGAGGCAGAGCTTGCAGTGAGCCAAGATCGCACCACTGCACTCCAGCCTGGGCAACAGAGCAAGACTCTGTCTCAAAAAAAAAAAAAAAAATCACTCCAAGCTTCAAACAAATTCTACATATATCAGTGTATTTTATTTCTTAATGAAGAAAGTTCAAAAAGGGTTAAACAGGATAATTCTAATGCACCCATTAAAAGAGAAATACTCAGAATTACAGTAAAGTCACTTCCCTCATACTTAATTTACCACAATTCCATTTTATTTATTTATTTAGAGACAGAGTCTTGCTCTGTCACCCAGGCTGGAGTGCAGTGGCACGATCTCGACTCACTGCAAACTCCACCTCCAGAGTAGCTGGGACTACACGCACACGCCACCATACCCAGTTAAATTTTGTATGTTTTGGTAGAGACAGGGTTTCACCATGTTGCCCAGGCTGGTCTCAAACTCCTGCGCTCAGGCAATCCGCCCGCGTCAGCCCCAAAGTGCTGGGATTACAGGCATGAGCCACTGCACCCGGCCCACAATTCTAAAAACACAAAAATACATGTATATTTTCATCTTCGTGCTGCATATGTTCAAACTTAATAAGATGGTACTAGAGATTTAGAACAGAACTGACCAGATTTAACTGCGTAACTTCAAGGTTTAGGCCAAAGCTGTCAACACATTGGGCCTCTGAATATTTACATTCAACCCTGAATGGCAGTTAAACACTAGTCATGCACAAATAGCTTCTCAGGAACTAAAAACTATAACTAAAAATTTTACTGGTTGTGTAAACCTTACGCTTTGAGTCTAGACCTATGCTAAGCCTAGAACAAACCAGTTTGATTGCATCCAAAAGTACCAGCAAACAGACTTGGAAGTATGACAGACACTGTTAATTATCCATCTGATATCTATTTTCCCTTTCTTCCTTACAAAGGGAAACCTAAATTTACCCAGAAAAAAAAAGTATTTCCCAGTTTCTTTTACAGCTGTTTTGGCCAAAGAGATATAAAGTGACATACTTTTTCCCTTTGCTTCTCCCTTTTCTCCTGTCTGGAACACAAAGTAGCTTTTTTGTGCCCACAAGTAGACAAGCACCAGAGTGAAAGACTGCTGTTAGGGATGGAGAAGAAAATATGAAGGCACTGTGGAGCTACCACATCAGCCCTACACTACTTTTGTCTATACTTCTTGTTTTACAAGAAAAAGAAAAAAAAAAACTTGTTTAACCTACAATAAATCAGATTTTCTGTTATTCAGTCCAAAAGTAATCCTGAAATAGAAGGTGCTATAAAAAAGGTATCAATTTGGCTCATATTAAAAACAAGCACTAGAAAATTCCTCAATGGGCATCAAAAGCAGAATGAATAAGTAAATTGAGTGTATTGCATTCCACACAATGGAATGCCATACAACAATGAGATTTAAAAACATACAGCTATATACAATAATAATGAACGAAACTCTAAACAGTGCTGGGCAAAAGAACCAACACAAAGAGGTACATACTGTATGATTTCACTTATAAAATGTCATGCTGTATAAAAAACAGACAAAACTATTCTACTTGTTAAGTCAGTACAGCGGTTCTTCATCTGAGTGCTGGTTGCATGAATGTGTTCAGTTTGTGAAAATTCAGCAAACCATACACTCTTGTGCACTTTTTTGTAGGTATATTACTCTTTGGTAAAACCTTTAAAAAAAACTGCCCTAGATATTAAGAACAACCAGCCTAGCAAACAAAACTCCACCCTTCCTTCCTTCCTTCAGGTCTTTTCCTTCAGATCCTCATTAGCTCAGAAAAGGCAACTGAATGCAAAAATAGCCAAAAAATATAACCAATACAATGTATTTTTAAGTAAACATAGTCATGTTGCAGGAATTATCCAAATTTTAAACTGTAAAACAAAGGTGCTCAGTAACAGTATCTGTGTGAACTTTTCCCCATGACTCCTAAAGAAACAGAGTATCAGCCAGGCGGGGCAAGCGCAGTGGCTCACGCCTGTAACCCCAGCACTTTGGGAGGCCAAGGAGGGCAGATCACCTGAGGTCGGGAGTTCCAGACCAGCCTGACCAACATGGAGAAGCCCCATCTTTACTAAAAAAAAAAAAAAAATGAAATTAGCCAGGCGCAGTGGCTCACGCCTATAATCCCAGCACTTTGGGAGGCAGAGGCAGGCGGATCACGAGGTGAGGAAATCGAGACCATCCTGGCTAACACGGTGAAACCCCATCTCTACTAAAAATACAAAAACTTAGCCAGGCATGGTGGTGCGTGCCTGTAATCCCAGCTACTCAGGAGACTGAGGCAGGAGAAATGCTTGAAACCGGGAGGCAGAGGTAGCAGTGAGCCGAGATCGCGCCATTGCACTCCAGCCTGGATGATAGAGCGAGACTCCGTCTCAAGAAAAAAAAAAAAATTAGCCGGACATGGTAGCACATGCCTGTAATCTCAGCTACTCAGGAGGCTGTGGCAGGAGAATCACTTGAACCCAGGAGGCGGAGGTTGTGGTGAGCCAAGATCGCGCCATTGCACTCCAACCTAGGCAACAAGAGCGAAACTGCATCTCAAAAAAATTAATTAATTAATTTAATTTAATAGAATATCAGCATTATGTATCTTTTGTTAAAAAATCACAACTTCAGGGAATTCCAAAATGGAATGCTAAAGATGTCTTAATAAAAAATTAACTGGGCCAGGCGCAGTGGCTCATGCCTGTAATCCCAGCACTTTGCAAGGCCAAGGCAGGCAGATCACCTGAGGTCAAGAGTTCAGGACCAGCCTAGCCAACATGGTGAAATCTCGTCTCTACAAAGATCAAAAATTAGCTGGGCATGATTGCAGGTGCCTGTAATCCCAGCTACTTGGAGTGGCTGAGGCGGGAGAATCGTCTGAACCTGGGAGGCAGAAGTTGCAGTGAGTCGAGACGGCACCACCGCAGTCCAGACTGGGCAACAGAGCGAGACTCCATCTCAAAAAAAAAAGATTATCGGCCTCTCTTGCTTTATCCACCATCGTGGTGTGTGCTTGACTCCACTTCTTGCGTGTCTTCTCACAAGACTTTCAAGGTTAAGTGATTTCTGGTCAAGAAACAAAAGCAAAATCGTCCCATTCCCCAGTGGATTCAGATGAAAACTGGTAATAAAAACAGGTAAAACTCCAAAAGGAGACACTGGAGAAGAACCAAACTGGGTCTATAAGGAATTGCATGATACAACATACTTACGCTGTCTGAAGGTCACAATCATGTTACCATATCGAGCTGAAAATGTCACCACTATCTGAAGAGTTGGACATGTTTTATTGGGAATATATTTTTTCTCTCTGAATCTGTTATGAACCCGTTGATTGGCTAGTTTCAGTAATAAATAAGTGAGACCTTTCGTTTCAAAAAAAGAAAAAAATTGTCCTTAACAATCCCAGTGTTCTGGAAGAGGTACATGATTCAACTTTGGAGATAAAGTTACCAGGTCTATTGCTAACAAAAGTAAAGGTGAAGAAGGTATGCAAAAATATCATAAGAGAAAAACGATTCCATGGCAACCAACCCTGCCTCAATAACAAAACAACATCAAGAGGACTGAAAAAGGAGGAGGAAGGTACCTGCTGTTTCATGTTTTTGGGGCGACCTTCCAATTCTAGGGCCTAGAATCGTGCTGTGAACATTGTGACATTCAATAAACATCTGTTGAATGAATCTGGCCACTCTCCTTTAAAAATTTTTTTACTAATTATCCACTCAATGTGCTAAGCATTACAGGGAAAAAAGGATGAATAAAGCCTGATGTAATGGAGAAAAGACACCTGGAATGCAAATAACTGGCAACGCGGTAGTTCATGCCTGTAATCCCAGCACTCTGGGAGGCTAAGGCAGGCGGATCACTTGAGGTCAGGAGTTCAAGACCAGCCTGTCCAACATGGGAAACCCTGTCACTACTAAAAATACAAAAACTAGCCGGACATGGTGGCACACTTCTGTAATCCCAGCTACTTGAGAGGCTGAGGCAGGAGAATCACTTCAACCAGGAGGCAGAGGTTGCAGTGAGCCAAGATCATGCCACTGCACTCCAGCCTGGGCCACAGAGCGAGACTCCATCTCCAAAAAAAAAAAAAAAGGGAACATAAATAACTGTAACACTACACGTTAAAAATTATGAAAGAGATACCCTAACTGCCTTCGGGACTAAAGGATGTCATGATTTGACAACTGCTTAATAGTTTTGAAATCTGAACTACTAAATCTTAATGAGCACTCTAATCATAACATTCATATTCAATTTTTAAACTACTAGTAAAGTTTGTTTAGATAATGCTTCCTTTAAAGTTTGTTTAGATAATGCTACAATCCATACATTTGTTAACATCCACTAGCAGGACCTCATGTCTATCAGAGAGGACACAGAATATGTATTCTTCTTCTCCTAAGGCATTAAATGCTTAAGGTACACATCATTAACTACATATGCAAGTAATAACTACAGCTTAACATAACTATTCTATGATATAAATAGTAGTACACATAATTATGAATTTTAACACACAACCAGTTCATCATATTCTCCTGCTACCTCAAGCAAAGAATTTCTAAAATCAGTAAAAATCAATAGCAGGGAGTTATATAGAACACTGCAGGGAATACTACTATCATGGCAGGAAAAATACAATTAATGTAGATTAAAGATAACTGCAAATTCTTTGTTACTCCTCCCATTGAGAAACAGTGTCTAAATAAACGCCTTTCCCTTGAATCTGGCTGACCTTAGTGATTTGAATGGCCAGCAGAATACAGAAGTGATTTCCAAGGCTAGGTTGTAGGAGCCTTGCTATTTCCACCCAGGTTCTCTTGGAACACCTACTATCTGTGATCCCTGAGCTATAAGTCTGAATTCCCTGGGGTCTCTATGCTGAGAACACATGATGAAACCACTAAGAAAGGCTCTGAGACTATATGGAGACACTTGCCCCATCCAGTCTCATCCCACCCCACCCCTAGCTGTTCCAGCCCCCAGCCACTTGAGTCATCTCAGCTGAGGCCCCACACACCTAGAAGCAGAGATGAGTCTAACCCACAGAGCCCTGTCCAAATTACAGATTTATGAGCAAAATAAATGTCTGTTGTTTTAAGTCACAACATTTTGAGGTAATGTATCCGATAATCAGAATTACACAATGCTTCCAAATCCTTGACTAAAGATAAAAGGAAATCATTCAATCTCTCTTTCTGGGGTGTTAATACAGATTCAGTTAGAGTGGAGCAAATCAGTCATCCAATTGCTACAATTAACAGACCTGAATTTTTTTTTTTTTTTTTTTTTTTTTTTTTTTGAGACAGAGTCTCGCTTAGTCGCCCAGGCTGGAGTGCAATGGCCGATCTCGGCTCACTGCAAGCTCCGCCTCCCGGGTTCACGCCATTCTCCTGCCTCAGCCTCCCGAGTAGCTGGGACTACAGGCGCCTGCCTCAGCCTCCCGAGTAGCTGGGACTACAGGCGCCCGCCGCCTCGCCTGGCTAATTTTTTGCATTTTTAGTAGAGACGGGGTTTCACCGTGTTAGCCAGGATGGTCTCGATCTCCTGACCTCGTGATCCGCCCGCCTCGGCCTCCCAAAGTGCTGGGATTACAGGCGTGAGCCACCGCGCCCGGCACAACAGACCTGAATTGAAGTGCTAACCAAGCTACCTTTGATTTTGATATAAAAAAGAAACACTATAAACTCAAATATCAGAAAGGAGGAAGGGGAAAATATTTGTACAAATTACACTTATCCTTTTGATATTAAGCTTCTGGTTCTGTGAGACTGGGCTAAAGGAAAACACCCAATCAGATTTCTGTTACTTGTTAAAGGATGGTCCTTAACCATTTTGAGGAATCACGTACCCCTGATGAGACTATGGGTCCTTTCTCCTATTAAAAAAAAAAAAAAATGGCCAGGCTCACACCTGTAATCCTAGCACTTTGGGGGGCCAAGGCGGGCAGATCACCTGAGGTCAGGAGTTCAAGACCAGCCTGGTGAAACCCTATCTCTACAAAAAAAACAAAAATTAGCCGGGTGTGGTGGTACGTGCCTATAATCTCAGCTACTAGGGAGGCTGAGGCAGGAGAATCGCTTGAACCCGGAAGGCAGAGGTTGCAGTAACCGAGATCACACCACACTGCACTCCAGCCTGGGAAATAGAGCAATGCTCTATCTTTTAAAAAAAAAAAAAAAATATGCACAGATACAAAATACTCCATACAATGTAAGGGAACTTTCAGTCTTTATGGCCTATGGGCCTTAGGTTTAGAACTTGTTTTAAAGGATTATTTAATAATGGTACACAAATCTACTAGATGATGTTGGAATTGTTAAAATTATAAAGTGGGTTCGTTGTTGTTGTTTTTTGGCAGGCACGGTGCCTCACGCCTGTAATCCCAGCACTTTGGGAGGCTGAGGCGGGTGGATCACAAGGTCAGGAGTTCAAGACAGCCTGGCCAATATGGTGAAAACCTGCCTCTACTAAAAATACAAAAAAATTAGCCGAGTGTGGTAGCTAATTTTTTGACTCCATCTCAAAAAAAAAAAAAAAAAAAAAAAAAGGTTTTTTGGGTTTTTTTCCTTTTCTTTTTTTTTTTTTTTTTTTTTTTTTTTAAAAACACAGTCTTGCTCTGTCACCCAGGCTGGAATGCAGTGGCATGATCTCAGCTCACTGTAACCTCCGCCTCCTGGGCTCAAGCAATCCTCCCACCTCAGACTTCCAAGTAGCTGGGATTACACTCATGAGCCCCCAGGCCCAGCTAATTTTTGCATTTTTAGTAAAGACGGGCTTTAGTCATGTCGGCCAGGCTGGTCTCAAAGTCCTGGCCTCAAGTGACCCACCCACTTCAGGCTCCCAAAGTGGTGGGATTATAGGCGTAAGTCACCCTACTCAGCCATTAAGAAGTATTTCATTCAAATTCCAAAAACAATCATTTTTTATTAATCAATGGAGAACCCAGCAATTGAAGTCTTGTGTGTATTTAATGTCCACCGATTTTAACCTTATTACTCAATTTCACTATTTTGGCACCAGACAATAACCTTCTGAGAGGTGCCTCAGAAAATACATCACTCTAAAATAACTTGATTCAAATTAAGGTTCTCTTTTTAGGACAGTGGTTTAGTCTCATGCTGATATTAAACAGTGCAGGATTTGGAGATTCTTGCTCTCACTTATAAACCTCTTAAGATTAAAGGTTCAGCTTCATAACTCTTTAAGTCTTTAGCACTCAACACTGAACCTGTACTGGATCTTGTTTGTTTTGAGTCAGGGTCTCTATCGCCCAGGCTGGAGTGCAGTGGCATGATCTTGGCTCACTGCAACCTCAACCTCCCGGGCTCAGGTGATCCTCCCATGTCAACCTCCTGAGTAGCTGGGACTACAGGTACAGGCCACCATGCCTGACTAACTTTATTTTTTGTAGAGACCACGTCTCTCTATGTTGCCCAGGCTGGTCTCAAACTCCTGGGCTCAAGCAATCCTCCCCCACTTTCGCCTCCCAAAGTGCTAGGATTACAGGTGTGAGCTGCTGCACCCGGCCAATGTACTGGGTCTTTTTTTTTTTTTTTTTTTTTTTTTTAAACGGAGTCTCACTCAGTTGCCCAGGCTGGAATGCAATTGTGTGATCTCCACTCACCGCAACCTCCGCCTCTTGGGTTCAAGCAGTTCTCCTGCCTCAGCCTCCTGAGTAGCTGGGATTACAGGCGCGCACCACCACACCCGGCTAATTTATGTATTTTTAGTAGAGACAGGGTTTCACCATGTTAGTCAGGCTGGTCTCGAACTCCTGACCTCGTGATCCCCCCATCTTGGCCTTCCAAAGTGCTGGGATTACAGGCATGAGCCACCACGCCCAGCGAGTCCTAATTATTAATAATGATGTTGGTCAATCAGCCTACAGCAACAATTCTCAAACTTTTTGTTCTCAGGAATCTTACACTTAAATTTATTTAGAATCCCATAAAGCTTTTGTTAGGTTGGTTACATCTATTGATGTTTCCAGTATTAAACACTGAAAACTGGGAAATGTCTTAAATATTAATTCATTTTAAAATACCAACAAATCTGTTATATGTTAACAAATACATATTTTTATTGAAAATGGTTTTCAAAACAAAATTAATGAAAGAGTGGAACTGTTACACTTTTTTGCAAATCTCTTTAATGTCTGGCTTAATAAAAACAGCTGGATTTTCACATCTGCTTCCACACTTAATTTGTTTTATCACAGGTCATGTTAGTTTCTAGAAATGTCCATTGAACACTCATAAAAGAATGACAGTGAAAAAGACAAATAATGTCCTAGTATGAACATGAAATAAAAGAATGTATTTGTATCCTAGGTTCCTCATTTCTTTATGTCTCTCTTAAATGACCTAACTTCAAACTGGAGCAATAAAGTCTACATTTTATAATTATTTCTTTATGTTGCTCTTTCATCGGTCTACAATAAATTTCAAAATGCTTCCTAGACGCTTCTGAGAAGCAAAATAAAAGGATGATGAAATTAAGCATTTACACCTATACTTCTCTTCCTAGTAACCAAGTAAAAAACTACCTAGGGAAACACTTAAAATGCCAATTTGGGAATTAATCTAGATTATTAGTAAGTAGATCCATCCAAAATCAATCTAGATTATGGTAGAGCTTTAAAATGTTAAGTGTACATTTTGTACAATAGTACAAATCTGCAAAAACCTCACTTGCTCTCACCAAATGGTACAAAACTGGGTTAAAAGCCAAGGGAATAGGTGTGTTAAATTTAAAAGTTCAAGTACATCGTGGAGTTGAATGAAAAATAGTTTTCTGAATACCACTAAACGAGTAAAAGTCCAAAAATAATGGAAAAAGTCAAAGTCGGCCGAGCTCGGTAGCTCATGTCTGTAATCCCAACACTTTGGGAGGCCGAGGCGGGCGGATCACAAGGTAGGGCGATTGAGACCAGCCTGGCCAATATGATGAAATGCTGTCTCTACTAAAAATACAAAAAGTAGCTGGGTGTGGTGGTGCGTGCCTGTAGTCCCAGCTACTCGGGAGGCTGAAGCCCGAAAATTACTTGAACCCAGGAGGCAGAGGGTGCAGTGAGTGGAGATCGCACCACTGCACTCCAGCCTGGCGACAGAGCGAGACTCCGTCTCAAAAAAAAAAAAAAAAAAAAAAAAAAGTCAAAGTCGTCTGAGCAACAAAAGACCAGACAAAAACTTTATGAATTAAAAACTAGCCATAAAGGTGGTTAATTAGAACAGGATGAGGAAGAAAAGCTTAGGGAAAATCTATCACTCCTGATTAAGTGCAAATCCCAAGTAAATTATTGATACTAACAGTGAGCTGGAGCACTTTGCCTTACCAGGCAACTTTCTGCAACTACTCTACATGCACAAAGTTTTCCTATGCTTTTCCTCAAAAATATGAGCCTGCTTCAGGTTAATGCCCAGGTGAGATGCTTTTTGTTGCTGTAGCAGTTTAGTTCTATTTTCTTTCTTGGTTATTCTAAATGCTCTATTACAACTGGAGAGCTAGGATGAACCAATCCCGAGTAAGAAACGGGAAAGTACAGTAAAGAGGCGACAGCTCTGCACCCCCACACGGAAAAAGACTCAAAGAGCAGCGGCATCCTTGCCCCAGCTCCAATCCGAACGGAGGCAGGATTCCCAACAACATCGGACGTCTCCCTCCCTCGCCGCCCCACGCCCTCCCGACGAAGAAGCACAAAGTGGAGAGTCCAGCCGCTTCTCAGGGCCACGGAGCCTCCCAGTCAGGGATTCTCTCCCGTTACATAACTGAGGCCTAGGGCCCTGCTTCTGCGATCAGTCCTCTGGAGGGAGATGGACGGGTTCTCCAGGGACCCTCTCAGGGAGGTGGAAGCGGGGCTCTGCACCTGGTCGACCCGGGAGAAAGAAGTGGGACGACATGAGGGAGGCCGCGACCAGAGGCTTTGGGGTACAGGGGGTGATGAGCGAGCCCGGAGAGGGGCGGGCGGCTCCGGGAGCTCCGCAGCAGGCCCTGGCACCTCCGGCCCTAGTCGGCTCCCCTCCCTCGCCTGCCCACTCCCCACCGGCCGCCCCCTCCCCCATTCCGCGCTCCCCTCCCCCGCGCCTCCATCCCCGACCCCAGCCTAGCGGCAGGCAGACCTGCAGGGAAGGCCCTGGCCACCGCCGTTGGATGGCTCCCAGCCCGGTACCTGGTCAGACATGATGACGGTGGCTTCACCCGGGGGTCTCCGCACAGCAGCGGCCTCGGGTAGGCAGAACCTCGCTCCGGGATTTACAAATCCGTCTCCCTTCCCCACAGCACAACACCGCGGCTGCAGTAACTTCCGCTACGCCTCGCGTCACTTCCGCTACGCGCAGGGAGGAGGGAGAGAGAGAAGAGAGGAAAGACAAGGCGGGAAAATGGGTGGGGGAGCGGCCAAGAGGAGGGGCGGGCTGTGGAGCTGCTTTGCCGGTGGTCGCGCGGGTGAACGGCAGTTTTGTCAGCTCTTTCAAGGACTAGGTCCAGCGCATCAGTACTAGGGCCATCCCCCAGGAGCAGAAGTCCTGGCTCCATGTCTCAGTGTTTGGAGCCACTCACAGCCTAGATTCCTCTCTCCATTACACCTCGCGCGTCTCTGACGACTGAGCCGGGATACTTCTTTTGTCTCCTCCCAGCCTTGCTCATCAACCTCCCACCCCCAAATATGTTTATTTGAATGCCAGCTCTAGAACTAACATTTTCCGTTGACCAGCACTCTTGCCAAACACATGACCGTGATTTAAAACAACAAGAAATCAACGACCCAACACAATCTTGATGGCTACTGATGCTGAAGACCGCTGCTGAAAGTTCTAAATAGGGGGTGGGTAATTCCAACCCTTGAATTGGTTGACTTTGCGTTAAGGTTAAAGAATGATTCTTCTTGGCAGGGCGCTGTGGCTCACGCCTGTAATCCCAACAGTTTGGGAGGCCGAGGCGGGCGGATCACCAGAGATCGGGAGTTCGAGACCAGCCTGGCCAACACGGTGGAACCACGTCTCTACTAAAAATACAAAAATTAGACGGGCGTGTTGGCTGACACCTATAATCACAGCTACTAGGGAGGCTAAGGCTGGAGAATCGCTTGAACCTGGGAGGCGGAGATTGCAGTGAGACGAGATCCACGCCATTGCACTCCAGCTTGGGTGACCAGAGCGAAACTCCGACTCAAAAAAAAAGGAGGAGCGGGTGCGGTTCCGCGCCCCGCGCATGGAGAAGCAGGCTCCGACCGGCCCGCCGAGCTGCAGCAGCCCTTTGCGCCCTCCTGGCCCTCCCACCAACATCATGTTCCAGTTCCTGCTTGGATTTCCATTGGGCAACGTGGTTGGAATGTATCTGGCTCAGAACTATGACATACCAAACCTGGCTAAAAAACTTGAAGAAATTAAAAAGGACTTGGATGCCAAGAAGAAACCCCCTACTTCATGAGAATGCCTCCAGCACTGCCTTCCAGATACACTGATTCTACTGCCCTTGAGGGCCTCCTTTACCATCTGAACCAAAAGCTTTTGTTTTCATCTCCAGCCACTGGGCTCCTCTTCTTTGCTAGAACCTGTGTTTTGGCTTTAGAGCAAGCAAAATGGGGCCTCAATTTGAGAACTACCCTACATCTCCAACTCTCACCTCTTCACATATTCCCTTTCCAATTGCATGGGAGGTTCTAAGACTGGAATTATGGTGCTAGATTAGTAAACATGACTTTTAATGAAAAAAATGATTTTTCTTAAATTTCTTCTGTAAAGCACGATGGCCCTACTGGCACAAACAGTGGCCCTACGGGCATACTCATGGAGGATAAGAATATAAACAAATAGAATTGAGAATCCTGAAATAAATCAATAACCCTCACATTTACATCAACAAAAACACCAAGACAAATCAATGGTGAAAGAACAGTCTTTTCAACAATTGGTACTAGCACAACTAGACGTCCACATGCAAAAGAATGACTGTTTTGTTTTTTGTTTTTTTGTTGTTGTTGTTTTTTTGGTCACCATCTCAAAGAAAAAAAAAAAAGAACACAAGGAGGCCGGGAACCACGGCTCACATCTATAATCCCAGCACTTTGGGAGGCCCAGGTGGGCAGATCTCCTGAGCCCAGGAGTTCAAGACCAGCTTGGGCAACATGTTGCAGTGTGCCAAGATCATCCCACTCCACTCCAGCCTGGGCAACAGAGTGAGACCTTGTCTCAAAAAAATAAAACAAACAAACAAACAAAATGATCGGGTGCAGTGGTTCATACCTGTAATCCCAGCACTTTGGGAGGCCAAGACAGGCAGATCACTTGAGGTCAGGAGTTGGAGACCAGGCTGGCCAACATGGTGAAACCCCATCTCTACTAAAAATGCAAAAGCTAGCCAGGCATGGTGGCGCAGGCCTGTAATCCCAGTTACTCGGGAGACTGAGGCAGGAGAATCGCTTGAACCTGGGAGGCAGAGGAAGCTGCAGTGAGCTGAGATCACGCCATTGCACTCCAGCTTGAGACTGGGTGACAGAGTGAGACTCCGTCTCAAAAAAAAAAAAAAAAAAAAAAAAAAACGAGATACCACTTTATACCCACTAGAAGGGCTATGTTCAAAAAGACAGAAAATAACAAGTGTTGACAAGGCTATGGAGAAATTAGAACCCTTATACCCTGCTAGTAGGAATGTAAAATGCTTTAGGCTAGGCATAGTAGCACTGGCCTACAGTCCTAGCTACTTGGGAGGCTGATGCACAAGGATCCCTTGAGGCCAGGTGGTGGAAGCTTCAGTGGGCTATGCTATTATCAAGCCTGTGAAAAGTCAATGCACTATAGGCTGGGCAACATAGCAAGACCCTGTCTCAAAAAACAAAAATGTTTTGAAAAACTGGCTGTCAGTTCCCAAAATTGTAAAACATAAAGTCACCATAAGACCCAGACATTTCGCTCCTAGGTATATACCCAAGAGAATTGAAAACATATATCCATTCCAGACTCAGTGGCACATGCCTGTAATCCCAGCACTTTGGGAGGCCAAGGCAGGAGGATGCCTTGAGGCCAAGAGTTCAAGATTACAGTGAGCTATTATAGCATTTTAGCCTGGGCAACACAGTGAGACCCTGTGATATGGTTTGGCTGTGTGTCCCCACCCAAATCTCCTGTCCAGTTGTAATTTCCAATGTTGGGGGAAGGACTTGGTGGGAGGCGATTGAATAATGGGGGCAGATTTTCCCCTTGCTGTTCTTGATATAGTGAGTGAGTTCTCACGAGATCTGGTTGCTTAAAAGTGGGTAGTACTTTCCCCTTCACTCTCTTTTTCTCCTGCTCTCATGTGAAGAAGGTGCTAGCTTCCCCTTTGCCTTGGTCCATGATTGTTAAGTTTCCTGAGGCCTTCCAGTCATGCTTCCTGTTAGGCCTGCAGACCTATGAGTCAATTAAAACTCTTCTCTTCATGAATTACCCAGTCTAAGGCAGCTCTTTACAGCAATGTGAGAACAGACTAATATACTCTGTTTCTAAAAATAAAAATAAAACATATAACAAAAGCATGTACACTAATGTTCACAGCAACATTAGTGAGCTACTGCTCCAGCCTACTACTAGGGCTGAAGGATTAGGGAGAAAATAGAGAGTGACTGCTGATGAGTACAGAGTTCCTTTTGGAAGTGATGAAAATGCTCTAAAATTGATTGGTGATGGTTGCACAGCTATATGAATACACTAAAAATTATATATTTTAAAGAGGTGAGCAGTATATGCTAATTATCTCAGTAAAACCATTATATTTTTTTAAAAATACAATGGCCTTGAAAAGAGCTGCTAGTACTAGCTGAAGAGGATTATTAAGGGAGCCTACATCCAAGCCAGCTGGTCAGGAAAAGCTTCCAAAATAAATAAATAAATAACATCTAAATTGAATGTCAGAGAGTAAGCTGAAATAAGCTAGAGCAGTAGTTCCTTTTTTTTTTTTTTTTTTTTTTTTTTTTTTTTTTTTTTTGAGACAGAGTCTCACTCTGTCACCAGGCTGGAGTGCAGTGGCACTATCTCGGCTCACTGCAACCTCTGCCTCCTAAGTTCAAGCGATTCTCCTGCCTTAGCCTCCCGAATACCTGGGACTACAGGCGCGTGCCACCGCACCCAGCTAATTTTTTGTATTTTTAGTAGAGATGGGGTTTCACCATGTTGGCCAAGATGGTCTCAAGATCTGCCAGCCTCAGCCTCCCAGAGTGCTGGAATTACAAGCGTGAGCTACCTCGCCCAGACTGAGCAGTAATTCTTAAGCGTTTTTTCTTTTCTTTTGAAATAGAGTTTCGCTTTTGTCACCCAGGCTGGAGTGCAATGGCACGATCTGGGCTCACTGCAACCTCCGCCTCCCAGGTTCAAGCAATTCTTGCCCAAGCTGGAGTACAGTGGCAAGATCTTGACTCACTGCAACATCTGCCTCCCAGGTTCAAGCGATTCTCCTGCTTCAGACTTCCAAGAAGCTGAGACTACAGGCGCATGCCACCACACCCAGGTAATTTTTGTATTTTTAGTAGCAACAGAGTTTTGCCATATTGGCCAAGCTGGTCTCAAATTCCTGGCCTCAAGAGATCCACCCACCTTGCCCTCCCAAAGTGCTAAGATTACATGCGTGAGCCACTGTACCCGGCCCAGTGTTTCATTTTTTTTTAATTAGACTTTTCTGAAGGTAGTGAGTTATCTCAATTGATTGTTCATAGTCAGTTACAGATTAGACTCCTTGTTTTACTTTTTCCACTCTTCTAACTACAGCACTTGGTTAGTCTTTTTTTTTTTTTTTTTTTTTTTTGAGATTGAGTCTTGCTCTGTCGCCCAGGCTGGAGTGCAGTGGCACGATGACTCACTGCAACCTCCGCCTCCCAGGTTCACCCCACTGTCCTGCCTCAGCTTCCTGAGTAGCTGGGACTACAGGCACCCACCACCACGCCCGGCTAATTTTTTGTATTTTTGGTAGACATGGGGTTTTGCCATGTTAGCCAGGATGGTCTCCATCTCCTGACCTCATGATCCACCTGCTTCGGCCTCCCAAAGTGCTGGGATTACAGGCATGAGTTACCGTGCCTGGCTTTTAATTTTTATTAAAATTTAAAAAATTTTAATAAAAAATAAAGTGGCACCAAGCACGGTGGCTCATGCCTGTAATCCCAGCAGTTTGGGAAGCCTAGACGGGTGGATCACCTGAGGTCAGGAGTTCAAGACTAGCCTGGCTAACGTGGTGAAACCCTGTTTCTACTAAAAATACAAAAAAAAATTAGCCAGGCATGGTGGCGGGCACCTGTAATCCCAGCCATTCCGGAGGCTGAGGCAGGAGAATCATTTGAACCCGGGAGGCGGAGGTTGCAGTGAGCCGAGATCACACCATTGCACTCCAGCTTGGGCAACAAGAGCGAAACTCAATCTCAAAAAAAATAAAATAAAAATAATAAAGTGGCTAAATCAGCTCACAATGGAAACTATCTTAGGTGTGCTTTTCCTTAAGATAGCCATTGTATGGAGCAGAAATGGCTGGCTGTATTTCTTCACACAATATTTTTAAAAATGAACTTAAGCAAATTTTGTTAAATTTGTTAAAGAAATTTAACAAAATGTTTCAGTTTCCTATTGCTGCTAAAACAGACTACCACATACTTCATAGTTTACAGCAACACAAATCTTACAGTTCTGGAAGTCAGAAGTCCTAAAATCAAGTTGTCTGTTGGGTTGTGTTCCTTCTGAAGACTAGGGAAGAATGTTTCCTTGTCTCTTACAGCTTTTAGAGACTGGTTGCATCCTTTGGTTTGTGTCCCCTTTCTCCATCCAAGAACAGCAGCTCAGCATCTTCAAATATCTCACTCTTCCTTTGTCCCCTTCCTTCTTTCTTTCTCTCTCCCTTTCCCCCTTCTCCCTCTTTCTCTTTTTTTCCTCTTTCTCTCTCTCCTCTGATTCCATGGTCCTATTTTCTTTTTTTGAGACAGAGCCTTGCTCTGTCACCCAGGCTGGAGTGCAATGGTGCAAACACAGCTCATTGCAGCCTCTACTTCTTGGACTCAAGTGATTCTCCTACCTCAACCTCTCAAGTAGCTAGAAGGTGCACACCACTGCACTGGGTTAATTTTTTAAAGTTTCTTGTAGAGACAGACTCTCATCATGGTGCCCAGCCTGGCACATTTTCTTCTCCAACTCTGACCCTTTGACCCTTTTGTCTCGCTCTTTTTTTTTTTTTTTGTATTTTAGTAGAGATGGGGTTTCACCATGTTGGCCAGGATGGTCTCGATCTCCTGACCTCATGATCCACCCACCTCGGCCTCCCAAAGTGCTGGGATTACAGGTGTGAGCCACCGTGCCAGCTTTGTCTCCCTCTTAGAAGGACTCTTTTTTTTTTTTTTTTGAGATGGAGTCTCACTCTGTTGTCCAGAATGGAGGGCAGTAGTGTGATCTTGACTTACTGCAACCTCCACCTCCCAGGTTCAAGTGATTCTCCTGCCTCAGCCTCCCGAGTAGCTGGGATTACAGGCACGCACTACCAGGCCCAGCTAATTTTTACATTTACATGGGGTTTCACTATGTTGCCCAGGCTGGTCTCAAACTCGACCTCAATTGATCCGCCTGCCTTGGCCTCCCAAAGTGCTGGGATTACAGGCATTAACCACTGCACCCAGTTGAAAAAAAATAAGGTTTAAATATAATGTACAGTATCCAAAGTCTTCCAAAGGGAGATTTCAAAGAAGCAATTGATTACCATTTTGAGCACTGAGGGAAATCTGAGCTGAAGATAAGAAATGTGGAAGCCATTGGCATATAAATGTTGATGACTGGCCGGGCGCGGTGGCTCACGCCTGTAATCCCAGCACTTTGGGAGGCCGAGGCGGGCGGATCACAAGGTCAGGAGATCGAGACCACGGTGAAACCCCGTCTCTACTAAAAATACAAAAAATTAGCCGGGCGCGGTGGCGGGCGCCTGTAGTCCCAGCTACTCAGGAGGCTGAGGCAGGAGAATGGCGTAAACCCAGGAGGCGGAGCTTGCAGTGAGCCGAGATCGCGCCACTGCACTCCAGCCTGGGCGACAGAGCGAGACTCCGTCTCAAAAAAAAAAAAAACAAAACAAATAAATGTTGATGATGAGGATGATGATGATAATTGTTAACATGTATTGAGTGTATAGTATTTAAATACTGTACATTTATTATCTCACATAATCTTATAAAGCAAGAAATAATTCTATCCTCATAGATGAGAAAACAGATGCAAAAATGGATAACTTACTCAAGTCAGGGAGGGAATCAAGATTTAAACCCAAGAGATTTTGACTCCAGTTCCTTCAGTGATTTACAATAGGTACAGAGGGCAGGAGAAATGCTACCTATAGGAGGCCTATCAAAATCACTTGTGAACCAGGTGCAGGGCACACACCTGTAATCCCAGAGCTTTGAGAGGCCAAGGTGGAAGATCACTTGAGGCCAGGAGTTTGAGACTAGCCTGGACAATGAAGCAAGACCCCATCTCTACAATAAAATTTAAAAACTAGCCAGGCGTAGTGGCACATACCTGTAGTCCTAGCTACTCAGGAGGCTGAACCGGGAGGATCATTTTAGCCCAGGAGTTCAAGGTTGCAGTGGGTCATGATTATTCCACTGCACTCCAGCCTAGGTAACAAAGCAAGCCTCCTTCTCTTAAAGAAAAAAAAAAAATTGCCAGTGGAGGTTTTCAAATCAAGCAAACCTTTGGGATGCAGATTAATGCTGTACCCTTGGGAGTTTACTCCTTTCTATCTCACTCCTCACCTTGAGAATCACAACTATAATAAAACACAGTTACTTCTAGGAGTTATTATGTTCCTCAGGCGTGTTATGGCAATAAGAGAGTGACTTGGATTTAAGGTTTTAGAGGTGAAGAAATATTTGGTAATGACAAGGGTCAAGTTGTGGCCTTGGAAATGAGTGGCTAAAGTGTCTTGTGTAATAAGAGATGGAGGAATATAAGATTAGGTTAGCGTGTTGGATGGTGATATGGTTAGGCTTTGTGCCCCCACCCAAATCCCATCTTGAATTATAATCCCCATAATTGCCATTTGTCAAGGGAGAGACCAGGTGGAGGGTAATTGGATCATAGGAGCAGTTTCCTCATGTTGTTCTTGTGATAACGAGTGAGTTCTTGCGATATCTGTTGGTTTTTTTAAGGGGCTCTTCCCGCTTGGCTTGGCATTTCTCCTTCCTGCCACCTTGTGAAGAAGGTGACTTGCTTCCCCTTTATCTTCCGCCATGACTATAAGTTTCCTGAGGTCTCCCCAGCCATGCAGAACCGTGAGACAATTAGACCTCTTTCCTTTATAAATTACCCAGTCTCAGGCAGTTCTTTATAGCAGAATGAAAACAGACTAATACAGATGGGTTATCATATAAAAATTGAAGTCACCCTAGATGGCAGTAAGGCTTGGGAATGTAGGGAAGCTAGTGAACCAGTGAATGAATTTGGTGGATAATAGCAAAGGAAGACAAATTTGTAAATTAAAGAAAGAAATGGAGGTCTGGGGCTGGGCACGGGGTGCACACCTGTAATCCCAGCACTTTGGAAGGCCAAGGTGGGAGGATTGCTTGAGGCCAGGAGTTCAAGACTAGCCTGGGAAACATGGTGAGACCTTGTCCCTACAAAAAATACAAAAATTATCCAGGTGTGATGGCACACACCCTTAGTCCCAGCTACTCAGAAGATTGAGATGAGAGGATCACTTGCGCTTAGGAGGTTAAGGCTGCGGTGAGCTGTGATCACGCCGCTGCCTGGGCAACAAAGCAAGACCCTGTCTCTGAAAAAACAAATAATGATAATAATAATTATAATGGTGGTCTGAAAGTAGGAGGAGAGACAGAGAAACATGAAGAACTTGGACCAAACTAATGACATTTCTCAAAAAAGATTCTTGGAGAAATTAAAAGTAAACATTACTTGAATTACCATGCCTGGCTAATTTTGTATTTTTAGTAGAGACAGGGTTTCTCAATGTTGGTCAGGCTGGTCTCCAACTCCCGGCCTCAGGTGATCCACCTGCCGCAGCCTCCCAAGGTGTTGGGATTACAGGAGTGAGCCGCCGCGCCCGACCTCTTTCGTTTTTCTTTTCTTTTTTTTTTTTTTTTTTTTTTTTTTTGAGATGGAGTCTCCGTCTGTTGTGCAGACGGAGTACAGGCTGTGTACAGGCTGGAGTGCAGTGGTGTGAACTCGCTTCAGGGCAATCTCCACCTCCTGGTTCAAGTGATTCTCCTGCCTCAGCCTCCCGAGGAGCTGGGATACAGGCATGCACCACCACACCTGGCTAATTTTTGTATTTTTAGTTGAGACGGGGTTTCACCATGTTGGCCAGGCTGCTCTCAAACTCCTGACCTCAGATGATCTGCCCACCTCAGCCTCCAAAAGTGCTGGGATTTCAGGCTTGAGCCACCGTGCCCAGCCAGGACTTCTCAATAAAACTACAGTGCAACAGGCCGGGCGTGGTGGCTCACGCCTGTAATCCCAGCACTTTGGGAGGCCGAGGTGGGCGGATCACGAAGTCAGGAGATCGAGACCATCCTGGCTAACATGGTGAAACCCCGTCTCTACTAAAAATACAAAAAAATTAGCCGGGCGTGGTGGCGGGCGCCTGTAGTCCCAGCTACTGGGGAGGCTGAGGCAGGAGAATGGCGTGAAACCAGGAGGTGGGGGTTGCAGTGAGCCAACATGGCAGGACTGCACTCCAGCCTGGGCAAAAATGTGAGACTCCATCTCAAAAAAAAAAAGCAAAAACGCAAAAAGAAAAAAAACTACAGTGCAATTAACATTGTCTTCTATGAATAGAATTGTACATAAAATTAGAAACAGAAACAGCCTGCAATCACAATCCCCCACACTCTATTTTCTTACTTGGGAAAGCAGAGGAGTCAGAAGATATAGAAAAAAAAAATTTTTAATTGGGTTAAAGGAGATAAGATACAGAAAAAAAGATTAAACTTCCTACTGTGATTTTTTTTCCACTTGATTTTTAGAGCCAAAATATAACTTAGATGTTCATTTGATTGGTGATTTTTGGACCTGGCGTACTTTTTTGTTTCTGATTTCAAAAGTTATAAGTTGTATTTATTTTTATCAAATTTGTGAATAAAATTTGTTAAAATATTTACTAACATCAGAGTAAATTTTTCTGGAAATCAAAAGGAAAATGGCCCATTCAAATGAAAGAGGAATCAAGGAAAAACATTAATAGAGGTATACCTAAACAAAGTATTTGACCTAAGTCGCTAGATCTCATAAAACTTGCTCTACAAAGCTGGACCATAGCAACAGTCATATATCTGATTTTTCCTTCTGAAATAAAAACGGTTTGGCCCTAAGTATGAATGAAATCTCCTGGGCTCAAATTTCAGTATAATTCCTCTAGTTGATTATGTTAGACCCCTCAGTTAGAGAAATTATTTCAAAGACAGTCATTCGATTGTACAACCCTAATCAAATATATTCTAGGAACAAGAAGTATAAATCTTAAACTGGTTTGGTAATAATAATGTTTGTATTGTTATCTTCAAACATATATCAAGTATAAAGTAAAGCATATAATTTTTTTTTAAGACGGAGTCTTGCTCTGTGGCATAGGCTGGAGTGCAGTGGTGCAATCTTAGCTCACTGCCACCTCTGCCTCCTGGGCTCAGGTAATCCTCCCACCTCAGCCTCCAAGTAGCTGGAACTACAATTGTGTGCCACCACACCCGGCTAATTTTTTGTATTTTTTGTATTTTTTTAGCGATAGGGTCTTACCATGTTGCCCGGGCTGGTCTCACACTTGTGAGCTTAATCAGTCAGCCTGCCTCAGCCTCCCAAAGTCCTAGGATTATAGGCATGAGCCACTGCTCCATACCTAGTATTTTCATTATTGTTTAATTTGAAGTATGTTTTTAATGTTCCCTGATGTTTCTTCTTTTCTAAAGAATTTTTTTAAAGATGGGGTCTTGCTATGTTGCCCAAGCTGTTTTTGAACTGCTGGGCTCACAGGATCTTCCTGCCTCAATCTCCAGAGTAGCTGGGATTATAGGCATGTGCCACCATATCCAGCTGTGACTCACAGATTATTTGGAAGTTTATCCCTAAATTTAAAAATATGTAGGAATTGGGGGGAGGGATTGCATTGGGAGTTATACCTGATGTAAATGATGAGTTGATGGGTGCTGACAAGTTGATGGGTGCAGCACACCAACATGGCACAAGTATACATATGTAATAAACCTGCACGTTATGCACATGTACCCTAGAACTTAAAGTATAATAAAAAAAAGTAGGAATTTTCTAATATCTCTTTGTTATTGATGTCTAGCTTAATTTCACTGTGGTCAAAGAACACACTTTATATGATCTGAAATTTGTCATGACTTATTGTAAGGCCTAGCATACGGTCAGTTTTGGTAAGTGATCCATGTGTACCTGAGGAAAAAAAATGTGTATTCTTCAGCTGAACACTAGATTTTGTTTCCTCAACCCAATAGCCCTGCTTAGCTACTCTTGCCCACTGCTTTTTGCCCAGTTTCTCATCTCAGCCATCACCTTTGGGTTAGTAAATTCCACAAGGGGAAAAGTAGCACCAAAGTAGGATTTGCTTCTCTGAGCTTCTCTTCTCTCTGTGATTTTTCCCCCAAAATCCTCATCGCCTTGGTAAGTCTCAGATGCCTTAAAACAAGTATGTTTCTCTCTCTCTCTCTCTCTCTCTTTTTTTTTTTTTTTTTTTGGTCTACTTTTTCTAATTGGTCTTAACAGGAAAATAGGCCCAAAATAAGCTAGTCTCCCACTGCAAGAAGCAGCACTTCCCAAGAGACCTAGTTTCTTAAAAGAGTTGTATTGCTTCAAAAGAAACCATAATTCTGAATGGAAAGAGTCACAAATACAGAGTCAAAAAAATACCTTAGAGGCCGGGCGCGGTGGCTCAAGCCTGTAATCCCAGCACTTTGGGAGGCCGAGACGGGCGGATCACGAGGTCAGGAGATCAAGACCATCCTGGCTAACACAGTGAAACCCCGTCTCTACTAAAAAATACAAAAATCTAGCCGGGCGAGGTAGCGGGCGCCTGTAGTCCCAGCTACTCGGGAGGCTGAGGCAGGAGAATGGCGTGAACCCGGGAGGCGGAGCTTGCAGTGAGCTGAGATCCGGCCACTGCACTCCAGCCTGGGCCACAGAGCGAGACTCCGCCAAAAAAAAAAAAAAAAAAAAAAAAAAAATACCTTAAGCCTCCAATGTCTGATGAGCAAAAAGTAGGCTGTCAAACCTAAACAAACCCCGAAAAAGTCATGATGTACAGTGTCCACTTCAGATAAGACCAAGGAAAATAACAGAAAAGGAGAACCTCCTAGTGGGCAACAATAAGAAGCCTTGAGAATGATGGGCAAAGGATCCCCTCCCAAGGACCAGAATTAAGGCCTAAACAAGGCCACATTCCCCACAACAAGGATTAAGGCTTCTTTGACCAATTACTGCTGCATGCCTCCCATTCTTCCCCTTCCAAATGGGAACTGAATTGTAGATGCTCTGTCCCTGTTCCACTGTTGCTTACTGAGTTTGTGGGACAGACATCTTGCCTCTTTAGTTCATAGGTCTCTAGAACAAAAGAGATCCATACTTTGGGCGTACTAAAGCAACTGTCCCACAGCTGCCCCACTGTATAGACTATTGTGCATTAGCCAAAAATCTGGCTCTTGAACTTGATGTCTGGAGAAAGGCATCAAGTGAACCAAGTTTATGACCACAAAGGCAGACGGTGGTGTTTATGAATGCTTCTCACCAAATTTTTTTGGACTTTCAATCTTCAAGGCTTTTAATGGGATTACACTTCCTGGCTGGATGCAGTGGTTCACGCCTGTAATCCCGGCACTTTGGAGGCCAAGACAGAAGGATCACCTGAGGTTAGGAGTTTGAGACCAGGCTAGCCAACATGGTGAAACCCTGTCTCTACTAAAAATACAAAAATTAGCCAGGCATGGTGGCATGCACCTGTAATCTCAGCTATTTGGGAGGCTAAGACGGGAGAATCGCTTGAACCCAGAATGCAGAGGTAGCAGTGAGCCAAGATGGCGCCATTGCACTCCAACCTGGGTGACAGAGCAAGACTCCATCTCAAAAAAAAAAAAAATTACACTTCCTGCTGCTTGGGTAAGGTCTTGTGACTAGTATTGACCAGTGAGTTAAGACTGGAAGTGACAAATGTCATTTACAGGAGAACATATAACAGAACATGTAATTGACAGTGTAAAACCATTCAATATCCTGTTTTCCTCTGGTACAAAGTTCAGCACCTTTGGAGACAGTGGCTGCGCCATTAGCCTGAGAGTCTGAGTGACTGTGATGAGTAGAGCCCCCCACCTTTGCCAACACACAATAGACATGCAATCTGAGCAAGAGCCATTATTGCTTCATATTCTGGCCTATCCTGACTAATACACGGGGTTTGTTTTGTTTCATTTTGTTTTTTTGAAATGAAGTCTCCCTCTGTTGCCCAGGCTGAAGTGCAGTGTCATGATCTTGGCTCACTGCAACCTCCGCCTCCAGGATTCAAGCAATTCTCCTGCCTCAGCCTCCCAAGTAGCTGGGACTATAGGCGCCTGCCACCAAGCTGTGCTAACTTTTGTATTTTTAGTGGAGACAGTTTCACCATATTGGCCAGGCTGGTCTCAAACTGCCGACCTTGTGATCCCCCTGCCTCAGCCTCCCAAAGTGCTGAGATTACAGGCGTAAGCCACCACGCCCAGCCTACACACTCTTAATAAAATCACAAGAGTTCCTCCTGCACCCTATTTGTAGACAATGATTTCCCACTTACCCTACATTTATACAAAAAAAAGTGCAACTTGTGATGTTTTCTAAGAGAAGACTTCTTTTGATAAACTAAAAGAACAAATCAAGCAGGGCGTGGTGGCTTACACCTGTAATCCCAGCACTTTGAGAGGCCACAGCGGGCAGATCACCAGAGGCCAGGAATTCAAGACCCAGGAGCTGGAGGTTGCAGTGAGCTACTGCACTCCAGCCTGCGCGACAGAGCAAGACTCTATCTCGGGGAAAAAAAAAAAAAAGCAAATCAATGAGTGGGCACAGTGGTGTGCACCTGTAATCCCAGCCACTCAGGAGGCTGAGGCAGGAGGATCCCGTGAGCCCAGGAGTTCGAGACCGGTGTGGGCAACATAGCAAGACCCCACCTCGCAAATCAATCAATTAATTAATTAAAAATAAAGAGGGCAAATCAAAACCACAATGTAATACCACTTCACATGCACTAAAGTGAATATAATTTAAAAAATAGAAAATAATATGTATTGGTGAAGATATGGAGAAATTTGAACCCTCATACATAGCTAATGGGAATGGAAAACAGGGCAGTGGCTATGGAAAGCAATTTGGCAGTTCCCAAAGAAGTTAAATATAGAATTAACATATGACACAGAAGTTTCCCGGCTAGTTATATATCCAAAAGTAACAAAAACATATCTTTGCAAGGAAACTTGTATACAAATGTTTATAGCAACATTATTCATAATAGTGAAAAGGTAGAAACAATTCAAATGTCCATCAACAAATGAATGGATAAACAAATGAAGTGCTACAACTTGGATGAGACTTGTAAACATTATGCCAAGTGAAAGAAGCTGGGCACAAGAGGTCATCGGCCGGGCGCGGTGGCTCACGCCTGTAATCCTAGCACTTTGGGAGGCCGAGACAGGCGGATCACGAGGTCAGGAAATCAAGACCATCCTGGCTAACACGGTGAAACCCCGTCTCTACTAAAAATACCAAAAATTAGCCAGGCGAGGTGGTGGGCGCCTGTAGTCCCAGCTACTCGGGAGGCTGAGGCAGGAGAATGGCGTGAACCCGGGAGGCGGAGCTTGCAGTAAGCCGAGATCGTGCCACTGCACTCCAGCCTGGGCAACAGAGCAAGACTCCGTCTCAAAAAAAAAAAAAAAAAAAAAAGAAGCTGGGCACAAGAGGTCATATATGATTCCTCTTCTATGAAATATTCCCAATAGACAAGTCCACAGAAATAGAAAGCAGATCAGTGGTGCCCAAGGAATGTGAGAAGGGGAGGATAGGGAGTGGTTATTTATTGGGTATAGAGAATTTTTCTGGAGTGACGAAAAAATTTTAAACTAGAGAGAGGTAAGCCGGGCGCGATTGCTCATGCCTGTGATCCCAGCACTTTGGGAGGCCGAGGCGGGCGGATCACGAGGTCAAAATATAGAGACCATCCTGGCCAACATGGTGAAACCCTGTCTCTACTAAAAATACAAAAATTAGCTGGGCATGGTGGCAAGCGCCTGTAGTCCCAGCTATTCGGTAAGCTGAGGCAGGAGAATTGCTTGAACTAGGGGGGCGGAGGTTGCAGTGAGTAGAGATCATGCCACTGCACTCCAGCCCTGGTGACAGAGTAAGACTCTGTCTCAAAAAAAAAAAAAAAAAAGAAAAGAAAAGAAAGAGGTGGTTGTTGCCTGATATTGTAAATGCACTGTGTGTCACTGAATTGTATACTTTAAAATGGCCAATAGTAGGTTATATGAATTTTACCTCAACAAAAATTAATTCATTAATTGAAAGAGACATATAAATTCCACATACAGCATTTTTAACCCAGAACATTAAACACAAGGATTTTTCTATGACTGGTTAGAAAAGCTTCTAAAACCATGTTTCAGTCTGAAATGTTTTCTGACTTACCTTACATTTCACTAGTTCTCATTTCAGATGTGCCCCATTCATATAATTCTTTTTTTTTTTTTTTTTTTTTTTTTTTGAGACGTGGTCTCACTCTGTTGCCCAGGCTGGAGTGTAGTGGCGCCATCTCGACTTACTGCAACCTCCGCCTCCCAGGTTCAAGCAATTCTCTGCCTCAGCCTCCCTGAGTAGCTGGGACTACAGGCGCGCGCCACCACACCTGGCTAATGTTTTTGTATTTTTAGTAGAGGCGGGGTTTCACCATGTTGGCCAGGCTGGTCTTAAACTCCTGACCTTGTGATCCACCGGCCTCGGCCTCCGAAAGTGCTGGGATTACAGGCGTGAGCCACCATGCCCGGCCCATATAATTCTTAATCTGTATTATAGTTTTTCAGTCCTACAATTTCTATTGGTCTTTTTCAAATTTGCTATGTCTTTGTTAATAATTTCAAATTCTCAGTTGACATTCTCTATATACCTTAACAATAATTAACACAGTTATTTTAGATCCTGTTTCTGATCATTCTAGAGCCCCTGGAAGCACTTGCTTCTTTTGATTCTCATTCACATTATCTCCTCATTATCTTTGATTATGTGCTAGGCACTGTATTTGAAACATTGCTGAAATAATCTGTATTAATATTTTCTTCCTTCAGAGAGGAGTTTTGTCCTAGGGCACTAGGAACCCAGAGTCACCTTAATCCAATTTTAGGGACTGAGATTTTCTACCTGCCAGAATTCTCAAAGCTAGGCTGCAATTCATGCCAGTTCTGTTTTATCCTTAGTCTCAAGAGTCTACCCTTAGATTTCCATTCCAAATCTTGCGGTGTTTGCTAGGGCTTCTACACTTGATATACTCAACTGTTTTTCCTTCTAAATAGACTTTGGTTTTAGAGCAGTTTTAGGTTCACAACAAAATTTAGCAGGAAGTACAGTGCCCACATCCCCCATGCATCGCACACTATCAATGTCCCACAACAGAATGATATAAATTATTATAATTGATAAACGTATGTTGATGCATCATTAGCACCCCAAATTAATAGTTTACATTAAAGTTCACTCTTGGTGTTCGACATTCTATGGGTTTGTTTTTTTTTTTCTTTTTGAGACAGAGTCTCACTCTGTTGCCCAGGCTGGAGTGCAGTGGCACAATGTTGGCTCACCGCAACCTCTGCCTCCTGGGTTCAAGCAGTTCTCCTGCCTCAGCCTCCTGAGCAGCTGGGATTACAGGTGCCCCCCCACCATGCCTGGCTAACTTTTGTAATTTTAGTAGAAATAGAGTTTTTTTTTGTTTTGTTTTGTTTTGTTTTGAGACGGAGTCTCGCTCTGTCGCCCAGGCTGGAGTGCAGTGTCCGCATCTCAGCTCACTGCAAGCTCTGCCTCCCGGGTCTACACCATTCTCCTGCCTCAGCCTCCCGAGTAGCTGGGACTACAGGCGCCCGCCACCTCACCCGGCTAGTTTTTTGTATTTTTTAGTAGAGACGGGGTTTCACCGTATTAGCCAGGCTGGTCTCGATCTCCTGACCTTGTGATCCGCCCGTCTCGGCCTCCCAAAGTGCTGGGATTACAGGCTTGAGCCACCGCGCCCGGCCTTTTTTTTTTTTTTTTTTTTGAGACGGCATCTCGCTCTGTCGCCCAGGCTGGAGTGCAGTGACCGGATCTCAGCTCACTGCAAGCTCCACCTCCCGGGTTCACGCCATTCTCCTGCCTCAGCCTCCCGAGTAGCTGGGACTACAGGCGCCCACCACCTCGCCTGGCTAGTTTTTTGTATTTTTTAGTAGAGACGGGGTTTCACCATGTTAGCCAGGATGGTCTTGATCTTGTGACCTCGTGATCTGCCTGTCTCGGCCTCCCAAAGTGCTGGGATTACAGGCTTGAGCCACCGCGCCCGGCCAGAAGTAGTTTTACCATGTTGGCCAGGCTGGTCTCGAACTCCTGGCCTCAAGTGATTCGCCTGCCTCGGCCTCCCAAAGTGCTGGGATTACAGGTGTGAGCAACCACACCCGGCCGTTGCTTATTTTTTTGAGATCGGGTCTGGCTCTGTCACCCAGGCTGCAGTGCAGTGCAACCACGGTTCACTGCAACCTCTGCCTCCTAGGCTCAAGACATCCTCCCACATCAACCTCCCAAGTAGCTGGGATGACAGGCGCGTGCCACCACGACCAGCTAATTTTGGTATATTTAGCAACGGGGTTTCCTCATGTTTCCCAGGCTGGTCTCAAATCCCTGTGCTGAAGCAATCCACCCACCTCAGCCTCCCAAAGCGTTGGGATTACAGGTGTGAGCCACTGCACTCAGCTTCCATATGAACTTTAGAATTGATATGTTGATATGCACAAAATTACATGCTGTGATTTTGATTGGGATTGCACTGAATCTATAGATCAGGTTGGGAAGAACTGACATCTAACAAACAACATTGAGCCTTCTTATCCATAACATAGAAATCCTTCATTATTTAGTTATTTATTGATTTTTTTCATCAGAGTTTTGTAGGTTTCTTCATATAGATTTTAACATATTTTATAGATTTATACCTAAATATTTCATTGCGGTTGATGCTAATGGTAAATGGTGGTTTTGTTGCTTTTTTTTTTTTTTTTTGGGATGGAGTCTCACTCTGTCGCCCATGCTGGAGTGCAGTGGCACAATCTCAGCTCACTGCAACCTCCGTCTTCCAGGTTCAAGTGATTCTCCTGCCTCAGCCTCCCAAGTAGCTGGAATCACAGATGCGTGCCACCCAGCTAATTTTTTGTATTTTTAGTAGAGGTGGGGTTTCACCATGTTGGCCAGCCTAGTCTCGAACTCCTGACCTCAGGTGATCTGCCCACCTCGGTCTCCCAAAGTGCTGAGATTACAGGCAGGAGCCACTGCACCTGGCCATAAATGGTGTGTTTCTAATTTCAAATTTCACTTGTTCATTGCTGAGATGGAGCTAGTTTATAACTTGTATGCCTGAACTAACAAAATGTTGAAAGCACTGCTCAGCCTTCCAGCCACTTCTACTATAGTTGGCAAATGCCAAAGGGGGGAAATGACAACAGATCTTGAACTCACTCCTCTAGATTCTTCTACTTTCCAAGATCTTGGTCTTCTTCACTACCCTTCATAACTCTTAGATGACTTCAAGCAAATTTTTAGGAAATATTTTATTCAACTTTTCCAGTTTTCCTCAGTAATAGGGCTGGTCTTAGCTACCTAGTCCCCTTACTAAAGGTGGAAGTCCATAACCTTAAAAATTAAAGTTCACTTTAGATCGTTTAAAATAATGTTTTTAAAACAATTTCTCAGAATCCTTTTAATTAATGCTTCTGAAATTTTTTATTCTTGGACCCCATGAATCAGAATTGCCTAGTTTCTGTATTTAAAAAGCCAGACTTCAGGCCCAACTCTAGACCTATTGATTCAAACTCTGTGGGCAGGGTCCAGAAATTCCCAAATTTCCAAGCTCTCTATATTATATTTATTACAGTGATTTGAGCATCATTGATTTCATAAAGGGATTTTTGTTTGTTTGTTTGGTTGGTTGGTTGGTTGGTTGGTTTTTAGACGGAGTCTCACTGTGTCGCCAAGCTGGAGTGCAGTGGCACGATCTTGGCTCACTGCAACCTCCGCCTCCTGGGTTCAAGTGATCCTCCTGCCTCAGTCCTCCTAATAGCTGGGATTACAGGCACGTGCCACCATGCCCAGTTAATTTTTGTATTTTTAGTAGAGACGGAGTTTCACCATGTTGGCCAGGATGGTCTTGATCTCCTGACCTCGTGATCCCCCCACCTCGGCCTCCCAAAGTGCTGGGATTACAGGTGTGAGCCACCGCGGCTGGCCCCATAAAGTTTTTTTTTGGTGGTGACACCTTGGGATAAAGAAAAACTGTTGACCAGGCACGGTGGCTCACGCCTGTAATTCCAGCACTTTGGGAGGCTGAGGCGGGCAGATAACAAGGTCAGGAGATCGAGACCATCTTGGCCAACATGGTGAAACCCTGTCTCTACTAAAAATACAAAAATTAGCTGGGTGTGGTGGCATGTGCCTGTACTCCCACCTACTCAGGAAGCTGAGGCAGGAGAATCACTTGAACCCGGGAGGTGGAGGTTGCGGTGAGCCAAGATCACGCCATTGCACTCCAGCCTGAGCAACAGAAGCGAAACTCTGGCTCAAAAAAAAAAAAAAAAAAGAAAAAGAAAAACTTTCACTTAAGAAACACTATATTAAAGGAATGAATGTTAGCTTTTGCTATGGTACAAGCATTGGTAATACTTCCTAAGAGTAGACTGAATCTTCCTTGGTTCACTTGCTCAAAAACTGAAGGAGTCGTGGGCTTGCTTTCTTCTTAAAAAGTGTAATCAGGGCACAGTGGCTCACACCTGTAATCCCAGTACTTTGGAATGCTGAGGCAGATGGATCGCTTGGGCTTGGTAGTTCGAGACCAGCCTGGACAACAAAGTGAAACCCTGTCTCTACAAAAAATGCAAAAATTAGCTGGACATAGTGGCACAGGCCTGTGGTCCCAGCTGCTTGGGAGGCTGAGGTTGCAGGATTTCTTGAGCCTGGGAGGTAGAGGTTGCAGTGAGCCAAGATCACACCACTGCATTCTAGCCTGGGTGACAAAGCAGGACTGTGTCTTGGTGGAAAAAAAAAAAATTAAAGAAAAAAGTGGGCCGGGCGCGGTGGCTTACGCCTGTAATCCCAGCACTTTGGGAGGCCGAGATGGGCAGATCACGAGGTCAGGAGATCGAGACCATCCTGGCTAACACGGTGAAACCCCGTCTCTACTAAAAAATACAAAAAACTAGCCGGGCGAGGTGGCGGGCGCCTGTAGTCCCAGCTACTCGGGAGGCTGAGGCAGGAGAATGGCGTGAACCCGGGAAGCGGAGCTTGCAGTGAGCCGAGATCCGGCCACGGCACTCCAGCCTGGGTGACAGAGCGAGACTCTGTCTCAAAAAAAAAAAAAAAGAAAAAAGTGTAATCAAATGTGAAAAGATAGCTGATTCTTATATTTTTTATTCTAATACTCATCGCCATGAAAAGAAGGTCAGCATCTCTAATAATAGCATCTCTAAGAATTGGAAATTAAAATGAGATACAATGTTTACATATCTGTTTTGCAAAGATTAAAATAATAAATAATGCCCAGTGTCATTGATATGGTTTGGCTCTGTGTCCCCACTCAAATCTCATCTTGTAGCTCCCATAATTCCCAGGTGTTATGGGAGGGACCTGGTGGGAGATGATTGAATCATGGGGGTGGGTCTTGCCTGTGCTGTTCTCATGATAGTGAATAAGTCTCATGAGATCTTATGGTATTATAAGGAGGACTTTCCCTGCACAAGTTCTCTTTGCCTGCCGCCATCCACATAAGATGTGCCTTGCTCCTCCTTGCCCTCCACCATGATCGTGAGGCCTCCCTAGCCATGTGGAACTATAAGTCATTCAACGTCTTTCTTTGTGAATTGCCCAGTCTCTGGTATGTCTTTATCAGCAGCGTGAAAACAAACTAATACAATCATCAAGGTTTGAAAAATGGGCACTGTCAATCTAGAATGGTAGGAGTGTAAATAATACAGTTGTATTAAAGGGCAACTTGAAAACATCTGTCAAAATTTTATACATACATACAAATTTTACACAAGACAATTTATCTTCTAATAATTTATTATTCAGTAATACACATTTATTTATAAACATGTATTCAAGGATGTTCTTTTTAGCATTATTGGTGATAGCTAATAAACTGTATACAATTTTGTGCATATTAATGGGAAATCAGATAATTATGTCTATTAATGGGAATCAGATAAATCATGCTACATCCCTAGAATAGAATCCTATGCAGAGATGGGGTTTCACCATGTTGACCAGGCTGGTCTCGAACTCCTGACCTCATGATCCACCCACCTCAGCCTACCAAAGTGCTGGGATTATAGGACTGAGCTGCCGCGCCCAGCTGTATTATGTCTACTATTCATTTATTCACTTAACAAATAATTGTTTAGTTCCTGCCATGAGCCAGACACACTGGTCTAGGTACTAAGGAGAGTAGTGTTTTAATGAGAAGATAACTAGCTACTAACAAATAACTAAAAAATCTCAATGTCTTCACAAAGTAAAGCTTTATTTGTCATTCACATAGTCTGAGTTGGGTGTTCAGTAAGCATCCTTTAATATTCTGATTTAAGGAATTAAGTTGGTCTCCTACCAACTTGTGCTGGCACCATCTTCTCATACATGCATCTGCAAACATTTTTTGTAAAGGGACAGATAGCAAATTTTTAGGCTTTTGTGTCACAACTATTCAATTCTGCTACTGAAGCATGAACACGGCCATAGGCAATATGTAATTGAATGAGCATGACTGTGTTCCAATAAAACTTTATTTACAAATAAAGTATAACAGAATATTTACAAAAACAGAATATTAGCCGGACGTGGTCATGGGTGCCTGTAGTCCTAGCTACTCCAGATGCTGAGGCAGGAGAATCGCTTGAACCCAGGGGGCGGAGGTTGCAATGAGCCAAGATCACACATGGCTCAGATCACAGGATCTAGCCTGGGCGACAGAGCAAGACTGTGTCTCAAAAAACAAACAAAAAACAAACAAAAACAGATGGTAGGCCGGGCGCGGTGGCTCAAGCCTGTAATCCCAGCACTTTGGGAGGCTGAGACGGGCGGATCACGAGGTCAGGAGATCGAGACCATCCTGGCTAACACAGTGAAACCCCGTCTCTACTAAAAATACAAAAACTTAGCCGGGCGAGGTGGCAGGCGCCTGTAGTCCCAGCTACTCGGTAGGCTGAGGCAGGAGAATGGCGTGAACCCGGGAGGCGGAGCTTGCAGTGAGCTGAGATCTGGCCACTGCACTCCAGCCTGGGTGACAGAGCGAGACTCCGTCTCAAAAAAAAAAAACAGATGGTAGGCTGAACTTGATGCATGGGCCATGATTTGCCAATCCCTGTTGTAGGATGTCCACAGAGTCTTGAACTGATTCTCTTTGCATTCAAGAGGTCAAGAGAAAGCACGAGAAAAAAAGGAAGAAAGAAAAAGCATGAGGAAGGCCTAGAAATGGCCTGACTTCAATCCTCTCTCATTGACCAGAATCCAAACACAACGTCACAACTAAGTAAGTCTTTCTTGTGACCCAATGAAAGGAAAAGAGAGACACAGTCTGCCTTTTGCTTACCAAATATCCTGTTTACATTTTTTCCTTTGTGTAGATAATATTCTCCCCTTATCTCTGAAGAGGACAGCCCAAAGTTGCTCCCAGTAAATACATGCAGGTGAAAGTCCAAACTCTCCAGGTGATTTGCAGTTTTCTTCATCAGACTCAGAAATGGCTTTCTTTTTTCTTTTTCTTTTTTTTTTTTTTTTTTTTTGAGAAGGAGTCTCACTCTGTCACCCAGGCTGGAGTGCAGTGGCCGGATCTCAGCTCACTGCAAGCTCCACCTCCCGAGTTCATGCCATTCTCCTGCCTCAGCCTCCTGAGTAACTGGGACTACAGGCGCCCACCACCACGCCTGGCTAGTTTTTTACATTTTTTTAGTAGAGACAGGGTTTCACAGTGTTAGCCAGGATGGTCTCGATCTCCTGACCTCGTGATCTGCCCGTCTCAGCCTCCCAAAGTGCTGGGATTACAGGCTTGAGCCACCGCGCCCAGCCTCTTTTTTCTTTCTTTCTTTCTTTTTTTTTTTTTTTGACAGTCTTGCTCTCTTGCCCAGGCTGGAGTGCGGTGGCATGATCTCAGCTCACTGTAACTTCTGCCTCCTGGGTTCAAGCGATTCTCCTGCCTCAACCTCTCGAGTAGATAGGACCACAGGCACCCGCTACCACACCTGGCTAATTTTTGTATTTTTAGTACAAAAATACGGGGTTTCACCGTATTGGCCAGCTTGGTCTCAAATGATCCGACTGCCTCAGCCTCCCAAAGTGCTGGGATAACAATCATGAGCCACCACACTCGGCCCCCTCAGATACGGCTTTCTATTATCTGGTGACCTATGAACTAAAAAGACAATCTGCCCATATACACCCACACCCATGATAATGCAACATAGACAGGAAAACTGGGGGAAAAACGTCCTCATTCAGAACAGGGAAGAATTGAGGACACACGGGTCACTGGACCACAGCAGTTTTGAAATTCCACTGGGTAAGTATTGTGAAGGCCCCCTTCACGATGGATCAACTCTACTGGTGGGCTCTCAGAGTTCACATCGTGGGGATATCCTCACTTCACGCAAGCTCCAACATTCCACACGAGGCAATTGTCTACATGGATGTTCTCTTGTCGAGTTCTGACACCATGACTGGGCCTTCCCTTCACAGGACACCCTCTTTACACTAGTCGGGCTCTGACATTCCTCTCCAGGTGACACCATGTTAACACTTAGTCAACTTGGCCGTACCTAATGGCTATGGGACTAAATTGTTCAGAAAGGGAAAGAGAAAAAAGAAGAAGAGAGAAAGGGATAAGGGGAAGAGAAGAAATAAAACTTTTCTTAATTTCGTACTATTAGGGCTAGAAGCAGTCAGCATTTCCTACTTTCAAGGCCGCCAACTTTTTTATTCTATTCCCTTTCATTTCTGCTTACAAACCCAGGAATTCTTTCTTGATCTCATCTCTTTCTTTTTTTTTTTTTTTTGAGACGGAGTCTCGCTCTGTCGCCCAGGCTGGAGTGCAGTGGCCTGATCTCAGCTCACTGCAAGCTCCGCCTCCCGGGTTCACGCCATTCTCCTGCCTCAGCCTCCCGAGTAGCTGGGACCACAGGCGCCCGCCAGCTCGCCCGGCTAGTTTTTTGTATTTTTTAGTAGAGACGGGGTTTCACTGTGTTAGCCAGGATGGTCTCGATCTCCTGACCTTGTGATCCACCCGTCTCGGCCTCCCAAAGTGCTGGGATTACAGGCTTGAGCCACCGCGCCCGGCCCGATCTCATCTCTTTCTTGTAATATCTTGCCAAACATTGCTAAAAATAATCACTATTAAGTTTCTACTTTCTATTTCCTTCCTCCAGGATGGATGACTCAGTAGACACATGGCCTGCTGCTCAAGTAACCTCAGGCAACAATTTTGTGAAATGTACTGCCACTGTATCTCATGGCTTAGCATCTTTTCAGCCACTAACATCAAGTTCATTGCAGCCCACCACTCACCTGCTGTCTCAATGATATATAGCTAAGGTGTGGCTTTTTTACAATAGAATTTTACTTCAAACCAATACTCTTAAAACTGAGAGAGGAAACCCCTAGTGCCGCAGAAAACAGCCAGTTACGTGAGGAAGCTGGAGGAGGCGGTGTTTGATTTGCATAGGGCTTAGGGGATTGGTTTGACCAGGCTTGTTATTTACGTAGCCTGAGTTAAAACTGACCCTTCCAGCATAGCCTTTTAATATACAAATGCAGGCCACCAAGATGTTTTACACATGTGGGAATATGTAGGGGAGGCCATGTTGCCAGGCACATGTGGGGGCAAGGGCAAGAGGACAGAGGCGGGAATCACCCTGTTTGGGTGGACCCACTTTTAATAGCCTACATTTGCGTATTAAAGGTTGCCCGCGGGTTTTAAGAGCCAGAGCTTTTCTGATAGACAGACATTTCTGGAGCTGCTTTAAAAGAGACAAAAACTTCCTAAAGACTCCTTTTCCTCTCTATCTGCCTAAAATAATTGTTTAATAACTCCTATAACACTATTATTCTTCTTTTGAAAAAGGACAGGGCCGGGTGCTGTGGTTCCTGCCTGTAATCCCAGCACTTTGGGAGGCTGAGGCAGGCGGATCACTTGAGGTCAAGAATTCGAGACCAGTCTGGCCTATACAGCGAAATCCCGTCTCTACTAAAAATACAAAAACATAGCCAGGCGTGGTGGCATGAGCCTATAATCCCAGCTACTCGGGAGGCTGAGGTAGGAGAATCGCCTGAACCCAGGAGACGCAGGTTGCAGTGAGTCAAGATCGCACCACTATACTCCCGCTTGGGGGAGAGAGCAAGACTCCATCTCAAAAAAAAAAAAAAGTAAGAAAAAGAACAATCAATTTGTTGACAATTATGGTGAATCTGTGGTATGGTAATCTGCGGTAGGTAGAATAATATCCCCCAAAAGATATCCATGTCCTAATGCCCAGAACCAATGAATATGTTACCTTACATGGCAAGGTATGGCAAAAGTCCCCTTATGGCAAAGGGGACTTTGCAGATGGGATTAAATTAAGGATCTTGACATGGAGTGCTGAATTTCCTATGTAGGCCCAATGTTATCACGGGTTCTTATAAAAAGGAGAAAGAGCCAGGCATGGTGGCTTATGTCTGCAATCCCAGCACTTTGGGAGGCCGAGGTGGGCGGATCACATGAGGTCGGGGGTTCGAGACCAGCCTGGCCAACATGGAGAAACCCCGTCTCCACTAAAAATATAAAATTAGCTGGGTGTGGTAACGCATGCCTGTAATCCCAGCTACTCGGGAGGCTGAGGCAGGAGAATCGCTTGAACCCGGGAGGCAGAGGTTGCATTGATTTGAGATGGCACCATTGCACTCCAGCCTGGGCAACAAGAGCAAAACTCCATCTCAAAAAAAAAAAAAAAAAAGGGGAAGAGGCCGGACGCGATGGCTCACACCTGTACTCCCAGCACTTTGGGAGTCTGATGTGGGCAGATCACAAGGTCCGGAGATTGAGACCATCCTAGCCAACATGGTGATACTCCATCTCTACTAAAAAAAAAAAAAAAAAAAAAATTAACTGGGTGTGGTGGCATATGCCTGTAGTCCCAGCTACTGGGGAGGCTGAGACAGAAGAATCGATTTAACCCAGGAAGCGGAGGTTGCAGTGAGCAGAGATCATGCCATTGCACTCCAGCCTGGCAACAGAGTGAGACAGGCATGGTGGCATGCGCCTATAATCCCAGCTAATCCATGTTGACCAGGCTGGTCTCGAACTCCGGACCTCAGGTGATCTGCCCACCTCAGCCTCCCAAAGTGCTGGGATTGCAAACGTGAGCCACCACGCCTGCAAAAAAAAAAAAAAAAGACAAGGCAATCAGAGTCTGAGAAGGAGCTGTGACAAAGGAAGTAGGGCCATGAGCCAAGGAATGCAGGAAACTTCTCTTAGTCTGTTCAGGCTGTCATAACAAAACACCATAGACTGGATGGTTTAAACAACAGACATTTATTTCTCATAGTTCTAGAAGCTGGGAAGCCCAAGATCAAGGTGTTGACAGATTTGGTTCTTGGTGAGGACTTTTTTCTTGGCTTGCAAGCAATTGCCTTCTTGCTGAATCCTCACATGGTACAGAAACGCATGTGATCTCTTCCTCTTCTTATAAAGACATTAATCCCATCATGGGGACTCTACTCTCATGACCTCGTCTAAACAAAATCATCTCCCAAAAGCCCTACCTCCAAACATGATCATATTGGGGATTAGGGTTTCAACATATGAATTTCAGGGGCACATAAACATTCAGTCTATAACATTCCAGAAGTTGGAAAAGGTGAGGAAATAGAGCCTGTCCTAGAGTCTCCCCACTCTAGATGCCCTGTTAGCACATCTATATTAGCTCATTGAGTCCCATGTCACGCTTATGACATCTAGAAGTGTAAGGTAATACATTTGTGTGGTTTTAAGCTATTAAATTTGTGGTAATTTGTTACAGCAATAATAGGAATCTATTATACTTGTTACAGATGGTTAGACAGGCATGAGCAGGGCAGGAGAGGGCTCTCCCCTAATCCACTAGAAATGTCAGACTTCACAATTATCACATTGCCTCTCTAAAAGTGATAAATTATCAGCGGGTCCCAGGGAGAGGCCATTTCCTGATGGTCTGCACCTGTTGTACTAAAGTGTTAATTGAATGCAGACACCAGAGAGAAGGAACTTTCCTGGCATGTGCATTAAAAGACAAAATGGCAGAGTATGACCTTTGGGACACTCCACTGGAAAAGGGAAGAAAGCTTCAGATGGGCATGCATACAAACACATCGCATGCGCTCACTTCCCAAACATAAAAAGGGCAGCATGCAGCCCGCCCTAAAGGAAGAATCATGCACCTAGAAGACACCAGAAGTGGGGCAGCCTACAAAGTCCTAGGACCACAGCTAAAGGCAGCACTTGACCTTCATATGCCTGCTTGGATCTCCTCCAAGCATACTTTCCTGTTCTACAGCCTTTTTAAATAAACCTCAGGCCCGGCACGGTGGATCACGCCTATAATCCCAGCACTTTGGGAGTCCGAAGCGGGTGGATCACGAGGTCAGGAGTTCAAGACCAGCCTGGCCAACATGGTAAAACACCGTCTCTACTAAAAATACAAAAGTTAGCTGGGTGTGGAGGCGCATGCCTGTAATCCCAGCTACTCGGGAGGCTAAGGCAGGAAAATTGCTTGAACCCGGGAGGTGGAGGTTGCTGTGAGCCGAGATTGGGCCACTGCACTCCAGCCTGGGCTACAGAGTGAGACTCTGTCTCAAACAAACAAACTTCAACTCCTGCTTTAAAATTTGCTTTGGTCTCTTTTTCGCCTTATGCCCTTCAGTCGAATTCTTTTTTTTTTTTTTTTTTGAGACGGAGTCTCGCTCTGTTGCCCGGGCTGGAGTGCAGTGGCCCGATCTCGGCTCACTGCAAGCTCCGCCTCCCGGGTTCACACCATTCTCCTACCGCAGCCTCCTGAGTAGCTGGGACTACAGGCGCCCGCCACCTCGCCCGGCTAGTTTTTTGTATTTTTTAGTAGAGACGGGGTTTCACCGTGTTAGCCAGGATGGTCTTGATCTCCTGACCTCGTGATCCGCCCGTCTCGGCCTCCCAAAGTGCTAGGATTACAGGCTTGAGCCACCGCGCCCGGCCGAATTCTTTCTTTTGAGGAGGCAAGAATTGAGGTTGCTGCAGACCCATACGGATTTGCCGCCAGTAACTCAGACACCTTTTGCCAATAACACACTGTCCTTGCTTGTGAACATAAGTGTGTTTCTATCCAACCTGAAAAGTATACAATGAAGTCAGGCTTGGTGGCTCACAATTGTAATCCTAGAATTTTGGGAGGCCAAGCCAGGAGGATCATTTGAGACCGAAAGTTCCAAACCAGCCTGGGCAACTGTATTAGCCTGTTTTCATTCTGCTGATAAAGACATACCCAAGACTGGGAAGAAAAAAGAGGTTTAATGCGCATGTTCTCACTCACAGGTGGGAATTGAAGAATGACAACACTTGGACACAGGGTGGGAACATCACACACTGGGGCCTGTCCTGGGGTGGGGAGAGCAGGCAGGGATAGCATTAGGAAATATGCCTAATGTAAATGACGAGTTAATGGGTGCAGCACACCAACAAGGCACATGTGTACTTATGTAACAAGACTGCACATTGTGGCCGGGCGCGGTGGCTCAAGCCTGTAATCCCAGCACTTTGGGAGGCCGAGATGGGCAGATCACGAGGTCAGGAGATTGAGACCATCATGGCTAACACGGTGAAACCCCGTCTCTACTAAAAAATACAAAAAACTAGCCGGGTGAGGTGGCGGGCCCCTGTAGTCCCAGCTACTCAGGAGGCTGAGGCAGGAAAATGGCTTAAACCTGGGAGGCAGAGCTTGCAGTGTGCTGAGATCCGGCCACTGCACTCCAGCCTGGGTGACAGAACGAGACTCCATCTCAAAAAAAAAAAAAAAAAAAAAAAAGACTGCACATTGTGCACATGTACCCTAGAACTTAAAGTATAATAAATAAATAAATAAACAAAAAGAGGTTTAATGGACATACAGTTCCACATAGCTGGGAAGGTCTCACGAACAAGGCAGAAGGCAAGGAAGAGCAAGTCATGTCTTACGTGTATGGCAACAAGTAAAGAGAGAGCTTGTGCAGGGAAACTCCCCCTTAAAAACTCCCCCTTAAAAAGACTTATTCACTATTATGAGAACAGCATCAAAAAGACCTGCCCCTCCATGATTCAATTACCTCCCACAGGGTACCTCCCAAAGCACTTGGGAATTCAAGATGAGATTTGGGTGGGGACACAGCCAAACCATATCAGCAACATAGCAAGATCCTGTCTCTACAAAAAATTTAAAAATTGCTGGACGTGGTGGCTCACGCCTGTAATCCCAGCACTTTTGGACGCTGAAGCAGGCGGATCACCTGATGTCAGTAGTTTGAGACCACCCTGCCCAACATGGCGAAACTCCGTTTCTACTAAAAATATAAAAAATTAGCCAGGCGTGATGGCAGGTGCCTATAGTCCCAGCTACTCAGGAGGCTGAGGCAGGAGAATCACTTAAACCTGGGAGGCGGAGGTTGCAGTGAGTTGAGATCTTACCACTGCACTCCAGCCTGGGTGACAAGAGTGAAATTCCGTCTAATAAATAAATAAATAAATATCAGCTAGGCATGCTGGTGTGACCTGTAATTCTAGCTACTCCAGAAGCTGAAGTGAGAGGATCACCTGAAACCAGAAGATTGAGGCTGCAGTGAGCTGTGATCATGCCACTGCACTATAGCCTGGGTGACAGAGTAAAACCTTGTCTCTTTTGTCTCTTAAAAAAAAATACATATATATATATATACACACACACACACCCAATTACTAATATATACTCATTACTCATATCAATAATTGATATCATTTTTACAATATATAATTAACTTGTAGACGTTGAGCTTTTCTTTTCTTTTCTTTTTTTTTTTTTTTTTTTGAGACTGAGTCTCACTCTGTCACCAGGCTGGAGTGCAGTGGGGCGATCTTGGCTCACTGCAACCTCCACATCCCAAGTTCAAGCAATTCTCCAGCCTCAGCCTCCCGAATAGCTGGGATTACAGGGGCATGCCACCATGCCCAGCTAATTTTTGTATTTTTAGTAGAGACAGGGTTTTACCATGTTGGCCAGGATGGTCTGGATCTCTTGACGTTATGATCTGCCCTCCTTAGCCTCCCAAAGTGCTGGGATTACAGGCATGAGCCACTGCACCTGGCCCCTGAGCTTTTCTTTTTTAAAAAAATTCCTTTTTTTTATTTTGAGACAGAGTCTTGCTCTGTCGTCAAGGCTAGAGTGTGGGTCTTTCCCTATGTCATGTACTGTATTGTATAATACTCAGTCAGATTATGAGTCAATCTAGGGGCGCAACGCTTTTTTAAAATAAAGATTGGGTCTTGCTGTGTTGCTCAGGCTGGTCTCAAACTCCTGGGGTCAAGCGATCCATCTGCATGGACCTCCCAAAGTGCTGGAATTACAGGCGTGACCTACAGTGCCCAGCCTAGGGGCACAACTTTAGGATTAATTATTTAATTTTTAAATTTTTTATTTTTTTTTCAGACGGAGTTTCACAATTGTTGCCCAGGCTGGAGTGTAATGGGCAATCACAGCTCACCGCAACCTCTGCCTCCCGGATTCAAGTGATTCTCCTGCCTCAGCCTCTGGAGTAGCTGGGATTACAGGCATGCGCCACCACGCCCAGCTAATTTTTGTATTTTTAGTAGAGACGGGGTTTCTCCATGTTGGTCAGGCTGGTCTCAAACTTCTGACCTCAGGTGATCCTCCCGCCTGAATCTGCCAAAGTGCTGGGATTACAGGTGTGAGCCACCACGCACAGCCGAACTTTAGGATTTATCAATACCTTGTGAAAGGAAAATAGAACCACAAAATCACCAAGTCAAAGGTAAATTCAAGCTGGGTACTGTGTCAGGCAAATCTGACTCCCATTTTATTCTTAAATAAGATAGCTGCAAAGAAAAAAAAGCTCCATACCTCCCTTACAGTTTAGCCACAAGGAAATTCCTTGTGGGTCTCAACATCTTTTTTTTATTTTTTTATTTTATTTTTTTTAATTTTTTAATTTTTTAATTTTTTAATTTTTTTTTTTTGAGACGGAGTCTCGCTCTGCCGCCCAGGCTGGAGTGCAGTGGTCGGATCTCAGCTCACTGCAAGCTCCGCCTCCCGGGTTCATGCCATTCTCCTGCCTCAGCCTCCCGAGTAGTTGGGACTACAGGCGCCCGCCACCGCGCCCGGCTAGTTTTTTGTATTTTTTAGTAGAGACGGGGTTTCACCGTGTTAGCCAGGATGGTTTCGATCTCCTGACCTCGTGATCCGCCCGTCTCGGCCTCCCAAAGTGCTGGGATTACAGGCTTGAGCCACCGCGCCCGGCTCTTTTTTTTATTTTTTTATTTTTTTTTATTTTTTATTTTTTTGAGATGGTGTTTTGCTCTTGTTGCCCAGGCTGGAGTGCAATGGTGCAATCTCAACTCACTGCAACCTCTGCCTCCCGGGTTCAAGCGATTCTCCTGCCTCAGCCTTCCTAGTAGCTGAGATTACAAGCATGTGCCACCACGCCCAGCTAATTTTATATTTTTAGTAGAGACGGGGTTTCTCCGTGTTGGTCAGGCTGGTCTCGAACTCCTGACCTCAGGTGATCAGCCCGCCTCGGCCTCCCAAAGTGCAGGGATTACAGGTGTGAGCCACCGCACCCGGTCTTCAACATCTTTATCCTAAAACATTTCTGTTGAATTTCACCCTGGCAAAGTAAATTGATAGCTTATCTTCACAGGTGCAATACAGAAAGTCATCCTTCTGCTCAACTGAGACAAATGCATATCTGATCACTTCCTCTGCCCTATTTTTTATGTAAAAATGCAGATTCACTCAGCCAGACTAAGGCATAAGTGACTATTTCTCTACTCCCCTCTCACATGTAAATTGTGGATTTAGTGAAAGACTGATCAGGCCGGGAGCGGTGGCTCACGCCTGTAATCCCAGCACTTTGGGAGGCCGAGGCGGGCGGATCACGAGGTCAGGAGATCGAGACCATCCTGGCTAACACGGTGAAACCCCGTCTCTACTAACAATACAAAAAATTAGCCAGGCGTGGTGCGGGCGCCTGTAGTCCCAGCTACTCAGGAGGCTGAGGCAGGAGAATGGCGTGAACCCGGGAGGCGGAGCTTGCAGTGAGCCGAGATCGCACCACTGCACTCCAGCCTGGGCGACCCAGCGACACTCCGTCTAAAAAAAAAAAAAAAAAAAAAAAAAAAAAAAAAAAAAAAAAGGCTGATCAAAGACTCAAAAGAATGCAACCATTTGTCTCTTATCTGCGGGCGACCTGGAAGCTCCACGCCCCCAATGCTCCACCGCCCCCAGCGCCCCACCCCCACCCCAGCCTATGCCTGGCTTCCAGTTGTCCCACCACCTAACCAATGTACATCTTACACATATTGATTGACATCTCATGTCTTATGTCTCCCTAAATGTATAAAAGGAAGCTGTACCCTGACCACCTTAGGCGCATTTGGGCACACGTTGTCAGGACCTCCTGAGGCTGTGTCACAGGCGCATCCTTAACCTTGGCAAAATAAATTTTCTTTTTTTTTTTTTTTTGTTGAGACAGAGTCTTGCTTTGTCGCCCAGCCTGGAGTGCAGTGGCCGGATCTCAGCTCACTGCAAGCTCCGCCTCCCGGGTTCACGCCATTCTCCTGCCTCAGCCTCCTGAGTAGCTGGGATTACAGGCGCCTGCCATCGTGCCTGGCTAATGTTTGTATTTTCAGTAGAGATGGGGTTTTTACCATGTTGGCCAGGCTGGTCTCGAATTCCTGACCTCGTGATCCACCCACCTCGGCCTCCCAAAGTGCTGGGATTACAGACGTGAGCCACCGCACCCGGCCGGCAAAATAAACTTTCTAAATTGATTGAGACCCGTCTCAGATAGTTTGGGTTCATAAGCTTGACCATACATGGAGCTTTCCGTCACATCTGACTTAGTTCATTTGTATATTTCTATAGGACTTTTCTATTTTCTTTTGAAAAAGGAGAGAAAAAAAGTAATGCTTCCAGAACCCTTTAGATTTCTCAAAAGATTGTGAAGCTCCATTGTTTTGGATTTTCGTTCTATCACACATTCAAGCTCATTCATATAATTATTCATATAATTATTGTTAAACCAAGTAAATCCATTTTAAAATTCTCTATCCTAGGCCGGGCACGGTGGCTCAAGCCTGTAATCCCAGCACTTTGGGAGGCCGAGACGGGCGGATCACGAGGTCAGGAGATCGAGACCATCCTGGCTAACACCGTGAAACCCCGTCTCTACTAAAAATACAAAAAACTAGCCGGGCGAGGTGGCGGGCGCCTGTAGTCCCAGCTACTCCGGAGGCTGAGGCAGGAGAATGGCCTAAACTCGGGAGGCGGAGCTTGCAGTGAGCTGAGATCCGGCCACTGCACTCCAGCCCGGGCTACAGAGCAAGACTCCGTCTCAAAAAAATAAAATAAAATAAAATAAAATAAAATAAAATAAAATAAAATAAAATTCTCTATCCTTTGTTCTAACTCCATATGCCTGGACTCAGCTTAACTGCAAAGTTTAAAGCTAACTATCATGTTTAGAAGGCACACAGTCTTCCAAAAAACTGCCCTCACTTCTGACACTAACTGCAAATTTGGGGAGGTTCCCAAAACCACCCTCAGATTGAGTAATTAACTACAAGTATTCACAGAATTCACTGAAAGCTGTCATACTCATGGTTACAATTTATTATAGGGAAAGGATACAGATGAAAATCAGGCAATGGAAAAGCACACAGGGCAAAATCTGGGCAGGTTCTGCTATGGACTAAATGTTTGTGTCCCACTCAAATTCATACGTTGAAACATAATCCCCAATGGGCGGTATTTGGAGGTGAGGCCTTTGGGAGGTGATTAGGTTATGAGGGCTCTGAGGGCTTTAATATCCAGAGTTGTTTTTTTTTTTTTTTTTGAGAGGGAGTCTCACTCTGTTGCTCAGGCTGGAGTGCAGTGGCACGATCTCCGCTCACTGCAAGCTCCGCCTCCCGAGTTCACACCATTCTCCCACCTCCACACCATTCTCCTGCCTCAGCGGGACTACAGGCCTGTGCTACCACGCCTGGCTAATTTTGGTTTTGAATTTTTAGCAGAGACAGGGTTTCACCATGGTAGCCAGGATGGTCTCGATCTTCTGATCTCGTGATCCACCCGCCTCGGCCTCCCAAAGTGTTGGGATTACAGGCGTGAGCCACTGCGCCCGGCCTTTTTATTTTTTTGAGATGGAGTCTTGCTCTGTCACCCATGCTGGAATGCAATGTCACGATCTCAGCTCACTGCAACCTTCACCTCCCGGGTTCAAGCAATTCTCCTGCCTCAGCCTCCCAAGTAGCTGGGACTACAGGCGCCGGCCACCACGCCCAGCTAATTTTTGTATTCTTAGTAGAGATGGGGTTTCACTATGTTGGCCAGGATGGTCTCAATCTCTCGACCTTGTGATCCTCCTGCCTTGTCCTCCCAAGTGCTGGGGTTACAGGTGTGAGCCACCATGCCCGGCCTTATCCAGAGTTTTTATTGGACTTTATCACATAAGTCATAGGATTAATGCCCTCATAAAAGAGACCCCAGAGAGCTCCCTCCCCACTTCAGCCATGTGAGGTTACAATGAAAAGACAGCCATCTTTGAACCAGGAAGTGGGTCCTTGCCAGACATCAAGTGTGCTGGCACCTTGATCCTGGACTCCCCACTCTCTAGAACCGTAAGAAATAAATTTCTGTTGTTTATAAGACACATAATTCATGGTGTTCTATTATAGCAGCTGGAATGGACTAAGACAGGTCCCAAACTCAAAGCTTTCACTGTTCTGTCCTGTGGAGAGATGTGTTACCCTCTCAGTATCAACATATGACCCTATCCGTGGAGTACTGCCACCAGAGAATTTCACCCAAGTTTTAATGTTCAGAGTTTTTATTGGTGCTTCATCACATAGGCATGATTAATTGATTGATTGCCCACCAGCTGCACTCAGTCTCCAGTGTGAGTGACATTACATGACCCAAAGTCCCACTCTAAATCACATGGTGGGACTTTCTCACATGGCCAGCCCCTACCCTACAACTATTGATTGTGGCTAGCCCCTGCTCTAAACTAAGACCCTCCTATAAGGTATGACATAGATTACCTCCCAGAAGCTGAGGGTAAAGGCCAAACCTCATTTTAGACAAAGCCAAATTATCTCCTATATGTCACACGAAAACAGTTTCCATTTTTTCTTTCTTGTATACATTTTCTCCACTTAGATGGTGATCTTTGGGATTGCATACAAACAGCAGACTTTTAAGATTAATTAATCTCAAATAGTTTTCAGAGGGTACATAGCCATAGATACAGAAACATAAATGAACCATTGTAAATGTTAGCTATCTTACTTTTGCAGAAAGAAGGAAAGTTTTTTTCATTTGTATGGAAACAGAAAATGAGCAGCCACAGTTTTCCAACCTCAAAGGTTGACAGGAAGCACAGAGCACAAAACTCACCAATTACTTATAGCAGCTCCAGATCTCAAAGAGCTGTTTTCTGTTCACAGACCCATACAATATTTTTAGTTCATTAATTTATAATGACCTGCAGACAAGACAAATAACATAGAGGATGCCAGGACAAACAAAGAGACAAACCAATTAAAAAAAAAAAAAAAAGAAAAAAAACATAAAAAGACAGCCAGATACTCTGACTTCTGCTACCCAACAGTGAGAGATTCGTTGTGTCTGCTGGCCATCAGGCAGAGACCAAATGGACATTTCATAAACAAACAAGTAAATGCCAGATTCCATGTTGCTACCATCCATAGTGTTATACAAATCAAAACCAGAACTAGGTCCAGACTTGGCCATTAACTAGAAACACTGAAATAAATTTAGGGTAAAACTCTATTGCAACACAAGAGTCAACTCAGGAGCTAGAAAAATTATGCAGAGGTGAAAATAAGCTACTTGGTTCCCTTCTCTGGAAGTACAGTCTCCTAAGCACTGATAGGCAAATCCGTGTGGTCCTCTCAATGGAATCTAAAGAATGAAACAAAAAGTCATTTAGAAAAAAAAATTACTTGCAGAAAAGTTGTTGAGAAGGTCATTTTATTTTACGGTTGTTGTTGTTGTTGTTGTTTTTTCTCTTGTTGCCCAGGCTGGAGTGCAATGGCATGATCTCGGCTCACCGCAACCTCTGCCTCCCAGGTTCAAGTAATTCTCCTGCCTCAGCCTCCCGAGTAGCTGGGATTACAGGCATGTGTCACCACGCCCGGCTAATTTTTTATTTTTAGTAGAGACAGGGTTTCTCCATGTTGTTCAGGCTGGTCTGGAACTCCAGACCTCAGCTGATCCGCCCACCTCGGCCTCCCAAAATGCTGGGATTACAGGCGTGAGCCACTGTGCCTGGCCAGGAGGTCAGTTTTTAAATAATAAACGTAGGCCTGGTGAAGTGGCTCATGCCTGTAATCCCAACGCTTTGGGAGGCAGAGGTGGGCAGATCACCTGAGACCAGGAGTTAGAGACCATCCTGGCCAACATGGAGGAAACCCATCCCTACTAAAAATACAAGAGTTAGCCAGGCATGGTGGCACACGCCTGGAATCCCAGCTACTCAGGAGGCTGAGGCAGGAGAATCACTTGAGCCTGGGACGCGGGTATTGCGGTGAGGGGAGATCTCACCACCACACTCCAGCCTGGGCGACAGAGCAAGGCTCTTTCTCAAAAATAATACTAATAGGCCAGGCGTGGTGGCTCACACCTGTAATCCCAGCACTTTGGGAGACTGAAGTGGGTGGATCACAAGGTCAGGAGTTCAAGACCAGCCTGGCCAACATAGTGAAACTCTGTCTCTACTGAAAATACAAAAATTAGCCGGGCGTGGTGGCATGCACCTGTAGTCCCAGCTACTCCAGAGGCTGAGGCAGGAGAATCACTTGAACCCAGGAGGCAGAGATTGTGGTGAGCTGAGATCCTGCCACTGCACTCCAGCCCGGCTGACAGAGCAAGGCTCTGTCTCAAAAAATAAATAAATAAATAATAATCAAAGGTATTATTATTATTTTATTATAATTCTTATTGTTTTATACATCTCATTTTTGTTTATGTTTACCTCAAGGTTTACCAATTTATTCGCTCACTTTTTTTTTTTTTGATGAGACAGAGTCTTGCTCTGTGCCCCAGGCTGGAGTGCAGTGGCGCGATCTCGGCTCACTGCAAGCTCTGCCCCCCCGGGTTCACGCCATTCTCCTGCCTCAGCCTCCCAAGTAGCTGGGACTACAGGCGCCCGCCACCACACCCGGCTAATTTTCTTGTATTTTTAGTAGAGACGGGGTTTCGCCGTGTTAGCCAGGATGGTCTCGATCTCCTGACCTCGTGATCCGCCCGCCTCAGCCTCCCAAAGTGCTGGGATTGCAGGCGTGAGCCACCGAGCCTGGCCAATTTTTGTATTTTTAGTAGAGATGGGGGTTTCTCCATGTTGGTCAGGCTGGTCTCGAACTCCTCACCTCAGGTGATCCACCCGTCTCAGCCTGCCAAAGTGCTTGGGATTACAGGCATGAGCCACCGCACCCGGCCATGTTCAGGAAACTTTTAAACTGAACTAGAAACTCAATTGAAACAGATATCCTTGATTTGCATAGGGCCCACAGGGTAAAGTGAGGGAAAGACATTGAGGTTCCTACTAGTGCTGATTTGATGGCAAGAAGTCCTCAGAAAATGCTGGACTGCCCAAAAAGACAACAGCGTCATAAGAGAAAACCATCACACATCTAGTTGCATGAGCCAGACCAAACCAAAAGGATGGCTGTTAGAACAGATGATCAGAGGTTTGAGGCTATTTCTGGCCATCTCCCAACATATTATCCTAGTAGCCTGACTTCTCCAAGCACCTATGATCTCTGGAAAAAAAAGGACTCTGGCAAAAAGAAAGACATGTGACACAAGAGGCCAATAACTCTGAAAGAACAAATTAGAAGGCACAAAAGCTGATTCCCTGTTGGCTGGAAAGGGACATCAACCCATGAAGGTAGCGATATAGAGAAGGTAGGCAATCCTGTGGGCAGCACCTGTGTTCAACAAAGTGGGAGCAGTCAACACAGTAGAGGTCTGCAATACCAGCAGACACCACAGCAAGAAAATACAGCGCTGTAGACCCTGCGCGGTGGCTCCCGCCTGTAATCCCAGCTCCCAGCACTTTGGGAGGCTGAGGTGGGCGATAACCTGAGGTCAGGAGTTCAAAACCAGCCTGGCCAACATGCAGAAACCTTGTCTCTACAAAAATACAAAAATTAGCCAGGCATAAAGGCGGGTGCCTGAAATCCCAGCTATTCTGGAGGGTAAGGCGGCAGAATCGCTTGAACCCGGGAAGTGGAGGTTGCAGTGAACTGAGATTGCACCATTGCATGACACAGCAAGACTCTGTCTCAAAAAAAAAAAAAAAAGAAAGAAATAGCACTGTACGTGGCAGGTCAGTGATTGTATGATAGAAACAATTTCCATGTCCATCTTCTGGGTAGTCCTAAAGGAAACTATGAGGAAGATTATATGATCTTGCATTACTTAACTTCTCTGAGAAGGAAAATAAGAGTAATAATAAGTATAGAGATTTTTACATATTTCTTTCACTGCTGTGTCCTTAGTGCCTGTAAGAATGCCTGGCACAGGCCAGGTGCGGTGGCTCATGTCTGTAATCCCAACACTTTGGGAGGCCAAAGTTGGCAGATCACAAGGTCAGGAGTTCAAGACTAGCCTGACCAACATGGCAAAACCCTGTCTCTACTAAAAATGCCAAAATTAGCTGGGCGTGGTAGTGCGCGCCTGTATAGTCCCAGCTACTCAAGAGGCTGAGGCAGGAGAATTCCTGAACCTGGGAGGTGGAGGTTGCAGTGAGCCGAGATCCCACCATTGCACTCCAGCCTGGGCGACAGTGTGAGACTCCACCCCCCCCCCCCAAAAAAAAAGAAAAAGAATGCCTGGCACAGAGTAGACACTCAAATATCTGTTGAATATATAAAAGATGTTCACAAGGCCTGGTGCGGTGGCTCATACCTGTAATCCCAGCACTTTGGGAGGATGAGGCGGGCAGATCATGAGGTCAGGAGATAGAGACCCTCCTACCTAACACGGTGAAACCCCGTTTCTACTGAAAATACAAAAAATTAGCTGGGCGTGGTGGCGGGCGCCTGTAGTCCCAGCTCCTCAGGAGGCTGAGGTGGGAGAATGGCGTGAATCCGAGGTGGAGCTTGCAGTGAGCCAAGATCGCGCCACTGCACTCCAGCCTGGACAACAGAATGAGACTACATCTCAAAAAAAAAAAAAAAAAAAAAAAATGTTCACCATCCAGAACATCCCCTTCTTGTTACCAGGCACGTGGAAGGTGTCTGAGCAAAATGATATCTTTTGCTAATCTTAATAGGTTTCTAAAAGTCCCTGGAGGCTCTACCAGCACCTTGAAATTATCCCACTATTCACTCACTCCATTTATTCATTTACTTACTTATTAGTCATGTTTATGGAATCTCTACTATGTGCCAGATACTAGCCTAGTACTTGCAGATTTTGCAACAAACTTTTATAGAGTTTATATTCTAGTTGGAACAGGGGTGGAGGTGGGGTGTACAGAGAGGACACACGAACCATGTTTCTCATCCTTGTCATTTCACCATGTTAACCACCAGTAAAACTATAAGCCCCTGGCTTGGCGCAGTTGTTCACGCCTGTAATCCCAGCACTTTGGGAGGCCAAGGGGGGCAGATCACCTGAGCCTGGGAGTTCAAGACCAGCCTGACCAACATGGAGAAACCCCGTCTCTACTAAAAATACAAAATTAGCTGGGTGTGGTGGCATATGTCTGTAATCCCAGCTACTTAGGAGGCTAAGACAGGAGAATCGCTTGAACCCGGAAGGCAGAGGTTGCAGTGAGCTGAGATCATGCCATTGCACTCCAGCCTGGGCAACAAGAGCGAAACTCTGTCTCAAAAAAAAAAAAAAAAAAAAATTGTAAGCCCTTCTATCATCTGTACTCTCCTATATTCTCCTTTTTATATTTCTTTGTGCTATCTCCCCTTGACTCAGTACTTTAACAAAGTACTAAGACTCTTACCTCTCCCTTGCAAGAAAAAATCTCTAATTACTTTATTTGGCCAAGTTACAAACTCAAAATCAGAGTCAGCTCTGAACTCCTGATTAAAGCATCATATGGAGATGACTATGTAAATGGTAATGTGCAAGGACAAATTATAGGAGATACCATGGTAAAGATATTTCTCATTGAATAAGTGGTTTCATTTCTTTTTGGGAAAAGGATTTAAGGCTTAAAGAATTTTACTTCCTGCAGACATTCATTCATTAAATTTTTAAGAATTAATGAGATTCTATTTCATCAGTAGCACAACATAACATCCTATACAGACACAAATACATGTAAAGTATACTCAATTCTCTAGCAGATGTCACTTCTGCTAAGGAGACTAGACAGAAAAATAATGTGCTGTTAAATAACACTATAAACAGACATGGTGTTTCTATCTCGTCCACTGACACATACCCCTCTCCCAATTAGGTAATTTTCATCTCTCTTGTCTCCCTGACCACACTGGATTATAGCTATAACTACAATCAACCATGCTGCTTTTTTTTTTTTTTTTTTTTTTGAAATAGGGTCTTGCTTAGTAGTCCAGGCTGGAATGCAATGGCAGGATCATAGTAGGTGTGAACCATGCACTCGGCCAATTATGCTCTTGAATTCACCCTAGGCCGGGCATGGTAGCTCACGCCTGTAATCCCAGCAAGCACTTTGGGGGGCTGAGGCAGGCAGATCACCAGAGGTCAAGTGTTCAAGACCAGCCTGGTCAACATGGGGAAACCCCATCTCTACTAAAAATACAAAAATTAGCCGGGCACAGTGGTGTGTGCCTGTAATCCCCGCTACTGGGGAGGCTGAAGCAGGAGAATCGCTTGAGCCCAAGAGGCGGAGGCTTCAGTGAGCTGAGATCACAACACCGCGCTCCAGCCTGAGCGACAGAGTGAGGCTCCGTCTCAAAAAAAAAAAAAAAAAATTCACCCTAGATTCCTCTGTCCTGTGACTTTCTGTTATTCAACCCAGGATTTTCTTTCCTCTTGATCTCAGGTTGCAGAGTTGCTACCTATTTAATGTTCCACAATCTTGAGCAGGTTGCAACTTTTTGTTTTTGTAGACGGACTCTGGCTGTGTCACCTAGGCTGGAGTGCAGTGGTGCCACCTCGGCTCACTGCACCCTCCACCTCCCGGGTTCAAGCAATTCTCCAAGCAGGTTGCAATTTAATGATTAGGAGCAATCTGCATATAGGGCCTGGGAAGTGAGGAAATTTTACTCCTGTTGGAAGACAGACTTGTGAAATAACTGGGGTATTTAATCCCAGTCCCTGAGACTGAAAAGCCTCCAGAAAAGCAAGTAACACTATGCCAAGAAGACAGTTTAAATTCAGCCGCGCACGGTGGCTCATGCCCATAATCCCAGCACTTCAGGAGGCCAAGGCGGGCGGATCACCTGAGGTCGGGAGTTTGAGACCAGCCTGACTAACCTGGAGAAACCCTATCTCTACTAAAAATACAAAATTAGCCAGGCAAGGTGGCGCATACCTGTAATCCCAACTACTCAGGAGGCTGAGGCAGGAGAATCACTTGAACCCGGGAGGCGGAGGTTGCAGTGAAGCGAGATCGTGCCATTGCACTCCAGCCTGGGCAGCAAGAGTGAAACTCCATCTCAAAAAAAAAAAAACAAAAAACCAAGAAAAAAGTCTAAATTCACACCCTTGGGTCATTTTAACAAATGCAGCAAACATGGGAGAACATTGAGAGAAAACTGTGCTAATAATTAATTTGGCCAGACAGAATGGCCAGGAATGCTTACAAATATAGTGACAGTAATGGTGTCATTCTGAGGCCTTCGCCTCAAGGAAGGGCTTGAAAGGAGATAAAGTCTAAGGGCAGTAGCTGGCATTTCAAATTCTAGATGCCTGAGACAGACAGGCACCGAGACAGCTCCACGCTTCTCTCAAAGTAAACATATAATTCATAGAGGGTTAACAAAATAATAATGTGAAATTTTTCCCCTTTAAATCTCTAGGGGTGGCTCACGCCTGCAACCCAGCACTTTGGGAGGCCGAGGTGGGAGGATCGCTTTAGGTCAGGAGTCCGAGACCAAACTGGGCAACATAGCGAAACCCTGTCTCTACAAAAAATTAGCTGGGTGTGGTGGCACAGGCCTGTAGTCCCAGCTGCTGGAGAGGTTGAGGTGAGAGGACCGCTTGAGCCTGGGAGTTGGAGGTTGCAGTGAGTCGTGATGGTGGCACTGCACTCCAGCTTGGGCGACAGCAAGGCTGTCTCAAAACAGAAAAAAAAAAAAAAAAAAAGGCTGGGCGCGGTGGGTCACACTTGTAATTCCAGCACTTTGGGAGGCCGAGGTGGGCGTATTACCAGGTCAAGAGATCCAGACTATTTTGGCCAACATGCTGAAACCCTGTCTCTACTAAAAATACAAAAATTAGCTGGGCATGGTGGTGCGTGACTCTAGTCGCAGCTACTCCGGAGGCTGAGGCAGGAAAATTGCTTGAACCCGGGAGGCGGAGGGTGCAGTAAGCCGAGATCACACCACTGCACTCCAGCCTGGGCAACACAGCGAGACTCCGTCTCAAAAAGAAAAGAAAAAAGAAAAAAAGGCGCAAAGGCTCCGTTCAGTCCTTAGATCCCACGATACAAACTTTCTCCTCCCGACCCAGCCCCGTGTGGCGGGAACATTCTGGAAGTGACGGCAATCTCTGCGGCAGTCTTCTGTCGGAAGTGACGTCGCTATCCCAGAATCCTTAGAGAAGGAGAAGCGCGTTCTTGCGTCCTAGTCCCAGTACAGCGTGGAGAGCTTAGGTAACGTGTTCTGATTCTCTGAGGGACGGCTAGCACGTTTGTGCTTTGCCCGCCGCGGCTTAGGGGACTTTTTGGGGCCGCGTAGTCGGTGTTTTTGAACTGAGTCCACAGCTCGTGGTGGGCCGTGCGGCGCCCTGACCCGGCCTCACCATGTTGGTGCTGTTTGAAACGTCTGTGGGCTACGCCATCTTTAAGGTAGGTGGGAGAGCGAGCCGTTAAAGGGGGAAGGCGGGTGCTGGACAGACGAGGAGAGGGAAAGACTTAAGCACAGAACTACTCAGGGTAGCGTGGGTGCCTGTTATGGCCCGGGTTCTGAGAGGAGGGAGAAGGCCTTTACATCTGAGAGCCTTGTTACGGGTAACACGTGGCCCCGCCGTTTGGGGAGACCCGTTCTGCGTTAAAGGATTTTATTTCCTCCGTTGAAGAGGTGGGCAGGAGGCGTGTTAGAATTTAACAGTATAGTTATGGGAAATTCGGATTTTCTTCTAGATGTTTTAAGGAATGATCGAAAGGTTTTTTGTTGTTGTTTTGTTTTTTGAGATGGAGTTTCGCTCTTGTTGCCCATGCTGGAGTGCAGTGGCGCAATCTTGGCTCACAGCAACCTCCGTCTCCCGGGTTCAAGCCATTCTCCTGCCCTAGCCTCCCGAGTAGCTGGGATTACAGGCATCCACCACCACGCCTGGCTAGTTGCTTTGTTTGTTTGTTTGTTTGTCTTTTAGTAGAGACAGGGTTTCACCATGTTGGCCAGGCTGGTCTTGAACTCCTGACCTCAAGTGATCCAACTGCCTCGTCCTCCAAAGTGCTGGGATTACAGGCGTGAGCCACCGTGCTCTGCCGATCGAAAGGATTTAAGCAAAGGAATGACCTGCTAATTGGTCTTAATACGGTTACTCTGCTATGTGGAGATTAGACTCGAGGAGGTAAGAAAGGCAGCAAGAATACTTTTGCATTCATTTAGACAAGATGAAATTGCCTGGTATGGAGATAAACAAATATCGATAGAAATTTTGAAGGTAGAACAGAAAGGATTGGCTGATAGATTGAATTTGGAGTTTTGGTTTAAATAAGATGTTAAGAAAGTTTTTGCGGGGGAAGGACGAAAGATTTCCGGTTTGGGCTGTGCAAAGCTTGCAATGTTTATTAGACCTGATAATGCAGTTGTGTAGATCGGGCAGTTCAGTATTTCAAATTCGAAGCTTAGGGGAAACAATCTGGGCTGGTGATGTCAATTTGAGATTTGGTTGTTTTCATGGGGAGAGTTTGACAAGTTCGTCAGCACTGAAATGGTTGAACGGTAAGACATTCGTATCGCAAGATGCTGTTGAGATGTCAGTAAGAATGAGTGAGATTGAGTGCCTTTTGTGCCGTGCACTCTTCTGAGCTCTGCGAATATAGCAATGAAAAATAAAGTTTTATGTATATTCTACGTATATATGTGTTGGTAGAAAGCAAAAAACGCTAGATAAAAATAAATGCAATACAATTTTAGCTGTGAACCAAAAAAAACCATTTGTGGTGTGGATGCAGAAGGTCTAGATGGGTGCGGAGTTCTCCATGTTTCACTTCTGACATTTGAAAATATGCAGTTTGCATTTGATACGTCAAATACTTATTTTTAAGAAAACCAATAAAATCATTAAAACCGAAAAGGCAGTTTTGCTTGTTTTTACCTTAATTGGAGTTATCTGTAATTGCAGTGTTAGTAGTTTTAAGGATTTTAAGTTACTTAGTCCCCTTTAGAGCTACGAAACATGTCAATTTTACTTTTCTCCAGCTTTTTGGAATCTTATCTAAAATCTCATGTAGAGTTCTGCATAGCTCCAAATTCTCTTAGCCAATGTGGTCTGTCAGTGTCTGTCGACGAATTTCACCGTTAATTGATACAATATGCTGTCCTGAACCGGATGTTAAGAGGAGCAACTGTGCACAGTGCACTGGTTGTCTCCCATGGTAGGAAGGAATTGGCTTATCAATGGTCTGCCTACAATTTTTTTTTTTTTTTTTTTTTTTTAGAGACAGTCTCCCTATGTTGCCTAGGCTGGTCTCAAACTCCTGGCCTCAAAGTGCTGGGATTACAGGCATGAGGTACAGTGTTCTGCCCACTTTTGTATTTAGAGCGATTCGAAAGGAAAACACTTCAAAACTTTATTGTTCATTAACAGGGTTATATATATGTATATATATTAATATAAAGACATTGTGTAAAGCAACTTTTGTGATTAATTCTAAGATATTATAAAAATTCAACCTGTGGCCGAGTGCAGTGGCTCACACCTGTAATCCCAGCTACTCAGAAGGGTGAGGCAGGAGAATCAGTTGAACCTGGGAGGCAGAGGTTGCAGTGAGCTGAGGTCGCACCACTGCACTGCAGCCTGGGTGACAAGGCAAGACTCCATCTCAAAAAAAAAAAATTTACACCTGTGTCCTTGTGTCACGTGGCACACAGCATAAGATTTTAGTCTTGCTCATACCAGACTTTCTTCGGCTGCTCCTCATGTGGTAGCCATTAGTATGTATAACTATTTCACATGAGATATAACTGATAGGACTGAGGAAGTGCATTTTAACTTATTTGAATTTTAATGGTTATATTGTACAGTGTAGCTGTGTAGCATAGCATTTTGTGTCACTTCGTTTTCTCAAGGTTTGGAGAAAGATTTTTGGTTTATATACCAAATGTCTGTATAAAACCTAGGCACTGAGCAATATATTTTTTCTAACTTTATTAGGGGTACTTTACATACTGTATAACTCGCCTGTAGGTTTTAGTTGCAGTCCAGTTTTCTAGTACACTTTGTTGCAAAAAGTTTTGCCCATTTTCAAGTTAGTCCTGCTCTAGACAACCACTGATCAGCTTTCTTTGCATAATTTTTTCTAGAAGTTTCATGTAAATGGAGTAGTATTTTAGTCTTTTGTGTTTGGCTTTTTTCACTTAGCCTAGTGCTTCTGAAGCTAACCCAAGAGCTTTTTCACTCTTGTTGCGTGTATGGATTTGTTTCTTTTTGAGCCGTGCACATTTTAAACTAATTATCAGTTTTATCCTGTATTCAAACAAGTTTCATAAAACATTACTTGCTCATATTGTCTGGGGAAGTAAAAGTTAGCATCACGTATTTACAAATATAGAGGTTGGGTGCAGTGGCTCATGCCTGTCACCCTAACACTTTGGGAGGTGAGGCAAGAGGATTGTTTGAGCCCAGGAGTTGCAGACCAGCCTGGGCAACATGGTGGGAAAAAAATTAGCTGGGCACAGTGGTGCTTGCCTGTAGTGCCAGCTACTGCAGGAGGCTGAGGTGGGAGGGAGATCATGGCTGCAGTGAGCCGCGATTGGGCCTCTGCACTTTAGCCTGGGCAATAGAGTGAGACCTCATCTCAAAAAAAAAACGAAACAAAACGAAAACCACACAAAGTCTCAAGCAGTCAATTAAAAGTGAAAATTAGGAGGCTGTGCATGGTGGCTCATACCTGTAATCCCAATACTTTGGAAGGCTGAGGTGGGCAGATCATGAGATCAGGAGTTTGAGACCAGCCTGGCCAACATAGTGAAACCCCGTCTCTACTAAAAATACAAAAATTAGCCAGGCATGGTGGCACGCATCTGTAGTCCCAGCTGAGGCGGGAGAATCGCTTGAACCAGGGAGGTGGAGGTTGCGGTGAGAAGACTGCGCCTCTGCACTCCAGCCTGGGTGACAGGGCGAGACACTGTCTCAAAAAAAAAAAAAGTGATTAAAATTATTAATTCCATACAGCCTCACCAATATTCTGTGTCAACTGCCAAAGTATTGGATAGGATGGGATTAATCCTAAAATGCACAACCCCCATATTTAACATCCCTAAAATTGGGATGTCTTAAAATTGATGACAGGTCAATTGGGAGTGTAAAAGAATAGCATAAGCCGGGTGTGGTGGCTCACGCCTGTAATCCCAGCACTTTGGGAGGCTGAGGCAGGAAGATTGCCAGACCTCAGGAGTTGGAGACCAGCCTGGGCAACAGGGTGAAACCCTGTCTCTACTCAAATACAAAATAAATAAATAAATAAATTAGCCAGGCATGGCAGCGTGTGCCTGTAATCCCAGCTACTTGGGAGGCTGAGGCAGGAGAATTGCTTGAACCAGGGAAGTGGAGGTTGTCGTGAGCCGAGATCATGCCACTGTGCTCCAGCCTAGCCAACAGAGCAAGACTCTGTCTCAAAAAAAAAAATAGCATATTAAATTTGGTGAAATATAGTATGCATAGATATTATGCATATATTTTTATTTAAAAACCAGCTGGGTCAGGCACCATGGTTCCTGCCTGTACTCGAAGCACTTTGAAAAACCAAGGCAAGAGGATCACTTGAGTCCAGAAGTTAGAGATCAGCCTGGGCAATAAAGCAAGCCCCTGTCTCTACAAAAATATTTTTAAAATAGCTAGGTGTGGCAGTGTGCACCTTTAGTCCTAGCTACTTGGGAGGCCGAGGCAGAAGAATCGCTTGAGGCCAGGAGTTTGAGGCTGCAGTGACATAGGACCACACCACTGCACTGCAGCCTGGACAACAAAGCGAGACCCTGTCTCTGGAAAAACAACACAGCTAGTAAATATAAAACTATACCTTGCTAATAAGCATTATTTATCAAGTCCATAATATAGCACATTTACACATTAACACGCAGTTCTAGTCTGCTTATGTATTTTCAGTAAAAGAAACAAAATTGCAAGTTGTATAAAACTTAGATGAGCGTGACAAGATGATTTTAGGGATTTGTTCTGATGTATAAATTTAATCACACATGGTTGAATTAGATATGTTGGTAAAAATAACCCAAACTAGAAAAACTTAGTCACACAAAGCAGTAAACAACGACAAAGCCTAGAGTTGGTATTAACAATTAATAAACTAATAGTTCTACCTTTATATATCATGAAGCTTTAGAATCCAAAGACATCTCGCCAAGCCTCATGACTATACTGAAAACATTGATTAAAATTTTTTTTTTTTTTTTTTTTTTTTTTTTTTTTGAGACAGAGTCTGGCTCTGTCGCCCAGGCTGGAGTGCAGTGGCCGGATCTCAGCTCACTGCAAGCTCCGCCTCCCGGGTTTACGCCATTCTCCTGCCTCAGCCTCCGGAGTAGCTGGGACCACAGGCGCCCGCCACCTCGCCCGGCTAGTTTTTTGTATTTTTTAGTAGAGACAGGGTTTCACCGTGTTAGCCAGGATGGTCTCGATCTCCTGACCTTGTGATCCGCCCGTCTCAGCCTCCCAAAGTGCTGGGATTACAGGCTTGAGCCACCGTGCCCGGCTGATTAAAATTTTTTGAAATTGTTCAGAGAATGCAGCTAACCGTAACTGAAGTTCACTATTTTTAAGAGGATATGTATCAACTAGGGGATATGACTCATGAGTAAAATTCACATTTTTTCTAGCTGAAAAGCAAGTATATTTGAAGATAACATTTGGGTAACAAAATTGCCATATTTAAAAGATACTGCCGGCCTGGTGAGGTGGCTCATGCCTGTAATCCCAGCACTTTGGGAGGCCAAGGCGGGCGGATCACGAGGTCAGGAGATAGAGACCATCCTGGCTAACACGGTGAAACCCCGTCTCTACTAAAAATACAAAAAATTAGCCAGGCATGGTGCGGGCGCCTGTAGTCCCAGCTACTCGGGAGGCTGAGGCAGGAGAATGACGTGAACCCGGGAGGCAGACCTTGCAGTGAGCTGAGATCGTGCCACTGCACTCCAGCTTGGGCGACAGAGGGAGACTCTGTCTCAATAAATAAATAAATAAAATAAAAGATACCATCACCATTCTTAAACTGAAGTTAAAATAACAAAGGAGATGTAATAAAATCAGGGCAATTCATGAGCACACAAAGGTTTTCAAAGACTATGTTATGACAGCCAAAACCATTACTATGACAAAACCACTGTGTTCCCAACTGTGCAACAACATCTTGAAGAAAACATTGCTAATAAAGACAATCTAAATAAGAAACTCAGAGATATTGCTACATTTTCTGTTTTACATTTGTCTCAAAATTTTTTTATTTGTCTCAAATTTTTAATCATTTCTTTTCAGCCAGGATAATGATAAATATTTGTATACAAAAATCCATTTTAAGTTTTATCATTTTAAGATAGAATAATTCCCATTTCTAAGTAGAAATAGTATGCAACTATTACCATCGCAATCTTTAGCATTGTTGTTACAATAATAGTAGCTTTAAAACAAGTCTTTATATTTTATAGATACAAACTGAAATATTAACAGGTAAAAATAAATGTCTAGGTCTTGCTTCAGAACAATACGAGGGGGCTGGGTGTGGTGGCTCACGCCTGTAATCCCAGCTCTTTGGGAAGCTGAGGTAGGTGGATCGTCTGATGTCGGTAACTCAAGACCAGCCTGGCCAACTTGGCGAAACACAGTCTCTACTAAAAATACAAAAACTAGTTGGGTGTTGTGGTGCACGCCTGTAATCCCAGCTATTCGGGAGGCTGAGGCAGGAGAATCGCTTGATCCCAGGAGGTGGGGTTGCAGTGACCCAAGATTGCACCACTACACTCCAGTCTGGGTGGCAGAGCTAGACCTCATCTCAAAAAAAAAAACAACATGTAATGTGATTCCTAAAAGTATGCATAAACATGCGTTGCACAGACATTCAAAGTCTTGGAGAATATATACCTGAATGTTGATGAGTATTTTGTTGATTACCCTACATTTAAAAAAATTTCACACATCTAGATGTGTCTCACAATTGGTGATAGTTTTAGAGAAATCCATAATACTTTCATTTAGGATGATCATAGCAGTAAATTATGAATATCTATTGAAAGTAGGCAATAAGCCGGGCGCGGTGGCTCAAGCCTGTAATCCCAGCACTTTGGGAGGCCGAGACGGGCGGATCACGAGGTCAGGAGATCGAGACCATCCTGGCTAACACGGTGAAACCCCGTCTCTACTAAAAAGTACAAAAAACTAGCCGGGCGAGGTGGCGAGCGCCTGTAGTCCCAGCTACTCGGGAGGCTGAGCCAGGAGAATGGCGTAAACCCGGGAGGCGGAGCTTGCAGTGAGCAGAGATCCGGCCACCGCACCCCAGCCTGGGTGACAGAGCGAGACTCCGTCTCAAAAAAAAAAAAAAAAAAAAAAAAGAAAGTAGGCAATAAAAGGTTTTTTTGTTTGTTTGTTTGAGATGGAGTTTTTTGCTCTTGTTGTCCAGGCTGGAGTGCAGTCACACAATCTCGGCTCACTGCAACCTCCGCCTCTGGGTTCAAGCAGTTCCCCTCCCTCAGCCTCCCGAGTAGCTGGGATTACAGGCATGTGCCAGCACGCCCAGCTAATTTTGTATTTTCTTTTTTTGTAGAGACGGGGTTTCTCCATGTTCGTCAGGCTGGTCTCGGACTCCTGACCTCAGGTGATCTGCCTGCCTCCGCCTCCCAAAGTGCTGGGGTTACAGGTGTGAGCCACCGCACCTGGCACAAATAAAAGTTTTTAATTATTACGGTACTTTATTGTAAAGGGATTAATGGCTCTTTTAAAAGAAAGGTTCTCAACCAGGTGCAGTGGTGCACGGCTATAATCCCAGCTACTCAGGAGGCTGAGGCCCTAAAATCTCATGAACCCAGGAGGTGAAGGTTGCAGTGAGCCAGGATTGCTCCACTGCACTCCAGTCTGGGCTACAGAGTGAGACTCCATCTCAAAAAAATAAAAAGAAAGGTAGGTTCCCTGCCCTACCCCCCAGGACCTGTAGCTCCAGCTATGGTCCAAGGCTGGGGCAGGGATATCACTTGAGGCCAGGTAGATCCTAGACTGTGAATAGCCACTGTACTACATCTGACTGGACTAGATCTGAATTCCATTCAGCTGTTAAATGGGCAATTCGAACTAGTAATTTGACCAAAAATATATACATGGTAGGAAAACTAGTTCATTATCTTAGTGAAAGAAATAGCTTCTACCACCCTCATTTTACATGTAAAATTGTACTTGAAGAATGCAGCTGTGTATGCCTAACCTGTACCATTTAAAGAAAACTAAACATTTTATTATAGGTTCTAAATGAGAAGAAACTTCAAGAGGTTGATAGTTTATGGAAAGAATTTGAAACTCCAGAGAAAGCAAACAAAATGTAAGTAATCTTGAAATCAGTAATTTAGCAGTTAACATTTAGAGCTTGTTTTATTTTTTACATTTTTTCCTGATAATTTTACATTTTTTCCTGATAATGTTAACGTTCGTAGTTTTCTGTTTTGAAATCTGTTTCAGGAATAATTTTGGTATGAACCTAATTATTGCAAATATTTTATTTGGAGTATAGGCCATCTCAATTAATTTAGAGGCAGTAGTCCCTCCCTTACCCCAAGGATTATGTTCCAGAAAACCCAGTGGTTACTTTAAACCTCGGATAGTACCAAATGTGATTGCTGTCAGGAACACATTTGTCTTCATGTCTTCCACACACAAATGTAATACCTTTTTTATCTTAACTAAACACCACACACAGGGGTTGTAACCTGCTTTTTGAGGTGCAACAGCAAAACTAGCATGAACTTCTTTTTCCTTCATCACAATTTCATGGAAGATTCATTCTTGGTGTAGATCTTAAATCTTTGTTTTTTGTTTGTTTGTTTGTTTTTTGAGACAGTCTTGCTCTGTCTCCCAGGCTGGAGTGCAGTGGCGCGATCTCTGCTTGCTGCAACCTCTGCCTCCTGGGTTCAAGCTATTCTTCTGCCTCAGCCCCCCAGGTAGTTGGGATTACAGGTGCTCACCACCACGCCCAGCTAATTTTTGTGTTTTTAGTAGAGACAGAGTTTTGCCATGTTGGTCAGGCAGGTCTCAAACTCCTGACCTCAGGTGATCCGCCAGCCTTGGTCTTCCAAAGTGCTGGGATTACAGGCATGAGCCACCGCATCCGGCCTAAATCTTCGTATTTTTATGTGTATTTAAAGGACCACACTAGCATGTTCCTTTACGAGGTAAGAAAACCTTGCTTAAGATGACACTGTTGCTGGGCGCCGTAGCTCACATCTGTAATCCTAGTACTTTGGGAGGCCAAGGTGGGTGGATCATTTGAGGTCAGGAGCTCGAGACCAGCCTGGCCAACATGGTGAAATCCCATCTCTCCTAAAAATACAAAATTAGCCAGGCGTGGTGGCGCATGCCTGTAATCCCAGCTACTCGGAGGAAGCTGAGGCAGGAAAATCCCTTGAGCCTGGGAGGTGGAAGTTGCAGTGAGCCAAAATTGCGCCACTGCACTCCAGTCTGGGCGGCAGAGTGAGACCCTGTCTTTAAAAAAAAAAAAAAAAAAAAAAAGATGATACTGTGTTTTAGGCAAATAGAAGACTAGTTTTCCTTCTTAAAGGGTTATATGCTTTGTTGGGTTAATCTGATTCGTTGTTGTCAATGATGTATTCTTGTTGGAACTGAATCTAAGTGATCTGACTCAATATTCGTCACTACCACTGAGACAACAATGAATCAACTATATGTTTCTTTCTGCATAAAATACTGCCCTGAGGCCGGGCGTGATGACTCACTCCTGTAATCCCAGCATTTTGGGAGGCCAAGGCAGGTGAATCAGTTGAGCCCAGGAGTTCAAGACCAGCCTGGGCAACATAGGGAACTCTACCAAAAACAAAAATTAACCGGGCGTGGTGGTGCACACTATAGTCCTAGCTACTTGGGAGACTGAGACTGGAAGATCCTTTGAGCCCGGGAAGTCAGGGCTGCAGTGAGCTGTGATTGCACCATTGTATTCCAGCCTGGGTGACAGTGAAGGGAGACCCTGTCTCAAAAACATGAAGGGTAGGATGTAACAAGAATGAGATCTGACAATAAGTTATTTTTTTAATGGCATTTGTACAGGATAGACAAATGAATATCATGAGATTCTTAAAAGGGACCCACATACTTTTTCTTGAGTCAGTTCTATGCTGTATAATAAAGTCATCTCTGTACGGCTTTATGCAACAGGAGTTTGTATTAAAGCTTCAACATCTTTACAGTTGGCCAAAGTTTCCTTCAAAGCTTACAACTTTCTTTTAATAATCCAAGCATTACTAGTCTAACATTTAGAAAAACTAGTAATTTTATGAAGAATATTTAACTTCACACCCTGACACACAATGATAGGCATGTTTTATTGGTGTGTGCTTTGGAAACAGTCAAGCACTTCTTTCCAAGTTATGTGGCTTTTGAATCAATGCACTGTCCCCCACCCCCAATAACATGCTTCTCTCTCTCTTTTTTAATTCTAGAGTAAAGCTAAAACATTTTGAGAAATTTCAGGATACAGCAGAAGCATTAGCAGGTAAAGTAAAAAACTAGAAGGTTGCTTTTTTGAAAAAATTAAGTCTTAGCCGCTTGCTTTTCTTGTTAAAAGGTTGTTTGCTTCAGTTGCCTGTGTTAACCTTATTCAATGTTGTCAATGATGCATTCTTACTGGAACTGAATTTAAGTGATCTGACTCATTCGTCACTACCACTGAGACAACATTGAGTTAGCTTTTTTCACCGTAGGGCTGATTTTCCCCATGTGTGAGGAGAGGTGAGAAGTGGTTAAGTTGATCTCCCTGTGGAAACCAGCAACATAATGCTGAAGCACAATTCAGTAAAAGGTGTTCTACAAGGGACCAAGGTAATGTGGTCAAGTACACAGCTCTCTCCTCATTTTAATCCAAGGGTAGAGTTGTAATCTTGAGAGCAGCCAGGATTCACAGTTGAAAAAATAATTTAAAAAGCTCTTCTTGGCTTATAGATTTTTAGTTCAAAAAAAGCATATCAATATTCAGATTTATCCAGAAACTGACAGAGGTGTTATTTTTAAAAGATTTAGAAGAATGGATGACTCATACTCTTCAACTAGATTTCATCATGGGACAACAGAGTGGTAGGGTTTATTTACTATAATTGACTGCGGTAGGTCTTACAGTTTTGTTTTTTTAAGTGTTGGGGAAAACAGGAAGAGCAGATATAAAGCCCAAATCATTGAATTTTCAACTGCCTAAATTCTCTGTCACAAATCAGCCAACTCTTTGGCAGTGTAGTTTGAAAATGAAGGACTGTGAGGAAGAATATGGCTTAAAGCTGGGCAAGAATATGACAGATGCAAAAAATTGTGTTAAATAACCACAGGAGAAAGGTACAGTTTTTGTTCGAAAATTGGGAATCCAACTAAACATTCTGGAACATAACAGACCACCCTAACCTTGGCAGAGGGGTAAACTGAAGGAAGACCCATAGGGCCAGTTTCTTTGTTTTATAAACATAGTTCTCCAGCTTCACCAACCCTTCAGTAATTAGAGTTATATACAGCCATAAAGAACAACTGTGGCAATATTAACTGGGAGAATTTTTTAAAAGATAGCCTGTTCATCACAGCTTGTAAGTATGGGTAAAAATTTGGTAAAATTCCAAGCAAGATTGTGTTACCTGTATTCCAACTCTAGGGGGTGTTGTTGACACACACTGGGATATGAACAGTTCCTAGTGGAGATGTAGTGTGCTGCAGTCCTGATGTCAAGGAGTGTCTTCTGAATTCTTTTTTGTATATGATCTTTAATCTGCTTGGGATATTTCTGGCCAGTCCTTATTAAATTGTATTAAATGGACAAGCCAAGCTTTTGCCCAAACAAGCAGGTTTTTACTATTAATACCTAATATATTGAGCACATACTGATTGTCAAATTTATATTTATGATTTCATAATTGTTATTTAATTCTTGAATCCTGTGAGGAAGATAACCATCATCTCTATGTTACAGATGATAAAACTTGAAATTTGAGCAGTATTTCTAGATTCCTTTTTTTTTTTTTTTTTTTTTTTTGAGACGGAGTCTGGCTGTGTCACCCAGGCTGGAGTGCAGTAGCGCGATCTCGGCTCACTGCAAGCTCCGCCTCCCAGGTTCACGCCATTCTCCTGCCTCAGCCTCCGAGTAGCTGGGACTACAGGCGCCTGCCACCACACCCGGCTAGTTTTTTGTATTTTTAGTAGAGACGGGGTTTCACCATGTTAGCCAGGATGGTCTCGATCTCCTGACCTTGTGATCCACCCGCCTCGGCCTCCCAAAGTGCTGGGATTACAGGCTTGAGCCACCGCGCCCAGCCTTCTAGATTCCTTTACCTAGCTTCTTTGTATTATTTAAAGTAATGTACAATAAGGCTAGGCACAGTGGCTCACGCCTGTAATCCCAGCACTTTGGGAGGCCGAGACAGGTGGATCACCTGAGGTCAGGAGTTCGAGATCAGCCTGGCCAACATGGTGAAACCTCGTCTCTACTAAAATTACAAAAATTAGCTAGGTGTGGTGGCAGACACCTATAGTCTCAGCTACTCGGGATGCTGAGGCAGGAGAATCACTTGAACCTAGGAGGCGGAGGTAGCAGTGAGCCAAGATTGCACCACTGCCCTCCAGCCTGGGCAACAGAGCGAGACTCTGTCTGAAAAATAACGTAAAATTAAGTAATGTACAGTAAATGGACAAAATGCCATAGTAGTTGAGAATTTAAAGTCAGACTTCCCCCTCCCCTCCCAGTCTAAGCTCCATGAGGGCAGAGACTGTTCTGTACTGTCAAATTCCTATATAAGATTTATAAATAAATACTTTGGGGAAAATGAATGAAAATAGTGAATTTTGTCAGGAGTGCTGTCATAGAAACATTTACAGTGCCTTTTCCTATCTGTTTTCACCAGAAAGTTAAATGAACATCAGCTAATTAAGAGAGCAGAATCCTTTTTTGAGAATTCACTTCTCACTGCCTGTTACGAGGCAGTTTTGACATGACAGAACTACAACTAAATGACTGTTAATGTCACAATGTACATTTTAAACCTCATAGCCTTAGAGTTTGATGAGACCAGGCGCAGTGGCTAACGCCTGTAATCCCAACATTTTGAGGGGCTAAGATGGGCAGGAATTTGAGATCAGCCTTGGCAGTATAGTGAGACCCCCTCTCAAATTTTTCTTTTTGGAGACAGAGTCTTGTTCTTTATGTCACCCAGGCTGGAGTGCAGTAGCACGATCTTGGCTTACTGCAGTCTCCACCTCTTAAGATCAAGCAATTCTCCCAGGAGGCTGGGTTCAGCCTCCTAAGTAGCAGGGATTACAGGTGGTACCACCATATCCAGCTAATTTTTATATTTTTTAGTAGAGACGGGGTTTTGCCTGTTGGCCAGGCTGGTCTCGAACTCCTGACCTCAGGTGATCCACCTGCCTTGGTCTCCCAAAGTGCTGGGATTACAAGCACGAACAAGTGTTCCTGGCCATCAGTTTTTTTTTTGTTTTTTTTTTTTAAATAAAGAAATAGGGTCTGGGCTGGGCGCGGTGGCTCACTCCTGTAATCCCAGCACTTTGGGAGGCCGAGGCGGGTGGATCACGAGGTCAGGAGATCGAGACCGTCCTGGCTAACAGTGAAACCCCGTCTCTACTAAAAAAAAAAAATACAAAAACGTAGCCGGGCGTGGTGGTGGGTACCTGTAGTCCCAGCTACTCGGGAGGCTGAGGCAGAATGGCATGAACCCGGGAGGTGGAGTTTGCAGTGAGCTGAGATTGCACCACTGTACTCCAGCCTGGGCGGCAGAGCGAGTCTCCATCTAAAAAAAAAAAAAAGAAAGAAATTGGGTCTGTTGGGGTATGACATTGAAGTTGTATTGGTTTCAGACATTCATATATGCTATTTACATGAAATGGTTTATTTTTATTCTTGATTGTGTTTTCAACTTGCAAGTCTTTTTTTTTTTTTTTTTTTTGAGACTGATCCTCGGCTGGAGTGCAGTGGCGCAATCCCAGCTCACTGCAATCTCTGCCTCCCGTGTAGCTGGGATTACAGGTGAATGCCACCATGCCCACCTAATTTTTGTATTTTTAGTAGTAGAGACGGGGTTTCACCATGTTGCCTAGGATGGTCTCATCTCCTGACGTCGTGATCTGCTCACCTTAGCCTCCCAAAGTGCTGGGATTATCCATTTGATCATAATTCAAATGGATATACAATCTGGAGGGAAGAGCAAGACCTTACTCATTAAGTGCAAACTGCCTTACCTTGGAAATTGTTGACTTCCTTCCTTCCTTCCAAGCATTTTTCTTTTTTTTTTTCTTTTTTTGAGATGGAGTTTTGCTCTTGTCTCCCAGGCTGGCGTGCAATGTCACGATATCACTGCAACCTCCACCTCCTGGGTTCAAGTGATTCTTCTACCTCAGCCTCCCGAATAACTAGGATTACAGGCATGAGCCACCAGGGCCAGCTAATTTTTGTATTTTTAGTAAAGAGAGGGTTTCGTCATGTTGGCCAGGCTGGTGGTACATGCTACCATGCCTGGGTAACCCAAGCATACTTTTACGTCAGTCAAATGTCAAATAAATATCCGAAGAGGTATTAGTTCATGTGGGTCCAGAAAATGGGAATAAAGGTCTAAGGAAGGATGAGTATTATAAAGTAGCCGATTTAGAACTTCCCAGAAATACCAGAGGTCTCAAAATAGAATAGGTAGCCTTTGCTACAAAGTTTTACATTGCTGGAGGTGTACAAGCAGAGATACAGCAAAGGTAAGGCTTTCACTCAAACACGCTTATGTTGTGGCAGAATTTTGAAAATGATTACACTCATTTTTACTAGTTTTGATGTGATTTTAGGGTATTTCAGGACGGTCTATTTGAAATGACAAAGGAAAGTGAATCTATTTTGTCTTCCCAAAAAGATTGTTTCTAAGATTTCATGATTCTCTCTTGAGTTCATGAGAAGATTCTTGTGAGAGGGAAGAAACTCTGTACCTGATTTTACCCCTGACTCTGTAGCAAAAATGAGGGTGGGAAGATCAAATGAAATTGTGAAATTTGTAACTTATAAAACATATATCGTTTCATTTTAGAAGTAACATTAAATTCAAGCCCTTTGAAAGGTCTATTTTATTTTTTTAAATGTCAAATAGGACAAAGTCTCAAAGTTAAAAATTTGAGAGTTAATGCTTTTGTTTTTCTTTTTCCTGAAAAGCATTCACAGCTCTGATGGAGGGCAAAATCAATAAACAGCTGAAGAAAGTTCTGAAGAAAATAGTAAAAGAAGCCCATGAACCGCTGGCAGTAGCTGATGCTAAACTAGGAGGGGTCATAAAGGTAAAGTCATGATTTTTTTGGTCATGCCTGCTAGTCAGATCTCACAGCATACCAACTGCAAAGCCTAGCCTTTGTAATAAGTTGCTTATCATAAGTTCTTAATACTTTTTTCTCTCTTTTCTCTAAGCTGCATGATAATGGATTTCCCCTAACATCTGCTGAACCAAGCAAATAAGCAATACCTATTTGTTGTAGAAGATATAGAAAAACAAAAAATGATAAAAATTGTCTTTAACAAATCTGCTACCCATATATAATGTTAACATTATGTATATTATGCTATATTTTTGTCTAGCCACATTTTTCTTTTTTCAACAAAAATGGGGTCCTTATATTTTTTAGAAATGTGTTTATTAGAAAACTTTAGGGCCGGGCGCGGTGGCTCAAGCCTGTAATCCCAGCACTTTGGGAGGCAGAGGCGGGTGGATCACAAGGTCAGGAGATCGAGACCACAGTGAAACCCCGTCTCTACTAAAAATACAAAAAATTAGCCGGGCGCAGTGGCGGGCGCCTGTAGTCCCAGCTACTCAGGAGGCTGAGGCAGGAGAATGGCGGGAACCCGGGAGGCGGAGCTTGCAGTGAGCCGAGATCGCGCCACTGCACTCCAGCCTGGGCAACAGCGTGAGACTCCGTCTCAAAAAAAAAAAAAAAAAAAAGAAAACTTTAGTAGGGGTGTATTGCTGAAGATGAAATAAAATGTGAGAGTGGATAGAAAGACTAGGAAAATAGCCTCCCAAATGCAGAAAGCAGAACAATTTGGGCCGGTTGCATTGGCTCACACCAGTAATCCCAGCACTTTGGGAGGCCGAGGTAGGAGGATCACGAAATCAGGAGATCGAGACCATCCTGGCTAACACGGTGAAACCCCATCTCTACTAAAAATACAAAAAAGTAGCTGGGCATGGTGGCAGGCGCCTGTAGTCCCAGCTACTTGGGAGGCTGAGGCAGGAGAATGGCATGAACCCAGGAGGCAGAGCTTGCAGTCAGCCGAGATCACGCTGCTGCACTCCAGCCTGGGCAACAGCAAGACTCCATCTCAAAAAAAAAAAAAAAAGAAAAAGAAAAAGAACAGTTCGAAAGTCAGGGCTGGAGCTCAGGCAGTGGCACAGTCTCACAGCTCACCGCAGACTTGACCTCCCGTTCTCAAGCAATCCTCCCTCTTCAGTAGCTGGGACTACAGGCACGTGCCACCATGCCAGCTAATTGTTTTATTTTATTATTTTATTTATATGAGACAGAGTCTCGCTCTGTCGCCCTAGCTGGAATGCAGTGGCACAATCTCAGCTCACTGCAACCTCTGCCTCCTGGGTTCAGGGGATTCCCCTGCCTTAGCCTTCCCAGTAGCTGGGATTACAGATACCCGCCACTATGCCCTGGCCTCCCAAATTGCTAGGATTACAGGTATGAGCCACCATGTCCAATCTGTAATTTTTTTTTTTTTAAGGCAGAGTCTCACTCTGTTGCCAGGCTGAAGTGCAGTGGCACAATCTTGGCTCACTGCAACCTCCGCCTCCTGGGTTCAAGAGATTCTCCTGCCTCAGCCTCCCAAGTAGCTGGGACTATAGGCACCTGCCACCATGCCCGGCTAATTTTTGTATTTTTAGTAGAGACAGGGTTTCACCATGTTGGCCAAGATGGTCTTGATCTGTTGACCTTGTGATCCGCCTACCTCGGCCTCCCAAAGTGCTGGGATTACAGGCGTGAGCCACTGCGCCCAGCATAACCTGTAATTTAAAAAGAAAGTTAAGTAACAGGTAGTAAAAGATCCCCTTAAACCAACTACTTGGTCAAATTATATTAATCTTTTTATAGCTTTTATCTTACATAACCAAGCTGCCTTCTGGAAGCTTGTATCAGTTTTTACTTCCACCAATGATACACTCAAGTAATCTACAAACACACTAGAAATTATACTTCTTGTCCACCTGAGAAATGCATATATTTAAGTCAATGCCACTTTAATATTTAAGAAATAATTTCAGGCTGGGCACGGTGGCTCATTACTGTAATCCCAGCACTTTGGGAAGCTGAAGCAGGCGGATCACTTGAGGTCAGGACCAGCCTGGCCAACATGGTGAAACCCCGTCTCTACTAAAAATACAAAATTAGCTGGGCATGGTGGTTCATTCTTGTAATAATCCCAGCTACTCGGGAAGCTGACATAGCAGAATCACTTGAACCCAGAAGGTGGAGGTTGTGGTGAGCCAAGATTGTGCCACTGCACTCCAGCCTGGGTGACAGAGCGATACACTGTCTCAAAAAATAATAATAATAACTACAGGTAAGTCTTCTTTTTCTTTATTTAATATAGATGTTCTTGTTCTCGTAGGAAAAGCTGAATCTCAGTTGTATCCATAGCCCTGTTGTTAATGAACTTATGAGAGGAATTCGTTCACAAATGGATGGATTAATCCCTGGGGTAGAACCACGTGAAATGGCAGCTATGTGTCTTGGATTGGCTCACAGGTGAGAATTACTGGAAAATAAAGTCAACTTACTATTATTTGATAAGCACTTAACATAGCATTGTTCTAAGAATATTACAAATGTTCATTTGAACCTCATCAGAACCTTATGAAGACGATTATAGTAATATCCTCATTTATAGATGAAACTGATGCCCAAGGTCAGTACAGCTAGTAAGTGGTAAAGCCAGGGTTTGAACCCAGGCAGTCTGGCTCCATTGTCTGGATTCTTAAAACCTCAAAACCTCATCAAAGGAATTCTCTACTCCTCTGATCTTGGATCCCCTATTTCTTGGGCTTTCCTTCTTTTATCTCTGCTGAGTCATGCCACTCCTCCATCTACTTAATATTTCCCCAAATTCTGTCATCTGCTGGTCTTATGGGGTAGGTGTGTATTGTGTTTTGATTGTTTTACTCTGATATTTAATGAGGCAAAGAGGACTAGGTGCAGTGGCTCACCCCTGTAATCCCAACTCTGGGAGACCAGGAGTTTGAGACTAGCCTGGGACGACATAGCAAGACCTCATGTGTCTCTTTTTGTTTTGTTTTGTTTGAGACAGAGTCTTATTCTGTCACCCAGATTGGAGTGTAGTGGCGTGATCTCAGCTTACTGCAGCCCCTGCCTCCCAGGCTCAAGTGATTTTCTTTTTTTTCTTTTTTTTTTTTTTTGAGACGGAGTCTCGCTGTGTCTCCCAGGCTGGAGTGCAGTGGCGCGATCTCGGCTCACTGCAAGCTCCGCCTCCCGGGTTCACACCATTCTCCCGCCTCAGCCTCCGAGTAGCTGGGACTACAGGCGCCCGCCACCACGCCCGGCTAATTTTTTGTATTTTTAGTAGAGACGGGGTTTCACCGTGTTAGCCAGGATGGTCTTGATCTCCTGACCTCGTGATCCGCCCGTCTCGGCCTCCCAAAGTGCTGGGATTACAGGCTTGAGCCACCGCGCCCGGCCTGCTCAAGTGATTTTCTTGCCTCAGCTTCCGAGTAGCTAGGATTACAAGCGTGCAACACTACCGCCCAGCTAATTTTTGTATTTTTAGTAGAGACGGGCTTTCACCTTGTTGGCCTGGCTGATTTTGAACTCCTGACCTCAAATGATCCACCCGCCTCAACCTTCCAAAGCAATGGGATTATAGGCTTCAGCCACCACGACTGGGCTCTTTTTTTTTTTTTTGGAGACAGGGTCTCACTGTGTTGTTCAGGCTAGGGTGCAGCGGTGCGAACTTGCCAAGGCAGCTGCAGCCTTGATATCCTGGGATCAAACAGTGCCACCTCAGCCTCCCAAGTAGCTGGGACTACAGGTGCGTGCCACCATCCGTCGCTGGTTTTTTAACTTTTTGTAGAGACGGGGTTTTGCCGTGCTGCCCAGGCTGGAACTGCTAGGCTCAAGTGATCCACCTGCCTCAGCCTCCCAAAGTGCCGCTGCTACAGGTGTGAGCCACCATGCCCAGCCATGTCCCTATTTTTAATTGCATCTTAACCCTATCATATTTAATTAGAAGTCCCTTAGAATAGGCATTATTGCTATGTTGTGATATATCTGTTCATGAAAAGCATAATACTCTGGAATTGCACTACAGTTAACAGGGTTGTGAAGAAAGTAATGGTAGGTAGTTGCTCAAAACCTATGCAATTTTGTAATCAGTACTATCAAATAGTAATCCTAATAAAATTATTACCACAGTTCAAAAGACATCTTAAGTTCATATTAAAGAAATACTGCAGGCCGGGTGCAGTGGCTCACGCCTGTAATCCCAGCACTTTGGGAGGCCGAGGTGGGCGGATCACGAGGTTAGGAGATCGAGACCATGGTGAAACCCCGTCTCTACTAAAAATATGAATAATTAACTGGGCGCGGTGGCGGGTGCCTATAGTCCCAGCTACTCAGGAGGCCAAGGCAGGAGAATGGCATGAACCCAGGAGGTGGAGCTTGCGGTGAGCCGAGATCGCGCCACTGCACTCCAGCCTGGGTGACAGAGCAAGACTCCGTCTTTAAAAAAAAAAAAAAAAACTACAATTAAAAAAGGTCTATTTAAAAAAAAAGAAAAAAGGTCTATTTAAAAATTAAAAGGTGGGCATAGATTGAAAGGGTTGAAGCTGCTAAGTTAAAGAGAGAAAATGCACAAAGGTCAGGGAGAGCTTTGTAATAAGTATTTCTAAGAGAGAACAAATGGTGAAACTGAGTCACAAATCCAAACTTGGGTAAATCTGCATTGTGTATAGCAGTGGTTCTCTATCGAGGGCAATCAGATGTCCCCTCAGTGGGCGTTTGCCAATGTCCATAGACATTTTTGGTTGTCAAAATTGGAGGTGGGGTGGGGTCTGCCACGAACATCTAGTGGATAAAAGTTAGGGATACTGCTAAAGGTCCTATAATGCACACAGCAGCCCCTACAACAAGGAATTAGGCCCAAAATGTTAATTGTGCTGAGATGAAAAACTTTTTTTTTTTTTTTTTTTTTTTTTGAGACGGAGTCTAGCTCTGTCGCCCAGACTGGAGTGCAGTGGCGCGATCTCGGCTCACTGCAAGCTCCGCCTCCCGGGTTCACGCCATTCTCCTGCCTCAGCCTCCGGAGTAGCTGGGACTACAGGCGCCCGCCACCACGCCTGGCTAATTTCTTTTTGTATTTTTAGTAGAGACGGGGTTTCACCGTGTTAGCCAGGATGGTCTTGATCTCCTGACCTCGTGATCCGCCCGCCTCGGCCTCCCAAAGTGCTGGGATTACAGGCTTGAGCCACCGTGCCCGGCCGAAAAACATTTATATACAAACAATATTGTTACTCCACAGCTTTCTGTTTTCAGATGTTAAGAGTGCTGCAAAATTCTTTTTTTTTTTTTTTTTTGAGACGGAGTCTCCCTCTGTTGCCCAGGCTGGAGTGCAGTGGTGCAATCTCGGCTCACTGCAAACTCCTCCTCCCAGGTTCACGCCATTCTCCTGCCTTAGTCTCCCAAGTAGCTGGGACTACAGGCGCTCGCCACCATGCCCGGCTAATTTTTTTGTATTTTTAGTAGAGACGGGGTTTCACCGTGTTAGCCAGGATGGTCTCAATCTCCTGACCTCGTGATCCACCCGCCTCTGCCTTCCAAAGTGCTGGGATTATAGGTGTGAGCCACTGTGCCCAGCAAAGTTCTTAACTGGTAGTATAAAGCTTAATATGTGCTATAAAAGATTGCATGAACCAATATGGCTTGTTTTTGAGACGGAGTCTTGGCTATGTTGCCCAGGCTGGAGTACAGTAGCACGCGATCTCAGCTCACTGCCACCTCTGCCTCCCCGGTTCAAGCAATTCTCCTGCCTCAGCCTCCACAGTAGCTGAGATTCAGGCATGCCCCATCATACCTGGCTAATTTTTGTATCTTTAGTAGAGACATGGTTTCGCCATGTTGGCCAGGTTGGTCTCGAACTGCTAACAGGTGGTCTGCCCACCTTGGCCTCCCAAAGTGCTGGGATTACAGGCGTGAGCCACCATGTCCAGTCCAATATGACTTTTGTATTACACAGCTTATTCTATTTGTCACTCATACATAAACTCATTCATGTTACAGAAATACAGGTGGTAGCAGTATACATAGTTTTTTGTGTTTTTTTTAGTGTGTATTTTCTGATCTTGCATGGTGCATTTCTACTTAGCTGATTTTTCTTCTTAGAAAAACCAATTATAGCTCTGACTACAGGCTGATTTGAGTTAAAAAAAAAAAAAAAAAACTTTAAGGTGTTAATTTAAATGCTTTCCCTAGATGCTATCTTACTAATTTATTTTCCCCTTTTTTCCCAGCCTGTCTCGATATAGATTGAAATTTAGCGCTGATAAAGTAGACACAATGATTGTTCAGGCAATTTGTAAGTATAGTACATGCAAAGTCTGATTTGTTGCTCTGTCCTTCATGCGTTTTCATACTGTTGAAACTGTATCTTTTATGATTCTATCTGTTGAGAAAGAGAAAGGAGGCCAGGTGTGGTGGCTCACGCCTTTAATCCCAGCACTTTGGAAGGCCGACGTGGGCAAATCACCTGAAGTCAGGAGTTCAAGACCAGTCTGCCCGACATGGCAAAACCCTGTCTCTACTAAAAATACAAAAAAATTAAATGTGCATGGTGGTGTGCACCTGTAATCCCAGCTACTCAGGAGGCTGAGGCAGGATAATCGCTTGAACCCAGGAGGCAGAGGTTGACTATTTGGAGATTATATGAATCACAGAGTTAACATTACATTAATTAATTCATTTCTGTTTTTCCATGAAAATGTTAAAAACATAAGTGGAATCTTTGTAGTTGTATGTTCTGCTGTGTCATTAAATGATTTTTAGAAAGCTGAAAAGCTGCCAGGCACAGTGGCTCATGCCTGTAATCCCAGCACTTTGGGAGGCTGAGGCGGGAGGATCACCTGAGGTCGGGAGTTCGAGACCAGCCTGACCAACATGGAGAAGTCCCGTCTTTACTAAAAGTACAAAATTAACCAGACTTGGTGGTGCATGCCTGTAGTCCCAGCTATTTGGGAGACTGAGGCAGGAGAATCACTTGAACCCTGGAGGCAGAGGTTGTAGTGAGTCGAGACAGCGCCATTGCACTCCAGCCTGGGCAACAAGAGCAAATCTCCATCTCACACAAAAAAAACCCACAAAACTCAAAATCTTAATCATATTTCTATTTTAGAAATGCATTTGGCCTTGGCTCACGCCTATAATCGCAACACTTTGGGAGGCCAAGGCTGGTGGATCACCTGAGGTCGGGAGTTTGAGACCTGGCCAACATGGTGAAACCCAATCTTTAGTAAAAAAATAAAAAAATTAGCTGAGCATGATGGTAGGCACCTGTAATTCCAGCTACTCAGGAGGCTGAGGGAGGAGAATCACTTGAACCCGAGAGTTGGCAGTTGCAGTCGGCTGAGATCACACAATTTCCCTCTAGCCTGGACACCATGAGCAGCACTCCGTCTCAAAAAAACAAAAAAGTATTCGGCTGGGCGCAGTGGCTCACACCTGTAATCCTAGCACTTTGGGAGGCCAAGGCAGGTGAACTGCCTGCACTCAGGAATTCAAGAGCAGCCTGGCTAACATGGCGAAACCCTGTCTTCACTAAAAATGCAAAATAGTAGCCAGTTGAGGTGGTGTGCGCCTATAGTCCCAGCCACTTAAGAGGCTGAGGAAGGAGAATCACTTGAACCCAGAAAGCAGAGGTTGCAGTGAGCTGAGATTGCGCCACTGCACTCCATCCTGGGTGATGGAGTTAGACTCTATCTCCAAAAAGAGAAAAAAAGAAATGTGTTCAAGCAGCAAGTCCTTTCCTAGATTTATACCCAAAAGAATTAAAAACAAGAACTCAGAGTTCCTTGCACACCAATGTTCATAATAGTTATTTACAAAACCAAACAGTGGAAACAACCCAGATACCTTTTAACAGATGAATGGATAAACTGCCTTGTGGATGCAGCTTGAATGTCTCTAATCTGAAATTCAAAATGCTCTAAAATCTAAACCTTTTTGTGCTACCACACGAATCCACAAGTGGAAAACTCTACACTTGACCACATGTGATAGGCCACAGTCAAAACTTTGTTTTATGCACAAAATTCTTTAAAATATTACGTAAAACGGCCAGGCGCAGTGGCTCATGCCTGTAATCCCAGCACTTTGGGAGGCCGAGGCGGGCGGATCACAAGGTCAGGAGATCGGGACCATCCTGGCTAACACGGTGATACCCCATCTCTGCTAAAAATACAAGAAATTAGCCAGGCGTGATGGCGGGCGCCTGTAGTCCCAGCTACTCAGGAGGCTGAGGCAGGAAAATGGCATGAACCCGGGAGGCAGAGCTTGCAGTGAGCCGAGACTGCACCACTGCACTCCAGCCTGGGCGACAGAGCGAGACTCCATCTCAAAAGAGTCCCATCCTCAAAATAACCTCACATGTGTTTGCAAATACTCTGAAATACCTCTGGTCCCAAGCAATTTGGATAACGTACACCCAGCCTCTACACACAGTGGAATGTCAGCCAGCCTTAAAAAGAAATGAAATTCTGACACACATTTCATTTCTTACGCTAAGTGAAATAGTCACAAAGTACTGCATGATTCTGCTTATATGAAGTACCTAAAATAGGTGAACTCAGAGACCGAAGTATAGAGAGAACTAGAGGTTGGGGAGAAGGTGGGAATGAGTTACTATTGAATGGGTACAGAATTTTTCAGTTTCTGATGATAAAATTGCTCTGGAAATAGATAGTGGTAATGGTTGCATAACATCATAAATGTACTTAATGCTACTGAATGGTACACTTGAAAATGGTTGAAGTGTTATTATTGTTTTTTTATTTTTTATGACACAGTCTTGCTCTGTCACCCAGGCTGGAATGCAGTGGCATGATCTCGGCTCACTGCAGCCTCCACCTTCTGGGTTCAAGTGATTCTTCTGCCTCAGCCCTCTAGAGTACCTGGGGTTACAGACATGAGCCACCATGCCTGGCTAATTTTTGTATTGTTAGTAGAGACGGAGTTTCACCATGTTGGCCAGGCAGGTCTCGAACTGCTGACCTCATGATCTGCCTGTCTCGGCCTTCCAAAGTGCTGGGATTACAGACATGAGCCACTGCACCCGGCCTGAAGTGTTAAATTTTATATTGTGTATATTTTACCACAATAAATCCCTTTAAGTTCCTGGTTTTCTTTTGTTTTTGTTTTTGTTTGTTTTTAATCTACTACAGCTTTGTTAGATGACTTGGATAAAGAACTAAACAACTACATTATGCGATGTAGAGAATGGTACGGCTGGCATTTCCCTGAATTAGGAAAAATTATTTCAGATAATTTGACATACTGCAAGTGTTTACAGAAAGTTGGTGAGTAATTTGTTCATCCTTTAAGGCATTGAAAGTAAATGAATTTGATTGCATCCTAAAACGTAACGTATAGCATTTTGTTAAGCAAGATTCCCAGGGTTTTTGCAATTTCTATGTATTTGGGAAATGTAGCAATTTAGTGTCTTAAATTTAAGAAACAAAATGAATTTTAACTTAGATTTTGATGGCCTATGACATGACATTAGTACTTAATACTAAATAGCTGTATTTAGTGTTACAGACAGGATTGCTGTCTCTACTGTTAATATACAGAGGAACTTGATTGTTGATTTTTGTTAATGTGCAAAGGAACTTGATTGATTCATGGTTTACTTGACTTACAAATTACTGGCCCCAGCTTTAGTATAAAATTGTCTGTGACATTATTATTAGTCCTGTCTTTTTAAATTTTTGCTACTTATTTTCTGTAATAAGTTTTGTGGCATATTTTGTCTTGTTTTTACTCTGATTATTTTTTGGAGGAAGGTGTTGGGGAGACATTTCATGTCTAAACTTAAACCCTTAAATGAGGAAAACTATTATACTAGGTCAAACTTCTTCATTTTTTTGTTTTGTTTAGGCATCCTTTTCATTGGCTTTCTGCTTTTTCTTTTGACTGTTTGCTGGATTTTATATAATTTGTTGAAGAGTGATTCTCCCTCATCCTCTGCAAACATTCCATAGGCGATAGGAAGAACTATGCCTCTGCCAAACTTTCTGAGTTGCTGCCGGAAGAAGTTGAAGCAGAAGTGAAAGCAGCTGCAGAGATATCAATGGGAACAGAGGTTTCAGAAGAAGATATTTGCAATATTCTGCATCTTTGCACCCAGGTAAATTTTACTTCTGGAGAATCTAGTTGTGGTGTTACCAGCTCTATAATGCTAATTTTTCTGATGGCAATGATGATTTACACTTACTGTTGTTCACCTGATAACATAAATATGAGGGTGTTCAGTCACTACCTCATCTGATGCCATCATGATTTGTATACTTAAAAGGGGGAAATACATATTAAAAGGAAGTAATTTACAATCATCGTCTGAATAATGAATTAACCAAAAATCAATTAAGACGGCAGAGAAGACGCTGGGCGTGTTGGCTCACGCCTGTAATCCCTGCACTTTGGGAGGCCAAAGTGAATCACCTGAGGTCAGGAGTTTGAGACCAGCCTGACCAATATAATGAAACCCCATCTCTGCTAAAAATACAAAAATTAGCTGTGCGTGGTGGCATGCACCTATAATCCAGCTACTCAGGAGGCTGAGACAGAATCGCTTGAACTAGGGAGGTAGAGGTTGCAGTGAGCCGAGATGGCGCCATTGCATCCAACCTGGGCAAAAAGAGCAAAACTCCATCTCAAAAAAAAAAACAAAAAAGATGGCAGAGAATTATGGATTGAGCTTTTTAATTCTGAGTTTTATGTCTATATCTTGTGATTTTTTTTTTTTTCCTTTCAGATTTGAAGATAGTCATATGGGAATTAAAGAGAGCATGACACAAATGTTTATTGCTTAGAAACTTTTTTTTTTTTGGGAGACAGAGTCTCGCTCTATAGCCCAGGCTGGAGTGCAGTGGCACATTCTCAGGCTCATTGCTACCTCTACCTCCCAGGTCCCAGTTTAAGCGATTCTCCTGCCTCAGTCTCCTGAGTAGCTGGGATTACAGGCACGTGCCACCATGCCCAGCTAATTTTTTTATTTTTAGTAGAGATGGGGTTTCACATGTTGGCCAGGCTGGTCTTGAACTGCTGACCTTGTGATCCACCTGCCTCGACCTCCCAAAGTGCTGGAACTACAGGCGAGAGCCATTGGGCCTAGGAGCTGCTTAGCGCTTAAATTTTTTTTTTTTTTTTTTTTTTTGAGACAGAGTCTCGCCTGTCTCCCAGGCTGGAGTGCAGTGGCACGATCTCAGCTCACTGCAAGCTCCGCCTCCCGGTTTCATGCCAGTCTCTTGCCTCAGCCTCCCGAGTAGCTGGGACTACAGGCGCCTGTCACCAGGCCTGGCTAGATTTTTTTTGTTTGTTTTGTTTTTGTTTTTGTTTTTTTGATTTTTTAGTAGAGACGGGGTTTCACCGTGTTAGCCAGGATGGTCTCAATCTCCTAACCTCGTGATCCGCTCGCCTCGGCCTCCCAAAGTGCTGGGATTACAGGCATGAGCCACCGTGCCTGGCCTAGAATCTTCTAAAAGTACAGTTACATTTTCAGGCAGTGGACTAGGTGGTTTACATACATTACATAAGAAAGTCCTCACTACAGCCATTTTATAGAAAACTGATATTAGGATCACGACGTCACGAGATTGCACCACTGCACTCCAGCCTGGTGACAGAGCAAGACTCTGTCTCAAAAAACAAAAAGAAAACTGATGTTAGGCATAGTTGATGTACCCAGGGTTGTGTAGCTGCTCTTTCATGATTGAGGGCTCCAGTGTTTTAGACAGGAATTTTATACTGTTTTTACTCATGATATTTGTGACTCACTTTATTCCTTATACTAGGTGATTGAAATCTCTGAATATCGAACCCAGCTCTATGAATATCTGCAAAATCGAATGATGGCCATTGCACCCAATGTTACAGTCATGGTTGGGGAATTAGTTGGAGCACGGCTTATTGCTCATGCAGGTGATGGTTTTAATGTAGTTTGTAAATATGAGTGTTTGAAGTATTTTCTGGTTAGGATTTTGTTTACATCTTTAAACCACAGCTATTAAAGAAATTTTAGCTAATAACACAAAAGTAGATAGTATGTAGGAGATCACTAAGGGCCAGGTGTTCAATGATGATTTCTATTTGTTTGCCTGATTTCCTTTTGGATAATGAAGGCATCTTTAGTCACTACCTCTTCTGAGACACTTGTAGTCCATTGTTAGAAGTTTGTTATGGTTAATTAGAATAATCAGATGCATGCAGAAGGATAAAACAGTTAACATTTTCATAATAAAAACTCACTAGACCTAGATTTAAATACAGTTTTAAGAAATCACTGTAGAGGATTTATGCCCTCGATTGATTATCTTAGTTTCACTATTGAGTGTGCGGATGTAATATGTTTGACTTTGAAAAATATTTTCAACAACTGATTTATAATAAAACTTTGTATATGTGTATGGCAGTATTATAAGGATGATATGCTATAATTAAAATGCTATGTAATTGAATACCTACAAATACAATGAAGTGCTGATTCATCATTTTTATGTTACTTGGAGACATTGTTATAATCCGTCAAAAAAGATCCCATATCATCTGCATCAGAGTGTTTAAAACAGCATAACTCCTTTTTTGTTTGTTGGTTTGAGACGGAGTTTCAGTCTGTTACACGGGCTGGAGTGCAGTGGCTCACTGCAACCTCCGCCTCCCGGGTTCAAGCAATTGTCCTGCCTCAGCCTCCTAAGTTGCTGGAATTACAGGCGTGCGCTGCCACCACGCCTGGCTAATTGTTACATTTTTAGTTGAGACAGGGTTTTTGCCATGTTGGCCAGGCTGGTCTCAAACACCTGACCTCAGGTGATCTGCCCACCTCGGCCTCCCAAAGTGTTGGGATTACAGGCATGAGCCACTGCGCCTGACCTGGCATATCCTTTAGCTGCATCATTAATCAAAGATTTCATTCAAGTGCCCTCAGCTATAAGATCAGATGATTTCATTGCCTCCACCCATTTTCATAGGTACAGCTAAACTTGTAGCAGTAAGCAATGGCAGGGGTTAATAGAAGTATGTGTTTGTTGGCCAGGCGTGGTGGCTTACACCTATAATCCCAACACTTTGAGAGGCTGAGGTGGGTGAATCACCTGAGGTCAGGAGTTCGAGACCATCCTGGCCAACATGGTAAAATTCCATCTCTACTAATAACACAAAAATTAGCTGGCCTTGGTGGCGTGAGCCTGTAATCCCAGCTACTTGGGAGGCTGAGGCAGGAGAATCGCTTGAACCCAGCAGGTAGAGGTTGCAGTGAACCGAGATTGTGACATTGCACTCCAGCCTGGGTGACAAGAGCAAAACTCCATCTCAAAAAAAAGGAACTATGTATTTATTACACTTTTTAAACTATGTCTAGTGCTTAAATTCATAGCATTAATATTGAGTCTGTTTTCTGACAATAAATATTCTATTCAGCATATCCAACTAAGCAGCATGTTGATAACAATAGTCCCCAGCTATTTATGGGGATATATTCTAAGCTCTCCCTTCCAAGGATGTTTGAAACAGAGGATAGTACTGAACCCTATACTGTATATACTGTTTTTTCCTAAACATACATATCTACAATAAAGCTTAATTTATAAATTAGGTACAGTGGGATATGAACAACAGTAATAATAGAACAGTTATAACAATATTCCAGCAGCCAGGGGCAGTGGGTCACACCTGTAATCCCAGCACTCTGGAAGGCCGAGGAGGGTGGCTCACAAGGTCAGGAGTTCAAGATCAGCCTGGCCAAGATGGTGAAACCCTGTCTCTACTAAAAATACGAAAAAAATTAGCTGGGCGTGGTGGTGGGCGCCTGTAATCCCAGCTACTCAGGAGGGCGAGGCAGATAATTGCTTAAACCTGAGAGGCAGAGGATACAGTGAACCAGGGTCGTGCCACTGCACTCCAGCCTGTGCGACAGCAAAACTCCATCTCAAAAAAAAAAATATGCCAGCATAACTATTTTTGTGCATTGTTTACTTGAATATAAGCACTGCAGTACTACTGCACCACGGAGAGGGCTACAAAAGTGACTAATGGGTAGATAGGGATGGCGGGGGAGCTGAGTGGGGTGGCAAGAGACTTAAAACCTAGTGTTCCTGTGTGTGACATTTATGTCACTCCTGTAGTACACTAATGAAATATAGAATGGTACTACCATCTCTCAGGTGAATAGAGACATTGGACTTAATAAGCTTAACCTTCAGTTTGTCCTAGGCATTCATTGCAAACCTGCTTGTGCTAATGAAGGAATTACAAATGAAACATCAAGGTTTTTAGGGAATTCTGGATTATAGAATTCTATATTATATGTGATTTTTATTTATTGTGGTGGCTATAATATTGTATAGGTCTTTTGTTTTAGTACATGGAACATTCATATATTTGAAGGTGCATTCTTTGTAACTTTTTTCTTTTATAGGTTCTCTTTTGAATTTGGCCAAGCATGCAGCTTCTACCGTTCAGATTCTTGGAGCAGAAAAGGCACTCTTCAGAGCCCTCAAATCTAGACGGGATACCCCTAAGTACGGTCTCATTTATCATGCTTCACTCGTAGGCCAGACAAGTCCCAAACACAAAGGAAAGGTGTGTTACAGGGTTTTGTTTTGTTTTTGAGGTTGGACTTCTTCATTTTTTACAACCCTTTTTTCTTCTGTAGTACACATTAAATCTTTCTATTGTCTCTTTCTCGTTAGAGAATGGTGAGTTATTTAAATAAAAAGCACTTTGTGTACACTGAAGGATAAAGTTAGAAGAAATTGTTATTTGTTGATTTAAAGCCAGTTTCTTCATCGTGTTAGTATTTTTTTCCCCCTAGGATCTCCCTGTGGTTGGCACACTGAAAATATTATCTCTGGCAGAAAAAAAAAAAAATCTAACATTTATGAATCATAAACAATAGTATATGCATTATGCTAAAACACTTTGACAGAATTCACTAAACCTTTTTTTTTTTTTTTTTTTGAGACGGCGTCCTGCTCTGTTGCCAGGCTGGAGTGCAAGTTGCTTGATCTCGGCTCACTACAACCTCCACCTCCTGGGTTCAAGCAATTCTTCTGTCTCAGCCTCCTGAGTAGCTGGGACTATAGGCATGTGCACACCTGGCTAATTTTTGTATTTTTAGTGGAGACGGGTTTCACCATGTTGGCCAGGCTGGTCTCGAATTCCTGACCTCGTGATCCACCCACTTTGGCTTCCCAGAGTGCTGAGATTACAGGTGTGAGCACCCGTGCCCATCCTAAATCTTTAGTAGCCTTATGAGATGTAGGTATCTGTTTTACAGATGATGAAACTGAGGCTTAGACAAGTTAAGTACTTCCAATGTTTTTGAAAGATGTGTTGTTTAACAGAACTAAACTGAAATTTGATAAAATTTAGAGCAGAGTGGTGGAGGGAAATAAAGGGTGCAATAAAATAAAATGTTAATTAGGTTGAAAAAGAACCCACACTTTTTATTATTTATTTATTTATTTATTTTTTGAGACGGAGTCTCTTTCTGTCACCCAGGCTGGAGTGCAGTAGTGCGATCTCGGCTCACTGCAACCTCCACCTCCTGAGTTCACACCATTTTCCTGCCTCAGCCTCCCGAGTAGCTGGGACTACAGGTGCCCGCCACCACTTGCAGCCAATTTTTTGTGTTTTTAGTAGAGACGGGTTTTCACCATGTTGGCCAGGATGGTCTCGATCTCCTGACCTCGTGATCCACCCGCCTCGGCCTCCCAAAGTGCTGGGGTTACAGGCTGAGCCACTGTGCCCAGTCAGAACCCACACATATTTAAGATTGTTATGGGGAAAAAGATGCACTTGTTGTGAATGACCTCAAGGTACAGAACTAATGTCAGTGGGTAGAAAGTAAAGTTATTTTACAAAATCCAGTTTGAGCTAATTTTTGACAGGAACTGCTATAAAATCTTTTCAGCCACAGAATTGGTGGTGATGTATGGCCATTAGATTGTGGCAAAGATTGAAATACGATGGATGATTTGAATTGTATGATTCATAATAGTTTTATAACTCCTAATTTTAAAACATCCTGGAATAAATGTGATAATTTGCTGGAACTGTCTCATGAGCCAGTTATTGAGGATTTTACATCTGAACATGGAATATAGTTCTTCATGTTTTTCTATTAGATTTCTCGAATGCTGGCAGCGAAAACTGTTTTGGCTATCCGTTATGATGCTTTTGGTGAGGATTCAAGTTCTGCAATGGGAGTTGAGAACAGAGCCAAATTAGAGGCCAGGTTGAGAACTTTGGAAGATAGAGGGGTAAGAATACCACATCATGCTTATTCCAGAAGTATTAAACTGTCAAAAGTTAATAAATTGAGTAAATTTATGAAGTTACTTTATCTGCTAAACAGTTTTATGATCCTTGTTAGTATGTCTAAAGTATTCTTTTTGTGCCTACTATTAACAATTGCTATTATTTACCAAGAATTGATGTATACAATAGCATTTGCCATTAGGATATGCTATTCAAAATAACAAAAAATAGCAGAAATTGTTTGCTGGCCCACTGATTCACTAGACTGTTTAGTGTATTATAAAGTGACTTAGAATTGTATTTGTAATTTTTCCTTTTCGTCTTAGATAAGAAAAATAAGTGGAACAGGAAAGGCATTAGCAAAAACAGAAAAATATGAACACAAAAGGTGAGTACATTTAAGTGACAATGGGGTGAATAGTTTTTTTAAATGTTAATTATTGACAGCGATTTTGTAAATTTCACTTTGATGTGCCCATAGTTTTTCAAATTTATTTAATTGACAAAAATTGTTTATTGTGTACATGTTATTTTGGAAAATGTGCACATTGAGGAATGATTAAGTCAAGCTCATTAACATGCATTGTCTTACATACTTTTTTTTGTAGTGAGGACATCTTAAAATCTACTTAGCAATTTTTAAGAATATAACACATTGTTAACTGTAGTTAACCATGTTGTGCACCCCTAATTTTTTTCCGTGCCATTTAGTTTTCCACATTAACTTCTACTTTTCATTCATATACGTATTTATTCATTTCCAGATATTGATAGTAAATTTTTAAATCTAAAGTTTCTCTATAATATGTTCTTTATCAAAAAGTTCATTCAGCCGGGCATAGTGGCTCCTGCCTGTAATCCCAGCACTTTGCGAGGCCGAGGAGGGCAGATCACCTGAGGTCAGGAGTTCAACACCAGCCTAGCCAACGTGGTGAAACCCCGTCTCCACTAAAAATACAAAAAATTATCTGGGCGTGCTGGCGGGCGCCTGTAATCCCAGCCACTTCGGAGGCTGAGGCAGGAGAATCGCTTGAAACCCGGGAGGCGGAGGGGTGCAGTGAGCTGAGATTGCGCCATTCCACTCCAGCCTGGGCAACAAGAGCAAAACTCGGTCTCAAAAAAAAGTTCATTCAGAGTTAGTCCCTACAGAAAACTATTTTGTAAAAAGTATAAAGACAGAAAACAAGTCTAAAAATGGCTGAGGCACAATAAAGCATTCAAACTTAACTATCAGATTAACAAAAGATTTGTATGTGGAGGGGTATTTGGCTTATTATTTGAGGTAATGCTCAATGCTGGTGAGGTTGTCATGGTGGAGGCAGAATGTGGTATAGCTATTCTAGGAAGCCATTTCACAGTATGTATCAAGATTCTTCAAAATGTTCCCAGTCATTACCCAATAAATTATACTTTCAGGGCTCATAAACCTTCAAGAATTTATTTATTTGGTTTTTAAATTTTATTTATTTATTTATTTATTTGAGATGGAGTCTCTCTCTGTTGCCAGGCTGGAGTGCAGTGGCGTGATCCTGGCTCACTGCAACCTCTGACTCCCCGGTTCAAGAGATTCTCCTGCCTCAGCCTCCCAAGTAGCTAGGATTACAGGCATATACCACCACATCCAGCTAATTTTTGTATTTTTAGTAGAGCCGGAATTACACCATGTTGGCCGGGATGGTCTCGATCTCCTGACCTCATGATCCACCTGCCTCGGCCTCCCAAAGTGCTAGGATTACAGGCGTGAGCCACAGCGCCTGGCCTCCTTCAAGAATTTTAATAGTAAAATCTTATACTATAAGTGGATGAAGAGAGCAATATATAGTAACAGTAGCAATTATAAATACATATTTAAGTATAATTAGTGTGTTCTGGAAGGAAATCAAATGTGTTTCTGTGGGCATTCACATTTTCTTTTTTGTGAATTTTCCAGGCTTTCTACAATAGCCATACATTCTGCAATATTTACAGTCTGTAACTTATTATCTCTAGTTGACAAACATGGGTCTTTGTTTCTTAAATTGTAAATGTCTTTAACCTATAAAAATTAAATAGTCATGCAGTTTACAAATCTGCTTAAGAAACAGAACATTTTTAAACTTGTTTTGAACCAATTTTTTTAATGTTCCTGTGCAGTTAATGCTTTTTACTTTAAACATATGCAGTTAAAGCATCAGTTCACATTTTAGGCACTCATTTCAGTATTTTCTTCCTGCTTACATTAGAACAAAAGCAAATGTTGGGTTCTAAGGAATCTTTTCCATGTGTGTGTATTTGTATCCTTTCTTGTTCTGCTTGTGATCTTGTGATGAAGACTTCTATACTAAGCTTGGTTTAGGTTTTTTTGTTTTGCTTTTTTTTTTTTTTTTTTCCCATTTAATTGCGCAGTGTTCTGAAAGTTGGATTGGTTCATTTTTCACTTTCTAGTTAGGTGTGAAGACATTTTCTTCTTTCATTTCCCCCATGCTGATTGAGTGTTTTCCTGTACCATAGTAACTACATTGATTACTAAATCAGAATTCATTTAGCTCACCACTTCTCTTGAATGTGATTGACCTACTTGAAAAATATTAATACCTTTAACTTTTGGAAACTATTAGTCTTCATAAACTACCCCAAAGCCACTAAAATGAAACAACATTGTGTGCTTATGTAAGTATTATCTAATGGCATTTTCTTTATCTCTTGAGAATTATTTCAATTACAGATACTTGTAGAGATTTTCTAAAACTTTTTGGGTCTTTCAGTGAAGTGAAGACGTACGATCCTTCTGGTGACTCCACACTTCCAACCTGTTCTAAAAAACGCAAAATAGAACAGGTAGATAAAGAGGATGAAATTACTGAAAAGAAAGCAAAAAAAGCCAAGATTAAAGTTAAAGGTTAGTTTGAATTTTTTTTAACACAACTTATACTCATTTCTTTAGAACTATGGATTTTGTGAGTCTTACAAGTACATGCCATTGCACTTTATTATAAAACTGCTCGTTGAACGCTAATGGTGTTTTAATAATGCCATGATGTTCTCTGGGAATAGTTATGATATTGTTAAATTTATCAGACTTCACAGAGGAAATGTGAGAAGTTTAGTCAAATTAGGTATTTTACTAAGAGTACCAAAACTTGAGTTTCTACTACATGAACTATTTTGAGAATTAAGAGAAAAAAGGAATGTGTTTTCTAAATTGGTTGTTGAAAATTTTTTGTTTTATAGTTATATGGAATTGATGGTACAGTGATTTTCTTCATTGTTTCTGTTATCTGGAGTGGACTAGAAGGAACACATACTGGTAGCCTGCCGTCATAGTTACAATATCCAGTAGGTGCTCACCAGTTAACTAGGCTGTCTTGTGAAGTTGATAAGCAGGGGCCCCATTATTAGTTAAACCTGGGTTTCTTGAACACCTACTAGCAAGTCTAGCAAAAGAGTAAAGCATTAACACAATGATTGCTTTAACTTGGTTTCTAAGTAGCTTAGTGGTCAAAAGTGTATGTTCTACAAATGTGGATAGTATACTTGATAGAGAAGTAATTTATTTAACTTTTATGCTTCTTTTTATTGAAAAGTAAGGAGATCCCTAAACCCATTAGTAGCATTTGAGGCACCAAACTCTGTCTTTTGTATCCTCAATTGTGTATCCAATAAGCTTTTCCGATTTATCTGTCAATTTTTCATCCCACAATTTCCCCCCTCTTTTTTTTTGCCCCCCACAAGACAGAGTCTTGCTCTGTCACCCAGGCTGGAGTGCAGTGGCGTGATCTCAGCTGACTGCAACCTCCGCCCCCTGGGTTCAAGTGATTCTCCTGCCTCATCCTCCTGAATAGCTAGGATTACAGGCATGTGCCACCAGGCCTGGCTAACTTTTTTTGTATTTTTATTAGAGACAGGATTTCACCACGTTGGACAGGCTGGTCTTGATCTCCTGACCTCAAGTGATCCTCCCGCCTCAGCCTCCCAAAGTGCTGAGATTACAGGTGTGAGCCATTGCACCCAGCTGGTCACTGAATGTCTAATGATAGCTACGTGTTGAGTCCTTATTGTAATGTGTGCTAAGCATTATACTTTGTACTTTCTATGCATCATCTTTTTAAGTCTCGGTAACAATCCAGTAAGATAAGACATTCTTAAGTTTTACAGATGAGGATATGTAGTTTTACCAGGGGTAAATACAGTTTTTCAGGGTTGTAGAGAGTAGACTAAACCCAGGCCTTCTGACTTCAGAGTGCAAGCTCTTAACCATTTCTAATATAATTGACTCTCTTCCCAATAATGATTGGAGATCAGATGACCGTTGTTTTAATCCTGATTTTTATACGTGATTTCATGCTCGTGAGAAAATTGCCTGAGCTCTATCTGTATCATTTGTTAAAGTTAGTCGTAGGCCTTGGAGAACCTTCCCAATTATAAAATAAACAAAACAAACATTGGGTAGTTGATGAGAATGACAGAAAAAAACCTAGGACTCAAACGTTTTTGGAAAGAGTGAGATCTGATATAGTGTTAATTTGTTGTGCCTTTACACTTACTCTATTCAGTTGAAGAAGAGGAAGAAGAAGAAAAAGTGGCAGAAGAAGAAGAAACATCTGTGAAGAAGAAGAAGAAAAAGGGTAAAAAGAAACACATTAAGGAAGAACCACTTTCTGAGGAAGAACCATGTACCAGCACAGCAATTGCTGTATGTTTGTTTTTAATTATCGATGTTCACTTGGAGGGGCCAGTTCTCCACATTTCAATCTATTTTCTATATCAGAAATGAGCAGGCATTTTAAAAAATGGTTTTCATTGATGGGGAGGTAAAAGTGAAATGGCTTTGTTGTATTTACATTATAAAAGGCCATTTCCCAAATCTAGAATTTATTACTAAAAATTGAGTTTGCATTGAGAGGAAGAGTATGATTTGCTGAAACTTACTTTTATAGGTGGGGTTTTTATATTTTCAATTTTAATCTTTTCCCTGAATTTGTTTTCAAGGGAAACAGATTGATTTTGCATTTTATGAAGAAAAGTGATTAGTCACCCATACAATTACAGCTCTTTCAAAGCATTCTTGTTGGCTATTTTCAGAGTCCAGAGAAAAAGAAGAAAAAGAAAAAAAAAAGAGATAACGAGGATTAACAGAAAGGAATTACAAGTGTATCACCTGGACACATCATGCTTAAGATTCAACTGGGAGCATACCAGGGATGCTCTCTAACATAACCAAGGGAAAGTTCAGTAAAACAAAGTGATTTATCATCTATAACTTCAAACCTATTTGTGTCTTGACATCAACTCTGTTAACCTTATGTCATCATTTCTTAGAGTCTTTGATATACAAATAAAATTTTCTTTGTATTTTAAGACAATTTTGTGATCTCTTTATATCTTGAGTAGAGAATCTTTGGCTCCTTCTATAGTTTGCCATGTGATGATTATTGTTTTGATAATTATAACTGAAAAGTGAGAGTTTTTTTGAAATTTGACCTTTTGGAAGGCAGTGACTAAGTGGACCAATTCAAGAACCCTACTCTAATGTGTTTCTTTTGCCTTTTTGGACTACTTTTTATTTTCCACCTATTGTCTTTCTACCTCTCTTTATTTAAATATTGTTTCTTGTTCAAATTTTAAAATTAGGTGAGCAAAACATTTTAGTATCTGTTCAGAAGGGTGGGAGATAGTATCCCTACCTTTATTGTTTGCAGTTGTAAAAGGCACACCGAAATAATTCTTAATACCCTGATTTGTTTTTAAAGTAGTCAACCTGAAGTGACTTTTTTAAAGGTTGTACAAAGTGATCATAAAGAATGGAGAATAGAGAAAAAAAAAATAAGAAAAAAGAAAGTGCCAGTGGGAATGAGGTATAAAAAAGTAGGACAGTAGAATGCCAAAGAGAAATCTTTATTTCTGAGTGGTAGTGTTTAAAGCCTGGTAGACCTTATAGTCATGAGAGTCATGAGTTTTATAGCACTGTTACGTATTGCCGGTTTGTATATGTCATAGGCATCTTACTAAAGCCCAATTCAGTAAACGCTGTTGGTGGGTGGAAACTAGAATGACTATGGCTTTTGAGTTCCACCTTTGCTTTTCAAGTCAACAGCCCCTCTTTGGTTTTCTCATTTCTAAATCACAGATAATGGTCAATTTTATCTCTCCCAACTGATTTGTAGAAAATGAAATGACATAAACTTTCAGAGATGTTACTAGGCTTCAAATTTAATTTTCTTGAAATAAATATTGATAAAATACATGCAGCCATCCCTAGACAAAATTACATAATAAAGCTGGTTATCTTGTTCCCAGGAGAGCATTGTCATTTTTGCATCACCCACTTGTACCGCAGATACATTCCTAATTTAGGACAAAACGGACTTAGTTTATGACCGACTTTTGATGAAAATGGCCTAACCACCTACCCAGATGTACAGTCAAAAGGTTTACATGCGAAACAAGATAGGTTTTTGAGAAACCTAAATAATAAACTTCTAGTTATTTGAATAATCTTCTGCAGGCCCAGAGAAAGCATAGTTAAATCCTGCAGCAACCACCTCTCATAAGGGCTGAAGGCTTAACTGTTTAAAACACTAACCAAAAGGTAGGTTCTTATTCTTCTTGGTACTATTGAAGCACTTCTGATGAAGAGCCTTGTGAACTTAGTTTGAAATCGGAAACTCGGGTGAGTTTTATATACCTAGTTTTGATTAGTAAATTTGAAGAATTTCTGTGGCTGCACCACAAAACTCTGCTGAAAACCTACTGATTCTCCATTTCCCTTCAAAAATGGAAATTTCTATTTTCCAGTTTGAGCTCCTGTGTCTGTTCATTGCCTTCTGGCTCCTCAGCAAGATTACACGGCCCTTGAGTGAGCTGTCCTCTCTCCTCCAACTTCAGTGCTGTCCCAGGGCTCTTTTAGAAAAAGATTTGTTTGCTGCCCTTGATGGGTTCTCTGATCCATCTGTTGCTTCTCTGTGACCATTTTCAGACTTGGCTCAGGCTCATCCTTTATCCCAGCTGTACCCCTTAGAATAACATGGAGTAGGGCCAAATGTCTCAAACCCTAACTAGTGTGCATAGGAAGTATCTAGAGACCTTGCTTGATAAACTGTAAATCTGATGCTCTATTAGTGCCGCCACAGCAGAAAAAAAAAAATGCAGGTCTGGGTTGGAGCCCAAGATGTCCTCATTTTTCACAAGCTCAGGTGGTGCTAGATGAGGGTCCATGTGCATGGTAGCAAAGTACTAGGATAAATTACTTAAACTCTCAGAACCTGTTTGCTTATCTGAAACTGGATTTCTCTGAGAATTACGTGAGATAATGCTTGTGAACAAGTTTATGTGGTAAAGTCAAGACTTAACCCTTAGCTACTTGGGAGGCTGAAGCAGGAGGATTGCTTGAGTCCAGGAGGTTGGGGCTGCAGTGAGCCGTGGTCACACCACAGCACTCCAGTCTGGGTGACAGAGCCAGACTCTGTCTCTTAAAAAAAATTTAGCCAGGCGCGGTGTCTCATGCCTGTAATCCCAGCACTTCGGGAGGCTGAGGTGGGCTGATCACGAGGTCAGGAGATCAAGACATCCTGGCTAACACGGTGAAACCCCGTCTCTACTAAAAATACAAAAAAAAATTAGCCGGGCGAGGTGGCGTGCGCCCGTAGTCCCAGCTACTTGGGAGGTTGAGGCAGGAGAATGGCGTGAATCCGGGAGGTGGAGCTTGCAGTGAGCCGAGATGGTGCCACTGCACTCCAGCCTGGGTGACAGAGCGAAACTCGGTCTCAAAAAAAAAAAAAAAAAAAAAAATTTTAAAGAAGTGCAGTTGATTCTTGAACAATAAAGGACTAGGGGGCCTGACCCCTGCACAGCTGAAAATTTTGCATATGACTTATGATTCCCCCAAAACTTAACTGCTAACAGCCTACTATTGACCAGAAGCCTCACCAATAACAAAGCCAAAACACATTATGTGTGTTATGTATTATTTACTGTATTCTTACAGTAAGCTAGAGAAAAAAGTATTGTTATTAAGTGGAAGTGGGTGATCATAAAGATCTTCATACTTGTTTTCTTTTTTTTTTTTTTTAGACGGAGTCTCACTCTGTCACCCAGGCTGGAGTGCAGTGGCCGGATCTCAGCTCACTGCAAGCTCCGCCTCCCGGGTTCACGCCATTCTCCTGCCTCAGCCTCCCGAGTAGCTGGGACTACAGGCGCCTGCCACCTCGCCCGGCTAAGTTTTTGTATTTTTAGTAGAGACGGGGTTTCACTGTGTTACCCAGGATGGTCTCGATCTCCTGACCTCGTGATCCGCCCGTCTCGGCCTCCCAAAGTGCTGGGATTACAGGCTTGAGCCACCGCGCCCGGCCCATACTTGTTTTTATGTTGAGTGGGCTAAGAAGAAGAGGTGTTAGTCATGCTATCTCGGGTGGCAGAGGCGGAAGAAAATCTGTTATGTGTCAAGGATCAACTGTAAATTAGAATGGTGGTTCCTAAAACACCTGGAGGTTGAAAGAGTAAGTGTCTGATTTAGTGGGTATAGGGTAGAGCCCAAGAATTTCCATTTGTTACAGATTCCAGTTGATAGTTGGGGGACAGTACCTGGCCCACTGTACTACAAGGACTCCCTTTTACATTGCCTAGCCCTATACTTCTCCAAACTAAAACCTAACTTGATGGTCAAGAAATCAGGCCTGCCCATTTTGTCCACATGAAAAGCACCAGAAAACCAGCGTCAGGCCTGAGTTGTGCTGTTGCACTGTAGGTAATTGAGCACCCTAGAGGGCTAGACAATCAGATCAATGCTCTTCCTACATAGAAAACGCAAGCTTGAATGGGTACAAGAAATAATCACTAGCATTGTTTCCTGGCCATAAGAATTTGCTCTTGAAGGAACAAACTTAATTGCTGATACTGCAAGTGTTCTATGTATATTTAGTATTAAATAAAAGGGAAAAAACTTAGTCTTTTTGTTTCTGTTTTTGAAACCGAGTTTTGCTTTTGTTGCCCAGGCTGGAGTGCAATGGCGCAATCTCGGCTCACTGCAACCTCTGCCTCCCGGGTTCAAGCAATTCTCCTGCCTCAGCCTCCCGAGTAGCTGGGATTACAGGCATGCACCACCAGGCCTGGCTAATTTTGTATTTTTAGGACAGATGGGGTTTCACCATGTTGGTCAGGCTGGTCTCAAAACTCCTTACGTCAGGTGATCCACCCGCCTCAGCCTCCCAAAGTGCTGGGATTACAGCTGTGAGCCACCGTGCCTGGCCCCATTGTGTTGTTTATTAAAGTTTGTGAGAACAATACCAGAATTAACGCACCACAAAACATACAGCAAAAAGTGTACATGCAATGCAAAATCATCTGAAAAATGTCAGAAGATAAATTCATGCCCTATTCCTGACATTGTGCATGTGGCTGAGCATTGCTTAGTCTTGCTTTAATTAGCTAAAATTCTAAGGAGTCTGATATGACTAGTTGAAAGAAAATTATCACTTTAGCATCAAATTTTTATTTATACTAGACTCACAATATCTTCATATCCAAGTGTCTTCTATTTAGTATTTTTGAGTGCTTCCAAATTTTTTTTTGTAGGCTGCAGTGAACGCCTTTGAACATTTATCTATCTTCATGTATTTGCATTTCCATAGGATAATTTTTAGATGTAGAATTACTATGTCAAAGGGGATATAAGTAAAATAATGTCAGTTTGCCTCCAAAAGAATGTCGTAATTTACACTCCAATAGCATTAAAAGAAAGCTCATATGTCAGGAACCGTCTCATAATCATCTTTTTATTAGCATCTATTCCAGTCCCCTGCTCACTAGCGATTTTTCATATAGTAGTAAACAATGTTTTAAAATATTAATTTGAACTTAGTGGCTTTAAACCTGGATAATTTTCCTCTCACAATTCTGTGGTCCATGATGTACAAGAAGATTCCATTTATCAGTACAGCATTGAAATCATCTTCAAGATTATATACTCCCACCTAGCCTTGTGCTGCTAACCCAAAGGGTATTTGTGTAAATAGAGAAATATTTATTTTTTTTAAAGATGGGGGTCTCACTATGTTGCCCTGATCTTGAAATCCTGGCCTCAAGTGATCCTTCTACCTCAGCCTCTGGAGTAGCTGGGACTACATGCACAAGCCACTGCACCCAGCTGTTGGAGCATTTTAGTAGCCTGAAGATAACTGGAATCTTGTCATTGGAAAAAATAAATAGTTTGAGTCTAGCAGTGAGTTGTGCTTGCTACCCCTGTGGAGACAGATTGGAGTAGCAGCTCACTGGAGGTTTCTTATGAAGCCTGGGGACCCAAGGCTGGTACTTGCTACTTTGATTTAAACCAAGCCCCCAAACCTGGCAAGCCACCAAACCTGGCAAGCCACCAAGCAGTAGCTAGCTTTGGAAGTGGCTGCCTGGAAATTCCTGGCCTACAGTGTTGAGACAAAGGGCCCCTAGTACTCAGCTGGTCATGACATCCATTTGCATACCAACTCCTATGTCACAGCAGCAAATGCAGCCTTCAAAGTTGGAAGGTAAACTGTTACTAGGATAGCTGTGAATGTATCCTGTATAAAAGGAACCAAAACTGAGGCCGGGCGCGGTGGCTCAAGCCTGTAATCCCAGCACTTTGGGAGGCCGAGACGGGCGGATCACGATGTCAGGAGATCGAGACCATCCTGGCTAACACAATGAAACCCCGTCTCTACTAAAAAAAAATACAAAAAAATTAGCCGGGCGTGGTGGCGGCGCCTGTAGTCCCAGCTACTTGGGAGGCTGAGGCAGGAGAATGGCGGGAACCCGGGAGGCGGAGCTTGCAGTGAGCCGAGATCGCGCCACTGCACTCCAGCCTGGGCGACAGAGCGAGACTCGGCCTCAAAAAAAAAAAAAAAAAAAAAAAAAAAAAGGAACCAAAGCTGAACAAACTCTCATAAAAACTACAGCCCTTGATTACTCAAGGTGTCACAATACTTGAGAGCTAATGGCTGTAAATGAGACAACATGGAGCATGACATCACATTCGTCAAAAATTTGATCTGTTGTCAGGGGAATAGAAGGTTTTAGAGTTAAAAGGAATCCAGGAAATCGCCTATATACAATGAAGACTCAGACCCAGAGAGACCTTTATACATGCACCCAGCGTGCTGGTGTATTCCAAAGACATGAGGCCTGTCTTTTCTCTTAGAAAACAATTTCTTTTTCTTTTTCTTTTGTTTTTTTGTTTGTTTGTTTGTTTGTTTGTTTGTTTTTGTTTTTTTTGAGAAGGAGTTTCACTCTTATTGCCCAGGCTGGAGTGCAATGGTGCGATCTCGGCTCACCACAACCTCCGCCTCCCAGGTTCAAGCGATTCTCCAGCCTCAGCCTCCCTAGTAGCTGGTATTACAGGCATGTGCCACCACGCCCGGCTAATTTTGTATTTTTAGTAGAGAAGGGGTTTCTCCGTGTTGGTCAGGCTGGTCTCAAACTCCTGACCTCTGATGATCCGCCCACCTCAGCCTCCCAAAGTTCTGGGATTACAGGCATGAGCCACCGCGCCTAGCCAAAAGCAATTTCTTTTATTGAAAGTTTACACATTTAATTCAGCTTTTAGGTTGGTCTTTTAGGTTTCAGTTTACAGAAAAAGCATCATAGGAAACAATCAGATCCAAAATGTGCAGCGTTAAAGTCAAATAATTAAGAACACAGGGAAGAGAGCCAGCCGAGGTGACCCACGCCTGTAATTCCAACACTTTGGGAGGCTGAGGCGGGCGGATCACTTGGGGTCGGAGTTCAAGACCAGCCTGGCCAACATGGCAAAACCCCATCTCTACTAAAAATACAAAAATTAGCCAGGCATTGTGGCACACGCCTGTAATCCCAGCTACTTGGGAGGCTAAGGCAGAAGAATTGCTTGAACCCTGGAAGCGAAGGTTGCAGTGAGCCGAGATCACACCACTGCACTCCAGCCTGGGTGACACAGTGAGACTCCATCTCAAAAAAAAAAAAAAAAAGTGTGGGAGAAGGGCAGGCCTAGTGGCTCACGCCTGTAATCCCAGCACTACTTTGGGAGGCCAAGGTGGGCAGATCACTTGAGACCAGGAGCTCCAGACCAGCCTGGGCAACATGGCGAAACCCCTTCTATGCAAAAAAAAATACAAAAGTTAACCAGCCATTGTAGTGTGCGTCTGTAGTCCCAGCTACTTGGAAGGCTGAGGTGGGAGGATCACCTGAGACCAGGAAGTTCAAGGCTGCGGTGAGCCGAGATTGCGCCACTGCACTCCATCCTGGGTGAAAAGGCAAGACCCTGTCTTAAAATAATAATAATAATAAATTAAAAAAAAAAAAGGTGCAGGGATTTCATTGTGATTGCTTGTTAGGAATTACATTCTGAGAATTGAGGGTGGGATGGGGGATAAGGGACTACTGGTTTCATTATATCTTAGTAGCAGTTGTCTCAGTCTCTAAACGATGTGTATGGATTGCTTAGATTTGAAAACTGTTTTTAAAAAATTATTCTTAAACATGGGTATGAGGAAGAGGGGCTGTTTAGATCAGAGGTGGGCAAAGGACAGCCTGAGGTTCAGATCCAGCCCACGGCCTGTTTTTGCAAGTAAAGTTTTATTGGAACACAGCCGTGCCCATTCCTTTAAGCTGTCTGTGTCTGTACTGTTCATGGCTATATGCTCCAACAGCACAATTAGGTATTAAAAAGGACTATGGCCTGCAAAACCTGAAATATTTACTGTCTAATCCTTTACTGGAAAAATTTTCTGACCACTGTTTTGGATTAAAAGGCACTTAAAGGGTCAAATGCAATGTGTAAACCTTGATTTATCCTGATTTCAAAACATGAAAGGTATAAAAGATATTCTGGGAACAGTTAGGGAAGTTCTAATATAAACTGGATATTACATGACTTTAGGGAGTTATAATTACTTTTAGATGTGATTAGGCTACTGGGGTTATGTAGGATAATGTCCTTAGTTTTCTTTTGGTTTTTTTTTGAGATGGAGTCTCACTCTGTCGCCCAGGCTAGAGTGCAGTGGTACGACCTTGGCTCGCTACAACCTCAGCCTCCTGAGTAGCCAGGATTACAGGCGTGCACCACCATGCCCTAATTTTTGTATTTTTACTAGTGACGGGGTTTCACCATGTTGGTCAGGCTGGTCTCAAACTCCTGACCTCGTGATCCGCCCTCCTCAGCCTCCGAAAGTGCTGGGATTACATCCGTGAGCCACTGTGCTGGCCGTCCTTAGGTTTTTTTTTTTTTTTTTTTTTTTTTTGAGATGCAGTTTCACTTTTGTTGCCCAGGCTGGAGTGCAATGACACCATCTCAGCTCTCCGCAACCTTCGTTTCCCGGGTTCAAGCAATTCTCCTGCCTCAGCCTCCCGAGTAGCTGGGACTACAGGTGCCCCCCACAACACCCAGCTAATTTTGTATTTTTTTAGTAGACACAGGGTTTCTCCATGTTGGTCAGGCTGGTCTCGAACTCCCGGCCTCAGGTAATCCACCCACCGTGGCCTCCCAGAGTGCTGGGATTACAGGCATGAGCCACTGCGCCCGGCCTGTCCTTAGTTTTTAAAGATGCAAGCTGTTGGGAAGAAGTAGCCTGATGTCTATAATTTGTTTTGCAGTGCTTCAGCAGAGATTATGAATATAAATAGATGAAGCAAATACAGCAAAATGTTCACAGTTGTTGAAATATGTGGTGTGGGTATATGAATGATCATCATACTATTTTCTCCCTTTTTATTCCTGAATGCTTGAAATGATCATAAAGTCTTATTTTTTAAAGCAGAAACATGCTATTTATTTTGCTTTAATTCTGAGTTCTTTCTCTCTGAAAACTTCCAAGATCCTTGCAAAGTTCTTGCCAGCAAGTATTTGGGACACCCACTATGGGCCAGGCACTTGCGAGCAGGGAGAACTCAAGGAGAAAGATGCAGGAGTTGCTGACCTCAGAGAATTCACAAAGTGAACCTCAGACCTCAAACACTCCTGATGAGGAAGGCATGTTCTCACTGAAATAAATAACTGAGGAAGGGGGAATGTGGGGAAGCAGCAGTTAGAGATCGCCATAGAAGATTAGAATTATGGAAATTAGGAAGACAGAAGCTGTGAAGTCGAATTTGAGTTTATGAAACAGAAATCATTCCTCTCCCTTTCTCTACTAACCACCAAATACTACACATCTGAAGAAAGTAGAAAACAGCAGAAAGAGCTGAATGGGGTGACACTTGCCTATAGTTTCAGCTACTCAGGAGGGTGAGGCCGGAGGGTCATTTGTGCCCAGGAGTTCGCGTCTAGCCTGGGCAACATAGCAAAACCCTGTCTCTGGAAAACAAAAAAAAGCAGCAAAGCCCACCCCTTGGCAGATAATAGAGTTGGGATCTCCCCACCCCAAAACTGGCCTTCCACATCCTTTAAGCTTTGGCAATTTAGTACTCACCTGGAGAGCTCTTCTGTGCCACAGAAGTATAAGGAGGCAGTCATGTGCCTTCTCAGGGCCTCATAAAACTGCCTCTTAACCTGAGCCAAGAAGCAGGGAGGGCTTGGTTTCTAGCAAGGGTAAATGTGCCTGACTCCAGGAAAAGAATCAGTCAGACAACAAATACATCTATTTATAGCCTAAAATCTGCTGGGCCAGCAACATGCTAATAACCAGCTGGGCATGATGGAGAGGCCACAAGCTAACTGTCAGGATGGGAAGAGCCCTGCACTACTGGTCAGAGAAAATATACATGAAAGTGCTGCATAAGCCACATGGCACTATTTAAAATATCCTTGCTGTTATAATCTGATTTCACTGCTTACTAGTTCATGTCCTTAGACAAGTCAACCTTGCCCTTTCAGGCTCAGTTTCTTCAGCTATAAAATGGTAATAATTTTTTGTTTATCTTGTAGAGCTCTTAGAAACTCAGATTAGGCCGGGCACAGTGGCTCATGCCTGTAATCCCAGCACTTTGGGAGGCCGAGACGGGCAGATCACGAGGTCAGGAGATCGAGATCATCCTGGCTAACATGGTGAAATCCCGTCTCTACTAAAAATACAAAAAATTAGCCAGGCATAGTGGCGGGTGCCTGTAGTCCAGCTACTTGGGAGGCTGAGGCAGGAGAATGGCATGAACCTAGGAGGCAGAGCTTGTAGTGTGCCGAGATTGCGCCACTGCACTCCAGCCTAGGAGACAGCGAGACTCTGTCTCCAAAAAATAAAACCTCAGATTTAAAAAATGCACAGGCCAAACACGGTGGCTCATATCTATAATCCCAGCACTCTAGGAGGCTGAGGTGAGTATATCACTTGAGGTCAGGAGTTTGAAACCAGCCTGGCCAACATGGCAAAACTCTTGTCTCTACTAAAAATACAAAAATTAGCCAGGTGTGGTGGCACAGCCCTATAATCCCAGCTACTCAGAAGGCTGAGGCAGGAGAATCACTTGAACCTGTGAGGCAGAGGTTGCAGTGAGGCAGAGGTTGCAGTGAACCGAGATGGCGTCACTGCACTCCAGCCTGGGCAACAGAGTGAGACTCTTGACTCCAAAAAAAAGCACAAATTCCTTGTAAACTGAACAAATATATTGTTTTTTGTTTTTTGTTTTTTTTTTGAGCTGGAGTCTCGCTTTGTCACCCAGGCTGGAGTGCGGTGGCACGATCTCGGCTCACAGCAAACTCGGCTCCCGGGTTCAAGCAATTCTCCTGCCTCAGCCTCCCGAGTAGCAGGGATTACAGGTGCACACCACCACACCCAGCTAATTTTTTGTATTTTTAGTAGAGATGGGGTTTTACCATGATGGCCAAGCTGGTTTTGAACTCCTGACCTCAAATGATCCACCTGCCTCAGCCTCCCAAAGTGCTAGGATTACAGCGTGAACCACCACGCCCCGCCTATTGTATTATTATTACTGGAAATTTATTTACATAAAAAAATAAGATGCAAGAATGTACCAGCCTTATTTTCTCTTATTTTTGGGCACAGCTAGCTAGAATATTCCTCAGCCTTTCTTGCAGTTAGGTATGGCCATGGGATGAGCTCTATCCAATGAAATGGTAGTGGGTGGCAGTGATTACATCACTCAGAGGCCTGTTCCATAAATATCCCCCAGTACACTCCTCAGTGCCTTATCCCCCCATTCTGTCTCAATGTGGCAGATATGATGACCTTGGACGTCATTTGTTAAAGACAGAAAAGTTACAAGATAGAAGAAACCTGGGACACTGAATCACCAGTGGTGTCAAGGACAGCTACCGACTGATGAAGGACATCTGTTTTGGACTTCATAGACAAATAATACACTTTTGTAATGTTTAGGCAATTATATTAGGTTGAACCACATGAAACTGCCAATATTTGACTGGTTTTGACCTATAAAAATCATTCCATGTGGTACAACCTAATAGACATTTTGCTTTGTTTCCTCCAAAATGAAAATCTTAGAGAAAAAAGAAAAATTTTTTTTTCTTTGTTTTGTTTTGTTTGTTTGTTTTGCTGGAATGCAGTGGCACAATCATGGCTCACTGCAGCCTCAGTTTCCCCTGGCTTAAGTGATCCTCCGACGTCAGACTCCCTAATTGCTGGGACTACATGTGCACGCCACCATGCCCAGCTAATTTTCTTATATTTTGTTGAGATGGGGTTTTGCCCTGTTGCCCAGGCTGGTCTCAAACTTCTGAGCTCAAGCAATTCATCCACCTTAGCCTCCCAAAGTGCTGGGATTACAAGTATGTGTGAGCCACTGTGCCTGGCCTTTTTTTTTTTTTTTAGACAGGGTCTCCTTCTGTTGCCCAGGCTGGAGTGCAGTGGCATGATCTCAACTCACTTTAGTCTCAACTTCCTAGTCTCAAGTGATCCTCCCACCTCAGCCTCCCCAGCAGCTGGGACCACAGGTATGCGGCACCATGCCTGGCTAATTTTCATATTTTTCTGTAGAGATGGGATCTCCCTATGTGGCCCAAGCTAGTCTCAAACTCCTGTGTTCATGCAACCCTCCCAAAGGGTGGGGATTACAGGCGTGAGCCACTGTGCCCGGCCTGAGGAAATCTTTTTAACAGCCATATTTTCAAAAGTGAGAAGGGAAATTAGTATTCTTGAGCTCATAGATCAGAGATTGTAAACTGTCTGCCTTTGGTCCACATTTGGGTGTAAAAATATTTTATTTGCTCCACAAAATGTTGGCCCACATAGTTTTAAACAATTGAATTCATTGCTGAATCAAATATATCTTCCTGTGATACAGTCAAAAATATTTTTCTTTTTCATTGTTTTTTTGACCTTTGGAATTAACATAGCAAAATAAAAACCTAAAACCAAACTAAACAAAGCAAAAAGAACAAAGCTCCTTTAATAAACAAAGAAACTGTTTAGGCCTTAAAAGAGAGAGATCAATGTATAATTGTGGGATGAGTAAGTTCTTTCTAAAATATAACATGAAATTCAGAAAACAAAAATAAATTCATAAAATTGACCACATTACTCTTGTATGGCAAAAATACTGTAAAATAGTCAAAATATAACAGATACTTTCTTTAATATGTAAAGAGATTAAACAAGGTAATAAGAAAAAATGAAAATTACGAATAGCAGGCAGGTCAAGAAGAAAAGGTAAGGCCGGGCACAGTGGCTCATGCCTGTAATCCCAGCACTTTGGGAGGCTGAGGTGGGCGGATCACCTGAGTCAGGAGTTCAAGACCAGCCTGGCCACCATGGTGAAACCCCCGTCTCTACAAAAAACACAAAAAATTAGCTGGGTGTAGTGGCAGATGCCTGTAATCCCAGCTACGTGGGAGGCTGAGGCAGGAGAATTGCTTGAACCCAGGAAGTGGAGGTTACAGTAAGCCGAGATTGAGCCACTGAACTCTAGTCTGGGCAACAAGAGCAAAACTCCATCTCAAACAAAAACAAAAACAAAACAAAACAAGAAGAAGAAAAGGTATACAGGCCAGGTATGGTGTCACACGCCTGTAGTCCCAGCTACTTGGGAGGCTAAGGCAGGAGGACCACTTGAGCCTAGGATTTTGAGGCTACAGTGAGCTATGATAGCGCCACTGTACTCCAGTTTGGATGACAGAGCAACTCTTCTCTGAAATAGAAAGGAAAAAAGGTATACAGATCATCAATAAACATAAGAACAACTTTATCAAATTACCAAAAGTAAGTAATAATAATACCAGTGTTGGCCAGAGTGTAGGGAAACAGACATCCATTGTAGGGGAGAGTATAAATTTGTGGAAGCTTTTGGAAGGATATTTTGCTAATAGCTAGAGTAAAAATGCTAACCAGGCAATTATACTGCTAATTTAATATATGAATGTAGTCATAAAAGTCACTAAGATATAGGTACAAGAATGTTCTTTATAACATTATTTATATATATGTATGTATATATAAATCTCATAAATGGGGCTAGTAAATAATCCTATTTCCAAAAAATTCAGCAATTAAAATGCAAAAGTATTTCCTGGATAGACTATTTAGTGGGAAAAGCAAAGTACAGGACAGTGTGAAACCATCTGTGTAAAATTTTTGAAAGGATATGTATGTTTTTCTTTTTTCCTTCCCCTTCTTGTTCCATATACAAGAAGCTATCAGGCTGGCTCACACCTATACTCTCAGGACTTTGGGAGGCCGAGGCGGGCAGAGTGCTTTAGCCCAGGAGTTCAAGACCAGCCTGGCCAGAATGGTGAAACACTGTCCCTACTAAAAATACAAAAAAATTGGCCGGATGCGGTGGCTCACGCCTGTAATCCCAGCACTTTGGGAAGCCAAGGCGGGTGGATCACCTGAGGTCGGGAGTTCAAGACGAGCCTGACCAACGTGGACAAACTCCGTCTCTACTAAAAATACAAAAAATTAGCGGGGCACGGTGGTGCATGCCTGTAATCCCAGCTACTCAGGAGGCTGAGGCAGGAGAATCACTTGAACCCAGGAGATGGAGGTTGCGGTGAACCGAGATCGCACCATTGCACTCCAGCCTGTGCAATAAGAGCAAAACTCTGTCTCAAAAAAAAAAAAAAAAAAAAAAAATTAGCTGGGTATGATGGCTTACTCCTGTAGTCCCAGCTACTCGGGAGGTTGGGGTGGGATCACTTGAGCTTCAGAAGTCGAGGCTGCAGTGAGCCATGATCGTACCACTGCACTCCAGCCTGGGCAACAGGAGTGAGACCCTGTCTCAAACAAAACAAAACAAACAAAAGCTATTAACAGTTCCCACCTTTGGGTAAAGGGATTAGAGATTTGGGGATCAGAGAATGGGGAGGAAGATATGAAGATGTTTGTTTTTCATTTCTTTCTGTATTGTTTCATTTTTATTTACTTTTTTCTTTTTGAGACAGGTTCTGGCTCTGTTACCCAGGCTGGAGTGCAGTGGCACGAGCTCACCTCTCCTTCCCAGGCTCAAGTGAGCTCAAGTGAGTCTCCTACCTCAGACTCCTTGGTAGCTGGGACTACATGCAGGCACCACCACGCATGACTAATTTTTCTATTTTTCGTAGAGGTGGTTTCACCATGTTGCCTAGGCTGGTCTAGAACTCCTGAGCTCAAGCAATACACCTGTCTTGGCCTCCCAAAGTGCTGGGCATGGTGGCGCATACCTGTAGTCCCAGCTACTTGGGAGGCTGAAGCAGGAGAATCGCTTGAAGCGGGGAGGTGGAAGTTGCGGTGAGCCAAGATTGCGCCACTGTGCTCCAGCGTGAGCACAAGAGCCAAACTCCGTCTCAAAAAAAAAAAAAAAAGCGCCTGTGTTATTTTCACATGTATTATTTTCGTGCTTTACAAATGTAAAAATGTAAAATAAGTGAAGCTATAGGGAAAAACTACCATAATATATTTTATCTAAAGCTAGGATACCGGTTATTTTGTTGTTTGTTTTTTTCCTCTAAGAAATCATGAGGTATAGGCCGGGTGCGGTGGCTCAAGCCTGTAATCCCAGCACTTTGGGAGGCCGAGACGGGCGGATCACGAGGTCAGGAGATCGAGACCATCCTGGCTAACACGGTGAAACCCCGTCTCTACTAAAAAAATACAAAAAACTAGCCAGGCGAGGTGGCGGGCGCCTGTAGTCCCAGCTACTCGGGAGGCTGAGGCAGGAGAATTGTGTAAACCCGGGAGGCGGAGCTTGCAGTGAGCTGAGATCCGGCCACTGCACTCCAGCCTGGGCGACAGAGCGAGACTCCGTCTCAAAAAAAAAAAAAAAAAAAAAGAAATCATGAGGTATATATACAGTTTTGTGGCTTCACCACTGTAATCCCCAAGGCTTTTCCAGTAAGGAACAAAGTAGAAAGTGTAAAGTATAAATGAACAGATTATTTGAGATTCATCAGTTCCCTGCACATAGCTCTCCCTTAGCCCCAATTACTATTCTTTCTACTTCAGGCTAAGAAATCACCCCATGGTTTTGAAAGTATTAAGGTATCATTTTATAGCAGAAGAACTAGAATCACAGGAGAGTTATAGGGACAGAATTAGAATTCCAGCTTCCACCTGTTTATTCTCTAGTAGAGAAAGGTAATGTTGTGAAATGGTAGACTGGGGACCACAGTGTTGTATTATAATAAGCTTAAGTTAATGCCAGTGATCTGGTTTGATCTTAAATGAACTGTAATGATTTGAAAGAAAGTACAAATCTTAAGATGTTGCTATTCCTTCTCTCCTTGTTCTAGATTGTTTTTCTCTTTTTTATAGTCTTCCTTAGAACTTTCCTCAATCGCTTGTCAGTTCTTGGAATTAGGTTTTCTTACTTCTTCCCAAATCACAGATGTTTTCCCACCCTGTAAAATCCAGGGACTGGCTGGCCGGAGTGTTACCGCAATTGTGTTCTTCTGGAGGAAATCCTTTCTTTATCTGCCAGGAATTTCTGGCTCCAAACTGGGGAAAAAAATTTGGTGCACTGCCAGGTAATTGCCTTCTTCCTTTTCCCTTTAGCTGTCTGCAGGCGACTAGCTGGAGCCCAGGGGTAAAACCACAGCCTCCAGGATTGGGAGGGAGCAACTTTCAGGGATCCTGAAGGTTAAGGCCAATCACTTATCCTCCATACAGACAGGACCTCATTTAAACGACAACCTAGCCTTTGTTAGTGCCTTCCAAAAGGAGAACTCATCTAAACTTTGTTGATCACGAATCTCAGTGTTAAAAACCACTATCATAAAATTTTTTCTTTCATCTACACCAGAGGTTGGCAAACGTTTTCCCAAAAGACCAGTTAATATTTTAGTTTTCACTGACTATATGATCTCTGTCGTGACTGCTTAACTCTTCCATTGTGGTGCAAAAGCAGCCACAGAGAATACCAAAACAAACGCGTGTGCTGTCTTCCAATAAAACTGTCTTCATGGACACTGAAAATTGAATTTGATTTTATTTTCCCATGTCATGCAATATTATTATTTTTTCCCCATCCCTATATAAATGGGAGAACCATTCTTAGTTCATAGGCAGTATAAAAACAGGTAGCAGGCTGTATATAGTTTGTTGGCCCCTGATCTTTTTATTTTATTTTATTTTATTTTATTTTATTTTATTTTATTTTATTTTATTTTGAGACGGAGTCTTGCTGTCTCCCAGGCTGGAGTGCAGTGACGCGGTCTCGGCTCACTGCAAACTCCACCTCCCAGGTTCACGCCATTCTCCTGCCTCAGCCTCCAGAGTAGCTGGGACTACAGGCGCCCGCCACCATGCCCGGCTAATTTTATTTTATTTTATTTTTTTTTTTTTTTTGAGATGGAGTCTCGCTCCGCCGCCCAGGCTGGAGTGCAGTGGCCGGATCTCAGCTCACTGCAAGCTCCGCCTCCCGGGTTCACGCCATTCTCCTGCCTCAGCCTCCCGAGTAGCTGGGACTACAGGCGCCCGCCACCTCGCCCGGCTAAGTTTTTGTATTTTTAGTAGAGACGGGGTTTCACTGTGTTAGCCAGGATGGTCTCGATCTCCTGACCTCGTGATCCGCCCGTCTCGGCCTCCCAAAGTGCTGGGATTACAGGCTTGAGCCACTGCGCCCGGCCTTTTTTTTTTTTTTTTTTTTTTTTTTTTTTGTATTTCTAGTAGAGACGAGGTTTCACTGTGTTAGCCAGGATGGTCTCAATCTCCTAACCTCATGATCCGCCCGCCTCAGCCAACCAAAGTGCTGGGATTACAGGCGTGAGCCATCGCACTTGACCTGCCCCTGATCTTAACAACTGGTTTTCCTTTTTTGTTTTTTTGAAACGGAGTCTTGCTCTGTCACCAAGGCTGGAGTGCAGTGGCACGATCTCAGCTCACTGCAACCACGGCTTCCCAGGTTCAAGTAATTATCCTGCCTCATCTTCTCGAGTAGCTGGGACTACAGGCGTGCACCATCACACCTGACCAAATTTTTTTGTATTTTTAGTAGAGATTGGGTTTCGCCATGTTGGCCAGGCTCATCGAGAAATCCTGAACTCAGGTGATCCGCCCACCTCAGCCTCCCAAAATGCTGGGATTACAGGCATGAGCCACCATGCCTAGCCAACAACTGGTTTTCAAACTGTGTTTTGGCAAGCCCTCTGAGGAGAGAGCTCGCTGGGCTAGGGAATCCGTCTTCCAGTACCCTTTTTTTCTGTTTTATATATTGTCCTTTCAAATTTTGTTTCAAGGGTTCTATAACCAAAACTTTAAAAATCACTAACCTAAGCAGAATCCCTTCTTTTGCAACTTTAGCCCATTTACTTTTGGTCTTCTCAGTGCAGGTGGAGAAGAGCTGGTTATTTGACTTTTTTTTTTTTTTTTTTTTTTGAGATGGAGTCATACTCTGTTGCCCAGGCTGGAGTGCAGTGGCATGATCTCGGCTCACTGCAATCTCCACCTCCTGGGTTCAAGCAGTTCTTCTGCCTCAACCTTCTGAGTAGCTGGGATTACAGGCACCTGCCACCACACCCGGCTAACTTTTTGTATTTCTAGTAGAGATGGGGTTTCACCATGTTGGTCAGGCTGGTCTCGAACTCCTGACTTCATGATCAGCCTGCCTCAGCCTCCCAAAGTGCTGGGATTACAGGTGTGAACCACTGCGCCCTGGCTATTTAACTCATTTTATAGGCCTCTCAAGGAAGTCATTAAATAATTGAAAGCTCAATCTTAAACCTTATCCTTTCATATACTTCATAAGTCTGTCATATTTTTCCAATCCTTTAATTTGTATTTATGACCCTTCTCTCCAAAATCATACAAATTTGCACACAGTGAAATAATACTCCAGATGGAAGAGTACCTTTCTATGTATCCCAGCATCTTTCCCTTATTATTCGGGGTCACCAGCAGCACCATGGCCAGAGGGAGTGTCCAGATAGTGCTAGAAGAGAGGCAAGAGGCAAGGCCAAGTTTGATGAGAGGACTAAGAGAGTCACTAAGTGGGAAAATAAAAAAGTCCTGAGGTCAGAATCCAGGAAAATCTCGCTCTGTTGCCCAGGCTGGAGTTCAGTGGTGCGATCTTGGCTCACTGCAACCTCCACCTTCCGGGTTCAAGCGATTCTCCTGCCTCAGCCTCCAAAATACCTGGGATTACAGGTGCACAGCACCACACCTGGATAATTTTTTTGTATTTTTAGTAGAAACGAGATTTCACTGTGTTGGCCAGTCTGGTCTCGAACTCCTGACCTCAAGTGATCCACCTGCCTCAGCCTCCCAGAGTGCTGGGATTTACAGACGTGAGCCACCTCACGCAGGCTTTTTGGTGTTTTTTTTTGTCTGTTTGTTTTTGAGACAGGATTTTACTCTGTCACCCAGGCTGGAGTGCAGTGGTATGATCATGGCTTACTGCAACCGTGACTTCCCAGGCTCAATTGATCCTCCCGCCTCAGCCTCCCGAGTAGCTGGGACTACAGGCACTTGCCACCATGCCCAGCTAATTTTTTGTACTTTTAATAGAGACGGGTTTTCACCATGTTGCCAAGGCTGGTCTTGAACTCCTGGGCCCAAGCAATCCACCCACCTTGACCTCCCAAAGTGCTGTGATTTACAGGTGTGAGCCACCACACCCAGCCTGTATGTTTGTTTTTTGTTTTTGAGGCAGGGGTCTTGTTGTATTGCCCAAGATACAGTGCTATGTTACTCAGGTTGGTCTCAAACTCCTGGCCTCAAGCAATCCTCCTGCCTCAGTCTCCTAAAGCACTGAGAGTACAGGCTTGAACCACCATGCCCAGCCAATACATTTTAGTGAGTCATAGCAAATATTTATATTAAAAGATAATTAAAATCACCCAAAATTCTACCACTCAGAGACAATCACTATTACAAAATTTGGTAATTTTAAAATTTTGTTATTATTATTATTATTTGAGATGGAGTATCACTCTGTCGCCCAGGCTGGAGTGCAATGGTGCCATCTTGGCTCACTGCAGGCTCCGCCTCCCAGGTTCCAGGGATTCTCCTGCCTCAGCCTCCCGAGTAGCTGGGATTACAGGCATGCACCACCACAGCCAGCTAATTTTTGTATTTTTAGTAGAGACCGGGTTTCACCATGTTGGCCAGGCTGGTCTGGAACTCCTGACCTCAGGTGATCCACCCACCTTGGCCCCCCAAAGTGCTGAGATTACAGGAATGAGCTACCATGCCCGGCTCATATATAAAACATTTGTATACACAGTATTGTCACTTTTATGTCCCATGGACAACTCAAACACACTATGTGCCCCCCCAAAAATAAAATTCTCCATCTCCCCTAAACCTGTTTCACTGTCACCTACTGTTCACTTCCAAACCTAGGAGTTCATGACCCACCATCTCCCTCACCATCCCACGGATCACCAACTCTCCTTGTTAGCTCTTCTCTTCCAGAAGTCATCCTAGTAACACTCTGACCCATTCTTTCTAAGACTGAAGTCTAGCACTTAAGAAAATATAAAATAGGCTGTGTGCAGTGGCTCATTCCTATAATCCCAGTACTTTGGGAGGCCAAGGTGGGAGGATTGCTTGAGCCCAGGAGTTAAAGACTAGCCTGAACAACATAGCAAGACTCCATGTCTACAAAAAATTAAAAAATCAGCAGGGCATGGTGGTGTGTGCCTGTGTACCCAGCTACCTAGGAGGCTGAGGCAGGAGGATCAATTGAGCCCAGGGGGCTGAGGCTGCAGAGAGCCATGATTGTGCCACTGCACTCCAACCTGGGCAATAGATTGAGACCCTGTCTCAAAAAAAAAAAAAAAACGAAAGCCAGGCGCGGTGGCTCACGCCTGTAATCCCAGCACTTTGGGAGGCCGAGGTGGGCGGATCACAAGGTCAGGAGATCGAGACCACAGTGAAACCCCATCTCTACTAAAAATACAAAAAATTAGCCGGGCACGGTGGTGGGCACCTGTAGTCCCAGCTACTCAGGAGGCTGAGGCAGGAGAATGGCGTGAACCCGGGAGGCGGAGCTTGCAGTGAGCCGAGATCGCGCCACTGCACTCCAGCCTGGGCGACAGAGCGAGACTCCGTCTCAAAAAAAAAAAAAAAGAAAATATGAAACATGTTTATTTCAAGAGTCTACATTTGCATAACTAAAAACTGGGCTCCCCAATGCAGGGTGCCCAGTGTCTCTGTCAGCTAATATTGTACTACCCGCTGGAAAATGAAAGTTGCCATTTTCAGGGAAACCAATAAAAACGGGTGTGAAGTCATGTTTAGTCATTTTGAAGTCAGAGGTCTATGTTCGAGAGTTGAATTCTAGAGGCCTCCAGAAATAAAAGGGGTACAGATTAGCTCTGAAATGAGTTGGTTGCAGAGGTGTCCAAATATAATAATGGTGAATATACCTTGCAATTTAGAATCTAAGGAAGGGTTATTTGGAAGTGGGTAATTAGTCTCAACTAACATTGGTGCCACTTCTCCTTACAGCCTGAGGAAACTGTGGAGGGAGAAGGTACCCAGATGACAGATCCACTTTCACTCTGCTATACGAATGATAATAGGTAACATTTATTGAGCACTGGGTGTGTACTAGGCATAGTGCTAACAGCGCTCTTTCTTTTCTTCACACCACCACTGTAAATTGAGGCACGTGCAAAACAAGAGGACAGAGAGGCTTAGCGAGGTTAGCTACTTTGTCTAAGGTCACATAGCTAGAAAGTGCAAGAGCTGGGATTGGAACCACGACCATGCAACTTCAGAGTCCTAGTTCTTAAGGCATTCAGCCTTTGCTGCCTATAACCATGATTCCACAGTAAGAACCAGGGTCAGAGAGAAGAGGAGGTGACCCAAGAGGATGATCCATCATAGTCTTGTGGAAGGTAGGGGCCTGGGAATAAACCCACTCCAAAGGGAGGAAAACTCCAGTCCAAACTGTGCCCCCAAAGCTTCTGCATTTGAACGAAGGCCTGAAACAGACATCTACAATAGAATGAGCCAGTTTGGACTGTTGAAGAGGCTCTGAGTAGGGAGTTAGCTACCCTGAAGAATAAGGCCAGAAATTTGCCAATTACCCAATTTCCGAGTGTCCACTACAGTCAGGGCAAGTTCTTCACCTGCTGCTCATCTCCTAATTTAGCCATCCATATGCACAGTTAACAGAACCTTTGGATTCCAAAAAAACACTGTTATTATATAGTATTCACTTCAACAACCTATTACCCTTGCCAGTTTCCAAATGACTGAAGATTAGTTATACACTCACTCAGCAGTTATTTACTGATTCTGTCTCCCAGACACTGTGTCAGATGCTGGAGATGTAGTGGTGAATGGGAAAACCAGAGTCCTTGTTTTCATGGCATAAAGGGGAGAAAGCAGATGGTATTTGAGTACTTTACAAAGTGTAAGGAATGACATGGTGGGAAAGTACATGAGTCTACACAAATACATAGCAAAGAGACTTTCCAACTCAGAAGTCAGGGAATGTCTCCTTGAGGAAATTACTTTTAAGTTTAGACTTGAAGAAAATAGGCCTTTGCCTATTGATAGGGTAGGTAATATTAATCGAAGGTGAAGAATCAGCTGGGCACGGTGGCTCATGCCTGTAATCTCAGCACTTTGGGAGGCCAGGGCGCACAGATGGTGTGGGCTCAGGAGTCTGAGACCAGCCTGGGCAACACGGTGAAACACCCATTGCTACAAAAGAGTTTTTAAGAAATTAGCTGGGCAGGGTGGTGTGTACCTGTGGTCTCAGCTACTCAGGAGACTGAAGTGGGAGGATCCCTTAAACCCAGGAGGTCAAGGCTACAGTACGCCAAGATCATGCCACTGCACTCCCCCCTGGGTGACAGAATGAGATCCTGTCTCGACCAAAAAAAAAAAGAAAGAAAGAAAAGAAAAAGGGTGAGCAATCTAGATGGAAGGAAAGTAGCCTTGGAGGTAGAGAAACTGCCAGAGGAGAAGAGTGAGATCAGCAGTTGGAAAGGAAAATGGGATTCAGGCAGAGGTTTTTTTGTTTTGTTTGTTTGTTTGTTTTGCTTTGAGTTGGGGTCTTGCTCTGTCGCCCAGACAGGAGAACAGTGGTGCTATCATAGCTCACTACAGCCTCGAACTCCTGGCTCAAGGGATCCTCCTGCCTCAGCCTCCCATGTAGCTGGGACCATAGGTGCCCCCTAGACAAAGGTTTTTGTCGATGATTTTGTTTTACAAAATGGGAGAGGTTTGAGCATGCTCGTGTCTAATGGGAAGGAGCCAGTTGAGAAGGTGAGACTGAGACAGTCTTATCCATAGTAGAATCTTATGCATAGTGTGAGGTCCCTAAGAAGATATGAGAGAAGCCAATCTAGGGCTCAGGAGCAGCATTTAGATTTAGGAAGGAGAAGGAAACTCTTTTATAACACACCTGAAGAAAATGAGGGTTACGGATTTGGACGGTTTGCCATTTGTTAGTGGGAGTTGGATTCTGTCTTTTCCGGAAAGGAGTGAGATCATCTGCTGAAAGTAAGGGGGTACATAAGGCACTGGGGACTTGAGGAGGCTTGGAAATAGCCACTGTGAAGGGTTGTGTCTGTGAATTTAGAGGGGCACTGGTCTGCCCAGGTGTGGGTTTTTATCCAGCAGCATTCAACAGCCCAAGCGTGGGTAGCTAGAAAGCTAAAAGTTGGAGTCATCCAGGCCCAGGGCTTGCCAGGCAGATGCAATGAAGACAAAGGGGCAAAGGAATATAGGACATCGGCAAGAAAGTGGGTGAAGTCAGGGGCTATGGAATATAAGTTTGTGCAGAGGGGGAAAAGACAAGAGAGGGCCAAAGAGAGAGAACACAGATGGGTCCATGGACTAGAGAGCAGAGAACTAGGGAAGTGGGAATAACTGAGCAGCTCTACTCTAAACATACACTGAATCTGATCGCCTTCTACCATCTCCGCTGCTACCAACCTGTTATAAACTATGATCATCTGTCTCCTGACCACTGAAATGGCTTCTTCCTTCTTGATCCCTCTGCTTCAATTCTTATTACCCTGCAATCCATTTCTCATTTACATTAAAATTGTTTTTTGTTTTTTCTTTTGAGATGGAGTCTTGCTCTGTCGCCCAGGCTGAAGTGCAGTGGTGCAATCTCGGCTCACTGCAACCTCTGCCTCCCAGGGTCAAGAGATTCTCCTGCCTCAGTCTCCCAAGTAGCTGGGGCTACAGGCGCTCACTACCACACCTGGCTAATTTTTGTATTTTTAGTAGAGATGGGGGGGTGGGTTCACCATGTTGGCCAGGCTGATCTCAAACTTCTGACCTCAGGTGATCCACCCGCCTCAGCCTCCCAAAGTACTGGGATTACAGGCGTAAGCCACTGCCCAGCCTCAAATTATCTTTTTATGTATAAGTCTCTGGTGCCAGCCAACATCATGTGCCTCCTCATGATGCACTGAAGAAAACACAACATCAGTTTTGTGGTTTTCCTGACAAAAATGGATATCTGATTAGAATCACGAGGAAACATCAGACAAACCAAAATGGAAGACCATTCTACAGAATGACTGCACTCTTTAAAAATGTCAAGGTTGCCGGATGCGGTGACTCATGCCTGTAATCCCAGCACTTTAGGAGGCCGAGGTGGGTGGATCACCTGAGGCTGGGAGTTCAAGACCAGCCTGACCAACAAGGAGAAACCCCATCTCCATTAAAAATACAAAATTAGCTGGGCGTGGTGGCGTATGCCTGTAATCCCAGCTACTCGGGAGGCTGAGACAGGAAAATTGCTTAAACCCGGGAGGTGGAGGTTGCGGTGAGCCGAGATTGTGCCATTGCACTCCAGCCTGGGCAACAAGAGCGAAATTCCATCTCAAAAAAAAAAAAAAAAAGTCAAGGTTGGCAGGGGGTGGTGGCTCACCTCTGGAATTCAAGCACTTTAGGAGGCTCAGGTGGGAAGATCACTTGAGGCCAGGAGTTTGAGAGCAGCCTGAGCAAGACAGTGAGACCTAATCTCTACAGAAAAATTTAAACATCAGCAAGGTGTGGTAGCACATGCCTGTGATTCCAGCTACTCAGGAGGCTGAGGCAGGAGGATCAATTGAGCCCAAGAGGTTGAGGTTGCAGTGAGCCATGATCATCCCACTGCACTCTAGCCTGGGCAACAGAGAGAGACCCTGTCTCAAAAAGGGGTGGGGGGAAATGTCAAAGTTGGGAAGACAAAGAAAGACAGAGGAACTGGTCTAGATTAAAGGTGACTAAAGAGATAATAATGAAATACAGTGGCCTGGCACGGTGGCTCACGCCTATAATCCCAGCACTTTGGGAGGCCAAGGAGGGCGGATCATGAGGTCAGGAGATCGAGACCATCCTGGCCAACATGATGAAACCCCGATTTTGTAAAAATACAAAAATTAGCCTGGCATGCACCTGTAGTCCCAGCTACTCGGGAGCCTGAGGCAAGAGAATCGCTTGAACCTGGGAGGCAGAGGTTGCAGTGAGCCAAGATTGTGACACTGCACTCCAGCCTGGGCGACGAGTGAGACTCCGTCTCAAAAGAAAAAAAAAAGAAAGAATACAGTGCTTTGTCCTGAAGTGGATCTGGACTAGGACACAAGTAGCTCTAAGGAACATTACTAGGATAATTAAAATGTGAACATGACCTGCAGATAAGATTAATAGTACTGCTGTTCCCATGTTAAATTTTCCAATTTTGACAATTAAAGTGACCTAAGAGAATGTCCTTGTTTTTAGGACATACGTGAAGTGTATTTAGGAGTGAAAGGACATGATCATCTGCAATTTACTCTTAAATGATTGAGAAAAAACTGTGTGTACATAAAATGTGTGTGGTGTGTGTGCATGTGAGAAAGAGAGAATTATGAAAGGAATGAGGGTAAAACGTAAACAGTTGGTGAATTTGAGTAAAGGGTATATGGGAAAAGTTAACCCTCCAAAAAAAAGTAATCAGTCATGTTAGTTCCCTGGTTGCAACCCATCAATGTCTTCCCGTGACAGTAAAATGAAAACTCCTCATTAGGGCCTACACCATCCCTGAAATATGCAGCCTGCTTGTTTATCTCTTTGGCCTCATCTCCTTTCATTCTGTTCTTTGATCACAGCCTTCCAGCCACACAGATTTTGTTTCTGATTCTGGAGCACTTAAGCTCATTCTTGCCTCCAGGCCTTAGGACTTCTGTCTCCCTCTGTCTGAAATACTCTTCCTCCAATTCACAGGGTTCATTCCTTATCATTCAGGTTGGAGTACTTGTATTACTTCCTCAAAGGAGCCCTCCCCAGCTACCGTTCTAACGTTGCCCCATCTCTCTCCCCAAAAGTTTTCAGCATACCAATTATTTACCTATGTCTGCCTCCTCCAGTAGACTGTAAACGTCCAAAAGCAGGATCTGTGTGGTCTTATGCATCACCCTCAATCAAGAGCAGGACCTATTTCCTCTTCTGTATCACCCTATCTCCTGTACCTCATTCAGTATAACAGGACATGCTCAGGGCTGAGCGCAGTGGCTCATGCCTGTAATCCCAGCACTTAGGGAGGCCAACGCAGTAGGATTTCCCCAAGGTCAGGAGTTGAAGACCAGTCTGGCCAACATGGTAAAACCCCGTTTCTACTAAAAAATATAAAACTAGCCTGGCGTGATGGCAGGCACCTGTAGTCCCAGCTACTCTGGAGGCTGAGGCATGAGAATCGCTTGAACCCGGGGGGCAGAGGTTGCAGCAGTGAGCTGAGATTGCACCACCGCACTCCAGCCTGGGCAACAAGTAAAACTATCTCAAAAAAAAAAAAAAAAAAAAAAAAAGACATGCTCAATAAATCATTTCTGAAGTCATAAACAAACAAGGAAGGAGACTGTGAACAGAGTATATTAGTGAAGAAAGTGGACCAGTGCTAATGAGCTCCATGTGTTAAGAGTGGGTGATTCGAGGGTCGGGCGCGGTGGCTCGTGCCTGTAATCCCAACACTTTGGGAGGTGGAGGCAGGCAGATCACCTGAGGTCAGGAGTTCGAGACTGGCCTGGCCAACATGTTGAAACCCCATCTCTACTAAAAATACAAAACTTAACTGGGCATGGTGGTGTGTGCCTGTAATCCCAGCTACTCAGGAGGCTGAGGTGGGAGAATTGCTTGAACTTGGGAGGCAGAGGTTGCAGTGAGCAGAGATCAAAGCCACTGAACTCCAGCCTAGGCAACAGAGTCAGACTCCGTCTCAAAAAAAAAAAGAGTGGGAAAGTCCCTGATGCGCAGTGGAAGCAGCTCCTTAAATGATGAATGGGCGGGGCACGGTGGCTCACGCCTGTAATCCCAGCACTTTGGGAGGCCGAAGTGGGTGGATCACCAGGCCAGGAGTTCGAGACTGGCCTGGTCAACATGGTAAAACCCTGTCTCTACTGAAAATACAAAAATTAGCCTGGCATGGTGGCGGGTGCCTGTAATCCTAGCTACTCGGGAGGCTGAGGCAGGAGAATTTCTGGAACACAGGAGGTGGAGGTTGCAGTGAGCTGAGATTGCGCTATTGCACTCCAGCCTGGGCAACAAGAGTGAAACTCCATCCCCCCCAAAAAATAAAAATAAAATGGTGAATGAAGAAAGTAAACGTCTATGAAGTATGGAACAATGATGGTGCATTGGAGAAAAATAGTTTCTCCTGCCCCCTTATGTCCCTCCCTTCTTTGGAAGCTGGAAAAGAAGCTGCCAGGGATGAACGCCTTTGCTTCTCCTCATCCTTGGAAACCATTAAAACTGCATCTGAATCTTTGCTGCACTCCTAGAGTATGGACTGGAAAATAGCCCAGAGGTGTAAAAATCCTGACTTTGATTCACAAGCATGCTTGAAAGAAAAGAGAAAGGAAGGAAGGAAGGAAAAGAGAAATTGTAGCTATGACCTAACCATAGCCAAAAAAATCTCTTTGACTTCCAGTGGTTTGGTGTTAATGGAAGCCTTTTATCTTCAGCACTTTGTGCTTGTGCTGCCAAGCGGAGGAAGGGAAAGTGCAGAAAGCTCTGTCTGCATAATCATGTGCTTGCTGGCCCTCCCCAAATCCAGAGCCACATGAAGGCTCACCCTCCTGGCTCTGGGAGCCCTAGGCTAGCTTGAGAAATCAGTGGGAAAATGTTCCTTCAGATGTCAAATCCACCTTCTCTCAGAAAAGGACAGATAAATAAAGCCGTAGGCAAGGACAGGCAGGCCCTTAGGTTGCTTATGCGAGTATTCTAAAAATCTCTTTATCAATGCTTAGCCTAGATTTGGTAGACCAAATGCTAATATGTTTTGCCCTAAAACACAGTTTATAAAATTAAGAGATCCTTTTCCAGGGGACCTCAGCCTCATGGCCTCTGTATCTCTTGTTAGGACCACTTCCTTTTTTTTTTTGAGACAGAGTCTCGCTCTGTCGCCCAGGCTGGAGTGCAGTGGCCGGATCTCAGCTCACTGCAAGCTCCGCCTCCCGGGTTTATGCCATTCTCCTGCCTCAGCCTCCTGAGTAGCTGGGACTACAGGCGCCCGCCACCTCACCCAGCTAGTTTTCTGTATTTTTTAGTAGAGATGGGGTTTCACCGTGTTAGCCAGGATGGTCTCGATCTCCTGACCTCGTGATCCACCCATCTTGGCCTCCCAAAGTGCTGGGATTACAGGCTTGAGCCACCGCGCCCGGCCTAGGACCACTTTCAAGGAGGAATAATTTACTCAAAAGTGCATTTTAGGCTGGGCATGATGGCTCATGCCTGTAATCCCAGTACTTTGGGAGGCTGAGGCAGGCAGATCACCTGAGGTCAGGAGTTCGAGACTAGCCTGACCAACACGGAGAAACCCCATCTCTATTTAAAAAAAAGAAAACCAGGCCGGGCACGGTTGCTCATGCCTGTAATACCAGCACTTTGGGAGGATGAGGCAGGCAGATCACAACGTCAGGAGATCGAGACCATCCTGGCTAACACGGTGAAACCCCGTCTCTACTAAAAATACAAAAATTAGCCGGGTGTGGTGGCGGGCGCCTGTAGTCCAGCTACTCGGGAGGCTGAGGCAGGAGAATGGCGTGAACCCAGGAGGCGGAGCTTGCAGTGAGCTGAGATCGCGCCACTGCACTCCAGCCTGGGCAACAGAGTGAGACTCCATCTCAAAAAAATAAAAAAATAAAAAATAAAAATAAAATTTAAAAAAATTAGCTGGATGTGGTGGTGGATGCCTGCAGTCCCAGCTACTCAGGAGGCTGAGGCAGGACAATCACTTGAACCCAGGAGGCAGAGGTTGCACTGAGCTGAGATCATGCCACTGCACACCAGCCTGGGCGACAGAGTGAGACGATCTCAAAAAAAAAAAAAAAAGAAAAGCATTTTATCCTGTGGTTCCCTCCAAATAATTACCTTTTCTCCCATTTTCTATAAGAATTATTTAAATAACCTTTTTATTTTGGAATATTAGATTTACAGAAACGATGCAAAGATAGTACAGAAAGTTCCATATACCCCTTGTTCATTTTCTCTTGTTAACACATTACTATGGTACATTTGATTCCATTTAAGAACTGACATTGTTTGTTACTATTAACTAAACTTGGCACTTTGCTCAGATAGTTTTTCCCTAATGACCCTTTTTCTGTTCCAGATTCCATCCAGGATACCACATTACATTTATTCATCATGTCTGGTCAGATACTGTGTAAAATGTCCCTCAAATTTGGTTTGTCTGGTGTTTTCCTCACATGTAGATTGGGATTATGGGTTTTCAGAAAGAATACCTGAGAGCTGAAGCACCCTTTTCATCGTGTCAGGGCAGACGACATACACATGGCATCAATGGTAAAGTTAACCTTCACTGCTTAGTTAAGGCAGAGTTTGCCAGCTTTCTGCATTGTGAAGTTCCTGTTTCTCCCTTTCTGTAATCTATTCTTTGGAAGCAACTCCCACTAAGTCTAGCCTACCTTCAAAAAGGTAGAAAGGGAATTGGGAGGGAATTAAGCTCATTTCCTGGAAAAGGGAGTATTTACAGATGTTATTACTGTTATTATTTTAAAATTCAGACAAGGTCTCATTCTGTCACCCAGGCTGGAGTGCAGTGGCACCAACTGCAACCTCCACCTCCCAGGCTCAAACCGTCCTCCTGCCTCAGCCTCCCAAGTAGCTGGGACTGCAGGCATGCATCACCCTGGCTATTTTTTTGTTTTTAGTAGAGAAGGGGTTTCACCATGTTGTCCAGGCTGATCTCCAACTCCTGAGCTCAAGCGATCCTCCTACCTCAGCCTTCCAAAGTGCCAGGATTACAGGCATGAGCCACCGTGCTCAGCGGGAGTATCTACTTTTTTTTTTTTTTTTGAAACGGAGTCTCGCTCTGTTACCTAGGCTGGAATGCAATGGTGCGATCGTGGCTCACTGCAACCTCCACCTCCCGGGTTCAAGTGATTCTTCTGTCTCAGCCTCCCGAGTAGCTGGAACTACAGGCATGCACCACCAGGCCTGGCTAATTTTTGTATTTTTAGTAGAGATGGGGTTTCCCCATGTTGACCAGACTGGTCTCGAACTCCTGACCTCAGGTGATCTGCCCACCTCGGCCTCCCAAAGTGCTGGGATTACAGGCATGAACCACTGTGCCCAGCCAGACCTACATATATTAAATGGGATTATTCTGTCTGAAAAATTAGTTTATTCTTCTCGACTAATTTTTATTCATTAATGGCCGGGTGCAGTGGCTCACACCTGTAATGCCAGCACTTTGGGAGGCCAAGGCAGGTGGATGGCTTTTAACTCAGGAGTTTGAGACCAGCCTGGGCAACATGGTGAGACCCCTGCCTCTATTTTAAAAAGTACAAAAATTAGCCAGGCATTGGTGGCTTGCACCTGTAGTCCCAGCTACACAGCTACACAGGAGGCTGGAGAATCCCTTGAGCCCAGGAGGCTGAGGTTGCAGTGAGCTGAGATTGTGCCACCTGGGTGACAGAGTAAGACCCTGTCTCAAAAAATAAAATAAAATAGAATAATAATTTTTATTCATTAATGTATTTATATCAGCCTGAACTCATATTTACAGTAGGCCTGTGGTATCCATGGATGGGTTCTGTACCATAGATTCAACCAACCATGAATCAAAAAACATTAAAAAAAAAAAACAGAAAATGAAAAATAACAATGTGACATTTAAAACTAATATGCATTTTTGCCGGGCGCGGTAGCTCACGCCGGTAATCCCAGTACTTTGGAAGGTCAAGGCAGGCGGATCACCTGAGGTTGGGAGTTCAAGACAAGCCTGACCAACATGGAGAAACCCCATCTCTACTAAAAATACAAAATTAGCTGGGCGTGGTGGTGCATGCCTCTAATCCAAGCTATGTGAGGCTGAGGCAGGATAATTGCTTGAACCTGGGAGGCGGAGGGTGCAGTGCACCAAGATCGTGCCATTGCACTCCAGCATGGGCAACAAGAGTGAAACTCCATCTCAAAAATAAATAAATAAATAAATAAAAACGAATATGCATTTTTAAAACAACACAGTATAAATACTATTTACATAGCATTCACATTGTATTCGGTATTGTAATTAATATATAGATGATTTAAGGTATAAAGGAGCATGTGCATAGGTTATATGCAAATACTACACTATTTCATTTCAGGGACTTTAGCATCCTTAGATTTGGTATTCCTGGGGGTCCCAGAACCAATCCCCAATGAATACCAAGGGACAACTATACTCATTTTATACTTTGGTTTATAATCCAATACTATGTTGTTTATTTTGTTATTCATATTGTTCCAATTTTAACCATCAGGAGCTCTTCCAAGTTGGTCCTTTGACATGCACATCTCTTTGACATGCACACCTTATTATAAAATATTAAAAATATAGAAATGAAAGATAATCACTTATCTTTGGAGGCACTTTATTTTTAATGTTACATACATGGGGATGCACTCAGTGTCTCATGCTTGTAATCCCAGCACTTTGGGTAATCCCAGCACCCGGTTAATTTTGTATTTTTAGTAGAGACGGGATTTCTCCATGTTGGTCAGCCTGGTCTCGAACTCCCGACCTCAGGTGACCTATCCACCTTGACCTCCCAAACTGCTGGGATTATAGGCATGAGCCACCGCGCCCGGCCATATATATATACACACACACACACACACACATACACATATATACACACACACATGCACACATACATATATATGCATATACACACACACACATATATGTATATATAGATATATATATATATTTTTTGGATGGATTCTTGCTCTGTCACCCAGGCTGGAGTGCAGTGGCTCAATCTCCACTCACTGCAACCTCCGCCTCCCAGATTCCAGCAATTCTCTGCCTCAGCCTCCCAAGTAGTTGGGATTACAGGCACCCGCCACCACGCCTCGCTAATTTTTGTATTTTTAGTAGAGATGGGGTTTCACCATGTTGGCCAGGCTGATCTCGAACTCCTGACCTCATGATCCACCCGCCTTGGCCTCCCAAAGTGCTGGGATTGCAGGCGTGAGCCACTGCGCCCGGCCCACTTACCAATATATTGTTAGATCTTTCCCATGTCACTATATACATTTTTTTTTCAAATGCAAACAGTCTTTATTATGAGAAAGCAGTGTTATCTAGAAAAGTCACACACCAGTTTCTTTCTAATACAATGACAAAGCAGGTTTCTTAAATAATTTACAGAGAGCAGAAATTGCTCTTGAATAGGGCTACCCCTCCCGGCACACCCACAGTGCTCTGCATTGAACATATACAGAGGTACCAGTGAGTCCAGGGTCTTAAGCCTGGAAATATCTCCTATGCCTTCCTCCGAGTCCCTGGTAGGGAAAGCAGGGATGAGAGTGGGACCCCCAAGAGCCTTGGCACTGGAAACACAGCGGGTGAGTGATTCTGCAGATGACTCCCCCAAAACCAGGCACCTGGGTGCACAGCTAAGAGCTCTGTAACATCTGATACTAGCACTTCACGTTATAGATGAGTCAAATACAAGGCTCAAGGTCAAGTGTATGATGAGTTTCTAAGCTCAAGAGTCCCCTGAGAAATTCTCCCCACCTCTGCAAGGTCTTCCCAAGACACTCTTAAGGCTGTGGCAGGCAGTCACTGATGTATCCAGATGTGGCCGGAGCAGGGGAGGCTCTGGACCCCTTGTTAGTCAGGTCCTTGTTAGCAGTGGCCCAGGGGTACTGACGACTCCTGGGGGCTTCCTCCAGGAAGCTCATGGGGAAGCACAGACACCTTGGGTATGAAGCCTTGGCGATCAGACAGGGCTTGTTTCCTGCAGGCCACTTCCTCAGCTATGAATGAGAGAGAGGATGTCAGCACCACTCTCTTCCGCCATAATGGCTTCATCTAGCTTTTGGGACAGCTTCTAGAAATGCTGAATTCCTGCCCCCATAGGCTCTAGGTCACTGTCAGACTGGCTGGGAGAGCAAAGGGGCTATGCTGAGGAGTAGGGGCTCCAGAAGGCAGCCTCCCACGTCGACCGCCATAATGGGTAGGCATGGGAGCCTATCTGGGCAAAGAGGTCATGATGCTCCTTTTCCCAGAGGTCTGTGGCTCGTGGGCAGGGGCGTCTCCAGACAGCCGGGTGCTCTTCTGGCTCAGGCTGTGAGTTGGGGATCCACTGCCCTTCTGTGCCCCTCTCTTCCTCCTCCTGGGCTTCACTTGGATTGCCACCAGCCACTTGGTGCCACTTTGGCAGGACTCCTGGATTCTCTGGGACATGGCACCCAAGGCACTCTTAGCTGAGTGAGCTATAGCCTGGAAGCCCTGCTACCCTGGCTCTGGGGTTTCCAGGCATTTCCAGGAAAGGCCTGCGCAGAAGTGGAGGTTGATGGCTCTCAGGGTCAGCCTCCTTTGGAACTGTCTGCACAGAGACCCCAGGGCCCACGTGGAGTTATCCTGATGGCTGGCTGGCCACAGGCTGCAGCTCCTTGCTGTCCTCCAGCTGCTCCTGGTGCTGGAGAGATCTCCAGTGCATAGAGGTCCCCATTCTCTGCCACCGAGAAGCCATCTGCCTGGCCAAGAGTGTTCTCTGCCCACTAGACCCCAACACGACCAATGCCAGTCACAACCCAAGCACAGCTGCTCCTCAACCACTGCCCACTATATACATTTAATGGATATTTAACTCCCTTTCTACTGTTTTTTTGTGATTATAAACATCCTTGTATATATTTAAATCATTACTTTGTGCCATAGCAACTAAACCAAGCTTGTTTCCAGACTGCAAATTCCAGCTTCCTAAGTCTTTACTGAAATAATTCAGCATGATTTTTAAATGCACTTACAGTGCCGACCTTATAGCCTGCATCATGGTAAAAACCAAAGCAGCTGAAGAAGGATTCCTGCTTATGATGTAAAAATGGAGGCAGAAGACATAAATCTAAGGCAATATATAATTTAATATGACAAAATTATGATATAGAGGGTATGTAATTGCTGAAGGAATTCCAAAGAAAGAAAAATAAATTCTGACTTAGCTAATGTTGGTGTCACATAATCAGTTTATATGTGGCAAAGACTGTTGGTGCTCACCAGTGATTGTATTCTTTTCTTCTTCCTGGCCTACAACCAGAGTCCCTCTTCCAGCCTCCAGTGCAGTTAGGTGGGACCATGTGACTGTGCTGGCCCGTGGAATGTGAGCAAGAGTGGTGGGCACCACTTCTAGGTCCATAAAAACCTCTCAAGCACAATCCTCACTCTTTGGCCATCCCTTCTCTTGCTGAATGGAGATGACAAAGAAAGGGACAAAGAAAAGAGTGGAACCACAAGATGGAAAAAGCCTTTGTCCTTGAGTAATCATATGGAGCAAGACCCCTTCCCTTATGCTACCTCCTTCTCCCACCATCCCCTCTCTCTCCCTTCTTACTTCTTTCCCTCTCTCTTCCTTCCACTCCTCATACCCTTCCAGCAACCCACATTGGACTGTGAACAAGAGAAATACACTTTTATTATGTTAAACTACTGGAATCGCAGGGTTTATTTATTACAGAAGCTGGAATTATTTAACCTATCTAACATACAATGGAATAGACCTATGGGGGGTTTATTTACCTGAAATGCCCTTCTTCTTGAGAACATTTCCCCTTCTTCAAAAATGGAAGTGGGTCTGTATAATGAAGAATTAACTTAACCCTGGCCAGGTGCAATATGGCTCATGCCTATAATCCCAGCACTCTGGGAGACCAAGGCAGGTGGATCACTTGAGGTCAGGAGTTCGAGACCAGCTTGGCAAACATGGAGAACCCCGTCTTTACTAAAAATACAAACAAATTTGCTGGGTGTGGTGGTGCACCCCTGTAATCCCAGCTACTTGGGAGGCTGAGGCAGGAGAATCATTTGAACCAAGGAGGCAGAGGTTGCAGCGACCCAAGATCACACCACTGCACTCCAGCCTGGGCGACAGAGCAAGACTCTAGCACAAAACCACCCAAAGAGAGTCCTGGCCTTTGCCCTCGGCTAGAGGGGAGGTGACCTCCAGGCCCCAGAAATGTCCTTTGTGATAGGAGTGTCTGTTTGCTTGGCGTTCTGGCTAGTGGGCAGTCTAACAATGGGATTTAGGCTCTGGGTCATGCTGTTTCAGTTCTAACCTCTGGAGGAACTGGAGGCTAAAGGTACTAACATGACTCTGGGAGAGGAGTATACTCAAGGGAAGCCACAAAAGCAGTGTGTGATCGAGCCCCAGTAAAAACTCTACAGACCTCAGACTCAGGCTCCAGTGAACTTCCTTGGTTGGTAATGCATGTGTGTATTGTCACACATCGTGACCAGGAGGAGATAACACTGTCCATGACTCCACAGGCAGAAGATGACCAAAGTACTACACGTGAACCTCTCCTGGACTCTGTGCTATGTGTCTCTTCCTTTGGCTGATTTTAATTTCCATCCTTTCTCTATAATAAACAGTAATTGGGAGTATAACTGTTTTCAGTGACTTCTGTGAGTCTTTCTAGAGAATTGTCAAACCTGGGGTGTCTTGAGGAAACCCCTGAACTTGCAGCTGGTGTCAGAAGTAGGGGTAATCTTGTGGGGACTGTTCCCTCCAACCTCACAGTTTGGCTAACCCTGAGTACAGCCCTATAGTTAAATTTACACTATGTGAACTGTCTGCCTTGGCTGTGGCTAATTGGACTAGATAATGGGTAAACACTCAACTCAAGACAAATCAATAGGCCGGGCGTGGTGGCTCACGCCTGTAATCCCAGCACTTTGGGAGGCTGAGGCGGGTGGATCACGAGGTCAGGAGATTGAGACTATCCTGGCTAACACAGTGAAACCCCGTCTCTACTAAAAATACAAAAACAAAAAAAAATTAGCTGGGCATAGTGGCCGGTGCCTGTAGTCCCAGCTACTTGGGAGGCTGAGGCAGGAGAATGGCGTGAACCCGGGAGGCAGAGCTTGCAGTGAGCCGAAATCACGCCACTGCACTCCAGCCTGGGCAACAGAGCGAGACTCTGTCTCAAAAAAAAAAAAAAGACGAACCAATAAGCATCTTCTGGACATTTGGACTAAGATCTAATATGTTTCTATTAAGTGCTTGAACCAAAATGTCATGAAACTTAAAATATATCTGTGGCCCTTTCTCACTAAGAGCATAGAGAGGGCTGGGCACGGTTGCTCATGTCTGTAATCCCTGCACTGGGAGGCCAAGGCAGGCAGATCACCTGAGGTCAGGAGTTCAAGAGCAGCCTGGCCAACATGGTGAAATGCCGTCTCTACTAAAAATACAAAAAATTAGCTAGGCATGGTGGCATACACCTGTAATCCCAGCTACTTGGGAGGCTGAGGCCGGAGAATTGCTTGAACGCAGGAGGCAGAGGTTGCAGTGAGCAGGGATCGCGCCATTGCACTCCAACCGGGGCAACAAGAGTGAAACTCTGTCTCCAAAACAAAAATAAATAAAGGAGCACAGAGAGGCAGAGGAAGCTACAAAAATAGAAGGAAAGTGAACAAATGGGAGACCACATGGTTCCAGAGAGACACAGAGATGGCATGGACTAAGTGGCTGTCATGATTCTTGATACCTTTCTAGTTTCTGGTTCCAGTTCCTCCTGAGCCCTGACTACTTCCTATCCCTGTATCTTTATAATAAATTATCTCCTAGGAATGTCTCTCCTGCTTGCAGTGAAAAAAGCCAGCTGGGCACTATGGGTCAAGACCAGCCTAGGCAACAGAGTGAGATCTTGACTCTACAAAAAATTTAAAAATTAGGCAAGCGTGGTGGTGCACACCTGTAGTCTCATCTACTGAGGAGGCTGAGGTGGGAGTATCGATTGGAGCCCAGCAGATGGAGGTGGCAGTGAGCTACGAACGCAGCACTGCACTCCAGCCTGGGCAAGAGTGAGATCCTGTCTCAAAAAAAACAAAAAATGAAAGAAAATAGCCTGAATTAAGATTATATATAAATTTTTTGAGACAGAGTCTCACTCTATTGCCTAGGCTGGAGTAAGGTGGCACAATCTTGGCTCACTGCAATCTCTGCCTCCTGGACTCAAGCAATCCTCCTGCCTCAGCCACCTGAGTAGCTGGGATTACAGGTGCCCGCCACCACGCCCAGCTAATTTTTGTATTTTTAGTAGAGATGAGGTTTCACCATGTTGGCCAGGCTGGTCTTGAACTCCTGACCTCAAGTGATCCACCTGCCTTGGCCTCCCAAAGTGCTGGGATTACAGGCATGAGTCAACACACCCAGCCAAGATGCTACATATTTTCAAAGTGCTTTGCATATAATATGAGGCAATAAAGTATACAGGGAAAAAGTGCCAAATCTGTGCTCTAGACCTGCTCAGCCACTTTCATGTTCTTAAGCCTTTGACACCTCTCTGGGCCTCAGTTTTGTTTTTTTCTTCTTTCCTTTTCTTTCTTTTTTTTGAAATGGATCTCATTCTGTTGCCCACGCTGGCATGCAGTGGCACAATCATAGCTCACTACAGCTTCGAACTCCTGGGCTAAAGGGATCATCATCACATCTCAGCCTCCTGAGTAGCTGGGACTACAGGTGGGTGCCACCACGTTGGTTGGGACTTAGTTTCATTATCTGTAAAATGCAGTGTGGTCCTAGATGGTATCTAAAGGCAGTTACACTTCTAATTTTCTTTAATTAAATTTCATGTGATTCTCACTCTAACCACATGAAGTCAGCAGAACAAATATTATCTCTCTTTCACAGATCTGCTAATCGAGTCCTCAGAGATAAGTCTGAACCCAAGGGAAATGAGACCTAAAAGCATCCCATGGGCTAAGGATAGAGTGGTGGAGCAGTGTAGAAGAATGTGGGGCTTTAAACATTCATTCTTTCTGAAAAATAAAGGGAAACTCAAATGAGAGATCCTACCTTGCAAAAAAATGTTTTATCTTTCTCTAAACCTACTATACACACAATGACTTCAGCACTATTTTTATCAGACAAAATCATACCAGTGTGAGCCAAAAAGTCCTAAAAGGAATAATAAATCATACATAGGCAGTTGCAGCCAGAATTATCCTAATCTAGGGATAATTCTGTCCAATAAAGTTAAAGGATTGCCTTGAAGTTCCAGAGCATGTTAGCAGTAGAGCTAGACAGAAACCCAGCCTTCTATCCCCAGGACTGGGCACCCTACAATGTTAAAAGGCTGCAGGGGTAAGGCCACAGTTGAGGACATCTCAATTTTCCCTTGGTAGCTATTCATGACCGATGCAAAGCCCTAGAGTCACTGTAAGCTTTGCCACACAACTCTGCCATGTAATACATTTTTTACAAAGGCAAGCAACCTCTTTGAAGTTCTTTCTTCTTCCCTCCCTCCCTGCTTTTTCTCTTTCTTTTCTTTTTCTTTCTTCTTTCATTCTTTCCTTTCTTTCTTTTTCTTTCTTTCTTCTTTTCTTTCTTTCCTTCTTTCTCTTTTTTTCTTTCTTTCCTTCTTTCTCTTTCTTTCTTTCACACGCTCTCTCTCTTTCTTTCTTTCTTCTTCCTCTTTCTTTTTTTGTTTTTTGAGACACAGTCTCGCTCTATTGCCCAGGCTGGAGTGCAGTGGTGCGATCTCAGCCCACTGCAACCTCTGCCTCCCAGATCCAAGCGATTCTCCTGCCTCAGTCTCCCAAGTAGCTGGGATTACAGGCGCCCACCACCATGCCCACCTAATTTTTTGTATTTTTTAGTAGAGATGGGGTTTCGCCATGTTGGTCAGGCTGGTCTTGAACTCTTGACCTCAGGTGATCCACCCGCCTCGGCCTCCAAATGTGATTACAGACATGACCCACCATGCCCGGCCTCTTTCTTTCTCTCTCTTTTTCTTTTTCTTTTCTTTTCTTCTCTTTTCTTTTCATTTCTTTCCTTTCTTTCCTTTTCTTTCTTTCAACAGTGTCTTGCTCTGTCGCCCAGGCTGGAGTGCAGTGGCGCCATCGCAGCTCACTGCAGCCTCAACCTCCCAGGCGCAAGCTGTCCTCCCACCTCAGTCTCCCGAGTAGCTGGGCTAATTTTTCTATTTTTTGTAGAGATGGGGTCTTACTATGTTGCCTAGGCTGGTCTCAAACTTCTGGCCTCAAGTGATCCTCCCACCTCAGCCTCCCAGATTGCTGACATTACAGGCATGAGCCACTATGCTGGGCCAGACTCTTTACTTTCCACACTTCTCCCCAATTTGATCATTCAAACCTGTGTGCTGAATGATGCCTTCGGAAGGTTGAATATTTTATCTGCTAAATGCTTCTCTTAGCTAGGATTTGGAGTCTAGTGAGCATGGGTCAAGCTGGCAGCATTCAATGTCACCCTCCTTCGCTGATAACTCAGCTGCCTTGTGCTGAGAGAGGCACTCCACCTTGGGCCCTGAACATGCCTGCATTCTCTTGCTGAGTAGGCCAGTCCACAAGACTTTCAGGCTCCTGATACCGAGCAATGTCTATAGCTACTCACACAGATATAACTAGGCCAAGGCAACTACTGTAATTACCTGTAACTGCTTGCTCCCTAGAGGGAGTGGGGATTGGCTTGTTTGCTACTTGCTCAATAAGTGCTGAGCCCTTGGCCCAGGGTTCCTCTGCTGTAATGCAAACCACTGCAGATACATGTGTCGTCTGGGCTTATTGTGTTGCCCCATTAGAACCTGAGGGCAAGGGAAACCAATGCAGATAGGCTGACACATGCTATCTGCTGTGCCATGAGTAATGAATTCCTTTGTCTCTGACCAGGGAGTGTCATGACTATTGCCAGCATCCATGAAACAATGACAGGCTAACATATTAGCTTGCAAGTGGCCTTCATAGTCCTTGCAGCCTCTTCTCCACTTGCTCCACTTTTGCACTCAACCAGAAGTCTCCCAGCCTCTGGTCCCCTGGTGCATGGGGCTACTTGACTCTTAGTATTTGCAGAGAAGCTAAGGCTGTGCAAAAGCTATGGACATCCAATCTATAGAGCCCTTAATTCGTGATTCATTCTGCAAATATTTACTAAGGACCTATGCCAGGAACTATTCTATGTGATGCAGATACAACAGTGAACAAAATAAACCAAGTGCCTTTACTTATGAAGATTGCCTTCTAGTGGAGGAGACAACCAATTAAGACAGTCTCGTCTATATATATATACTTAAGAGTATATAAATTTTCCCAGCACTTTGGGAGGCCGAGGCGGTCAGGAGATTGAGACCATCCTGGCTAACACGGTGAAACCCCATCTACTAAAATATAGAAAAAATTAGCCAGGCGTGGTGGCGGGCGCCTGTAGTCCCAGCTACTCTGGAGGCTGAGGCAGAAGAAAGGCGTGAACCCAGGAGGCAGAGCTTGCAGTGAGCTGAGATTGTGTCACTGCACTACAGCCTAGGCGACAGAGTGAGACTCCATCTCAAAAAATATATATACATAAATTTTCTGCGTTTTTTTTTTTTTTTTTCCTTTTGAGACAGAATCTTGCTCTGTCACCAGGCTGGAGTGCAGTAGCATGATCTCGGCTCACTGCAATCTCTGCCTCCTGGGTTCAAGCAATTCTCCTGCTTTAGCCTCCCAAGTAGCTGGGATTACAGGTGTGTGCCACCACACCCAGTTAATTTTTGTTTTGTTTTGTTTTGTTTTTTTTGAGACAAAGTCTCGCTCTGTCGTCAGGCTGGAGTGCGGTGGCATGATCTCAGCTCACTTCAACCTCCACCTCCCGCGTTCAAGCAATTCTGCCTCAGTCTTCCAAGTAGCTGGGACTACAGGTGCGTGCCACTATGCCCAACTAATTTTTGTATTTTTAGTAGAGATGGGGTTTCACCATGCTAGCCAGGATGGTCTCAATCTCCTAACCTCATGGTCCGCCTGCCTTGGCCTCCCAAAAGTGCTGGGACTACAGGTGCATGCCACCATGCCCAGCTAATTTTTGTATTTTTAGTGGAGACTGGGTTTCACCATGTTGGCCAGGATGGTCTCTTGACCTCAAGATTAGCCCGCCTCCACCTCCCAAAGGGATGGAATTACAGGCGTGAGCCACTGCGCCTGGCTTAATTTTTGTATTTTCAGTAGAAATAAGGTTTCACCATGTTGGCCAGGATGGTCTTGATCTCCTGACCTCGTGATCCGCCCACCTTGGCCTCCCAAAAGTGCTGGGATTACAGGGGTGAGCCACCGCGCCCGGCCTATAAATTTTCTTTAATGAGGTTACTTTACCTTTTTAATTTTAAAAAAAAGAATGTTTATTTATTTTATTTTAAAAATTTTTTTGAGACAGAGTCTTGATCTGTTGCCCAGGCTGGAGTGCAGTGGTGTGATCTCACTGCAACCTCCAGCAAAAGAGAGTGTTTAGATATTAAAGTTTTGGGGCCAGGCATGGTGGCTCCCACCTGTAATCCCAGCACTTCGGGAGGCCGAGGCAGGTGGATCACCTGAGATCAGAAGTTCGAGACCAACCTGGCCAACATGGTGAAACCCCGTCTCTACTAAAAATACAAAAATTAGGCTGAGTGCAGTGGCTCACACCTGTAATCTCAGCACTATGGAAGACCGAGGCAAGTAGATCACCTGATGTCAGGAGTTTGAGACTTACCTGACCAACATGGAGAAACCCCATCTCTACTAAAAATACAAAATTAGGTGGGCGTGGTGGCACATGCCTGTAATCCCAGCTACTTGGGAGGCTGAGGCAGGAGAATCGCTTGAACCTGGTAGGCAGAGGTTGAGGTGAGCCGAGATCATGCTATTGCACGCCAGCCTGGGCAACAAGAGTGAAACTCCATCTCAAAAAAAAAAAAAGACCAAAAAAAACCCCACAAAAATTACCTGGGCGTAGTGGTGTGCACCAATAGTCCCAGCTACTTGGGAGGCTGAGGCAGGGGAATCGCTTGAATCCAGGAGATGGAGGTTGCAGTGGGCTGAGATCTTGCCACTGCACTCCAGCCTGGGCAACTGAGTGAGACCCTGTCTCAAATAAATAAATAAATAAATAAATAAATAAATAAATAAATAGATGGCCGGGTGCGGTGGCTCACGCCTGTAATCCCAGCACTTTGGGACACTTAGGTGGGCGGATCATCTGAGATTCGGAGTTCAAGACCAGCCTGACCAACATGGAGAAACCCTGTGTCTACTGAAAAAATACAAAATTAGCCAGGTGTGGTGGTGCATGCCTATAATCCCAGCTACTCGGGAGGCTGAGGCACAAGAATCGCTTGAATCTGGGAGGGAGAGGTTGCAATGAGCCAAGATCGTGCCATTGCACTCCAGCCTGGGTGACAAGCAAAACTCTGTCTCAAAATAATAATAATAATAGTAAAGTATTTTGTCCTCAGCATCCTAATTTATCCCTATAGAAGAGCCAGAGGATTCCAGGCAAGATTATATAGGAACAGTGCTCAGTAATGTGATTTGAAGAGCATCATATATGCTTTCTTATTTAAAAGTATCTCCTTTACTTGCCTCGTTTCTCTGGAGAAACCTTTACTACAAACTCCAGTCTTTGTTTGGTGGCAGTTCTACCTGCCCTCAGACTTCTCAAGGTCTCCCCTTCAAACCCTCCTACTCCTTTCACCCCCAGGAATCCTGGGGCAGCTGTTCCATATATAATATTTTCCCATCATAACATATATGTTAACCCTAAATTGGTAAGTATAAAAGATATGTGCAAAGGGGAGTGGAGATCCACAGGAGGGAATGGCAACTCTCTTAAACAAGTCTAGAAAGGGTTTACTGGGAAGGTTGCAGGATAACTGGGATTTGAAGGATGGTTAGAATTTTGCCAGGTGAAAACAAAAAGGTTTTTCCAGGGGGAGGGAATAGCATGAACTTTATTTAATTATAAAATTTCTTTTTGAAATAGAAATATTCCAGTTAAGGATGGCCGGGCGTGGTGGCTCATGCCTGTAATCCCAGCACTTTGGGAAGCTGAGGCGGGTGGATCTCAAGAGATTGAGACCATCCTGGCCAACATGGTGAAACCTTATCTCTACTAAAAATACAAAAACTAGCCGGGCATGATGGCACGTGCCTGTAGTCCCAGCTACTCGGGAGGCTGAGGCAGGGGAATCGCTTGAACCCAGGAGGTGGAGGCTGCAGTGAGCCAAGATCACCCTATCAAGACTGTTTTAATAATGATGATTCCAAAGTGAAAAAGTAACAATAGTATTTTACATTTATATAGTGTATTAGTCTGTTCTCACACTACTTATAAAGAACTACCTGAGACTGGGTAATTTATAAAGAAAAAGTATTTAGTTGACTCACAGTTGACCCAATTTACAGGAGGGATGGCTGATGAGTCCTCAGGAAACTTACAATCATGACAGAAGGGTGAAGGGGAAGCAGGCATAATCTTCACACGGTGCAGCAAGAGAGTGCGAAAGGGGAAGTGCTACACACTTTTAAACAACCAGAACTCTTGAGAACTCACTATCACAAGAACAGCAAGGGGGAAATCTGATTCAGGCTGGGCCGTGGTGGCTCATGCCAATAATCCCAGCACTTTGGGAGGCCGAGGCAGGCGGATCACCTGAGGTCAGGAGTTCAAGACCAGCCTGGCCAACATGGCAAAACCTCATCTCTACTAAAAAATACAAAAATTAGCCGGGTGTGGTGACAGGCACCTATAATCCCAGCTACTCGAGAGACCGAGGCAGGGAGAACTGCTTGAACCTGGAAGGCGGAGGTTGCAGTGAGCCAAGATTGAGCCACTGCACTTCAGCCTGGGTGACACAGCAAGACTCCATCTCAAAAAGAAAAAGAAAAAGAAATCTGATCCAATCACACCATGATCCAGTCACCTCCCACCAGACTCCTCCAACACTAAAGGTCATAATTCAACATAAGATTTGGGTGAGGACACAGAGCCAAACCATATCATATAGAATTTTAGAATGTTCAGTGGACATTTTTGCATTCGTTAATTTATCTGACCCTGACTGAAGTAGTTAAAAGACACTAAGACTCAAAAATATTTTGATCACTAATTCACAGATCACTCTCCTAACGAGTAAAGCTGGACTAGAATCCAGGCATCCTGATGAGGTCTAACATTATTTTCCTTGTTCTTCTGGAACAAATTAACCCTCAGGGTGACATTCAGAGACTTTTAACAGAATCTACAGGAAGGGATATAGCCAATAGTTCCAGGCAAAGATTGTGAAAAAGTACAGCTTTCTGAAAAACAAAGGGCCAAACCATGTAATGTTGGATGACTGTTTTTGAATTCCCTTGATTTCCTATCAAGTTGAGTCCTGCACAGACATTGAGGTTCACCCTTTGTTTATAACTTGGCTTGAGTCACTAAAGGCAGCTGACCAGCAGCTGTAGTGCAGCCCAAACACCTGAGGGCTGATTTCTTCCCACTTCTGCTTTATGATGAAAATTTCTTGAGTGAGTGAGTGGGTGTTATTTGCTGAGAAGCAGCTTCACTGAAAAATGCCTAGCAGACAGCAAAGGAGTCCTTGTTTTTTTCTTTGTTATGTTTCTTTTTCTCAAGAAATTTTGAGTAAATAAGAAGGGAAACTTAGTTGAAATTTTTTTATTATAACTTGTTTGGGTTAAACTCTGTATTACTTACTTTCTTTTTTCTTTTCTTTTTTTGAGACAGAGGCTTACTCTGTCACCCAGGCTGCAGTGCAGTGGCACGTTCATGGCTCACTGCAGCCTCAACTTCCTGGTTTCAAACGATCCTCCCACTTCAGCCTCCTGAGTAGCTGGGACTACAGGCATGTGACACCATGCCTGGCTTTTTTTTTTTTTTTTTTTGAGACAGAGTCTCGATCTGTTGCCAGGCTGGAGTGCAGGGGCACAATCTCGGCTTACTGCAACCTCTGCCTCCCGGGTTCAAGCAATTCTCCTGCCTCAGACTCCCAAATAGCTGGGACTACTGGCATGCACCACCATGCCCGGCTAATTTTTTGTATTTTAGTAGAGACAGGGTTTCACCATGTTGGCCAGGGTGGTCTTGGTCTCTTGACCTAAGGTGATCAACCCACCTCGGTCTCCAAAAGTGCTGGGATTACAGGGATGAGCCACCGTGCCCGGGCTGGTTTTTATTTTTATTTTTTTGGTAGAGGTTTTTGCTGTGCTGCTTAGGCTGGTCTGGAACTCCTGGACTCAAGTGATCCTCCTGCCGTGGTTTCCCAAAGCGCTGGGCTTACAGGCCTGAGCCACCACCATGCCTGGCATTGATCGTTGTTTACTTCCATTTATTTTATTATAGCTTTTCCTGTTCAAACGTTTTTTGTTTGCTTTATTACAGACAGGGTCTCACTCTGTCACTCAGGCCAGAATGCAGTGGCATGATTATAGCTCACTACAGCCTTGAATTACTGGCCTCAAGTTATCCTCCCACCTCAGCCTCCCAAAGTGCTGGCATTATTACAGGCATGAGCCACTACGACTCACTTCAAGCATCTTTTAAGTTAAAAAATTATTTAACTTAACCTCCAAATTAGGAGGTCTGCTGGAGTACTTCTCTGAATAATATTTTTCTATAAAGTGTACATGTGTACTATACTTTGAGTCCTTGAATGCCTGAAGGTGTGACAGTACTTTCTATGGGACTGCATGAGAAGTACAGCTTAACTGGATATAGGATTCTTAGGTCACAATGATTTTCCCTCAAACTTCGCAGATGTTACTTCGCCATATTTTGGCACTTGGTGTTAACGTGGAGAAGTATGATGATATTTGATTCATATTCTCTGATGTAGTCTTTTTAAATAAAGTGTCTCAATATCTGAGATTTCTTTTTTCTGTCCTTAAAATATTTAAAACTTCTGACTACTGAAGATTGGAGATTACCAAACATTTGGAAAGTACAGAAAATTTAAAGTATAAAATTTAAAATAACCCATGAACAAATACTTCACGATAACTCTCATTAATATTTATTGGTGTGTTCCCTTCCAGTCCAGGCCAGACTATTTTAAAATAATAATGGATATTTAACGTATCTATTCAACGTATTTAAAATATTTTTAGAGCATTCAAAAGTTCCTCTATACACTCCAAGTGAGAAGCCTTGATGATAATGACTAACATCTATTCAGTAATTCTACATGCCAGGCATTCTTCTAAACGTTTTACATGTATTAATTTAACCTTTATCATAAGCCCATGAGGAAGACAATATTTATCTTTTTTTTTTTGTGAGACACTGCTTTCACAGACCGTACGTATTCATACTGAAAATCAAGATCAAACGGGCTTTTGCTATTCTGCTCCACGGGAGGTTTGTCCTCCCTGAGCTCGCCTTAGTTTTTTGTTTTGTTTTGTTTTTTTTGAGATAGTCTCACTCTGTTGCCCAAGCTGAAGCGCAAAGGCACAATTTCAGCTTACCGCAACTTCCATCTCCCGGGTTCGAACGATTCTTGTGCCTCAGGCACCTGAGTAGCTGGGATTATAGGCGCCCACCATCACACCCAGCTTTTTTTTTTTTTTTTTCCGTTTCTTTGAGATGCAGTCTCACTCTTGTTGCCCAGATTGCAGGACAATTGTGTCCAGAATTGGTGGGTTCTTGCTCTCACTGACTTCAAGAATGAAACCACATACCCTCATGATGACTGTTACAGTTCTTAAAGATGGTGTGTCTGGAGTTTGCTCCTTCTGATAGTCAGACATGTTGAGTTTCTTCTTTGTAGTGGGTTCACGGTCTACACTGTCTTTACGAGTGAGGCTGCAGACCTTCGCGGTGAGTTTTACAAGTCTTAAAGCAGCGTCTCTGGAGGTGCTCTTTCCTCCCAGTGGGTTCATGGTTTCGCTGGCCTCAGAAGCGAAATTACAGACCCTCAGAGTGAGTGTTACAGCCCACAAATGTGGCATGAACCCAAACACCGAGCAGCAACAAACTATAGTACAAAAACCACAACAACAAGCACGCCATGCTACAAACGAAAATCAAAGCCCATTGTTAAAGGAAACGCAGGCAGCCTGCTTTTATTCCCTTATTTGACTCCACCCACATCCTGCTGATTGGTCCATTTTACAGAGAGCTGATTGGTCTATCTTACAGAGAGCTGATTGGTCCATTTTACAGAGAGTTGATTGGTCCATTTTTGACAGAGTGCTGAGTGGTGCATTTACAATCCCTGAGTTAGACACAGAGTTCTGATTGGTGCATTTACAATCTTTAGCTAGACACAGAGTGCTAGACAGAAAAGTTCTCCAAGTCCCGGCTAGATTAGCTAGATACAGAGTACTGAGAGGTGTATTTACGAACCTTGAACTAGACACAGGGTGCTGATTGGTGTGTTTACAAGCCTTGAGCTAGACACAGAGTGTTGATTGGTGTATTCACAATCCCTTAGCTAGACATAAAGGTTCTCCAAGTCCCCACTAAGGAGCGCAGCTTGCTTCACCTAGTGGCTCCCACGCAGGGCCGCAGATGGAGCTGCCCGCCACCTGTGGGCCTGCACTTCTCAGTCCTTGAGCGGTGGATGGGAGCGGGCACCAGGGAGCTGCGGCCGGCGCCCTTGGAGGAGGGTCAGGCCTCGCGGGAACCCACAGGTAGGGGTGGCGGCGCGGGGCTGGGGGGGCCCTCGGGCAGCGGCAGGCTGCGCGGGAGGGCCGGCACTCCTGTGGGACGCGGCGCACCCTCCGCAGCTGCTGGCCCTGGTGCTAAGCCCCTTACTGACTGGGGCCCGCAGCGCAGCGTCCCCCGGCTGCTCTGAGTGCGGGCCCGCCAGCCCGCGCCCACCCGGAACTCACGCTGGCCCGCCCGCGCCTTGCGCAGCCTCGGTTTCCGCCTGCACCTCTCCCTCCACACCTCACCGCAAGCAGAGGGAGCTGGCTTCAGCCTCGGCCAGCCCGGAGAGAGGCTCCCACAGTGCAGCGGCAGGCTGAAGGGCTCCTCAAGCGCGGCCAGAGTGGGCGACGGGGTTGAGGAGGCGCCCAGAGCGAGCGAGGGCTGCCAGCATGCTGTCACCTCTCACAATGGCGTGATCTCAGCTCACTGCAACCTCCGCTTCCAGGGTTCAAGTGATTCTCTGCCTCAGCCTCCTAAGTAGCTGGGATTACAGGTGCCTGCCACCACGCCTGGCCAATTTTGTATTTTTAGTAGAGATGGGATTTCACCATGTTGGTCAGGCTGGTCTCAAAACTCCTGACCTTGTGATCCGCCCACCTCAGCCTCCCAAAGAGCTGAGATTACAAGCATGAGCCACTGCGCCCGACCCATTATCTTTACTTTTTTCTTTTTTTCTTTTTTTTTTTTTTGTTTGAGATGGCATCTTGTTCTGTCGCCCAGGCTGGAGCGCAGTGGCGCGATCTAGGCTCACTGCAAGCTCTGCCTCCCGGGTTGATGCCATTCTCCTGCCTCAGCCTCCCGAGTAGCTGGGACTACAGGCGCCTGCCACCACACCCGGCTAATTTTTTTGTATGTTTAGTAGAGACGGGGTTTCACCCTTAGCCAGGATGGTCTCGATTTCCTGACCTCGTGATTCGCCCGCCTTGACCTCCCAAAGTGCTGGGATTACAGGCATGAACCACCGCGCCCGGCCTCCATTCTCTCTACTTTTCATATAAAGAACTTAAAGCAGCAGGGCATGGTGGTTCAGAGGCTGAGATGGGAGGACCGCTTGAGCCCAAGAGTTTGAGACTGGCCTAGGCAATGTAGTAAGACGTTCTTTCTACCAAAAAAAAAAAAAAAAAAATTAAAAATTAGCCAGACATGGTGTCAAACACCTGGAGTCCCAGCTACTTGGGATGCTTGAGTCTGGGAGGTTGAGACGGCAGTGAGTGATGATCATGCCACTGCACTCCAGCTGAGACAACAGGGCAAGAACGTGTCTCCAAAACAACAAAAACAAAAACCCAAAACTTAAAAACAGGCTAACTGACTTTTTCAAGGTCACAAAACTAGAAAATGACAGAACTGAGACTTTATTTCAGGTGATCTAACTTTAGGGCCCATATACTTAATCATTTATCTGTGTTACCGCAACTGAGTTTTTGTGAAGGCTCAGTTGAAGCAACTTTTACAGTTAGTTGGGAAAGTTCAATGCCATGCTGGTACAGCTAGTCTGGCTAGGACACCTAAGAATCCAGACTTCATAGTGGCTACCACACTCTGGAGACCATTTTTCTGTACTGAACCATTAATAGAGGGCCAAAAAAGGGCTTTGAGGCTGCTGTGTATATGCATACACTAAGTTTTGGTGATTTTAAAACATATTCCCCAGTTTTTTGAAACTGCTCATTGAGTGGTGGTCTTTGTCTCCTTTCCTTGAACTTGGAGGGTCTTTGTGACTGCATCATGACTCTACATGTGTTGCAAGGCTAGATTATGAAAATGTCATGCAGCTTCCAACTTGGCCTCTCGGCATGCTCACTTTCAGAACTTAGCCATTATGATGAGAGGAAATCCAAGCAACTCCACGGAAAAGCCACATGACAGCACAAACTAAGGTCCAGTCTGAGGGGCAGCATCGACCATCACACATGTGAGTAAACAAGCCTTCAGACAATTCCAGTCCCAGCTGCCAAGTCACCCTCAGCCCTGAAGTCTTCCTAGTTGAGTCTCTAGATATCCTAGAGCATAGATAAGCCATCCCTACTGAGCCCTCCTCCAATTACAGATTTGTGAGCAAAATACATGGATTATTATTTTAAGACACAAAGATTTGGGATAGTTTGTTGAGCAACAATGGTAACTAGAAAACCAAGTATATATTACTCTCCTCATCACATGCTTGCTTATACACACACACCAGGCTCATTGACTTTACCTGATGTTTAGTCAGCTGCCTATACAATACGTTTGGCCCTTTTTCCCTGAAATTGCTTTCCAGCTAACTTTGAGCTTAATTTCTTTTTTTTTTTTTTTTTTTTGAGACGGAGTCTCGCTCTGTCGCCCAGGCTGGAGTGCAGTGGCCGGATCTCAGCTCACTGTGAGCTCCGCCTCCTGGGTTTACACCATTCTCCTGCCTCAGCCTCCCAAGTAGCTGGGACTACAGGTGCCCGCCACCTTGCCCGGCTAGTTTTTTGTATTTTTTAGTAGAGACGGGGTTTCACCGTGTCAGCCAGGATGGTCTCGATCTCCTGACCTCGTGATCCGCCCGTCTCGGCCTCCCAAAGTGCTGGGATTACAGGCTTGAGCCACCGCACCCGGCCGAGCTTAATTTCCAAAGTAAGAGCAAAGACTAAGACACACAGGAAACACAAGGCTGCTAGCCTGTAGTTGAGTCTGGTAGTCCAAATATCTACTCTCCCCTTCTTTGGCCATAGAAACCCCATGTGATTTAGTTCTGGCCAACAGCATGGATTGAAAAGTTGCTGTGAGTATTAAATGAGTTATACATGCAAAGTACTTAGAACAATACCTGGAACATAAAAATTTATCACTGTGAATGAGGGAGCTGCTTTGGTCTTGAGGGCATTGTGAATTGGACAAAGTTGACCTAAAAGTTTTAATAATGCAAGAGGAGTAGATTCTACTCCCCAAATATCTGAGAATCCATCCTTTCAGCCTTAGCTCAGACCTTTATTGGTTCTCACTTTGGTTTTTTTGGTAAGCAGCTGCCAAAAAAAGTCTCTCTGCTTTATTTTCCTTCAATTCATTCTTTTTTTATTAAACAAGTATTTGAGTGCCTGTTATGTTCATTATAATCTAATCACAGTTAATTATTTAATGACAACAGTGTTAAGTTATATGTTTGTTTGTTTGAAATGAAGTCTCGCTGTGTCACCCAGGCTGGAGTGAAGTGGCACGATCTTGGCTCACTGCTGCAACCTCTACCTCTGGGGTTCAAGTGATTCTCCTGCCTCAGCCTCCCAAGTAGCTGGGACTACAGGCATGCACCACCACGCCCGGTTAATTTTTGCATTTTAGTAGAGATGAGGTTTCCCCATGTTGGCCAGGCTGGTCTTGAACACCTGACCTCAAGTTATCTGCCTGCCTTGGCCTCCCAAAGTGCTGGGATTACAGGTGTGAGCCACCACGCGCAACCAATAAAGAAATAACATTTCTCCAAAGAAGATACACAAATGGCCAATAAGCACATGAAATGATCCTTAACATCATTAACCATTAGGGACATGTAAATCAAAGCCACAGTGAGATCCCCATTCATACCCACTAGGGTGGCTAAAATAAAAGTGATAGACAATAAGAAGTATTGAGAAGGATGTGGAGAAATTGGAACTGTTATATATTGCTGGTGAAATTGTAAAATGGTACGGCTCCTTCGGAAAACAGGAAGTTCCTTAAAATGTCAAACAGAATTACCAAATGAGCCAACAATACTGCTTCTAGGTATACGCCCTAAAGAACTAAAAACAGGTGTTCAAATAAAAACTAATATACAAATGTTTATAGCAACAGTATTTGTAATAGCTAAAAAGCTGGAAAAAAAAATTGTCCATCAATGAACAGGTGGATAAACAATATTATTCAATCATAAAAAAGAACTAAGTGGCTGGGCACGGTGGCTCATGCCTGTAATCCCAGCACTTTGGGAGGCCGAGGTGGGTGGATCACAAGGTCAGGAGTTCAAGACCAGCCTGGCCAACATAGTGAAACCTCGTCTCTACTAAAAATACAAAAATTAGCTGGGCGTGGTGGCAGGCGACTGTAATCCCAGATACGTGGGAGGCTGAGGCAGGAGAATCACTTGAACCCGGGAGGTGGAGGTTGCAGTGAACCGAGATTGTGCCACTGCACTCCAGCTTGGAGTGAGACTCACAGAGTGAGACTCAGTCTCAAAAAAAAAAAAAAAAAAGAAAAGAAAAGAGAATTAAGTATAGATACATGCCACAACATGGATGAACCTTGAAACATGCGAAGTGAGAGAAGCCAATCACAAGCAGCCATATATTGTGTAATTCTATCTATATAAAATGTCCAGGGTAGGCAAATCCATAGAGACAGAAGTAGGTTGATGATTATCAGGGGCTAGAGGGAGGGGGCACTGGGGAGTGATTGCTAATGGGTAAGGGGTTCCTTTTTGCAGTAATGAAGTGTTCTAAAATTAAGTAGTGGTGAAAGTTGAATTGCAGATTATATAAAAACCACTGAAATGTGTACTTCAAAAAGGCGAATCTTATGAAATATGAATTATATCTCAATAAAGCTGTCATAACAATTGTTTTGAATGAAGAAGGGCTCTCCGAACACATAACCGAGAAGCCATAAAAGACTGATATGTTGGACTCCATAAAAACACAGCCTCTCACTCCTGGTCTCAAGGGATCCTCTAGACTGCAGGCTCACCACCATGCCTGGCTCCTACAAATGTTTAAGAGAGAGAAACGCCCCTATATCACTTTAAAAATGCAAATTAAAACCAAAACAGGCCAGGTTCAGTGGCTCACACCTGTAATCCCGGCACGTTTGGAGGCTGAGGTGGGTGGATCACCTGAGGTCAGGAGTTCGAGACCGGCCTGGCCAACATGGTGAAACTTCGTCTCTACAAAAAATACAAAAATTTGCCAGGTGTGGCGGTGCATGCCTATAATCCCAGTTACTCGGGAGACTGAGGCAGGAGAATTGCCTGAACCCAGGAGGTGGAGGCTGCAGTGAGCTGAGATTGCACCAGTGCATTCCAGCCTGGGCGACAGAGCGAGACACTGTCTCAAAAATAAATAAATAAAAATAAAATAAAACCAAAATAAACAATTATTTTTACCTACTAACTGCCGAAGCTTTAAACATTTTATAATACTCAGTATTGGTCAGAGAGTTAAGAAAAAGACACTTTTGATGGTAATGTAAATTAGTAGAAATATTTTTAAGGACAAAGTGACTTCTGTTATAAAAAGAAAGTATGGGCTGGGCGCAGTGGCTCACACCTGCAATCCCAACACTTTGGGAGGCCGAGGCAGGTGGATCATGTGGTCAAGAGATCAAGACCATCCTGACCAACATGGTGAAACCCCGTCTCTACTAAAAATACAAAAATTAGCTGGGCATGGTGGTGCGTGCCTGTAGTCCCAGCTACTCGGGAGGATGAGGCAGGAGAATCACTTGAACCGGGAGGTGGAGGTTGCAGTGAGCTGAGATCAGGTCACTGCACTGCAGCCTGGTGACATAGCGAGACTCTGTCTAAAAAAAAAAAAAAGAAAGAAATTTGGCATACCAAAATTCTAGTAAAAGCACAGATATATACACAAGGATGTTCATCAGAAAACTGGAAATAAATGTCCTTCAAAAATGATTGGATCAGTAAGTTATGATCTAGTCATAAAGTGGAAGATTATAATGCCACTGAAGAGATAGATCTACATGGAAAGATTTTCAAGATTTGAGTGGGAAAAATAAAAAGCCAGTTGCTGGCAGGACTGGGACTAAGGTGTGGCAAGGCCTTGGCCTACGGTACAGTGCTTAAGGTGACACTCACAATCAGGGTGGTACAAGTGCAGAGTCAGTCCCTGTGAGTGAGTGCCTCCTTAAATAGTACATCCTAGTCTCTCTCCTGTTGCCTCACTCTCGGCCCTCCAGAATAGTGTGCATTATAGAACCACATATCTATATGTAATAATTATTTAAACAAATAAATATATGTAATTGTATAAATCAGTACACACTTTTGGGATAGCATATACGTATGTATATTTATACATTAGTTTTATTATATATAGGTTATATAACATTTATTGCTTATATACACATTAGTGAAAGGGAAAATATTGGAAGAATAGATACCAAACTATTAGCAATCATGTTTCTGTGGTATGGGATTATGGGGGGTTTCACTTTCTTATATACTTGTATTAGTCCGTTTTCACACTGTTATAAATATACTATCTGAGACTAGGTAATTTATAAACAAGAGAGGTTTAATTGACTCACAGTTCTGCCTGCCTGGGGAGGCCTCAGGAAACAATCATGGCATAAGGGGAAGCAAGACACCTTCTTCACAAGCTGGCAGGAGAAACAGCCACTTTTCAGCCATCAGATCTTGTAATAACTCACTATCAGAACAGCATGACTGGGCACAGTGGCTCACCCCTGTAATTGCTGCGCTTTGGGAGGCTGAAGTGGGTGGATCACTTGAGGTCAGGAGTTCGAGACCCACCTGGCCAACATGGTGAAACCCCTTCTCTACTAAAAATGTAAAAATTAGGCTGGGCGTGGTGGCTCACACCTGTAATCCCAGCACTTTGGGAGGCCAAGGCGGGTGGATCACGAGGTCAGGAGATCGAGACCATCCTGGCTAACATGGTGAAACCCTGTCTCTACTAAAAATACAAAGAATTAGCCAGGCATGGTGGCGGGCGCCTGTAGTCCCAGCTGCTGGGGAGGCTGAGGCAGGAGAATGGCGTGAACCCAGGAGGCGGAGCTTGCAGTGAGCGAAGATCACGAGACTGCCCTCCAGCCTGGGCGACACAGCAAGACTCCGTCTCAAATAAATAAATAAATAAAATAAAAATTAGCCGGGTGTAGTGGCATGTCCTGTAGTCCCACCTACTGGAGAGGCTGAGGCACGAGAATCACTTGAACCTGGGAGGCAGAGGTTGCAGTGAGCCAAGATCGAGCTACTGCACTACAGTCTGGGCAACAAAGCGAGACTCTATCTAAAAACAAAAATGGTGTGAACCCGGGAGGCGGAGCTTGCAGTGAGCTGAGATCCGGCCACTGCACTCCAGCCTGGGCTACAGAGCGAGACTCTGTCTCAAAAAAAAAAAAAACAAAAAAAAACAACAACAATTACATAGTTTTTGGTTATACTAAAAAACAAGAAAGGTTTTAAAAATAATAGCATGGGCCAGGGACGGTGGCTTACACCTGTAATCCCAGCACTTTGCGAGGCCGAGGCGGGCGGTAACCTGAGGTCGGGAGTTCGAGACCAGCCTGACCAACATGGAGAAATCCCATCTCTACTAAAAAACACACACGCACACAAAATTAGCCAGGCGTAGGGCTGAGACAGAATTGCTTGAACCTGGGAGGCAGAGGTTGCGGTAAGCCAAGATCGCACCATTGCACTCCAGCCTGGGCAACAAGAGTGAAACTCCGTCTCAAAAAAAAAAATAATAATAATAATAATAGCATGACCATACAAAAGTATTTGATATGCTATATATGTGTGAATACTGAATTGAGCACTTTGTGTAACTATTGTTGCTATATAGATACTATGTGAGGATGAAATCATGAAAAAGATTAATGAATATTATATGCTTTTGAAACATGTATTTAAAAAATTATATAATAGCATTCCCTCTGCTAAATTACATTCTTGCCAAGTAGAAATTCAAGTTACACAAGCAAGAGCCTATTTTAACTTTTGGATGAATGTTGTCTTCCCATATATATATATGCCTTACCTATCTGCTCCTAGAAAAGATAAGGTTAAATGTCTTTCACATGGGAATTTCAAAGAGTTTAAGGGCAATAATTAGTCCTCATAATAACTCTGTGAAGTGTGTGTATTTTATCATACCTATTTTCACGTGAGAGAACCGACAGGCTAAATGGTTTCCTGGTATTCTGTACTCTATTATTTTTGAAACTAAGACTGTTATTGCTTCATTGGCCGCTTTTTTTTCTTTGAGAAGTAATAAAGCAACGTTGGGTCAATAAACCAAACAAAAATAGCTATTTACCTGTCATTTTTTTTTTTTTTTTTTTTTTTTTTGTGACACGGAGTCTTGCTCTGTCGCCCAGGCTGGAGTGCAATGGCATGATCTTGGCTCACTGCAGCCTCCTCCAGAGTAACTGGGGTGTGCCACCATGCCCTGCTAATTTTTGTATTTTTAGTAGAGGAGGGATTTCACCACGTTGGCCAGGTTGGTCTCAGACGCCTGACTTGAGGTGATCCACCCACCTTGGCCTCCCACAGTGATGGAATTACAGGTGTGAGCCTCTGTGCCCAGCCACATGTCAAATTTTTTTTTTTTTTTTTTTTGAGACAGAGTCTTGCTCAGTCGCCCAGGCTGGAGTGTGGTGGCGCGATCTCGGCTCACTGCAAGCTCCGCCTCCCGGTTTCACGCCATTCTCCTGCCTCAGCCTCCTGAGTAGCTGGGACTGCAGGCACCGGCCGCTGCGCCTGGCTAATTTTTTTGTATTTTTAGTAGAGACGGGGCTTCACCGTATTAGCCAGGATGGTCTCGATTTCCTGACCTCGTGAACCGCCCGTCTCGGCCTCCCAAAGTGCTGGGATTACAGGCGTGAGCCACTGTGCCCGGCCTACATGTCAAATATTTTTAAAATAATCCCAGCACTTTAGGAGGTCGAGGCAGGCGGATTACGAGGTCAGGAGATCAAGACCATCCTGGCTAACACGGTAAAACCCCGTCTCTACTAAAGAATACAAAAAACCGGGCGTAGTGGCGAGCGCCTATAGTCCCAGCTACTTGGGAGGCTGAGGCAGGAGAACGGCATGAACCCAGGTGGCAGAGGTTGCAGTGAGCCGAGATTGCGCCACTGCACTCCACCCTGGGGGACAGAGCAAGACTCCGTCTCAAAAAAAAAAAAACAAAACAAACCACACGCACAAGGATAGTATTTTTATTTTTTGGACTTTCTAAGCAGTCTTTAGCATTTTTAATTTACTCTATACCCAAATAGTTGATTGGGACAACATTTTCTTTCCTTTTTTCTTTCTTTCTTTTTTTTTTTTCCCATTTTTTTGAGACAGGGTCTTGCTCTCTCACCCAAGCTGGAGCACAGCAGCATGAACAGGACTCACTGCAGCCTCGACTGCCCACGCTCAAGTCATCCTCCTGCCTCAGCCTCCTGAATAGCTGGGACTATAGGCACAGGCTGCCACACCTGGCTCATTTTTGTATTTTCCTGTAGAGATGGGGTTTCACCATGTTGCCCACAAAGGTCTGGAGCTCTTGAGTTCAAATGATTCTCCTGCCCTGGCCTCCCAAAGTGTTGGGATTACAGGCATGAGCCACCATGCCCCGCCAGGACAATGTTTTCTAAATTAAAATATATTACAAAATAAAGAAATAATCAGAGTAGCTCTGCAGTAGCTTCACCTGAGATTTGCTCTGAATATTTCTTTAATTATAAGAAATGTACTTACAGATAAGTAATGTGGTTTAGTGACTAGGAGACCTATTTTTAAAGATCCTGTCCTGGCACACTATAAGAGTATGATACATTTTTGGAACAGACAGGGTTTAAATGTCTTTCACTGGTGCCACACACTATGCTAACCACTTTATATATATTATCTCATTCAATCCGCAACATGGTGAGGTAGTTTCAGCCATTATATTTCTCATTTTACAGATAAAGAGAGAGCCCAATAGTGAGACTTATTTAACATTACATAGGAGGTAAGAAGTTAGGCAGGATTCTAAACATCAAGCCATTTTGATCTTGCTATTTTCACCTCATTTTTTGCACTCTGAACTTGAATCACATATGTGATTTTGACCTGCCATTTTGAACCCTGTATGTATGAATATACCCATGTAAACTATTGTTATAACCAGTTTAATTCTTGATCAAATTTCTCTGCAGTACAGTGAAACTATTTCCAATTTTTTTTCTATTCTCATTTTTTTTCTTCCTTTTTTTTTTTTTTTTTTTTTTTTGAGACAGAGTTTCACTCTGTTGCCCAGGCTGGAGTGCAGTGGCCTGACCTCAGCTCACTCCAACCTCCGCCTCCCAGGTTCGAGCATTTCTCCCACCTCAGCCTCCTGAGTAGTTGGGACTACAGGCATGCACCATGCCCAGCTAATTTTTGTATTTTTAGTAGAGATGGGGTTTCACCATGTTGGCCAGGCTGGTCTCAAACTCCTGACCTCATGATACACCTTCCTTGCCTCCCAAAGTGCTGGGACTACAGGCGAGAGCCACCGCGCCCAGTCTCTGTTCTCGTTTTTATTTTACCAAAATTATGCTCAGGATAAATTTTTTCCATGTGTATTTAAAGATAAGATTCATTTCAGTCATTAGGTCTTTTTTTTGTAATTTAGAGATGGGTGTCACAGGCACCATCATAGTGCAGGACAGCCTCGAACCCCTGGCCTCAAGGGAGCCTCCTGCTTCAGCCTCCAAAAGTAGCAGGGACTATAGGCATGCACCTTTATGCTGGGCTATTTTAGACATTAGGTTTTTATCCTCATCAAACTCTGTCCATTTTAACTACTGCTATTGTGAACCTTCTTTTATAGCTGTTATTTCTGTGAAATTTGAGTTTTTCCTCTGACAGTCAAAACATTCATTGGATTAACATGGTAGGGTCGAAACATTCTTTTTTGCCTGGGATATAAGAATTCAGGCTGGGCACAACGACTCACGCCTGTAATCTCAGCACTTTAGGAGGCCAGCGCAGGAGTATCTCTTGAACCCAGGAGTTCAAGACCAGCCAGGGCAAGAGCAATGTATCAAGACCCCATCTCTACAAAAAAAAAAAAAAAAAAGAAAAAAGAATTCAATAAACGTCATTTTTTATGATAGTGATGATGAGACAACTAATACCTGCTTTAGCCCCCTCTCAGGAGGCTCCAGTGTAGAAAGATGTGACAGTGATTTGTAATCCGTGAAAGTTAAATAAATGCCTTTTTACTAATTGTTAAAATAAGTTGTAAAAATCCATCCTCTGAAACTTCTGAAAGGCAAGCACCTTCCTATTCCTGCTGTGATGTTATTTGCAAATATGCTTGCAGCCAGGATAGGCAGGCACTTGTAGTCCCAGCTACTGCGAAGGCTGAGGCAGGAGGCTCCCTTAGGAGCCCAGGAGTTTGAGGTCAGCCTGAGCAACTTAGTTGCAAGACCCTGTCTCCAAAAAAAATTTTTTAATTAAAAATAAATTCATTCTTGTAAGGACATTAAAAAAATATATGGTTGCAGACATCAACAGATTTCTAAGTATATCCTAGTAACACTTTACTCACTGCTGTCTTGTCATTTGTTTTCTAGCCCAGCCTCATTAATTTTTCTTTCTCTAGCCCTAGCATTGAAATCCTTTGTGATATAGAGACCAGCTTTGGCACTCTAATGGTTTCTTTACCATTGGTTATCCGTTTCGTCATCTTGATTGCTGTAACTGTTGCATAGGATTGAGTGAAATAGCATTACTGGCTGGCAGTTCTTGAGAAAAATTAAAACAAGCCCATTACCAAATGGATTTTGTCTCAGCAAGAGTGCAGGTACACTATTATCATAGGAAAATCTCCTCTTATCATAGCTCTCTGTCTCTTGCCTAATGCACCCCTGAAAGGTTTTTTTTTGGTTTTGTTTTGTTTTTTCAGATGGAATTTTGCCCAGGCTGGAGTGCAGTGGCGCGGTCTCGGCTCACTGCATTCTCCACCACGCGGTTTCAAGCGATTCTCCTGCCTCAGCCTCCCGAGTAGCATACAGGCATGTGCCACCATGCCTGGCTAATTTTGTATTTTTAGTAGAGACAGGGTTTCTCCATGTTGGTCAGGCTGGTCTTGAACTCCCAACCTCAGGTGATCCGCCTGCCTCAGCCTCCCAAAGTGCTGGGATTATGGGCATGAGCCACTGCGCCTGGTCAAGAAAATTGTTTTAAAGATGAGGTTGTATTAGGGTTCTCTAGAGGGACAGAACTAATAGGACAGATGTATATATGAAGGGGAGTTTATTAGGGAGCGTTGACTCACAACGATCACAAGGTGAAGTCCTATGATAGGCCGCCTGCAAGTTGAGAAGCAAGGAAGCCAGTCCAAGTTCTAAAATCTCAATGGCTAATTTTGTATTTTTTAGTAGAGACGAGGTTTCAACATGTTGGTCAGGTTGGTCTCAAACTCCAGACCCCAGGTGATCCTGCTGCCTTGGCCTCCCAAAGTCCTGGGATTACAGGCGTGAGCAACCACGCCCAGCCTTAGTTTAGCCTTCTTAATGAGTGTAAAGTGGTATCTCATTATAGTCTTGATTTTCCTAATGGCTAAAGATGTTAAGCATCTTTTTTTAATGTGTTTATTGGCCATTTGTATATCCTTCTTTAGAGAAATGTCTATTCAGATATTTTGTCCATTTTATCTTTATTTTTTAGAAACCAGGTCTTACCTTGTTGCCCAGGTTGGAGTACAGTGGTGTGATCATAGCTCACTGCAGCCTGGAACTCCTGGGCTGAAGCGATCCTCCCACCTCAGCTTCCCAAAGTGCTGGGATTACAAGGATGAGTCACTGTGCCTGGCCCCATTTGTCCATTTTTAACTTGGATTTTCACTTTTAGTTCAGAAAATTCTATTAATATATTCAACTCATTTGATAATTTCTCCTGATGCTTCTCTGCTCCTTAGAAAGTATGTTTTATATTAGATCATTGTTTATTCAAATAAGCACTGCATTTATTGAGGACCTAATATATGTCCAACTTAGACTAAATATTTGGGCGACAGTTGGAGACCTTAAGGAATTCACCATCTCTCTTCCTAAGGAGATGTTTTGCAACACAATGCTGTAAATACTGTTGCAGGCCTCACAGTAGATTAAAATGGCTTAACAGCAAAACCCCTGTGGGGATACGAACAAGAAGGTTTTAACTAACATTACAGATATAATACAATGGAGTTTTTGTGCAAGGTGGAAAAAGTCAAAGTATACAAATTTAATCTCTCACCAGTCACCACAGTACAGAAAACACTGATCACATCAAACATGAAGACAGCTGAGTAAGAGGTGCTGGCCTTAGAGCAGAGCTTGCAGAACAGAACAAACAGAACGAAGGCAATTTCCCAGTACTAAGTAAAACTGGGAACTTTTGTAGAGCACTGCCCAAGCCTCTTCAGCAATGCAGTTCATAAAATCTTTATTTGAAGTAATCATTTGGAAATTACAGGTTGATAAAGTATCACTGTTTTTGCAAATAGTAATAAAGGAACTGACCTCAGAAGTCACCTTGCATCCTAGCCAGACCTGCATGGTGCAAGAGAACAGGACACATGAAAGAAAATAATCACTGGTCTATACAAGAAGAGAAATTAAAATAGAAAACACAACTTAGGCATGTATGGCTAAGGGCTTTCACAGTTCTTTTTCTTTTTCCTTTTTCTTTTTCTTTTTTATTTTTAGAGACAGGGTCTCACTATGTTGCCCAGGCTGGAGTGCAGTGGCTATTCACAGACACAATACCACTACTGATCAGCAGGGTTGTTTTTTGTTTTTTGTTTTTTTTGAGACAGAGTCTTGCTCTGTCACCCAGGCTGGAGTGCAGTGGCGTGATCTTGGCTCACTGCAACCTCCGCCTCCTGGTTCAAGTGATTCTCCTGTCTCAGCCTCCCCAGTAACTGGGATTTAAGGCACCTGCCACCACGCCCAGCTAATTTATAAATTTTTAGTAGAGACAGGGTTTCACCATGTTGGCCAGGATGGTCTCGATCTCTTGATCTCATGATCTGCCCACTTTGGCCTCCCAAAGTGCTGGGATTACAGGCGTGAGCCACCACACCCGGCCTAGCAGGGAGTTTTTGACCTGCTCCATTTCTGACCTGGGCCAGTTCACCCCTCCTTAGGTAACCTGGTGGTCCCCACTCCTAGGTGGTCACTATATTGATGTAGAACTTATGCTGACACCTGATCAGCACAGCACACACTATAGCCCAGAACTCCTGTGCTCAAGCCATCCTCCTGCCTCAGCCTCCTGGGTAGCTGGAACTTACAGGCATGCACCACCACATCCAGCTCACTGTTTTGTAATGAAGAGAAAAATGAAAATAAATATCAAAATATCATAACCTTCTGCATATTGTTTATGTTGCATATAGACATGTTTGTGTGGACTGCAAATGAGAGCTTTTTTTTTTTTTCCTTTGAGATGAAGTCTCGCTCTGTCACCCAGGCTAGAGTGCAGTGGCCCGATCTCAGCTCACTGCAAGCTCTGCCTCCCGGGTTCATGCCATTCTCCTGCTTCAGCCTCCCATGTAGCTGGGACTACTGGCGCCTGCCACCACGCCCGGCTAATTTTTTGTATTTTTAGTAGAGACAGGGTTTCTGTATGTTAGCCAGGATGGTCTCGATCTCCAGATCTCATGATCTGCCTGCCTTAGCCTCTCAAAGTGCTGGGATTACAGGCGTGAGCCACTGCGCCTGGCCTTTTTTCTTTTTTTTTTTTTTGAGACAGTCTTGCTCTGTAGCCCAGGCCGGAGTGCTATGGCATGATCTTGGCTCACTGCAACCTCTGCCTCCTGGGTTCAAGTGATTCTCCTGCCTCAGCCTCCCGAGTATCTGGGATTACAGGAGCCTGTCACCACGCCCGGCTAATTTTTGTAATTTTAGTAAACATGGGGTTTCACCATGTGGGCCAGGCTGGTCTCAAACTCCTAACCTCAGGTGATCCACCCGCCTCGGCCTCCCAAAGTGCTAGGATTACAGGCGTGAGCCACCATGCCCAACCCAGAGCTCTTTTATACTGCAGATTTTAGACACTTGGTTAGTCATTTTTGCTGTCTTCATAAAGTCTTGCTCTAAGGAAGCATTCCCATTCCAGCTAAATATGTTAATCTTGTGGAATCTACTAGGGACAATCAAAATTCTGGTTCCTGGAATGGCTTATTTAAACCCTCTCTATTCCACCAAGGGCCCAAGGAAGCTTACTAGAATGATACAATATGATTTTTTGAAAAAAGTCATTGCAAACCTAATCTATGATAAACCAGAGTGCTAAATAGAATATTAACATATCCTGGAGGCTTCAATAAATATTAAGATTTAGTGCTGATAATAAAGTGTCATCTGTGAAGTAATTTGTATTTTTATAATGAACAGAGAGTTTACACAATTTTTTTTTTTTCCTTACCTTGAGTATAATTTTTGTTCTGAGGCCAGGTGCAGTGGCTCACGCCTGTAATCCCAGCACTTTGGGAGATTGAGGTGGGTGATCACCTGAGGTCAGGAGTTCAAGACCAGCCTGACCAACAGGGCAAAACCCCGTCTCTACTAAAAATAAATTAGCCGGACATGGTGGCGGGCGCCTGTAATCCCAGCTACTCAGAAGGCTGAGGCAGGAGAATCACTCAAACTCGGGAGGCGGAGATTGCAGTGAGCCAAGATCGTGCCATTACACTCCAGCCTGGGCAACAAGAGAGAAACTCTGTCTAAAAAGAAAAGCAGGCCGGCTCGGTGACTCACACCTGTAATCCCAGCACTTTGGGAGGCCCAAGTGGGTGGATCATGAGGTCAGGAGTTTGACACCGGTCTGGCCGAGATAGAGAAACCCTGTCTCTACTAAAAATGCAAAAATTAGCCGGGCACAGTGTCAGGCACATGTAATCCCAGCTACATGGGAGGCGGAGGCAGGAGAATTGCTTGAACCTGGGAGGTGGAGGTTGCAGTGAGCCGAGATCGCACCCCTGCACTCCAGCCTGGGCGGGAGAGCAAGACTCTGTCTCAGAAAACAAAGCAAAACAAAACACTGTAGGAGGCCAAGGCGGAAAGATCTCTTGAGTGCAGGAGTTCAAGTTCCCGTGATCATGCCACTGTACTCCAGCCTGGATGACAAAGTGAGACCCTATTTCTTTTTCTTTTTTCTTCTTCTTCTTCTTCTTTTTTTTTTTTTTTTTTTGGAGACGAAGTCTCGCTCTTGTCCCCCAGGCTGGAGTGCAATGGCATGATCTTGGCTCACTGCAACTTCCACCTCCCGGGTTCAAGCGATTCTCCTGCTTCAGCCTCCCGAGTAGCTGGGATTACAGGTGCATACCACCAGGCCCAGCTAATTCTTTTTACATTTTAAGTAGAGACGGGGTTTCACCATGTTGGCCAGGCTGGTTTCGAACTCCTGACCTCAGGTGATCTGCCGGCCTTGGCCTCCCAAAGTACTGGGATTACAGGTGTGAGCCACCGTGCCTGGCCAGGTGAGACCCTGTTTCTAAAAATAAATTCTAGGACATTAAAACATATAAAAAAGAATAAAGAAGAAAATAATATTTAAAGTCACCCATAATTCTTTTCCTCCCCAAACCAAAACCATAGGAGAGGAATGTTATACTACTCCAGAGTGTGAACAAATCTCTTTGGGAACATAGAGGACAAGGCAAGTAATGGTGACTGGGGAATTGGAGAATGGTTAACGTTCTCCAGTTGGGAGATGACAATTGATGCTGGCTTTAGCCTGGAGAAGGGGCAGGGAAAGGCGCTGAAGGCGGAGGGAATAGTCAGTAGGAAATGATAGAATCACTCTCTTTTTTTCTTTAATTAGAAAGAAGATAAACTTTGGGAAAGAGCCTGATACATTCTGAGAACTCTAAGAGGTTCAGTGTGTCTAGACTATAAGAGGTAAAAGGGGGGGATAAGGTTGGAAAAAGTGTGAAGACCTTTGTTCATAAAGCTAAGGAATTGGGCTGCTTTCTGTAGGATTGTCCTTAGTTATACTGAGATAGGCAAGGTAATTGACAACTGGAAGCATGATGCTGTTCTTTAACCCCTTAACTAGAAAATTGTTACTTAGCCCGACTGGGTGTGGTGGCTCATGCCTGTAATCCCAGCACTTCGGGAGGCCAAGGCGGGCAAATCAGGAGGTTAGGAGATCGAGACCATCCTGGTTAAGATGGTGAAACCCCGTCTCTACTAAAAATACAAAAAAATTAGCTGGGCGTGGTGGGCACCTGTAGTCCAGCTACTCGGGAGGCTGAGGCAGGAGAATGGCATGAACCCAGGAGGCAGAGCTGGCAATGAGGTGAGATCACACCACTGCACTCCATCCAGCCTGGGCGACAGAGTGAGACTCAGTCTCAAAAAAAAAAAAAGAAAAGAAAATTGTTACTTAGCTTAATCACCCCACCAGATTTTCCTCTACGTCCTCATTTTTCTGTGACCAAAGTTGATGGTTAGGAAAAAAAAAAAAAAATCCTTACAGGAGGATGCAAGAAGACAAGATAATGGCAAATGTTGGGGCTCAGAAAACAATACCCCAAAGTATGGTGCTTTGGCATGCTGAGCATTTTGAACTAAAGGAAATTAAAAGGCCTTAGAAGCAGCCTCAGAACCAAGAACTTTATGTCTCCTGTTCTGAAGCTCCCTTATCTGAAGCTCCTCCAGAAGGAATATAGTTGCCTTTGATCACTGAAATTTCAAAACAGAGAGGATGAAACTCATAGAGCAGAAAGACTGAGGAAAGTCACCTCATCTAGACAGGCTTTGTCACAAGCCATTGTGTGTTCTTCAGGTCCCATTCACTTTTCAAATAGAATCATTTACAAATGATTGCCTATTCTTTGGGTCCAGTCAGCTCTCTCGAAAATCATTTACTGCCTCTCAAAATTGCCTACATTTTTCCCGTCTCCCTTCTCCCTCTCCCTTATAAATCTTCAGCCATCTGGCCCTTCTTTGAGTTTCATATTTTGTATGGCTGCTGTGCACATTTGCATGTTAATAAATCTGTTTGCCTTTTCTCCTATTAATCTATTGTCAGTTTATTTCAGCGGACTCGAAACTTTTAAGACGTAGAAAAAAATTCCCTTCTCCCTGACAAAAAATAAGATGTCTTACAGATGTTCTACATAAAGATTTGGCAAACAGAATGCATATGAGTAATCCTTAGCTGTGAAACCATTCTCGTAATAGTTTGTGTTAGGTGCATTTTCTTAAAGACATTTATTTTTGGCATATGGAAAGATTATTCTGTAATATTTGAAAGGAGAAAAAAACCCTCACAGTTCTGATAGTTCCATTTTTTATTCTGCACTTTATGAAGGGTAAATGTGTGGAGTCTGTTTCTGGATGGTAGCAGAAATGTTATAGGAAAGGGGTTCCGATCCAGACCCCCAGAGAGGGTTCTTGGATCTCCGGCAAGAAAGAATTCAGGGCGAATCCGTAAAGTGAAAGCAAGTTTATTAAGAACGTAGAGGAATAAAAGAATGGCTACTCCATAGACAGAGCAGCCCCAAAGGTTGCTGGTTGTCCATTTTTATAGATTTTTTTTTTTTTTTTTTGAGACGGAGTCTCGCTCTGTCACCCAGGCTGGAGTGCAGTGGCGCGATCTCTGCTCACTGCAAGCTCCGCCTCCTGGGTTCACACCATTCTCCTGCCTCAGCCTCCCGAGTAGCTGGGACTATAGGCGCCCACCACCACACCTGTCTAATTCTTTGTATTTTTAGTAGCGACGGGGTTTCACCGTCTTAGCCAGGATGGTCTTGATCTCCTGACCTCGTGATCCACCTGCCTCGGCCTCCCAAAGTGCTAGGATTACAGGCATGAATCACCACGACCGGCCTTTTATAGATTTTTTTTGAGATGGAGTCTCGCTCTGTTGCCCAGGCTACAGTGCAGTGGCATGATCTCGGCTCATTGCAACCTCCGCCTCCCTGGTCCAAGCGATTCTCCTCCTTCAACCTCCTGAGTAGCTGAGATTACAGGCACCCGCAACCACACCCGGCTAATTTTTGTATTTTCCGTAGAGATGGGGTTTCACCATGTTGGCCAGGCTGGTCTCGAACTGTTCACCTCAGGTGATCCACCTACCCTGACCTCCCAAAGTGCTGGAATTCCAGGCATGAGCTACCTCAATGGCCCTATTTCTTGATTATATGCTAAACAAGGGGTAGATTATTCATGTCTCCCCTTTTTAGACCATATAGGGTAACTTCCTGACATTACAGTGGCAGTTGTAAACTGTCCTGGCCCTGGTGGGAATATAGCAGTGAGGACGACCAGAGGTCACTCTTGTCACCACTTTGGTTTTGTTGGGTTTTAGCTGGCTTCTTTACTGCAATCTGTTTTATCAGCAAGGTCTTTATGACCTGTATCTTGTGCTAACCTTCTATCTCATCTCATCCTGTGACTTAGAATGCCTTAACCGTCTGGGAATGCAGCCCAGCAGGTCTCATCGTCATTTTACCCAGCTTCCCCGGCCGCTTTTTTTTTTTCCCCCAGAGGGAGTTTTGCACTGTCGCCCAGGCTGGCATGCAGTGGGGCGATCTTGGCTCACTGCAACCTCCGCCTCTCGGGTTCTAGTGATTCTCCTGCCTCAGCCTCCTGAGTAGCTGGGATTACAGGCACAGGCCACCACACCTGGCTAATTTTTGTATTTTTAGTAGAGACAGGGTTTCACCATGTTGGTCAGGCTGGTCTCGATCTCCTGACCTCGTGATCCGCCTGCCTTGGCCTCCCAAAGTGCTGGGATTACAGGTGTGAGCCACTGCACCTGGCCACCCAGCCCCTATTTAGGATGGAGTTGCTCTGGTTCCAATGTCTCTGACAGATATACACTGAAAAAACTGGTTAGATTGATAACTATATAATGGGAAAAAATCCCCCTAGGAGGATGAGTCAGTAAGTAAAACGTAATCATAGTTCTGAAGGAAAAGAATGCCAAAAATGCCAGATATACAGTAAGTCTCATGCTGGATTAAATAGAGACATGTCCTAAAATGCCTAAAAGGAGGCTAATGATTAGCCCTCTTTTTAATCATTATTATTATTATTTGAGACAGGGTTTCACTCCATTGCCCAGGCAGGAATGCAGTGGTGCGATCTGGGCTCACTACAACCTCTGCCTCCAAGACTCAAGCAATCCTCCCACCTCAGCCTCCCAAGTAGCTAGGACTATAGGCACATGCCACCACACCCTGCTGACTTTTTTTTTTTTTTTTTTGTAGAGACGGGTTTTGCCGTGTTACCTAGGCTGGTCTGGAACTCCTAGGCTCAAGAGATCTACCTGCCTGGCCTCCCAAAGTGCTGGGATTAGAGGCGTGAACATCATTCCCAGCCTAATCATTATTTTTATAGTTAAAACTTGTATTTTTCTCTATAAAAAGGTGTGGAAGGTTATCTTGCTTTTTTGAAAAAGGTTGAGACCAAACCTAGACAAAAGTTTTATCCTAAATTTGTTGTATGATTTGATTTCCTACTGCAACATGGGTTTTAAAATCAGCTTTTATTTTAAGGGAAAAGGAATACATTCAAGTGGAAGAGGTTCAAATTTTAAATCATGATTAGTTTTGTATTTGGAAAATAAAACCATCACATTTCAGCTCCAAATATCTAATCGGTTTTAACTAGGGAAATTCTAGATTAAGAAAGAAGAAAGTAAGTTTTGACATGGGTGTTTCTGTGTTTCAGGGGCCTCCAAAAGGATGAATATGTACTTATCTTACACGGGGTGAAGGCTGTGAGAGTGAGTATTACAGTAGCTTCATTATTACACAGATCCTGCTCTTGAAATTATTTGTGTAATTTTTGCAAGCAGATAGCCCAGTGCAGATATTTGGAGGTCACTATGAAGGGCCAGATAAATATTACTGAAAGCCAGAAAAACTAGAAAGCAAGGCCATAAGAAGGTCTTGTTTCCTTTTTTTTTTTTTTTTTTTTTTTTTGAGATGGATTTTAGATCTGGTTGCCCAGGCTGAAGTGCAATGGCCTGATCTTGGCTCACCGAAACTTATACTTCCTGGGTTCAAGTGATTCTCTGGCCTCAGCCTCCTGAATAGCTGGAATTACAGGTATACGCCACCACGCCTGGCTAATTTTGTATTTTTAGTAGAGACGGGGGTTTCTCCACGTTGGTCAGGCTGGTCTCAAACTCCCCACCTCAGGTGATCTGCCCGCCTCAGCCTCCCAAAGTGCTGGGATTACAGGTGTGAGCCACTGCGCCCAGCCAAAAAGGTCTTGTTTACTGACTTCAGTGTATTTCATATGCTTATGCAACAGCCTTACCTGCTAAGTAAGACAAATGTAGACATGCTTAAGAACTGGCAAAAGTATTGAAAAGGTATTAAAGGTTTGTATAATGTGCAGTACATGGTATTATTCACATTCATTATGATTTTTTCTAATCCTGAAGATAGAAATATAAGCCTACACAGGATCAAATATTTGCCTTGTTTTGTGTCTTCAATTGGCTGGCTTTTTTTTTTTTTTTTTTTTTGAGACAGAGTCTCTGTCACCCAGGCTGGAGTGCAGTGGTATGATCTTGGCTCACTGCAACCTCTGCCACCTGGGTTCAAGCAATTCTCCTGCCTCAGCCTCCCAAGTAGCTGGGATTACAGGCGGCTGCCACCACACTCGGCTAATTTTTTTAGTTTTTAGTAGACATGGCGTTTCACCATCTTGGCCAGGCTGGTCTTGAACTCCTGACCTTGTGATCCACCCACCTCGGCCTCCCAAAGTGCTGGGATTGTAGGCGTGAGCCACCGCACCTGGCCCTGGCTGGCTTTTCACTTCAGTGGCTGTGAACATTTTCTGGGTATTTAGCAGTATATGATTTAGTCATCAATCTCTGATATTATAAATCTTTCTGTGGAAATAAGATTTTCACACATTAAATAATTGTACATGAAATAATGACAGAAAAATGCTTTATGATTTTATCACTTCTCTTTAGATGACTATGCTATGCTCATCATACTGTAATACAGAGCTTTTAGAGATTAATATTGGGCCAAGAGCGGTGACTCACGTCTGTGATCCTACCACTTTGGGAGGCCGAGGTGGGCTGATCAGGGTGGTCAGGAGTTCAAGACCACCCTGGCCAATATGGTGAAACCACGTCTGTACTAAAAAAAAAAAAAAAAAAAAGGCCAGATGTGGTGGCACGTGCCTGTAGTCCCAGCTACTCAGGAGGCTGAGGCAGAAGAATTGCTTGGACCTGAGAGGCGGAGGTTGCAGTGAGGTGAGATTGTGCCACTGCACTCCAGCCTGGATGACAGCAAGACTGCGTCTCAAAAAAAAAAAAAAGAAAAAAAAAATATTAGTATTGATATAGCATTTGTACAAAGTTATATACCCAGAAGGGATTCAATAAATGCATGCTTGCTGATTAACAACTTTTATTAAGTCATAGTACTTCTATGTAAGTTACAAAGTGTGATTCAGACCTTTTGGGGAGTCATAAAGGAAAAATCATATTCTCTGATCATATTAGGATCTATGTTTAAATGGAAAAATCTCCAGCTTCTACATTCTGGCTATGAGCAGTAGGAATCATGACATATATATATATTTTTTTAATGTAAAAACAATTTTTTTTTTGAGACAGAATTTCGCTCTTGTTTCCCAGGCTGGAGTGCAGTGGCGCGATCTTGGCTCACTGCAACCTCCACCTCCTGGGTTCAAGCGATTCTCCTGCCTGATTTACATTTTTCCAGAATTTTCTAAGTATATGTTTATAGAGAATTGAACATACATACAGCTGGGATAATGTATTACTTACATTTAACATTCTGGTTTTCCAATTTAATACTATATCATGGGCATGTCCCCATGATATTATTTTCTATAAATACCATTTTAATAGCTCTATAGTATTTCATGCTATTTATATTTCATGGTTTACCCAGCTGTTATTTTATTGTTAGATATTTAAATTAATTCCAGTTTTTTAGTACTATATATAAACAATGCTGTGATAGACATTTTTGTCTGCCTTTCTGAGTATTTCCTTAGGACATGGCTATTCTTAATTTTTTTATTTTTTATTTTTGAGACAGGGTCTTGCTCTGTTGCCTAGGCTGGAGTACAGTAGCATGATCATGGCTCACTGCAGCCTCGACCTGCTGGGCTCAAGTGATCCTCCCACCTTAGCCTCCTGAGTAGCTGGGACCACAGGTATACACCATGGCCGGCTAATTTTTTCATTTTTTGTAGAGACAAAGTCCCACTATGTTGCCCAGGCTGGTCTCCAACTCCTGGTCCTCCTGCCTGAGTCTCTCAAAGTGCTGGGATTACAGGCATGAGCCACCCCACACCCAGCTTAGTGTAATATTTTTCAAGAATTTCATTTCATTGATTCTATAAATGCATAAATCTTAAATTATTTCAGACTCTAATCATATAAACTACAAATGTAAAATATGCACAAATATATTCAGGGTCTGAGCAGAAGTTATCTATGAAAATTTTTCTTTAGTAAGTCAATTCAAAAGCATGAATAACATTTCGTGAAGCATTTTTCTTTTCTTTTCTTTTTTTTCTTTTTTGAGACAGTCTTGCTCTGTCACTCAGGCTGGAGTGCAGTGGTGCGATCTTGGCTCACTGCAAGCTCCACCTCCCGGGTTCACGCCGTTCTCCTGCCTCAGCCTCCAGAGTAGCTGGGACCACAGGTGCCCGCCACCATGCCCGGCTAGTTTTTTTGTATTTTTAGTAGAGACGGGGTTTCACTGTGTTAGCCAGGATGGTCTCGATCTCCTGACCTCGTGATCCACCCGCCTCTGCCTCCCAAAATGCTGGGATTACAGGCGTAAGCCACTGCGCCCGGCCAGCATTTTTCAAGTGGATCAATTTTTACTCACTTTTATAGACCCATTATTTTATTTAACTCATGGTTATTTTGACACACAATGTTTCCTTACATCATATAGGTTAGGCCTCATTTACTCATTCACTCAGGTGGAGGTGCCCTTTCCCCTGACTTAATCTGTATTAGTGAGTGTTTGCCGTATTACCTCCCATTTTAAAACAGTGTAAGTCTAGGCTGGCTGTGGTGGCTCACGCTTGTAATCCCAGTACTTTAGGAGGCCAAGGTGGGCCGATGGCTTGAGCCCAGGCGTTGGAGACCAGCCTGGGCAGCATGGTGAAACTCAGTCTTGACGAACAATAAAAGAACGTAGTGGGGTGTGGTGTTGTTGCACCTGTAGTCCCAACTACTTGGAGGCAGAGACAAGAGGATCACCTGAGCCCACCAGGTCAAGACTGCAGTGAGCTATGATCATGGCACTGCACTCCAGCCTGGGGACAGAGCAAGACCCTGTCTCAAAAAAATAGAATAGGCTGGATGAGGTGGTTCACGCCTGTAATCCCAGCACTTTGGGAGGCCAAGGCGGGCAGATCATGAGGTCAGGAGTTCAAGATCAGCCTGACCAATATGGTGAAACCCCGTCTCTACTAAAAATACAAAAATTAACCAGGCATGGTGGCACACACCTGTAATTCCAGCTACTCAGGAGGCTGAGGCAGAGGATTGCTTGAACCCAGGAGGCGGAGGTTGCAGTGAGCCAAGATTGTGCCACTGCACTCCAACCTGGGCAACAGAGTGAGACTCTGTCTCAAAAAAAGGAAAAAGAAAGGCCAGGTGGGGAGGCTCGGCTGGGCGGGGTGGCTTATGCCTGTAATCCCAGCACTTTGGGAGGCCCAGGCAGGAGTATCACGAGGTCGGGAGATTGAGACCATCCTGGCTAACATGCTGAAACCCCGTCTCTACTAAAAATACAAAAGAAAAAAAAATTAGCCAGGCATAGTGGTATGTGCCTGTAGCCCCAGCTACTCGGGAGGCTGAGGCAGGAGAATTGCTTGAACCCGGGAGGTGGAGATTATAGTGAGCTGAGATTGCACCACTGCACTCCAGCCTGGGCGACAGAGTGAGACTCTGTCTCAAAAAAAAATGTGTGTGTGTGTATATATATATAACAAATATATATATTGCAAGTATATATATTACACGTATATATATATTACAAATATATATATATGCACAGACACACCCACACAAAATTAGCTGGGTGTGGTGGCGAGTGCCTGTAATCCTAGTTACTTGGGAGGCTGAGGCAGGAGAATCGCTTGAACCTGGGAGGCAGAGGTTGCAGTGAGCCGAGATCGCACCAGTGCACTTTAGCCCGGACAACAGAGCAACACCCTGGAGTCTCACAGAAAAAAAAAAAAAAAAAAAGAATTCAGCCAGCAACGTGAATAAGCTTAAAAAAGGAGATTCTTCCCCTGTTAAGCCTCCAAGTGATAACACAGTCTGGTTGACACTTTGCGATCTTGTGAGACTCTGAGCAGACAGCCCAGCTAACCTGCCCAGACTCCTGACATGGAAACTGAGAGATAATCAATACATGTTGTTTTGAGCTGCTACGTTTGTGGTAATTTGTAACACAACAATAGAAAATGAATTTAAGTAAGTACCATCAAAAGATGAGAGGAAGGAACTTATCTCCCTTGTTCCTTGCTGTATGTAGTACCTGAAACAACGACCAGCGCATAGTTCAGTAAACATCTGTTGGTTATATATATGACGGAATAAATGTATGGATGGAGGCAAAGGATTGGACTGGATTCTAACAACATGGCTAGTGGCTATAGGCTAAGAAATAGTAATTTCTGGCTGGGCGCAGTGGCTCATGCTTGTAATCCCAGCACTTTGGGAGGCCGAGGCGGGCGAATCACAAGGTCAGGAGTTCAAGACCAGCCTGACCAATATGGTGAAACCCCATCTCTATTAAAAATACAAAAAGTAGGCCGGGTGCGGTGGCTCAAGCCTGTAATCCCAGCACTTTGGGAGGCCGAGACGGGTGGATCACGAGGTCAGGAGATCAAGATCATCCTGGCTAACACGGTGAAACCCCGTCTCTACTAAAAAATACAAATAAAAACTAGCCGGGCAAGGTGGCGGGCGCCTGTAGTCCCAGCTACTTGGGAGGCTGAGGCAGGAGAATGGCGTGAACCTGGGGGGCGGAGCTTGCAGTGAGCTGAGATCCGACCACTGCACTCCAGCCTGGGCGACAGAGCGAGACTCCGTCTCAAATAAAAAAAAAAAAAAATACAAAAAGTAGCCAGGCATGGTGGTGCACGCCTGTAATCCCAGCTACTCGGGAGGCTGAGGAAGGAGAATCGCTTGAACCCGGGAGGCAGAGGTTGCAGTACTTTTTTTTTTTTTTTTGAAACAGAGTCTGACTGTCACCCAGGCTGGAGTGCAGTGACGCGATCTCGGCTCACTGCAAGCTCCGCCTCCCGGGTTCATGCCATTCTCCTGCCTCGGCCTCCCGAGTAGCTGGGACTACAGGCGCCTGCCACGAGCCCGGCTAATTTTTTTTGTATTTTTAGTAGAGACGGGGTTTCACTGTGTTAGCCAGGATGGTCTCGATCTCCTGACCTCATGATCTGCCCGCCTCGGTCTCCCAAAGTGCTGGGATTGCAGAAGTGATCTACCACCCGGCCAATAGTACTTTTTTTGATAGGGAGTCTGGCTCTGCCACCTAGGCTAGAGTGTGGTGGTACGATCTCGGGTCACTACCACCTCCGCTTCCTGGGTTCAAGCGATCCTCCTGCTTCAACCCCCCTAGTAGCTGGCAAACGCAACCATGCGTGGCTTTTTAATTTATTTTTATTTTATTTTATTTTATTTTTTTAAGAGGGAGTATTGCTCTGACGCCGGGCTGGAGTGCAGTGGCCCGATCTAGGCTCATTGCAACCTCCACCTCTGGGGTTGTGTTTTTAGTAGAGACAGGTTTCACCATGTTGGCCAGGTCTCGATCTCTTGACCTCGTGATCTGCCAGCCTCAGCCTCCCAAAGTGTTGGGATTACAGGTGTGAGCCACCGCGCCTGGCTTTATTTTATTATTATTATTTTTTTTTTGAGACAGAGTTTCTCTCTTGCCGCCCAGGCTGGAGTGCAATGGGGTGATCTCGGCTCACCGCAACCTCCGCCTCCCGGGTTCAAGTGGTTCTCCTGCCTCAACCTCCCAAGTAGCTGGGATTACAGGCATGCAGCACCACACCCAGCTAATTTTTTTTTTTTTTTTCAGTAGAGACGAGGTTTCTCCATGTTGGTCAGGCTGATGTCCAACTCCCGACCTCGGGTGGTCCGCCCACGTTGGCCTCCCAAAGTGCTGGGATTAGGGGCGTGAGCCACCGTACTGGGCCAGAAACGGTACTTTCAAATGAGGTTCCACTGGGCAGGTATACATGTGGCTCAAGGACTTCAGAGAGCAGTGATAGCTGGTTCTTATTTTAAGATATCCTTTACTGTGTTATACTATGTCATACTTTTCTTTTTTCTTTTTTCTTTTTTTTTTTTTTTTTTTTTGAGACGGAGTCTCGCTCTGTCGCCCAGGCTGGAGTGCAGTGGCGCGATCTCGGCTCACTGCAAGCTCCGCCTCCCGGGTTCACGCCATTCTCCTGCCTCAGCCTCCCGAGTAGCTGGGACTACAGGCGCCCACAACCGCGCCCGGCTAATTTTTTGTATTTTTAGTAGAGACGGGGTTTCACCGTGGTCTCGATTTCCTGACCTTGTGATCCGCCCGCCTCGGCCTCCCAAAGTGCTGGGATTACAGGCGTGAGCCACCGCGCCCGGCATTCTTTTTTTTTTTTTTTTGAGACAGTCTCACTCTGTCACCCAGGCTGGAGTTCAGTGGCACGATCTCGGCTGACTACTTCAACCTCTGCCTCCTGGGTTCCAGCGATTCTTGTGCCTCAGCCTCCAGTGCACCACCACGCCTAGCTAATTTTTTTTGTATTTTTAGTAGAAATGGGGTTTCGCTTTGTTGGCCAGGCTGGTCTGAAACTCCTGGGCTCAAGTGATCCACCGTCTTTGGTCTCCCAAAGTGTTGGGATTACAGGTGTGAGCCACCGCATCCAGCCTACTTTTCTTTTTTAATTCCAAGCCTTAGTAAAAATCTTAACTACATATGGTATAACTTGGAGATAAATGAAGGGTCCTGTATCTACTCTTTGAAGGAAAGTAGAGCTCCATGTTTGAAATCAACAAGGAAAATGGCCGGAGCCAGGCGCGGTGGCTCATGCCTGTAATCCCAGCACTTTGGAAGGCCGACGCGGGCGGATCACCTGAGGTCAGGAGTTTGAGACCAACCTCAACATGGAGAAACCCCGTCTCTACTAAAAATACAAAATTAGCCGGGTGTGGTGGTACATGCCTGTAATCCCAGATACTCGGGAAGCTGGGGCAGGAGAATTGCTTGAACCTGGCAGGCGGAGTTTGGGGTGAGCCGAGATTGTGCCACTGCACTCCAGCCTGGGCAACAACAGCAAAACTCCATCTCAAAAAAACAAAAAAAGGAAAATGGCCGGGTGCGGTGGCTCACGCCTGTAATCCCAGAACTTTGGGAGGCTAAGGCGGGTGGATCACCTGAGGTCAGGAGTTCGAGACCAGCCTGGCCAACATGGTGAAACCCTGTCTCTACCAAAAATACAAAAATTAGCCGGGTGTGGTGGCGGGTGCCTGTAAGCCCAGCTACTCGGGAGGCTGAGGCAGGAGAATCACTTGAACCTGGGAATCGTGCCATTGCACTCCAGCCTGGGCAACAGAGCGAAACTCTGTCTAAAAAAAAAAAAAAAAAAAAAAAAAAAGCAAGGAAAAGCTCTTACAAGACACCAGAAGTCAACAGCAAATAAGTAATTTGTGAAAAATAGAAGTCCTCCTAGGCGCAGTGGCTCACACCTGTAATCTCAGCACCTTGGGACACTGAGGTGGGCGGAGCACGAGGTCAGGAGACCATCCTGGCTAACATGGTGAAACCCCGTCTCAACTAAAATTACAAAAAAAAAAAAAAAATTAGCTGGGCGTGGTGGCATGTACCTGTGGTCCCAGCGACTTGGGAGGCTGAAGCAGGAGAATTGCTTGAACCTGGGAGGTGGAGGTTGTGGTGAGCTGAGATCTTGCCACTGCACTCCAGCCTGGGTGACAGAGCCAGACTCCGTCTCAAAAAAAAAAAGAAAAATAGAAGTCTTTTTCTGTGATCTTTCAAATGCTTGAGAGAAGCTGGGTTTTCCTGTTGTCAGTCACTCAGGATGGGAGGTTCTGATGGTTTTATTTTGCTCTTGAAGAAAAGGGTGACCCCAGAAGCTAGGTTAACTAAAATTTCCAAAGTTAGAAGAAAAGGGAAGGAAAGAGATGAGACAATAAATCTAGGTTTTAAAAGCAAGGCTCTTTTTATTTATTTGTTTATTATTTTTTAAAAGCTTTGTTTTAGGAAGACAGAGAATTAGGTTGCTTTCAGGCCCAAAAGATGTCAGGGAGGCAAATCTCTAATTCTGTTTTCTCTGTACTTCCCAACTGGATTTTCTTCTCTCCCCACAACTATACTTTGATCTTCCAAAATGAGACAATGCCCTGTCCGGTTTCTAGGTTTAAGCCTAAAGATAAAATTCTAAAGTTTTAAAGCAGCTTTTAGTTGTTTGTTTTTCTGACCTGGAAAGGCGTCCCAGGGCTAACTTCTATATTGTTTTTCTGCTAGAGCTAAGAGTTTTTCTTCTATTTTTCTTTGATACCACCCCTTTATGATCATGAAGTTTGTTCTTAGAAGTAGTCAGTATTGGCCGGGCGTAGTGGCTCACACCTATAATCCCAGCAGTTTGGGAGGCCGAGGCGGGCGGATCACCTGAGGTCAGGAGTTTGAGATCAGCCTGGGCAATACGGTGAAACCCCGTCTCTGCTAAAAATACAAAATTAGCCGGGTGTGGTGACACATGCCTGTAATCCCAGCTACTCGGTAGGCTGAGGCAGGAGAATCGCTTGAACCTGGGAGGCAGAGGATGCGGTGAGCCGAGATTGCGCCATTGCGCTCCAGCCTGGGCAACAGGAGTAAATCTCCGTCTCACACACACACACACACACACACACACACACACACACACACACAAAAGTAGTCGGTATTTCTGAGCCCAGGTAATTCCTACATACCTCATTTATTTAACAAGAAATTGGCCTTGGTCCTTATTTCAATAGTTGTTCTAATAATCTGCTTAGTGCCCCTCTGTCCCCTCTTAAAACCAGGACCAGTCCTCCAACTCAAAGCAGAGATATCATCCATGAGGGGCTATAACACATAGTGAAGATCAGTCTTGGCAGATGCTGTTAGTCTGTCCTCTTGGATTTCCATGTTGTATCTCCTTTATTCCCTGCTTCCTTACCCCTATCAGGAAAAAAGTCCTACTTGTTGGGGTTTTGGTGATTAGAGTATTGGGGATTATTTTACCCTTGGATACTATGTTAGTCATTAGGGCTGTTCACAAATATTCAGGTTCTCTTTCTCATGACATGGTAGGATTACATTTTCTGCTTTTTTTTTGTTTGAGACTGAGTCTTGCACTGTCTCCTGAGCTGGAGTGCAGTGGCGCAATCTAGGCTCAATGCAACCTCTGCCTCCCAGGTTCAAGCGATTCTCCTGCCTCGGCCTCCCAAGTAGCTGGGATTACAGGCACCCGCCACCACGCCTGGCTAATTTTTTGTATTTTTAGTTCGAGAAGGGGTTTCACCCGTCTCGAACTCCTGACCTCGTGATCCGCCCGCCTCGGAATCCCAAGTGCTGGGATTACATGAGTGAGCCACCACTCTCGGCCTCTGCCCTCTTAAAGTTAGGTTTGGCCATCTGACTTTGTTGGCCACTAAAATATGAGTGGAAGTAAAGCACACTGCTTCTAGGTGGAAGCTTTTTAATGGCTACAGCAAGACACTGCAACATGAGCAATTAAATTTTATGATCCCTACTGTGGCAATTTGGAAAACATGTCTCAGTGAAGACTCTACCAATCTGGGGACCTCAGTGATTACAGTGAGAGAGTCCATGCAGTGGATGTTTTGCTGAGCTCCCCAGATCCACTCTTTAGGTCTGAAGCATTCTTTCTCCCAACTGCTAGAACTGCTGGTGGCTGACAGTGCTCAGCTGGGTCCCTCTCTGGGGGTAGCTGTTGGCTAAAGAGAACTCTTTTATCAAAGGTCACATCTCTTTCATATGTGCAGCCCATATCCAGTGACTGGTTGGTGTGAACGTATAATTTAACTGGGTTTTACCCAACTTGATTAGGCAGTCTGTCTAATGCTGGATTTCCTACTCCAAGGCAGCAATCAAGGAGCCTAATTTATCAGCATTCTTGAGGGACTTTTTCCCTAGATGTACCCCACTGAAGGAATCTTGAATGAAAAGCGTGCTGGGTTTGGGGGGTCTTTTAGGTGTACCTTAAAGTGTTAGCAGACACAGATTAGGACAATGCTGAAAGGCCAACCCAGTTCCAGAATTCCTGCAGGATTGGTTGATGCCTCGGTTGCAAATGTGTTGCAATTCAACTTCTCCCTCTGCCCAGTCTTGCATCCCTCAATCCCCACAGAGGTTGTTCTTGCCATCATTAGGTAGTAACCTCCTGAATACAAATTTCAGAGTTTCAGTGTCTGTTTCCTGTGAACTCAAGTTGCGATGGGTCCCCTGATGACTTATATCAAACATATAACGTGTGAGAAATAAACCTTGCCGGGCGCGGTGGCTCAAGCCTGTAATCCCAGCACTTTGGGAGGCCGAGACCATCCTGGCTAACACGGTGAAACCCCGTCTTTACTAAAAAATACAAAAAACTAGCCGGGCGAGGTGGCGGGCGCCTGTAGTCCCGGCTACTCGGGAGGCTGAGGCAGGAGAATGGCGTAAAAACCCGGGAGGTGGAGCTTGCAGTGAGCTGAGATCCGGCCACTGCACTCCACCCTGGGCGACACAGCGAGACTCCGTCTCAAAAAAAAAAAAAAAAAAATCTTTATTGCAATAAGATGTTGAGATTCGGGGGATGTTACTGTAATTTAGCCCATCCTGATTAGTACAGATGCCAAACCTCACCTGCATCACCAGTCCTTTGTTCTCAGCTGAGCTTGACTTACATTGTCTACATTGTCTGCCTTTTGTCGTGGACAAGTTTCCTGCCAAGTCCTAATTCTGTTCTTTGATGTTCTTTCTCACTGTAAGTGAACAGCCATGTCCCAACTAAGATATCACAAGAAGGAACAGAAAAGGGAAGAGGGTACATATCTAGTTGTCTACCTACCAAGTCAGTGGCATGTGTTTTTTCATGTGAATTTCCTAAGACCTTTTCTGTGTTCTATATAATTTATTATACATTTATAACATGTACAGTAGTCCTCCCTGGCCCTTATCCACAAGGGATTTGTTCCAAGACCTCCAGTGGATGCCTGAAATTGCAGACAGTACTGAACCCAATTGCTGTAAACTGGAATACATTTCTATTATGTCTTCTACCCACAAATTTAATGCCTTTTCCATCTTAACTAAGCACTTAGTATGCACTGTGGCCATCACTTTTGCAGTCTGAGGTGTGGCAGCAAAACTAGCCTGAATTTATTTTTTCTTCACAATTCAGTTTCACAGATAGATTTTTTTTTTTTTTTTGGCTAGAGTCTCTGTCACCGAGACTGGAGTACAGTGGTGCAATCTCAGCTCACTGCAACCTCCACCTCCCGTGTTCAAACGATTCTCTTGCTTCAGCCTCCAGAGAAGCTGCTGGGATTACAGGTACATGCCACCATGCCCAGCTAATTTTTGTATTTTTAGTAGAGACGGGGTTTCACCATGTTGGCCAGGCACGTCTTGAACTCCTGACCTCAAGTGATCCTCCCACCTCGGTCCCCCAAAGTGCTGGGATTACAAACGTGAGCCACTGTGCCCTGCCAAAGATTCACTGTTACCAGCGATCTTAGCAACCTCAGCATGTAATTTTTTTCCTTCCTTATTAAGTCAATAACTCTTTTTTTCTTTTGAGACTGAGTCTCGCTCTGTTGCCCAGGTTGGAGTGATATGGCACGATCTTGGCTCACTGCAAGCTCCACCTCCCGGGTTCACACCATTCTCCTGCCTCAGCCTCCCAAGTAGCTGGGACTACAGGCACCTGCCACCACATCCGGCTAATTTTGTATTTTCAGGAGAGACAGGTTTTCACCGTGTTAGCTAGGATGGCCTCGATCTCCTGACCTTGTGGATCCGCCCGCCGCCTCGGCCTCCCAAAGTGCTGGAATTACAGGCAAGAACTCTGACATTTTAACTTACAGGAAGCACTTTACAGCTTCTCTATGGCTGAATTGCCAGCATCACTACTCTTGTGCTTTGGGGCCATTATTAAGTAAAATAAAGGTTAGTTGAACACAAGTACTTGGATACTACATACTGCCACAGTCAGTCTGATAAGAGACTGCTACTAAGTGATTAAGGAGGTTATAGCGGATACACTGTACAAATGATGATTCACATCCCAGAAGGACAGTGTGGGATGGCAGTGATTTCATCACAGCTAGTTAGTAACATTACTCAATTTAAAATTTATAAGGCCAGGCGCAGTGGCTCAAGCCTGTAATCCTAGCATGTTGGGAGGCCAGAAGGGCAGATCACCTGAGGTGGGGAGTCTGAGACCAGCCTGACCAACATGGTGAAACTCCGCCTCTACTAAAAATACAAAACTAGCTGGGTGTGGTGGCGCATGCCTGTAATCCCAGCTACTTAGGAGGCGGAGGCAGGAGAATCGCTTGAGTCTGGGAGGCAGAGGTTGCTGTGAGCTGAGATCAGGCCATTGCGCTCCAGCTTGGGCAAGAAAAGAGAAACTCCGTCTCAAAACAAAACAAACACTGTTTATTTCTGGAACTTTCCATTTAATATTTTCAGACCGTGGTTGACCGCAGGTAACTGAAACGGTGGATAAGGGGGAACTACAAAAAGGACACTTAATGTTTCTTGGAAAAAAATCTTAAGCAAATAAAAATTGAATGAAGTACTTGATCTCAATTTGAGGAAGATAAAAGTGTACTACGAATTAATAAACTTTCTGCACCTCTAACATACTAAAATCCAATTTCTCTGAGTGCTAGAAACTCTGTTTTTGAAAGACAAATGGTAAAACAATACCGGTTTCTAATTTAGACCTTTTGGGCAAAACAAAATACAGTAATAAAGCTAATGAATCGGTCGGGTGCGGTGGCTCACGTCTGTAATCCCAGCACTTTGGGAGGTCGAGGCGGGTGGATCACCTGAGGTCAGGAGTTCGAGACCAGCCTGGCAAAGATGATGAAACCCGGTCTCCATTAAAAATACAAAAATTAGCTGGGCGTGGTGGCGCCGCCTGTAATCCCAGCTACTCAGGAGGTTGAGGCCGGAGAATCGCTTGAACCTGGGAGGCAGAGGTTGCAGTGAGCCGAAATCTCGCCACTGCACTGCAGCCTGGGTGACAGAGCAAGAGTTCGTCTCAATAAATAAATAAATAATACCTAAATAAATAAAGCTAATGAATCAAAGCATATGCTCTTCGTCTTTTTAAGGGATTTTACTAGGTAGATTTTTTTTTTCTCTGTCTAAAGGGTAAACAGTATAAACATATTTCAACTAAAAAGAGTCTTAGAATCCGGAGTTGGTATTGCTACAACCCCTAATTATGGAAGATGTTTAGTATAACAGAACCAGTTTAAGGAATGTGGAGATTTATTTACATCAAATTCAGATAAAGAGAGAATAGCAGACTCGAAGAAGCAAGCAGAGCATGACTTAAGGAGTCTATGACTGTATCTGTGGAACTGCCCTTAGCCTCAATAAAAGATCAGCAAAACCAGCCTTCAGCATAACCCTCCTGCCTGGTGGGAGATGGGAAGGCCAGACTTCACCCCTCAAGATCGCCCTCCCACGCGCATTTTCCACCTCGCAGCTAAGAATTCAGTCCAGACTTCCGATCATGGCGCCACGCACGTCACCTTCTCCCTTCGCCGCCGGCAAAATCCCACCCACGTCGGCTGACCCCGCAGCGGGGTGTAAGGGCGGGAGGGATGCTGGTCGCTTGTACAAACCAGATCGAAAAAACGCACTACACAAATCCTTGGAAACTGCGGTACCAACGGGATCTTCTCAATTACTTGAGTGCAAAATGATCCCACTCTCTATCCTGACATAACTCTAGCTCAATTTTCTTTTCACGTGCCCTAAAAAGCCCTCAAGGCCCCCAGCCTTGTGAATCCAGGCCCCCTCTCGGGGTGGACACCGCGCTGTACGGACAGACGCGCGCACACAGCGGGATGATTTATAGATTAAAAGTCTTTTTCTCTCTCTCTCTCTGGCTTCGCATCCTTGCAAATACTCAATATTCCTGTCAACTAAGAAGGCTAAGGGAATGGGCGGTTGAGGAAAGCAGGACGTCGATTACAGCAAACACATCAAAGGCGGGGGGGTCTTTCCAATTCCGGCTTTTGTTTGAGTCAGAGGGGAGCCTGAGGAGGCCAAGGTCTCCGGTTCTGGGAAAGGCGGGTCCATCCGGATTCTTTGGGCTGCGGAGAGGGAGGCTCCAGCGCCGTGAAACAACAGAGGGCAGTTCTGCCCCTCGAGGCTTTCCTCCGAGAGTACTGAGAAGGAGACGCCTCAGTGGGAGAAATCCCGGAATCGGAGGAGTCTGCTAAACGCCTAACAAAAAGATGTGGCCGCCCTCTCTTAAACAAATACGCGAATCCCAAGCCTTGCACGTTTGGAAGTCATGTGTGTGTAAAGGAGAAAGGCCACCGCTGCCCACCGCGGCCCCACCCAGCCCTCGGCCATTCAAGGGACAGACGCGCCGCGCTGGGGCCTCTGAGCCCTCAACCAGCCCGGGACGAGGGGCGGGGCCGGGCGGGGTCGTGAGCGCGCAGGCGCAGTGCGGGCTTCATCCTGCCGCCGGCGCCGCCGCCGCCGCCCGCGCTGCACCACAGGCCAGAGACAGACAGGGCCGGGAAGAGCCGTAGACTGAGGAGGAGGCGGCGGCGGAGGCGGGGCGACTCCGGTGACCGGGAGCGCCGCAGACTCGCAGCTGCGGCGACTCCCCCCTTTGTGTCTGGTCTGCTCGGAGCCACTGGAAGTGCTTCCTGGAGGGACGCAGGGTGTCTCGCCGCCTCACTGCCCACTCCCTTCCCCGGCTACCTTCATCCGCCCTCCCGCCGCCCCCCGCCCTCGGTCCGCGACGCCCGAGCTCCTCCCGGAGCCCAGAGCTGCGGGAGAACGAGGCGGTGGCGGCGGCGGCGGCGGCGGCGGCGGCTTCCTCGGGGGGTTGTGATTCGCTCACAGGAGCCATTGACGGGAGAAGACGAGGCTTTCATGGTGGAATTTACCTCAGGCAAGATGGAGCGGCAGGAATAAAAAGCGAGGAAGGGAAGGGAGCGCCGCCAGGAGGGCTAGAAGGGGCAGCCTCTCGCACCCCGTCCGCCCGCGGTCTCGGGGAGCCCGGGCCGGGGCCGCGACCCCTCCCCTCCCCCGCTCCTACGTTTCCTCAGCCTTCGCCAGGGCCTCCCCGACCCTCTCACGGTTGTTCCGCGAAGGCGTGGGGACTGTGAGCTTGTCATGGAGGCAGGCACCTTTTTGGATCCAGTCAAGGAAGAGGATTTGTTGTTTTCGAAATCAGAGTGAAGGAAGCACCGAAGCGAAACTTAAGGAATCCTGCCTTCCCGGAGCCGCGGGCGATGCGACTCGGGCTGCCGGGCGCCGCCGCCGCCCGCCCGGCTTCGTCCTTCCCGACAGTCAGGAACTAGTTCTGACCCTCGCCCCCCGGATCCGGATCGAATCCCCGCCCTCCGCACCCTGGATATGTTTTCTCCCAGACCTGGATATTTTTTTGATATCGTGAAACTACGAGGGAAATAACTTGGGAGATTTCTTCTTGGCTCCCTGCTTTCCCCACAGACATGCCTTCAGTTTGGAGGGCCGCGGCACCCCGTCCGAGGCGAAGGAACACCCCCAGCCGCAGGGGAGAGAAATGAAGGGAATTTCTGCAGCGGCATGAAAGCTCTGCAGCTAGGTCCTCTCATCTGCCATTTGTCCTTTCAAACTGCATTGTGATACGGGCAGGATCAGTCCACGGGAGAGAAGACGAGCCTCCCGGCTGATTCTCCGCCTCTCTACTTCCCATATTTCTTTTCTTTGCCCTCCTGCTTCTTGGCTGGCCCAGGGATGACTTCCTCGCTGCAGCGGCCCTGGCGGGTGCCCTGGCTACCATGGACCATCCTGCTGGTCAGCACTGCGGCCGGTGAGTAGCTCCGGCCGGCGCGTCCCGGCCACTTCCCCTGCGGGTGGTGAGGGAGGGAGCCCTCAGAGGCCGAGGCCTGTGCTCGCCCTTCGTCACGCGTCCCCCCGATCGCGGAGCTGCGAACCGGTGCCGGCGCGCCTGCCCCATGCCTTCCAGGGAAATCGCTTTTAATATTCCTGTGTATTTTCCTATCCCCACTTCCATATTCCCACCCCACCCCCCTTCACGGGGTGAAAAAGACATATTGGGTGTGGTATCTTGACATTTTTAGCTGTGAGGTAATGCAACGATTAAAAATAATATTTTAATCACCAGTGAAGTGTCTATTATGAGGTCTCTGGAAACAGACCTGTAGATTTTTAAAATTATTATTATAAAGAAGCGGTTTTGGCTTACAGTAAAAAGAACATCAACTAGAGAACACACACTTGAACCTTATTTTGAGATTTAGATCACTCTGGAATCCATGTTCCTTTCATTATTCAGAAATTTTACCGAATGAATAGAATAAATGTTGAGGAAGCCGGAACTGTGAGATTCTTGATATATTGTATTACACGGTTTGATAAGTTTACTGTTAGTCACCTGGCATCTCTCTGTTGGCTTTGCTGTCGAGACAACTTTGACCTGACATTAGACTTCTAGGAGATTTGACTCCGAAAGTTCTTTGACATTTCATTAAAGTCTAAAGGGTGGTAGTCATCCTTTCTTTTGGATATTTTCATTTCAGTTCTCAGAAACCTTAGGAAAAAGACCACATCTTCTATTTGCAACTATTTTTTCAAGCAGTCTTTTGGTGATTTGCTTTTAGAAATTTTGAGAAGTGAATTCTACATGTAACTCGTACACTTGGTTTATGATGGGCAAATGGATTGTGCTTTTAAAACGAGTAAAGGACCAAATTACCCTTTCGAATTACTTTTTTTCTTTTGATAAGTGTGTTTCACATTAAACAAATTTCTCATTGCTATGTTAGATACAGAGGTTATTTGCTTAATTTGGTTTTAAAAGTCTGACCTAGGAAAATGCCGAAAGAAAATTTGAAGTTTCCTTTTATGCTTTTGATATTGTTGAATAATGTCTACTGTTGATTAATGTCTGTTAAATTGATGATAAATCTATATGGTTCTGTTAAAATAATTTGAACTTCTGAATTTACTTTAAAACTGATATTTTAATATTTTTAATAATTGTAGTTGCTTTCAGAGTAAAAATGATTTTTCTCCAAATTTCTTTTTTTTTTTTTTGAGACGGAGTCTTGCTCTGTCACCCAGGCTGGAGTGCAGTGGCCGGATCTCAGCTCACTGCAAGCTCCGCCTCCCGAGTTCACGCCATTCTCCTGCCTCAGCCTCCCGAGTAGCTGGGACTACAGGCGCCCGCCACCGCGCCCGGCTAGTTTTTTGTATTTTTTAGTAGAGACGGGGTTTCACCGTGTTAGCCAGGATGGTCTCGATCTCCTGACCTCGTGATCCGCCCGTCTCGGCCTCCCAAAGTGCTGCGATTACAGGCTTGAGCCACTGCGCCCGGCCCAAATTTCTTTATATTGTGTTAGCTATTTAAATTCTCTAGCCACAAGCCATGTGGTTCCTGTAAAATATGGAGTAAAAGGCCTTAAACATTCCATGAGCAGAAATCTGAGAACATACACTTTTCAGTGTTCTTTGTTATTCTTAACCTTTTAAGAATATAGATTCTCATTTATCTTGACGTGCTCGTAATATTGTGATCAGAACTGATAAAAGTAAGAGAAAAAGCATTTATTTAAAAATAAACTTAATTTTTGTTTGGTAGTACAGTCATTTTAGAAGAGTGTCTCTTAAAAGAGAGAGAATAAAAGAATCACTGCTAGTGGTTTTAGTCTTTTTTTCTTTAGTGCATAGCACTAGATGCATAGCACCAGATGACAAAATTTGTGAAGCTGGATTTCAGACTTGTAATAGTAATGATAATAGCTAGTATTTATTAAGTGCCTGCCATGCACCATCAGCTATTCAAATAACTTTACATATATTTTTTCATTTCATCCTCATGACAATTCTATTTTGTAGGTTATTATCATTCCCCTTTTCCATAGAAGGAGAGTAAAGTACAGAGAATTTGAATAACTCACCACACAGTCAGTAAATTATGGAGCCAGGATTACAGCGTGCGCCTTTACGTACCACATTAATGGTAACAGCAGCAATAACGGCAACAACTTCTCACTTTTACTGGATGTATGAGATGGAGTAATGCCTTCACCAGATCAACCTTTGTAAAGAAGCAGGGACACTTACAAGGTGTCAGTGCAGCAGTGGTTATGCAAATGTCATAGTTCTGAACATGTAAAACTTTGCTTTGCCTAATATTGAAGTGGCTGGTGCAGCTTCATTAAGTGCAAGCTGATTAAAGAGGGCCTGTGTGGATTTGGGTTATATAGATGCAGTGATGTTAACTGGACAGGTGTAAATAGTGCAGCTGAACAGGAAAATAAATCCTAGAAGACAGATTGATAGCACATCCTTTTTTGGGGTCATGGATACATCATTTCTTTTGAATCCCTCTTTCTCACTTACCAAGTTCTTGGACTCCTTAATTCTTAGAACGTTTTCTTCTCTTGTCTTTTTTTTTTCAGACAGGATCTCACTCTGTCTCCCAGGCTGGAGTGCAGTGGTGTGACCTCGGTTCACCACAGCTTACGCCTCCCAGGCTCAAGTGATTCTCCTGCCTCAGCCTCCAGAGTAGCTGGGATTACAGGAGTGCACCACCACACCCAGCTAATTTTTTTTCCTTTTTTTTTTTTTTCTTTTAGACAGAGTCTCGCTCTGTTGCCCAGGCTGGAGTGCAGTGGCGCCATCTCAGCTCACTGCAACCTCTGCCTCCCGGGTTCAAGCGATTCTTCTGCCTCAGCCTCCCAAGTAACTGGGACTACAGGTGTGTGCCACCACGCCTGGCTAATTTATGTATTTTTAGTAGAGACAGAGTTTGACCGTATTGGCCAGGCTGATCTCAAACTCCTCACTTCGTGGTCCACCCACCTCTGCCTCCCAAAGTGCTGGGATTACAGGCGTGAGCCACTGTGCCTGGGCTGGATTTCTTAAATATGGTAATTCAGTGACATTTTGCTGTGTAATTATTGGCAACTACAAAATCTTAGTGGCATGGAACAATAGGCATTTATTCTGCTCCATGTGTCTCTTTCTGGGGTCCAGGCTAGAGGGAGAGGTAACATCTATCTGGGGGAAGCTGGTGTCATAGCATTGCCAGAAGAGAAAGAGGCCAAGCCCCAACCCTACCAGCACATTTCCAGACTCTGCTCTCCTGACATCACATTGGCTGACCAAGTCATATGGCCAAGCTCAGAAACAAGAGATATCAAAGTACACTTTGCCTATGATGAAGCTAATATAATATTTGGATGTATAGTACTATTGCAGAAGAATGAAGAATTGAAATCCTCAGTCGACCACATATAATCAATAAGATGGTCCAGAAGGGAGGCTTTTCTTACTCTTGGAAAAGGGCCAAACTCTTAGTTTTTTGCATTAAAGTTAGATAAACTTTGATCTCTACAAAAGCTATTCTGGCATGTGGGATTATGTGATAGTAGTGGTATTGATGTGGATAAGTAGTGAGGAGAGAGATAACTGTTCACACAAAGACAAAACCTTTCCTTCATTAAAGGCTAGTTTTTGTTTGTTTGTATTTTTGAGACAGAGTCTTGCTCTGTTGCCTGGGCTGGAGTGCAGTGGCGCAATCTCTGCTCACTGCAAATTCCACCTCCCGGGTTCATGCCATTCTCCTGCCTCAGCGTCCCGAGTAGCTGGGACTACAGGTGCCCGCCACCATGCCCGGCTAATTTTTTTGTATTTTTAGTAGAGACAGGGTTTCACCGTGTTAGCCAGGATGGTCTCAATCTCCTGACCTCGTGATCCGCCCGCCTCGGCCTCCCAAAGTGCTGGGATTACAGGCATGAGCCACCGCGCCCGAAGGCCAGTTTTTTTTTTTTTAACAATGAAAGAGAAGAAATTCATTATTGATTTCTGATGGGTAAATTCTAACCATTAAAAAATACTGAGTGGAATCTGTGTGAATCAGTTAATTTTATAATTGGCTACACCACTTACTTTGGCACCTACTTGTAGATTGCTGTGCTGTTGGATATCAGTTTTTGGGTTTTTTTTTGAGATGGAGTCTTCCTCTGTCGCCCAGCCTGGAGTGGAGTGGCATGATCTCGACTCAATACAACCTCCGCCTCCTAGGTTCAAGCCATTCTCCAGCCTCAGCCTCCCGAGTAGCTGGGATTATAGGTGCACACCACCATGCCTGGCTAATTTTTGTTTTTTTTGAGAGGGAGTCTCGCTCTGTCGCCCAGGCTGGAGTGCAGTGGCCAGATCTCGGCTCACTGCAAGCTCCGCCTCCCGGGTTTACACCATTCTCCTGCCACAGCCTCCTGAGTAGCTGGGACTACAGGCACCCGCCACCAGGCCTGGCTAGTTTTTTTGTATTTTTTAGTAGAGACAGGGTTTCACCGTGTTAGCCAGGATGGTCTCGATCTCCTGACCTCGTGATCCACCCGTCTCGGCCTCCCAAAGTGCTAGGATTACAGGCGTAAGCCACCGAGCCAGAAATTTTTTTATTTTTAGGAGAGACGGGGTTTCACCACGTTGGCCAGGCTGGTCTCAAAACTCCTTACCTCAGCTGATTCACCCACCTCGGTCTCCCAAAGTGCTGGGATTACAGGTGTGAGCTACCACACCTGGCTGGATATCAGTTTTATGTATTTGCCTTGTCCTCCGAACTGATAATTGCTTCCAGAGGACAGTGTTCATGTCTTACTAGTTTTATAATTTACCATATTGCTATGCATATAGTAGACATTTAAGAAATATTTAGTGAATAATAAAAAGGAATTTCAACCAGGAATATTCTAGGATTGTTTATTGACTCAAATAACACACTAGTAACTTTTTCTTTGTCCTAGTTCCTTCAACTATAAAGTATGTAGTTTAAGAGGTATAGTGGGAAGACCACTGTTGGGAGTTAATGAGACCTAGATTCTAGGTGATTCCGGGCAAATAGGTCACTTAACATAGTTTTCTCACTTGTAATAATACGGGGTTGTACTTGATCTTTTCGAAATACAGATTCATGGGTATCCCACTAGACCTACTGAATCCAAATCTCTGGACAACGAGCCTGGGAATCTGCCTTTGATGTCCCTATCAACCAGTAAATTTTAGGTACCTTTGAGAACTATAATTAATAGATATTATAAAATCACAACCATATAAAAATGCATGCATCTTTTTTCTTTTTTTTTTTGCTGGGCGTGGTGACTCACACCTGCAATCCCAGCATTTTGGGAGTCCGAGGCGGGCGGATCATGAGGTTAGGAGATTCTTTCTCTCAAGTTCTGTAAGTTTATTATTTCTACTTTTTGTGGTAATTACTACTTAATCTATATCTTTTATTGCTTAATCCAGTAAACATTGGGAACAAACATTTCTTAATTTGTACATGAAGCAATTACGCAAAACCTTTTTCCTTTTAAAAATTTGCAGTGTGGCCTAGGTGAATTGGCTCACACCTGTAATCCTGGCACTTGGGGAGGCCAAGGCGGGCGGATCACTTGAGGTCAGGATTTTGAGACCAGCCTGGCCAACATGATGAAACCCTGTCTCTACAAAAAATACAAAAATTTGGCTGGGCGCGGTGGCTCACGCCTATAATCCCAGCACTTTGGGAAGCCAACACGGGCAGATCACCCGAGGTCAGGAGTTCGAGACCAGCCTGGCTAACATGGTGAAACCCTGTCTCTACTAAAATACAAAATTAGGTTGGGAGCCATGGTTCATGCTTGTAATCCCAGCACTTTGGGACGTCAGGGTGGGCTGATCACCTGAGGTCGGGAGTTCGAGACCAACCTGGCCATCATGGTGAAACTCCATCTCTACTAAAAATACAAAATTAGCCAGGTGTGGTGGCACATGCCTGTAATCCTAGCTACTCGGGAGGCTGAGGCAGGAGAATCGTTTAAACCTGGGAAGCAGAGGTTGCAGTGAGCCGAGGTTGCACCTCTGCACTTCAGCCTGGGCAACAAGAGCAAAACTGTCTAAAAAAAAAAAAAAAAGAACGAAAAGAAAAAACAAGGCCGGGCACCGTGGCTCAAGCCTGTAATCCCAGCACTTTGGGAGCCCGAGACAGGTGGATCACGAGGTCAGGAGATGGAGACCATCCTGGCTAACACGGTGAAACCCTGTCTCTACTAAAAAATACAAAAAACTAGCTGGGCGAGGTGGCGGGCGCCTGTAGTCCCAGCTACTCGGGAGGCTGAGGCAGGAGAATGGCGTGAACCCGGGAGGCGGAGCTTGCAGTGAACTGAGATCTCGCCACTGCACTCTAGCCTGGGCGACAGAGCGAGACTCCGTCTCAAAAAAAAAAAAAAAAAAAAAAGAAAAAGAAAAAACAAAATTAGCCAGATGTGGTGGCGCATGCCTGTAATCTCAGCTACTCAGGAAGCTGAGGCAGGAGAATTGCTTGAACCCGGGAGGCGGAGGTGGCATTGAGCCGAGATCGTACCACTGCACTCCAGCCTGGGCGACAGGGTGAGACTCCCGTCTCAGAAAAAAAAAATTACTATTTTCAAAGGCACTCTCATACCTGTAATCCTAGCACTTTGGGCGGCCGAGGCTGGCGGATCAACTGACGTCAGTAGTTCGAGACCAGCCTGGCCAATATGGTGAAACCCCATCTCTACTAAAAATACAAAAATTAGCTGGGTGTAGTGGCAGTCGCCTATAATCCCAGCTACTTGGGTGGCTGAGGCAGGAGAATCCCTTGAACCGGGGAGGTGGAGGTTGCAGTGAGCCAAGATTGTGCCTCTTCACTACAGCCTTGGCAAAAGAGCGAAACTCCCATCTCAAAAAAACAAAACAAAACAAAACCACTGATATGAAAGATTATATGCATGCCTAGAATCACGATGCTCAACACTATACCTTAACCCTGCCTTGTGCATCAGTAACGTTTAAAATACATTACCTAAATTATCAAGATATAGTACAAAATGTGTGCAGTCATTCACATCTTAAATGTGTTGACAGCAGACTTGGTGGAAAAATTATGAGACATGATAAAGTATTGTGCCAGAGGCATTGGCCTAAGAATTTTAGATGGAGTTAGGTATTTGGAAGAGTTAGGTATTTGATCCACGTCTGTTTCTGGAAGGGTAGATGCAAATGGAGGTTGAGAAATTTCAGTTTCTTTCTTTCTTTCTTTCTTTTTCTCTCTCTGTCGTGTCGTGTCATGTCCTGTCCTGTGTTGTGTTGTCTTGTCTTGTCTTTTTGAGACGGAATTTTGCTCTTCTTGCCCAGGCTGGAGTGCAATGGCAGGATCTCCACTCACGGCAACCTTCACCTCCCGGGTTCAAGTGATTCTTGTTCCTCAGCCTCCCGAGTAGCTGGGATTACAGGCATGCACCACCACGCCCAGCTAATTTTGTATTTGTGGTAGAGACGGGGTTTCTCCATGCTGGTCAGGCTGGTCTTGAACTCCCGACCTCATGTGATCTGCCTGCCTCAGCTTCCCAAAGTGCTGGGATTACAGGAGTAAGCCACCGCGCCTGGCTGAGAAATTTCAGTTTCTTAAAGCCAGATCTCACTTCTCCTTTCTCCTTCAAAACAGTAGTTTGCCCTTATCATTGGTGTCAAAAATATACACGATCATGTACTTTCATTCTGCCCCAGTAAGTTTAGTGCAAAATAGGATAATTTAGAACAAAATGTGTTAATGATAAGTGTGAAGGGATAAAATATTTGGCCAGTAATCCAAATTCTCGTTTTTTTGTTTCATTTAGATGAGGAAATAGTTAAGACTTTCTATTATTATTAATCTGTTTTCAATCTTTGCTTTTGTAGATAAGAATAGTCTATGAGCAAAGCTATATAATTGTTGTAGACGCACCAGGCTATCCTTTTAGGGCAAGCTTTTTTTTTGTTTTCATTTGAAAAATTAAGAGAAAAAATATTAATCTTCACACAACCCTAACACTTTTTGTTTTGGTATGTTTTCTTCTAATTAAAAAGAAAGATGCTTTTTTTTTTTTTTTTTTTTTTTTTGAGACGGAGTCGTCTCGCTCTGTTGCCCAGGCGGAGTACAGTGGCATGATCTCGGCTCATGACAACCTCCACCTCCTGGGTTCAAGTGATTCTCCTGCCTCAGCCGCCAGAGTAGCTGGGACTACAGGTGTGCACCACCATGCCCCACTAATTTTTGTATTTTTAGTAGAGACAGGGTTTCACTGTGTTGGCCAGGCTGGTCTCGAACTCCTAACCTCGTGATCCACCCACCTTGGCCTCCCAAAGTGCTGGGATTACAGGCATGAGCCACCACGCCCGGCAAAAAAAAAAGATGCATGTGTTTTTATATGGTTGTGATTTTATAATATCTATTAATTATATCTCAGATTTTTTTACATAGAATAATATGTCATAGGTATATGTGATCTTAATAGCTATCATTTTTTCATAATTGTGTGATATTCCATTGAGTGTATTTGTTATTTACTTAATTCATATTGGGAGATGTTTAGGTTGTTTCTGATTTTCTTCTCTAATAAACAATGTCATATTTAATACTTCTGTGCATATGTCCTGCTTATTTTTTATTTATTTCCAAGTTCTTGTTTTGACCTATCAGCAGCATGAGCCAATTTAATCCTTTTTTTTTTCATCCTTCAAGTACTTCTTCATTTGGCTTCTAAGATACTATTCTCTCTTGATTTTTCTCCTACCTCACCAGCAACTTTGATAGTTCCTCCTTATGTCCCTGATGGCTAAATATTGTTGTGTTGTTTCAGGATTCAGTCTTTAGACCTTTTCTTTTCTCTGTGTGCACCAACCCTCTTGGTGATCTCATCCAGTTTTATGGCTTTAAATATCATCTAAAGGTGGACAAGTTTCGAATTTATTTCTATCTCAGACTTCTTTCCTTGAAATTCTTTTGCGTGTAGCCAGCTGTGTATCTGTCGTATCTACTTTGATGTCTGATATTCATCACAAACTTTACCTGTTCCAAACTGAACTTCTGAAGCTGCTTCACCAGACCTGTTCCTCCTATGTCTTAGCCTATTCAGCAAATGTCAGTTCTATCCTTCCAGTTGTTAAGGCCCGAATTAGAGATACCTTTGTCTCCTGTCTTTCTTTTTTTCACATTCTTATCCAATGTGATAGCAAAAACTCTTGACTTTACCTTCAAAATATATCTAGAATCTTACTGCTTTTTACCACCTCCACTATGCTACTACCTTAATCTAAAAGCCACTGTCTTCTTACTTGTACTTTTTTACTAGACTCTGTTTTCTCTGTTAACATGTTTGCTTTATTACAGTCTCCTTTCAACATAGTAGCCTGAGTGAGCCTTTTCTTTTCTTTTCTTTTAATTTTTTTTTCCAGACAGAGTCTCACTCTGTCATCCTGGCTGGAGTACAGTGGTGCGACCTCGACTCAGTGCAACCTCCACCTCCCAGATTCAAGCGATTCTCCTGCCTCAACCTCCCAAGTAGCTAGGATTACAGGCGCGTGCCATCATACCCAGCTAATTTTTTTTTTTGTATTTTTAGTAGAGACAGGATTTCACTGTGTTAGCCAGGATGGTCTCAATCTCCTGGCCTCATGATCTGCCTGTCTCGGCCTCCCAAAGTGCTAGGATTACAGGTGTGAGCCACCATCCTGGCCAGACCCTTTTCATACATAAGTTAGATAAGACATTTCTTTGCTTATCTCATTCTTATTCCCATCTCATTCAGAATAATAGTCACAGCCATTTAAAATATTGTACACAATCTGGCTTCTGCAATTTATGACCTCATGTGCCAACCTCTGTCTTGCTCAACTTTTATTGGGCTTTTAACTTTACAAACTAGGAAATATTCAGAAAATTAAATATTTTAGAAGAGATTAGATTTAAAATACCTTATTCTATATAATTTGACAGTGGCTACAATTAGTAAATATATATTGGGGAAGTGAAGAGACACATAAGCATTTCTCAAGTCTTTAGTATAGTCACTAAGTGCTTTACATGTATACTATGTTATCTCGTTATCCTCTAAACAGACTGATCAGTACTATTATTTTTCTTTATTCTGCAGATGATTAAACTGAGTAAGTGGGACACTTGGGAATCAAGGTCAGGCCCCTGTAGCTCCAAAGCAAAACATTCGTATAATATATAAAGTGTTAGTCTAAAGGCTTAAAATATTTGGAATCTTTTAGGCATCTGAAAATCTTACTGGGATTTTGATCATGCCAGAATAATTGTCCAGATTGAACTATGTCTTAGGTATAGTCTCTTATTTTGCTGTAAATGACAGCAAATATCTTAGGTTTTGTTTTATGTGTAGCATTCAAATGTCAGTGGATAATAAAAAAAATTCATTGAAGATTCAAAGCTTCAATTTTGGAAAAGAACGCCAGTTAGATTAGAAGAATGATGATGACATATTTAGTTGAGGATAAATTTTTAATGTTTCCATGTGTTCTTAGTGATTAAAACTCCATGGGGCCAGTCTAGTGTGAAGAATAACTTTTTATATTTAGTTACTTCACAAACGACTGTATTGTGCTGTTATAAGGCAAGATTAAAAACAGTCAAATGATCTGAAGAGATGAATTTATTCATGTTACTTATTGAAACAAAGTTTTATGTGGGATATAACTTTTCTGAGATATTTAATCGTTTTTTCCTTTGGCTAAACCAATGTGTTAACTTGATGAAACATTATCAAGAATGCTAATCTATAAATTCTGTTTAGTCTTTCACACCAACTTGTTCCATTTGTACAGCTGTTTCTTAAGAATCATTGTTTGGGCCGGGCGCGGTGGCTCAAGCCTGTAATCCCAGCACTTTGGGAGGCCGAGACGGGCGGATCGCGAGGTCAGGAGATCGAGACCATCCTGGCTGACACAGTGAAACCCCGTCTCTACTAAAAAAATACAAAAAAACTAGCCGGGCGAGGTGGTGGGCGCCTGTAGTCCCAGCTACTCGGGAGGCTGAGGCAGGAGAATGGCGTGAACCCGGGAGGTGGAGCTTGCAGTGAGCCAAGATCACGCCACTGCACTCCAGCCTGGGCAGCAGAGCGAGACTCTGTCTCAAAAAAAAAAAAAAAAAAAAAAAAAGAATCATTGTTTGGCTGGGCACGGTGGCTCATGTCTGTAATTCCAGCACTTTGGGAGGCTGAGTTGGGTGGATTAACTGAGATCAGGAATTCGAGACCAGCCTGGCCAATGTGGTGAAACCCTATCTCTACTGAATATACAAAAATTAGCTGGGTTTGGTGGCATCTGCCTGTAGTCCCAGCTACGTGGGACGCTGAGGTAGGAGAATTGCTTGAACCCAAGAGGTGGAGGTTGCAGTGAGCCGAGATTGTGTCATTGCACTCTAGCCTGGGTAACAATGAGACTGTATCTCAAAGAAAACAAACAACAACAAAAACATCATTGTCCATTTACTTAGGTTTGTAAGAAACTGAGTTATACTGATTCCTTGCTAAATCCTTCTTTTAAAAGCAAGATGTGCTGGGTGCAGTGGCTCATGCCTGTAATCCGAGCACTTTGGGAGGCCGAGGCAGGCGGGAGGCACGAGGTCAGGAGATCAAGACTAGCCTGGCTAACACAGTGAAACCCCATCTCTACAATAAAATACAAGAAAAAATTAGTCGGGCATGGTGGCGGGTGCCTGTAGTCCCAGCTACTTAGGAGGCTGTGGCAGAAGAATTCCCTTGAACCTGGAAGGCAGAGGTTGCAGTGAACCAAGATCACACCACTGCACTCCAGCCTGGGCAACAGAGCGAGACTCCGTCTCAAAAAAAAAAAAAACAACAAGATATTAGTTTTAGGTTTTTAGTGTATTCTACTCTAAGCATCTAATAGGCTTTATATTTCACATTACCCTTTTAATGAACATAGATTAAATTCAGTAACTGACAATCTTTAATAGATTAAATTCTAGTTATTTGAAATTAAAAGTGTGGGCTGGGTGCAGTGGCTCACGCCTGTAATTTTTGGGAGGCTGAGGCAGGAAGATTGCTTGAGGCCTAGAGTTTGAGACCAGCCTGGGCAATATAATGAGAACCCTGTCTCTACAAACAATTTTTAAAATTTAGCCGAGTATGAGTCTGTAGTACCAGCTCCTTGGGAGGCTGAGGTGGGAGGATCACTGAAGCCCAGGAATTGGATGCTGCAGTGAACTGTGATCATGCCACTGTACTTCAGCTTGGGTGACAGGGTGAGACCCTGTCTCTTAAAAAAAAAAAAAAAAAAAAAAAAAAAAAAACTTGTTTTTGCTTTTAGCCTTTTATTTTACCATTTCTTTTAAAAAAACTTTTTGTTATTTAAGATTCTAGGCCAGGCGCAGTGGCTTAAGCCTGTATAATCCCAGCACTTTGGGAGGCCGAGATGGGTGGATCACGACGTCAGGAGATCGAGACCATCCTGGCTAACATGGTGAAACCCCGTCTCTACTAAAAAATACAAAAAAAACCCCAGAAAACTAGCCAGGCGAGGTAGCGGGCACCTGTAGTCCCAGCTACTTGGGAGGCTGAGGCAGGAGAATGGCGTAAACCCGGGAGGCGGAGCTTGCAGTGACCTGAGATCCGGCCACTGCACTCCAGCCTGGGCGACAGAGCCAGACTCTGTCTCAAAAAAAAAAAAAAAAAGATTCTAAAATTATACAAAGTCGTTGTAAAAAGGGTTTTTTTTTTTTTTTTTTTTTTTTTTTTTGAGATGGAGTTTTGCCCTTGTTATCTAGGCTGGAGTGCCATGGCGCGATCTTGGCTCACCGCAACCTCTACCTCCTGGGTTCAAGCGATTCTCCTGCCTCAGCCTCCCTAGTAGCTGTGATTACAGTCATGTACCACCATGCCCGGCTAATTTTGTGTTTTTAGTTGAGATGGGGTTTTTCCATGTTGGTCAGGCTGGTCTTGAACTCCTGACCTCAGGTGATCCGCCTGCCTCGACCTCCCAAAGTGCTGGGATTACAGGCGTGAGCCACTGCACCTGGCCCATTAAAAAGGGTTTTTAAATGATGATGATGGTGAAGTGTAGAAATGATAATGAAGTATAGAAAAAAAAAAAAATCGTCTTGTGTTTCCTTAATCCCACTTCCTGAATGTAATCAGTGTTAATAGTTGGTGTATAATCTTTAATGCTTTTTTGTATGTGCTATAAATAAATAACTGTATAATTAGAATTTACTTCTAAACAAGGTGGAATAATATTGTGTATATTGTACATAAAGTTTTGTGATTTTCATGTGGAACAGTTCTAGAAGTAAGATCATGTGGTCAGACATTTGTACATTTAAAATCTTGAAATGAACTACCAGAATTTCTTCAAAACATGTTGTACTGTCATTTCTACCAGTAGTGTATGAGAACCTTCATTTTCTTTTGTGTGTGTGTGTGTTTTTTGTTTTTTTTTTTTTTTTTGAGACAGAGTCTTGCGCTGTTACCCAGGCTGGAGTGCAGTGGCATGATCTTGGCTCACTGCAACCTCTGCTTCCCAAGTTTAAGCGATCCTCCTGCCTGAGCCCTCCAGTAGCTGGGATTACAGGCACTTGCCACCATGCCTGGCTAATTTGTGTGTTTTTAGTAGAGACAGGGTTTCGCCTTGTTGGCCAGGCTGCTCTCGAACCCCTGACCTCAGGTGATCCACCCGCCTTGGCCACCCAAAGTGCTGGGATTACAGGTGTGAGCCACCACGCTTGGCCGAGAATCTCCGTTTTCTTATATCTTTTCAAATACGATGTAATATCATTCTTTTCAATTTTTGCCAGAGCAGAACAAATTGTATCATGTTTGTTTGGAGTGCTTTAATTATTAGTGGAGCCAAGCTTTTCATATGCTTGTCAGCCAGTTGTATTTCTCCGAATTGCCTGTTCATATATCATGTCAATTTTTCTAATGATTTATTTCTTTTTCTGATTTAAAGGTGTTACTTACATGATACAAATATATAAATGATTTTATGCAGTTAGCACTGCTTTTTTTTTTCCTTTATGACATCTGGTTTTGTGTTATCTTAGAAAAGCCTCTACCTTATGTACAACTACCAAAAATGCTTTTAGTAAGTCTTTTTTTTTTTTTTGGGAAACGGAGTTTCACTCTTGTTGCCTAGGCTGGAGTGCAATGGCGCAACCTCCGCCTCCCGGGTTCAAGTGATTCTCCTGCCTCAGACTCCTGAGTAGCTGGGATTACAGGCATGTGACACCACCCCCAGCTATTTTTGTATTTTTAGTAGAGACAGGGTTTCTCCATATTGGTCAGGCTGGTCTTGAACTCCTGACCTCAGGTGATCCACCTGCCTCAGCCTCCCAAAGTGCTGGGATTACAGGTGTGAGCCACTGGTAAGTAGTCCTATAGTTTTTTGTTTTTTTTTTTTTTTTTTTTTTTTTTAATAAAACAGGGCCTTGCTCTGCCACCCAGGCTGGAGTGCAGTGGTATGATCATAGTTCACTGTAACCTCAGTCTCCTGGAGTCTCAAGTGATCCTCCCACCTCAGCCTCCCAGTAGCTGGGACTACAGGTGTGTATGCCCAGCTAAGTTTTTAATTTTTTGTAGAGATAGGGGCTAGACTGCTCTTGAACTCCTGGGCTCAAGTGACTCTTTTGCCTTGGCCTCCCAAAGTCCTGGAATTAACAACATGAGCCACCACACCTGACCAGTGTGTGTGTGTGTGTATATATATATATATATATATATATATATATATATTTTTTTTTTTTTTTTTTTTTTTTTTTTTGAGACAGGCTGTCACCCAGGCTGGAGTGCAGTGATGCAATCTCAGTTCACTGCAGTCTCTGCCTCCCAACTGAGGCCCCCCTCTCACCTCAACCTCCAGAGTAGCTGGGATTATAGGCAGCTGGGATTATAGGCTCATGCCACCATGGCTGGCTACAGTCTACATTTTTTTTTTTTTTTTTTTTTTTTTTTTTTTTTGAGAAGGAGTCTCACTCTGTCGCCAGGCTGGAGTGCAGTGGTGCAATCTCGGCTCACTGCAATCTCTGCCTCCTGGGTTCAAGTGATTCTCCTGTCTCAGCCTCTCCCGAGCAGCTGGGACTATAAGTGCGCGCCACCACGCCCAGCTAATTTTTGTATTTTTTAGTAGAGACGGGGTTTCACCATGCTGTCCAGGTTGGTCTCAGCCTCCTGACCTCAGATGATCCACCTGCCTCAGCCTCCCAAAGTGCTGGGATTACAGGCGTGAGCCGCTGCGCCCGACCCAGTCTATACTCTTAACTGCTGGACTCTACTGTCTCTTACATAGTCAAGTTGTCTTCTCATCATTGAATTCCAAATAAAGAAAGTGTTACATTTGAGTTGAAAGTATCATTTAAGGGCAGGTTATTTGATATGTGTAAAATACACTTCTTCTGACGTATCACAGTATATTTTATGTGTGCCATGGTAAGTAGGTTACTAATGTCAATTGGGGAAAATGCCTGATCATTGAAACCCAGACATTTCTGGCTCTCATTTTATAACCTTACTTATTTTCATTTAAAAATGTCTAAGAACTGTAGTTGTTTGAGTTTCAGCTTTAAAAAGTTAAGGGAGCATCTGGCCGGGCACGGTGGTTCATGTCTGTAATCCCAGCATTTTGGGAGGCCGAGGTGGGCGGATCACCTGAGGTTGGGAGTTTGAGACTAGCCTGACCAACATGAAGAAACCCCATCTCTACTAAAAATACAAAATTAGCCGGGTGTGGTGGCGCATGCCTGTAATTCCAACTACTTGGAAGGCTGAGGCAGGAGAATTGCTTGAACCTGGGAGGCGGAGGTTGCGGTGAGCCGAGATCGTGCATTACACTCCAGCCTGGGCAACAAGAGCAAAACTCTGTCTCAAAAAAAAAAAAAAAAAGGGAGCATCAAATAGGTAAATAAATGTCTAGTATCAATGACTTAAAATGGCTGAGCATGTACCTACATTTAATACATTCAGAACAACTTTGAGTTAGAACCTAGTCTCTGCAGTTGGTGTATGGAAATACATAGCGTAAACTGGAATTCTTTGTCACCCTAGTTGTCCATTCTAGTAGTCCTGTTTCACAGGATGTGATACACTTAAGGTTAGAATAATGGTAGCAAGAGATAAAGGGACAGAGTTTGGGGAGTCTGGGAGAGGAAGGAGACAAAATATTTCACTAAGTTTCTCTCATACTGTCTTTCTATCTCCACCTAAACTGCCCAGCTTGGTGTAGCCTTCTTGCCCTTGCCTTTACTTTGATCTATACTGTAGTAGGCTCCAAAGCAGTATGTGATTCTTTGTCTGGGACCTCTGGTAATAATTTAAAAAAAATTTTTTTTTGGTAGGGACAGGTCTCACCCTGTTGCCCAGGCTGGTATCAAACTCCTAGGCACAAATGATCCTCTTGACTCAGCCTCCCAAAGTGTTGGGGCTACAGGTGTGAGCCACTGTAACCAGCAAAGACAGTAGTTTTAATGTTAGAAAGCCTTGAGGGTACTACTTGAAGCAAAGAATTATATTTGAAAACAGGATTCTAAACAATGAAATAAATGACAGTACCAGAAGGAAGTTAACAAATAGGAATAGGCCGGGCGCGGTGGCTCACACCTGTAATCCCAGCACTTTGGGAAGCCAAGGTGGGCGGATCACCTGAGGTCAGAAGTTTGAGACCAGCCTCAACACGGAGAAACCCCGTCTCTACTAAAAGTACAAAATTAGCCGGGTGTGGTGGTGCATGCCTGTAATCCCAGCTACTCAGGAGGCTGAGGCAGGAGAATTTCTTGAACCTGGGAGGCGGAGGTTGTAGTGAGCCAAGATTGCACCATTGAACTTCAGCCTGGGCAACAAGAGCGAAACTCTGTCTCAAAAAAAAACAAAAAAAACAAAAAAAACAAAAAACCGGAATATTAAAGTTACTAGGAGAATATACTCTGTGGGTTGCATTTATCACCCTGTAAGTTAGGTGAGCTGATTCTTGAAATGTTTTCAAGCCCATTTTACTTATTTAGGTCACTAATTATAGAATTTGTTGTTTAGAAGATGGCATCTAATTAAGATAATGAGAGAGATTCCTGTGAGATTCAACTGAGTCATATCCTCAGTAATTGTCTTGAGAACTGTGTTGGAGGAGCAGTGAATTTCTGTTGCTAATGAATATCTCATTATTGTTTGAAGGAACCCGTTGTATAAAAGATTACCCCTGGCCGGGTGCAGTGGCTCACACCTGTAATCCCAGCATTTTGGGAGGCTGAGGCAGGTGGATCATCTGAGATCAGGAGTTCAAGACCAGCCGGGCCAACATGGTCAAACCCTGTCTCTACTAAAAATACAAAAAAGTTAGATGAGCATGGTGGCGAGGGCCTGTAATCCCAGCTACTTGGAGGCTGAGGCAGGAGAATCGCTTGAACCTGGAAGGTGGAGGTTGCAGTGAGCCAAGATCGTGCCATCGCACCCCAGCCTGGGCAACAAGAGTGAAACAACATCTCAAAAAAAGAAAAAAAAAGATTTCCCCCAAAATATCCGACATTCATAAAATATACAGAGAACCATATTAGATGCTTACTAAGAGTAACAAATGACGTAAAATAGCTCCTGTTTAACAAAAGTAACTTCTCCCTTTATGAGTGCCTGCTATGTGTCAAGTGAAATGCAGTGTTTTTTTTTTCCGAGATGGAGTCTCGCTCTGTCGCCCAGGCTGGAGTGCAGTGGCGCGATCTCCGCTCACTGGGAGCTCCGCCGCCTCCCAGGTTAACACCATTCTCCTGCCTCAGCCTCCCTAGAAGCTGGGACTACAGGCGCCCGCCACCACGCCCAGCTAATTTTTTTTTATATTTTCAATAGAGACGGGGTTTCACCGTGTTCGCCAGGATGGTCTCGATCTCCTGACCTCGTGATCTGCCTGCCTCGGCCTCCCAAAGTGCTGGGATTACAGGCATGAGCTACCGCGCCCGGCCGAAATGCACATGTTTTTATCTACATTTTCCTTAGATCCTCAGAGTAGCTGAAATGTAGATATTTTTCCTGTTTTAGAGTTAGGGAAATAGACTCACAGAATAAGTACTTTGTCTACTGATATGTAAAAATAATTACTGAATTATTCATCAAGTACCTCCTTGTGGCAGGTATTATGCTACGTTCTTTATTTTATCTGATTCTTACATCAGCTTTCTTTTTCATATATTTATGAAAAATACAGATTTTTTTTTTTGAGACGGAATTTCGCTCTTGTTGCCCAGGCTAGAGTGCAATGGCGCGATCTCGGCTTACTGCAACCTCCACCTCCCAGGTTCAAGCGATTCTTCTGCCTCAGCCTCCCTAGTAGCTGGGATTACAGGCATGTACCACCACGCCCGGCTAATTTTGTATTTTTAGAAAGACGGGGTTTCTCCCTGTTGGTCAGGCTGGTCTCGAATTCCCGACTTCAGGTGATCTGCCTGCCTCAGCCTCCCAAAGTGTTGGGATTACTGCGCTGGGCAAAAAAATGTAGATTTTTTTCATAAATAAGGATACTGAGGCACAGAGAGGTTAAATAAATCACCCAAAGTCTAGAAAGTGACAGAACTGTATTTCAAGCCAGTATCTTCTTGATTTTTAAAAGTCTTTGCTCTTTTTTTTTTTTTTTTTTTTTTTGAGATGGAGTCTCACTCTGTTGCCCAGGCTGGAGTGCAGTGGTACAATCTCGTCTCACTGCAAGCTCTGCCTCCCGGGTTCAAGCGGTTCTCCTGCCTCAACCTCCCGAGTAGCTGGGACTATAGGCACCCGCCACCACGCCCAGCTAATTTTTGTATTTTTAGCAGAGACAGGGTTTCACCATATTGACCAGGCTGGTCTTGAACTCCTGACCTTGTGATTCTCCCAAATGTGATTTCCAAAATGCTGGGAGTACAGGCATGTGCCACTGCACCTGGCAAGTCTTTACTCTTAACCATATTTCCTCTCATGACTTCTTCATGTTGTAAGATGTAATTGATCATGTTGACTTGCCTTTCAACTTTGAAATTCTGTGAATTTTTTTCTCTGTAAATTAAGCAAGTTAGGACAAATTGATTAATATCTTTACACCAATTGTGTATAAGGAATGCGTGATTCATTAGCAAAAAGATTACTATGCTTGATCAATTCTGTTTCCAAATTAGAATGTATTCACTGAATATATACTATGTTTAACTGTGTTAGGATACAGAAGTGTGAATCATGGTCCCAGAACTTAAGCTATTATAGGATAAGAAGATAAACATGATGGTTTATGCTCAACTACTAAATTGTGAGTTTAAAAATCCAAATTTGGAGTAAGATATACAGAATGCACATAGGTAGTAATAATTTGGGTAATGGATAAGTCACTGTGGCTGGGCAGGTAGGGATAAAAGCTTACAGCTCCTAGCTGGATGCAGTGGCCCATGCCTGTAATCCCAGCACTTTGGGAGGCTGAGGCGGGTGGATCACCTGAGGTCGGGAGTTCGAGACCAGCCTGGCCAACATGACGAAACCCCGTCTCTGCTAAAAATATAAAAATTAGCCGGGCATGGGGGCAGGAGCCTGTAATCCCAGCCACTTGGGAGGCTGAGGCAGGAGGATCACTTGAACCTGGGAGGCGGAGGTTGCAGTGAGCTGAGATCACGCCACTGCACTCCAGCCTGGGCAACAAGAGTGAAACTCTGTCTCAAAACAAACAAAAAACACAAAAAAAGCTTACAATTCCTTTGAGGCTGAGCCAAGGAAACTGGCCGTATGATGGAGATGTTCTTTGGAAGAGCAGCCAGGTGGCGAAGGCACAGTGATCAAATATGTGATTAATAGATGTGATCCAGTCCTAAACAAGGACAGAGGCTGAGAGGCCTAGTCAGGTGTTCTAGACTGCATAAGAAAAGGGAAGGGAAAAATCAGTAACTTGAACAATCCTTTATCATCCCTACAGCCACTCAGTTTTAGGTCTTATCAGCAGTTATTCCACTGAGCTGCTGGATGAGCTGAGGGTGGTGATGAAGGCTGAGGTTATTTGGTATATATATAGTCAACCTTATTTAATATTGGCTCAGTTGCTGTACTCAGCTCTGAAGACTTGAAATCTGGCTGATGGGTTATCATCCTATGTGAAGAAAGTATTGTAAGGGGAATATAGGTGGTTAAGGAGGTAGCTGTAAAGGTAGCAGTACAGAAGAACAGAGATGTGCATGTAAGAGCTCACTGATACTGTTTAGGGTTGTATTTACCAGGTAGATTCTTCTCACTATTTTTATTCTTGATAGTTGGGGTCTTTGGGACATCTAGGCTTATCTATTTTGTTTGGCTGCACAAAAGTCAGGTAAGAGGAAACACTTGGAAAGCAAAAAATAAATGAAGGCAGAGAACATCATAAAGAGATATATGAAAAGAAGCCCTGTTTAAATTATTTGGTAATATGTGATATACATGGTACATCAGAGATACTACATGCTTGAATTTTTTGGATTTTACAGATATAGCAACAGTGTATTTCATTGATGTGAGTATCTTAGAGTTATCTTGAGCAAGAAACTTTTTTTTTTTTTTTGAGACAGATTTTCGCTCTTGTTGTCCAGGCTGGAGTGCAGTGGCGCTATCTTGGCTCATGGCAACCTCTGCCTCCCGGGTTCAAGCGATTCTCCTGCCTCAGCCTCCCAAGTAGCTGGGATTACAGTCATGCACCACGGCTAATTTTGTATTTTTAGTAGAGTCGAGGTTTCTCAGTGTTGGTCACGCTGGTCTCGAACTCCCAACCTCAGGTGATCCACCCGCCTTGGCCTCCTCAAGTGCTGAGATTGCAGGCATGAGCCACCGTGCCCGGCCTGAGCAAGAAACTTTTTATTAATATCTTGAATCCCCAGTATAATAAAGTTGGGAGCAGGGTCAGTAAATAACTTTTTCCTCAAAAATACCATATTGTTTTAAACCTAAGACATCATCAATTGTAGGAGACACCACTAGGAAAGAAAACACTGCCAATTAAATTATGAAACTATAGTGATTATAAAACTAACCCCAATTTCAGAAATGTTGTGATGTGAAGTACAGCATACATTATACAGAAGTTAACTATCAATTGATATCTCATTGAACCTTTAGAACCTGATCTATAGTCTCATTTAAGTAGATCACAGTAATAAGAAAATGAGTCTCTGGTTTCAGTATTTTATGACTGGATATCTATAGGGAAAAGTAAATGTAGATAAGTGTACGTTTTTTTTTTTTTTTGAGTCAGGGTCTCGCTCTGTCACCCAGGCTGGAGTGCAGTGGCACAAACGTGGCTCCCTGGGGCCTCCACATTCTGGGCTCAAACAGTTTTGCTGCCTCAGCCTCTCCTGAGTAGCTGGGACTACAGGCATGCCACCACGCCCAGCTAATTTAAAATTTTTTTTAATTTTTTTTTTTTAATTTTTTTTCTCTAAAAATTTTTTTAGAGACAGGGTCTTTGCCATGTTGCCCAGGCTAGCCTCGAACTTCAAAGCTCAAGCAGTCTTCCCACCTCAGCCTCCCAAAGTGCTGGGATTATAGATGTGAGCCACCACACCTGGCCAAAAATACTTCCTTATGTTGTCATCTTTAAAGATTTTCTGGCCGAGCACGGTGGCTCATGCCTGTAATCCCAGCACTTTGGGAGGCTGAGGTGGGTGGATCACCTGAGGTCAGGAGTTTGAGACCAGCCTGGCCAACATGGTGAAACCCGGTCTGTACTGAAAATATACAAAATTAGACAGGCACAGTGGCAGTCACCTGTAATCACAGCTACTCGGGAGCTAAGGCATGAGAATTACTTGAACCCAGGGGGTGAAGATTATGGTGAGCCAAAATTGCGCCACTTACTTCCAGTCTGGGCAACAGAGCAAGACCCTGTCTCAAAAAAAGAAAAAAAAATCTACACTTACCTATACTTACTTTTCTTTATAGATATCTAGTTATAAAATGTTGAAACCAGAGACTCATTTTCTCTTATTACTGTGATCTACTTAAATGAGACTATAGATCAAGTTCTAAAGGTTCATTGAGATATCAGTTGATAGTTAACTTCTATATAATGTATGCTGTCTCAAAACAAAATAATATAAAGATTTCCTTTTGTCTTTAGGGAAATTTCTCATTCAACTGTTTTCTAATTGCAGGTGAAAAAAACTGGCTTAAAAAAAAGGCTATATGTGAAGCAAATTGTGTGCTGTTATGCACCTAATTTTGCCACGTACGCTTAATGAAGGAGGCAGGAGGCCATTGAGCTAGCCATCAAGGGAGATAACTTGACCTAGTGCTTTTCTGCAGGGAAGCAGTTAAAATAAGTTTGAAGAAATTATATATTTAAGAAGAAGGCACACTAAGACAAAATACTTAACTGCTGAGTTTTGAATATTCTTCTGGTTTTCCCGTATCTACTGACATTTGAACATTGTGTAATATTACTGTAAGGAGATATTAAGCAAAACAAGTTGGAACCCTGCCTTCTGTAATCTAGCTTTTACATGTTTATGTAGATTAGGTTAGGTTAAGAGAAAATACCATAGTATTTTGTAGCGATGAACAAGGCATCTGGATCCCTGACTTCAGTGGCACTTATGTACTTGTTAAGAAGACAGATCATAGCTGGGTGCGGTGGCTCATGCCTGTAATCCCAGCACTTTGGGAGGCCAAGGCGGGCAGATCACCTGAGGTCAGGAGTTCGAGATCAGCATGACGAACATTGAGAAACCCTGTCTCTACTAGAAATACAAAATTAGCTGGCCATGGTGGCCCACGCCTATAACCCCAGCTACTCGGGAGGCTGAGGCAGGAGAATTGCTTGAACCTGGGAGACGGAGGTTACAGTGAGCTGAGATCGCGCCTTTGCACTCCAGCCTGGGCAACAAGAGCGAAGCTGTCTCAAGGGGGGGGAAAAAAAGGACAGATTATAAGTAAGTAGATACATAAAGGAACAAGATTGTTAGAGACTGTGATAAGTGCCACAGGGCTATATTAGAGGGTAACTGGGGAAGGCCACTCACATTAGGTAAAGGGGGTCAGTGAAGCCTTCCTTATGAGGTGAGACCTGAGGAATTAAAATCAGCCAGATATGTGAATAATTGCAGAAAAAACATTCCAGGTAGAAGAACAGAAAGTATAAAGGCTAGGAGGTAAGAAAGAGCTTGATATTTCACAGGATCAGAAAGGAGCTTGTTGTGGCTCAAATGTTGTGAACTAGGAAGAGAGATGCACGACAAGGGGTTAGATAGGCAGGCAGGAGCCAAATCATGTGGGGATTTGTAGGCCGTGGTAAAGATCAAGTTTGAATTTTATTCTGAGAAAATGACAAATGCTTTAGAAAGAGTTTAAGCAGAGTAATTTCATAATCTAATTTTCATTTTTCAGAGACCACTATGGTTTATCGGTGGAGAATAATTAGAGAGGAGCCATAGGAGAAATAGGAAGACTGGTTAGGCAGATGTACTAGTCAGGATAGCCAAGGGTAGTGGCAGGTTGAATTTTTTCCTCTAGTACTGTCAAGTAGCATTTTGGTATCATTGCAAGCCTTTTGTAATATACAGTTTTTTAAATAGCAGAGACTCTTTCTTGGGTTTAGAATGTATAGTTGAGTGCTGGACTTGGTGGCCAATGCCTATAATCCCAGCACTTTGAGAGGCCGAGGCAGGAGGATTACTTGATCCCAGGAGTTTGAGACCAACCTGGGGAACATAGTGAGATCCCCCGTCTGTACAAAAAATAAAAAATTAGCAGGGTGTGGTGGCACTCACCTGTACTCACAGCTGCTTAGGATCCTGAGGTGGGAGAATCACTTGAGACCAGGAGGAGTTCAAATCTGCAGTGAGCACAGATCATGCCACTGCACTCCAACCTGGGTGACAGAGTGAGACCGTGTCTGGAAAAAAAAAAAAAAAAAAGAATATATAGTTGAATTAGTTTATTATTATTATTATGGAGATGAGATCTTGCTGTGTCACTCTCAGACTGGAGTGCAGTGGTACAGTCATAGCTCAATGCAACCTTTAAGTCCTGGGCTCAAGCCATCCTCCTGCTTCAGCCTCCTGAGTAGCTAGGACTACAGGTATATGCCACCATGCCAAGCTAATTTTTTTTTTTTTTGGTAGATACAACGTCTCGTTATGTTGCCCAGGCTGGTCTTGAACTCCTGACTTCAATATGATCTTCCTGCCTTGGCCTCCGAAAGTTCTGGGATTACAGGGTGAGCCATCATGCCACCCTTAATGTAGTATTCTTTGACTGCAGAATTAGATTTGAATGGAATAGTACAAAGGCTGATTTTTAACTATCCCTTGACTGAAAAGTAAATTCTTTTAAAAGTACTGATAGAGGAAGTAATCTTAGATTTTAGTAGATGATAATGATAATAGCACACATTGTTGTTTTTTCATAGATAATGAGCATAATGGTTATATTTAATGAGAGTTTTAAAATTTATGTTTTTGTTTCTACTTGGTGATTTTTATAACAAATTATACTTAGGCTGAGGTCTCAATATTATTATCTGAATAGTGCATAGTTTTAAATCTTTTTTCTTTTTTTTTTTTTTTGAGACGGAGTCTCGCTCTGTTGCCCAGGCTGGAGTGCAGTGGCCGGATCTCAGCTCACTGCAAGCTCCGCCTCCTGGGTTCATGCCATTCTCCCGCCTCAGCCTCCCGAGTAGCTGGGACCACAGGCGCCCGCCACCTCGCCCGGCTAATTTTTTGTATTTTTTAGTAGAGACGGGGTTTCACCATGTTAGCCAGCATGGTCTCGATCTCCCGACCTCGTGATCCACCCATCTCGGCCTCCCAAAGTGCTGGGATTACAGGCTTGAGCCACCGCGCCCAGCCAGTTTTAAATCTTTAACTTTGCCACTAGAAATTCACTTTATTTTTAATTTAGCTACTAATTGTGAAACATTTTTGTTTAGTAGTTCTTTTATTCATGTAAATCAGTTTAAGCCTTTTCTTATTTAAATTACTTAATTCTACTTCTATAATCTATTCTAATACTGAATTCTGAACTCTCCTAAATTATTCTTGATTTAGATAAAATGATTTTAAACTGGTAACTTTAAAAAATACAGTGACTTCAAAATAATACACATACATGATAGAGAAAATTCAAATTGTGAAAGGGCATAAAATGGAAAGAATATTTTATAATGTTCTTATTATCTAAACTAGGCAAAGGTTGGCAGCTTTCTTTCAGTTGGATGTCACTCAGCCTATTGAGTGTGCAAATGTCTTTTGTTTGCGTGCCACCCAACTCAGCAGTAGTGAGTGAAGGAGAACTGATGAAGATTGCCAACAGTACCTCACATCTCATCTCCCCTTTTATGTAAGAGTAAAATTGGATGGCATGTGGTGGCAATACCTGAAAGGAACATGGTTCTAAGAGTGAATTTAAATAGTTTATCATTTGTATTAATAGATGTTTTTTACTCCAGTAGGTGCACATTTTTCTGGTAGTGGATACAGACAATTACAGTGTACTAAGAACTTTACTGAAGCATTTCAAGGCAAAGGTATTCTTAAATGAAAATAGATACAAGTGGTTTGTTTTGCTAATGAATTTTGGAGATAATGATCAGTAGGACCACATTTACCAAGTTTTGCACACCAACTGAAATAGCTTCATCTTCTGTATAGGTTGTTAATCCTTAATACATATATAATACTTAGTCTTTTACTTGGTATAAGTCAGTGAGATGGTTAATCTTCATTATATAACATTTTAAGTTGATATAAATGAGCAGTATTTTTGGTTTTTTTTTTTTAAAGCAAAAGGTGAGCCAAAATGTTAATCTTTAACAAATATAGTGGACAAAAATTTGTTGAGAAAGTTTCAGATTAAGCAATCATGCAGCATCAACCAAGGAGCCTCAACATAATAATTAACCCAGCTTCCTAACAAAGATATGATTTAATTTTTGTTGTTGAATGATTTCAAGACTGCATTTTCCTTTTGGGATTGTTCTGTATGATGCAGTAAAATGTTGGAAATCACAGTGGTTGCTTAAAATGAACATGTTGCAAAAGGGGCTCAAAAGTGCTTTTTGTAAAGAGCTCTATTGTTAGTACAGTTTTGCTTGTGGGTCCTCTGTCTTTTAGGGGAAGGCTGTAATGCCTAAAAGTTGCCAGTGTTTCATTAAGCTAATGCTGAATTATAGCCAGACATTCAGTTGATCAGACCCCAGACTTCCCTGAGATCCAAGAGGAGCATTTAGGGAAGGGAATGAGGTGGAGGTGGGAGGTGCAATAGGCCTTTTTTACACAGTAACTTTATGTATTTATTATGTCAAATGAGTTTAGCATACTTTATTATTAGAATCAGTTTGGCTGGGCATGGTGGCTCACGCCTGTAATCCCAGCAGTTTGGGAGGCCAAGGCAGGCGGATCACGAGGTCAGGAGTTCGAGACCAGCCTGACCAACATGATGAAACCCCCGTCTCTACTAAAAATACAAAAATTAGCCAGGTGTGGTGGCACGCGCCTGTGATCCCTGCTACTCAGGAAGCTGAGGCAGGAGAATCGCTTGAACCCAGGAGGCGGAGATTGCAGTGAGCTGAGATCGTGCCACTGTACTCCAGCCTGGGCAACGGAGCGAGACTCCATCTCAAAAAAAAAAAGAATTAATTTAAGCCTTGAATGCTCTCTAACTTTTTCTCCCATTAGCCTTTCCATTTTTTTCAGTTAATAAGAAACAACACTGATAACAAGACTTACATTGTGTGTGTGTGTATATGTGTGTGTGTGTGTGTATATATATATATATATTTTTTTCTTTTTTTCTTTTTTTGAGACAGAGTCTTGCTCTGTCACCCATGCTGGAGTGCAGTGGCACGATCTTGGCTCGCTGCAACCTCTGCCTTCCGGGTTCAAGTGATTCTTATTACAGGTGCATGCTACCATGTCCTGCTAATTTTTGTATTTTTAGTAGAGATGAAGTTTCTTTTCTTTTCTTTCTGAGGCAGAGTCTTGCTCTGTTGCCCAGGCTGGAGTGCAGTGGTGCGATCTTGGCAAACTGCAGCCTCCGCCTCCTGGGTTCAGGCAATTCTCCTGCCTCAGCCTCCCGAGTAGCTGGGACTACAGTTGCGCACTGCCATGCCTGGCTAATTTTTGTATTTTTAGTAGAGATGGGATTTCACCATGTTGGCCAGGGTGGTCTTAATCTCCCGACCTCGTGATCCTCCTGCCTTCGCCTCCGAAAGTGCTGGGATTACAGGCATGAGCCTTTTTTTCTCGTATAATTTTGAACAAAATAATACTTAGTTTTTCATTCAAATTAGAAATCTAATTAAAAGTGATACCTCTAGAAAGTTAATGTTTGACTCATTTTAAGAAAGCAAGATTGCCGGGCGCCGTGGCTCAAGCCTGTAATCCCAGCACTTTGGGAGGCCGAGACGGGCGGATCACGAGGTCAGGAGATCGAGACCATCCTGGCTAACACGGTGAAACCCCGTCTCTACTAAAAAATACAAAAAACTAGCCGGGCGAGGTGGCGGGTGCCTGTAGTCCCAGCTACTCGGGAGGCTGAGGCAGGAGAATGGCGGGAACCCGGGAGGCGGAGGTTTTGCAGTGAGTTGAGATCCGGCCACTGCACTCCAGCCTGGGAGACAGAAGGAGACTCCGTCTCAAAAAAAAAAAAAAAAAAAAAAAAAAGCAAGATTATAATAGGGTCATCTTATTTGTTCAGATTCTTTAGATTTCATATTTTTATATTTTAAAAAGTTTCAAACCTACTGAACATTTTATTTATGTGGATGTACACTCACTTAAGAGTGAGATATTGCAGGGCGTGGTGGCTCACGCCTGTAATTCCATCTCTTTGGGAGGCCAAGGCGAGTGATCACCTGAGGTCGGGAGTTCGAGACCAGCCTGACCAGCATAGAGAAACCCTGTCTCTACTAAAAATACAAAATTAGCCGGGGGTGGTGGCACATGCCTGTAATCCTAGCTACTTGGGAGGCTAATGGAGGATAATTGCTTGAACTGGGGAGGCAGAGGTTGTGGTGAGCCGAGATGGTGCCATTGCACTCCAGCCTGGGCAACAAGAGCAAAACTCTGTCTCAAAAAAAAAAAGAGTGCGATATTAAGGGCTTTTACTCTCTATATTTTATATTTCTGTGGTACCTGAATATCATTTTACCAAATTTGTAAGTCTTACAATTACTGTGATTAGAAATATAATTTTAAGCCCTAATAAAATGGCTTATTGTCATTTTAGAGCTAAAATTTGTCTTGTTCGGTTTTTTTTTTTTTTGAGATGGAGTCTTACTATGTCACCCAGGCTGGAGTGCAGTGGCATTATCTCGGCTCACTGCAGCCTCTGCCTCCCTGGTTCAAGCAATTCTCCTGCCTCAGCCTCCCAAGTAGCTGGGATTACAGGTACGCACCACTGCAACCGGCTAATTTATATATATATATATATATATTTTTTTTTTTGAGACAGAGTCTTGCTCTGTCGCCCGGGCTGGAGTGCAGTGGCCGGATCTCAGCTCACTGCAAGCTCCGCCTCCCGGGTTCACGCCATTCTCCTGCCTCAGCCTCCCGAGTAGCTGGGACTACAGGTGCCCACCACCGCGCCCGGCTAATTTTTTGTATTTTTTTTTTAGTAGAGACAGGGTTTCACCGTGTTAACCAGGATGGTCTCGATCTCCTGACCTCGTGATCCGCCCGTCTCGGCCTCCCAAAGTGCTGGGATTACAGGCTTGAGCCACCGCGCCCGGCCAATTTTTATATATTTTTTTAGTAGAGACAGGGTTTCACCCCGTTGGCCAGGCTGGTCTCGAATTCCTGGCCTCAGGTGATTCGCCCGCCTCAGCCTCCCAAAGTGCTGGGATTACAGACATGAGCCACCAAGCCTGGCCTAAAATTTGTCTTCTGCTAGGTATACGGATTTGTAGATGAGTGTCTAGTAACATTGACCATAGTTTATTTTATGAATTAATAGTTAATGAACATCAGATATTGGTGATACAGCAATAAACTAGATAAATATATTTCCTTTTGGAGTTCATAGTTAAGGTTTGTTACATGGGTTGGGTATATTGGGTAGTGCTGAAGTTTGGGCTTCTACTAATCCCATCACTCAAATAGTGAACATAGTACCCAATAGGTGGTTTTTCAGCCCCTGCCCTCTTCTCTCCCTGCTTTTGGAGTCAGCAGTATCTATTGTTCGAATCTATATGTGTGTGGAGACTTTTTTTTTTAAGACAGGGTCTTGCTCTGCCAGGCTGGAGTGTCAGGTTGGAGGCTCACTGGAGCCTCAATCTTCCAGGCTCAAGCAATCCTCCTACCTCAGCCTCCCAAGTTGCTGGGAGTACAGGCATGTGCACCATGTCCAGGTACTTTTTAAATTTTTTGTAGAGACAGGGTCTCGTTATGTTGCCCAGGATGGTCTTGAACTTCTGGACTCAAGTGATCCTCCCACCTCAGCCTCCCAAAGTGCTGGGATTACAGGCACAAGCCATCTCACCTAGCCACGGACACTTTTTAAACTCCATTTACAACATTGGTCACCTTTTTCTTATTGTACTATAAATTGGACACTAATGAAGTTTTGTGGTCCTGAAACCTAAAAAAAAAGTCTGATACAGTGATTAGAACTGTTTAACTGTTCTGTCATTTCCTCTGCTATCTTATTTTTATTAAATCTTTAGAAGTTCAGCTAGGAAAAGGTTGATTGTTAGTAGGGTGACTACATAATTTGCAAGTCCCAGGGCCAAATGAAAACGGGGGCTCCCTTATTCAAAAAGCAGGATAAATGTGCTGTTAAAGGTACTAAAATACATACCTTTTTTTTTTCTTTGTGGTGTCTCCTTCAACTTGTCATATTTTTAAAAATTTATCATCTAATGTCATTCTAAGCAAAGAAAAATTAGAATGTTAAATCATTAGCTTGAATTTTACTGTTCATCCCTATATATTGTACAGTGTCCATTTAAAATGCAAATATAAGAATATTTACCTCATTTGTGGAAAAGGTGAAATTATACAGTCATTTTGTAGCTTGCACTTGCATGTGTAGTTTTTACTAAAACAGTAGAAACTCTGTACAAACTAACTCAGTGGTTTTTATTTTACTTCTTGATAAATACATATTCTACCAACATTCTACATTCTGCTTACTGAAGAGTGGGGAAGGACTGAGAAGAAAAGGAATTATGGGTGGCCCTGTCTCTACCTTTCCTTTTATGTTATCATATCCAGCATAAGTGGTTGACTAATACGGGCAAGTAATAGGAGAAAGAAAGGATATGATAGGTTTCCTTCATTGTTAGTTTAATAAAACACCATTGCCTTCTTTCTGTGTTCCAAGTAACACAGAAGGGGCTGTGAGCAACCCCTTCCAATGAGAATTAATATAATTTTCTTTATACTCTATGGCAGAGAAGAGGCTCTTATTTGTTTTTTTCTTTTTTTTTTTTTCTTTTTTTGAGACGGAATCTCGCTCTGTCACCCATTCTGGAGTGCAGTGGCACAATCTTGGCTCATTGCAAGCTCTGCCTCCTGGGTTCACACCATTCTCTTGCCTCAGCCTCCTGAGTAGCTGGGACTACAGGCGCCTGCCACCACGCCTGGCTAATTTTTTTGTATTTTTAGTAGAGACGGGGTTTCACCGTGCTAGCCAGGATGGTCTCGATCTCCTGACCTCGTGATCCGCCCGCCTCGGCCTCCCAAAGTGCTGGGGTTACAGGCGTGAGCCACTGTGCCTGGCCATTTGTTTTGTTTTGAGAACCCTGGCTAGTCCTTGTCAGGAGGATGCTAGGTTTTAGCTTGGGTTTAAGGAAATTGGTTATATGCTGTTAACCATTTATACAGTAATAAATTGTTTAATAGGAATTTAAGGCCCAAGCTATAATAGGAGTCCTACTGTTCTATTTTCTGGAAAGTGAACATAGTTTCATGAGTGTGGAATATTTGTAACATATTAAAATTGCTCCCTAGGTATAGTTAGCTTATCTCTTATGGTTTTACCCTACTGTAAGGGGAAACCATACAGAATTGAGCATCAGTAAATAAATAAACCTCTATGGCAGAGATTGGCAGGCTTTTTTGGGTCATGGTGTCATTCCAAGTTAGGATTAGGCACACACTTGAGGCTGTGACTTGGTAATTGAAGTGTTTCACTTTGTTCCTTCTGTGCCCTGGCTGCTATGCAAGGATGGCAAGAATGGCCTAATAAACTTAAAGCTGTAGTAATGCTACAGTTGTCTGGTAGTAGTGGTTGAGGCCTGGATTAGTATACCTGAGGAGTCCTGTTCAGGCATTATTCTTTTTTTTTTTTTTTTTTTTTTTTTTTTTGAGACGGGGTCTCGCTCTGTCACCCAGGCTGGAGTGCAGTGGCCGGATCTCAGCTCACTGCAAGCTCCGCCTCCCGGGTTCACGCCATTCTCCTGCCTCAGCCTCCCGAGTAGCTGGGACTACAGGCGCCCGCCACCTCGCCCGGCTAGTTTTTTTTGTATTTTTAGTAGAGACGGGGTTTCACCGGGTTAGCCAGGATGGTCTCGATCTCCTGACCTTGTGATCCACCCGTCTCGGCCTCCCAAAGTGCTGGGATTACAGGCTTGAGCCACCGCGCCCGGCCGCATTATTCTTTTTTTATTTTCCTTTTTTTTTTTTTTTTTTGAGACAGTTTCAGACTTACTCTGTCGCCCAGGCTGGAGTGCAGTGGCATAATTTCGGCTTACTGCAAACTCTGCTTCCTAGGTTCAAGTGATTCTCCTGCCTAGCCTCCCAAGTAGTTTGAACTGCAGGCATGCGCTCATTTTTGTTTTTTTTTGTTTTTTTTTTTAATAGAGACAGGGTTTCACCATGTTGGCCAGGCTGGCCTCGAACTGCTGACTTCAGATGATCTGCCTACCTTGGCCTCCCAAAGTGCTGGGATTATAGGTGTGAGCCACTTCACCTGGCCTAATTTTTATATTTTTAGTAGAGACGGGACTTCACCATGTTGCTCAGGCTGGTCTCAAACTCCTGACTTCAAACTCCTGATCCATCTGCCTGGGCCTCCCAAAGTGCTGGGATTACAGCACTTTGTGTCAGCCACTGTGCCTGGCCTCAGGTGTTATTCTTCATGCTTATGTTTGTTTTGTCCATTTGGGGCACCTTGTTGGTTATCATAAATGGTGGTGTGATCAGGTACTGCTCCTTAATAATACTGTATTTGGCTGGGCACGGTGGCTCACGCCTGTAATCCCAGCACTGTCAGAAGCCCAGGAGGGTGGATCACGAGGTCAGGAGTTCAAGACCATCCTGGCTAACATGCTGAAACCCCGTCTCTACTAAAAATACAAAAAAAATTAGCCAGGTGGGGTGGCAGGCACCTGTAGTCCCAGCTACTCGGGAGGCTGAGACAGGAGAATGGTGTGAACCCAGGAGGTGGACCTTGCAGTGAGCCAAGATCACGCCACTGCACTCCAGCCTGGGCGACAGCGAGACTCCATCTCAAAATAATAATAATAATAATGATAATACTGTATTTATACTTTATTCTGCATAACTTCTTTTAACTCAGGATTTCATAAAGAAAACAAGATTGAGAAAAACCAACTCTGTTGTATAAAATAATGTATAGCTCTGAATAGTCATGTCTGTGATTTTGGGTAAAATGCTAAAAGACCATTCTTCTATGAAGTGCTTTTTACTTTTGCGGTTTTAGGTGGCAAAATAATTTCATATTCTTATTTCTTCACAGAAACCATATGTCTGTGGTTGCTTCTTAGCTCTATCAAATATCCACCTAAGTGCACCAATAGGTTAAATTGTTTCTCATAAAAGGCTAGTTTTGACAAATTTTTGCTGTTAGCTTTTCATTATCACCAGATGTTGACTGTACTGGCACAGTGGTGTATAAAATCTAGAGAGGAAACAAATCAATGTGAACCATAGCATAGTTAATGGGTCTTCTCCAAAGTGCTTATTTGAGTAGATAAATGTACATATAGCACTTCGCACTATGTCTGGTACAGAGGGGAGGCATGCAACAAATGTTTTTAGAATAAATAAAAATTCAGTTCTTGTAAGCATTAGTATGAATTACATGAGGGACTTCCAGGCACTGTAATCAGTCTTCTATCTTTGAGATTTGAATGGAGCAGGAAACAGGGCGTAGGACCTACAAGGAAACGGGAAGATTATCCATGTTTTTATTTCGCATTCCACTTGAACTATCTTGGAAACACAGGGTATAACGTCAAACAATGGTCCTATAAGTATTTTTTAAAATTTGTTTTTATCTGGTGCTTTATCTGCTTTCTCTTATATTATTGTATTCTATGTCTGGATGTTTTCAATTGATTCATTAATATCAGGAGTAATGTGTTTCCTTGTCAAGGAGATACTGCATTTTCTTCCTAGTCCCATCATTAGCCAAAGGAACAAAGTATTCTTCTTAAATGTTCATCAAAACAGGTATATGAGCCGGGCGCAGTGGCTCACGTCTGTAATCCCAGCACTTTGGAAGGTCGAGGCGGGCGGTTCACGCGATCAAGAGATTGAGACCATCCTGGCTAACACTGTGAAACACCTTCTCTGCTAAAAATATAAAAAATTAGCTGGGTGTGGTGGCATGCGCCTGTTGTCTCAGCTACTCAGGAGGCTGAGGCAGGAAAATCCCTTGAACCTGGAGGCAGAGGTTGCAGTGAGCTGAGATCGCGCCACTGCACTCCAGCCTGGGTGACAGAGCGAGACTCCGTCTCAAAAACAAAAAAAAAAACAGGTATATGAGGCTGGGCGCAGTGGCTTATGCCTGTAATCCCAACACTTTGAGAGGCCAAGGCGGGTGGATCACTTGAGGCCAGGAGTTTGAGACCAGCCTGGGCAACATGGCGAAACCTTGTCTCTACAAAAAATACAAAAATTAACCAGGCATGGTGGCACACACCTGTAATTGCAGCCATTTGGGTGGCTATGGCACGAGAATCACTTGAACCCAGAAGGCAGGGAGGTTGCAGTGAGCTGAGATTGTGCCATTGCACTCCAGCCTCATGACAGAGCAAGACTCTGTCTCAGAATATATATATATATATATATATATAGGATTACACATATATTTCAAAAAAATTACATTTTCCAGAACCAAAATCCTCACAGGTATATGATCTCTAAAACAGGCTGGACGTGGTGGCTCATGACTGTAATCCTAGCACTTTGGGAGGCTGAGGCAAGGAGGATCACTTGAACCCAGGAATTCGAGTCTCGCCTGGGCAAAATAGTAAGACTCTGTCTCTATTAATTAAAACAAAAATAAAAACAAAAAACAGGCATATAATCTCCAAAATAAATGAATCATGCAGGTCAACTATGATGTGGGGAGAACTCAAAAAGGTATATAAGGCCGGGCGCGGTGGCTCAAGCCTGTAATCCCAGCACTTTGGGAGGCCGAGATGGGTGGATCACGAGGTCAGGAGATCGAGACCATCCTGGCTAACACGGTGAAACCCCATCTCTACTAAAAAATACAAAAAACTAGCCGGGCGAGGTGGCGGGCGCCTGTAGTCCCAGCTACTCAGGAGACTGAGGCAGGAGAATGGCGTGAACCCAGGAGGCGGAGCTTGCAGTGAGCCGAGATCCGGCCACTGCACTCCAGCCTGGGCGACAGAGCGAGACTCCGTCTCAAAAAAAAAAAAAAAAAAAAAAAAAAGGTATATAAACATAATTGTATTATAAATGGATAATACACTGAAGGAGTTGGGGAAGAAAATAACTAGCCTAAGATACTTTGGAAAATTATAAGGCTAAAGACAAAAAGAATTACATGCAAATAGTGTGGTCTCATTAGTAAGTTTCTTTCTCATAGGGGCAGGGGTTAGCAATTCTACTTTAAATATATACTTGCAGTAAATAAATAAGAAAATATTGTGGATAATAAGACCTAGGTTCCTAACCCTTTCCACTGAGGGGACCTAGAAATTAGGAACACCACAGTAGCAGTGATCACAATAGTGCCTCAGATCTTGATTTCTTTTCTTTTTTTTTAAACGGAGTCTTACCCTGTCCCCCATGCTGGAGTGCAGTGGCACGATCTTGGCTTACTGCAGTCTCCACCTCCTAGGTTCAAGTGATTCTCCTGCGTCAGCCTCCCTAGTAGCTAGGATTATAGGCATCTGCCACCACGCCCGGCTAATTTTTGTATTTTCTGTAGAGATGGGATTTGGCCATGTTGTCCAGGTTGGTCTCCAACTCCTGACCTCAAGTGATCTGCTCACCTCGGCCTCCCAAGATGCTGGGATTACAGATGTGAGTCACCATGCCTGACCCCAGATCTTGGTTTCTAAATAACATTCTCCACTAATAGGAACCCTTGAGAAATGATTGATTCCAGGACTGAGGCAGGGAAAATCGAAATGAACCTGAAACATTTAATGGTATCAGAAAGTAACTAAAAAAATGATAGGGGCATATGAAAGGATCTAACTAACCTGAAGAGATAGTTCCATTGGTCAAAGCTGAGACAAAATAAATAACCATAGTATTGGATTTCAATCCATAGAATATAATAAATTTCAGTGAGTCCATACTAACATAAACAAGGGAGAAAGGACAGCTCTTTCTTTTTTCTTTCTTTCTCTTTCTTTCTTTCTCTTTCTTTCTTTCTTTCCTTCTTTCCTTCTTTCCTTCTTTCTCTCTTTCTCTCTTTCTTTCTCTCTTTCTCTCTCTCTCTCTCTCTCTCTCTCTCTCTCTCTTTCTCTCTTTCTCTCTCTTCTTTCTTGAGTCTCACTCTGTTGCCCAGGCTCGAGTGCAGTGGGGTGATCTCGGCTCACTGCAAGCTCTGCCTCGTGGGTTCACGACATTCTCCTGCCTCAGCCTCCCAAGTAGCTGGGACTACAGCTGCCCACTGCCACGGCCAGCTAACTTTTTGTACTTTTAGTAGAGATGGGGTTTCACTGTGTTAGCCAGGACGATCTCGAGCTCCTGACCTTGTGATCTGCCCACCTCAGCCTCCCAAAGTGCTGGGATTACAGGCGTGAGCCACCACGCCTGGCTGTAATTGCAGCTATTTGGGTGGCTATGGCACAAGAATCACTTGAACTTGAATCATGACAAGGAACATGAATAAAATTTTTATTTTATTTTTAAAAATAAAATCATAGTAAACTTTATTTTTAGAGCAATTTTATGTTCATAGTAAAATTGAGAGGCAACTCATTTTGTTTTGTTTGTTTTTATAGTAGGATTTCAGTTAATAAACATAGAAGGAATGATGGAAATAGAAAATCATCATTAGGAGATCACCATGGCAGGTTCTTGTTGCAGGCAAGAATCAGCCAATGGATGCTAAAATTAGTGGGTGAAAGTGTGGTAAGAAACATGGTATTTAAATAGGCTCTAAGTATCTTCCCTACAAAATACTTATTAATTACAAAGGGGAACCTTAGTTACATTGGAGAAATCTGAAGATACCACTAGTAACCTGGTGACACACTGACATCTGTCAGAAGACAAAAATTTTGACAAATTGAGTTTAAAGATTTATTGACTTGTATTAGCAATTCATGAATCAGGCAGCATCCCATCTAAAGATTTACAAAGGCACTCCATTGAGCTGAGCAGAGGAGGCAGGCTTTATTGGTAGAAAAAAGCTGAAGAAGGCAGAAACAAGGAAAAAAAGTGATTGCTCATTACAAAGTTACTTTCCTTATAGGGTTAAAACAGAGAGGAACTTCATTATCTTGCTAGCACAAATAAACTGGGCCCCTTCTGATTGGTTGCTGTGAATCGCCTGTTTTTTGGAAAACTGGCCCATTTTATTGTTTGGTTTGATTATGTGGTGCCTGGCAGGAGTGACTCCATTAAGGTTTTGTGTGCTCTGTTGGGGTCTAGTGTAGAAACTCAGCTCAAAACAGTGGCTTTCTAAACATTTATTTAACACATCTCAGATGCTTCCTGATGCAGTACACTGAGAAGGACATAGCATCGCCTCTATGGTATTTTTTGCCAGGAAAGGTAATTTTTGCCTAATCATGAGAAAACAGAGATAAATCCCAGTTGAAGAACATTCTACGAGATAACTTCCCACTACTTTAAAAAAAAGTCTCCAAGTCATAAGAAAGAACTGAGGGACTATTGCATATTGGAGTGATCTAAAGAAACATTACAATTTGTGGAATTCTTGATTAAATTCTGGACCAGAAAAAGGACATTAGTGGGAAAATTGATGAAATTCAAATGAGATCTTTTATTTAAGTTAATTGTGTCATTGTACATTTCCTGGTTTTCATAATTGTAAGTGGTTATGTAAGATTTGTTAATATTAGGAGCAACTGGGTAAAGGTTATACAAAAACTGTATACTATTTTTGCATTTTTTTTCTGTAAATTTAAAATATTTTCCAACTAAAAAATTGAAAACACATGTATTAGAGACAGATGTGTATGTGTCTCTAATAATCCTAATGATATTTAAGATGATAGAAGGAATTATTGAGATAATAAAATGAAGTCACCAAAAAACAAAGAAACAGGCAAAATGAAATCACCAAAATCTGTCAATAAATTTCAGGTAATACTTTTGGCAGATTCATTCTTTTTTTTTTTTTTTTGAGACAGGGTCTCACTCTGTTACCCAGGCTGGAGTGCAGTGGTGTGATGACAGCTCACCATGGCCTTGACCTCCCCAGATTTGGGTGATCCTCCCACTTCAGCCTCCCTAGTAGCTGGGACTACAGGTGTGCGCCACCATGCCCAGCTAATTTTTGTATTTTTAGTAGAGATGAGGTTTTGCCATGTTGCCCAGAATGGTCTTGAACTCCTGGCCTCAAGTGATCCTCCCAAAGTGTTAGGATTACAGGTGTGACCACTGCACCCTGCCTAGATTCATTCATTCTTGACAAATTTTACTTTAAAACTGTCATGAAAGGTATCCTTTACTCTGCCTAATAATTTTGCTCATATAATAATGATTTAAAAATTATTCCTGCCCCATAGAAATTAGGAAATAAAATATTTGAATCTAAAACAAGGAACTTCGTGACCTAACAAAAATTATAGACATAAGGTAAGAAAGGCAAATCTGCTTTATATCGTGCCTTTACATTTTTAGTCAAAACCCAAAACAAAACCCTTCGCCCCAAGTCATTGTGGATTGAGGGTATTTTCAAACTAGAGAGGAGGGGTGCTGTATTTGAGTATGGAAAGCAAATGTTTGAGAAAAAAGAATATCTGTATGTTTCAACCATGTAAATGAAAGAGATGAGATTAATGACTAGGGTCTATAGGTAGAATGGTTTGAGGTTGTGGGGATAAATTGGGAGCCTTTAAGTTGCTAATGGCTCAGAGATTGCAGGATGGTAAGATGAAGAGTCAGTTAAGCCGTTGGAAAAGTTTTAAATTAAGACAGAGAGGAGAGAGCAACTATGAACTTCTGTGGAATGTGTTGATTAAGACAGAAAGGTTCAACTTAGAAAAGCTAAAAATGAAGCTATTATTTCTGTATTCTACAAATATAATAGAGGACAGTCAGGAAATTTCGAAGGGAATTGTCAGTGTCAGAAGTTTGTGAGAATGAAGCTTTGACCTTTGAGCTTAAAAATTGGACAGTGACTCAAATAATATGCAATAAATAGATAAAAGATCCGTGACTGGAGGATGGAAATAAAAGTTTGTATTAATACTTTAAGTCTGTCCATTCTGTAGAAGAGGATTGCTGACAGTTCCCTTTAGTAGTTCTGAATGTAAATAGAAAACAACAGGGAGTTGCAGAAGAACTCATTAACGTGCATTAACACTTGGACCAAAATTGGGAAATAGATAATATGATAAACAGTTGACAGATTGGAATAATCTACCTGGGAAACAAGGAAGGTGGGAAAGGGTTTGAATAGTCTTTAAGAGTAAGTATAAAAAAAGATACCAGCATACAAATGTCCAAGATATAGAACATCTGACTGCTTTGGAAATACTTTAAGACATGGAGCTGGCCGGGCACGGTGGTGCACACTTGTAATCCGAGCACTTTGGGAGGCCGACACCAGTGGATCACCTGAGGCCGGGAATTCGAGACCAGCCTGGCCAAAATGGTGAAACCCCATCTCTATTAAAAATATAAAAATCAGCTGCGTGTGCTGCCACGTGCCTGTAATCCCAGATACTCGGGAAGCTGAATCACTTGAACCCAGGAGGCAGAGGTTACAGTGAGCTGAGATCATGCCATTGCACTCCAGCCTGGACAACAGAGTGAGACTCTGTCGTGGGAAAAAAAAAAAAACATGGAGCCATTCTGAAGTTTCTGACCTCCAGAGAGTATCTACAAGTTAATAGAAATTCTTTAATTAGGGTGGTTGCTATCTATCTTTCTTTTTTGAGACGGAGTCTCGCTCTGTCACCCAGGCTGGAGTGCAGTGGCTGGATCTCAGCTCACTGTAAGCTCCGCCTCCCGGGTTTACGCCATTCTCCTGCCTCAGCCTCCCGAGTAGCTGGGACTACAGGTGCCCGCCACCTCGCCCGGCTAGTGTTTTGTATTTTTTTAGTAGAAACGGGGTTTCACCGTGTTAGTCAGGATGGTCTGGATCTCCTGACCTCGTGATGCGCCCGTCTCGGCCTCCCAAAGTGCTGGGATTACAGGCTTGAGCCACCGCGCCCGGCCGATAATTTGTGTTTTTAACAAGTTTCTACATGACGCTGATTCTACTGGTCTTGTGAACACATTTTGAGTGGCACTAGAGTGAGTAGCACAGTGGTTCTCAACTGGGGGCAATATTGCTCTCCAGAGAATATTTGGCAATGTCTGGAGAGACTTTGGTTATCAAAACTGGGTGGGTGTTGCTGCTAACATCTAGTGGGTGGAAGCCAGGTATGCTACTAAACATTTTGTAATGCGCTGCACAGCCTCTACACCAAAATTACACAGACCAAAATGTCAGTATTGTGATTTAGAGAAACTCTGGTCTAACAGCTTCTCTCAACTAGGTTTCTACAAGACAATTAAGTTTTAATACTGTAAGTATCTAATAGATGTAATATATTTAATTTTCCTCCAGTGCTTCTAGAATGGTAAATCTTTGGAAAAATTGGAAAATAGTCATTTACATTGGGAAAAAAATCATTTTCTGTGTTTGTAGCTCAGATGAAGAGCCTTGGTTGAGAAAATCTGTGTGGGATACTTAAAGACAGAATAGACATTCTTTGAGATTCTTTGGGATAGGGGCCTGTCCGATTATCTAAATGTAGTGGAATAGAGTCTGTGAATCCTAAAATGCTTTTTCAGCCTTTGAGATTCTTTGGGATAGGGGCCTGTCCAATTATCTAAATGTAGTGGAATAGAGTCTGTGAATCCTAAAATGCTTTTTCAGCCTTCAAGTTTAATTTGAAAACATAAAAAGTAATTGAATCAGTAAATTAGATATAGTAAAATTCTACATGGGTGAACATGTTAAACTTTATACATGGCTTCCCTTTTACTTGACAGGGATTTGCTTCTACTTTGTATTTGAGCATACTTACAGGTGTTTTTGTGCTGCCCCTATGTCATTTTATTTTATTTTATTTTATTTTATTTTATTTTTTATTTTATTTTATTTTTGAGACAGGGTCTCACTCTGTCACCCAGGCTGGAGTGCAGTGATGCAATCTCAGCTCATTGCAACCTCCACTTCTTGGGATCAAGTGATCCTCACACCTCAGCCTCTCTAGTAGCTGGGACTACAGAGGCACACCACCACGCCTGGCTAATTTTTGTATTTTTGGGAGAGATGCAGACTTGCCATGTTGCCCAGGCTTGTGTCATTTTAGAGTGGCTAAAGTGAAAGCTTCCAAAACCTTTGTGCTTCAGTGTGGTTTCTATGTACAGTAGGAGTAGTCTTCTCAGTATAGTTAAGATTTTAAAATCTTATAGTTAAGATTCCTTTGAAATGCTAATTATCATAAATTTTGGTGTCACCAAATGTTACGAATTTGTTTCTAACACTGCAAGAATCATTATGTATATATTGAATTCTCAGTTTACTTCTTTTGTGCTATCCCTATTTGTGTGAGCTTATTTTCAGTTCAACTTGAAAGCTTCGATTGAGGTCCAAATTGTTACATGTGGCGAATGTAGAATATCACAGTTAACAAATAATATTTATGGTCTGTAACTTAGAACTCTGCCTTTCACTGGGCCGGGCGCAGTGGCTTACACCTGTAATCCAGCACTTTGGGAGGCCAAGGTGGGCGGATCACGATGTCAGGAGATGGAGACCATCCTGGCTAACACAGTGAAACCCTGTCTCTACTAAAAATGCAAAAAATTAGCCGAGCTTGATGGCAGGCACCTGTAGTCCCACTACTCGAGAGGCTGAGGCAGGAGAATGGCGCAAACCCGGGAGCCAGCGCTTGCAGTGAGCCGAGATCGCGCTAGTGAACTCCAGCCTGGGCGACAGAGCGAGACTTCGTCTCAAAAAAAAAAAAAACCAAAAAAACCAAAAAGAACTCTACCTTTCACCTTAAGGTATGGGTCCAAAAATAGATAAAGTATAGGAATGATTCCATAATTTGTGTTATTCAGTGTTCTATTACACGAAAATTGCCCTTTGTTGGCACCATTTTGGCACCATTACCTTTGGCCCGATCTCTGTTGAGTGGAGATTTGCTGGTGGCTGCCTAGGTATGCGAATAATAGTTTTCTGAATATTCTCTATAGCGGGGTCTACGCATTCTACTTGCTAAAAGTTTATTTAAATATCTGTGGAAATGGACTGCAGCAGGGGTCCCCAACCCCCGGGCCACAGAGGAGTAACTGTCTGTGGCCTGTTTGGAACTGGGCTGCACAGCAGGAGGTGAGCGGCAGGCTAGTGAGCATTACTGCTTGAGCTCTCCCTGCTGCCAGATCAGTGGCAGCACTAAATTTTCATAGGAGTGTGATCCATATTGTGAACTACACATGCAAGGGATCTGGATTGTGGGTGCCTTATGAGAATCTAACTAATGCCTTGATGACTTGAGGTAGAATAGTTTAATCCCCAAACCCCCATTCACTCACCCCTCTCCCACTCCTTTCCCCCCTCCCCAATCCATGGAAAAATTGTCTTTCAAGAAACCATTCCCTGGTGCCAAAAAGGTGCCATTTTGAAATGGCTAATTTGAAATAATGCTACAGCCCTACTGGCTTTGTGCCAAGTGGGATGAGCTTTCTTCTCTTTAGCCTAGAATGTATGTCTTGCGTTTGTTATTATTTTATTTGAAGTCATAGAAAATATCTGTTATAGCTTAAGAAACTGCCAGGGCCGGATGCAGTGGCTCACGCTGTTATCCCAGCACTTTGGAAGGCTGAGGCAGGCGGATTGCGATTGCTTGAGCTCAGGAGATCGAGACCAGCCTGGGCAACATGGCAAAACCCCGTCTCTACAAAAAACACAAAAAATAAAAAAAAAACCACACCCCCCCCCCCCACACACAAAACAGCCAGGTGTGGTGCTGTGTGCCTGTGGTCCCAGCTACTTGGGAGGCTAAGATGAGAGGATCACTCGAGCCCAGGGGAACGGAGATTGCAGTGAGCAGAGATTGTGCCATTGCACTCCAGCCTGGATGACAGAGCAAAACTCTGTCTCAAAAAAAAAAAAAAAAGAAACGAAACTGCCAGGATCAAAGATTACTATCACCTTGAATTTTAGTAGTATTTTGCAGTATTTAAAGTGTTCTCACAGATTTATTTTCTCATTTACTGGAGGTTACATCAGTGCTTTTCCCATGGTAGAAATAGTAGCCCATCATCACTTAAGTTATACTCTGTTGTGCTTTTTATTTATTTATTTTATTTTATTACTATTATTATTTGAGATAGAGTTTCACTCTGTTGCCCAGGCTGGAGTGCAATGGCACGATCTCAGCTCACTGCAACCTCTGCCTCCCAGCTTCAAGCAATTCTGCCTCAGCCTCCTGAGTAGCTGGAATTACAGGCGTGCACCACCACACCCAGCTAATTTTTATATTTTTAGTAGAGACAGGATTTCACCATGTTGGCCAAGCTGGTCTTTAACTCCTTATTTATTTTTATTTTTTGGAGACAGGGTCTTCCTATATTACCCAGGCTGTACTTGAACTCTCAGGCTCAAGTGATCCTCCCGCCTCAGCCTCCTGAGTAGCTGGGATTATAGGCGCACGCGACTGCATCCAGTTTCTGTTATACATTTTTTGTTTTTTGTTTTTTTGAGACAGAGTCTCACTCTGTCGCCCAGGCTGGAGTGCAATGGCGCCATCTCAGCTCACTGCAACCTCTGCTGCCCGGGTTCAAGCGATTCTCCTGCCTCAGCCTCCCAAGCAGCTGGGATTACAGGTGCCTGCCACTGCGCCTGGCTAAGTTTTGTAGTTTTAGTAGAGATGGGGTTTCACCATGTTGGCCAGGCTGGTCTTGAACTCCCGACCTCGTGATCCACCCGCCTCGACCTCCCAAAGTGCTGGGATTACAGGCGTGAGCCACCGCGCCTGGCCGTTTCTATTATATTTTAAAAAATATAATTTATATTTGGCACCTCTAGTTCTCAATAAAAATATAAGCAAGAATTTTTAGTTTTGTAAATTTTATAATCTGGGTCTAATAAATCTTAAAGGGATAATAGAGTTTATGTAATCATTAACCACATTATTTTAGACATTTTTTGTGCAAACTTATTTTCTTATGTTTATACCTATGGTCTTCAGTAATTACTATTTCACTGATAGTCGTAAGAATATGAAATTAAGGCAGGAAGAGGAGAAGTATTAGTTTAATGTGTACTATATGCTGTGGGTGTGTGTACACACTTACATGCTGTTGATTCTCATTGTTCTGGGATTCCATATTTGTAAATCTTCCTACTCACTGAAATGTATTTGTAACCCCCAAATTAATATGCATAGTGTTTTTGTAGTCATATGAGGACATCTATAGAGCTGTGAAAAATGTAAGTCACCTGATGCACACGTTCTCAGCTGAGGTCAAACAAGGCCACATTCTGACTTCTTGTTTTAGGTCTCATACCATAAACAAGTGTCCTGTTCGTGGCCCATTTATTGCCATAATTTTCTGATTTTTGTGCTTTTTGCTGATGATTTCACCGTTCAAAATGACCCACAAATATAGTGCTAAAGTGTTGTCTGGTGTTCCTAAGTGCAAGAAAGCCCTTTTCCTTATGGAGAAAATACCTATGTTAGATAATCTTCAGTCAGTCATGAGTTATACAGGCATGAATTATGGTGCCAGTAACCAGGAGTTGAGTGTCAGTGCATCAACAAAATATATTAAAGTGCCTTTAAACAAACACATACACACAAAACAACATTATATATTGATCTGTTAATGCAAATGTGGTGAGCACAGGCTTTTAGGAATCTAACCCTGTATTTCTCCTAGAAGCAATCGTTCAGTGTTCACTAATTCAGAGTTTGCAACAACTATGTAGAACATACGAGAATCAACTGTATGTGTATGATATCCATCTATCTAATACATATTACATATTATTCATTATATATTAAACGTGTTATTAATTATATTACTTTTTTTTTTTTTTTGAGATAGGGTCTAACTCTGTTGCCCAGGCTGGAGTACAGTAGTGTTATTTCGGATCACTGCAACCTCCACCTTCCGTGCTCAAATGATCCTCCCACCTAAGTCTCCCAAATAGCTGGGACCACAGGCGCACACTGCCACACCGCCTAATTTTTTGTGTTTTAGTGGAGACGAGGTTTCACCATGTTGCCCAGGCGGTGTGGAATTCCTGAGCTCAAGTGATCTGCCCACCTTAGCCTGCCAGAGTACTGAGATTACAGTCATGAGCCACCATGCCCAGCCTTATATTATTAATATGTTTCATATATACATATACATACACAGGCATACCTTGTTTATTGTGCTTCACTATTGCACTTTGCAGATAACTGTGTTTTGAACAAATTGAGGGTTTGGGGCAACTCTGCGTCAAGCAAGTCACTCTGCACCATTTTCCAACAGCATGTGCTCTTTTCATGTCTGCGTCATATTTTGGTAATTCTTGCAATGTTACATTTTTAAAATTATATTTGTTATAGTGATTTGTGATCAGTGATCTTTGATGTTACTATTGTAATTGTTTTGGGGCACCAGGAACCACACCCATATAAAATGACAAACTTAATTCATAAATGTTAGTGTTCTGACTGTTCCATCAGCTGTCATTCCCCTATCTGTCTTTCTGTTTTCAGGCCTCCCCGTTTCCTGAGACACAAATATTGAATTTAGGCCAATTAATAACCCTACAATGGCCTTTAAGTGTTCAAGTGAATGGCAGAGTTGCACGTTTTTCACTTTAAATCAAAAGCTAAAAATGATTAGGCTTAGGGAAGAAGGCATGCTGAAAGCCAAGATAGGCTGAAAACTAGGCCTTTTGCTCCAGTTAGCCAAGTTGTGAATGCAAAGGAAAAAGTTCTTGAAGAAGATTGAAAGTGTTACTCCAGTGAACACACGAATGATAAGAAAATGAGGCAGCTTTATTGCTGATAGAGAGAAAGTTTAAGTGGTCTGGATAGATTAAATTAACTACAACATTCCCTTAGGTCAAAGCCTAATCCCAGAGCAAGACCCTAACCCTCAGTGTTGTTTTTTTTCTTTTGGAGATGGAGTCTCCCTGTCGCCCAGGCTGGAGTACAGTGGTGCAATCTCGGCTCACTGCAGCCTCCGCCTCCTGGGTTCAAGCAATTCTCCTGCCTCAGCCTCCCGAGTAGCTGGGACTACAGGTGTGTGCCACCATGCCCAGCGAATTTTTGTTTTTTTAGTAGAGATGGTGTTTCACCGTGTTGGCCAGGCTGGTCTCGAACTCAGGTGATATGCTCGCCTTGGCCTCCCAAAGTGTTCATATTACAGGTGTGAGCCACCGCACCCAGCCCCCTCTGTCTTCTGTGAAAACTGAGAGAGGTAAGGAAGCTACAGAAGAAAAGTATAAAGTTAGTAGAGGCTAGATTGCAACAGATTTTAAATGTAGATGACACATCTTTATGTTGGAAGAATATACAATCTAGGACTTTTGTAACTGGAGAGAAATCGCTGGGCGCAGTGGCTCACACCTGTAATCCCAGCACTTTGGGAGGCCAAGGCGGGCAGATCACCTGAGGTCGGGAGTTTGAGACCAGCCTGACCAACATGGAGAAACCCTGTGTATACTAAAAATACAAAAAATTAGCTGAGCGTGTTGGCGCATGCCTGTAATCCCAGCTACTTGGGAGCCTGAGGCAGGAGAATTGCTTGAACCTGGGAGGCGGGGGTTGCGGTGAGCTGAGATCGCGCCATTGCACTCCAACCTGGGCAACAAGAGCGAAACTCCATCTCAAAAGAAAAGTAAATAAATAAATATAACTGGAGAGAAATCAATGCCTGGCTTCAAAGCTTCAAAGGACAAGTCAGTTCTCTTGTTAGGGGCTAATACAGCTGGTGACTTTAAGTTGAAGCCTATGGTTGTTTACCATTTTGAAAATCCTGGAACCCTTAAGAATTATACTAAATCTACTCTGCCTGTGCTTTATAAATGGAACAACAAAGCCTGGGTGACAGCACATCTGCTTACAGCATGACTTACTGAATATTTTAAGCCCATATTTAATGCGATCTCGGCTCACTGCAACCTCTGCCTCTTGGGTTCAAGCAATTCTCCTGCCTCAGCCTCCCGAGTAGCTGGGACTACGGGCACGTGCCACCCTGCCCAGCTAATTTTTGTATTTTTAGTAGAGACGGGGTTTCACCATGTTGGCCGAGATGGTCTCTATGTCTTGACCCCGTGATCCACCCGCCTCAGCCTCCCAAAGTGCTGGGATTACAGGCGTGAGCCACCAAGCCCAAACGATAATTTTTAAATTTTTTGTAGAAACAGGGTTTCACCATGTTGCCCAAGCTGGTCTCGAACTCCTTGGCTTCAGAGATCCTTCCGCCTTAGCCTCCCAAAATGCTGGCATTATAGGCACGAGCTACCATGCCCTATTTCAAAGTTGCTTCTTATGGATGAGCAAAGAAAGTTGTTTCTTGAGGTGGAATCTACTGGTGCAGATGCTGTAAACATTGTTTAAATGACAACAAAGGACTTTCTTCTTTTTTTTTTTTGAGGCGGAGTCTCACTTTGTTGGCCAGGCTGGAGTTCAGTAGTGCGATCTCAGCTCACTGCAAGCGCCTCCTGGGTTCACACCATTCTCCTGCCTCAGCCTCCCAAGTAGCTGGGACTACAGGCGCCTGCCACTAAGCCTGGCTAATTTTTTGTATTTTTAGTAGGGACAGTGTTTCACTGTGTTAGCCAGGATGGTCTCGATCTCCTGACCTCGTGATCCGCCTGCCTCAGCCTCCCAAAGTGCTGGTATTACAGGCATGAGCCACGGTGCTCAGCCTAGGACTTTTTTCTTTTTTGAGATGGAATCTCTCTCTGTCGCCCAGGCTAGAGTGCATTGGTATGATCACGGCTCACTGCAACCTCTGTATCCCAGGTTCAAGCGATTCTCCTGCCTCAGCCTCCTGAGTAGCTGGGATTACAGGGACCTGCCACCATGCCTGGCTAATTTTTGTATTTTTAGTAGAGATGGGGTTTCACCCTGTTGGTCAGGCTGGTCTTGAACTCCTGACTTCAGGTGATCCTCCCGCCTTAGCCTGCCAAAGTGCCGGGATTACAGGCACGAGCCACCATGCCCCATTTAAAAGTTGCTTCTTATGGATGAGCAAAGAAATTGGTTTCTTGAGATGTAATCTACTGGTGCAGATGCTGCAAATGTTGTTTAAATGACAACACAGGGTTTAAAATATTATATACATTTAGTTGATAAAGCAGTGGCAGGTTTTAAGAGGGTTTACTCCAATTTCGAGAGAAGCTCTAACGTGGGTAAAATGCTGTCAAGCAGCATTGCATATTATAAAAAAATCTTTTCTGAAAGTGAAGAGTCCATGGGTTCAGCAAAGTTCATGGTTGTGGCAGGGCATAGTAGCTCACACCTGTAATCTCAACACTTTGGGAAGCCGAGGCAGGAAGATCACTTTAGTCCTGGAATTAGAGGCTACATATGCTGTGATTATGCTACTGCACTACAGCCTGGGCAACAGAGCAAGACCCTCCCTAAAAAAACCCAAAACAAACTTCACAGTTGTCTTATTTTTAAAAATTGCCATAGCCACCTCACTCTCCAGCAACCACCACCCTGGTCAGCAGCTATTAACATCCAGGCAAAACCCTACATCAGGGCTGGGCGCCGTGGCTCATGCCTGTAATCCCAGCTACTCAGATGACTGAGACGTGAGAATTACCTGAACCCAGAAGGCAGAGGTTGCAGCAAGTGGAGATCACGCCATTGCACTCCAACCTGGGTGACAGAGTGAGACCCTGTCTCAAAAAACAAACAAAAAATTAAAACCCTCAACCAGCAAAAAGATTACAGCTTGTTGATGGCTTGGATAATCACTGGCATTTTTATCAATAAAGTATTTTTATTTTTATTTATTTATGTATTTTTAAAGTAATTATTTTTTGCGGGGGGAAGGAGTTTCGCTCTTGTTGCCCAGGCTGGAGTGTGATGGCATGATCTTGGCTCACCGCAACCTCCGCCTCCTGGTTCAAGCGATTCCCCTGCCTCAGCCTTCTGAGTAGCTGGATTTACAGGCATGTGCCACCATGCCTGGCTAATTTTGTATTTTTTAGTTGAGACGGGATTTCTCCATGTTGGTCAGGCTGGTCTCAAACTCCCGACTTCAGGTGATCCACCTGCGTTGGCCTCCCAAAGTGCTGGGATTACAGGCGTGAGCCACTGTGCCCAGCCTTCAGTAAAGTATTTTTAAATTAAGGAATGTACATTACATTTTTTGTTTTGTTTTGTTTTGTTTTTTTGAGATGGAGTCTCGAGGCTGGAGTGCAGGGGACTGATTACAGCTTTTTCTGTTTGTTTGTTTGTTTGTTTGTTTTTTGAGACAGAGTCTCGCTTTGTCGCCCAGGCTGGAGTGCAGTGGTGTGATCTCAGCTCACTGCAACCTCCACCTCCCGGGTTCATGCCATTCTTCTGCCTCAGCCTCCTGAGTAGCTGGGACTATAGGTGACTTCCACCATGCCTGGCTAATTTTTTTTTTTTTTTTTTTTTTGAGACTGAGTCTTGCTCTGTCGCCCAGGCTGGAGTGCAGTGGCCGGATCTCAGCTCAGTGCAAGCTCCGCCTCCTGGGTTTAGGCCATTCTCCTGCCTCAGCCTCCCGAGTAGCTGGGACTACAGGCGCCCGCCACCTTGCCTGGCTAGTTTTTTGTATTTTTTTTTTTTTTTTAGTAGAGACGGGGTTTCACCGTGTTAGCCAGGATGGTCTTGATCTCCTGACCTCATGATCCACCGGCCTAGGCCTTCCAAAGTGCTGGGATTATAGGCGTGAGCCACTGCGCCTGGCCCATTATGTTTTTTTTAAGACCTAATGCCATTGCACATTTTATAGACTACAGTATAAACATAACTTCTATATGTACTGAGAAACCAAAGAATTCATGTGATTTGCCTTATTGTGATATTTGCTTCATTGCAGTGGTCTGGAACTATACTTGCAATATCTCTGAGGTATGCTTGTATTTCTTATCTAATCTTTCTAAAGCGTCCAGGCTCTGGACATGAGGCTCTCACATGAGGAATGAGAACAGACAAAATTAAGTGATTTGCCCAGTATAATAGCCAGAACTCAGGGTCTGGTTCCAAAGTCTACATATTAAAAATCTCTTTTTAGATGACATTGTCTGCTACGCCTAAGAAATAAGATAAAGACATCTGTAAATTTATCTTGACATTTAATTAGATGTGTTGACAAAAATACTCAAACTGTGTAAAATATTTGAAGAGATTTGTTCTGAGCCAAATATGAGTGACCAAGGGCCCATGACACAGCCCTCAGGCAATCCTGAGAACATGTGTCCAAGGTCCTTGGGTTACAGCTTGATTTTATACATTTTAGGGGGACAGAAGTTACAGACATCAGTCAACACTTGTAAGATGTACATTGTTTCAGTTCAGAAAGGCGGAACTTCTAGGTCACAGGCAGATTCAAAGATTTTGTTATTGGCAGTTGGTTCAAAGAGTTAAGTTACCGTCTAAAGACCTGGAATCAATAGAAGGAAGTGTCTGGGTTAAGATAAGGGATCAGGGAGACCAAGGTTCTTATGCAAATGAAGCTTCGAGGTAGCAGGCTTCAGAGAGAATAGATTGTAAATGTATCTTACCAGTCTTAAAAAGGTGCCAGACTCTTAGCGGATTCTCTCCTGGATCAGGGAAAAGACCTGGAAAGGGAAGGGGATTCTCTGCAGAATGTAGATTTTCCCCACAAGAGACAACTTTGTATGCTATTTCAAGATAAACAAATAAACATATTTGGGGTTAAAATATTTTATCTCTTTCCTTATCTGTCATGTGTTGTTATGCCAGGGTCAGGTAGGAAAGTAAGCCACATTATAAAGGATTAAATAAAACCCCTCTGATGAGACTTTATGGTTTGTAAGGCGTGACTCCCCAGGTCCCTCAGATACAAATTTGAGCCGAAGAAAAGGTCAGAGTTTAGTCCTCAGATGGCAAGAATAGTAAGATTTCCCTCATATCTTCCTATTTGAAAATTAAATTGCCTTCATTTTAAAGTCAAATTTAACATTGTGTACTTTTGTTTTAACAATTTACTTTTTTATTCAGCAATTCACTTATTTAAAATGCCATGTACTAATTAGCATAACATTTTCTAGGTAGTTGTAAAAAATTTATTTTGGGATTTATGTTTATTTTTATTCATTTATTTATTTTTATTTTCTCTTTTTTGAGACTGAGTCTTGCTTGCTCTGTCGCCCAGGCTGGAGTACAGTGGTAAGATCTCGGCTCACTGCAACCTCTGCCACTCGAGTTTAAGCTATTCTCCTGCCTCAGCCTCCTGAGTAGCTGGGATTACAGGCGCGTGCCGCCACGCCTGGGTGATTTTTGTATTTTTATTAGAGATGGGGTTTCAGCATCTTGGTCAGACTGGTCTTGAACTCCTGACCTCGTAATCCACCTGTTTTGGCCTCCCAAAGTGCTGGGATTACAGGTATGAGCCACAGCACCCGGTGTATGTTTTTTTTTAAATGAAGTCTTAACTGGGAAATGTGAAACAGTGAAGTATTTAAGTTTCCGTAAGTAAGATCTTAAATATTTAGAGTGTCAATTGTCTCTAGAAGAAAACAGCATCTTGTTGATTCTTTAGCTTTTCACTACTCTTTACAGTGCTTTTCCCCAAAAAGCAATATGAGAAATTAGAAAAAAGGTTATTAAAAACACAAGGCGGCCAGACACAGCAGTTCATGCCTGTAATACCTGCACTTTGGGTGGCCAACGCAGGAGGATGGCTTTAGGCCAGGAGTTGGAGACCAATCTGGCCAACATAAGCGAGACCTCATCTCTATTTTACATATTTTAAAAATTATATTAAAAAATTAAGGCCAGGCGCGGTGGCTCAAGCCTGTAATCCCAGCACTTTGGGAGGCCGAGACGGGCGGATCACGAGGTCAGGAGATCGAGACCATCCTGGCGAACACGGTGAAACCCCGTCTCTACTAAAAAAATATAAAAAAACTAGCCGGGCGAGGCGGCGGGCGCCTGTAGTCCCAGCTACTCGGGAGGCTGAGGCAGGAGAATGGCGTAAACCCGGGGGACGGAGCTTGCAGTGAGCTGAGATCCGGCCACTGCACTCCAGCCTGGGCGACAGAGCCAGACTCCGTCTCAAAAAAAAAAAAAAAAAAAAAAATTAAAAAATCCCACAAGGGAATGGAATGATAGTCATTTGCTATAAAGGAATCAGAAGATTTTCATAATAATGATTTTATCCCTTCCATTTTTCTTCTAGAGTTATAATTGAATAATTAATTGCCTTACGTTGCTTATTGCTTATAATAATTAGGGAAATTAGGATGTATCTAACAAAAAATAAAAGACTAAGAAAAAAATACAAGACTCTTGACCATCAAAAGGTAGCTTTACAATTATCTATCCAAAATACATTTATTCAAAGAAATAACGAGCAATTACAAAATTAAACTCGAAGAGAATATCCTTATTAGATAGTATAATTAATTAAAATAATTTATGCAGAGAAACTGTGAATTTTATTGCTTTGTCTTAAAACATTCAGACTTTTTTCTAACATTGTTTACAGTTAAGGGTTTTGGGTTTAAGTTGAAGGATGAGGTCTACTAACATTCCTAAATATGCATTTATAACCCTATACATCCTGTCTGGAGTATGCAAACATCTGTAGAAGGATGATTTTTTTTTTTTTTTTCTTTTGAGACAGAATCTCTCTGTTGCCCAGGCTGGAGTGTAGTCGCATGATTTTGGCTCACTGCAACCTCCACCTTCCGAGTTCAAACGATTCTCTTGCCTCAGCCTCCTGAGTAGCTGGGACAGGCTCATGCCACCGTCCCTGGCTAATTTTTGTATTTTTAGTAGAGATGGGGTTTCACCATGTTGGCCAGGCTGGTCATGAACTCCAGATCTCAGGTCATCCACCCGCCTCAGCCTCCCAAAGTGCTGGAATTACAGGCGTGAGCCACCACGCCTGGCCAGGATGAGGAGTTTTTAAGGCAATATAAGGCAATATTTAGTAATTGATTCCTTTAATCTATGAGGTCCAACTTGGAACAAAAATGTTACCTGGCTTCATTTAAAAAAGAGAAATTGAGGCCAGGTGCGGTGGCTCACACCTGTAATCATAGCACTTTGGGAGGCCGAGGCGGGTGGATCACTTGAGGTCAGGAGTTCAACACCAGCCTGGCCAACATGGTGAAACCCCGTCTCTACAAAAATACAAAAAAATTAGCTGAGCATGGTGGCACACACCTGTAATCCCAGCTACCCAGGAGGCTGAGACAGGAGAATCGCTTGAACCCAGGAGGTGAAGGTTGCAGTGAGCCGAGACAGTGCTGTTGCACACCAGCATGGGCAACGGAGCCAGACTTCATCTCAAAAAAAAAAAAAAAAAAAAAAGAGGGGGGAGAGCAATTATATTGAGGCCAACCTGGACAATATCCACATCTCCAAAAGGAAGAAAAAAAAAAGTTTAAAACCAGGCCAGAACCTATTTGCAGATGTACAGTTATCATCACAGAAGGCTTTCTTCTCCAGAAATTTAACTCTGTAACTATCTGTAACTAGTATTCTTAGTACTCTCTATGATAGCAAAGCTGCCCCCTCACCTTTTTTTTTTTTAAAAAACAGATTTTGCATTATACAAGACTGAATGGTGCTTGGCAGAGAGGAATTTTAAGAATTTGGAAGTAGGGAGGTGAATGGAACTAGACTTTAACTGTCAACTAGAAAATTCCCTTTCCCAGTCTCTGCCCATTAAAAAAAAAAGAAAAAAAAAGTCACTTCCACTAAAAGATTCATAGATGTTGGGAAAACACAATTGGGGGGAACTTTTGATTTTCTTTTTTAATGTGGGATGGGTTGAGCAGGAGTACTCAAGAAATTGATAGGTGACTGTAGAGTAAATAACATGTAATGTCATTTTAAAGTTTGTATTTGTTGTTGTTGTTGTTGTTGTTTTGAGACGGAGTCTCTCTCTGTCACCAGGCTGGAGTGCAGTGGCGCGATCTCAGCTCACCACAGCCTCTGCCTTCCCGGTTTAAGCGATTCTCCTGCCTCAGCCTCCCAGGTAGCTGAGATAACAGGCACATGCCACCACGCCCAGTTAATTTTTGTATTTTTAGTAGAGATGGGGTTTCACCGTGTTGGCCAGGCTGGTCTCGATCTCCTGACGTCGTGATCTGCCCACCACCACACCTAGCTGATTTTTGTATTTTTAGTAGAGTTGGGGTTTCACCATTGTTGGCCAGGCTGATCTCAAACTCCTGACTTCAGGTGATCCACCCACCTCGGCCTCCCAAAGTGCTGGGATTACAGGTGTGAGCCACCACACCCAGCCTGTATATTGTTTTAAAATAATAAAAATAGGAAGCTAGATATTAGTAAAAAGTAGCAACAAAGATATAAGGACCAGATGATGACCCAAGGACTGTTAGTGGAGGGTTTTGCTATGTTGGCCAGGCTGGTCTTGAACTCCAGACCTCAAGTGATCTACCCTCCTCACCCACCTAGAGTTCTGGGATTACAGGTGTGAGCCACCATGCCCAGCTGACAGGTGAAATATTAAAAAATAAAATGGCTAGGCTCAAAAATGAAGCTTAACATCTCCTTGGAATAGAAAATCATAGTGTTCTACCTAACTAAACTCTGGGGCCAGAAGTTGGCAGTTTTTCCCATGATTTCGTGCCACACCGACAGGGTCCAAAAGTGACCGTGTGAGAAGATCAGAACTTGGCTCCCGCTTCAGACAGGGGGGCTCTGTCTCCTTGAAAGGATGCCAAAAAGAGAACAGCATCTTGCTTCTTGGTGTTAAAAACTTTTTTCATTGGCCAGGCACTGTGGCTCACACCTGTAATCCCAGCAGTTTAGGAGGCTGGGGTGGGAGGATTGCTTGAGCCCAGGAGTTCAAGATGAGCCCAGGCACAGTGGGAAGACCCTTGTCTGTCTCTACAAAAACTTAAAAAATTTCTCGGGATGTTGGTGTGCACCTGCGGTCTTAACTACTCAGAACGCTGAGATAGTGGTATCGTTTCAGCCAGGAGTTCGAGGCAGCAGTGGGCTATGATGGCGCCACTGTACTCTGGCTTGGGCAATAGCATAAGACCTCTCTAAAAAAGAAAAAGATAAAAGGCCAGGTACGGTGGCTTATGGCTATAGTCCCAGCACTTTTGGAGGCCGAAGCAGTTGGATCACTTGAGGCCAGGAGTTCGAGACCAGCCTGACCAACATGGCGAAACCATGTCTCTACTAAATATACAAAAATTATATTTGTTTAATTACACACCACGGATGTGGTGGACCGTGCCAGATGTCCCAGCTACATGGGAGGCTGAGGCGTGAGAATTGCTTGAACCTTAGAGGTGGAGGTTTCAGTGAGCCAAGATCGTGTCACTGCACTCCAGCCTGGGTGACAGAGCAAGACTGTCTCAAAAAAAAAAGGCCAGGCTCAGTGGCTCACCCCTGTGATTCCGGCATTTTGAGAGGCCGAGGCAGGCAGATCACTTAAAGTCAGGAGTTCGAGACCAGCCTGGCCAACATGGTGAAACCCCATCTCTAATGAAAATACAAACATTAGCTGGGCATAGTAGCATGTGCCTGTAATCCCTGCTACTTGGGAAGCTGAGACAAGAGAATTGCTTGAACCCAGGAGATGGAGGTTGCAGCGAGCCAAGATTTTGCCACTGCACTTCAGCCTGGGTGATAAGAGCAGGACTTCGTCTTCAAAAAAAAAAAAAAGGTCGAGCGCAGTGGCTCAGGCTTGTAATCCCAGCACTTTTGGAGGCTGAGGCAGGCAGATCACGAGGCCAGGAGTTTGGGACCGGCCTGGCCAACACAGTGAAACCCCATCTCTACTAAAAATACAAAAATTAGCTGGGCGTGTTGGCAGGCGCCTGTAATCCCACCTACTCTGGAGGCTAAGGCAGGAGAATTGTTTGAACCTGGGAGGCAGAGGTTGCAGTGTGCTGAGATTGCTCCACTGCACTCCAACCTGGGCAACAGAGCGACACTCTGTCTCAAAATAAAATAAAATAAAAAATAAAATAAAATAAAAACTGTGGACCTAAGGAATATGAGAATTAAGAGACACCTTTAGTACCAAGAATTTAGCCAATATACTCACTTGCTCTGTAAAGACATCTGCAATATCCCCAATGTCTTTACAAGGTTGGAATCTCAAAATACCATTATAAGACCTAGTTCTGGACTGAGATCAAGAGATAGATATGTTAAAATAACTTTTAAGATAAATTTAAGACAACTTCAAGACACGTTTAAGAGATTAATTGAGCAAACAATTTTTTTTTTTTTTTTTGGAGATGGAGTCTCGCTCTGTCGCCCAGGCTGGAGTGCAGTGGTGCGATCTCAGCTCACTGCAGCCTCCACCTCCTGGGTTCAAGCAGTTGTCCTGTCTCAGCCTTCCTACTAGCTGGGACTACAGGCACATGTCACCATATTGGTCAGGCCTAGTTTCAAACTGCTGACCTCAGGTGATCCACCTGCCTCGCCCTCCCAAAGTGCTAGGATTACAGGTGAGAGTCACCGTGCCTGGCCAAGCAAATAATTTTTTATGAATCAGGATCACCCCCATCTTCACCCTCTACCCCTCTACCCCCTGCCCCAACCAGAATAGATTCGGTCCGCCTCTAGTGCTGCTGCATGGTTGGAGAGGATTTGTGGACAGGAAAAGGAAAGTAATGTACAGGAAACAGAAGCGAGGTACAGAAATAGCTGATTGGTTACAGCTTGGCATTTGTCTTATTTGAACATGGTTTGAAGATTTGGCAACATGTGATTGGCCAAAACTTTGTGATTGGTACAAGAGTATGTTACAGTCTGTTTAGACGTTGAGTTGGGTTACAGTTCACTGTGTAGAAAAATCTCTAGGCCGAAATTAAAAGTTACGAGGAGACAGCTTTAGGCTAAACTTTATTTAACAGATATAGAGGGGAAGCACCTGGAAAAATGCTGTGAGGAGTTGGTGAGTGGGAGTTGGAAGAGAGAGAAACAAACCAAATATCTGAGTTGGCAAACTCACATTTCGAAACATCTGAAAAAATAAATCTTATTAAAAAAATCTTTTTTTTTTTTTTGAGACGGAGTCTGGCTCTGTCGCCCAGGCTGGAGTGCAGTGGCCGGATCTCAGCTCACTGCAAGCTCCGCCTCCCGGGTTCACGCCGTTCTCCTGCCTCAGCCTCCGGAGTAGCTGGGACTACAGGCGCCCGCCACCTCGCCCGGCTAGTTTTTTTTTTGTATTTTCTAGTAGAGACGGGGTTTCACTGTGTTAGCCAGGATGGTCTCGATCTCCTGACCTCGTGATCCGCCCGTCTCGGCCTCCCAAAGTGCTGGGATTACAGGCTTGAGCCACCGTGCCCGGCGAAAAAAATCTTTAATGAAAAATTTTTAGTGAAATCTTTAGTGAAAAATTTAAAGCTTTTAGAAGAAAAAATACATCCTTTTGACCTTGGTCTAATAAATAATTTATTTAAAAGAGCACAAAACCCAGAAATAATAAAGGAAGATAATACATTGAATTGCATTTTAAAATTCTATACAGCAGGATGCATTACAAAGTGAAAAAACAGCTACAGATTGAGTAAGATATCTGCAACATATATAATCAAGTAAGAATTATTATCCAAAATATGAAAAATATTTTTTAAAGAGGTAACAATCCAAAAGGGAAATGTGAAAGGATTTGAATAGGCAATTCAGAAAATAGGAAACCTGGATGGTTGATAAATATCTGAAAAGATTCATCCTTTAACAAAGAAATGCTTGAAAGAAGGATAAAACATGTTTTGGATGGTCTTACATTAGCAATTAAATGCTGTGGCCAGAAGTAACACTTTACTTAGGCCCTGAGTGGTTAGGATGATCAGAGCTTGCCTGGTGACCCATAGGAAATAGAGCATGAGCAAGAAATAAACCTTTGTTATTTAAAGCCACTGAGATTTTGGGATTGTTACTGCATATAATTTAGTTTATGGCCAGGTATGGCTTACGCCTGTAATCCAAGCACTTTGGGAGGTGGAAGTGGGCTGATCACCTGAGGTCAGGAATTCGAGACCAGCCTGGCCAACATGGTGAAATCCCATTTCTACTAAAAATACAAAAATTAGGCAGGCGTGGTGGCAGGTGCTTGTAATCCCAGGTACTCGGGAGGAATCACTTGAATCTGGGAGGTGGAGGTTGCAGTGAGCTGAGAGCATGTCACTGCACTCCAGCCTGGGCAACAGAGTGAGTCTCCGTCTCAAAAAAAAAAAAAAGTAAATTGTGGCTGGGTGTGGTGGCTCATGTCTGTAACCCTAGCACTTTGGGAGGCTGAGGTAGGAGGATCACTTGAGGTCAGGAGTTTGAGACCCCCCTAGGCAACATAGTGAGATCCTGTCTCTACAAATATTTAAAAATTAGCTGGGCGTGGGTGGCACGTACTTGCAGTCCTAGCTACTCATGAGGGTGAGGCAGAAGTAGTGACTGAGCATGGGAGTTTGAGGCTTCAGTGAGCTATGATAGTGCCACTGCACACTAGCCTGGGTGCTAAGTTAGACCCTGTCTCTTTAAAAGTAAAATAAAATAAATTGCTCTGGTTACCATGTAGAGATTGGATTATGAGAGGATGTGGAGAAACCAGTAAGGAGGTCATTAAAGTTATTCAGGTGAGATATGATGATAGTCAAGATTAGGATGGTGCATTCGATAGAAAGTGGTATATTTAGATGGAATCTAGAGATAATATTGAAGGCGGGCTCGGCGAGGTGTCTCACACCTATAATGCCAATACTTTGGGAGGCTGAGGCAGGAGGATCACTTGAGCCCTAGAGTTGAGACCAACCTAGCAACATAGTGAGACCCCGTCTCTACAGAAAATACAAAAATTAGCCAGGTGTGATGACATGTGCCTGGTACTTCCCAGCTACTCAGGATGCTGAGGTGGGAGGATTGCTTAGGCCCTGGAGGTTGAGGCTGCAGTGAGCTGAGATCGTGCCATTGCACTTCAGCCTGGGCATCAGAGCAAGACCTTGTCTCAAAAAAAGAGAGGAAGGTATATTGGATTTAGTGATTAATTGGATTGTTATGTATTTCTGCAACAAAATTATTACAGTAAGCAAACAGTGCTTTTGTGGACCAAAAATCAAATTCAGTTTAAAAAAAAAAAAAGCAAGCCCTTAACAAGGCTTTGTTTTCCTCTAAACCTTAAAACCTTTTCATTCCTATACTATCATTTCGCTGAGGTAGTTTGATTTCTTCACTTCATTTACATTTTTTCCCATTCTCACAGTATTTCTCTAGTTAAGAATTGTATTATGCCTCTACTGAACCATTGTAAGAAATACTTTTTATGGTTGGGCATGATGGCTCACTCTTGTAGTCCCAGCACTTTGGGAGGCCGAGGTAGGCAGATCGCTTGAGCTCAGGAGTTTGAGACCAGCTTGGGCAACATGGCCAAATCCCCTCTCTACAAAAAAACATAAAAATTAGCCATGCATGGTGGCATGCGCCTGTAGTCCCAGCTATTCAGGAGGCTGAGGGGTGGGAGGATCACTTGAGCCTGGGAGGCGGTAGTTGCAGTGAGCTGAGATCATGCCAGTGTGCTCCGGCCTGGGTGACAGAGTGAGATCCTGTGTCCATACATACACACACACACAAATTAAATAAATACCTTTTATTATTTCATTTACCCCTGATCTATTCCTATTACAGTTCTGCATTCAGTATAATTTCCCCTAGGTGTAATTGCAATTTCATTTTTTTATGTCCTCAACAAAGAGCTGTAGCTGCCTCCTGTCTGCAAATCAGTGTTTATAGGACAGAATATAATATTCTACTATGCTAACTTTACCTTTTACCCTTTCCTTAGCACGTGCACACACATGCATGCGCACACTGCCAGAGTCTCTATTTCTCTTTCTCTCTATCCACACTGCCAGTCTCTCTCCCTTGTCCCCAGAGTCAAGTCTGTCTCTCTCCTTCTGTTTCTCTCTCTCTCTCTCTCTTTTTAAGAGATGGACTTACTCCATCTGCCGAGCTGGAGCACAATGGTGCGGTCATAGCTCACTGCATCCTCGAACTCCTAGGCTCAAACAGTCCTTCCACTTTAGCCTCCTGAGTAGCTAGGACCACAGGTGCATGCCACCACACCCTGGCTAATTTTTAAAAAGTTTCTTTTTTTTGTAGAGATGGGGCCTCGCTGTGTTGCCAGACTGGTCCTGAACTTCTGGACTCAAACGATCCTGCCTGCTCAGCCTCCCAGTGTTGGGATTCTAGGTGTGAGCCACTGTCCCCAGCCTTTCTCTTATACATGTGTACACACACGTACTCTCTTATAGTCCATCAGAATGGAAAGATTTATTCCCATGGTTCTGTTCTTACTATTCTCAAATGCCTTTATATCTCTTGATATCTTGGCATTTTCAGGTTCATCACAAATTCTCCATCTTTCCACATATATCTAACTATAAACTTTTGCATGTGCCCATAGTGTTACTGGCAATGGGTCTTGATCCAGACCCCAAGACAGGGTTCTTGCACCTCATATAAGAAGGATTTTGGGGTGAGTCCAGAGAGTAAAGCAAAAGCAAGTTTAAGAAAGTAAAGTATTTTGTGTGACTTCAGGGCCTATACTAGTTCCATTTGGCCCCATAAATATCTCTATAATCTATTCCTTTCTTCTTTTCCTCTGCTCCTGCCTTTATCAGTTCTCTCCTTGTATTATTGCAGTAGGTTTCTAGTTGGTAAATGTCCCTCTTTTCTTCTTCCCCCAATCTCTTTTTCCTATTCTGCCAGAGTACTTTTCTAAAATACAAAATCTATTCATTTTATTCCCTTGCTTAAAATTCTTCAGTGGTTCCCTGTGGCCTACAGAATGAAGTTCAAACTCCTTATCATGGCACATCCATCATCTGGTTCCTGCTTACATTTTCAGCATCATTTCCTACTACTCCCCCTTCCCCACTCTGCATTCCGGTAACACTGAACTATTTATGGTTACTGGAACTTAACACGTTCTCTCTAAGCTTTTGCTTATGATACGCCCCTTGCTTGGAATTTCCTTCTCTCCTGGTTTGCCTTTTGACTCTTTACTTGTCTATCACAATTTTGCTCAAGCTGTATTTCTGTGATGCTGATATTTAAAAATATTCCTTGATATTCCCTAGAGAGATTGGTCAGTATATTAGTCTGTTTGGGCTGTGTATTAGTCCATTTTCACACTGCTATAAAGAACTTCCCTGAGATAGAGTAATTTATAAAGGAAAGAGGTTTAATTAACTCACAGTTCCACATGGCTGGGGAGGCCTCAGGAAACTTACAATTGTGGCAGAAGGGGAAGCAGGCGCCTACTTCACAAGGCAGCAGGAGAGAAAAGCATGAAGTGGGAACTTCCAAACACTTATAAAACCATCAGATCTCATGTGAACTCACTCACTATCATGAGAACAGCATGAGAAAAACTGCCCCATGATCCAGTCACCTCCCTCCCTTGACACGTGGGGATTATGGGGATTACCATTCAAGATGAGACTTGGGTGGGGACACAGCCAATCCATATCAGGTTGCAGTAACAAAATACTGTAGAATATGTAGCTTAAACATATTTTCAGAAACTTACTTTCTCCCATTGTAGAGGCTAGAAGTCCAAGATAGGGTGCCAGCAGTCAGGTTCTGGTGAGAGCTCTGGGTTGCCTTCCACTGTGAAATAGAAGGAAATCTCTCTCTTCTTACAAGGCCATCAATGCAATTGGATTAGGACCCCATCCTTATTATCTCATTTAACCTCAATTAGTATCTAAAAACCCTATCTCCAAATATAGTCACACTGAGGGGGAATAGGGCTTCATTATATGAATTTGGGGGGAACACAGTTCAGTTATAGCAATATGCAGTATTTGTTGAAAGAAGTGCTACATTCTTTTTGTTTTATGATTCACTGTTTACATGATTGTCTTTCCCATTAGATTACACATTTCTTGAGAGTTGGGATTGTTTACTTTTTAAAATATTCTTCAGACTTTGAATATGTGGAATTGTTGACTATGTGGAGTTGTTGAATGGGCTAAGTTAATTTCATTATAGGATGGGATTAATGATGTATATTTAAGTAAAGTAGATGCCTAAAGTAGGTCTTCTGGACTGCTAACTTTGACATTACTGATGAATCATTTTGACCCATTCTTTTTGCCCAGTTTGCCAAATGGATGGATCCTTTGGGTATATATACTTTCATTCAAAGCGTTTTATAAAATTAACAGTGTGGCCAGGTGTGGTGGCTCATGCCTGTAATCCCAGCACTTTGGGAAGCTGAGGCAGATGGATCATCTGAGGTCAGGAGTTCAAGACCAGCCTGACCAACATGGAGAAACCCCATCTCTACTAAAAATACAAAATTAACCTGGTGTGGTAGCAGGCGCCTGTAATCCTAGCTACTCGGGAGGCCGAGACAGGAGAATCACTTGAACCCGGGAGGTGGAGATTGTGGTGAGCTGAGATCGTGCCATTGCACTGCAGTCTGGGCAACAAGAGTGAAACTCTGTCTCAAAAAAAAAAAAAAAAACACGTGATGAACTTAATCTATATTTTAAGAACTCTAAATGATTAAAAACTTTAGAAAGAATTGGGATTTTCACAATCAGAGGAGACCAAGATACATTTCCTCAGCTGTTAAACAACTTCAATCTGCTAAAATATGCTGCTTCATTACGATTTTGGGAAAGAAATTTTAAGTAACAGTTTAATGTTTTGGTGTCCATCATATCTCCTTTGCTGGAGCTATAACAGATTTTGCATACATTTTATTGTCTTTTGTGTAGAAAGCATGGTATAAAGATAAATACATTAGAATACAAAAATTGCTCCCTCTGGATGATATTAAAAATAAGACACGTTTTTCAAGGTATTCTGTTGCTGTTGATGAGTTTTGAGAGTAATACAAACATAGGTATGAATTTTGTTAATACTGCTTTTCAGTGAGCATGGTCAATTGAATCTCTTTGAGTCTCAGTTTTCTAATCTATCTGTAAAGTGATACATTTATATTACAATTTGGTTCATTTAAATGCATTTTAAAATTGAAAATGTAAAACATTCATTTATAGTCATGTACTGCTTAATGATGTTTTTTCGTCAACAATAGACCGAATATGTGATGTGGTTCATAAGATTGTAATATTGTATATTTACTGTACTTTTTCTGTGTTTAGATACGCAAATACTTAACATTATGTTAGGTTAGTATTGCCTACAATATTCAGTAGTACAGTAACATGGAGTACAGATTTGTAGCCTAGGTGCAATAGACTATATAACCTAGGTGTGTAGTAGGCTATGCCGTGTAGGTTTGTGTAAGAACACTCTATGATGTTCATATAATAACAAAATCTCCTAACAAGGCATTTCTCAGAACTTATTCCCGTCGTTAAGCCACAATGACTGTGTTTTAAAATTCTAACAGTACAGGCCCGGCGCGGTGGCTCAAGCCTGTAATCCCAGCACTTTGGGAGGCCGAGACGGGCAGATCATGAGGTCAGGAGATCGAGACCATCCTGGCTAACACAGTGAAACCCCATCTCTACTAAAAAAAAAAATACAAAAAAATTAGCCGGGCAAGGTGGCGGGCGCCTGTAGTCCCAGCTACCCGGGAGGCTGAGGCAGGAGAATGGCGTGAACCCGGGAGGTGGAGCTTGCAGTGAGCTGATATCCGGCCACTGCACTCCAGCCTGGGCGACAGAGCCAGACTCCGTCTCAAACAAACAAACAAACAAACAAACAAAATTCTAACAGTACAAAAGAGTAGCCAATGAAAAACTCTTTTTTTCTTTTTTTCTTTCTTTTTTTTTTTTTTTGAGTACTTATATATTAAGTATATATATATTTTGGTACTTATATATTAAGTATAGGTATGTGTGTGCATGTGTACAAATGTGTGTTTGGGGTTGCCATTAAAAACAATAAATTATGTAGAATAACTAGTATGAAACAAAACAATACAGCAGATTTTAAATGATGAATGTTAGTTCTCTTCCCTTTCTTTCATGAAGACTTCTTAAGGGCTTATACAGTCAGAAAATTCCTTTAAGATTTGTTTTCCTTTTGTAATTTGAAATGTTGTTAATTTTCAGATCACAAAGGTTGTCTATGTTCACATATAAGCAGAAAAGTAATTAATATCTAACACCAGGTAATGATTTATTCCTCACTGGTTATTTGAGATTTTTCTGTACCATGCTGTTTCATTCCATTAGCACAGTGATATTTAAGTAGGAGTGATTTTGCTCTCAAGGACATTTGGCAATATGTGGAGACATTGGTTGTTACATATAGGAGATGCTGTTAACATTTACTGGATGGAATCTAGGGATGCTGCAACACGTCCCATGTGTGGGACAGCCTCCACAACAAAGAATCATCTGGCCCAAAATGCAAGTAGTACTAAGGTTAAAAAACCCTAAGTTAGCATAAATAATAATGAATTAAGTGTAAGTCGCAGCCTCGCTCATTCTTTTTTTAATTATAGTTTGTGTTGACTCTTTGTTTTTTGATTTTGTTATTTTAAATCTAAAAATGATTCTAGATTAGATGTTATGTAATATGCAACAGATAGGTACATCTGTTCTGTTTCTCAGATTCTGATCTTAAAGTATTTAAAGTCATTTTATCATATAGTGTTGGCATTTGTTTTGCAAGTTTTTACCTTAATTAAAAATACACCAAAGGCAGCAGAAATCTGTGTGTTTTGTTGTCGTTGTTGTTAACTAAAATGATAAAGGAATCCTCAACTGTTCAGTCTACTTTGCTGTTTTGAGGTTTGACCTGGCCTTATTCCATACATAGCCTTCTGCCAGCTGGTAAGGTGGTATCTGGTAAGGATGTTTAAGAGTGTTGCCTTGCCAGATCTAGCAGCAAGCAAGTCCTATATCTAAATTAACCTTTGAGGCTGAAAATCATATAGTCATCTGCCAGCTGGTAAGGTAGAATCTGTCTAGGATGTTCAAGAATGTTTAGGTTACTTTGCTAGATCTAGAGGCAAGCATGCTTTCTGCTAAATTTCATCTTTACTGGGCCTCCAGGATCTTTAGGACTTGTATTAGGATTCTCCAGATAAACAGAACCAATAGGAGTCAGTAGGTAGGTAGGTAGGTAGGTAGGTAGGTAGGTAGGTAGGTAGGTAGATAGGTAGGCAGGTAGGTAGGTAGGTAGATAGATAGATAGACAGACAGACAGACAGACATGGGAACCTCAGAAAGTTTGTGGAAAATGCCTATTATGAAAAAACTCTGCATGTTTTTCAAAAAATTTTTGTGCCAAAATAAACTTGAACAGGATCTAGTTTGAGGCACTAAGGAAGAATAAGACATCAGTTTGAAAAAAGCTCCTATCAAAGCAACATGAATTCTGCTAAAATTGAAGCAAGAACAAACATAAAATTTATAGTGAAACTTTGGTGGAAGAATGGTGAAATCATTGATGCTTTACAAAAAGTTTATGGGGACAATGCCCAAAAGAAATCAGCAGTTTACAAATGGATAACTCATTTTAAAAAACAATAGGACAGGCCGGGCGTGATGGCTCACGCCTGTAATCCCAGCACTTTGGGAGGCTGAGGCGGGCGGATCACGAGGTCAGGAGATCGAGACCATCCCGTCTCTATTAAAAATATAAAAAATTAGCCGGGCGTGGTGGCGGGCGCCTGTAGTCCCAGCTACTCGGGAGGCTGAGGCAGGAGAATGTTGTGAACCCGGGAGACAGAGCTTGCAGTGAGCGGAGATCAAGCCACTGCACTCTATCCTGGGTGACAAGAGCGAGACTCCCATCTCAAAAAAAAAAAAAAAGGACAGGCCGGGCATGATGGCTCATGCCTGTAATCCCAGCACTTTGGGAGGCTGAGGTGGGCGGATTACGAGGTCAAGAGATCGAGACCATCCTGGCCAACATGGTGAAACCTCGTCACTACTAAAAATATAAAAATTAGCTGGGTATGGTGGCGTGCGCCTGTAGCCCCAGCTGCTCGGGAGGCTGAGGCAGGAGAATTGCTTGAACCAGGAGGCAGAGGTTGCAGTGAGCCGAGATCGCACCACTGCACTCCAGCCTGGTGACAAAGCGAGACTCCGTCTAAATAAATAAATAAATAAAGGACAGGACAGTGTTAAAGATGAAGCTTGCAGTGGCAGACTGCAGGGAAATTTGCAAGGAAAAAATTAACCTTGTTTGTGCCTTATTTGAAGGGGACAAATGATTAACAGCAAAAACAATAGCCAACATCACAGACATCTCAAGTGATTCAGCTTACACAATTCTGGCTGGAGAATTAAACTTGGGCAAACTTTAATCTCAATGGGTGCCAAAACCATTGCACCCAAATCAGCTACTGACAAGCAGTGCTTTCAATGGAATTTTTAAACAAATGGAATCAAGATCCTGAAGCATTTCTTGAAAAAATTCTAACAGATGAAACATGTCTTTACCAATATATCCTGAAGATAGGGCATAATTAAAGCAATGGCTACCAAGAGGTGGAAGTGGTCCAGTCAAAGCAAAAGTGGACTGTTCATGGCAACAGTTTTTTGGGATGCTCAAGGTATTTTGCTTGTTGGTTTTCTGGAGGGCCAAAGAATGATAACGTCTGCTTATTATGAGACTGTTTTGAGAAAACCAAGGCTTTAGCAGAAAAACACTAGGGAGAGATTTGCTAAAGAGTCCTTCTTCACCATGACAGTGCTCCTGCTCATTCCTGTCATCAAACACGGGCAATTTTTCAAGAGTTTCAATGGAAAATCAATATAGTCCTGATTTGGCTTCTTCTGACTTCTTTTTGTTTCCTAATCTGTTTGTTTGTTTGTTTTTGAGACAGCATCTTGCTCTGTCACACAGGCTGGAGTGCAGTGGCTGGCACAATCTTGGCTTGACCTCCAGGGCTCAAGCGAGCATCCTACCTCAGCCTCCCGAGTAGCTAGGACTACAGGTGCACCACCATGCCTGGCTAATTTTGTTTATTTTTTGTAGAGATGAGGTATCACTATGTTGCCCACTGTGGGCTCAAACTCCTGGACTCAAGTGATCCTCCCACCTCAGCCTCCTCAGTGTTGGGATTATAGCTATGAGCCGCTGCGGCCAGCTGTTTCCTAATCTTAAAAAAAAAATCTTTAAAGGGCACCCATTTTTCTTCAGTTAATAATATAAAAAAGATTACATTGACATGGTTAAGTTCCCAGGACCTTCACTTCTTTAGGGATGGACTAAATGGCTGGCATCATCACTTACAAAAGTGTCTTGATCTTGATGGAGCTTATGTTGAGAAATAAAATTTTTATTTTTATTTTTTATTTTTATTTTTTTTGAGACAGGACCTTGCTCTGTCCTGTCTCAGGTTGCAACGCCATGGCATGGTCATGGCTCACTGCAGCCTTGACATCCTGGGCCCAGTGACCCTCCCACCTCAGACACCCCCCTCACCCCCCCCCCCCCCCCGCCATGGTAGCTAGGACTACAGGTACACACCATCACACCTGTCTAATTTTTGTATTTTTTGTAGAGATGGGGTTTGGCCATGTTGCCCAGGCTGGTCTCAAACTCCCGGGGCTCAAGCAATCTGCCTGCCTCAGCCTCCCAAAGTGCTGGGATTACAGTTGTAAGCCACCACACCTGGCCTGTTTTTATCTTTTAATCTCATTTTTTCATAGACTTTTTGAAGTCCTCTTATATAAGAGGAGATTTATTACGGGAATTAGCTCACGTGATTTTGGAGGCCAAGAAGTCCCATGATATGCCATCTGCAAGCTGCCGGAGGACCAGGAAAGCTGGTGATATAATTTGGTCTAAGTCCAAAAACCTCAGAACCCAGGTAACCAGTGGTGTAACTCCCAGTCCAAGGCTGAAGGCCTGAAAACGAGGGTGGGCACTGGTCTAGGCCCTGAAGTCCTTAGCTCTGATGATGTTCAAAAGCAGAAGACTGATGATCAGCTCAAGAAGTGAGAGCGAATTTACCCTTCCTCTACGTTTTTGTTCTATTCAAGCCCTCAACAGATTGAATAATACCCATCCACATGATGCGGGGGGAATCTTCTTTACTCAGGCTATTGATTCAAATGCTTTTCCAGAAATACCTCCTAGAGACACCCAGAAATAGTATTTTACCAGGCATCTGAGCATCTAATTAAGTTGACAGATAAAATTAACACAGGGCTATTAGTAATATGCTTTTTCTTTGGAAATTGGCAATTAGATGGTGAAAGTGGGACCTGGTGGATGTAAAGTCATGAGAAATGGTTGAAATGAGCATGTTGAGTGATACATTTTCAAGAAGATGAGAATTTCAGGGAGAAGATAAGAGATTGTATAGCAGTAAAGACTTGTGATATCATATTGTAGTACTTGGCTTAACTTTTGTTTTTAGAGATATCAACTGCTAAAACTACAAGGTCATACAACTAGTAGCTGTATTTAACTCCATATAATCTGGGTCCAAAGTCCATGCCCTTAACCTTCACACTGTATTGCTTCTTAGTTACCCTCCTTCCTTTCCCCTTCCCACAACACCCCTCCCCTTCTTACAAGAGGAGGAACAGGTTGGAGAATAGAGAAGGAAAACCACAAATTCATATGGGAAATGCTGAGTGTGAGACGGTTGTGAATATTCCAAGTTGAAAAGTCTAGAAGATTATTTGATATACTAGTATGGAGCTCAGGAAAATGGTATAAGATTGAGATTTGCAGGACATTAGGGAATTGTTGATATATGAAACCAGTGACTTCTAGGGATGGAATATTGAGTGAATAGATAGGAGTTCAGAATAGAACCCCGGATATTACCAGCAGTTAGGAAGTCCATATAGGTGGAGGGGCTTACACAATAAACTAAAAAGTCACTAGAGAGATAAGAAAATCAGGATTAAAAAATTAGGTTAAAAGCCAAGGAAGAATGTATGGTTATTAATACCAAATAACTATACATTAGGGGCAGTTGTCTTAGGGGTAACTAATGGACGTTAGACTAAAAAATGTTCATTGAATTGGATTAGAAAGTCACTCTTTTAAGAAGTTTATATGGGTTTGTTAGCATTAAAGATGTATTGACAAGTTTCTACTTTAGTCACTCTTAAAATATTTCTTAATTTAAGAATCTTTTAGAAAATAGGGTAAATCCTTCCTTTTCTATGCTGATATTTTTCTGCAGAGGGTATGGTTGTGATAAGGTTAGGATCACTTCATACAGCAATATACAATCATGTGCTGTAATCCTGGTAGGAAAAAGTACATGTGAATATCTAATTACATATAGAAATAAACTTGTAAATGATCATTATTAGATAAAAGGTAATTGTTATGGGTTGAATTGTGTCCATCAAAAAGGGATATTGAAGTCCTAATCCCTTGTGCCTGTGAACATGGCCTTATTTGGAAATTGGGTCTTTGTAGATACAGTCAGGTTAAGATGAGGTCATAGGGAATTAGGGCAGGCCCTAAACCTATATGACTGGTGTCCTTATAAGAAGAAGTAAAGAGAGAAACAAAGAGGAAATGTGATGTGACAACAGAGGCAGAGATTAGAGTGATATATCTGTAAGCCAATTGAACACCAAAGATTGCTAGCTAGAAGTTAGAAGAGCTGATGATGGGTTCTTCCCTCTGTTTTTGGAGGGAGCATGGCCCTGCCATCACCTTAGTTTTGGACTTCTATCTTCCAAAACTGTGAGACAATAAATTTCTGTTGTTGTAAGCCACCTAGTTTGTAGTATAATAAGTCCTTGCTTAATGTTGTGGATAGGTTCTTAGAAACTGTGACTTTAAGTGAGATGACATTAACAAAACCAGTTTTACCATAGGCTAATTTATATTAACAAGAATTAAGTTCCTGTGGCATATTTCTGGTCACAAAAACATCACCAAACTTCTAAATAAAGACCCAAAACACTTCTAATATCAAATATTAAAATGTAAGCTATGCATACATTTAAGAAAGAGTAATAAAAGTTACTAGTAAAAGTTTAATAAATAAAACAAGGTAATTACCCAATTTTTGGTGAATCAGTGATGGCAGTTGTAGTGTTGGTGAGTTAAAGGAATAAATGTTTGGAAAGTGAAGATTGTTAGGAGCACCTCCTACCCACCATGCAATTCAAAAACAAACAAATATGATGGGTTACCTGGGTGCTTTCATAATGTCCTGCTTATTGTTGTGCATTTGTATGATTATCTTATACTTTATGAATTTGTATTTTACAATTTGTACTCGTTCATTCATTTTCCAAGTTACTTATTCCAGATCAGGGTCTCGGGTACTGGAGTCTATCCTTGCAGATCAGGGTGCAAGGTGGGAACCAACTCTGAACAGGGCGCCATTCCATTGCAGGGCTCATTCTACACACATGTCCACACTCACTTATACTGGGATCATATTGACATGTCAGTTGACCTAATATGCACATCTTTGGGATGTTCAAGAAAGCTAAAGTACCTTGAGAAAACCCACGCAGACATGGGGAGGCATGGGTAGACAAACTCCACGCAGATAGTGGCCCTGGCCAGGAATTGATCATTTTTCTCATCAACGTTATAATGAAATGACAGTATTCAATGATGTTGTTACAGCAGCTCTAGGAAATTAATACAGTCATCCATATCGTTATCTTTATTGATGATTAAAAGTCTCAATAGGATTTAAGACAACTGTGAATTACTCAAAAATCTAGAGTCTTTTGAACAAAGTTAGCTGATACTCTTGCCAAAATCCAGTAACATCTCCAAGCTCACCTGAATTCCTGAGAGGAAACAGAGTGGTTTTTTCTGTACCTGTAATATTATCAAGTTAGACAAATAGCCTATCATCTGGTGGTGCATTCAGTAGTAATTTAGATCATGAATGATATTTTTGTGTTTTAGATTAACTCTCTTTAGCATGAATTGATGCTTCATTTTTCTTAGTTTCATAGTGAATTTTATTGATTGTATACTCTACCTAATAAATGTTCCTTGGTGGAAGTGGCAATGATTTTAACTGGATTAGAGTCATGGTTCATTTCTTTGAAGAAATGGTATAGTTGCTAGACAGCCAGCTGTACCGCTGGATGATGAAGGGATATTCATCAGGTTTCTTTGTTTACAACTTCTGCCACGCTTTCAGATGTTCTCCTTTAAGATGAAAGCTTAGGCCAAGCGTGATGGCTCATGCCTGTAATCCCAGCACTTTGGGAGGCTGAGGCGAGCCGATCACCCGAGGTCAGGAGTTCGAGACTAGCCTGGCCAACATAGTGAAAACCTGTCTCTACTAAAAATACAGAATTAACTGGAGGTGGTGATACATACCTATAGTCCCAGCAACTCGAGAGGCTGAGACAGGAGAATCTCTTGAACTCAGGAGGCAGAGGTTGCAGTGAGCTGAGATCGCACCATTGCACTCCAGCCTGGGCAACAAGAGCAAAACTCCATCTAAAAAAAAAAAAAGATGAAGGCCATTTCCCACCAGAGAATGTGTATGTCCACATATAAAATTTTGAAAGCTTTGGATTTAGGGCCACTGAAATAAGGATTAAGACTAAAGGTCAGGTCACAAGAGGCAGAATCTAACTATGGTAGTTGTGGTAGAGCAAAGGATAGTTTAGCAGCTCTTGGAGGGAAGAGCAGAGATGCTCTTTAGGGTAACAGTCTCCTGATTAGGACCAGGGCTTACCCTAAATTAATGTCTTGGCATTTAAATTGTGATGTCAATTATCTTTTTTTTTTTTTTCCTATTAGAAGGGATAATTGCCGGGCATGGTGGCTCACAACTGTAATCTCAGCACTTTGAGAGGTCAAAGCGGGTGGATTACCTGAGGTCAGGAGTTTGAGACCAGCCTGACCAACATGGAGACACCCCATCTCTACTAAAATTACAAAATTAGCCAGGCATGATGACGCATGTCTATAATCTCACCTACTCCGGAGGCTGAGGCAGGACAGTTGTTTGAACCCGGGAGGCGGAGGTTGCAGTGGGCCGAGATTGCATCATTGCACTCCAGCCTGTTTAAAAAAAAAAAAAAAAAAAAAAAGGCTGGACGCAGTGGCTCAAGCCTGTAATCCCAGCACTTTGGGAGGCCGAAACGGGCGGATCACGAGGTCAGGAGATCGAGACCATCCTGGCTAACACGATGAAACCCCATCTCTACTAAAAAATACAAAAAACTAGCTGGGCGAGGTGGCAGGCACCTGTAGTCCCAGCTATTCAGGAGGCTGAGGCAGGAGAATGGCGTAAACCCGGGAGGCGGAGCTTGCAGTGAGCTGAGATCTGGCCACTGCACTCCAGCCTGGGCGACAGAGCAAGACTCCATCTCAAAAAAAAAAACAAAAAAACTGAAATGTGTTATTTTCTGAGACAAAGTAGTATAGAGGTGGAGATACCATGTTGCATATTGTGAGACAGAATATAATTTCAGGGAAATTATTTGCAAGTGAGCTTGTGTTTCTCCAACTGATAACTGATTGTATTTATTCTCAGGAACATTTGTAGATATGTTTTAAACAGAGTTTATAGCTGTGATCAAAGATAGCAGGTACATACAAATTATTATATAAAAGTATCAAGTTTAGGAAATAAGTAATCACCCATCTGTATTGTTTTGTATGTATGCACACATATCAGTACAATATGTGTATAGAGAATAGAAATCACTCCACCATACCTGCCCACCCCACTAAATTCCTTAATCATGAACACAGGAATAGGAGTCAACTTTCTGTTATTTATTTATTTATTTTTTGAAACAGGGTCTCGCTCTGTCACCCAGGCTGGAGTGCAGTGGCGTGGTCTCTGCTCACTGCAACCTCCACCTCCTGGGCTTAAGTGATCCTCCCACCTCAGTCCCCCAAGTTGCTGGAACTACAGGCATGATCCATCGTGCCCAGCTAATTTTTGTATTTTTTGTAAGACGGGATTTCACCATGTTGCCCAGCATGGTTTCACACTCTCAGGTCAAGTGATATACCCGCTTTGGTCTCCCAACGTGTGAGGAATACAGGTGTGAACCACCACATGCAGCTGGACTCAACTTTATTTATTTATTTAGAGACAGGGCCTCACTCTGTTGCCCAGGCTGGAGTGCAGTGGCACGATCTTGGCCCACTGCAACTTCTGCCTCCTGGGTTCAAGGGATTCTCCCACCTCAGCCTTTCAAGTAGCTGGTACTACAGGTGCATGCCACCACACCCAGCTAATTTTTGTATTTTTTGGTAGAGATGGTTTTTTTACCATGTTGTCCAGGCTGGTCTCAAACTCAAGTGATCTGCCCTACTCAGCTTTCCAGAGTGTTGGGTTTACAGGCGTGAGCCAACGCACCTGGCCTGGAGTCAATTTTAATTTGATCAAAAGTATAGTCGTTTGGCAAAAGAGAATTACTGCAAAATCAGTTGCAGTTAACCTAGCCTGTGGGTGGGGAGCAATGAATCCATGTTTACTATTTTTTTTTCTCCATTCCAAAAGAGATAATTTAATTTGATCTGTACTTTCATGGTGGTTTGGGGAAGTTTTGTCTTCTCAGCTTCTGAGTTGTTTTGTAAGCTGTGACCAACATTAAAACAAAAAAGAATAGGAAATATCACAGTGTGTTGCACATAACAGTCATGTGCTGCATAACAACATTTTGGTCAACGATAATGAGTGCATATACAATGATGGTCCTATAAGATAATAGTGGAATTGAAAAATTCCTCTCATTTAGTGATGTCATAATGCAACTCATTGCTGGAGTATTTGTGGTGATGATGCTGGTGTAAGCAAACCTGTACAGCCAGTCATGTAAAAGTATAACACATGACATTTTTTACAATACATAATATTTAATAATGATGATAAATGTTACTGGTTTATGTGTTTACTGTATTTATACCTTTTTCATTATTTTAGACTATTGTACTCTTTCTACTTATAAATAAAAAAGTTTACTGCAAAATGGCCTCAGGCAGGTCCTCCAGAAGATGTTCCAAAAGAAGGCATTGTTTTCATAAGAGATGACAGCTCCATGAATGTTATTGTTCCTGGAAACCTTCCAGTGGGACAAAATGTAGAAGTGGAAGGTAGTTGTATTGATGAGTCTGACCCGGTGTAGGCCCAGGTTAATGTGTATTTGTGTCTTAGTTTTTCACACAAAAAAACTTAAAAATATTTAAATAGAAAAAAGATTAAAGAATAGGGATATAAAGAAAGAAAATACTGGGCCGGGCGTGGTGGTCACGCCTGTAATCCCAGCACTTGGGGAGGCCGAGGTGGGCGGATCATGAGGTCAAGAGATCTAGACCATCCTGGCCAACATGGTGAAACCCCGTTTCTACTAAAAATATAAAAATTAGCTGGGCGTGGTGGCGCATGCCTGTAGTCCCAACTACTCGGGAGGCTGAGGCAAGAGAATTGCTTGAACCTGGGAGGCAGAGGTTGCAGTGAGCCAAGATCGCGCCACCGCACTCATGCCTGGTGACAGAGCAAGACTCCGTCTCAAAAAAAAAACCAAAAAAAACCAAAAAACAAAAAACAGAAAGAAAATATTTTTACGCCTGTAAAATATATTTACGCCAGCAATTTGGGAGGCTGAGGTGGTCAGCTCGCTTGAGCTTAGGAGTTCCAGACCAGCCTGGGCAACATGGTGAGACGCCTTCTCTTCAAAAAAATTCAAAAGTAAGCTGGGTAGGCTGGGTGTGGTGATTCATGCCTGTAATCACAGCACTTTGGGAGGCCCAGGCAGGCAGATCACCTGAGGTCAGGAGTTTGAGATCAGATGGCCAAGATGGTGAAACCCCGTATCTACTGAAAAAAAGACCAAAAAAAAAAAAAAAAAAAAAAATTAGCCAGGTGTGGTTGTGGGCACCTGTAGTCCCAGCTACTCGGGAGGCTAAGGCAGGAGAATTGCTTGAACCCAAGAGGTGGAGGTTGCCGTGAGCTGAGATTGTGCCACTGCACTCCAGCCTGGGAGACAGAGCCAGATCCTGTCTCTCTCTCTATATATATATGTATATACATGCATGTTTTTGTACAGTTACACAATGTGTTCGTGTTTAAAGCTGTTTTATTGTAAGTAAAAATGTTTTTAAAAAGTTAAAAATCACAAGTTAAAAACTTTATGAAGTAAAGTTACAGTAATCTAAGGTTAATTTATCAAGGAAATAAAATTTTTAAGAACAAAACTAATGTTGTCTAAGTATAGTGTTTATGATGTCTACTGTAGGGTACAGTAATGTCCTAGGCCTTCACATTCACTTACCGCTCACACACTGACCTAGAGCAAGTTCTAGTCCTACAAGCTCCATTCATGGTAAGTGCCCCATACAGGTATACCACATTTTATCTTTCATACTGTATTTTTGCTCTACTTTTTCTATGTTTAGATACACAGATACTATTGTGTTACAGCATCCTACAATATTCAGTAGAGTAGCTATACAACTAGCCGATAGCCTAGGAGTAATAAGCTATATCATATAGCCTAGGTATGTAATAGGCTGTATCATCCAGGTTTGTGTAAGTACACTCTATGATATTCATGCAATGAAGTCACCTAACAACAAATTTCTAGAACGTATTTCTGTCATTAAGCCACACATGACTGCCTTAAGTATTGTTCCATGAAATTTTTATTTTAGTTTTTGTGTTTATGTTTGCATTTGGTCATGACTCAAAAAAGCATTTCTTACACTATATTTCTTTCTATACTAAGTTAACTATAAAATGGTACATCACTGGTAATAGTGATAGTAAACTGGCCATTTTCATGAAAACTTAGTTTTATCTTGGTCAGGCAAGTGGCTTATTGTGCCTGTAATCCCAGCACTTTGGGAGGCTGAGGCGGGCGTATCCCTTGAGCCCAGGAGTTAGAGACTAGCCTGGGCAACATGGTGAAACCCCGTCTCTACAAAATAATACAAAAAAATTAGTTGGGCCTGATAGCCTGTGCCTGTGGTACCAGCTATTTGGGGGCCTGAGGTTGGAAGATCACCTGAGCTCAGGTGATTGAGGCTGCATTGAGCCCTGATTGTGCCACTGCACTCCAGCCTGATTGGTAGAGTGAGACCCTGTCTCAAAAAACCCAAAAAAACAAAAACTGAAAAGAAAAGGAAACTTAGTTTTATCTTGACAAAGATATCTAATTTGCTTCTAAGCTTTTTAAATTTAAACAATGCATGGCCTATCTTTTGAATTAGTGAGCTTGCCACCCCTGAAAACATCTAAGTAGATGTCTGTCAGAGATGTTACATGTAGAATGAATTCCTGCTTTATTATGGAAAATTTGACTTCTAGTTCTTTCCAAGTAATATTTTATAATTCTGACTTATATATGTGATCCTATTCCTAGAAAATGATGTATTCTTTTCGTACAATTTTTCCAGTGGTACTGAAAATAACCTCAGCCCGAATTGGCTTTGTTAAACTTGGAAGTTTTTCAAGAAACATGACTTTAAAATTCTTTACTAGGTCTTTGCAAAATATTTCGCCTTGCAGTAGGAATTGTGTTCCTCCCATATCTCTTTTTTTTTCCTTATTTCCATGCTTTCCCATTTTTTTCAAATGGAAAATTTTTCTTTTTCGTCAATTAGCATTTATTGTGGGGCTTCTTCAAAAACTCTATTAACTTTTTTTTTTTTTTTTTTGAGACGGAGTCTCGCTCGGTCCCATTCTGGAGTGCGGTGACGTGATCTCGGCTCACTGCAACCTCTGTCTCCCGGGTTCAAGTGATTCTCCTGCCTCAGGATCCAGAGTAGCTGGGATTACAGGCGGGCGCCACCACGCCCAGCTATTTTTTATATTTTTAGTAGAGACAGGGTTTCATCATATTGGCCAGGCTGGTCTTGAACTCCTGGCCTCATGGTCCACCCGCCTCTGCCTTCCAAAGTGCTGGGATTACAGGTGTGAGCCACTGCGCCCGGCTAAAAAACTCTAAATTTACCTCTGTAGGAATTTCAACCTGATCATTTGTATCTCTTCTTATATTTTCAGTTGTTGCAATAAATTTTAACCTGTTTTATGTTATTTTGTAAAATTGTTTCCATTCATATATATATATTCTTTTTTATAAAAGCTTTATTGGGATATAATCTACATAGCATATAATTCACCCATTAAAGTGCAGAATTCAGTGCTTTTTAGCGTATCCACAGAGTTGTGCAACTGTCATCACAATCAATTTTAGAACATTTTTCTTATACCACTAAGAAGTCCCATATCCATTAGCAGTAATTCTTCATTCACCCCCTCCCCAAGCCTCTGGCAACCACTAATCTACTTCCTGTCTCAAATTTGCCTGTTCTAGATATATCCTATAAATTGAGTCATATAATACATAGTCTTTGGTGTCTGGCTTCTTTCACTCAGCATAATGTTTTCAGGGTTCATCTATGTTGTAACATATATCCAGCACTTCATTTCCTTTTATTGCCCAATAATATTCTATTATGGATATACTGCATTTCCATTATCCTTTCATCAATTGAGGGACATGCAGTTGTTTCCACTTTTTAGTTATGAATAATGCCATTATGAGTATTAATGTACAGGGTTTTTTTTTGTGGACATATGTTTTTATATCTCTTGCATATACCCAAGAGTGAAATTGCTGGGTCAGGTGGTTAAGCTGTAAGAGTTCTTTTTATGGCCAGGCACAGTGGCTCATGCCTGTAATCCCAGCACTTTGGGAGGTAAAGGCGGGCGGATCACCTGAGGTTGGGAGTTCAAGACCACCCTGACCAATATGGAGAAACCCTGCCTGTACTAAAAATACAAAATTAGCCTCTACTAAAAATACAAAATTAGCCAGGCATGCTGGTGCATGCCTGTAATCCCAGCTACTCGGGAGGCTGATGCAGGAGAATCGCTTGAACCTTGGAGGTGGACGTTGCGGTGAGCCAAGATCGCGCCTTTGCACTCCAGCCTGGGCAACAAGAGCAAAACTCCATCTCAAAATAAATAAATAAATAAATAAATAAATAAATAAATAAATAAATAAATAAAAGTTCTTTTAATATTCTGCATACTAGCACCTTATTAGGTGTATGACTTGTAAATTTTTCCCCCATTCTGTGAGTTGTCTTCACTTTCCTTATGGTGTGTTTTGAAGGACAAAAATTTTCAATTTTGTTGACATTCTATTTTTCCTTTTGTTGTGCTTTTTGGTGTCATAGCTGAGAAGCTGTTACCTAATCCAAGATCATAAAGGATCTATACCTATGTTTTATTCTGAGATATTTGTAGTTTCTTTTTTATTACGTTTAGCATTTCTGATCCATTTTCAGTTAATTTTTGCTTATGATGCAAGGTAGGGGATCCAACTTTATTCTTTTATACATGGATATCCAGTTATCACAGCATCATTTATTGAAAAGGGTAATTTTTTCCCCATTGAACTGTCTTGGCACCCTTGTCAAAAATCAGTTCACCATATATATAAGGGTTTATCTCTGAACTCTCAATTCCATTCCATTGATGTATATGTCTGTCTTTATTTCAGTACCACACTGTGCTACAGTCTTGATTTGTTGCTTTGTGTTATGTTTTGAAATCAGGAAATGTGAATCCTCTGACTTTGTTGTTCTGTTTCAAGATTGTTTTGGCTATTTTGTATCCCTTGCATTTCCATATAAAGCAGCAGCTTGTCAGTTTCTACTAGAAAGGCAGCTGGTGTTTGAAAGAGATTGTATTGAATATATAGATAAATTTGGGGAGTATTGCCATCTTAACAATAAATATTAAGTCTTATAATCAGTGAGCATGGGATGTCTCTTCATTTGTTTAGATAAGTTTACATTTTTTTCAGTGATGTTTTGCAGTTTTCATTGTGTAAATCTTGCACTTCTTTTGTTACATTTATTCCTAATAATTTTGTTTGTTTGATGCTATTGTAAATGGGCTCATTTACTTAATTTCACATTTGGATTGCTCATTGCTAGTGTACAGACATACAATTGATTTTTATATATTGATGTATTCTGCAATGTTGTTGAACTTTTATTAGCTCTAGTAATTTTTTTGTAGGTTCCTTAGGATTTGCTTATATACAAGCAAATTTGGATTTTATAGGTTCCTTAGAATTTGCATATAAACAAATCCTTAGGGCCAGGCGCGGTGGCTCAAGCCTGTAATCCCAGCACTTTGGGAGGCCGAGACGGGCGGATCACAAGGTCAGGAGATCGAGACCATCCTGACTAACACGGTGAAACCCCGTCTCTACTAAAGAATACAAAAAAACTAGCCGGGCGAGGTGGTGGGCGCTGTAGTCCCAGCTACTCAGGAGGCTGAGGCAGGAGAATGGCATAAACCCAGGAGACCGAGCTTGCAGTGAGCTGAGATCCAGCCACTGCACTCCAGCCTGGGCGACAGAGCGAGACTCCGTCTCAAAAAAAAAAAGAAAAAAATCCTTAGGATTTGTTTATATGCAAATCCTAAGGAACCTACAAAAAATTACTAGAACTAATAAAAGTTCAACAACATTGCAGAATACAAGACCATGCCATCTTCAAACAGATATGACTTTACTTCTTCCTTTCTAATCTGTATGTCTTTAATTTCATTGTTCTTTTTCTTTCTTTATTTTTACTTTTTGTCTACTTTCCCTGGCTGGAAGAATCTCCAGTACAAGTTTGGATAGGCGTGAGGAAGCCAACATTTTTGTCTTGTTCCTGATCTTCGAAGGAAAAGTTTTCAGTTTTTCACCATTAAATTAAGTGTGGATGTTAGTTGTGGGTTTTTCATAGATGCATTTATCACATTGAGAATGATCATTTCTACTCCTAGTTAATCATGAAATGGTGTTGTATATTTATGAAGACATTAAATACACATTGACTAGTATTTATTTATTTGCTTTCCCACATAGAAAATATTCTTTTTTTTTTTTTTTTTTTCTTGGAGACAGAGACTTGCTCTGTCACCCAGGCTGGAGTGCAGTGGCATGATCTCGGCTCACTGCAACCTCTGCCTCCTGGGTTCAAGCAAATCACCTTCCTCAGCCTCCCCAGTAGCTTGGACTACAGGCGCACGGCACCACGCCTGGCTAATTTTTTGTATTTTAGTAGAGATGGGATTTCACTGTATTGCCCAGGCTGGTCTCGAACTCCTGAGCTAAGGCAATCTGCCCGCCTCGGCCTCCCAAAGTGCTAGGATTAAGAAAATATTCTTTTTTTTTTGAGACGGAGTCTCGCTGTATCGCCCAGACTGGAGTGCAGTGGCGCAATCTCGGCTCACTGCAAGCTCCCCTCCCAGGTTCACGCCATTCTCCTGCCTCAGCCTCCCGAGTAGCTAGGACTACAGGCGCCCACCACCACGCCTGGCTAATTTTTTTGTATTTTTAGTAGAGACAGGTTTCATCGTGTTAGCCAGGATGGTCTTGATCTCCTGACCTCGTGATCCTCCAGCCTCAGCCTCCCAAAGTGCTGGGATTACAGGCGTGAGCCACCGCACCCGGCCTAAGAAAATATTCCTAATACTGGTCTTTCAAAGTTTTCTTCCCTTATTTTCTCTCTTCTACTTTGAAGGGAAAGCAGGGATCAACGTAAGAGTGCAGTAAATATATTTTTTGAAATTCAAAACACTAAGGTTGAATTGGCACTAATTTACTTATTTAAAAATTGTAAAATGCGGCCAGGTGCGGTGGCTTACGCCTGTAATCCCAGCACTTAGGGAGGCCAGACGGACGGGATCACCTGAGGTCGGGAGTTCGAGACCAGCCCGGCCAACATGGTGAAACCCCGTCTCTACCAAAAATACAAAAATTAGCCGGGTGTGGTGGCAGGCGCCTGTAATCCTAGCTACTCGGGAGGCTGAGGCAGGAGAATCGCTTGAACCCAGGAGGTGGAGGTTGCAGTGAGCCGAGATCACACCATTGCACTCCAGCCTAGGGGACGAGGGAGACTTAGTCTCTCAAAAAAAAAATAAATAAAATTTTATATATATATATATATATATATATATATATATATATATAATGCATTGAAAGTGGGATAACGGAAATATTTTCTTGGGGGAGTCAGGTACTTTATCTGGGTTAACCTGTTACAAAGGGAGTTAGTGTGAATCTTAAAATTGTTATCCTCAAATTTCAGTGATCTGTTACTTTTTAGCTCATATGTTTCTATCGTCCCCCAGCAAGAAATCTTGTACTCATTAGCAGTTATTCCCAATTCTTCTCCACACACACTCCCCTATGCCAGCTGTAGTTAAGTACTAGTTTACTTTCTGTTTCAATATTTTCACCTATTTTTGGTGTCTTATATAAATTGCAATCTATAATAGTCTTGTGATTAACCTCATGGTTCTTCCATGTTTTAGCGTGTATCAGCACTTCCTTTCTTTTTCTTTTAAACTATGGCAAATCATATAACAAAATTCACTTTCCCAACAGTTTTCAAGTATATAGTACAATATCATCAACAACATGCACATTGTTATGCAACAGATGCCCAGAATCCCCCTATCCTGCATGACTGAAAGTCTACATCCACCAAACAACTTCCTACTTTACCCTCCCTCTAGCTCCTGGCAACCAACCACCATTTGACTTTCTGTTTCTGTGAGTTTGACTGCTTTAGATGCTTTATATAAGTATGCATTATTTGATCTTTTGTGACTGGCATATTTCTCTCAGCATAATTTCCTCAAGGTTCATCCCTGTTGTAGCATGTGACAGGATTTACTTCTTTTTAAAAGACTGAATAATATTCTCTTGTATGTATATACCATATTTTGTTTATCCATTCATCTGTTGATGCACATTTAAGTTGCTTCCACCTCTTGGCTGCTGTGAATAATAATGCAGTGAACATGTGTACTGTGGACTGAATTGTGTTCTCCTCAAATTCATATATTGAAACCCTAACTCCCAATGTGACTGGGTTTGTAGATAAGGCCTGTAAGGAGGTGATGATAAAAGGTTAAATAAGATAAGGCTGGGGCCTAATCCAATAGGGCTGGTTCCTTTATAAGAAGAGGAAGACACCAGATCTTTTTTCTACACTGTAGGAAGACACAGCAACAGCATGGCCATCTGTGAGCCATGAAGAGAGCTCTCACCAGGAACTGATGGATAGCACCTGGCTCTTGGATTTCTCAGATAGGTTTATACCATCTAGTCTGGTATTCAGTAGCCCAAGCTGACTAATATATTGGGTGTGTGTGTACAAATAGCTTTTGAAGATTTTTTCCAGTTCTTTTAGATATATACCCAGAAATAGAATTGCTAGATCATGTAGTAGTTGTATTTTTAATTTTTTGAGGAACTTCCATATTGTTTTCCATAGCGGCTGCACCATTTTTCATTCCCACCAACAGTGCACAAGGGTCAAGGGTTCCAATTTCTTTATATATTCACCAACACTTACTTTCTGCCTCACACTTTGCTTTTCTTTTTCTTTTCCCTTACCCTCCCCCTCCCCTCCCCCTCCCCTCCTCCCTCCTCTCCCCCCTCCCCCTCCCCCTCCCCTTCCCCTTCCTCCTCCCCCTCCCCTTCCCCTTCCCCTTCCCCTTCCCTTTCCCTTTTCCCTTTTCCCTTTTCCCTTCTCCCTTCCTTTCCTTTCCTTGATGGAGTCTTGCTCTGTCACCCAGGCTGGAGTGCAGTGGCGTGATCTTGGCTCTGTACAACCTCCACCTCCCTGGTTCAAGCAATTCTCCTGCATCAGCCTCCCAAGTAGCTGGGATTACAGGCATGTGCCACAATGCCCAGCTAATTTTTTTATTTTTATTTTTATTTTTGGTAGAGACGGGGTTTCGTCATGTTGGCCAGGCTGGTCTGGAATTCCTGTCCTCAAGTGATCCATCTGCCTCAGAGCTTCCCAAAGTGCTGGGATTATAGGCATGAGCCACCACACCTGTCTGAGCCACCACGCCTGTCTTTTTGTCTCACTGTGCTGTCCAGGCTGGAGTGCAGTGGTACAGTCATAGCTCACTGCAGCCTCAAATTTCTGGGCTCAAGCAGTCCTTCTGACTTAGCGTCCCAAGTAACTGAGACTATAGGTGTGCGCCACTGCACCCAACTAGTTTTTTTCTAGTGATGGGGGTCTCACTATGTTTCCTAGGCGGTCTCAAACAACTAGGTTCAAGTGATCCTCTTACTTTGGCCTCCCAAAGTGATGAGATTATAGGCATGAGCCACTGTGCCCAGTCCTGTTTTTCTGGATAATGGCCACCCAGTCGGTAGTGAGGTAATACCTTGTGGTTGTGATTTCTAGTTCCCTGATGATTAGTGATGTTGAGCATCTTTTCATATGCTTGTTGACCATTCGTATGTCTTTGGAGAAATGTCTATTGAAGTCCTTTGCCCATTTTTTAATCAGTTTATTTAGGGTTTTTTGGTTACCAAGTTTTAGGAATTCTTTATGTATTCTGAATATTAACCCCTTATCAGATATTTGATTTGTAAGTAATTTTTTCCATTCCTTAGGTTTTCACTCTGTTGATTGATTGTTTTTCTGTGTAGAAATTTGATGTCCCTTTGTCTATTTTGGTTTTGTTGCCTGTGCTTTTGGTGTCCTATGTGTGAAATAATTGACAAAATCTAGTGTCATTAAGTTTTCCTACTGTGCTTTCTTATACAGGTTTTTGTTTGCTTTTGTTTTGCTTTGAGACAGGGTCTCACCCTGTCACCAGGCTGGAGTGCATGGTGCAATCATGGCTTATTGCAGCCTAGACCTCCCAGGCTTAAGCAATCCTCCCACCTCAGCCTCCTGAGTAGCTGGGACCATAGGCACGTACCACCATGCCTGACTGATTTTTGTGTTTTTTTGGTGGAGACAGGGTTTTGCCACGTTGCCCAGGCTGGTCTCAAACTCCTGAGCAATCTGCCCACCTCGGCCTCCTAAGTGCTGAGATTGCAGGTGTGAGCCACCATGTCCAGCCTCTTCTAGCAGTTTTATAGTTTCAAGTCTTATGCATAGTTCTTTAATATATTTTGCATTTTGGGTTAATTTTTGTATATAGTGTAAGGGTCCAGCTTCTTTTTTTTTTTTTTTGGAATGTGGATATCCAGTTTTCCCAGCACCATTTATTTATTTATTTATTTAATTTATTTGAGATGGAGTCTTGCTCTGTCGCCCAGGCTGGAGTGCAGTGGCCGGACCTCAGCTCACTGCAAGCTCCGCCTCCTGGGTTTACGCCACTCTCCTGCCTCAGCCTCCCGAGTAGCTGAGACTACAGGCACCTGCCACCTCGCCCGGCTAGTTTTTTATAGTTTTTTAGTAGAGACAGGGTTTCACCGTGTTAGCCAGGATGGTCTCGATCTCCTGTCCTCGTGATCCGCCCGTCTCGGCCTCCCAAAGTGCTGGGATTACAGGCTTGAGCCACCGCGCCCGGCCCCCAGCACCATTTATTGAAGAGATTATCCTTTCTCCATTGTGTAGTCTTGGCATGCTTATTGAAGATCATTTGACTATATATGCAAGAGTTTATTTCTGGACACTATTCTGTTCTATATGTCTGTCTTTATGCCAGTACCATACTGTTTTGATTAGTATGGGTTTGTAATATGTTTCCAGCTTTGTTCTTCTTTCTCAGGATTGTTTTGAGATACCATATGAGTACATAATTTTATCTATTTATTTATTTATTTATTTATTTATTTATTTGAGACAGGGTCTCTCTCTGTCCCCCAGGCTGGTGTGCAGTGGCATGATCTCAGCTCACTGCAACCTTTGCTTCCCAGGCTCAAGCAATCCTCCCACCTCAGCCTCCCGCGTAGCTGGGGCTATACGCACACAGCACCATCTCTGGCTAATTTTTGTATTTTTTGTTGAGACAGGGTTTCACCATGTTGACCAAGCTGGTCTCGAATTTCTGACCTCAAGTGATCCGCCCACCTCAGCCTCCCAAAGTGCTGGGATTACAGGCATGAGCCACCACGCCTGGCCCTGTGTATAAGTTTTTATGTAGACATGTTTTCAATTCTCTTGGTTATACATATATCTAGGAAAGTAGTTGCTGAGTCATACGGCAACTCTGTTTAACCTTTTGAGAAACTTTCATATCTTTTTTCAAGGTGGTTATACCATTTTATAATTCCACCAGCAATATTGAAAATCACAATTTTTCTACGCCCACAGCAACACTTGCTATTTGTTGTTTTCATTTAGCCATTCTAGTGCAGGTGCTGTTGTAATTTCCTGGATGTAACACATAAAAAGGCTTTTCAAGATTGGTGCAAGAAAGAATATGTCTTTGTGTTTACTTGTATTTCCAAACAGGTGATACTTTTACTGTTGGTATTTGCCCACTAAATTGGAAGACATATTATCTTGCATTTTCCTTCAAAGCAGGGTTTTCCTACTTTAGCCCATTGACATCTTGGACCAGATAATTTTTTTTCCAGATAATTTCTGTGTGTGTATGTTGGGGAGCTATATGTGCATTGTAAGATTTTTGCCAGTGTCCCTGACATCCCTCTACCAACAAATGTTAGTAGTACTACTACCACCTGTTGTTGTGACAACCAAAAATGTCTCCAGACATCTCCAAATATCCCATGGGGTGTAAAACTGCATATCATTGAGAACTTTATGGCCCTAAAGAAAGAGATACAGTTTTATTCTCTGCTCACTTTCTTTTCTTAGTCTCGATTATTTGTCATTTGCAGTATTTAACTTTGCTCAGCAAAATTTTAACCTTTCAAATAAAAGAGATAGGTTACTGCTTTAAATTCTTGCTAAATAATTCTCAGGGCAGGTTTTCCTAAGTGAATTTGAACTTAGAAGCATAGAATAGAGATGGATGAAAGTATCCTCATTTTATTTATTTTTTTCATAAGAAAATTTATTTTTGAAATAAAGATATTTGTGACACATATGCTTGTAAAGAAATCCCTAGATATTAAGAGAGATGAAATGTTAAAGATTAATTCAACAAATTAAAAAAAAATTTTTTATAACAAAACCTGGATAAATTATGTAATTTGTTTCAAGTAAGCTTGTAATCTGATGGGTGACAGAGGTAGGAACAAAAGATCTATGGTGTTGGTTTGTTTGGGAAGAATGAGGTTTGTCTGTGTGTTGCGGGGGGATGGGGGTGAATGTAAGTTTAACACACAGGAATGGATTTGTTTGCTTTTGGATAAAAATTAATTTATAATCTCACTTCACACAATACATATGTAAATAAATGACAGATGGATTATAATGATTAATAGTTTAAAAAAAGTCAGGCAATGAGAAAATAGAGTAAAACAGAAGTGAATAGTGGAAGTCTCTCTCTCCCCCCTCTCTCCTTCCTCTCTGCCTTCCCTTCCTTTTCCCCTCCCTCCTTTCCCCTCCCCCTCCCCTTCCCCTTCCGCCTTCCTTTACTCTCTCCCTCCTCCTCTCTCGTTTTCTTTCCCCTCCCTTCCTCCCTTCCTTCTTTACTTCCTTCTTTCCCTCCTTCCTTGCCACCCCACCGCCCCCAGCACTTTGGGAGGCCAAGGCAGAAGGATTACTTGAGCCCAAGAATCCAAGATCAACCTGGGCAACATAGCTACAGTTTTTTTTTTTTGTTTTTTTTTTTTTTTGGTTTTTTTTTTTTTGACAGGGTCCTACTTTATCACCCAGGCTGGAATGCAGTGGCGTGATCTTGGCTTACTGCAGCCTTGACCTCCTGGATTCAGTGGTCTTCTTGCCTTAGCCCCACAAGTAGTTGGTATTACAGGCATGCCACCATGTCCAGCTAATTTTTTGTGTGTTTTTTGTAGAGATGGAGTTTCACTATGTTGCCCAGGCTGGTTATGAACTCCTGATCTCAAACGAACCATCCACCTCGATCTCCCAAAGTGCTAGCATTATAGACATGAGCCACCATGCCCAACCTGCAAAAAATTTTAAAAAGAGCGGGGCGTGGTGGCGCTCACCTGTAGTCCCAGCTACCTGGGGGGCTGAGGTGAGAGGATCACTTGAAGTAGGCTGCAGTGAACTGTAAGCACACCACTGCACTCTAATGTGGGTGACAGAGTGAGACCCTGTCTCAAAAAATAAAATTTGAAAAAGAGAGAGTCTCACTGGAGTGCAGGGGTGTGATCCTAGCTCACTGTAGCCTTGAACTCTTAGGCTGTAGTGATCCTCCTGCCTCACCCTCCCAAGTAGTTGGGACTACAGGTATGCATTGCTACATCTAAGTTTTTAATTTTATTTTATTTTGTTTTGTTTTATTTTATTTATTTTTTAAACAGAGTCTCACTCTGTTGCCCAGGCTGGAGTTCAGTTTCACGATTTCGGTTCACTGCAACCTCTGCTTCCTGGATTCAAGGGATTCTCGTGCCTCAGCCTCCCGAGTAGCTGGGATTACAGGCATGTGCCACCATGCCTGGCTAATTTTTGTATTTTTAGTAGAGACAGGGTTTTGTCATGTTGGGCAGGCTGGTCTCGAACTCCTGACCTCAAGTTATCCTCCCTCCTCAGTCTCCTTAAGTACTCGGATTAGAGGCATGAGCCACCATGCCTGGCCCAGTTTTTGAATTTTTTGTAGAGACAGGGTCTCAGTATGTTGCCCAGGCTGGTCTCAAAGTCCTGGCCTCAAGCAGTCTTTCTTACTCAGCTACGTGTCACTGGGATTACAGACGTGAGTCAGTATGCCACGCTGAAAAAGCCTTTCTATATTTAGTGTGATGGGAAAATAAAAAGGAAATCTTGATAGATTGGTAATATGAAAGACCTTTTGCATTGTAGCAAAATGAAATTTTTATGTCTCATGTTACTTTGAGGAGCTGTTCCTTTGTTCCCATTTCAGTACTTTGTTGTGTCATGTTTTATTGCAGTAATAAGATCCCCCCCCATTTAATTTGTTCTGTTCTTGTTGGAATAGACCATATTATAAAAAATAAAGTTGGCTGGGTGCAGTGGCTCACGCCTGTCATCCCAGCACTTTGGGAACCCGAGTCAGACAGATCACCTTGTGTCTGGAATTTATTCCTTCTGATGGGTTCTTGGTCTTGCTGACTTCAAGAATGAAGCCACAAACCTCGCCGTGTTACAGCTCTTAAAGGTGGCGCATCCAGAGTTTGTTCCATCAGATGTTCAGATGTGTCTGGGGTTTTTTCCTTCTGGTGGGTTCCTGGTCTTGCTGACTTCAGGAGTGAAGCCGCAGATCTTCACGGCAAGTGTTACAGCTCTTGAAGGTGGTACGGACCCAAAAAGTGGGCAGCAGCAAGATTTATTGTGAAGAGTGAAAGAACAAAGCTTCCACACTGTGGAAGGGGACCCAAGCGGGTGGCCACTCCTGGCTGGGGTGACCAGCTTTTATTCCCTTATTTGGCCCCGCCCACATTCTGCTGATTGGTCCAGTTTACAGAGAGCTGATTGGTCCATTTTACAGGGTGCTGATTGGTCCATTTTACAGATTGCTGATTGGTGCATTTACAATCCTTTAGCTAGACGTAGAATGCTGATTGGTGTGTTTACAATCTTCTAGCTAGACAGAAAAGTTATCCAAGTCCCCACTCCACCCAGGAAGTCTAGCTGGCTCCACCTCTCAACCTGAGATCAGGAGTTTGAAACCAGCCTGGCCGATGTGGTGAATCCCTGTCTCTACTAAAAATACAAAAATTAGCTGGGTGTAGTGACATGTCCTGTAATCCCCGCTACTCGGGAGGCAGAGGCAGGAGAATCACTTGAACCCGGGAGGCAGAGGTTGCAGTGAGCTGAGATTGAGATTGTGCTACTGCACTCCAGCCTGGGCAACAGAGTGAGAGACTGTCTCAAAAAAAAAAAAAAAAGAAAAGAAAAACATAGTTGTTTCTACAAATAAGTATTTTGGTAGGAATTTATATATAAATTAATGGCTAGGCACAGAAAAAGCCAAGGGGTTACTTTAAGATTAGATGTCTGGGAGCACTGATGTATATATATTTGTATATTATTGTGGATATATATATTATTACAATAACATTTGACAAAATAGTATGTATATTTTATTTAGGATTTTGGAGCTGTTTTTAGTGGGGTTTGTTTTAGGAGGCAGTGGATAGTAGGTTATGGGTAAGTTGTGTTTTGGGGTTTCTTTGGACAGCATTATTAAAGTTTAATTTACACAAAATAAAATTTATTCTTTTATGTTTCCAGCTGGATAAGTTTTGGCAAATGTATACAGTTATGCAAGCACCACCACAATCAGTAAAAACGTTTTTATCATCCCCATAGTTTTCCCTCTTGCCTGTTTGCCACTGCTCCTGCTCCCACCCCTTACTCTAAGCAACTATTGATGGATTTTCTCTCTGGTTTTATCTTTAGTATTTGATATATGTGAAATTAATTTACTAGATAATTCAAGTTAACTAATATAGAATTAGCTATTCATTTAGGAGCATATGTTATGCTTTTCCATCTTTTTTTGTTTGTTTGTTTGTTTCTTTCTTTCTTTCTTTTTAAGAGACAGAGTCTTGCTCTGTCACCCGGGCTGGAATTCAGTCATGATTCTAGCTCACTGCAACCTCAAACCCCTGGGCTCAAGCAATCTTCCTTCCTCAGCCATTTAAGCTGTGACTACAGGCGTGTACCCCTACACCTGGCTAATTTTAAAATTTTTTGTAGAGGTGGGTTCTCATTGTGTTGCCCTGGCTGGTCTTGAACTCCTGGCCTTGAGCAATCCTCCTACCTTGGCTGCTGAAAGTGTTGGGGTTACAAGCATGAGCCATATCCAGCTGCTTTTCCATCTCTAAAAACAAAAACAAATGACCTTCATAGTAAATTAGACATTTTTGTATTTGTCTTTAATATTTCATATATGTATGGAGTCATATATTGCGTAGTCTTTTGTGTCAAGTTTATTTCTTTTTATTGCTGAATAATATTTACGCTATTGGGAGCAATGCTGCTGTGAATGAATATCTTATATACTGGTGTTGGTGTCAATGTATGTTCTTGTAGTATTTAAGAGTGAAAATTGCTGGGGTGCAAGGTAAATATATGTTTACCTTTGTTAAGGAAGTGCCCAACTTTTTTCCAGAGTGCCTATACTGTTTTGCATTTCCACCACCAAAGTATGAGGGTTCCAATTGCTCCATATACTTGCCTGGGTTGTTTTTTGTGTTGGTGTTGGTGTATGTAGTTACATCAAAATTTTTTAAAACTTCAGTTAGGTATGTTCTACATGTGAAACACTTTTGTGTTGAAATGTTTTGTGGAGGTCACTAGTGATTTTTAGAACACTATATGTTCTAAAATGTTCTATGTAATTTTGGATGGAATGGTTCATTGTTTTATTTATCCTTCTTTTTCTCTAGAACTAACTCTACATTTGGAAGTAGTGTATCTTATGTTTTTCAATCTTTAATAACAAAACTAAATAATCTTCTTAGTGAAATAGACATTTATTTATTTTTTGAGACAGAGTTTCACCCTTGTTGCCCAGACTGGAGTGCAATGGTGCGATCTGAGCTCACTGTATCCTCCGCCTCCCGGGTTCAAGCGATTCCCGTGCCTCAGCCTCCCAAGTAGCTGGGATTACAGGCATGTGCCACCATGCCTGGCTAATTTTGTGTTTTTAGTAGTGATGGAGTTTCACCATGTTGGTCAGGCTGGTCTCGAATTCCTGACATCAGGTGATCCACCTGCCTTGGCCTCCCAAAGTGTTCGGATTATGGATGTGAGCCACCACACCTGGCCTATACATTTTTTAAAGTGTAGTAAATATGTGACATACTGGCTATGTTGCATCACCATATACTTGAAAATGCTATCCAGATGCTTTTTTGTATAGGTGTCCTGCAAGATATGCAAACATTTTATTTATTTATTTATTTATTTATATTTGTATTTATTTATATATTTAAGACAGAGTCTCCCCTCTTACCCAGGCTGGAGTGCAGTCAAGTGATCACAGCTCACTGTAGCCTCAACCTTCCAGGCTCAAGCCATCCTCCTGTCTCAGCCTCCCAAGTACCTGAGACTACAGATGTGTGCCACCATGCCTGGCTAATTTTTTAATCTTTTGTAAAGACAAGGTTTCACCATGTTGCCCAGGCTGGTCTGAAACTCCTGGGCTGAAGCAATCCAACCACCTCAGCCTCCCAAAGTGCTGGGATTACAGGGGTGAGCCACTGCACCTGGCCTATTTTTAGTTTTTTGAGGAACCTCCAAACCATTCTCCGTAGTGGTTTTATTTTTTTTTTTTTTTTTTTTTTTTTTTTTTTTTTTTGAGACGGAGTCTCACTCTGTCGCCCAGGCTGGAGTGCAGTGGCCGGATCTCAGCTCACTGCAAGCTCCGCCTCCCAGGTTCACGCCATTCTCCTGCCTCAGCCTCCCGAGTAGCTGGGACTACAGGCGCCCGCCACCTCGCCCGGCTAGTTTTTTGTACTTTTTAGTAGAGACGGGGTTTCACCGTGTTAGCCAGGATGGTCTCGATCTCCCGACCTCGTGATCCGCCCGTCTCGGCCTCCCAAAGTGCTGGGATTACAGGCTTGAGCCACCGCGCCCGGCCCGTAGTGGTTTTATTAATTTACATTCCCACCAACAGTGTATAAGGGTTTTCTTTTCTCCAGACCCTTGCAGCATTTGTTATTGCCTGTCTTTTGCCATGTTGCTAGGGTTGGTCTCAAACTCCTGAGCTCGAGTAGTCCTCCCGGCTTGGCCTCCTGAAGTGTTGCAATTGCAGGCGTAAGCCACCATGCTTAGCCCTACAAATATATATATATATGTATATATATATATTTTTTAATTGAGACGGAGTCTTGCTCTGTTGCCCAGACTGGAGTGCAGTGGCGCAATCTTGGCTCACTGCAAGCTCCACCTCCCGGGTTCACACCATTCTCCTGCCTCAGCCTCCTGAGTAGCTGGGACTACAGGCACCCGCCAACATGCCTGGCTAATTTTTTGTATTTTTAGTAGAGACGGGGTTTCACTGTGTTAGCCAGGGTGGTCTCGATCTCCTGACCTCGTGATCCGCCTGTCTTGGCCTCCCAAAGTGCTAGGATTACAGGCGTGAGTCACTACACCTGGCCACAAACATAATTTTATACAGAGAATTTGAAATTTGAAAATTAATATGGGCCGGGCGCGGTGGCTCACGCCTGTAATCCAGGCACTTTGGGAGGCCAAAGTGGGCGGATCACCTGAGGTTGGGAGTTCGAGACCAGCCTGACCAACATGGAGAAACCCCGTGTCTACTAAAAATACAAAATTAGCGGGGCATGGTGGTGCATGCCTGTAATCCTAGCTACTTGGGAGGCTGAGGCAGGAGATTGCTTGAACCTGGGAGGCAGAGGTTGTGTTAAGCCAAGATTGCACCACTGCACTCCAGCCTGGGCAACAAAAGCGAAACTCTGTCTCAAAAAAAAAAAAGAAAGAAAATTAATACAGTGTTGAAATAATTTTGTTTCATTAAATATGCATAATAATTTTTAGCTCTATAATTTTATGTTCGCTTGTGTTTTTGAGTCTGTAAATCATAATGATGGACCTACTGGGCATTCATTTCAATATAGTATTAGTGTAATAAAGAGTATATTAAGACTCATCATCCTACCACATTTGGGGATATAGTTTCTAGACCTTTTTTGTGCCCATGTGCACCACTCAACATAAATTTTTTTTTTTTTTGAAACGGAGTCTTGCTGTGTTGCCCAGGCTGGAGTGCAGTGGTGCCATCTCAGTTCATTGCAGCCTCTACCTCCCAGGTTCAAGCAATTCTTCTGCCTTAGCCTCCTGAGTATCTGGGACCACAGGCATGCATCTACCATGCCCTGCTAATTTTTGTATTTTTAGTAGAGACAGGGTTTCACCATGTTGACCAGGCTGGTCTCAAACTCCCGACCTTAGGATCCACTCACTTCGGCCTCCCAAAGTGCTGGGTTACAGGTGTGAGCCACTGCACCTAGCCATAATTTTTTTTAAGATGGAGTTATATTATGCTGGTGTTTAATATGGTCTTTTCCCTTTAAAAATAGATTGTAGAATGGCCGGATGCAGTGGCTCACGCCTGTAATCCCAGCATTTTGGGAGGCTGAGGTGGGCGGATCATGAGGTCAGCAGTTTTGAGACCAGCCTGGCCAACACAGTGAAACCTTGTCTCTATTAAAAATACAAAAAACTTAGCTGGGCATGGTGGCAGGTGCCTGTAACCTCAGCTACTTGGGAGGCTGAGGCAAGGAGAATCACTTGAACCTGGGAGGTAGAGGTTGCCGTGAGCCAAGATTTTGCCACTACACTCGAGCCCGGGCGACAGTGTGAGACTCTGTCAACAAATCACATATAAATAATTTTTCATGACTGCATAGTATTTTATTTTGGGGTATATTATGATTTTGATAACCTAAAAATATCTGTAGAGAACTGATTACTGGCTGGGTGCAGTGGCTCATGCCTGTAATCCCAACACTTCGGGAGGCTGAGGTGGGAGGATTGCTTGAACCAGCTTGTGCAAAATGGCAAGACCCCATCTCTACAAAATGTGTTTAAAAAACTAGACAGGCATGGTGGCATGTGTCTGTAGTCCCAGCTACTCGGGAGGCTGAGCTGGGAGGATCCCTTGAGCCCATGAGTTTGAAGCTGTAGTGAGCCATGATTGCACTATTACACTCCAGCTTGGGTGCCAGAGCAAGACCCTGTCTCACATACACAAAAAGAGAGAAATGATTACCAGTGTTTACCATTATAAATAATGCTCTAGTAAGTACACTTATACATATTTGTATATTTGTTTTTTTAAATATAAAAATTTGAAAGGGAATGTGGAGTCTTAGGAACATCCATATTTAAAATTGTTATTTTATGATGCTCTCCAGGCAGGTTATAGAAAATTATGTAGGTTAAATGTTTCTAGGGCATTCAAAATTTAGTCCTCTTTTAAGAGTAGCTAATGAGGATGGCCAACCATTGCAACATGGGTTGAAAAATAGAGTCATCCAAAACCGTCTCATGGAATTCTTATTTATTTGTTTATGGGTTTATGACTTGTATATTCACACCATTAGAATATAAACACCTTAAAGGTAGGTGTGCACTGTCTTATTCCCAGCATTTTTCCTGGTTTAGAATACTGCCGGGCACATAACCCGCACTTAATAAGTATTTGACTTTTTTTTTTTTTTTGAGACAGAGTGTTGCTCTGTTGCCCAGTCTGGAGTGTAATGACGTGGTCTTGGCTCACTGGAACCTCCGCCTCCCGGGTTCAAGCAATTCTCCTGCATCAGCTTCCCAAGTACCTGGAACTACAGGTGCATGCCACCACACCTGGCTAATTTTTTTTATTTTTAGTAGAGATGGGGTTTCACCATGTTAGACAGGATGGTCTTGATCTCCTGACCCCATGATCCACCTGCCTCGGCCTCGCAAAGTGCTGGGATTACAGGCATGAGCCACCGTGCCCCGCCTCTTTAATGACTGATTTTTATGTAGACTCCTGAATATATAAACCTCTTAGAGGTTTGAGCGTGGTTTATGTGCTTTTCTGTGGTTTAGCTGTTGCTCTGAATTACGGGAGAACAGTGTATCTTATTGCTTTTTGGGAGAGCTTGGATTATTTTGTCAGCTTAGGTTGGGATGGATGTGTGTATGTCTGTGTATTTTTTGTTTTAATTAGCTTTTGCTTGCCTTTCTCTTTAGGTGTACAGAAAAGAGTTAAAACAGCAGGCCTGGGCAGGGGGCAGCAGCTCACGCCTATAATCCCAGCACTTTGGGAGGCCGAGGCAGGCGAGGTCGGGAGTTCGAGACCAGCCTGACCAACATGGAGAAACCCTGTCTCTACTAAAAATACAAAATTAGCCGGACATGGTGGCACATGCCTGTAATCCCAGCTACTTGGGAGGCTGAGGCAGGAGAATCGCTTAAACCCGGGAAGTGGAGGTTGTGGTGAGCCAAGATTGCACTATTGCACTCCAGACTGGGCAGCAAGAGTGAAACTCCATCTCAAAAAACTAAATAAATAAAAAATTAAAAAATAACAGACCTGAGACTGCTATGTTTAGAATGGCTTGCTTGCAACTTGGCCCTTAGCTGGCATTTAGGAATTTAGATTTTGGGAGTGTTTCCACCATTCCCAAACTGATAAGAGTGGTTTACTATGCCTAAAGTGTTTGTGCAAACAATGTGGAAACAATATGGTTTATATTGAATGCTTCCCTTTCTTCTGGGAATTTGGATACCTGCTAGGCTAAGTATGCCTACATGACCAACCACCCAATAAAAACTTTGGACACTGAGTCTCTAATGAGATTCCTTGGTTAAACAACATTTCACACGTGTTGTCACAATTCACTGCTGGAGGAATTAAATGTACCCTATGTAACTCTGTGGGGAAAAGACTGATGGAAGTTTGCACCTGGTTTTCTCCTGACTTTAATTCATATGTCTTTTCCTGTTGCTGATTTTGGTTTGTATTATTTTGCTGTAATACATTATAGCCTTGAGGCTGGGTGTGGTGGCTCATGCCTGTACTTGAGCACTTTGGGAGGCTGAGGTAGGTGGATTGCCTGAGGTCAGGAGTTAAAGACCAGTCTGGCCAACATGGTGAATCCCTGTCTCTACTAAAAATACAGAAAAATTAGCCAGGTGTGATAGCATGCACGTGTAATGCCAGCTACTTGGGAGGCTGAGGCAGGGGAATTGCTTGAACTAGGGAGGTGGAGGTTGCAGTGAGCCAAGATGGCACCACTGCACTCCAGCCTGGGCGACAGCGAGACTCCATCTCAAAAAACAACAACAAGAACAATAACAACAACAAAAAGCATTATAGCCTTGAGTATGACTATGTGCTGAATTCTGTGGGTCTCAGGGATCCCCAAAACAACATCAAATTTGAGAACATCCTGAACAGGTACCTTATGAAGATTTTAATGTTTCCTACTGTGATCTTTCTCTGACGTCATGAGAATGCTCAGCAGAATGATCATTTAATCTGTTGTATTCTGGATATAGAAATATGTAAATTAAGGGATATTTTATTTTTGAAAGGATTATTTGCTTTACAAAAGATTTCACCATGGGCTGGGCGAGGTGGCTCACGCCTATAATCCCAGCACTTTGGGAGGCCGAGGCAGGCGGATCACCTGAGGTTGAGAGTTCAAGACCAGCCTGACCAGCATGGAGAAACCCCGTCTCTACTAAAAATACAAAATTAGCCGGGCATGGTGGCACATGTCTGTAATCCCAGCTACTTGGGAGGCTGAGGCAGGAGAATCGTTTGAACCTGGGTGACGGAGGTTGCAGTGAGCCGAGATCGCACCATTGCACTTCAGCCTGGACAACAAAAGTGAAGTTCCATCTCAAAAAAAAAATAAAAAAAGAGATTTCACCATAGCACTGGGAAAATAGGGGACTCTCTTGCTTGATTTATATACTTAAATTTAGAAATTTGCATTTACACTGAATTTTATAGGGACAATTAGATTAGATTAAGATACTCTGTTCTTCATATATTTCATAACAGAATTTGTGATACTCTGAAATCCCAATTGTATTTGTCCTGAGATGTTTGTGTTCTGGGAAAGGAATACTGTTGCTTCAGCTATTTAGTTATTTGCCCCATTACTGCAAGGTTCTTGTGTTGTTTATTTTAGATAGTTCATTTTGACATTTAGATAAACGAAAGCCAAACACACAAGCATGCCCAGAATTAGTCCCTGAACTTCATTCCAGGGTAAAGATAAGGCAGACTTCTCCAGTACAGATAAATATATTACAACTACTGAAAAATGGGTGTTATGTGACTCTTGTATTTTTAGATATAGAATGACAGTGAATGTCTTAAAAAATTTCTATCGGTGAAACTTACTGGAAAATTTATATTCACTCATAGATCCGACTTTTCAATTATAGATTATGCTTAGGATTCTGTGACTCAATAACACCTTTTAATAACATGAATGAAAAATATTTAAATTCCCCTGAACTATATGTTGTCCTATTCAGCTCTATATTGTGTCTTGCCTTTTAAAAAATGGACTTCATTGAGGTATAAACTGCATATATTTAAAACTGTACAATTCGGGCTGGGCGCGGTAGCTCACTCCTGTAATCCCAGCACTTTGGGAGGCCGAGACAGGATCACCTGAGGTTAGGAGTTCGAGACCAGCCTGGCCAACATGGCGAAAGCCTGCCTCTACTAAACATACAAAAATTAGCCAGGTGTGGTGGCAGGCGCCTGTAATCCCAGCTACTTGAGAGACTGAGGCAGGAAAATCGCTTGAACCCAGCAGGCAGAGGTTGCAGTGAGCCGAGATTGCGCCACTGCACTCCAGCCTGGGGGACAAGAACGAGACTCTGTCTCAGAACAGCAACAACAACACAAAACTATCAATTTGATTTGTTGTTGTTGTTGTTTTTGAGACAGAGTTTTGCCCTTGTTGCCCAGGCTGGAGTGCAATGGCATGATCTCGGCTCACTGCAACCTCCATCTCCTAGGTTCAAGCGATTCTCCTGTCTCAACCTCCCGAGTAGCTGGGATTACAGGCATGAGCCACCACACATGGCTAATTTTTTTTTTTTTTTTCAGTGGAGATGGGGTTTTTCCATGTTGGTCAGGCTGGTCTTGACCTCCCAACCTCAGGCGATCTGCCTGCCTCAGCCTCCCACAGTGCTGGGATTATGGCAAGTTTTTATAATTGTATCTAGTCATGAAACTCCCCACCATACTCAGCATACAGTACATTTTTATCATCCCCCAAAGATTCCTCATGCCCCTTTGTATTCTGTTTTCCCTTTGCCCTTAGCTCCAGGCAATGACTGATCTGCTTTAGATTACTTTGTATTCTCTAGTATTTCATATGAATGGAATCTATATGCACTTGTGTGTGATGTCTTTTGCTTTGCACAGTGTTTTTGATATTTATCCATATTGTTACATAATCTATTCCTTTTATTGCTGAGTAGTAACTTATATGGATGTATCACATTTTGTTGATCTGTTCACCAATTTATGAACAGTTGTTTACACATTGCAAATAAACTGCTATTGTATGAGTTTTTGTGTGATACATGATTTCATTTTCCTGTTTTGTTTTTGTTTTTCATTTAAAAAAAAGATTGGTTCTAGTAGTCAGGTATTGTGGCTTGTATCTATAATCCCAACTATTCCAGAGACCAAGGCAGGAGGATCACTTGAGCCCAGGAGTTCAAGTCTAGCCTGGGCAATGTAGCTAGACCCTGTTTCTTAAAATAATTGGTTCTAATAGTTCTTCTTGTTAATGGCAAAAATTAGGGGCAAGAAACACATCAATCATTTACTTATTCAGTAAATACTTGTTGAATGCCAAGTATAATGCCATGTGCTGAAGACACAATGGTGAACAAGGATTCAGCCTCTGCTCTTATTTTAGCTTATACTTTAATGAATAAGCTAAGCACATTTACAAGTAGTAAGAAGTATGGGGATCGTGTGAATAAGTATAGAATGTTATGGAAGTATATGATAAGGTATCCTGCCTCAGTGGTCTGGGGTGATTAGAGTAGGAGTCTTAGAGAAATGTTTAAGAGGAACAAAGTAAATAAATGAGGCATTCCAGATAAAGAGAACAGAATGCATGAAGGCCTTAATGTGAAAAAGAGAATGGTACTTTATGTGTGCTATCTGGATGAAGCTGGAGGGATTTGGAGTTTTTAGATTATGTAGGTCCTTGTTCAACATCTTAAGGATTTTGGAAATTTTCCTGAAGATGGTAGGAAATCACTAAAATGTTTCAAGCAAGGACGTGACATGGTCAAATTGTGCATCTTATCATTGCAGCTTAATATATACTGTCATTTTTTTTTTTTTTTTTTTTGAGACGGAGTCTTGCTGTGTCGCCCAGGCTGGAGTGCAGTGGCCGGATCTCAGCTCATTGCAAGCTCCGCCTCCCGGGTTTTTACGCCATTCTCCTGCCTCAGCCTCCCGAGTAGCTGGGACTACAGGCGCCCACCACCTCGCCCGGCTAGTTTTTTGTATTTTTTAGTAGAGACAGGGTTTCACCGTGTTAGCCAGGATGGTCTCGAACTCCTGACGTCGTGATCCGCCCGTCTCGGCCTCCCAAAGTGCTGGGATTACAGGCTTGAGCCACCGCGCCCGGCCGTCATTTTTTTTTTTGAGTAAATTCTTTGTAGTCCCTTCATTACCAGAAATTCTGCCCATTATTTAAAATTCTATTACTTCTAATAATAATTTTTAGTAATGCTAAGTATATACCCAAAAGGAAGGAAATCAATATATCAAAGGGATGTTTGCACTCTCCTATTTACTTCACCATTGTTCACAATAGCCAAGATTTGAAAGCAACCTAAGTGTCCATCAACAGATGAATGAATAAAGAAAATGTAGTAAGCCCGGGCGCGGTGGCTCAAGCCTGTAATCCCAGCACTTTGGGAGGCCGAGACGGGCGGATCACGAGGTCAGGAGGTCAAGACCATCCTGGCTAACACGGTGAAACCCCATCTCTACTAAAAAAACACAACTAGCTGGGCAAGGTGGTGGGCGCCTGTAGTCCCAGCTACTCGGGAGGCTGAGGCAGGAGAATGGCGTAAATCCGGGAGGCGGAGCTTGCAGTGAGCTGAGATCCGGCCACTGAACTCCAGCCTGGGCGACAGAGCGAGACTCCGTCTCAAAACAAAACAAAACAAAACGAAACAAAAACAAAAAAAAAAACCGTGGTACATATACACAATGGAGTACTATTCAACCATAAAAAAGAACGAGATTCTGTCATTTGCAACAACATGGATTGGAGGACATTATGTTAAGTGAAATAAGCTAGGCACAGAAAGACAAATTTTGCATTTTCTTTCTTGTTTGTGGGAGCTCAAAATTAAAACAGTTGAACTCATGGAGAAACAGAGTAGAAAGATGGTTACCAGAGACTGAGAAGAGTAGTGGCAGAGAGGGCGAGGACAGGGCAGAAGTGGGGATGGTTAATGGGTACAAAAGTATAATTAGATGGAATTAATAATATCTAATATTTGATAGCACAACAAGGTGACTACAGTCAACAATAATTTATTGTCCATTAAAAATAGCTAAGAGAGTATAATTGGATTGTTCGTAACACAAAGGATAAATGATTTAGAGGATGCATATGCCATTTACCCTGATGTGATTGTTAACACATTGCAAGTCTGTATCCGAATATTTCATGTACCTCATATATACCTACTATGTACCCACAAAAATTAAAAAAAATTTTTTTTAGTAAGAGATGCTATCAAGAAGATGAGTAAAATATTGCACTAAGACTGGGACCACTCTCATTATTTTCTTATTTCTGACTAAGTAAAAAAAATTTTTAAAATTTTTGTTTTTGAGACAGGGTCTCACTCTCACCCAGACTGGAGTGAACTCGGCTTACTGCAGTCACCACCTCCCCGGCTCAAGCGATCCTCCCACCCCAGCCTCCCAAGTAGCTGGGACTACAGGCACATACCACCACACTTGGCTAATTTTTTGCATTTTTGGTAGAGATAGGGTTTTGCCATGTTGCCCAGGTTGGTCTCGAACTCGTCAGCTCAAGCGATCCACCCACCTTGGCCTCCCAAAGTGCTGGGATTACTGGGGTGAGCCCCTGTGCCCGGCCCTGAATATGTAGAATTTAAATATCCAGATGCTACTGGAATACTCAAGTTTTAAATTCCCATTTATGTAAGAGAAGGCTACTTGCTGGAAGTAAATTGGGTATAAAGCCAAGAGACCTGGTATTTGATTTTCGGTTATAGTCTATAACCAAGTAACTTACCTAGTAACTTTTTATCTAGTTGTTACTTGTTATCTAGTAACTTGTTACATTATTGAACACTCATTTATAGTACTTGCTCTGAGCCTATGAGGAGGAAGTCTTTTTGGAGAAGCAGGGATTTTCAGAACAATTTACAGTTGTGCTTTAATGGACAAAACCAAAATGTGATTACAATTTGACAATTTTGTTTATATATAGTGCCTAGTATATTTATATAAACTATATAGAGCTACGCTATCTAAAATAGCACTAGAGACACGTGGTTATATTAGTTGGCCTGGACTACCACAACAAAATACAATAGACTCAATGTCTTGAAACAACAGCAATTTTTTTTTTCACAGCTCTGGAAGCTAGGAAGTCCAAGATCAAGGTGCTAGATGATTTGGATCCCTAGTAAGGGCTCTATTCCTGGCTTGCAGATGGCCACCTTCTGTGTCCTCACATAGCACAGAGAGAGGAAGCAAGCTCTTCGGTGTCTATTCTTATAGGGTACTAATCCTATCTCATGACGTCCTTGAAACCTAATTACCTCCAGAGGCTCCATGTCCAAATAACATCACATTGTGGGTTAGGGTTTCAATATGTGAATTTGAGGGGGACACAATTTTCAGTCTTATAGCAGTGGCTGTTTAAATTTACAATTCAATTAATTAAAATTAAAACATTACTAAAAATTCAGTTCCTCAGTCACAGTAGTCGTTACCAAATAAGGTGTCTGAGAGTGATGGTTCACACCTGTAATCCCAGCACTTTGGGAGGCCAAGGTAGGAGGACTGATTGAGCCCAGGAGATTGAGACCAGCGTGGGCAACATAGCCAGACCCCATCTCTATCTAAAAATAAAAAAAAAAAAGACTACTGGTTACTGTATTAGACAACGTAGATTATAGAATATTTCCATTTTCACAGACAATTATATTGGATGGTGCTGATTTAGTATATGGAAGTCTGTCTTGATAGTTATTGAACACACGAAAGAGGTTAGTCTTATTTTGAGTGAGAAACAATGCTGTGATTGTGTCTTACTTGAAGTCTGCTTTCATCAGTAAAAATCCATTATAATGAACTCCATTAAGAAGTGGAGAGTTTTTTGTTTGTGAGGAATGATTAGTTTTATTTTAAAGTGTTTTTTGGCCCAAAACGATTAGTTTTATTTTAAAGTGTTTTTGGATTATTTTCATGGTATGTTCTTTTGCGTACTTTTTATTTTAAAATTAAAGTAGTATATGCGGGCGCGGTGGCTCACGCCTATAATCCCAGCACTTTGGGAGGCAGAGGTGGGCGGATCACGAGGTCAGGAGATCAAGACCATCTTGGCTAACACGGTGAAAACCTGTCTCTACTAAAAATACAAAAAATTAACTGGGCGTGGTGGCGGGCGCCTGTAGTCCCAGCCACTCGGGAGGCTGAGGCAGGAGAATGGTGTGAACTCAGGAGGTAGAGCTTGCAGTGAGCCGAGATTTGCGCCACTGCACTCCAGCCTGGGCGATAGAGCGAAACTCTGTCTCAAAAAACAAACAAACAAAAAAGATAAATAAAATAAAGTAGTATTGCTAATTACCTGTTTCAGATCTTACCACAAAGGACACTATGTGTTTCACCAGGTGTTTCACCAGCCTCAGCCTCAAACTCATGACCTCAGGTGATTCACCTGCCTCAGTCTCCCAAAGTGCTGAGATTACAGGCATGAGCCACCGTGCCCAGCCTGTATAGCACTTTTCAAAGCCCTTTCATGTATCTCTGCTATTCACAGTGAACCTGAGGTGGAGATTGCATGTAAACTATACAGTATACGTAGCTTCATATGTAGGTGTCTCTTAGAAGACACACAGTTGAACTCTCCTAATAACTATATATAAATGTGTAAATTGAACCTGTATTCTTTCCTTCTTTCATTCCTTCCTTTCTTTTTTTTAAAAGTACCTTGGGATTTTTAGAGGGGGATATACCTTTCCAATAACCCATACATATACTGTTGTCTGCCAAATTGAGCATATTTTCAAAACAGATTTATTATCTGTCTGTCTACCTACCTACCTATCAATCGTCTTATCTATTGAGAGACACTAGTATTAGCATCTGATCCAAAACAATGAATGAGATTAAACCTCATGTAATAAGATTTTGAGTTAGAACAATAAATAGCCTTATATATGTTTAGGTTTTACTATAGCTGTCATACCATGTTTCAGTTATTTATTGCTTCAGATGATTATAAGAGGTTTTTTTTTTTTTTTTGCACCCGGCCTTAATATAGCTCATTTATCATGAACATGATATAATAGTTTTTCATGACTATTATCTGTTTCTAGTGATTTCATCAATATATATTTATAATGACTTTTTTGGAATAAAAGAACAGAAAAATGACAAAGATACTATTTTTAGTAAGCAATAATATAAAGATATTTTATATTATTTTTAGCAAGGTTTTATATATGTTTTATATATATATGTTATGTATATATATAGAGAGAATTATAGATGTCATTAAAATCTTTGGAAATCTATGCTAATTTTTCTGTGTCATACTTTCATTTTTATCCCCCAACATCATGTAATAGAATGAGACACTTCTACTTAAAGGACAAGGCATAGATTGCAAGTTTGACCTTTTTGTTTTTTATTTTTATTTTTTGAAATGGAGTTTCGCTCTGCCACCCAGGCTGGAGTGCAATGGCGCAATCTTGGCTCACTGCAACCTCCGCCTCTGGGGTTCAAGCAGTTCTCCTGCCTCAGCCTCCCAAGTAGCTGCGATTACAGGCACCTGCCACCATGCCCAGGTAATTTTTGTAGTTTTTAGTAGAGACGGGATTTCTCCATGTTGGCCAAGCTGGTCTTGAACTCCTGACCTCAGGTGATCTGCCCGCCTTGGCCTCCCAAAGTGCTGGGATTACAGGTGTGAGCCACCATGCCCAGACTTTACTTGTTTTTGAAGTAAATGATTGGATACCTTCAATTTAAACGATACGGTAACACATGGACATTTCTGTATAGTGATATTTTGTTTAAAGCATTTATTTGCCATATATATAATATTTAAAAAATTTTTGAGCCAGGTACTGTGACTCACTCTTGTAATCCCAGCACTTCGGGAGGCCAAAGCAAGAGGATCTCTTGAGTCCAGGAGTTTGTGACCAGCCTGGGCAACATAGCAAGACCCTGTCTCTAAAAAAAAAAAAACAAAAAACAAACAAAAAAAACATAAAAATTAGCCAGGCTTGGTGGCATGTGCCTGTGGTCCCAGCTACTCAGGAGACTTATGTGGAAGGATCCCTTGAGCATGAAAGCCAGAGGTTGCAGTGAGCCAAGGTTTGTGCCACTGCACTCAAGCTGGGCAATATTATTAAGACCCTGTCTCCAAAAAAAAATTTTTTTTTAAATTAAATGCTTGATGTTCTTATAGTCTATCTTTGTTAGTGTGCTCAGTTAGTATTTGGCCTCTGCTGTATTCTGTCAAATTTTCCTCTTTATCCTTTCTATAGCTCTGAGTTTAACAGATCTTTAGAGTACATGATAACCACTGGTGATTGTTTCTTTCATGTGCACATTTTCTTTATTCAAAAAGATGGCTTTCTTTTTATTTGACATGTGTATTTTTTGCATTCTCTAAACCAGTTTTCTTATACATTTGGGGCTTCAATTTGTATCTGCCTATAAGCAAACTTACTTATAATTACAATTTTTATCCCTGCCAAATCTTCCCTGTGTATAAATTGGTTATCACTAGATTCTAAAAAGTTTTTATAATTTGAAAAGCTGTTCTTCATAATTATATACAGTTTCTAGAGTTTTACATTTATGGACCTACCTTGCATGTAATATCTTGAAGATAGAAAAAGTGTAGGCTGTTCTCAAAATGTTTGAGTGAGAAAGTAAGATGTCCTGCTGCCAAATACAAAGTTGTTTTTATATTGTCTCTCTGCTAAAAATCCTTTTTCTCCTTTAAGCCTTCCTCTTTGATTGAGTGTACTCTCTTCTTTTCTAAGGTTATAGTTTTTTGGATACTTGTTTAACAAACGTTTTGTCAGTTACCCCTTGGCAGCTCACTTTCACAACCCTCACACTCCTCTTTTTACAAAACTTTTAGTTGTTTGGCAAACATCTATATTTTTGTACAACTTTGGCAAAAATGATTTATCAATGTAGCTCTATACCTGTTGAATAAAAATAGTAGAAATTATACATCACAAGAAATGGAACCTTATTAAGAATTTTCTTTAAATTTAACTTTTAAGTTCAGGGGTACATGTGCAGGTTTGTTATATAGGTAAACTTGTGTCATGGGGGTTTGTTGTACAGATTGTTTCATCACCCAAGTATTAAGCTTAGTATCTCATTAGTTATTTTTCCTGATCCTCTCCCTCCTCCCACCCTCCACCCTTTGCTGGCCCCAGTGTGTGGGATTCCCCTCTGTGTGTCCATGTGTTCTCATCATTTAGCTCCCACTTATAAGTGAGAACATGCGGTATGTGTTTTCTGTTCCTGTATTAGTTTGTTAAGGATAATGGCCCCAAAACTACACAGACTCTGGAAGACAACCCTGGCAATACCATTCTGGACATAAGAACAGGCAAAGGTTTCATGACGACGCCAAAAGCAATTGCAACAAAAGCAAAAATTGACAAACGGGATTTAATTAAGCATAAGAGCTTCTGCACGGCAAAAGAAACTATCAACAGGGTAAACAGACAAACTACAGAATGGGAGTAAATTTTTGCAAACTATGCATCTGGCAAAAGTGTAATATCCAGCATCTATAAGGAGCTTAAACAAATTTACAAGAAGAAAACAACCCCATTAAAAAGTGGGCAAAGGAAATAAATAGTTTTCAAAAGAAGACATACATGTGGCCAACAGTTATATGAAAAAACAGCTCAGTATCACGGGTCATTAGAGAAATGCAAATCAAAGCCACAATGAGATACCATCTCATACTGGTCAAAATGGCTATTATCAAAAAGTCAAAAAATAACATATGCCAGGAAGGTTGCGGAGAAAAAGGAACACTTATACACAGTGTTGGTGGGAGTGTAAATTAATTCAACCATTTTGGACACATGCACATGTATGTTTGTTGCAGCACTGTTCACAATAACAAAGACGTAGAATCTAAATTCCTATCAATGGTAATCTGGATAAAGAAAATGTGGTACATATACACTGTGGAATACTATGCAGCAATAAAAAAGAATTCTTAAAGGTTGATTCTACATCTGAAAATTATTTGAAATTAAACTAAAAAAGCCCAGTGTTTACATTTTTTGTCATTTCTCATTATGCTATGGAGAAAAACAAAACCTTAAGAATATTTTTTAAACAGAGAGGAATAACATACTATACTGATACCTTGAAGGATTTCAAGCTAAACTAAAAATTCAATAGAAAAAATAAAATTAGCGCTAAAGGAAGAACAGACATGGTAGCACAAAATTGAATAAGAGGATTGAAAGAACACCTTGAGAAACCCTCACAGAAGCAGAGGAAACAATGAGAACGATAAAAGAGAATGTACTGATTTTGGAGACCATGGATCCGTAATATAATATGGATCCATGTTGTTATTTCCAAGAAAAGATGTAAGAAAAATGAATGAAAACAGTTATCAAAGCATAAATTAATATTATTTTCCTGACCTGAGAAAAGACCAAACTTTTTTTTTTTTAAGAGATAGGGTATCACTCTGTCACTCAGGATAGGGTGCAGTATTGCCCTAGTAACCCAGACTCTAGGGTGCAGTGGTGCCATAGTTCACCACAGCCCTGAACTCCTGGGCTCCTGCTATCCTTCTGCCTCGGCCTCCCAAGTAGCTGGGACTGCAGGCATGCAATACCATATTTTAAATTTTAAAAATTACTTGTAGGGACTTTACTGTGTTGCCCCGACTGGTGCAAACTCCTGGCCTCAAGCAATCCTTCTGCCACAGCTTCCCAAAGTTTGGGATTACAGGCATGAGACGCCACTCTCGGCCAAACCAAACTTTTGTATTGAAAGGATTATCAAAAACATATTTAATAAAAAGAGAACAGGCCAAGTGCGGTGGCTCATGCCTGTAATCTCAGCACTTTGGGAGGCCGAGGTGGGTGGATCACCTGAAGTCAGGAGTTCGAGACCAACTTGGCCAACATGATGAAACCTTGTCTCTACTAAAAGTACAAAAAATTAGCCTGGCGTGGTGGTGCATACCTGTAATACCAGGTACTTGGGAGGCTGAGGCAGGAGAATTGCTTGAACCTGGGAGACGGAGGTTGCAGTGAGCCAAGATGGCACCACTGCACTCCAGCAGAGCAAGACTCCATCTCAAAAAAAAAAAAAAAAAGGAACAATACTTAGATACATGCTACTATGTTTGTTGAATAAAAGAAAAGCAATAAGCATGTATAATTAGTCTAACCTTCCTAGGTTGTTGAAAAGGAACTAAAATCAAGCTTCACCTCTGAAAATGTAATGCTCATAATGACCTGTGCACACAGTTTTGAACAAAAATGATAATTCCAGGAAGAAGGGGAAGCTAGAAAATTGAGAGTTTTAAATTAGAAGCAGCAGTGCAATTGAGAATAAGAATTGACTGGATTCAGTTGTCTAGCTAATGATAAGAAAAAGGAAAAATGACATCCCTTTTACATTTTCTTAGTTATTCCACAAACATATCTGCATAATTTATATTTTATTGTGTTTTTCTTTTTAAAGGTAAGAAATCATAGTATACATTTTCTTTTTCTTTTTTTATCATTCAATTTCTTTTTTTATTATTCTTTAAGTTCTAGGGCACATATGCACAACGTGCAGGTTTGCTACATATGTACATAGTATACATTTTCTTTGTTGTTTCCCATATGTGATTGGGGTAGCATTTTGAAGAGGATGGTCCTTCCACCTGCAAAGCTATTTGTATATTAGAATATTTAATTCTCCTGGGGACTGAACTAAAAGCCAGCGAAAATGCTTCAGGCATTTTGACAAGTAAACCAAAACAAAGTAAAATTCCACTTCCACACATTTCCACATTCTTCTACTCCCTTGCATGCAGTCCTGCCAAAATTAGGAACCACTATTTTTTTTTCCAAGATGGAGTTTCGCTCTGTCGCCCAGACTGGAGTGCAGGCGTGGTCTTGGCTCACAGTAACCTCAGCCTCCTGGGTTCAAGCACTTCTCCTGCCTCAGCCTCCTGAGTAGCTGGGATTACAGGCATGCGCCACCACGCCCAGCTAATTTTTGTATTTTTAGTGGAGACAGAGTTTCACCATGTTGGCCAGGCTGGTCTCAAACTCCTGACCTCATGATCTGTCTGCCTCAGCCTCCCCAAGTGCTGGGATTACAGGCGTGAGCCACCGTGCCCAGCGTAGTAACCACTATTTATCTATTAATTTGTACTCAGGGTGTTAATAGAGCATGTTAATTGATTTTTTGAGTATTGAACCAGGCTTGCATATCTGGGATAAACCACCCCATACTTTTTTTTTTTTTTTTAACCATACTTTTTTTTTTGAGACAGAGGTTTGCTCTTATTTCCCAATCTGGAATGCAATGGCGTAATCTCAGCCCACTGCAACCTCCACCTCCCGGGCTCACGTGATTTTCTTGCCTCAGCCTCCTGAATAGCTGGGATTACAGGCATACGCCACCACGCCCTGCTAATTTTTTGTAGTTTTAGTAGAAACAGGGTTCCACCATGTTAACCAGGCTGGTCTCGAATCCTGACCTCAGGTGATCTGCCTGCATTGGCCTCACAAAGTGCCTGGGATTACAGGTGTGAGCCACTGCACCTGGCCAACATTGGATTTTTCAGTTGTATTACCAGTTTTATGTTCAAAACTCCTTTAAGAGGTTCTATTTTTATGCATTGTCTTTACTTAACCCAATCTCTTCATTTATAAATATGTAAATATTATGTATTTAGAAAATATATAATGGTAAAGTTTGAAAAGATGCCCAAGTAACCAAGAACAGTGGTTTCCTGGGGTGGAAGGAAGGAACATTGGAATAGACAAATGGGAACAAGGGTGTGAGTGAAGCTTTTCACTATGTAATCATTTATAAAATGGACAGATTGATCGGCTGACACTACAATTCTTTTCAGTGTTGTAATCCTATGAATCATGTCTAGAATATTTAAGCTATTGATAAAAGACCAGCATCTACAAAAATTTTAAGTTTTCTTATTACTGTTAATTTCATCTCCAGAATTTAGTTCTTAGTTTTGTTCAGACACATTATTTAAATAAATCAGCCTCAGTGCTAAGGTGCGTATGAATTAAGCCATACTAAGTAGGTACACGTTGAAAATAAAGAAACAAGTCAGAAGCCCCCAAGGAATATATTGGCCAAGTGTATTAGACTATTATTTTGGCTAGTCAAACACATTATAAAAGCCTACTGTAAGAAATGAAATAAAGATCAGATGTTGCTTTCGATAACCTTTTACTTTAGTATTCTCAGCAATGTTAGTAAATATTTATTAGCTGATAAATTATGTGGCAAATGTTCTACAAAAATTAGTTAAATCGGATTACATGTATAGAGAAAAACTGGCATTAAAAGTACATTAGGTTGTCATTTTAGGATAAGTCTATTGAGCATTTCGTCTTCTGGTTATTATATTGATAATTTGAATAATGGAAAGTAATTTTTTTGGTCGTGCGCAGTGGCTCACGCCTGTAATCCCAGCACTTTTGGAGTCCTAGTTGGGTGAATCATCTGAGGTTGAGAGTTCAGGACCAGCCTGACCAACATGGAGAAATCCCATCTCTACTAAAAATACAAAATTAGCCAGGCATGGTGGCACATGCCCGTAATGCCAGCTACTCAGGAGGCTGAGGCAGGCGAATCGCTTGAACCGGGAGGCGGAGGTTGTGGTGAGGCAAGATTGCGCCATTGCACTCCAGCCTGGGCAATAAGAGTGAAAATCTGTCTCAAAAAAAAAAAAAAAGTTTTTGGTTTTTTTTTTGCCTACTAATAGCCTAGTTTTTAAGAACAGCTTTATTTAAGTATAATTTATACCTGAAGTTCACTCAATTTAAGTGAACAATTCAGGTATTTTTTTGCAAATGTACAGACTTGTGCAACAATTACCACAGTCTAATTTTAGAACATATATGTACCCTAAAAAGAAACCATGTACCCATTCATAGTTACTCTTTGTATCATTAGTTTATCATACCTAATGATGTATATAACTTTGTATAACTACTATAAAATATGATAAAAGTAAGTACTATGCAATTTCCAAAATTATTCAGCCTTGTAGGTTTGTTTGTTTTGAAGACTTGGTAATTTTGAACATGGACATTTTCTTTGATGATATTTCTTTATTTGGACACCAAAATTATTTAATAGAAGAAAGAGTATGAGGGGATTGCTTTTGGGAAATGAGTTTTAAAATTTTCTTCTTGTTTGGAGTTTACAAATGAATTCATGAACAGAAGAACGTCATTGAATGTAAAATTACAAATTTAAAGATTTCAATTCAAATAATTTAGTAGGGAAATTTATAAAGTCATTCAGATAAGACAACGATTTTATGTAATAATATTTTGAAAACATTAAATAATTTGTCATTCCTTTATTTCCTTTATTTTAGCTTCGCAGAATCAAGAACGGCTATGTGCATTTAAAGATCCATATCAGCAAGACCTTGGGATAGGTGAGAGTAGAATCTCTCATGAAAATGGGACAATATTATGCTCAAAAGGTAGCACCTGCTATGGCCTTTGGGAGAAATCAAAAGGGGACATAAATCTTGTAAAACAAGGCAAGTGATACTTTCCTTACCTGAAATGACTGTGTTTTATACAATTGATATTTATCTAAAAAGGACATGGGAGTACGTTAAAATCCTGTTCAGAAAAACAGTGAATTTAAAAGTATATATATAAAGCTGGGTGTGGTGTCTCATGCCTGTAATTCCAGCACTTTGGGGGGCCGAGGTGGGCGGATCCCTTGAGGCCAGGAGTTGGAGACAAGCCTGGTTAATAACATGGTGAAACCCCATCTCTACTAAAAATACAAAACTTAGTTGGGTATGGTGGTGTGTGCCTGTGGTCCCAGCTACTTACTCAGTAGGCTGAGGCAGGAGAATCACTGAACCTGGAAGGCAGAGGTTGTAGTGAGCTGAGATGGCACCAGTGCACTCCAGCCTAGGCAACAGAGCGAGATTCCATCTCAAAGAAAAAAAAAGTGTGTGTGTATGTGTGTATCTCTCTCTCTCTCTCTGTCTCTCTCTCTCTCTCCAAGCCCCAAATTTATAAAAGGCTGTTTATTTTTGGATTATTTTAAAAACATCTTTCTTATAATGTTATACATGCCCATTCTATGAATTTTGGAATATATAGAGAACTATAAAGAAAACAAAAGTCTACAATAATATACTCTTTAAAAATACTTTTACTGTATTAGTTTATCTTCTTCAGTATTTAAAAAGTATTTAAAAATACTTTTACTGTATTAGTTTATCTATCTTCATTTTCCACATGCCTTTATGTTTTTATATGCGTGTACTTTTTAAAAAATTAGGAACATACTGTATAAATAATTTCATATCCAGTTTTCTCCACCCTAATTATAAGCATTTTTTCCATGTCTTTAAAGAATCTCTGAAAACCTTTTTAACTTTTGCACAACTATCATCGTATATATGTATCATAGTTTACTTACAGATTATTCTATTGGTAAACATGTTATTTTCATGTTTTCACTGTAATGCAGAGTGAAACATGGTTGTTCAGTGAACAACTTTGAACATAATTGATTGTATGTGATTTTTCCTTGAAATAGATCCCTTGATGTAGAATTATTAGGTTATAAGATATAGCAATATTTTAAAGACTCTGTATAAAAATTTCCATGTGGCTTTCTAAAAGTACTGTACTGTTCATTTATATTTCCTCCAACACTGTATGAAGGTGTCTGTGTTACTGAATCATTTCTCTGATATATATTATTTATTTATTTATCTATTTATTTATTTTTGAGACAGAATGTCACTCTGTCGCTCAGGATAGAGTGCAGTGGCACATTCATGGCTCACTGCAACCTCGACCTCTTGGGCTCAAGCAATCCTCCCAAGTCGGTAGGACCACAGGCAGGCACCACCATGCCCAGCTAATTGTTGTTTGTAGAGATGTGGTATGGCTGTGTTGCCCAGGCTGGTCTCAAATTCCTGGGCTCAAGTGATCCTCCTGCTTTGGCTTCCCAAGGTGCTGGGATTCTAGGCGTGAGCCACAGTGCCCAGCCATATTATTTTTTAAACCTAGAACAATATACTTTGTATAGACAAAAATGAAACCTTACTCTTGCTTTAATAATTCTTAGCTGGGCGTGGTGGCTTACACCTATAATCCCAGCAGTTTGGGAGGCCGAAGCGGGCAGATCACCTGAGGTCGGGAGTTTGAGACCGGCCTGACCAACGTGGAGAAACCCCATCTCTACTAAAAATACAAAATTAGCCAGGTGTGGCGGTGGTGCATGCCTGTAATCCCAGCTACTTGGGAGGCTAAGGTAGGAGAATCGCTTGAACCCAGGAGGTGGAGATTGCAGTGAGCTGAGATCGCGATATTACACTCTAGCCTGGGCAACAAGAGCGAAACTCTGTCTCAATAAATAAATAAATAAATAAACAAATAAATAAATAAATCTTAGATTAATCACGCAGTTAAACATGTTCCTTTTTCCCCCCATGAAATGTCTTTTGTATCCTTTACCATTTTTCTGTTTCTTAAAAATGTGTTTCCCGTTGATTTGCAAAACTGCTTCATAGCTTACACGTACTCTCACATTTATTGAAATTACTGCTTAGTTTGTTGTTTTTCTTTTAGTTTTCTTTATTGTATTGTCTCCTAACTTTTTTGTATTCATATTGATTTATAGGATGTTGGTCTCACATTGGAGATCCCCAAGAGTGTCACTATGAAGAATGTGTAGTAACTACCACTCCTCCCTCAATTCAGAATGGAACATACCGTTTCTGCTGTTGTAGCACAGATTTATGTAATGTCAACTTTACCGAGAATTTTCCACCTCCTGACACAACACCACTCAGTAAGTAAAGTAACTAACTTTTCTTTGTATTTCCTTTCTCCAAAGATTTGCAAAATAGAAAAAAAAAAACATAAAAAACATTCAAGGTTGAGGCCGGGCATGATGGCTCATGCCTGTAATTCCAGCACTTTGGGAGGCCGAGGTGGGCAGATCACCTGAGGTTGGAAGTTTGAGACCAGCCTAGCCAACGTGGTGAAATCCCATCTCTACTAAAAATACAAAAAATTAGCCAGGCGTGGTGGCACATGCCTGTAATCCCAGCTACTCAGGAGGCTAAGACAGGAGAATTGCTTCAACCTGGGAGATGGAGGTTGCAGTGAGCCAAGATTGAGCCATTGCACTCCAGCCTGGGCAACAAGAGTGAATCTAAAAAAAAAAAAAAAAAAAAAAAGTTCAAGGTTAGTAGGAGTAAGAGGTAGAGTTCCAGCATCGTAAGATTATATCTGGCAAACACCTGAAATCCGAAAGAGATGCACTAGGCCTTCCAAGGCACCAATATATTACTAAATAACTTTGGTAAAATATAGTACTGGCCAGGCACGGTGGTTCATACCTGTAATTTCAGCACTTTAGGAGGCCAGAGGAGGAGGATCACTTGAGCCCAGGAATTGAAGACCAGCCTGGGCAACATAGTGAGATCCCATCTCTACCAAAACAATACATAAATTAGCCAGGCGTGGTGGTGCACATGTGTAGTTCAGCTGTTGGGGAAGCTGAGGTTGGAGAATTGCTTGAGCCTGCGAAGTTGAGGCTGCAGCGATTGTGCCACTGCCCTCTAACCTAGGTGATACAGCGAGACTCTATCTCAAAATAAAATAAAATATAGTGCTTTCCAACATGTATGGAGGGAAATTTGGTTAAGACAAATACATGTGTGCTTACTCTTTCACCTTGCTTTCACGTTTCTTGGAATTTATCTGGAAGATAGATCTTCAATAGTATGAATATACATAGACATTGAGTTGTTTATTGCAGTGTTATTTGTAACTGCACAATATTAGGAAGTAAATGTCCAAGAATAGGAGATTAGTTGAAATATACTATGGTACATACATGTAATGGAGTATCAACTATACAGCTATAAGAAAAAAATAAGATCTTTATGAACTAACACAGAGTGATTTTCACCGGTAATATTAGATACAAAAAAGTATATATAGTAGTCTCTGTTGTATAGCACTGGAAGGAAAATAAAAAAGCTTATCTATTATTGACTTATCTTTACAAAAAGAAACAAAGAATAAATTAGAAAATAATGAACTTGGTTATTTATAAGGGATCCAAGGAATGAGACAGAAAGAATATGGAAAAGAGTGACTGTTCTCTGAGTGTAGCTTTTTTTGTTTTTGTTTTGTTTTGTTTTTTAGAGACGGAATTTCGCTCTTGTTGCCCAGGCTGGAGTGCAATGGCGCAATCTCAGCTCACCACAACCTCCACCTCCCAGGTTCAAGCGATTCTCCTGCCTCAGCCTCCCTAGTAGCTGGGATCAGGCATGTGCCACCACGCCTGGCTAATTTTGTATTTTTAGTAGAGATGGGGTTTCTCCATGTTGGTAAGGCTGGTCTCGAACTCCCGAGCTCAGGTGATCCGCCTGCCTTGGCCTCCCAAAGTGCTGGGATTACAGATGTGAGCCACCACACCCAGCCTGAGTGTAGCTTTTTGTATATAGTTTTTACTATTGGTATCGTGTCACTATTGTACATAAGCAAAAAAAGTTAAGTACCTACAAATGGAAAGGATAAAAATTCCTGACAGTATAAGCAAACTGAAATAAATGAACCCAATATTATTTTAATTTTATTTATTTTTTTGAGACAGAGTCTTGCTCTTGTCACCCAGGCTAGAGTGTAGTGGCACGATCTCGGCTCACTGTAACGTCCGCCTCCCAGATTCAAGTGATTCTCCTTTCTCAGCCTCCCAAGTAGCCAGGATTACAGGTGCTCGCCACCATGCCTGGCTAATTGTTGTATTTTTAGTAGAGATGGGGTTTCTCCATGTTGGCCAGGCTGGTCTCGAATTCCCGACCTCAGATGATCCGCCCACCTCAGCCTCCCAAAGTGCTGGGATTACAGGCGTGAGCCACCACGCCCGGCCCCAATTGTATTTCATATTACTACAATAACTACCTTGATACCAAAGTTATTGAAAGATAAGAAAAAAAAGAAAGAAAAACGCTTAAGAGAAAAAGAATTCATCCAAGTGGTTTTTAAGCATAGTATTTAACTATATGCACTCTTGTGCAAGATGTGATATAAAGGATGGGGAGAATTGCAAACAAATACTGAACTCTTTTGAGAAGATTTGTCTTTTAGTAGTGTGGGCAAACCAATTCTGAAACCATTGTAGATGTACTATAGGATTAAGAAAATGAGTTGGCTGGGTGCAGTGGCTCACACCTGTAATCCCAGCACTTTGGGAGGCCAAGGCGGGTGGATCACGAGGTCAGGAGATCGAGACCATCCTGGCTAACACAGTGAAACCCCGTCTCTACTACAAATACAAAAAAATTAGCCGGGCGTGATGGTGGGCACCTGTAGTCCCAGCTATTCGGCAGGCTGAGGCAGGAGAATGGTGTGAACCCGGGAGGCGGAACTTGCAGTGAGCCGAGATCGCGCCACTGCACTCCAGCCTGGGTGACAGAGCAAGACTCTGTCTCAAAAAAAAAAAAAAAAAGAAAGAAAGAAAATGAGTTGAGGCTGGGTGTGGTGGCTCATACCTGTAATCCCAGCACTTTGGGAGACCTAGATGGGCAGATCACGAGGTAAAGAGATCAAGACCATCCTGGCCAATATGGTGAAACCCTATCTCTACTAAAAATACAAAAATCAGCTGGGCGTGTTGGTGCGCACCTGTAGTCCCAGCTACTCGGGAGGCTGAGGCAGGAGACCTCAGCTTGAACCCAGGAGGCGGAGGTTGCAGTGAGCTGAGATTGCGCCACTGCACTCTAGTCTGGCAGCAGAGCGAGACTCTGTCTCAAAAAAAAGAAAATGAGTTGATGTACCTGGGGGTTCTTACTGAAGAAAGAGGGATACACAATTATCAAATGGGGAAGACAGAAGAGAAACCCATGCAAATAGATCACAATTCAAAGTATCAGTATGACTTATAATTTTAAAAATATGCATATGTGTGTGTTACATGAGTGTATATGTGGCTGTGTACATGTGTGAAAATAGACATAGTATTTATATACACATGCAAATGCATGTATTTCTTGAATCTCTATTCATTGAAAAGGATAACAAGCAACAGTACCCCAGTAGCAGTGACTATTCATAATGCCCAGATCTTAGTCTCTAATACCATTCCCCACTAAAAAGGAACTAAGGTGGCTGGGCGCAGTGGCTCACGCCTGTAATCCCAGCACTTTGGTAAGCCAAGGCAGGCGAATCACGAAGTCAGGTATTCAAAACCAGCCTGACCCATATGATAAAACCCGGACTCTAGTAAAAATACAAAAATTAGCTGGGCGTGGTGGCATGCATCTGTAATCCCAGCTACCCGGGAGGCTGAAACAGAAGAATTGCTTGAACCTGGGAGGCGGAGGTTGCAGTGAGCCAAGATCACGCCATTGTGCTCCAGCCTGGGCAACAAGAGTGAAACACTGTCTCAAAAAATAAAAATAAGGAACCAAGGCTTCTTAGAAAAATGATTTATTCCAAGACTAGAGCAGGACAGATATAAGATAAGCCTGGGACATCTTGTAATGTTTTAATAATTTTTGTAAGAAAGTAAGGAAAGAGGCCGGGCGCGGTGGCTCAAGCCTGTAATCCCAGCACTTTGGGAGGCCGAGACGGGCGGATCACGAGGTCAGGAGATCGAGACCATCCTGGCTAACACGGTGAAACCCCGTCTCTACTAAAAAATACAAAAAACTAGCCGGGCGCGGTGGCGGGCGCCTGTAGTCCCAACTACTCGGGAGGCTGAGGCAGGAGAATGGCGTGAACCCGGGAGGCGGAGCTTGCAGTGAGCTGAGATCCGGCCACTGCACTCCAGCCTCGGCGGCAGAGCAAGACTCCGTCTCAAAAAAAAAAAAAAAAAAAAAAAAAAGTAAGGAAAGAGCCTGTAATCCCAGCACTTTGGGAAGCCAAGGCAAGAGGACTGCTTGATCCCAGAAGTTCACAACCAGCCTGGGCAACATAGACCTTATCTCAAAAAAAATTAAAAAGTAACCAGGTGTGGCACACGCCTGTAGTTCCAGCTACTTGGGAGGCTGAGGTGGGAGGATCACTTGAACTTGGGAAGTCAAGGCTGCAGTGAGCTGTGATCAGGCCACTGTACTCCAGCCTGGGCAATAGAGTGAGGCCCTGTCTCAAAAATAAAACAAAGCCAAAAAAGGAAGGAAAGAAGTACCTAAAAATATCATGGAGACTTGTCATAAGGACACAGGATCCAGCTGGAAGGAACTCCCACTAGCTAAATGTGGGTCAATTTGAGTGCTAAACAATTAAGTAATTAATTAATTGTGAACCACTGGAAGGAAAATGAATCATGAGTAGAATGTCAAGTGCCAACTGGTAAATGTAGGATTGCTGGAGTTGGCAGCTTATCATTCTGCAACCATTGTGTTAAGGATTGGATCAGGCAAGAATCATCAAAGGATCCTAAATCTAGGGGCAATTTCAATGAGGAGCCAGGATATTTGCATGCCTCCCACATATCTCAAGGGAAAAATTAGTAATTATAAAATGGGAAAAATGGACACCTTGACCAGATAGTAAAAATTAACATTATTAAAGAAGGACACATGGAAATCCATGATATCTAGAGGACACATAACTAATATAGTACTATATTCCAGTCAAGAATACATAACCTGAATTTAATCATGAGGTAACATCACACAAACCCCAAATTAGGAATGTTCTATTACAAAAAGGGGGATCATATTTTTCAAAAATGTGAATGTCATATAAAACAGACTGTGGGAAAGGTCTAGGTCAAAGGAAGCTAAAAAGACTGGACAACTAGGCAATGCCTGCCTTTTACTGGATGAGAAAAATGTGATAAAGGACATGATGATTAGAGAAAAATGTTTCAGTGTTAAATGTGCAGAAACTGATAACAATACTGTGGTTTTATAAGAGAATAACCATATTCTTAGGAAATAATCTAAGAAGTGTTTAAGAATAAAGGACCATGATTCTACTGTGTAATGGTTCAAAAAAAGGTGTGTGTGTGTGTGTGTGTGTGTGTGTGTGTGTGTGTGTGTGTAGAAAGAGAGAGATAATAAAAGCAAATAGTAAAATGGTATCAATAGGTGAATAGGTAAATCTGGGTGAAAGTATATGGTATATTCTTTGTACTATTCTTGCGACTGTTGTGTAAGTTTTAAATTATTTCCAAATAAAAAGATTAAACAATTTCTAAAGTTTAAAAAGTTAAAATATAGCACATCTCAAGAATTTTCTTAGTCAATAAATTTTATCAGGCCGTACTCTAGGATCATCAGTTTTGGGTTATTTGCTTTGATTTGTTGATGAAGCACTAAACTGAAAGCCATAGGAAATTTTCTTTATAGCTGTAGTTTCTGCCTACTGAAGGCCATTAGCTTCTATTAGAAGATTGTATTGAATTGGATACATTTATTTTTCACATTTTTCACAAACAAAACAAAGTCTCTAATTTTCACTTGTATCTTTAGGTAAATGAAAGAGGGAAAGTGGCCAGTGCGGTGGCTCACGCCTGTAATCCCAGCACTTTGGGAGGCCAAGGTGGGTGGATTGCCTGAGCTTCAGAGTTCCATGCCAGTCTGGCCAACATGGTGAAACCCCATCTCTACTAAAAATACAAAAATTAGCCAGGTGTGGTGGCATGTGCCTGTAATCCCAGCTACTTGGGAGACTGAAGCAGAAGAATCACTTGAACCCAGGAGGCAGAGATTGCAGTGAGCTGAGATTGCACCACTACACTCCAGCCTGAGTGACAGAGACTCCCTCTCAAAAAGAAAAAGAGAGAAAGGGAATTTGTTCATACATCATCCTCAAAGATCTTTTTTTTTTTTTTTTTTTTTTTTTTTTTGAGACGGAGTCTTGCTTTGTCGCCCAAACTGGAGTGCAGTGGCCGGATCTCAGCTCACTGCAAGCTCCGCCTCCCAGGTTTACGCCATTCTCCTGCCTCAGCCTCCCGAGTAGCTGGGACTACAGGCGCCCGCCACGTCGCCCGACTAGTTTTTTGTATTTTTTAGTAGAGACGGGGTTTCACCGTGTTAGCCAGGATGGTCTCGATCTCCTGACCTCGTGATCCGCCCATCTCAGCCTCCCAAAGTGCTGGGATTACAGGCTTGAGCCACCGCGCCCGGCCTCCTCAAAGATCTTTACAGCTGCCTTACGTTTCAGATTGTTACCTGGTTCTTAGTTTAGTTTACTATAACCTTTTGACCCAAAAGTAGGAATACTGCCAACTAGGAATCAGTAATGCTATTGCAATAAAAAGGAAAAGTGTTTAAGTAAATCGCTCTAATTTGGAAGCGTTAATTTATGTATTTTGTTCTTCAGACAAAAAAATTGAGTGAAGTTAAAGTTGGCAAACAAGATCAATTTTGGCTTCTGCATTAACCTCAAGAAAAATAACTACTGTTACATCAAATGTCAGACATTTAGTCTGCAAATGCTAGGTGTTTAACCAAAATAAAAATACTTTTATCTGTTGAAGTTTAAAGAAAGAAATTAAAATATAAAATTCAGAAACAGAACTTTTCCTCATGGCCATATAATAATAATTAGAAAGTTTAGTGATGGTGAGTTTTTTTCTCCTTTAAAATTTTTCATTATGGCAGGGCACAGTGACTCATGCCTGTAGTCCCAGCACTTTGGGAGGCCAAAGCAGGTGGATTGGTTGATCCCAGGAGTTTGAGACCAGTCTGGGCAACATGGAGAAACCTGATCTGTACCAAAAATACAAAAATTAGCTGGGTGTAGTGGCGCACACCTGTGATCCCTGCTACTTGGGAGACTGAGATGGGAGGATCGCTTGAGTCTGGGAGGCAGAAGTTGCTATAATCCAAGATTGTGCCAATGCACTCCAGCCTAGGCTACAGAGTGAGAACCTGTCTTAAAAAAAAAAAAAAAAAAAAAAAAAGGCCGGACGCAGTGGCTCACGCCTATAATCCCAGCACTTTGGGAGGCCGAGACGGGCGGATCACGAGGTCAGGAGATCGAGACCATCCTAACACGGTGAAACTCCGTCTCTACTAAAAAATACAAAAAATTTAGCCGGGCGTGGTGGCGGGCGCCTGTAGTCCCAGCTACTCGGGAGGCTGAAGCAGGAGAATGGCCTGAACCCGGGAGGCAGAGCTTGCAGTGAGCCGAGATCGCGCCACTGCACTCCAACCTGGGCGACAGAGCGAGACTCCACCTCCAAAAAACTGACCAGGCGCGGTGGCTCCCGCCAGTAACCCCAGCAGTTTGAGAGGCCAAGGTGGGTGGATCACTTGAGGTCAGGAGTTCGAGACATCCTGGCCAACATGGAGAAACCCAGTCTCTACTAAAAATAGAAAAAACTAGCTGGATGTGGTGGTGGGCGCCTGTAATCCTACCTATTTGGGAGACTGAGGCACAAGAATTGCTTGAACCCAGGAGGCGGAGGTTGCAGTGAGCAGAGATTGTGCCATTGCACTCCAGCCTGGGTGACAGAGCAAGACAACATCTCAAAATAAATAAAATAGCCGGGCGCAGTGGCTCACACCTGTAATCCTAGTGTCTGAAATTGGTGGGTTCTTGGTCTCACTGACTTCAATAATGAAGCCGCGGACCCTTGCGGTGAATGTTACAGTTCTTAAAGATGGTGTGTCTGGAGTTTGTTCCTTCAGACGTTTAGATGTGTCTGGAGCTTCTTCCTTCTGGTGGGTTCGTGGTCTCGCTATCAGGAGTGAAGCTGCAGACCTTCGTGGTGAGTGTTACAGCTCTTAAAGGCAGCGCATCTGGAGTTGTTCCTTCTTCCGGGTGGGTTCCTGGTCTCTTTGGCTTCAGGAGTGAAGCTGCAGACCTCCACAGTGAGTGTTACAGCTCATAAAGAGAGCATAGACCCAAAGATTGAGCAGCAGCAAGAGTTACTGCAAAGAGTGAAAGAACAAAGCTTCCACAGTGTGGAAGGAGACCCAAGGAGGTTGCCCCTGAGCCTGCTTTTATTCCCTTATCTGACGCCACCAACATCCTGCTGATTGGTCTATTTTACAGAGACTCGATGAGTCCATTTTACAGAGAGCTGATTGGTCCATCTTGACAGAGTGCTGATTGGTCTGTTTACAATCCTTGAGCTGGACAGAGTCACAGAGTGCTAGTTAGCTAGATACAGAGTTAGCTAGATACAGAGTACCAATTGGTGTATTTACAAACCTTGAGCCAGACACAGAGTACTGATTGGTGTTATTTACAAACCCTGAGCTAGACACAGAGTGCTGATTGGTGCATTTACAGTCCTTGAGCTAGTCACAGAGTCACAGAGTGCTAGTCCTCCAAGTCTCTACTAGGTTAGCTAGATACAGAGTACCAATTGGTGTATTCACAAACCCTTAGCTAGACACAGAGTGCTGATTGGTGTATTTACAATCCTTGAGATAGACACAGAGTGCTAGACAGAAAAGTTCTACAAGTTCCCACTAGGTTAGCTAGATAGAGTGCTGACTGGTGCACATACAATCCTTCCGCTAGATATAAAAGTTCTCCAAGTCCCCATCCGGTTCAGGAGCCCAGCTGGCTTCACCCAGTGGATCCTGCACCAGGGCTGCAGGCAGAGCTGCCCGCCAGTCCCGAGCTGTACCTGCACTGTCCCTTGGGCTGTGGATGGACCAGGGGGTGGCACCCGTCGGGGAGGCTGCGACTGCAAGGGGAGCCCACCCACCACAGCGGGGGAGCTCAGACTTGGCAGGCTGCAGGTCCCAAGCCCTGCCCTGCAGGGAAGCAGCTAAGGCCCTGTGAGAATTTGAGTGTGGCGCTGGCCGGCTGGCACTGTTGGGGGACCCCGTGCAACCTCCACAGCTGCTGGCCTGGGTGCTAAGCCCCTCACTGCCCTGGCCTGGCGGCGCAGGCTGGCCACTCTGTGTGGGGGATCCGCTGAGCTCGCACAGGCGCCCGCGCTGGCGGGAACTCGCACTGGTCCCCGAGCGCCAGGCGCAGCCCTGGTTCCCACCCGCGCCTCTCCCTCCACACCTCCCGGCAAGCAGAGGGAGGCAGCTCGGGCCTCAGCCAGCCCAGAGGGGGCTCCCACGGTGCCATGGAGGGCTGAAGGGCTCCTCAAGTGCCGCCAAAGTGGACGCCGAGGCTGAGGAGGCCCTGAGAATGAGGGCTGCTAGCACATTGTCACCTCTCACTAGCACGTTGGGAGGCCAAAGCAGGCGGATCACGAGGTCAGGAGTTCAAGACCAGCTTGGCCAATATGGTGAAACCCTGTCTCTACTAAAAATACAAAAATTAGCTGGGCATGGTGGTGCATGCCTGTAGTCCCAGCTATTCGGGAGGCTGAGGCAGAAGAATTTCTTGAACCCGGAAGCGGAGGTAGCAGTGAGCCAAGATCACGCCACTGCACTCCAGCCTGGGTGACAGAGCGAGACTCTGTCTCACCTAAAATAATAAAATAATAAAATAAAATTACTAAAAACTGCAAACTTAGCAAAGAAATAAGCGGATCTCTGGGCGCGTTGGCTCCCGGCTGTAATTCCAGCACTTTGGAAGGCCGAGGCAGGCGGATCATGAGGTCAGCAGTTTGAGACCAGCCTGGCCTATATAAAGAAACCCCATCTCTACTAAAAATACAAAAAATTTAGCCAGGTGTGGTGGCATGTGCCTGTAGTATTGAACCTGGGAAGTGGATGTTGCAGTAAGCTGAGATCGCGCCATTGCACTCCAACGTGGGCAACAGAAAGACATTCCATCTCAAAACAGAAAAAAAAAAAAAAAGTGGGTAGTGTGGGATGACTGTGGAAAGGTTACTTTTTTGTTTGTTTGTTCGTTTGAGATGAAGTCTCGCTCTGTTGCCGGGGCTGGAGTGCAGTGGCTCACTCGGCTTACTGCAAGCTCTGCCTCCTGGGCTCACGCCATTCTCCTGCCTCAGCCTCCCTAGTAGCTGGGACTACAGGCGCCTGCCACCACGCCCGGCTATTTTTTTTTTTTTTTTTTTTTTTTTTGTATTTTTAGTAGAGATGGGGTTTCACTGTGTTAGCCAGGATGGTCTCAATCTCCTGACCTCATGATCCGCCTGCCTCGGCCTCCCAAAGTGCTGGGATTACAGGCGTGAGCCACCGTGCCTGCCAAAAAGGTTACTTATGATTCCTATAGTTGTGTATTGTTTGAATCTTTAAAATGAGAATATATTCATGTATTATTTGTGTAATCAATAATCTGCTTGTTAATTTGGAAAAAGAGGAAAATGACATTAAGTAGAAAGGAAAAAATAATCTCCAATAGTGTCTACACCCATATACAACCATTGTTAATCTTTTGAATGTTTCTTTCCAGTCTTTTCTCTTTTATTTTTGTATAGTTGTAATATACATACATTTTAGATCCTGCCTTTTTGTTTAACATAAATATTTTCCAGGTTACTATATATATTTCATAGTTGTCAGGTTTTTGTTTTGTGTTGTTGTTTTTTGATTCAGAGTCTCATTCTGTTGCCCAGGTGGGAATGCAGGTTTTTTGTATTTGTGTTTTTAGTAGTTTGACCAAGCTGGTCTCGAACTCCTGACCTCAGGTGATCCACCTGCCTCGGCTTCCCAAAGTGTTGGGATTACAGGTGTGAGCCACCACGCCTGACCACATTTTTATACTTTTCAAAAATACTATTGTAACATCTCATGTACCACATAAATATATATACCTACTATGTACCCACAAAAATAAAAAGTTTAAAAAATATATTAATGTAGAAGGCACAGGACAAGAGAAATATAAGGTCGCATCCTTTAGGAAAATATTAATTCTTTAGTGCAGTAGTAACAAGATTCTCTTTACACATTATTTCTTGTTCATCAGTTTTCATTCTGAAGTTTTGCTAGCTCTGCACTTCTGAATGCCAACCTCTATCCCGTATCTACCTACCTACCTACCTACCTACCTACCTACCTACCTACCTTGCTCCTCTCCTCTCGAAAAGTAATCCTTTTTCACCTTAGGGTTTTTAAAATTTTACATTACTTATTTGCCTGATGAACAAAGCAAAACCTGTTAACTGACCTGGCTTTAACTGAGAAACTCAGCAGAAGCTTTTCGTCTATAAAATCTAAGTCCGGGCCGGGCGCAGTGGCTCACGCCTGTAATCCCAGCACTTTGGGAGGCCTAAGCGGGCGGATCACCTAAGGTCAGGAGTTTGAGACCAGCTTGATCAATGTGGAGAAACCCCGTCTCTACTAAAAAAAATAGAAAATTAGCCGGGCATGGTGGCACATGCCTGTAGTCTCAGCTACTTGGGAGGCCAAGGCAAGAGAATCGCTTGAACCCGGGAGGCAGATGTTGCAGTGAGCCAAGATCACAGCATTGCACTCTAGCCTGGGCAACAAGAGTGAAACTCCGTCTCAAGGAAAAAAAAAAAAAAAATCTAAGTCCCAAGCATGTATGGTGGAATTGACCAGCGTTTATTAAATGATTATCTTCTGAAATACTAGACAGAATTGGTTGTACACTGTGAAATAATTTCCATGTATTCATTTCAACAACTGCAGTTTTTCCTGTCTTTTTAACATATCCAATTCCATGTTCCAATTCTCTTCCTGCCTTAACTGTGTCTCATTTCCTTATAATGGGCTCTCTGATTGCTGAGCATTTTCTGCATATTTTCATATGCAAAAACTAATTACCCATCTAATAATTATTTAGTGGTTTCAGATACAAACATACTATAATAGAGTCATAGATACATGAAAAAATTTAAAATACATTCAAAACCAAGATGAGACTAGCCATAATTTGAGTAACAAGCATCTTCAAAATAATGTTAAATAGGCCAGGTGCAGTGGCTCATACCTGTAATGCTAGCATTTTGGGAGGCCGAGGTGGGTGGATTGCCTGAGTTCAGGAGTTGTAAACCAGCCTTGGTAACACAATGAAACCCATCTCTACTAAAATATAAAAAAATTAGCTGGGTGTGGTGGCGTGCACGTGTAATCCCAGTTACTTGGGAGGCTGAGGCAGAAGAATTGCTGGAACCCGGGAGGCGGAAGTTGCAGTCAGCTGAGATGGCGCCATTGCATTCCAGCCTGGGCTACAGAGTGAGACTTCGTCACCAAAAAAAAAATTAAATAAATAAATAAAATAAGTTAAATAATAGTTGAACAGACACAACTTTGACTAAGAATACACCGACAACTTCAATATACTGTTAGAAGTGCTTCTCAAAATGTCTCATTAAAAACAACACATTTTGTATTAGCTGTATTATGAAATTAGCTTAATCAACTGCCAAAAAATAAAAAAAAAATAGGATAATTTGAGGGAGAGAAGCATAAGGTTTCACTTGATTGTTTGGAATGTTATATAGTGTAATGATGAAGAGCATAGGCCATCAATCGTAGTGCCTGGGTTAAAAACCTTGCTGTTAAACTTGCTAAACATAACCTTGAACACATTATTTAGCCTCTCTGCATCAATTACTTCATATGCAAAATAATAGTATCCAATTTATGTAGGTGTTTAGATTAAATAAGATAATACACTAAAGTGCCCACAGAGAGAAGACATTCAATAAATAACGCTAACTTTCTTAGGAAAGAACTGTCTTTAAGTCATTTTAGAAACTGTTACAAACATCCTCCCCCATATCATTTTCCTTTTACCATAAAGGATACTTTTCTGTTAATTTTTATTTATTATGTATGAAACCCTATATTCTGTGGTTTTTTTTTTAATATGAAAGATTGTTACTGAGTTTCCTATGACATGTGTTGTTTCTTATGTGCTTATACTTGAGAAACAGAACACACACTATTTCCTGCATCTTTCATACACAGAAAAAAAATAAAAGCTAGGCCGGGTGTGGTGGCTCACGCCTGTAATCCCAGCACTTTGGGAGGCCAAGGCAGGCACATCACAAGGTCAGGAGTTCGAGACCACCTGGACAATATGATGAAACCCCGTCTCTACTAAAAATACAAAAATTAGCTGGGCGTGGTGGCAGGTGACTGTAGTCCCCACTACTCTGGAGGCTGTGGCAAGAGAATAGCTTGAACCCAGGAGGCGGAGGTTGCAGTGAGCCAAGTTCACCCCACTGCACTCTAGCCTGGGTGACAAAGTGAGACTCCATCTCTGAAAGAAAGAGAAAGAGAGAGAGAAAGAAGTTGTTCCTGAAAAAAAACATATTCTGCCTTTTTTCCTCCAATTGAGGCGGAGGGGGGGGGGAGATAGGAATTTGTTCCTGAAAAGAAACAGATATTCTGCCTTTTTTCCTCCAATTGTACATTTGTAAAAGTGTTTAGCAATAAATAAGAGGCAGTAGATCCTCATTGTTCCTGAATTCTGTTTTGCCCCCCTTTTACTTGCTAAAATTCACAGTGCTTTCATGGTCATTCCTAGACATGCACAGAGTGGCAGAAAATTTGAGTCGCCCAAGGTACACATTCCCAGCTTAGGTTGAACAAGGCTATGCTCTGCCTTCTTGTTTCAGCTCTCATACTGTAAACAAGTATATTTTTCATAGTCTATTTAGTGGCACTCTTGCATTTTTGTGCTTTTTGTTGCTTTTGTGGTTTGAAATGGCCTGCAAGAGTGGTGCCAAAGTGCTATCTAGTATTCCAAAGAGCAAGAAGACTGTGATACACCTTAAGGAGAAATATGTGTGTGAGGTAAAATTCATTCAGGCATGAGTTATAGTGTTGTTGGCCATGAATTAAGTGTCAGTGAATCAACCATATACAGTACGTTAAATAAGTTGTCTTTAAACAGAAAAACATAGAAGAAGGCTCTGTATTTGGAATGGGTTGACGGAACATTGTGACTTGAGGCTCTTTTTAAAATTAGCAGGGCACGGTGTGCCCGTACTTCCAAAGTAGTCCCAACTATTTGGACAGCTGAGGTGGGAGGATTGTTTGAGCCCAGGAATTTAAGGCTACAGTGAGCTATGATCACTCTACTGCACTCCAGCCGGGGCAACAAAGCAAGACCCCTCTAAGAAGGGCCAGGCATGGCGGCTCACACCTGTAATCCCAGCACTTTGAGAGGCTGAGGTTGGTGGATCACTTGAGCCCAGGAGTTTCAAGAGTAACTTGAGCAACATAGCAGAACCCCGTCTCTACAAAAACAAAACAAAACAAAACAAAAGAACAAAAAGATTAGCCAGTTGTGGTGGTGCATGGTATAGTCTCAGCTATTTGAGAGGCTGAGATGGAAGAATTACCTGAGCCCAGGAAGTCGAGGCTGCAGTGAGCCATGATTGCACCACTGCACTCCAGCCTGGGTAACAGACCAAGACCCTGTCTCAAACCATAAATAAAAAAGAAAAAAAAAAATCAAAAGTGTGTATATTGTGGTAGGCAGCTTCTGACATGGTTCCCAATGATCCCTGCCTCCTGGTATTCTCACCCTTGTATAATCCTGTCCTTCTGAATGTAAGCTAGACCTAATAACTTGATTTTAACAGATTAGGCAAAAGTGATGGTATATCACTTCTGTAATTAGGTTTTAAAAGACCATGACTATTATTTTGCTGATGTGTTCTCTCTGGTTCTTCTTTTGTGCTTGCTGTGATGAAGAAGGCCACCTGGCAAAGAACTGAGATCAGCTAACTTGCCAATACCCAGCAAGGAACTGAGGCCCATAGTCCAACAATTTGTGAACCCTGCCAACAGCTACTGAGTGAGCTCAGCAATAGATACTGTCTTAGTTGAGTCTTGAGATGACTATGGCACCAGCCTACACCCTAAATACAGTCTTGTAAAAGATCATGGCAGAGCACTTATATAAACAGTATGTAGATTCCCATAGAAACTGTGAGATAATACATTTTTTTAATAAAAAAATTAGAGCAGTTTAGGTTGATAGCAAAATTGAGAGAAAAGAAGAGAATTCCCGTTATCCCCCGCTGCTCCGACACATGCATAGCCTCCCCCATTATCAACATTCCCACCAGAGTGGCACATAATACAGTTAAGTATTTTTATTTACATATTAAAACCTCCAAACACATGCTTGAGATGGGGTGTGCAATAATAAGCACTACTGTGTTTTAACCTTTGGCAGCTTTTATTCTTTCCTTCCAACTTTCAATTACTATTTTCTTTTCATTTCCAATTTTTTAACCTTTCTCTATTTGAAAATAGTGACCAGTTTCTTTTTGATTATAGTCATCCTAGTGGGTATGATGTAATATCTCATTATGGTTTTGGTTTTCATTTCCCTAATGAATAATGGTAATGAGCATCTTTTCCTGTGCTGCTTAAATATTGTATATTTTATTTGGTAAAATGTTAATTCAAACCCATTGCCCATTTAAAAATTGTGCATATTTGTCTTTTTATTGTTTAGTTGTAAAAGTTCTTTTTACATAGTAGATACAAATCTCATTCTTTGGCTTGTCATTTTACTTAGTTGGTGGTATTCTTTGAGGTACACAGATTTGACATTTTTAATGAAGTCTAATTTATCTTTTTATTTTGTCACTCTGAAACCATTTTCTTTCTTTTTTTTTCTTTGAAATGGAGCCTTGCTGTGTCGCCCAGGCTGGAGTGCAATGGCGCGATCTTGGCTCACTGCAACCTCCACCTCCTGGGTTCATGCTATTCTCCTGTCTTAGCCTCCCAAGTAGCTGGGATTACAGGTGCGTGCCACCATGCCCAGCTTATTTTTGTATTTTTAGTAGAACTCCTGACCTCAGGTGATCTGCCTGCCTCGGCCTCTGAAAGCCCTGGGATTACAGGCGTGAGCCACCACGCCTAACCTGAAACTATTTTCTAATACGGTCACAAAGGTTTGCTGTTGTGTTTTCTTCTTGGGATTTTATAGTTTTAGCTCTTACATTTAGGTCTGTGATCCATTTTGAGTTAATTTTTGTATATGGCATGAGGTAGGGAGTCCAACTTCATTCTTTTGTTTGATATTCAGTTTTCCAGTATCTTTCGTGGAAAATATTATTTTTCCCAATTGAATTGTCTTGGTACCCTTGTCAAAAATCAATTGACAGGCTGGGCGCGGTGGCTCACACCTGTAATCCCAGTACTTCAGGAGGCGGAGGCGGAGGCGAGCGGATCACGAGGTCAGGAGATCGAGACCATCCTGGCTAACATGGTGAAACCCCGTCTCAACTAAAAAATACAAAAAAAATTAGCCGGGCGTGGTGGTGGATGCCTGTAGTCCTAGCTACTCAGGAGGCTGAGGCAGGAGAATGGCGTGAACCTGGGAGGCGGAGGTTGCAATGAGCTGAGATTGCACCACTGCGCTCCAGCCTGGGCAACAGAACAACACTCTGTCTTTAAAAAAAAAAAAAAATCAATTGACCATAAATGCAAAGGTTTATTTCTGAACTCTTAATTTATTCCATTGATCAATATGTCAAGGATCCATTGATCCTTATGCCAGGACCACACTGTCTTGATAACTATTGCTTTCTAATTACTTTTAAAATAAAGAAGGCTGAGTTCTCCAACTTTGCTCTTTTTTCCTTACCCTCCCCTCCTCTCCCCTCCCCTCCCCTCCTCTCCCCTCCCCTCCCCTTCGAGTTTCACTCTTGTTGCCCAGACTGGAGTACCATGGTGTGATCTCAGTTCACTGCAACCTCCACCTCCCGGATTCAAGCAATTCTCCTGCCTCAGCCTCCCGAGTAGCTGGCATTACAGGCTTGCACTACCACATCCAGCTAATTTTTTTATTTTTAGTAGAGACAGGGTTTCACCACGTTGGCCATGGCTGGTCTCGAACTCCTGACTCAGGTGATCCGCCTGCCTCGGCCTCCAAAAGTGCTGGGATTACAGGCAAGAGCCACTGTGCCCAGGCTGTTTTTCTTTTTCAAGATTATTATGGCTGTTTTGGGTTCCTTGCATTTCCATATGAATTGTGATCAGTTTTCCATATCTGAAAAAAGACAACTGGGATTTTGATAGGCAGTTTGGGGAGTATTGCTATATTAACAATATAAAGTCTCTTAATTCATGAACATGATATCTTTACATTTATTTAAACCTTCTTTCATTTATTTCAACAATGTTTTATAGTTTACGCAGTGTACAAGTCTTACAGTTCTTTTGTTAAATTTGTTCCTAATTATTTTTCAGAGTAGTTTTCTGTCTTTAGTCAAGATAGCTGCATGTAGTGTATGTACCAGTTACAAGAAATTATTTTGTAAAAATTTTAGCTGTGGTAAAATACACAAAATGTGAAATTTACCATCTTACCATTTTTAAGTGTACAGTTCAGTATAGTTCATATTGTCGTACAACCAATCGCCAGAACTCTTCACCTTCAAGTACCGAAACTCTGTACCCGTTAAATAACAACTCACTATTACCCCTTCTTCTCAGGCCCTCCAACCACCCTCTACTTTCTGTCTCTATGAATTTGACTACTCTAAGTATATCATATAAGTAGAACCATTTCATATTTGTCTTTTTGCAATTAGCTCATTTCAGTTAGCATAGCATCATCAACGTTCATCTATCTTGTAGCATGCGTTAGAATTTTTTTGAAGGCTGGATAATATTCCATTTTACGTAAATACTACATTTATTCATCCATTCATCCATCATGGACACTTGAGTTACTTCTACCTCTTGGCTATTATGAATAAAGCTCCAATGAATGTGGGTATACAAGTATCTCTTTGAGACCCTGCTTTCAATTCTTTTGGATGCATACCAAGAAATATAATTGCTATTATATTGATAATATGCTAATAATGCTATTTTTAATTTTTTTTTTAAGAGACAGGGTCTTGCTTTGTTGCCTAGACTGGAGTGCAATGGCACAATCATAGCTCACTGTAATGTTGAACTCCTGGACTCAAGTGATCCTGCTGCCTCAGCCTCCTGGGTAGCTAGGATTACAGGCACATGACCCCATGTCTGGTTAATTTTTTTTGAGATGGAGTCTCACTCTGTCACCCAGGCTGGAGTGCAGTGGCACGATCTCGGCTCACTGCACCCTCCGCCTCCTGGGTTCAAGTGATTCTTCTGCCTCAGCCTCCTGAGTAGCTGGGATTACAGGCACCCACCACTATGTCCAGCTAATTTTTTTGTAATTTTAGTAGAGACAGGGTATCACCATGTTAGCCAGGCTGGTCTCAAACTCCTGACCTTGTGATTCGCCTGCCTCGGCCTCTCAAAGTGGTGAGATTACAGGCGTGAGCCACCGTACCCGACTGTTACCTGGCTAATTTTTAAAGTTTATTTTAGAGATAGGATCTTGCTATGTTGTTAGGCTGGTCGTGAACATCTGGCTTCAAGTAATCCTCCCACCTCAGCCTCCCAAAGTGCTGGGATTATAGGCGTGAACCACTACACCTGGCCTAGTTTTACTTTTTTGAGAACCTACAAGGGTTCCAGCTTCTTCACATTCTTACTGTCACTTGTTATTTTTTTTTTAATAGTAGCTGTCCTAATGGGTGTGAGGTGGAATGTCATTGTGGTTTTGTTTTACATTTCCCTAATGATTGGAGATATTGAGCATCTTTTTATGTGCTTGTTGGCCATTTGGAAAAATATCTATTCAGGTCCTTTGCCCGTTTTTTAACTGGGTCATTTGTTTTATGTTGTTAAGTTGTAAGAGTTCTTTATATATTCTGGATATTAACCACTTATCAGATATATGATTTGCAAATATTTTCTCCCATAGGTTGTCGTTTCACTCTTTTGATTGTTTTCATAATCTGAAAGTTTTTATTTTTGTTTTTGTTTGTTTGTTGGTTTTTTGTTTTTGTTTTTTTTTTTTTTTTGAGACGGAGTCTCATTCTGTCGCCCAGGCTAGAGTGCAATGGTGTGATCTCAGCTTACTGCAATCTCCGCCCCGCAGGTTCACGCCATTCTCCTGCCTCAGCCTCCCAAGAAGCTGGGATTACAGGTGTGTGCCACCATATCTATCTAATTTTTGTATTTTTAGTAGTGATGGGGTTTTGCCGTGTTGGCTTGGCTGGTCTTGAACTCCCTGACCTCAAGTGATCTGCCCACCTAGACCTCCCAAAGTGCTGGGATCTGTTATAGGCATGAGCCACCATGCCCAGCCCAAAGTTTTTATTTTGGATGTAGTTCAATTTATATATTCTTTTGCTGCCTGCAAGAAGTAATTTTTTATTTGGTATTGGAACTTCTTACTCAGAAATGTGTTCTTTTGGCTGGGTACAGGGGCTCATGCCTGTAATCCCAATACTTCGGGAGGCTGAGGTGGGAAAATCATTTGATGCCAGGAATTCGAGACCAGCCTGGGTAGCATAGCAAGACTTTGTCTCTGAAAAATAAAAAGAAAAGTTAGCTGGGCATAGTGGTGCACACCTATAGCCCTAGCTACCCCAGAAGCTGAGGCAGTTGGATCAGTTAAGCCCAGGAGTTTGAGGCTGCAGTGAGGTGTGATTGCATCACTGCACTCAGGCATCATGACAGAGTCTCTTACTCCATATAACTAACGCAGAAGATCATAAAACTTTGAAGTAAGCTTTCTATACATTGCTTTTAAACTATGGTAAAGTCAAAAAATTGTAAGTCGGGAAGCATCTGTATTTCTCATTTTCAACTGTTATAGGAACTACTTTAAACAGCACAGATATTCTAATCACATCACTTTGGTTGTTCCGAGAATACTTGTCTGTTGTTTAAAAATCAAGGCTTTGTGTTACAATACGCTGTTCAGTGTCAGTGTCTTAATATTTCCTTTCCTTTCCTCCCCTCCTCTCCCCTCCCCTCCCCTCCCCTCCCCTTCCCTTTCCTTTCCTTCCTCCTTTCCTTTCCATCTTCCTTTCCATCTTCCTTTCCTTCTTCCTTTCCATCTTCCTTTCCTTTTTCCTTTCCTTTCCCTCTCTCCCTCCCTCCCTCCTTCCCTCCCTCCCTCCCTCCCCCCCTCCCTCCCTTCCTTCCTTTCTTCCTTCTTCCCTCCCCTCCCCTCCCCTCCTCTCCCCGCTCCCCTGCCCTGCCCTGCCCTGCCCTGCCTTGCCTTGCCTTGCCTTGTCTTTCCAGAAAAAAAATAGGCTGGGCGCGGTGGCTCACGCCTCTAATCCCAGCACTTTGGGAGGCCGAGGCGGGCAGATCCTGAGGTCAGGAGATCCAGACCATCCTGGCTAACACGGTGAAACCCCGTCTCTACTAAAAAAAATACAAAAAATTAGCCCAGCAGGCATGGTGGCGGGCACCTGTAGTCCCGGCTACTCAGGAGGCTGAGGCAGAAGAATGGCATGAACTCGGGAGGCGGAGCTTGCCTTGAGCTGAGATCATACCACTACACTCCAGCCCGGGTGACAGAGCGAGACTCTGCCTCAAAAAAAAAAAAAAAAAAAGAAAGAAAGAAAGAAAAGAAAAAAAATAGAGATGAAGTCTCACTCTGTCGCCCAGCATGGTTTCGAACTCCTGGGCTCAAGCAATCCTCCCAACCCAGCTTCCCAAAGTGCTGGAATTACAGTCGTGAGCCACTGTGCCCAACCAATGCCTCATAGTTTCTAATTATTTTTGAATAATGTAAATGGTAATTAATGCCTCTGTGTTTTTTAATTATAGAACTTTAAGATGTGTTTAGTGATCCTAAGTATGACTGGTTTTTACCTGAAACTTTTTTCTATAGGGTTGCCATAATAAATTATCACAAATAGGGTGGCTAAAAACAACAGAAATTTATTCTTGCACAGCTTTGGAGGCCAGCAGTCTAAAGCCAAGGTATTGGCTGAGTTGGTTCCTTCTGGAGGCTGTGAGGAGAATCTGTTACATGCCTTGAGATCTCCTAACTTTGACAGGTTTCAGTAATCATTAGTGTTCCTTGGTTTGTAGCTGCATAATTCTAATCTCTGCTTCTGCCTTCACATGGCCTTCACCTCTACATATCTCAAATCTTCCTTTGCCTTTATCCGTTTTTTTTTTTTTTTTGAGACAGAGTCTCACTCTATCGCCCAGGCTGGAGTATAGTGATGCGATCTCGGCTCACTACAGCCTCTGCCTCCTGGGTTCAATGGATTCTTCTGCCTCAGCCTCCCGAGTCGCTGGGACTACAGTTGCACATGACCATGCCTGGCTAATTTTGTATTTTTGGTAAAGTTGGGGTTTCACCATGTTGACCAGGCTGGTCTCAAACTCCAGACCTCAAGTGATTCACCCACCTGGGCCTCCCAAAGTGCTGAGATTACGGGCATTAGCAACCTCACCCAGCCCCTTTGCCTTTATCTTATAAGGACATCTGTCACTGAATTCAGGAACTACCCTATGCAGGATGATCTCAAGATCCTTAATTGCTAAGTAAGGGCTTAGTGCCCAGGGTGAGGGTGAGGGCGAGGGCAGTTCTCTAAAGAACTGCCATTGGCCTTTAGGATAAAATATCGGTTGTACCAGACCATCCCAAGCGTTGAAGGATTTTAAAGTTCCTGGTCTATACTCATTAATGCCAATAGGCCTCTAACCTTAGTCATAACAATTTTTAAAAATACCCCCATACACTTTCACATGCCTTTCCTAGCAGGAGGAGGAATACTTGTCTCAAGAAAGAAAGGATATTTAGAACATATATTCCCTTACTTCTCCACGCTAATGGAAAGCATAATGTCATACAGAAAAGTAGAAACCAGACACAGAATTTGTGTCTCTCTTTTGAAATTGTCTACTTATTTATCAACATGAGTTCTGAAATATTTGTATTATTTTGAAATATCAAAATAATGAGACAGGCCGGGTAGGGTGGCTCACTCCTGTAATCCTAGCACTTTGGCGGGGCAAGGCAAGTGGATCACTTGAGGCCAGGAGTTTGAGACCAGCCTGGCTGACATGGCGAAACTCCATCTCTACTAAAAAATACAAAAAAAATTAGCCTGTCTGGTGGTGCACACCTGTAGTCACAGCTACTCAGGAGGCTAAGGCACAAGAACTGCTTCAACTCGGGAGGTGGAGGTTGTAGTGAACCAAGATTGCATTACTGCACCTGAGCAATAGAGCAAGACTCTGTCTCAAAAAAAAAAAAAAAAAAAGACACATTAAAGGCTTATTGCCCATGTTTGCAGTCTTATTTCAATTTTTATTCATCTTCAGAATGAATTATATGGACCATTCTACTTAGAATAAAGAACTCTAAGACTAGGCGTGGTGGCTTACACCTGTAATCCCAGCACTTTAGCAAGCCAAAGCAGGAGAATTCCTTGAGTCCAGGAGTTCAAGATCAGCCTGGGCAATATAGTGAGACCCTGCCCCTACAATAAATTTTTAAAAAATTAGCTGGGTGCGGTGGTGCATGCCTGTAGTGCCAGCCAGTCAGGAGTCTGAGGTGGGAGGATCACCTGAGCCCCAGGGAGATGGAGGCTACAGTGAGCTGTGTATTCTCATGGGTCTTATATTTTGAAAGACATTATGTTGTACAAATTATACTTATTATAATTGATTCCCCATTTTTACTAATAAAAAATTTGCCTGCCTAATAGAACTTTTTATCAGCATGATAGCAAACTATTTTTTAATTATGTTCTGAAAATAAAATTTTACTTAAGCAAAGACACCTGGCATATGTAAGCCTAGGAAGCTTTATTATGCATAAATAAGTTTGATTTTCAAGAGTTTTTTTTTTTCTCACACTGCAAGTAACTTAAGTCTGTTTTATAATAGTCATGTAGGAACTTAATGGCTAAAGAAGACCCCAGGTTGGGCACCTCTAATGAATTTGTAGACTGAAAACTGAGAATTCTGTATAATGAATCAGATTCACACTTCAGAGTTAATAGTAACAAGAATTTGAACATAATAATTTGCCTGGAATAGTAAGTAGTTTGTCTTTATATCACTAATAAATAATGATCAGATTTCCATGAATCTTGAATTACAGTTAAAAAATCAATAAGATAAAAACATAAAGTATAATATTTGAGGCTGCTTCTCTATCACGAATCAACGCAAATGCCAGAACATTGCTATAAAGTCAGGGTTTACTTTGCCTGTATTGTACTATAGTCAAGTTATTCTTTCTGTATTTTTCTGAACTGGTCTGGGTTCAGTTTCCTAGAAGAAAATACCACCTAGCTAGTTTATGTAAGAAAAGACAGCAAATTATTAAACAGATTGCAGAATTGTTGAAAGCACTTGAATAATGATCCTCAAACTTTAGCATAAATCAGTATCAGTTTGGAGGCCCTTGAAAACAGATTGTTGGCCCCATCCTCAGATTTTTCGACTACAGGGGTACACCACCATCGCCCAGCTAATTTTTTTAATTTTAGAGGAGATAGGGTTTCACTATTTTGGCCAGGCTGGTTTTGAACTTTTGACCTCAGGTGATTGGCCTGCCTCACCCTTCTAAAGTGCTGGGATTACAGGTGTGAACCTCCGCATGCCACTGCGCCTGGCCTTATTTCCAGTATAATCTTGTCATTAGTGCTCCCCATCATATATTTATTCATGTATTCACTCATTCATTAAACAGGTATTGAATACACACTATGCATGCAAGCCACTGTGCAAATATTGGCAGTAAAGAGGTGAATAAGATTTTGTTTCTTATTCTCTTTATTGTCCCTATCCATGAACTCCTGTTGAGGGTATAAGGATGAAAATGTCAGGAAGGAATATGGGTAGATTGGAATATTGTAATTATGCCAGTAATTACAATAGTATGACATAAGTGCTAACAGTATTATAAAGCATTTTATAAATACTGAAAATTGTGTGCCTGAGTTCAGGTGTTTATATGTATATTCTTAATATTTTAAAAATAAAATATCTTTTGAAAAAGGTGAGAACCATTCTTAGACTGTTTTTTTAAATGTAAAATTTACTGTCTTAACCTTTAAACAACAACAACAAAAAAATAGAAAGTCAGGTTCTCACTCTGTCTCCCAGGCTGGAGTGCAGTGGCATGATCATAGCTCACAGCAGCCTCAAACTCCTGGGCTCAAGTGATCCTCCCACCTCAGCCTCCCCAGTAGCTACAATCTTTTTTTTAATGTTTTGTAGAGACAGGGTCTTGCTGTTTTCCCCAGGATGGTCTCAAGCTCCTGGCTTCAAGCAGTCCTCCTGCCTCAGCCTTCCAAAGTGCTGGGATTACAGGCATGAGCCAGCATGCCCAGAGATTAACCATTTTTAAAAGTATAAGATTTACTCTCATAGTAATTTTTTTTTTTTTTTTTTTTTTTTTTTTTGAGGCGGAGTCTTCACTCTGTCGCCCAGGCTGGAGTACAGTGGCGCGGGCTCACTGCAAGCTCCGCTTCCCGGGTTCGCGCCATTCTCCTGCCTCAGCCTCCCAAGTAGCTGGGACTACAGGCGCCCGCCACCGCGCCCGGCTAATTTTTTGTATTTTAGTAGAGACGGGGTTTCACCGTGTAGGCCAGGGATGGTCTCCATCTCCTGACCTCGTGATCCGCCTGCCTCGGCCTCCCAAAGTGCAGGGATTACAGGCGTGAGCCACCGCGCCCGGCCTCTCGTAGTAATTTTTAAGTGCATAGTTTAGTAGCATTAAGTACATTCACACTTGTGTAGCCAACCTCCAGAACTCCTTTTGTTTTGCAAAACTGAAACTCTATACCCATTAAACAACTCACCAATCTCCCCTACTCCCAACCCGTGGCAATTACCATTCCACTTTCTGTCTGATGAATTTTACTACTCTAGGTACCTCATATAAGTGGAATCATAAGGTATCTTTTTGTTACTTTTTTTTTTGTTATTTTTTGAGGTGGAGTTTTGCTCTTGTCACCCAGGCTGGAATGCAGTGGCGCGATCTAGGCTCACTGCAACCTCCGCCTCCTGGGTTCAAGTGATTCTCCTGCCTCAGCCTCCCCAGTAGCTGGGATTACAGGTGGCTGCCATTACACCCAGCTAATTTTTTGTATTTTAAGTAGAGATGGGGTTTCACCACGTTGGCCAGGCTGGCCTCAAACTCCTGACCTCAGGCGATCCACCCACCTTGGCCTCCCAAAGTGCTGTGATTACAGGCGTGAGTCACCGCACCCCGCCTTTGTTAGTCTTTTGTACCATTTTGTGTACTGTTTTTCAGATTTTAAAGTAAATGGAGATATGAAAAAGAAAAACATAGTTAAAGGAACAAAAAGCAAGGAATAAGATAATTACAAAAGTAAAGACAGTGGTAATTAAGAAATTTAAGTCACAATAGATGGAATTCCTATAATTTAACCTAGAGAGAAAGTTAGAATATAATTGGACTAAGAAGAAGATGCTGAAGATAGAAGTAGATTTAAAGTTGTAGTTTAAGGTTTATACATCTCACAAGTGGTAAATAAATGTTGATCTTTAGGAATATTACATATCTTACCCCATAAAACAACTGCAAGTGCTGTGTTTTAAATAAACAAACATGATTAATTTTACCAGTGTTAAAAATTCATTTTATAGTTAGCAGTGGGATTCTGGGCATTACTTATAGACTCCTTTGTTTGGATGAAATTATGTCTACAATTGTGAGAAAAACATGGACAGAATTTTTAGAAAACTGAAAGTTGTATATATTCACACATACCTATGTAAGATGTTACATGGGCAGTAGTAGGCATACTAATATATTAGTCAGCTGTTACTGATAATACTTCATCAGCACGCCACCCCTAAGCTTAGTGGCTTTACCAACAAGCATTTATTCTCATCATCATAGCTCTGTAGAACAGCTGGATTTTGGCTAATCTAGGCAGGACTCAGCTTCAGGCTTCAGGATCAGTTCATATCTTTTTGTCTGGGACCCACGATCAAGGGGCAACATTTACTCAAGCTCCTATCAATAGTGGATTGCCTGCTCACTAGAAGTGCAAACCCAACTACCCGAGCATATTTTAGATTTCTGCTCACCTTATATTTGTCAGCTTCTCATTGGTCTGATCAAGTTATGTGGCCAGATTCAAAGTCAAGGGACAAGGAGGTACACTCCATCTATCACGAGACCATGGCAAGAAGGTGGATGTATTTTCCTTATAGGGAAGTGACAATTTTAGGAAGTAGAGTTACCTTCTAAAGTCAAAAGGTGTGTACACACACACACACAAGAAGTTGTACTAAATATATAGCTACTCAAAGATATATATATATACACACACACATATACACACAAATGCACACACACAAGTATGTATTGGAACCTGTACATTTAGTACCACTTACTTTTTGTGTATGGTATGCATTCATTTCTTTGAAAATCAAAAGAAGTTCTCTGTATGTAGGAGTGAACATCCAAAATGTACCCACAATGGTATAAATCAAAAATACTTTTCTCACTCTGCTAGCTTTTACTTTTGTCTGTTTTTGTTTCATTTTGTTTTAAAACCAAGATAGAGTTGGATTAAAAATAGAACTTCCTGCATATGCCAGAATTTCTCCAGTGCTTCTAAGCAGGACATGTGAGTGCCTCTGAGACAGGTTTGCAGACAGAAATATGTACGGGGGAAAGAAGAGAACATAAAAGAAAAGGAAAGGTAAAGAGTCGGATTAGGGAAAAGAAGTGTCTGTTTTGGAGATCAAGTACCAGCAACAATTATCTAAACTCCCCTTAAGGTCATCAGTGCCGTTGATACTCTGTTACTTCCTTACTCTCAACTATGTAAGGAGTATGGTTTGTAGGACCTGAGCAATGGTTTTCTTTTTTTTTTTTTTTTTTGGAGACAGAGTCTTCCTCTTGCCCAGGCTGGAGTGCAGTGGCACAATTTTGACTCACTGCAACCTCAACTTCCCAGATTCAGTTGATTCTCCTAACTGAGTAGCTGGGACTACAGGCACGCACCACTATTCCCGGCTAAGTTTTGATTTTTGGTAGGGATGGGGTCTCACCATATTGCCCAGGCTGGTCTGGAACTCCTGGGCTCAAGCGATCTATCTGCCATGGCCTCCCAAAGTGCTGGGATTACAGGCATGAGCCTCTGTGCCGGGCCTGAGCAAATGATTATGGAGAGGTTTGAGAATAATCAGTAATGATCTGAGGGAGACAAAATTATTATTATTATTATTATTATTTTTTAAGACAGAGTCTTGCTCTGTCACCCAGGGTGGAGTGGAGTGCAGTAGCACGATCTCGGCTCACTGCAACCTCTACGTCCTGGGTGTTCAAGTGATTCTTCTGCCTCAGCCTCCTGAGTAGCTGGGACTACAGGTGCACGCCACCACACCCAGATAATTTTTGTATTTTTAGTAGCAATGGAGGTTCATCATATTGGCCAGGCTGGTCTTGAACATCTGACCTCGTGATCCGCCCACCTTGGCCTCCCAAAGTGCTGGGATTACAGGCGTGAGCCACCGCATCCAGCCCCAAAATTCTTTTTAATATCCTTTCACAGAAGATCAAATGTGCATGTTTAGTAGGAGTCTTTTTTGTCAGATTGTTGAAAAAAATTACAGTAGGTGTTTTGGGGATGAGGAAACAATTGTGGGAGCTAGAAAAGATGAATCAAATATTTTGGTGATTTTGGAAATGGATTAAGGATTGTTTTCTGAACAGCATTAGTTTCATAAAGACTTGTCCAGTTTATGCTTAAGATACAATTCTCTTCACTCTTCTTTTTTCTTTTTTTGAGACACTCTGTCACCCAGGCTGGAGTGCAGTAGCATGATTATAGCTCACTGTAACCTCGTCCTCCCAGGCTCAAGCAATCCTCCCACCTCAGCCCGCTGAGTAGCTGGGACTACACATATGTGCCACTACACTCAGCTAATCTTTTGTTTGTAGAGATGGGGTCTTGGCAGGTTGCCTAGGCTGGTCTTGAACTGCTGGGCTTAAGTGATCCCCACACCTTGGGCTCCCAAAGTACTGAGATTGCCGTCATGAGCCACCGATCCGAGTCCACCCTATCTCTTTATTCCCAAGCTTTTCTGTCTATTCTGTTCCTACCCTAAGTACATCTCTTTTTTTTTTTTTTTTTTTGAGATGGAGTTTCACTCTGTTCCCCAGGCTGAAGTACAGTGGTATAATCTTAGCTCACTGCAACCTCTGCCTCCCGGGTTCAAGCAATTCTCTTGCCTCAGCCTCCGGAGTAGCTGGGATTACAGGCACCCGCCACTACACCCAGCTAATTTTTGTATTTTTAGCAGAGACTGGGTTTCACCATATTGGTCAGGCTGGTCTCAAACTCCTGACCTCAGGTGATCCACCCGTCTCAGCCTCCCAAAGTGCTGGGATTACAGGCATGAGACGCCATGCCCGGCCAGGTGCATCTCTTATTAACTCTGGCCTGCCTTATTGCTGACTACTGCCTCTAGCACCAAAAGAGAAACAACTAGAGGATATACAGCCTATTTAATTGTCTGCTTCATTTAAAATTCTTCTCTTAGCAACAAAATTAGATAAAGGCTTAAATATAACTAAAAAATCAAATGTATACATTTCAGGAATGTAATAGCAAATACACACAATGTTCTTTTTATTGTCATTATAGTCCCCAGACTCCTTACAAGGAAAAGTAACTACATTTGTTACATAGAAAAACAGCCCTGAATTATTTTCAGCTACATACAAACGCCATGGTTAAATCTTCAAAACACATTATTGAACTGAAGAAGCAAGGCAGAAAAACTCCATTTATATAAAATTCAGAAATAGGCAAAATTAAGCATACAGTGATGGTAATACTATTAAGAAAAGCAAGGAAATGATTACCACAGAAGTCAGAATAGTGACTATTTCTGGGTCAGAGGAAGGATGTTAGGAACAGGTAGGAGCAGGTAACAGACTTTTGGGACCCTTGGTGGTGTATTTCGTGGCCTTGGTGCTACTTACGTAAGTGTTTACTTCATAATGATTCACTAAGCTGTGCATTTTGTCTTTTTTTTTTTTTTTTTTTTTTTTTTTGGAGACGGAGTCTAGCTCTGTTGCCCAGGCTGGAGTGCAATGGCCGGATCTCAGCTCACTGCAAGCCCCGCCTCCCGGGTTCACGCCATTCTCCTGCTTCAGCCTCCCGAGTAACTGGGAGTACAGGCGCCCGCCACCTCGCCCGACTAATTTTTTTTTGTATTTTAGTAGAGACGGGGTTTCACCGTGTTAGCCAGGATGGTCTCGATCTCCTGACCTCGTGATCCGCCCGTCTCGGCCTCCCAAAGTGCTGGGATTACAGGCTTGAGCCACCGCGCCCGGCCGAAGCTGTGCATTTTGTATTATCAACATTTTCGTGTATAATGCTTATACATTATACACGAAATGTATATAATTTTGTGGGTTATATTTTGTAAGGTTTAAAAAATGGAAATCAGGCTGGGTGCAGTGACTCAATGTTTGTAATCCCAGCACTTTGGGAGACCTAGGCGGGCAGATCACTTGAGATCAGGAGTTCAAGCTGGCCAACATGGCAAAACCCCTTCTCTACTGAAAATACAAAAATTAGCCGGGTATGGTGGCAGGCACCTCTAATCCCAGCTACTTGGGAGGCTGAGGCAGGAGAATCACTTGAACCCGGGAGGCAGAGGTTGCAGTAAACAGAGATCTCGCCATTGCGCTCTAGCCTGGGCGACAACAGCAAAGTTCTGTCTCAAAAAAAAAAAAAAGGAAATCATTGTGTGAAATGGGAAAGCTAGAGCAAGGAAACAGACTAGCAGACTGGGAAACAGACTAGCAGAAATTTAATGGGGAAAAAAGCTATTTATTTTTCTCCAAATCTCTATCTTGTTTTCCTTATAAGAGCAAAGGTTACTGTGATAATTAAAATAACATAAAATGGATTGAGGGAGTTGCCTGCTGATGCGATTCATATTTTGTTGTTCAATCAGTAAATAACTAGAAGAGATAGCTTTCACTTTGATAGTCAAATTAGTTCATGGTCATTTTCTCAAAACAGAGGTCTTGAGTATGGATTCTGAATTTAGAATTGTCATTTTGTAGAGCAGTTAGGAAAATTGACCAGGGATCTTTGAGTGACATACTCTTTGGTTTAGTTCTATATTGTGAGTCTCGTGAATTTTCTGTATTGTGAATTTTATTTTGAATTTGTTTTGTTTTAAATAATGAATATTATAGTGACTAGGTTTCCACTTTTCTAGTGGTAACTTTAGGCTTAAATGGACATTTCTTACTCAATTAGGTTACTGGTGTTTTCTAAGAATCATTAAATACTTTTTTTTAAAGTTGTATAGAGTAACAGACTCTGTTCTATCATATCTGAAAAGTACAATCTTAGTACAATAGAGGTAATTAAAGTAGAATTATACCAAAAATACTTTGAGAGCATATTTAATGGTGCTTTCTTTATTCTTCAATGAGATGTTTTGATGTGCAATGGTCTGCAAATTAATTCTTCTATTTTTCTTGTATTTTTAAAATTCCTAGTCTATTAAATATGATCTTTCCATTTTTTATTTAATGATTTTATTCCAATCAAATATAAATGTTTTAATTCATTCTTTAATAAATTGCTGAAATTGTCTCTCCTAATCATAAAACAGCTATTTAAAATACATTCTAAAGAAATTAAAATTGAAGCTGAAAGTTAACGAGGAAGGGCACTGAATGTCTTTCCCATTTTTTCATGTCTTTTCTAACCTTTTGGTGGGGGTGGAATTTAACTTCAGACTGTTATTTCTCTCTCTCCTTCAGTTTTTCACTGTTTCTTTCATAATTCACTCATTGAATGCCTTGACTCAGTTAGCAAAGTATGGGCTATTTTTCTTTTTTGTTATTTTTTGCTTTTTCTTCCAAGCTAGATCTATTCAAAATGATTAACAAGTTAAATTTAAACCAGTCTTTCGTATTCGTTATTAACTACTTGTTTGAAGAAGCAAGAAACCTGCCCCCTCTCAATTTGTTTTTAGGGCATTAAATATAAACATTAGTCTGATTATGATTACTGCCATTCCAAACATATTAATTAAAAGAAATCAACGTTGTTTATTCCTATAAAAACATTTGTTCAAAATATTGAGCTCCACAATAAATCATAGTATAGAAACAATATCTTAACAATTTGGATTATTTTGCTAAGGAATTCATTTAACTGTGATCACATTGTTTGGGATTTAAATGTTTTTCTCTACTTGTATGAAAACTACATTGCTTGAAAACTACAAAAACTAATCCCCAATTTGCCTCTCTACACAGAGTGGTAAAAGATTAAGGAGCTGACATAACCACTAGTGTGTTATATTTAAGCTTCCCTTTGCTGCTTGCTGCACATGTAACAATGTTGTTCTTTCTTTGACACAGACCCAGACAAAAGCTGAGTGTAGCAAGGAAACAGACAGACCGCCTCCAGTAGTGGCCCCCGCCTGGCTCCAGGATTTGTAAACAGAAACATCCCAGGCTCCAATGAGACAGACAGAGGTTCCCTGTCTGTTTTGCATTCAGGAAGTGTTTGCTTGTATAAGCCCAACTATTGCACAGGCATACATTGCAGTGTTTACATTTGGCTGAGTATTTAAACGAGAAAACTAATAGGGAAGAAAAAGAGGGTTTATTAGAGGTAGGAGAACAAGACGATTCAGGTATAACATGGATGTAGTGTATGTTATGTACAAAAGTTTTTTTCTTGTTTGTTTTTAAAGAAATAGACAACAAAAAATAGGAGTTTTCTAGTTAAAGGCCTCTTTTATTGCACGCACATGTGAATACGCATATTGAAATATCTTTCCTGGCAGTTTTTCAGGGATCTCATATTTTTAGACCATGTGACATAGCCTTGGAAAGTTTTTATTTGAAATTTAACCAATCATATGGTTTATAATGAAACGGGAAAAGTTCCCTCGTCCTCACAGGGTGCGTGATGCGGCGTGTGGCTCACTTCTTCAGTGCCCCTCTGCTCAAACCTCTGTGGGAGCATACAGACAGGCAGGCTGTGGGGCTCCAACCCCACAACAGTGTCTAGGGAGGAATGTCTACAGCTCCTGAAGCCCCAGTGGGCGTGTGTTACAGGGTGCTCTTTTAGTTTGCCATCTATAGGCGGCTTGTGTTAGCTCAATTAGACCCCCTTCCTTATCATGAGGACAGAGGGATTTCTGTATCCTAGGGTTTCTTGCCTTGGTGTACCGGAAGAGTCGGCTCACACCTGGGCTTGGAGAATGCGTGCAAGGTTTATCAGTAGAAGTAGCTCTCCACCGGCCGTGGTGGCTCACGCCTGTAATCCCAGCACTGTGGGTGGCTGAGCTGGTCGGATCACAAGGTCAGGAGATCGAGACCATCCTGGCTAACACGGTGAAACCCCATCTCTACTAAAAATACAAAAATTAGCCGGGCGAGGTGGCGGGCGCCTGTAGTCCCAGCTACTCGGGAGGCTGAGGCAGGAGAATAGCGTGAACCCGGGAGGCGGCGTCTGCAATGAGCCGAGATCGTACCAGATGGGGGAACCCTAAGGGAGATGGTTTTCTCCTGGAGTTGGGCCGCCCAGTGGCCAGGACTCTCCTCCGTCTGCCCCAGCCAAACTCTGCGTCCTTGTCGTTCGGTGGATGGCCTGCCGGCGTGTGGGTGCCTGTCCTTGTGCTCTTCTGCTGGCGTGCTGCTCTCGACGACCAGGCACTTTCTTCTGCCGATGTTCTCCTCTTTAAGTCTGGCCTCCTGTGTGTGTATCCGCTAGGGTGTCGGGTTTTTATAGGCCCAGGATGGGGACGTGGCAGGTCAGGGTGGTCTTGGAAATGCACCATTTGGGCGGGAAAGCAGGAGTTCCTGTCCTCACCTAGGTCTGTGGGAGTGGAGCCCTAGCCAGGGACCCACTTTTCTCTACCCAGCACTTACCTCTCCCGTTCCGTATCATTTAAAGAGGCCATGCTCTTCCCTTCCCAGCACTATAACATTTTAAAAATGTTTTAAAACTTTTTTCATCCTCTCCAATACATGAATTAATAGTCCATATTTCAGATTTTGAATTAATGAATATTTAATGTAAAAAGTGTTGTTGCATTTTCTTTTATAAATTTGAGAATAAAAGCAAAGAATGCTGAACCTTCAAAAAACTATGAGAAGACTCATACAGAGTTTTGGAAGTAGAAGGACCTTAAAAGTCACTTATAAGGTCACTTATTTTTGTTTTATAGTTTAATGTATTTTAATAACAGACAGGAACAGCAAAAAGACAGCATTAAAACATGTACTTGAACGTAGGACAACTCAAAAAAGTAGAGTGAACAGATGGAACCTACTCTATGATTAAAATGCTACAAACATCATTTAGTTGCTGTCAATAAGAAATTTACTTACTTTCCAAAAATCCAAATGCAGGCATTGTCCAGAAAAATTTAACAGGTTTATTTGTAATTGTTATGGCTAGGCATGGTGGTTTATGCCTGTAATTCCAACACATTGGGAGGCCAGGACAGGCAGATTGCTTGAGTCCGGGAGTTTGAGACCAACCTGAGCAACATGGCAAAACCTTGTCTCTACAAAAAATAAAAATTAGCTAGACGTGGTGGAATGAGACTGTAGTCTCAGATGCTTGGGAGGCTGAGGTGAGAGGATCGCTTGAGCCTGGGAGGCTGACGCTGCAGTGAGCCGTGGTCATACCACCGCACTCCAGCCTGAGTGACAAAGTGAGACCCTGCCTCAAAAACAAACAAAAAAAATCAAACAAAAGAACAAATTAAATAATTGTTATGAAGTTGAACTTTTAAAACTTGTTCACTGAAATGTTTTGACCTTCATTAAATGCTTTATGTCCCACATTTATATTGAAAATCCACATACAAATAAAAATGGAAAAACTACCAACACATAATTTCTGTTCCCTATTTTTTCACTTACTGTCTTATACTTAGGTGCCTTTTGACCCTATGGGGAAAAAATAATGTTCAGAACTACCAGTAACAGGAAGAAGATAATATTTTTTCAACAGAAGTTTTCCATCATAGTAGATTCCTTTTTTTTTTTTTTTTTGAGACAGAGTCGCACTCTGTCACTCAGGCTGGAGTGCAGTGGCACGATCTCTGCTCACTGCAACCTCCGCCCTCCGAGTTCAAGTGATTCTCCTGCCTCAGCCTCCCGAGTAGCTGGGATTACAGGTGCCTGCCCCTGCGCGCAGCTAATTTTTTGTATTTTTAGTAGAGACAGGGTTTCACCATCTTGGCCAGGCTGGTCTTGAACTCCTGACCTCATGATCCACCCGCCTCAGCCTCCCAAAGTGCTGGGATTATAGGCGTGAGCCACCGCACCCGGCCCATCATGGTAGATTCATAAGGATGCTTTCTACAAATGCAGTGTGCTAGTTGGGTATCTTTTGGCATGATTGTTACATGTTTGGCGTGGATAACATACAGGTTAGTGTCTTCAAAAAGGCCAACCAGACAGGCCTACTCAACCAGAGAGATAGCTATTTGTCAAAATACCAATAGCTGTACTCTAGATGTGCCAATCTATTTTGAAGTCCCGAACAATTTCTCACCTCAGACGCTGGAAGAAAAGTTTGCCAATCAGAAGTTCAGGGGACTTCTGATTAGTACTTATTACAGAGTGCCTCGCAAATAGGTCTGTAATTCTGAGGTTTCTTCACCTATCCTGTAGAGGGCACTCTCTTAGGAGCAGCTGGTTTTTTTGTTTGGTTGGGTTTTTTTGTTTTAATTTTGGAAATGGCTTTACTCTGTCTTCTAGGCCGGAGTGTAGTGGCACAATCATAGCTCACTGCAGCATCTAACTCCTGAGCTCAAGCAACTCTCCCAACCTAGCCTCCTGAGTAGCTGGATTACAGGTGTGAGCACTGTGCTTGATCTCTTATGAGCAACTTTTGTAACCACTTGCTTACTGGATGCTTTACTTCCAGTTAATTTGTGAACATTATTGTGCCTTTTATAAGCCATGGTATAGAGACCTCCTTACTTATTCTCCTCCTTTGGCTGGAGCTTGGCAAGCTAGAGGTGGTGCTGGCATTCTATAACTACTTTATTTTATGCATAAAGAAGTAAGAGCCCAGAAAAATTATATAATTTGTCCACAGTGGCTAAAGAGGGGCTAAAACTTACGACCTCCTTTCACTAAACTACTTTACCACTTTTACCTGAAATATTTTGGGAATATAATATTATCAGTAATAGACTACTTATTTCCTAACAACTGGTTGTTTGTGATAATGTTAAATTATAGTTAAATTTTGAAGTTAAATCACTGTTCGTCATGCTTGCTAATACTTGAGGTAATGCCTTAGGACAGATTTTCCTACCTAGGTGTCTCAGTCAAAGTAGCGTAGACTGGGTGCTTAGTTCTAGAGTCTGGGAAGTCCGTGTTCTTAATAGTGCCTGTAGATGGTTGTCTTCTTATTGTAACTTACATGTTACATGTAACTCACATGCCAATGTTCTCACATGGCAGAGAACAGAAAGATCCTGTGTCTCCTCTTTTTAAAAAAATTTTTAATTAATTAATTTTTTTTTTAGACAGAGTCTCACTCACCCAGGCTGGAGTGCAGTGGTGTGATATCAGCTCACTGCAACCTCCACCTCTCAGGTTCAAGCGATTCTCCTGCCTCAGCCTCCCAAGTAGCTGGGATTACAGGCACACGCCACCACACCCAGCTAATTTTTTGTATTTTTAGTACAGACAGGGTTTCATCATGTTGGCCAGGCTGGTCTCAAACTCCTGACCTCAAGTCCTCAAGTGATCCACCCACCTTGGCCTCCACCTGGGATTACATGAGCCACCATGCCTGGCCTTTTTTTTTTTTTAATAAGGGCCCTAAACCCATTCATGAGGGTTCTACCCTCATTATATAATTACCTTCCAAAGGTTCCACCTCCATATAGTGTCACGTTGGGGATTTAGGCTTTAACGTATGAATTTGCAGGGCACATAAATATTCAGTGCATTGGCTAGGTGTGATGGCTCACACCTGTAATCCCAGCACTTTGGGAGGCCAAGGCGGGCGGCTCATGAGGGCCGAGGCGGGTGGATCACGAGGTCAGGAGTTGGAGACCAGCCTGACCAACATGGTGAAACCCCATCTCCACTAAAAATACAAAAAATTAGCTGGGCATGGTGGCGTGTGCCTGTAATTCTAGCTACTCGGGACGCTGAGGCAGGAGAATCGCTTGAACCCAGAAGGTGGAGGTTGCAGTGAGCTGAGATCGCGCCACTACACTCCAGCCTGGGTGACAAGAGTGAAACTCTGTCTCAAAAAACAATAACAGCAAAAAAAAATTAGCCAGGCATAGTGGTGTGCGCCTGTAATCCCAGCTACTCGGGAGGCTGAGGTGGGAGAATTGCTAGAGCCTGGGAGGCAGAGTTGTAGTGACCTGAAATCATGCCATTGCACTCCACCTGTGCAAGAGAGTGAGACTCTGCCTTAAAAAAAAAAAAAAAAAAAAAAGGAATTCATTAAATGTTCAGCTGTTTCTTCCTACTCACATGTACTGTGGTGTCCTCCTCCACCCACTGCTTTACCTAGAATAAGAACAACTTTGGGTCTTTTCACTCTTGGAAGAGTCTTGTCATATTCTACTTTTTAATCCATTTAGTTTCCTTTTGTCCTTAGATCTTATTTTTAAAGAAAAGGTTGTGATTTTTAGGTTTTCTAACTTGTTGTCAGGGAGGTGTTTTGGCTTCTTATTAAGATGGGAACAAAATTATTTGCATCTTTCTATACTCTAAGCAGAAGTGAGAGTCTCTTTTTTTCACATTGGTCGAGACAGTGTCTTGCTCCGTCACCCATCCATACTGGAGTGCAATAACACAGTTATGGCTCACTGCAGCCTCGAACTCCTGGGCACGAGCAGTCTTCCTGTCTCAGCCTCCCAAGTAACTGGGACTATAGGTATGCACTACCACACCCAGCTAACTTTTTTTTTTTTTTTGTAGAGACAAAGTCTTGCTCTGTCACCCAGGCTGGTCTCAAGCTCCTGGCCTAAAGCAATTCTCCCACCTTAGCCTCCCAAAATGCTGAGATCACAGGCATGAACCACTGTTGCCTGGCCTTTTTTCACTTTTTTTTTTTTTTTTTTCCCCTGAGATGGAGTTTCACTCTTGTTGCCCATGCTGGAATGCAATGGCGCGATCTCGGCTCACTGCAACCTCTGCCTCCCAGGTTCAAGCGATTCTCCTGCCTCAGCCTCATGAGTAGCTGGAATTATAGGCATGTGCCACCATGCCCGGTTAATTTTTGTATTTTTAGTAGAGACAGGTTTCACCATGTTGGCTAGACTGGTCTCGAACTCCTGACCTCAGGTGATCCGCCCACCTCAGCCTCCCAAAGTTCTGGGATTACAGGTGTGAACCACTGTGCCTGACCCTTTTTTCACATTTTAACATATGTGATATAATAAATCATTTTATCTTATCTAAAAAGCTGTCAGTTGAGGCTATTATTATTATTATTTTTGAGTCTCGCTCTGTTGCCCAGATTGGAGTGCAGTGGTGTGATCTCAGCTCACTACAACCTCTGCCTCCTAGGTTCAAGGGATTCTCCTGCCTCAGCCTCCCGAGTAGCTGGGATTACAGGTGCGCACCATCACACCCGGCTAATTTTTGTATTTTTAGTAGAGATGGGGTTTCACCATGTTGGTCAGACTGGTCCCGAACTCCTGACCTAGTGATCCACCCACCTGGGTGTCCCAAAGTTCTGGGATTACAGGCGTGAGTCACTGTGCCCGGCTGAGGCTATTATTTCCTTATCACCAAGAAAAAGAAATACTGCCAAATAATTTTACAGTGCCACAAATATGATATATCTCACTGTAGGAGATTTTAAGATGTGATCAATGTATATGTTAAAACTGATGAAATATGGGAGTTGTCACCTATGTACATGTGAACTTGATTGTTAACTCTGGCAGAATGTCCACTTAACAGCAACCCTTCAGTGTTTCTGTCAACAAACCATATGAGAAGTCAAATGAGTTGTATTGTTTGAAAATGTTTCATTGGATAACAAAATGTTGATGGTTGCTAACATTTAGTGATGGGCCTTTGGAATTTGTATGTATACTCCACTTTGTATAGTAGTAAGTTTTTTATAATAAAAAGATTAAAACTAGAAGAAGCAACCTTCCATTGGCACTTTCTGGCATGATCAAGAAAGCATCTGCATTAAAATTTTCAGTATCAGTGTTAGTGGATGGAAAGAAAATTCCAGAGACAAAAGTCAAAATAATTTTTTAAGGAAATGTTGGGTTATGATTCTCAGTGATGTTTTTAATGACACATAAGGTAGAAATGTATGGAAAAATAGGACATAGTTGACAAATTTGAAAAGATACTCAGAGGAATCTAACTCTAAATATGAAAAAGTTTTAGAAATACCTACACCAATTTATTTTGCTTTTGTTTTTCTTTTTACGGGCTGTATAAGAATAATTTTAATAATCTCTGTCCAAATAAGTCTAAAGGAGCTTATCAAGAAGTAAAGCATAAACATTCTAGGGGCTAAGTCATGGTTGTAGTTTAAGCAGCATACTTTTTAGTATCTCTTATTCTGAATAAAAAAAAAGTAAGCACCGTGTATATAGTTAATCATTTTTAGTGTTTCCAAGATACTGCTTTTCTTCATAGGCTATAAAAAGCTTTTGTTGTTTATGTTAGTAACAAAAACAATTTTGCAAATGGAAACATTTTTAGAAACTTTACTATTTATATTAGTATTATATAAATTTATCCAGTTTCCAAAAATTTGGGTAATGCTAAAATCATTTTCCAACAACTAGAAAAAGACTAGGAAAATTATCATTTCTATTTTGTAATAAAAGCTTGATAAAATACACGTTAGTTAGCTGTATACAATGTTCTCATAATTTAGTAAAAGCAAAAAAAAAAAAACCTAGAAAGCTAAATCCTAGTGGAAAAATCTTTATTATTAAATTTTTAATTGTACTAATTCTGTACTTTTATGTACAATATTTGGTGTTTCAGGTTTTTCCAAAATCTAACCTTTGTTACATTAAAATTTTAATATTTAATTGGTAATGTCCTTTAAAGAACATTAATCTAAATTTTAAATATTGAAATTTAAACATGTCCACATATTTCAGAATTAAAAATTAGATTAAAAAAATAAAATTAGATTCCTTATCACTTCTCATTCCTAGTTGAATTTGAAATGCATTTATCAAATAATATGGTTCAGTTCTTTTGGGAATTATAACGTTGGATATCTTAACTCATTTGCAGAAACAGTTTTATCCATAATGCCATATTAATGTTACATTTAATATTTAACTTTATTTTTTATAGAGAAGACTTAAGATAATCTTTATTAACTCATATTTATTTGAATTACACAAGAATGTAAGAACACATTTAAATATTCAGCCTTTCTCATTTGGATGTAGCAAAACTTTGTTTCATGTTAGACCTATGAATTTTTTTATTCTAACAAACATTTAAAGAAATATCAGTTTTTGGCTGGGCGCGGTGGCTTATGCCTGTAATCCCAGCACTTTGGGAAGCCGAGGTGGCAGATCACGAGGTCAGGAGCTCGAGGCCAGCCTGACCAACATGGTGAAACCCTGTCTCTACTAAACATACAAAAATTAGCCGGGTGTGGTGGCACGTGCCTGTAATCCCAGCTACTTAGGAGGCTGAGGCAGGAAAATCACTTGAACCCAGGAGGCGGAGGTTGCAGTGAGCTGAGATTGTACATCTATGACATGGATAATATTCAGTGATAAAAGGAAATGAACTACTAAGCCACAAAAAGACATGGAGGAACCTAAAGTACATATTGCTAAGTGAAAGAAGGCAGTCTGAAAAGTCTATATATTGTATCATTACAACTATATGATTTTCTGGAAAAGAAAAACTATAAGCACATAAAATATCCTTGTATAGTCATCAATCTATAAATTATTTAGTTTCGTGTGTGTGTATGTATTGAAAATAGTTTATTTTTTAGGTTTAGCAAATTCTAAAAATGAGTTAGTTTGTTTTGGTTTTTGTTTTTTTTGGTTTTTTTTTGAGATGGAGTCTCACTCTCTTGCCCAGGCTGGAGTACAATGGCATGATCTTGGCTCACTGCAACCTCTGCCTCCCGGGTTCAAGTGATTCTCCTGCCTCAGTCTCCTGAGTAGCTGGGATTACAGGCACGCATCACCATTCCCGGCTAATTTTTGTATTTTTAGTAGAGATGTGGTTTCACCATGTTGGTCAGGCTGGTCTCAAACCCCTGACCTCGTGATCTGTCTGCCTCAGCCTCCCAATGTGCTGGGATTGTCAATAGTTATGCTGTGAACATGTGTGTGGAAGTTTGTGTTTGAACACTTGGTTTTGGTTCTTTTTAATATATGCCTACGAGTGGAATTGCTGGGTCTTATGGTGATTCCATGTTTAACTTTTTGAGGAACTTGCAAACTGTTTTCTACTGTATATTTACCATTTTATATCCCACCAGCAATGTACAAGAGTTCTGATTTATCCGCATCCTTGCTAGCACTTTTTATTTTATTTTTTTTTAAATTGTAGCCATGCTAATGTATGTGAAATAATATCTCACTGTGGTAAAATGAGTTTTATATGTAGCTTTTCTGCCTGTAAGTTACTCTGTATGTTAAAAGGAGGCACAATGATCAATATGTTAAAATCTATTAATATCTAATAAATGGGCTGGGCACAGTGACTCATACCTGTAATCCCAGCACTTTGGGACACCAAAGTGGGCACATCAACTTGAGACCAGGAGTTCAAGACCAGTCTGGTTAACATGGTGAAACCCCATCTCTACTAAAAATACAAAAATTATCCAGGTGTGGTGCTACACATCTATAATCCCAGTGACTCAGGAGGCTGAGGCACAAGAATGCTTGAGTCTGAGAGGTGGAGTTTGCAGTGAGCTGAGATTGCACCACTGAACTTCAGCCTGGGCGACAGAGCAAGACTCTCTTAAAAAAAAGAAAAAAAAAGAAAAAGAAAATCTAATAAATGGCCTGCAAATTAAGAATATTTCAGTGTTGTTTCAACAGATCCATCTATAGAAATATAGTTTTGACATTTTAATAAGCAACTTCTACTTAATTTGATTGAGACAAATAAATTCATTAAAACAGGACTGCCCATTAGAGGAACTCTTCACCATAGAGGCATCCTACTTTGCCACAGAAGCTTCTAATTTGAGTATAACATGCTTGATTTTGATTGAATATAAAGAATGAATAAAGATGCTGGCAGTCATCAAGCACAGCCTCTGATCAGTATTACCAAACATTGCATAACTATGTCTAGTAAAATAATGAACAGCTCTTTCATAGGGTAACTCATTCTATTTTAGACAGGTCTATTTATAAGCCATGTTTTTCTGTATGCTGAACTAAAGGCTGTTATCCTTGAAGATACACTGATTGGAACTGGTTATTCTTTCTTGGTCCAAATCAAGTCCATTTTTTGATGTGAAGACAGCTATCACATCCTCCCAAGTTTTCTTTTTTTCTCATCAGATGTTTTCAGTTCTTTCTACCCATCACAGTTCAGAGGTCTCATACCTTCACAGTTGCACTTGCTGTCTTTTGGATATGCTCTAGTTGGTGGCCATCCATCCTAAAGGGTATTTGCTCTAGACATGATCTGACCCACAGAATGGAACTTAACACGTAAAATGTTTACATGTTCATGATAGCCCTGTGATTTACCTATGTGTATTCCCATTCCATTCTGCAAGTGAGTAAACTTGGGCTCAGATAGGTGAAGAACCTTCCCGAAGGTCATATATTAAGTGGAAGAACTGAGCTTCAAGTCCAATTCAGATTCAATTACCTGCAAAGCCATGCTATTTTCATTAATAATAATATCAATATTGATAAACATAACTACCATTTATTGTGTAGATAACACATGCTTTTTTTAAAAAACTTTAATTTTTTTTTAAGAAACAGTCTCACTACATCACCCAAGCTGGAGTGCAGTGGTACAATCATGGCTCACTGCAGCCTCAAATTCCTGGGCCTAAGCAATCCTCCTACCATAGCCCCCTGAGTGCATGCCACCATGCCTGACTAATTTTTTTTTTTAATTTGTTTTAATGCCTGGCATTTTGCTATGTTGTCCAGGCTGGCCTTGACTTCCTGGCCTCAAGTGATCCTCCTGCAGCAGCCTCCCAAAGTGTTGGGATTACAGGCATGAGCCACCGTGCCCAGCCAGATAATATATTCTTGATATCATATTAGGTACTTAGACTGCCATCTAAATCTTACAGCTAACTTGGGAAATACAGAGTACTGTTTTTATAAATGAGGAAATTGAGGAGTTAAAACCAAATGTGATTCTAAAACTATTAGATTCTAAGACTCTTAATAGTATACTATCCTGTCTACACTGTTTCATGGTATAGTTGATATTTCAATAATTAGGAGCACACCTACTTGGTGTTTCAGTGTTCCAAATCTATATGGATTAGTCTGTATGATTAAAAAATATAATTTGTAATTATCACAAATTTGCTAATTTTTTCTTTCATTTCCTTTGATGCAAAAACATTACTGATTTGATTATACATTGATACAGCCTTTCTAAAGGGCAGTCTGTCAGTATTTAACAAAATACTTTTTCAAAAAATGATGACGTTTCAAAATTTGTTTTCTTTTAGGTCCACCTCATTCATTTAACCGAGATGAGACAATAATCATTGCTTTGGCATCAGTCTCTGTATTAACTGTTTTGATAGTTGCCTTATGCTTTGGATACAGAATGTTGACAGGTAAAAATTACCATTTTTTGTCCTATCATTTATTAAACATGCAATTTAAGCAGTTTATTTGCTCCTTTTAAATGCCCTATGTTAAAAAAAAAAAAAAGTCTCAAAGTTATGCAAAGTACAGCCAGCCTCAGTAGTTATCACATATGGACAGTATTGTTTCATCATTTAAATTATCAGTCACTACCCCTTTCCATGCCACTGGATTATTTTGAAGCAAATCATGGATACAATATATCTATAAATATTTAATTAGATATTTTTATCTCTTTATATATTATCTCTATAATACAGGAGCTTTAAGAATACATATCCATAACACCATTTTCACATCTTTTCAGATGTGAAATAACAGTAATTCCTCAGTGTCATCAAATGTCAAGTCGGTTCTAATAAACTTTAGGTTTGATGGACTGTTCAGGAAGTCAGCATTCATTCATTCATTCGAATAACTTCTATACAATCTTCTTTAAAGTTTTTATAAAAATATTGCTTAGGGTTTTAAACTTTTAAAGTAAGTCATTATGAAAGTGTCTCCCAGAATTTGGCTTTCGTGCTATTCTGCATTCATCTTCATTTATAGGTATTACCTAGTTTAGTAAATCGCTTTACTCCTATTGACATTAGGCATAAATCTTGCTGCTAATCTTTCTGCAGCTCTTCTTTCTAAGTGTAATATTATAAAAAGTGTAAAAAGATATTCATTTTCAGGCCGGGCGCGGTGGCTCAAGCCTGTAATCCCAGCACTTTGGGAGGCCGAGACGGGCGGATCACGAGGTCAGGAGATCGAGACCATCCTGGCTAACGTGGTGAAACCCCGTCTCTACTAAAAAAAAAAAAAATACAAAAAACTAGCCGGGCGAGGTGGCGGGCGCCTGTAGTCCCAGCTGCTTGGGAGGCTGAGGCAGGAGAATGGCGTAAACCCGGGAGGCGGAGCTTGCAGTGAGCTGAGATCCGGCCACTGCGCTCCAGCCTGGGCGACAGAGCGCGACTCCGTCTCAAAAAAAAGAAAAAAAGATATTCATTTTCAGAAAACCATATAGTAGTAACCTGTTTCCTGTTCCTACAGGAGACCGTAAACAAGGTCTTCACAGTATGAACATGATGGAGGCAGCAGCATCTGAACCCTCTCTTGACCTAGATAATCTGAAACTGTTGGAGGTAAGTTTGCTTTTAGATTATGGACTATTGTTTCTACTATGATACTAGACCTGGAACAGTGACTTCATTCACTCATTAAGACATTCATTCATTTATTTAACCCTTATTTACTAAATTACAATTTTTTTGTCAAGGCCTATTCTAGGCACTGGGAACATAGGTGAACAATACAGATATGTCTCCTGGGGCTTGTATTTGAGTTGAAGAGTCTACAAACAGGTACAGGAATGTATAATATAATTGCAAGTAGTAGTAAGTGCTATGAAGAAAAGTATAGTGAATAAGAGGCTGGGCGCGGTGGCTCAAGCCTATAATCCCAGCACTTTGGGAGGCCGAGAGGGGCGGGTCACTAGGTCAGGAGATCCAGACCATCCTGGCTAACACGGTGAAACCCTGTCTCTACTAAAAAATACAAAAAACTAGCCGGGCACAGTGGTGGGCGCCTGTAGTCCCAGCTACTCGGGAGGCTGAGGCAGGAGAATGGCGTAAACCTGGGAGGCAGAGCTTGCAGTGAGCTGAGATCCAGCCACTGCACTCCAACCTGGGCGACAGAGCGAGACTCCATCTCAAAAAAAAAAAAAAAAAAGAAAAGAAAAGTATAGTGAATAAGAAAATGATGAAAAGGGAGTTATTAAAGAAAATATGGGCCAGGCACAGTGGCTTATGCCTGTAATCCCAGCACTTTGGGAGGCTGAAGCGGGTGGATCACCTGAGGTCGGGAGTTCAAGACCAGCCTGACCAACATGAAGAAACCCCGTCTCTACTAAAAATACAAAATTAGCCAGGTGTGGTGGCGCATGCCTGTAATCCCAGCTACTCAGGAGGCTGAGGCAGGAGAATTGTTTGAACCTGGGAGGCAGAGGTTGCAGTGAGCCAAGATCGCACCATTGCACTGTAGCCTGGGCAACAAGAGCAAAACTCTGCCACAGAAAAAAAAAAAAAAGAAAGAAAAAGAAAATATGGCCAGGTGTGATGGCTCATGCATGTAATCCCATCACTTTGGGAGGCCAAGGCAGGGGGATCCCTTGAGGTCAGGAGTTCAAGACCAGCCTGGCCAACATGGTGAAACCCTATCTCTACTAAAATACAAAAATTAACTGGGAGTGGTGGCACACGCCTGTAGTCCCAGCTGCTTGGGAGGCTGAGGCTAGCGAATTGCTTGAACCCAGAAGGTGGAGGTTGCAGTGAGCCAAGATCATGCCACTGCATTCTAGGTGACAGAGCAGGAATCCATCTCAAAAAAATAAAAAATATATATATTTTTTTATTTAGAAAGAGGTTGACCTTTGAGTAGAGATTTGTACAGGGTATGAGGATAAAGACATGAAAGTTTGAAAAGAGTGTGCCACAAGGAATCCATAATAGACAACAAATAAATACTCCTTGTCTGCATATAGTACATATTTTTGTAGATACATAAGACTCTTATATATAGAATTTAAGTTTCATTTGGTGATATCTCAGAAGCTACATTAAAAGTGTTACCATGATGAGTGTTTTTATGATATTTGTTAAGATTGACTTGAAAACTATGGTCCCCAAACCAGAGACTATTAAATAATAGATATGATAGATTTGACTATATAAAAAAATTGTAAGAACTTTCTGTTTTGGGAGAGACATACCGTAAACAAAGATAAAAGCCAAATTTGAAAAATAAATTTCAACATATAAGGGAAGACTTGATAAAGAACCGATATAAATCAAGATGAAAGAAACATTCTATAGCAAATGGACAAAAAGTCTAGGTGCTGTGACTCACACCTGTAATCCCAACTCTTTTGGGAGGCCGAAGTGGGTGGATTGCTTGAGCCTAGGAGTTCAAGAGAAGTCATAGGCAACATGGTGAAACCCCATTTATTTTATAAAAAATACAAAAATTAGCTGGGTGTGGTAGCACATGCCTGTAGTCCCAGCTACTCGGGAGGCTGAGGTTGAAGGATCACTTGAGCCCAGGAGGTAGAGGTTGTGGTGAGCCTAGGCAACAGAGACCCTGTCTCAAAAAAAAAAAAAAAAGAAAGGGACGAAATATATTAACTGCCAATTCACAAAAGAAGTAAGTGTGGCTGAGAAATGTACAGTAAGATGTCCAATTTATGAGGCTGAAAGAAATACTAGTTAACCCATGGAATTTTAACCATGATTAAGTGATAGAAACACTTCCAAACATTGCTGAATTAACTATATATTGATACAACCTTTTAAAAGGACACTTTGTATAATTTTTACTTGGAAATAGTGTATTAAACACAACATATATCCTTAAATAAATGATGGTAAATCCCCCACCTGTTTTAATAAAAAGTAAAAGCAATCCCCAGAAGCCAAAAATAACGAGAATGGGTTACATTTTACTGGTTCTTTGTGTGTTGAGTAATTTTTTTGTATTCTGGATATTGCGAATATTGTATTGTGGAACACTGGACTCTTCTAAAGTGTGTCAATTTTTGCTATTTTAGTAAGCAATTAACTTGGTTGAACATATACCACAAACCTGTCTGGGGCAGAAACTCAAATCTCAGTTCAGTGATTTTATCTTTTTTTTTTTTTTTTGAGATGGAATCTCGCTCTGTCATCCAGGCTGGAGTACAAGGCACGGTCTCGGCTCACTGCAGCCTCCACCTCCTGGGTTCAATTGATTCTCCACCCTCAGCCTCTATATAGGGATCTTTATGCAAGTATTTAAGTCTCCACACAAGTGACTACAGGCGCATGCCACCACGGCCAGCTAATTTTTGTATTTTTAGTAGAGATGGGGTTTCACTATGTTGGCCAGGCTGGTCTCGAACTCCTGACCTCATGATCCACCTGCCTCAGCCTCCCGAAGTGCTGGGATTACAGGCAGGAGCCATCACGCCTGGCCTCAGTTATTTTATCTTTAGCTGGAGACTGTCTTATATATTCATTGGGTTTCCCTCTCTCTGAATTTCTCCTTTCTAGGGTTCTCCCCTCACTTTTTAGCAACTGTGGCTGTCCCAAATATGTCCTGAGTTTCTCAAGGCCAGAACAATTTTCTGTTTTTCTTTTTTTTTCTTTTTGAGACAGAGTCTCGCTAGGTCGCCCAGGCTGGAGTGCAGTGGCACGATCTCAGCTCACTGCAAGCTCCACCTCCCAGGTTCACGCTATTCTCCTGCCTCAGCCTCCCGAGTAGCTGGGACTACAGGCACCCGCCACCACACCTTGGCTTTTTTTTTTTTTTAAAGTAGAGACGGGGTTTCACCGTGTTAGCCAGGATGGTCTCGATCTCCTGACCTCATGATCTACCCACCTCGGCCTCCCAAAGTGCTCGGATTATAGGCGTGAGCTACCACACCTGGCCTCTTTTTTCTTTTTTTTTTATTTTTTTATTTTTATTTTTTTATTTTTATTTTTTTTTTTGAGATGGAGTCTCGCTCTGTCACCCAGGCTGGAGTGCAGTGGCCGGATCTCGGCTCACTGCAAGCTCCGCCTCCCAGGTTCACGCCATTCTCCTGCCTCAGCCTCCCGAGTAGCTGGGACTATAGGCGCCCGCCACCTCGCCCGGCTAGTTTTTTGTATTTTTTAGTAGAGACGGGGTTTCACCGTGTTAGCCAGGATGGTCTCGATCTCCTGACCTCGTGATCCGCCCGTCTCGGCCTCCCAAAGTGCTGGGATTACAGGCGTGAGCCACTGCGCCCGGCCTTTTTTTTTTATTTAATTGAGACAGAGTCTTGCTCTTTCGCCCAGGCTGGGGTGCAGTGGTGCAGTCTCAGCTCACTGCAACCTCCATTTCCCGGGTTCAAGTGCTTCTCCTGCGTCAGCCTCCTGAGTAGCTAGGATTACAGGTGTGTGTCATGATACCCGGCTAATTTTTGTATTTTTAGTAGAGACAGGGTTTCGCCACTTTGGCCAGGCTGGTCTCAAATTCCTGACCTCAAGTGATCTTGCCCGCCTTGGCCTCCCAAAGTGCTGGGATTACAGGCGTGAGGCACCACACCCTGCCTAGAATGATTTTCTACAGCAATTTTAGTTCCACTGCATGTGCTGATTTCAGCCTACCCTCAAGCTAAAAGCCATAAAAATGGGTAACTTGCCCCATGCCACTTTTTTCTCAAAGCCTTAATGCCTCTCAAGATCTGCCTTTAGATCTTTTTTTTTTTTTAATTTTGTCCAGCATTTATAAATGTTCTCTGTGGGCAGGCTGGGTCTGATAGGAGCTTCATCAGCCATACTAGAACAGAATTTATTAATTTCTTGATAATGGAATAAACTGTAAGCAACAGAGAGCTGTGGCATTCCGTTTAAATTTGTACTTTATTGGCTGGGCACGGTGGCTCATGCCTGTAATCCCAGCACTTTGGAAGGCCGAGGCAGGTGGATCACGAGGTCAGGAGATCGAGACCATCCTGGCTAACACGGCGAAACCCCGTCTCTACTAAAAATACAAAAAATTAGCCGGGCGTGGTGGCAGGCACATGTAGTCCCAGTTACTCAGGAGGCTGAGGCAGGAGAATGGCGTGAACCCGGGAGGCAGAGCTTGCAGTGAGCCGAGATCGCGCCACTGTACTCTAGCCTGGGCGACAGAGCAAGACTCCGTCTCAAAGAAAAAAAAAAGAAAAAAAAAATTGTACTTTATTATTTAGTAAATTTGATTGTTCAATTGTGATATTAATACCTTGCTTTCTTTAAAACACAGCTGATTGGCCGAGGTCGATATGGAGCAGTATATAAAGGCTCCTTGGATGAGCGTCCAGTTGCTGTAAAAGTGTTTTCATTTGCAAACCGCCAGAATTTTATCAACGAAAAGAACATTTACAGAGTGCCTTTGATGGAACATGACAACATTGCCCGCTTTATAGTTGGAGATGAGAGAGTCACTGCAGATGGGCGCATGGAATATTTGCTTGTGATGGAGTATTATCCCAATGTAAGTTCTTCATAAAAAATAAACTAAAGTCGTGTGCGGTGGATCACTTGAGGCCCAGAGTTCAGGACCACCCTCGCCAAAATGGCAAAACTCCGTCTCTACTAAAAATACAAAAGTTAGTCGGGGGTGTGATGGCGCACATCTGTAATTCCAGCTACTTGGGAGGCTGAGGCACGAGAATTGCTTGAACCCGGGAGGCGGAGGTTGCAGTGAGCCGACCTTGTACCACTGCACTCCAGCCTGGGTGACAGAGCAAGACACCGTCTCAAAAAATAAAAAAAAATAAACTGACATTTATATTAGTTGTTAATCAGACTTCAGAGAGGACCACTGTATTACAGATAGAGCATTGCTGACTCACAAACTGGATTATTCATGTCTGCAGTGAAATAAGGATCTCACGCCAGAATGTGAATCAACTAATTATACTGTTTGTTTTGCTGTCTCCTCTTTCTTTCTGTTTTTCTCTTTTTTATTTAATTTTTTGACAACAAGTTTTTCCATGAAAGAAGCAGTACTTTGATTGACATTCATTCTGATGCAAACTTCTTTTCTCATCAGCAACTGGTAATAGTTTGTAGATAAGCACTTTGAGTAGCACCAGTACATACATGAATATATTTACAAAAGCCTTTTATTTTCTACTTATTAACCATAACAATATAATCTATATTCATACTGGTGAGTGATACACTTTTCTATCTTAATTTGATCAAATAATTGTTTCAAAGGAAATAACCATTCATAATTTTTAATATTGGAGCCATAAAAATTGATAATGTTTAAATTCCCTTTACCTTCCCTTCCTCTCCTCTCTACACACACAAATGTCATCCTAACTCTTTCAAGATTCTGAAATGTAGTAGTTCATTAGATCTTCATGGAATCCTAACCTATTTGCAAATTCTTTATAAGGATGCGAACTTACCTCTTCATGTTAAAAATCTCCTCTTTTTTTTTGCATTTTTTCCTCTATATAGGGATCTTTATGCAAGTATTTAAGTCTCCACACAAGTGACTGGGTAAGCTCTTGCCGTCTTGCTCATTCTGTTACTAGAGGACTGGCTTATCTTCACACAGAATTACCACGAGGAGGTAAGAGAGTCAATAGATGAAATTGACACTCATGTGGGTTCAGAATTCACAACAGGAAATTTTAATTATATCTTCAAAGTATAAAAGTATAATTTATCTTATCAGAGATTTATTATTAGCTAGTTGTTTGAAAGATTCGGCATGTAATGTATTTGAGATGTAACAGAAAGAGCTTTCCTATGCAGCTGCCAAGATGGCAGAGGGGCAGTCCTGGTGCTTGATAGCTGAGTCCAACTGCTGGGCTACCTGGAGGCTGTCATGACCCAGCAGAGAAAGTAGTGGTCATGTGCTGAGAGGACATCACCATTTCTGGCAGTTTCTACAGAAACAAGTTAAAGTACCTAGCCTTCCTCTGCAAGCAGACAAACACCAACCTTTCCCAAGGACCCTACCATTTATGGGTCCCCAGCCATATCTTTTGGCAGACGACCTGCAGTAGGCTGCCCCACAACACCAAGCAAGGCTAGGCTTCCCTGGATCACTTCAAGGTGTTTGATGGAATCCCACTGCCATATGACAAGAAAAAGCAGATGGCAGTTTCTGCCACCCTCAGGGTCATATGTCCGAAGCCTCGAAGGAAGTTTGCCCTACCTGGGGCACTGGGCTCACAAGGTTGACTGGAAATACCAGACAATGACAGCCACCATGAGAGAAGAGAAAGGTCTATTACCAGAAGATCTATTACCAGAAGAAAAGCAGCTCATGAGGCTATGGGAAAAGGCTGAAAAGAACATTGACAAATACATGAAGGTGCTCAAGGCCCACAGACTCCTAGTGTGAGTCCAGTAAAGACTGTTTATTCCTCATGCTTGTCCTGGCCTGCCCTTCTTCCATTGTTGCCATGGGGATGTAGGGGACCCAGGGGCAACAGTCCAGGTGCCATAGGCAGCCTGGGACTTACAAAGCTGGAGATAAGAAATGAATCTTAGTCACTGTCTTTCTATTAGGTTACTTTAAACAACTCTAAGAGTTGTGCAGACATAATTTGTCTATGATGTACTTGTTTGCAAGAGAGTTTCATCAAATCATTAGTAAAAACAACCAGCTACTTCAGTTGGAATGTTAGCAGCCCAGGCGCGATGATTCATGCCTGTAACCCTAACACTTTGGGAGACGAAGGCAGGTGGATCGCTTGAGCTCAGGAGTTTGAGACCAGCCCAGGTAACATGGTGAAACCCTGTCTTTACAAAAAATACAAACATTAGCTGGACATAGTGGCATGCACCTGTAGTCCCAGCTACTTGGGAGACTGAGCTGGGAGGATTGTTTGAGCTTGGGAGGTGAAGGTTCTAGTTAGCTGAAATCACACCACTGTATTCTAGCCTGGCTGACAGCTAGACTCTGTCTCAGAATAAACAAGAACAAAACAAAACAAAAAAATAGCAAATGTGTATAGGAACACTAATTAAAGAGGTGCCCTACCTTGTGAATGGGGAATCTGTTTATACTTCCTACCTCGTCATATACTGTACTCTGCAGCTGTTAGGATGTGAGAAAATGCTTCTAGGAACAGTATGAGCCTGGTGTTGTACAGGGTATTTATGGATGTATAGGCTAGGAATATATGCACCCAAGGGATTACAGGCATTGTATTCCATTCCCTATACTTTGTGATGAGAAACAAATAATTTTAAAGAAAAAAAGAAAAGAAATATAACAGGAAGAATAAGAGAAAGAACTTTGGCTGGCATGGTGACTCATGGGTGTAATCCCAACACTTGGAGCGTTCAAGTGATCTCAGGGATCACTTGAGCACAGGAGTTTGAGACCAGCATGGGCAACATAGTGAGACCCTTTCTCTACAAAATGTAGAAAAGTTAGCCAGATGTGGTGGCATGCGCACATAATCTGAGCTACTTAGGTGGCTGAGGTGGGAGGATTGCTTTGAGTCCAGGAGGTCTAGGTTGTAGTGAGCTGTGTTCATCCCACTGCACTCCAGCCTGAGTGACAGTGAGATCCTGTCTCAAAAAACAAAAAAAATGAAAGAAAAAGAACTTCAAGACTTATAGGGGCCATTAAGAATTTAATTCTTGGCCGGGCACGGTGGCTCATGCTTGTAATACGAAAACTTTGGGAGGCCGAGGCGGGCATATCATGAGGTCAGGAGTTTGAGACCAACTTGACCAACATGGTGAAACCCCGTCTCTACTAAAAGTACAAAAATTAGGCAGGCGTGGTGGCGCGCTCCTGTATTCCCAGCTACTGAGGAGGCTGAGGCAGGAGAATCGTTTGAACCTGGGAGGCAAAGGTTGCAGTGAGCTGAGATCACGTCACTGCACTCCAGCCTGGGTGACAGAGCGAGACTCCCTCTCAAAAAAAAATAATAATAATAATAATTCTTGTCCATCAATAATTTCTGAGTTGGGTGCAGTGACTCATATCTATAATCCCAACACTTTGGGAGGCCTAGGCAGAAGGACTGCTTGAGCCCAAGAGTTCAAAATCAGCCTAGACAACATAGTCAGACCCCCATCTCTACAAAAAGAATTTTTAATCAGCTGGAGGTGGTGGAACACACCTGTGGTCCCAGCTTCTCAGGAGGCTGAGGTGGGAGGATCGCTGGAGCCCAGGAATTCTAGATTGCAGTGAGCTATGATCATGCCACTGCACTTCAGCCTGGTGACAGAGTGAGACACTGTCTCAAAATAAAAGAAAAATGAATTCCTGTTCATACTCTGAACATTCTTCCTCCAACATATAAATGCGAGCATACTTAGAAAATGTTCTTTTCAAAAGAAACTATCCACGGAGTAAACAACCTACAAATGAGAGAAAAATTTGCAAACTGCACATCCAACAAAGGTCTAATATCCAGAATGTATAAGGAACTTAAACAATTGAACAAGCAAAAAACAGCCACATTGAAAAGAGGGCAAATGACATCAATAGACACTTGCCAGAAGACAACATATAAGCGGCCAACAAATATATGAAAAAATGCTCCATATCACTAATCATCAGAGAAATGCAAATCAAAACCACAATGATAATACAATCTTACACCAGTTAGAATGGCTGTTAATGAAAAGTCAAAAAACAACGGATGCTGTTCAGACTGTGGAGAAAGGGGAACACTTATACGTTATTGGTGGGAGTATAAATTAGTTCAGCCACTGTGGAAAGTAGTTTGGAGATTTCTCAAATAACTTTAAACAGAACTACCATTTGACCCATCAATCCTATTACTGGGTATATATCCAAAAAGAAACAAATAATTCTACCAGAAAGACACAGGTCTTCTGTTTTTTACAGCACTATCCACAATAGCAAAGATATGGAATCAACCTAGTTGCCCATCAGCAGTGGACTGGATATACAAAATGTGTTACATGGCCAGGTGCGGTGGATCACGCCTGTAATCCCAGCACTTTGGGAGGCTGAGGTGGGCGGATCACCCGAGGTCAGGAGTTCAAGACCAGCCTGAGCCAACATGGAGAAACCCCATCTCTACTAAGAATACAAAATTAGCTGGGCGTGGTGGTGCATGCCTGTAATCTCAGCTACTCGGGAGGCTGAGGCAGGAGAATTTCTTGAACCCGGGAGGCAGAGGTTGCGGTGAGCTGAGATTGTGCCATTGCACTCCAGCCTGGGCAACAAGAGTGAAATTCCATCTCAAAAAGAAAAAGAAAATGTGTTACACATACACCATCGAATACTACGCAGCCATAAAAAAGAATGAAATCATGTCCTTTGCAGCAACATGGATGGAGCCGGAGTAGGTTATGCTAAGCAGGAACAGAAAACCAAATACCACATTTTCTCACTTTATAAGTGGGATGTAAACATCGGGTACTCATGGACATGAAGATGACAGCAGTAGAAACTAGGGACTACTGGAGTGGGGAGAGAGGGAGAAGGGCAAGGGCTAAAAAACTAACTGTTGGGTACTATGATCGTTACCTGAGTAACAGGATCATTTGTACCTCAAACCTCAGCATCCTACTATAAACCCAGATAACAAACTTGCACATGTACCCCTGAGTTTAAAATAAAAGAGACCAGGTACCATGGCTCACACCTGAAATCCCAACACTTTGGGAGGCTGAGACAGGCAGAGAGCCCAAGTGTTGAAGACCAATGTGGTGAAACCCTGTCTCTACAAAAAGTATAAAAAATTTAGCCAGGCATAGTAGTGCGCACCTCAGGAGGGTAAGGTGAGAAGATTGTTTGAGCCTGGGAGGCGGAAGTTACAGTGAGCCAATATCTTGACACTGCACTCCAGCCTGGGCAACAGAGCAAGACTATGTCTGAAAAATAAATAAGGATAGGCACAGTGGGTCACGCCTGTAATCCCAACACTTTGGGAAGCCAAGGCAGGTGGATCACCTGAGGTCAGGAGTTGGAGAACAGTCTGGCCAACATGGTGAAACCCCATCTCTACTAAAAATACAAAAAAAAATTGGCTGGGCATGGTGGCAGGTGCCTATAATCCCAGCTGCTCGGGAGGCTGAGGCAGGAGAATAAACAAGAGCGAAACTCCATCTCAAAAAAGAAAAATAAGTAAATAAATAAAAGAAAAAAATGTTATTTTGATTCTAGGGCATTTTCAGACTTTTTAAAGCTCATTTATGGACCTTAGGTTAAGAACCTCTTAGCTAGGCTATATTTTCCTTGTATTTATTTTGTTTAAGTGAACTACAGTGCATCATTAATTGTTTTTAATTTTTAATTTCTGTGCATACATAGTAGTGTATATTATGAGGTACATGAGTTTTTTGTTGTTGTTGTTGTTGTTTGTTTTTTTGAGACAAGTCCCGCTCTGTTCCCCAGGCTGGAGTGCAATGGCACAATCTCAGCTCACGGCAACCTCTGCCTCCCTGGTTCAAGCAATTTTCCTGCCTCATCCTCCCAAGTATTACAGGCATGCGCCCAGCTAATTTTTGTAATTTTATTAGAGATGGGGTTTCACCACGTTGGCCAAGATGGTCTCGATCTCCTGACCTTAGGTGATCTGCCTACCTCCGCCTCCCAAAGTGCTGGGATTACCAACATGAGCCACCGTGCCTGGCTGGCTTTCGTTTCAAAGTCACCTCATTGTCCATCATGCCAGTCAGCAGGGAAAAGTAAGGGAAGGTAAAAGGAATTGTCCCTTTCTGTCTCCAGAAGTCCCACTCCTATGCTTGTTTGTTTCCCAGAACCTAGTCCACACTTAGTTCCAAAAGAGCCTGGGAATATAGTTGTTGTTGTTGTTGTTGTTTCCTGCTTGCATTGCTGCCTCAAATAATATTGGGTTCTGTTACTAGGTAGGAAGAGAAGAATACATTGTGGGGTTTAGTCTTTGCTCGTGTTTCAGAGCTATGTAGTTATATTCCTTGTCATAACTGTGGTCTTCCTCACCTTTCATGCATATTTTTGCTAGTTGTTCAGAGCATCTTTTTTTTTTTTGAGACAGAGTTTAGCTCTTGCTGCTCAGGCTGAAGTGCAGTGGTACTATCTCAGCTCCCTGCAACCTTCGCCTCCTGGGTTCAAGCAATTCTCCTGCCTCAGCCTCCCGAGTAGCTGGGATTACAGGCACGCGCCATCACGCCCGGCTAATTTTGTATTTTTAGTGGAGATGGGGTTTCTCCATGTTGGTCAAGCTGATCTTGAACTCCCGACCTTAGGTGATCTGCCCGCCTTAGCCTCCCAAAGTGCTGGGATTACAGGTGTGAGCCACCGCGCCCAGCTTGGAGCATCTCTTTAATACATTTGCTTTCTCAGTTTGTTTCAATATACACCTCACCTCATAGACACCCCTAAGTTAACTTTGCTATAATTCTGTCTTTGTGCTTTCTTCTACCCTCATCCCTTGCTGCATTTTCTTGTCATATTATAGCCTTGACATTATTTTTTCAATCTCTCTGACATTTTTAGTGAAGAGAACTTTAATATATCAGTTTCTTAGATCTTTGTTCCATTGTATATTAGCATGGATCATCTTTTCTAGCTGATACTTCATGTATAAATAATTTATCCTGAATAATTTATCAGTTCATTTATCTTGACATCTTGCTTCTCCTAAATACAGAATTGTCCAAAGTATTGCCTGTATCAGCAACTTGATGCACTTACTGTAGTGCTTTAGCACATTAACCACTGGACTGTGTCCACTTAGCTCTTAAATATTATACTGCCTTTAAAACGTTGGCTTAGCACAGAACTTAAAATACCATCCTTTTCAAGGCTTGCATAATTTAGCAAGGTTTCAAGTCAAATGTAGGCTGAAAAGAATGATTGCCATCAGATATAAGTTTTATTTATTTATTATTTATTTATTTATTTATTTTCTTTCTTTTTTTTTTTTTTTTTTTTTGAGACGGAGTCTCGCTCTGTCGCCCAAGCTGGAGTGCAGTGGCCGGATCTCAGCTCACTGCAAGCTCCGCCGCCCGAGTTTACGCCATTCTCCTGCCTCAGCCTCCCGAGTAGCTGGGACTACAGGCGCCTGCCACCTCGCTCGGCTAGTTTTTTGTATTTTTTTAGTAGAGACGGGGTTTCACCGTGTTAGCCAGGATGGTCTTGATCTCCTGACCTCGTGATCCGCCCGTCTCGGCCTCCCTAAGTGCTGGGATTACAGGCTTGAGCCACCGCGCCCGGCCTAAGTTTTATTTAAACAGAACAGTTACTCTGAAACATTAGCTAATGTTACCACTAAATAAGGGTAATAGTCACCTTTTTAAAAACTGAGTACATAGGCCGGGCGCAGTGGCTCAAGCCTGTAATCCCAGCACTTTGGGAGGCCGAGACGGGCGGATCACGAGGTCAGGAGATTGAGAGATGATCCCGGCTAACACGGTGAAACCCCGTCTCTACTAAAAAATACAAAAAAATAGCCGGGCGAGGTGGCGGGCGCCTGTAGTCCCAGCTACTCGGGAGGCTGAGGCAGGAGAATGGCGTAAACCCGGGAGGCGGAGCTTGCAGTGAGCTGAGATCCGGCCACTGCACTCCAGCCTGGGTGACAGAGCAAGACTCCGTCTCAAAAAAAAAAAAAAAAACTGAGTACATAGATGCTGCTATTGCATGTAAATATAGTAGCTATTTGAATTTGTGGGGTTTTTTTTTTTTTTTTTGAGACAGAGTCTCACTCTGTTGTCCAGGCTGTAGCGTAATGGCATAATCTCAGCTCACTGCAACTTCCGCCTCCTGGGTTCAAGCGATTCTCCTGCCTCAGCCTCCAAAGTAGCTGGGATTACAGACACCCACCATCATGCTGGGCTAATTTTTTGTATTTTTAGTAGAGACAAGGTTTCACCATGTTGGCCAGGGTGGTCTCAAACTCCTGACCCTAGGTGATCCATCTGCCTCAGCCTCCAAAAGAGCTGGGATTGCAGGCGTGAGCCACTGCGCCCGCCCAGAATTTATGTTTTTTACCTGATTATTTAAAAGATATTCCCTGGCCAGGCGCCGTTGCTCACACCTGTAATCCCAGCACTTTGGGAGGCCGAGGTGGGTGGATCATGAGGTCAAGAAATCGAGACCATTCTGGCCAACATGGTCAAACCCCGCCTCTACTAAAAATACAAAAAAATTAACTGGGCATGGTGGCACGTGCCTGTAGTTCCAGCTACTCGGGAGGCTGAGGCAGGAGAATCGCTTGAACCCGGAAGGCAGAGGTTGCAGTGAGCTGAGATTGCCGCCACCGCACTCCAGCCTGGGCGATGGAGCGAGACTCCATCTCATAAATAAATAAATAAATAAATAAAATTCCCAAGTACAGATGTTTCTTGACTTACAATGGGATTACATCCCAATGAACTGATTATAAATTGGCTGGGCATGGTAGTTCATCTCTGTAATCCCAAGCACTTTAGGAGGCCGAGGCGGGAGAATCAAACTCCTGAGCTCAGAAGTTTGAGACCAGCCTTGGCAACATAGTGAGACCCCGTCTCTACAAAAATAAAAAAATTAGCTGGCTGTGGTGGCATGCACCTGTAGTCCCAGCTATTTAGGAGGCTGAGGTAGGAGGATTGCCTGCGCCCAGGAGGCTGCAGTGAGCCAAGATCTTGCCACTGTACTCCAGCCTGAGCAACAGAGCGAGACACTGTTTTAAAAAAATGAAAGAAAAAAAAAAAACATCATGAGTTAGAAATATTGTAAGTTGAAAATGCATTTAATACATTTAACCTACTGAACATCATAACTTAGGCTAAACTATCTTAAATATACTCAGAACACTTAATTAGCCTACAGTTGGCCAAATCATCCAGTACAAAGTCTACTTTATAATAGATTGAATATCTCATGTGATTTATTGAATACTGTTCTGAAAGTGAAAAAAAGGAATGAAGTATGGTTTCTACTGATTGTTTACTGCTTTCACACCAATGTAAAGTTGAGAAATCATAAATCAAACCATCTGTAAGTGAAAGATCATCTGTATGCCTATACTATAATATTTTTACTTGAAGTGCTCTTTTTTTTTTTTTTTTTTTTTTTTTTGAGACGGAGTCTTGCTCTGTCACCCAGGCTGGAGTGCAGTGGCCGGATCTCAGCTCACTGCAAGCTCCGCCTCCCGGGTTTACGCCATTCTCCTGCCTCAGCCTCCCGAGTAGCTGGGACTACAGGCGCCCGCCATCTCACCCGGCTATTTTTTTTGTATTTTTTAGTAGAGACGGGGTTTCACCGTGTTAGCTGGGATCGTCTCTCGATCTCCTGACCTCGTGATCCGCCCATCTCGGCCTCCCAAAGTGCTGGGATTACAGTCTTGAGCCACCGCGCCCGGCCTTGAAGTGCTCTTTCACTGAATTCTGTCCTTCCCAGCATCTTCAGATATAACTTTGTTATTTAGGGTAGAAATTTGGTAGTAAGGAATTACACTGTTATTACTTATTCAGCTGTTTGTTGCTTCAGAATAAGGAAGAATTGAACCTATTTATTTCTTTGTAATAAGATCTCCCTATGAATTTTTTCCATATTATAATAGCAATGCATGCTTATTACCAACGAAATAGCTGACCAGAAAATAGATACAGACAACTCAGACTTCACCAGAAAATTACTGTTAAGTAGTTTGTATATAGTTTTCATGTCGTTGGGAGGGCAGGTGGGATAGCACTGGCAATATGTGTGTGTAAATATCCATAGATTGACTATTTTTGTTTGGGTTTTAAAAATATATATATAACTAATATCTTGTTGTGCTTTCCTTTGAGATATTTGCCTCCTGCAGTATTCTGCCCAGGGCAGAATTATTGTATGTTCCACCCTCCTTCCACACCCAAATAAAGAAAATTAAAATGAGTACAGAGGGAAGTTTGAAAGGGAAAACCTGTCTCAAAAGGGCAGTCTATAGTTCTACCCATTGATTTGGTATTATTATATAAATATATTCCAGTGTTTCCATGAGTTTTCCTATATAAATATTAGTTCAAGATTGTACGACATATACTTATGTTGTGGCTTTATCCAGAGTAAGAAATGCAGCTCTTGCAGGAACTGAGTAGGAGCCAAGTTAATACAAGCTTTGGAAGACTGGAGAATAGGAAGTGGGTAAGGGAGGAAATGAGAAAGAAATCAACTCTGAGGTGAAGAAACTTGGTAATTCCTATTTTTTCTTCAAATTGTACTGGTGCTTAATTTTTTTATATCAAGGATTATTATTATTTATAGTTGCATTATTGGTGAAATTGCATTTGAATGCTCATTAATGAGAGTAATACATCTCAATACTGAGTCTATTTGTGCCAAAATACAAATCCTCAGTAAATGTATTGACTTTGTTCTTATTGCTCTGTTTTTCTCTATACCTAGGCAGATATTTTAAATTTCAGAAATTGTGCTATAGAATTTTTTTTCAGTTCCAGAGCTATGATTTCATTTAATATAAGGTTTATATAAGATTTCCCTACATAAAAGAAAAATATAATGTAATTATATTTGGTGAGAGGCTTAGGTTAGATTCATTCTTTCAGTCAGCAAGCATTTACTTTGGGTCTACTCTGTGCCAAACCTTTTAAAGTCAGGTAAAAGATGTTCTCTTTCCGCCTTCATGGAACCTGTAGTCCTATGATAAGGATAAAAAAGCAATAGAAGGAACATAACACTACTTTGCTTCTATAAAATCAGAAAAACAAGTTTTCGTATCTTGGTGAGAGATACCACTTCCTTCACTTGTTTCTCCAAACCATTGTAAAACTATTTCTGGTTAGATTTGAAAAGCTGAGATGGGTTTAGAGATATGGCTCAACCTCAGGGCAGAATTGGAATGTGCTGTCACAGATTTGATCTGTTAAGCCACAGGAGAGCAGTTTAAGATTTACATTAAAATTTTGGGGCTCCATTAGTTTTTCACTGATACTTATTTTAGACAAGCAGACTTTTTTTTTGTTTTTGGTGTTTATACCAAATATTCCTTTCTATATTGCCTCCTTTTACAGCCCTATACCATAAATGAAGAAAAAAAAAAAAAGTGCGTGTTAGAATCTGAAGCGGCATCATGTTTGTTAGTTTAAATGTTTAATTAACTATACATGCAACAGGAGTTATATTATAAAATATATTAGAGAATAGTGATGAGTGTGAGTTGAAATTTTGATTTGTCTTTTTTTTGTTATTAGAAAATTAATGAACAGAAAAATAACACTACTTCTATATTTATGTGTGTTCATTTCATGTTCAGTAGTCCCTTTTACTCATTCATAAATATTTGAAATTATCCAAACAGATCATTATAAACCTGCAATTTCCCATCGAGATTTAAACAGCAGAAATGTCCTAGTGAAAAATGATGGAACCTGTGTTATTAGTGACTTTGGATTGTCCATGAGGCTGACTGGAAATAGACTGGTGCGCCCAGGGGAGGAAGATAATGCAGCCATAAGCGAGGTGAGTGCATACAAAAGGTATCACACTGATGTGCTTTGAAATGATAATGAATTTAATTCAAACATCTACTGGCTGGGCGTGGTGGCTAATGCCTGTAATCCCAGCACTTGGTAGGCCCAGGTGGGTGGATCACCTGAGGTCAGGAGTTCGAGACCAACATGGTGAAACCCTGGCCAACATGGTGAAACCCTGTCTCTACTAAAAATACAAAAATTAATCGGATGCAGTGGCACGCACCTGTAATCCCAGCTACTCAGGAGGCTGAGGCAAGAGAATCGCTTGAACCTAGGAGGTGGAGGTTGCAGTGAGCTGAGATTGTGCCACTGCACTCCATCCTGGGTGACAGAGTGAGACTCAGGACAATTATCCTCATATACTGCCAGTTATAGAATACTAGGAATTACAAAATTAGGAAATATAAAAGACATCTCATAAAGGCCTTTGTAAATTTCATTAGTTTATTTTGGAACTCAATGCCATTTCAAGTCATTTTTATAAGCGTTAGGAACAAATTTGTAGGAACTGATTTTTGAGGCAAGGGTAAAGTTACCAAGTTGAAGATAACAGTCCACCTTCTGATAATCACCATTACAATGTGGAGCATAACCTTCCCAACTTTGTTCTCTGCATTCATATATACTTGTCTGTACACAACATATATATATTTTTGTGATTTTATTTATTTATTTATTTTAAGATGGAGTTTCACTTTTGTTGCCCAGGCTGGAGTGCAATGGTGCCATCTCAGCCCACCACAACCTCTGCCTCCCAGGTTGAAGCAATTCTCCTGCCTCAGTCTCCTGAGTAGCTGGGATTACAGGCATGTACCACCATGCCCGGCTAATTTTTTTGTATTTTAGTGGCTACGGGGTTTCTCCATGTTAGTCAGGGTGGTCTTGAACTCCTGATCTCAGGTGATCCACCCTCCTCGGCCTCCCAAAGTGCTGCAATTATGGGTGTGAGCCACCACACCCAGCTGTATTTTTTTTTTTTTTTTTTTTTTTTTTTTTTTTTTTTTTTTTTTTTGAGACGGAGTCTCTCTCTGTCTCTCAGGCTAGAGTGCAGTGGTGCGATCATGGCTCACTGCAAGCTCCGCCTCCCGGGTTCACACCATTCTCCTGCCTCAGCCTCCCCAGTAGCTGGGACTACAGGCGCCCGCCACCATGCCCGGCTAATTTTTTATATTTTTTTAGTAGAGACGGGGTTTTACCATGTTAGCCAGGATGGTCTCTATCTCCTGACCTCGTGATCGGCCTGTCTTGGCCTCCCAAAGTGCTAAGATTACAGGCATGAGCCACTGCACCCAGCCACTGAGCTGTATTTTTGTGAATTTTAAAAAATATTAAGTTAAAAAATATATAAGTTGTATACATATTGTTTTGCAATTTTTTCACTGTGTCTTACAGATTATTTATGTTGATATGCATAGGAAAGTCTAGCTCATTCTTTTTGATTGATTAATAGTATTCACTAAAATGGGTTTACCACAGTTTAATTATTCAGGAAGGGCATTTTATAGGTAAAAAATAAGTTATAGAAAGGTTTAATGACATGGTTAGGGTCAAATAACATTGACATGACTAAGATGTACATACAACTTCTGGTCTAATGTCTGTGCTTCAGAATATGCTACATTCTCTCTCTAAAAAATATCACTCTAATTTATCAGGTTGGCACTATCAGATACATGGCACCAGAAGTGCTAGAAGGAGCTGTGAACTTGAGGGACTGTGAATCAGCTTTGAAACAAGTAGACATGTATGCTCTTGGACTAATCTATTGGGAGATATTTATGAGATGTACAGACCTCTTCCCAGGTAAAAACTACTGTCGAAAGTTGGTATGTTTTGAAGTGAAGCAGTTATATCTTCTTTCTCTACCTATAGTACATAACTCAACTTTTATGTAAGAATCTTTTTACTTTCATTTAAACCTTTAGTTCATTGCCATCTAGTGTTTAGAAACATTATTAGCAGAAGGATGCAAATTAGGAATTTCTTTTTTTAGCATACTCTAGGTTTTCATCTGAGTGCAGTTTAATTAATTGCCAATAATAGCTTATCTAACTGTGTTTTGTTTGGTCTCTGATTGCTTTAGCAGTCAACATTTTCCTTGTGCACCATCTGAGTGTTTGAGACAAGCTACACTTAGGATGTTTACTGAGTTGACCCCATAAGGAATTAGAAGCAATGAACTATTTGTAAACACTTTTTCCTTTTCTTTTTTTTTCACGCTCCCTTTCTCCCTCCTTCCTTCTTTCCTTCTTTCTTCCTTCCTTCCTTCCTCTTCTCCTCTCACCTTATCTCCTTCCCTTCCTCTTCTTTCCTCTTCTTCCTTCCTTTCAATGAAAGAATACTCATTGACCAGGTGCAGTGGCTCATGCCTGTAATCCCAGCACTTTGTGAGGCCGAGGCTTACGGATCATGTGAGGTCAGGAGTTCGAGACCAACCTGACCAATATGATGAAACCCCGTTCCTACTAAAAATACAAGAATTAGCCAGGCGTGCTGGCATGCACCTGTAATCCTAGCTACTCGGGAGGCTGACATAGGAGAATCACTTGAACCCGGGAGGCGGAGGTTGCAGTGAGCCAAGATCTCGCCATTATACTCCAGCCTGGGCAACAAGAGCAAAACTGTCTTAAAAAAAAAAAAAAAAAGACCAGGCACGGTGGCTCACACCTGTAATCCTAGCACTTTGGGAGGCTGAGGCAGGCAGATCACGAGGTCAGGAGTTCAAGAACAGCCTGGCCAACATGGTGAGACCCCGTCTCTACTAATAATACAAAAATTAGCCAGGCGTGGTGGTGAGCACCTGTAGTCCCAGCTACCTGGGAGGCTGGGGCAGAAGAATTGCTTGAACCCAGTAGGCGGAGGTTGCAGTGAGCTGAGATCACACCATGGCGTTCCAGCCTGGGTAACAGAGCAAGACTCTGTCTCAAAAAAAGAGAAAGAATACTCATTCAAGTGAATGTTTGAGACTTACTTAAAATAGCCAAATGAATTTATAGTTTTCCTCCCCTTCTTAGGGATTACATCATTATGGTATCATCTAAAAACTTTATAAATCTGGCATTGCATTCTTCTAGGTGTGCTATACAGATGATTTGATCTGTGTGGCCACTGCCTTTTAGGAATAACACCTTTGAAAGCATAGAAAAAGGAACTAGCATTGGACAAATTTATGAAATGGAGCTATTTAATTTAAAAAGATTAATAGTGGAGTTGAATTGTTTGGCTTTAAAGACCGCACTATACATTAGTTTATATATATACACACACACACACATATATATGTATCGAGTGTGTGTGTGTGTGTGTATATATATATATATAATTTTTTTAAGTGCCAGAGCCTCACTCTGTCACCTAGGCTGGAATGCAGTGGTGTGATCACAGCCCCCTGCAGTCTTGACCTCCCCAGGCTCAGGTGATCCTCCCACCTCAGCCTCTTAGTAGCTGGGACTACAGGCATGCACCACCAAGCCTGGTTCATTTTTATATTTTTTTTGTAGAGACAAGGTTTCACCGTGTTGCTCAGGCTAGTCTCAAACTCTTGGGCTCAAGTGATCTGCCCACTTCAGCCTCCAAAAGTGCTGGGGTTAGAAGAGTGAGCCACTGCACCAGGCCAAACATTAGTTTGTAATTCAAAAATATAATGAAATAAATCAGTGATTATTTAGATTAAGTACAGGTCAATCAGTTATCTAGAAGTATGTTTTCTAGTTAATTAAAAGTACAGAGATTCAATTGAGGCATTTTTGTGAAAATAGCAGTAATTGCAGTAGTATCAGCAAGTACTTTTTTTGGCCAGGTGTGGTGGCTCACACCTGTAATCCCAGCACTTTAGGAGGCCAAGGCGGGTAGATCATCTGAGGTCGGGAGTTCGAGACCAGCCTGACCAACATGGTGAAACCCTGTCTCTAGTAAAAATACAAAATTAGCTGGGTATGGTGGCGCATGCCTGTAATCCCACCAGTTGGGAGGCTGAGGCGGGAGGCTGAGGCAGGAGACTCGCTTGAACCTGGGAGGCGGAGGTTGCAATGCTGAGATTGCACCATTGTGCTCCAGCCTGGGCAACAAGAGCGAAACTTGGTCTCAAAAAACAAAATACCAAGTACTTTTTTTGTTTTGTTTTTTATAGACAGGGTCTCACTCTTGCTCAGACTGGAGTGCAGTGGTGCAGTCATAGCTCAATGCAGCCCTGAATTCTTGGGCTCAAGCAGTCTTCCTGCTCAGCCTCCTGAGTAGCTAGGACTACAGGTGCATGCCACCACGCCCGGCTAATATTTCATTTTTTGTCGAGACAGGGTTTTGCTGTATTGCCCAGGCTGGCCTCGAACTCCTGGGCTCAAGTAATCCTCCTGCCTCGGCCTCCCAAAATGCTGAGATTACAGGCATGAGCCACCACACCCATACCCAAAGTATTGTATTATCAGAACTTTGACCACAGTTCGGTAATTTCTTTGTTAATAGTCTCATGTAAGATTTTCGTTTCAGAAGCATGTCTGACTGAAATGATTTTTTCATCAGATTAGTATACTGCTACAAGCAATATTTTTTGAAAAACTGTGTTCAAAGAATGACTATTGCTTTTGATCTGATAAATAATAAAGAATGATATCAAATGTTTGAAGAGGGAAAGGCAATTAAATCTTGTTTTCAGAAGATTATTTTAGCAAATATGTAGGATTAATTAAAATAGAAATAGAACTAGAAGGGGCTTAAAAAAGGAAAAAGAAATTGAGAGTTATTGTTTAATGGGTACAGAGTTTCAGTTTGGGAAGACCAAACAGTTCTAGAAATGGTTAGTGGTAATGGTTGTACAATAGTGTGAATGTACTTAATACCACAGAATGGTACACTTAAAAATGGTTAAAATGGTAAGTTTTATGTTATGTATATTCTACCACAATAAAAGAAAAAAAAAGGAATAAGAAGAGAGTTGCTTTAAAATACCCTGTAATCTTGGATATGGAAATGGGGAGAGGCAAATCTGGGAGAAAATGCAGAGAAGAAATCTGTACTTGTGGTTATCTATTAAAAGAATGGGATTCAGACCAGGTGCGGTGGCTCATGCCTATAAACCCAGCACTTTGGGAGACTGAGGGGGCGTGGATCACGAGGTCAGGAGTTCAAGACCAGCCTGGCCAACATGGTGGAACCGTGCTCTACTAAAAATAGAAAAATTAGCCAGGTGCAGTGGTGCGCACGTGTAATCCCAGCTAGTTGGGAGGCTGAGGCAGGAGAATCGCTTGAACCTGGGAGGCAGAGGTTGCAATGAGCTGAGATTGCGCCACTGCACTCCAGCCTGGGCGACAGAGCAAGACTCCATGTCAAAAAATAAAAAAGAATGAGATTCAAAGGAATTGAGAAATATTCAGAGGTTGGCTGGGCACGGTGGCTCAGGCCTATAATCCTAGCACTTTGGGAGGCCGAGGCGGGTGGATCACCTGAGGTCAGGAGTTCGAGAGCAGCCTGACCAACGTGGTGAAACCCCATCTGTACTAAAAATACAAAAAATCAGCCAGGCTTGGTTGTGGGCGCCTGTAATCCCAGCTACTCGGGAGGCTGAAGCAAGAGAATTGCTTGAACCGGGGAGGCAGAGGTTGCAGTGAGCAGAGATCGCGCCACTGCACTCCAGCCTGGGTGACAAAGCGAGACTCTGTCTCAAAAAAAAAAAGTGAGGGTGAGGGTGACAACCAGAAACTTAGAAATATTGATATACATTAGAAAGATGAGTTAATCATGGATACTTTTTGATGGAGTATTGACAGATAACTAAATAAATTTTTAAAGACAATTAAAAATAATAAGATGGAAATTTAAGATTAAAATGGTTATTTGGGAGTTGTCTACATAGAGATGGTAACTGAGAACTTATGAGTCGATGCACTCCTTTAACTGGACACATAAAAAGAAAGAAAAATAGGTGAATAATGACTGAATATTGGGGTACTACCCCCATGAAGTAGGTTAATTAAGAAGACAAATGATCAGAAAAATAGTGAGAGAACTGAAAAATCCTAATGCCTTTTAAGTCAGTATTCGAAAACTTTAAGAACTAAGATTTCAGTGTGAGGAAGCTGATTAAAAAATAAAAATAAAAAACCTCCCAAGATTGATGGCAATAGATGTAATTGAAAGGTCAAGAGGAAACAGAACTGAGGAATGATTTTTGAATTTGAATAGGAGTAGGTCATTGGTATTCTTAGAAGAGTTTCTGTGGAATATAGAAGACAGACATCATGTTGCAGAGTGTATATAGGAGGGGAAAGTATTTTAAAAGCACAGTCAAGGGATACAGGGCACTCTTGAAAATTTTAACAATTAAATGAGGTGGAAGTAAAAAAAAAAGGATCATATAAATATATTAATAAACCTAGAGAATAGTGTATAATGGTTATAAAATTCTTATAAAACATTTTTTAAACTTTTATGATATACCTCAAAATGCAGTATGTGCTGTATTATTAAATGGAAACACTATGTAATGAAGGTTACTTCTCTATAAAATGTTAGTAAAATAAATGAATTATCGGTATTACAGAGGAAGAGTGAAATGCTACAAAGTTTAAACAGAAGAGGGAGAAGGAAGAAAAAAGGGAGAGATAGAAAAAGGAAGAAAGAATAAGTGTAATTTGAGAAGGGAGCTAAAAAAGGGTCTCTAACTGATAGAGACATGGTTAACAAGTGGCAAATGGGATGAGAAGCAGGGAATGGTATCTGATAGTGCTAGATATTACCATAAGATATTTTGGGCAGTTCTAAAGAAAATGAGATTATAAACTTTCCTTGAGCAATCCAGTGATAGTAAGGAAATCCAGTAAGGTTTTAAGGAAATCCAGTAAGGTTAATATCTTTCATGATGATGATTTTTGTCATTAACATTCACCTTTGTATCTCTAATACCTAACACTAAGTTAGTGGTACACAAGTTTCTATTGAACAATTAGATTTTGAACTGTGAATATTTAGTGGAAATTTATTTGGTAATTATTAACCATTGCATTCATAAAAGATTGTGCTTCAATTTCCTTTAGCAAGTTTAAAAATTTTAATTTGGACCTAATTTTTTAAAAGAGTAAAATTGTGAATTTTTAGTTATTCTACTAAACCAGCATTTGAAAAAGAAAATAATAACACTTGGAAGGTATGTGTTTGTGTTGTGTGTGTGTCTCAGAGACAGATCAGATACATTAGTAAATATCTTGCAGTTCACAGATGGTATAGGGTAAGGTTTTATCACATGGGTTTTCTTTTTTTTTTTTTTTTTTTTTTTTGAGACGGAGTCTCGCTCTGTCGCCCAGGCTGGAGTGCAGTGGCCACATCTCAGCTCACTGCAAGCTCCGCCTCCCGGGTCTACGCCATTCTCCTGCCTCAGCCTCCCGAGTAGCTGGGACTACAGGCGCCCGCCACCTCACCCGGCTAGTTTTTTTTGTATTTTTTAGTAGAGACGGGGTTTCACCGTATTAGCCAGGCTGGTCTCGATCTCCTGACCTTGTGATCCGCCCGTCTCGGCCTCCCAAAGTGCTGGGATTACAGGCTTGAGCCACCGCGCCCGGCCATCACATGGGTTTTCAAGGAAGAAAGTTTTATACTAACTGGCATGATTATTAAATCCTTTAATTTTATCTCTCAAGTTCAATGTTGATGTTATTGATCAACACTAAGTATCTGCTTAAATGTTTACAGTATGTGAAAATCACTTGTATTTATACATAGGCAGTGTTAACAATAAACTTGGGCAATGTTGCATAGATAATAGAATTAATCTTTGTAAATCTTTTTTAATACTGGTGGAGGGCAAGTATTTATGGGTTGTTTTGAGTATTCAGATAGAAACATAAAAACTTAAATGAAACATAAACTTATTTGTAATGTGGTTTCCATCTGGGTCATTATAACTTTGTGTTATCTCCATGTGAGTGATATAAGGAAGGCGGCAGATCTGCATTGCCATTTTGCTTACAGGAAGTCTAAAACAGGATAGATAAATGACTTTTCCAAGGTCAAGATGAAGCCAAGATTAGAACCTAAATGCCTTATCCTCCTGTGTCTTGATGTTCTTCCTTCTAATTTATCTTGTCATTTTAATAGGATGGGAGGATGGGTAAAGAGACAGGAACAGTCTCTCATTCTGTGTTCTTTTCCATGATTTCTACTAGATCATTGGTTTTCTCAGTGTTGGTCCCAGGAGTCTTCTATGTGGTTCAATATATTATATACATAAGCTTAATTTTCTTATATTTTGTAAAAATCAGAAGCCTAACATCACAGTTGATTGTGTTTATTGGCAATGAACAGGGTTATTAAATAGTGATAAAATGGTTAATAATATTTAAGTCCATGATCTAAATACTACCTGTTAGTTAAAAGGAATTTTTAGGGCTGGGCACAGTGGCTCACACCTGTAATCTCAGCACATTGGGAGGCTGAGGTGGGAAAATAATTTGAGGGCAGAAGTATGAGACCAGCCTGGGCAACATGGCAAGACCTTATCTCTAAAAAATATTTTTAAAAATTTGCTGGGCATGGTGGCACACTCCTGTAGTCTTAGCTACTAGGGAGGCCACTTGAGTGCAGTAGTTCAAGTTACAGTGAGCTGTGATCATGCCACTATACTCCATCCTGGGCAACAAAGTGAGACCGTTTATTTAAAAAAAATTTTTTTTAAAGTATATTGACTTTTCTTTCAAATGACCATTATCATAAATATTTTTGTAACATCTGATACAGTCTGGCTGGACTATACTAGAACCAATGATGTAATGAGACATAGTGACTGTTCAACCCACCCACTTATATTTGGTTCTGTAGGCATATTTGTTATACTGGGTCCTGGACTTTTTCCTCATCTTTACCCGCCTCCATGGGATCAGTGTTCAGGCATGTTTTCAAGTATTAAGTATGCCTTATAAACATAATAGTCTTTTTTCCCTGAATTTAGTAATACCAGAAACCATTTAAAAATACCTATCCATCATTGAAACTACCATTTGATTTATCAACAAATATTTGAGACTATTCTAAGCAAAGCATTTATTAATAATGCATTAGACTGGGCGTGGAGGCTCACACCTGTAATCCCAGCACTTTAGGAGGCTGGAATACCTGAGGTCAGGAGTTCAAGACCAGCCTGGCCAACATGGTGAAACCCTATCTCTGCTAAAATATGGAAATTATCCAGGCATGGTGGTGTGCACCTGTAATCCCAGCTACTCGGGAGGCTAAGGCAAGAGAATCAGTTGAACCCAGGAGGCAGAGGTTGCAGTGAGCCGAGATCATGCCACTGCACTCCATCCTGGGCAACAGAGTGAGACTCCATCTAAAAAAAAAAAAATCATTAAACCTACAACAACGTCTCTTTAGGATTTCCAAATGTGCCTGAAGGGGTTCGAAAAATAAAAAGATTGTGACACAATTTTTTTGCTTACTTGGTATCAGAAATACCCCTGTTATTCTATCATTTATGATAATTGGAAATTTTATTCTGTCATTCTTTTCTACAAATCCACAGGGGAATCCATACCAGAGTACCAGATGGCTTTTCAGACAGAGGTTGGAAACCATCCCACCTTCGAGGACATGCAGGTTCTTGTGTCTAGGGAAAAACAGAGACCCAAGTTCCCAGAAGCCTGGAAAGAAAATAGTCTGGTAAGAAAAAACTAAGTTATTAAAGAGAGGACTTTGCAATATGTTTTAATGTTGTTTAAAGCAGAAATAGACTGTTAATAATGTTATAATGTTAATAGTTTTTGGAGTTGCCTAATGCCAGAAATCCAATTTGATTTTTTGATGTTATACGTTTTCAAATTTTTCAATATGAAAAAAAGTCAGTTTTTAGTTCCATTTTGTTTTTTTCCAAGCATAAAGTACTATCTAGAGAGAATAACTAATGTGTCTTAAGTTTGCCAGATTAGGTAGCAGCTGGATTAATTAACATATTAATATTTTAAACATTATTGAAATTCTATCTTACTCTCTTGAGAATAGTACCAAAACTGTTAAGTAGTGCAGGCTTACATAATCAATGGCTAATGAAAATTTAGGCTAGACCTGAAAGAAACCAAGGTGCAACCTATGAATTATGCTTATTAAAAATATAATTCGGCCGGGTGCGGTGGCTCACACCCGTAATCCCAGCACTTTGGGAGGCTAAGGCGGGCAGGTCGCCTGAGCTCAGGAGTTCGCAACCAGCCTGGGCAACACAGTGAAACCCCGTCTCTACTAAAATACAAAAAACTAGCCAGGCGTGGTGGCATGCGCCTGTAGTCCCAGCTAGTTGGGAGGCTGAAGCAGGAGAATTGCTTGAACTTGGGATGCAGAGGTTGCAGTAAGCTGAGATCGTGCCACTGCACTCCAGCCTGGGCGACAGAGTGAGACTCTTGTCTCAAAAAAAAAAAAAAAAAAAAATACATATATATATATATATACACACACACACACACACATATATATATACTTCACGACAATGAAATATCTTCAGAATCCCCTGCCATTTGCATAAGTTGTTATTACAACACTGAAAACATCTTACAAATTAACAAATACACACTCGTAATCTTTTAGTATAAATAGGATAATCTAATTATCCACTATCATTTCTGAAGTTCATTTTTTTATTTAAACACATTTTTTTAATGTCAGTACCTCTAGATGTATCTATTTCTCTCCATTTGGTCAGTATTCTATTGATAAAATCATATAACCATTCTTTTGGATGATATATGATAATTATTGTATTAAAAAGGAAAATCCTACCTCTCCCTACTATCACGCTCCATAAGTAACTCCCTTTAGCAATCTTTTGGGTTTTCTTTTTTCTTCCAAAAGTTACCATTATAACTTCAAATACTCTATTCTTATCTCTCGTTTACTTTCTCCCAGTTTGTAATATTCTATTATTAAATGATTTATGTTTTGTCTGTAAATTCATCTAATATTTAAATAAAATAACATGAGAAATTTGTAGTATTATGATTATGTAAGCATTCACTACACAAGAAAGGATTGTGCTTGGATTTATAGTAAATAAAAATTCTACATTAGTTACTAAAATCTCCCCTGTGCTTTGGGGAGAATGTTTCAAGTTATCATCCATCACTTGAGCCCAGGGGTTTGAGGCTGCAGTGAGCTATGATCACGCCACTGCCCTCCAGCCTGAGTAAGACCCTGTCTCTTTAAAAAAAATGTCATCAAGTGCCAGCTGCTCAGGGGGCTGAGGCAGGAGAATTGCTTGAACCCAGGAGGTGGAGGTTGCAGCGAACCGAGATCGTGCCACTGCACTCCAGCCTGGGTGACAGAGCGAGACCCCATCTCAAAAAAAAAAAAAGTCATCATCAAATGATTTCTTTTTGGTTTCTTGTCATCTTTCTTTGTCTTGTTTTTAGGCTGTACTCAGAAGCAGCATTAAAAATCTCACGTCATTCTCTTTCTTGTAAACGATTTTTTTTTAAATGAAGTTCCTCCTTAAGTAATGTGTACTATTATGTGTATAGTGGTAAACATCATGAATCCTTGCATGTTTAAAAATGTTTTTATCTTGCCCTCACACTCGAGTAATAATTTGGCTGGATAATAGTTTCAGTGTCATAATTTTCTTCACAACTTTGAAACTACTACTCCATCATTCTCTAGCCTATATTCTCTATGTGCTCTAGGCCCTACTCTCCAGTCTAATGAGAATTTCAATGCCAGCCTGAATCATTTCATTGCTTTTTGTTTTGTTATATTTTTGTTTTATCCTCTTAATTTTTTTTTCTCTATAAGTTTTTAAGACTTTACCACTAGAATTATGTAATTTCACCTTGATGTTTGTGGGCATGGATCTTTACACACATTTTGCTTGGCACTGGATAGGTTTTCAGTTTGAAAATTCAAAAGTTTCTTAAATTCAGAGGAATTTTCTTTTCCTTTTTTTTTTTTTTTTTTTGAGACAGGGTCTCGCTCTGTCATTCTGGCTGGAATATAGTGGTGTGATCATGGCTCACTGCAGCTTTGAACTCCTCGGCTTAAGCTAGTCTCCTTCTTTAGCCTCCTGAATAGCTGAGACTTCAGGTGCATACCACTTTGCCTGGCTTTTAAAATTTTTGGTAGAGACAGGGTCTCGCCTTGTTTCCCAGGCTGGTCTCAAACTCCTGAATTCAAGCAATCCTCCTACCTCAGCTTCTCAAAGTACTGAGATCATAAACATGAGCCATCATGCCTGGCCTGGTATTATTTTTTAAATTATTTCGTACCTTTCAATTCTTCCTTCTGAAATTCCCACTAGACAAATATTGTACCACATGGCATTCTAGGAATCATTTTTTTTTCCTTGTATTTTCCATTTTTTCTCTCTGTATGTTTTTCTTCCTCCTTTCCCTCTCCCCCTCCCCCTCCCCTCCGCCCTATCTCCCCTTCCACCTCCCCCTTCCCCCTCTTCCCATCCCCTTCCCTCCCCTCCCCACACAACCTGACCTCCCTTACTACATTTTTTAAGATTTACTCAGCTTTATCTGCAAATGACTCATTTAGTTTTCACTATTACCCTTGTATCAGTTATCTATTCATTAAAGTTTTAGCATCCACAATCATATTTATATTTCCAGAAACTCTTGTTTGCCTTTTCCATAGCAGTCTGTTCTTATTTTCAGAATGTAATAAGGGTGATTCATTCTGAAGATGTTATTTTTACACTTTATACAAATTAATTTTCTTGACTATAGACAAAAGGTGAAAAATAAGCAACTAAAATTATTTTACTATATATTTTCACATTTCAATTTTAGATTGTCTTGGTAGGACTAGAATAGTATTTCCATTTTGGATCCTGACTTAAGTGGGTTGACGTCATGTCAGAGAAAGGCTAAAGACACATTATATAGTTCCCATACAGATTTAGAATGAGCACTGTCTTCATTGGTTATCTTAGTAGGTTACTTTCAAGTTTGGCTTCTGTTTCGAGTCAGATTGAAATCTTTAAGTATATGGCAATTAAAGAGCCTATTGTCAAGCACGGATGTCCAAGATTGCTTCCAAAACTATACTCCCTGCTATGGGAACTGGGACAGATCTTTAAGAGGTCCCTGACAGCAAGTGAGAGGCTGAATACTTTACTAGAATTCATCAGAGGTGCCAGCCTCACAATAGAGTGTCCCTAAAAGAAAAATCTGTTTGTGAAATTTTATTCTAGTAAAATACAACCTCATCTTCCTTAAATTGTTTTATTTCACCAGCGCAAATGGGATCTATTATTTTGAAATATCTCTTGGCAACCCTATCATTATGAGATATGCATCATATGCATATTTACCTGAAAACTTCTTACTTCCAGTATAGAGTAGGTTGCCAAGTAAGGAATTTATAATACTTGGTTCACTTCCAGGGAATCCATTTAAATCTAATGTGCTACAGTCAATAAACTGCTTCTCTGCAGTGACAATCCAATACTAGAGTTAGGTAGCAAGTGCATAGTTTATAAAAAAAGAGAAATGCAGCTATATCTAAAGCAGCCATTTTTACTTTCACAGTTTCATTGAGATTAAGAAACATTCCTTTGGCCCGGCGCGGTGGCTCACGCCTGTAATCCCAGCACTTTGGGAGGCGGAGGCAGGCATATCACGAGGTCAGGAGATGGAGACCATCCTGGCTAACACGGTGAAACGCCCTCTCTACTAAAAACACAAAAAATTAGCCGGGCTTGGTGCTGCGCGCCTGAAGTCCCAGCTACTCGGAGGCTGAGGCAGGAGAATGGTGTGAACCCGGTAGGCGGAGCTTGCAGTGGCTGCCGAGGCCAAGATCGCGCCACTGCACTCCAGCCTGGGCGACAAAGCGAGACTCCGTCTCAAAAAAAAAAAAGAAACATTCCTTTAATACTAAAACTTAGAATCTTTCAAATATTAATGAATAAAAAAACTAGCTTTAATTTTATAAACTACCAGGGACTCAAACATAGTTTAGTCAATAAAGAGGGGAAGAATAGTTTCCTGATAAAAATGAAAGCATAGAAAATAGTCTAAAGGAAATACATGAAAATGTTAAACCATAGTTACTCTGAATATTGGGTTAATAAATGACTTTTTCTTCCTACATGTTTCAGAATTTACAGCAAAAATGAACTGCTTTAACAATCACACACACACAGTTTTGGAGTTTTTGTTTTTCTTTTTTTTTCTTTTTTTTTTTTTTTGAGACGGAGTCTCGCTCTGTCACCCGAGCTGGAGTGCAGTGGCCGGATCTCAGCTCACTGCAAGCTCCGCCTCCCGGGTTTACGCCATTCTCCTGCCTCAGCCTCACAAGTAGCTGGGACTACAGGCGCCCGCCACCTCGCCCGGCTAGTTTTTTGTATTTTTTAGTAGAGACGGGGTTTCACCGTGTTAGCCAGGATGGTCTCGATCTCCTGACCTCGTGATCCGCCCGTCTCGGCCTCCCAAAGTGCTGGGATTACAGGCTTGAGCCACTGCGCCCGGCCTGTTTTTCTTTTTGTTTTTGAGACAGAGTCTCGCTCTGTCACCCAGGATGGAGTACAGTGGCGCAATCTCAGCTCACTGTGGCCTCCGCCTCCTGGGTTCAAGGGATTCTTCCGCCTCTGCCTCCCTAGTAGCTGGGACTACAGGCACATGCCACCATGCCTGACTAATTTTTGTATTTTTAGTAGAGATGGGGTTTCACCATATTGGCCAGGCTGGTCTCAAACTCCTGACCCCGTGATCCACCTGCCTCACCCTCCCAAAGTGCTGGGATTACAGGCATGAGCCACCGTGTCCGGCCAGTTTTTTGTTTTGTTTTGTAGAGACAGGGTCTTACTATGTTGCCAAGACTAGTCTTAAACTCCTGGCCCCAAGCAGTCCTCCCACCTCGGCCTCCCAGAGTGCCGGGATTATAGTCATGAGTCAACATGCCTTGCCCCAACACAGTTTAATTTTGTTTTATGTTAAAATATTTTAAATTGGTAAAATAAAAAATTATAGGCCACATTTATTTTATTTTATTTTATTTTATTTTTATTTTTTTTTTTTTGAGACGGAGTCTCGCTCTGTCCCCAGGCTGGAGTGCAGTGGCCGCATCTCAGCTCACTGCAAGCTCCGCCTCCCGGGTCTACGCCATTCTCCTGCCTCAGCCTCCCGAGTAGCTGGGACTACAGGCGCCCGCCACCTCACCCGGCTAGTTTTTTGTATTTTTTAGTAGAGACGGGGTTTCACCGTATTAGCCAGGCTGGTCTCGATCTCCTGACCTTGTGATCCGCCCGTCTCGGCCTCCCAAAGTGCTGGGATTACAGGCTTGAGCCACCGTGCCCGGCCTAGGCCACATTTATTTTAAAGTGGCTTTTTTTCATCTACATAAAATGTTCAGGTATAATTTGTTTAACTGTACTACCATTCTTCATCTTTTCCATTCTTTTCCAGTTTTTTGTCACCCATAGTATAGTACAGGGAGACAATAATAGGTCACTGTAGCCTCAAACTCCTGAAGTGCTGGGATTATAGGTGTGAGCCCAGCCTCTTTTCCAAATGTTTATACTCCATTTCTTAGTCTGTCTTGAATTCTTTTATCTCCCTTGTTAAAATCACTTGCCTGGCTTTTCTTTATTCTTTATTCCTTAGTGTTAGTTTTGTATGACCTCTTGTAATCAATGGTTTTATCTTAATATATTTTCACATAAAAGGTGGCAACTTAGCCAAGCACAGTGCCTTCTTAGCCAGGCACGGTGGCTCACCCCTGTAATCCCAGCACTTTGGGAGGCTGGGGCATGTGGATTACTTGAGGTCAGGAGTTCGAGACCAGCCTGGCCAACATGGTGAAACCCCATCTCTACTAAAAATACAAAAATGAGCCGGGTGTGGTTGTGCATGCCTGTAATCCCAGCTACTTGGGAGGCTGAGGCAGGAGAATCGCTTGAACCCAGGAGGCAGAGGTTGCAGTGAGCAGAGATCACGCCACTGTACTGCAGCCTGGGCAACAGAGCAAGACTCCATCTCAAAAAAAAAAAAAGAGGCGAGGCTCGACATCTTGTGCCTGTAATCCTAGCACTATGGGAGGCCGTGGCAGGTGGATTGCTTGAGATCAGGAGTTTGAGACCAGCCTGGCCAACATGGTGAAACCCCATCTCTACTAAAAATACAAAAAATTAGTTGGACGTGGTGGCAGGTGCCTGTAATCTCAGCTATTCAGGAGGCTGAGGCAGGAGAATCACTTGAACCTGGGAGGTGGAGCTTGCAGTGAGCCAATATTGCACCACTGCACTCCAGCCTGAGCAACAGAGTTAAGATAATGTCTTAAAAAAAAGAAAAAGAAAGGGGGCAACTCTTCCTCAGTTCATGTTTGCCCTCTAGTCTTTCCTTTTGAAGAAATATATAGAAATATATACATTTCAGAAGAAACGACCAGTTCTTTTCACATATTTTTAGTTTTTCCATTTTCTCTTTTGGACAAAATCTACAGACTTCTGTGATGTAGAATTCAACATTTTAAATCCTTTTTGTCTGACACAACCCACATTAAGGAATACAACTTCAGCCAGGTACAATAGTGCACACTTGTAGTCCAAGCTACACAGGAGGCTGAGTGAGGAGGATCGCTTGAGCCTAGGAACGTGAAGCTGTAGTAAACTGTGATCCCACCTGTGAATAACCACTGCACTCCAGCCTGGGCAACATAGTGAGACCCCATCTCAAAAAAAGCACAAAGTTTACATCATTACGTAGTATAATACTTAACCTTACTACCTACTCTATATCCTAGTGTTTTCTGTTCTAGTCTAGAGCATTTCAGTTTTGGTTAGAGTTGTTTGTTTTAAACCACTGAGCTGGTTTTATGACCCACCAATGAGATCCAGCTTGCATTTTCCTTCCTTTGGGTAGGAAAGATTGAAAAAGTTCCTTGTTTATCTTTTCTATTCTTTTTTTTTCCCCCTACTTGTCTTTCCTCGTCAGTGTTAATAATGTCACTCCCTTTAACTCATTTACACAAGCATTAAGGTATCATTATTTACCTATTCCTAGAGTTAGAATCCCCTTCCAAAGGATGCATCAGATTTTGCCTAAGTATTTGTTTTCCATTCTGATTTATTCTCAATTTTTTTTACATTTAAAGAGCTATAATTGATAAACTGCACATATTAAAGTGTACATTTAGGTATGTTTTGATATATGTATACACCCATAAAACCACACAGTCATGATTATGAACATGTCAGTTGCCCCCAGAAGATTTCTCGTGCCGTTTTGTAATCTCTCCTCAACTTTCTCTATCCCCCATGAGTCCCCAGGCAACCACTGATCCACTTTCTGTCACTAGAGATTAGTTTACATGTTCTAGAATTTTATATAAATGGAATCATATAAATGTACTGTTTTCTCACTTCTTTCAGTATAATTATTTTCAGATTTATTCATGTTCTTATGTGTATCCATAGTTTATTAATTGCTGAGTAGTATTTCATTGTATGCATATGATACAGTTTGTTTGTCTATCCACTCGTGATGGATATTTGGTTTTTTTCCAGTTTCAACTGTTACAAATAAAGCTGCTATGAATATTCATGTACAAGTCTTTGTATAAACATATGGTTTTATTTGCTTAGGTAAATACTTAAGAGTAGAATGGTTGAATCGTGTGGTAGGTATATGTTTAACTTTTTAAGAAACTGCCGGTTTTTATGGCCGGGCGCAGTGGCTCACACTGGTAATCCCAGCACTTTGGGAGGCCGAGTCGGGTGGATCACCTGAGGTCAGGAGTTCAAGACCAGCCTTCCCAACATGGTGAAACCCCGTCTCTACTAAAAATACAAAAATTAGCTGGGTGTGGTGGTGCATACCTGTAATCCCAGTTACTCGGGAGGCTGAGGCTTGAGAATCGTTTGAACCCAGGAGGGCAGGGGCTGCCGTGAGCTGAGATCGCACCACTGCACTCCAGCCTGGGTGACAGAGCGAGACTGTCTCAAAAAAAATAGAAAAGAAAAGAAAAAAGAAACTGCTAGTTTTCTAAAGCGGTTGTACCATTTTACATTCTGGCCAGCAGTGCATGAGAGTTCTGGTTTCTCTGCATCTTTGCCAACACTTGGTATTGCCAGTCTTTTTAATTTTAGACATTCTTTTTTGGGGGTGGTGGTGGGAGTACAGGATCTCATTGTATCACCCAAGCTGGAGTACAGTGCTGCCATCATAGCTCGCTACAGCCTTGACCTCCCAGACTGAAGTGATCCTCCCACCTCAGCCTCCTAACTGGAACCACAGGTGTGCACAACCACATCCAGTTAATTTTTAAAAATTTTTGGCCTGGCGCGGTGGCTCACGCCTGTAATCCCAGTACTTTGGGAGGTCGAGGCGGGTGGATCATGAGGTCAGGAGATCAAGACCATCCTGGCTGACATGGTGAAACCCCATCTCTACTAAAAATACAAAAGCAAAATTAGCCGGGCATGGTGGCGGGTGCCTGTAGTCCCAGCTACTCGGGAGGCTAAAGCAGGAGAATAGCATGAACCTGGGAGGTGGAGCTTGCAGTGAGCTGAGGTCACGCCATTGCACTCCAGCCTGGGCGACAGAGCGAGACTCCATCTCAAAAAAAAAAAAAAAAAAATTGTGGAAATGGAATCTTACTATGTTGCCCAGGCTTGTCTTGAACTCGTGGCCTCAAATGGTCCTCCCACCACAGCCTCCCAAAATCCTGGGATTACAGGCATGAGCCACCATGCCCAGCCTAGATTTATAATTATTATTTTATGCTTTTCTCTCTTAAATAAGAAAAAAGGAAGAGTCTGGATGTGATAGGTCTCGCTTGTAATCCCAGCACTTTGGGAGACCAAGGCAGAAGGATCATTTTGGCACAATGGTGCCTTAGCCAGGCCCAGTGATACTTGCCTGTAGTCCCAGCTACTCAGGAGGCTGATGGAGGAGGATTGCTTAGGTCCAGGAGTTCAAGGCTGCAGTGACCTGTGATCATGCCACAGCACTCCAGCCTGGGCAACAGAATGAGACCCCTTTTTTTTTGTTTTTGTTTTTAAAAAGGAGTTAGAAACCAAAAATATAATAATAGTGGCTTTTATAGTTACCTAAGTAGGCTTTTGGGTTCCACTTATTGTCTAATGTCCTTTGAGGACTCCCTTTAACATTTCTTGTAGGGCATATCAGCTTTTTTTTTTTTTTTTTTTTTTTGAGACAGAGCCTTGCTCTGTCACCCAGGCTGGAGTGCAGTAGCATGATCTCAGTTCACTCCAACCTCCGCCTCCTGGATTCAAGCGATTTTCCTGTCTCAGCATCCCAAGTAGCAGATATAGATATATACAAGTCTTTGTATAAACATATGGTTTCATTTACTTAGGTGAATACCTAAGAGTAGAATGGTTGAATCATGTGGATATTTAAAAACAAACCTAGCCTATTTTTTAAAAGGGAGTTAAAACTAGCTTTCCCCTGGCCAGGCGTGGTGGCTCACACCTGTAATCACAGCACTTTGGGAGGCCAAGGCAGGTGGATCACGAGGTCAGGAGTTCAAGACCAGCCTGGCTAACACAGTGAAACCCCGTCTCTACTAAAAGATAAAAAAAAAAACAAAAAAACAAAAAACAAACAAAAAACAACCAGGTGTGGTGGCAGGCACCTGTAATCTCAGCTACTAAGGAGGCTGAGGGAGGAGAATCGCTTGAACCCGGGAGGCGGAAGTTGCAGTGAGCAGAGATCGTGCCACTGTACTCCAGCCTAGGCGACATTGCAAGACACCATCTCAAAAAAAAAAAAAAAAAAAGACTAGCTTTCCCCAAAAGGGAGACTATTGTAGGGAGACTATTGTTCATTGCTAATGAATAGGAATACTACAGAATGGGATTGTTTTTTGATACTACTGTTTTGGAACTAGTTTAAAGAAGAGATGTCTATAAGTTTTAAGGTTGGAATGAGGCACTCTTTTTTTTCTTCTTTTAAGGCAGAGTCTCACTCTGTCACTCAGACAGGCGTGCAGTGGCACGATCTTGGCTCATTGCAACCTCTGCCTCCCAGGTTCAAGCAATTCTCCTGCCTTAGCCTCCCAAGTAGCTGGGAGTACAGACGCAAACCACCATGCTGGCTTTTTTTTTTTTTTTTTTTTTTTTTGAGACAGAGTCTCACCCTGTCACGCAGGCTGGAGTGCAGTGACTTGATCTCAGCCCACTCCCTCCATGGTTCAAGCGATTCTTCTGCCTCAGCCTCCCGATAGCTGGGACTACAGGCGCGTGCCACCATACCCAGTTAAGTTTTGTACTTTTAGTAGAGACGAGGTTTCACTATATTGGCCAGGCTGATCTCAAACTCCTGACCTCGTGATCCACCCGACTTGGCCTCCCAAAATGCTGGGATTACAGGTGTGAACCACCACACCTGGCCAATTTTTTTATATTTTTAGTAGAGATGGGGTTTCACCATATTGGCCAAACTGGTCTCGAACTCCTAACCTCAGGTAATCTTCCTGCCTCAGCCACCAAAGTGCTGGGATTATAGGCGTAAGCCACTGCGCCCAACCAAGCACTCTTAACTGGGGGTAAAGGAGAAAAGCTCACCTAGAGATAGAAGATAGCCAAATGCCCCCAAATTCCATCAAACTCAAAACTTATTTTTGAAGCAGAGTTAGTGACTGTTGATTGACATAATATAACTGTGAATTAACAACAATGACCTAAACCTGTGGCCTTGAAGAAACATCTGCGACTTATTGTTGCTTTTACCTTAATGAATAATTCTTCAGGGAGTTGAGGTAAATCCTGCTTGTTTACTTGTTCATCACCTTTTGAGAATGTTCCTTTACAAATCCTTGAAGCCTAAAATACGTTATTTTAGCTATGTAAAATATACTGGTTAAGGTAATTGATTTTTCTTTTACCTCATGTTGTGAAATGAAAAGTTCAGTATATATTTTTTTTAAAGATACACGGTTTGACATGTACTTTGTCTTACAGGCAGTGAGGTCACTCAAGGAGACAATCGAAGACTGTTGGGACCAGGATGCAGAGGCTCGGCTTACTGCACAGTGTGCTGAGGAAAGGATGGCTGAACTTATGATGATTTGGGAAAGAAACAAATCTGTGAGCCCAACAGTCAATCCAATGACTACTGCTATGCAGAATGAACGGTAAGACCCTAAGGGGTGTGGCACCTGTCAATCAGTATTAGAAACTGAGACCCAATAAATAACAGAAAATAAATACCTTTAAACCAGCCTAATGGTTCAATGATTATCTCATACAGTCTAAAGTTATCATTTTTCTTTCAATATTCCTATTCTTCTATTGAACATTTTTGTTTGGTACGAGTGCGAGATGAAATCTGCATTTTTTTATATGTAAAGGTATAGTGAAAGAAGTTAGTCTTTCTCTATTTATGGTCCAACTTTCCTGCAATAATAAAGGTAAAATGTTTCCATAACTCCAAAAGTTCATAAGCAGTTCTATGTAAATTGTCTCATTTATCCTTTGTTGTTACTATTCCTTCTTCCTCTGCTTTTTTTTTTAAGTAAATGGAACTATGAACTTGCCTATCTAACCACTGTTTCACTGACACTAAGGTTTCTAGACTTCCTATCTAATGCTCTTTCTTATAGAGTATACTACTACTACTTTTACATGAAAGCAATTCAAAGGTCTTTCTAGTCCATCATTAATACTACTTTACAAGACTTTTTCTTTGCTAGAACTATGATTTTTGGTTCTAAATAAAAAGGCTTTTTAAAAATTCCTACAATTTGGAACTTTCTACGTCTGTATTTCTTTGTTCCATATTTGGGGTAAAAAAGCCTTTGTATGACTCTGTCATTTTGTCTAATACATGTTTAAAACTTTCAGAAAGGCATCCAGGAAAGGGTTATTGGAGAAGATTGAAATAAAAATAAACTCGATTCTTGAAACTTTTTTTTTTTCCTGTGTGGTTTTTTGGTTTTTTTTTTTGTTTGTTTGTTTGTTTTGTTGTTGTTGTTTGTTTGTTTGTTTTTTGGAAACTGAGTCTTATTCTGTCCCCCAGGCTGGAGTGCAGTGGCATGATCCTGGCTCACTGCAACCTCTGCCTCCTGGGTTCAAGCGATTCTCCTGCCTCAGCCTCCCGAGTAGCTGAGATTACAGGCATGAGCCACCATCCCCAGCTAATTTTGTATATTTATTAGAGACAGGGTTTCACCACGTTAGCCAGGCTGGTCTCAAACTCCCGACCTCTGGTGATCCACCTGCCTTGGCCTCCCAAAGTACTGGAGATTATAGGCGATAGGTGTGAGCCACCACGCCCAGCCTATTTTCTGTTGTTCTAATTTGTGAAAGCCATTTATATTAGCCATAGGTCAAAAATTTGGTTTGCACTACTTTTATATAGGTTAAATTAGTTTCAGTTATAAACTCTTACACCTTATATATCAGCAAATCAAGAAAGTTAGACACTGGCTATTCTAATTATAAATTTTTTCACTTTACACATACCTGAGGACTGTCTTCTGCTTTCATCTCCCCTCATCTCTGTATTTCCCATGTCCTCTAGTATGATGTTTATACCTCTCTCAAAAGTCAGCTAAAGCTTTTATTTTGAATGCTTTCAAACTTTTCTTGAATGGTAAGAAAAAAAACCCTTGATGGCCCACCTTGATTTGGCCATTTTTTGCCTCCTGTGTCATTCGGCTCAACCTTCTGCATGCATCTTCTCATCTCCAGTCTCTACTAATAATTTCCCCAAAATTATAATTCATCCCATAGTTACTCTAAGTATTATTTTACTGAATCTTACCCTCCATGTCTTTTCTTGTACTGTATAACAACTTTTTCTTCTTTTCCTCCTGTCATCTCCCTTATAAATAACGGACATTCCCAAGGAATGACAATGACAGCAAAGAACCCATGATAATTGGAGAGCAATTCTGAATCTTTGATCCTTTATTTGAACATCATATTCTGCCTTATACCTTAGGCTCAAGGACTTTTACTGATATGACTCAGACTATCCCAGAAAGATATGCGCCATTACTAGGGTGTGCTTCTTAATGGAGGCCTTTGGAACAACCTAAAAGCTTATATTCTTTTTACCATTTGGCCATTGGAACTTAATTGATAACATAACTTTTGAGTAGGCATCATGCATCTAGAATTATGGAAGTACAGAAAACATATACCATGGTTCTTCCTCTCATAAAACATAATGTCTAGTTATATGAATATACATTTCATAAATATATATTTAATGATGTTACACAACTATAGGGGAGATTTTTAAATTAACTCTTATAAACCAAAATAATAAACATTTATAAAAATTATATCTGATCCACATACATTTTTCAGTAGGCTTAATTCATGTATAACTAACACTTATCAAGTTATTAATTGACACTTGATTATTTGATTAGACTTTTTAACCTTTAGAAAAATATATGTTTGGAAGAAAATGAAAAACGACTCAGACTTTAAAATCAGAGGTGTCAAACTTGGAGAGACAATTTATCATAAATGTACATTCTCAATGTGATACTTTTTTTCTTTCTTTAAGCAACCTGTCACATAATAGGCGTGTGCCAAAAATTGGTCCTTATCCAGATTATTCTTCCTCCTCATACATTGAAGACTCTATCCATCATACCGACAGCATCGTGAAGAATATTTCCTCTGAGCATTCTATGTCCAGCACACCTTTGACTATAGGGGAAAAAAACCGAAATTCGATTAACTATGAACGACAGCAAGCACAAGCTCGAATACCCAGCCCTGAAACAAGTGTCACCAGCCTCTCCACCAACACAACAACCACAAACACCACAGGCCTCACACCAAGTACTGGCATGACTACTATATCTGAGATGCCGTACCCAGATGAAACAAATCTGCATGCCACAAATGTTGCACAGTCAATTGGGCCAACCCCTGTCTGCCTACAGCTGACAGAAGAAGACTTGGAGACCAACAAGCTAGACCCAAAAGAAGTTGATAAGAACCTCAAGGAAAGCTCTGATGAGAATCTCATGGAGCACTCTCTTAAACAGTTCAGTGGGCCAGACCCACTGAGCAGTACTAGTTCTAGCTTGCTTTACCCACTCATAAAACTTGCAGTAGAAGCAACTGGACAGCAGGACTTCACACAGGCTGCAAATGGCCAAGCATGTTTAATTCCTGATGTTCTGCCTACTCAGATCTATCCTCTCCCCAAGCAACAGAACCTTCCCAAGAGACCTACTAGTTTGCCTTTGAACACCAAAAATTCAACAAAGGAGCCCCGGCTAAAATTTGGCAGCAAGCACAAATCAAACTTGAAACAAGTCGAAACTGGAGTTGCCAAGATGAATACAATCAATGCAGCAGAACCTCATGTGGTGACAGTCACCATGAATGGTGTGGCAGGTAGAAACCACAGTGTTAACTCCCATGCTGCCACAACCCAATATGCCAATGGGACAGTACCATCTGGCCAAACAACCAACATAGTGACACATAGGGCCCAAGAAATGTTGCAGAATCAGTTTATCGGTGAGGATACCCGGCTGAATATTAATTCCAGTCCTGATGAGCATGAGCCTTTACTGAGACGAGAACAACAAGTTGGCCATGATGAAGGTGTTCTGGATCGTCTTGTGGACAGGAGGGAACGACCACTAGAAGGTGGCCGAACTAATTCCAATAACAACAACAGCAATCCATGTTCAGAACAAGATGTTCTTACACAGGTTGTTCCAAGCACAGTAGCAGATCCTGGGCCATCAAAGCCCAGAAGAGCACAGAGGCCTAATTCTCTGGATCTTTCAGCCACAAATGTCCTGGATGGCAGCAGTATACAGAGTAAGTGGAGGGATCATATAATCTCTCCTGTGTGTCTTTTGGGGCCATTTAAATAACTATTTAGATCAACTAATAGATATATTTCAACTAGTGATTATTTACCTTTGCCACTTTGTAAATGATCCATTTGAGACCTGGAGCAGTGGCTCACACCTGTAATCCTAGCACTTTGGGAGGCCAAGGGAGGTGGATCACCTGAGGTCAGGAGTTCAAGACCAACTTGGGCAACATGGCAAAACCCCATCTCTACAAAAATACAAAAATTAGCCAGGCTTGGTGGTGTGCACCTGTAATCCCAGCCAAGATCACGACACTTCACTCTAGCCTGGGCAAAAAAGTGAAACTCCATCTCAATAATGAAATAAAATAAAATAAGCCATTTGGGCCAGGCGTGGTAGCTCATGCCTATAATCCTAACACTTTGTGAGGCCGGGGCAGGTGGATCACCTGAGGTCAGGAGTTCGAGACCAGCATGGTGAAACCCCGTCTCTCCTAAAAAATGCAAAAATGGCCAGGCACAGTGGCTCACGCCTGTAACCCAGCACTTTGGGAGGCTGAGGCAGGTGGATCACGAGGTCAGGAGTTCAAGATCAGCCAGGCCAAGATGGTGAAACCCCCGTCTCTACTAAAAATACAAAAAATTAGCCGGGTGTGGTGGTAGACACCTGTAATCCCAGCTACTCAGGAGGCTGAGGCAGAGAATTGCTTGAACCCAGGAGGTGGAGGTTGCAGTGAGCCAAGATTGCACCACTGCACTCCAGCCTGGGTGACAGAGCAAAACTTTGTCTCAAAAAAAAAAAAAAAGCAAAAATTAGCTGGGTGTGGTGGTGCACACCTGTAATCCCAGCTACTTGGGAGGCTGAGGCAGGAGAATTGCCTGAACCCAGGAGGCGGAGGTTGCAGTGAGCTGAGATCACGCCATTGTACTCCAGCCTGGCAGCAAGAGCGAAACTCCATCTCAGGAAAAAAAAAAAAAGCCATTTTGTTGGGCCTCAAAGGTAATTAGACTATTGTAAAGAAAAAAGTAATATTTTTGTCATTGATAATTAAAAAGTCAGTGTCACAATAGTCAGAATAATTGCCCAATTTAATATGTGCTTTATGTGGCTGTTGCTTTATAATGCAACTCACATACTTGCCATGAAAAGTTGAAATTAAGTAAATACCAGTTCAAGAGCTCCAAGTAATGTTATACCAGTATAACCTTTGAAACATTTTATTGCACATATTAATATTGATTATGTCTGCATTTAGGTTTTATCAAACTAACCTTAATAAATCTTTTTTTTTTTTTTTTTTGAAACGAAGTCTCGCTCTGTCGCCCAGGCTGGAGTACAGTGGCCGGATCTCAGCTCACTGCAAGCTCCACCTCCCGGGTTTACGCCATTGTCCTGCCTCAGCCTCCCGAGTAGCTGGGACTACAGGTGCCTGCCACCACACCCGCCTAATTTTTTATGTTTTTAGTAGAGACGGGGTTTCACCATGTCAGCCAGGGTGGTCTCGATCTCCTGACCTCGTGATCCACCTACCTCGGCCTCCCAAAGTGCTGGTATTACAGGCGTGAGCCACCGCGCCTGGCTATACCTTAATGAATCTTAAAGATCCAGAGAAATTTCAGAAAAATTACTATAAAGAAACTGTAGGCTGGGCACTGTGGCTCACGCCTGTAATCCTAGTGCTGTGGAAGACTGAGGTGGGTGGATCACTTGAGGCCAGGAGTTCAAGACTAGCCTGGGCAACATAGCAAAACCCAATCTCTACAAAAAATTTAAAACTTAGTTTGGTGTGGTGGTGAGCGCCTGTAGTTCTAGCTACTTGGGAGGCTGAGGCAGGAGGATCACTTGAGCCCAGGTGTTCAAGGCTGTAGTGAGCCATAATCACACCACTGTACTTCAGCCTGTACAAGAGACAGAGACTCTGAAAAAAAAAAAAAACAAAAAAAAAATTGTAAGATTCTTCTTAGTTTCTTAGTATCATCTTTTTCAAGAGTTATGTATTGAGTCTCTCACATACCTATACTTTTTTTTTTTTTTTTTGAGACAAGGTCTTACTGTTGCCTAGGCTGGAGTGCAGTGGCAAGATCATGGCTCACTGAAGCCTTAACCACCCGGGCTCAGGTCATCCTCCCGCCTCAGCCTCCCAAGTAGCTGGGACTCCATACCTATACTATGGTACTATGAGCCCTGTAGCATCTTAAATAACTTAAACTGATGTTTGATTTCTTGCCCTAAAGGGATTGCAACACAAAACAGGGGAGCTCACCAAAATCTGTAAGTTATTGTTATACAAAATGATTTATTTTAATTAATTAATTAATTTTTTTTGAGACAGTCTTACTCTGTCATCCAGGCTGGATCATGCAATGGCATAATCTCGGCTCACTGCAACCTCTGTCTCCCAGGTTCAAGCGATTCTCTTGCCTCAGCCTCCCGAGTAGCTGGGATTACAGACATGCGCCACCATGCCCTGCTAATTTTTGTGTTTTAGTAAAGGAAGGGTTTCGCCATGTTGGCCAGGCTGGTCTCGAACGCCTGACCTGAGGTGATCCACCCACCTCAGTCTCCCACAGTGCTGGGATTACAGGCATGAGCCACTGCACTCAGCCGATTTCTTTTTTTGACTAAGGCATTTATGAAAAAAAGTTATGTTTTATTTTTCTCTAGGGCTACAAAATGTGTTTGAAAGAAGGATACAGGTTTCAAAAAACAATCAGTAAAATGTAGTCCCTTGCTTGAGCGGCTTATATTATAGACCAGTTGACAGACCCTTATTGCAGGACTCTGAGTCAGTAAGACATCTTGTCAGATAGGCCAGGCGTGGTGGCTCATGCCTGTAATCCCAGCACTTTGGGAGGCTGAGGCGGGCGGATCACCTGAGGTCAGGAGTTCAAGACCAACCTGACCAACATGGAGAAACCCCATCTCTACTAAAAATACAAAATTAGCCAGGCATGATGGTGCATGCCTGTAATCCCAGCTACTTGGGAGGCTGAGGCAGGAGACTCGCTTGAACCCGGGAGGCGGAGGTTGTGGTGATCTGAGATTGTGCCATTGCACTCCAGCCTGGCTACAAGAGTGAAACTCTGTCTCAAAAAAAAAAAAAAAAAGAAATCTTGTCAGATATAGGTAGAGGAAATTACTAAAATATTTGTACTCTAATATTTCTGTCATTCTTCCGAAAAATATTGTACGCCAGGTGCCTTTAAAGTTTGATCCAGGCCGGGCATGGTGGCTCACACCTATAACCCGAGCACTTAGGGAGGCTGAGTCGGGCACATTGCCTGAGCTCAGGAGTTCAAGACCACCCTCGACAAGATGGTGAAACCCCCCGTCTCTACTAAAATACAAAAAATTAGCTAGGCATGGTGGCATGCGCCTGTAGTCCCAGTTACTCAAGAGGCTGAGGCATGAGAATCGCTTGAGCCTGGGAGACAGAGGTTGCAGTGAGTCAAGATCATGCCACTGCACTCCAACCTGGGCTACAGAGTGAGACTCAGTCCCAAAAAAAAAAATTTTTTTTTGATCCACCTTGAGCATTAAATACAATGATTAAATACATTTTACCAAGTTAAGATCTCTACCAAAACCAGAAGATTTGAGAATACAGCTGAGAACTTTAAGTGTTCTCCTCTGATTTTGTGTGTGTGTGTGTGTGTGTGTGTGTGTGTATGTGTGTGTGTTTATCCTTGACTTATAGAATAAGTCAATCAGTTATTAAAAGATTTGGGTTAAAGAGTCTCAAAAATAAGTTGGTTAAGCTTTGCCTAGAAAAACATTGCCTGGCATTATGAATTTCAAGAAATGTTCATTAGCACCCTCCTGAGACATTGGTTTGACCTTTTCTTGAGTTACATCCCTCACCTTTTATTTCTTAAGTCTGTTAAATAGTTCATTTTTCTGCCCTTTTATTTTCAGTAGGTGAGTCAACACAAGATGGCAAATCAGGATCAGGTGAAAAGATCAAGAAACGTGTGAAAACTCCCTATTCTCTTAAGCGGTGGCGCCCCTCCACCTGGGTCATCTCCACTGAATCACTGGACTGTGAAGTCAACAACAATGGCAGTAACAGGGCAGTTCATTCCAAATCCAGCACTGCTGTTTACCTTGCAGAAGGAGGCACTGCCACAACCATGGTGTCTAAAGATATAGGAATGAACTGTCTGTGAAATGTTTTCAAGCCTATGGAGTGAAATTATTTTTTGCATCATTTAAACATGCAGAAGATGTTAAAAAAAAAAAAAAACTGCTTTATCCTCCTGTCAGCACCCCCTCCCACCCCTGCAACAAGGACTTGCTTTAAATAGATTTCAGCTATGCAGAAAAATTTAGCTTATGCTTCCATATTTTTAAATTTTGTTTTTTAAGTTTTGCACTTTTGTTTAGTCTCGCTAAAGTTATATTTGTCTGTTATGACCACAGAGTTATATGTGTGTGTATCAAAAGTGGTCTCAAAATATTTTTTTAAGAAAAAAAGCAAAAACAATGTATTGCTGATAATCAGTTTGGACCAGTTTCTTAAGGTCATTAAAACAGAAGCAAATTAAGACAGGTTTGACTGCAGTGGTATCTGGTATCCATGTTTTATTTCTGGGCACAAGCTAGTTTTTATGTTGATACGTTCCTGAACATACTATCTTGTTGGACATCTTTTCTCTTGTGTTTTGTTTGAATGTGCAATAGTTTATAGGCCACAAATAAGCTTTCTTGTAAGCTCTCTTCCTAACAGGGCACATATTCTTCCATAATATAAACACTTTTCTGCCCCATCTCCCATACTTTTGAAGGTCAGTTCTATGACAGTGAATTTTGCACAGGAGAAGCAGCTACCTGAATTCTTACTTTCTCTCTCCTTATCATGGAGAATACAGAAACACTGTCTGAAAGGGCTCTAAAGAAGGAACTACCAAAACCTGATTTGAAATGCCATTTCTTTTAACCTTCCACATCCTGAATGTTTCCTTCCAGGCATTTTAATAAACTTATTTGCTTCTGGTTTTGGGAGTTCATAAGAGAGACTAGAACAAAGTACAGGACATCAAATATTAGCCATTTCCCATTTTATTTTATTTTTCTATGTATGTTCATGATCCATGTTCATTTATTTAAGAATACATTTTTATTGGTAAGCTTATAGAGCTATACTTATGGAATTTTTAAGTAGGAAAATAAATGGTTAAGACAAAATAGTGTTATAGCTTTCATTCTCTGAATAGGCCATCTTTGACTCATAAAATTATACTTACTGTTTATTATAACTTCAGAAGTAATTTATAGTTCTGAACCTCTAGTATCTTTTACCCTGTTCCCAAGCGAAGACTGGTGACTTTATCTGAAAATGATTCCTCTTCCCATGACCTAAAACACTGTGAGGAAAAATCATTCAAGTGGCATGCCAAGTCCCCATGAAGGAAGGGCTGCTGTCAAACCTAACTTTTTTGAGCAGACTGAGACTAAACTTCTGTCTTTTCAAAATTGTGTTATCTTCCTTAATCCTATTTTCATAATTTTTCCTTTTGCCAGTTTTTCACATTATCTTTGATATGTGAGCAACATTTATTATTTACATTAGAGTATACCTTTTAGTAATAATATGACTTGAAATCATGTTATTTTTAAAAGCCTCCTTTGCTTCTTTCATTACTTATAATCTCTAAAACAAACTCTGCATTTTTTTTAATAAAGCACTTTCTGTCAAATAATGGACTTTTTTCTAAACAGAAATTATTTTCTATTTACAAACTGATGATTTCACTTTAAAAAAAAATTTTTTTTTTTTTATTATCAGAGTACTTAGTAAATGTTATATAGTTAAGTTCTAAGATAGTTCCAGGGATTAAAAGGTTAAGAGGAAAACACAAATCACCAAATTTCTGATTTATGTTTTTATCTCCTGAACAGTATTTTTTCACTCGTATTCCTCTATCTCATCACTTAGCTAAAGACAGCCTAAATTTCCCAATTTTCTGTCATTTGTGATTTACTTGTATATAAGCCTTCTCATTTGCCATGTGCTGTGATCTTACAAGTTAGATGTTACTGTACCTACCATTTATTCAGCTGGATTGCTGAACACTGTTCTGGATTCTTAGAATTAAGATTATCTTGTTAGTGCCCAAGATTTCCACGCTTTGTGTTTTATTGGCCCTTCTCTTGATTCAGCACCTTAACCGATTTTCAGTCTTCTGGCACATAATTTTTTTCACAGTTATTATTCTATTAACAAATTATTTGTATCTTTCCTAGTACATTTTCACTTAGTTCTCTTGCCTTTAAATATCTTTCACATGCATTTTAGGATATTCTTTTCAAATATTTGTAGGACAACTTTGAATCAAAATAAATTATATTCCTTCTCCAGTTTGAAGCATTGAGGGTAAATAACCATTTGAGGTCTAACGGATCTTTTCCTGCCAGAAGAGTGATCTTACGTTCTGCTATATTTGTATTTGGGCCAGTTGATTGTAGGTTTTCCAACATTTTTTAATATTGGGAAAATTATAATAAAATGCTTTAAAAATTAATATGCCAGATTAAAATAACTGAATAGTTTATTTCATTCAAGCATGTTTAAAACAAATAATTTCCTTTCACCAGTTTTTCTTAGTAAACTCCTGAAAAAGTAGGAAAGGTGGAGAGTATATATCATTTTAATAAATTTTAAATTAAATTGTACATCAGACTGTTAAAATCTGTAATATACAAGCAAGCAAAATTAAGTTAATTACTTATATGCTAATACTCATCTGATAATAAATGTTTCTTAAAGTTGACATTTAACTGCTATCACAAAATTTTACATGTAGAAAAGCAGGTCTTTTGAATAAAAGATCATTCAACTAAAAATATTAAAATTTATTTCACTGGATGGTAATGTAACCTTAAAAGCATCATAATAGGTAAAGTCTAATATTAGTTCCCTTAACAAAATCCTAACTGTATACCAGAATTAGGTCACTGAAAGAACTTGATTTGAATTACGTTTAGACAAAAATTACTTAATTGTAAATTCTTAAAACTTTCCAAATGCATAATTGGCAAAAAAAATAAATAAATAAATAAATAAAAAACACTGTTACCCGTGTAGGAAGTTACGAGAAGGCACATACTGAATGCCGAAATATACATATGCTCTTTCTTTTAAACTCAGAACAACCATATGAGCATTGTAATTAATATTCCCATTTTACAGATGAGGAAATTGAAGCTAAGAGAAACTAAGTAATATGCCCAAGGTCCATATCTAGTAATAGACAAAGCTGGGATTTCAGTCGATGTCTACCTCTCTCCACATCTCTTTCATCCATACCACACTGCCTATATGCCATATGACAGGATGTGTTACGGGCTAACATTTATTTTAAAAATTCAGGCCAGGCACAGTGGCTTACGCCTATAATCCCAGCACTTTGGGAGGCCGAGCCGGGTGGATCACAAGGTCAGGAGTTCAAGACCAGCCTGGCCAAGATGGTGAAACTCCATCTCTACTAAAAATATTTTTAAAAAATTAGCCAAGCGTGGTGGTGGGCACTTGTGGTCCCAACTACTCAGGAGGGTGAGGCAGGAGAATTGCTTGAACCCAAGAGGCAGCAGTTGCAGTGAGCTGAGATCACGCCACTGCACTCCAGCCTGGGCGACAGAGTGAGACTCCATCTCAAAAAATAAAAATAAAAATTCAGTCACTATACTCGCACAATTGTCATTTGTGTATATACAAATGACAATTTATATATACAATTGTATTTGTATATATAAGGTAAGCCAAACCACATACCTTAATGATTTGGGAAGTTAGGCAAATATAAGATATGTAGACATATCTATGCTGATTGTTGCTTGAGAAATAATTACTAATTCAAGACAAAACTCAATCCTGTATCTCCCATCATGAATCTTAAAATCATTTCACTTGATTCCTAACATTCTTAAATTGCAGAACTAATGGTAAGGTAAATTTTAAGGAAAAAGTTAAGATAGCTTTTGGGAACAGAGACCTTTCCCTAAACTGATTCCATAATACATTTGGGGGAATTAATTTAACAGAGAATTTCAGTTTCATCAGTCCTTTGAATCCATCTTCAGGACTTCTGCTTTTAATAACTTTAGGAAATTTACTAATCCATAGAACTAATTGAGTAGGCTATAGGAAGGATACAAGGATAATGTCTTTTTTATAAAACAGTTTAGTATAGCTTCTTTACATGTATCCACTTGTTCCAGAAAATGTGCATTGGTTCTGAATGTGAAAATAATTAAAGAGAGAAAGGAACACTTAAGTGTGGGCTTCAGTGGGAATTTTCACAAAAAAATTGGCAAGTTTTTTAAAAAATTATTTTCAAATTTGACTTCTACAGCCAAATGGAATTGGTAGGCTGTAGCTATTACACTGAAATTTCCAGTCTTTTTAAGTGCCTCCTGAAAGCCATTTAAAATGGAAAAATATTTCAATGAACTTTTCTTTTCCTTTTTTCATATTTATGGACATGAATATTTTATTGGAGATCATTAACTACTAGAATTTGAGATTATATTTCTATACAATATTTTTTAAAGTTATGTTGAATTTACTGCCTGTTATGTGCAGGTTATTATGTAACTATTCACAGATTGCTTCATACATTGCTTTATCTTCCCAGCTAACTTATTAAAGTTAGAATCTGTACACACATATTGATTATCTAGACCAGTCATTCTAGAAATTGTAACACTCCCACATAAACGCCAGAAGACTTTTTCAGAATGCAATGTTTTCTAAATATACTGTTTACTGGCAGTTTACTCTTCAGCATATAAGGTTGCATTTTAACTTTTAGATTATGAACTGTGCAAACTTTACCCAAAACTACCTTGCATGATTCCCTCCTAAATATGTTCCTTGATTAAGTAAATCTGGCAAATCACTGTTTGAGCTAGTTACATAAAATTTGTTGTCAAGAGAAGGCCTTTCTACAAGTTTCCAGATTAACAAAGAAAAGAGGAAATCACAGGGCATTTAAGTGCACCTTCCCATTACTTTCCTTAAATCACCTCATAGGCCGGGCGCAGTGGCTGACGCCTGTAATCCCAGCACTTTGGGAGGCCGAGGCGGGTGGATCACGAGGTCAGGAGACTCAGACCATCCTGGCTAACACGAACCCCATCTCTACTAAAAATACAAATAATTAGCCAGGCATGGTGGCACGCGCCTGTAGTCCCAGCTACTTGGGAGGCAGAGATAGGAGAACCGCTTGCACCAGGGAGGCGGAGGTTGCAGTGAGCCGAGATCGCGCCAATGCACTCCAACCTGGGCAACAGAGCAAGACTCCATCGCAAAAAAAAAAAAAAAAAAAAAAAAAAAAATCACCTCATAGTTTATGTCTGACTTACTCCAAACCTCAGTTATCTGATTTGTAGTCTGTGTCAGGAAAGTTTTCTTTATATCCTGTCTCCCTCCTCTTTGATTTTAAATTTTTTTTTTTTACCCAGTAGGACAAAAAAGAGAGCAGCTGGTCATCATCCCCAATATTCTTAGTCTTCAGTATACTTCAGGCCTCTCAATGAACACTTCAGTCTCGGTTCTTCAGATAAAATTGCTTAAGCTCTTTCTCCTCAGTCCTATTTTAATGACTTTATATTTAAGAACATAAAATTATATCTTCTTTTATATTCAAATTCATTACTCCAGTTAAGTAATAGTTTGATAGTTTGATAGAATCGAGAGTTAAGATGTTTCTATTTGAAAGTGGATTCAACCATCAGACTACCAGCAAATCAGCACTTAATTTTTGTATTATCTAACATTTTCTATTGTGGAATTTTATGACTTTATATTCTCATTAGTTATAGCTAAAAAGCCATGCATACAGAATTGTATATCATTTTGCCATTAAAATTGTTTAACTTATATTGCAGCAAGCTTAGTTTTATGATTGAGCCACAACCTTCTACTTATTTTTTGTGTCAAATATTAAACATTAAATGCAAGATTAACTTTCAAAAGCATACCCTACATTAATCAGGTATTATCTATGGACATTTTTGTAGACCACTTTTGAAATACTTATTATTTTGCAACATAGACTGGACTATACAACTTTCATTTAACTTTTAGGTGACTGATTTAAGTTGAGTGTGCATATAGAGAAAAACTTAGAAATTTATCTCATGGCAGATACATTTGAAAGTACTTCAGAAGACTTTATGCTGTATATTAAAACCAGGCTCAAAATAAATCTATCATATCTTTAAAATTCCAATTCTGTTATTACTGTGATGTTTGTAGTGTTACTATTAAACATTGTAAACATACACATTCATTTTTAAAACAACTTGAAACCCATTTTAAAATCTGGGTAAGAGAGAAGGAATCTTCAGAACCAAATTACATCATTAGGGTGTCCAGTTTATGACTGAATTTTTAAGCAAATTACTGTATTTGAAACTACAACTTGATTTGTTTTTCAGTTTTAAAAGGCAACATGTGGGTTTTATCCATTTTATTTGTACCTTTAGATTTCAGAAACATCTTCGTGTTTTAGATTCATTCTACAGACATATTACTTAAAAACTCAGGGCCCCTTTCTTCCCTTTGTACACTGAAAAAGTTCAATTGGTAGCAAGTAAGCAATTAGATCCAGTTGAATATTTAAAGTGTTTGTTGCACAGTTCATTTAATGTTTCATCTTATTTGACTTTTTCACATAGATATATTATCAGATTTCATTAATCATAAAAAGTTGCCCAGTTCTGTAATTACTGAACAGAGGGAATGACTCAACTAATTGGCTACATGTTGCAACAAATTTAGGTCTTTAGAGTTGAAGCACTGACTTAAAACGATTTACATTTCTGTTCTTTGGTCAAATGATCATACATGATATGGGACAAATTGTTTCGTTTTGTTTTTAATAAGAGAACTTAGTAAAGTAGTTCCTCTCAGATAGGATTTTCTCAAGAGACATTTTAACGTTATAAAGCCTTCTAAAAGTGAACTAAATATTTTATAACTTTAGTAATAGCTTGGATGGTTTTGAGAAAATAACCTCTATTTATCACATTGTCAGAGTCAAACAGAATTTTTCTTTGAATCAGACAAGTTCAAGCTCTAAACTGGTATGCTATATACTTAAAATCCTAGGAAGTTATCTGTAACCAATCTCTTGTCTCAGGCTCTTCACCTTGTTACCAATCCTCTTAAGTATGTAAAGGAAACATATTTTTAAAGAAGCTTAACAGTAATAAAAATTACTAAAAGATGCAATTCAAAGATAGATAGGTCCCAGTTTAACATTGAATTGCTTGACTTCTGTGGCTTTTCCTTTTCTGGCCACATTTATTTATTTAAGCAATTTTTGTATGCCTTGTTATTTCATTTCCATAGAGATTATATTGTATCAGTGTTTATGTAAGCTGGAATCATCCTCAGTTTTCTGTTGATAATTTTTCAAATAAAGATACATGGATATTGTAAAATACACTAACTCTTAGGGTGTTGTAGTAGCTGAAACATGGAGATGTGTAGCTGCCATGCTTTTTCTGAATGGACAGGAGAAACATAAGCTACAGAGTATTCATTTCTGAGGATGCTTTTCTGGAAAAAGAAAGGCTAGAAAATACTCCCACTTCCTCAGAACCCTCTTTCTTGTTAACGGGTATCTTTTGTTGGTGTGTTTTGCTCTTACATTACAGATAGACTATCATATATGACTTTATGAATAATTTCAGTTATTTTGCTTTTGTATAAGCTGTCTGAAGCCTTGCTATGCTGTATAAGTTGTGTTTGATGGATCAGTGTGAGTATAAAATAAAGCAAATCACTTTTCTTTTGTATTATCTATGGATGCCACTATGAAAGCTGACATTAAGCCACTAAAGAGTTTTCTATGAATAAGTGTAAGTAAATGCTTTGATATATATAAACCTAAATAAAAAGATTGTATTGATACAGAGACATTGGAGAAGGAGATTTTAAGGCAGTTCTTTAGGTTTAAAAAGGCTTGCTGTAAAATGGTGCATTATTCCGTTTATTAAAGATCATATTAATGACAATAGTAATTGTGTTTTTTTATTTTATGAGGTCACCAGAAATTGTTAGTATGATAATTAGGGAGTTTGCATTAGAATAGTAAATGTTCTATCTAATATGGCTTTCATAACTCAGTATGATACATCAAAAAAATAAACTAAATTTAGTATAATAGTTGCTATTTTCTGACCACCTATTATATGCCAGGCACTGTGTTAGTTATTTTACATATATTGTTGATATTTCTCACAACAATCCTACAAAATATGTATTACTCTTCCCCTTTTATAAATGAAGAAACTGAAAGAGAAATTAAATACTGTGTCCAGTCACAGAACTGGCAAGTGATGAGATTCTAACGCATTTTACGTTTTGCTTTGAACTGCAATTTTCAAGCTCTACTTGTGGCAACAGAAACTCAAAAATAAAAATAAAAATGGCCGGGCATGGTGGCTCACGCCTGTAATCCCAGCACTTTGGGAGGCCGAGGCAGGCGGATCACGTGAGGTCAGGAGTTCGAGACCAGTTTGACCAACCTGGAGAAACCCTGTCTCCACTAAAAATACAAAATTAGCCGGGTGTGGTGGCGTATGCTTGTAATCCCAGCTACTCGGGAGGCTGAGGCAGGAGGAGAATCACTTGAACCTGGGAGGCAGAGGTTACGGTGAGCTGAGATCGCGCCATTCACTCCAGCCTGGGCAATATGAGCGAAACTCCATCTCAAAAATAAATAAATAAATAAATAAATAAATAAATAAATAAAACCGTTCAGTAGTTAGAGTAACCAGGAATACCCATGGAGTAATTTAAGGGTGCAGATAAGCTTTTCCAGATATCAAAACAGCTATTTCTATTGGCCTAATATGGTGTTTGTGCTTCACATCATCAAATAATCTTTTTGGTTGGATCTTAGTATTTTATTGAGAGTTAAGATGTTCAAAAAATAAATAGAAGGCCTTGTTAAAGCAGAATATGAGTTTGTGAAGGCACACGTTGTTTGTCTCCAGGTTAATTCAGTGCGTTAGAGAAGTGTCCTGGAGCAGGATCTCGTGTCAATCTATGGGACAACCATCTTTAAAAAGGTGCTGGGCCACTTTTACCTACATGCCAAGAGAACTTTTGATTGTGGAAAACATGACCTACTCCCATAGGCTCTGTTGTCACCTTAAATAACACTATATTTTAGGGATGGAAATTGTTGCATTCAAGTAAGATGACATGTAAGTGCCCAAGTAAGTGGTAAATTATATGCTCAATATGTGTTTGAAGAGCCAAAGAAGACTTCAGTTCAGGAAATGATGTTGAATAGGGTCTCGAAAGGATGGATGAGACATCAGGAGAAGAAGTGAAGACAGGCAGGGCATGGTGGCTCAGGCGTGTAATTCCAGCACTTTGGGAGGCCAATGCAGGTGGATCAGGAGGTCTGGATTTCAAAATCAGCCTGACCAACATGGTGAAACTCCATCTCTACTAAAGTACAAAAATAAGCCAGGCATGGTGGCACATGCCTGTAATCCCAGCTACTCAGGAGGCTGAGGCAGGAGAATCGCCTGAACCCAGGAGATTGCAGTGAGCCAAGATCACGCCATTGCACTCCAGCCTGGGCGACAGAGCGAGATTCTGTCTCAAAAAAAAAAAGAAAAGTGAAGACAATATTTGAAGTGACCAGAAGTAAGGGAGGACATGGACTGGAAATAAAACAGATGAAGTAGATCCAAACAGATAGTATAATTTTTGAAATTATACAAAGTGTTTGGGCCGCTGTCATAGACAATAGGGAGAACAAAGTTTCTGAGGAAGGAAGGACCTTGATAGAAGCAATGTGATGAGGTTTGGACTGACAAGTATGCAGGATAGATTAGAAGGGGAGGGATTGTACTGGGGACATGAGAGAAACTACAAATAAAATGCAATATCCATTGTGACCAGTAAGTCCCATCTTCAAGGGGTATCAGAAAATTTTTTTGAACATCTAATGGGTGGCAAATACTATTCTAGGAGATAAACAGTCCTGCTGTCAAGTTGCTCACAGTAGGTTTGGATAAAATTATAGTACAAATTCAATTGTTATGGAAGTGAAAGCCCAGGATGTTGTGGGAGTACAAGGCAAAGATACTTAATCTAGTCTTGCTGAATTGGGTAACTTTTTGGTAACTTTGATGACTGTCAAAATGTTAATAAGAATTAAGAGATGAGCAATGACTCTCTAAGCAGAGTTACAGCATCCACAAAGCCCTAGAAAGCCTGAGAGGGTAGAGTTTTTTCAGGGGGATGAGATGACATTCAATGAGAGTAGGATATGAGATGTTACAGTGAAAGGATGGAGAGAGATGACTACACACACAGCTATCACAGAAGGGTTAGCATGCTGTTCTTAGTGTTTGAACTTATCCTAGAAGTCATGGAAGAATTTAAACAATGGGGTTTCAAAATAGGTTACTCAGTTGGTAGTATATAGGATGAATTGAGAGGAAGGGAGAAACATAGAAATACATATACCTGGCCGGGCCTGGTGGTTCACACCTGTAATCCTAGCACTTTGGGAGGCCAAGGCAGGAAGATTGCTTAAGGCCAAGAGTTCAACACCAACCTGGCCAACATAGCAAGACCCTGTCTCTATTAAAAAATAAACAAATAAAAAAGAAAGAAATACATAGAACAGTATGGTGCTGGTGAGAGATAATGAAAGCCTTAAACCAAGGTTGAGTCAGTGACAGCAGAGAAGAGGGAGCATATTGGGTCTGGGTTAAAGAGAATCAGTAGGACCCAGTGAACTACTAAATGAGCATTGGAGAGAGAAAGACTGTTAACTTCGGGGTTCTAATTTGGAAAGGGAGGTTAATGAAAAATCTCAGGGAATGTGCAGCTGAAGAAAGGGTCCTGCCTTTATAAGTTTTAAAAATAGAAAAATTTTGATATATTGTCTTGTTATTACATCATGTGTTCAAATTTTTGGTTCCGAAAATTTAGGTAGACAACTTTAACCTATGGTCTCTGTAGAAATGCTTCAAGAACCAAGCCTTCCCTGGGTAAGTCACTCAGAAATTCAGTTCGATCTTTTTAAATGAATGTATATGAGACCAACTTGTTGCACACAGCATTTGTACTAGGAAATTTTGATGAAGTGACCCTGTGCCTGCACTGTAAAAATGAGCATGGAAGCTGGGCATGGTGGCTCACGCCTGTAATCCCAGCACTTTGGGAGGCCGAGGTGGGTGGATCACCTGAGGTTGGGAGTTTGAGACCAGCCTGACCAACGTGGAGACACCCCGTCTCTACTAGAAATACAAAATTAGCTGGGCATGGTGGCGCATGCCTGTAATCCCAGCTACTCGGGAGGCTGAGGCAGGAGAATCACTTGAACCCGTGAGGTGGAGGTTGCAGTGAGCCGAGATCACGCCATTGCACTCCAGACTGGGCAACAAGAGCAAAAATTCCATCTCAAAAAAGAAAAAAAAGAGTATGAAGAACAGCCTTGAAAGGAACAATGTGTCCTGAAATGGTGGGTGGTGGAAAGATGGAAAGGGGGTTGTATCAATTGTAAATATGTGATCTTCCAAGGACAGCTCCCTTCTCTTGCCCAGTGCTTCCCTCTCCCATCAAGTCCTCAACTAGCTAACTTCCCAACCCTGGAGCTGTTCCATTTCTGTTTACTTACTTAGAAAAGGTGACAAAACCTCAAAACTATTTCCTATTCAAGGAAATAAGCATCCCTTATTTGTATGTTTAAGTTTTGGGTTTTTTGTTGTTGTTTTTGTTTTTTTTGAGGCGGAGTCTCGCTCTGTCACCCAGGCTGGAGTGCAGTGGCGCCATCCTGCTGAGTAGCTGGGACTACAGGCATCCACCACCACGCCCACCTAATTTTTTTTTTTTGTATTTTTAGTAAAGATGGGGTTTCACCATGTTAGCCGGGATGGTCTTGATCTCCTGACCTTGTGATCCGCCCTCCTCAGCCTCCCAAAGTGCTGGGATTACAGGCATGAGCTACTGTGCCCGGCCTAAGCTTTTTAAAAATTGTGATAAATGGGACAGATAAAAGGGAAGTTTTCCTTTGTTTACCAACTTTTTCAATGATGATTGAAGTAATCAATCATTTATATAAAACGTCATGGAAAATATGCTTAAATTCCTAAGAAAAAAAGTATTTAAGGAAATGCATTACTCTCTTTAGATGTCATGCACAACTTCAGAACTACTATTTTTAAAAAATAAACATTTTATTGGCAGGGCGCAGTGGCTCAAGCCTGTAATCCCAGCACTTAGGGAGGCCGAGGCAGGTGGATCACCTGAGGTCAGAAGTTTGAGACTAGCCTGGCCAACAGAGTGAAACCCCATCTCTGCTGAAAATACAAAAATCAGCCGGGTGTAGTGGCATGCGCCTGTATTCCCAGCTACTTGCGAGGCTGAGGCAGGAGAATCGCTTAAACCCCGGAGGCAGAGGTTGCAGTGAGCCAAGATAGTGCCACTGCACTCCAGCCTGGGCAACAGCAAGATCCTGTCTCTCTGTTTTTTTAGTAAATCGGAAAGTTAATTTAATTGGCTTATCCATGACACTTGGTGATGCCATCTAGAAGTCACACTTCACTTTCAGAAAAGTAAAATTTTTTTTAAAAGTAAGTAAAAACTACTACATCTCCTTGTCTTAACTCCCACTTCTCTTTCTTAGCTGAGTTTCAAAACCCCACTGTAACTTTGGTCTTCCTTTTTTTAATATAGTTTCTCCCTTCTCCAAGCAATTTTATACTTTGCTGCAAGTCATTTTTCTCTATGCTCTTACCAGCTCACCGGGTTCAAGCTACTCAACCTGAAATTCCAAATTTTCTACCATATAGTAGCCATGTACCTTCCCAAACGTATCTTACTCTATCTCTACTTTACACTTTGTTAAGCTACTTATATATTTCCTTACTAAATTGTCAGCCTTTTGCATCAGGGAGGGAGTCTTAACAGTTTTTTTCTGTTCCAGAAGTACCAATATTTAATTTAATGCTATTATGATACCAAAATAGTCTTTTTATTTTAAAGTGCATTTTGGCCGGGCACGGTGGCTCAAGCCTGTAATCCCAGCACTTTGGGAGGCCGAGACGGGCGGATCACGAGGTCAGGAGATCGAGACCAGCCTGGCTAACACGGTGAAACCCCGTCTCTACTAAAAATACAAAAAACTAGCCGGGCGAGGTGGCGGGCGCCTGTAGTCCCAGCTATTTGGGAGGCTGAGGCAGGAGAATGGCGTAAACCTGGGAGGCAGAGCTTGTAGTGAGCTGAGATCTGGCCACTGCACTCCAGCCTGGGTGACAGAGCAAGACTCTGTCTCAAAAAAAAAAAAAAAAAAAAAAAAAAAAAAAAAAAAAAAAAAAATAAAGTGCATTTTCATTTAACCTCTATTAACTAGGCTTCTTAGCCATCTGAGTCACTCTATGTACTGGAAAGTAATTTAACTGCAGGCAATATATTTAGTTATTCTGTGAGATTTGTGCACATCTTTCAGGTTAAAAAGGACAAAATAATAAGCACTGAGGGAATATATGGATGTGCAATATATACAGAGAACTTTAAATAAATGAGTACCAGTATTACCTACATTCAACACCATGGTTTTAGAAAGAGTGAAGGTAAGTTTGGAAAATAGGCCTTTCTTCAATGCTTTTACTTTTTTGTTTTTTACTACAGTGTTTCTATTCCTTACTTTTTCAGTTATGTTAATAAAACACTAAAATCACCATTTCTCTGGTGCTCAGGGGCAAGTCTCTGCACCACTTTGACCAGTAGGTGGCTCTCTTATTTCATGTTGTAGTAACGGGAGGCCTCTTCATTCTTTTCAAAGAATAGGTAGGTATCTCTGTTGTTGAATTCGGTTCATAACATTTTCTTTTACTTTTATTTTTATTTTTTATTTTTTTGAGACGGAGTCTAGCTCTGTCTCCCAAATAAAAATAAAAATGCAAAAATTAGCCAGGTGTGGTGGCACACACCTGTAGTCCCAGCTACTTGGGAGGCTGAGGCAGAATTGCTTGAGTTCCCAGGAGGCAGAGAGGTTGCAGTGAGCCAAGATGGTGTCACTGCACTCCAATCTGGAGTGCAGTGGATGCCTTTTATTTCTTCCTCTTGTCTGATTGCTCTAACTAGGACTTCCAGTGCTATAGTGAATAGGAATGGTGAAAGTGGGCATCCTTGTCTTGTTCCAGTTCTTAAGGGAATGATTTCAACTTTTCCCCATTCAGTATGATGTTGTCTGTGGGTTTGTCATATACGACTTTTATTATTTTGAGGTAGTTAGTTTGAGGGTTTTTACCAGGAAGGGATGCTGAATTTTATCAAATGCTTTTTCTGCATCATTTGAGAGGGTCATACGGTTTTTGTTTTTAATTCTATTTACATGTTGAATCATACCTATTGATTTGTGTGTGTTGAACCATCCTTGCATCCCTAGAATAAAACCCAATTATTGTGTTGTATTATCTTTTCAATGTGATGTTGGATTTCCTTTGCTACTATTTTGGTGAGGATTTTTACATTTATGTTCATCAAGAATATTGGCAGGTAGGCTGGGTGCGGTAGCTCACGCCTGTAATCCCAGCACTTTGGGAGGCCGAGGCAGGCGGATCACCTGAGGTCAGGAGTTCATGACCAGCCTGGCCAACATGGTGAAACCCCGTCTCTACTAAAAATACAACAATTAGCTGGGCATGGTTGTGGGTGCCTGCAGTGCAGCTACTCGGGTGGCTGAGGCAGGAGAATTGCTTGAACCTGGGAGGCAGAGTTTGCAGTGAGCCAAGATTGAGCCACTGCACTCCAGCCTGGGTGACAGAGCAAGACTCCATCTCAAAAAACAAACAAACAAAACAAAACAAAACAACAACTATATATATATATATATATATATATATATATATATATATAGGCATTAGTTTTTCCTTTTTTGCTGTGCCTTTGCCTGCCTTTCATATCACAGTGATACTAGCTTTATAGAATGAGTTAGGGAGGATGCCCTTCTCCTCAATTTTTTGGAACAGTTTCAGTAGGAGTAGAAGAACTGGTATCAGTTCTTCTTTGTAAGTCTGATAAAATTAGGCTGTAAATCCATCTGGTCCTAGGCCTTTTTTGTTGGGAGATTTTAAAATTACTGATTCAATTTCACTGCTCATTATTGGTCTGTTCAGGATTTTCTATTTCTTCCTGGTTCATTCTTTGAGAGGTTGTATGTTTCCAGGTGTTTATCCATTTCTTCTAGATTTTCTAGTTTGTGCTCATAATAGATAGTCATAGTAGTCTCTGATGATCTTTTTTATTTTTGTGGTATCAGTTGTAATATCACCTTTATCATTTCTGATTGTACTTATATGAATGTTCTCTCTTTATTACTTGGATAATCCAGCTAACAGTCTATCAATTTGTTTATATTTTCAAAGAATCTTTTCATTTCATTGATCCATTGTTGTTGTTGGTTTTTGAGACAGGGTCTTGCTTTGTCACCCAGGCTGGAATGCAGTGGTGCAGTACAGCTCACTGCAACGTCAACCTCCCAGGCTCAAGCCATCCTTCCACCTCTGCCTCCTGAATAGCTGGTACTACAGGCACATGCCATCACGCCTGGCTAATTTTTGTATTTTTTGTAGAGACAGGGTTTCATCATCTTGCCCAGGCTGGTCTCAAACTCCTGGGCTCAAGCAATCCTCCTGCCTTGGCCTCCCAAAGTGCTGGGATTACAGTCATGAGCCACTGTGCCCAGCTTGTATTGTATTTTGTTGTTGTTGTTGTTGTTGTTGTTTTTGTTCTTGTTTTTTTGCCTCAATATCATTTAGTTCTGCTCTGATCTTTTTCTTTTTCTTTTTTTCTTTTTTTTTTTTTTTTTGAGACAGAGTTTCACTCTTGTTGCCCAGGCTGGAGTGCAACGGCGATCTCGGCTCACTGCAACCTCTGCCTCCCAGGTTCAAGCCATTGTTTTTCTAGTTCCTTCAGGTGTGACATTAGGTTGTTAATTTGAGATCTTTCTATCTTTTTGATGTAAGCATTTAATGCTATAAAGTTCCCTCTTCCAACTGCTTTTGCTATATCTCAGAGATTCTGGTATGTTGTGTCTCTGCTTTCATTCATTCCAAATATTTTTAAAATTTCTAGGCTGAGCACAGTAGCTCTCACCTATAATCCCAGCACTTTGGGAGGTGAAGGTGGGAGGATTACTTGAGGTCAGAAGTTCCAGACCTGCTTGGGCAACATGGCAAGACTCCATCTCTATAAAAAAAATAAATAAATAAATTGGGCCAGGCGCAGTGTCTCACACCTGTAATCCCAGCACTTTGGGAGGTCAAGGCAGGCAGATCATGAAGTCAGGAGTTCAAGACCAGCCTGACCAATATGGTGAAACTCTGTCTCTACCAAAAATACAAAAATTAGCTGGGCATGGCAGCTCATGCCTGTAATCCCAGCTACTCAGGAGACTGAGGCAGGAGAATTGCTTGAACCCGGGAGGCAGAGGTTGTGTTGAGCCAAGATTATGCCACTGCACTCCAGCCTGGGCGACAGAGTGAGACTCTGTCTCAAAAAAAAAAAAAAAAAAAAAAAAAAAAAAAAAATTAGCCAGGCATTGTGGCATGTGCCTGTAGTCCCAGATACTTGGGAAGCTGAGGCAGGAGGGTCGCTTGAGTCTAGGAGTTTGAGGCTGTAATAAACTATGATCATGCCATTACACTTCAACGTGGGTGACAGAGTGAGACCTTGTTTCAAGAAGAAGGGGAAAAATAAAAATGTTTAAAAATTTCTATCTTAATTTTATCATTTACCCAAAGATCATTCAGGAGCAGGTTGTTAAATTTCCACGTATTTATATAGTTTTGAGAGTTCTTCTTGGCATTGATCTCTAGTTTTATTACACCATGGTCTGAGAAAATATTTGATATGATTTTGAGTTTTCAAAATATATTGAGACTTGCTTAGTGGCCAAGGATATGGTCTATTTTGGGGAATGTTCCATGAACAGATGAGAAGAATGTATATTCTGCCATTGTTGGGTAGAATGTTCTGTAAACATCTATGGGGTTCATTTGGTCTAGACTTCAATTTAAATCCAGAGTTTATTTATTGATTTTCTGTCTTGGTGATCTGTCTAGTGGTATAAGTGAAATGTTGAAGTCCCCCTACTATTGTACTGTTGTATTGTTGTCTATCTCTTTTCTTAGGTGTAGTAGTATTTGTTTTATGAATCTGAGTGGACCAGTGTTGAGTGCATATATATTTAAGATTGTTGTATCTTCTTGTTGAAACCTTTGTCATTATATAATGACCTCCTTTGTCTTTTTTTTTTTTAACTGTTGTTAATTTAAAGTATGTTTTATCTGATACAAGTATAGCTACTCTTACTCACTTTTGATTTCCATTTGTGTGGAATTTCTTTTTGCACTCCTTTAAGTCTGTAAATGACTTTACTCTTTAGGTGGGTTTCTTGTAAGCAGCATATGATTGGATCTTGTTGTTGTTCTTTTTGTTTATTTATTTATTTATTTTTTGAGATGAAGTCTCACTCTGTTGCCGAGGCTGGAGTGCAATGGCACAATCTTGGCTCACTGCAACCTCCACCTACTTGGTTCAAGTGATTCTCCTGCCTCAGCCTCCCAAGTAGCTGGGATTGCACATGTGTGCCACCATGCCCAGCTAATTTTTTTGTATTTTTAGTAGAGATGGGATTTCACTATGTTGGCCAGGCTGGTCTCGAACTCCTGAGCTCAGGTGATCCACCCACCTTAGCCTCCCAAAGTGCAGGGATTACAGGTGTGAGCCACAACACCTGGCCTGTTGTTTTTTTAAAATTCATTCTGCCAGCCTGTATATTTTAAGTAGAACATTTAGTCCATTTACATGCAAGGTTAATATTGATATGTGAGGTTTTATTTCTGTCATGTTAATTATTACCTAGTTGCTTTGTAGTCTCAATTGTGTAATAACTTTATAAGATCTGTGAGTTTTGTACTTTTGTGTGCTTTTATGGTGGCAACTATCATCCTTTCATTTCTATGTTCAGAACTACTTTGAGCATTCCTTGTAGATCTGATGGTCTAGTGGCAACAAATTCCCTTTATGTTTGCTTGTCTGAGAAAGACTTTATTTCTCCTTCATTTATTATGAAACTTAGAAGGATACAACATTCTTGGCTGGCAGGTTTTTTTCCTTAAGAAGACTGAAAATAGGACCCTACTCTCTTCTGGCTTGTAAGGTTTCTACTATGAAGTACTTTATAGGTGATTAGACACTAATCACCCTATGTACACTATGTGTGTACACCCCTGTGTTATATTATTTGTAATAACCTCTGGGGATTTTACCTTTAATGTCACACGGGTTGTATAACATGTGTGTACAACCCCTGTGATACTATTTCCCTAATATTTTTGTGGATGTTACTCCTATGAAACAGGGGTTGGTTGTCTTGCTGCTTTTAAAATTTTTTTCCTTCCTGGTGACTTTGGATAGTCTGATGGCAATATGATTTGTTGAGGTTTGTCTTGCAGAGTTCAACAAGGCATATTGTTCTCTGAGCTTTCTTTACTTCTAAGTCTTTTTTTATGTCTACGGCTCAGCAAGACCAGGGAAATTTTCCTGAATTATTTCCTCAAATAGGTTTTAAAATATTTTTACATCTGGGCGTGGTGGCTCACACCTGTAATCCCAGCACCTTGGGAGCCAACGTGGGTGGATCACCTACACACCCTGTGATACTATTCGTAATATCCTAGGGGGATGTTACTCCAAATGTGTACACTGTGTAATATTATAAATAACATCCTAGGAGGATGTTACTCCTAATGTCACAAGGGGTGTACACACTGTGATATTATTCATAATATCCTAGACAAATATTACTCCTAATGTCACAGAGAGTGTACACCCTGTGATATTATTTGTAATATCCTAGGGCAATGTTACTACTAATGTCACAGTGGGTCTACACCCTGTTATATTATTCATAGTATCATACTGGGATGTTACTCTTAATGTCACAGGGGGTATACTTCCTGAGGTATTATTCATAATATCTTACGGGGATATTACTCATAATGCCACAGGGGGTGTACAACTTGTGATATTGTTCGTAATATCCTAAAAAGATGTTACTCCTCATGTCACAGGAGGTGTACACAATGTGATATTATTTGTAACACCTTAGGAGGATGTTACTCTGAATGTCACAGAGGGTGTACACTCTGAGATATTATTCATAATATTTTGGGGGATGTTACTTTTAATGTCATAGGGGGTGTACACACTGCAATATTATTCATAATATCCTAATGGAGTGTTACTTATAATGTCACAGGTGCTGTACATCCTGCAATATTATTCATAATATCATAAGGGAATGTTACTACTAATATCACAGGGAGTGTACATCTTGTTATATTATTCCTAATATCATAGAGGCATGTTACTCCTAATGTCGCAGAGGGTGCACATTCTGTGATATTATTCACAATATTTTAAAGGGATTTTACTTGTAATGTCACAGAGGGTGTACACCCTGTGATATTCTTCCTAATATCCTAAGGGGATGTTACTCCTAATGTCAGGGAAGGTGCACACCCTGTGATATTATTTGTAATATCCTAGTGGAATGTTACTTTTAATGTCACAGGGAGCATACACCATGTGTATACGCCTCCTATGATAATATTCATAATATCCTAAGGGATGTTACTCCTAATGTCACAGAGCGTGTACACTATGTGTTTACACACCCTGTAATATTATTCGTAACATCCTTGGGGATGTTACTCCTAATGTAACTTAAGGTGTACACTATGTGTGTACACCCCCATGTTATATTATTCGTAATAACCTCTGGGGATTTTACCTTTAATGTCACACGGGTTGTATAACGTGTGTTTACAACCCCTGTGATATTATTTGTAATATGCTAGGGTAATATTATCCCTAATATTTTTGTGGATGTTACTCCTATGAAACAGGGGTTGTACACCATGTGTGTACACCACAGGGGGTGATATCATTCCTAATATCCTACAGGGACATTAACTCATAATGTCACAGGGCATGTACACCATATGTATACACCTGTGATATTATTAGTAACATCCTAGGGGGATGTTAATCTTAATGTAACTTAAGGTGTACAATGTGTGTGTACACCACCTGTGATAGTATTCCTAATATTTTAAAGGGATGTCACTTCTTTTTTTTTTTTTTTTTTTTGAGAAGGAGTTTTGCTTCATCGCCCAGTCTGGAGTGCAGTGGTGCGATCTCAGCTCACTGCAAGCTCCACCTCCCAGGTTCACGCCATTCTCCTGACTCAGCCTCCCGAGTAGCTGGGACTACAAGTGTCTGCCACCATGCCCAGCTAATTATTTTTTATATTTTTAGTAGAGACGGGGTTTCACCATGTTAGCCAGGATGGTCTCAATCTCCTTACCTTGTAATCTGCCCGCCTTGGCCTCCCAAAGGGGATGTTACTTCTAATGTCACAGGGGTTGTATACCGTGTGTACATGCTCCGCGATATTATTCATAATATGCTAGGAAGATGTTTCTCCTACTGTCACAGGAGGTTTACACATATGGTACCATCTATGTACACTCCCTGTGATATTATTTGTAATATCCTTGGTGGATGTTACTAATGTCACAGGGTGTGTACACCATATATGTACACCACCTGTCATATTGTCATATTCTAGTGAGATGTTACTCCTAATATCACAGGAGGTGTACACCATGTGTGTACATGCCCTGTGATATTATTCATAATATTCTAGAGGGATGTTACTCCTAATGTCACAGGGGATGTGTACACCCCCTGTCATATTATTCATACTATCCGAGGGGGATGTTATTTCTAATGTCACAGGGGATGTCCACTATGTGTGCACACCCCTGTGATATTATTCGTAATATCCTAAAGTGATGTTACTTCTAATGTCACAGGAGTTGTACACTATGTGTGTACACCTTCTGTGATATTCTTTGTAATATCCTAGGGAGAGTTACTTCTAAGGTCACAGGGTGTGTACCCCATGTGTGTAAACCGCCAGTGCTATTATTCTATGGGGATGTTATTCCTTTTTTTGTTGTTTTTTTGTTTTGAGACAGAGTTTCGCTCTTCCACCCAAGCTGGAGTGCAGTGGTGCGATCTCAGCTCACTTCAACCTCTGCCTTCCGGTTTCAAGTGATTCTTTTGCCTCAGCCTCCTGGGGGGATGTTATTCCTAATGTCACAGGGGATGTCCATCATGTGTGCACACCCCCTGTGATATTATTTGTAATATCCTAAAATGATGTTACTTCTAATGTCACAGGGGTTGTACCCCATGTGGGTAAACCACCGGTGATATTATTTGTAATATCCTAGGGAATTATTACTACTAATTTCACAGTGGGTTACACGATGTGTGTACAACCTGTGATATTATTCATAATATTTTAGGGGGATGTTACACCTAATGTCACAGTGGGTGTATACCATGGGTGTACACCCTGTGATATTCATCGTAACATTCTAGGGGGATGTTAGTTCTAATGTGACGGTGGGTGTACACACATTGGCTGGGCGCAGTGGCTCACAGCTGCAATCCCAGCACTTTGGGAGGCCAAGGCAGATGGATACAAGGTCAGGCATTTGAGACCAGCCTGGCCAACATAGTGAAACTCCATCTCTACTAAAAATACAAAAAAAAAAAAAAAAAAAAAATTAGCCAGGCATAGTGGTGGGATCCTGTAGTTCCAGCTACTCAGGAGGCTAAGGCAGGACAATTGCTTGAACCTGGGAGGCGGAGGTTGCTGTGAGCCGTGATTGGGCCACTGCACTGCAGCCCAGGTGACAGTGTAAGACTCCATCTCAAAAAAAAAAAAAAATCCAAAAATTAGCCAGGTGTGGTGATGCATGCCTATAATCCCAGCTATTCAGTAGGCTGAGGCAGAAGAATGGCTTGAACTCAGGAGGTGGAGATTGCAGTGAGTTGAGATCATGCCATTGCACTCCAGCCTGTGCGACAGAGCGAGACTTCATCTCAAAAAAAAAAAAAAAAAGATTTTTACTTTTTCTTCTTCTCTCTTAGGAATACCTATTATTTATAGGATTGGCCACCTTACATATTCCCATATTTCTTGAAGGCTTTACTCATTTTTAAAAATTCTTTTTTCTTTTTGTCTGACTGGGTTAAATTAAAAGACCTGTCTTCTTCTGCTAAATTTCTTTCTTCTGCTTGGTCTAGTCTATTTCTAAGTCTTTCAACTGTATTTTGTAATTCCTTCAATACATTTTTTATTTCCAAAAGTTCTGTTTTTTAAAATATCTACCTTTTTAGCAAATTTTCTTTTTTGTAATTTTCTCACTCATATCCTGAATTGTTTATCTAATTTCTTCATGTTGGTTTTTTCACCTTTTCTTGGATCTCATTGAACTTCCTTACAATATATATTTTGAAAATTCTTTGTAATTTCAGAATTTTCATTTTGGTTAGTATCTCTTGCTGGAGAGCTAATGTAATCTTTTGAGGTTGTTGAAATACTCTGTTTTCTCATACTGACAGACTTCTTACATTGATTCTTTCTCATCTAGAGAATCTCTCACTTCTTATTTTTGAATGTACTTTTCATTGCACGGGAGTTTTAAAAGAATTATCCCCCTTGAGGGTGTGACTGTAATGTATGTTGTGAATGGTTGTTTGGTTTCAATTCTGGGTGCTGTCAGTGCGCTAAAGTTCTGTATGAATTCCTTGGTTATAGTTAGCCTTTGTGCAGTGGCTTTCTCAAATGCCGGTTGAGAGCACTGTGCTGGGCATATTAGCATGCTCACTACCTTCTGCAAGGCTGAGATTGTGGAGGTCTCAGGAAGCTTACCTGGTTCCCAGCACTGTGCACTTCTGTCAAAAGGTTTTGTATTGGGTTGTGCAGTTCCATCTCTAGACCAGCAGGTGGCGAATACGGGTAAGAGCCAGATGCCGAGGGTGTGTGTGCTTAACCTTTGTTTACAGGGAGGGGCTGTCTGTTGTCTCAGGCGGTGGGCTGATCTGTGGGCGGACTGATCTGTGGAATGCTGGGTGCCCTGAGTTCCCTACTGACCCTAGGAAAGGAGGACGAAGCTGGGTGCAGCCGGACTGCTAAACTCACCTTCGGATACCCCAATGACAGTGGAAGCACAAACCTTGATGAGGCTGGTCAGGGGCTTGTGGTGAAATGCGCTGAGGTTTCCATCGCAGGCAGAGAGGGCTGCACCAGCCCCATGTCCTGACCAAGCAGGAATGCGATCTGCCTCCCAATCACACCCCTGTCCTGAGGCTTGTGACCCTGAGATAGACAATGTCGTTTATCTCTAGGTTGCAATATAGCTGAGGGCCACAGAAATGCCTGTCCCGGAGCCCTCCACTGAAATGGCTTCCCGTGGGAACCTCTTCCCTCAGCTGAACACAGACAACTTTGTGGCTTCCTTGATCTCTACTGCAGGAAAACTGTTGCTCCATGTAGAGAGGGAGAGGGGCCCCACTCTTCATGCAAGCTGGGCCTGGGGTGGTGGTGGGAACACTGCCAGTTGGGGTGCAGCCACCCCTACTAGCCCTGCATTGACCATCCATAGTCACACCTGTGCCAATCCCCCACAGGAACAGCCTGGCTATGTACAAAGCAATGATTGTAGGGGAGAAGTCCTCCTCTCTGTGTCCCTTATTGAGCACCAATGCTGCCTGCCCACGGGGCTTGAACCACATTCCTCCAGCACCACGCCTGCATCTCTGCTGGAAGAGGCAAGTCACCTTCAGTGCACAAGCAGGGAGCTCTCAGGCACAGGAGAGCCTGTACTCTCGTCTCCTTTGTCCGAAGGGGTGCTTTGGCACAGTGTACACTCCCTTCCCCTGTGGACAGTTTGCCCTGAGGGTTACACCTCCAGCAACCCCACAGCTCCCTCTGGGTCCCACTGGCCCTTTGTGGTTGCTACAGCCTGAGCAGGTGCTAGGGAATGTTTACAGGGGATCCAGTAATGCAGCAACACAAGGGCTGAGACTCCTTGGGCAGGACAGAGGCCCTCAATGGGTGCACAACCAGACGGCACCCACCACCTCAGCTCGGGTCTACAGGCAGGGTGAGCAATCCTGCATGAGCTGGCAACATGGTGCTCTGCCCTTAAGAAGTTCTCAAATCACTGCTCATACTGCTGCCAATTCAGGAGGGCAGAGGGGCTCTTCAACAGTTTGGAAACCAGCAGTCTGCTGCAGCAAGGGTGAGTGAAAGGAGCTAAAAACATCCCCACCTACCCTTTCCACAGGACTGCAAGTCCCTTGGGGATTATCTCTGCCAAACTCTTGCTTCCCTCTTTTTTCTGTGCCGCAGCTTCTTCCTGTGGGTTCTGGCACTCTTCCCTCAGTATTCCACTTTGGCCATGATTATTCACCTTTGGTTCTTCTCTTTGAGGAGAACTGGCATCCAGTGTTTCTAGTCAGCCATCAATGATCTTTCTGTTCCTCTTTCCCATATCAATGTCTACTCATGGCTGTTGGATATTTCATATTTCCTCTCCAGATCTACTCTCCACTCTGCTCTCTACTACAAGAAACTGACTGGTTTGATATTTATTTATCTATTTATTTGAGACGGAGTCTCTCTGTTGCCCAGGCTGGAGTGCAGTGGCACCATCTCGGCTCACTGCAAGCTCCGCCTCCCGGGTTCACGCCATTCTCCTGCCTCAGCCTCCCAAGTAACTGGGACTATAGCAGCGTGCCACCAGGCCTGGACAAGTTTTTGTGTTTTTAGGAGAGACGGGGTTTCACCGTGTTAGCCAGGATGGTCTTAAGCTCCTGCCCTTGTGATCTGCCTGCCTTGGCCTCCCAACGTGCTGGGATTACAGGCGTGAGCCACTGCACCCAGCCTATTTATTTATTTTTTAAGAGACAGTGTCTTACTCTGTTGCCCAGGATGGAGTGCAGTGGCATGATCAGGGCTCATTGTAGCCTCAAACTCCGGGGCTCAAGTGATCCTCTCACCTCAGTCTCCCAAGTAGCTAGGATTACAGGCACATGCTACCATCATGCCTGGCTCTTTTTTTTTTCCTTTTTAGAGATGGGGTCTTACTACGTTGCCCAGGCTGGTCTTGAACCCCCGGCCTCAAGTGATCCTCCCACCCCAGCCTGGGTGACAGAGTGAGACTCTGTCTCAAAAGTAAAAAATTAAAAAAAAAAAAAGATTCCTTTAGATGTATAAACTGACTGAAAGTTCTCCAATTATAATAACTTATATTGGAAGTTTCAGGTGGCAAATGAAGCTACTGATAGCTGCTTCACTAAAGATGAACATGAAATAGTGAGGAAAGGCTGGCACGGTGGCTCACGCCTGTAATCCCAGCACTTTGGGAGGCCGAGGCAGGCAGATCACCTGAGGATGGGAGTTCAAGACCAGCCTGACCAACATGGAGAAACCCCATCTCTACTAAAAATACAAAATTAGCCGAGCATGGTGGTGCATGCCTGTAATCCCAGCTACTCGGGAGGCTGAGGCAGGAGAATCGCTTGAACCTGGGAGGCAGAGGTTGTGGTGAGCCAAGATTGCACCATTGCACTTCAGCCTGGGCAACAAGAGCGAAATTCCATCTCAAAAAAAAAGAAAAGAAAAGAAAAGATAGAAATAGTGAGGAAAGAATAAGACATCACTGTATCTATCCTGATAAATCAAAATATCCCCAAATAATCTGGAGAGTGTTAAACTATCATGGATTATATCTGACTCAGCAATCAAATTTCAACCTATTGGGGTGGTGGGGGAGGAAGCTCCATCCTTTCAAAGGGATTTACACAGAAATAGTTTATATTTCTCATCCCAAAGCAGATTTGAAGACTTAAAACCAGAAACCAGACCCTGCGCGGTGGCTCATGCCTGTAATCCTAGCACTTTGGAAGCCCAACGTGGGAGGAATTTGAGACCAGCCTGCCCAACATGGTGAAACCCTGTCTCTATTAAAAATACAAAAAAATTAGCTGGGCATAGTGTTACACACCTGTAATCCCAGCTACTCAGGAGGATGAGGCAGGAAAATCTCTTGAACCCGGGAGACAGAGGTTGCAGTGAGCTGAGATCTCACCACTGCACTCTAATGTGGGCAACAGAATGAGACTCTATCTCAGAAAAAAAAAAAAAAGAAAAGAAAAGTAAAAATAAAACAAGGAACCAGAACCAAGATTCTTCAATTCACAGTTCGAATAAAATTCTGGAAATAGTCTCTCCTAAGGTATGTAGAATTTCAGTAAATCATGCTCTATCTAGTCCTCCCTCTCAATTACTTCTGATTTTCTGTATCAGGTACATACCTGCAAACGAGGAATACTTTAAGATCTATTCTCTAAGAAAGGAGGAAAGCATGATGAGCACAGGGCTACATTCAGCCAGCCAGCTGTGTTTTGTTTGGCCTGCAGAGTATTTAGCATTTGTTTTTATCTGAATGCCTTTTAGGTGGGACCTGGACCTTCCCCAAACCCAGCAACTTCCAGTTGTCTTAATCCAACTAGATTTACCCATTTATATTACCTTCCTAATCTTTGTAATCTTTGGTTTGTATCTGCTGTAAGAACTTTCGTCGCAGACGAAATATAATGTGAATGTAAGAGCCTAGAGGAAAAGCTTGGTATTGTGGAATTGAGAGGAGGGGAACTTGAGAGGAGAGCCATCCCTGGCTAAGACTGTGACGTAGGGTAGCTTGTCTGCCCTCTCCAGTGGCACACACTTGTCTTCTTCCATAGGAAGTCCATGGTTACTTTATTTTTCCATTCTCCACGCCCCCATCTCTCATTGAAACCTGTATCTAAATAAGGTTCCAATACTCATTCATGGGATAGAAGACTACCCAAAACTAAACAAAACTGTGGCTTACCTCAAACCCCAAACAAACATTCATTATATAAGCATCACCAAGCAAATGGGGCACTCAGAATCATCATACACTCAGCTTAGCTGTTTGCATAGAGGCTTCTCTCTTTTTTTGTTGTTTTTTGTTTTTTGTTTTTTGAGATGGAGTCTTGCACTGTTACCCAGGCTGGAGTGCAGTGGCGTGATCTCAGCTCACTGCAGCCTCCGCCTCCAGGGTTCAAGCAATTCTCCTGCCTCAACCTCCCAAGTAGCTGAGATTACAGGCAGCCGCCACCACGCCCGGCTGATTTTCTTTTCGCATTTTTAGTAGAGACGGGGTTTCACCGTGTTCGTCAGGCTGGTCTTGAACTCCTGACCTTGTGATCTGCCCGCCTCAGCCTCCCAAAGTGCTGGGATTACAGGCGTGAGCCACCGCTCCCAGTTGAGGCTTCTGTTTTTAATACATTTTTCTTTTAACTTGACAGGAGAAATAAGCAAAGTAGAAAAGGAAAGCCATGCTTGAGAAAAGAAAGGTGAAACAAAAAGAGTTTCAATTCAGTCTTTTAGAATGGTAGGACCAAAGGGAAGAGGTATTCAGGAATATTCACTCTAAGTCAAGCCCCTGCCTCCCTCCTAACTGAGGCCAAGAAGTACAGAGCTGTGTTCTAGTAACCTCAGAAACTCATCCCAGTGCCCTTCACCTTCACAGTCTTATTTGTACAAAGATTTGTTTGTACTGTTTCTCACCCAAAATTTTTCTAGTAGTAACCCTGGGCTATTTATTCTTATAGTCTCTCCTGTCAAAGAAAGCAGTAAATGATATCATTTCATCTATTTCAAAGTTAGTGAGGCCAGGTGCAGTGGCTCACGTCTGTAATCCCAACACTTTGGGAGGCCAAGGCAGGAGGATCACTTGAGGCTGGGAATTGGAGACAGCCTGGCCAACATGGTGAAACCCCGTCTCTACTAAAAATACAAAAATTAGCCAGGCGTGGTGACGCAAACCTGTAATCCCAGCTACTCAGGAGGCTGAGGCAGGAGAATAGCTTGAACCCGGGAGGCAGAGGTTGCAGTGAGCCGAGGTTGCACCACTGCACTCCAGCCAGGGCAACATAGTGAGACTCCATCTTTAAAAAAAAAAAAAAAAAAAAAGTTAATGAAAATCTTCCCTATAGTTTGTTCTTCTCCAAACTACAAAATCCCCTTCTCCTTCTCCCCATCCCTTTAGCCTCTTTCTTATATATCTTATTTGGAAATGCTCTCCTCATCTATTGCTAAACTTTATCTGATTTATCTTCACCTAAATTATGGGGGCCCAAATTTGACTTTTAGTATTTTCAACTTTAGTATACAATGGATAACTTACAATTTTATATTGGGTAAAGTTATTGATGCTACTGATCCTGTTAAACTGCCTTTTCTGGACAAAAACGTGAGTGAAATTCAGGCTAGAATTCAAAAAGCATAAAATCCATTATTCAGCATACAGATGTGCCTCTCATGCCTGTAATCACAGCACTGTGGGAGGCTGGGGTGGGAGGATCACTTGAGGCCAGGAATTCGAGACCAGACTGTACAACAAGATGAAACTTTCATCTCTACCAAAAAAATTTTTAAATTAAAATAAAAAATAAAATGTAAAGAGAAATGAAACTTTGATCACATTGTGATGGAATAGATATCATTCTGTTTTTTAATTTCTACCACCACGTGCTATCATGTATTTTGTACCTCCTGTTTAAATTCAAGAATATGTAGTTCCACAGGGATTTGAAATACAAACTGCTCCCAAAGTAAGCTAGAACAATTCTAAGCTGTTACAAACCCCCTCCTGACATGAATATTGCAGCTGAGTCGGCATGTGTCAGGAGCCTACTGCATAACTGGAAATTCTCTTAATTAACTTTTATGTAAAATAATGTTTATTGAGACATAAATAATATAAATGTGTTAATTTGAAGCTTACATTAATAAAACTCAGTAATAGCAACAATCATAGAATTCAGAACAACAAAACAAATTTGGAGAGAGGAATATTGTATCCCTGACATTGTTTAGAACTAAAATCTCATGGTGGTAATAAAAAGCAGACCAATTTCTAGGTTTTTATTGTTTTTTGTTTTGTTTTGTTTTGTTTTGTTTTTGAGACAGTTTCGCTCTGTCTCCCACGCTGAAGTGCAGTGGTGCAATCTTGGCTCACTGCAAACTCTTCCTACCAGGTTCAAGAGATTCTCCTGGCTGAGTGCGGTGGCTCACACCTGTAATCCCAGCACTTTGGGAGGCCGAGGCGGGCAGATCACGAGGTCAGGAGTTCAAGACCAGCCTGACCAACAGGGTGAAATCCTGTCTCTAGTAGAGTAAATACAAAAATTAGCTAGCACGGTGGCGCGTTCCTGTCATCCCAGCTACTCAGGATGCTGAGGAAGGAGAATTGCTTGAACCTAGGAGGCAGAGGTTGCAGTGAGCCAAGATTCGAGCCATTGCACTCCATCCTGGGCAACAGAGCAAGACTCCATCTCAAAAAAAAAAAAAAGAGAGATTCTCCTGCCTCAGTCTCCTGAGTAGCTGGGATTACAGGTGTGCACCACCACGCCTGGCTAATTTTTTTTGGTATTTTTAGTAGAGACGGGGTTTCACCATGTTAACCAGGCTGTTCTTGAACCCCTGACCTCAGGCAATCCTCCTGCCTGGGCCTCCCAAAGTGCTGGGATTACAGGCGTGAGCCACCGTGCCTGGCCTGTTTTTATTTTTGTTTTTAAATGGATCTCCTTATTGCCTGCACCAATGGCTTTCTACTCCCATTGCCTCACCTTTGGTACACCACTGCCTAGTATGTGCCAGGCAGTGTTAGGTGCTGGTATTGCCATGTTAGGCAGAACACTGCCTGGCACCCAACAGACGAAGTCTTTCTCTCATGGAACTTCCTGTTTAGTGGGAGCGATCAACAGAGAAAAAGTAAACAATAATTTATAACATTCAAAGAGCTATACAAGGAATCAGACTAGATCCCAAGGCAGAGAGTAACAGGAAGAATTATAGGAGACTCTGCCAGGCTGGGTGGTAAAGGATGGTTCATGTCCTTGGTACTTGATGAGCAAGAGGGAGAGAGATGTGAGTTGGGGTTGGAAGATAGGCAGATGCCTGACCAGCCTTACAGACTTTCACTTTTATTCAAAGTGCAGGAAAAAAAATCCATTCAAGTTTTAAGTAGTAAAATGACATAAATTTGTTTCCAAAAGATTAGCCTGGCCACTGTGTAGAGAATTGATTGAAATCTGGCAAAAAAATAGAAGCTAGGTGACCTGTTGGACTATTTTTAGTTTTGGAGAAAGAAAATGGTGGGTTGGTCTCAAAAGGTGACAACAGTAATGGAAAGAAAATTAAAATATGTTTTGAGTATGAGTATTTGAAAGTGGGAAGTGAGGTCAAAGAAGTTGTCGAGAACAAAATCTGGGTTTCTGGTTTCAGTAAGTTGGAGAATGATGGTGGCTTTTACTGAACCAGAAAGTTTGCTGGGACAGGTTCCTAGTAATGACTTGATCCAATAGATCAAGTCATATACAAAAGAATGATACAAATACATAAGAATGATCTGATTAATATCAGATTAGGTTCCTAATAATGACTTCATCCAACATACATCTCTCCCTGAGACTTTAGTTTTTTTAAATTTCCAATTTATTTTTAAATTTTTTTTTTTTTTTTTTTAAAGACAGAGTCTCACTCTGTCACCCAGGCTGGAGTGCAGTAGCGCAATCTTGGCTCACTGCAACCTCCACCTCCCAGGTTCAAGTGATTCTTCTGCCTCAGCCTCCTGAGTAGCTGGGATTGCAGGTGCCCACCACCACGCCCAGCTAATTTTTGTATTTTTAGTAGAGATGGGGTTTCACCATGTTGGCCAGGCTAGTCTCGAACTCCTGACCTTAAGTGATCCACGTGTCTTGGCCTCCCAAAGTGCTGGGATTACAGACCTGAGCCACCGCTCCCGGCCTGTGTTTCTTTAATACACTTTATTTTATAGAGCAGTTTAAATTCACAGAAAAATTGAGTGGAAAATACAGCACATTCTCATATGACCTCTTCCCCACCACCAGCCTCCCTCACTATCAACATCATACAACAGAGTGGTACTTACATTACAATCAATGAATCTACATGCATACATCAACATCATCACCCAAAGTCCATGGTTTGTATTAGCATTCACTTTTGGTGGTGTACATTCCATGGGTTCCACAAATGTATAATGTGTCCACAATTATAGTATCCTACACAATAATTTCACTCCCTAAAAATCCTCTGTGCTTCTCGTATTTATCCCTCCTCCCCTAATGCCTGGTAACCACTAATCTTTTTTACTATCTCCGTAGTTTTGCCTTTTCAAAATGTCATATAGTTAGAATCACACAGCCCTTTCAGATTGTCTTCTTTTAATTACCAATATGGATTTAAGTTTCCTCCGTGTCTTTTGATGGCTTGACAGCTCCTTTCATTTTAGCACTAAATAAAATTCCATCCAATAGATGTACTGCAGTTTATTTATCCTTAGTTGACTTCTTATTTGCTTCCAAGATTTGGCAGTTATGAATAAAATTGTTATAAACATCTGTGTGCAGATTTCTGTGTGATTTTTTTTTTTATTAAAAAATTTTTAGAGACAGCATCTCATTATGTTGCCCAGGCTGGACATGAACTCCTAGACTCAAGTTATCCTCTGACCTCAGCCCTTCCAGCAGCTAGGACTACAGACATGTACCACCATGCCTGGCATGTAGACATAAGTTTTTGACTCCTTAGGGTAAATAGCAAGGAATGCAATCACTAGATCATATGTATGAGTGTGTTTAATTTGTAAGAAACTGCCAAAGTGTCTTCTATACCATTTTGATATCCCATCAGCAATGAGTAAGAGTTCTTATTGCTCTACCTCCTTGTCACCATTTGGTATTGTCGCTCTTTTGGATTTTAGCCATTCTAGTAGGTTTGTACTGATATCTCATTGTTGTTTTAATTTGCTATTCCCTAATGACTTATGATGTTGAGGATTTTTCATTGCTTATTTGCCTTCTGTATATCTTCTTGGTGATGTGTATCGATTCAGGTCTTTTGCCCTTTTCTTTCTTTCTTTCTTTCTTTCTTTCTTTCTTTCTTTCTTTCTTTCTTTCTTTCTTTCTTTCTTTCTTTCTTTCTTTCTTTCTTTCTTTTTTTTGAGACAGTCTCGCTCTATCGTCCAGGCTGGAGTGCAGTGGCATGATCTCGGCTCACTGCAAGCTCCGCCTCCCGGGTTCAAGCGATTCTCCTGCCTCAGCCTCCTGTGCAGCTGGGACTACAGGCGCCGGCCACCACACTCGGCTAATTTTTTTTTTTTTTTTTGTACTTTTAATAGAGATGGGGTTTCACCATGTTAGCCAGGATGGTCTCGATCTCCTGACCTCATGATCCGCCCACCTTGGCCTCCTAAAGTGTTGGGATTACAGGCGTGAGCCACCGCACCCGGCCTCTTTTGCCCATTTTTTAATTGGGTTGTTTTCTTATTGTTGAGTTTTAAGAATTCTTTTTATTTTTTTAGTGACCAGAAATTATTATTAAACTTTATTATTAAATGACACCAATTATAGCTACTTTTCTTTTCATTTCAATCAGTTTTAGGGAGACAGGTGGTATCTGGTTACATGAATAAGTTCTTCAGTGGTAATTTCTGAGATTTTGGCGCACCCATCACTAAATCATGAGCAGTGTATGAGCAATGTACACTGTACCCAATGTGTAGTCTTTTATCCCTCACTCCCCACCCCTTCCCCTGAGTCCCCAAAGTCCATTGTATCATTCTTACGTATTTGCATCTTCATAGCTTAGCTTCCAGAGTTTTAAGAGTTCTTTGTGTATTTTGAGCTGGGCATGATAGTTTGTGCCTGTTGTCCCAGCTACTTCAGAGGCTGAGGCAGAAGGATCCCTTGAGCCCAGGAATTCTAATTCAGCTTGGGCAACACAGCAAGACCCCATCTCTAATAAACAACTACATTTTAAAAATAGTTCTTTGTATATATTTTTTAAAAACAACTTTTTTTTTTCCCCTTGGGTCAGGGTCTCACTCTGTCACCAAGGCTGGAGTGCAGTGACATGGTCACGGTTCACTGCAGCTTCAACCTCCCAGGCTCAAGCCATCCTCAGCCACCACACCCTGCTTTTTTTTTTTTTTTTTTTTTTTTTTTTTTTTTTTTGTAGAGATAGGGTTTGCTATATTGCCCAAGCTAGTCTTGAAATCCTGGACTCAGGTAATCCATCCACCTTGGCCTTCCAAAGTGTTGGGATTACAGCCCTGAACCACCACACCCAGCCGGATAACACTGTTTTATCAGATACGTCTTTTGCAAATATTTCCTTCTAGTCTGTGACTTTTCTTCTCATTCTCTTAAGGAGCTTTCAGTTTTGTCTCTTCAAACCACTGTTTCATGTGACATTTTCAATTTTTAATTATTGTGTTAAAATACATATAAAATTTACCATCTTAACCATTTTAGGTCTACAATGGAGTGGTATGTATATATTCCAAATTTTGTGCAACCATCACCACCATCTACCTCCCTAACTCTTTCATCTTATAAAACTGAAACTCAGCCGGGTATGGTGGCTCACACCCGTAATCCCAGAACTTTGGGAGGCTGAGGCAGGCAGATCATCTGAGGTCAGGAGTTTGAGACCTGCCTGGCCAACAGGGTGAAACCCTGTTTCTACTAAAAATACAAAAATTAGCTGAGCATGGTGCCACGCACCTGTAGTCCCAGCTACTCAGGAGCCTGCGTCAGGAGAATCACTTGAACCCGGCGGGGCGGAGGTTGCAATGAGCCGAGATAGGGCCACTGCACTCCAGCTTAGGGGAAAGATAAACAAAACAGAACTGAAACTCTATAACAGTTTCATTTTAAGTCAGTCAAATATGGAGATATTTTATATTGAATAAGACTCTTTTTCCCTTTTAAAAAATAAAAATATTTTTTATTATAGAAGCAACATGTATTTCTAATGGAAAATTTGAAAAACACATAATTAGAAAAAAAGAGGAAAACCCTATGAAAACCTCTGGCACCAGGAAGACTAGTGGCCTTGGAAGTAGTCTGGAAACCGCACCCTTAGCCTGGACAATTTGACAAACAATACATATCAGAAGCATAAAAAAGATACTCTTTGACCCAACAATCCTTGTTTCGAAATGTATTCCAAGGAAATAGTTGGATAGGTGCCCAGAGAGTGAAATACAAAGATGTTCTTAATTGGAAAAAAATTGTAAACAACCTATATTTGTTTTCTAGGGCTGTCATAACAAAGCATGGCAGACTGGGTGGTTTAAACAGAAATTTCTTTCTCACAATTGTGGAGGCTAAAGGTCTGAGATCAAGCTGTCAGCAGGATCTTCACATGGTTCTTGTAAGTGTCTTTGTTCAAGTTTCCCCTTTTTATAAGGGTGCCAGTCATATTGGATTAAGGCCCATTGATGACCTCATTTTAACTTAATTATCTCTTTAAAGCCCTGTCTCCAAATGCAGTCACATTCTGAGGTACTGGGGGTTAGGATATCAACATATGAATTATGGGGGAACACAATTCAGCCAATTATGCAAACCTCATCTAAGAACTGAGAATTAGTTAAATAAATTAGGATGCAGTCCATACAGGAGTTCAATCATACTTTTTAGCTCATATATGAATGTTTAATACCACCATAAAAAATGGCCTTAGGGTCAGGTGCAGTGGCTCATGCCTATAATCCCAGCACTTTGGGAGGCCGAGGCAGGTGGATCACTTGAGGCCAAGAGTTTGAGACCAGCCTGGCCAACATGGCAAAACCCCTTCTCTACTAAAAATACAAAAATTAGCTGGGTGTGGTGGCGCATGTCTGTAATCCCAGCTACTCAGGAGGCTGAGGCAGGAGAATAACTTGAGCCCAGGAAGCAGAGGTTGCAGTGAGCTGAGATTGTGCCACTGCACTCCAGCCTGGCTGACAGAGTGAGACCCTATCTCAAAAAACAAACCAACAAACAAGGGCTTTGGGTTACATATAACATGGAAATAATTTCATGGCATATATTGTCAGTGAAAAGAACAGGCTACAAAATAATACGAGTAGTGTGATCCTCGCTATTTCTGTGTGTGAAATACGTACACAAATGCACAGAAAAATGGCTGGAAAAGTTCATTATATTTTGGGGATGATGTGGATGAGTTTTCTTTGTTTTATTTCTATATATTGCTTAACTGTGCATTTAAATTTTCCCACACTAAGTCTTTGAGATACATACATACTTATATATATATATATAAAATAACAATTATTATTATTATTTGAGACAGGACCTCACTTTGCTGCTCCAGCTGGAGCGCAGTAGTATGATCAGGGCTCACTGCAACCTCTGCCTCCTAGGCTCAGGTGATCCTCCCACCTCAGCCTTCCAAGTAGCTGGGACTACAGCCGCATGTCACCCACGCCTATAGGTATGAGCTCAGAGCCTGATAGGGCTATTCTCAAACTTGAGGATAAAATTTTAAAACGGGGTGGGTTCCCAAAAAGAAAGGAGGGTGACTGTGTCCAGAAAGGTGGGGTGGGAGGAGGGGACAGGGCAGGTCTGAAGGTACTTGCCTTTTTTCCTAGTTATTATTTTGTCACTGGCCACCTTCATTTTTCATTGAATCGAGTCTTCCACTTGAAGAAGCATATCACCTGCAAAGATCTCTGTGATTTCTAGCTTTGGAGGCAGAGGGTGTTTATTTATGTCTCATTTTTTGTACAGATGAGGTTTCACCACGTTGCCCAGGCTGGTCTTGAAATCCTGGGCTCAAACAATGCTCCTGCCTCAACCTCCCAAAGTGCTGGGATCACAGGCGTGAACCACCATGCCTGGCCAGTCTTTGTAATATTTTAGAAGAACCCCTGCCCCCAGCACACACACACAGACACACACCTCAAAAAAAGAAAGAAGAGGGAAAAGGCTACGCCATGCCTAAAACATGTTTTAGAGAACAGTTCTCTAGTCATGTAGTTTTCCTTTAGCTATTTCGGGTTTCTGGCTGCAAAGGAGAGTTTCAGTGGGATATGAAAGCTTACTTAATGTTCATTACTGCTTCTATTTGCCCCTATATAGTAATGTCCTGTTCATTTAATGTGCAATGTGCTCAGTGTACTTTTATTCCTTTTTGTAAGCTCTTTGGAAAGGCTTTTGCTTAATCGTAGGACATTGCTGAAGCCAATGACATTAGATTGAATGATTCATCTTGGTTTAAGACTTATGATCAGACAGGCTCTGAGCTCTATTCTCCAACCTGGGGAGAAAATTTTACAATAGAGGGGGTTCTCAAAAGGAAAGGAGGGTGACTGTGTTCAGCATCCTGATCTCTGTGATTTCTAGCTTCGGAAGCACAGGGTGCCTATTTACGTCTCATTCATGAGAGAATTGACTGCAGGCGTTTTTCTCCTAAAGTCTGTTATTTCTTTAGAGGCTGGGCCTACCATGCCAGTTATTTTCCTCTAGGCCTGCCTTCCTCTACTTCTGTAGCTTGGGCAATTTATGTACAAAACAGGTGGTTTTTGAATAAAAGGACAACATCTATGTCAAGACACAATAAAATAATTAGAGGTTGCCTGTGTACATGATTCTACATGCTAAGCTTTCACTTTTCGTAATATACCTGCATGGCCATGAAACTGTCGTTGGTGAAGTGAAATGCAGCCACTCCCCTGGTTGTTACATGGAATGGTGACAGATTTAGCCTCACTACACCTGCGTAAGTAGGTAGTATACAACAATAGCAGAACTTGAAATTTTAGTCTTACAATAGAAGGGGTATCTGGCATTAAGTACCTTGTTTACACCTCTGACAAGTCTTGAGAATGCCTCCAGAACTGAGACTGCTCTGCAGAAATGAAAGTCTAAGCTCTGGGAATATCATGAGATTCCCAGGAGGGGGTGCTATGTATAGTGATGGTTGAAAAAAAAAGCTCAAGGACACGATCCACATGTAGGGACAGAAAGCCAACAAAGAATACATAGTAGATATGGGGCCAGGCACGTTGGCTCACGCCTGTAATCCTAGCACTTTTTGAGGCCAAGGTGGGTGGATCACCTGAGGTCAGGAGTTAGAGACCAGACTCACCAACATGGTAAAACCCCATCTCTAGTAAAAATACAAAAATTATCCAGGCATGGTGGCACGTGCCTGTAATACCAGCTGCTCGGGAGGCTGAGGCAGGAGAATCATTTGAACCCAGGAGGAGGAGGTTGCAGTAAGCCAAGATCACACCACTGCACTCCGGCCTAGGGGACAGAGCAAGACTGTCTCAAACAAACAAAAAGAATACACAGTAGAAATGAGAGAAAGGCAAAAGGCAGGAGGAGAACTAGGATAGTGCTGGAAATGCTCCGCAAGAGATAAAAGACAAAATTTCAAGGAAGAATGGATGCACAACAGTGATATAGGTCTCAAAGAGAGGCAGAAGGAACAGGTGGGTGGGCTGTTTGTTAGGCAATCTTTGAGAAACTTGGTTGTTTGGAAAGTAAGTTAGAAAAGCCAGAAAATAAAGGTTACTTTGTTGAGTGGAATTACAGGATGAAGAAAACTTTCAGGAAGTTTGTTAGTAACACGAAGGCGAAGAGTAATGGTGAGATATATTAGAACAAAGTTAACTTTCAGAATTTGTGTTCAGGTTAAGAGTTTTTGCAATTGAGTCTCTTAATTATATACTAGTATTTCATCCTTTCATTTTCTGTTTTTCGTATTATATAGCACACACTTCATAGGCCACTTCTTGCCCTTGGTTTCCCAAATTAACAGAAATGCTTGCTCATAGCAAAACAATGAGGATGCATTCCAGAGTCCTGGCATTTTGCTTTGACCCAGGATCAAATTTGAGGCAATGATGGTGGCACACACCTGTAGTCCCAGCTACTTGGGAGGCTGATGTAGGAGAATCACTTGAACCCGAGAGGCAGAGGTTGCAGTGAGCCGAGATCATGCCACTGCACAGCAGCCTGGGCGACAGAGTGAGACTCCGTCTCAAAACAACAACAACAAAAAACAATAAATATTTGTTAAAATGAATTCACAATCAACTACTTGCTCACCACCCTTATTTTATATATACCTTTCTAATCTAGGATATGATAAAATTGTATTAGTGTCATGAGGATTGAATATTGCTCTAATATTATTCTAAAATATTAGTGACAAAAGAGACCTTAGAAATAATTTAATATAGAGCGGTTTCATTTTGCAGATAGGAAAACTGAGGCACAAAGAGGTTAAAAGACTTGTCAAAGTGGCAGAGCTAGAGCCAGGAGAATCCAGGTCCTCTTGATTCCTAGTTTGCTACTAAACACCCCTAAGCCATGAAGAACGTTGCTTCTGCTTTATGTTATGCAGTATTTTTTCTTTCTCTCTTTTCGCATGCTTTTTTTGTCCCACTTGAACATGACATCAACATGCAAATCAGAGAACCTGAAACTTTTGAGAAAAATGAGGACAGCTGTGTTGTGGCCCAGTATACAGGGAATGGAGGTATGAGAACTTTCTCTTTCTACAAAGTTATCAGGTTTTCTCATGTTTCCTGGGCCTTAGTTGAACGTGAGAGCCTTTCCCAGATACAAGCATCTTTTCTCATCAGTGGATGCATTAGAAAGGCAGGAGATCAGAGCTCTCACCTGGTGCTGTTATCATTCCTGTGACCTCTAGAAAGTGACTTTTCCTCCCTGGGCTTCAGTTTCCTAATTTGTAAAATATGAGACTTGGATTACATGAGTTCAAAAAAGTTTTCGGCTCTAAAATCCTATGATTCTACCTTCTGAAATATGAAGGATTTATTTTTTTTCTACCTTCCAAGTAAAAGCCATACCTAAGCCCCATGGAATTTGATCACCCCTACCTTTTTGTGTGAATGTTAACAGGCCTTCTCTGCTCTGTTTCCTATAATTGGAATGATTTAGTTTTCATTTCAATGGTTTCAATTATTGTTTTCCATTTGTCATTCTACCAAAGAAGTAATTGGCACAATGATTAAAGGTGATCTATGACTCAGTTCTGCTGGATCCCTTTTCAAGTGTTACTTTGCAAATCTCTAGACCTCCTCCCCTCTAAGTCTCACTCATACAGAGTCGGATACCAACTATGGATCCGATCTTCTTTTGCTGCTTTTTTTTTTTTTTTTTTTTTTGAGATGGAGTCTCGCTCTGTTGCCTAGGCTCACTGCAACTTCTGCCTCCCGAGTTCAAGCAATTCTCCTGTCTTAGCCTCCCAAGTAGCTGGGACTATAGGCGCCCACCTCCATGCTGGCTAATTTTTGTATTTTTAGTAGAGACGGGGTTTCACTATATTGGCCAGGCTGGTCTCGAACTCCTGACTTTGTGATCTGCCCGCCTCAGCTTCCCAAAGTGTTGGGATTACAGGCATGAGCCACCGCACCCGGACTTTTGCTTCTTTTGGAATTGGGAGGAAGGTCATAGGATGTCCTCAGGATCAGAGATTCAAGGGGATATCCGGAAGGAAGAACGTGTTCTCTCAGTAAAGTAAGGGGAAAGCTGCCAGGTTGCTGACTCTGCTATAGCAGATGACAAGGAGTTAATTGCAGCCTAACTCCTCTCCTCATTGTGGGGGTTACTAGCTTTGCAATGTCTTGGCAAAGTCTCGTGGACATGTCATGGCAGCCTATCCCTTGCTTTCTTCTGTCTACCTGCCTATACACCCAGAGACGGAGAATCAAGAGATTCTGGCTGCCATTGAAAGGATGTTCTGTCAGGAGCAAAGGCTTGATTTATTCTGAAGATTACCCTGATCTGCAAAACTGCAGAATGCATAGTTATTTGTTACCTGGACTTAAAGTAATGCAAGGCCCAGTGTCACATTACTTTGCCTCTAACAGACCTTTCTTGCAATGACTGTTTCGTGTCGTCAGTCACTCAACATTTACGAAGCACTTACCTTAGCATGAAGGAAAGGTTGAAAAGGAAGAGAAACCACGATCTCAGGCATCGAGGACTAAAAAATCGCTGTGATAATAGAGAATGCACAGAAACATTAAGTACTATAAAAACAAGTACATATTAACATAATACATAGTATTTCCAGAAATGTTTAGAAATTAATTGCAATGATCAAACCTGGATGGAGTTAATCAGAGTCATGGCACCCAGTGGGATGACTTAGAACCATGAGGGGAAGTTAAATAACTTGCTCTAGATCATGTAGCTGTAAGAGAGGAACTGAAATTTGAATCCAGGCACTCTGGCTCCAAAGACACTTAACATTATACTAGATTGCATCTCTGAAGTCAAAGAGGAAGGGAAGAAAACTACCCTAGTGCAGTTGTTGAGAGTACGACCTCTAGACTCAGACTCCCTGGGATTCCATCCTGCCTCTAGCATTTACCATACACTCCTGGATAATCCACTTACCATTCTATCCCTTCTTTTCCTTATCCATAAAAATGGGGATAATAGGCCGGGCGCAGTGTTTCACACCTGTAATCTCAGCACTCTGGGAGGCCTAGGCAGGCGGGTCACAAGGTCAGGAGTCTGAGGCTAGCCTGACCAACATGGTGAAACCCCACCTCTACTGAAAATAGAAAAAGTAGCCGAGTGTGGTGGCGTGTGCCTGTAATCCCAGCTACTCAGGAGTCTGAGGCAGGAGAATTGCTTAAACCCAGGAGGCAGAGGTTGCAGTGAGCCAAGATCATGCCACTGAACTCCAGCCTGGTGACAGAGTGAGACTCCGTCTCAAAAAAAAGGGGAGGAGGATAATAGTAACTGTGTATGAAGTTGCTATAAGGTACAAATGTGGCATATAGTGTGTACAGTGTGCAGCCCAGTGCCTGAGACATACTGATTGCTCAATAAATGTTAACTATCAATAAAATGATTATTATCATCCTATTTCTAAGAACCTGAAGTCCTACCAGGATAGTAACTCTAATTGCCAGAATAAGAAGGGGAAGTTTGGGTTGAGGTTATTTTCCACTCAGAAGTCCTCTGCTCTTGAGTTAGAGAAGATTTAGGGATCAGTAGAATTACAGTGAGGGAAGTGATGAGAAACTGGGGGAAGTTCTAAGAGAAGAACTAGCTCAAAATGTCAGTCTTACAGAGCCTTGAAGAAAAATCATGTCAGAAGGGAGGGAAAGGAAAGGAAGCCAAGACTCTGGTTAGTGTAGACCCTCTTGGGTTGTGGGCAGGAGCGTACGGGATTGCCATTTTATTAGTAACTTATATATTGTGCGTGAATTTAACTTCCCTTTTGGTTTCCTCTTTTCATCCTCACTATTACTAGACCACGCATATATTGAGAAGTAATCTATGCTGCAACTCTCCCTCAGAACTGTACGTACTTAAAATCAAGTTAGTAGAGATTTTAAAAGGACTTTGCTTTAAAGAAAACACACAAAAAACCAGTAACATAATAGATGATTGTCCTTATTCATAGGTCAGGGAGCCACTAGTCCACTGCAGCTCTTTTCTCCTAGAGAGATCTTCAAGAAGCGGTCTTTGGGCCCCATATGTAATGACTACTTAGGAGGTGAGTCAAACAAAGAGTCTTATTTTAGTGTTCTAAATACCAAGTCTGGGCAGGCCTATGTTTTCACTACATGGGAGGAGTCAAGTATCTTTTCACTACATGGGAGGGGTAAGTGGTTAAGTTTTTTCATATGTTGGCTGCCGAAGTCATTCTGCTTGTACCATGGCTCGGTTAATTTTGTCAAACTGACCAAGGACTACATAAGTGAGGGCAAAGCTACACCCCACTGTGTGTAACAGGAAGTAGTGACATAGCACTCTGCCCTTTGAATTCATTGTGTATTCTGGGCATGGCTAAGTGATATTGAGAAAAGATAGCAGTAATCATTGGCAACATTAGTGCTCTTAAAACCATTCACTCACGAATATTTATTGACAATAGTAGAACATCTGTAAAGAACACAGTATCTGGCAAATAGTAGAAGCTCAAATTTTGTTGACTATAAACCAATGTTTGAGCTCTACATTTGCCAATATGCAGCATTTAACACGCATTTCTTCAAGCAAAATTCAACTATATCTTCAGAGTAAAGGATAGGAGAAAAATAATGAATTAGACACAATGTCGTTTGGATGTATTTTTCTGTATTTAGCTTACCCGCTGTTAAGAAATCCCAGCTCCATTTCTGCAGTGGTAAAGTGATTGCTATCACACAGCAATGAGTGGTGTCTGTGAGCTCATGTTGAGTGGTTGTTACAGCATTTGAAAGGGCAAGGCATATTTCATGTACCAGTCCTCAACTATCTCCATCAAGCTGTCACCATAGAGACTGAGAACTTAAAGACTTCCTTGCAATCATCTTGGAAGGGAAATGTCTATTTCTGGCTGAGGCTTGGCCTCTCTGGAGAGGAGTTTATAAAGCATGTCTTACTATCTGCTATGTAGTGAGGAATTTAGGACAAAATTTGGAGCAACCTTATGGGGTAAGATAATCAGCACTTTTTAAAAAAGGAAAACCTACTTAGATTAGCATAGAGCTAGATCCTATAAGTCAGTTATGACCTGGATAGGATTTAGGTACTCTGGAAATCACTAATCTTCATGTTCTGTGGCATAGAGGTTATGAGAATAGTTAGGACAAGAAACTAGTTATAATCCAGAAAGAGGTAGGCACCCTATAGGACAATCACCACCCTGGGATTTTCTGCGAACAGTTGTCATAAACTTAAATATCAGTTACCAAAGATGGTATGGTTTAAGCAATTTTTTTTTTTAGCTGCTACTTCCTTTGGCCTTATAGATAGATAAGACCAAGCACCTCTTCATAGGTTTCCATTTTTTGCCTCTACTGTAAGACTGATCAAATGGGTCTTAAAGTAATCTAATTTTGTTTTCTAGAAAGATGAGAGAAGTTTAGTCTTTCAAATAGCCTATGATGTTAGCACTGATGCTGAGGCCAAGTAGGACCCATGGAAAAAACAGAATTTATTTCAGTCTATTTTACCTCTTGGAACATTAATTCCATAAGGAAAGCACTTCATTAAATTCCAATGACATAGAAAGCTTATAAAATGTGCTTCTTGGTTCTTTTTAACTATATTAAACTTTTTTCTTTGGGCTGGGCTTGGTGGCTTATGCCTGTAATACCAGCACTTTGGGATGCCAAGGCGGGAGAATGGCCTGAGCCCAGGAGTTGGAAACCAGCCTGGGCAACAAGACCCCGTCTCTACAAAAAACCCACGAAACTTAACTGGGCATGGTTGTATGTGCCTGTGGTCCCAGTTACTTGGGAAACTGAGATGGGAGGATTGCTTGAGCCCAGGAGGTTGAGGCTGCAGTGAGCCAAGGTCACACCACTGTACTGGGAGCAAGACCCCATCTCTAAAAGAAACAAAACAAAAAACAAGCCTTTTTCTTTGGATGCTTCCAAAATTGCATTGGAATCCATTAAATTTTAAAATGCATACCCCTGGGTATCACAATTTCACTTCAAGGATTTCTTCCGGACAAATATTCCTATTAAATGAAAGTCTATTCTGAACTTGAAGTGCTCAGGCTAATTCCTGCACTTGGCTCCAAGAATGCTAGGCAAAAAACTCGCAAATTCTCTTCTGGAAAAAAATCAACAGCACAAGAAAGCACATTTGGGAGTCCTACAATGAGGCAGGTGGATCCCACTTGATGACTTCAGAGTGAAACCTACCAGAGGACAAGTATTTGAGAGTACAGAGATAATAATCAACTATTATGTGAAAGTCACTTGACATCTGAGGAATGTCTCCATCATGAAAGCAGACACTAAAACAATGGAATTTAGAGTAAACAAAGACAATGCAGGAAGAGAAATAAATTATGAAACATATACAACAATGGAATGCTATGATAAGAAAGAATTATCAGTAGACAAATTCTATATGATTCCACTTATATGAGGTAGAAAAAGAGAAAGAATGGTGGTTGCCAAGGGCTGGGGGAATGAGGAGTGGGGAGTTATTGTTTAATGGAGAAAGAGTTTCAATTTTGCAAGAGGAAGAGTTCTGAAGATGGGTGATGGTTGCACAATGATATTAATGTACTTCATACCACTGAACTATATACTTAAAAATAGTTAAGACAGTTGAGTTTATGTTGTGTGTATTTGACCACAATAAAAATTAGAAAGAAAATGAATAATGGGAGTTCTTGGAAATGAAAAATATGATTGCCGAAATGAGAAATTCATAGACAGTATGGAAGATGAAGATGAGGAAATTTCCCAGAAGGTAGATTCAAGAGATGACATATAGATGGAAAATAGAGGACAAAGTTAAAGGATCAGCCTGTAATCCCAACACTTTGGGAGGCTGAGGCAGGAGAATTGCTTGAGCCCAGGAGTTCGAGACCAGCGTGGGCAACATAGCAAGATGTATCTCTGTTAAAAAAACAAAAAAAAAAAGTTAGCTAGGTATGGTGGCTCACATCTGTAGTCCCAGCTCTTAGAAGGCTGAGGCAGGAGGATCACTCAAGCCCAGGAGTTGAGGCGGCAGCGAGTTATGATGATAGAGCAAGACACTACCTCTATAAAGAGAGAGAGAAATCTTGTATCAGAGTTCCAATAGCAAACCTAATTCAGCACATGAGTACATGGTTGGGATAAAGAGATTTTTATGAAAGGACTATTCACGGGAGTGTGAGCAGCAAGGATTAAGGGGACAAACAAAGGTGGTATAGTGTCCAGGGACCAGCAGCAATGAGAAGCTGTTACACTCCTAGGGCTGAAATGCAAGGGGAGGAGGCCATGTAAATAGGGTCCAATAAGAACTAGAGCCAAGGAGGAAGGGCCTTCCAGTGATAGATGTAGCTAGTGCCTGAGTGATGTGGCTCTGCAACAGCAACGAGACAAGAAAGCACATTCGGGAATGCTACAATAAGGCAAGTGGATCCCGCTTGATGACTTCAAAGTGAAACCTACCAGCGGACAAGTATTATTTGAGTATACAGAGATAATAATTTGAGTATACGGGAGAAATATTCTGACCTCTCTCTCTTCCCGTGATCTGGTCTGATATTGGCCAGACCTAACCAGAAGGTAGACTGAGTGAGAGTCTATAGTTCATATAGTCTATAGTCATCCTCTCAGGGTAGGGTAGGTCTAGTATGGGAAAGAAAATAAATTATCAAAGAATAGTACAATAACATTTTCCCATATAAAAAACATCTGGTGTCCATCCCAGGGAATTAAAAAAAAAAAAAGCCTTACGTGAGGCATAACATAATGAAATTTCAGAAAAACATTAACCAAGAAAAGATCCTAAAAGGTTGCAGAGAGGAAAGAAGAGTTCATATATAAAGGATCAAAAGCCAGAATGGCATTGGATTGATCAGCAGCAGCACTGAATGCTGTATGACAATGGAGCAATGTCTTCAAATTTCTGAGGAAATTTCTTTTCTTTTCTTTTCTTTTCTTTTCTTTTCTTTTCTTTTCTTTTCTTTTCTTTGCGAGACAGAGTTTCGCTCTTGTTGCCCAGGCTGGAGTGCGAGGGTGCCATCTCGGCTCACCACAACCTCTGCCTCCTGGGTTCAAGCATTTCTCCTGCCTCAGCCTCCCGAGTAGCTGGGATTGCAGGCGTGTGCCACCACGCCCGGCTAATTTTGTATTTTTAGTAGGGACGGGGTTTCTCCTTGTTGGTCAGGCTGGTCTTGAACTCCTGACCTCATGTGATCCGCCTGCCTCAGCCTCCCAAAGTCCTGGGATTACAGGTGTGAACCACCGTGCCCAGCTGGAAATATTATTTTCAAGCCAAATTGTCAAGTAAATGTAAGGGTGGAACGAAGACATTTGCAAACATGCAATGTTTCAAAAAATTTCACAGTGGGAGGTTTAACCGGCATCGTACTAGTGAATTCATCAATAGATGTTGTCTTACACGACACATATTATGTTGTAGGCCATTTCCACTATGTCCTATAAATAGGAACGGTATTTGCCATTATAGGAGGCTTTATCCACTGATTCCCCCCTATTTCCAGGCTACACACTTAATTAGACCTATGCTAAAATCCACTTCACCACTTTATTTATAGGTGTTAATTTAACTTTTTTCCACAGCACTTCCCGGCCTATCCGGTATGCCTCGACGTTACTCTGATTATCCTGATGTGCACACCGCATGAAATATTATCTCCTCCATAGGCTCATTTATCTCACTAACAGCAGTTATACTAATAATATTTATAATCTCCAAAGCCTTTGCTTCAAAACGAAAAGTACTAACAATTGAACAACCATCTACTAATTTAGAGGGGCCTTATGGATGTCCACCACCCTACTGCACATTTGGAGAGCCAACTTGTGTGAAAGCCTAAACAAGAAAGGAAGGAATTGAATCTCCAGAAACTGGTTTCAAGTCAATCCCACAACTTCTATGACTCCCTCGGTAAGATATTAGTAAAATTATTACATAACTTTGTCAAAGCAAATTTATAGGTTGAATCCTATATGTCTTTTTTTTTTTTTTTTTTTTTTTTTTGAGACGGAGTCTCGCTCTGTAGCCCGGGCTGGAGTGCAGTGGCCAGATCTCAGCTCACTGCAAGCTCCGCCTCCCAGGTTTACGCCATTCTCCTGCCTCAGCCTCCCGAGTAGCTGGGACTACAGGCGCCCGCCACCTCGCCCGGCTAGTTTTTTGTATTTTTTAGTAGAGACGGGGTTTCACGGTGTTCGCCAGGATGGTCTCGATCTCCTGACCTCGTGATCCGCCCGTCTCGGCCTCCCAAAGTGCTGGGATTACAGGCTTGAGCCACCGCGCCCGGCCCCGAATCCTACATGTCTTAATGGCTCATCCAGTTCAAATAGGCCTTCAAGACACCACATCCCCTATTATAGAAGAACTACTCACTTTCCATGACCATGCTCTTATAATTGTTTTCCTAATTAGTTCCCTGGTCCTATACAGCATTTCCCTAATACTCACAACAAAATTAACTCATACTGGCACCATAGATGCTCAAGAAATCGAAACTGTGTGAACTATTTTACCCGCCATTATCTTAATTCTAATTGCCCTCCCATCCCTACATATTCTGCACATAACAGACGAGGTTAACAATCCTTCTCTTACTGTCCAAGCAATTGGCCACCAATGATACTGAAGCTATGAAGAGTTAGGCTTTGATCCTTATATGATTCCAACAGCAGACTTAAAGCCAGGAGAACTTTGACTCCTCGAAGGTGATAACTGAACAATTCTCCCAATACAGATCCCTGTTCATACATTAATCTCATCCAAAGACATCCTACATTCATGAACTATCCCCTCACTGGGCCTCAAAACAGACGCAATCCCCAGATGCTTAAATCAAACTACCTTAACTGCTACATGTCCAGGCCTTTACTATGGACAGTGCTCAGAAATCTGTGGGTCTAACCACAGTTTTATACTTGTTGTCCTAGCATTAACCCCCTTAAAATGCTTTGAAACCTGATCCACATCTGCACTGTAATATCACTGTGAAGCTATCTAGCATTAACCTTTTAAGTTATAGACTGAGGGGATCCACACCTCTCTGCAGTGAATGCCTAAACTAGATACTTCCACATGCTCCATTGTCATCCTGTCAATAATTGTGACTTTATGCTCCATTATTCAGTTAAAATTATCAAATTTCATTTATTACACAGCCCCTATGCCAAAAACAATCAAAACGCAAAAACATAAAGCCCCTGAGAATTAAAATGAACGAAAATCTACTCACTTCTTTTACTACCCCGACAATTCTAGGCCTACCTGCAGTAGTATTAATCATTTTATTTCCCCCTGTACTATTTCCAACCTCCAGTCCATCTAATCAGTAACCGATTGATTTCCATTCAACAGTGACTAATTCAACTTGTACTAAAACAAATAATAATAACCCATAACATTAAAGGATGAACCTGATCCCTTATACTGATCTCCTTAATTCTCTTCATTGCCTCAACCAATCTCCTTGGGCTTCTACCCCATTCATTTACACCAACTACCCAATTATCAATAAACCTAGGTATAGCAATCCCTTTATGAGCAAGCACAGTAATTACAGGCTTCCACTTCAAGACGAAAACCTCTTTAGCTCACTTTTTACTACAAGGCACACCATACCACTTATCCCTGTGCTAGTGATCATTGAAACTATTAGCCTGTTCATTCAACCAATGGCACTAGCTGTGTGATTAACAGCCAACATTATAGCCAGAAACCTACTAATACATTTAATTGAGGAGCCACACTAGTACGATCAACTATCAGTCTTCCCACAGCTTCAATCGCTGTCATTATTCTAATGCTACTAACTATCCTCGAATTCACCGTAGCCCTTATTCAGGCCTATGTCTTCACACTGCTAGTAAGCCTTTACCTGTACAACACATAATGACCCACCAAACACATGCCTACCGTATAGTTAACCCCAGCCCCTGACCACTAACAGGAGCTCTCTCATCTCTCCTGATAACATCTGGCCTGGCCATGTGATTTCACTTTAACTCTATCGCCCTTTCAACTCTGGGCCTACTAACCCACACACTAACTATATACCAGTGATGGCATGACACTATCCGAGAAAGTCCATTTCAAGGCCACCACACATCAATCATCCAATCATCATATCAGCCTCTGATATGGAATAATTCTATTTATTATCTGAGAAGTATTCTTTTTTGCTGGTTTCTTCTGGGTATTCTACCACTCTAGTCTAGTTCCAGTTCCAGAATTAGGGGGACACTGACCCCTAAGAGGTATTTATCCCCTCAAACCTTAGAAGTCCCCTTCCTGAATACATCTGTGTTACTTACATCAGGATTTTCAATTACTTGTGCTCACCCCAGCCTGATAGAAGGTAGTCGAAAGCAGATACTTCAAGCACTATCCATCACAATTACCTTAGGTATTTACCCTTCTACAAGCCTCAGAATATTTCCAGGCCCCCTTAACTATTTCTGATGGAATCTATGGCTCAACATTCTTTACAGCCACAGGCTTTCATGGATTTCATGTTATTATTGGATCAACATTTCTTACTATCTGCCTCCTCCGCCAATTAAAATTCCACTTTACATTCAACCACCACTTTGCCTTTGAAGCCGCCACCGGATATTGACACTTCGTAGATGTAGTATGACTATTCGTATAGGTCTCTATCTATTGATGAGGGTCCTACTCTTTTAGTATAAACAGTACCATTGACTTCCAGTCAATTAGTTTCCATAATATCCGAAAGAGAGTAATCAACCTGACACTAGCGCTAGTAACCGACACCTTACTGGCCCTATTACTAATAATAATCGCATTTTGGCTCCCACAACTTAATATCTATATAGAAAAATCCAGCCTCTACGAATGCGGATTTGACCCACTAGCTTCCGCCTGCCTCGCCTTTTCCATTACTTTCTTCCTAGTAGCCATCACATTCCTCCTCTTCGACTCAGAGATTGCTCTACTACTACCCCTGCCATGAGCCCTTCAACCAACCAACCTGACACTAATAATCAGCACAGCCCTTATACTAGATACCATTTTAATCCTAGGCTTGACTTATGAATGAGCCCAAAAAGGATTAGAGTGTGCTGAATTGTAAATAGTTTAAGTCAAAATAAATGATTTTGACTCATTAGATTATGGTACACCATATTCACCAAATCCCCACGATTTATATCAACATTACATTAGCATATACCATACCACTGCTAGGAGTATTAGTCTATTGATCCCACCTAATATCATACCTATTATGCCTAGAAGACATAATACTATCAATATTTATCATACATACTCTTATAACTTTAAATATACATTTTGCTCTAGCATCTGTAGTACCCATTATTCTCCTAGTATTTGCTGCCTGTGAAGCTGCAGTGGGCCTTGTCTTACTAGTTTCAATCTCCAGTACATATGGTCTAGGTTATGTAGAAAATCTAAATTTACTTAAATGGTAAAAATTATTATTCCAAAAATTATACTGTTACCAATGACATGGTTCTCTAAAAATTCTATAAACTGAATCAACATGGTTATCCACAGCCTACTCATCAGCCTCATCAGCCTACTATTTTTTAACCAATTCAATGATAACTTATCCAACTTCTCATTAGTTTTCTCTTCTGACCAGCTGACACCACCCCTTCTCATCTTAACAGCCTGACCACTGCGTCTTGTAAGTCTAGCAAGCCAATATCACCTGTCCATGAATCACTCACATGAAAAAAGCTCTATATTTTTATATTGATCCCCCTACAGACTTTTAAAATCATAACATTCACAGTCACAGAACTAACTATATTTTATATCCTCTTTGAAGCCACGCTAGTTCCTACCCTAATTATCATCACCCACTGAGGCAACCAACCTGAATACCTTAATGCAAGCTCAGACTTCTTATTTTACACACTAGTAGGATCCCTTCCTCTACTTGTAGCATTTGCTTACACTTAAAATACCTCAGGTTCACTAAATATGCTAGTAATAGTACTTACTACCCAAGAGCTATTAACCACTTGACCCAGCAACCTTATTTATCATTGAATTGGTTAAAAAATAGTAGGCTGATGAGGCTGATAAGTAGGCTGTGGATAACCATGTTGATTCAGATTATAGAATTTTTAGAGAACCATGTCATTTGGATTGTAAGGTTGCATAGGCAAACAAAAAGTACCACTCTGGCTTAATGTGTGGTGGGTGAGGGCGTTGGCTAAAGTGTAGACATCTGGGTTCCCCAGGAGGTCAGGTGAAAATAGTACTAGAGTTATTAGAAGGAGGAGGAGAAAAATTAAACCTAAAATGTCTTTGGTTATATGGTAGGGGTGGAAGGTAGTGTTATATCAGAATAAATGCTGGTACAAGATAGGGTCACCCATGCCAACAGGGTCAAAAAAAGTAGTGTTGAGGTTATGGTCAATTAATAGTATAGTAATCCTTGTGGCTAGGACTGGAAGGGAAAGGAGTAGAAGGACAGCCATAATGAGGACTGATCAGATGAAAAGGGGTGTTTGATACTGGGACATAGCTGGGGGTTTTATGTTAATAATAGTGGTAATACAGTTAATGGCTCTTAAAATAGAAGAGACACTGGCCAAGTGGAGCGAGAAGATGGTCAGGTCCACAGAGGCTCCTGCATGTGCTAAGTTTCTTCCTCAAGGGGATAAACTGTCCAGCCGCTTCCAGCGCCGGCTTCTACTATTGAGGACACAAGTAGGGAGCAGAAAAGATAGGGGGAGAAGTCAGAAGCTCGTATTATTTATCCGGGGTGCACCAATTATCAGAGGGAATAGCCAGTTCCCGAAACCCCCGATGATGATTGGTATCATCATAAAGAAGATGAAAACAAATGCGTGGGCAGTAACAATAACATTGTAGATATGATCATCTCCTAGTAGAGTTCCTGGTTGGTCTAGTCCTGCTCCAATTAGGAAGCTTAAGGCGGTGCCTACTATCTCCGCTCTTGTGCCGAACAGCAGGTATAGTTTTCCGGTATCTTTGTGGGTAGTTGAAAACAATAAACAATTGATAAACATAGGTGGGGGAGCAGGTAAAACGGCTGAGCAAGCCTTAGACTGTAAATCTAAAGACAGAGGTTAAGGCCTCTTTTTACCAGCCCTGAGGAAATTTCTCATGTTGAATTGCAAATTCAAAGGAGCAGCTTCAATCCTGCCTGTTATTTTTATAAAAAATTAACCTTCTATATGCTCTTTCTTAGGAAGCAATTATAAAACAAAGGAATAAACAAGCAAATAAACCAAAAAGGAAGACCCTGGGTTGAGGGAACGTGGAATACATGCATAGACAAGTGTAGGGAAATCCCAGGAAATCATAGGATAGCTGTGCAGAAGTCCTAGAACATAATCTAGTTCAGACAGAGCAGGAGAAAAGAAGGTTCCATTTGGATGCCTTTAAGGGAAAAAACAAATGACTATCACTTTCAGAGAGGTTTAACAATTCTTTTGAGGTTTTGGGAAGGGCAATGAAAATAAGCAAATGACTATTTTAAAAAATCATCCCTGGCCTGGCACGGTGGCTCTCCCCTGTAATCCCAGCACTTTGGGAGCTGAGGCAGGCAGATTGCCTGAGGTCAGGAGTTCAAGACCAGCCTGACCAACATAGTGAAACCCGGTCTCTACTAAAAATACAAAAATTAGCCGAGCGTGGTGGTGTGCGCCTGTAATCCCAGCTACTTGAGAGGCTGAGGCAGGAGAATCACTTGAACCCAGGAGGTGGAGATTGCAGTGAGCTGAGATCACGTTACTGCACTGCAGACTGGGTGACAGAGCAAGGCTCCGTCTCAGAAAAAACCAAACCAAAACAAAACAAAAAAATCATCCTTCTAATAGTATTTGTTTAAACTGTGTATATAGATTGCTTTTATATAACATTAAAATTTAAAATACTCTCTCAAGAGTGAAAAGATATAAACTTAAAAGTATCATACACCTTTGTATGTAATGGTGTGTCCATTAGCAGGAGACTGGTTAAATTACGGTACTGCCAAATGATAGAATACTACGTATTCTTTAAAGGGAATCAGATAGACTCTAGATGTATACTGAGTCAAAAGATGTCCTAGATATATGTTTAAGGGAAAAAAATACAGATTTCGAAAGTTATGCCCAAAATGTGATCATTTTTTATTTTTATTTTTTTTGAGATGGAGTTTCGCTCCTGTTGCCCAGGCTGGAATGCAATGGCACGATCTCGGTTCACTGCAACCTCCGCCTCCCAGGTTCAAGCAATTCTCCTGCTTCAGTCTCCCGAGTAGCTGGGATTACAGGCATGCACCACCACGTCCGGCTAATTTTGTATTTTTAGTAGAGACGGGGTTTCTCAATATTGAGGCTGGTCTCGAACTCCTGACCTCAGGTGATCCGCCTGCCTCGGCCTCCTGAAGTGCTGGGATTACAGGTATGAGCCACCGCGCCCAGCTGATCCTATTTTTTTAAGTAAAAAAAAGTCTTATAAATATATATTACATTATACATAGAAAAATGAAAGGTTGGGGGAATTGTGGAATTTTGTTTTCTAATTTAATAATTTTTATATTGAATTGTTTATATGAGAATGGACTTTGTGTACTCAGAAAAAAATCAACACAGATGAATTTCTAATAAGATTACTTTGGACTTATAAATCAATTTTCCCATAGCTTCAGTTAACAATATTCATTCATCAAACTATTGTCTTGGGTATTAGAGAGACAGAGATGAATAAAATATATTTTCTGCCTTTAATTTTATCACACTGCAGTGGAACAGTTTTTAAAGTACTCTGTGTTTCAGGGGTGCAGTATATGTTTTGATCTGAATTTCATTTTCAAAACATATTTTGTTTTTCTTGAGACAGAGTCTTGCTCTGTCGCCCAGGCTGGAGTGCAGTGGTGTGATCATGGCTTCTGCAGCCTCTACCTCCTGGGCTAAAAGAATCCTCTTGCTTCAGCCTCCTGAATAGCTGGTACTACAGGTGTGCACCACCCTGCCTGGCTAATTATTTTTTGTGGTGATGAGGTCTTGCTATGTTGCCCAGGCTGGTCTCGAGCTCCTCAGCTCAAGTGATCCTCTTGCTTTGGCCTCCCAAAGGGCTGAGATTATAGGCCTGAGCCACCGTGCCTGGCTCAAATCATATTTTAAATATTTAAAAACTTATAATAATAAAAATCAATTAATTTAATATAATATATTTTATTTTATTTTATTTATTTTTTCAAGACAGAGTCTCACTTACTCTGTTGCCCAGGCTGGAGTGCAATGGAGTAATCTCAGCTCACATAAACCTCTGCCTCCTGGGTTCAACCAATTCTCCTGCCTCAGCCTCTTGAGTAGCTGGGATTACAGGCACACGCCACCACACTCGGCTAATTTTTGTATTTTTAGTAGAGACTGGGTTTCACCATGTTGGCCAGGCTTGTCTCAAACTCCTGGCCTCAAGTGATCCACCTGCCTCTTGGCCTCTCAAAGTGCTGGGATTATAGGAGTGAGCCACCACACCTGGCCAATCTAATAAATTTTAATATACCGGGGCCACTACTAGTTAATATCTGCTGTCACGGTTTTTTTTTTTTTTTTTTTTTTTAGACGGATTCTCACTCTGTTGCCAGGCTGGAGCACAGTGGCATGATCTCAGCTCACTGCAACCTCTGCCTCCCTGGTTCAAGCAATTCTATTGCCTCAGCCTCCGGAGTGGCTGGGGCTACAGGTGCGCGCCACCATGCCCAGCTAATTTTTGTATTTTTAGTAGAGACAGGGTTTCACCATGTTGGCCAGGATGGTCTCCATCTCTTGACCTTGTGATCTGCTTGCCTCGGCCTCCCAAAGTGCTGGGATTACAGGTGTGAGCCACTGTGCCTGGCCAGTATTTTCTTTACGTAGACTTCAGTGTTAAATTTTTCCTGTCATTTTAGAGCATATATTTGAATTTATTGTAAACATGTCATTACTTAAAAAGATTGTAGCTTTACATTGGTCTATTTCACTAGTACTACATTCTAACCAACTGAGCTAACCGGCCAGCTACACTGTTCTTTTTAAAATCCAGGCCTGCATATGTCTCCTTAGAGAAAAATCTCCAGGTAACTACGCAACCACAGCTTATGTGCGCTGAGCACAATTAAACATCTAGCAAAGTTCATCTGTTTGATGTACATTCTTATGTACAATAACAAATACATGGATAACATGTCAGGTAAGGTAGATAGGGTTTTGCAGATTCTTAAATTTAGAGCTTTATACATTTTCAGTGTTTTCTTACAAACTAAGAAAGCATGTGAGTAGTTGTATGTTTTTGTGAACCAATTTTTAAAACGTTTGGCCGGGCGCGGTGGCTCAAGCCTGTAATCCCAGCACTTTGGGAGGCCGAGACGGGTGGATCACGAGGTCAGGAGATCGAGACCATCCTGGCTAACACGGTGAAACCCCGTCTCTACTAAAAAATACAAAAAACTAGCCGGGCGATGTGGCGGACGCCTGTAATCCCAGCTACTTGGGAGGCTGAGGCAGGAGAATGGCGTGAACCCGGGAGGCGGAGCTTGCAGTGAGCTGAGATCCGGCCACTGCACTCCAGCCTGGGCGACATAGCAAGACTCCGTCTCAAAAAATAAAATAAAATAAAATAAAACGTTTATCACGGCCACTGAAACAGATACAAAGTAACAATAGAATAAGGAATCACCCTATACTTGTCACCCTGCTTTAACAATTATCGATATTCTGCCATTCTTGTAGCATCTATATCTCCATTTGATCTCCTGTTTATTATTATTTTTTCCAGTATTTTCCATTGCTCCTATTTCAAGTCTGAGTCTGCCTAGTTGCAGAGCAATTAAAAGCACACTGTTGGCCAGGTGTGTGGCTCACGCCTGTAATCCCAACACTGGGAGGCCGAGACTGGCGGATCACCTGAGGTCAGGAATTTGAAACTAGCCTGACCAACATGGAGAAACCCTGTTTCCACTAAAAATTAGCTGGGCATGGTGGCGCATGCCTGTAATCTCAGCTACTTGGGAGGCTGAGGCAGGAGACTTGCTTAAACGCAGGAGGCAGAGGTTGTAGGGGCGCCGAGATCACGCCATTGCACTCCAGCCTGGGCAACAAGAGCGAAACTCCGTTTCCAAAAACAAAAACAAGAACAAAACAAAACAAAAACACTGTTGCCATTTACAATTACTTCTCTGTATTAATCAAGATTTTCTCAATATTGCTCAACCCAAAAAAAATACAGAAATATTTTGGATACTGAAACTATCATTTATAAACCCTAATTTCAAATTGTAATGCTCACCAAAATAACCTTGTTTTCTGAGAGTCCTTTTTTTTTTTTTTTTTTTTACATTAGATCTTTCTTCGGGGGCTAAAATGAATACATAAACATTGCTTTCAAAACTTCAAATAGTACAAAGAGGATGTATACAAAAGGACATGTTCTTCCTTTCTCTACCCCTCCCAGTTCCCCTTTTCAGAGGCCAGTTTCTTGGGAGAACCTCCAGATATTCTATACGTGTGCATATAACTATGCATATAACTAAAGTCTTTAAAAAGCAAAGGCCGGCCGGGTGCGGTGGCTCATGCCTGTAACCCCAGCACTTTGGGAGGCCGAGGCAGGCGGATCACCTGAGGTCGGGAGTTTGAGACCAGCCTGACCAACATGGAGAAACCCTGTCTCTACTAAAAATACAGAATTAGCCAGGCGTGGTGGTGCATGCCTGTAATTCCAGCTTCTCAGGAGGCGGAGGCAGGAGAATCGCTTGAACCCAAGAGGCAGAGGTCGCGGTGAGCCAAGATCGCACCATTGCACTCCAGCCTGGGCAACAAGAGCAAAACTCTGTCTCAAAAAAAAAAAAAAAAAAAGCAAAGGCTATTGGTAGTATACACTGTTCTATATCGTGTTTTTGTTTAATTACCATCCTTTTTTTTGAGACAGAATCTCACTCTGTTACCAGGAGTGCAGTGGTGAAATCTTGGCTAACTGCAACTTCCCCATCCTGGATTCAAATGATTCTTGTGCCTCAGCCTCCTGAGTAGCTGGGATTACAGGCACGTGCCACCACGCCCAGCTAATTATTGTATTTTTAGTGGCAAGACAAGGTTTCGCCACATTGGCTAGGCTGGTCTCGAACTTCCGCCCACCTCAGCCTCCCAAAGTTCTGGGATTACAGGTGTGAGCCACCGCACCCAACCTCAATTAACATACATTTTAATACATAGATTGAAGAGTTTCTGAAAACATACAAGTTATAGCAGAAACCATATCTCTGAAAGTACAATGTCAATGAACCAAAAGAGGAGGAGCAATACTGTCCTTTTAAGAACCAGAAAAGGCCCTATGACAGTTGATATTTGAGTTGAACCTTTCTTTTTTCTTTTTGAGACAAGGTCTCATTATGTTGCCCAGTGTGGTCTCCAACTCCTGGGCTCAAGCGATCCTTCTACCTCAGCCTCACAATTAGCTGGGATTATAGGCATGCACCACTGAGCCTGGTCTTAAGTCAAATCTTGACAGAATATTGAAGCATGGCAGAAAAATAGATTGTTTTAAGTGGTAATATTCACCAATTCCAAACATAATTTCTTCGGTTCTCCTTCTTCTTCCCTTTTCTTTTCTTCCCAGCATGTTAGTTGGTAGGTACAAAATATCCTGAGCAGCTGCGGGTCTGTTGAAAGTCATCCTGACTGGGCACGGTGGCTCATGCCTGTAATCCCAGTACTTTGGGAAGCCAAGGCGGGTGGATCGCTTGAGCCCAGGAGTTTAAGACCAGCCTTGGCAACATGGAGAAACCCCATCTCTACTAAAAATACAAAAACTAGCCACGCGTGGTGGGATGCATCTGTAGTCCCAGCTACTTGGGAGGCTGAGGTGGGAGAATCACCTGAGCCTGGAAGTTCAAGGCTGCAGTGAGCTGTGATCACGCCACTGTATTCCAGCCTGGGTGACTGTCTCGAGAGTCTCTTGGGAAAAAAAAAAAAAAAAAAGAAAGCCACTAACCTCCTGTAGTGAAAGGATGCTGGAATAAGAATTGAAAGACCCCAGTTCTAATTTTAGGAAGCCATTTAACCTCTTTAGTTTCCTCATTTATATCATGAAGACACCATATGCTTGTCTTTTTTATTAGATTTTTGAGACAATCTGCTGGACAAGAGTACCATCCTATGGTGAAACCAAATTGGCTTTGGAATCTAAAATCGTGGGTTTGAAATCAGTTGGTTTTTGGTTTTGTTTTGTTTTGTTTGTTGGTGTGAATGGTATAGTTGCTAAATCATTCATTTCTTAAGCAGGAAATTATTGCGTATCTGCCATATGCCAGCTTCTGTGAGGCATAAAGATACAAGGGTGGACAAGACAGACAGGATCTTAAATTGTAATTTTTTTGAGGACTTAGTGTGTACCAGGCACTGTGGTAAGGCAGAGAAGTAATGGGAAATCCCTAGGTAACCTCATGTGTCGCACAGGTGCAAATAATGTCTATGTGCTGAAACCTCATGGTCTGACTTCTCTGAAACTGAGTCTTCTATATATATCCAACATATATTTTATTTATTTATGTTTTTGTTCGGAGATGGAGTCTTGCTCTGTTGTCCAAGCTGGAGTGCAGTGGCGTGATCTCGGCTCGCTGCAACTTCCACCTCCTGGGTTAAAGCGATTCTCTTGCCTCAGCCTTCCGAGTAGCTGGGACTACAGATGCACACCACCACACTTGGCTAATTTTTGTATTTTTCGCAGAAATGGGGTTTCACCATGTTAGCCAGGCTGGTCTTGAACTCCTGACCTCAGGCAACCCGCCTGCCTCAGCCTCCCAAACTGCTGGAATTACAGGTGTGAGCCACTGTGTCCAGCCTATTTAGTTATTTTTTGAGACAGAGTCTTGCTCTCTCACCCAGGCTGGAGTGCAATGGCGCAGTCTTGGCTCACTGCAACCTCCCCTTCCCGGGTTCAGGTGATTCTCCTGCCTCAGCCTCTTGAGTAGCTGGGATTACAGGCACCTGCCACAGTGCCTGGCTAATTTTTGTATTTTTAGTAGAGACGGGGGTTTTGCCATGTTCGCCAGGCGGGTCTCAGATGCCCGACCTCAAGTGATCTGCCTGTCTCAGCCTCCCAAAGTGCTGGGATTACAGCGCCTGGCCTCAACACATATTTTAAATAATTCATTAGAAACTCAAACCTAGTATGTACAAACCTAAACTGATTTCAATACCATGGCTTTTTCTCCCCCACTCTTCCCCTTCTCTATAAACACACCACCATCTACCACAATTTTCAAGCCAGAAATCTGGGGGACTTCCCCTAGAGACCTCCTATACCTCCTATCACCTGCAAGACAAATTAACTCTACCTACAAGGTAGGTCTTGAATCCATCCACTTTTTCTGTCTCTGAAATCCCCCTTGCTCAGACTTCTTTGCAATAGGCTCCTTATGATTTTCCTTACTTCCTGATCTCCTACAAGCCTTTCTCCATACAGTAGCCAGAGTGGATTCCCAGCGTGAAAACAACAGCAACAGCAGCAATAACAAACACAGACAAAACAAATAAACAAAACTGAAAATACAAGTATTCTTTAATTCCCAAACCTTCCTGAGAAGATTCTTCCTCTGGGTTCTGGAGCTTCTGTTGTGCTACTGAGGATAAATTAATTAGAGATGCAGAAATAGTGAGGTCAGAAAGAACAGATTGATATACTTTAGTTTAGCAAAGGCAGGGAGTTATTCAAGAAGCAAGAATGGAGCCTAGGAGGTGAGAGAATGAGGCCAAAGAAAGAAAAGCCAGGTCCAGGTCTGGCCTATTTTTAGAGAGATGAGAGATTGGAGACTGTTGCTGTGTTGTGATGAGTAGAACTTGGAGACAAAGATCAAGGATTTTTATCATGTCTATTGAGACGCATGCAAATAAATCCGCTTTTCATAACCTTTTGTTATATGTCAAATATCATGCTTATTTCATAGATTTCAGTAAATATTAGATAGCCTTTCATTTCTACTTTAACAGGTGTCTATTGTTTCTTTTCAGTGAGACATTGTGCTGATGGAGGCAATGAGTGGGCTCAGCTCTATTCAAAATACATTATTGTACTTAGAATAAAATCTGAATCCCTTACCAGGGTTTAAAAATCTCTGCATCATCTAGCCTCTAGCTGTCCCATCTTATCTCTGAACTACTCACCTTTGCTGATGCTGCCCTTCCTCTGGTTCCTTCAACAGACAGCTGTTTCCTTTCTCAGGCTCTGCGCAGCTATTTCCTGTTTAAAATGTTCTTTCCATGATGGTTCTTTGTTTTTGTTTTTGTTTTGTTGTTGTTGTTTGTTTTGTTTTGTTTTGTTTTTGAGACGGAGGTCTTGCTCTGTTGCCCAGGCTGGAGTGCAGTGGCACAATCTCGGCTCACTGCAACCTCCACCTCCCTGGTTCAAGCAATTCTCCTGCCTCAGCCTCCTGAGTAGCTGGACTACAGGCGCCCGCCACCACGCCTGGCTAATTTTTGTATTTTTAGTAGAGACGGGGTTTCACCATGTTGGTCAGGCTGGGCTCGAATTCCTGACCTCAGGTGATCTGCCCGCCTCAGCCTCCTAAAGTTCTGGGATTACAGGGGTGAGCCACTGCACCCAGCTGGCTCATTCTTATCTTTTAGGTTTTATCTTAACTTCAGAAAGGACTTCTCACCTAGCTTAGCTAGATCTCTACTATTGCCCTCTTCGATGGCACTTTGTTTTTTTTTTTTTCCTACAGAATTTTGCAAGTGGTAATTTATTTACATGTGTAGTTATATGTGTGTGCACCCATGCATGTTTCATTTACTTGCTCACTGTCTCCAGCAGATATTAAGTCCATGAGGATAAAGAGCTTGTGGGTTTGTTCATCACTGTAAAGCCATCACAGTGTTCTGCACATAGAAGGCAGTCAATGAATATTTGTTGAGTGAACAAATAAGCTCTTATGGAGGTTAACATTGAGAAAGAAATACAGATATTGAACAAATAACCCAGGGAAACTAACTTAAGTGGGTTGGGTGGGTATGACAACCCAGGCCTCCTCCATCTAAAAACTGAGAAGTTGGCCAATTGACAAGAGTGAGACGTGTTCCAAGGAGAAGAACTAGCATGTGTGAAGGAATTAGGATATGACTATTGTTTTAGGGGGAAATGAAAGAAGAGCAGTATGGCGGGAGCCTAGAGAGGAAGAGGTCAGAGGTGGGCCCATGGAACTTATGGTAAACCTCAGGACTGGGGGACTGGTCCTAAGAAGGGATGGTAAGCTTTAGGCTATGTAGTAAGGTGATTATGTTTGTGGTTTTAAGATAGCACTATAGATGTGTGGGGAATTGGGAGCTTGGAGAAGTAGGGTGGGGCAGAGATGATCTAGGGAGATTGGCTAAGCAAGAGTAAGAGTGCAGGCCAGAGAAGATATAGGTTGGCTAGAAGGGATGGCAGGTCTGGAGAACAGTAGTAGATTCATGAGAGATTTAAGAACAAGAGTAGTTAAGCTACAGTGATTCACTGGCCTTACCCCAAGGAAGGGGGAGAGCCAAGATGACTTCCAGGGTTTTGATTTAGACTACTTAGCAGATGGTGGTACCACTGACTGAGATAGGGAAGACTGCAAGGGAGTGTTGGTGAAGAGAGGATGAATTTACTTGTGGATAAGGTTTGTGGTACCTGTGAGATATAGGAGAAGAGATGCCAAGCAGGCAGTTGAAGAGATGACAGTATGATGGTCAGTGGAATTCTGGGCACAAATGCAGCTGCCAGTCTAGGAAGTGAGAGGCCTAGATGAGTTTCTCAGGCACTCTTACTTTTTAAGGGTCAGATTGAGAAGGAGCCAGCAAAAGTGACCAAGGCACAGTCAAAGAGGTAAGAAGGACACCTGGAAATATGTAGTGCTGTGGACACACATTTGGCCTAAGACAAATTTCAGTGAAGTACCAGTCAGATTTTAAGTACAGAATATCACTAAGGAGTTCAAGTTCTTATGATTCTCCTTTTTATTAAGAAATCATATATCAACATTTCTTGAGGAAAAAACCTCTTTTTTTGTTTTTAGACACAAGGTCTCACTCTGTCACCCAGGGTGGAGTGCAGTAGTGCAATCATGGCTCACTACAGCCTCAAACTCCTGGGCTCAGAGGATCTTCCCACCTCAGCCTCCTAAGTAGCTAGGACTACAGGTGCGTGTCACCACACCTGGCTAATTAAAAAAAAAAAAATCATACCACTGGAATGCAGTGGTATGATCTCAGCTCACTGCAACCTTCACCTCCTGAGTTCAAGCGATTCTCGTGCCTCAGCCTTCTGAGTAGCTGGGATTACAGGTATGCGCCACCATGCTTGGCTAATTTTTGTATTTTTAGTAGAGATGGGGTTTTGCCATGTTGGCCAGGCTGGTCTCAAACTCCTGGCCTCAAGTGATCCATTCGCCTCAGTCTCAAAGTGCTGGGATTACAGGTGTGAGCCATTGCACCAGGCCCTAATTTTAAAAGTTTTTGTAGAGATGGAGTCTTGTTATGTTACTCAGGCTGATCTTAAACTATTGGGCTCAAGCAATCCTCCCGCCTCAGCCTCCCAAAGTGTTGGGATTACAAGTGTGAACCACTGTGCTTGGCTTTATTTTCTTTCTTGAGATAGGGTCTCACTCTGTCGCCAGGCTGGAGTGCAGTGGTGTGTTCGTGGCTCACTGCAGCCTTGACCTCCCAGGTTCAGGTGATGCTCCCATCTTAGCCTCCCGAGTAGCTCATACTACAGGTGTGCACCACCATGTGCAGCTAATTTTAAAATTTTTTTAGAGATACGGTTTTTCATGTTGTCCAGGCTGGTCTTGAACTCCTGGGCTCAAGGGATCTGCCCACCTCAGCCTTCCAAAGTGCTGGGACTACAGGCCCTGTGCCTGGCCTCTCAGATCTCTATTTTCATGTCAGTATTTTACCCTACAGTATTTTATAAAAGGCTTATGACTTTTATACAATTATTATAATTACAATGGATGCATACTTTTGATTTTTTTCATTTTAAAGTGAAAGGAATTTGTGATTTCATAATTACCATTTTGATGGCTGTATAATGTTCCATTCAATGACATTTTAGAGGTTTGTAAGTGGATACAGCTGATTCTAGAATAACTAAAGGAGGAAAAGAAACCACTACAGGACAATAAACATTTTCATAAAACCCATCTTCCTTTACCACGGCAGGATCATTGTAGAGTTAAGCAAGCACAGGAGCAAATGAGCCTATCAATAATTTTGTCTTTTGAAGTTTAAATACAGACAAACCAATTCTAACATGTTGCTTTTTGTCTACAATTATATACAGTTATGTTTCAATCTCGGAGAGAAAAATGGGAAAATTTGAATTATATCCTAAGAAGAGCAGGGTTAAACTAGAGGAAGATACGTTTATTTTGTTGATCCTTGAAATACAAGGACTCTCTTTGTAGATAAACCAGCAAACTAAAAACCAATACATCACCTTGATGCACATTGTTTTCTTTGAATCTTCAACAATAGATAATGAAGTCAAGGGCAAGAGGAAAGGATGCTTTTATTCATTGCCATTAAATCTTTTTTTTTTTTTTTTTTTTTTTTTTTTTTTTTTGAGACGGAGTCTCGCTTTGTCGCCCAGGCTGGAGTGCAGTGGCCGGATCTCAGCTCACTGCAAGCTCCGCCTCCCGGGTTCACGCCATTCTCCTGCCTCAGCCTCCCGAGTAGCTGGGACTACAGGCGCCCACCACCTCGCCCGGCTAGTTTTTTGTATTTTTAGTAGAGACGGGGTTTCACCATATTAGCCAGGATGGTCTCGATCTCCTGACCTCGTGATCCGCCCGTCTCGGCCTCCCAAAGTGCTGGGATTACAGGCTTGAGCCACCGCGCCCGGCCGCCATTAAATCTTAAAAACAGACTGAAGAGCTCTAAGGTATTGAAGCAAGTTTTTATTTTCTTTTCTTTTTAGCATTCTTTAATAATTTAATACTTTTTTTTTTTTTTTTTTTTTTTTTTTTTTTTTTTTTTTGAGACGGAGTCTCGCTCTGTCGCCCAGGCTGGAGTGCAGTGGCGCGATCTCGGCTCACTGCAAGCTCCGCCTCCCGGGTTCACGCCATTCTCCTGCCTCAGCCTCCCGAGTAGCTGGGACTACAGGCGCCCACAACCGCGCCCGGCTAATTTTTTGTATTTTTAGTAGAGACGGGGTTTCACCGTGGTCTCGATCTCCTGACCTTGTGATCCGCCCGCCTCGGCCTCCCAAAGTGCTGGGATTACAGGCTTGAGCCACTGCGCCCGGCCTTAATACTTTTTAAAAATTATTATTTTTTGAAAAAGTATCTCACTCTGTCTCCCAAGCTGGAGTACAGTGGCATGATCTTGACTCACTGCAACCTCTGCCTCCTGGGCTCAAGCGATCCTCGTACCTCAGCCTCCCAAATAGCTGGGACTACAGGCATGCACCAGCTGATTTTCCTAGATACGGGGTTTCGCCTTGTTGGCCAGGCTGGTCTTGAACTCCTGGGCTCAAGTGATCCCCCCCCCGCCTTGGCCTTCCAAGGTGCTGGGATCACAGGCATGAGCCATAGCACCCTGCTGAATTTCATGGTTTCAAAGCTTTGATTTACAAGTCATCACAAATATCCTTTAGTACAAAGAGGGCTGAAGTGGTTAATTACCTGCTTTAATTGAAGTGCTCTCATTTGTTTAAAGTTAAGCCCTGAACTGACGAGTGAGGTAAACTGTCAAATAAGATGAAAATGAATTTTCTGGAACTGTAGGTTTCAGTTTCTGTAGGAGACATAACTAGAAGCAAAAGGTGAAATGGCTCCATCAGAGCTCATGACTAAGCCAAGGACATTTTTTTTAAGCTCTTTGATCTAGTGAAATCAGTTGATTTAATGAAATCTAATAAGATCTGCTGAAATCAATTCTTCAGCTCAGGCAAGCTAAAAGCCTCTTGCCACCAACAAAGATGTCTCCAGTTTGGTGATACCTAAATCGATTGATCAGGAAGCTAAGGACACTAGGGCTGCAAGACTCCTTTGGATTAATTTAATAAACATGTATTGAGATCCTACTTTGTGCAAGACAAAATACCACATACGGCTTCCTTTATTTATTTATTTATTTATTTATTTATTGAGACATAGTCTCGCTGTGTCGTCCAGGCTGCAGGGCAGTGGGTGAGATCTCTGTTCACTGCAGCCTCCGACTTCTGGGTTTCCAGCTATTCTCTTGCTTCAGCCTCCTGAGTAGCTGGGATTATAGGCATGCACCACCATGCCTGGTTAATTTTGTATTTTTAGTAGAGACAGGGTTTCACCATGTTGGCCAGGTTGATCTTGAACGCCTGACCTCAAGTGATCTGCCTTGGCCTCCCAAAGTGCTGGGATTACATCCTTATTTAATAAGGCATCCATTGCTTTCAGACCAGACTTGGCTCTTTGCATGGATCCTGCTGGCAGTTTCCTGTATGTTCCTATCCAGTGAGAAGCTGTTTTTGGCTTCACACCAGGCTGTAGGGGCCAGATAGTGATGTCAGATCTATCCAGAGCACCAGTCAACTTAAGGCAGCTTCCTGGGCTAAGGGGCTGGGGCTTTCTCTGTGGAGGGAGAGACAGGAGGAGAAAAGGGAATGGATGGTAAGGAGAGATGTGTGTCTCTGAATCACGTGGAGACTCTGGAAGTGCTGACCACCTTCTACACACCACATTCACATATAATCCTTCGTTAATAATCATAACAACTGTATGAAGCACATGGTATTGTTTAACTGCATTTTACAGATAAGGAGACTGGCTAGTGACCTACCCAAGGTCACAGAGTAAGTGGTGGCCATGGGATTTGAATTTCCTCTCTAGGTCTTTTTTTTTTAATTAATTTTTTTAAAACAGAGTTTCGCTCTTGTTGCCCAGGCTGGAGTGCAATGGCCTGATCTTGGCTCCCTCCAACCTCCAACCTCCCAGGTTCAAGCGATTCTCCTGCCTCAGTCTCCCGAGTAGCTGAGATTACAGGTATGTGCCACCACGCCCAGCTAATTTTGTATTTTTAGTAGAGATGGGGTTTCCTCCATGTTGGTCAAGCTGGTCTCCAACTCTCGACCTCAGGTGATCCGCCCGCCTTAGCCTCTCAAAGTGCTGCGATTACAGGCATGAGCCACCGCACCCGGTCTCCTCTCTGGGTCTTTAAAAGCCTTCCACCTCACGCCTGTAATTCCAGCACTCTGGGAGGCTGAGATGGGCGGATCATGAGGTCAAGAGATCAAGACCACCCTGGCCAACATGGTGAAACCCCCGTCTCTACTAAAAATACAAAAATTAGCCGGGCGTGGCGGCACGCACCTGTAATCCCAGCTACTTGGGAAGCTGAGGCAGGAGATTTGCCTGAACGCGGGAGGCGGAGGTTGCAGTGAGCGGAGATCGAGTCACTGCACTCCAGCCTGGGGGACAGAGCGAGACTTCGTCTCAAAAAAACAAAACAAAACAAAAGTCTTCCACCACCGCGCACAGGGATCCAGTAGGATTTCAGGTCCAGAGTGAATCATACTATGGTCTCCACTCCCACATTTTTACACGACGAAATCTGTCTAGCATGTACGACTAATAAAAATAGTGCAGGGAAAAGAGGTAATGGATAGGCAATTTATAGCCAGAGAGGTGGGAGTGTAGGTTTTGGGTCACCATTTTTTATTTTCTTGATGAGGAGCCCTTTAGGCCATTTTAGAACTAGTGTCACTGCCTGCCTTCCTGGGTCTTTGCCACACCAAAGACTTGTTTCCTCCACTAGACAAAAACATGGATGGCTGGCCCAGTTCTGTCTCAAACAATGATCGTGTAGAATCAAATAAGGCCCTCTGTAAACTATAGCATTTTACAGACTGGTAAGGTAGCAGCCATCTTTCCAAGGTATCAGGGAACAGCGAAGCAGCTGATTAAAATAGACTTGATTACTTGAGATACAGGAGGGTAGGAATAACATGTGGTAACTGAACTCCATAGATACTATTTAAAACCGCATTCTAACAGGCAAATTTAATCTTTCTGAGATTTGCCTCTTTGTAGAGCTCTAAAAAATAAGAAAAGGAGAGGGGTGTAAAATGCCACTTAAGATTTGTTAAATTTCTTCTCCTTTTGAGCCCTGTCCATAGGTAGATGGAATTAGGGCAGAACAAAAACATTAAGAATAAAAGCCCGAAGGAGAGGCGCGTACATGTGAATACAAGTGAATACTGGGGTAAGGAAATGAGTTATGCGGAAAAGGCTTCAGACCATCCCTGGGAACTGTTCCGGGTCCGGACATTTCCTTTGGCAACCTTCCAGAGTCTGAGTCCCCAGGGCTCCCCCCTGCGGGAAGGGAAAGGCGCGCGTGGCTAGGCGCGCGCGTACACGGGCACTCACGTGTACACACACACGCGCGCACACTACACATACACACACTGCCCATTTCCTCCGCTCCCTCCCCGCGGGGGGCGGGTCTCTTTCTCTTTAAAGAGCAGACGGTCTCCGCGCACACCCAGGCTCTCAAGGCCTCGGGGGCCCGGGACCCGAGCTGCTCGTAGCCAATGGGAGCGGTAGAGCGGCTCGAGCGCGGCTGACGCTGCACCAATGGGCGATCGTGGGGGGCGGGGGCAGCGGAGGAGACACTATTGTTGATGAGGAGCGGCGGCGGCGGCGGCGGCTGCACCACCTCGTTGCTGCCGGTCCCGGCCCGGTCGCCCCCTGCACCCCGGAGTCCAGCTTCGTCACCCCGCGCGGGGGCCTGCCCTCCGGACTCGAGAATCCTCCCCCTGCAGCCCAACAACAAAACCCCCCGTCTCGCCCAGTCACCGGGGAGGGGGGGACCATGTCCCAGCGGGTGAGGCGCAATGGGTCCCCCACGCCGGCCGGCTCCCTTGGGGGTGGTGCAGTCGCCACGGCCGGGGGACCCGGGAGCCGCTTGCAGCCCATGAGGGCGACGGTTCCGTTCCAGCTGAAGCAGCAGCAGCAACATGGCAGCCCCACGCGGAGCGGCGGCGGCGGCGGCGGCAACAACAACGGTGGCTGCTGTGGTGGCGCCTCAGGCCCCGCAGGCGGCGGCGGCGGCGGCCCGCGCACCGCCTCGCGCAGCACCAGCCCCACGCGCGGCGGCGGGAACGCGGCCGCGCGCACCAGCCCCACGGTGGCCACGCAGACGGGCGCGTCCGCGACGTCCACGCGAGGCACCAGCCCCACGCGCGGCGCCGCGCCTGGAGCTCGCGGGAGCCCCCCACGGCCGCCGCCACCGCCGCCGTTGCTGGGCACTGTGTCGTCGCCCAGCTCGTCGCCCACCCACCTGTGGACCGGCGAGGTGAGCGCGGCCCCACCCCCAGCCCGCGTCCGGCATCGGAGGCGGTCTCCGGAGCAGAGCCGAAGCTCGCCGGAGAAGAGGAGCCCTAGCGCCCCGGTTTGTAAAGCAGGTAAGTGCTGGGGGTCGCGCAGCGAGGGGGAGGCGGCGGCGGGAAGGAGTCCCGGGCGCGCGCTGCAATCGCGCAGGGAATGCAGCGCTGCCGCGGAGCCCGGGTGGCTGGGGGCGGGGCTGGGGGCGGTGTCGGGCGGTGGGGACCGGGCAGTGCGGCCCCGCCTTTCCCGGGCCTACCCTGCGCCCCGCCCGCCCGTCTCATTCATTCCTCTGCCCGCCCCGCGCGGCTCCCTGGCGGCGGAGGTGCAGTGGCTAAACCTTGGGCTTGAGCTGATGAGTGTTAATGATAACCCTGGCGTCCTGGCCGTATTCCTGGAGGAGTCGTTACTGCTTACCCTCCTTTGAGGGTGAGGCTAGGAGTGGTTTATCACTTTGTTTTAGGCACAAGGTTAATGTTGGCATAGCCCGTATCTGCTGCTGCTAAGTATTTCTGTTCACAAAACAGTTTCAGATCTGGGGTGTTGAATGCATTAGCAGTGGCAGATTTGGATCACTGAACAGACGAGGCTGAGACCCGTGTTTTAGCATTTTCCAAGACTGATAAATGGGTAGCAAGAAGTGAGAATTAAGCAAGATTCCTTAGGAAGGTTTATGGGTTTTGTCTGAGGTTCTGGGTGTATTTCTGATTTTGTGTACTGATTCTGTTGTTTGAATGTAGAAAAACAGAATCCAGTGTTTGTCTCCATCTTGTTATTGTTTTAGGGAGCTAACATTCGTTGTTTTTCTGTTTACCTGGAAGCTTTCTTGGGGAAAGTCGTGAATGGAGCTGTGGGTGCCATTGGAGTCATTCATAAAGAGTAACTCAAAAGAAAAATTCAAATTGTGGGAAGTGGAAAGGAATAAAATTTATCATCTTGTTGCCTTGAGAAAATAAATATGTGGTTTTTAATTATGTATTCATTTTTGTCAACATATATCTTTGTCTTTCCCTTACTGGGATAGTTCTGTTAGAATCTTCCAGGCAGAATGGTTGGGAATTTCAGGAAACAAATTCAGATGAAATAGTTTCCGAAATGGAAGGAATAGGATGACTCTTTCTTACTGTTTGTGAAAAGTTTTAGATAATACTTTTTTTAGAGATAATTGCCCTGGAAAATGATTAATAGTGTTTTCTTTTTTTGAGGTAGAATCTCTGTCACCCAGGCTGGAGTACAGTTACGCGATCTTGGCTTACTGCAACCTCTAACTCCCGGGTTCAAACGATTCTGCCTCAGCCTCCTAAGTAGCTGGGGTTACAGGCGACCGCCACCATAACCGGCTAATTTTTAGTAGAGACAGGGTTTCACCATGTTGGCCAGGCTGGTCTCGAACTCCTGACTTCAGGTGATCCGCCCGCCTCGGCTTCTCAAAATGCTGGGATTACAGGCGTGCGCCTCCGCGCGCTGCCCGAATAGTGCTTTCTAATTAGAACTAGAGCACTGTTTTATTTATTTGTATTTATATTTTTATTTATTTTTTGAGACGGAGTCTTGCTCAGCCGCCCAAACTGGAGTGCAGTTATGTGATCTCGGCTCACTGCAACCACTGTCACCCGGGTTCAAGCGATTCTTCTGTCTCAGCCTCCCGAGTACCTGGGATTACAGGCACCCGCCATCATGCCCGGCTAATTTTTGTATTTTAGTAGAGACAGGGTTTCACCATGTTGGCCAGGCTGATTTGGAACTCTTGACCTCAGGTGATCTGCCTGCCTCGGCCTCCCGAAGTGCTAGGATTGCCCGGTCCAGAGCACTATTTTAAATCTTTTGAGAATGCAGAATGCTTTTCTAAAACTGTGATAAAAGTATTAGACTTTACCTCCCCGCTTCATAACCTCTGTCACCTGATGAACTCTTACTATGTGTCAGGTAGTTTTTATGCAAAATCTCATTTAACCTTCTCTATGGCTTTTAGAGAGGTTAAGTAACAAGTTGCAGAGCTGGTATTTATTTGAACTTTGGTCAGTTGTACTCCAAAGACCATGTCTTTATGTTATATCAAGGAAGTGACATCATGATGTATAAGATAGAATGTGGGAAATATATAGCAGGCCAAAATTACATGTACTTAGTTAAGTAAATTTTTTTTTTTTTTTTTTTGAGACGAGGTCTCACTCTGTCATCCAGGCTGGAGTGCAGTGACGTGATCTTGGCTCACCGCAACCCCTACCTCCCGGGTTCAAGCAATGCTCCTGCCTCAGCCTCCCGAGTAGCAGGGATTACAGGCATGTGCTACCATGACTGGCTAATTTTGTATTTTTAGTAGAGACGGGGTTTCTCCATGTTGTTCAGCCTGGTCTTGAACTCCCGACCTCAAGTGATCTGCCGACCTTGGCTTCCCCAAAGTACTGGGATTACAGGCATGAGCCACTGTGCCCGGCCACTAGTTAAGTAACTCTTACAGATATGAACAAAACTGCTTTAGTCCTTCAGCCTTCTGGAGCCAGCATAGTGCATCAGGTGGAAGGGAAGGAGAACTGCTTATAAATGGGCAGTAGAGGTGGCAGAAGGAGGCACAGCCTGTAGTCTAACAGAATCTGGCTCTCTTAACAACTGTTTGACACTCAGAGAAACACCCTGAGGAGAACTGGGTTGAATTAATTATTGGCAACGTGTGGAGGAAGGTACTCTTTTTCTCTGATCTCTAGGAGGGCTCTATTTCCTGGGATGTCAGGCTACTCCCATGCCCTCTCTTCATGGTTTTGAATGCTCCCCTTCCCTAGATCTTCCCTTAGAGTATTTGCTGTAAAATTATCCCCATTTGCTCCCCCACCAAAACTAAACTAAAATAAAATAAATCCAGAAAAATAAAAACTCTTATTTCTCAAAGTGTAGTCTGTGGTTCATCTGTATCAGAATTAGGGTGTGTGGTATAATAAAAAATAACTTGGCCAGGTGCGGTGGCTCACACTTGTAATCCCAGCGCTTTGGGAGGCCGAGGCGGGTGTATCACCTGAGGTCAGGTTTAATACCTGTGTTCCGCCAACTAGAAAAATAAAAACTCTTATTTTTCTAGTGCAGCACTTTCACCAAGGTGTGAGAAATATTGTCTTTTACTAAGTCATACTGTAGTGTGAATGTCTCGTAGTTTCCTTCCCAGGAATTGTTGTTTCACTGTAGTAAATACCCATGCAGAGTAGAACAAAGTGTTTTCAAATTTCAAGTGTTCATAACACACACAAAACTACGATGGAATCGTTTGCTGTTTTTGTATGTCTAAATCTGGAAGGAAAGTCTTTGTAAACTTCAGACTCCCTTTTTCATTAAAGGGAGGCTACCACCAGTTTGCAGCTGTGATGAATGTAAAAATCCCTACTGTAAAGGGTAAGGGTCTACCATATAGTTCTATAAATCTCATAGGACTCAAATTTCAGGGTCCATCTAGATCAGGCTGTTGACTTCTAGGTATCTTATCAGATGAACTGGATGCTCTAACCTTGGTTAGGGATCTAGTGTCTCAGAGTCCCTAAGTCAAAGGTATCAAGATCCCTACCCAGTTGCTTTATTCTTCTGGAGTTAGAGCTAATTGGCTGATGCAGAACTTCCTACTCTTGACTACTATAAAGTAATCCAAGCACCCATCCCTGACAGATATTTTAAACTTCCCACCTTCAGTGACTGTCATCTCTATAGCAAAGCCGTTTGTCATTAGGAACTGAGGTATGTTTAGAAAAGGTATCTAGGCAACAGTGTTAATCAGAAAGTTTATTTTTGTGCTTTCTCTCCTTTTACCCCACTTTGTTTTGTTTATTAAAACATCAAATAGAGTACAAATGGAGAGATGGTATAACGTAGAGGTTAGGAGGATATACTTTGTGTAGACAGGATTTAATACCTGTTTTCTGCCAACTAGAAGCCATGTGATATGGAAAGTTATCTTTCTTATCTGTGAAATGGGTGGTGAAATCTACTTCATATGATAGTAGGGATTAAATAAGGGAAAACTGAAAAACAGCACAGTACCTCAGTATAAAAGTTAACTGTTGTGTATCATACTAGTTTTGCTTCTGATTTTACTGTATTTAACATAAAGTGCCAGTGTAGGTTCAGTTTTCAGGGTTGTATGAAATTTCAAATTGGTAATAACATTGCCTGTGAATATCCAGAATGGTGTTTCTCAAAGTGTAGTCTGTGGTGCATCTGTATCAGAATTACTTAGGGTGTGTGGTATAATAAAAAAAAGTTTGGCCAGGCGCGGTGGCTCATACCTGTAATCCCAGCGTTTTGGGGGGGCTGAGGTGGGTGGATCACCTGACGTCAGGAGTTCGAGACCAGCCTGCCCAATGTGGCGAAACCCCGTCTCTACTAAAATTACAAAAAATTAGACGGACGTGGTGGCAGGCGCCTGTAATCCCAGCTACTGGGGAGGCAGAGGCAGGAGAATCACTTGAACTCAGGAGGCAGAGTTTGCAGCGAGCTGAGATCTTGCCACTGCATTCCAGCATGGGCAACAAGAGCGAAACTCTGTCTCAACAACAACAACAACAACCACAACCACTATATGTATACATATACACCAGGTTGTGTTCTTGCTAGTTTTCCCTTCCTTTGGCTATATTAAGTTGTGTATAAGTTTGGTTGTTTATTGGAATTCGGGAGTGCCAAGGGCAGCAAAAAGAGATAACTTCTTTGGACTAATAGGCAGAATCAAGAAGCAGGGTACCAGAATTTCATATTTGTGTCATCTTTGATGTCTACTTTCTAGTACCTTATGAAATACATCTCTAAGAATTTAGTGTTTCTCTAACATTTGGAGGATTGCTGCTAACATTACACATTCAAGGGAATTTTTTTTTTTTTTTTCTTTTAGAGGCAGGGTCTTTGTCACCCAGGCTGGAGTGCAGTGGCATGATCTCGGCTCACTGCAACCTCTGCCTCCTGGGCTCAGGTGATTCTCCTACCTTAGCTTCCCGAGTAGCTAGGACTACAGGTACATGCCACCATGTCCGGCTTATTTTCTGTAGTTTGGGTAGAGACTGGGTTTTACCATGTTGCCCAGGGTGCTCTCCAACTCCTGAGCTCAAGCTGTCTGCCAGCCTCAGCCCCACAAAGTGCTGGGATTAGAGGCATGAGTCACCCACACCCGACTAAAGGGAATTCTTTTGGTTTGTGATGTCTATATTTTGCAATGAAGATGAGGCAAAGTAGAAACTATAGTTTTATGTCTTGGCTAGTAGAATTTACATTTAATTAAGCTAAATTCTGTAAGCTTTGATTGAACTGCTCTGTTATTAACAGTGTAATACAAAGATGTAAAAAGACACAAGGAATTCCAGAGACTCACAAACTAGCCATATGTAAGACATACATAAGCATATAATATGGTGAGTTCTCCGGACTTAGAGAGTGAATAATTCTACAGGGGATGGGTATAGAAGTTCCCTCAGAGGAGATGAATTTTGAATTGGATTAAAAAGGGAAGAACAGAACTTTGCAGTTGGATCTTAGAGGTGTGAAAATAAGCCTATCATATTCACTTCTTTGTGGCTTGAAATGTAGGGTAATAGGGTGTTGGGATGGGGAGAGCAGGAATAGTAGAAAAAGAAAGGAGAGACGTAAGTTTTCAGAATGGCTTTGAATAGAATATATACGTTAGAAAGTATTCCATGGTTAATAGTATGTACTCTGGAACCAGACTGTCAGGGTTCAGATCCTGGCATTGCCATTTACTTGCCAGCAGTTTAACTTTAGGCAAGTTCACTTTATTTGTAAAAAGGGGATACTAATGGTACTTACCGTAGATAATTGTTTCAAGGAATAAAATCCTTGTAATCTGTGTGTGGGGTGTAGGAATCTCAATATTAGATATTATCTTTTTTTTGAGATGGAGTTTCACTCTCGTTGCCCAGGCTGGAGTGCAATGGCGGATCTCTGCTATTGTAACCTCTGCCTCCCAGTTTCAAGCGATTCTCCTGCCTCAGCGTCCCAGATAGCTGGAATTACAGGCGCGTACCACCACACCCAGCTAATGTTTGTATTTTTAGTAGAGGCAGGGTTTCACTATGTTGGCCAGGCTGGTCTTGAACTCCTGACCTCAAGCTATCCATCCGTCTTGGCCTCCCAAAGTGCTGGGATTACAGGCATGAGCCACCGCGCCTGGCAGATATTTTCTTTTTCTTTTTTTTTTAAGTTGAAGTCTTACTCTGTTGCCTAGGCTGGAGTGCAGTGGCGTGGTCTTGGTTTACTGCAACCTCCGCCTCCCAGGTTCAAGCCATTCTCGTGCCTCAGCCTCCTGAGTAGCTGGACTACAGTGCGTGCCACCACGCCCGACTAATTTTTGCACTTCTTTTTTTTAGTAGAGACGGGGTTCACCGTATTGGACAGGCTGGTCCTGAACTCCTGACCTGGTGATCTGCCCACCTCTGCCTCCAAAGTGGTGGGATTACAAGTGTGAGCCACGGCGCCTGATCAGATATTTTCACATCATTATCTTCCTTCTCATCCAAGGCTTTAGGGATTCACAGTTATTATTACTAGTATTTGTATTCTTAGAATGAAGAGAATATATGTATAAAATAAGATTAGTAGAGCGTGACTTGAGATAGGAAAAACTCACAAAGGCATTGATCACCTGAATTTCGGTGGAATGGCAGTGGGAATGGCAAGAGTAAAAAAGATTGAAAAGACTGATTTGGCAAACTGTTGGATGTAGGGATTGAGAAAGGGGGAGCTGAGGGTGATCATTTGGATGGTGGTTCTAACTGGTAACAGTGAGGAGAACAGATTTGGGAAAAGAAAATGAACTCAGTTGTGGGTGTATTTGGTTTGTGCTCTCAGGAACTTCAGATAATTTTCTAGATCGTGGCAAATAACAGTTTTAAAACTGAGGGATACACTTTGAACTTGAGCGTAAAAATTAGTGCTCTTTCATTGCAGTTCAGTAAACATTCATTTAACATGTACGTCATGCTAGGCATTTACATATGGGCAACACTCGAAATGACTAATCACTAGGGTAGATAAAATGATAGGAAAAATGCTGAAGATAGAACTCTGGGAGAAAACAAGCATTTTTAAGGGTAGAAAGAAAAGCCAGTGAAGAAGCCTGTGAATGTGGTAGGAGGAGAAATGGTAGAATAGTGTTGAGAAAGCGGAAAAGAAAGATTGTGTTTCAAGGAGAGAGAGTAAAGATTTTCAAATGCCATGAAGTAGGCTGAGCCTGGAGAAGAGGCCTTTGAATCTGGCATGTAGATTAGTAATGATCTGTGAGAGAAAGTAGTTTGAGAAGCATGTTGGGGGCACAAATCCAAGGGGAGAATGAGGAAGTAGAGGTAGTGAGTATGATCAAAGGGGAGAATGAGGAAGTAGAGGTAGTGAGTATGAAGTATTTTAATGTCAGTGGACGGAAGGAAAGTGAGAAAACTGGTTGAAGGTTAAGATGATAGATAATTCAGCAGTAGAAGGGAAGGAAGTTGAGAAAGTAAGCGACTTCCATTTCCAAACGACTTGAAGACAAAAATAGCATGTTTGTCTTAATACTATATTTTTAAATTTAAATTTATTTTTCTAAACTACGTGTGAATAATTTAAAATGTCAAATAGCACTAAACTTATCATTGAAGAAAATGTTCCCTTGTCACATCTTTCTCCACTCCCTCTTCCTGCCCCCTAGAAACGACCACTTTCAACTCTTAGAGGTTTCTTTGGCTGTTTACCGACACATTTCTTTTTTTCTTTCTTTCTTTTGAGACAGAGTCTCCGTCCGTCGCCCACGCTGGAGTGCAATGTCAGGATCTTGGCTCACTGCAACCTCTGCCTCCTGGGTTCAGGCAATTCTCATGCCTCAGCCTCCTGAGTAGCTGGGATTGCAGGCGTGCATCACCACACCCTGCTAATTTTTATTTTTAATAGAGACAGGGTTTCGCCATGTTGGCCAGGCTGATCTCGAACTCCTGGCCTCAAGTGATCCACCCACTTTGGCCTCCCAAAGGGCTGGAATTACAGGCGTGAGCCACTGTGCCTGGCCTACACATTTCTATGTAATATGCTATACTACTGCTTCAGGAGCTTTTTTTTTTTTTTTTTTTTTTTTTCAGTGTTATGTATTAGGTAGTGACTTGCTACTACGGAAAATGTACACTTAGTTCTCTAATCACCATCCTACCGAATCCTTCCGTTGCAGGTGTAGCATCTTTTGGTTAAATCAGTATTAATGTTATGACCGTGTAAATATTGATTACAGTAGAACCTTGTGGTATATTACAGTTATATTTTCTTTCTAAATAACTTTTTATTGTCCTTGAGGTTAAAATTGTTTTTTATTTTGATTGCTTCGTTTTCTATGTACCCATCACAAATTTATCCCTAAGAAAGTTTTGATAATGGAAACTTTCCTGTGAATAATTAAAAACATATGAGACAGTTAACTTTCATTTTCCTTGGAGGTATCTCTTTTGGAGTCCCTCATCCTCCTATTCCAAATTAGCTCATTGATCTCTACATCTGTGGCACAGCTATTGGAACCTGGAACTTCCCTGGGAATTCTCTTCATGTCTCTCCTGTTCTGGATGCTCTAATTTCTGAATGTTGTTTTGCTGGAGTGCATTTTCCAATAATTTTTTGAGAGAGGATACATGGGAGGTATGTGTTATATCCAGACCTTGAATATCTTCAGTGATGTCTTTATGCTTGCTGGTTTGACTGGGTGTAGAATTAGAATTGTAGGTTGGAAATAATTTTTCCACTGTATATTGAAAGCATTTCATCTCCTAGCTTTTGGAATTGCCGTTGAGAATTTGGATGCTATTCTGATTCTTAGTCCTTTGTTGGTGATGGTGTGTGTCCTCTATGGAAGGATTACCACCATTCTGAAAAGAGGATTGCCTTGTTGTGAGACGTTTCATTGTTTGTTTTCTGTTCACTGTGCTGGTTACTCTGTGGGCTTTTTCAATCTAGAGACTATTTCTGGGAATTTTCCTTTTATTATTTCTCCTTTCTGTTATCTTTGTTTTCTCTTTTTGGAACCTGTGTTATCTAGTTGTGGCACATCATGGAGCACACCTGTAATTTAACAATTTCTGTCCTAGTTTCCATATCTTTATCTGTTTGCTTTTCTTTTTTATTTTTTATTATTTTTTAAAATTTCAAAATATATTTTCTTTTAAAAAATAGAGACTGAAAAAAAAAAAATAGAGACTGAATCTCACTATATTGCCCAGGCTGGTCTCGAACTCCTGACCTCAAGTGATGCTTTTGCTTTGGCCTCCCAAAGTGCTGGATTACTCACGCCTGGCCTGTTTTTATTTCTATCAGATTTATTTATTTATTTGAGACTGAGTCTCGCTCTGTTGCCCAGGCTGGAGTACCGTGGAGCGATCTCGGCTCACTGCAACCTCCGCCTCCCGGGTTGAAGCGATTCTCCTGCCTCAGCCTCCTGAGTAGCTGGGGCTATAGGCGTGCGCCACCACGCCCAGCTAAATTTTTTGCATTTTTAGTAGAGACAGGGTTTTACCATATTGTCCAGTCTGGTCTTGAACTCCTGACCTAAAGTGATCCACCCGTCTTGGCCTCCCAAAGTGCTGGGATTATAGATGTGAGCCACCGCTCCTAGCCTATCAGATTTATTTTTATCTTGTATTCCTTTAATTGATTTTTACATTTTGGCTGTTATATTTCAGTTCTTCAAGAGCACTTGCCTTGCTGATTGTTCTTTGTCCTGTTAATGCCTTTCTAAAAGTGTTTTTTTTTTTTTTTTTTTGAGACGGAGACTTGCTCTGTTGCCCAGGCTGGAGTGCAGTGGTATATCTTGGCTCACTTCAACCTTGGCCTCCAAGCAATTCTCCCACCTCAGCCTCCTGAGTAGCTGGGACTACGGGGACACACCACTACACCTGGCTAATTTTGGGGGGTTTCACCATGTTCGCCAGGCTGGTCTTGAACTCCCGACCTCAAGTGATCTGCCTGTCTCCACCAACCAGAGTGCTGGGATTATAGGCATGAGTCACTTGGCCTGGCCAGTTTCTATTAATATTTAAGTGAGACATTTAAATGCTGATTAAATATTTTCTGTGTTTAGATCAGGCTGCTAGTCTGGAGCGTGTTACTCTAGAAGGAAAATGCAGGGACTCCCAAAAGTAGGTTTTTGTTCTTCTCTTAGGCCAGTTTCCCCAGGGAAGAGACCTCAGTATCATGCCTAAGGATGTGTGTGGTGTTCTTAAGTCCAGAGCCTGTCTCGTTAATTTCTGTAGAGCAGATTTTCCCAATCTTTTTGTTCTGGAGATCCCTTGGCATAATTTCTGTTTCTCAGGGAACCCAGGCATTTGTGACCAGGAAGTTGAGATATATTGCTCTAGTAACAATTAATGCTCTTTTGAGTATGACTGATTTCTCTAAATCTATTTATTTGACCATCTTATTAGCCTATTCGTTTTGTATGGTTTCCCTCTATCCCCTAAGGATATCATCATTATTGCAAGTGAGTAGTGAAGTAAAGGAAACTTTAGTTTTTTCCTTCTAAAGAAGTTCCTATATGATTTTTTTTAGCTTAAGTGATAACAATAGTTTTATCCCCAGTTTTTAGTATACAAGATGCTAATGAGATATTATGTGATCTAGGGTATGTACAAGAGGCACGCCCCCAGCCACCTTTTAAGACTAAACACGACATTTTAACTAACTTTTTCATGGGGGAAAATGTACAGTTTAGCTTAGCTTACTTTTCTTGAAATTAATCTCTTCCCTTTTCTTAGATTTTTAAAAACTTATAAGGCAACCATATGTTTTGATAAAATAATTTGTATAAGACAAAATGGGATTTATTTTTTCTAAAGGTATATTTAAATGAACTTAGTAAAGTTATTTTTTACAATAGGAAAATTTGTAATGTTTATAGTAAAACTACTAAAACCATTTAAAGCAAGGCAATATGAAAAAAATATAGCTTGAACACTTGGACACAGGAAGGGGAATATCACACACGGGGCCTGTTGTGGGGTGGGGGAGAGGGGAGGGATAGCATTAGGAGATATACCTAATGTAAATGATGAGTTAATGGGTGCAGCACACCAACATAGCACATGTATACATATGTAACAAACCTGCACGTTGTGCACATGTACCCTAGAACATAAAGTATAATAATAAAAAAAAGAGAAAAAATAGCTTGACACAATTTTATGTAAGAGCTTCAAAAATTTCTTTTTCTGTAACATGATCTGTGTCAAATATAGATCTAGCAGAATTATTAATGTGTGACGATTTCTTGGTCTCTATTCTTTTTTTTTTTTTTTTTTTTTTTGAGACGGAGTCTTGCTCTGTCGCCCAGGCTGGAGTGCAGTGGCGCAATCTCGGCTCACTGCAAGCTCCGCCTCCCGGGTTCACGCCATTCTCCGGCCTCAGCCTCCCGAGTAGCTGGGACTACAGGCGCCCGCCACTGCGCCCGGCTAATTTTTTCTATTTTTAGTAGAGACGGGGTTTCACCATGGTCTCGATCTCCTGACCTTGTGATCCACCCGCCCCGGCCTTCCAAAGTGCTAGGATTACAGGCGTGAGCCACCGCGCCCGGCCTCTTGGTCTCTATTCTAGACCTGTACATAAAAAGTGTATTTTCAAAATTGAAAAAAATGAAATTTATTTCTTTCAACAAAACATGTATATATATTTTTTTCTATATAAATACTCAGTTCTGGGTTGAGCATGAAATGAGCACACCCAGATTTCATATTCAACTGAAAGGAAACTTTTCCTTGCTCTTGGTGCTTGTTAAGAAAAAGCTTGTTGATGCATATGAGAATTTGAAAACTACAGCAAAATATTCATCGCTTACATGTGAATGACAAGACTTTATTCTTTCCATAGAAATCTAGAACTTATTTTGGGGCAGATGAGGAAATCTTAGGTGGAGCATAGGATCAGGCTGCAGCTAAGTTATCACCTAAACATCTGCTTCCAAAACAACTTGGTTGAAAACTTGTTTTGGCTCTTGCCTCTTTTCCTGTGTGTTGTCCTAGTGAGTTTGTTTATTTTTATTCCCTCAGTATTATTTAATAGGAAGTATCTGAAATTTTTTTGATTGAGGCTGGCACGTAGCAGTTGAGATGAAATTAGTGCTGGTTTAACCTAAAAGAAATTTACATGACATTTTTCTTCTTCATGAGCTAGTGTAGGCTGCTGTTTGGAGTCTTTGCCCTCAAGGAACTAACTCTGTAATTGTATGGTTTAATTTAGCTACCCAAATGTCTGTCTCTTTCCTCTCCTCTCTCCCCTACCCCATTCTTTCTTGCAGGCAATAATGTGCACATGATAAAAATTATAAATGGTAAGGAGAATACAGTCAACAGTCTTCTTGCTGTTTGTCTCAATTCATTCTTCTCAAGAGAAATCCAGTTAGTCGTTTCTTTGTATAATTCCAGAGCTATTCTCTGTATATTCAAATATATGCATATGTCAGCCAGGCTTGGTGGCTCACGCCTGTAATCCTAGCACTTTGGGAGGCTGAGATGGGTGGATTGCCTGAGCTCAGAAATTTGAGACCAGCCTGGGCAACACGGTGAAACCCCGTCTCTCCTAAAATAAAGAAAAAAATTAGCCGAGTACAGTGGCGTGCGCCTGTAGTCCCAGCTACCTGGGAGGCTGAGGCAGGAGAATTGCTTGAACCTGGGAGGCGGAGGTTGCAGTGATCCAAGATTGCGCCAGTGCACTCCAGCCTGGGTGACAGAGTGAGACTCTGTCTCCCCCCCACCAAAAAAAGAATAAAAAATACATAAATATATGTGTGTCATTGTGCACATAGGTTTATTGTGGACCATGCATTATTTAATCAGGCTTTTCTTTATGAACATTTAGATCATTTCTAGCCTTTTGCTATTAAATGATGCTAGGTTGAATATTCTTGCATATACTTCTTTCACTTATATGTGAATTTATTATATAAAATTTATGAATTTGTAGGACAAATTCTTTTTTTTATTATTATTTTTTAATTTTTTTTGAGATGAAGCCTCGCTCTGTTGCCCAGGCTGGAGTGCAGTGGGGTAATCTTGGCTCACTGCAACCTCCGACTCCTGGGTTCAAGCAATTCTCCTGTCTCAGCCTCCTGAGTAGCTGGGACTACAGGCACACGCCACCCTGCCTGGCTAATTTTCGTATTTTTAGTAGAGACGGGGTTTCACCATGTTGACCAGGCTGGTCTCGAACTCCTGACCTCAGGTGTTCTGCCCGCCTCAGCCTCCCAAAGTGCTGGGATTACAGGTGTGAGCCACTGCGCCTGGCCGACAAATTCTTAGAAATAGAATTTTTTGGGTCAGAAGGTGTGCATTTTTCTTTATGTTGTCAGATAATATTTTGGGAATTAATATCAGTTCATACCTGAATTTCATGAACATTTTTTCCCCATCCTCCTTTGGATTATGTTTTATCATCTCATTTTATCTTACTATTATTTTTTGGAGTCCTTGCCCTCAAGGAGTAAACTCTAATTGTACAGTTTAATCTACCTACCAGAATGTCTCCCTTCCTCTCTCTTTTCTGTCTTCCCTATCTTAACTATTGTTGCCTCTTTTTACTGTGTTCTACAGTGGTTGTGCTAGAGCACTGCTGTCTAGTAGAACTTTGTGAATGGTGGTGTGTTGTCTCATATTTCATATGGTAGACCCTTATGTATAATTCTGTTTCCTCCCACCCATCCTTTGTGATATAATTGTCAAATACTTTGTTATTCGTCAAATATTTTCTCTCTGTTATAAACTTTGTAATGCCTTGTTATTTATTTATTTTTATTATTTTTTGAGATGGAGTCTTGCTCTGTCTCCAAGGCTGGAGTGCAATGGTGCGATCTTGGTGCACTGCAACCTCTGCCTCCCAGGTTCAAGTGATTCTCCCGTCTCAGCCTCTCGAGTAGCTGGGATTACAGGCACGCGCCAACACACCTGGCTAATTTTTGTATTTTTAGTAGAGATGAGGTTTCACCATGTTGGCCAGGCTGGTCTCGAACTCCTGACCTCAAGTGATCCACCCACCTCAGCTTCCCAGAGTGCTGGGATTTACAGGCATGAACCACTATGCTTGGCTTATTTATTTATTTATTTATTTATTGAGATGGAGTTTTGCTCTTGTCACCCAGGCTGGAGTGCAGTGGTGCGATCTCAGCTCACTGGAACCTTTGCCACCTGGGTTCGAGTGATTCTCCCGTCTTTAGCCTCCCAAGTAGCTGGGATTACAGACACCTACCACCACACCCAGCTCATTTGTTTTTTTTTTTTTGGATTTTTAGTAGACACGGGGTTTAATCTTGTTGGCCAGTCTTTTAGAGCAATTAAAAATAGGAAGAAAGTCTTTTATATTTATCCTAATTTCTAGTATTTTTCAGCAGCCTTAATTTCTTTGTTTGAAAATAGGGTGGTTCTAGTTAGTGTGAATGAAAAAGGGTTTATTTGAGAAGGGAAGAATTGATAGGTTTTGTTAACTGATTAGATTTGGTAGATGAAAGAGTGTAATGATAGCTGGGATTTCGAACCTACCTGAGTGGCTGGGATAATAATGTTACCAGTATTAACTTGTTTCATAAATGCTGTTATATTTTTTGTATGCATACAGAGTAGGCCATGGACTTTCGGAGCATAATGCACTAAAATTTTTAACATTTAAAATAAGGAGAAGGCTCATGTATTAGGGTTCTCTAGAGGGACAGAACTAATAGGATAGATGTATATATAAAGGGGAGTTTATTAAGGCGTATTGGCTCATGTGATCACAAGGTAAAGTCCCACAATAAGCAGTCTGCAGTCTGGGGAGCAGGGAAGTCAGTCCGAGTCCCAAAACCTCAAAAGTAGGGAAGCCGACAGTGCAGCCTTCAGTCTGTGGCAAAGGCCTGAGAGCCCCTGGCAATCCTCTGGTATAAATCCAAGAGTCCAAAAGCTGAAGAAACCGGAGTGTGATGTTTAAGGGCAGAAAGCATCCAGCATGGGAGAAAGATGAAGGCTGGAAGACTCAACAAGTCCACTTTTCCAAGATCTCCTGCCTGCTTTATTCTAGCTGCACTGGCAGCTGATTAGATGGTGCCCACCCAGATTGAGGGTGGGTGTGCCTCTCCCAGTCCGCTGACTCAAATGTTAATCTCCTTTGGCAACACCCTCACAAACACACCCAGGAACAATACTTTGCATCCTTCAGTACAGTCAAGTTGACACTTAATATTAACCATCACAGCTCATTATTATTTTTTCTGGATGTTCCCTTCTAATTTACTGTTCTTTTTTTTTTTTTTTTTTTTTTTTTTTTTTTTTTTTTAGATGGAGTCTTGCTCTGTCACCCAGGCTGGAGTACAGTGATGCCATCTCAGCTCACTGTAACCTCTGCCTCCTGGTTCAAGCAATTCTGGTGCCTCAGCCTCCAGAGTAGATGGAATTACAGGGACCTGCCGCCACACCCAGCTAATTTTTGTATTTTTAGTAGAGATGGAGTTTCACCACGTTGTCCAGGCTGGTCTCAAACTCCTGATTGTAGGTGATCTGCCTGTCTCAGCCTCTCAAAGTGCTGGATCACAGGTGTGAGCCACCACTTCAGGCCCTTAATTTACCATTCTTTTTGTTTTGTTTTGTTTTGTTTTTTAAGATGGAGTTTCACTCTTGTTGCCCAGGTTGGAGTGCAATGGCACAATCTTGGCTCACTGCAACTTCCACCTCCTGGATTCAAGCGATTCTCCTGCCTCAGCCTCCTGAGTAGCTGGGATTATAGTTGCCCACCACCTTGCCTGGTTAATTTTTTGTATTTTTAGTAGAGACGGGGTTTCACCATGTTGGCCAGGCTGGTCTCAAACTCCTGACCTCAGGTGATCCGCCCACCTCAGCCTCCCAAAGTGCTGGGAATATAGGTGTGAGCCACCACCCCGGCCTAATTTATCATTTTTAAAAGTTTGAAATTGTTATTTTACATGCCGTTCTACTGGGATATAATGGGCTATATTTAGTAATGTCTGGGAAAACCATTTAATTATATTTTCCCATTGTGCATGTATGTTAGTATTTCTAAAGATAAAGACAAGTTTGGGAGGCTGAGGCGGGCGGATCACCTGAGGTCGGGAGTTTGAGACCAGCCTGATCACCGTGGAGAAACCCTGTTTGCACTACAAATACAAAATTAGCCTGGAGTAGTGATGCACGCCTGTAATCCCAGCTACTCCGGAGGCTGAGGTAAGAGAATTGCTTGAACCCGGGAGGTGGGGTTTGCAGTGAGCTGAGATGGTGCCATTGCACTCCAGCCTGGGCAACAAAAGCGAAACTATCTAAAACAAACAAACAAACAAACAAAAAACAGATAAGAACAAGGGATGTCTGTTTATATTATTTCCTTTTTTTAAAGACAAGGTCTTGCTCTGTTGCCCAGGCTGTAGTGCAGTGACATGATCTTGGCTCACTGCAGCCTCGACCTCTCTAGCTTAAGTGATCCTCCCACCTCAGCCTCCTGAGTAACTGGGACCACAGGTGCATGCCACCTTGCCAGGCTAATTTCTTTATTTTTTTGTAGAGATGGGGTCTCACTATGTTGTCCAGGCTGGCCTCAAACTCATGACTTCAGGCGATCCTCTTTCCTTGGCCTTCCAGTGTTAGGATTACAGGTGTGAGCCACCCTGCCTGGCCTGTTCATATTATATTAGAACCCATGCTCACTTTGTGCAGAGTGGGATGTTGAGAACACATCCTTGACTTTATGGACTTTAGAATTTAAGAAAGAGATAATTCAGATTTTTGCAATATTCAGGGGTTAACATGCAAAGAAGAAAATATGTAGTGTTACTGAAAAGAGTGGTACTTCATGACAAAAGCCTGATATGGCCATATGTGGCTCTATCTTGAGTCAGAATGCTTTGTGTGCTGTCAGGAATTGTTGGGTGATTTGTAGAGTAGAGATCTTCACTTCTATAGAAAGCAGATGCCCTTAGTGCTATCCCTAAGAATTCTTGGAAGGTCTACTCCTGGAAATTAATTTAATGTCATGGGAATGCTCCTGTTCTACTTCAGAGATGTTGTATCTCAATTGCATAAGGAAGATTGAGGACCCACACCTTTGGACATTCTCTCTGTTAAACATTTTTACTTCTAAATCTCAGTAACCTACAGTCCAGGGAGGGAGAACTTCCAAGATTTAAGTGAGACTCAATACAAATTTTGTCAAATGAATAAATGGCTTCCTGTTAAACAAAACAAAACAAAACAAAAAAACAGGCTGGGCATGGTGGCTCATGCCTGTAATCCCAGCACTTTGGGAGGATGAGACTGGAAGATCACTTGAGCTCAGGAGTTTTTGAGACCAGCCTAAGCAACGTAGCAAGACCTCATCTCTACAAAAAAATTAAACAATTAGCTGGGTGAGGTGGCACACACCTGTAGTCCCAGCTGCTTAGGGGGCTGCGGTGGAAGGATCCCTTGAGCCCAGAAGGTCAAGGATGCAGTGAGTCATGATCATGCCACAGCACTCCTGCTTGGGCAACAGAGTAAGACCCTGTCTCAAAAACAGCAACAATAGCAACTAAAGAAACCTCCACAAAAGTGAAGACCCATGCCCCATCCTCTATTCATCTTTTAAGAAGTATTTAATTTTTTGTTTTGTTTTGTTTTAATAGACAGGGTCTCGCTATGTTGCCTAGGCTGGTCTGGAACTCCAGGCCTCAAGCAATCCTCCTGCCTCAGTCTCCAGAATTGCTGGAATTACAGGCATGAACATTTGTGCCTGACATTTGTCTTTTGTGTATTTGTTCTCTAGTTTGGAAGCTTTGGGTATCACTGGATTTTGTCTATCTTGAAAACTATTTTCTTGTCTTATAGTCAATTTTCCTGATAACTGAGAGGTTGAGAAATTCACACATGTTAATTGAACCTTAGAAATCCTCATAATATGTCTATTTGTTTACCCATTTTTCTTCATTTATTTGAATGTATTATATCCTCTTGGCAATTAAAGTGCGGCAAACACCAAAAAAAGATTTTTTTTGCCCTAATCATTTATTACTATGGTGGTTGAAAAGGAATGATTTTCTATCACTAATGAAATATGTCTTCCAGGTTCTTTCATTTCAAGTATGCTGCTATTCAACCTTCTGTGTGCATGTATATAAGCATCTGTCAGGACAGAGGTAGACTCACGATTGCCAAAATTTCCCCAGTGAAATCATCTTGGCCTGGAGGGGGTGCAGGAAGAGAATGAGAGAGAATGTGTGTGTCTGTGTGTGTGTGTGTTGAATACTCTTACTAACATGATTCTGGTTGAAAAGAAAGACAGTAATATTAAGTTTTATAGGACAAATATTTTTTTGATTTACAATATTTACTTTAAGAACACTTACTGAGATATAAAGTATATCCAGAAAAGTCTACCTAAAAAAAAAAAAAAAAAAAATCTCAGTTGCTGGGATTTCAGGCGTGAGCCACCATGCCTGACATTTGTCTTTTGTGTATTTGTTCTCTATCTGTTTGGAGGCTCTGGGTATCACTGGATTTTTGCCTATCCTGAGCACTATTTTCTTGTCTTATAATTAAGCTTTGTTTATGAAGGTTGTACTGCTAGCCCACTATTGAGTAGTTTTCATATCTTCAATACTGGAAATCCTCCCATTGGAAATTTTTTTAATACTGGAAAATTGTATATTTCTAGTAATGATATGTTGATTCATATACACATTGTCTGATACTTTTCTATATCGGTTAATAGTATACACATCTTACTAACTGCATTTCAGGCTGTGTACAGTAAGAGGTAATAGAACAGTTTCCCCTTTGTAATCTTTTTTTTTTTTTTTGCCCATATTGGAGTCAGACTTGCATCATACTGTATTTTTAAGATTTGAAATGTGACAAATTTGTTAATGAGTCTGAACCCTCAAATAGGAGGCACGAATGGCATAATGTGTTGTTATACATAAGGTTGAATACTCTATCAAATTTATAAACTTCTAGTGGGCATTTGTTTCTCTTTTCTTTTTACAAATTACTATAGTAAAAACACCTTTGTAAGTGTCTATTTGGGGCTGGTATGAGTATACATTTATATATATATATATCCTCTTTAGAAAAAATGTCCCCCAAAGCAAAAACGAAAAAAAATGTCCCCAGGATTAAGATTATGTGTTAAGTTTTAAACAATTTAATGCTTTTTCTGGAATAGGTTTGGTGTTAAGAAGGAAAAATTAGTTTTTTGGTTCCTATAGTATTACTTTTTTCAGAATGTCATATAAATGAGTTATAGCATTTTCTAGCTTCATTCACTTAGCATAATGCATTTCAGATTCATTCATGTTATTGCATGTTTCAGTAGTCTGTTTCTTTTTATTGCTGAATAGTGTTCCATTATATGAATGTACCACACTTTGTGCATTATTAGTTGAAGGGTATTGGGGAGTTTGCAGTTTTGGGTGATTATGAATAAAACTGCTATAAACATTTGTATACAGGTTTTTTTGGTGAACCTTGTATTTGTTTTCTTTGTTAAAAACCTAAGATTGGGGTTGCTGGGTCATATAGTAAGTGTATGTTTATAAGACACTCCCATTTTTCCAGTGTCTTTGGCTAATATTTTGTTGAGAATTTTTACATCTATATTCATGAGGTATATTGGTTTGTAGTGTTCTGTTCTTGTAATGCCTTTGCCTGGTTTAGATACTGGGGGAAAGTTGGCTTTATAAAATGAGTTGAGAAGTGTTCCCTTCCTTATCTGTTTTTAGAAGAGGTCGTGTAGCATTGATAGTATCTCTTCCTTGGTTGCCAAAATTTCCCCAGTGAAATCATCTTGGCCTGGAGTGGGTGGCGGGAAGAGAGTGAGAGTCAGAGAGAGAGAAAGAGTGTGTGTGTGTGTTGAAGACTAGTGCGGTAATGAGAAGGTGAGAAAGAGAACAGGGAGTTTGATCTGTAAAGACAGTGAACAATCAATTGAGAGAAATCACTACCTTTGGAATGTTTTTGTTAGAAAGATTTTAACTATAAATTCAGCTTATTTAATAGATACAGGACTATTAGGTTATCTATTTTTTGAGGAATGAATTTTGGTAGATGTGTCTTTCAAAGAATTGGTTTATATGTGGACATGCAGTTGTGGTATTTCATTATTCTTTTTATTGTCTGTGGAGTTCGTAGTGGTAGCATCCTTTCTTTCATTCCTGATTTGAATATTAGTATCTTTTCTCTTTTTTTCTTTGGTCAGAATGGCTAGAGAGGTTTATTATTTTTATAGGTCTTGTCAAAGAACCAGCTTTTAGTTTTATTTACTTTCTTTGTTATTTTTTCATTTCATTCATCTCTGCTCTCGTCTTTATTTTCTTCCTCCTACTTGCTTTTGGTTTAGTTTACTCATTTTCTAGTTTCTCAGATGGAAGCTTAAATTGTTGATTTGAGATCTTCTTTTTCTAATAGAAACGTTTAATGCCATACATTTTTCTCTAAGCAGTTGTTTAGCTGCATGTCACAAAGTTTGATATGTATTTTCATTTTAATTCAGTTCCAGATATTTTCTAGTTGTCCTCGAGGCTTGTTCTTTGACCCACAGATTACTTAGAAGGGTTTTATTCAATTTTTAAATATTTTGGAATTTTTCCAGATAGCTTTCTTGTATTGATTTTAAAATTTGATTTCATATCAGAGAATATACCTTATTTGATTTCATTTCTTCTAAATTTTTTGAGGTTTGTGTCCCAGGATATGATCTACTTTGATAAATGTTTCACATGCCCTTGTGTATTCTGCTGCTGTTGGGTGGAGTGTTCTATAAATGTCACTTAGGTCAGATTGATTGATAGTGGTTTTCAGGTCTTACATATCTTTGCTGATTTTCTATTTGTTTTATCAGTTGCTCAGAGAGGAGTGTTGAATCTCCAAATATAGTGGATTTTTCTATTCTTTCAGTTGTTGCTTCATATATTTTGAAGCTTTAAAAAAAAGTGCATAAACATTTAGAATTGTTATGTATTTTTTGGTGAATTGACCATTTTACTATATAATTTCCCTCTATCCCTGGTAATTTTTCTTGTTCTGAAGTCCACTCTGATTAGAGTTTGCAAGATCTATTTTTTCTATCCTTTCTATAATTCCATCCTTTGTTGTATTTAAAGGGGTGTCTTATAGACAGCATATTGTTGGGTCTTGTGTTTTTATTTTTATTTTATTTATTTATTTTTGAGACACAGTTTCCTCTGGCACCCAGGCTGGAGTGCAGTGGCATGATCTTGGCTCACTGCAACCTCCTTCTCCTGGGTTTAAGCAATTCTTGTGCCTCAGCCTCCCGAGTAGCTGGGACTACAGGGACGTGCCGCCAGGCCCAGCTAATTTTTATATATTAGTAGAGGTGGGGTTTCACCATGTTGACCAGGCTGGTCTCCAACTCCTGACCTCAGGTGATCTGCCCGCCTTGGCCTCCAGAAGTGCTGGGATTACAGGGGTGAGCCACCATGCCCAGTAGATCTTGTGTTTTTTAAATCTGGTCTGATGATCTCTGTATGTTAATTGTTGTGTTGAGACCATTTACATTTAGTGACATTGTGGATATATTTGGATATAGGTGTGCTGTTTTTTTTTTTTTTTTTGGAGACAGGGTCTTGCTCTGTTGCCCATGCTGGAATGCAGTGGCACAATTATGGCTCACCGTAGCCTTGACCTCCCAGGCTCAGGTGATCCTCAAACCTTGGCTTCCTGAGTAGCTGGGATTATAGGTGCATGCCACCTCACCTGGCTAATTAAAAAATTTTTTTTAGAGATGGGTCTCACTGTGTTGCCTAACCTGGTTTTGAACTCCTAGGAAAGTGATCCTCCTGCCTTGGCCTGTCAAAGTACTGGGATTATAGGTGTGAGCCACCTCACCTGGCCCCTTCTGCTTTTTGTTCCATAATCTCCCTTTTCCTACCTTTTAGATTGCTTGACTATTGTCTTAGTGATTCATTTAATTCATGTATTTTTTTTGACTCTGTGTGTGTTTTGTTTTGTTTCTGGTGGCTGCTATGGGGATTACAATATACATACCTAACTTTATATTTTACTTAGAGTTAAAACTTTACTGCTTCAGGTGAAATGCAGAAATCACACAATTTATGTTTCTTTAGCCTGTTTACATTACAGTGATTCTATATATTACATTTTTAAACATTGAAAACCACATACTCAACATTATAATTTTTTATTTCAATAGTCATACCTATTTTAATGAATTTAAGGGGAGAAAAATGTTTTATGTACACATATGTTTATTACTTCATTTGCACTTCCTTTATTCCTAAAGTTACAGTTTCCCTTTGGTATCATTTTCCTTCTGCTTGAAGATCTACATTTAGCATTTGTTTTAGAACAGGTCTGCTGATGATGAGTTGTCTCAGCTTTCCTTTACCTAAGAATATCTTTTTTTAAAAAAATTGAGACAGAGTGTCACTCCGTCTTCCAGGCTGCAGTGCAGTGGCGTGATCTTGGCTCACTGTAGCCTCTGCCTCCCGGGTTCAGGTGATCCCCTCGCCTCAGCCTCCCAAGTCCTGGGACTACAGGCATGAGCCACCACACCTGGCTAATTTTATATTTTTAGTAGAGACAGGGTTTCACCATGTTGCCCAGACTGGTCTCGAACTCCTGACCTCAAGTGATCTGCCCGTTTTGGCCTCCCAAAGTGTTGGGACTACAGGTGTGAGCCACTGTGCCTGACCTCAGAATATCTTTACTGCAGGAAATTTTCACTAGGTGTAGAATCCTGGGTTTATTGTTTTACCCTTTTAGCTCTTCAAAAAATGTAGTTTGTTGTCTTCTGTGCTTTCTGATGAGACATCTGTAATCATTGGAATCATTGTTTCTTTGTATGTAATGTGTTGTTTTTCACTGGCTCCTTTAGGAATTTTTTTCTTTTATCTTTGAGTTTTTAGCAGTTTGATTATTTATGGGCATACATTTATCCTGTCCGTGTTCACTTACCTGTTTATGTTTCTCATTAAATTTGGAAAGTTTTGTTTTGTCAAATTTTTTTTTCTGCTCCAGTTTTTTTCTTTTGTTCTTCTGGGACTTCACTGCCATGAACTTTCTGATATTCTCAGATCTTTGAGGCTCTTTCCTTTCTTTTTTTATTTTTATTTTTATTTTTTTGAGATGGAATATCGCCTGTCTCCCAGGCTGGAGTGCAGTGGCGTGTTCTGGCTCACTGCAACCTCTGCCTCCCGGCTTCAAACGATTCTCCTACTTCAGCTTCCCAGGTAGCTGGGATTACAGGCATGTACTGCCACACCCAGCTAATTTTTGTATTTTAAGTAGAGATGGGGTTTTGCCATGTTGGCCAGGCTAGTCTTGAACTCCAGATTTCAGGTGATCCACCTGCCTCGGCCTCCCAAACTGCTGGGATTACAGGTGTGAGCCACCACGCCTGGCCTTTTTTTTTTTTTTTTTTTTTTTTTTTGAGACAGAATCTCGCTTTCTTGCCCAGGCTGGAGTGCAAAGGTGTGGTCTCAGTTCACTGCAACCTCTACCTCCCGGGCTCAAGCGATCCTCCTACCTCAGCCTCCCGAGTAGCTGGCATTACGTGTGCACATTATCCTGCCTGGCTAATTTTTGTATTTGTTTTGTAGAGATGGGTTTCACTATGTTGCCCAGGCTGGTCTCAAAGTCCTGGGCTCAAGCGATCCACCTTGGCCTCCCATAGTGCTGGGATTACAAATGTGAGCCTCCGTGCTTTTTTTTTTTTTTTTTTTTTTTTGAGACACAGTCTTGCGCTGTTGCCTAGGCTGGAGTGCAGTGGCATGATCTTGGCTCACTGCAACCTCTGCCTCCTGAGTTCAAACGATTCTCCTGCCTCAGCCTCCCGAGTAACTGGGATTACAGGCACACGCCACCTTGCCCAGTTATTTATTTATTTATTTATTTTTAGTAGAGACGGGGTTTTACCGTGTTGATCAGGCTGGTCTCAAACTCCTGACCTTGTGATCCAGCCGCCTCAGCCTCCCAAAGTGCTGGGATTACAGGCATGAGCCACTGTGCCTGGCCACCACCATGCTCATTTTTTTCCCCACCTTTTTTCACTCTTGTTCGGATTGGATAATTTATATTAATCTATTTTTAGGCTTACTGTTTATTCTGTCACATTCTGTTATTCAGTCCATTCAGTAATTTTTATTTTAGTTTTTTTTTCTAAAATTCTCATTTGGTTTTTTATAATTTCAATTTCTGTATGAAAATGTTTATCTTTTCATTAATTTCATGTATATTTGTCCTTCATAATTTCATGTATATTTGCTCTTCAGAGAGCATGATTATAATAGCTGCTTTAAAATTTTTGACAATTCCAAAATCTGAGCCATCTTAGGGTTGGTGTCTCCAACTTGTTTGGACATTTTGAATATTTTACTTGAGACTCTGAGTCCTATTAAAGACACCTGGAAATGTTGAGTTTTTTCTTTTAGCAGGCAATCTGCCTGGTTAGATTCATACTCCAGATGTCATCTTACCTTCAGGGGGCTGTGGTTCTAATGTCAATTTACTTTTCACAGTCTTTGCAGTACTATTTGGGTCTGTCTTTTGTGTATGTACCTCCCAAAAGTCAGTCTGGGACCTGAGCAGTGGTTGGTATCTATATCTTAATTTAGGTCTCAAGATCTGTGTTATACTATTTTGGGTCAGTTCATACATGTGCAGCCTTTAGGTGTGCCTGGAACTTCGTACATAGATTTAGGAGGGTTCCTTTTTCAACTCCCTCTTCTCCATGATTTATTTTCACACTGTGTCTCCCAGGAGATCTTGTCCTTATTCTCTGATGACAAAGCCAGGATTTTTAACCTCTCCACACTATCATGAACTTCCCACAACTGGATATGCCTCTAGACCAAGATGGTGACAAAGAGAGGAAGAAATAACCTGGTTTCTCTCTGCACTGTTCCAGCTACAGAGCCTCAGTTCCTCTGGTCAGAGGGAAGGACTCTCTCTCAGTTTTAGGTGCTTTGTGGTCACTGCCGAAGCCTTAGGAGTGCAGTTTTGTGACGAGTACTTGACTTGGGCTAGGGCCAGAAGATTAAAAAAGAGAGAAAAGAACTGGGATTCCACCCATATCCTTCATCCTGCAGGGCCCTCCTACCTAGTCCGTTGGCCACAAAGAAAGTGTTTCTCCTGGACTTTTTCCTGCCCACTCCTACTGTGCAGTTCCAAGATTTGGGATGCCCTTGAATCTAATGCAGGACATATGGGAGGGGGAAAAGCTCAGTGAATCACTTCCCTGTCGGTTCTTCTAGTTTTTGTTTTGTTCCCCAATCTAGCTGCCATTATTTACTTTTTTGAATCCTCAGAGAACTCCATATATGCTGTCCAGGGTTTTTAGTGATAATTGGTGCTAGAGATAGAAAGTGTGCTTAGTTCATGTTAGCCAGAACTGTAGGTGATTCCCACCCTGACTCCATCAACTTTTAATTTAAGATACATATTTGAAAGTCTGAGTATAGTATGAGAAATAATAAAACTGTAAAAATAGTAAAACAATTATAGTAAAACTGTTAACTGTTACTTACTGAGTACCTTCTGTATTCCAACTACAATGCTAAGTGTTTTGAATATGTAATTTAATTCTTAAACTACCTTTATAATGTAGGTATTATTACCATTTTAGCATTGATGTTAATTAACTTACTTGTGGTCAGATAGCTATTAAGTGGTGTAACGAGTGTATAAATCTGGGCCTTTTCAGACTCCAGAGTCGCTCTTCCACTTGCTGAGTCAGCTAACATTAAAAACATATTTTTAGGCCAGGCGCAGTGGCTCATGCCTGGAATCCTAGCTCTTTAGGAGGCTAAGGCAGGCAGATCACCTGAGGTCAGGAGTTCAAGACCAACCTGGCCAACATGGCAAAACCCCATCTCTCCTAAAAATACAAAAATTAGCCGGGCATGGTGGCGCATGCCTGTAATCCCAGCTACTTGGGAGGCTGAGGCAGGAGAATCTCTTGAACCCAGGAGGCGGAGGTTGCACTGTACTCTAGCCTGGCGATAGAGTGAGGCTCCATCTCAAAAGAAGAAGAAGAGAAATAAATGATAAATGTTTAAAATGATGGATATAATTACCCTGATTTGATTATTATACACAGTGTATTCATGCATTGAAACATCACACTCTCATCCTGTAAACATATGTGATTGTTAATTATAAATAAAAAATTAATAAATAACTTTTTAGCTTCAGAATAATGAAGCATTAGAAGCACTCTTTTTAAAATTATACATTCATAGTTTTATAACCTGCTCTTTCCACTTAAAATATTGGAAACAATTTCCATATCAATAAGTACATTTCTACAACTTTTTAATTGCTATGTAGTATTCCATTGCGTGGATGTTCCACATTTATTATTGGATAATCTTTTGCTGTTATAAACAGTGCGTAGAATGTTAATTTCCGTTTGGTACTAGGTTGAGTTCCATTGTGGTTTGAATGTGATTACAGAAATTGAACTTTTGAATTCTGACTGTGCACTTGTACTGAAGATATTATGTTATGTGACTCAGCTGTGGGTAACTCTATAGTTAGTGGGTTTTATTATAGTAAATAGTGTTATTGTGCTACATTTATATATAGAGAGTTTTACTAGTTTTTATTGAAAAGGCTGTATCTTTTTATTTAATGGCAAACATTACTTAATATGTTATAATCTCTGAAATAGTATGTGTTTTATATATTTAGTACTTTGTTAGATTAAATTCATTACGTCATTCACATTGGATATTCAGTCATGTTAAGCTTTTTTTTTTTTTTGAGATGGAGTCTCACTCTCGTTGCTCAGGCTGGAGTGCAGTGGTGTAATCTTGGCTCACTGCAACCTCTGCCTCCCGGGTTCAAGCAATTCTTCTGCCTCAGACTCCTGAGTAACTGGGATTACAGGCACCCGTGGCCACGCCTGGCTAAGTTTTGTATTTTTAGTGGAGACTGGGTTTCACTATGTTGGCCAGGCTGGTCTCAAACTCCTGACCTCAGGTGATTGCCTACCTCGGCCTCCCAAAGTGTTTGGATTACAGGCGTGAGCCACTGCGCCTGGCCCCATTAAGCTTTTTGTACACCAGATTTTGTTCAAAGGCTGCAGACCAAACCTTTAATTTTTGATAACTGTCTTGTAAAGTATACTGATACAAGGGCTATGAGGTTAAAATATGTGGATGACACAGTGCAAACTCATTATTACCAAAGAAAAGCATGTTGAACCACAGTTCCTATCAGTGAATCTAGAAAACTATTTTTATATGCAAATAATACATTCCAGTTCATTTATATACTTCTGTTCATTTTCACAAATAATAACTAATTATTCCATGATATCCCTCTTTAAGGTTGAGTGTCGTTAGCTCCTGATGATTTGAGTACATTTAATTAGATGTCTTTTCTGAAATTATATTTAACCGAAAGTATATATTGACTCTAGAAGTTTTAAACTGTTCTTTTCACTGCCATTAATGTATATGGTAGGAAAAATGATAACAATGTTTGAAAGAATTAGCTTGGTAACATAGTAGAACAGCCTGGAATGTCTGAGAACTGCTCAGTGATTTGTGTGGCTGATAGTGCTAGGTAGAAGACTTAGATTAGTCTCAGAATTTGCACGAGACGAGAATGAGGCAACTGAGGCATTGGCCCTGGATGCATGTTCTTGGTGTCTGCCAGAAAGCTCGGTAATTGAGATAAGTAGTAGTTAAAAAAAATGCTTTAAAATAAAAATGAATTTAACACAATTCAAAGAACTAATTATCAAAATTTTAAAGATAGGGTCCAACAGGACAAAGATTAAGAGCCATGCAAGTACATGATTGAGTCCTGTTTAAAATTTTAGTATTTTGTTATCATGCATGATTTACCTTGAATTATTTATCTATCTAGTAAGTTTTGCCCTCAGAACATATGCCTCATTTGCCTTACTGTAGTAGTTTTGGCTTCACTTATTATAAGAAGTCAGTCTGAAGGAATTACTTACGGGTTTCTCCGTGGGTCAGTGTATTAGTTTTCTATTGATATGTGGTAGATTGCCACAAATAAAGCAGCTTAAAGCAGTATCCGTTTATTATTTCACAGTTCTGTAGGTTGAAAATTGGGGCGGGGAGGGGGCTCCACTGTGTTTTCTGCACATGGTCTCAAAAACCAAAATTAAGATCAAGCTGGGTTTGGCTTTTATCTGGAGACTTTGGTGGGTAAGAAGGTGTGTCCAAACTCATTCATGGAGTTGGCAGGCAGAATGCAGTTCCTTGAGGTGGTAGGACTGAGATGACTGCATTGTTGTGGACTGTTAGCTTTAGGGGTCACTCTTAGCTCTGAGGCTGCTCTCATATCTTTTCCACATGACCCTCTCAATTTTCTTTTTTCTTTTTTTTGAGACAGAGTTTCGTATGCTGCCCAAGCTGGAGTGCAGGGGTGTGATCTAAGCTTACTGCAACCTCTGCCTCCTGGGCTCAAGTGACCCTCCCACCTTAGCCTCCCAAGTAGTTGGGACTACAGGCGTGTACCACCATACCTGGCTAATTTTTGTATTTTTGTAGAGACAGGGTCTCACTATGTTGCCCAGGCTGGTCTTGAACTTCTGGGCTCAAGTGATCCACCTGCCTTGGCCTCTCAAAGTGCTGGGAATTGGCCAACCCTCTCAATATTCAAAGCCAGCAATGGAATATCTCTTATATAGAATCTTTCTTACTTGCTCTTCTGCAGCCAGCCAAAGAAAACGTTCTATTTTTAAAGGGCACTTGTGATTAGATTGGGCCCTCCTGGATTATTTCCCCATTGATAACTCACTATTAACTGATTAGCAACCTTAATTTCATCTACAAAATCTCTCTTGGCACATGATATAATCATGGATGTGATATATTGTTATATTTTCAGTGCCGGGGATTAGGACAGGAAGAGTGCAGTGGTACAATCACGGCTCACTGCAACTTCTGCCTCCCAGGTTCAAGCGATTCTCCTGACTCGGCCTCCTGAGTAGCTGGGACTACAGGTGTGTGCCACCATGCCTGGCTAATTTTTGTATTTTTGGTAGAGATGGGGTTTCACCGTGTTGACCAGGCTAGTCTCGAACTCCTGACCTCAGGTGTTCTGCCCGCCTCGGCCTCCCAAAGTGCTGCTGGGATTACAGGTGTGAGCCATGGCACCTGGTAGGACAGGAAATCTTGGGAGACCATTTTAAAATTCTGCCTAGTGTAGTCAGCTAAGAAATTAATACAAACCATCTTACCCACTGATAGTGACTTATTGATATAAATATTACAAACACAAACAGCTATAAATATGTATTATGGCAGCATTTGTTATGACTAAAATTGACAGAAGAGAACATTCATTCTGCAATTTGTGTCTGCATAGTTTGCTTAAGTTGGGAATGGTATTGTTACAAAGCAAAACTTTTGATGATAGAGACTCTTGAGAAAATCTGATATAGTCAAAAGCAGATTGGGTCTTTATTGTAAACTTTACATTAAAAACAGTTGAAACAGAAGGAAGTTATTGTAGCAAAATAAACATGAAAATTGAAAAACATAGAAACAGTTTATGGTTTTCAGAAAACTAATTAAAAAAAGTTGACTCATTGAAGTTTGCATTGGGAAAATACTTTGGTAAAATGTTTATTGGTGTTACACGTTCACAAATGCACACACATATGTACCATATGTACAGTCATAATTCTAGGTGAGGATGGGAGACAGAAGGCTTGAAGAGTCAGAGAAGCTCAACCAGCCACATTTTTAAAAAAATTGTATCTGAGCATGTACTATGTATGTTTATATTTTGATACTGCTAGCTAGGCTTTCACTGGTGGGTGGGATGTGGGGGTATGTTACAGATAACTTTCACTTTCTACTGTATTCACTTCTCGTTTTTGATTATTTTAAAATAACATGTTTCATTTCTTTCTTTTCTTCTTCTTTTTTTTTTTTTTTTTTTTTTTTGAGACAATCTAGCTTTGCTGCCCAGGCTGGAGTGCAGTGGCATGATCTTGGCTCACTGCAACCTCCGCCTCCCTGGTTCAAGTGATTTTCCTGCCTCAGCCTCCTGAGTAGCTGGGACAGCTAATTTTTTGTAGTTTTAGTAGAGATGGGGTTTCACCATGTTAGCCAGGATGGTCTCGATCTCCTGACCTTGTGATCCACCTGCCTCAGCCTCCCAAAGTGCTGGGAGTACAGGCGTGAGCCACCGCGCCTGGCCAACATGTTTCATTTCTATAATAAAAATGCTGATCAAAAATCTGTGTTATAGCAGTGATTTAAAATAAAGTTAAATGCTTTTTAAAGAGTTTAAAAATAGAGTAAAAATGTCGTAAAAACTGGGACTTGCTCCAGGCCTCTATTGGAGCTACTTTAGTAAAATTTTTTTTTTGAGACGGAGTCCTGCTTTGTCGCCCAGGCTGGAATGCAGTGGTGTGATCTTGGCTCGCTGTACCCTCCGCCTCCCATGTTCAAGCAGTTCTCCTGCCTCACCCTCCCGAGTAGCTGAGACTACAGGCATGTGCCACCATACCTGGCTAAGTTTTGTATTTTTAATAGAGATGGGGTTTCACCGTGCTGGCTAGGCTGGTCTCGAATGCCTGACCTCAAGTGATGCACCCGCCTCGGCCTCCCAAAGTGGTGGGATTACCGGCATGAGCCACCACGCCCGGCGTAAGTATTTCTTTTTGAGGTAGCTTAAAGAAAAAAAGCTTCGTGTGTGTGTGTGTGTGTGTGTGTGTGTGTGTGTGTGTCTCTGTGTGTGTCTGCGCATGCGCACATGTGCTCTCTCTTTCCATACAAACAATATTGCTCTGTTCTTGAATCCAGTTATTACAATGAAGGTGATAATTATATCGAGAGGAATAACTGTGTCCTTATTCAGGAATAAGGTACTCCTGAATGGTACTGGTATTATGTTGTAGACCAATCTCAAGATAAACCTTAGCCATTTGGCCCCACTAGATAGTGTAGGGATCTAAACTAAACTAGATAACTTAAGTTGAATTACCTATTTCTACTCAAGTTGAAGTAGTATGCTGGCTATATTTATTTCTGCCAGGTTTCAGTCTTTGGAAGCCTTTGGGATATTGACAGATGAGGGGATAATTGATAAGTAGTGAAGTGGGCAGCTAGCATGGCTGAACCACGGAAAAGACTAGTGGACTGAGGTTATAGGGTGATAATAGTGAGGATAGTAGCAGAGTAGTATTAGAAGTAAAATCACTGTTCCCAGGCACGATGGCTTATGTCTGTAATTCTGGCACTTTGGGAAGCTGAGATGGGGAGATTGCTTGAGGCCAGGAGTTTGCCTAGGCAACACAGTAAGCCTCCATCTTTTTAAAAATATATATATTATAAATATAAATATATAATGTATATTTATATATTTTTATATAAAACATATAAAGATATAAAATATGTAAATATTAAATGCAGTGGCATGCATCTGTAGTCCTAGCTACTTGGGAGGCTGAGGTGGGAGGATGGCTTGAGCCCTGGAGTTAGAAGGTACAGTGAACTCTGATCTGGGCGTAGTGGCGGGTGCCTGTAATCCCAGCTGCTTGGGAGGCTGAGGCAGGAGAATCGTGTGAACCTGAGAAGCGGAGGTTGCAGTGAGCTGAGATTATGCCACTGCACTCCAGCCTGTGTGACAGAGCAAGACTCTCTCTCAAAAAAAAAAAAAAAAAAAAAAGGGAAAAAGAAGGTACAGTGAACTCTGATCATGCCACTGCACTCTAGCCTGGGCTACAGAGTGAGATCTTGTTCCTAATAAATAAAAGAACATTTTCTAAAGTATGGTATAGGATGGTAGATTTTGGGTCAAGTTGTCTTTATTTTCTGTATCAGCAAAGAAGGGGAAAGTAAAGGAAGTAATATTTGAATGCATATCTCATGCAGTAAATATATGCCTCTAAGGCTGTGTTTATTTCCATTTCATAAATGAGAATACTCAGTCCAAGAGAACTGAGTAATTTTATGTTTCAGAGAATTCCTAAATGTGGGATTTCAACTCATGTCCGCTTAATTTTAGGGACCGTGTTTTTAAAATCTTCTCACAGTGTTATATATAATATAATTTAGTCAGCATTAAACCTATTATGAATAGGTATCCTACCAAGCTGGATAATTTGAAAGAACACCAAAATAAGGAATAATATATACCAAAAGTTCCTTCCTTCTTGCAGAAGGGTTCAGACAGTTTCTGGTTGAAGCAGAGAATAAATACATTGATAAATCAGTGGACAGAGTGATCTGGAATAATTAGTAGAAATTGGTTGTAAAATGGTGTTAGGGACAGATTTTTTTTAGTCTTTCAAACCCACATCTTGATTTGGTAAATACAAAAATCATGCTATGATATTGGAGATTTCACAATAAGTACTTCAAAAACAAAGCAGCAGTGATTCTAGGAAGAAAAAACTTAATCTTTAAAACATAGATATTTTTCTGTACCAGTCATGTGGTATCAGTGTGAGTGGGACTACTTATTTATCACCAGGCTTTTCAGTCCCAAATAGTATGCAAATCTGTGAATTGTTGTGTTTTAATTACCTGAGTGCAATAAAAAAGATTAGCTTTGTAAAATAAAGAGAGGATAAAGTTTGCTTATTTTCGGGAGTGAATCAGAAGATGTTCTTCCTCCTCAAATTTTCTAGATTGTTTTTTTGGAAGTTACTCTGTTAACTGAATCAAATTTGAATGATAAAAACTATCATTTGAGATGTTTTAGCCGACATGGAACATAACTAAGGAAAAATGTTTTCACATTGTTTCATGTGGGATTTTCAGGCATGTCATTATGAAAGTATTTCCTTAAATCATCTTTCAGAACAAAAATACTGGATGAGTATTGCTTTTTTCCCCCCCCTTATCCTTGAGTGCTTTATTGGGTCAAAGATGAAGAAATATTAAAGCACTAATTTGCTTTATCTGATTTGTTGGATTTTTTTCTTTGTTTGCTTGAAGTATTTTCTAGACTCTTTTTTTTTTTTTTTTTTTTTTTTGAGACGGAGTCTTGCTCTGCCGCCCAGGCTGGAGTACAGTGGCCGGATCTCAGCTCACTGCAAGCTCCGCCTCCCGGGTTCACGCCATTCTCCTGCCTCAGCCTCCCGAGTAGCTGGGACTGCAGGCGCCCACCAGCTCGCCCGGCTAGTTTTTTGTATTTTTTTAGTAGAGACGGGGTTTCACCGTGTTAGCCAGGATGGTCTCGATCTCCTGACCTCGTGATCCGCCCGTCTCGGCCTCCCAAAGTGCTGGGATTACAGGCTTGAGCCACCGCGCCCGGCGTATTTTCTAGACTCTTGATTGCAAATGACAACTCAGCTTAAAAAGCAGAAGGACAGTAGAACTGAAGAAATAGCCACGAACATGGATAGATGTGGCCACAAAGATTAAGTACTTTCAGGACATTCTCTTAATTTATTAATCTTTCATATGGGTCTGTTTGTTAGCTTCATTCTCATGTACTGTCTAAATAAATCTTTATTGAGTACCTGGCTGTTTAGTTGCTGGGGAAACAAGTGATGAAATAAGACATACCAATTTGTTCTAAAGGCTTAATGGGCAAAAATGAAAAAAGGAATAAGATACATCAAGCTTCTGTCCTCAGGAACATTCTTTTTTCTTTTCTTTTTTGAAATGGAGTCTAGCTTGTCACCCACTCTAGAGTTCAGTGGCACAATCTCGACTCACTGCAACCCTCTGCCTCCTGGGTTCATGTGATTTTCAGGCCTCAGCCTCCTGAGTAGCTGGGATTACAGGCGCCTGCCACCATGTCCAGCTAATTTTTGTATTTTTAGAAACAGGGTTTCACGAAACATGTTGACCAGGCTGGTCTTGAACTCCTGATGACAAGTGATCCTCCTGCCTCAGCCTCGTAAAGTACTGGGATGAACCACTGCCCCCAGCCAAGGAGCATACTTTCTAGTGTAGAGACTTTGTCTACATAGCAGGGAACAGGGCCACAGACCATTCAAGATTCATATTTCCATCTGCAAGACCCACAAGGCAAGAGGGCTTCTTCTCCACCAACTCCAGCTAGAAAAATGAAAGCGAAGGATTATGTTTCATTCTGTGCCCATTTCAGAGTCAGTTACTGCACCCAGAAGAATGAAGTATTGTTATTAACTGAGGCTGGTCATGTACTCACCCTGTTAGGGACTAGCATCTGTTACCAAAAGACAGGAAGGCCTGGGGGAAGTGAGTATACTGGGCAGGCAAAAATAGTGCTAGCATGGTGTTTGCATTTTGAAGTTTAATTCCTTGTATTTAAAGCTGCAAATAAATTTGCCAAATATGCAAAGCTTTACTAATTTTGAACGCTTGAAAGTGTTGATCTTACTCCTTATTTCTAAATCTAAAGTAATTGTGATCTTCAGTTTGATATCCAAAGAGCCAGACAAATAGCTTAATGATTTAAATATATTGTTCCCAATAATTTACTGTATTGACAGGAAGGTTGGTTTTGTAGATCATAAACACCGTTTTAGATTAATGCTACATGATGTTTTAATTTGGGTTCCACCAAAAGAAGACGCTGAGACAAGGATATTTTTGGTTCCAAATAGTTCATTTAAGGATGTTGAAGAAGTAGGAAAGAGACAGGGAAGGGACAAAAGTTAATAAGGGTGCTTTAATAAATAGTATACCACATTGGGCAACTGGTCATCAGTCTCGCTGAGCTCCCTCTGCCAGATTATATAGAGAATATGCCTCTGGATTGTCCCATTGAGGGATAAGACATTTACTACCTCTTGCCCTTCACTGGTTGAGGTTTCTGGGAGTAAGGCCCCGGTTCTCTTGCTTGTCCTGCTGCCAAGCTGAGTGTGCTCCTTCAGGTAGAGAAAACTCTGGCAGAGATGCTGAGAAATTGTCTGGAGAACTGTTCATAGAAACTGCAGGTGCTCTCCACACTGGCTGTGAATGGAAATGGGTGGGACATTGATAGATTCAGCTATAAATGGTGAAATATATGGTATATTATCAAAATAGGTACATTTTTCTTTTGATTTTCATTAAAATTCCCATATATTGGTAGAGTAGTGTAAGTGCCTACCCTAGCCATGCCCCTCCCATGCTGGTTCAGTTTATTTGCTTTGCATTAGGGTGGTTACCACTGCCTGCTGCAGCAAATCCCAGAAATGGTTGTGACTTAACAGAGGTTTATGATGTTCAATATAGGTTGGGTGGCTCTCTGGCAGAGCTCTCTTCCAATCTGTGACTCAGAGACCCAAGCTGAAACTCCACAATCTGAGAGTTTTTTTCTGTTCAGCCATGTGGATGGGAAAAATCATGGAGAAAGTACATCAGCTTTAGATGTGTTAGTTACTTCATTCATAACCCATGGCCAGACCAGTTGCTTGGCTCTGACCTAACTGGAAGGGAACCTGGGAATTGTGTTTTTTTTTTTTTTTTTTTTAATTACACTTTAAGTTCTAGGGTACATGTGCACAACATGCAGGTTTGTTACATATGTATACATGTGCCATGTTCGTGTGCTGCACCCATTAACTCATCATTTACATTAGGTATTTCTCCTAGTGCTATCCCTCCCCCCTCTCCCCACCCCATGGCAGGCCCCGGTGTGTGATGTTCCCACCCTGTGTCCAGGTGATCTCATTGTTCAGTTCCCACCTATGAGTGAGAACATGCAGTGTTTGGTTTTCTGTCCTTGAGATAGTTTGCTCAGAATGTTGGTTTCCAGCTTCATCTGTGTCCCTACAAAGGATGTGAACTCATCCTTTTTTTGTGGCTGCATAGTATTCCATGGTGTATTTTATGTGCCACATTTTCTTAATCCGGGAACCTGGGAATTATAAGGAAGCATGGTCTCTGACCCATTTGACCCTGAAGAATTTTCGCTTAGCTGTCAAACTTTCATTAATTTTAATAGGGTCTTCAAGACCTGTAAAAATCACATTTCTTCTTTTTTATTTACATGTTGAGCATATAATTAATTACTATTTCCGCCCCCCCGCACCCTCCCCCCACCTTTTTTTTTTTTGAGATGGAGTCTTGCTCTGTTGCCCAGGCTGGAGTGCAGTGGCACGATCCTGGCTCACTGCAACCTCCACCTCCTGGGTTCAAGCGATTCTCCCACTTCAACCTCCCTATTCGCTGGGATTACAGGTGTGCACCACCACGCCTGGCTAATTTTTGTATTTTTAGTAGAGATGGGGTTTCACCATATTGGCCAGGGCTGGTCTTGAACTCCTGATCTCAAGTGATCCACCCGCCTTAGCCTCCCAAAGTGCTGGGATTACAGGTGTGAGCCACCCGCACCTGGTACTATTTTCTTTTTTTGCTTTTAACTCACTATTTCCTTTTACAAACAGTAAAAATTAAGGGAAGTCATTTAGTTTTTCACAAAATTGAAATTTGATATCTTCATTAATTTGGCATCTAACAAAGAAATGCAGTGGAATTTTCTTAATTTCCTTTTTAAAGTTTTGACAGCACTTGGTATCTACGTATATCATAATTTAGTAAATGTTTATTGAATGTATAAGATGGGAGGTGACAGACTGGGTGTGGTGGCTCACCCCTGTAATCCTAGCACTTTGGGAAGCTGAGATGGGAGGATTGCTTGAGACCAGGAGTTCGTGACCAGCCTGGGAAACATCATGGCGAGACCTTGTCTCTACAAAAAATAAAAAAATAGCCAGGCAAGGTGACATGGTGGCATGCACCTGTAGTTGCAGCTACTCTGGAGGAGGTGGAGGCAGGAGGATTGCTTGAACCTGGAAGGTCGAGACTACGGTGAACTGCATTCATGCCACTGCACTCTAGACTGGGTGACAGACTGAGACCTCATTTCTTTTAAAAAACAAAACAGTCTTAAAATACCTTTTAAAATACGAGACTTAAGTTCTCTTCACTTTCCGTATTTTGCTCCTTTATTGTCACTCTTTGAAAACTGGTGTTAACATATTTTTGGTTGCAAGTGGGTCTGTTGCAGTGTTTTTTTTTTAATTGTTTGCAAAAGAAATGAAAGATTACAACGGGAGTCCAGAAGGGAGCTATGGCGTATTTACAAACTGAGGCAGTGTGAACTTTGGTTGTAGCTGGCTGATTTCGTGTATGCTAGAGGGCTAAATCCTTAATTCACCATTAAGTATTTCCTCTTACTATTTGCTTTGGACTAAAGTTGCTAGTTCCTGCTCTAGAGTGATGAATTAAAGGCAAGCCATTCCTTCTACCCTATTTTTTTTTTTTTTTTCTTAGACAAAGTCTCGTTGTGTCGTCCAGGCTGGAGTGCAATGGTACGATCTCGGCTCACTGCAATCTCTGCCTCCTGGGTTCAAGCCATTCTCCTGCCTCAGCCTCCCGAGTAGCTGGGATTACAGTTGCCCGCCCCTACACCTGGCTACTTTTTGTATTTTTGGTAGAGACAGGGTTTCACAATATTGGTCAGGCTGGTCTCGAACTCCTGACCTCAGGTGATCCACCCGCCTTGGCCTTCCAAAGTGTTGGGATTACAGGCGTGAGCCACTGTGCCCGGCCTATCCTATTTCATATGGATTTTACTTTATTTCTTTCTCTCTTCATAAGGAGCCTTCTTGAAAAGGTTATGTCTAACTTCTTCCTGTGTGTGCTTCAGAATATCCAGTGTGACTTTTGCCTGATGACTTTATTGAAATGGCTCTTGAACGAGGTTGCAGTGTCTTCTACATGATAGGAGTTTTGTATATATTTTTGATTTAATCCGCCTAGCAATCTAGTGAGGCAGCTTCTTTTCAGACTTCTCTTTATTTGCAGGTACCTGAAATGTTCCTCCTGGTGCCACCCCCCAAACCCTGAAATGTTACTGTTTCCTAGGGTTCCATACAGTACTTACTTCTTCTGCTTCATTAGCTGCTATCCATGGCTTTAACCTGTCTATACTTGATTACTTCTAAATTTCTCCTTCTGGTACAAAACTCCAGACACACTCTTAAATCCATGCTAATGTATAAAATTGTCTATCAAGTCTCAATTTGATATCATATAGCTATATCAAACTCAGTGGGTTTGAAACTGAGCTAATTATCTCCTAGTTGCCTAAGCCTGAAACTTGGGGGACACATAATAATGCTAGGTACTGTTTACTGTGTCTGGGCTCTGTACATTTATGTTTTCACTTAATCCTCATAACAACACTGTTATCGGAACAATTAAGGAACTTAACCAGTTGGTAATAAAACTTAGTATAAGTGATGAGGTTGAATTTGAGCCAGGTCTGGATGGTTTTCAATTCCATACTTTATCTACTCTGCTGCACTTCTGTTCCCCTTCCCTTCAATATGGACATAGCACAGAGGCACAGAGAAATACCCCTAGGAGGACCTGGTACTACCAACCTCCTGAGTTGCTGTAAAACATTTCATGTTGCATGATTCTGGTTGCTTTGCTCACTTAGTTTACTACAATAGCTACTTAACAGATCTTCCTGACCCAGTTTCTTCTCCATCCATAGTGCTGTCCAACAATTTCTTCTAAAATACAAGTCTAATTATGTCATTTCCCTTACCGCCTTTAGGATAAAAACCAAAATCCTTGGCTTAGCATCTAGGACCTTCTCTGGCCAATTCATGGTCATGTTACACGGTCTTTTTCTTTCAATCATCATAAGATACATGGAGTTTCTAGAACTATAATTCACTATTTTGCTTTTGTTTTTGTGGCATACTCTTTCTTCCTTCATCACTTTCAAGTTCTCATTTTTACAAGTTGGGGCCGGATGCAGTGGCTCCCACTTGTAATCCCAGCCCTTTGTGGGGCTCAGGCAGGAGGATTGCTTGAGACCAGGAGTTCAAGACCAGCCTAGTCACATAGTGAGACCCCATCTCTACAAAAAATTTAAAAATTAGCCCAGGCATAGTGGCACATGCCTGTAGTCTCGGCTACTCAAGAGGCTGAGGTGGGAGGGTTGCCGGAGTGCAGAAGGTCAAGGTCATAATGAGTGCCACTATACCCCAGCCTGGGCAACAGAGTAAGACCCTGTCTCTTAAAAAAGCAACAACAAAAAAGCCTGAGCAACAGGTGATTCTCTGTCTCTACAAAAATTACAAAAATTAGCCAGGTGTGGTGTGCACCTGTGGTCCCAGCTACTTGGGAGGCTGAGGAGGGAGGATCACTTAAGCCCAGGAGGCAGAGATTGCTGTGAACCAAGATTGTGCCACCGCACTACCGCCTGGGCAACAGAGTGAGACCCTGTCTCAAAAAAAAAGCCAAGTGCTACCTCTCTCAGAAAACCTCTGCTTGCTCTTCTAGGCATTTCCTCTCTTCTTTAGTACCCCTTATTTGTGGTGTTTAGCACCTTGGTCATACCTCTAGTGGTAGGCAACCTCTGAGATGGCTCCCAGTTGTTCCCACCTTCTTGTGTTCATGCCCTGTGTAATACCCTCCTTTTTGTGTATGAGCAGGACCTAGTGACTCAATTCTAACAAAAGAATACAGCAGGCTTGGCGTGGCAGCTCACCCCTGTAATCCTAGCATTTTGGGAGGCCGAGTTTGAGACCAGCCTGGCCAACATGGTGAAACCCCGTCTCTACTAAAAATAGAAGAATTAGCTGGGAGTGGTGGCATGTGCCCGTAATCCCAGCTACTGGGGAGGCTGAGGCAGGAGAATAGTTTGAACCTGGGAGGCAGAGGTTGCAGGGAACCAAGATTGCGCCACTGCATTCCAGCCTGGGGGACAGAGCAAGACTCTGTCTCAAAAAAAAAAAAAAAAAAAAAGAATATAGCAAAAGTGATGGGATGTCACTTCTGAGATTAGGTTACTGAAAGATTGTCACTTATGTATTACTCTTCCCTTCGTACTTGCTTGTTCTGAGTCCATGTTCTCTTGGGGAAGCAACTTGCTATGTTTATATAGTCTTCTGGAGAGACCCATGTAGCAAGAAACTAGTGTCTGTGGCCAGCAACAGTCAGCACGGGACTGAGGTTTGCCAGTAGCCATATGACTGAACTTGGAAGAAAATCCATTGTAGCCTTGGTAACTGCAGTCCCAGCTGATACCTTGTGATAGACCCTGAGCCAGAGGCATCCAGCTGCATCATACCTGGATTTCTGACACCGAGAATCTATGAGATAATTAATATTCTTTTTTTTTTGAGATGGAGTTTCGCTCTTGCTGCCCAGGCTGGAGTACAGTGGTGCTCTCTCAGCTCACCACAACCTCTGCCTCCCAGGTTCAAGCGATTCTCCTGCCTCAGCCTCCTGGGTAGCTGGGATTACAGGCATGCGCCACCACACCTGGCTAATTTTTGTATTTTTAGTAGAGACGGGGTTTCACCATGTTGGTCAGGCTGGTCTCGAACTCCTGACCTCATGATCCACCCACCTCGGCCTCCCAAAGTGCTGGGATTACAGGTGTGAGCCACCGCACCTGGCCAAATGTTCACTGTTTTAAGTCACTAAGTTTTGGGGTAATTTTTTTGTAACAGTAGTTAACTAATAATTTTGATGCCTGCAAGAGGGGTGCTGCCACAGCAAATATGTAGAAATGCGGAAGAAGCCTTAGAAGTGGCTGGAGGTTGGAAAAATTTTGTCAGTCATGATAGAGAAATTCCCTTGAACAGACTATTGGCATAAATCTGGACTTTGAGGAAGCTGGGGTTAAGGACTTAAAAGGTGATGAGAAGCATATTGTTGAAAAGTGGAGGAAGGAGAATTCTTGTTATGTAGAGGCAGAAAGCTTAGAAGCACTCTTGCCATTAATAGCGTGGAAAATAGGAAGCTTGGTTGACAAACTGGGTGTTACTAAACCAAAGAGATTTCTTCTTTTTTTTTTTCTTTCTTTTGAGACAGTCTCACTCTATCACCAGGCTGGAGCGCAGTGGCACGATCTCGGTTCAGTGCAACCTCCACCTCCGTTTAAGTGATTCTCCTGCCTCAGCCTCCCGAGTAGCTGGGATTACAGGCATGCGCCACCATTCCCAGCTAATTTTTGTATTTTTAGTAGAGACGGGGTTTCACCATATTGGCCAGGATGGTCTCGATCTCCTGACCGCGTGATCCGCCTGCCTCGGCCTCCCAAAGTGCTGGGATTACATCGTGAGCCACCACATCTGTCCCCAAAGAGATTTCTAAGCAAAGTATGAAAGCTGCCCCTGAATTTCTTCTTGCTGCTTATTGTAAAATGCAAGAGGTGCCCTGTGAGTTTTCCTGTAATAGTATGGACATACCACTCTTACAGTATTTATCATACTGTGTTATATATACTTGTTTGTATTTCTTGCTAGGCTATGAATTCTGTGAGAGGCCTTCTAACGTGTAGTGGTTTAGATCTTGCTCAGATTCTAATTTTAAAGAGATTTACACTCAAGCCTTGGCTCTGTCTCTTACAAACTAAGTGACAAGTTACTTAAGTTTTCCATGTCTCACTTTCTTCATCTGGAGGGTAGGATTAATGATAGTAGAATATAAACTCCTAAAGTGTCTGTATTTTTACTTGTGTGCTCACTACTAACACCTAGAAGAGTCTGGAGTCATAATAGGGCTTAATAAATATTTATTGAATTAACAAATTGAGTAATTTCTGCCTCAGAGTGTTGTTACGAGGTTTAAATTAGGTAATGCATAGAAGCAGTTTGCTCAGTGCCTAACAAGTATGAATTGCTCAATGTTTGTTGTGTTTAGCGGTTTTTCTCATTATTCATCTAGTCCTTGATGCATGGAAAACTGTTTCGTGAATAAAACAACTCACAGAGCAAAAGAGTTGTTTGTAGTTCTAGATGATACATCAGGAGTCAGTTTACTTTAAAGTATGATATAATTAATATGATATATATTATAATCATTGTATCATATGATTATCATATTGATACAGCTCCGATGAGTAGAGGAACACCAGGGTCCTTAGTCTCGCACCGAATTGGATAAAATGACAGAGATACACGTGGAGTAGTTTTAAGGAGCAAAGAGTTTAATAGGCAAGAGAGAAGGAAGAAGCTCCCTCATACGGAGACAGAGGGAGTGGGCTCCTAAGCCAAGAGAGGAAACCCTGTGTGCGGTGGAAAAGTGGCTGCTTACATGAGGAGGCTGGTGGAGGTGGTGTTTGATTTGCATAGGTCTCAGGGGATTGGTTTGACCAGGCATATCATTCACATAGCCTGTGATAAAACTGGCCCTCCCACCCTAGCCTTTTAATACGCAAATGCAGGGCGCTATGATGTTCTACATACATGGGGATATGTGGGGGCAGCCACGTTGCCGGGTACATGTTGGGGCAAGGAAGAAGACAGTGAGAATCGCCATATTTGAGTGAACCCAGTTTTTTTTTTTTTTTTGAGACGGAGTTTCCTCTTGTTGCCCAGGCTGGAGTGCAGTGGCTAGAGTGCAGTGGTGAGATCTCGGCTCACTGCAACCTTCACCTCCTGGCTTCAAGCAATCTTACTGCGTCAGCCTCCTGAGTAGCTGGGATTACAGGCATGCGCCACCACACCTGGCTAATTTTGTACTTTTTTAGTAGTGACGGGGTTTCTCCACGTTGGCCAGGCTGGTCTTGAACTCCCGACCTCGGGTGATCTGTCCGCCTCTGCCTCCCACAATGTTGAGATTAGACACCTGAGCTCCTGCACCCGGGCAAGGGTGGACCCAGTTTCTAATGGCCAGCATTTGCATATCAAAGTTTGCTGGCCCAGCTCTAAGAGCCGGGGCTTTCCCGCTATAGACAAGAAACATTTCTGGAGCTGCTTTAAAAGAAACAAAAACTTCCCAAGGACTCCTTTTCCTCTCTATCTGCCTAAAATAATTTCTTAATAACTCCTGTAACAATATCATAATGATATGATATATTAATACTTGGACGTGAAGAGACTTCTATTTCTGACCATGATGGAGAAATAGTCCCTTCTATGGTAAACAGTGAGAAAATTGGACAAAAGATGTAATCAAAGAACTATTTTTTTTTGTTTGTTTGAGACGGAGTCTCGCTCTGCCGCCCAGGCTGGAGTGCAGTGGCCGGATCTCAGCTCACTGCAAGCTCCGCCTCCCGGGTTCACGCCATTCTCCTGCCTCAGCCTCCCAAGTAGCTGGGACTACAGGCGCCCGCCACCTCGCCCGGCTAGTTTTTTGTATTTTTTAGTAGAGATGGGGTTTCACCGTGTTAGCCAGGATGGTCTCGATCTCCTGACCTTGTGATCCGCCCGTCTCGGCCTCCCAAAGTGCTGGGATTACAGGCTTGAGCCACCGCGCCCGGCCAGAACTATTTTTTAGATATTAGGTTACAGGTATTGTGGGAAAATTATTTTTGAGAAAACGGAAACATAGTAAGGTGCGCACTATGATTGCCTTAGATTTCTGCCAGAAGACGCATTTTAGATCACACTGTAGGCAGGAGGAATCTCAGGGTGTGATGCCTTGTTGATTCAGTGAGATAGGGATTGGAATTCACAGAGGTTGCAGTGGCTGGAAAAAGCTGGACAAAGTGTCAGAGAAGAGGGAACTGTATAGAAAAAGAGCTCTAGAAATCCGAATAGGTGTTTTCTTTAGCTTTTCCTGAAGGAATATATAGAATGTGTGTACAGTGAAACTCCGTTAGGCCGGACAAGGAATGACTGAGGAGCTCTAAGATAAGTAATTCCCAGAGTTAGGGAGTTGTAAAGCACTTACCAGAGTGCTGAGTTGTTTTTGATCCCCCTAGTATGTTCAGTAGAGCCCAAAAGGGCCATGCCTTAAAAGTGGGGCTAAATTACGGCTGGGCGAGGTGGCTCACGCCTGTAATCCCAGCACTTTGGGAGGCCGAAGTGGGCGGATCACGAGGTCAGGAGATCGAGACCATCCTGGCTAACACGGTGAAACCCCGTCTCTACTAAAAATACAAAAAAATTAGCCGGGTGTGGGTGGCGGGCACCTGTAGTCCCAGTTACTGGGGAGGCTGAGGCAGGACAATGGTGTGAACCTGGGAGATGGAGCTTGCAGTGAGCCGAGATCGCGCCACTACACTCCATCCTGGGAAGCAGAGTGAGACTCCATTTCAAAAAAAAAAGAAACTTGGTGCTTCCTTAGCTGGACTGACAAGTCTGCAGCCAGAACCAGAACCAGGAAGTGGCCACAGTGTCTGCTGAAGTTCCTGACTGTTCCTCAAAGGTGAGGCTGTACCCAGCAATCCCACTACTAGGTGTATATCCAAAGGAGAGGAGATGAGCATGTTAAGGAGATACTTGCACCCCTACGTTTATTGCTGCACTCTTCACAATAGCCAAGATACAGAATCAACATAAATGTCCATCAGTAGATGAGTAGATAAAAAAAATGTGGTATATATACATAATGGAATACTACTTAGCCATAAAAAGAATGAAATTCTGTGTTTTACAACAACGTCAATGATCCTGGTAGGACTAAAATTAAGTGAAATAAGCCAGGCATAGAAAAATAAATAACACATTTTTACTCATGGGAAAGCGAAAAACGTTGATCTCATGAAAATAGAGAATAGAATAGTAGTTACTAGAGGCAGGGAAGGGTAGGGGGTTGGTGGGGGTGCGTAGGGAGAGGTTGGTTAAAGACTACTAAAGTACAGCTAGATGGAAGGAATAAGTTCTAGTATTCTATAGCACTATAGGCGACTGTAACAACAACTTTTATTTTCAAATAACTGTAAGAGTGGAGTTTTAAAAAAAATTTTATTATTATTATTATTATTATTATTTTTTAGACAGAGTCTTGCTCTTGTCGCCCAGGCTGGAATGCAATGGCACGATGTCAGCTCACTGCAACCTCCTCCTCCTGGGTTCACGCCATTCTCCTGCCTCAGCCTCCGGAGTAGCTGGGACTACAGGTGTGTGGCATGTGCCTGTGGTCCCAGCTACTCAGGAGGCTGAGGCAGGAGAATGGCATGAACCCGGGAGGCGGAGCTTGCAGTGAGCTGAGATTGTGCCACTGCACTCCAGCCTAGGCGACAGAGCGAGACTCCCGTCTCAAAAAGAAAAAAAAAAAAAAGTGGGGCTAAGTTAGCCTAGAGTAAAGGCTACTCCAAGTCTGTCCAAACAAAAGCTTAAAACAAACTTTAAGGATCAAGTTGGTAAACAGGTTACTTAACTGACTTTCAGAACAAAGCACAAGAATCTTTCAAGAACGATAACAAAATCTTGATACTTAAAAACACAATACTGTCTAGCATCCAGTAAAAAATTACTGGAAGCAGGAAAATGTAAACTGTAATGAGAAAACTATAGCAGTGGAAACAGACTATGAAATAACAGATGATGTTATATGACAAAAATTTTTAAAACTGGCATTATAAATATGTTCAGTGTGCTCAGAGATGTAAAGGAAAACATGATTGTAATGAGAAAAATGAAATAAAAAGAACTGACCAAAATCTCTAAAATGAAATTTAACTGAAATGAAAAATTTACTGATCAAGATTAACAGCAGACAACAGCAGTTTCTTATCTGATGAAAAAGATCAGTGAAGTTGAAAACAGCAGTAGAAACCACACAAAAATTGAATGTAAGAGAAAGATTAAAAGAAACAGTGAAAAGAACCTTTGTGATCTGTGTGATAGCATGGGCGTGATTGTACTCTCAGAAGGAAGAAGGAAGAGCCACAAAAAAAGTTTGAAGAAATAATGGCTGTAAAATTTTCCTGACTTTATAAAAACTATAATCATGCAGACTCAAGTTGTTCAGTTACTCTCAAGCAGAATCAACACAAAGAAGACCACACCAAGGCACCATAATCAGATGGCTGAAAACCAGTGATAAAGAGAAAAAAAGTTTTTTAAACAGCTAAAGAAAAATGACATTTTATGTACAGAAAAACAACCAAAAAAGGGCAAATTTCTTGCCAGAAACAATGTAAGACAGAGCAAAATAGAATTTGGCATTGTTAAAGTGCTAATAGATAAAATGAAACTGTAAACCTAGGTTGAATTTTATACCCAGCAAAAAATCCTTCAAAATAAAGGCTTTTTATACATACAAAACCTGAGAGTAAATTACACTATAAAAAATGCTAAAGGTAGTTCTTCAGGTGGAAGGAAAATGATATCTGATAGAAACTTGGTATGCAAAAGAATAAGCTCCAGAAATAGTCAATTAATGAGTAAGATAAAGGGACTTTTGGACATTATTTGATTTCTTTATGAGATAATTGCCTAAAGCAAAATAATAGCATATTGTGTGTGTATAATGTCTACATAAAAGGAATGACAATAGTAGCACAAAGACAGGAAGCAGCAATGGAAGTTTTAGGCCTAAGGGTCTATGTTATATGTAAAATGATGTATTTTTATTTGAAGGTAGAGTGTGAAAAGTTAGATGCATATTATAAAACCCTAGATAGAGCAACTAAGCGAAAAGTAAAAGAAATATAGGTAATGTTTCAGTAGATTACCAACCAAACCAAGATTATGAAGGAAGAGAAGGGGAAAAAAGAACAAAGAACAGGTAGAGAAAATGGAAAACAAGCAAGATGGTAGGTTGGTATGACCATATAATATTAAACAGTTTAACCATTTAAATTAAAATACAGAGATTATCAGACTGGATTTAACAAAAGTAAGATCTAATTATATGACATCTACCAAGACATTCAATATAAAGAAACAGGTTAAAAGTATGAAGAGGGAAAAATAAGCACTGTACAAAACTGAGCATAGGAAAGCTAATACAATGATTACTGTTTGAGGGAGACTTCAGAGTAAGACATATTACCAAGAAAAAACAGGGACATTTCAGAATGACAAGGAGGTTAATTTATCAATTGTAAGAGTGTTTGCATCCAATAGGAAAAATTCAAAATTCATGAAGTGGTGTTCAACATTTGTTTACCAGTAATTGATAGTATAAGTAGAGAGAAAATAAGAATTTAGAAGACTTAATAACATTATCAACAAATATAACCTAAGTTGCATTGTAGAACACTCAGTAACAGTGGTAGGGACAGGAGGCAGGGAAATTCTGGGCAGAAGAGGATGAGTCCCTGGCGAGGGCCCCGCCCTCAAACTGAAAAAGCCTGGTACCATGGACCAGTGTAAGAACTGACATCGCTGTTTGTCTGGTCAAATGTTGCCTTTTCCAAAACCACCCATGGCCTGTCCTGCCACTCATCCTGTGCCCATAAAGACCCCAGGCCTTGCTGGCAGAGGGAAGAGAAGCAGCTGGACATTGGAGACTGCAGTTGGATGTCAGAAGCAGTTTGACTTCAGAGAGGAGTCTGGATGGCTGGACTCCAGGGGAAGAATACCTTCCTGCTCTATCTCCTTTTCAACTCTTCTTCGCACTGAGAGCCATTTTCATCAGCAATAAAATCCCCCGCATTTATCATTTCCTATTCGTTCGTGTGACCTCATTCCTCCTGGGTGCTGGACAAGAACTCAGATGCCACGAATGTGGGTACAAAAGGCTGTCACACTGACCCTCCACTGAGCTGTTAACTCTTAATCCGTTTCCGGATGGCAAAGTTAAAAGGGTGCTGTAACACTTCCCCTCGGGCTTCAAGGGTCATGAGCACCCTCCCCTAGATGATGCCTTGGGGCTAGTATGGAGTTCGCTCTTGCCTGCACCCAAAAGCAGTCGCCCCGACTCCTGCACCCTCTTACCTGCGCTCCTCCTCCTGCAAGGGGTGGAGCAACAAGTGAATGCAAGTTCAACCCTGCTAGCGCTGAAGTGACTGGCTAGTTCCAGCGCCCATGCATCCCTGTTACTGCCTGAGAAGGGATCAAGGAAATGTCCTGCTTCAATAGCACAGTACATACTCTTTTCAACTGCACCTGGAACATTCACCAGCATAAATTGTATGCTGAGCCATAAAGTAAGTTTCAGTAACTTTAAAGAGAGTGAAATATAGAATATGTTCACTGACCACAACAGAATTAAATTAGAAGTCAGTAACAGAAAGATTTTTGGAAAATCTCAGGTATTTGGAAATTAAACATTTCTAAAGAATCCGTGGGTCAAAGAAGTCGTCACAGAATATTTGGAACTGAATGGTAATGAAAGCACATAATACATTTTGTGGCATACAGTTAAAACATGTAGAAGAAAATGTATAGCTTTAAATGATTATATTAGAAAGAAAGGTCTAAAATGATAATTTAAGTATCTACCTTAATCTAGAAAAAGAACTAAACCCGAAGTAAGTAGACGAAAGGAAATCATAAAGGCAATAGAATCCAGTGAAATAGGAAACTGTTGGCCAGGTGTGGTGGCTCATGACTGTAATCCTAGCACTTTGGGAGGCTGAGGCAGGAGAATTGCTTGAACCCGGGAGGCAGAGGGTGCAGTCAGCCGAGATCATGCCACTACACTCCAGCCTGAGCTACAGGGTGAGACTCCGTCTCAAAAAAAAAAAACAAAAAATGAAACAAAACAAAACAAAAACCTGTTTGGTAGAGGAATTAGTCAAATCACAACCAGGTTCTTAGAAAGGATAAATAAAATGGATAAACCTTTAGTTAATTTATGAAGGGAAAAAGATACAAGTTTTAAATATCAGGAATGAAAAAGTAGATGTTACCACAGATCGTACATAAATTAAAAGGATAATAAAGGAACATTATGGACAACTTTATGCCAATAAATTCAACTTAGATGAAATGGAAAAATTCCTTAAAATAAACAGGCAAAACTGACTCAGGAAGAAATAGAAAACCTGAATATCCTTATATCTATTTAAAAATTCATTATTTATTTATTTATTTTTCGAGACTGAGTCTCACTCTGTTGCCCAGGCTGAAGTGCAGTGGCGTGATCTTGGCTCACTGCAACCTCCGCCCTTCCAGGTTTAAGCAGTTCTCTGCCTCAGCCTACGGAGTAGCTGAGATTACAGATACGTGCCACCACTCCTGGCTAATTTTTTTGCATTTTCAGTAGAGACGGGGTTTCACCATCTTGGCCAGGCTGGTCTTGAACTCCTGACCTTGTAATCCACCCACCTTGGCCTCACAAAGTGCTGGGATTACAGGCGTGAGCCACTGTGCCTGGCCAAAAAATTCATAATTTAAAATCTTCCCAAAAAGAAAACTCCAGACCAGATGTCTTCAGTTGTAAATTGTCAGAGTTTTAAGAAAGAGTTTTAATAATACCAATTGCCCATAAACCCTTTAAGAAAATAGAAGAGATAATACCATAAATAATTTATGAGGTAGTATTATTCCAATACCAAAGCCACACAGACATGGTAAGAAAACTACAGAACACAAAATTTTAACCTTTTTTTTTTTTTTTGAAGACAGGGTCTTGCTCTGTTGCCCAGGCTCAAGTGCATGTCACAATCATGGTTCACTGCATCCTTGACCTCCTGGGTTCAAGCAGTCCTCCCACCTCAGCCTCCTGAGCAGCTGGGACCACAGGCACATGCTACCACACCTGTTTAATTTTTGTGTTTTTTGTAGAAACCAGGTTTTGCCATGTTGCTCTGGCTGGTCTTGAACTCCTGAGCTTAAGCAATCCGCCTGCCTCGGCCTCCCAAAGTGCTGGGATTACTGGCGTGAGCCACTGCACCTGGCCCAAAACTTCTTGACAAAATATTAGCAAGTTGGATCCAGCAATATAAATGTAATGATGATGCATCATGTCCAGGTAGAATTTACCCCAAGTATGCAAGTTTGATTTAATAGTAAAAAAATCAGTATGCAGTCCATCCTTACTATTAGCAGATTTTGTATCGGCACATTTGCCCACTACCTAAAAGTTATTTGTAACTCCAAACTCAATACTTATTTGCTCTTTTGTGGTCATTTGTGGACATGCTGTGCAGTGGAACATTTGAATTATCCAACATACACATTCCCAGTTGAGTCAAACAAGGTTCTCTTTTTCTTCAGCTCTTGTATTATAAACAAATGTCCTTTTCATGATCATGCCATGTTTTTCAGATTTTTTGCTAATGATTTTGTTGTTTGAAATCATTACGCCCCCAAGCACAGTACTGAAGTGCTATTTAATGTTTTTAAGTGCAAGAAAGCTATGATGTGCCTTCTGGAGAAATTAACATGTGTTAGATAACTTCATTTAGGCATGAATTATAGTGCTGCTGCCTATGAGTTTAATGTTAATGAACCAGTAATATGTATTAAATAAGATATTTTTAAGCAGAAACATATGTTAAACAAGCGTATGTATTTATTGGTTGATGAAAGTGTTGTGATTAGAGGCTTATCGGAATATAACTGTATTCCCTAGGAACAATGGCGCAGTATTTGCTAATTTATTGTTCGTTGTGACTTTATAGAACAAATAACTGCCATAAATAACAAGAATGGGCTGTGTATCTGCTACTGTATTATCTAAGAGAAAAGAAGGTAAACCACATGATTATTTAAAAAAAAAATTTTTTTTTTTTTTTGAGACAGAGTCTTGCTCCGTGGCCCAGGCTGGAATGCAGTGGTGGAATCTGGGTTCACTGCAACCTCCGCCTCCTGGGTTCAAGTGATTCTTCTGCCTCAGCCTCCCGAGTAGCTGGGATTACAGGCGCATGCCACCCGCCTGGCCAATATTTTTGTATTTTTAGTAGAGATGGGGTTTCACCATGTTGGCCGGGCTGGTTTTGAACTCCTGACTTCAAGTGATCCACCTGCCATGGCCTCCCAAAGTGCTAGGATTACAGGAATGAGCTACTGTGCCTGGCCAATTATCTCAATTTATACAGAAAAAGTATTTGATAAAATTCACCATCTTTTCATGTTAGAAATGCTTAGGAAACTAGGACTAGAGGTCAACCTTCTAATTAAAGGACTGCTTTATTATATATAAGTATCTATGATATAAGCCTGCAGTTAACATCATATTTTTTTCCTCATAAGATCAGGAACAAACTAAGGATGTCAACTGTCACAATTCCTACTCTGATCCTAAAATTTATATGAAACTGCAAAGACTAAAATAGCCAAAACAATATTGAAAAGGAATAATTAAAATTGGAGAACTTGCATTGCCTTTGGACAGAGGTACAGATCAATGGAAAAGAATAGAACATTGAGAACTAATTCACACATCTCAATAAAGTTTCCTAAGGTAATTCAGTGGGAGAAAGAATAGTATTTTCCACAAACAGTTCTGGAACAACTGGATATCCATATGGGGGAGGGGATAATCCCTTAAACTATACACAAAAGTGAACTCCAAATGGATGAAAGACGTAAATATGAAGGGTAAAATGGAAAGACTCTAGAAGAAAACAGGAGCGAATCATCTTAATCTTGGACTAGGCAAAGGTCTTTTAGGACTCAGAAAGCATGAACTATTAAAAGTAGTAGTCGATAAATTGTAGTCTATTAAAATTAAAAAATGCTATTCAAAAGGGACCATTAAAAATTGAGAAGACAAGCCAAAAAGAAGACAAAACTGTTTATGTGCATATATTTGACAAAGAACTTGCATCTAGAATACATAAATCCAATTTAATAAGAAGACAAACCAGTTAAAAATTTGACAATGGATTTGATTAGACATATCACTGAAGAAAATGTGTAAGTGGCCAAAAAGCACTTTAGCTCAACTGCATTTGGCGCTGGGGAAATGCTAATTAAAGCCACAGTGAACCATTGCTAATCTACTAGAATGAATGAAATGAAAAAGTATGACAATACCAGATGTTGATGAGGATAGTGGAACAACTGGAGCTGTAATGCATTGTTGGTGGGAATGTAAACTGGGTACAACCAGTTTGGAAAACATTTTGGCAGTTTCTTATAAAGTGAGACTTTCACTTGTCCTAACATCCAGCATTTCCACTGTTTACCCAAGAAAAATGAAAACACTTATCCATAAAAAGATTTCTTCAAGAATATATGACTTCTTCCTAATTGTCAAACACTGGAAGCAATCCCACGCCCATCAGTAGGCTATTAGAGACCGAGCGTGGTGGCTCATGCCTGTAATCCCAGCACTTTGAGAAGCCAAGGTGGATCACTTGAGGTCACGAGTTTGAGACCATTCTAGCCAGCATGGTGAAACCCGCCTCTACTAAAAATACAAAAATTAGCTGGGTTTGGTGGTGTATGCCTGTAATCCCAGCTGCTCGGGAGGCTGAAGCAAGAGAATCTCCTGAACCTGGGAGGGGGAGGTTGCAGTGAGCTGAGATTGCATCACTGCACTCCAACCTGGGCAACAGAACAAGATTCAGTCTCAAAAAAAAAAAAAAAAAAAAAAAAAAAGGGTATTAGATAACCAAATTGTAGTATTTTGTATTAGTCCGAGTTCTCCAGAGAAAAAGAACCAATAGGATACATATGTATTTTATTGATACAATAACATACACACAGATTTATTTTAAGGAATTGTCTCATGCACTAATGGAGTCTGAGAAGTCCCATTATCTGCAGTAGGCAAGCTAGAGACCCAGGGGAGCCAGCAGTGTAGTTCCAGACTAAGTCCAAAGATCTGAGAACCAGAAGGAGTTGACATAATTCCCACCACATATAATCATACAATGGAGTACTCCTCAGCAATAAAAAGGAATGAACCGTTACATGCAACAAGCAGCATGGGTCTCATAGACACTATGCCGAGTGAATGAAGTCAGACACAAAAAAGTTTTATGTGATTACATTTGTATGACACCTTTAAAAAATGCAAAACTAACCTTTAATAATAAGAAGTAGGTCAGCGTTTACCTGGGTTCAAGAGTGGAGAGAGATTGACTTCAAAGGAGCATGAAAAATTGTTTAGGGCTTATGGCAGTGTTCTAAATCTTGATGGTAGTAGTGATTTAATGGCTTATTTGGCTTTCAAAACTCCAAAAATGGGTGCAGATTTATTTATTTAGAGACAGGATGTTTTCTTATCACCAAGGCTAGAGTGCAGTGACTCAGTCATAGCTCACTGTAACCTTGACCTGCTAGGCTCAAGCGATATCCCTGCCTCAGCCTCTCTTGTAGCTGGGACTACAGGCGCTTGCCACCGCATCCGACTTATTTTTACATTTTTTGTAGAGATGGGGGTCTTGCTGTGTTGCCCAGATTTGTTTCAAACTCCTAGCCACAAATGATCCTCCCGTTTCTGCCTCCCCCAGCATTGGGATTACAGGTGGGAGTCACTGTACCCAGCTGGGTACATTGTATTTTATGTAAATGATACCTCATGTTTAACAAAAAATAATTACTGATTGGATTTTTAAGTTTCTAAAATAGTCCTTATCTTTTTGATACTATGCCTATGGGAAATCACTTTGGTTAAATCAGTCATTTTCTTATTAGGATAAATTATTAATTAGGTACTGCTGGGCCTGTGTCAATATTTGGTTATGGTATCTGTTAATGTTTGAAAACTTAGTGGAGAAATTAACTGGAAAAGAAACGTGAAAATAACTGAAGAAGATGCAAAATTAGAAATAAATTGTGGAAACTCATTTTTAAAAAAATTTTCCCTTATAAATAAGTTTTCATGTAAGTTTATCATTTTAAAAATATAATTTTAAATATCTTTAATATTCTGTATATTTTCTATTAGTTTTCCTGTTCTTCAGTTCTTGGACATATTTGTGATTTCATTTTAGGAATGTAGTGAATATCTTTGGATTTGAAGCCTTTTTTGGCATTTGATTATTCTTCTGTATGCATACGTAGATGTAGAATCACTGAATCAAGGAATATGAATTTCAAAAAATATAGATAATAAATTCACATGGCAAATTCCAAGGGTACAATTGGGAATACAGTGAAATGGCTTCCTTGCGCCTTTGTTGACAAGTTTCCCTTCTTGGAGGCAGCCAGTGTCATCAGAATTTTGCATTTCCTTCGTGTGTGTGTGTAGCAAGAAGTTTAAATAGTGGATAAAAGACAAATTTTATAAGAATTTAATTATATTATGCATACTTTTTAAAATAAAATAAACTACAGTTATTTTTACTTGAATGTCACAAAAGGAAACTATAATGAAACGGATAGAACCTCTTTGAATTTAAATCTTTGCCAGAAGAAAAGATCTCTAAGATTAAGAAAAGAAAGGTTTGGAGTAATATTTTTGAAATATTGTTAATGTATGAAAGAAATATAAATTACCAGTAAAAGTGTGACTGTTTTAGAACTCAGTTATTGAAATACAAATGAAATGATATTTTTATCTTTTTTAGACTGGTGAAATTGATAAAATACACTTGCGAATGTGGGAAAATGGGTACCCTTGTGATGTTACAGGTTTTTGCAAAATTTTTTCAGTAGAAGGCAATTTGGCAGTATTTCCAATTTTAATCTATCTGTTACCTTGAATATAGTAATTTGATATCTAGAAACTTTTCACAAAGAGATCTTGAAACAAGTCTAAAAGGATACTATCTGCTGTGAAAGTGTCCATTAATAAAAGATTAAGTTACGGTGAATCTGCCAAATAGGATAATGTACAAGTATTAAAAACAGTGATGTGTTGTAGATTTTAATTTATTGCCATGGAAATAGGTTCTCGACATACCCTTTTTATTTCTCTCAACAATAAGTAATGGAATGCACAATGGGACCTCATTTATATAAAATCGTATGTATGTACAAGAGTAGACAGATTTCTGTAAATAAATACTCATTAAAGTGGTTATCTGGCTAGTCACAGTGGCTCACACCTGTAATCCCAGCACTTTGGGAGCCTGAGGCGGGTGGATCGCTTGAGCTCAGGAGTTGGAGACCAGCTTGGGCAACATGGCAAAACCCCATCTCTAACCTAATATACCAAAAATTACCCAGGCGTAGTGTTGTACGCCTGGAGTCCCAGCTACTTGGGAAGCTGAAGTGGGAGGATCACTTGAGCCTGGGAGGCTTGAGATTGCAGTGAGCCGAGATCATGCCACTGCACTCCAGCCTGGGTGACAGAGCAACACCCTGTCTAAAAAAACAAAAGCAGTTAGCTCTGGATGGTGGACTACTGGAATTTTTAACACTCTTAGGTTTCTTTATGCTGAATATCATTTGTATACTTGAAAAGTTGTTTCTTCTTTCGGAACAAATAAATATGTCTAATTTATTTGCTTGCTGTTTCTATGGATAATGGGAGGTACAGCCTTTAAGACAGTACCTGAGGCCAGGCACAGTGACTCACACCTGTAATCCCAGCACTTTGGGAGCCTGAAACCAGTGGATTGCTTGAGCTCAGGAGTTTGAGACCAGCTTGGGCAAAATAGTGAAACCCCATCCCTACAAAAAGTACAAAAATTAGCTGGGTGTAGTGGTGCGTGCCTGTGGTCTCAGCTACTATGGAGGCTGAGGTGGGAGGATATCTTGGGCCCAGGCTGGCGAGGCTGCTGTGAGTCCTGATCCCGCCACTGCAATTCAGCCTGGGTGACAGAGTGAGACCCTGTCTCCAAGAAAAAAAAAAAAGTACCCAATCAAGTTCTAAAAATATTTATATCTAACACTAGTATATCAAGGTCTGTAGAACCTTTGTAATGGAATACCTAAGGGCCATGGTTTGGGATGCTCCACTAGCGCAATTGAAGTTACCCAGGAACCAGTTGAACAGGTACTCATAGTTCGGGAACTCTGAACTCCAGAGCCCAAGGCGTTGACTGAAATTTTCAGTGCTACACCCTGCTATATGTGGTTAATCTCTCTGAAGACTCAAGTTTTAAAGAACCAGTCAAGTGTCAAGTTCGAGCTGTAGTTTTTATTTGAATTGACCAAAAAGCATGTGAATTTATTTCATACACTTGTCCTTGTTGATAAATGATAGTAACATCAGAAGTCATTCTTTTCTCTGCATCTCAAGTCTTCTTCATTTAGGAAATTAACAAAGAAAATTAATTTTTCCATTGGCCATTTACGACACATTGTTTGTCATGGTTTGCCTTAATCACTGGGATGGGGGGTGGGAAATAAAATTCCTGCCCTGCAGAATCATGCTGTGTACCAGAACACAGGAACAGTCAGGAACCTTTGCAGTGAACTATGAGTTTGGGTGGCTGTTTGAGGAAGATTTTCCAGAGGAAGTTACATCTGAACTTAATTTTGAAAGGTTAAGCATGAATTAGCCACACCAAATAAAGGGATATAAGGGTAGAAACAAGCACCTGGAGGCATGTAAGGGCACAGTACATACTGGGAACTGCAAGTCCATGGTCTTAGTGTAGAGATCGAGGCAGTGCAGGCCAAAAAGTGAGACTTTAGAGGCCGGATCATGAAGAGTCTTGTTAGCTGTCAGTCTCGTCCTGTGGATTTCCTCATAAATACAGCCTTTGTTCACTTAGTCTGGGAACTTTTGAGTCATCTTTGCCTCTTCTCCCATAACCTCCTTGACAGTTAGGTGCCAAATCCTGTCAGTTTTGGGAACTTGGATTGAAATGGAAAAATGACAAGGTAGATGTAGACTGTGTTCTTTATTACAGGCTGTGACTTACTCTTTTTAATTTCTAGGGCTTAGTGCTGGCTCATAGCCCCTTAGTATCTGAATGAATGGATTAAAGGAAGGGAGTTCCAAAGATAAAATGTTCAGTATTTTTACACATATAACTCATCTGTTCTCCAGTTCGTTATCAAAATAATAATAATCTGGCCGGGCGCGGTGGCTCAGGTTTGTAATCCCAGCGCTTTGGGAGGCCGAGGTGGGCGGATCACCTGAGGTCAGGAGTTGGAGACCAGCCTGGCCAATATAGAGAAACCCTGTCTCTACTAAAAGTATAAAAATGAGCTAGGTGTTTTGGTGATGCATGCCTGTAATCTCAGCTACTCGGGAGGCTGAGCAGGAGAAGCGCTTGAACTTGGGAGGTGGAGGTTGCCGTGAGCTGAGATCATGGCCCTGCACTCCAGCCTGGGTGACAGAGCGAGATTCTTTCCCCCCAAAAAAGAAATAATAATAATCCAATAATTTTAATAATCTTTGGAGGACTGGTTGAAAAGTTAACCCTTAGATTTTTAATTTAAAAAAAAAATGACATCAGACCCATTAGTAAGGTCTGTTGAATTAACATACTGGTAGGCAACTGAAGCAACAATGGTCATAGGGAAGAAAAGTGCCAGACAGCTTTTAGCCATTTGATATAATGAATAGATACCAGTTTACATTGTGTGTGTGTGCCTTCCCACCCTGCCAGCTGAGACTAGTTTTCTTGAGACTATCCCAAAAGGATACCAGTTTACATTGTGTGTGTGCCTTCCCACCCTGCCAGCTGAGACTAGTTTTCTTGAGACTATCCCAAAAGGGATTTTTTTTTTTAGTTAGAGGAAAAATTGTGAACATGTATATTTATTGCGTTTCACTTGTCACAGTTAATAATGTGGGTACATATTTTCCTGAAAATGAATATATACAGCATTTGTTTTCTGAAAATGTACTACAAAAGGAAAACTGAACATGGAGAGATAGGTAGCATTTATAACAATTAGGTATTAGTGAAATAACTATGCCATTTTGAAAGCAAATTATGTGTCTCAGATGTATTTGTGAAGCAGCTTTTATGATTTTCAGCAACAACACAGTTACTGTAACTATTGTATTAGTGGAATTGAATCTTATGTGGGTCACATAAACCACCTGAACTTTTGTACTTGTAGCTATGCAAGACCCTTACCAAGATAATAATGTAATATAAAGAGGTGTCAAGAGGTGTTTTCATACATATATTTGCCATCTTACAGAATAGAATAACACTGTAATATAATATTATGAATATATTTTAAAAATATTTGTAAAGCCCCTATGAAAATTAAGCATCAATGAGCTAAGCTCATCCCCTTCCCCTGCCAAAAGATAAAATATATGAGGGTGTTGTAGCACAGAAACCAAGACATAAAGACATTCAGTAGAAACCAGGGGTCAGCAAACTTTTTCTGTAGTGTACCATGTAGTAAAATTTTAGACTTTACAGGTCAAGAGGTAAAATCAAAGATATTATGTAGGCACTAATATAATAAGAGAGCACACAATTTTCCACAAATTTTTAAAGGACAAAATTTCAAAATATAATAATTGAATGCATTTTTTTGTAATACAGCTCTAATGAGAAGAGGGAATTCTTTTTAAAGGGATAACATTTCACTTAATTCTAGTTAAAAGTTAGTGTTCCATATCATCAAATCAATTGCAAATGTTCATCTGCTAATGCTGATCTATATGAAATTTTACATATCATCTTTGAATTTGACTTTTCACCCAGACGAGAGATACACATGGCACAACTTTGTCATTATGATTTGTAGTGCTGAGCAGCAGTGTGAAGCAATGAGAGGGCCATATAAGGTCTTTGCTGTGTGTGCTTAATGCTGCCTTTTTTTTTTTTTTTTTTTTTTTTTAGCACAAAAGCAGCCATAGACAACCTGTAAATGAATGATCATATTTGTGTTCCAATAAAACTTTACTTATGGACACTAAAGTTTGAATTTGATTTAACTTTTATGTATTACAAAATATTTAAATTTTTTCCCCCAACCATGAAAAAATGTACAATCCTGTTTTCGATTGCTAGCCATACAAAAAAACAGATGCAAGACAGATTTGGCCTGTAGGCTGTAGTTTTCCCAACCACAGATATAAACCATAAAAATTCCCCAAATCTAATATGGGTATTTTTGTATTTTTAAGCATTTTACGATTTCAGAAATTAATAACTTGTTTTAAAAGTGTTTCTATTGTTTTAATACCTTTTCTCTGACAGTATACTCCATATAAAAATTCAAACATTATAGAAATGCCTAAATTAGAAATTAAAACACTAATTTTGTCCCCCAAAAGGTTAGGTGCATACTTTTTCCAGGTTTAAAAAATAAATGTACTAACACTGGCCGGGTGTGGTGCCTCATGCCAGTAATCCCAGCACTTTGGGAGGCCAAGGGGGGCAAGTCACTTGAGATCAGGAGTTCGAGACCAGCCTGGCCAACATGGTGAAACTCTGTCTCTACTAAAAATACAAACGTTAGCTGGGCATGGTGTCGGGCGCCTGTAGTCCTGGCTACTTGGAAGACTGAGGCAGGAGAATCACCTGAACCTGGGAGGTGGAGGTTGCAGTGAGCCTAGATCGCCACACTGCACTCCAGCCTGGGTGAGACAGAGCGAGACTCTATGTCAAAACAAAACAAAAAACAAAAAACTAACACTTTTATGCACATCTAATTACTTTTTAAAACAAAATATGAGATCATACCTTATATAAATGGTGAGGGCTTGCTTTTTTCACTGACTTTATCATGAATGACTCTTTAGACCAGGACCTGTGTATCTATGTGCTTATTCTATGAATGGCCTATCATATTACATATTACATACGACTCTGCTGTAATGTATCCAATCATCTTCTCATTTTGGACATTTTGTTGTTTCTAGTTTTCTGCAATTCATTGTTATGTGCTTTTTTTGTAAATACAATTTTAAACTTGATTATTATTTGAAATAGTTTTTTTAATGCCACTTTGATTTGGGGGCTTAATCTTAAAGGAATGTGCACATTGAATATAGTTTTATTGTGGTCCATTTATTTAGGAGAACACATTTTCCTTTTTTACTGGCAACTGTGGGGTAAGGGTAGTTAGAATTATTCTCACAGAAAATTATACATAGATTTATTTTCCAATTATTAAATCATGCATGAGGTATTGGTTGGTACTTAAAGTTTATTTTGATGTATCAAAACTTGCCCTGCATTGTTGAAGAATTTAAGCTTTTATAAATAAATTAAATTAGCTATTGTATTATTAACTAGAAATCTGATGTTTACAATGTTTTAATTTTCTGATGTAGTAAAAACTATTTCCTGTACAGTGAAAACATGTTATTGCAAAACCCACTTTTTTTTTTTTTTTTTTTTTTTTTTGAGATAAAGTCTTACTCTGTTGCCAGGCTGGAGTGCAGTGGTGTGATCTTGGCTCACTGCAGTCTCTGCCTCCCGGGTTCAGGTGATTCTCCTGTCTCAGCCTCCTGAGTACCTGGGATTACAGGCGTCCGCCACCACGCTTGGCTAATTTTTGTAGTTTTAGTAGAGACGGAGTTTCGCCATGTTGGCCAGGGTGGTCTTGAATTCCTGACCTCAGGTGATCCTCCTGCCTCGGCCTCGCAAAGTGCTGGGATTATAGGCGTGAGCCACCATACCTGGCCAAAACCCACTTTTTTATATGTGTCTTTCCTCACATTCCTTATCAATGTGAGGAAACATTAATAAGTAATATTATATTGATATTACATCATTAAGTAATATGCTTTAATGCCACTGTTATTTTACTATTTTAATTTACATTGGATATCTTGGATTATATTGGCAAATACCCACTTTGTTTGCTTAGAAATGAAACCTACCCCTGTTACAAAGCTGGTGGTTGGTTCTTGGCAGTTGATTTGGTTTATGCATCCCTTAGGATACTCTCAAAAGCAAGGGATCCATTAGCAAGGTGTTAATTTGTCTTTGTCTTTTGGGCTGGTACTAAGTTGTTGTGAAGCAGATGTGTTATTACTTCATCCTCTGTGAAGATTGAGGAATATGATGAGCACTAAGTGCCAGAATTACTTTTAGATGTCATTATCAAATAACATTGTCACTAATTTTTTAGTGACAGTATTTAGTGAAAGATTGTCACTGATTTATTTTTATATTTTCCCATGATAATTACCTTCCTGTCTTATTTTCATTATGTCCTCATATTTCCCTGAAATGTATCAAACAAGGGTTTAATTTATAAACAAAAAGAAGAATCCAAGTAAGAATTTGTTGGATATGAGGGATACATTGATTCTATAGAAAATTCCTGGGCCCAATCCCTAGAGATTTTGATTTGGTAGGCCTAGGGTGCGTCAACTGTTTTCACTCAGTATAGTTCTCTGGAGAGTCATGCAAGTTATTGTATGTATCAGTAGCTTGTTCCTTTTTGTTTCTTTTTATATACAGTAATCCTTCCTTATCCTTTTTTTTTTTAATGGTTTCAGTTACTTTTAGTCAACCTTGGTCTGAAAAGATTAAGTGGAAAATTTCAAGAAATAAACAATTTATATGTTATAAATTCATGCCATTCTGAGTAGGGTGATGAAATGTCTTGCTGTCTCGCTTCCCCCACCAGGAACGTGAATCATTCCTTTGTCCAACCTATGCACGTTGTCTATGCTCCCTACCTGCTAGTCACTTTGGAGCCCTCCCAGTCATTAGATTGACTGGCATGGTTTTGCAGTGCTAATGTTCGAGGAATTCTCGTTTTACTTAATGGCCCCAAAGCCCAAGAGCAGTGATGCTGGCTTGTTGTTATACTTGTTCTATTTTCTTATTAGTTATTGTTGTTAATCTCATGGTGTGCCTAACTTACAAGTTAAACTTTATCATAGGTTTGTATATATAGGAAAAACCAGTGTATATAGAATTGAGTACAATCTGCCGTTTCAGGCATCTTTACTGGGGGTCTTGGAAGTATCCCCTGTGGTTAAAGGGGATAACCATCGTTAAGTTGGAGAAGTTTCTACATAGTTTAAAACTTAGTTTCTGCTGTGTTTCTTTCCTAATTTTATTAAAACAAGCATTTTTGTCTTAAATCTAGGTGACAAAACACGACAGCCTTCTTCAAGCCCCTCCAGTATTATCCGACGCACTTCCTCCCTGGATACTCTTGCTGCACCGTATCTTGCCGGGCACTGGCCTCGTGATAGCCATGGGCAAGCTGCACCTTGCATGAGGGACAAAGCTACACAGGTAAGCTTACTATAGTTCTTATCCTGAAGTGTTTTTCTCTGAAGCTACTTCTTCTAATATTATTTGTTCTGCTTTGAGTAGAACAAACATTAGTGTATATTAGAATTAACTTGAGAAACTTATCAAAAAGAGCAGATTCCAAGCCTGACCTCCAGGTATTCTATAGTAGGTCTTTGTTGGGGCCTGGGATTGTGCATTTTAAATAGCTATCAAAGTAATTCTGATACATACAGATAATTTATGAACATACTTTTTTCCCCACTTATTCTTTATAAGTTAGTTTACAACAGGGGTGTCCAATCTTTTGTCTTCCCTGGGCCACATTGGAAGACAAATTGTATTAGACCACACATAAAATATACTAACACTAATGAGCTTAAAAAAAATTGCAAAAAATTCATAATGTTTTAAGAAAGTTTACGAATTTGTGTTGGGCTGCGTTCAAAACCATCCTGGGCCTCATGAGGCCCATGGGCTGCAGGTTGGACAAGCTTGGTTTACAACATCATAATATATTTAATATATGGAATTTGGTCTTAAAAATTTGTAACAGCAAAGATTAGTGACCATCTAAGCTTACGTTTTTGTGCCAGAAAAACTTTCATGTATTGGGAGATGGGGACTGTGTTACTTTGCTGATCCTACAAATGTAAATATCCTGACAAAGGGACTCTGGAAGCAAAGTTTTATACTTCTAGGTTTGTAAAATTGTTTAATATAAAGGGATCTCAAGAAATCATTCAGGGCTGGGCAGGGTGGCTCACGCCTATAGTCCCAGCACTTTGGGACACCGAGACAAGTGGATGGCTTTTGAACCCAAGAGTTCAGTATCAGCCTGGGCAACATGGTGGTGAAACCTCATCTCTGCAAAAAATACAAAAATTAGCCGGGCATGCTGGTGCACAATTGTAGTACCAGCTACTTGGGAGGCTGAGGCAGGAGAATCACTTGAGCCTGGGAGGTCAAGGTGCAGTGAGCGGTGATCATACCACAGCATACCAGCCTGGGCAATAGAGTGAGAACCTGTCTCAAACAAAGAAGAAGAAATCATTCAGATCTACCCCTTAGATTTACAGATGAAGAAGCGGAGGTCTAAGGTCATACAGCAGGTTGAAGACTGCATCTTAGTTTGGTGTAGTTTCTTTCATAGTAATTACCACAATTATAATTAATTATTTGTGTAGTTATTTATTTATGGTTTCTTACAGTCACTAGACAGTAAGAACCATGAAGATAGGGATTGTGTCTGGCTTGTCTATTGCTGTATTTCTATGCCCAGGACTTAATACTATATGGAGAATAAATTGCCCAAGGAATATTTGCAAAGGAATGAATGAGCAAAACAGTTACAGCTTTATTGGTAGTGAAGAAAGAAAAACATTTAAAGATTTAAAAGATTTTTTATACTGATTGTTGAAAATCAGGTAAGGTACATCTCGATTTAGACTTCAGATTTACGTTACTCCTGGTCTCAACATTTTTTGAAGAATGTTTTTTGTTTTTTCTCTTTTCTTCTTCTTCTTTTTTTTTTTTTTTTCCTGAGATAGAATCTCGCTGTGTTGCCCAGGCTGGAGTGCAGTGGTGCAATCTTGGCTCACTTCAACCTCTGCCTCCCGGGTTCAAGTGATTCTCATGCCTCATCCTCCCGAGGAGCTGGACTACAGGCGTGCACCACCACATCTGACTAATTTTTGTACTTTTAGTAGAGATGGGGTTTCACCATGTTGGCCAGGCTGGTCTCAAACTCCTGTCCTCAAGTGATCTGCATACCTCAGCCTCCCAAAATGCTGGGATTATGGGTGTGAGCCACCACACCTGGCCCGAGATAATGTTTTTTATTTTTATTTTTTGAGATGAAGTCTCTCTCTGTCTCCCAGGCTGGATGGAGTGCAGGGGCACGATCTTGGCTCACTGAAACCTCCACCTCCCGGGTTCCAGCGATTCTCTTGCCTCAGCCTCCTGAGTAGGTGAGATTACAGGCACACGCCACTACGCCCGGCTAATTTTTTGTGTTTTTGGTGGAGACGGGGTTTTTCTGTGTTGGCCATGCTGATCTCGAACTCCTGACCTCAAGTGATCTGCCGGCCTCCCAAAGTGCTGGGAGTACAGGCATGAGCCAAGGCGCCTGGCCCTGAGAGAATGTTTATTAAAGAACTAAGTAAACATACTTTTCTGTGGTGGTTTTGGATTTGTATATTGATTCCCAATATTCCAGGTATTGTTGGTGGGCTCAGTTTATTTTCTGTTCTGATAATCTTGAAATGGAATCCTACTGTTAGAGCAGACGATTGGGATTTGAATTACCTTGGTGTTTATACTTTAGTGCCAGCTACAGAAATGAAAATGTAGACTGTGTACTCATCGAAAGTAATGAATCTTTTCTGAAATTGACTTTTTTTTTCTTTCTTTTTTTGGGATGGAGTCTCACTCTGTTGCCTAGGTTGGAGTGCAGTGGCCTGATCTCAGCTCACTGCAACCTCCGCCTCCCAGGTACAAGCAGTTCTCCTGTCTCAGCCTCCCAAGTAGCTGGGACTGCAAGTGCATGCCACCACGTCTGGGTAATTTTTGTATATTTAGTAAAGATGGGGTTTCACCATATTGGTCAGGCTGGTCTCGAACTCCTTACCTCAGGTGATCCACCCGCCTTGGCCTCCCAAAGTGCTGGGATTACAGGCATGAGCCACTGCACCCAGCCTAAAATTGACTTTTTAACCAAAGAGTTCTGTGAAACTCTGCAGTTATTCACAGTCTGTAACTTTGCTGAGCTTAGGGCTTATAGCTTGCTTTCTGCTTCATCCACATGTCACATTTAAATTTGTAGAAGTTTATTTCCTTGAGCATTCCTACAGCACCCTTTATTTCCACTGCACTTTTAGGTTCAGTGGGTTCAGACATTTTGTCATGTTAGTAAAACTATGCTATCATGCAAGCCATTGGGAGCTCCTTGATCTGTGGATGCAGTTCAGTAAGTCTTTTCAGCAAATTGCTGTGACCTAGCAAATGAATTAAAATATAAACCCTATGCTCTCTGCCTTTTTATAAACGTCCCTCAAATTGGGAATGTTAAGGGTACAAATAAAAAGAAAATTTAGGTCTGGGTGTGGTGGCTCACGCCTGTAGTCCCAGCACTTTAGGAGGCTGAGATGGGTGGATCGCCTGAGGCCAGGAGTTCGAGACCAGCCTGACCAATATGGTGAAACCCCATCTCTACTAAATATACAAAAATTAGCCAGGTTTGGTGGTGGGCGCCTGTAGTCCCAGCTACTCGGGAGGCTGATAGAGGAGAATTGCTTAAACCCGGGAGGTGGAGGTTGCCGTGAGCTGAGATCGTGCCACTGCACTCCAACCTGGGTGACAGAGTGAGACCCCATCTCAAAAAGAAAAAAAAAAAAAAGAAAATTTATAATTGTCATACTGTTAATCTTATTTGTAAAGCTCATGTGTAGAATCTCCTAAAAGATAACTGGGCACTCCAACCTTTCAGTTACATAGTGGGCTCTCATCTTTGGCAAGTGAATTTAACAGTAACAAAATTAATCAAGAACTCTCAAATTCCTTATTTGCAGATACTGGGTTTCCCTAAGTGTATGCTAGTTAAATCAACTTTTAAAAATTATGGTAAAATATATATAACATAAGGTTTGCTGGTTTGACCATTTAAAAATCCATGCCTATGTTGTTTTACTGCACTTTATTGGGCTTCACAGATACTGGGTTTTTTTTTTGTTTTTTTTTTGTTTTTTTTTTGTTTTTTTACAAATTGAAGGTTTGTGGCAACTCTGCATTGAGCAAGTCTATCGGGGCCATTTTCCAAAAATGTGCTCACTTTGTATCTCTGCCCCATTTTGGTAGTTCTTGCAATATTTCAACCATTTTCATTATTATTGTATCTGTTATGGTGATCTGTGCTCAGTGATCTTTGATTTTACTGTTAATTGTTTTGAGGTACCATGAACTATGCCCATATAAGACGGGGAACTTAATTGATGAATGTTGTGTGTATTCTGACTGCTGTTCCCCTGAGTCTCTCCCTCTCATTGGGCCTCTTTGTTTTCTCAGACACAATAGTATTGAAATTAGACAAATTAATAACCTTACAATGACCTCTAAGGGGTCAAGTGAGGTGGAGAGTTGCATGTCTCTATTTCAGTCAAAAATTAGACATGATTAAGCTTAGAAAGCAAGGCATATCAAAAGCTGAGATAGGCCAAAAGCTAGGCCTCTTGTACCAAACAGCTAGCCAAGTTGTGAATGGAAAGGAAAAGTTTTTGAAGGAAATTAGAAGTACTACTTGAATGAGCATTATGAATGATAAGAAAGTGAAACAAGCTTTATTGCCAATATGGAAAAAGTTTTAGTGATCTAGATAGAAGGTCAAACCAGCCACAACATTCCATTAAACCAAAGCCTAATCTAGAGTAAGACCTTACTTAATTCTCTTCAGTTCTTACGAAGGCTAAGATAGGCGAGGATGCTACAGAAGAAAAATTTAAAGCTAACAGATTGATTCATGAGGTTTAAGGAAAGAATCCATCCTCATAACATAAAAGTGAAAGGTGAAGCAGCAAGTACTGATACAGAAACTGTAGTAAGTTATCCAGAAGATCCAGCTAAGATCACTGTTGAAGATGGCTACACCAAATAAGAGGTTTTTTTTTTTTTTTTTTTTTTTTTGAGATGGGGTCTTGCTCTGTCACCTAGGTTGGAGTACAGTAATGCAGTCATAGCTTGGTACAACCTTAAACTCCTGGGCCCTGGGCTTAATCAGTCCTCCTGTCTCAGGTTCCCAAGTAGCTGGGACTGTAGGCACACACTGACATGCTTGGCTTTTTTTTTTTTTTTTTAAATGTTTTTGTAGAGATGGGGGTCTTGCTGTGTTGACCAGGCTGGTCTTGAACTCCTGGCCTCAAGCTATCCTCTCACCTTGGCCTCCCAAACTGCTGGGATCACAGGTGTGAGCCACTGTGCCCAGCTAGATTTTTAATGACAAAACAGCCTTATCTTGTAAGAAGATGCCATATAGGACTTTCATAGCTAGAGTGAAGTCAGTGCCTGACCTTAAGTTAGGACAGGCCACCTGTCTTGTTAGGGGCAAATGCAGCTGGTGACTTTAAGTTGAAGCCAGTACTCATTTACCATTCTGAAAATCCTAAGGCCCTTAAGAATTATGCTAAATCTACTCTGCTTTTGCTTGATACATGGAACGACAAAGCCTGGATGCCAGCACATCTTTTTATAGCATGATTAACTGAATATTTTAAGCCCACCATTGAGACCTACTGTTCAGAACAAAAGATTACTTTATTACTGCTCATTGGCAATGCAACTGGTCACCCAAGAGCTCTGATGCAGATACACACAGAAAGGAATGTTGCTTTCATGCCTGCTAGCACAACATCCATTTTGCTGCCCATGGATCCAAGAAATAATTTTGACTTTCGAGTCTTATTATTAAGAAAATACATTTAATGAGGCCATAGCTGCCATAGATAGTGACTCCTCTGATGGATCTGGGCAAAGTAAATGGAAAAGCTTTTGGAAAAGATTCACCATTCTAGGTGCCATTAAGAACATTTGTGATTTGTAGGATTAGGTCAAATATCAACATTATCAGGAGTTTGGAAAAGTTGATTCCAACCCTCATGGATGACTTTGAGGGTTTCAAGACTTCAGTAGAGGAGGTCACTGCAGATGTGGTGGAAATAGCAAGATAGCTAGAATTAGAAGTAGAACCCGAAGATGTGATTGAATTGCTGCAATCTCATGATAAAACTTAAGCAAGACAAATTGCTTCTTATGGATGAGCAAAGAAAGTGGTTTCTTGAGATAGAATCTACTCGTGGTGAAGATGTGGTGAATATTGTTGAAATGACAACAAAGGATTAAGAATATTACATAAACTAACTTAGTTTTTAAAGCAGTAGCAGGTTTTGAGAGGGTTGTCACCAATTTTGAGAGAAATTGTACTATGGGCAATATGCTACCCACGCAGCATTGCGTGCTACAGAAAAATCTTTTGTGAAAGGACATGAGCCCATTGATGCAGCAAACTTCATTGTTGTCTTATTTTAAGAAATTGCTGCCCGGGTGCGATGGCTCACACCTGTAATCCCAGTACTTTGGGAGGCTGAGGTGGGCAGGTCATGAGGTCAGGAGTTCGAGACCAGCCTGACCAACATAGTGAAACCCCGTCTCTACTAAAAATACAAAATTTATCAGGGCGTGGTGTGCACCTGTAATCCCAGCTACTCAGGAGGCTGAGGCAGGAGAATCGCTTGAACTGGGCGGCAGAGGCTGTGAGCCAAGATCGTGCCATTGCACTCCAGCCTGGGCGACAGAGTGAGACTGTGTCTCAAAAATAAAATAAAATAAAATAAAATAAAATAAAATAAAATAAAATAAAATAAATAAGAAAAAAATTGCTGTAGCCACCCCAGCCTTCAGCAGCCATCACCCTGATCAGTCAGCAGCCGTTAACATCAAGTCAGGACCCTCCACTGTCAAAAAGATTGTGATTCATTGAAGACTCAGATGATCATTAGCATTTTTAAATCAATATTTTAAAATTAAGGTATGTATGTTTGTTAAGACATGTTATTGCACAGTTAATACACTATAGTATAGTGCAAACTAACTTCTATATGCACTGGGAAACCAAAGAAATTCTTGTGACTTGCTTTACTGTGTTACTCCCTTTATTGCAGTGGTCTGGAACTGAACTCCCAATATCTTTTGAGGTATAACTATATGTAATTTAGTGGCATTAATTACATTCACAATGTTGTGCAACTGTTGCTAACTATTTCCAAAACGTTTTCATCACTCCAAAAAGAAACCCTGTAACTCCCTATCCTCCTTTTTTCCTCACTAAATACCACTGGCAGTTAATACTTAACCACTATTGCACTTTCTGTTTCCATGAATTTGCACATTTCATGTAAGTGGGATCATACAGTTTGTTCTCCTGCGTCTGACTCATTTCACTTAGCATAATGTTTTTGAGGTTCATTCATGTTGTATCATTTATTGAACTTAATTCCATCCTGACTTCCTCCTGCCTCCTTCCCTTTGTTGCCTAGGCTGGAGTATAGTGGGATGATCACAGGTCATTACAGCCTCGACCTCCTGGGTTCAAGGGATGCCTCCCCTGCCCAGCCTCCTGATTAGCTAGGACTATAGGCTTGCACCACTATGCCCACCTTGTTTTTTGAGTTTTTAGTAGAGACAGGATCTTTCTATGTTGCCCAGGCTGGTCTAGAACTCCTGGCCCCAAGTGATCCCCACTCCAGCCTCCCAAAGTGCTGGGATTACAGGCAAGAGCCATCACATCTGGCCTTAATCTCTCTTAATGAGTAAATAATATTACATTTATCAATATACTATATTTTGTTTACCTATTAATCTGTTGATGGATATTTGGGGTATTTCTACCTTTTGACTGTTGTGAACAATGCTGCAATGTACATGCAGGTATCTGTATGAATCCCTTCTTTTCAGTTCCTTTTGATATATACCTGAGAGTGGAATTGCTGGGTCATATGATAATTCGATGTTTAGTTTTTAGAGGAACTGCCAAACTGTTTTTCACAGCAGCTGTATCATTTTCTATCCCCATGCATGAAGGTATTTTATATTTTATATAGTTTATATTTTCACTAACACTTGTTTTAAAAGTTGTAGTCATCCTAGTAGGTGTGTTGTATCTAATTGTTAGGATTTGTTTTCCCATATAACTAATGGTGCTGAGTATCTTTTCATGTGCTTACTGGCCATTTGTCTATCTCCTTTAGAGTTCAGATACTTTCTTAACATCTCTGTGCCTCTGTTTCCTTTTTGTAAAATGGGAGAACTATAGTACCAATTTTTTGAGGTTACTTTGAAGATTAAATAAAGAAAACATGGCCGGGCGTGGTGGCTCAAGCCTGTAATCCCAGCGCTTTGGGAGGCCGAGACGGGCGGATTACGAGGTCAGGAGATCGAGACCATCCTGGCTAACACAGTGAAACCCCATCTCTACTAAAAAAAAAAAATACAAAAAACTAGCTGGGCGAGGTGGTGGGCGCCTGTAGTCCCAGCTACTAGGGAGGCTGAGGCAGGAGAATGGCGTAAACCCGGGAGGCGGAGCTTGCAGTGAGCTGAGATCTGGCCACTGCACCCCAGCCTGGGTGATAGAGCGAGACTCTGTCTCAAAACAAAACAAAACAAAACAATACAAAACAAAAAATTAGCCGGGCGAGGTGGCGGGCGCCTGTAGTCCCAGCTACTCGGGAGACTGAGGCAGGAGAATGGCGTAAACCCGGGAGGCGGAGTTTGCGGTGAGCTGAGATCCGGCCACTGCATTCCAGCCTGGGCAACAGAGCGAGACTCCGCCTCAAAAAAAAAGAAAAAAAAAGAAAGAAAGAAAACATATAAAACTCTGAGAACAGTATCTGGCACCTAGTAAACATTCAATAAATGTTCTCTGTTAAATTAAAAATTAAAGTGATTATCTTTAATTATTGTCGGGTTTGAACAAGAATGGAATGTAGGTTTTATCCCCTAAGGAATTTGATCTATTGCTTTTGCCTTCCTAGAGCATCCTGTTGAAAAGATTCAGGATGAAGATTGCTGAGACTGATAAGTGATTTCTGCCTTTAGCAAGGGGCTTGGGGCACTTTTATCATTTATTTGCCAGTCTAGGCAGTGCTGCTGCAAAGAATATGTTGGAAATACTTTATCTTAGGTTGTAGGTGGGTGCTTTCAGAAAGCTGATGTAGACTCTTTTCAAATTTTATCATGTCACTACTCTAAGCCCTGGTTTCTTGATTTTTTTTTTTTTTTTTTTTTGGAGACAGAGTCTTGCCCAGGCTAGAGTGCAGTGGCGCAATCTCGGCTCACTGCAACCTCTGCCTCCCAGGTTCAAGCAATTCTCCTGACTCAGCCTCCTGAGTAGCTGGGATTATAGATGACCACCACCATGCCTGGCTAAATTTTTTTTTTTTTGTATTTTTAGTAGAGATGGGTTTCACCATATTGGCCAGGCTGGTCTTGAACTCCTGACCTCAGGTGATCCGCCCACCTCAGCGTCCCAAAGTGCTGGTATTACAGGTGTGAGCCAGCGCACCCGGCCTGATTTTGAAATAATTATGTATTACTCTCAGGCCTTTCCAGCTCCTAGGGGAAGATTGGAAATGGGAGAAGGAGATTCTGGAAAATACAGAGAAAGAGAAATGCAGCATTTAAAAAGTTAACAGGGCCAGGCACAGTGACTCACACCTGTAATCCCAGCACTTTGGGAGGCTGAGGCAGGCGAATCACCTGAGGTCAGGAGTTCAAGACCAGCCTGACCAACATGGAGAAACTACATCTCTACTAAAAATACAAAATTAACCAGGTGTGGCGACCCATGCCTATAGTCCCAGCTACTTAGGAGGCTGAGGTAGGAGAATAGTTTGTACCCGGGAGGTGGAGGTTGTGGTGAGCTGAGATTGCACTATTGCACTCCAGCCTGGACAATAAGAGCGAAACTTTGTCTCAAAAGAAAAAAAAAAAAGAACATGGAACAAGTTTCGAAAGATGTTAATCTCTCCTCCTGTCCCATACCCAACCTCATCATTTGCTTTGGTCATGAGAATGAGTGAATAAGGTTTTACTGTACATGATTATTTATCGTCATAATTATTTGACACAAAGGTTTTCTTTTTTTTTTTTTTTCCTGTCTCTTTGGCAGTCATTCTTTATTCTGTGTATGTTCAAATACCCTGAGAGCCTTCTAGCTTAGTGCTCCAGCATGTCAATGGGCCTAATTGCCTATAAGACTGATTTGCCATTTCTGCTTTAGAGTTTGTACAGAGCTACAATGTCACCAACCTCTGCCCCCACACTGCCTCTATGTTCTTTTAAAGATTCTTGTCTGATTCTTTGCAAGTTTGCCTTCCAAAAACGTTAGATTAATTTATATTTCCAGCATTAGCTACCCATGTGGCAGTTCTATTAATTTGGTTTAAACTACCTGATTTTTCAGAGTGCCTTTTGTATTTGCTGACTATACCAATTTAGGGAGAGAAACTGTAATGTGTATGCGTGCTTGCATTATTTGGGATTCTTTTGACTCAGAAGGTATTTTCTTTCCAACTTTCTTAACCTAGGCTTATTTACCTTATAGGTGATTTATCTGAGTATTTAACTCTCTGTGACCCGGGTGATTGATGTCTGGTTTTCTTTCCTATTTCTTTCTTATTTTAAAATTTTTTTTAGAGACAAGGTCTCACTGTTTCCCAGGCTAGAGTGTAGTGGCTCTTCACAGATATAGTCACCATGCGCTACAGCCTCAAACTCCTTGGCTCAAAGGATCCTCCTGCGTCAGCCTCCTGAGTAGTTGGGACTACAGTCACCTGCCCCCATGCATCTTTCTCTTTCCTGTTTCTTTGGTTTGGTTTCTTTATGGCATAAACCAGTCATCTTTTGCTTTTAAAAGTCTTACTTTATTTTTTCCTGGACCCTTTGTGTTTCTGAGGCTGTTTTTTTTAAACCCTCAAAGGTTGATTTTGATTAATATTTTATGAAAGTGTTTGTTTTTTCTAAAAGGACCTTGGCTTCAGAATATTTTATGAAAGTATTTTATTTTTACAATTTATAGGTTGGCATTTGCTATTTATGGAAAAATTCTGAGTTTTCCAATTTATGGAAAAGATCTGAATTCAGAAACTTTGTAAGATGTCCTGTGATTAAAACAATAAAAGTTGAATATTTAGTAAACTAGAGATAATTGTTGAATTACTGAAGATAGCTGTTTATAAATCTACAAACTTGTTTACAGGTTGTTTTCTTTGAATTGAAAGAATAGTAATTTAGAGTAAAAATATCACTATTTTACATGTTTGGTAGATCTAAGCAATACTAAGAAGTATATTTTAATGTTATGAAAATGAAGAGGTAAAATTACTTTTTGAGTAACATTAGCTGTTTTGAATAAAACCTTGGTCTACTGGTTGAAATTAGAATGTAACAGGAGTAGAAAGTGTAACATTGGGAGTAAAAGAAATGTTACAGTCTTTTTTGGGGGGCCTAAATTAAGTAACTTCAGTGTAAGTTCTGTTGTTGCCTGTCAATAGCTTTGCCTTCCTTGGGGTAAGCCTAGGAGTCTGAGAATTTTAATTTCCAAATCTTTACTACTTGGAGTGGTGTTCCTATCCTTTCTTATTTCACATGTTAGATCAAATTTCTCTAGGCCAGTGACACCATACATTGTTTTTTTGTTGTTTTTTTAGTTTATTTATTTTTTAAGGTCTTGCTTGTCACCAGCCGGGGTGCAGTGCCATGATCGTGGTTCACTGCAGCCCTGACCTATCATGATTAAGCAATCCTCCCTCCTCAGCCTCCCAAGTAGCTAAGACAACAGGTGCATGCCACCACACCTGGCTAATTTTTAAATTTTTTTTGGAGAGATGGGGGTCTTACTGTGTTGCCCAGGCTGGTCTTGAACTCCTGGACTCAAGCCATCCTCCTGCCTCAGCCTCCCAAAGTGTTGGGATTACAGGTGTGGTCCACTGGGCCTGGCCCATTAAATAGGCTGGGCACATCTAGCAGATGAAGGGTTATATTTTGGAATCCTTTAATACAAATAGTTTCATGGCCAGGCGGCATGGTGGCTCATGCCTGTAATCCCAGCACTTTGGGAGGCCACAGCGGGTAGATCACTTGAGCTCAGGAGTTCAAGACCAGTCTGGCCAACATGGTGAAACCCCATCTCTACCAAAAATACAAAAAATTAGCCAGGCATGGTGGTGTGTTTGCAATCTCAGCTACTCAGGAGACTGAGGCACAAGAATCGCTTGAACCTGGGAGGTGGAGGTGCAGAGAGCTGAGATCGTGCCACTACACTCCAGCCTGGGCGACAGAGTGAGACTCTGTCTCAAAAGTCAATCCATCAGTCAATAAAACAAATAGTTTCATGATTGTGTAACTTAAATTTTTTTTTTTTTTTTTTTGAGGCAGAGTCTTGCTCTGTTGCCCAGGCTGGAGTGTAGTGGTGCGATCTTGGCTCACTGCAGCCTCTGCCTCCCAGGTTCAAGCAATCTCCTGCCTCAGCCTCCTGAGTAGCTGAGATTACACAAGCACGCCAGTATGCCCAGCTAATGTTTTGCATTTTTGGTAGAGATGGGGTTTCACCATGTTGGCCAGGCTGGTCTCAAACTCCTGACCTCAGGTGATCCGCCTGTTTTGGCTCCCCAAAGTGCTGGTATTACAGGCATAAGCCACCACGTGCAGCCTAATTATTTATTTTATTGTCAGAAGGGATCTAGTTTCAACAAAATTTTACGTGTACAATACAGTATAAATATAACAGGTATGATAATTATACAACAGATCTCTAGAACTTACTCATTTTGCTTAACCGAAATTTTATGTCCCTTGGTTAGTAACTCTCTTACTCCATCCCCCCAGTCCCTGGCAATCACCATTCCATTTCTGATTCTATGATTTGACTATTTTAGATTCCTCATATAAGTTGAATCATGCAGTATTTGTCTTTTTGTGACTGACTTATTTCATTTAGTAGGATGTCCTCATGGTTCATCCATATTATCATATACTGCAGAATTTCTTTCTTTTTTTAAGACTGAATGCTTGGATAATATTCCATTGTATGTATATGCCGCAGTTTCTTTATCCATTCATCTGCCAGTGGATATTTAGGTTGTTTCTATACCTTTGCTATTGTGAATAGTGCTGCAGTGAACATGTGAGTGCAGATACCTCTTTGAAATACTGATTTCAGTTCTTTTGGAATTGCTAGAGCATATGGTTTTTCCGTTTTTAATTATTTGTTTCGTTTTTAGAGACTGAGTCTTGTTCTGTTGTGCAGGCCAAAATACCGTGGCATGATCATAGCTCACTGCAGCCTCGAACTCCTGAGCTCAAGTGATCCTCCTGACTCAGCCTCCCAAATAGCTGGACTCTAGGCATGTGCCACCACACCTGAAAAATTAAAAAAAAAATTTTAGAGACGGAGTGTCACTTTGTTGCCCTGGCTGATCTTGAACTCTTGGCCTCAAGCAGTCCTCCCACCTCAACCTCTCCTGAGTCACTGAGATTATTGATATGAGCCGCTAGGCCCGGCCAATTATTAATTTTTTGAGTGATCTTTATACTGTTTTCCATAGAAGCTCTACTGTTTGTCATTCCCAACAACGGTGTACAGGGGTTCCACTTTCTCTACATCCTTACCAACACTTGTCTTTTTGATAATAGCCATCCTGACAGGCGCAAGATGATATTTCATTGTAGTTCTGATTTATCTTTCCCCAATTAGTAATGTTGAGCATTTTCTTATATACCTCTTGGTCATTTGCATGTCTTCTTTGGAGAAATGTCTATTCAAGTCCTTAGCCCATTTTTTTTTTTTTTTCAGAGTTTTGCTCTTGTGTTGCCCAGGCTAGAGTACAATGGAGCGATCTCAGTTCACTGCAACCTCCGCCTCCTGGGTTCAAGCGATTCTTGTGTCTCAGTTTCCTGAGTAGCTGGGATTACAGACGCCCACCATCACGCCCAGCTAATTTTTGTATTTTTAGTAGAGATGGGGTTTCATCTTATCGGTCAGCCTGGTCTTGAACTGACCTCAGGTGATCTGCCCACCTCGGCCTCACAAAGTACTGGAATTACAGGTGTGAGCCACCACGCCTGGTCAGCCCATTTTTTAATTATTAGTTTTATCGCCATTGAGTTGTATGTGTTTCTTACATGTTTTGGAGATTAGCCTCTTATCAGATACATAGTTTGCAAATATTTTCTCATTTTTTAGGTTGCTTTTTTACTCTGTTGATGGTTTTCTGTGTTGTGCATAAGCTTTTTAGTTTTTGCTTTTTTTTGTCTGTACTTTTGATGTCATGAAATCATTGTCAAGATCAGTATCATGAAGCTTGTCCCCTATGTTTATTTCTAGGAGTTTTATAGTTCATGTCTTATATTTAAATCTTGAATCAATTTTAAGTTGATTTTTATATGGAGTAAGAGTACAGCTTCTTTCTTTTGCATGTGGATATTCAGTTTCCCCAGCACCATTTGTTGAAGAGACTGTCCTTCCCCCGTTGGCACCCTCATTGAAGATTGGTTGAGTGTTAATGTGTGGATTTATTTATGGACTCTCTCTACTGTCCCATTGATGTATGTCTTATCTTTATGCCAGTACCGTATTGTTTTTATTACTGTAACATTTTAATATGTCTTGAAATCAAGAAGTATGATGCCTGTAGCTTTGTTCTTTCTCAAGATTTATTTGGCTATTCATGGTCTTTTGTAGTTTGACACGAGTTTTAGAATTATTACCTATTTCCATAAAAATGCCACTGGGATTTTGATAGGGATTACATTGAATTTGTAGATGGTTTTGGGTAGTGTGGACGTTTAAACAGTATTAAAGGTCTTCCAGTCCATGAACATGAAATGCCTGTTTGTTTCTGTCATCTTTAATTTCTTTAATCAATGTTTTTTGGTTTTCTGTACATAAGTCTTTCACTTTCTTAGTTATGCTTATTCTTATGTTATTTTTGGTGCTGTTGTAAATGAGATTGCTTTCCTAATTTTTGTAATTTTTTCTTATTTTTAATTTTTATGGGTATATAGTAGGTGTATATATTAATGAGGTAGCTGAGATATTTTCATATAAGCATATAATGCATAATAATCACATCAGAGTGAATGAGATATCTATAATCTCAAGCATTTATGATTTCTTTGTATTACAAACATTCCAGTGATATTATTTTACTTATTTTTAAATGTATAATAAATTGTTGAGTGGAGTCACCCTGTTGTGCTATCAATTACTAGATCTTATTCTGTCTAACTATATTTTTTGTACCCATTAACCATCCCCCTTCCCTTCTTGCCTGCTACTAACCTTCTCAGCCTCTGATCACCATCCTTCTATTCTCTGTCTCCATGAGTTCAATTGTTTTAATTTTAAGCTCCCACAAATGAGAACGTGCAAAGTTTGTCTTTCTCTGACTGGCTGATTTCACTTAACACGATGTCCTCCAATTCCATTCATGCTGTTGCAAATGACAGGATCTCTTTTTTTGTTATGGCTGAATAGTACTCCATCGTGTATATGTACCACATTTTCTTTATGTATTCATCTGTTGATGGACACTTAGGTTGCTTCCAGATCTTGGCTATTGGGAATAGTGCTGCAGTAAACATGGGAGTGCAGATACCTTTTCGATATACTGATTTTCTTTCTTTCAGGTATATGCCTAGGAGTAGGATTGCTGGATCGTATGGTTCCTCTATTTTTTGTATTTTGAGGAACCTCCAAACTGTTCTCCTTAGTGGTAGTACTAATTTACATTCCCACCAACAGTGTACGAGGGTTCCCTTTTCTACACATTCCTGCCAGTATTTGTTATTGCCTGGCTTTTGAATAAAAACCATTTTAATTGGGGTGAGATGGTATCTCATTGTAGTTTTGATTTGTGTTTTTCTGATGACCAGTGATACTGAGCACCTTTGCATATACCTGTTTGTCATTTGTATGTCTTTTGAGAAATATATGTTGAGATCTTTTGCCCATTTTAAATTGGATTATTAGAGTTTTTCCTGTTGAATTGTTTGAGCTCCTTATATATTTTGGCCATTAATCCCTTGTTGGATGGGTAGTTTGCAAATGTTTTCTCCCATTCTTTGGGTTGTCTTTTTACCTTGTCGATTGTTTCCGTTACTGTGCAGAAGCTTTTTAACTTAATATGACCCTATTTGTCCATTTTCGCTTTGGGTTGCCTGTGCCTGTGGGTTATTACTCAAGAAATCTTTGCCCAGACCAACATCATGGAGAGTTTTCCCAATGTTTTCTTGTAGTAGTTTCATAGTTTGAGGTCTTAAAGTCTTTAATCCATTTTGATTTCATTTTTGTATATGGTGAGAGATAGGGTCTAGTTTCATTCTTCTGCATATAAATAACCAGCTTCCCCAGCACGATTTATTGAACAGACTGTCCTTTCCCCATGTATGTTCTTGGCATCTTTATCAAAAATGAGTTTGCTGTAGATGTATGGATTTATCTCTGGATTCTTTCTTCTATTCCACTGACCTCTGTGTGTCTGTTTTTATGCCAATACCATGCCGTTTTGGTTACTGTTGTTCTGTAGTATAATTTGAAGTCAGGTAATGTGATTCCTCCAGTTTTGTTCTTTTTGCTCAGGGTAACTTGGGCTGTTCTGATAGGTCTTTTGTGGCTCCTTATAAATTTTAGGATTTTTTTTTCTATTTCTGTGAAGAATATTGTGGCATTTTGATATAGATTGCATTAAATCTGTAGATTGCTTTGGCTAGTATGAACATTTTAACAATATCTATTCTTTTAATCCATGAACATGGGATTTCTTTCCTTTTCTTGTGTGTCTTTAATTTCTCCACTCAGTGTTTTACAGTTTTCAATGAAGAGATCTTTCACTTCTTTGGTTAAGTTAATTCCTAGGTATTTTATTTTATTTGTAGCTGTTGTAAATGGAATTACTTTGTTGATTTCTTTTTCAGATTAATTGCTGTTGGCATGTAGAAATGTCACTGATTTTTGTATGTTGATTTTGTATCCTGCAACCTTGCTAAATTTATCAGCTCTCTCTTTTTTTTTTGGTGGAGGCTTTAGGTGTTTCCAAATATAAGATCATGTTATCTGCAAACAAGGATAATTTGACTTCTTCCATTCCAGTTTGGGTGCCCATTATTTCCTTCTCTTTTCCAATTGCTCTGTCTAGCTTTTCCAGTACTATATCGAGTAACAGTGGTGAAAGTGGGCATCCTTGTCATGTTCCTTGTCTTATAAGAAAGGGTTTCCATTTTTCCCTATTCAATATGACATTAGCTATGGGTCTGTCATAAATGACTTGTATTATATTGAGATATGTTCCTTCTATACCCAGTTTTTTGAAGGTTTTTATCGTGAAGAGATGTTGGATGTTATCAAATGCATTTTCAGCATTAAAATGATCATATAGTTTTTGTCCTCGTTCTGTTAATGTGATATATCACATTGATTGATTTGCATTTGTTGAACTATCCTTGCATCCCTGGGATAAATTCCATTTGGTCATAATAAATGATCTTTTTAATGTGTTGTTTAATTCAGTTTGCTAGTATTTTGTTGAATTTTGCATCAATATTCATCAGTGATAATGGCCTATAGTTTTCTTTCTTTGAAGGTTTGTTTTTGGTAACAGGGTAATACTGGCCTCATGGAATGAGTTTGAAAATATTCCCTCCCCTGTTGTTCAGAATAGTTTTAGTAGGATTGGTGTTAGTTCTTCTTTAAATGTTTGGTAGAATTCAGCACTGAAGCCATCGGGTCCTGGGATTTTCTTTGCCGAGGTGCTTTTTATTATGGTTTTGATTTTGTTACTTGTTACTAGTCTGTTCAGGTTTTGGATTTATTCATGGTTCAATATTGGTAGATTGTGTGTGTCTAGGAATTTATCCATTTATTCTAGATTTTCCAACGTATTGGCATATAGTTGCTCATGTAGCCAATAATGATCCTTTGAATTTCTGTGGTATTGGTTGTAATATCTCCTTTTCCCTCTCTGATTTTATTTATTTAGATCTCTCTTTTTCTCTTAGTCTGGCTAAAGATTTGTCAGTTTTATCTTTTCAAAATCCACCTTTTTGTTTTGTTGATCTTTTGTATTTTCTTCATGTCAAATTCATTTATTTTTGTTCTGATCTTTATTATTTCTTCTACTAATTTTGTGTTTGGTTTGCTCTTTTCTGGTTCTTTAAGATGCATTATTAGGTTGTTTATTTGAAGTTTTTCTTTTTTTTTTGATGTAGGCACTTTTAGCTATAAAATTCCCTCTTAGTACTGCTTTCACTGTATCCCATAGGTTTTGGTATGTTGTGTTTCCATTATCTTTCTTTTTTTTTTTTTTTTTGAGAAGGAGTTTCGCTCTGTTGCTCAGGCTAGAGTGCAGTGGCGTGATCTCGGCTCACTGCAACCTCTGCCTCCTGGGTTCAAACAATTCTCTTGTCTCAGCCTCCCAAGTAGTTGAGATTACAGGCACACACCACCATGCCCAACTAATTTTTGTATTTTTAGTAGAGATGAGGTTTCACCATGTTGGCCAGGCTGGTCTCGAACTCCCAACTTGAGGTGATCCACCTGCCTCAGCCTCCCACAGTGCTAGGATTACAGGTTTGAGCCACCACGCCTGGCCCTCCATTATCATTTGTTGTAAGAAATTTTTAAATTTCCTTCTTAATTTCTTCATTGACCCATTGGTTATTCAGGAGCATATTGTTCAATTTTCGTGTTTTTTTTTTTATAGTTTCCAAAATTCCTCATTACTCATATCTAATTTTATTCCATTGTGGTCAGTGAAGATGCTTGATATTATTTCAGATTTTTCAGAATGTGTTAAGACTTTTTTTGGGGACCTAACAGATGGTCTATCCGTGGATCCATGTGCTGAGGAAAAGAATGTGTGTATTCTACAGCTGTTGGTTGAAATATTCTGTAAATATCTATTAGGTGCATTTGGTTTATAGTATAGATTGAGTCTTATTTTTTTGTTGTTGTTGATTTTATGTATAGATGATCTGTTCAATACTGAAAGTGGGGTGGTGAAGTCTCCACCCCAGTACAGCTGTTACTGTATTGGGGTCTATCTCTATTTAAATCTAATAATATTTGCTTTATATATTTGTGTGCTCCAGTGTTGGGTGCATATATATTTACAGTTGTTATATCCTCTTGTTGAATTGAGGATATAACATCCATGTAGTGACCTTCTTTGTCTCTTCTTACAGTTTTTGTCTTGAAACTACTCCTGCTCTTTTTTGGTTTACGTTTGCATAGAACATCTTTTTCCATCCCTTTTTTTTCAGCCTATATGTTTCTTCATAGATGAAATGTATTTCTTGTAGGCAACAGATCATTGGGTTGGTTGTTTATTCATTTAGCCACTGTGTGTTTTGTTTGGAGAGTTTAGTCCATTTTCATTCAGTGTTATTATTGAAGGGTAAAGACTTACTCCTGCCAGTTTGTTATTTGTTTTCGGGTTGTTTTGTGGTCTTCCTATCTTCCTTTTAGTGAAGGTGATTTTCTCTGGTGGTATGATTTATTTTCTTGCTTTTTATTTTTAGTGTATCTGCTGTATGTTTTTTGATTTGAGATTACCACAAGGCTTGCAAATACTCTTATAACCCATTATTTTAAGCTGATAACAACTTAACTCTGTTGCAAACAAACAAGCAAAAGGAAAACTAATAAAAACTCTACACCTTAACTTCCTTTCCCTGCTTTTAAACTTTTTGTTTCTATTTATTTTACTGTCTGTGTCTTAAAGAATTCTTTTAGTTACTATTTTTGATTGGTTCATCGTTTAGTCTTTCTACGTAAGAATGATTTACACACCACAGTTATGGTGTTATAATACTCTGTGTTTTTCTGGGTTCTTACCAGTGACTTTTGCACCTTTACGTGATTTTTTATTGCTCATTAATGTCTGTTTCTTTCTGACTGAAGTACTCTTTAGTATTTCTTGTGGGCCAAGTCTGGCATTGATGAAATCCCCCAGCTTTTGTTTGTCTGGGAAAGTCTTTATTTCTCCTTCATGTTTGAATAATATTTTTGCCAGTATTATTCTAGGGTAAAAGCTTTTTACTTTCAGCACTTTAAATATGTCATGCCACTCTCTCCTGGCCTGTAAGGTTTCTACTGAAAAGTCTGTTGCCAGATGTGCTAGAATTCCATTACATGTTATTTGTCTCTTTTCTCTTGTAGCTTTTAGGATTCTTTCTTTATCCTTGACTTTTTGGGAGTTGTGTTGAGGTAGTCTTCTTTGGGTTAAGTCTGTTTGGTGATGTATAACCTTCTTCTACTTGGATATTGATATCTCTTTAGATTTGGGAAGTTCTCTGTTATTATCCATTTGAATAAACCTTCTACCCCTATCTCTTTCTTTACCTCCCCTTTAAGGCCAATAACTCTTCAGTTTGCCCTTCTGAGGCTATTTTCTAGATCCTGTAGGCATGCTTTATTGTTTTCTTTTTCTTTTTTTTCTTTTGTCTCTTTTGACTCTGTGTTTTCAAATAAACTGCCTTCACGCTTACTATTTTTTCTCTCTGCTTGATCAGTTCTACTACTAAAAGACTCTAATACGTTCTTAAGTATGTCAGTTGCATTTTTCAACTCCAGAATTTCTGCTTCTTTTTAATTATTTCAATCTCTTTGTTAAATTTGTCTGATAGAATTCTGAATTCCCTGTGTTACCTGGAATTTCTTTGAGCTTCCTCAAAACAGCTATTTTGAATTTTCTATCTTAAAGGTCACATATCTGCTTCTCTAGCATTGGTCTCTGGTTCATTTGGTGAGGTCATGCTTTTGTGAATGGTCTTAATGCTAATGGATGTTAATCTGTGTCTGGGCATTGAAGAGTTAGGTATTTATTGTAGGTCTTTGTAGTGCAGGCTTGCTTGTACCTTCTTGGGAAAGATTTTCAGATATTTGCAAAGCCTGGGTGTTGGCTGGGTGCAGTGGCTGACACCTGTAACTCTCCAGCACTTTGGAATTTTGAGAAGGGCAGATTGCTTCAGCTCAGGAGTTTGAGACCAGCCTGGGTAACATGGCGAAACCCCATCTCTACAAAAAAAAAAACAAACAAGCCGGGTGTGGTGGCATATGCCTACAGTCTCAGCTACTTGGGAGGCTGAGGTGGGAGGATCACTCAAGCCCAGGAAGTTGAGGCTACAGTGAGCTGAGATGGTGCCACTACTCCGGCCTGGGTGACAGAGTGAGATCCTGTCTCAAAAAAAAACAAAACATAGGTGTCGTAATCTAAGCTGTGTCTCTGTTAGAGTGTACTGCCTTGACAATGTTGGTTAAGATCCAGAAGAATTATCTGGATTACAAGGCAGAGACCCTTGTTCTGTTCGGTTTCTTTCTCAAGACACTCACAGAGTGTCCTTCTCTGTTCTGAGCCTCCTGGAGCTGGGAGAGGGATGACACAAGCACCCCTGTGACTACTACCAATGTGATTGCACTGGGTCAGACCTGAAGCCAGCACAGCTTTTCACCCAAGGCCTGCTGTAACCACTATCTGGCTAGTGTTTATGGTTACTCAGGGCCCTGGGGCTCTACAGTAAGTAGGTGGTGAAATCAGCGAGGTTTGTGTCCTTTCCTTCCTGGCGGTTAGTTTCCCCAGGCCCTGGCAGGTCCAGAGGTGTTGTAGGGAGTTAGGGACTAGAGTCAAAAACCTTAGAAGTCTTTCTGGCGAGCTGGCACTCAGACCACAAGATGCAGTCCTTCCCACTCTTTCCTCCCCTATCCATAGGCAGAGGAGCCTCACCTCGTAGCCACCACTGCCACATACCTACAGGTAGTACTGCCAGGCCACTGCTGCCAGTGTTCCCTTAAGGCCCAAAGGCTCTTCAGCTAGCTTGTGGTTAATGCTACCTGGCGTGGAACTCACCCTTCAGGGCAGTGGTTTCCCCTCTGGCCCAGGGCAGGTCCAGAAATGCCATGTAGAGCCAAGGCCTGGAATCGAGAACCCCAAAAGCCCGCTTGGTGCTCTATGTCACTGTGGCCAAGCTGGTACCTAAGGTGGAAGACAAAGTTCCCTTTAACTTTTTTTCCCTCTGCTTGTCTCAGGCAGGAGTATTCCCATAGCTACCATAGCTGGGAACACGCTGAGTCTCACCTGAAGCTAGCAAGTCTCAGAGTCTTATCCAAGGTCCGCACTGCCTGGCCATGACTGCTGGTTTCTCAGGGGCTCTTTGGTCTGATGGGTCCTGCTGGAACTGGTTTCTTTCCTTCAAGGCAGCAAGTTCCCTTCTGGCCTAGGGTGTGTCTAGAAATGTCCTCCAGGAGCTAAGACCTAGAAAGGGGGCCTCATGTCTCTGAGTGGTGTCCTATCCTGTTTGGCTGAGCTGGTATCCAAGATGCAAGACAAAGAATGTATCTCTTTTGGAGCTGTGAACTGTGTAGCCTGGGGTTGGGTGGCACCAGCACACCATTGGCCGCCCTGCTCATATGTCAGTAGGTCACGTGTCCCCCAAGTCCACTGGCTCTGAGCCCAGTTACATTAGGACTTGCTTAGGATTTGCAGTCTCTGTGTCCTACACTGCCTTTCAAATTTATTTGAGGCCCTAGAGTACTTCAGTCTGCAGTGATGAAGCTTTCTGGAATTCAAGTTCTGGCCATGGGGTTGGGCAATTCCCCTCTGGCTAAGGCTAGTTTAAGTACTCCCTCTATGGGTGGGTGTCAGCTGAGTTCAGCCTGTTTTGCTTTCTCCAGTGATGGCGGCACTGAGTTCAGTGCAGTCTCTCACAACCGTTGTGCTCTCCCTCTCCCAAATGCACACCACACAGTTCGCTGCAGTGGCAAAGGAGTGAAGGAGGGAGGGGGAATGGTGGCATTGGCTATTCAAACCTGTCTTTCCTACCCTCTTGCGATGCCTCTTTTAGTGATATGAAGTTAAAACCAGGTACTATGTGTGCTCATCTGATTTTTGGTTCTTATGAAGGTGCTTTTTGGTGTATAGATAGTTGTTAAATTGGTGTCCTTCTTGGGGAGACAATGAGTGCAGCCTTCTATTCTGTCGTCTTGCTGCCTGCATTCCAGAACCTTTTTTCATAATTTTCTTTTTAGATATTTGTTAATGTTTGGAAGCACATCTGATTTTTTTGTTGTTGATTTTGTATCCTGCAACTTGCTTATTAGTTGTAACAGTTTGTTTTGTGGAGTTTTAGGGTTTTCTATAATGACATAATGTTGTGTCCAAATGGGACAATTTTAATTCTTGTTTTTCCAATTTGGAGGCTATTTATTTAGCCTAATTGTCCTGGTTAAGACTTCTGGTACTGTGTTGAATAGAAGTGACAAGAGTGGGGCATCCTTGCCTTGTTCCTGATCCTAGAGAAAAAGCTTTCAGTTTTTCTTCATTGAATGTGGTGTTAGCTGTGGGCTTCTCCTTTATGAAATTTATTTTATTATGTTGATATGCTTTTCTGTTATTCCTGGTTTGTTTTTATCATGAAAGGGCGTGAATTTTGTGAGTTTTTTCTGCATCTGTTGAAATGATCATATAATGCTATTCTTTATTTTGTTAATGTGGCTTATTATATCAGTTGATTTTTTTGTTTATTGAATCTTCTATGCATCGTAGGGATAAATTCCACTTTGTTGTGGTATATAATTTTTAAAAAATTTTGTTGTTGGTTGGGTTTGCTGGTATTTTATTGAGGATCTTTGCATCTGTATTTGTCAAGGAGTAATTAATACATTTTTTAACCTCATTAAAAATAATTTTGAAGATGTACTCCTATCTTGTATGTATGTGTGTGTTTGCTGCAATTTTTGAAAGTATGTTGGAGATACTATATTTTTATCCCTAAATATTTCAATATGTATCTCCTAAGAATATTTTCTATATAACCATAGTAGCATTAGGTCACCTAAAAAAATTAACAATTCCATAATATCATGTAATAACCAGTTTATGTTAAAATTTCCCCAATGTGTCTTTTTTTTTTTTTTTTAATGACCCAATTCAACGTTTATACATTACACTTGGACCCAGAAGGACCCAATTCGACATTCATACGTTGCACTTGGTTTCTCTTAAGTCTTCCTTAATTTAGAACAGGTCATTCTCGCACTTGTTTTCTTAATTACATTAAGTTTTTAAATTAATTATTCTTCACTTTAGAAAGAAAATGAAGTTTTTGGTTTTGTAATTAGCAAGTAATTTGTGAGTTTTGGCACCACATAAATATCCTGTTCTTCAATAGCTTTTACCTAGTAGTTTTTGCTTCCATTGATGATCCTTGTCTAAATCAGTTATTTTCTTGGAGGTTGCATGTGCCCAAGCCCACAACCACACATACAATCACAAATGAACAAGAAAAACTGATTTTTTTGGGTTACACACAAGGTATCATATTCTATACATTTTTCTGCAACCTTGTATTTCACTTAATATATTAAGGAGATTTCCTAAATAGAAGGATTCCCTCTTATCTGTAAGGGTTCCTCCCCTCTTACATAGGGAGAGGTATAAACCAACTTTTTTTTCAAACTATATTTGAGAACCTCTAATAAGGTCTGAATTTAATACTAAACTACCATTTGAAATGCAGGGATAAAAATTTAAACAATTTTTGAATTTGGAATTGTATTTATAAAGTAACTCTTCATCATGATTTTAGCCTGAAGTTTTCATATAAATAGTAATATAAAATGTATGAAAGAGATGAGTTATCATTTATATTTGGTTAGAATTTGCAAAAAACTCTTTTCATAAAACATTCTATTTCTACCCTCTGTTTTACTTGAAATTATTATGGCCATTTTTTTCATCAAAAATTATTTGCATTCTTTCATCTGTCTTTATGACCATAGAGATCACAAAATAAGTTACAACTTCTTGGCCTAATGGAATGAAAATAATAATGAACATTTACTGAGTGAATGTTTTGTTCTTGGCACTGTGCTTAAAAATTAAACCCTTTACACATACTAACTCTTTTAATTACGTTATAATTTTAGTAGGTAGATGACATTATTCCTTTTTTTTGAGACAGGGTCTCGCTCTGACACCCAGGCTGGAGTGCAGTGGAGCAAGCACAGCTCACTGCGACCTCAACCTCCCAGGCTCAAGCAATCCTCCCACCTCAGCCTTTCAAGTAGCTAGGACAACAGTCGTGAGCCATGATGCCCAGCCAATTTTTTGCATTTTTTTTAGAGACGAGGTCTCCCTATGTTACCCAGGCTGGTCTTGAATTCCTGGGCTCAAGTGATCCTGAAGCCTTGGCGTCTCAAAGCACTGGGATTAGCCATGCATAAGCCTGAGCCACTGTGCCTGGCCTTACATTATTCTTATAAATGAGGAATTTAAAAATTCATATAGGAGAAGCATCTTGCTTAAGATACTTTTTTTTTTTTTTTTTTTGAGATAGAGCCTCGCACCATCGCCCGGGCTAGAGTGCAGTGTCGAGATCTCGACTCACTGCAACCTCCACCTCCTGAGTTCAAGCGATTCTCCTGTCTCAGCCTCCCAAGCAGCTGGGATTACGGGTAGCTGCCACTACGCCTGGCTAATTTTTTGTATTTTTAGTAGAAACGGGGTTTCACTATGTTGGCCAGGCTGTCTGAAACTCCTGACCTCGTGATACACCCACCTCGGCCTCCCAAAGTGCTGGGATTACAGGCATAAGCCACTGTGCCTGGCCCAAAAAATGTTATTTAACTGATTTGAAACCTAAACATGTTTGTTTAACACCAAGTGATTCTGAACCACGCATACTATGCTGCTTATTCACAATAGTAAAGACATGGAATCAACCTAAATGCCCACCAACAGTAGCCTGGATAAGGAAAATGTGGTACATATACACCATGGACTACTATGCAGCCATAAAAGTAAACAAGATCATGTCCTTTGCAGGAACATGGATGGAGCTAGAGGCCATTATCCTTAGCAAACTAACACAGGAACACAGAAAACCAACTACTGCATGTTCTCACTTATAAATGGGAGCTAAATGATGAGAACACATAGACACATAGAGGGGAAGAGCAGATTTTGGGGCCTTCTAGAGGGTGGAGGGTGGGAGGAGGGAGAGGATCAGGGAAAATAGCTAATGAGTACTAGGCTTAGTACCTGGGTGACAAAATAATCTGTACAACAAACCCCCATGACACGAGTTTACCTGTTTACCTATGTAACAAACTAGTACATGTACCCTTGAACCTAAAAGTTAAAAAAAAAAAAAAAAGAATTCATTTGTTAAGATTTTAAATTTTATAGTATTAAGTTTATTATTTTGATTTTGGTTTTTGATTTTGATACTTTATGCTATATGGTCCTATTTATATGTTGATCTTTGTGACAGGTATTTTAACAATGGACTTAAAGAGCCTGTGGACCCTAATATGAGAAATTATAAGTACAGTAGGGGTCACCTCTGGGATTGTGACATCAGTTGGTAACCTCAAAGTGAAACTGGAGTTTAGGTGAAATAGGGCATAGAGTGGTGGGAAGTTGACCAAATTGTAGCCCTTCCTTTTGATTCAGTGTATTTAAGGATCCTTGTCAGAATGGAGTCCTTTTAGCTATAAGGAGAAGATCCAGACCTGGAACATGACTAATTAGAATCGCAGTTTCTTCATTTTCGAAAACTTTTCCTTCCCCATTTGAAACTAGACCATTTTATAATTAGTAATTGGTACGTTAATAGTGCAAAGAATATTCAAACTGCACGGTATTTTTTGATATTTTTTTATTATTTCATGTAGTGCAAAATTCAAAAGGTACAGCAGGGTATACACTAAGGGTCTTTTTCCCCAGAGACAGCGACTGGTACCAGTTTTCTTTGTTAGCATGTATTTTCTTCCAGATAAAATTTACATACACATACATTCTTTTTAACAGTCCCATATAAAGGCAGTTGCTATACACACGGTACTGAGCCTTGAGGTTTTTCACTTAACAGTATATCATGGAGATTATTTCATGTCTGTATATTGTGAATTTCCTTATTCATTTTTTATAGCTGCACAGTACTCTGTTATAAAGGTATACCATAATTTATTTAGCCAGGCCTAAATAAATCTAACTTATTTACATTGTTTCAGTCTTACTAGTAATAACAGTGCTACAGGGATAATAGGCAAGTCATTTTGTACATAAAGATGTGCATTTGGTATCTGTGCAGGATAAATTGTTAAATAAGGGATTGCTGTGTCAGTTTGTGCATTTATAACTTTGACAGCAGGTGCTGAATATGCCCCCATAAAGGCTGTACGCTCCCACTAACAATATAGGAAAGTTTATATTAGCAAATTGCTCAATCTTGTTGAAGCTTTAACTTTTGTTTCCCTTCTTATCAGTGAGGTTGAACATAGTTTCATGTGCTAGGAACTCATTTGTATTTTCTTTCCTAGTACACTCTTTAAATTCTAGGTTTGGTATAACTACTTAAGGTTTAACTTTTTTTTTTTTTTTTTTTAAGACGGAGCCTCCCTCTGTCATCCAGGCTGGAGTGCGGTGGCATGATCTCGGCTCACTGCAATCTCCACCTCTCGAGTTCAAGCGATTCTCCTGCCTCAGTCTCCTGAGTAGCTGGGATTACAGGTGCACACTACCACGCCTGGCTAATTTTTGTATTTTTAGTAGAGATGAGGTTTCACCATGTTGGGCAGGCTGTTTTCGAACTCCTGACCTCGTGACCTGCCTGCCTTGGCCTCCTGAAGTGCTGGGATTACAGGCATAAGCTACCGCGCCCAGCCAGGTTTAACATTTTTGAAGCTCTTCTCTGCAGATACTTATGGCAAGACTAGACATAATATAGAAGTTAATATTATGAGCTCTGGAGTCTTAGATTTATTTCTTGGGTTTGCCACTTCCTAGCTGTAACACCTTAGGCAACTTACATGTGTTAAGTCAGATAAAGCATATGAAAGCACAGTGCCTAGCACATTAAAAGCACAAGAATGTTAGCTATTATTAGTATGCCTGATGCATGCTAATAATAACTAACATTATTAGCTATTATATGTTAGTTGACTAGTAACTCTAGTTACTCTACATAGTTAACTTTGTTCCATAAATGCTTTATTTGGAGTATAATTATAATTATTTAAAAATACTAATTTTTTATTAGCAATAAAAATGAAGTGTGACAAAATATTCATTGTAATTAATACCAGTTAAATAACTGGTGCTAGGAGAATTTTGAGTAATTTGTGTTATTTTTAATGTCTAATTTTTCTGTAATGGAAATATGTTTTATAATAGAAAAAATATGGTAAAGATTGTTGTGAAATTATTTTTGTTAAAATACACCTCCTCTGTTTTTTCATTACAGACAGAGAGTGCATGGGCTGAAGAATACTCTGAAAAGAAGAAAGGATCTCATAAGCGCTCAGCATCTTGGGGCAGTACAGATCAACTTAAGGAGGTCAGAAAAATGGTTCTAAGATAGTGGGTGTGGAAATATGATCCTTCTGTTGGCTATTTCCTTGATATTATGGGCAGCAAGTCTTTGTAATTTTCCATTGATTTATTTTTTCTTTTTGGCTTGTGAAATAACAGGAAAACAATTATTGTGTTGATTTAATAAAGATTTGAGTAGGGAGATTTATATATCACCTGATTTGTATTTTTGTCTTTTTTTTAGGAGAGTTCATCCTTGTCTGTTAACATCAGATTTAAACATTGTAACAATACAACAAATGTGAATTTATTCTTTTTTTTTTTTTTTGGGTGAGATGGAGTCTCCCTCTGTTGCCCAGGCTGGAATGCAGTGGTGCAACCTTGGCTCACTGCAGGCTCTGCCTTCCGGGCTCAAGCAATTCTCGTGCCTCAGCCTTCCAAGTAACTGGGACTGCAGGTATATGCCACCATGGCCAGCTAATTTTTGTATTTTCAGTAGAGACAGGGTTTCATCATATTGTCCAGGCTGGTCTCTAACTCCTGACCCCAAGCAGTCTGCCTGCCTTGGCCTCCCAAAGTGCTGGGATTACAGGCGTGAGTCACTGCACCCGGCCACATTTATTATTTTTCTATATATGGTGGTGTTTCTGAAATGGAGTATTCCCTATAACTGTGATGATTATGGCTCCATGCTATGATTACCATTTTCTGTGCTGCTAATTAGTGACATTTTCATTTCACACATAATGTAGAAATGCAAAAATTCGGTCAAAGAATAAATAAGATATTCATTGGAATTGCATTCGTTAAAGATGATATCTGTGAATATATTTCATGGCTTGAGTTGATTTTTAAATACTGTGTAATTTTTGGAGCTGTTGAAAGTTAGGTGTTCAATAAAGAAATCTAAATTAAAATAAAAGTTAACTTATGATAAAGGCAATGAGAATGATTGTTATTTTTTTTAATTCTTTGTGAAAACTGTAATGTACTTATTCTAAGTGCTGAAAACTTGATTTGTGTAGTGCTTGGGAAGCTTGAAGGCTGAGAACAGTGTCGGAACATACACACATACATGCATGTGTTGTATATATGTATAAAATTATGAACAAAAAAATGAGACTGATATGTTTCAAAAATTCAAAGGACTTATTAAGGGTGAGTTTTACTGGTTCTTATTAAGCAAGGATGTGTTTTTATTTCGTGTGGAAAACACTCTGTTGTACTTGCTATTTTTGCTTTCTCAGATTGCAAAATTACGCCAGCAGTTGCAGAGAAGTAAACACAGCAGTCGGCATCATCGAGATAAAGAAAGACAGTCTCCATTTCATGGCAACCATGCAGCTATTAACCAGTGTCAGGTAAGAGTACCAATACCACAAAATCCAGAAAAGGAATTTGTTGTCTTTCTGGTGATTTGTTATTTCATTGGTAATTGTTTAGGACAAAAATGCTCAAAAATATATTTGAAACAGTGATTTAAATGCTGAATCACAGTCTTTATAGAAAAACAGAATGTTAAGTTGACAAAATGATATTTTCTTCTAGTGACCTAAGATATGACTTGTAGGAGACCATAGCTACTTATCTATTTTGGTTTACCATGTTTGTCTTTATCAGTTCAATATATTGGAGGCAGAATGATACAGAGAATTGAGTATTGGGTATGGAACGGGCCCTGGCTGAATAATTTATCCTTTCTAAGTCTCAGTTTCCTCATGTGAAGATGGGGATAATAATACCTGTCTCAGGCGGGGAACGTCACACACTGGGGCCTGTTGTGGGCTGGGGTGATGGGGGAGGGATAGCATTAGAAGAAATAGCTAATGTAAATGACAAGTTAATGGGTGCAGCAAACCAACAGGGCACATGTGTACATATGTAACAAACCTGCATGTTGTGCACATGTACCCTAGAACTTAAAGTATAATAAAAAAAAAAAAAGTAAAAAAAAAAAAACCTGTCCCATAGAAGTCTTTTGATAGAGACAAACCTTTATCTGCTTTGATTTTTTAGTAGAGCCCATGAACTGCTCTTGATGGCTCATCCGACCAAGGAGCACTTTCCTTTAACTGAATTGAAATTGGATGAAATCTCTTGGCAAGGAGAAAGCAAGTTCATTTCAGGTCCTTCAGGATCTTTCAAGTTCCAGAATTGAAGCTTTGAGAATGTGGAAGGCTAGATTCAATTTTTCATGTTAACAGTAAGGTAGCAGCAGGGCCTGGAAGGTAGAGGGAAACTAGAAGGCTAGTTTCTGTGACTCTCAGATTGCTTTATAATACTGGAGTTGGCAAACTGTGGCCTTGGAGCCAAGAATGTCCCACCATGTGTTTCTGTAAATAAGGTTTTATTAGACAACAGTCACTCTCATTTTTTATGTGTTGTCTATGGCTCCTTTTCATGCTATAAAAATATACATTTGACTCTCTATATATTCAGGTTTTGCATTTATGGATTCAACCAACCATGGATCAAACATATTTGAGAAAAAATAGAATATGTATAAATATAAATATATTTTAAAATATAATTAAAAATAAAAATAAAAAATACAGTATAACAACTATTTGCATAGTATTTACATTGTATTAGGTATTATAAGTAATCTAGAGATTATTTAAAATATACTGGAGGATGTTCCTAAATCATATGCAGTTACCACGCCATTTTATATAGGAGACTTGAGCATCTGTGGATTTTGGTATTTGCAGGGGGTCCTGTCCTGGAACCAATCTTCTGAAATTGAGTAGTTGAAACACAGACTGTCTGATTCACAAAGCCTAAAACACTTACTGTTTGGCCATTTACAGAGAAGGCATGCCAACCCCATTTATAGTTTGGTAGTGTCTGATGTTTGTTCAATATATAGATTGTTTGCAATGGAAAGTATGAGTAAAGGTATAGAATTTTTCAAACTGATTTTGCCCCAAAATATTAATACTTGGGTCAAATTTGATTTCACAGATTTATAGGGATTTCTTTGTTTGTTTTGAGACAGGGTCTTGCTCTATCGCCCAGGCTGGAGTACAGTGGGGTGATCACAGCTCACTACAGCCTTGACTTCCTGGGTTTATGCGATCCTCCCACCTCAGCCTGCTGAGTAGATGAGACTACCTGTGTGCACCACCACGCCTGGCTAATATTTTTATTTTTTTTATTTTTATTTTTGTAGAGATGGATTCTGTCTGTGTTGCCCAGGCTGGTCTCTAACTCCTGGCTTCAAGTGATTCTCCCACCTTAGCCTCTCAGAGTATTGGAATTACAGGCATGAGCCACTATTCCCAGACAAATTTATAGTTTGATTATAGTTTCCAGTAACTTGTTTCTGTATTTAAGATATTTTAATTAAAAATATGGTTATACATTAGTATTAGTGTATACTTAAAAACCTGTACAGACTAGATTTATTTCTGGAGAAATAGAAATTTTAAATTGACAAAATCAGAAATGAAAAATTTGTAAAGACTAATAACTTTTGTTAGCACCAAATCCTACCCACTAGACCACCAGGGAAGCGCCAAGACTAATAACTTTTGAATTTGGAATATTAATTAAAAACCCAGTCTCACTCTCAAGAGGCTGAAGACCCAGATGATTTTACAGATGAATTTGCCAGCCTTCCCCTTCCTCTCATTCATTCATAAATGAATGGTATGTGTTTCTAAAAAATAAGGCCACTTTTTACTCCTAGTCCATATTTTTACTCCAAGTAGAATAGGGATTAGGATGGAATTTTATTGAATTAGGTGGCTAGTTTTAGGACTTCAGAAGTTTCTGAAGTGATTATTTTTAAAACTTGCATTAAAACTAACAGTTTTAAAGTGGTTATTCAAATTTTCATTTTTGTCTTCGTGCAAGTTGAATTTAATAAAGATTATTGGAATTTACTTGAAATTTCTATTTAATTTAAAAACATTTCCTTGCAGAGACGGTAAGGGCAAGAAAATAGAGAAACTTGAAAAATAATTTATCTAGTTTGAGTTTTGTACACTTGACACATCAAGCGTCTTAACTATTTCTCTTGTTTTATTTAGTGTTAACAGCCAACCACAAGTCAGGCACATGTGCATCATGTTAGTAATGACAGTAGAACTCATGTTTAATTGAAACTCAGGCTGGACGGGCGCGGTGGATCACCTGAGGTCAGGAGTTCGAGACTAGCCTGGCCAACATGGCGAAACCACATCTCTACTAAAAATAAAAAAAATTGGCCAGGCTGGCAGGTGCCTGTAACCCCAGCTACTTGGGAGGCTGAGGCAAGAGACAGACTTGAAGCCAGGAGACAGAGGTTGCAGTGAGCCGAGATCGTGCCACTGCATTCCAGCCTGGGTGACAGAGTGAGACTCCGTCTCAAAAAAAAATTTTTAAAAGACACTCTTAGGCTGTAAACATGAAAATAATTTCTATTAAGTTATTGTTTTGGTGGATTCTCTATCTAGTGGAGAAAAGTGCCACACGATACATGCGTACTTTTGAGGCCATTCATCAGCCCATAAAATATTTATTAATCATTTTGGCCTGTGACTGTATTACTCATTAGGGGATGTGGTGATAAAGAAATATTGTCTGTCCTCACCAGTTCTCATATTAAAGAGATAGGAGTGAACAGTTAATTATAACACTGTATAATGAATGTGTTGATAGGGAGAATTCAGACTGTAACAGAAGATGTGTTTATTTGGAACAGGATGGAGTCATCTAGAAAGACTTCTCAGAGAAAGTGGTATCTAGCTGATTCCTGAAAGATCAGTATGAGGTGGAAAAAGTCATGTCCCCAGATAGGAGTAGTGGTAAGAGATTAGGCTGGAGAGGTAAATGGCAGTCAAACCTGAAAGTCTCCATGTTCACTTGTTAACACATTTAGACTTCAACCTAAGGACACCAGGGAGCTATTTTTTTAAATGCAGGATATGGATATGTGACCATTTTATAATGGTCATTATGGGGTCCGATATAGAATGAATTGGGAAGGGACAAGATTAGAAGTAGGGAAGTAGTTTAAGAATAGGATTTAGTGATCCAAGTAAGAAGTGATGGCCTCCAGTAGGGTAGAAACTTTCAAACTGCTGAGAACAGACAAACTTGAGTGATATTTAGAAGGTGAGAATTAATAGTTGAATTCTATTAAAAGTGCTTACTACAGTAAGCATTTGGATATATTACTGGCATTTAATCCTCATCTTTAAGGTGGGGTTTGTTAGTCTCTCCATTTTGTAGACAAGAACATCAGGGCCCAGAGAGGTCAGGTATATTGTTTAAGGTCACATGAGACAGCCAGAATTCTAACCTAGGCATTCTAACCTCAGAGTCTGAGGTTTTTAAACTCTGTGCTAGCTGATGGTTGATGAGATTTGAGAAAAATAGAGATGAAAGTTAAGGATGATGCCAATTTTAACTTTTAAAATATGATTTAAGGCCAGCCGTGGTGGCTCACGTCTGTAATCCCAGCGTTTTGGGAGGCTGAGGCGGGTGGATTGCTTGAGCCCAGGAATTTGAGACCAGCCTGGGCAACATGGCAAAACCCTCTTTCTACTAAAAACACAAAAATAAGCCAGGCATGGTGCTGCGTGCCTATAACCCAAGCTATCAGGAGGCTGAGGCACGAGAACAGCTTGAACCTGGGAGGTGGAGGTTGCAGTGAGCTGAGATCGCACCACTGCACTCCAGCCGGGGGTGGTAGAGTGAGACTCGTTCTCTAAATAAATAAATAAACAAACAATGAAAACATAAAATAAAAAATGAAATAGGATTTTAAAAGTTTATCTACCTACCTCAACACCATATATAAAAGTAACTCAGAATGCGTCAAGGACCCTAAGTGTAAGAGCTAAACCTGAAAGCTCTTAGAAGAATATATAGTCATAACATTTGTGACATTGCATTGGGCAATGGCTTCTTAGAAATGACACCAAAAGCACAAGCAAGAAAAGAAGAAGTAGATAAATTGTACTTCATCAAAATTAAAAATTTGTGATTCTAAGGACATCATCAAGAATGTGAAAAGATAACCCACAGAATAGGATAACCCACAAATCATGTATCTGATAAGGCATTTGTATCTAAACTACGTAAAGAACTCTTGCAACTCAATAATTTAACAAAAACATTTAAAAATGGGCACAGGATCTGAACAGAGAGTTCTCCAAGGAAGATGTACAAATAGCCAATAAGCACGTGAAAAAGATGCTCAGTAGAATTTGTCAATAGGGAAATGCAATTCAGAACTCCAGTGAAATACCACTTCATATGCATTAGAATGCTGTAATTTAAAAGACAGATAGGCTGAGCGCGGTGGCTCAAGCCTGTAATCCCTGCACTTTGGGAGGCCGAGACGGGCGGATCATGAGGTCAGGAGATCGAGACCATCCTGGCTAACATGGTGAAACCCCGTCTCTACTAAAAAATACAAAAAACTAGCCGGGCGCGGTGGCGGGCGCCTGTAGTCCCGGCTACTCGGGAGGCTGAGGCAGGAGAATCGCTTGAACCCGGGAGGCGGAGCTTGCAGTGAGCTGAGATCCGGCCACTGCACTCCGGCCTGGGCGACAGAGCGAGACTCCATCTCAAAAAGAAAAAAGAAAAAAAAAAAAAAGACAGATAAGTGTTAGGGAAGGATGTGGAGAAACTGGAACTTTCATATATACATATAAACTTTTATTTATTTTTAATTAATTAATTTGTTTTTGGATGGAGTCTCGCACTGTCACCTGTACTGGAGTGCAGTGGCGCGATCTCAGCCCACTGTAACCTCTGCCCCCTGGGGTCAAGCGATTCTCCTGCCTTAGCCTCTTGAGTAGCTGGGATTACAGGCACCCACCACCATGGTGCCTGGCTAATTTTTTGAATTTTTAATAAAGATGGGGTTTTACTGTGTTGGCCAGGCTGGTCTCGTACTCCTGACCTCGTGATCCTACCCCCTCGGCTCCCAAAGTGCTGGGATTACAGGCATGAGCCATTGCACCGGCCTATTTTTCTTTTTTGGAGACAGAAGTTTCACTCTTTTTGCCCAGGCTGGAGTGCAATGGCATGATCTTGGCTCATTGCAACCTCTGGCTACCAGGTTCAAGTGATTCTCCTGCCTCAGCCTCCTGAGTAGCTGGGATTACAGGCATATGCTACCACTCCTGGCTAATTTTGTATTTTTAGTAGAGACGGGGTTTTACCATGTTGGCTGGGTTGGCCTCGAACTCCTGACCTCAGGTGATCCGCCTGCCTCTGCCTCCCAAAGTACTGGGATTACAGGCGTGAGCCACCGCGCCTGGCCTATTTTTTATTTTATTTTATTTTTTTGTATTTATAGTAGAGATGGGGTTTCACCTTGTTGGCCAGGCTGGTCTCAAACTCCTGGCCTCAGGTGAGCCACCTGCCTCAGCTTCCCAAGTGCTGGGATTACAGGCCTGAGCCACTGCGCCTGGCTGTAACTTTGATACATTAATGGTAGGAATGTAAAATGGTACAGTTGCTTTGGAGAATAGTGTGGCAGTTCCTCAAAAGACTAAACGTGGAATTGCCAAATGGCCCAGCACTTCCTCTCCTAGGTATATACCCAAGAGAATTGAAAACATATGTCCACATAAAAACTTGTACATGTATGTTAATGGGAGCATTATTCATAATTGCCAAAATGTAGGAAAAACTCAGTCTATCAGCTGATAAAAGGGTAAATAAAATGTGGCATATCCATATGGTGGAATTTTATTTGATCATAAAAAAGAATGGAGTACCAATACATGCGACAACATGGGTGAACCTTGAAAACATTACACTGGCCAGGCATGGTGGCTCATGCCCATAATCCCAGCACTTTGGGAAGCCAAGTTGGGCAGATCACTTGAGGTCAGGAGTTTGAAACCACCCTGGCCAACATGGTGAAACCCCATCTTTACTAAAAATACCAAAAAATTAGCTGGGCGTGGTGGCACGTGCCTGTAGTCCCAGCTACTCGGGAGGCTGTCCCAGGAGAATCACCTGAACCTGGGTGGCAGAGGTTGTAGTGAGCTGAGATCACGCCACTGCACTGTAGCCTGGGTGACAGAGCGAGACTCCATCTCAATAAATTAAAAAAACAAAAAAAAAAAACATGCTAGTAAAAAACAAAAAAAAAGACACAAAAGAGCACATAACATATGATTCCATTCTTAGGAAATACCCAAAACAGGCAAACCCATAGAGATAGAGAATAGACTGGTGGTTGTGTAGGCCTGGGAAAGTTGGGGAGAAATGATGAGCGACTGCTAATGAGGGGCCGCTTTTGGTATGATTTGAAAATAGATTGCAGTGATGGTCACACAACTCTGTTCAATACCATTAAAAAAACAAAGTTAGCTGGGTGTGGTGGTACCCATTGTAGTCCCAGCTACTAGGGAGGCTGAGGTGGGGATATTACTTGAGCCCAGGAGTTCAAGACCAGCCTAGGCAACATAATGAGACCCCGTCTCTTAAAAACAGCAACAACAAAAACCCCATAGTTGTACAACTTAAATGGGTGAATTGTATGGTATTATATATTGTATTTTAGTAAAGCTGTTAAAGAAATGTCAACAACATGAAAAACATAAATATATAAAATACAAATACAGTTGTCTGGAAATAAATTATTACTTATTAAATTAAATAAGTAAATTAAATTAGATGCTTAAAAAGAACCAAAAAAGTAAACAGGGAGGTTATTTAACTGTGCTCTCAGGTCAGACTGTTTGACTTGAAGTCTGAGTCCTGCTGCTTGCTCAAGGTGTGAAGTGCTCATTTTCTCTGCATAGTAATGTTATCTGTTTGTTGTGTTGTCCAGAGGCTTAAATGGGATAAAATGTTATAAAACTCTTTATGCGATCTAAGAACAGTAATTTCTCAATGTCTTAGGCCATTTGAGGTAGCACCTGAATGTAAAAGATGTCAACAATTTCTTGTTAAACTTTTTAAAGCTTTTATTATTACAAAAGTACTCACGAGCTCATTATAGAAATTTTAGAAACTAAGAAAAGTCGAATAGAAAAATTATCTCCAAAGAATTTTTTTTAATGAAATAGGAAAAATTCCAAAGACTCACCTTCTAAAAGAGAGCTGTATTCCTATATCTCTCTCCCCTTTTCCTGACATTTTTTCTTTTAAGTGTTTTTTCTTCGCATTCCTCATTGAGAGCATATCATATATTAGATTACACTGCCTTTTTGTATTTAACATGGAACATTGTTTGTGAGTATTACAAATGCTTCATTTTTGCTGTCTTAGGTTCTGTAGAACATTTTCCTAGTTATGGTTATTTAGTTGGGTCCATTTTGTGTGTATGTGCACTTAAAGCTTTTTCAATATTTCTTTTCCCAGGATAAGTTTTTATATTATTCTATTAGGAAGCTTGAGTATTTGGGGGATTCTTTGTTTTTCTGAGACTTTTTACAAGTTACTACAGTATTTTGTTTGGATTTCACGATATGCAGAAGATGATTTTTATTGGGAAATTAATCTCTTAACAATGGAGGGACAATATTGCTCTTAGGATAGTGGTATAGTGTACAGCTACTAGTTAACAAAAGATCATTTTTCTTGGGCTTACAGTTAGAAAAGAATTCTTACATACTTTTCTGCATGTTTTTTTCCCCCTGGAAATTCAGGGGAGATTATTCATGAGGAAAAATGAATACTGCCAGGTTTCTTAAAGGATAGCGTCTTTCACATTTCAAAGGTTTCCCCAAATGACAAAACCCTCAGATGCCTAAATGAAATTGTCTCATTAGAAAATATAGCCAACACGTTTCAGAATTATTTGATTGAGTGTTAAGAGTCTGATGTTAGTAACAAGAGTGGGAGATGTCAGCATCTTCACAGTCACATAAACTAACTTTGAGGTGAGAATTTTAAAAGTGTGTGGGTGTTTTCTGGCTGTTGCTATAGCATCAAGCAAGAAAGCCCTCCCATAGGATTTTCTTATTTCTTCGTCTGGGCTGAAGACACGTACTAGCCTAGGAGGGTTTGAGAGCCAAGAGACAGTGAGGTAGAAAAAGAGAGAAACTTAACTTTTCTCTGAGGAATGGAAGGTGCATTGTGATTTGAAAATGAAAATTACTGCCCTACACTAAAATCTTGGGATGTCAGTCCAAAACAGTGCAGGAGTTTATTTTAATTTTTAAAATTTTTTTGCCATTTCAAAATTGAGAGAATAGGTACTTCTGCTATGACCTTTATTACAAAATATAACTGCAGCTTGGAAGAGCTGTAAAGGTAGATACCAAATGAGAGGACAGTGATTGCTGGAGGACAGAAATGAAGTAACAGTGACAGGACATTAAGAATCAAGGCCACATGGTGGTCTCGAATCAAAAGCCCTTAAGATAGGAAAGCTTTTTTTCAGGTGCTTACTAATTTTTTTTACCATTCTAAACAACATTTTTCGGCTGGGCGCAGTGCAGTGGCTTACGCCTATAATCCCAGCACTTTGGGAGGTTGAGGCAGATGGATCACTTGAGCCCAGGAGTTTGAGACCAGCCTGGGCAACATGGTGAAACCCTGTCTCATCAAAATATACAAAAAATTAGCCGGGTGTGGTGGCATGCACCTGTAGTCCCAGCTACACTGGAGGCTGAGGTGGGAGAATCACTTGAGCCAGGGGAATCAAGGCTTCAGTGAGCCATGATTGCCCCTACTGCACTCCAGCCTGGACGACCGAGGGAGACCCTGCTTCAGTCCCTGAATCAGCAATCAGCCAGTCATCAGTTTTCACCTTCCTTTGGTTGTATTAGGGTTTCTGGCTTATTTTTCTCTCATGAAACTCTGTTGAACTGCTGTATAGACCTTTCTCCATCCTACTTGCCTGTCAAAGCACATTTTCATTAAAAACAAAAAACAAAAAACGCTATATCTCTCTCCCCTACTCAGCTACTGCTTATCACTAGTGTACCACAGATGAGCCAATGCTAGGCTGCTGATGGGGCTTGTGGGAAGTGAGGGGAGTTGTTGGCTTTTAGCATTAAAACGAAAAGAGTCAAAAACAGGAACTCTAGAAGACAGGAAGCTGACTGGGCTAGTTAATCAGCTGACTTCATCTATAACAGGTACACCTAAATTTTAAGATATACCTAAATAATATGTGGACTGAATTAAAAAAAAAATTCTTCCCACATTTTATTATTTACTTCAGCATATAACTGTCTCTAGGAAAGGACCTGAAGAGACAGTATTAGGCAGGTAAAGATATGACCCTGTCAGCTTTTTCCTCTATTTTTTTCAATTATCGGTATAATAAAATGGACGTTTGATTGTACAATATCATGAATTTTAACATGTACGTAGATTATGCCACCACCAGCATAGTCAAGAAAAAACATTCCCTCGTTCTCTTCCTTTGTACATCCTTCCCCCATCCCTAATCTCTTGTAAGGGCTGCTCTGTTCTCCATCACTCTAGCCCTGTCTTTTTGAGAATGTCATATGAATTGAATCATACAGTATGCAATTGTTTGAGACTATCTTCTTTCACTCAACGATGGTGCCTTTGCATTTCCTCTAAGTAGTTGTGTATATCAATAGTTTAATTTTTATTTTATTTTATTTTTTTTGAGACGGAGTCCCGCTCTATAGTCTAGACTGGAGTGCAGTGGTGTGGTCTCGGCTCACAGCAGCCTCTATCTCCTGGGTTCTAGCAATTTTCCATCCTCAGCCTCTTGAGTAGCTGGTAACAGGCACACACCACGATGGCCAGCTAATTTTTGTATTTTTCGTAGAGACGAGGATTCACTATGTTGGCCAGGCTGGTCTTGAACTCCTGACCTCAGGTGATCTGCCCATCTCGACCTCCCAAAGTGCTGGGATTATAGGCATGAATCACCGTGCCCAGCCAGTTTATTCCTTTTAGTTGCTAAATAGTATTCCATTACATGGATTTCCCACAATGTAGCTATTGATATTAAATTCTTGTTGAAGGACATCTCATCTTGATTTTAATTTTCATTACCCTAATGAACATCTTTTCATATGGTTATTTGCCATCTGTGTATTCTGTTTGGTGAAGTGTCTATTCATGCCCATTTTAAAATTTGGTTGTTTGTTGTTACTGAGTTTTGAGAACTTATTAGACATTCTGGATAAAAGTCCTTTGTTGGGTAAGTTAAATACTTTTTCCCAGTCTCAACTTGTCTTTTATTCTCTTACTGTCTTTCACAGAGCAAACATACAAAAATTTTTTGGCAGTATATTATAATTATTTTCTTTTATGGGGATTACTTTTGGTGTCATACCTAAGGTAGTCTTTAAAGAAACAACTTTCAGAATTGAATCAGAACAACTTACTTATAATTATCACAGTAGATCACAAGACTTCATTTTTCTCTCAACTCAAGTTTGTGGAAGTGAGGACATCTTTAGGGAAATGGAGAATTTGTATTAAAAAAAAAAGGCATCAATTCAGACCATCTTAAATAAATATATTTCTGAATTATCTAAGATTAGTGAAGTACTCATTTTAGAAACTTTCTGATTATCAAAGGATAGGAAACTACTTTTAGGAGAATTGAAAATTTCAAAAGATAAGAATTAAGAATCACATACTCTCACTGTATAGGGATAACTTTTCAATATTTGGGGGCATTTTAAACTTGGTAGGATGTAAGTTTAGTCCTGATTCTGTGACCCTAGGTTATTAGCTTCTCAGAGTCTCACTTTTACAATGTAAAATGGGGGTAGTAACTACCTATTTTTATAGAGAGAGCTTTTGTAAAAGTAAATAAAATAATGTATATAAAATGCTTAGAACAATGCCTAGCACATATTAAGTGCTTAATAAGTGCTACCTATTTTATAAAACAAAATGGAGCTTCAATCTTTTTATAAAACCTTATGTTGGCCAGGTGTGGTGGCTCACACCTGTGATTCCAGCACTTTGGGAGGCTGAGGTGGGTGGATCACTTGAAGTCAGGAGTTCGAGACCAGCCTGGCCAATATGGTAAAAACCCTGTCTGTATTAAAAATACAAAAATTATCCGGGCATGTTGGCACATACCTGTAATCCCAGCTACTCAGGAAGCTGAGGCAGGAGAATTGCTTGAACCTAGGAGGTAGAGGTTGCAGTGAGCCGAGATCATGCCACTGCGCGCTAGCCTGGCTGACAGAGTGAGACTGTCTCAAAACAACAACAACAAATATCCCCATATGTTCTGTTGTTTTCTTTGCCCCTAACTTTGAATGTGAGATTGTCCAAAGCATCATTTTTAATGGTCCTGTGGTGTATCATATTATGGATATTCTATGCTTTTCTGTGCCCACTTTCTTCCTTTCCTTTTCCTTTTCCCTTCCCTTCCCTTCCCTTCCCTTCCCTTCCCTTCCCTTCCCTTCCCTTCCCTTCCCTTCTCTTCCCTTCCCTTCCCTCCCCTCCCCTCCCCTCCCCTCCCCTCCCCTCCCCTCCCCTCCCCTCCCCTTCCCTCCCCTCCCCTCCCCTTCTCCCTACCCCCTCCCCCCTCCCTTTCCGTCTTTCTGTCTGTCTGTCTTCCTGCCCTCCCCTCCCCTCCATCCCTCGGTCCCTCCCTTCCTTCCTAGGGTCTCACTCTGTCACCCAGGCTAGAATGGAGTGACCATGGCTCACTGCAGCCTCAACCTCCTGGGTGCAAGTGATCCTCCCACCTCAGCCTCCCAAGAAGCTGGGACTACAGGTGTGTGCCAGCATGCTCGGCTGATATTTAAAATTTTTTATAGAGACTGGATCTCCCTATGTTGCCCAGCCTGGTCTCGAAGTCTGGTCTTTAAGCAATCCTCCCTCAGACTCAGCCTCCCAAAGTCCTGGAATTACAGGTTTGAACCACTGTGTCTGGCCTGTCTATTGTTAATCATTGTAATTTTTCCATTTTTCATTAATATATACCATTGAGATGAACAGTGAATAATTTGTCATCCCCAAATGGTTTTTCAGATTAAACAACAACAAATTTAAAATCAAATATTTAGGTTGGGCATGGTGACTCACACCTGTAATCTCAGCACTTTGGGAGGCCAAGGCGGGCAGATCACTTGAGGTCAGGAGTTTGAGACCAGCCTGGCCAACATGTTGAAACCCCGTCTCTACTAAAAATACAAAATATTAGCTGGGCGCGGTGGCGGGCGCCTGTGGTCCTGGCTACTCAGGAGGCTGAGGCAGGAGAATGGCATGAACCCAGGAGGCAGAGCTTGCAGTGAGCCGAGATTGCACCACTGTACTCCAGCCTGGGCGGCAGAGCGAGACTCTGTTTCAAAAAAAAAAAAAAAAAAAAAAAAATCCCAGAATTATCAGAGCGTGGTGGCAGATGCCTTTAATCCCAGCTACTTGGGAGGGTGAGACATGAGAATCACTTGAACCTGTGAGGCGGAGGTTGCAGTGAGCCAAGATCACACTACAGCACTTCAGGCTGGCGAACAGAATGAGACTCTGCTTCAAAAAAAAAAAAAAAAAAAAATTAGGTATTTAATTTTTATCATGACTAACACTTTAGTAATAATAGATCTAATATATAGTTATTGAATTCTAGAATATAGTTGGTGCTTTGCATTATTACTTTATATAGTGTATTTGTGCTTATTTTATAGTTTATGGAACAAGATTTAGTATATTAAGCCATTTTTGCATCTTAACTAGCTGCTGCCTAATTATTACAGGAAAGAAGTATGGAAGTTCAGGTATTATAATTGGTTTTGGTACATATTCTCTAACCTTTAGATCGTCTGTAGCTATTGAGCCATATATGACATTCTTTTACCTTGCAGTGAATGTCATAGCTTGTTCATATTGGGGAAGTTGTACGTGGAAGTCATATTGCTTGCAGCTAGATGATTTAATGGCTATGGAGGTCATTTGATTGTACCTGCTTTAAAATTTTTCTAGCTACAAAAGAATCATATGATTACATTGATGCAAAAAAAAAACAAAGCCCCTGGGAAATGTCCATTTATGTTAGAAATACTCAAGAACATTAAAATAAGGAAAACTTTCTTAATATGATCACACACATACACACACCTCTCTTTACCTTAAGATTCCATGCTATTAATGAGAATGGGGAAATATGAGAGACACTTCCACTAAGATCAGGAACAAGGCAAGGATTTTTACCATCCCTCCTTCTGTTTACGTTGTACAAGTGGTATTAACTAATACAGTTAGAAAAGAGAAGTCAGGCCATTAGAACTGGTGATGAAGGCCGGGCGCAGTGGCTCACGCCTTCATCCCAGCACTTTGGGAGGCCAAGGCAGGCAGATCGCGAGGTCAGGAGATCAAGACAATCCTGGTCAACATGGTGAAACCCCGTCTCTACTAAAATACAAAAAAATTAGCCGGGCGTGGTGGTGCGTGTCGGTAGTCCCAGCTACTCAGGAGGCTGAGGCAGGGAAATCATTGAACCCGGGAGGTGGAGGTTGCAGTGAGCCAGATCATGCCACTGCACTCCAGCCTGGTGACAGAGCAAGACTCTGTCTCAAAAAAAAAAAAAAAAAAAAAAAATTGGTGATGAAGAAATAAAACTCCCTTTCAGATAATATGATAGTATATCTAGTATATCTGGAAAACCTCCAAGAATCAAATCAATGAAAAATTTTTGTATGGTTGCAGTCCATAGCATTAACAAGCTAAAATCAATACCATTTATATATACAAACATCAACCAGCTCTACTGTAAAAATCCCAATTTACAGTAGCAGCAGAAACAACTAAATACTTAAGAATGAAATTAATAAGTACTACACAATCTACATGGGGAAAATTAAAAACACTTCTGAAAGATACAAAGTAGACCTGTACAAATGTAAAATGTGTTATTCTTGGATAGGATGAGTTAATATAATGCTTTCTAATTTAATTTATAAATTTAACACCATCCCAATAAAAATATTAGTAAGCTTTTTGACAGCATTAGAAAAGTTGCTACTAAAAAAAACTTGCTACCTAAAGCTCATAGGGAAAAGTAAATATGTGAGTATAACCAGGAAAGCTGTGAAAAGGAAAAACTGAGGGCAGCTAGCCTTACTAGATATCAAAACATACTATAAAGCCTTTACAAGTGAAGCAATGTGCTACTGGTACATGAATTGACAAATTGTTCAGAGGAATAGACTAGATAGAAAGCCCAAAAATTGACTCAGGTACATACAGAAATTTACTGTATGGTAAAGGCATCTCAAATCACTGGTCAGAGACGAACTTTTGAATTACTAGCACTGGGACAAGTCGTAGCCATTTATAAAAAGAATTAGGCCACACCATATACAAAAACAACCTCTCAATGGATTAAGGATCTAAATGTAAACAACAAAACCATGTATTAGAAGACATTGCTGAATTCTTCTGTAATCTCAGCAAAAAATAAAAAAGATTTCTATGACTCAAAATTCATAATCAGCAAAAGGTTGATAAGTTTAATTATATCAACATTTTTGTATGGCAGAAAACATTACAAACCAAGTGTAAAAACTGAAAAAAACAAAATATTCACAACATACACCACAGACACAAAGGGCTAATAACCCTAATATAAAGAACTCTCAAAAACTGAGACAGTTGCTGCTATCAGTGCATGCATGCACCCTCCAGTGGCATAAGGATGGCCCTTGCCTGCCACCAGCCCCCACAAGCACCTCTTGGGAATCTGAGGATTGGCCCATGCAGCCTGCTGCTGCCACTCAGTCACACAAACCAGCCGGGGGCCTGGAGACCGACCTACTCAGTCCACCACTGCTACTGCACTGCCAACACCACACACACTGCCCAGAGTCCTGAGGACACACCTGCCCAGCCTACCACTGGCACCTGAGCATGCCACATGGAAGCCCAAGGACCAGCTTACCCAGACCCACCAATACTGGTGCTTGTGTATGCCACCCAGGGGTCTAAGGACCAGCACACCGGGCCCACTGCCACCACTGCTGATGCCTGAGGACTAGCCTGGCTAGTATTCCTGTACCCTGCAAAGCCTTACCACAGCCTTCACTGACAACTCCAGCCTAAGCTGCTGAGAAACTCAGAGACACCACTGTTACTGATTATGGCCAAAGAAATCATACCGAGACTACACTACTGCACCCACCCAGAATCAAAGGCAAAGCTACCCAAGCAATGCAACAGATAAATCTATAGGAAAAAGGCTTTCCCTCTGAAAGCCAATTCAAAAAATTGGAGGAAGTGACTGTTATACTAAATGTACAGGTATTAATATAAGGATACAAGAAAAGTAGAAAAGCAGGGAACCATGACACCTCCAAAGGAGCCCAATAATTCTTCAGTAACAGATCCCAAAGAAAAGGAAATGGGTGAAATTCCTGAAAAACAGTTTAAAATAGTTATATCAAAGAAACTCAGTGACATACAAGAGAACACAGATAAATGATACAAAGAATCAGGAAAATGATTTCTTAGTTGAATGAGTAGTTGAATAAAAGAGATAAAAGAGATAGATTAAAAAGAACCAAACATCCTCTCCAGCACCTGTTGTTTCCTGACTTTTTTTTTTTGAGACGGAGTCTCGCTCTGTCACCCGGGCTGGAGTGCAGTGGCCGGATCTCAGCTCACTGCAAGCTCCGCCTCCTGGGTTCACGCCATTCTCCGGCCTCAGCCTCCCGAGTAGCTGGGACTACAGGCGCCCGCCACCTCGCCCGGCTAGTTTTTTGTATTTCTTAATAGAGACGGGGTTTCACCGTGTTAGCCAGGATGGTTTCGATCTCCTGACCTCGTGATCCACCCGTCTCGGCCTCCCAAAGTGCTGGGATTACAGGCTTGAGCCACCGCGCCCGGCCGTTTCCTGACTTTTTAATGATCGCCATTCTAACTGGTGTGAGATGGTATCTCATTGTGGTTTTGATTTGCATTTCTCTGATGGCCAGTGATGATGAGCATTTTTTCATGTGTCTGTTGGCTGTATGAATGTCTTCTTTTGAGAAATGTCTGTTCATATCCTTTGCCCACTTTTTGATGGGGTTGTTTGTTTTTTTCTTGTAAATTTGTTTGAGTTCTTTGTAGGTTCTGGATATTAGCCCTTTGTCAGATGAGTAGATTGCAAAAATTTTCTCCCATTCTGTAGGTTGCCTGTTCACTCTGATGGTAGTTTCTGAAATAGGAACACTTTTACACTGTTGGTGGGATTGTAAACTAGTTCAACCATTATGGAAAACAGTATGGCGATTCCTCAAGGATCTAGAACTAGATGTACCATATGACCCAGCCATCCCATTACTGGGTATATACCCAAAGGATTATAAATTATGCTGCTATAAAGACACATGCACACGTATGTTTATTGCAGCACTATTCACAATAGCAAAGACTTGGAATCAACCCAAATGTCCATCAGTGACAGATTGGATTAAGAAAATGTGGCACATATACACCATGGAATACTATGCAGCCATCAAAAAGGATGAGTTTGCGTCCTTTGTAGGGACATGGATGCAGCTGGAAACCATCATTCTTAGCAAACTATCACAAGAACAGAAAACCAAACACTGCATGTTCTCACTCATAGGTGGGAACTGAACAATAAGATCACTTGGACTCAGGAAGGGGAACATCACACACAGGGGCCTATCATGGGGAGGGGGGAGGGGGGAGGGATTGCATTGGGAGTTATACCTGATGTAAATGATGAGTTGATGGGTGCAGCACACCAACATGGCACAAGTATACATATGTAACAAACCTGCACGTTATGCACATGTACCCTACAACTTAAAGTATAATAATAAAAAAAAAAAAAAAAAAAAGAACCAAACAAATCATGGAGCTGAAGAAATCAAAGAATGAAATAAAAATTCAGTTGAGAACTTCAGCAATATACTAGATCAAGCAGAAGAAAGAATTTCTGAACTTGCAGACAGGTCTTGTGAAACAATCCAGTCAAACAAGAATAAAAACGGATGACAAAGCCTATGTGACATACAGGGAGCAACAAGCAATCAAGTATTTGAGTTTCGAGAGGTCCGGAAGAAGAGATGGTCAAAGGCATCGAAAACCTATTGAGTGAAGTAAGAGCTGAAAACTTCCTCAGTCTTACAAGAGATATGGACATACAGATACAGCAAGCTCAAAGATCCCCAAATAGTTTTAACCCAAAAAGGTCTTCTCCAAGGCATATTATAGTCAAACTGTCAAAAGTCAAAAGACAGAATTCCAAAAACAAGAGAAAAGTGTCAAGTCACATGTAAGAGAATCCCCATCTGTCTTAGTTCATTTGTGTTTCTGTAAAAGAATACCCAAGGCTGGGTAATTTATAAAGGTAAGGGTTTTATTTGGCTTGTGGTTCTGTAGACTGTACTGAACCTCAGACTGCATCCACTCATGGCGGAAGACGAAGGGGAGCCAGTGTGTGCAGAGATAACACGTCAAGTGAGGAAGCAAGAGAGATAGAGGGGTGGTGCCAGACTCTTTTTAACCACCAGCTATTGTAGGAACTAATGGAGTGAATTTACTTCTTCCCTGGAGAAGGTATTAATCTGTTCATGAGAAACGTGCCTCCATGTCCCAGACACTTCCTATTAGGCCCCACCTTCAATATTGTACATCAGATTTCAACATGAGGTTTGGAGGAACAAATATCCCAATGATAGCACCGTCAGACTAATAGTAAGTTTTACAGCCAAAACTTTACGGGCCAGGAGAGAATGGGATGATATATTTTAAGTGCTGAAAGAAAAAAGACTGCTAGCCAAAAATATTTTACCCAGGAATAATGTCCTTCAAAAATGAAGGAGAGTTGGCTGGGTGCGGTGGCTCACACTTGTAATCCCAGCACTTTGGGAGGGCAAGGCGGGCGGATCACCTGAGATCAGGAGTTCGAGATCAGCCTGGCCAACATGGCAAAACCCCATCTCTACTAAAAATACAAAAAAAAAAAAAAAAGTTGGGCATGGTGGCAGGTGCCTGTAATCCCAGCTACTTGGGAGTCTGAGACAAGAGAATCACTTGAAACCAGGAGGCAGAGGTTGCAGTGAGCTGAGATTGCACCACTGCTGATGGAGCTGATACTCCATCCTGGGTGATAGAGTGAGACTGTGTCTCAAAAAAAAAAAAAAAAAAAAGAGAGGGCGGGTATGGTGGCTCACGCCGGTAATCCTAGCACTTTGGGAGGCTGAGGCAGGCAGATCACTTGTGGTCAGCAATTCAAGACTAGCCTGGCAAACATGATGAAACCCCATCTCTACTAAAAATACAAAAATTAACCGGGCATGGTGGTGCTTTCCTGCAGTCCCTGCTACTCAGGTGGCTGAGGCATGAGAATCTCTTGAACCAAGGAGGCAGAGGCTGCAGTGAGTGGAGATTGTGCCATTGCACTCCATCTTGAGTGACAGTGAGACTCTGTGTCAAAAAAGAAAAAAAGACAAAATAAGCCTTTTCCAGACAGGCAAGAACTTAGGGAATTAATTACCACTAGGTCAGCCCTACAAGGAATATTTAAGCAAGTCCTACATCTGGAAATGAAAGGAGGGTATCTACCATTATGAAAACACACAGACATAAAATTCACTGGTTGAGCAGACATAAATGAGAAAGAGAAAGTCAAATATTATCACTACAAGAATCCCACCACATGTAAAGGTAAACAATAAAAGAGGAAGAAAGGAACAAAGAATATACAAAACAATCCAAAAACAATTTAAGTGACTGACAGGAGTAAGTTCTCACCTATAAATAACAACCTTGAATGTAAATGGCTTTAATTAGAAGATGTAGACTGGCTGAATGGGTAATAAAATAAGAACCATTAGTATGCTGCCTGCAAGAAACTCACTCCCCCTATAAAAACACGTATTGATTGAAAGTGAAGGGATGGAAAAGGCTTATTCACGCAAATGGAAACCAAAATTATGCAGGATTAGCTGTATTTATATCACACAAAATAGACATCGAGTCAAAAAACAAAAAGACAAAGTTATTATATTAATGATAAAGGGATCAATTCAGCAAGAGGATGTAACAATTGTAAATATATATGCACCCTACACCAGAGCACCTAGTATATAATGCAAACAGCGTTAGAGCTTAAAGAGAGAAATAGACCCCAATGCAATAATAGTTGGAGACTTCAAGACCTCACTTTCAGCATCAGATCATCTATATAGAAAGTCAAGAAAGAAACATTGCACTTAATCTGTACTGTAGATCAAATTGAACTAATAGACATTTACAGAATTTTTCTTCCATTAGCTACAGAATACACATGCACATATCAGCACATGGAACGTTCTCCAGGATAGACCGTATGTTAGGCCACAAAACATATCTCAACAAATTTTTAAATATTGAAATTATCAAGATCTTCTCATACCACAGACTAGAACTAGAAATCAGTAACAAGAGGAAATTTGGAAACTGTACAGATACGTGGAAGTTAAACAACATGCTCCTGAATAACCATTGGGTCAATGAAGAAATTAAGGAAATAAAAAAAAATTTCTTGAAGCAAATGAAAATGGAATTACAATGTACCAAAACCTATGAGATAACAGTATATTGCTAAGAGGAAAGTATATACCAACAAATGCCTACATTAAAAAAAAGATTTCAGATAAACAATCTGAAGAGTGTACCTCAAGGAACTAGAAAAGCAAGAACAAACCAAACCTAAAATTATTAGAAGAAAGATTATTAAAGATAAGTATGAACAACTGTACACTAACAAACTGGGAAACCTAGAGAAAATGGGTAATTTCATTGACACATACAGCCTACAAAGATTGAACCAGGAAAAGGTAGCAAACCTGAACAAACCATGTTACTGGTTATGAGATTGAATCAGCAATACAAATTGTCCCAACAAAGAGGCCAAGGACTGAATGGTTTTACTGCTGAATTTTAACAGACATAAAATAGAACTAACACCAATTCTTCTCAAACTATTACAAACAATTATAGAGGAAGGAGTTTCTGCTAACTCATTTTATGAGGACAGCATTGCCCTGTACCAAAACCAGACACTGGCACAACCACCACCCCTGGGGGTGGGGGGGGAAGTGCGGGGGGAAACCACTATGGGCCAGTATCCCTATTGAACATAGATGCAAAAATCCTGAGCAAAATACTGGCAAACCAAATCTAACAACACATCAAAAAGGTAATATAACACGATTAAGTGGGATTTATTCCAGTGATGCAAAGATGGTTCAACATAGACAAATCAATAAATGTGATACATCACATTAACAGAACGAAGGACTTAAACCATATGATCATTTTAATAGACACAGAAAAACCATGTGATAAAATTCAGCCTGGTCAACATAGACAAATCAATAAATGTGATACATCACATCAACAGAATGAAGGACAAAAACCAACAATCATTTTAATAGATACAGAAAAACCATGTGATAAAATTCAGCATCCCTCCATGATAAAAACTCTCAACAAATTAGGCATAGAAGGAAAATACCTTGATGTAATAAAAGCAATAGGTGACAAACCCACAGCTAAATTGTACCGAATGGAGGAAAGCAGTAAGCCTTTCCTCTAAGAACTGAAACACGACAAGGATGTCCATTTTTACTAGTTACTCAGTGTAGTACTGGAGGTCCTAGCCAGAGCAGCCAGGCAAGAGAAAGAAAATGCATCCAAACTGGAAGACAGGAAGTCAAATTTTTCTTTACAGATGACATGATCTTATATATAGAAAAACCTACCCATTCCAGTTTATCTGTACGTAAAGTAAGAACCAAAAGACTCTACAAAAAAATCACAAAACTGATAAATGAATTTAGTAAAGTTGCTGGATACAACATCAATATATAAAAATGAGTAGTGTTTCTATACACTAATAATGAACTAGCTAAAAAAGAAATCAAGAAAGCAATTCAGTTTACAGTGGCTAAAAAAGAACAACAAAAAACCCCGAGAATAAATTTAATCAGGGAAATGAAAGATATCTACAACAAAAACTGCAAACACTAATGAAAGAAATTGAAGAGGACACAAATGGAAAGATGTCCTATGTTCATAAGAAGAATTCATGTTATTAAAATGACCATACTATCCAAAGCAATCTGTAGATTCACTGCAATTAAAATATTAATTGTTTATATTAAAATACCAATGGCATTCTTCACAGAAATAGAAGAAACAATCATAAGATTTGAATGGAACCACAAAAGACCCCAAATAGAGCAATACAAAGCAAAAAGAATGAAGCCAGAGGCGTCATACTATCTGATTTCAAAAATGTCACACAAAGCTATAGTAATCCAAACAGCATGGATCCACAGAACAGAATAAATAACCCAGAAATAAATTCATGCATTTATAGCCAGCTCATTTTTGACAGAAGTTCTAAGAACATCCACTGGAGGAAAGAACATCTTCAATAAATAGTGCTGGGAAAACTGACTTATGCAGAAGGATGAAAGTGGACCATTATCTCTTACCACATATAAAAATCAACCTAAAATGGATTAAAGCCTTAAAGGTGAGAGCCGAAACTACAAAACTCCTGGAAGAAAACATAGGGGAAATGTTTCAGCACATTGGTCTAGGCAAAGATTTTATGGCTAGGACTACAAAGGCCTAGGTAACGAAAAATATATACAAATGAGACTACGTTAAATTTAAAAGCTTCTCTACAGCAAAGGAAACAACAGAGTGAAGAGAAAGCCTGTTGAATGGAGGAAAATATTTGCAAAGTGTTCATCCAACAAGGAACTAACATTGAGAATCTTCAAGGAACTCAATAGCAAAAAAAAAAAAAAAAAACCAACAAGTAATGCCATTAAAAAGTGGGCAATCTGACTAGACATTTCTCAAAAGAAGACACAGATTAAATGTCTTACTAGACATTTCTCGAAAGAAGACGTAGATTAAATGGCCAACAGATATATAAAAAAAAAAGTTCACCTTCACTAGTCATCGGGGAAATGCAAATCAAATCCATAATGAGATATCACCTCACCCCTGTTAGAATGGCTATTATCAAAAAGACAAAAAATAACATATCAAAGGGATACCCTGCACTCACATGTTTATCGTAGCCACTCTCAGTAGCCAGTGTATGGAATCAACCTAAGTGCCCATCAACAGTTGAATGAATAAAGAAAAATGTAGTGTGTTTGTGTATACATGTGTATACATAACTGATCAGTGTTTCATTGTGTGTGTGTGCACGTGCACGCGCGCACACACACACACACACACACACACACACACACAGTGTAGTACTGGAGATCCGAGATGGGCAACCTGAGTACCCACCAATAGTTGAATGAATAAAGAAAAATGTGTGTGTGTGTATACATGTGTATAAAGACTGATTAGTATCCCATTGTGTGTGTGTGTACAATGGAATACTAATCAGTCTTAAAATGAATAAAATTCTGTGATTTGCAGCAACATGAATTAGAACTGAAGGTCACGTTAAGTGAAATAAGCCAGGCATAGAAAGATAAATATCACACTTTCACACTCGTAGGTAGAAGCTAAAAAAATTGATCTCATGGAGGGTAAAGAGTAGAAGGATGGACACCAAAGGCTGGGAAGGGCCGGGGTCACGCGGGGTGGGAGGTCATGAATGAAAAGAGGTTGGTTAATGGATACCGATATGTAGTCAGATAGAAGGAATAAGTTCTAGTATTCGATAGCACAGTAGAGTGACTGTGGTTAACAATAATTTATTGCATATATCATTAACTATGAGAGAAGATTTGAAATGTTCCCAGCACAAAGAAATGTTTAAGTTTATGGATATTCTGAATACCCTGATTTGATCATTATACATTATATGCATGTATCAAAATATCACACGTACCACATAAATATGTACAATTATTATGTATCCAAAAAACTGAGGGACAGATGACTAAAAACCCAAGAAAAGGGTGAACGGACGTTGTCAAGAAATATATAGAAATGAACCTTAAAGGCGGGGCACAGTGGCTCACATCTGTAATCCCAGCACTTTGGGAGGCCGAGGCGGGTGGATCATGAGGTCAGGAGATCGAGACCATCCTGGCTAACACGGTGAAACCCGTCTCTACTAAAAATACAAAAAATTATCTGGCGCCAGGTGCGGTGGCTCATGCCTGTAATCCCAGCACTTTGGGAGGCCGAGGCGGGCAGATCACAAGGTCAGGAGATCGAGACCATCCTGGCTGATACAGTGAAACCCCGTCTCTACTAAAAATACAAAAAATTAGCCAGGTGCTGTGGCGGGTGCCTGTAGTCCCAGCTACTCGGGAGGCTGAGGCAGGAGAATGGCGTGAACCTGGGAGGCGGGCTTGCAGTGAGCTGAGATCACACCACTGCACTCTAGCCTGGATGACAGAGCGAGACTCCGTCTCAAAAACAAACAAACAAACAAAACAGCTGGGCCTGGTGACACATGCCTGTAGTCCCAGCTACTTGGGAGGCTGAGGCAGGAGAATTGCTTGAACCCAGCAGGCAGAGGTTGCAGTGAGCTGAGATCGTGCCACTGCACTCCAGCCTGGGTGACAGAGGGAGACTCCTCCTCAAAAAAAAAAAAAAAGAAAAAAAGAAAAAAAGAAGTGACCTTTAAATATACTTTGAAAAAATCATGCTTTAAATAATGAGAATTAAAATACAATATCAATGTATACAGTGTAAACAGTTTATATGTAAACACTATGAAGAGGTTTTTCAAGTCAGTAAGAAAAAAACAGATAACATTCCTTGCTACAAAATGGACAAATGACTGGCTATCATTTTAAAAATTTACTTTCCTTTATGTTCTACAATATAGAAACTAAAGGAATGAGAGCACTTGTAGTTAATGAAACTTAGCAAAGGTTTAGAAAAAATAAATCCAGTTTAGAGAGTTTCATGAAACATATATATTCATACAGTGCAGATAAAAATGTGAGGAGTAAAAATATTTTACTGTTCGGTTTGGCATTATGAATCAAAGCCCTGAAAAATCTTCCCTATCCTTTGTGTCCCCCCAGAAAAATAGTTCCCCCACCCCAGGAATTTATTCTAAGGAAGTGTTTATGTATGTGTGCAAATAATTGTCTAAGAGGATGTTCATGACAGTATGGTTCTGTAATAGTGAAAAATTGAGAACTATTTGTTTAATAGAGCATTGATTTCTTATGTAATGCACTCACAAAATGAAATACTCTGCACCTATAAAAATGATTTGGTTAAACGTTTTAAAGCATAGAGATAGGTTACAGGTCTGGCATGATGTTAAAAAAAAAAAAAAACCACTGGGTTCAGAATGCTACGTACAATATGTTTCTGGTTAAAAGTGTTTATGTATATAGAAGAAAGAGGACTAGATAGAAGAGTTTTTATAAAATTATTAATAGTTGTTATCTCTGGTGATTGATATCTATTTCTTTCTTCACTGAATATTTTTTTACTTTTGCAATAAAGAAAACAGTGCCAGTCCAGGCACAGTGACTCATGCTTGTAATCCCTGCACTTTGGGAGGTCAAGGCTGGGAGGATCACTTGAGGCCAGGAGTTCGAGATCAGCCTGGGCAACATAGTGAGCCTCTGTCTCTAATTATATTTTTTAAATTATTTAAATAAAAAAGAGTAAACATGGGCAACATAGTGAGCCTCTGTCTCTAATTATATTTTTAAAATTATTTAAATAAAAAAGAGTAAACAGTGAAGTTAAAAATAGTTTCTCAGGGCAAACTTTTTATGGACATATTCAAGTTCTCTGGATCACTATATCTCAGGCTTATGTTTAAGTATGTTCTTAAGTCTATTGAAAACTGTAGAAATAAGAAAAACTAGAGGTGAGTGTATTAGTCTCCTCAGGCTGCCGTAACAAAATATTATACATAGACTAGGTGACTTTACACAACAGAAATTTATCTTCCAGTTCTGGAGACTCTTAAGTCAAAAATCCAGGTGTCAGCAGAGTTGGTATGTAGTTGAGGGTTCTCCCCTTAGGTTGGAGACAGCTCCCTTCTTGCTGTGTGCTTATATGAACTTTTCTTTGTGTGCATGGAAATGGAAGGGGTCTCTCTGGTGTCCTGTTGGACCAGGGCTGCCCTTCCATATGACCTAATTTAAACTTTACTGCTGACTGGGCGCAGTGGCTCATGTTTGTAATCTCAGCACTTTGGGAGGCTGAAGCCGTCTGATTGCTTGAGCCCAGGAGTTTGAGACCAGCCTGGGCAACATGGTAAAACCCTGTCTCTACCAAAACAGTACAAAAATTAGCCAGGCATGATGGCATATGCCTGTAATCCCAGCTACGCAGGAGGCCGAGGTAGGAGGATCACCTGAGGCCAGGAGGCAGAGGTTGTAGTGAGCCAAGCTCATGCCACTGCACTCCAGCCTGGGCAACAAGGTGAGACCCTGTCTCAAACAACAACAACAAAACAAACCTCAACTACTGCCTTAGGTGCCCCATGTCCGAATACAGCCACATGGGCAGTTAGGGCTCCAACATAGGATGTTGGGGGAGATGCACACATCCATATACCAGCCTTGTTGAACAAGCATCTTGTATGTTTTGGGCTCTCTGCTTGGCAGTGGCACTAAAGAGATTAATAAGACATAGTTTCTCTCCTCAGGTTAATTGTAGAAAAATAATCCAAAAGAAAAAAATACCAACTCTGTCCCTAGGTGTAGCTTGCTTCTGATATTTTGGGGAAATACTCTTTTTCTGGGTGAAATATAAATATGTGTGTGTATCTGTTTTATATGCATGTATTGGCTTTTGGTTGAATAAACATTAAGGGGCAAAGGAAACGTGTTCTTTTAACTTTCTGCTTTTGTGAAATGTCTGGGGTATATGAAACTTTTGTTCCAGTAGGTAGAACAGAAAATGTTGAGAAATTAGGTATGGGGGTTTCTCGGTGCACATATAATTTATGTTTATATTTGAGGAAAGGGAAAATCAAAAAGTGCATATAAGGACTAAACCCTTGAAGACATATAGGTCAAGCTTTAGTCCCATAATTTTCTGTTTGCAAATTTGCAAAATTATTTTATAATTCACCTTCTAAAAATTGCGTCTTTCTTTACAGATCATCTGTGTTACTTGAAGTGTATGACTCAGCTGACTACTGCAGGTTATATCAGGAATTTGAGTTTTTATACCTGTGGAGTGTTAGTGAGTTAAAGTTTTATTGTCTGACCAGTAGTTGACTTGTGACATTGATTGTGCTTTAGCCACCTGCTAAACTGTATATGGAGTTGTCACCACTTACGAAAGCTGAAAGGGTCTAACCAGGACAAGTGTTCACATCAAATGACTGAGAGAATAGATCTATGGATATGGCTAAGATCTTCCTCAAAAAAATAGTTTTGAGGCTGGGCACAGTGGCTCACGCCTATAATCCCAGCACTTTGTGAGGCCTAGGTGGTGGATCACCTGAGGTCAGGAATTTGAGGGAAAAAAAATTTTTTTTTGAAAATTGTGTATCTGTGTGCCAAAGATCTACACTGTGGAGAATGGCTCAAAAATATAAGTTGAATTTTTAAAAATTATATATAAGTTTTCTCTATAAAACATTTATAGAACACCCAAACTTAAGATTTTTCTTTTCTTTGGTAGTGGATGCTGAGATTGGAAAAGGGATCAGAAAGAAGAGATGGAAGTAAAGGGAATAAGTAATGTAGAAGCTTGAGGCTGTGGGCAATGTGGGAACAGAGGGACTTATAAAAAGGGAAAAATTAGGAGACACTATATGTGAAAGAAAATAAGTGACAAAAAAATGTGAAAAGATAAAGAATTATTTTAATACATAATAGGGAAAATACAAAATAAAATTTGCAGCTACTGTTTTCTGAGCGTTCATGCTTTAGAGGCCAGGCACCATACCAGGTTTCCTGTCGTTTCATTCTTAAAGCCATGAGGTAGGTTTCTGTGTCCTGTGTGTTACATATGAGGACCCAACACTAACTGAGCAGTGGAGACATGCTCACTCAGTACTTCTGCATGGAGCTTCCCCTTGGCCTTTTTTAATCACAAATTTCTTGTGTTTGCTAAGGATTCTTGTACTATTATGCTCTTTCTTCTCTTCTTTTCTTTTTTCTTTTCTCTTGCCTTCCTGCCCACCTGCCACCCCCTTTTTCTTTCTCTCTTTCTCTCTCCTTCCTTCCTTCCTTCCTTCCAGTTCTAAAGGGGAGCAGGAATAAAAGGAGAAATAGATATTTAACACTAAGTTCTGTATCACACAGCAAGGTTATCAGGGAATAAAACTAATGGTCATTGATTAGAGGCTCTCTTACCTTTGTCTTCTTGCCCACTTCTTCCTGAAAGAGGTTTTCCGAAGAAACTTTCCTAAATGAAGGATAGGTTAATCACCTTTCTTTGCTAGACAGTAGAAGAGTCTACAAGATGTTCATCTGGCACACTGTTGTTACTAGCTTTGGCGGATACCTCTGTTAATGCTTGTTTCATATTTTATTTTGAGTGTCTTATCAGGAAAAAATTAATATCCTGTAATTATGTAATCAGATAGTTCTTTCCAAAAGTAATACTGTGACAATAAAAACATTTTTAATTTAAAAATCTCTATATATAGATTTTGGAAGTGGTTCTCTTAAATAAATAAATCATATCATGAAAATGGCCATACTGCCCAAAGTAATTTATAGATTCAGTGCTATTCCCATCAAACTACCATTGACATTCTTTACAGAATTAGAAAAAACTATTTTAAATTTCATATGGAATCAAAGAAGACCCTGTATAGCCAAGACAGTCCTAAGCAAAAAGTACAAAGCTGGAGGCATCACGCCATCTGACTTCAAACTATACTACAAGGCTACAGTAACCAAAACAGCATAGTACTGGTACCAAAAGAGACACATAGACCAATGGAGCAGGACAGAGACCTTATAAATAACACCACATATCTACAACTATCTGATCCTTGACAAACCTGACAGAAAAAAGCAATGGGGAAAGGATCTCCTATTCAGTAAATGGTGCTAGGAAAACTGGCTAGCCATATGCAGAAAACTGAAACTGGACCCCTTCCTTCCTTACACCTTATACAAAAATTAACTCAAGATGGATTAAAGACTTAAATGTAAAACCCAAAACCGTAAGAACCCAAAACCATAAAAACCCTAGAAGAAATACCATTCAGGACATAGGCATGGGCAAGACTTCATGACAAAAATGCCAAAAGCAATTGCAACAAAAGCCAAAGTTGACAAATGGGATCTAGTTAAACAAAAGAGCTTCTGCACAGCAAAAGAAACTATCATCAGAGTGAACAGGCAACCTACAGAATGGGAGAAAATTTTTGCAGTCTACCCATCTGACAGAGGTTTAATATCCAGAATTTGCAAGGAACTTAAATTTATAAGAAAAAAACAACCCCATCAAAAAATGGACAAAGGATATGAACAGACACTTCTTAAAAGAAGACATTTACATGGCCAACAAACATGTAAAAAATATATGAAAAAAAGCTCAACATCACTATCAGAGAAATGCAAGTGAAAACCACAGTGTGATACCATCTCATGCCAGTCAGAATGGCAATTATTAAAATAAGTCAGGAAACAATAGATGCTGGTGAGGCTGTGGAGAAATAGGAATGCTTTTACGCTGTTGGTGGGAGTGTAAATTAGTTCAACCATTGTGGAAGACAGCATGGCGATTCCTGAACGATCTAGAACCAGAAATATCATTTGACCCATCAATCCCATCACTGTATGTATACCCAAAGGATTATAAATCATTCTACTATAAAGACACATGCACATATGTGTTTATTGCAGCATTGTTTACAATAGCAAAGGCATAGAACCAACTCAAATGCCGTCAATGATAGACTAGATAAAGAAAATGTGGTACATATACTTCATGGAATACTATGCAGCCATAAAAAGAATGAGATCATGTCCTTTGCAAGGACATGGATTAAGCTGGAAGCCATCATCCTTAGCAGACTAACACAAGAACAGAAAACCAAATACTGCATATTCTCACTCATACATGGGAGTTGAACAATGAGAACACATGGACACAGAGAGGGGAACAACACACACCAGGGCCTGTTCGAGGTAGGAGATGAGGAGAGGGAACTTAGAGGACTGGTCAATAGGTGCAGCAAACCACCATGGCACACGTATGCCTTTGTAACAAATCTGCATGTTCTGCACATGTATCTTATTTTTTTTAAGAATAGATAATAATAAATCCCCCCCAGAATATAAATAATTGTATAAATCTGTTCTTATGTTGCTATAAATACCTGAGACTGGGTAATTTATAAAGAAAAGAGGGTCTGTGCATGGTGGCTCATGCCTGTAATCCCAGCACTTTGGGAGGCCTACATAGGCGGATCACAAGGGCAGGAGTTTGAGACCAGCCTGGCAAATATGGTGAAAACTGTCTCTACTAAAAATACCAAAAAAAATTAGCCAGGTGTGGTGGTGGGTGCCTGTGGTCCCAGCTACTCAGGAGGCTGAGGCAGGAGAGTCGCTTGAACCCGGGAGGTGAAGGTTGCAGTGAGTCGAGATCACACCACTGCACTCCAGCCTGGGTGACAGAGTGAGACTTGTCTCAAAAAAAGAAAGAAAGAGGTTTAATTGACTCACAGTTCTGCAGGCTGTACAGGAAGCATGACGCTGGCATTTACTCGATGTCCAGGGAGGCCTTAGGAAACTTACAATCATGGCGGAAGGCAAAGGGGGAGCACACAGGTCACATGGCCGAGCAGAAGCAAGAGAGAGAAGGGGGAGGTGCTATACACCTTTAAACAACCAGATTTCGTAAGAACTCAACAGTACTAAGAGGGATGGTGCTAAACCATTCATGAGAGATCCACCCCCATGATTTGGGTGAGACATCCAAACTCTGTCATTGTGGCACTAGGAGTGTTTAAAGTTATATTCTGAAATCTGAGCTCTGTTACAGTCATAAAAGAATTTTTGAGGTTGACATTCTTTTACTATATATATCCCTGTTCCCTTTGCAGTCATTCATAGGTGTGAATACATTTTCAGAATCCTGCCTTCATTTTGTGGGATCTAGGTTTTAAATTATATTTCATCCATGCTAAGGAGCAGGTTTGCTCACTCACACTTTTTGTGAGGCCTGTAAACTTTGATTTATTTTTGAGTTACTTATGTCTGTTGGAATTATGCTTCAGTCTAGAAAAGTAAAAGGTAATGTTAAGCTTCTCTTCTCCATCCCATTTTCTCAAGGCTCCTGTTCCAAAGAGTGCACTTATTCCTGTAATTCCCATCACTAAATCAACAGGCTCCCGGTTCCGGAATAGCGTGGAAGGATTGAATCAAGAGATTGAAATAATAATTAAAGAGACTGGGGAAAAGGAAGAGCAACTTATAGTAAGTGATCTTGTATCTTAAGATCATTCTTGAATTCTTCTAATTATTAAAAATGCACAGTTTGGGTTTCCATATTTACTTGGGTTTTTTCCTTCTCATTGAGAGAACAAAAATTTATCTCTTTTGAAAATCTTTGACCTGGGCAAGTGAGTGAAAAGTTTTCATTTAGTTGCATGTCATAGAGGCAACTGATCTAACTTGAATTTGAATTACTGAACAGAAACTAGTTTTTGTTTGTCTGTATTTAGAAACCATTAGATGATATACTTCTTATTTGCTATAACTCCATTTAACATAATTAGTAAGCTAAACTCCATTAGTAAGTTTAGCTTACTAATTATGGGGGGCAGAAGTTTACATGACATTGAATACTTTCTAAGCATGAATCTCCTTGCTCCTTTTTTGAATGTCAGTGACTGTTTGGTTTTGGTTGACATGCTAGGCCATGTCATCATAAAGTACAGTTAGAAATGATCTGGCTAGGCATGGTGGCTCACGCCTGTAATCCCAACATTTTGGGAAGTTGAGGCGGGTGGATCACCTGAGGTCAGGAGTTCAAGACCCACCTGGCCAACATGGTGAAACCCCGTCTCTACTAAAAAATACAAAAATTAGCTGGGCATGGTGGTGCATGCCTGTAATCCCAGCTACTCGGGAGGCTGAGGCAGGGAGAATCGCTTGAACCTGGGAAGTGGAGGTTGCAGTGAACCAAGATTGTGCCATTGCACTCCAGCCTGGGCGACAGAGTGAGACTCCATCTCAAAAAAAAAAAAAAGAAATGATCTTCTGCCTATTCTGTCTACTAACTAGAAAACACATGAGAATAATTCCTATGTAAAACAGAAAAATTACTGTTTAGGTTTAAAAACCATGTCACAGAGTGTATTTATTTAACCGTCTCTCTATTCTTCAGTGAAGGAGGAATTGAGTATTGTATTGATGCTTAAGATCCTCTCCCTTAAAATAAAAGGTTGGTTTAGCTAAGAGAAAACACAGCTCCCCACACCCTCTCCTCCATGCTGCCTGATGGGGTCCAGGTTCCCTGATTTAATAAAGGTAAATGAATCAGAAGCATGCAGGGAGTTGGTTTCCCTGCTAAGTGATCCACACAGGCTTTCCTTTGTGTGTGTACTTGATTTTCTCCCCATCATTAGCACTTCTGTGATTAACCTTTCCCCCGTTGAGGAAAGTTGACTTGAAAAAATCCTTTCAGGGTGTGGCATCAGTGTCCCTGGTTCACATGATGAATAACCTTTTTTCCTCTAATGTAGACCTAGTGTTACACCTAGATTTCATGGCCCTCACTTAATTTTTAAAATAACCCTTAGCACACGATAAGTGATGCAGTGTAATTCATTTATTCAACAAGCATTGGCCACCTGCTGTATGCCGGGCCTTGGGAATACAGAGTCTTTACCAAAGACTCGGTAGGGGAGTCAGATTAGACAGGGATGTCACTAACATGCAACATGAAATCCTAATAAGTAGGAAGGGATTTCTGATTTGTGAGTCTCTGGCACTAGATGTGAAGGTTGACATTGGGTGCATTGCTGGTGATTCGAAATTAATGATAAATATACATATGTTTTAAAAATTTTGTAACAGCCGCAAGATATTCCAGATGGCCATCGTGCTCCACCCCCCCTCGTACAGAGAAGTAGCAGCACGCGCAGCATCGACACACAGACCCCTGGTGGGGCAGACAGGGGGAGCAACAACAGCAGCCGTTCCCAGTCCGTGTCCCCAACATCGTTCCTCACCATTTCCAATGAAGGTAGTGAGGAGAGTCCTTGCTCAGCTGATGACCTGCTTGTTGATCCCAGAGATAAAGGTACAGTGCTGGAGGAATGTGCTATCAGACGATAATGGAATACCTCCTGTTGTATCATTCATTCTATTCATTTTCTAGGAGAACCACCCACTCGAGGCTACTCAGTTAATGTGTTCAAAGCATAGGTTTTAAATTTGGAGTATAAACAGGTTTGACCGTCATGCTCAGTTGATGGTCTGGTTGGGCAAGTTTATGGGCTTTTGTTAGTTTGTATGTCTTTTTTTGTACTTGTTAATACAACTTCCTTATTGGTGAGAAACATTCTTATTGGAATAAATAAGATGAGCACTTGCTCTGAAAAGCACTTTGGTCTCTGTTACCTGATAGTCATGATTTTATTACCTTTATGCTTTTTAAATCAATACAAAGCCTTCAAGTTAGTGTTTTTTAGGATGTGTATTTGTGACATTTTTAACAAGGATTAAATAGATTTATATCAGTGCAGGATGAGTGTTCAAAGCAAGCCTGATGTAAAACGTTGAAGAGTATTTTTTAAAATAACCTTAAAATACCTTAGAAATAACCTGGAAATAGAAGCAGTTTGAATGTTAATTACAAATATTCTTGCCTTTTAAAACAAATATTAGCCTTGCATTTATGTCAGGACAGTATTTTCTTAGCCTAATTCTGGTTACGTTGTGTACTTGAAAGCAATGATAATGACATTTATATATATATATGTGTGTGTGTGTATATATATATATATATATATTTTTTTTTTTTTTTGAGACAGAGTCTCGCTCTGTCGCCCAGGCTGGAGTGCAGTGGCATGATCTTGGCTCACTGCAAGCTCCGCCTCCTGGGTTCACACCATTCTCCTGCCTCAACCTCCCGAGTACCTGGGCCTACAGGTGTCTGCTACCACGCCCGGATAATTTTTTGTATTTTTAGTAGAGATGAGGTTTCACCGTGTTAGCCAGGATGGTCTTGATCTCCTGACCTCGTGATCCATGCACCTCGGCCTCCCAGAGTGCTGGGATTACAGGCCTGAGCCACCGCGACCGGCCTGTTTATGAGTTCTAAAGCTCAGTTCAGTAGTCATTTATTTCGAACCTCCTCCATACAGTGTGTTGAATGTCCTAAAGTGCTCTGCTGTTAGGACTTGCTGATGCTACTCATCACCTAAGTCATTCAAACTGTAACAAGTGCAGAAGACAGAAGATGCACTGAAGAAGTTACTTTAAACTGTGGAAAGTTGTAAACTGTTGTTCTTTGGACTTTTCTTGCTAGCTTCTGGGTCTGATAAAACATGGGTCAGATAAAATCTGTCCCTTGATTTTCCGTATTTTCTACTTCTACATCAATAACATGTAGAAAGTCTGTAAATAAACTCAATAAATGTGTCCTGATCCATTTGATTTTAGTAGCTGGTTGGCCTCTGTGAATTTCTTTTGTAGGAAAACTGGGCTGTAGTGCTGCTGCCAGCAAGGAGTTTGTAGCTTAGCTGGTACAGACTGAAAATTTAGAACAGACATTTAACATATTAAAATTTTTAAGTTAATATAAATTGAGGATATCAGCACTAAATAATAGCAGAGTAAAGAAATGTTCCTCCTGTTAGGGTTAATTTAGAAAGACTTCAAAAAACTTGAATCAGAGCCAGACTTTGAAGAACCTTTTGGAAAATAAACAGAACTTACCCCTTTTAGGTAAGGGGAAATTCATAGGCCAAAAAAAATGTTTGGCATCCGGTGGCTCTGACTACCTGGAGCAAAGATTGTAACCAGAGGACAGAGAAATTGAACTGACAAATGCTGAGGCGCAGCCCAAGAATTAATCATCAGCAACCAGTGAAGAACCATTTCAGATATTTGTACTGGGAAAAATGGAAGTAGTGTTTGAGTGCATTTGTTTTGTATAGAGTAGAAATAAGGCAGCCAGCCAGGTCAGTGTTCACTACTGAGGCTTATGTGATACAGGCCTAGGCTGTGGTAATTGTAAGTGGAAGTGAAATAAATATTTTATTTGTATATGCATTTATTTAACAAACATTATCTCCTTGATGAAGAAAGCACTGTTCCTGCCCTCAAGTAGTTCACGGTGGGCTAGTCCAAGAACAATTAAATGTAGTATGACTGTATATTTATGTAGTTGTATTTTTTAGTAATCTAATGTGTCATTTCTTGCAGAGAATGGGAACAATTCTCCTTTGCCCAAATATGCAACCTCACCAAAACCTAACAACAGTTATATGTTCAAAAGGGAACCTCCTGAGGGCTGTGAAAGGGTCAAAGTCTTTGAGGAATGCTCGTAAGTATCCCTTCCACCACCCCGCAAAAAAAACTATTATGAGCTTTTTTTTTGAGATAGGATCTCACTCTGTCACCTAGGCTGGACTGCACTAATGCAGTCACAGGTCACACTGCAACCTCTACCTCCTAGGCTCCAGTGATCTTCCCGCCTCAACCTCCCAAGTAGCTGGGAATACAGATGCATGCCACTAACCTGGCTAATTGTGTGTGTTTTTTTTTTTTTTTTTTTTTTTTGAGATGGAGTCTCACTCTGACGCCCAGGCTGGAGTACAGTGCCACAATCTCGGCTCACTGCAATCTCTGCTTCCTGGGTTCACGCCATTCTCCTGCCGCAGCTTCCCGAGTAGCTGGGACCACAGGCACCCACAACCACGCCTGGCTAATTTTTTATATTTTTAGTAGAGGCGAGGTTTCACCGCATTGGCCAGGATGGTCTCGATCTCCTGACCCTGTGATCTGCCCGCCTCGGCCTACCAAAGTGTTGGGATTACAAGTGTGAGCCACTGCACCTGGCCTAGCCTGGCTAATTTTTTAAAGTTTGGAGAGACAGGGTCTCACTGTGTTGTCCAGGCTGGTCCCAAACTCCTGGGCACAAGCAATCCTCCTGCCTCAGCCTCCTGAAGTGCTGGGATTACAGGCATGGGCCACTGTGCCCAGCCTATTATCAGCATTTTTAAGTAAGCTGAAAGAATAGTATAGTGATCATTCATATATCTACAACCCAGATTAGATAATAGCTAACATTTTGCAGTATTTACTAAAAGTTACCACAGTACTGCTATGTAGCCACAGTATGATTATCACACCTTAGAATATTGACAGTAATGCTTAATATCAGCTAATACCCATTTGTTATTCAAATTTCCTTAGTTGTCTGCAAAACGTCTTTGTGGTTGTCATTTGTGACATGTATCCAGTCATGTTTACATGTTGAATTCAGCAGTATGTTTATTCCAGATAGACCATGAATCTCACCTAGTGTGGTTCCATTCTTTCAAGGAGGCTAGTCTGGGCAACATAGCAAGATCCATTCTCATAAATACATTTAAAATACACACACACCCCCCTACCTCACTGTGAGGAAGATAATCTAAGCAGGATTTTTTTTTTTTTTTTTTTTTTGAGAAAGAGTCTCACTCCGTCGCCCAGCCTGGAGTGCAGTGGCGCAATCTCGTCTCACTGCAAGCTCCACCTCCCTGGTTCACTCCATTCTCCTGCCTCAGCCTCCTGAGTGGCTGGGACTACAGGTGCCCGCCACCACGCCCGGCTAATTTATTGCATTTTTAGTAGAGACGGGGTTTCACTGTGTTAGCCAGGATGGTCTCGATCCCCTGACCTCGTGATCCACCCACCTTGGCCTCCCAAAGGGTGGGGATTACAGGCATGAGCCACCGCGCCCGGCCTAAGAAGGATTTTAAACTAACAGTAGTATCTAGTGCCCTTGGTATGTGATCACCTATATTCACATACTTCTTTTGGCTGGTACTCTAGTCAGCCACTCCTATTTTATTTTTATTTATTTATTTATTTATTTATTTATTTATTTATTTATTTTTAGTAGAGACGGGGTTTCACCGGGTTAGCCAGGATGGTCTCGATCTCCTGACCTCGTGATCCGCCCGTCTCGGCCTCCCAAAGTGCTGGGATTACAGGCTTGAGCCATCGCGCCCGGCCCACCACTCCTATTTTAAACTCATAAGTCGCCCAGAAAGTATACAGCCTGTGACTCCTTGCTTTATAAGTGATGACTAAGGATGTGAGGTTTGTGTGAGATTGAGCAAATTAGCTGAAGAATGTTATTTGGAGATACGATGACAGTGTTTAGCCCTCGCCGTCTAATTTCACTGTGGTTGCCAAGTCTGAAAGCCACCCTTTTTGGCTTTTTCTTACTGCGAATCCTGAAATACAACGTGGAGATTGTCCAGCCTTTTGCAGTTCACACAGTTTGTCATCGTCTTTTATCATGAACATCTTGGAGTGATTTGAAATATGGCATTCTAGGCCGGGCGTGGTGGCTCATGCCTGTAATCCCAGCACTTTGGGAGACCAAAGTGGGTGGATCACTGAGGTCAGGAGTTCGAGACCAGCCTGGCCAACATGGTGAAACACCATCTCTATTAAAAATACAAAAATTAGCTGGGCACAGTGGCACACGCCTGTAATAATCCCAGTTACTCGGGAGGCTGAGGCGGGAAAATTGCTTGAACCTGGGAGGTGGAGATTGCACTGAGCCAAGATTGTGCCATAGCACTCCAGCCTGGATGACAGAGGGAGACTGTCTCAAACCAAAAAAAAAAAAAAAAAAAAAAAAAAAGGCATTCTTTTGTTTCTCTTATGTGCTTTCTTGTCAGTGCTTCCTTTAACCTGAATTCTGAATAATGTAACCACACAAAGAGCATTGGTTTTGAATCCCTTTAACTTCTCTAGTAGGAAACACCAGTCTCCTATCTGCTTCTGTGACTGTAATTGAAAGCTCTTGTTTTAGCAACTGCTTATTTTAGGTTTTTTCACCATATTAGCCTATAAGTTTTAAGTGGTACTAGCTGAGAGTTTAAGCCAGTTTTATAGCAGATTTGTTCCATGGATTCCCTGCATTATAATCACCTGGGGAGTTAGTAGAAACTGTAGATTACAAGACCCTACCCCAGACTTAATGTATGGGTAAATATGGACGTAGGACATGACCTCTGCATCTTTATCAAGTAGCTCAGATGATTTTTCTGCCCAATATGAAAATACTGGCTTATACTTTTTTCATGAGTATTCTTAAGAAATTAGGTCATTGTTTTCACTGGTGTGGAAATCATGTTCCACTCCTTTCTGGCCTGTATACTTTCCATTGAGAAGTCTGTTGCCAGACAAATTGGAGCTCCTTTATATGTTGTTTGCTTCTTTCCTCTTGCTGCTTTTAGGATCTTCTCTTTGTCCTTGACTTTGAATGTTTGATTATTTTATGTCTTGGGGTAGTTGTTTTTGGGTCAAAGCTGTTTGGTGTTCCCTGACCTTCCTGTACCTGGGTATTTATATCTTTCTCAGGTTTTGGAAAGTTTTCTGTTATTACTTCTGAGAATAAGCTTTCTACCCCTTTGCTATCATTTAACTCCCTCTTGAAAAAACAATAATTCCTAGATTTGGTCTTTTGAGGTAATTTTCTGTATCTTGTAGATGGTCTTTGTTCCTTTTCATTCTTTTCCCTTTTTTCTCCTCTGACTGTATATTTCCAAATAGCCTGGCTTCAAGTTCACCAATTCTTTCCTGTTTGATTCATCTGTTTAGATCCTCTAATAAATTTTTTAGTTCTGCAAATGTATTTCTCAGTTCTAAGATTTGTTTGATTTTTAAAAATTATTTCAATCTCTTTGTTAAATTTATTTGATAAATTTCTGAATTGTTTTTTTTTTTTTTTTTTTTTTTTTTTTTGAGGCGGAGTCTCGCTCTGTCGCCCAGGCTGGAGTGCAGTGGCGCGATCTCGGCTCACTGCAAGCTCCGCCTCCCGGGTTCCCGCCATTCTCCTGCCTCAGCCTCCCGAGTAGCTGGGACTACAGGCGCCGCCACCACGCCGGCTAATTTTTTTTGTATTTTTAGTGGAGACGGGGTTTCATTGTGTCCGCCAGGATGGTCTCGATCTCCTGACCTCGTGATCCGCCCGTCTCGGCCTCCCAAAGTGCTGGGATTACAGGCTTGAGCCACCGCGCCCGGCCCTGAATTGTTTTTCTGTGTTATCTTGGAGATCACTGAGTTTTCTTAAAACTGCTATTTTGCGGCCGGGCGCGGTGGCTCAAGCCTGTAATCCCAGCACTTTGGGAGGCCGAGACGGCCGGATCACGAGGTCAGGAGATCGAGACCATCCTGGCGGACACGGTGAAACCCCGTCTCTACTACAAAATACAAAAAAAACTAGCCGGGCGAGGCGGCGGGCGCCTGTAGTCCTAGCTACTCGGGAGGCTGAGGCAGGAGAATGGCGTAAACCCGGGGGGCGGAGCTTGCAGTGAGCTGAGATCCGGCCACTGCACTCTAGCCCGGGCGACAGAGCCAGACTCCGTCTCAAAAAAAAAAAAAAACTGCTATTTTGAATTATTGGTTAGCAAATTCACATATTGGTGTCTCATTAGCATCAGTCACTGGTTCTTTGCTTTGTCCATTTAAGGAGGTCATGGTTCCCTGTTTATTCTTGTGGATTTAAGTTTGTCTTTGCATTGAAGGATTATTTATTCTAGTTTTCTCTGTCTGGCTTGTTTTGGTTTTTGTTACATATATTTGCTTACAGATTCTTCACTGCTAGATCGCTGCCTCCTTTTTGGCTCTGGGTGGCGCCTTAAACAGAGGTCCACATGAGTCTAGTAAACAACCTAAAGGCTGCTGCTCCTGAAGCAGGGAGGTCCCAATGCTCTCAGCAGCCTGGGAAAGCTAGGTCGGAGTTCCTGCCGAAGGAACCTGTGTGGTGCTGCCGAACCACTGTGATGTGGCATCTCCTTTCACCGAATTCCACAGCAGAGTTTCCAGGGCTGAGGATGGCATTTCTGCCTCCCGTCTTTGTCTTCGCCTTTCCTCGGGGATATTTTTCCTTTCATGTATTTACCATGTTTCCCATGGGTTAAGGCAGTGTCTTGTCAGGGAACCCAGGATTGTGGGGAAGCTAGTTGTCTACCCCAGTCTCACTTTTTCTGGTGTAGAAATCATGAATTGTGCTGGGCAGAATGAGGGTAGGGTTGTCACACATGTGGAAATCTGATTCTCAGTTTTTTCACTTCTCTGTGGCCCCAGGAACTGTCTCTTCATGTTTGAGTTCTTGGATATTGCTAGTAATAATCTCAGTAATAGATATTTGTTTTTGGTTTTCTGTGGCAGGGAGTGGAACCATGTGCTTCTTTACCACTATTTTGGAACTGGAAAGCAGAAATGGGCTTATTCTATTAGGTAAAAATCTGTTGGCCCAAATGTACTTTTTTGGAGTTGTGCCTGCCCCCCTCCACCGTCAACCCTGCTGAGACAGGTTCTCTGTCACCCAGGCTGGAGTGCAGTGTTGCAGTCAACAGCCCACTGCAGCCTCAACCTCCCCGGGCCCAGGCAATCCTCTCACCTCAGCCTCCCAATTAGCTGAGACTACAGGCATCCGCCACCACACCCAGCTAGTTTTTCTAGAGATGGGGTTTTGGCATGTGCCCAGGCTGGTCTTGAACTCCTGAGCTCAAGTGATCCACCTTCCTTGACCTCCTAAAGTGCTGGGATTATAGGCATGAGCCACTGTGTCTGGCCTGAGTTGAGCTCTTTGATTTACTCATTGGCCCTTAGGATTTGCCCAAGTGCTAAATGTAGAGATTTGGTTGCTTGACTCCAAAACATTTTGATTGTTTTTAAGAAATGACTTTAAATATTTGTTGGGTTGGTGGCATGAGCCACCATGCCCAGTCATATTACATGTTTTATGGCACATTGATCTGTTAGTAGAAGGTAAACCTATTTTTTTTTTAATGTAATGTTTATTATACATTTTACTGGTAGAAAGACTGTGTAACACAAATACACTATTAATATTTTAATTATGTTCCAAAGACAAATTAGCAGTAGTAACTAAGAGTGGATATCTAAGAAGTAATTTTAACTTTTTGTCAATAGAAGAAGTTACTCAAAGTCTTTTTAAAAAATTAGTCTCTTTTTGTCCTAGATATGTCAAAATTAGAGCAATAACCACTGTGCACACTACCATTAAAGCAAAAGTGGATTGCTGGTCCTGATACAATATTTCAGCTTTAGGCATTCTTTTAAGAATACTTTTCTCAGTAAGTCTTACTTTTGCTTTAAAGTACTAACTCTGACCTGAACTGGGGGGTCAGGATGGGGTAAGGAGTGATCTCTGATTTCTAGAAATGTATCTGTTTACCTGAAAGAAAACAGGTGGTTGGATTTGGGCCCAAAAAGGACAAAACCAGATTTTGTACTTCTGTCTCTATAATCTTTTTGATAATAGCACATACCGTAGCCATGTCATCTGTACTTAGTCCTTTTTAATGAAGTTGAATATACTCTTTCCTGATCCCAGCCAATGAAGTCCTTAGATTCTTACACATTATGGCTTCTTTGCAATATAGAGGCATTTTTTAGTTATATCTACTTTGAGACACAAGCCTTTTGGAATAACTGCTTAAGAAAAAGTAAAAATTTATAAATAGCTTGAGATTTTATTTTCTTTCTGTGTATGGTTTGTAAGTTGAAGAATGCTTTGAAGTAACGTTAGTATTTGCAGCTTCAACTAGCATACGTGTAGGTCACATATCCTGTGGTGGGTCATGTTTTTCTTGGATAATGCACTCTTGGAAGCCACAGAGGTTAGGAAAGTGATTCTTCTTGGTGGGTTGGGGTAATGACAGGAAGAAGGCACAAGGAGAGTTTTTTTGGTGCTTTATGTTATATTGGTGTTAATGTTCTGTTTCCTGATCTGATCAGTTAGACAAATTATTACTGTTTACATTATTTTGTGTGAGGTATATCGTAAGTCTGTTTTCATGAAATCTGCAAGGAAGTTAAATGGTTTTTTAGATTCCTGTCATTAAAAAAACAATTCCAGATCAAAAACTTTATCTAAATCAGGAAGCTTATACTTCAGAAATGTCAAGTTTCATCCCAGAGACCTATTAGCAGCCACAAGTCTTAAGTCTTTTTTTTTTTTTTTTTTTTTTTTTATGAGACAGAGTCTCTCTCTGTTGCCCAGGCTGGAGTGCAGTGGCGCGATCTCTGCTCCCTGCAAGCTCCGCCTCCTGGGTTCACACCATTCTCCTGCCTCAGCCTCCCGAGTAGCTGGGACTACAGGCGCCCGCCACCATGCCTGGCTAGTTTTTTATATTTTTAGTAGAGACGGGGTTTCACTGTGTTAGCCAGGATGGTCTCGATCTCCTGACCTCATTATCTTCCCACCTTGACCTTCCAAGGTGCTGGGATTACAGGCGTGAGCCACCGTGCCTGGCCATCTTAAGTCATTTTTAAGAAGATAACCTCAAACAAATAAGTTAATGAAAATTTTTAGGCCTCATTTGGATGGAAGTGTTAAAATTAACTTGCCTTTTCATTTTCTACAAGAAATTTTTCATTTTACAAGAATGAAAGTTAACTTTGGTAATTCTGTCCTCAAAGGAAAATTTAGGCATTATTTCATTATGGAAACATAACCTCACCTTCCTCACGTTCAGTGTATTGAAAATCATGCTCTCAGACAGTAAAAATAGAAGGGTGTGTGTTGTTCTTATCAGTAATATACCCAGATATACTTGTGGCACTAAAAGTACTCAACTATTCAGCAAAGAATAGTGCCCAAGTTGAACATAACTTACATGATGTATTTTTCTTTGTTCTGAATTGTTATGTTTGCCAAAGCTCTCCATAGTGTTCACTGTTAATAAAATCTGCCCACCTAATCATTGTCTACTTGGAACACACATCTTTTTGGTGTCCACTCCCCATCTGCTGTTTACTCATTCTTCAAAACCCAGCTCGGGAGGTTGCTACCAAACCCTCCCTCTTCCTACAGGCCACAGGTTATCCACCCCCTTGTGCTACTTCTAAACTTTTTTATAAACCTTTGTTATCATGCCTGTTAGATTCTCTTGTGGAGGTCTTAACCTCTTCTGTGCTGTGGACAACTTTGGTAGTCTGTCTGGTAAAGCTTGCGGATCCCTTCTCTGAATAATGTTTTAAATGCATCATATACCCAAGATTATAAAGGCAGCTAGTTATGTGGAAACACAGCTCTGTCCCCATCACTCCTCACTCCACAAGAACTATAAATTTAGTCCATCTCCTCCTTGTGGATTGTTTCAACTTTGTATCCTCAGAATTTAGTGCACACTTGCATTTTTATTGAAGATTTAGATTTTTTTTGTTTTGGTTTTTGTTTTGGTTTTTGTTTTTTTGAGACAGGGTCTTGCTCTGCTGCCCAGGCTGGAGTGCAGTGGCCCAATTATGGCTCACTACAACCTCCACCTCCCAGGGTCAAGCTATCCTCCCATCTCAGCCTCTCAAGTAGCTGGGGCTACAGGTGCATACCACCACACTATTGTTTTTAAAGGTTTTTATAAAGACGAGGTCTCACTATGTTGCCCAGGCTGGTCTGGAACTCCTGGGTTCAAGTAAGCCTCCCCGCTCAGAATCCCAAAGTTGTAGAATTAGTGAACCAACACGGCTGACTGATTTAGATTTTTAATGTCATTGGAAGAGATGAGAATCAACCTAAGTCTTGATTTATTTAGGTTCTCCCACCTTAGTTTTTTGGCATTTCCGTGTTACTTTAACAATGTAGTTTTTTTATACTTTTAATTTTCATGAAATACCATTAATACCAATATCTTTTTCAACAATTTGGGTTTTCAGGAGGACCTAGGAAAAGGGAAGAATTTGGCTTTAATAAAAAACTTTCAAAGCAAAGGAGTTTTTATTTTGATTTCACATTTATATTATATTGCTCAGAAAACACTTTAATAATTAAACTTTCAAAGCAAAGGAGTTTTTATTTTGATTTCACATTTATATTATATTGCTCAGAAAACTATCATGGTTAATTCAAAGAATTGTTTCCATCAAAGAGATTTTTACAAGCACTTGAAGAGAAAAGCCATGCCTGCCATAGTTTTAGTCATGCAATGGTGGAACTTAGCAAAAGATGGACATTGTATAGCTTTGATTTCCTTACTGCCTCCTTCCAGTATACTACAGACCTTGGGAAAAATCATGGCCGTGGAATATACCATACATAAAGGCATACATGTCTTTAAACATCTAGATTTTCTTTTGCTATAGGAAATGCATTATTCCCTTGACTGTCTTAGCTCTTCATTACATGCAGTGCTCATGGGGCTGAGCCGCCTGCATGGTAACGGGGCTGTTGAGGGAACTGAAAGCAGCATTGATGATGGGGGCTTCTTGCATTCTAAGATACATATGTTGAATCCTGTGTCAGATAGCACTTTGGTCCTTGGTGTTTGAAGCTTTTGACAGAGCTTGAGTTTTAAATTCCTTTTCTGTGCTGTAAGTTAACTGTTTTTTAAAAATAAAAGAGCTTGTTTCCAAGTTTTTTTTTTTGTTTTTTTTTTTTTTTTTGTTGTTGTTGTTTTTTTATTAAAGTTCTGTGACTTAAAAGCATTGGGTTGTCTGTTCTGTGTCTAGGCCAAAACAGCTTCATGAAATCCCAGCCTTTTATTGTCCTGACAAAAACAAGGTGAATTTCATTCCTAAAAGTGGATCTGCTTTCTGCCTCGTCAGCATCCTCAAGCCACTCCTTCCCACCCCAGATCTTACACTCAAGGGCTCTGGCCACAGCCTGACAGTCACCACTGGCATGGCAACCACTCTGCTGCAGCCTATTGCTGTGGCCTCCCTGTCTACAAACACAGAGCAAGACCGAGTCTCTCGAGGAACAAGTACAGTCATGCCATCAGCTTCTCTACTCCCACCACCAGAACCAATTGAGGAAGCTGAAGGATAGGTCACAGTGCAAAGTGGCTGTTGTTCTGGGAAATTGGAAACCTCCTCAGATCACTGGACTCTGATGGCATCGTGCACTTCTGGCCAGCTGTGGTGTGCTCCAGCTCTCCAGTGACATGTGACGGTGAGGCTTCTGGAAGAAAGGATCCCCCATGATGGCTCTGCCTGACTTGTGAACGCCAACCCTCAGTGCTTAGCCTGCTTTTTATCAAAGCACTGATTGCAACAAGAAAGGTCTCATTCTTTACCTTTGGAGAGACAATATCACGTTTTTGTTTTCGAATTAGACTTCTTTAAAACACACACACACACACACACACACACACACACACCCGATCCTTGCCAACATGATTCCTAAAGGGAGATGTGACTGATGCTGCAAGAACCATCTTTTCTATGAAAATGACTATTTTATAATATACCAATGTTACATTTTCTGAAACATAGCAAACAGGATGTTCAAAAGTTTCTTTGGTGGCCTCTGTTTCTTGTTCCCTTTCTAGATGTGTGCTTTTCTCAGCTGTTTTCAGCTTTGGGACCAAAGGGATTGTTGATGTTTTCCCAGCAATCTTAATCTCATGACTATGTTCTTCTCCCAAACAAGGATTGATAGGTAAATGCATTGAACAAGTATATATAAAAAGAGATAAAAAGCAATATTCGTACATTATGTGATTTATGTTTTTTGATGTCAAAAGTTTGTGCTTTGGGTGAAATATTTGTATAACTGCTGTTTCTTCACTACTCCTGTACACATTTCACCATGTGGTCAGAAAAATTGTAGTCCGAAGACAAGTGCTTTAATATGTTTTCACCCATATTGGAACTTGATTTAAAAGTCAGTGAGCCGAAAGGAAACTATCCAGTGTTGATTGATAGCTAAGAGTAAGGAGCCCCTTTGGTTTTCTGTGATATATATATAATATCACACGCTCTCCTTCCTTCACCACAGGTGTTATTCTACCTTTAATCATCACTGTATCATAGCCCCAAAGAGATCCTGAAATGGCTGTGCATGGATTTCCTCCTTTGCCCTTGTGATGTTGTTGTCTTGTGGATTTGGTCGGGCTAGTAGTTTGCCAGGAGTGTAATCCGGTGGATAGTGATCCGAACTGTAGCCGCAGAATCCTGTGACTGACATTTTCTTTGTGGTGGTGGTTGGCCCTGAGATTTGTTGCCTACAGATTTTGCTAATTTACCCCCTAACAATCCACATAGTGGGGAAAATAGACAAGAACTTGAGTATGAATGGTAAGCGCCTTTGAAAACTCCATACAGTTTTTGATTTGGACTCATCCTAATATAAATCACTACCAGTATCACATGGTATCAGTATTTGATTTCTGGATATATGGTAGTGAGATTAAGGAGCAGCTTTTTTTTTTTTTTTGAGATGGAGTTTCACTTTTGTTGCCCAGGCTGGAGTGCAATGGCGCGATCTCGGTTCACTACAATCTCTGTCTCCTGGGTTCAAGCAATTCTCTTGCCTTAGCCTCCCAAGTAGCTGGGATTACAGGCACGTGCCACCACACCCAGCTAATTTTGTATTTTTAGTAGAGATGGAGTTTCACCATGTTGGTCAGGCTGGTCTCGAACTCCCGGCCTCAGGTGATCTGCTCGTCTCGGCCTCCCAAAGTGTTGGGATTACAGGTGTGAGCCACTGCACTGGCCAGGAACAGCTCTTTTTAAAAGTGAGTTTCAGTAAACAGTACTGAATAAAAGCATCCTTTTCATATCTTCATATACTACTTTATAATGCAATAATTTACTGTTCCTATACATATTATAGGCAGAAAAAGTTTTTAAATCCTTATAAAAAGGATACAGTTTAGAAGGTTAATATGTCAGCTTACCCAGACATATTCTATCAAGGAAAACCTAGTGGTAGCAATAAATCTTCGGAAAGGACTTCTTATACTCATGTACCTTTAAAACATCTAAGTAATTTAAAATAAGCCCTGTTGAGTTTAAAATCGAGATGTATTGAGGTAAAACAGATAAATTCAAACATTTGAATAAATCTGTCAAGTTTTAGATGGTAGGATTGATGAACTTTGGTAGTTTCTCAATCCAAAACTAATTTATTTGGAACTAGTATGTTATGGCTTCTCAGTCATTAAAAGCTCAGTTATTTGGGGTCCACACTTTCTCACTGAGACCCTTGATATTTTGCCGCCTTTGTTATGCATTATAACTTGACTGTATCACCACTGAGTATCTGCTGTACCAGAAGTTCAGAAGAAAAGGTACAACTGAAATCAGAATGGGGGTAGAGGAAGTTAAAAACAATTTATTTAAAAAGAAACTTTGGTTTTTTGATGACTTGAATTCTGTTAAATCTGTGTTCCTGGCCTTGCACTTCTGTTCCTCTTCCATCTCCATCCTTGCTGGTCACAATGGCATTTTAGAACTAGAATGCCACGCTGCAGAGGTTTTCTCTTTTGCTCTGTTGTGCATATTTGTCCAATTCATATCTTTCTGTGGAGTCTCATATATCCTTAATCTAAAGTAACTTAAAATTGGAATGGAAGAACAAGTTTCACAATTATTTACAGTCTTATAAATAGAACTTCTAGTCTAATGTTTGGTTGTAAGGAGAATGTGAATTTGCAGGTAAATGAATTGTATGGCAACCAGACAGATCCCTGGGGTTTGGGAGAAATAGAGCTTGAGATTTCAAAAAAAAGGTACAAGGTACAAAACAACTCTAACTGCCAGTGCCAAAGGGCTAATTTTTAAGCATGTAAGCTTTATCACAGTCTTGAAAAAACATTAACCATAGGTTTATTCAGCTGTTTTATTTAACCCTTAGTTCCCTGGTGGTTGATTTTTTTTTTTTAATGGGTCTTCAGCTTTCCAGTGAAATGTGACACTCTCAATAGAATGCATAATGTTGGTTTCTAAAATTACACTCCATAATTATTGTTATTCTGTAGAAAACTGTACAGAAGGTAAATAGAATAGCTTCAATGGGAATATAATTTAAAATTTTTTAATTTTATAAAAATTTACTTCCATTGCATTAAAAGAAATGGGTAGCATGTGTCTTTCAGAGAAAGGAGCTATTTGGTTATTCACTTTGTCAATCTTAGTTATTTTTTAATCTTTAAACAATTTCTTCTTTGTGATGATAAAAATTATATAAATTTACTGTTTCTGATCATGACTGAGTCTATTACTTGTCATGGCTTTTGTAAGCAACTGTGTTTTAAAAATACCGGTTTTGCCTCTTTGGTTATACGTGGTGAGCATGGATGTCAAGATTATTTTTCAACGAAATTATTCAATTTGTTTTATATTTCTTATACTTCATACTTATGACCACAGTCCAAATCAGTCTTTTAGAAGGTGCTCTTGCTAACTGTGGAATATTTCACAACATGAAAGTCCTTTTTCTCCACTTTCAGTGGTTGGCTTTCACTGAAAGAAAGTGTAAAAAAAGGCAGAATTTATAGCTTTCACTATGTCCAAGACTAGGACTGGGTTATAAAGATTTTCTTTTGTGAAGGAAAATAAAAGAAAATTTGCCAGTACTGCATTGACTTTACTATTGTAAACTTAAGATTCATTCCTTAGTGCTTGGAATTTTGATGTCTCAAAACCAGATGAGTGGAAGTGCTGAATTTGCAAAATAAAGCTAAGAATGCTTAACTCCGCACTTTAAGGTTTAAGTTATACTCTGACCAAATTGATCAGCAGAGCAGCCCTGAACAGCATTTTGTTTATACAGTCTTGTTGAAGAATAGAATTTTTTTAACCCTCCATTTTTTGTCTCTGTGGAAGCTGTGTAACTCTTTTTAAAACACGATTTAAAACATTTTGTTATTCTAACAATTCTTTCAAAAAACAGCATTTCCAATGGTAATCGGTATTGTTACGCTGTTACTTATGTATTCCCTGTACCTGAACACTTGTTGCTGCCTCACAAGAAAATAGAACTTTTATGTTAAAAATAAAGTCTGTTCTTCTTGAGTTTTTTTCTGTGAATTTTTATGAATATTGTCCAAATTCAATTACATTTCTTTTTGGACTGGTTATTTAGCTTTTAAGTGGTACATTGTTTTTCTCAAACTAATAGAAAAATGTGTTTGTGTTCAGCAGCAGGTTCCTTGCTACCCCTCACTTGACCTAGAACTGAAGGTACCTGCTCTTTGGGGTAAGTGCTAGGCACACATTGACATCTAAGCAGCAGAGAGAGATACCCGTGTGTGAGGAATTCACTGCTTCACAGTTTTGTTAGAGGTAACTTAGCTGGGGCAGTTACCTAAATTCAATATAAAGTACATAAAGAGGAGTTTTTTTGTTTTGTTAATTCTTGGTAATTCAGCCACATTCTTTCTTTGTGACAGTGTCTTATATATGCAAGACAGTCGTTCAGTTTCAGGGGACCGTTGTTGAGTTTTGGGGGTTTTGTCTGTATCCACACAACAGAGCTGGTCAGAAGGCTACATTGTAATAACTTAGAAAGTAGGGACACATTTTAAGTGACATACGTCACAGTAATTTTGCCACCATGCCTGGCTAATTTTTATATAAATTTATTTTATTTATTTTCGTAGAGACAAGGTCTTGTCACATTGCCTAGGCGGGTCTCAAACTCCTGGCCTCAAGTGATCCTCCCATCTCTGCCTCCCAAAGTGCTGGGCTCAAGGGATCCTGCCGCCTCTGCCTCCCAAGTGGTTGGGACCACAGGTATGTGCCACCATGCCTGGCTAATTTTTATATAAAATTATTTAATTTTTTTTTTCATAGAGACAAGGTCTTGCCACATTGCTTAGGCTGGTCTCGAACTCCTGGCCTCAAGTGATCCACCTCTGTCTCCCAAAGTGCTGGGATTATAGGTGTGAGCCATTGTGCCTAACCTGTTAACATTTTTGAAATATTATTTCTGAGCAAAAAAGTTAACCAGAGTTTGAGGATAGCTAATGTATTTACACAGTAATTTAACATAGTATCAAATGCAAAGAGAATTCTAAAATTGGCACGTAAAGTTTTCTCCCTTTCTTTCTCAGTGTTCCCCCACACCCACCTTTAAAGAGGTTGAGGAGAGCAAATATGTGAAATACAGTCCTTGTAGTCTCTTCTTCGTAGTACTTTCCCTGCTAATGTGTAACAGATACTGGTTTTTTTCCTTTGCTAAGATTAGGTGTGCTTTTAAAATATATTTTAGTATGATAATGCCAATAGCCTTTGTAGCTCTTTGATTCAGTGTTTTCCCAACTGTTTGGGTCTTGAAATGAATTAAATGGGTTCAACCAACTTTTAAAACAAGAAACAGAACAGAAAACATAAGTATATTCGTACATAAGGAGAATATTTTTCACGTGTAAAACTTTTTGTTAGATGTATATACATATGTCCTAGCTTGTCGTATAAAAAGTATTTCTTACTGAAGGTTGTATTAAAACAATATGAAGAATATTGCTGTATCTACAGCTTTTAGGTTTGTCTGGTATCTTAATGCAGAAATGAGACTGGAGTCTTCAAGACATTGTTTCTACTTCCCTTTAATACGTAGCTCCAAAATGTCTAGGTTTTATAAAACCAAAAACCAGAATAATTCTCTTTCATCATTTTGCATCATCCTCAAATTGAGAATTTATCTCCAATGTTCTAACTTTGATTTTATGCAGTAGTGTGGATTAGTCCTGCTGAATCATTGTTTTATAGAAGACTATCTTGGAGGCTCTGATAGTTAAAAACCAGGAGTATAACCATTTGTCTCAATTCTATATCTTAAGTAACTATTTTTTAGATTGTTGGGATAATTGAGAGGAGAAATAGAGAAAGTCCTAGATTTAGGGCCACAATTTGGGTGCTAGTTCTGGCTCTGATACTTAATGTTCATGGGATCTTGGGCCAAGAAGTCACCTTTGTGAACCTGTTTTATTTGTGTGATTAAGGAAATGCTGACAATAGTGCTATCACTTAGAAAATATGAAGACATGAAACTGTAAGCAGACATTATCTGCCTTCATATTGGGTAAGTTTATTCATTCCATGGGGGAGCCAGTGGTTTTTGGTCATGGAAAGTGTTCTCATAAAATTCATTTTAGCCTGTAAAGTTTAAAATTGTCAAAGATAAACTGAAATTGTAATAAAAATTGATAATGCCTATTGATAGCTTACCAAATATCAGACACTTTACATATTACTTTTACCCTAATCTTTATAATAACCCTTTGAAGCTGGGTACTGCTATTTTTACTATCATACAGATAACAAAATTGGAATTAGGTTAACTTTTCCACGGTCACACATCTGGGAAATTTCAGAGACTGGCTTTGAACCAAGTCCGACTCTGGAATTCAGAGTTAATCACAAAGTCTTACTGCTATTTTGCTTGCACCAGTGACACTGATAAAATAAGATGTTGGAGTCACTGCAGATTATGTGACATTGGGCCACGCTGCCTTGTTCTTTGTGATCCTCTTCATTGCTACAGCTGCTGGCAGCGTAGTTCAGAGGGCCAAAAGAATGATCAAGCACATTGGTGACAGACATTCTCAAACTCTTTGGTTTTTAATGTTGCTATAGCTGCAAAAAATAAAAAGAAATACTCTTTAATTTGGGGAGCATATCTTTTAGAGAGGCAAAAACTGTTACAGTCACATTTCTGGTGGATTTTTAAATTCACCTGGCTTTTTTGAGGGAAAGACTTACATAGTTGGGTTTTTTTGTTTTTGTTTTTGTTTTGTTTTGAGACGGAGTTTCGCTCTGTTGCCCAGGCTGGAGTGTGGTAGGCAATCTTGGCTCACTGCAAGCTCCACCTCCTGGGTTCAAGCAATTCTCCTGCCTCAGCCTCCCCAGTAGCTGAGATTACAGGCAGCTGCCACCACGCCTGGCTAATTTTTGTATTTTGTATTTTTAGTAGAGACGGGGTTGCAGCATGCTGGCCAGGCTGGTCTCGAACTCTCAACCTCAGGTGATCTACCTGCCTCAGCCTCCTGGAGTGCTGGGATTACAGGTGTGAGCCACCGCACCTGGCCTGTAATTGGTTTTTAAATCTCTGTGACTTGGTATGCCCATTTAAGAGAGAGGGGACAGTAAAATCATCTGGATCACAATTCAAATGTGTGCTTGAAGGCACTACAAAAAAAATAACCAAAAATATGTTAGTAGTGGTTATTCCTAGATGGTAGTGCTATGGCTGATTTTTTTCTTCTAGAAGATACTACTTTAAAATGAGAAAAAAGAAACAACTTTTTCTTTCATGTTTTTTTAGGTTATGGTCAGTGAGGTTTAGCCACAAGAGAGATCACAGGAGAGACACAGAAAAAAATGTTGTAATACACTCACAGGTCCTAGAGAGACAGTCACTGCATGCTGAGAGGGGGTCACATGGGAGGGGGCTCAGCCAAGCAGGTGGGGAGCGGAGAGGCCTAAGACATGGGCAGGAGCCTTTGGGTCAGGGAGAAGCACACGAGAAAAAGTGAGAACTTCACTGGTGCGTTTAAATGTTACTAGGTCATGGGCAAGGTAGCAAGGGAAACCTGGGGCGGGGGCCGCCCATATCACACTGGGCCAGGTGCTCACAGCCTGTTTGTGGAGATGCTGAGGCAGCAAGAAAACCGGAAGTTTAAAACCTACACTACAAATGTAAAAACATACACTGTAAAATCTCACCCACGACACCAGTCAGAACTTCATCTCCTTTTTGTATTTACTCTTTGGCCAATGAGTGGTTGATTTACACCACTGAGTGAGGAATCATGTCTTGACTTTAAATGCCAAGGATAGTTTGTTTTGAACTCTTTAGTAGTCTTTTAAACAGTACAGAAAAAGATGGAAAATAGTTTATGTTGGTCTTCTGGATGTGACCCATCCTGACCAACCATTTTTCTTCTCTTCTTGTCCCATAGTTTTCTTTGCCATGTTTAAACACTTTACTGTTGCATGAAATGCATTACTTTCAGTTCTACTGAATTCATATTTTAAAAGTTCGTTTTTCCTTCCTAATTTCTATATTCCAAAATTCTGGGACTGCTTCATTGCTTAAGGTAGAGAAATGCAGGGCCCTGCCAATGCTATGGAAGACAAAAATAACTGAATTAATTCTGGCTCTCTTCTTTTTATTCTTGCCTTCAATAAGTCAGGTTACATACTATGGCTTATATTTAATTGTTTGTGTCTAGGCTCAGATTTTTGATATTTGATAGTTTTTGTTACTGAAAGTATTTACACAAATAACGTACATTATATTATTTCCTATATCTTACATAGTCCCTTTCTATATGATATAAATCAGAAGGAATTCATCTCACAAGGATTTTCTTTTTTTTTTTTTTTTTTGGTTGAGACAGGGTCTCACTCTGTAACCCAGGCTGGACTGCATGGCCCGATATCTGCTCACTGCAACCTCCGCCTCCCGGGTTCAAGCGATTCTCCTGCCTCAGCCTCCCAAGTAGCTGGGATTACAGGCATCTGCCACCATGCCTGGCTAATTTTTATATTTTTAATAGAGACAGGGTTTCACCATGTTGACCAGGGTGGTCTCAAACTCCTGACTTCAAGTGATCTGCCTGTATTGGCCTCGCAAAGTGCTGGGATTACATAGGCATGAGCCACCGCGCCTGGCCTCACAAGGATATTAATTGCCCTGGTTTTATTTTCATTCTCCCATGTCCATATCAACTAAATGTACTTTCCTAATACTATGATCTTGAGGTAAAACCCAAGTTTTTGAATAGGAAAACAATAATTGTATTAAACACTTCAGGAAACAAACTTTTGTTTTATGCCATCTTGCAATCTTTATTAAAAGAGGCTCAGAAAAATAGACGGAGCACGTTTAAACTTCCTTCGTTCTAACGCTGTAAGACCTCTACATTTCTAGATGGTCTATACAGATATGCGAAATATTTATAGTTGAAATACAAAACACTTTTTCAATGTGCAAATACTGAAACCTGTTTGTTGAAATACAGTTTGTTTCTAATCCTATCAAGGTTCTACAATTAAGGATTTCAAAAACATACAAAATTACACCAATCTGATCTTATTATGCCCTGATATTCCTGCCTCTCCTAAAAAATGGTTGTAGACACACTAGGCAAAGTTTAGCCCGTCTTTAGACTTAAACATATTCTTATCCAGTATAAAATAAAGTATAGATATTTCTCCCCATTTAACATAACAAAATACCTATTTTGAGGGTTGGTCTCAGCCTACCATTGGTTAAGGATAATTAATTTACTTCTTATTGAATGTGGATTATCTAGATCGAGACAAAAAGCAACCAGTCATTCTCTGTTCTGTGCTTTTCCCATCCTTTCCCTCCTTTCTTCAGTGTGGTGGTTTTTTATATTAGCAATATTGGTTTAATAGAGCAAAATTTCTTTCTGACCACAAAAACTGCTGAGCTTCAAATAACTAATCTTGAGAAAATACAAATGTGGTTGCCTTCGTCTTAATAAAGTTATTGATATGCTCTTCAAAAATAGTGGTTGGACTTGTTGGAAGTTAGAACTGGACTTGCTAAGGAAGTTAATGTTGCTCTGGGTTAAAAGGGAAACACATACTCTGTTGAAAGAAGAAATGTTATAGAAACTAGTAACTGAATAATAACAGTCCCTGGTATGTCTCCATTTCGGGAGAACCTTTGCTTTTGGAAAATTTAGGGTGTTCCTAGTATGGGCTTTGGACTTCTGCTTTGTCTGCTTGTTAAAGTATCTGTATCAGATAACAGGGACTTCCCTGCACACACGTGAGGGAGATAAATCTCTCAGAACTAATGCATTAGCAAGGTGACCACTACAAAGAAAAATGGTACAAACTCTCAAGACATAAAGTTAGCTTTTTTTTTTTTGAGACGGAGTCTTGCTCTGTCACCCAGGCTGGAGTGCAGTGGTGCAATCTCGGCTCACTGCAACCTCCGCCTCCTGGGTTCAAGCAGTTCTTCTCCCGAGTAGCTGGGATTACAGGCATGCACCACCACACCTGGCTAATTTTTGTATTTTTAGTAGAGACAGGGTTTCACCATGTTGGCTAGGCTGGGTCTCGAACTCATGACCTCAAATGTTCCACCTGCCTTGGCCTCCCAAAGTGCTGGGATTACAGGCATGAGCCACCATGCCCGGACAAAGATTTAGCATTTTTTGAGGCACTCAAAAGTTGAGAGCACCAGAGTCACCATGGGTACAGAATTCAGATTGGGATTCATAATCATGATCTTGGTGATTGGAACTTGGCAGAACAATGACGGTATTGCATTCTGGGAAATTTCACTGAGTATAAAGGAAGACTTAAAAAATGCTTCTGAAGAGATAAGTAATGGCTCATTAAAATCTAAAGAAATAGGAGAAATATTGTGAAAAGATTTTATGGAAAGACTTCATACCTTTTTTCTGAGTCAGTGTTTCTAATAAGGTCTTTCCAGCCTATACTGTACTTGGCCATTGTAGTAGTTTTCCGGAGAGCTTGTGGGCAGTTACTATTATAGATGGCTATGGATGGGACGTGGACTGCATTTTACCTACTCTGGTCCAATGTTTTCTATGTACCATGACAAACATTACAAGCAATCCTCTTCTAAATAAGCCTGTTTAGAATAGAACTAAGAGCACATGGAAACTACTGTGAATAACTTATTCAAAATGTCTTCTTATGGAAATGCAATGGAGTGGATGCAAAACACTTGGGAAATTGCTTCAGAATTAAAGGGTAGGCAAGAAAAAAGGACAGGAAATTGAGTGATTGATGTGCATGTACAATAGCTATGTTTTTATCAGCTTACACTAACTTCCATTAAATAGCCTTCCTCTCTAATACTTAGGTTCTAAACCCTGTAGGGGTAACAGATTTTGCTTAGTAATCAAATAGAGCCTCAGATGATGTCACCCACAAAAAGAGGGAAGTAGAAAAATGAGACACTCCCTTATTGATCACACAGAGCTTTCTGTATGTCTGCCAGAAAGTATTCTGGGTTAAATTATGTCACAAAATATGGGGTAAGTATGCAAATATATGTAAGGATAAGGTGTTCATAAGTGTCTCCTCATTCAGATAGAAATTTCTAGGTGTATCAGGAATAATATTGCCAGTTGCTTAGGGAATATTCTTCCCCCTCATTTTATTTTCAGAAATAATATAAATACTGCATAATACCATATCGCAAATGTATGAAAAAGTGGGTCTGAAGACACTTGTACAAGCCTTAAGTATTACTGTGCATTCTGAGGTTTAGGAGATGGGAAGATTTTCTGTTTCTACAGAGAATGGGCTTAGCAAATTAATTATCCTGCTATTTCCCCTTCAAGATTTAATAATGGAATTAGGGAGTGTCCATTATTTTGTATGAATGAAAAAACATTACATTTTAGCCTCCAAATGAAGAAAAACAAGTATCAAGTTTCTCTGTGATTTCATTAAAGCAAACTAAGCTCTCAAATCTTATTCTATCTCTCTAACCCAAAACAAAGCTGGTCTGGTTCTAATGCTGTTTTCGAAAACAGAAAATCCTCCTTGTTACTATTTTATTTAAAAACTGACCCCAAACCACAATCCAATTTACATGCTATCTTTTTTTATCCACACATAAAATTCTCACAGCCAGCAAGGCAACTTAAAAGGGTTTCCAAAGAAATAAGCTCAACTCCATATTGACAGAATTACTCCTAGCCGTTATTTTGACATAAGTTTCAGTATCTAAATATTGCAGACTCCATAGTTTTCTAATATTTTCCACATAGAAGTTTCTAATATTTTCCACATAGTACCAACAGCTGCAAATCCAAGATATGAAAGATGTACTTAACCTATTCAAATGTGGTCTTTACCATCTGTCTAAAGTTGGCTGACAGGTGTTATATTCACAAACACCATGCTTTTGTGTGTGGGTTACAATATAAACTCTTTTCCACAAAGGAAATGTGTTGCAAAATTGATGTCTCAAGGCCACTGAAGTGACATTACAACTTCAGTCAAGCATTAAGGAGTTCATCATCTGAGTGTCCGATAGCATCTGGGTTTGAAAGTGGATCCAAGTCTGCAAATAGATTGAACCAGGCTGACATGTCTTGATTACCATTGTTGGGGGCTATTAAAAAAGAAAAAAACACATTAAAGAGTTTCAGTTTTGAAATCGTTTTTGTACCACATTTAAGATTTTGAAGTAGGTGCTTCTTTTGAATTAAAAAAATTTTAAGAAAACTGACAATAATCTATCAACTATAATCCCCTTAAGAAGTATTATTATTATTAATATTGGTAGAGACTAGGGTTTCCCTATGTTGCCCAGGCTGGTCTGGAACTCCTGGGCTCAAGTGATTCTCCCACCTCAGCCTCCGAGAACACTGGTTTTATAGGCATGAACCACTGCTCCTGGTTTAGGATAATTTTGAAAGGCAAATACAGATAACTTCTGCTTTGATGAGATGCCTATATTTAAAAGATTGTATGCTGCTCTGAGAAAGGAATTGAGTTAAAAGTGAAAAGGCAAGCAATACTGTGGTCTTCATAGAACATTTAAGATCACTTATAGAAGACTCTCAGATAAGGTTTAAAAGTAAACTTGTTCATATCAAGTAAGAAATGACATTTGTAAACACTGCTTCAAGTTGATTTATGTTTATTATAAAAGTGGTATTACAAAAATAATAATATAAGGAAAAAAACTTCTACCTACCACATTACCACACCCAACATTGTCCTTTTGGTTTATAGTTGTTAATGTCTTTTCCATGTGCACTTTAAAATTTTTTGATGTGTGCATTTTACAGTATGCATTATATCTCAGGTACAACGTCTTGTTCATCAGATCGCTCACATCTCCTTATGGAGACTGGAAAATTTTATTTCTCAAGATTCTACAAGTTGCACTGTGGCAGATATTCGAGTGTACATTTGGGCTGAGGGTTGGGACTAATAAATAATGCACAGTGGCACAGACAGTGGGTCATCTCAGAAGTCTAGGCCCTTGAAAGCCAAGGAGTTGAGAAGGCAGGGTTGAGACCCAGGGGACAGTCTTAAGAGCTGGACGTGAAACCAGAGTCACAGTGCGGAGGGTGGAAGGCAGTCCTCTTTCACGTCACAGTAACACTCAGCACAGGACCAGAGGGCTGGGGTTTGGGGTGTGGGGATCCAGAGCCCCAAGGATCAGGGCAGAGTGAAAGTCGTCACTCAGTGTGTCCAGTTCTGTTTCTGAGTACCCTGAAGTAGTCAAAATCTGGCTTTGAGTCCTGGGTGTAACACCTACTAATGAGTGATACTGGGCAAGTCATTTAACCTCGGGCTCTTGTATCCTTATCTGTAAAGTGGTAACCATATGATTCATCATTATATCAGGATACTTGAGAGTAAACTGGGGCACTATTAGTCATTATGCCAGAAGAATAGATGTCACTAAGATAATACCTGACCTCCTTCATTGCAGCTGTTGAGGAGTCCTGAAAAGTATGTAAATATTGTACAGCATTATGCAAATATAAGACAGTTTTATATTCATCAGTCACAATGGGAAATAAAGGTCTGTCAGTTACATCTTTTATAGAGGCTTTCCTTGTGTATACTATTACTGCTTCCAGAGATTCTTACAGGATAGCAAGCAGAAAATGAATTCTATACAGAGAGAAAAAGCCCAAATTAAATGTAATTAATTTTCATAAAGTAAATATGCTCATAAACAATATCAGCATCAAGAAGTAGAACGTGACTGGGTATGGTCACGCCTGTAATTCAAGCACTTTGGGAGGCCGAGGTGCGCAGATCACCTGAGGTCAGGAGTCCAAGACCAGCCTGGCCAACACGGTGAAACCCCGTCTCTACTTTTAAAAAAAAAAAAAATTAGCCGGATGTGGTGACGCACATCTGTAATCCCAGCTACTCAGGAGGCTGAGGCATAAGAATTGCTTGAACCCGGGAGGCAGAAGTTGCAGTGAGCCAAGATTGCAGCACTGCACTCCAGCCTGGGCAACAGAGTGTGACCCTGTCTCAAAAACAAAAACAAAAAAACGTGACTACTCCTCTGAAGCTCCCCTCATGCATGATACCCTGACACCCTTCCAGTCACTATTCACACCCCCCCAACCCCAGGGAATGCCAGCGCAAATCCCATTCTGGTGTATTATTAACAGTATCACAGTAACGCTCATTAGCATATATTTTAGTCAATGGATGGATACGTTTCTGTTGGGTATGTACTTAGGAGTGGAATTGCATATGTATGTTAAGTTTTAGTAGAAACTGCCAGTTTTCCAAGTAGTAGTACCAATTTACACTCCTACACACAGGTTTTTAGATTCTAGTTATTTAACACCCTTGTCAATTAGGGATTTTCTTTTCTGTTTCATTTTAGCCATTGTAGTAGGTAGGTCTTGGATTCCATTTTGCTTTAAATTTGCACTTCCTTAATGACTAATGAAGTGAGGCTCTTAATGAATGAATTTTAAAGTTGTTAAAATTTTCAATCTTATGGCTGGGCACGGTGGTTCATGCCTGTAATCCCAGCACTTTAGGACTCCAAGGCAGGTGGATCACTTGAGGTCAGGAGTCTCAGACCAGCCTGGACAACATGGCGAAAACCGTCCCTAACCAAAAAAATACAAAAATTAGCCAGGTGTCATGGCATACCTGTAATCCCAGCTACTCGGGAGGCTGAGACAGGAGAATTGCTTGAACCCTGGAGGTGGAGGTTGCAGTGAGCCAAGATCATGCCACTGCACTCCAGCCTTGGTGACAGAGCACAACTCGGTCTCCAAAAAAAAAAAATCGATTTTATTAAATTTTTTTTTTGTTTGTTCTTGCTTTTTATTTTGAGACGGAGTCTTGCTCTGTCGCCCAGACTGGAGGGCAATGGTATGATCTCAGTTAACTGCAACCTCCGCCTCCCGGGTTCAAGTGATTCTCCTTGCCTCAGCCTCTCAAGTAGCTGGGACGACAGGTGCATGCCACCACGCTCAGCTAATTTTTGTATTTTTAGTAGAGACGGGGTTTCACCATGTTGGCCAAGCTGGTCTTGAACTCCTGACCTCGTGATCCACCCGCCTCGGCCTCCCAAAGTGCTGGGATTAGAGGCATGAGTCACTGTGCCCAGCCTGTTAAATTCTTAAGTTTAGTTTTATTGTACCTTCTTGGTTAGAGTTTTTTTCTTTTTTCCCCCTAAATTTTTCCTCGAAAATCAGCCTCAAGAATTATAGGTAAATACTGCCTTTGCTTTTTTGTGTTCGTTTCTGAAATTTATTTACTTTATAGTGTCTGTTTTAAATGATTAAGCACAACTTGTTTTAGCTGGTTTTTAAAAAGAAAAGTATAACTATAAGTTCTCTGAATCCCTGAGGGATGGCTGTATTCTGAACCTGCCAGTGTGAAATCTGTGATTTGCTTGGAATTCAGGATTTTCCCTACTGGCTGACCTCAGAGTACTGGGAAGAATAAAATAGATGCCAGGAGTCCACACTGATATCAATGAATAAGTAAATAAGTAGGGAAAAAGGGAAAGCTTTCCCATTCAGTAGAACACTAACTCGTAAATACAGAGGCAATGAGGAAATAGAAAATCACCATTTGGCAACAACTACAGTACTAAGTATTTCATGGAAGAATGATCAGTGAATGCTAAATTAGTGGGCAAAACTTCAGTAAAAAACAAACCATTTACAGTATTTCAAAACAGCTCCCACAAGATACTTACTAATTACAAAGGGAAAGATACAATAGTCATTTTGTAATGGAGAAACATGGCAGATACCACCATAACCAAATGATCAGGTTTAACATCACCAGGAGTGAAACAAAACAGATATCATGCACCCCCTGATAGGATTTACTAAGGCACAACACCATTCCTGCACTGGTAGCCCTGCCAAAATGCATAATCTGGGTCTAATTATGAAAAAACGTTAGCTAAACCCAAATGCAAGGAATATTCAAAATAAATGACCTACACACTGCAAAAATGTCAAGGTCATGAGACTCAAAAGATTGAGGAACTGTTCCAGATTAAAAGAGACTAAAGAGACTTTACTAAATGCAATGTGCGATCCTGGATTGGATCCTAGACTACGAAAAACTAAAATGAAATTGAGACATTAGTGGGATAATTAACAAACTCTGAATAAGGTCTACAGTAGATAATGGTCCTATGGCAATGTTAATTTCCTGATTTTAACTTGTACTGTAATTATGTAAAAGAATGTCCTTGTTTTTAGGAGATAGGCAATGAATATTTAGTGGCAGAGGGGTATCACGTCTGCTACTTCAACTACTGCAGTTCAGAAGAAATTTATATGTATATGATGGGGAGGTGGGGAAGAGAGAGAATATGAGTATAAAGCAAACATGGTAACATTTTGGAAACCTAAGTGAAGAATGTATAGTAGTATTTTGTATTAACTTCTGTAGTCTTTCTATAAGTCAGAAATTATTTCAAAATTTAAGATACTGATATCACAAGGATTCAGAAGTCAGCCTGAAAGGGCTTCCACTGGCCAACACAGGAACAGTGTGAGCACCAAAATCAGTACGTTCAGTGGTGATTATAAACCACTGAAAACATATGAATCAGGCCAGGTCCACTGACTCACACCTGTAACCCCAGCACTCTGGGAGGCCAGATGGGTGGATCACTTGAGGTCAGGAGTTCAAGACCAGCGTGGCCAACATGGTGAAACCTCGTCTCTACTAAAAATACAAAAATTAGCCAGGTGTGGTGGTGCATGCCTGTAGACCCAGCTACTCAGGAGACTGAGGCAAGAGACTCACTTGAATCTGGGAGGCAGAGGTTGCAGTGAGCCAACATTGCACCATTGCACTCCAGCCTGGGCGACTCTATCTCCAAAAAAATGACAACAAAAGAAAACATATGAATCTATAGTGATAATCAATAAATGAGCTGATAAGAGAGATCTCTTGTTTACAGCAGAGTATTGAAGACTAGTGAAGGGAATGAATTATACCTCAGTAGGCTGTTTAAAAAATGTGATACATGGATGAACAGATAACCAGTTGTGTTATATCTACCAAATGGAGTATTATTCTGCCTTAAAAAGGAAGGAAACCCAGTCACTTGCTACAGGATGAACTTGAGGACATTATACAAAATGAAATAAGCCAGTCACAAAAAAGCCAAATACTGCATTATTTCAGTTGTATGAGGTATCTAAAGTAATCAGACTCAGAGAAAGCAGAATGGTGGTTACCAGGGACTTAGGATAAGGGGTTAAGGGGCATAAAGTTTCAGATTTACAAGGTGAAAAAGTTCTGAAGATCTGTTCACAGCAGTATGAACATGCTTAATATTCCTGAACTTGAAGATGGCCGATTAGGAACAGCTCCAGCCTCCAGCTCCCAGCATGAGCGACACAGAAGACGGGTGATTTCTGCATTTTCAACTGAGGTACTGGGTTCATCTCACTGGGGCGTGTCGGACAGTTGGCACTGGTCCGCGGGTGCAGGCCGACCAATGAGAGCTGAAGCAGGGCGAGGCATCGCCTCACCTGGGAAGCACAAGGGGGAAGGGAATCCCTTTTCCTAGCCAAAGGAAATTGAGACACACAACACCTGGAAAATCGGGTAACTCCCACCCTAATACTGCACATTACCAAGGGTCTTAGCAAACAGCACACCAGGAGATTATATCCCACACCTGGCCCAGAGGGTCCCACGTCCACGGAGCCTCCCTCATTGTAGTATAGCAGTCTGAGATCTAACTGCAAGGCAGCAGCGAGGCTGGGGGAGGGGCGCCCGCCATTGCTGAGGCTTAAGTAGGTAAACAAAGCAACTGGGAAGCTCGAATTGGGTGGAGCCCACTGCAGCTCCAGGAGGCCGGCCTGCCTCTGTAGACTCCTCCTCTGGGGACAGGGCGTAGCTAAACAAAAAGCAGCAGAAACCTCGGCAGAGGTAAATGCCCATCTGACAGCTTTGAAGAGAGCAGTGGATCTCCCAGCAAGGAGGTTGAGATCTGACAACAGACAGACTGCCTGCTCAGGTGGGTCCCTGACCCCTGAGTAGCCTAACTGGGAGACATCCCTGACTAGGTGCAGACCAACACGTCACACCTCACACGGCTGGGTACACCCCTGAGACGAAGCTTCCAGAGCAAGAATCAGACAGCAACACTCGCTGTTCAGCAATATTCTATCTTCTGCAGCCTCTGCTGCTGATACCCAGGCAAACTCCAACAGACCTACAGCTGAGGGTCCTGACTGTTAGAAGGAAAACTAACAAACAGAAAGGACACCCACACCAAAACCCCATCAGTATGTCACCACCATCAAAGACCAAAGGCAGATAAAACCACAAAGATGGGGAAAAAGCAGTGCAGAAAAGCTGGAAAATCAAAAAATCAGAGCACATCTCCCCCTCCAAAGGAACGCAGCTCATCGCCAGCAATGGAACAAAGCTGGATGGAGAATGATTTTGATGAGTTGAGAGAAGAAGTCTTCAGTCGATCAAACTTCTCAGAGCTAAAGGAGGAACTACGTAACCAGTGCAAAGAAACTAAAAACCTTGAAAAAAGAATGGATGAATGGATAACTAGAATAATCAATGCAGAGAAGTCCTTAAAAGAACTGATAGAGATGAAAACCATAACACAAGAACTATGTGACAAATGCACAAGCTTCAGTAACTGACTCGATCAACTGGAAGAAAGAGTATCAGTGATTGAAGATCGAATGAAATGAAGCGAGAAGTGTAGAGAAAAAAGAAAAGAAATCAACAAAGCCTTCAAAAAATATGGGATTATGTGAAAAGACCAAATCTACGTCTGATTGGTTTGCCTGAAAGTGACGGGGAAAATGTAACCAACTTGGAAAACACTGCAGGATATCATCCAGGAGGACTTCCCCAACGTAGTAAGGCAGGCCAACATTCAAATTCAGGAAATACAGAGAACGCCACAAAGATACTCCTCGAGAAGAGCAACTCCAAGACACGTAATTGTCAGATTCACCAAAGTTGAAATGAAGGAAAAAATGTTAAGGGCAGCCAGAGAGAAAGGTTGGGTTACACACAAAGGGAAGCCCATCAGACTAACAAGAGATCTCTCGGCAGAAACTCTCCAAGCCAGAAGAGAGTGGGGGCCAATATTCAACATTCTTAAAGAAAAGAATTTTCAACCCAGAATTTCATATCCAGCCAAACTAAGTTTCATCAGTGAAGGAGAAATAAAATCCTTTGCAGACAAACAAATGCTGAGAGATTTTGTCACCACCACGCCTGCCCTACAAGAGATCCTGAAGGAAGCACTGAACATGGAAAAGAACAGGTACCAGCCACTGCAAAAACATGTCAAAATGTAAAGTCCATCGATGCTAAGAAGAAACTGCATCAATTAACGAGCAAAATAACCAGCTAATATAATGACAGGATCAAGTTTACACATAACAATATTAACCTTAAATGTAAATGGACTAAATGGTCCAATTAAAAGACACAGACAGGCAAATTGGATAGTCAAGACCCATCAGTTTGCTGTATTCAGGAGACCCATCTCACATGCAGAGACACACATAGGCTCAAAATAAAGGGATGGAGGAAGATCTACCAAGAAAATGGAAAACACAAAAAAGCAGGGGTTGCAATCCTAGTCTCTGATAAAACAGACTTTAAACCATCAAAGATCAAAAGAGACAAAGAAGGCCATTACATAATGGTAAAGGGATCAATTCATCGGGAACAGCTAACTATCCTAAATATATATGCAGCCAATACAGGAGCACCCAGATTCATAAAGCAAGTCCTTAGAGACTTACAAAGAGACTTAGACTCCCATACAATAATAATGGGAGACTTTAACACCCCACTGTCAACATTAGACAGATCAATGAGACAGAAAGTTAACAAGCATATCCAGGAATTGAACTCAACTCTGCACCAAGCAGACCTAATAGACATCTACAGAACTCTCCACCCCAAATCAACAGAATCTACATTCTTCTCAGCACCACATTGCACTTATTCCAAAATTGACCACATAGTTGGAAGTAAAGCACTCCTCAGCAAATGTAAAAGAACAGAGATTATAACAAACTGTCTCTCACACCACAGTGCAATCAAACTAGAACTCAGGACTAAGAAACTCAATCGAAACCGCTCAACTACATGGAAACTGAACAACCTGCTCCTGAATGACTACTGGGTACATAACAAAATGAAGGCAGAAATAAAGATGTTCTTTGAAACCAATGAGAACAAAGATACAACATACCAGAATATCTGGGACACATTTAAAGCAGTGTGTAGAGGGAAATACATAGCACTAAATGCCCACAGGAGAAAGCAGAAAAGATCTAAAATTGACACCCTAACATCACAATTAAAAGAACTAGAGAAGCAAGAACAAACACATTCAGAAGCTAGCAGAAGTCAAGAAATAACTAAGAGCAGAACTGAAAGAGATAGAAACACAAAAAACCCTCCAAAAAATCAATGAATCCAGGAGCTGGTTTTTTGAAATGATCAACAAAATTGATAGACTGCTAGCAAGACTAATAAAGAAGAAAAGAGAGAAGAATCAAGTAGACGCAATAAAAATTGATAAATGGGGATATCACTACCAACCCCACAGAAATACAGACTACCATCAGAGAATACTATAAACACCCCTACGCAAATAAACTAGAAAACCTAGAAGAAACGGATAGTTTCCTGGACACTTATACTCTCCCAAGACTAAACCAGGAAGAAGTTGAATCCCTGAATAGACCAGTAGCAGGCTCTGAAACTGAGGCAATAATTAAGAGCCTACCAACCAAAAAAAGTCCAGGACCAGACGGATTCACAGCCGAATTCTACCAGAGGTACAGGGAGGAGCTGGTACCATTCCTTCTGAAACTATTCCAATCAATAGAAAAAGAGGGAATCCTCCCAACTCATTTTATGCAGCCAACATCATCTTGATACCAAAGCCTGACAGATACAACAAAAAAAGAGAATTTTAGACCAATATCCCTGATGAACACTGATGCAAAAATCCTCAACAAAATACTGGCAAACCGAATCCAGCAGCACATCAAAAAGCTTATCCACCATGATCAAGTGGGCTTCAACCCTGGGATGCAAGGCTGGTTCAACATATGCAAATCAATAAACGTAATCCAGCATATAAACAGAAACAAAGACAAAAACCACATGATTATCTCAATACATGTAGAAAAGGCCTTTGACAAAATTCAGCAGCCCTTCATGCTAAAAAAACTCAATAAATTCGGTATTGATGGAATGTATCTCAAAATAATAAGAGCTATTTATGACAGACCCACAGCCAATATCACACTGAATGGGCAAAAACTGGAAGCATTCCCTTTGAACACTGGCACAAGACAGGGATGCCCTCTCTCACCACTCCTATTCAACATAGTGTTGGAAGTTCTGGCTAGGGCAATCAGGCAAGAGAAATAAATAAAGGGCATTCAGTTAGGAAAAGAAGAAGTCAAATTGTCCCTGTTTGCAGATGACATGATTGTGTATTTAGAAAATCCCATTGTATCAGCCCCAAATCTCCTTAAGCTGATAAGAAACTTCAGCAAAGTCTCAGGATACAAAAGCAAGGGGCAAAAATCACATTCTTATACACCAGTAACAGACAAACAGAGAGCCAAATCATAAATGAACTCCCATTCACAATAGCTTCAAAGAGAATAAAATACCTAGGAATCCAACTTACAAGGGATGCAAAGGACCTCTTCAAGGAGAACTGCAAACCACTGCTCAGTGAAATAAAAGAGGACACAAACAAATGGAAGAACATATCATGCTCATGGATAGGAAGAATCAATATTGTGAAAATGGCCATACTGCCCAAGGTAATTTATAGATTCAATGCCATCCCCATTAAGCTACCAATGACTTTTTTCACAGAATTGGAAAAAACTGCTTTAAAGTTCACATGGAACCAAAAGAGACCCTGCATTGCCAATACAATCCTAAGCCAAAAGAACAAAGCTGGAGGCATCATGCTACCTGACTTCAAACTACACTACAAGGCTACAGTAACCAAAGCAGCATGGTACTGCTACCAAAACAGATACAGACCAATGGAACAGAACAGAGCCCTCAGAAATAATACCACACATCTACAGCCATCTGATCTTTGACAAATCTGACAAAAACAAGAAATGGGGAAAGGATTCCCTAGTTAATAAATGGTGCTGGGAAAATTGGCTAGCCATAAGTAGAAAGCTGAGACTGGATCCTTTCCTTACTCCTTATACGAAAATTAATTCAAGATGGATTAGAGACTTAAATGTTAGACCTAAAACCATAAAAACCCTAGAAGAAAACCTAGGTAATACCATTTAGGACATAGGCATGGGCAAGGACTTCATGTCTAAAACACCAAAAGCAATGGCAACAAAAGCCAAAATTGACAAATGGGATCTAATTAAACTAAAGAGCTTCTGCACAGCAAAAGAAACTACCATCAGAGTGAACAGGCAACCTACACAATGGGAGAAAATTTTTGCAATCTACTCATCTGACAAAGGGCTAATATCCAGAACCTATAAAGAACTCAATCAAATTTACAAGAAAAAAACAACCCCATCAAAAAGTGGGTAAGGGATATGAACAGACACTTCTCAAAAGAAGATATTCATACAGCCAACAGACACATGAAAAAATGCTCATCATCACTCACCATCAGAGAAATGCAAATCAAAACCACAATGAGATACTATCTCACACCAGTTAGAATGATTTTAATGATTGCCAAATCATTAAAAAATCAGGAAACAACAGGTGCTGGAGAGGATGTGGAGAAATAGGAACACTTTTACTCTCTTGGTGGGACTGTAAACTAGTTCAACCATTGTGGAAAACAGTCTGGCAATTCCTCAAGGATCTAGAACTAGAAATACCATTTGACCCAGCCATCCCATTACTGGGGATATACCCAAAGGATTATAAATCATGCTGCTATAAAGACGCATGCACACATATGTTTATTGCAGCACTATTCATGATAGCAAAGACTTGGAATCAACCCAAATGTCCATCAGTGACAGACTGGATTAAGAAAATGTGGCACATATACCCCATGGAATACTATGCAGCCATAAAAAAGGATGAGTTCGTGTCCTTTGTAGGGACATGGATGCAGCTGGAAACCATCATTCTAAGCAAACTATCGCAAGAACAGAAAACCAAATACCGCATGTTCTCATTCATAGGTGGGAATTGAACAATGAGATCACTTGGACACAGGAAAGGGATCATCACACACCGGGTCCTACTGTGGGGAGGGGGTGAGAAGAGGGATAGCATTAGGAGATATACCTAATGTAAATGACGAGTTAATGGGTGCAACACACCCACATGGCACATGTATACATATGTAACAAACCTGCACGTTGTGCACATGTACCCTAGAACTTAAAGTATATTAAAAAAATTACTGAACTGTACACTTAAAAATGGTTAATATGGGCCAGGCCTGGTGGCTCATGCCTGCAATCCCAGTACTTTGGGAGTCTGAGGTGGGCGGATCCTGAGGTCAGGAGATCGAAACCATCCTGGGTAACATGGTGACACCCTGTCTCTACTAAAAATACAAAAAATTAGCCAGGCGTGGTGGCACGTGCCTATAGTACCAGCTACTTGAGAGGCTGAGGCAGGAGAATGGCTTGAACCCAGGAGGTGGAGGTTGCAGTGAGCCGAGATTGCACCACTGCACCCCAGCCTAAGTGACAGAGCAAGACTCTGTCTCAATTAAAAAAAAAAAAAAAGAAAAAAGAGAAAGATTAATATGGTAACCAACTTAAGTGCTTGAATGGATTCTTTGTCAATAGGCATCCTGTAATCAGAAAACATCTTGTATCCCTAATTTCATATCCATTACCAACAAACCTTAACACAAACTATAAAATATTACAGTACAAAATGTAGTATGCTTTGCCACGCTCACAATTTCTTTCTTTTTTCTTTTGGAGACAGTCTTGCTCTGTCACCCAGGCTAGAGTGAGTGCAGTGGCACGATCTTGGCTCACTGCAACCTCCACCTCCCGGGTTAGAGCAATTCTCCTGCCTCAGCCTCCTGACTAGCTGGGACTACAGGCGTCCGCCACCACGCTTGGCTAATTTTTTTGTTGTATTTTAGTAGAGTTGGGGTTTTACCATGTTGCCCAGGCTGGTCTCCAACTCTTAACCTCGGGCAGTCCGCCTGCCTCGCCCTCCCAAAGTCCAGGATTACAGGCATGAGACACCACACTTGACCCCAAGCTCACAATTTCTATTCAGTGCCTTTCACAGTGAGGGATAGGCAGTATAGCTATCATTATAATAATAACTCATTATTCAACTTTTTCAGGACAGTGAGGTGAGAACAATATAAAGTGATCTTTTTCTAAATTTATCTGAATTCAACTGATTCTTAAAGCAATGATAAAGCATATATAAATAAATAACTTACATCTTGTTAATTTCTTTGGACTCTGTGAAGGCACTGGCTGGTTATCAGTGTGTGAAAGACGAAGCTCTGATTCCTCTTGGGAGACCCAGCCTGGGATAAAAGTAGTAAAAATTGTCCATTGTTAATCAAATAGGAAGTAGCATCAGAAAAACAAGAAAAAGTAAAAATATCTAAGTCCTCCAGTCTCTGTACCTGGGTAAGATTCTACAGTGTAAGAGGTATAAAATACTGAAAACTTATCTATAGTCATATATTTTCATCATCTTAGTTTCAGATAGAGTTGGATCCAACTTCCTTACATTTTTCAAAGTGGTTTTGAAATAAACATGTGGAGTGTTTAAAAAATATAGGAAGAAGTTCTTAAGAGTCAAGAAGGGAGGAATAGGCCTGATAATTGGAATGCTGAAACCTATAAATATGCTCATATCTTTGGACTCATTGATCCCATTTCTAGCAATTTTTCTTACGGAAATAATTTAGCTGAAGGAAAAAGTGCATGCATGACTTTTTTTTGCAGCATTATCTGTAATAATGAACAAGTAGAAACAATAAGGAATCAGGTAGATTATGTTATATAAAATGACAGTACTTTGTAATTAAAACTTGTCATTCTGAATACTCTGTGGGAATGTGGAGAAACGTTTGGTACAACATGAAAAACCATTTATGCTATGATTAAGGCACAGCACTAGAAAGGAATTTAGATTATCCTGCCTAATCCCTTCCTTGTATAGAAAAGATCATCTGAGGCCCACTGTAGATAGGGTTCCTCAAACACAGATCTTTTAACTCCCAGGGAAGCTCCCTTTCCTGGTCTGCACCACAGGAGAGAGAGAAGTAGGTATTTAGGAAAGACTGGTAAAGTAGAGTTCTGCACAAAGAGGCAGGGGCAGATTTTGGTCCTGTCTTAACTATTTAAATTGTCTGACGACCTTTAGCAAGTTACTCAAATACTGTGGGTTTCAACTGTTCAGCTATTAAATTGGAATATCCTGTCTGCCTGCAGGTAGGGCTCAGAGCACATATTTTGAATAGTGAAAAAATACTGTTGAGGATTGCATTGCCAGAAACTAAAAGTTCAGTGCTGCTAGAGACGTGGCAAGTTATGGAAGAGGAGGGAGGAGTTGATAGTGGAGAGTGAAATCAGTTTGTAAATCTTTATAGCTACTGGGCCGTTGATATGCCATACAAGAATAAATACTTTTAAAGATTTTACTGTAGCAATAACACCTGAATTATCCCAGATAGAGTACCTTGTTATCAAATAATATTGTTTATTCTTATTTATATTATATTTATTTTTATAAATAGAATATAAGTAATATAAATATTCTGTTTATATATTATTCTATTCAATCAATTCTTACTGAGTGATTATTTAACTAACATTTAGTTTATTAATTGAGCCAACTGCATGCTGCTGTCATATAAAGTACAAAGATGACTCACTCTACATATCATGCCCTTGGGATGCCTGTAGATAAAGCATGTACCTCAGTATTTAATACAAAGTACAATGCATTAAGACACTGTAAAGTGCCGTGAGGAGTCCCCCCAACCAGGGGTTAAAATCTAGGATGTGAGAGACTGGGATATAAAGCAAAATAAAGTAGGATTAGAACCATGAAAATAGATAAACACCATAGGAAGAGGGAGAAACCATTTCCATTTGGCAGTACTGAGGAAGACTTCAAGGACTGACAATCATGGAGAAAACACTGGATTGGAATCTAATACTTAGGCCCACGTCCAAGCTCCATTACTGAACATCAGAAGCAGAAGAAGCAACACGAGCACAGATAGATGCATCAGAGGGCTGTAGAGCACTCAGTGTGATTATAGAAAACGGCAAGTATTCTTCCTTCACTTCAATAGGAGATAGGAGATATGGATGGAAATGCGACGTAGGCAGGTTTTATCCCTAGAAACCATGGTGTTTCATTTTTAAAAATGTAAGCTGGGTGCTGACATCAGAATCTGCTGCTTGGAGAGAGAACTCCACGGAAGTGTAGAAGATGAATTGGGGGTTGGAGACCTGTTAGTAACTCTTGCAATAACCTATGAAACCAAATGAGACTCTAAATGGCTCTGGTGTTGAGGCAGAGAGGAGTGGGAAATTTGAGACAGGTTTCAGAAATAGAACTGACAGGATTTGGTAACCAATATGGATATAGGAAGCGAAGTGACCCCTAAGGTGCAGGGTTGGACACAGGATGGTGGACTCTTTTTCCTGCTGCCTTGCCCAGAAAGGGAACCAGCCTCCAGAGCTGTTCCTTTTCCTCTTGTCAACTCCAAACTCAGCAAGTTTTGCTTGATGGAAGAAACAGTATTGACTGCCTTAGGGAGGAGTAATTAGCAGGTCAAGTGTTTTAAACCAGACGCCTGGAAAAATCAGTGAAGAAAACTTGGGGTCTGGTGAAGGTGGCAGGGAAGCAGCCCTTGTTTCAGTCTTGTTGACAAATTCCTGACGTGACTAATATTTTTCCAGTTGATTGGTGGATTGCAGATTTTATCTAGTAGAGCTGACGTTAAAATCAATCTCCTTGTTGATTCTAGCATCAATAAGCACACTATTTTACTTCACAAAGATAAAGTAAAGCACATATGTCCAAATGTTTCATAGACACTTACTGTTGAATGCTCCAGCCGCATGAAAGCCAAGGTCAAAAAGTTGTGAAGGAAGGAATCGAGAAGAATGAGCGAGGGGCTCAGACCCCATGGAAGGTTCCTGGGACGTGAGACTGGCACTGGGGCTCCCAAAGGCAGTCTGGCATTCTTGGGTAAATTCACTAGTACTTGAAGAACCAGAACTTAGGAGGTTGTTCAGAAATGAGAATTCCTTCTCAAAATCTTCTCCTTCCAATGAATCTACAGGTAGATCTTTTGCAACTATTGAGTGTAAATAAAAACAGGCTTTTTTTGATTTTAGGAAATGAGAATAAGACATAGGATGAATCAAATTTGTTTCATTGTTTTCATACTGTATTAACAGTTTTAAACAAACAACTAAAGTGACTGCAAGTTTATGTGAAAATGATTTCTAATTAGGCAGGATTTAGGTCAAAATGGCCACATTTCACAATGAAGATATAACTTATGAAGAGCTATATATGAAATAATTAAGCTACCATCTAAGTCAGAAACCAAAGGAGATGCAAAAAGGCATAGAAACAAATTAGTAATATGACACTTTAATATACCAGTCTGACTAAAAAACATGCCAAGAGGACAACAGATAAAAAGGATCAAAAGAGCATAATCAATAATGTAGTTATTTTTGATAACACAAACCCCGGTAATAGAAACATTCTTCTTAACCACACATTGAAAATGTACAAAAGTTGATTATACTAAGGCACAAACACACAAAAAATTGTATTCTTAAAGTAGGAACATTACAAACAACATGCTCTGATCATAATGCAATAAAAAGACAATTCTACAATGAAACTATAAAAACAGAAAGGTTCTTCCACCTGTAAATCTTAAAACCTTCTACCAAACAATGTTGAAATTATGAGAAACATCATTATTTTGGAAAAATAATGATGAAGGAAATATTTTATATCATAATTCATGGTGTTAAGTAAAATGTATAGACCATTGGTTTGGACTGAGCTCTTGTACTAGACCCAACAGACCAAACCAAAATGGAGTCACTCATGCTAAAGTTCTACATCACCAAACCAAACTAAGTTATCTGGCCTTTCAAGAAATTAGGAGAGAGACACCACAGCCAAGTCCCCAAGCAGGCCAGTCCTAGCTGGCATGATAAGGAAATCCCCTCTGCTTTAACCCTTACAAGAAAAGTAACTGCAATGATCAATCTACTTTTTGTTTTCTGTTTCTGCTTTCCCTGGTCCTTTTCTGTCTATAAAACCAACCTCCTCAGAACACCCATTCCACGTTATAGAATGGGGTATTGCCTGATTCTAGAATTGCAAATAAAAGCCAATTAAGGTCTTTAAATTTGCTGTAATTTTACCTTTTGACAACAGAATAGTTAAATGGCATGAACAAAGGCAAAATCATATCCCTTAAACATTTTTATAAATAAAAATGAAAGGGAGGGGCGTCACAGACCTGCACCCCAGCATAATTGGTGAAAGTTATTTTTCAAAAGAAAGACGCATTTAAAGTCTCTGGAAATAGTCCCAAGGATATGCAGCAAATGAGGAAATATTTACTTAAGATTAAGTCTACAATAATTTAGGAAAAGTGGCAAGAGTTTGTGGTATTTGAACTGAGAACCAGTCCCATCTTCCCAATTTCCAACTTAGCAAAATGGAGATTCCACTCCAGTCTGGTGCAGCCAGAACACAGGGCTCCTTCTCTCTCCAGCTGTTAGTCAAGGACTAGCTTCCCAGGAGGAGTAAGATGCCAGCATTTCACATCCTGTCCCCAGTTACCTGTTGCTGAGGCTAAATCCTAGGTGAGTGCAGTCAATAGATGATAGAGGCTCCCATCTCCTCCCCAGATCCCTCATGGGTTGGGAAGGCTGAGTTTGGTGTAGTGTGCTGAGAATATAGGGCCCCTGATCACTTGACCCTGCTAGTAAAGTGGTGGTTTCATGAAGAAAGAGGCAAGCTAAGAAGATCTAAGGCTACCATCACTCTCCTCACCTAGCACTCGGCTCCTAGAGCAAGGATGACACTCAGGAAGAAGTATGCCATTGTCCCCACTCCCGGCTCAAGCTCTGACTCAGAGATTTTCCTTGCAGGGGGTGAGGGAGAACCATAAAACTGATAGTTCCTAATCCCTTTCCAAAGGCACTGACTTCATTTGTAACAGAGTGTAGAGAAATTCAACCCTAAGGATGCTCTCAAAACAGTGGAGGTTTTAGTAACAGGCAACTGGGAGAAGACTTATAGTGTATGAGTCTCAACATGTAGGCTAAACTGTAGGCCAGCTACTTTGCCTGAAGGAACCAGGGAAAAAGCCAGCTGGGGTCACCACAAATTTCAGTGACCTTAAGAACTATTTCTTTAAATGAGTCCAAATTTGATTGGTTTATTGTGTGGAACAATTTATGCTCCAGGGACTGTTGAAATCAACAGAGCAATCAGCAAGAAGAAAAAATGATATCTTGGACTTATAAAGAATTTTGTGCTTCCAAAGGCAAAATTGAGAAAATAAAAAGACTATAAAATATAAAAGACTGGGATAAAATATTTACAAGTCATATATCTGATAAAGGACTTTATAAAAAATATATAAACTCTTACAACTTAATAAGATAAGCAACCCAATTAAATAATGGGCAATAGATTTGAATAGATTTGTCAGTAAGGAAGATATACGAATGGCCAATAGCACATGAAAAGAGTCTCAACACCATCAGTCACTGGAGAAATGCAAGTCAAAGCTACAAATTAAAAGCACTAGAATAGCCAGGCACTGTGGCTCACACCTGTAATCCCAACACTTTGGGAGACTGAGGCAGGTGGATCTCCTGAGGTCAGGAGTTCAAGACCAGCCTGGCCAACATGGCAAGACCCTGTCTCTACTAAAAATACAAAATTAGCTAGGCGTGGTGGCGAATGCCTGTAATCCCAGCTACTCAGGAGGCAAGGTTGGAGAATCGCTTGAACCCGGGAGGCGGAGGTTGCAGTGAGCTGAGATTGCACCATTGCACTCGAGCCTGGGCAACAAGAGCAAAACTCCGTCTCAAAAAAAAAAAAAAAAAAAAAAGCACTAGAATAACTATTATTTAAAATATACCGGGCATGGTGGCTCATGTCTGTAACCCCAGCACTTTGGGAGGCCAAGGCAGGTGGATCACTTGAGGCCAGGAGTTCAAGACCAGCCTGGCCAACATGGTGAAACCCCATCTCTACTAAAAATATAAAAATTAGCTGGGTGTGGTGGCACATGCCTGTAATCCCAGCTACTCAGGAGGCTGAGGCAGAAGAATCACTTGAAACCAGGAGGTGGAGATGGCAGTGAGCTGAGATCGTGCCACTGCACTCTAGCCTGGGTGACAGAGCGAGACTCCGTCTTAAAAAATAAAATAAAATATAGACAATACCAAATGTTGGCAAAGATGTGGAGAAACTAGAACCCTCACACTTTGCTGGTGGAAATAAAATGGTGCAATTATTTTGAAAAAAGTTTGGCCGTTCCTTAAGAAGTTAAATTCACCATGTAACCTAGCAGTTCCACTCCTGGGAATCTAACCAAGGAAAACAACAATGTATGCCCACACCAAGAGAAGTACATGAATGTTCAGTAGTCATAGTAGTAGTATAATAGCCAAAAATTATAAACAATCCAAATATCCATCAACTGGTAAATAAGTAAACATAAGATGGTATATATCCATACAATGGAATACTATTGCTTAATAAAAAGTAATAAACTGGCCGGGGGCAGTGGCTCACACCTGTAATCCCAGCACTTCATGAGGCCGAGGTGGGCGGATCACAAGGTCAGGCCATCCTGGCTAACACAGTGAAACCCTGTCTCTACTAAAAATACAAAACAAATTAGCCGGGTGTGGTGACATGCACCTGTAGTCCCAGCTACTGGGGAGGCTGAGGCAGGAGAATCGCTTGAACCTGGGAGGCAGGTTGCAGTGTGCCAAGATCGTGCCACTGCACTCCAGCCTGGGCGACAGAGTGAGACTCGGTCTCAAAAAATAATAATAATAAACTACTGATACATACCACAACATGGATGACTCTAAAAACCATTAATTAATTGGAAGATGCCAGAAATAAAGGACTAACCTTTTGTATGGCTTCATTTATATGAAATGTCCAGAAAAGGCAAATTTATAGAGATAAAAACAGATTACTAATTACCTACGGCTTGGAGTGAATCAGAGATTAATTTAAAACAAGCGTGAGAGAATTTTGGGGGTAATGGAAACATTCTAATATCTAATTGTGGTAATGGTTGCATAATCTAAATTTTCTAAAAATTACGAACTGTTAGAATGGGTGAAATTTATGGTATTTAAATTATACCTGAATAAAGCTGTTAAACATAAAAAGAAATTTTGTACAACTCTATTTCAAATAAATTTAGAAGTCTAGACAAAATGAATAATTTATTAGAAGAATATAATTTACTAAAATCAATCCCAGTACAGACTAAAAGCTTAAACGGACTGATTTCTATAGAGAGATACAAAAAACACACAACTACAAGAAAGCACTAGACCTAGATGTTTTCATAGGTTAAGAAATGAATAAGAGGCTGGGCACAGTGGCTCACACTTAGCAAATCGCAACACTTTGGGAGGCTGAAGTGGGCGGATCACCTGAGGTCAGGAGTTCAAGACCAGCTTGGCCAACATGGCGAAACCCCATCTCTATTAAAAAAAAAAAAAAAAAAAAAGAAAAAAAAAAAATATATATATATATATATACACACACAAAAAAAAATTAGCCAGGTGTGGTGGTGGGTGCCTGTAATCCCAGCTACTCAGGAGGCTGAGCCAGGGAGAACTGCTTGAACCTGGGAGGTGGAGGTTCCAGTGAGCAGAGATCATGTCACTACACTCCAGCCTGGGTGACAGAGAGACTCCATCTCAACAACAACAACAAAAGAATGCAAAAAGAGCCAGGCGTGGCAGCTCATGCCTGTAATCCCAGCACTTTGGGAGTCCTAGGCAGGTGGAGCACCTGAGGTCAGGAGTTCAAGACCAGCCTGATCAACATGGTGAAACCCCATCTCTACTAAAAATACAAAATTAGCCAGGCATGGTGGCATGCACCTGTAATCCCAGCTATTTGGGAGGCTGAGGCAGGAGAATTGCTTGAACCTGAGAGGCAGAGGCTGCAGTGAGCCAAGAACGTGCCACTGCACTCCAGCCTGGGTGAGAAGAGTGAAACTCCATCTCAAAAAAAAAAAAAAAAAAGAATGCAAAGAGAGTAGTAAAATGTTAGCAAGCAGACTAGTATAAAATGACAAAGCTGGACTTGCAACTGGAATGCAAACAAGATATCAGGAAACCTATTATTATAGTTCATCATATTAATATATTTAAGAAGAAAAAGCAAATATTTCCTGGCATAGATACTGAAAAAGCTGCCAACAAAATTCAACAACTATTAGCTGGGTGTGGTGGTATGCACCTGTAATCCCAGCTACTTGGGAGGCTGAAGCATGAGAATCGCTTGAACCCAGGAGGCAGAGGTTGCAGTGAGCCAAGATCACACCACTGCACTCCTGTCTGGGTGACAGAGTGAGACTCCATCTCAAAAAAAAAAAAAAAAAAAAAAAAAAAAAAAAAAAAATCAACAACCATTCCTAATAAAAATTCTTAAGAAAGTAAGTATGGATGGATGCTGCTTTAACATTATGAAATATATCTGTGTCCAAAGCCAGCATCTTAGTTAATTCAGAAATATAGGCATTTCCACTAAAGTCAGGAAATGTTCACTACTAGTTAACATTGTTCTAAAGGTAGTAGCCAATGTAATTAAACAGGAGAAATCTATGAGTTGGTAAGGAGAAAAAACAAGACAATCTCTATTTTCAGATGACGTGACTCAAATAACAAAAGAATTCAGCTGTATGCCAGGATATAAAACTAACATGCAAAAGTGAATAGCATTCATATATACAAAATAACTAATGAAAAGATATAATGGAAAAGAAAACCCCATTTACAATAGCAACCAGAAAGATAAAATACATAGAAATAAACTTAACAGGAAATATTCAAAACCTGTATGAAAAAAAAGTCTGAAAGATATACAAGTAAACTTTAACAAATGGAAGGATGTCCCTTGTTTTTCATGAGGATGTCTCAAGATGATCAGCCTGTCAGTTTTCACATTTAATGTGATTACAATAAAGTATCGAGCTTTTTAATAAAGCCCCACAATTTTATATTCAAATTGAAAAAATAAACATGCAAAAATAGCTAAGAAAATAATTTTTTAAAAAAAGGAGGGGGGCTTCTAGCCTTACCAGATACTAAAACTAGAAGAAAGTTTCTGTAATTAAAACTATGTGGGCCAGGCGCGATGGCTCACTCCTGTAATCCAGAGGCGGGCGGATCACCTGAGGTCAGGAATTCAAGACCAGCCTGACCAACATGGAGAAGCCTTGCCTCTACTAAAAATACAAAATTAGCCGGGCGTGGTGGCACAAGCCTGTAATCCCAGTTACTTGGGAGGCTGAGGCAGGAGAATCGCTTGAACCTGGGAGGCAGAGGTTGCAGTGAGCCAAGATTGCACCATTGCACTCCAGCCTGGGCAACGAGGGCAAAACTCCATCTCAAAAAAAAAAAAAAAACTTGTGGCACTGGTGCATGCACACACCATTTGAAATATAAAGAAAGTCTAGAAATACATCCAAGTGGAAATAGAAATATAGTATATGACAAGATGTTATCTCAATACTAGGACAAAGATGGCATTTTAAAAAATTACATAAAGGGCAGGGCGTGGTGGCTCTCATCTGTAATTCTAACACTTTGGGAGGCTGAGGTGGGCAGATCACTTGAGGCCAGGAATTTGAGACCAGCCTGTCCAACATGACGAAACCCCACCTCTACTAAAAATACAAAAAATTAGCTGGGCGTGGTGGCGCATGCCTGTAATCCTAGCTATTTGGGAGGCTTAGGCACAAGAATTGCTTGAACCCAGGAGGCAGAGGTTGCAGTGAACGAAGATCATGCAGCCTGGATGTCAGAGCAAGGCTGTTTAAAAAAAAAAAAAAAATTGTATAAAGGATAGCCTTTGGGGGGGGAAAAGGTAACATTTGATCTATTGCTAACACTGTACACATGAATTGACTTCAAATGAATTCAAGATCCAAATGTAAAAAATAATACTACATAAATACCAGAAGAAAGCATAAGAGAATTCTTCTATACTCTGGGTTTAGGAAAAGCTTCCTGACTATGACTAAAGTCCAGATCCAGTAAAAGAAAAGATTAACCAATTGGACTGTATTTAAAGCTTAAAAAAATTTTTTTTAACTTAAAAAAAATTAAAGAAACAAAGTCACAAGACAAATGACAAACTAGGAGAAAATGTTTACAACCTAATTGCTTGAGAAAGATATTCAAGGTAGTTATTTAATGCTTAGGAAGTACCTTAAAGTTGATTTAGTCTTGATCCTCATTTTACAGATAAGGAAACCGGATGTTGGGGGCATACTTTTGTTTCTTAAATAGTGATTTTAATGTATTTAATGTTGAACGACATTTACTATTTTGCTAGTATCTAATAACACTAGATATACAAACAATTGTATTCATTCATTCAACAAATATTTACTGAGTGCTTATACTGCTGGTGGCTGAGATACGTGAGACAGAAAAGCAGACACAGCCCTAGCTGTCCTGGTTATACGGATACATTCTAATAGGGCCCAAACATACAAAACAAATAATTATTTAATTTCCATTGTGATGTGCTACAAAGTAGAAGCATATAATTGCATTCTTATATAGAGACCGAGACAGTTTCTAATGTTAAGGAAATAAATGTTAAATAAAAATTGAAGAATTTTAAAGAATCATTCATATGTAGAGTGAAATGATTATTTCTTACCATTTTCAGAGTTAGAAAACTGAGGTGCTCCAAATTCTCTCATTTGAGAATGTGTTTCCTTGTGATCTTTGTTTGCTAAATTAAAAGCACACAAAAGAGAATTTGAACAAGAAGAAATTCAGCAAGCTTATTTACTGTAATATTTTATCATTAGGTCAAGTGTTCAATTGACCAAATCAGAATCTAAAACATACAAAAGGGAAACATAAAAATTTAAATAATCTTACATATAAAAATCACATTTGTGTATATGTGTGTGTGTGTGTATATATATATATATGTGTATATAAAAATAATACCAGAGGTATTCAGGTTCTCTATTAAGTCTCTGTCCCCTTGAAATGTAAGTTTTCACGTTCCAAAGCCTGTTCCTTCCTTGTGGAGCTGTTCTTATTCTATACTCTCTGATAGGTCATTTTATATTTGTTCTGCCTGATCTCCATGCCTTGACACTCTGACACAATGGATGTTCATTTTACATTGAATGAATGAATGTGGTCTACGATTTTATTATTAATTGACAAAAGTATATAATTTATCACATACAACATGTTTTGATATATGTAATACATTGTGAAATGACTAAATTTAGCTAATTAACATTTGTATTACCTCACATACCATTTTTTGTGGTGAGAACACTGCTCTCTTAACAGTTTGTTGTTGTTGGTTTTTGAGACAGAGTCTTGCTCTGTCGCCCCAGGCTGGAGTGCAGTGGCACAATCTCGGCTCACTGCAATCTCCATTTCTGGGGTTCAAGTGATTCTCCTACCTCAGCCTCCCAAATAGCTGGGATTACAGGCATGCGCCACCACACCTGGCTAATTTTTATATTTTCAGTAGAGATGGGGTTTTGCCATGTTGGCCAGACTGGTCTTGAACTCCTGACCTCAAGTGATCCTCCTGCCTCGGCCTCCCAAAGTGCTGGGATTACAGGTGTGATCCACCATGCCTGGTCTCTCTTAACAATTTTCAAGAATATATTGTTATTAAATACAGTCACCAAGTTTTACAATAGATCTTTTGAACTTACTTCTCTTGTCTAGTTGAAATTTTGTATCCTTTGGCCATCTCCACAGTGCCCTCCCCACAAACTACCTACCACTCTACTCTCTGCTTCTATGAGTTCAGCTTTTTAGATTCCACAAGTAAGTGAGATCATGTGGTATTTGTCTTACTGTGTCTGCCTTATTTTATTTTGCATAATGTCCTCTGGGTTCATTCATTTAGTCACAAATGACAGGATTTCCTTCTTTTTGAAGGCTGAATAGTATTCCATTGTGTACACATGCCATAATTTTATCTATCTGTTCATCTGTTGATGAACACTCCATATCTTGGCTATTGTGATTAAGGATATGGTCTACTTTTGAGAAAGGGTCACGCCCTGTTGCCCAGGATGGAGTGCAGTGGCGTGATCAGAGCTCACTACAGCCTCCAACTCCCAGGCTCGAGAGATCTTCCCACCTCAGTAGCTGGGACTCCTCCCAAGTACCTGGGACTATAGGCGTGTGTCACCATGCCTGAATAATTTTTTAAAATTTTTTGTAGAAACAGGGTCTCACTAGGTTACACAGGCTAGTTTTGAACTTCTGGGCTCAAGCAATCCTCCCACCTTGGCCTCCCAAAGTGCCAGGATAACAGGTGTGAGCCACTATGCCTGGACAAGGATATGGTTTACTGTTAACAATTTGTACATATTTGTGGGGCACATGTGAATTTTTGCTACGTGTATATAATGAGTAGTGGTCAAGTCAGGGTATTTAGTGTGTTTGTCATTTGAGCACAGTATATTTTTGTTAATAACCATACTCTGCTATCAAACCTTGATATATTCCTTCTATTTAACTGTTTGTATCTTTTAACTTACCTCTCTTCATCCTTCTCTCTGCCCCTACCACTCACCCTTTTCAGCCTCTGTTATCTATTTTTCTATTCTCTACCTGCATGTGATCAAAATTTTTAGCTCCCGCATACAAGTGAGAATGTGTGATATCTGTCTTTTTGTGCCTGGCTTATTTCACTTAAGATAATGACCTCTAGTTCCATCCATGTTGCTGCAAATAATAGAATTTCATTCTTTTTATGGCTGAATAGTTTCCATTGTGTATATATACTACTTTTTCTTTATTCATTCATCCACTGATGGACACTTAGGGTTGATTCCATATCCTTGCTATCATGAATACTAATGCAATAATCGTGCAAGTGCAAGTATCACTTTGATATATTAATTTCTTTTCCTTTGGACAGATAACCACTAGTGGAATGCTGGATCAAATAATTCTATTTTTAATTTTCTGAGCAATCTCTATACTGTTTTTCATAGTGGCTATACTAGTTTACATTCCCACCAACAGTGTATAAGAGTTCTCTTTTCTCTGCATCCTCACCAGCATGTGTTATTGCTTGTCTTTTTAATAATAGCCATTCTGACTAGGGTAAGCTGATATCTCACTGTGGAACTGATTTACATTTCCCTGATGATTAGTGATGTTTAGCACTGTTTCATATACCTATTGACCATTGGTATGTCTTCTTTTGAGAAACATCTACTATTGATGTCCTTTGCCCACTTTTTAATGTTTATTTTTCTTGTTGAATTGAGTTCCTCGTATATCCTGGATATTAGTCCCTTGCTGGAAGAACAGTTTGCAAATACTTTATCCCATTGAAGAGATTGTAGCTGCACTCTGTTGATAATTTATTTTGCTGTGCAGAAGATTTTTAGTTTAATTAAGTCCCTTTTGTCGATTTTTGGTTTTGTTCTTTGTGCTTTTGAGGTCTTAGTCATAAATTATTTGCCTAGAAAAACGTCCAGGAACATTTTCCTTAGATTTTTCCCTCATATTTTAATAGCTTTGGGTCTTACATTTAAGTCCTTGATCCATTTTGAGTTGATTTTGTATATGGTGGGAGATAGGGGTCCAGGTTCATTGTCCTATATGGGGCTATTAAGGATATGGTCTACTTTTAATTCAAAGGCTGCTTTATTTATTTTATTTTTTTTAGACAGAGTCTCACTCTGTTGCCAAGCTGGAGTACAGTGGTGCGATCTAGGCTCACTGCAGTCTCCACCTCCCTGGTTCAAGTGATTCTACTGCCTCAGCCTCCCGAGTAGCAGGGATTACAGGTACGCACCACCACAGTCAGCTAAGTTTTTTTGTATTTTTAGTAGAGATGGGGTTTCACCATGTTGGCCAGGATGGTCTCGATCTCCTGACTCCGTGATCTGCCTGCCTTGGCCTCCCAAAGTGCTGGGATTACAGGTGTGAGCCACTGTGCCTGGCCTGCTACTTTATTCTTTTAAAAACTGGCCATAGCAATAAGTAGCATCTCCACAATTTTCACTTAAACTAGAGCTTTAGTAGTAATGATCTCACAGGAAAAGAAAGATCACCCACATGGCAAAGATAGCATACTCTTTTGTGATCAAAACAGCACTGTCTTGTGTGTTTTTAAACGTTTTAAACATTTAAAAGGTCAAATATACAAACCAAAACCTCCATAGGCAAAACTCTACTAAAAAATTACTTCCAAGTTTTGAGCCTATATATCAAGACAAAAATAATTGTGCCCTATTGCAACAATGGGAGCCAGTTTTTGAGAGTCAGTTTTCTACATAATCCAGTTTGTATACATTGGATTTCATCTCTATGTCATTTATTTACTCAGTACAGACACACGTAGAGACAAAAAAAAGTATATGATTTTTACACTTTCTAACATCTTCAACTATTATTAGGGCCATTTAAAAAAAATGAAATGTAAATTTCTTCTGCATACAAGGGTGGACAGTGTTGCTGTATGGAGAGCTTAAAGGATGTAATGCATCTAAGGACAAGAAAGTAATAGCTCTATTACACTATTATTAAAATTCTATGCTCAGTTTGGGATAGTATAAAAGAATATTGGAAAAGTAAAAAAAGGTAAAAGCAACCAAAGTAACTGAAAGGAAAACACATTTGAAAGGAAGATTTAAGTAAGTCAGGGTGATTTAACCTTAAGATAAGGAAGCTAAAGGATGAATTAGATTTTAAGTTCAGATACATAATATAAAAATGTTAGAAATGTACAGAAGATTTAAAATTTTTCAAACGGACTTTATCAGTAAAGATTTTAGTTGAATATAGGGGAAAAAATAGAGGAGAAAATCTAGGAATGGAAAAGAGATACCAGAGGTGGCTGGAGAAAGAAGTGAGAAGAAGAATCCTGGTTGTGGGGAAGGGAACAGGAACTGGTGACCAGAGGCAGAGTCACATCAGGGAAGGTTTCAGGCTACAGAAATAGAGTTTGGGGAATGGAGAGATGTGTTAAAGGATCTTTAAGGAAATGACTCTGGATAAGATGAAGGGTAACCTCTGTTCTCTCTCTTTCAATAATGATCTGCTTTACCTTACAGTGCTTTTGGTATGGATTTATGTAATTTGGTTTCATTTTATTTTAATGCTACAGATGGATGAAATTGGGATTAAGATAGGCAGATGAGTGAGAAAGGTCTAGCTCAAAGGCCTAGTTTTTTATTCCATTATATGAAACACCATTTGAGTGAATACCTCAGAGCTTAAATGTTTGAGGGCATTTCTAATTACTTCCTCAGTAGAGGTCTTAAAGTAAAATTGCTCAAAGTCTGGGATGTTTACATTCTTCAGAAAATTTGTCCCATCCTTGCTAAATCTATAAAATACACTTTTTTCTCTGTTCTCCTGGCTTCTCTACATAAAATATAAGTTTAATGCATTGCTGGACTTGTTAGAAGTAAACAACAACAAAAATGTAAGCTGAAACCAGAGCCAGAAAAGAGAAGCAGCAAGCAAAGAAGAAAGGCAGGTATGCTGTGGGCAATGCCTGTGCTGACACTGCCAGACAAGGCCCTTGGCAAACACAAGGAAACTGAGCCGAGCCCACAATTCCTACATTAAAATAAAGGCTCTGGAAGAGGGTTAAAGTGGTCACCAGGCTGTGAGTATTCCTTGACTCTGGAAAGCAGAAAATTTTCTTTAGCAAAAAATTATCTAGGCCTCTAGGAGTCCCACAGATTAAGAGCAAACAAATATTGGCTGGTATTCACAAATCACTAAAGAAACAAGCTACCACAAGAACGCTGGGGTAAACCAAAATAATAGATTTAGACCCCCCCAAGGACTTCAAATATTTGTATTTTTGGATATGGATGTGAGTCAAAAAGTGAGAAAGAATGAGGCACTATAAAAATTAGACAAATTTATAAAACAACAAATAGAACTTTTATAAATAAAAAGTATAGTTGTTTAGGGAATGAATCCTCGGTGTATACATTAAACAGTAGATTAGATGCAAGAGGAGACAATTAGTGAGAAACAGATCTGAAGTACTTACCTAGAATGTACTGTAGAGGGAAAGGGGGATGAAAACATGAAAGAGAAGTTAAAATATATGAGGAATTAATGAAAAGGTCCACCATAAGCTTATTAGAGTTATGGAAGCGGAAAATAGAGAAAATGAGGAGAGAGAATATTTTTAAAGATAATAGTTGAGTCATGCATATTTTATCACAGTAAAAAAAATAATGGTTGAGCAGTTTCCAGAACTAGTAAAAGACACAAAGAAATACAATTTATACCAGCAAAAATTAAAAAATTAAAATTGCACATTTAGATACACTGTACTGAAAGAACACATCCTAAAAGCAGCCGGATACAGAAGTTGAATTAGAGCAAGACTCTGTCTCAAAAAAAGAAAAAAAAGTATCTAAACTAAAGGAGGTAGTCAAGGAGAAGGGAAAATGAACTCACAATGAAGATCTGAAATATAGAAAGAAATAGTAAGACAGGAAAAATATTGGTAATTCTCAGTATTTCTTTATAAAACAAGAATGATGTTCTAATTTGTAGAAAATTAGAAAAATCAGAAATGGAAATAAAATGGATAACTTTCAAATCAGTAAATGGCGGGGGTGGGGGAAGATAAAGAAAACTTTTAAAGCAAATGAAAAAAAACCCTCAAATAGTTCAAAATGAATCAAAACAGGAGACAAAATAATGGGATTGGAAGGACAAAACAAATGGAAAACAGAAAATACAGGTCCAAATATAGTGACAATAAACATAAATGGACTAAACTCGCCAGTTAAAAGAATGACAAGATGACATACTGGGCTTTTAAAAAAAATCCAACTAAACCTTGTTTATGAGACATATCTCAGTTAGAAGGAGGGCTAAGCATGGTGGCTCACACCTGTAGTCCCAGCACTTTGGAAGTCCGAAGTAGGCAGATCACCTGAGATCAGGAGTTCAAGACCAGCCTGGCCAACATGGCGAAACCCCATCACTACTAAAAACACAAAAATTAGCTGGGTGTGGTGATGACTGCCTGTAATCCCAGCTACTCAGGAGGCCGAAGCAGGAGAATCACTTGAACCCCAGAGGCAGAGGTTGCAGTGAGCTGAGATTGCGCCACTGCACTCTAGCCTGGACAACAGAGCAAGACACCATCTCAAAAAAAAAAAAAAGGAAAAAAAAAAAAAGACATGGGAAGACTGAATGGAAAAGGGATACTAAGAGAATATTACTTAATCAAAGAAAGCTAGTTATGCTCTACTAACATAAAGGAGACTTTAAGCCAAAAATTCATTATATTATTATTGCGAGACAGGTTGTACTCTGTGGAACACACTGGAGTGCAGTGGAGCAATCTTGGCTCACTGCAGCCTCTACCTACCCACACTCAACTGATCGTCCCCCCTCCATTTCTAGAGTAGCTGGGACTACAGGTGCACGCCACCACACCTGGCTATTTTTTGTAGAGACAGGGTTTCACCATGTTGGTCTCGAACTCCTGGGCACAGGCTATCCGCCTGCCTCAGCCTCCCAAAGTGCTGGGATTACAGGCATGCACCACCACGCCTGGCCCCAAAAAGTATTATTAAAGCCAGAAAGGGTCACTGTATAACAATAAAAAATTAATTCACCAAAAAGATATAAAAATTCTAAACTTGTATATACCCCTGTAGAAAGAAAAAAGTTTCCTCTTCAAAGTTTCCCTTCTCGTTAAAAAAAAAAAAAAAAAAAAAAATCATAAGTGTTAAAAATAAGTTTCTTTAAAAGAAAGACTTTTAAAGACTAACTTCCTTCAAGCCTCCTTGCATTGTGCTAATAACTCTTTGTTAAGCCCTAATGTAGCTGTCAGACATGCTCATAGGCACGTAGTACATTCTATATCCTTGTACCTTACCCAAGATATTTGTGCTGGGCATGCTCACAGGCACATTCCAGCTCGCAGCCTTTGCCCCTTCCCTATTTGGCATAAGCAACTTCCTCTTTTCCTTTATTCTCCCTTGCCTTTACCTATTTAGAAAAATTTTAAACCGTTAGCCAGTCGGGTTCAGTTTAGATTGTGAGGTCTGGCTCCAGCCAATGGAGACAGGACACAGTAGCAGGGACAAGCTGCATAAGGGATAAAAATTGCTTCCTTCCTTTGTTCAGGTGTGCTCTCACCATTGTTCCATCTGCAATGAGCACCCTTTCTACAAAAAGTAAAAATTGTCTTACTAAGAAAATTAAATTTATGTTCAAATGCTATTTCTTTGTGGCACCAAGAAACAAACATTTCTAATGCCCCCTACCCCCAGATCCTCAAAATACATCAAGTAAAAGACTCCAGGACAAAGTTGAAAATCTAGTTTAACAGTGGAAGATTTTAAAACACATTTCTCAACAAGTAAACAAAAATTAGTAAAGATATAAAAGACATAGAGCATCACAAATAACAATCGTGATTTAACAGATATAAATAGGCTCCTGCATTCAACAGTTTGAGTATACATTCTTCTCAAGAAATATGAAACATTTACAAAATTTGACTACTTGTTATTCCATAAAGAAAAAGTTCCAATAATTCAAAGAATCAGTGTCATAAGAACACATTCTCTAACCATGATGCAACTTGGTTAAAATCAATAACAAAAATTTTTCTATTTCCATAATTTGGCAATTTCAGAAACACACTTCCAAATCAAATCACTCATGGCCATGGGTCATGGAAGGTGGAATGAAAATTTTTAAATAACTGAAATTGAATGATAATGAAAATACTATATATCAAAATTTATGGACCTTCATACAACGGATTCATTAATAAAAAGGAAGGAACTCCTGATACAGGCCCCATCATGGATGAACCTCAAAAGCATTAAATGAAGTGAAAGAAGCTAGACATGAGAAGACCACATATTGGATGATTCTATTTATAAATGTCCAGAAAACACAAATTCATACAGAGAAAAAGTAGAGTAGTGGTTAGCTAGGGGTGGGAACAGGGATTATTGCAAATGGGCATAAGAGAGCTTACTGAGGGAATGAAAATGTTCTAAAATTGATCAATGGAAATGGTAGTGCCACTCAGTAATAAATTAAAAATCACTGAATTATACACTTTAAATGAGTGAGTTTCATAATATATAAAGTATATCTTGATAAAGCTGTTTTAAAAGAAAACTTGTAAGATATAGGAAAATTAAAATTTTGAGGGAAATACAGCCTTAAAGAAAGAAAGATGGCTGGGCATGGTGGCTCACATCTGTAATCCCAGCACTTGAGCAGGCTGAGGCAGGAGATCACTTGAGGCCAGGAGTTCAAGACCAGCCTTGGCAACAAAGCAAGACAACAACAACAACAACAAACCAGAAAGAAAAATATCAAAGTAAAGAGAAGAAAATAATAAATATAGGAACTAAAATTTATAAAACCGAAAATAAAAGATTCAACAGAGAGGATTAACAAAGTCAAAAGTTGGTTGGCTAAAAGAATAATAATAATAAACCATTGGCAAGATTAATCAAGAAAAAAAGAGAAGGAACAAATGAATATCTGAAATTTAAAAGGGGAGATAACTACTGACATGGCAAAATTTAAAAGATAAAATAATAGCATGAATAGATGTTGAGACTACAGCAATGTTCGTTATATTTCCTTTGTGACTTAAAAAATGTTCTGTATTTGTGGGATATAGGATCATATGCAAATGCAATTAGCTAACCTTTTGAACATATATTTTGAAGCTAGGTTAGGTATACGAGTTCATGATTACAATGGTCTCTTACATTGTTTATCAGTATAATCTATTTATGTGTGTACTTGAAAATACCTCGGCTGGGCACTGTGGCTCACACCTGTAAATTCCAGCACTTGGGGAGGCTGAGGTGGGCAGATTGCTTTAAGCCCAGGAGTTCGAGATCAGCCTGGGCAACATGGCAAAACTCAGTCTCCAAAAAAAAAAATACAAAAAAATAGCTGGAGGCCGGGCGCGGTGGCTCACTCCTGTAATCCCAGCACTTTGGGAGGCCGAGGCGGGCGGATCACAAGGTCAGGAGATCGAGACCACGGTGAAACCCCGTCTCTACTAAAAATACAAAAAATTAGCCGGGCGCGGTTGTGGGCGCCTGTAGTCCCAGCTACTCGGGAGGCTGAAGCAGGAGAATGGCGTGAACCCGGGAGGCGGAGCTTGCAGTGAGCCGAGATCGCGCCACTGCACTCCAGCCTGGGCGACAGAGCGAGACTCCGTCTCAAAAAAAAAAAAAAAAAAAAAAAAAATAGCTGGGCAAGGTAGCACACACCTATAGTCCTAGCTACTCGGGAGACTGAGGTGGGAGGATCACCTGAACCCGGGAAGTCAAGGTTGTAGTGAGCCATGACTGTATCACTGCACTCCAACGTGGCTGACAGGAGTGAGACTCTGTCTCAAAAAAAAAAAATTAATTAAATATTCTTTCTTTTATTTATTAGTCACTATGTGCTATGGAGTTTGTCAATATTACCTCTATCCCTAATGTCCCTGGTAAGATAGGCATAAATAACTCCTATTTCATATGACACAACTGAGAGAGCCATAAATGATATGTTTTAAAAAGCCAGGATCCAAACTCAGATTTTTCTGTTTCCAAAGCCTGTACTCTTCTTTACCACCGTGGTTCAAATGTATGTTGACTGTATATGTAACATGTATTTATTTTTTAAAAACAACACAAATTTCAGTATGAGGGAAAACTCAAAACTTAATCATGCAATCCTATAAACTGGACTTTTGCATTTTAAAGCACCTATCTTTGGGGAGAGAAGGCAGTGCAAGTTGGCTTAATAGAACTCTCCAGCCATCATTTCCCCTCTATACCCCACAGGAACACCAAACTGAACAATTATCCATACAAGAAAGAACCTTCATAACAACTAAACATTGGGTGAGAGATCACAGTACCTGGTTTTAACCACAGATCACTGAAAGAGGCACTGAAGAAGATAGGAAAGACAGTGTTGAATTGCCAACACCACCATTCCACCATCTGTTGGCAGCAGCCACATGGTGTGGAGAGAGAATCTATGCTTGTGGGAGGGAGAGTGCCGTGATTGTGGGACTTTGCATTAGAACTCAGTGATGCCTGCCACAGCTGAAAGCAACATGGGGCAGAATTCAGCCAGTACTCACAGAGGGGGCAGTTAGACCAGCCCCAGCCAGAGGGGAACCACCCATCCCACTGGTCAGAATCTGAGTTCCAGCAAGCCCCACCATGGCAAGCTAAAGCACTGTGGGGTTCTAAATAAACTTGAAAGGCAGTCTAGGCCACAAGCACTGCAATTCCCAGGCAAGTCCTGGTGCTGTGCTGGGCTTGGAGCCAGTGGAGTTAGGGGACATGTGACCTAGTGAGATATGAGCCAGCCAGCCAGCCAGCCAAGGAAGTGCTTACATCACCCCTCCTCCAATCCCAGGCAGTGCAGCTCACAGCTCCAGGAGAAACTCCTTTCCGCTTGAGGCGAGGAGAAAGGAGAGTAAAGGGACTTTGTCTTGCAACTTGGATACCAGCTCAGCCACAGTAGGATAGGGGAGAAGGTAGAGTCCCAAGGCCCTCATTCCACACCCTAGCTCCCAGATCACATTTTTAGACATACCCGGTGCCAGAAGGGAATGCACTACCTTAAAGGGAAGGACCCAGTCCTGGAAGGATTTATCACCTGATGACTAAGAGAACCTGGGCCCTGAATAAACATCAGCAGCACCCAGGCAGTCCTCACCATGGGACTTGGGTAAGACCCAGGGCTGTGCTGGCTTCAGGTGTGACCCAGTGCATTCCAAGCTATGGTGCCCACAGGGACAGACTTCCTCTGCTTGAGGTATGGAGAGGAAAAAGTAAAAGGAACTTTTTATTGCAGCTTGGGCACCAGCTTGGCCACAGTGGGGTAGAGAACCAAGAAGTCACCTGGGGTCCTCAGTTCTAGCCCTTGGCGCATTTCTGGACCTGCCCTGGGCTAAAGGGGGGCCCACTGCCTTGAAGGGAGAGTCCTACACATGGCAGCATTCACCACAAGCTGACTGAAGAGCCTTTGGGCCTTGGGTGAATATCAGCGATAGCCAGGCAGTACCTGCTGCAGGGAGAGACTCCTTCCACATGAGGGAAAGGAGGGAAGAGTGGGAAGGATTTTGTCTTACAGCTTGGGTGTCAGCTCAGGTGGTGTAGAATTGAGAACCAAGCAGATTCCTAAGGTTCCTGACTCTAGGCCCTGGCTCCCAGATGGCATTCTGGTATCTGCTGTAGGCTGGGGAGTAGCTTGCCGCCCTGAAGGGAAGGACACAAGCCAGGCTGGATTTGCTTCCTGCTGATGGTAGAGCCCTTGGACCTTGAGTGAATATTGGCAGTAGCCAAGCAGTGGTAACTGGGGGCCCAGGGTGAGACCCAGTATTTTGCTGGCTTTGGAGAAACTCCACGTGTCTGGGGGAAAGTAAGGGAAAAGAACAAGAGTCTCTGCCTGGTAATACAGGGAATTCTCCCAGATCTTACCCAAGACCACCAAGGCAGTATCTCTACAATTCTGCAAGAGCCACAGCATTACTGGGCTTGGGGTGCCCCACCCCCAATGCAGATACAGCTATCATGACCAAAGATTTAGATGATAACAACTCAGTGCTCTTTGAATACTTGGAAAACTTTCCCAAGAAGGACAGGTACAAACAAGCCCAGACTACAAAGACTAATAAATATGTAACTCTTCAATGCCCAGACATCGACAGATATCCACAAGCATCAAGACCATACAGGAAAGCATGACCTCACCAAACAAACTAAATAGTGTACTAGTGACCAATCCTGAAGTGACAGAGATATGTGACCTTTCAGAGAGAGAATTCAAAATAGCTGTTTTGAGGAAGCTCAATGAAATTCAAGATAACACAGAAAAGGAACTCCTATCAGGTAAACTTAACAAACAGATTAAAATAACTTTTAAAAATCAAGCAGAAATTCCAGAGTTGAAAAATTCAACTGATATAGTGAAGAATGCATCAGAGTCAACAGGAGTATTGATCAAGCAGAAGAAAGAATCGGTGAGTTTGAAGACACGTTATCTGAAAATACAGTCAGAGAAGACAAAAGAAAAGAGAATAGGCCAGGTGCAGTGCCTCATGCCTGTAATCCCAGTACTTTGAGAGGCCAGGTGGGTGGATCACCTGAGGTCAGGAGTTCAAGACTAGCCTGGGCAGCATGGAGAAACCCTGTCTCTACTAAAAATACAAAATTAACCAGGCATGGTGGTACATGTCTGTAATCCCAGTTATTTGGGAAGCTGAGGCAGGGGAGAATCGTTTGAACCTAGGAGGCAGAGGTTGCCGTGAGCTGAGATTGTGCCATTGCACTCCAGCCTGGGCAACAAGAGCAAAACTCTATCTCAAAAAAAAAAAAAAAAAAAAAAAAAAAAAAATTGGGTGTGGTGGCAGGCGCCTGAGGCAGGAGAATCATTTGAACCTGGGAGGCAGAGGTTGCAGTGTGCCAAGATTGTGCCACTGCACTCGAGTCTGGGCGACAGATTCAAATTCTGTCTCAAAAAACAAAAACGAAAAAAGAATAAAAAACAATGAAGCATGCCTATAGGATCGAGAAGACAGCCTCAGAAGGGAAAATATAAGAGTTATTGGCCTTAAAGAGGAGGTAGAGAAGGAGATGGGGTAGAAAGTTTATTCAAAGGGGGTAATAACAGAACTTCCCAAACCTAGAGAAAGATATCACTATCCAAGTACAAGAAGGTTATAGAATACCAAGCAGATTTAACCCAAAGAAGACTACCTCAAGGCATTTAGTAATCAAATCCCAAAGGTCAAGGATAAAGAAAAGATCCCAAAAGCAGCAAAAGAAAAGCAACAAATCACATACAATAAAGCTCCAAAATGTCTGGCAGCAGACTTTTCAGTGGAAACCTTATAGGCCAGGAGAAAGTGGCATGACATTTAAACTGCTGAAGGAAAAAAACTTTTACCCAAGAATAGTATATCCAGCTAAAATATCCTTCAAAAATGAAGGAGAAACAAAGACTTGCCCAGACAAAACAAAAGCTGACGGAGGCCGGGCACGGTGGCTCACACCTGTAATCCCAGCACTTTGGGAGGCCAAGGCAGGCAGATCACAAGGTCAGGGGATCTAGACCATCCTGGCTACCCCGGTGAAACCCTGTCTCTACTATGAATACAAAAAAAATTAGCCGGGCGTGGTGGTGGGTGCCTGTAGTCCCAGCTACTTGGGAGGCTGAGGCAGGAGAATGGTGTGAATCAGGGAGGCAGAGCTTGCAGTGAGCCAAGATCGAGCCACTGCACTCCAGCCTGGGGGACAGAGCGAGACTCTGTCTCAAAAAAAAAAAAAAAAAAAAAAAAAAAAGGCTGTGATAAACTATTTTGACATTTAAAATGTGACCATTTCAAAGTAATAAATTTACCATCTTACCTTGTTCTCTCTCACAGCTTGCTTCCTCATCAGACAAAACTAGCCTGAAGTAAAAACAAAAAAAAATGTAGATTTTTTGTTATAATACACTTGTGAATTATATTCCCCAAACAGTTTTATATGGTTAAAAAGAATTTTCTACTCAGAAAACATAAAATTGTCCACTAGATCCCCTAAAATCTACATCTGGTGAATTTCCTACTTTTTTTATAGATCTATACAGACATTTCACCCCTTATTCCTTCAATAAACATTTACTGAGTATCTACAAAGCACCAGGCATCACGCTCAGTACTCAATCTTCAAGAACCTTCACCATCAAAGTCATAGAATAAGAAGTTTCATTTTCAAGCCTTGAAAGGTTTTAAGAACACTTGTGAACTAAATCAAGGGAATGAAGAACTCTAGAAAAGATGTAGTACCCTATTTTGAACAACTAAGTGATGTTTGCAAGACACATCAGCCTAAAATATCCTCAATCAATACTAATTTTGGGTATTTATAGCATCTATCTGATATAATAAAGAAAAAGTTAAGACAAAGTAATTGGGCCGGGCACAGTGGCTCACGCCTGTAATCCCAGCACTTTGGGAGGCTGAGACAGGCGGATCATGAGGTTAAGAGTTCGAGACCAGCCTGACCAACATGGTGAAACCCTGTGTCTACTAAAAATACAAAAATTAGCCAGGTGTGGTGGTGCGTGCCTGTAATCCCAGCTACTCAGGAGGCTGAGGCAGGAGAATTGCTTTAACCTGGGGGGTGGAGATTGCAGTGAGCCGAGATCGTGCCACTGCACTCTAGCCTGGGTGACAGGGCAAGACTGTCTAAAAACAAAAAAAAAAAAAAAAAAGAAAGAAAAATAAATTGAACACAGACATACTCACTACACCTGGGGCATCACCTCACAGTTGCTAGTATTGAAAGTTGTTTTTAATAAATCTTTAAAGATACTTAAAAATCTATACAGTATTTACTTGTAAATACTACACAAATAAACCTACAGAGCAAATAAATACTCATGACCTGAAATGAAATTTTCCCTAACAGTATTATGTTTTTTTAAAGAATCTGGATGGAAGAGAAGTGAAGAGCTTGGCTATCTACTAGTTAACTTGAAAAGTAGCTCTCATTGCTAAAGATACATGAGAGGATTTTGAATAAAACTCTTGTGAAATGTGAGAATGGAAAAATTTTACTAAATTAACATAGTTCATGTAACATATGATTTTAAATGTCAATATAGGCCAGGCGTGGTGGCTTACTCCTGTAATCCCAGCACTTTGGGAGGCTGAAGTGGGCAGATCACTTGAGGTCAGGAGTTCGAGACCAGCCTGGCCAACATGGTGAAAGTCCATCTCTACTAAAAAATACAGAAATTAGCTGGGCTTAGTAGTGCATGCCTGTAATCCCAGCTACTCGGGAGGCTGAGGCAGGAGAATCGCTTGAACCTGGGAGGGGGAGGTTGCAGTGAGCTGAGATTGTGCCACTCAACTCCAGCCTGGACAAAAAGAGTGAGACACTGTCAAAAAAAAAAAAAAAAAAAAAAAAGTCAAAAGTCAATATATAAATTCACAAATTTAATTTATAACTAGACATTTGATCAATGTTTATCTTAAAACATTTATACATTCAAATTAGCAAAAAAAATTGGTTTGGATTTCCTCATAGAGAAGATGGGAAAATGTCTTATGTTACATTTGTGTCTTAGTTCATTTTGTATTACTATAACAGAATACCTGAGACTGAGTAATTTATAAAGAAAAGAGGTTGATTTAGTTCTGCAGGTTGGTAAGTTAAAGATCATGGCCCCGGCTTCTGACAAGGGCTTTAGTGCTGCATCATAACATGGTAGAGAAGGTCAAAGGGGAAGTGGACACATGCCAAGAGGCAAACTCCAAGGCGCGTTGGGCTTTATAACAAACCACTCTCTCATGATCACCTTCTACTCAACAATATATGGTTTATCACTGGCCCTTATTTCTGAGTTCGTTAATATACTGAATCTGGTTAAAATGAGAATTAAATAGCAGCTTTGAAAGAAAAACAAAGGGACAATATAATAAAAGGGAAACAGGGGACATGAAGGATGTACATGGCAACAGCCCATATTTTCAGGTAACCAGTCCCAGTCCTATGTATGTTATTCTGGAAATAGATTTCTCATAGTTTATTTCACAGATGCTGGTACCTGTCCCTTTATTCTCTCTAGCTGCCCATTTCAAGAGTCACTAGAGGTACTTGTGGCTCTTAATACAAGGCTCAGTATCCCAAATGACAGACTCTTAATGACCCCAATCAGTTTGATACTCCTGTCATGTCCTTTGTCTGCTATGTTAAAAAATGTAAAAAATTTGTGTAGGATCTAGATATTAAGAAAAAAATGGAAATATATATATATATATATATATATATATATATATATATATATATATATATAGTTTCAAAACAAATTGCTAAGGTTTGAATTTCTCCTCATCAAAACTCTTGTTGAAATCTGACCCCAACCTCAGTGTGGGAGTATTGGGAGGTGGAGACCTAGTAAGAGGTGTTTGGGTCATGGGGGCAGATCCCTCATGAATGGTTTAGTGCCTTTTTCATGGTAATGAGTGAGTTCTTACTCTCATGAGATTGGATTAGTTCTCTCAGGAATGCTTCTGAATGGGTTGTTATACAGCCAGCACGCCCCTTGATTTTGCCTCTTCACACAGGTCTGCTTCCCCTTTGACCTTTTCTGCCATGTTATGAAGCAGCACTAAAGCTCTCACCAGAAACCAGGGTCATGCCCTTGAACTCCCCAGCCTGCAGAACCATAAGCTAAACTTTTTTACTTTATAAATTTCCCTGTCTCAGGTATTCTGTTATAGCAAAACAGACTATGACACAAATGTTTAGTGTTGATTGGAAAAATGACATAGAAATAAATATTCAGTAAGAGAAGAAACAATTCTTTCCACATGTATCATATGATGGTATCCAGGACTTCTATAACATGACACAGATGACTTATGCCTGCTTACTTATTGAGCTGTTCAGTAAGAAAACCGCCTATTTGTTCATATTTATTGTCTTCAGTAAGCTTGCTTGGAGTGTCTTGTAGTTGCTAAGGATAAGAAAGTCAATGTTAAGTAAATAGAAAGACTGTTTCTTCCTCTCTGCAAAGAAAATGAGAATATAAATTCTAAAGAACCATATGAAATAGGAAGTTCCGAACTAGAGAGTGAAAGATATAGGACATGTATGCTATTGTAATCTGAACTGAGCTACTGAGCTTCATATACTTGTTTCTCCTGGCTGCCTGTGCAAACTGCACATACTGTGATGTGGGGTAGCCACAGATTAGTTTAACGACTTAGTAATAGGCCTAAAGAACACTTAAACTGTGTTGCTAGTCTGTATCGCAATGCTCTAAATACAGCTAAAGATTTTCAATTTTGATTCTGAGCAGAAATTGGATATAAAATTTGCCTAAATACACAGTATGCCATACAGCAACGCATTTATTATATAAAAAGTCAAAATAAAACAAAACAAAAAACAACCTAATTCAAGGGCATCTTTGGGGCTGGAAGATGCCATATCAGAACATGACTTTATGTTCATCCTAAACCCCAGAAATATGCAAGATATGAGCCTATCACAAATACCACATCCAGCTTGAACAAACCAGCCAGCAACACTTTCAAGCTTTACTGAAAATAAGGCAGAATGAATGGTAAGTTAAAAGGTACTGAAACCTGGCATAATGTTGGTATCATGAACTATATCCATGACATCAGTGTAAAAGTAAAACAAAGTTTTTCTGTAACTTCTAATATCGTCAGGTAGGTAATCTGTTCATTTTTGAGAACACATGACCACTTTCCATCACTTGTTCCTCTTAAGTTTTTCCTTTCCATAGCCTTTTCTTATCTCCTTTGCATTTAAATTCTCTTTTTACTGTCTCCCTCTTTTTCCCTGTCCTACTAATATCTTGAGCCTGCCAGCAGTATTCCTATGTATTTCAGTGTTGCTGGCAGCATTTGCAATTAGGAAAATGCTGACCCTTGGCTGAAGGAGAATGTTTCTCAATGTTTTGTAAATTTTAAATTAACCTTGGTTAAAAAAAAAAAAAAAAAGTTTCAATGTTATCACCTAAATGAAGTGTAATACATCTAAACAAGAGAACATGGAACGCAATGTACCTTGAGAGCTACAAAATCATATGGATGAAAGCCAGTACAGGCTTCATGAATTTGGGACATCATTTGAGCTGTTTTCTCCCAGAATCCAAGCAGTGTTCTCTGCAAAAAAAGAAAAGGTGACACTACAGTTCTCCTTCACCTCCATGATTTTTTAAGTGCTATATTTCCTTACTAGTTTAGTAGATGAACAGTTGCCAAGTAAGAAGCAGCAGGAACTAAATTCAATTTTCCAAGTTTTCGGAACCATAAAGCACTGCAAATAGTGATTGTGCATAAGAATTGGCATCTTTGTCTGCACGTGTGGGTGTTATCGGTATAAATAGCACAGGAATGCACACTGGAGCCACCTAGAGAGTAACTGCAGCTAAGAGAATGAAAACTTAGGGATTAGAACATCTGAGATATCAAAAAGAGAAATGTTAAAAGCACAAAAATACCAGTCTCTGTTAAAGGAGGGACACATGTGTAATCTTTATATTAATGGGAATATATAAAACTTTTTAATTGGAGAAAAATTACATTTACCACTAAAAATTACATTCACTAAATCTGGCCTTTCATCTAGAGTTCAAGAGAGATTTGCCAAAAAATGTGTTCTCAAGCTAACTCAAGTAATTGGAAATTTTCCTCGCTGCTTCAGGGTTCCTGATTAAAGTGAGGGGGATGAATGGAGAGAATAAAGGAGAATTGAACTCATAGCTGTTGTGTTTCAGGCAAGATGCTAAACAGATATCACACACAGTTATTTTCAAGTGCATCCTTTCTCCATTCCTGAATCCCACAGTACTGAACTGCAATAGGCAGACTCCCTAAAAGCAGGAGTTAATGTCCATTTCCTGTAGTTTATTACTCTTTTCTTATGTAAGTACAGTTTATTCAATTTTTTCCATTTAAAAATATATGTAAAAATCAATAACTGCTTATTAATATCTAACTTATTCATTGTGTGTTATTTATATGTGATTTGTGGTAATATAAGCACAAGTGAGACTTCTGAGGTTAAAGTGATACAGGATGGCAACTTGGCAGAATGAAAAGAACATAGAACTTAGAATTAGAAAACTTTGGTTTCTAAGCCCAACATTGCTATTCAAAGGAATCTAATCACACATAGTTTTTTGCACCCTCTAGACAACTTTTAAAAAGGAATCTCACCACTCATCTTTACTGCAAGGACATGCTGACCATGGAGGTGGGTACCTGGTAGGTAGTGAGCGAATGAGATAGCATATTGCAGCGACTAGCTCCAAGTAAATCCACTTTCTGACAAACATCCATCTTTAACTTGTCAAAAGAAGCTTTGCTATTTCTCACTTGCATCTGTACCTGCAATAAAATGCTAATTTTTATTACAGATATATAGTATAAATATAGTACAAGGTTCATAATAGTTTCAGAAATAAATTATAATAAAGACTAATTCCTTTTCCCTGTATCATAATATTTCATGAGTAATGATGAAGATTTTGGCTGTTAGTAATTGTAGGAGATTCTTTCCAGAAGATATCTTTATGCTGAGAAAGTATGAGATAATAGATGGAAAGCAAATCGTTTTTAAAAAACTATTCCAAATAAAAAGAAACATTTAAAACTATTCATAGATAGCACTTAGCTAAGAGCAGAAGAATAAATGGAAAGGGGACCTCATTAAAGCACTGAGAAATATTAATAATATTTCTGAATCATGCAGATATTTATAAATTCCAGTAGAGGCCTATTGTATTTCTTGAATAAATGGTGAGTCATGCCATCAGGTAGTGTGAATACTCAACTTTTTAATATATTCATTCAACAAATGTACCTATTATATGCAAGGCATTGTTCTAGGCTCTGAGATACTGTGGTGAACAAAACAATGTTCTTCCCCACCATCCTTGGGTAGGGAGGCACACGAAAAAAAGAAGTAAATAAATATATAGTTGCAAAAGTAGCAAATAAGTAAACAGAAATGAATGACTGATGACATGAAAGTCCCTGGTGAGATCATGCATGATGTTTGAACTGGGACAGAAAGATGATGAGCAGACTATGCTAAGACCCTGGGGAGAGCATTTCAGAACTAGGGACAAGCAAGGACAAAGGTTCTGAGAGTGGTAGGGGGTGAAGACCTTATCATGTTAGAAGAACAAGCAGCAAGGAGGTAGAGCACATTCTTCCTGGAGTGTAGGAAGCAAGTACAACATGTGGTTGTGGAGGGACCAGAGATCAGGCCATGCAGGGTTTTTAGGGTCCAGATAGGGACTTGGATTGTATTTGATGTGGTTTGACTGTGTCCCTGCCAAGATCTCATCTTGAATTCCCACATGTTATGGGAGGGACCCAGTGAGAGATAATTGAATCATGGGGGCAGGTCTTTCCCATGTTGTTCTTGTGATAGTAAGTCTCACAAGATCTGATAGTTTTAAAAGGGGGAGTTTCCCTGTACAAGCTCTTTTTGCCTGCCACCATCCATGTAAGACGTGACTTGCTCTTCCTTGCCTTCTACCATGATTGTGAGGCCTCCCCAGCCACATGGAACTGTTTAAGTCCATTAAATATCTTTCCAGTCTCAGGTATGTCTTTATCAGCAGCATGAAAATAGACTAATACATTATTCTTCTTTTAAAAATTGAGGTGAAAGTTGCATAACATACAATTAGCAATTTTAAAGTGTTCAATTAAGTGGCATTTAGCGCATTCACAATGTTGTTCAATCACTCCCTTGGACTGTATTCTGTCAAAGGATGTAAAAGGGATGGAATACGAGGTTGTTGTGGCCTGAGGCCATGTATTCACCTACTTCATAGGGCTGTTGTGTGTAATCAATGAGGCAAACCACTTAACATCTGGCCCAGAGTCATGGCTCCATCAGAATTAAATATTATTATTTTTATTATGGGGTCTCTATTTATGAAATGAATGGTAAAATGAATTTTGTTATTTATGTATCATACAATGAGGGGTTATAATTTATAATAAGGAGTTTATTTAGCAAAAACATATGAAGTCTGTGGCCAAACTTTGTATTGTGACAGAATAAAAATTTTGATAACCTTCATATTTTCTTATAATTAATAATCATTTTACATGAGTTTTTACTTAAATTACTTTTGTCCCTCTGTAATAAACTATTTTCTTCCTGCAACGAATCTCAAAAGTTCAAGCAAGCACATTTAAGAGGTAATTTAGATCTATCATGAAACAGATTAAAAAAATTAATAAAAAAGGTAGACGGTGTGAAGATGCCACTCCAGGAGTAAAAATAAAAGTGTGATAAACTTTTGTACTTCAACTACAGTCTCCAAGCAACCAAGAATGTATAATGAAACATACATTTCTCAACAAACACCTGAAATTTTATTATCTTAATTATTCTGTGGCAGTTCCATATTTCATACACCAAGAAAAGGAAAAGGATACATTTTCATACTTTTCTAAACTTTTCCATTTGCTTTAAGGTGTCTGGGTCCAGCTCTTGGGATACATCTTTCATCCACAGCAGAGCTCCTCTGTATTCTGTGCGCGCCTGCTCCATCCGATTAATTGTCATCAAGGTATCAGATACCGCCCTTTGGCTGAATGTTGCTACTTCTTGCTTCAGACGAGACAGAGGAGTACACAGGGCCAATCTAATGGCAGAGAGGTAAAAATCAGAGGGTTGAACACATCATAAGTAAAACAAAACAAAGTTTAAACCAATGACAAAGCATATTTGCTAACAAGATGAATCTACAAGTAAAAATTTATTAAGTTCCCTAAGGAGATTTTGAAAGCAAATAAGGATCATATAGCCAACTCTGAATTATCAATAAATATGTGTTGGCCGGGAGCGGTGGCTCACGCCTGTAATCCCAACACTCTGGGAGGCCAAGGCGGGCAGATCACCTGAGGTCAGGAGTTTGCGACCAGCCTGGCCAACATGGCGAAACCCTGTCTCTACTAAATGCAAAAGATTAGCTGGGAATGGTGGGCGGGTGCCTGTAATCCCAGCTACTCGGGAGGCTGAGGCAGGAGAATCACTTGAACCCAGGAAGTGGAGGTTGCAGCAAGCCAAGATGGCACCACTGCACTCCAGCCTGGGCAACAGAGTGAAACTCCACCTCAAAAAAAAAAAAAGTGTCTAAACCTCCCCCAGTATTACTTTAGGAAATATGTCATTTTGCAATACTCTGGATGTTATTCCATGTATAAATAACCTGAGAAGTAAATGTGCCATTTAGAAAACAGTTCTGAGAGGAACAGAGAACCTGCATTCATAAAGCATAATCCAATTAACAGAAAGCCTTTCATTTGACAAGTTCAGGGAAAACCTGGGTTTGGAAGAGTAGATGAGATGCTAGGAGAACTAATGAGTATGGAGTTCTTAGCAGCTGAGGATGAGGACAAGATAACAAGTATTTAAGAAACACAAATTAAATCCAATTCCTCCTTTTTGCTTAGTGGCCATTGGAGGGCCCTGTACTTAGTACCTCCATGTCACTTCCTTCAAGATAGACTTCTGAACTGACGTGATGTTTCAGAATAAAGCTATATAAATTGGATACCATCATTATAGGTCTGATAAGGACTGTTTTATTCTTCTTAAATGCTAAAGATTTGGGCTCGGTTTAGTAATTATAGGAGATGCTTTGCAGTAGGTATCATTATATTAGAAACTGAAATAATAACTGGAAACTATGTAATTAAGAAGAAAAAAATTTTCTAATTAAAAAGTACCACTGTATTTATAGTATGGTATCAAAAAGTGAAATTGGAAATACACATTTTTAAGATGTTAGTCATTCTGTGACTGTTACATTAAACCAGTTGAGAAATATAACTGACACTTGTCTGATTTTAGGGGAAATAAAAGAACATCAATCATTAAATAATTATTTTGAATACAAAATTAGTAATTAAGAATTAGGTATCAAAACATATAACTGTGGTATATTTCTCTTTAACCCTTTATTAGAATGAACAGTGACCTTTACAAATATGCAAATTTAAGTACATATGTCAAAACTGTCAGATTGACTACAGATTCAAGATAATGAACCACCATGGTAAACCTTTGCTTGGCTGAAGAACAAAGTGCCTTGCCAGTGGCGTCCATCATTTTGCCAGCTTGAGTTGCATCCCGTTCCGCTTGAAACTTTAAAAAGAGCCCTAGCTCATTTTCTTCCTCTGATATAACTAGGAAAAAAATTACAGTGTAGTTAATTGTTTCCTTTCATCATTTGTTTAAAACATATACACAACTACAATTCTCACAGCAATAACTTTCTATACAAGATTTACTTGGGGGAAGAAGAGAGACTTATTTTTTAAATGCAATTCCTGGGCTCCATTTCCAGAGACTCTACTTTCCATAGGTCTAGGGAATCTGGCTTCTTATCAGCACTCCAGATGGTTTCGACACAGTGAATCCATGGACCTCGCTTTGAGAAGGACTGATTTTTAGTGACAAAAATCTCTCAAAACTACAAAACAAAGCCATAAATGATGCATTTTCAAATGTGCAGAGATGTATTTTAGGATAATTGCCTCTTACAAAGTGTTTCCTATTTAAACTTGTTAATTCATTCTTGACTCCATCCTGGCTTCAGTTTCCTATGATTGGTATCCCAGACCCACAGATGTCCACAGTTCTGCTCCAGCAACCCTAAAAACTGTCATCTAGTGCACTGCTGCTCAAAGTGTGGGCCATGTACCAGTATTGGTCCAGAATCCTCTGTTACCAAGCTGTGACAAGCAAAGAAGGAAGGAAACTGAGAATAACTGTGTAGAGACTTTAAGCATTTTATATTTGTCAAATCTAATAAAGTGAGCTTATAATACATTTTTCACGCATTTTATTTCATTTTTCTAAAAGTTATTTTTTTAAAAGATGGGATCTTGCTCTGATGCCCAGCCTGGAGTGCAGTGGCTTGATCATAGCTCACTGCAACCTCGAATTCCTGGGCTCAAGTGATCCTCCTGCCTCAGCCTCCTGAGTAGCTTAGACTACAGGCATGAGTGCTTGGCTAATTTTTAAAAAATTATTTTAGAGGCAGGGTCTCACTATGTTGCCCATGCTGGTCTCAAACTTCTAGCCTCAAGCCGTCTTCCCACCTTGGCCTCCCAAAGCACTGGAATTACAGGCACGAGTCACAGTGCTCAGCTAAAAATTCATTTTAACTGAATTTTACAAAGGTATCAGTTTACAACAGATTGAAAGTAAACCATGCAACAAAAAAAAAGTCCTTCACCACAATTTAAGAAATATTGATCTAGTGTAAGCTGATCCTGTAATCACAATAAGACTAATAAGGGGAGAAAACCCACTGCGCTCCAATTATAAGCTTAAAGTACATAAACAACAACAAATGTCATGCCTAATTTCATCCTACTTCATAGAAAATCAAAGTTAAAACTGAAAGGTAAATGCCTGGCTATTTGTGGGGCAGCAACAGAACTCAGGCCTCCTCATGCTGCCTCCCCACTCCCCCTGTCCCCGCCGCCATGCCTGTAAGAGTGACCCAAGGAGAGCACAATGGTGTAATGAGGAAGGTGTCTACACAGTCTGTAGTCTCATCTCTAATAAAACCATGAACAACCGACCTGATACAGAGCAGATGCGGTTTGGGGAGTCACGCTAATTTAATGCTGATGTACAGTTTACACATTTCCTTTGAATCAGAACATCATAAAATAAACCTCAATGAAAATTACTAGGGCTGGGCACAGTGGCTCACACCTGTAATCCCAGCACTTTGGGAGGCCGAGGCGCGTGGATCACGAGGTCAGGAGATCGAGACCATCCTGGCTAACACGGTGAAACCCCGTCTCTATTAAAAATCCAAAAAATTAGCCAGGCATGGTGGCAGGCGCCTGTAGCCCCAGCTACTCGAGAGGCTGAGGCAGGAGAATGGCATGAACCTGGGAGGTGGAGCTTGCAGTGAGCATAGATCATGCCACTACACTCCAGCCTGGGTGACAGAGCGAGACTCCACCTCAAAAACAAAACAAAACAAAAAACCTACTAGAAAATATTCATTTGGGTATAGTGGTTCAGAAAGCACTTTGAATACTTGGAATACTTCATTATCAACTATCAACTGAACATAAATGATCACTGAAGCTTACCTTTATCATTGCAGAAAGGGCAGTCAGTGAGGCTGAATCTTTGCTGCTTCTATGTTGAGACCTGCCTGCCAAAATCTACAGAGACCCCTCCCTGACGTGTTCTCCCCTCAGTCAAGAGATTCCCATAAATTTATGGTGCTGGACTAACCTACTGCATTTGTCTGATGTTACTCCCAACAGATGTATTAATACAAATGTCTTCAAGAAATCACGTATTTATACACAATCTTGAAGCGAAAATACACAATTAAATCTATATATGTATATCTCTTCCTTATCCTGAAATGCTCTACCAGAGTGCTAAAAGATCCAGTGATTTCAGGGTATATAAACTTGCTGATTTTCTTCACATTTTCATTTCTAAGACAGGACTCACTTGGTCCAGTGATTGTGATGGCCTTTTACTGCTTGGTAAAATATATAAAGTCATTAGTAATCTGACCCCAAATTTCCTTTGTTCCTTTATCCTCCCATTAGTTTCAATGACAAACTCTTCTGTCCATGCAGGCTGTTCTCATTCTTTAAGCTCTTTAAACTCCAAGTCTCTTCTCTACATGTTCAACTTCTATAAATCCTTTAAGTTTTACCTCAATTCCTGTCTATGGAGTTGTCTTTACCAATTACTCTAATCCATGGTTATTTTTCACTCCTAGGAATTCAGTTATGTCTATATCATTATTCTGAACTCAATTACATACTACTTATATTGTCTCTCTTTTTGTTACAAAAGTTGTTTCTCCAACTATTTCCTTGGGAAAAGCACATGGCAGGTAGTCAAAAAAATACTTGAATAATCATGCTTTATTGGATTTCTTTCTTTAATGGGACAATATATAAGATCTGATTATAAAGTGATCAGATTAATTTACGTAGCTACATGAGAAAAATTATTGATTCATTGAAATCAAATATTTATCGAGTACTGACTACATGCTAGACCATTGTTTCTAGACTGTAGACACAGAAATATAACAGAAAAATTCTGTCCTGGCCGGGTGCAGTGACTCACGCCTGTAATCCCAGCACTTTGGGAGGCCAAGGCGGGTGGATCACAAGGATAGGAGTTCAAGACCAACCTGGCTAAGATGGTGAAACCCCATCTCTACTAAAAATACAAAAATTAGCCGGGCATGCTGGTGAGCGCCTATAATCCCAGCTACTTGGGAGGCTGAGGCAGAGCACTGCTTGAACCCAGGAGGCAGAGGTTGCAGTGAGCTGAGATTGCGCCACTGAACTCCAGCCTGGGCGACAGAGTGAGACTCCGCCTCAAAAAAAAAAAAAAAAGTCTGCCCTTAGGGAGGGCATATTCTAGTGGTGGGAAGAAAAACAATGGACAAAATATATAGAATGTTGAATATTGTTAACTGGACAGGGAGTTTTGAGAGAAAAGAGTATTGCATTGCATTGCATTGTATTGTACTGTATTTTTTGTACCCTCTGAGCGCAGAGAGTATTGCATTTTAGATATGCAGTTCAGGGAGGGCCTCATTTAAAAAGATGACATTTGACCAAATACACAAAGGAAGTTAGGGATTCCACTATGCAGATATGCCTACTATGTAAGGTATTAATATGGCTAAAGGGGAGAAAGTTTTAGGAGGAGTGATTAGAGAGGTCGCCATGTCCAGCAGGCCCATGGTAATTAAAAAAGGAGAAGTGATCCAAAGATTGAGTTTTAACCCGAACAGGTCCAGGAGAGAAGAGAATCAGCAAAGGCAGGATGCCAAGAAAGAGTGACCAGGAGGAGGAAAATCCGGAAAACCAAGTGAAGAAAGTGTATCAAGGAATAGGAAATAATCAACTGTGTTAAATAATGTGATAAGCCAGATTTAGATAGGAGTTGGTTAATCACGACCTTGACAAGAGAAATTTGGTGGAGTGATGCGGATGAAAACTTGACTGGAGTGAGTACAAGAGAAAGTGGAAGGAAAGGAACAGAGACCATGCATACAGACAATTACATCATGTTTTTCTGTAAACAGCAGCAGAGGAATTAAATTTAATTGCAAGGGCAAGTGGGAGTCAAGAAAGAGAGGTTTAAGGCCGGGCGCGGTGGCTCAAGCCTGTAATCCCAGCACTTTGGGAGGCCGAGGCGGGCGGAGCACAAGATCAGGAGATCGAGACCACAGTGAAACCCTGTCTCTACTAAAAATACAAAAAAAAAATTAGCCGGGCGCGGTGGCGGGCGCCTGTAGTCCCAGCTACTCAGGAGGCTGAGGCAGGAGAATGGCGGGAACCCGGGAGGCGGAGCTTGCAGTGAGCCCAGATCGCGCCACTGCACTCCAGCCTGGGCCACAGAGCAAGACTCCATCTCAAAAAAAAAAAAAAGAAAAAAAAAAAAAGAAAGACAGGTTTAAGTGATGGAAACAAATCCATTTCAGATGCTGGGCAGGCCCAGGCATGGTGACTCACACCTGTAATCCCAGCACTTTGGGAGGTCGAGGCAGGAGGATCACTTGAGACCAGGAATTTGAAACCAGTCTGGGCAGCATAGTGAGATCCTGTGTCTACCAAAAAGTACAAAAATTAGCCAGGTATCCCAGCTACTTGGTAGGCTGAGGCGGGAGGATCACTTGAGCCCAGGTGGTGGAGACTGTAGTGAGCTGTGATCGCACCGCTGCACTCCAGCCTGGGTGATAGAGAAAGACCCTGTCTCAAAGAAAAAAAAGAATATCAGCAAAACATAAATCTGGGTTAGAGGATTTGATTAACTGAGGAGAAAAGAGAGAATACTGGGGCGCCTTTGAGAACAGGTCACTGTAAATATTCATATTCTGCCATAAGATGCTATTCACAAAATTGTTCTACTATTACATTAAATCTTTCATTTTAAAAAATGCTAATATTTATTTTAAATGGGAATTATCAGATAGATATCTAGGATTTCATACCATTGAGTCTTAGCTGGTATTTCTCGACTATCTTCAGAAGTTCAGTGCATGTCTCTTGAACGGAGTGAAAAACCTTGAGATATAAATTTTATTAGGACAATTTAAAGAACTATAAACAAACATATGTTATAAGCACTCCAAAAGCAAAACATTTTCTTATAAGTATTATGTCTGTTTTAAAAACATTATGTCTATTTTCCTTGGCTATGACGTGTGCTTTAGTTTTGGTTTTACTTCCTATGTAGAAAGCACATTCCCCCATGAGAGCTGGAAAAAATGATAATAAATATATGGGAGCAAACAAAAAATTAAAAGTGACGAATTTGTCCTCATCTCAGCTCCAAACAATCTAAATAACAAAAACATAAATCTAATATAAACTGCATCAAATACTGCCAACCACAGATGAACAGAGTGTAGATAAACTTACAAAGTGTTAACTCCGAGTCTGGCTTTTCTTCCATACTGGTCTAAGCAAAACAGATTAGTGAATTTACTATAAAAATTAAATAATGTATTATAACATCAAATATAAATTATTTTTAGATTTTTTTAAAGAATTTTCTATAGATATTAATTCTTTCATTACTACTGCTGCTAATTGCTAACAGAAAAGGAAATATCCAGTAGACTCTCGTTTCAAAATTAAGCACATGAAAATTTGAGATGAGGCCACACTATATACATGACATAAATCTTCAACGAATTAATACATGTAGGTGTTCCCAGATAAACAAGCCAGCGTAAGTTTTAGAGTATAGCTACAATGAGGATTTTTTGTTTTTTTTTTTTTTTGAGGTGGAGTCTCACTCTGTCGCCCAGGCTGGAGTTCAGTGGTGCAATCTCGGCTCACTGCAACCTCTGCCACCTGGGTTCAAGCAATTCTTCTGCCTCAGCCTCCTCAGTAGCTGGGATTACAGGTGCCTGTTACCACGCCCGGCTAATTTTTGTATTTTTAGTAGAGACAGGGTTTCACCATCTTGGCCAGGCTGGTCTTGAACTCCTGACCTCAGGTGATCCACCTGCCTCAGCCTCCCAAAGTGATGGGATTAGATTTTTTTTTTTTTTTTTTTAATAGCAAGGCCTGTCTGTTCAGAATCTACACTAAAGAATTTTTTTTTTTTTTTTTTTTTTTTTGAGACGGAGTCTCGCTGTGTCTCCCAGGCTGGAGTGCAGTGGCGCGATCTCCGCTCACTGCAAGCTCCGTCGCCTCCCGGGTTCACACCATTCTCCTGCCTCAGCCTCCTGAGAAGCTGAGACTACAGGCGCCCACCACCATGCCCGGCTAATTTTTTTGTATTTTTAGTAGAGATGGGGTTTCACCGTGTTCGCCAGGATGGTTTCAATCTCCTGACCTCATGATCCGCCCGCCTAGGCCTCCCAAAGTGCTGGGATTACAGGCGTGAGCCACCGCACCCAGCTACACTAAAGAATTTTTATGTGACTTAGTTCAAAAAGATCTTGGTACTGGTATATAATACTAAGCCCTAACCCTTTGATTTTTCAGATGCCTAATATCATCAAGAAGCCTGAACATTCTAACTCTGGAGCAGTTTTTATTATTATTTTGATGTTTGATCAAGCCTAAAGAAGGTAGATAATAAACACGAAAATCGTAAAAGGAGGAGCAGGCATCGATTTTCCTTATGACTTTAGACATGTTTGAAGTGCATTTGGTATCTGGATTTGGCATTTGTAAAATCTGTTTTAAATGCATATGGAAGAAGATTAGAAAAGAATACAACACGGCTCCTGCCTGTAATCCCAGCACTTTGGGAGGGAGGCCGAGGTGGGTGGATCGCCTGAGTTCGAGAGTTAGAGACCAGCCTGCCCAGCATGGTGAAACCCTGTATCTACTAAAAATACAAAAATTAGCCAGCCATGGTGGCAGGCTCCTGTAATCCCAGCTCTTTGGGAAGCTGAGGCAAGAGAATTGCTTGAACAACCCTGGAGGCGGAGGTTGCTGTGAGCTGAGATCATGCCACCGCACTCCAGCCTGGGCAACAGAGCAAGAGTCCATCTCAAAAAAAAAAAAGAATACAGAAAAGATAGTTCTACTAAGATGACGTGATTATGCTTGATATTTTTTCCATAGGTTTACGCACTATTTTTATTTTTATAATAAAACTGTTTCTCATTTTTAAAAATACAAATGTGGGAGAAAGTTCTTGGTTGATTCCAAATACTTATCTAATGGCCAGATTTACACTGAATATAAAACATGTCACCCACAGATGACCTAACAATGTAAAACAATACCAAAACCTCATACATTCCCACTTCTATGGGAATATATCTGGAACAAGTTCTTGTTGCGTTAAAACATACAACACCAATAATAATAAAGTCTTCATTTTTACACATTTGTCACTGAATCCGAGGAATACTTTTCAATACAAATAGTAAAATCTTGTCAAATTTTTTATCTATTTCCGTATTTGTTTTGGCAGTAAGTTTACTTTTTGCAGAATGAAAATACTTGATCAAGACCAGTTTAATTAGACCCATATTTTTAAGAATCCCACCATAATGATTATATTCCAAGTATAACAGAATCCCTGCTTAGAAATATTTGTAAGAGTTAGCTTAAATTAGTGTGTGTATATGTGTGTGTGTGTGTGTGTGTGTATATATATATATATGTTGAGTTAGTAAATCTGCATTTAAAAATTCAGACATTTGAGCTGGGCGTGGTGGCTCACACCTGTAATCCCAGCACTTTGGGAGGCTGAGGCAGGTGGATCACCTGAGGTCGGGAGTTTGAGACCAGCCTGACCAACATGGAGAAACCCTGTCTCTACTAAAAATACAAAATTAGCTGGGAATGGTGGTACAGGCCTGTAATCCCAGCTACTCGGGAGGGTGAGGCAGGAGAATCGCTTGAACCCAGGAGGCGGAGGTTGTGGTGAGCCGAGATTGCGCCATTGTGCTCCAGCCTGGGCAACCACAGTGAAACTCCGTCCAAAAAAAAAAAAAAAGAAACTCAGACTTTTTTATTCATTTATATTATACTCTTCTCTAATTAGCCTACTTACTTTAAACCATTTATTGCTTTAAAATTGTTTCACGGCAATTATTTAAAATAAAAAACAGTCAAAAAAGGCATTAGGAAATATTTCAATAACTCTATCTCTTAATAAAATAGAAACAATAACTATTATATTCATTCGCTGTTTGATTTTAATTATTTCAATGAGGTATAAGACTTCATATCAAAGTACTATAAAATAGTATGACTTGATATATAATGAGTACATGGTCTCAATTGGGAATGTAATTAATTCATTAAGACTTGGCTTAAAAACTGTAATATGTGTGCCAGAGAAACTACTTTATTCATATTTTATCTAAGTTAGTGAATACCAGTTTTGCAAATTTTCAGTTTGTGAGAACTGTGACCTCCTAGTCAGGGCTCTGATTGACAGCTGGATACAACTAAATATTCTATTATCCCCATAAGCTCTCCAGTGTGAAAACTTGTTGCAGTCCCCCTTGGAGCCCCAAATAATGGCCGGTTATATGCAATACATAGAATGCTCAAATTTACCTCAAGTTTAGCATCCAGTTCAGCATCAGACGCCACCAAGTGCTCATCCTCTTTTTTTCCTGTTGCTTTGATAAAGACCTGTTTAGTTTTCCAGTATTTCTTTTGCATTCTGCTGACTACTGACTGATTATCTTCTGGTCTGGGTTGCCCAAAGGAATCCATGGAGTGACTACAATGAACAGACTAAAATTAAACTTCTTGTAAAAATTCTCAATAATAGGCCAGGCACGGTGGTTCATGCCTGTAATCCCAGCACTTTGGGAGGTGAATCACAGGGTCAGGAGATCGAGACCATTCTGGCTAAAACGGTGAAACCCTGTCTCTATTAAAAATACAAAAAAAATTAGCCAGGCGTGGTGGCAGGCACCTGTAGTCCCAGCTACTCGGGAGGCTGAGGCAGGAGAATGGCGTGAACCTGGGAGGTGGAGCTTGCAGTGAGCCGAGATCGTGCCACTGCACTCCAGCCTGGGAGACAGGGCAAGACTCCGTCTCAAAAAAAAAAAAAAAAAAAAATCAATAATAAATACGTTTAGCTAGCCAATATTTAATCTGACAAATGGAAAAAAGGTACTAAATATAATTTTTTTTTAGAGTCAGGGTCTCGTTCCATCGCTCAGGCTCTAATGTAGTGGTGCAATCATAGTTCACGATAACGTGGGCTCAAGCAAGCTCCTGCCTCAGCCTCATGCAGCACTGGGATTACAGGTGTGAACTACCACATCCGGCCCCTACTATTGATGTTCTCAGTCTGACATGCTAATGCTTGCTTTATATGGTCTAAATGTATGTTACAATTTCAACTTGCACATGAAAGAGGCAAAAGATTATATTTATATTAATTTTAGATGACAAAGGTAATAAAACAAGATTTTGCAGTTATGTCCAGAGAAAATTATATTTTATTTGACTGGTATCTATTTATAGATGTTTATTACTTTCTAAGTTTTGCTTTTGTAATAAAACTGCAAAATAAACTTGTACATACATCTTTACATACTACTATCATTTCCTTAGGAAGATTTCCTATAGTTATAATTGCCATGTCAGACAAACATCCATTTAATATTTTCAGATATGCAGATTCCAACACATACTCTTTAAAAATCACTCAAAGAAATATTTTAATGTCCAATAAATCAACACAAATAAAGTCCTTAGGTATAAGGGAAGATATGTTATAAAAGAAATACAGATGGTCATTATAAAATGTAAACGTAAAAATTAACATATGCCAGGCGTGGTGGCTCACGCCTGTAATCCCAGCACTTTGGGAGGCCAAGGTGGGTGGATCACGAGGTCAGGAGATCGAGACCATCCTGGCCAACATGGTGAAACCCTGTCTGTACTAAAATACAAAAAATTAGCTGGGCGTGGTGGCACGCACCTGTAATCCCAGCTACTCAGGAGGCTGAGGCAGGAGAATCACTTGAACCCAGGAGGCAGAGGTTGCAGTGAGCCAAGATCGTACCACTGCACTCCAGCCTGGTGACAAAGCAAGACTCCGTCCCAAAAAATAAAATAAAATAAAATAACCTCTAAGAAGTTATTCTTAACAAGGTTAACGTGGCTACATAAGGAAATGCAAATGTGAAAAGTATTTCTTAAGGATATATAAAAAGAATAAATACTAATAACAGTTTGGATCTAAAGCTCAAATTATTCCAACAAACTGTAAGAGTAGGAACAAAAGGGAAATACTAAAGTATGTGACTCACTCGTTATTTCCAAACACATTGATAGATGCTAGTGTATTTTTCATGTTAGTAAAGAAATAGAGGTTCATTTTCTTTTAATTTTAAGTAATTACTAATTAAATAAAAATAGAATGTTTAATCTCCAAATTACTAGGGGTAAAACAAAAGAGCCAGAAAAACTTGAGCAAAAGCAAAAGACTGAGTGGGAAAAACAGGAGTAAGGCATATAACACAAAGTACAAAACAAGAAGATGGAAGAAGAAGAACAATTATATTATTTAGTATGATAGATGCAAACTTCTTTTTAAATACAAAGAATCTCAAATCATAAAAAACAAAAATCGAAATCCAACTATATGCTATTTGAGATCTACTTAAAACAAAATGACATAGAAACATAAAAATAAAGATATGAGTTAAGATATACCAGGTAAATAGAAACAAAATGAAATTAGAATAGCTATATTAGTATCAGACAAAGCAGATTTAAATAAAAAGCATAAAATAGAACAAGGACAAGCTGTAAAGTCCACAAAGTGGCCAATTTTCCAGATACCCTCTGGATTATTATCCTTTGGATATCCTCCTACATTCCTGGGCAGTACATATTAGTCACCATTTAATTGCCAAATCTCTTAATATGTTATCCTGGAAAATTTGTCTGGACATTATTTGGAATAGAGAGGGAATTTAATTTGGGTACCTAGGGAGAACGGATTTGATATAAGCATTATATTGTTCTGACACATCGAGTGTCTTGAGAGAAACTTAGTTTTTCTTTCCCATCCAGTTTCTTTCTTCTTTTGGTTGCTCTCAACTGCTTTCAGTCCTCCTTCTCCTTCCCTCCCCTCCCAATTTTATAAGACTTATCAGCAGTCCAACCATATGACAAACTGTTAATCTCTTCTACTAAACTGACTGCAGGTTTAAGCTCAATTAGGAGAACAAAATACTAGGGAGTATCAGAAGAGAATACCTCTTCCCTGCGTCAACTTCCATGTTGATGTAGTTCAAACAATATACTCCTGTCCTCGGCAACCACTCTCTCAGTATCTCTTTGGAAGAGAAAGAGTAACTTATCTGATTGGACATCAAAAACTCGACTCCTCCATTTCTGGAAACTATCTTGCCTGCAGAGGGCACATGGTCCCTGGCAAAGGGAGCAAGTGACCGGGAGGATAAATCTGCAAAAGGTGGGATTTGCATATTTGTGGTTTTATGACTGAGGGCACTGCTAAATCTGCTTACCACTGGGGGTCGGTTAGGCAGGAAGCCAAGTCTTACTGGCTTAACATAGATAACAGAGTTCAAGGCTGGCAGAACTATCAGATATTTAGGAGAGATTTCATAAAAGGGAGGGAGCCAAAGAGGAGGAAACCCCAAAATTTGTATATAAAATCCTCCCAAGACCTGTGCTAATCACTAAACTAATCATGAGGCAAGGGAGGGAAACCCAAGAATCATGACAGAAAATCAATCACTGAAAAATGAAATAACTAAGTAAAGATTTCAGCACTACCACTACAGAGGAGACAGTTTGGAGTCTGAGTTCAGTCAAGTTAACTGGCTTCTAAAATAAAAATTCTTTTTCAGAAAAGCAAAACAGAATCCGCAATCTCTCAAATGCATCATTCAAAATCCCAAGTATCCAATCAAAAAAATACTAGACATATAAAGAAATAGGAAAATGTGACCTATTCAGCCTTTAAAAAGAAAGAAATCTTGTCACTTGTGACAATATGGATAAACCTGAAAGACAAATACCACATGATCTCAATTACATGTAAAATCTAAAAAAGTTGAACTAATAGAAGTAGAGAGTAGAATGGGCCGGGCGCGGTGGCTCACGCCTGTAATCCCAGCACTTTGGGAGGCCGAGGCGGGCGGATCACAAGGTCAGGAGATCGAGACCACGGTGAAACCCCGTCTCTACTAAAAATACAAAAAAAAAAAAATTAGCCGGGCGCAGTTGTGGGCGCCTGTAGTCCCAGCTACTCGGGAGGCTGAGGCAGGAGAATGGCGTGAACCCGGGAGGCAGAGCTTGCAGTGAGCCGAGATCGCGCCACTGCACTCCAGCCTGGGCCACAGAGCAAGACTCCCTCTCAAAAAAAAAAAAAAAAAGAGAGTAGAATGGTAGTTACCAGAGGCTGGGGAGAGGGGTATTGGGAAGATGTTTGTCAAAGGACACAAAATTTCAGTTAGAAGGAGTAAGTTCTATTGTACAACAGAGGGACAATAGTTAATAATGATGTATTACATTCTCGGAGGTCTACTGTACAACATGGGGACTATAGTTCTTAACAATGTATTATATTTTTGGAGGTCTATTGTACAACATGGGATTATAGTTAATAACAATGTATTATATTCTTGGAGATATCTATGAAGCAGGATTTTTAGTGTTCTTACCAGAAAAAAAAGATGATGTAATACGTATGTTAATTATGTTGATTTAGCCATTCCACAGTGTTTCAAACGTAATGTACATGACAAATATATACCATTTTCTCAATTAAAAATAATTTTTGAATTAAAAATGGTAACAAATTCTTCAGTCTTTAGGAAAATTACACCAGATAATTTGGATTTATAGAAAAGAATGGAATGACCATAATTGGTAAATGTCCTCAGAAATATAAGACTATTGTTTCTTTCTTAATTTCTTCACATTATATAACTTTTACATGCATAGAGGCCGGGTGTGGTGGCTCACACCTGTAATCCCAGCAGTTTGAGAGGCTGAGGTGGGTGGATCGCTTGAGCTTGGGAGTTCAAGGCCAGCATGGGCAACATGGCAAGATACTTTCTCTACAAAAAATACAAAAATTAGCTGGGCGTGGTGGCTGGCACCTGCAGTCCCTGCTGCTCGGGAGGCTGAGGTGGGAGGATCACTTGAGACTGGGAGGTGGAGGTTGCAGGGAGCCAGGACTGTGCCACTGCACTCCAGACTGGGTGAAAGAGGCACATCCAGTCTCAAAAAACAAAAACAAAAAACCCTACCATACACAGACAACAATAAAATAGCAGCTCAATTATCAATTCTGCCATTTTAAAAAACATCATTGATATGTTTACCCATTCTTTACCACCTCACTCCATCATCATCATCATCATCATATGGTTCTTTTCCATAAAATTTACATACACTGACACCTCTAATTTTTAGCTATATACTTTTTTCATTACTTATTTTACTTACAGATTCAGGGTCTCACTCTGTTGCCCTGGTTAGAGTACAGTGGCACAATCATAGCTCACTGCAGTCTCAAACTCCTGGGCTCAAGTAATCCTCCCAACTAAGCTTCTGGAGTAGCTGGGACCACAGGAAACACACCATCATGCCTGGCTAATTTATTTTTATTTTTGTAGTGACAAAGTCCCACTATGTTGCCCAGGCTTATTTATTTTTAATTGACAAGTTAAAATTGTATATATTTATGATGTATAACATAATGTTTTAAAATGTGTATACATTGTAGAATGGCTAATCTCCTTGGTTAAATTTATTCCTAAGTATTTTGATTTTTTTACTAGCTATTGTCAATGGCATTGTTTTATTGATTTCTTCTTCCTTTTTTTTTTTTTTTTTTTGAGATGGAGTCTTGCTCTGTTGCCTAGGCTGGAGTGCAGTGCTGCTGCAGCCTCCACCTCCCAAGTTCAAACAATTCTCCTGCCTCAGTCTCCTGAGTAGCTGGGATTACAGGTGCATGACACCATGCCTGGCTAATTTTTGTATTTTTACTAGAGATGGGGTGTCACCATGTTGGCCAGGCTGGTCTCAAACTCTTCACCTCAAGTGATCCTCCCACCTTGGCCTCCCAAAGTGCTGGGATTACAGGCGTGAGGGACTGCACCTGGCCAGATTTATCAGATAGTTTGTTGTTAGTATGTAGAAATGCTACTGATTTTTTTTTCTTTTTTTGGAGGTGGAGTCTTACTCTGTTACTCAGGCTGGAGTGCAATGGCATGATCATGGCTCACTGTAACCTCAAACTCCTGGGCTAAGCAATCTTCCCACCTCAGGCTCCCAAGTAGCTAGGACTACAGGTCGTGCCACCACACCTGGCTAATTTTTTTCTTTTTTGTAGAGATGGGCATCTCACTATGTTGTCCAGGCTGGTCTCAAACTCCTGTCCTCCAGTGATCCTCCCACCTCAGCCTCCCAAAGTCCTGGGATTACAGGTATAAACCACCATGTCTGACCACTACTGATTTTTGTGTTAATTTTGTATCCTGCAACTTTACTGAATTTATTACTTGTAATAGTTTTTTGGTGGAGTCTTTAGAGTTTTCTAAATATAAAATCATGTTATCTGCGAACGGACGATTTAACTTCTTCATTGACAATCTGAAAGCCTTTTCTTTCTCTTGCCTAATTATTCTGGCTAGGACTTCCAATACTGTGTTGAATGGAAATGCTGAAAGTGGGCATACTTGTCTTGTTCCTGATTTCAGAAAAAACTTTCAACTTTTCACTGAGCATTATGTTAGCTATGGGCTTGTCATATAAGGCCTTTACGATGTTGAGAGACATTCTTTCTCTACCTAATTTGTTGAGTGTTTCTATCATGAAAGGATGCTGAATTTTGTTGAATGCCTTTTTTGTATCTATTGAGATAATTATAAAGTTTTTGTCCTTTATTCTGTTAATATGGTGTATCACTGCTGATTTGCATATGGTGAATATGCAAATTCACAGGGATAAATCCCACTTGATCATGGTGAATGACCCTTCTAATATGCTGTTGAATTTGGTTTGCTAGTATTTTCTTGAGGATTTCTGCATCTATGTTTATCAAGGATATTGGCCTATAATTTGCTTTTCTTGTACTGTTTTTGTCTGCCTTTGGTATCAGGCCTTTGTAAAATTAGTTCGGAAGATCTCCTTCCTTTTCAATTTTTTGGAAGAGTTTCAGAAGGATTGGTTTTAATTGTCTAAATGTTTAGTAGTATTCAGCAGTGGCATCATCAAGTTTGGGCTTTTCTTTAATGGGAGACTTCTTATTACTGATTCAATCTCCTTACTCATTATTGGTCATTTCAAATTATCAGTTTCTTCATGATTTAGTCTTTTTAAGTTAGTATGTGTCTAGGAATTTACCCATTTCTTTTAGGTTATACAATTTTTTTTTTTTTTTTTTTTTTGAGATGGAGTCTCATTTGGATGCCCAGGCTGGAGTGCAGTGGCACAATTTTGGCTTACTGCAATTTCTACCTCTCAGGTTCAAGTAATTCTCCTGCCTCAGTCTCCCAAGTTGCTGGGATTACAGGTGTGTGCCACCAAGCCCAGGTAATTTTTGTATTTTTTATTAGAGATGGGGGTTTCACCATGTTGGCAAGGCTGGTCTCGAACTCCTGACCTCAAGTGATACACCCACCTCGGCCTCCCAAAGTGCTGGGATTACAGGCATGAGCCACTGTGCCCAGCCTGGTGTATCATTTTTTATAGTAGTCTATGGTCCTTTGTATTTCTGTGGTAGCAGCTGTAATGTCTCCTCTTTCTGATTTTAAGCATTTTCTCTTTTTTATTAATCTAACTAAAGTTTTATCAATTTTGTTTCTCTTTTAAAAACCAGCTCTTCTCTTAATCTTTTCTGTTTTTCTAGTCTCTATTTTATTTATTTCTGCTCTGATATTTATGATTCTCTTTCTCCTAACTTTGAGCTTAGTTTGTTCTTCTTTTTCTAGTTCCTTAAGAGGTAACATTAGGTTGTTTATTTAGGGCTTTTCTTCTTTTTTGATACAGGCATTCATTGCTATAAACTTTTTTCAAACTTCTTTTGCAACATCTCAAGTTTTGGGATACTGTATTTCCATTTTTGTTTCAAGATTTTAGTTTTATTTATTTGTCTTGAGATGGAGTTTCACTCTTGTTGCCCAGGCTCTGGAGTACAATGGTATGATCTGGGCTCACTGCAACCTCTCCCTCCCGGGTTCAGGAGATTCTCCTGTCTTAGTCTCCACAGTAGCTGGGATTACAGGAGCCCACCACCACGCCTGGCTAATTTTTTGTATTTTTAGTAAGACGGGGTTTCACTGTGTTGGCCAGGCTGGTCTTGATCTCCTGACCACAGGTGACCCACCCACCTCAGCCTCCCAAACGGCTGGGATTACAAGTGTAGCCACTGTTCCCAGCAGTTTTAAGATTTTTAAAATTTCCCTTTAAATTTCTTTTTTGACCCATTTGTTTAAAATTAATTTCCACATATTTGTGAATTTTCAAATGTTATTATTTCAAGTTTCATACCATTGCAATTGAAAAAGCTACCTGATATTACTTCAATCTTATTAATAAATTTTTTAAGACTTATTTTGTGGCCTAAGATATGACCTATTCTGGAGAATGTTCCACGTGTTCCTGAGAAGAATGTGTATTCTGTTAATATTGGATGGAACGTTCTGCATATATCTGTTATGTCCATTTGGTCTAAAATGTAGTCGAATTCCAGTGTTTCCTCACTGAATTTCTGTTTGGATGTCTGTCTATTGTTGACAGTGGGGTATTAAAGTCTCCTATTATTGCATTGCTATCTATCTCTTCAGATCTATTAATATTTGCTTTATGTATTTAAGAACTCTGATGTTGCATGCACACATATTTGCAATTATTATATCTTCTTGATGAACTGATCCCTTTTCATTATATAATAATTGTCTCATTCTATAGTTTTTTGACAGTGTGTGACAATTTTTGTGTTGCTATAAAGAAATACCTGAAGCTGGGTAATTTATAAATAAAAGAGGTTTAATTGGCTCATGGTTCTGCAGGCTGTAAAGGAAGTATGGTGCTAGCATCTGTTTCTGATGAGGCCTCAGGGAGCTTTTACTTATGGTGGAAGGGGATTGGGATCCAGTGCATCACATGGTGAGAAAAGGAGTAAGAGAAGAAGGGGGAGGGAGAATACTCCCTTAAACAACCAGATCCCATGAGGACTCACTTATCACCATGGGGAGTACCAAGCCATCCATGAGGGCTCTGCCTCCAAGATCCAAACACCTCCCACCAGGCCCACCTCCAACACTGGAAGTCATATTTCAACATCAGATTGGGAGGGGACAAAATATACAAACCATATTGGTGTACTGCACCTGATATAATTATATCTAACCCCACTCTCTTTTGGTTCCATTTGAATGGAGTATCTTTTTCCATCCTTTCAGTTAATCTAAATGTGTCCTTAAAGGTGAAGTGAGTCTCTTCTAGGCAGCATACAGTTCAGTTTGTGTGTGTGTGTGTGTGTGTGTGTGTGTGTGTGTGTGTGTGTGTGTGTGTTTAACCTATTCAGCCACTCTGTCTTTTGGTTGAAGAATTTAATCTATTTACATTCAAGGTAATTACTGATAGGTAAGGACTTAGTACTACCATTTTGTTCATTGTTTTCTGGTTGTTTTATAGCTCTTTTGTTCCTTTTTCCTTTCATGCCTTCTTCCTTTGTGATTAGACGATTTTTCTCTAGTGGTATGCTTTAATTCCTTACTTTGTATCTTTTGTTTATCCACTGTAGGTTTTTGCTTTGTGTTTACCATGAGGCTTACATAAAACAGCTTATAGTTATAACAGGCTATGTTAAGCTGATTACAACTTAACTTTCATTGCATACTTTACCCTGCCCAACATTTTATGGTTTTTATGTCACAATTTACATCTTTTTATATTGTATATTCCTTAATAAATTATTGTAGCCATTAATATTTTTTTTTCCAGAGCTAGCTGAGGTTTTATTTTGGACAAAAAACAAAAAAAAAAAAGCAATTGTAGCTGGAGGCATGGGCAAGGGGGATCGCCAGGCAGTAAACTCCTCCGCAGGTGGACTGAGGGCTAGGGCTGAGCCTCAGGTGGGCCTCCTGTTCCCTGTACTCCCCTACACAGCGGCCTCCCTCCCAGGCTCTGGGGCAGCTGCAGGAGGGGCACTGGGAGGGGCTGCTGCAGCTGTTCACTTGGGCAGGACGTCAGAGGACACGGACACCAGCTTCCCATCGTGGGTCTCAATCTTCTTCACAACTACGGCCTTGGTGAAGCTGGTGTGGCTGAAGGAGATGGAGCCCATGCCAGAGCCAAAGCTGGAGCTGAGGCCATAGCTGAGGCTGGGGCTTGTGAGGCCCTCATAGGCTGAGCTCAGACCACCTGCATAGCTACTGGTGGTCTTGGTATGGATACTCATGTTCTGCATCCCAGACTCCAACCGGCCCTCCAGCAGCTTCCTGTAGGTGGTGATTTTGATGTCCAGGGCCAGTCTGATGTTCATCAGTTCCTGGTACTCATGCAGCTGCCATGCCATGGCCCACTGCAGGGCAGCCTCCAGCTTGGAGAGCTTGGCATTGGCATCCTTAACAGCCAACTCCCCATGCTGCTCGGCATCTGTGATGGCAGCCTCCAGAGAAACCCTCTTGCCTTCGAGGCCCTCAATCTCAGCCTGGAGCTGGCTGATGTTCTGGTTCATCTCAGAGATCTCAGTCTTCATATGCCGCAGGTCATCCACATGCATCCCAGCCAGCGTCTGTAGCTCCTCATACTTGATCTGGTACATGCTCTCAGCCTCAGCCTGGCTGTGGTTGGTGATCTCCTCATACTGCACCTTGACCTCAGCAATGATGCTGTCCATGTCCAGGGAGTGGCTGTTGTCCATGGACAGCACCACAGATGTATCCAAGATCTAGGACTACAGTTCCTGGATCTCCTCTTCCTACAGCTGCCGGAAGAAGTTGATCTCTTTAGTCAGCCCTTCCAGGCAAGACTAGCTCTACCTTGTTTATATAAGCTTCATCCACATCCTTCCTGATGAGGACAAATTCATTCTCCATCTCTGTACGCTTGTTGATCTCATCCTCATATTTGTTCTTGAAGTCCTCCACCAGCCCCTGCATATTGCCAAGCTCTGCCTCCAGCTTCAGCCTCTCCTAGCCCAGAGTCTCCAGCTGCCACTTAAGGTTGTTGAAATAGCTCTCGAACATGTTGTCCATGTTGTACTGAGCTGTCTTCTGCTGCTGCAGGAGGGCTCCACTTGGTCTCCAGCATCTTGTTCTGGTACTCCAGGAATTGTACCTTGTCTATGAAGGAGGCAAACTTGTTGCTGAGGGCCTTGATCTGCTCCTTTTCCTGGGTGCGCACAGCCTGGATGTTGGGTTCTGCCTCCAGGTTAAGGGGGCTCAGCAGACTCTGGTTGACTGTGACGGCAGTGATGCTTCCCATGCTGCTGGCCCCACCATAACTTCTGCCCAGGACACCCAGAAAGCTGCTGCTACCCACTCGGGAGAAGCTCAAGGAGCTGATGCGGGCATCGGGCCCACACTTGTAGGAGTAGCTGCTGAAGGCTTGGGGGCCAGAGGTGGACACCTTGTAGGACTTCTGGCTCACCCTGATGGACATGGTCAATGCAGGAGTGGAGGCAGGTGGGCTGAACCACATAGAGATCCCAGAAGGAGCAGAGACGCTGCTTCTTGGTCTTTTTTTTTTTTTTTTTTTTTTTCAGACAGAGTTTTGTTCTTGTTGCCCAGACTGGAGTGCAATGGCATGATCTTGGCTTACTGCAACCTTCACCTCCCAGGTTCAAGTGATTCTCCTGCCTTAGTCTCCTGAGTAGCTGGGATTACAGGCACCTGCTAGCATGCACAGCTAATTTTGGTATTTTTTTTAGTAGACATGGGGTTTCACCATGTTGGCCAGGCTGGTCTCGAACTCCTGACCTCAGGTGATCTGCCTGCCTTGGCCTCCCAAAGTGCTGGGATTACAGGCATGGGCCACCACACCAGGCCTATTGTAGCCATTATTTTTAATAGTTTTGTTTTTTAACATTCATATTAAAAACCCACCATTATACTATTAGAGTATTCTAAATTTGTGTAGTTGTACCAATGAGTTTTATGCTTTTAGATGTTTTTGTGTTACTCATTAGCATCCTTTCCTCTCAGCTTGAAGAATTCCCTTTATGATTTCTTGTAAGACACATCTGGTGGTGATGAACTACCTCAGTTTTTGTTTGAGAAAGTTTTTATCTCCATTTCTGAAGGTCAACTTTGCCAAGTAAAGTACTATTGGTTGACAGTTGCCTTTTTTCCTTCAGCACACTGAATTTATCATCCCTCTCTCTACTGGCCTGTAGGTTTCTCCTGAGAATCCACGTCTAGCCTTATTGGAACTCCATTATATGTGATTTGCTTTTCTCTTGCTGCTTTCAGGATGCTCTCTTCATCTTTGATTTTTGACAGTTTTATTCTATCTTAGTATAATCTTGTTCAGGTTGAATCTGATTGCAGACCTTTGACCTTCTCATACCTGAATATTTATACCTTTCCTCAGATTTGGAAATTTTTCTGCTGTTATATATTTAAGTAAACTTTCTGGCCCTTTGTCCCTCTCTTTTCCTGCTTAAACTCCTATAACTAGGATATTTGCTCTTTTGAGAAAATCTTGTAAGCTTTAAATCTTCTAAGCTTCATGTTTTCTTCTCTGACTGCATGTTTTGAAATAATCTGTATTTGAGTTCATGTATTAATTCTTCTGCTTCATCAAGTCTGCTGTTAATGCTCTCTACTGCATTTTTAGTTCATTAATTGTATTTGTCAGCTCCAGAATTTCATTTAAAAAAAAAAAAACAATTTTAATCTGTCTGTTACATTTCTTATTTTGGTCATCTGTTGTTTTGCTGATTTCAGTGAAATGTTTCTCTGTATTTTTAAATTTTTATTTATTTATTTATTTTGAGACGGAGTCTCACTCTATCACCCAGGCTGGAGTGCAGTGGCCTGATCTCAGCTCACTGCAAGCTCCACCTCCCGGGTTCACGCCATTCTCCTGCCTCAGCCTCCCGAGTAGCTGGGATTACAGGCGCCCACCACCTCGCCTGGCTAATTTTTTTTGTGTATTTTTAGTAGAGACGAGGTTTCACCGTATTAGCCAGGATGGTCTCGATCTCCTGACCTCGTGATCCACCCATCTCAGCCTCCCAAAGTGCTGGCATTACAGGCTTGAGCCACCGCGCCTGGCCTCTGTATTTTTTAAAAAGCAATTATTTTGAATTCTTTAAGAGGCAGTTTATATATGTCCATTTCTTTGGGGTCAACTACTGGGAGGTTATGTTTTTTAGATGGTATTATGTCTCCCATTTTTCTTGTTGCTTTACATTAATGTCTGTGCACTTAGTGGAACAGTCACCTTTTGTAGACTTTATGGGCTAGTTTCATTGTGGACTGACTTTCCTCCATGGGGTGGGGTGCAGTGGTTCTGGCACCAGTCAGGGTGCCAACTGTGTGGTCTCTGTGCAGCTCTGTCTGCTGAGGTTGGTACAGATAAAAATCACAGGGATCCATAGCAGTCAATGTTGTGAGTTTCTGCAGTGGCAGCAAGAGTTGTTGGGTCTTTGGTGGCAATGACTGCTAAGATCGCCACAATCTATTTTTTTTTCCCACCAGAGAAGCTATGGCTGAAGGGATCCCTCTTGGCACTGGTGCCTGATGAGTAGCACCCATGGAATAATCACAGAACTCAGGCCTGATGCACAACTGTGTGGAGGTACTGCAGTTCTGAGTTCCCAGGTAGTAATGGCATTGGTGTCTGGGATGCAGGGATCCTTGCTGCTGTGTAACAGAATGCAAGATGCAGATGGCTTGTTAAACAGCTAAGAGAACTGAGAATAAGAGCACTTGTGAGTGCAGCATTAGAGTAGCTCTAGGACTGGGGTAAAGTCAAGATCTTTATGGCAGCAGAGCTGGTACCCAGAGTGCAGCCACACACAGCAAGAGCTTGGCTCTTGGGCCCAGGGTGCGAACTTTTTACCTGTATACTTTTGACAAATGGATATCTTATACAGAACATTTCCAACTTCCCAGAAAGTTTCCTTGTATCACTGTCTTGCCAATCCATACCCTATCAGAAGCAATGAATTTTTTTCCCTAGCTTTTCCCAGTTATTCTTTTTGATTGTTGAATAGAATTCCGTTGTATCAATGTACCAGTGTTTCCAGCTTGGGACTACTATAAATAAGGCTGTTATGAACATGCCTCTACAAGTATTTTTGCAGACAAATATTTTCATTTCTCTTGGATAAAAATCTAGAATTGGGTTTGCTGTGTCAAAGGACTAGTGTACCAGCCTCGGCAACAAAGTGAGACCCCATCTCTACCAAAATTTAAAAATTAGCCATACATTGTGTCATATGCCTGTAGTCCCAGCTACTGGGGACGCTGAAGTGGGAGGATCACTTGAGCCCAGGAGTTTGAGGCTGCAGTGAGCTATGAATGTGCCACTGCACTATAGTCTGAGGGATATAGTGAGACCCCATCTCAAAAAATACATAAAAAATCAAAATTAAAATTTAAAAAATAAAAAAAAAACAAATAAGGAGTAGTAGCTGGAAGCCAACACATAATTTTTGCTACTGACAATGGTCAAGTTTCTGGACATAGCTTACTGTGAGAGCCAAATAATCTTCATAACTGAGCACTAAAATTAAATTCAACAAGCCAGTCAGAGGCAACTGAATCACCAGAGGCTTCCCTATATGAGAGAAGGAAGGAAGGAACTGCGATAAACTTGCCCAATTTTTGCTTCCCAAATTTACCAGACAAGCCACTCCTCCTTTAGGAGGAAATGAGAGGGTAGAAAGAGACTAGGAGTTAAACTAATTGAGCTCCTTTAACATAGTAGGAAACATCAACAATGAGAAAGATATATTCCCTCTGTATTAATTTCCTATTGCTGCTATAAAAAATAATCACAAACTTAGTAACTTACAACAAAATTAATTTACTGTCTTCCCATTCTGGAGGTCAGAGTCATAAAATAAAGTTGTCAGAGGGCTGCATTTCTTCTGGAGGCTACAGAGGAGAATCCATTTCATTGTCTTTTCTAGCTTTCAGAAGCCACTTACATTTCCTGGCATAGGGTCCCCCTTCCTCCATCTTTAAGGCCAGCAGCATAGCATCTTCTAATCTTTCTCTTATTCTGTGTGTCATCACATGGTGTCTTATTTTCTTCTGACCTTTCTGCCTTCCCCTTAAAAAGACCTATGTGATTATATTGGACATACCTAAATAACCCAGGATAATATCCCCATCTCAATATCCTTAACTTAATTACATATTCAAAGTCTCTTTGAACACAGTCTCTTGCCACAGAAAGTAACATATTCATAGGTTTCAGGAATTAGGACATGGACATCTTTGGAAGGCCATTATTCTACTACAGCTTCTATCAGTTTTCACTCTTATTTAGCAAAAGGATAGGCTCAAGTAATTTCTTCATAAAAGATACTTGAGGCCTGGCGTGGTGGCTCACACCTGCAATCCCAGCACTTTGGGAGGCTGAGGCAGGTGAATCACTTGAGGTCAGGAGTTTAAGACCAGCCTGGCAAACATAGTGAAACCCTGTTTCTACTAAAAATATACAAATAAGCTGGGCATGGTGGTGGGTGCCTGTAATCCCAGCTACTCAGGGGGCTGAGGCAGAAGAATCACTTGAACCTGGGAGGCAGAGGTTGCAGTAAGCCGAGATCACGCCATTACTCCAGCCTAGGCGATAGAGCAAGACTCTGTCTTAAAAAAAAGGAATACTTTATTCCTTTTTACACTATACAGTATTTAAATTGTTAGCTGTCTCCTGGATTTGGAATTCAAATCTTAAAGTAAAATGAAACAAATCAATAATCTCTTTAGAGGTAGATTTGTATTCACTTAAAACGTCTCATTACTATAACATCACTGAAAAACAAGTGGAACTGGTATTAATGTGCACACTGAAGCACTGAAATCCTCTTGAGAAAAATAATCTGTGAAGACTTTTGACTTAATATAACATTAGTGTTTGATGCAATTAAGAAAATACATTAGTCAAGCCTGCTGTTTAACATAGTACTCCTGCTTACTCTGGCTCCTAAGCCATGAGTTTTCTCACAAACACAATCAACATTCCTCAGGGTGACAGTTGATAAATAATTCAACTTTGGAAGCGGGGGAACTGGTAGGAAATGCTCAAAAATGTCGGCAATGGTTTTCTCTGCAGTGGGATCATGGATGACAGTTTATTGTAGTTTCTGACAGTTTTCTGCAGCAAATTTGCTACAATTAACATGTATAACTATTATTTGAATAACTATTATTATTGTACAAATGTTTTCTTATCAAGACCAGTTATACTTTTCTTTTTTTTTTTTTTTAAGACAAGGTTTTGCTCTGTTGCCCAGGCTGGAGTGCAGAAGCACCATCATGCTCCAACCTCCCAAGCTCAGGTGATCCACAAGTGCATGCCATCACACTCGGCTAATTTTTTTTCCTTTTTTTGTAGAGACCCTAAGACTGTGCCCCCACTCCCACTAGACCAGAGACTGGTTGCAAGTCAGGGTATCCAGAACTTCTGACCCACCAGCTTAAAGTAGGGGTTCCCAAGATTCCTTTTTGGGCTCGATTAGAGGTAGAGTGGCTCACATAACTTAGGGAAACACATGAGAGTCTCAAGGCAGCTGAAAGGAAGGCAGGAGAAGGTCAGAGGCCTGTCCCTGAAGGCTAACACACCCAACACTGTAACAAGACTGTAGTGAGAGCTATGGAAGTTAGGAACCAGCAAATGTTGATGAAAAATAATACCACACTATCCAACACTTGCGAGCCCTTATCCAAAAGTGAGTCACTCATTCATTGTTAAATATATATTAAGTGCTTATAGTTTTATGTAGCAATCTTACCTGAAATATGACTAATAATCAGTAAGTGCATATAAAAATATCTGAGAAGTTAAAATAGTTATTACAAGACTATATATTAAATCACATGAACTTTGTAAGGGAGCTGGTCTCCCCCTCTCCTGCTAACAATCGAACACCTAATAAAAAACAGAAATAGGACTGAAATTCTGGTGTGCTGGGTACCATGAGTGAAATTTCCTTTGAACTGTATGTTGAAGAAAAACAGATTTTAACAGCAGGAGGCAAGGAAATACTGTCCCAAATACAGGCTGAAGAAGAGAAAGGCAGATTGATGGTAGATTGTAGAGATCTGTTTAACAGAGACTAAACACAGAGAGTTCAGAACAATCTCTCCATATTCCAGACATAATCTAATAAAAGCCTGGACCAAGGGCATTAGTGTAAGAATGGATATGAAGGCAGATATCTATAGAACTTGGTAAATAATGATTAAGCAGTTTTGCCCCAGAAAAATAAGAGCAATTAGAAGAAGCAGTTCTCTAAGTGGGAAGGTTAGACATTTCGTCTGTGACATCTTGAATCTGAAATGATCAGGGACATCAGAGTTTTCCAAAATTTCTAACAGGTAATTAAAACTGTAGTAATAAAAAATTGTTTCAAGCTTGGGTCTCTAGTCAGACTGTCTAGGATGAAGCTAAGAACTTTTTTTTATTAGCTGTGGGACCTCGTGCAAGTGACATTAATCTCTCTTTTAGTTTCCTCATCAGTAAAATAGGAATAATGAAGTAAATGGATTGTTATAAGAATTAAATGGGCTGGGCATGGTGGCTCATGCCTGTAATCCCAGCACTTTGGGAGGCTGAGGTGGGTGGATTACCTGAGGTCTGGAGTTTGAGACCAGCCTGACCAACATGGAGAAAACCCGTCTCTACTAAAAATACAAAATTGGCCGGGCGTGGTGGCATGCCCCTGTAATACCATCTACTCCGGAGGTTGAGGCAGGAGAATGGCTTGAACCCAGGAGGTGGAGGTTGTAGTGAGCCGAGATCACGCCATTGCACTCCAGCCTGGGCAACAAGAGCGAAACTCCATCTCAAAAAAAAGAATTAAATGAGAAAGATATGTAAAGTGCTTGGAATAGAAATTGCTGGCACTTAAGAATTCATGTTATATTTTTTCATTTTACTTTTTATCAGAGCTTAGAATGAAATATTACATGGGAATTATCTACTGATATATATATATAGAAATAGTTAAGCAGTGAGAACAAATGAGACTTTCAAGAAAATAGAAAGGGTAGTAAACAAAAAGATACAGGCACTTGTATGTTCACTGCAGCATTAATCTCAATAGCAAAAACATGGCATCAACTGAGATGCACATCAACAGTGGGCTGGATTGGCCGGGCGCGGTGGCTCAAGCCTGTATTCACAGCACTTTGGGAGGCCGAGGCAGGCGGATCACGAGGTCAGGAGATCGAGACCATCCTGGCTAACATGGTGAAACCCCGTCTCTACTAAAAATACAAAAAATTAGCAGGGCATGGTGGTGCGCGCCTGTAGTCCCAGCTACTCAGGAGGCTGAGGCAGAAGAATGGCGTGAACCCGGGAGGCGAAGCTTGCAGTGAGCCAAGATTGCGCCACTGCGCTCCAGCCTGGGTAATACAGCAAGACTCCGTCTCAAAAAAAAAAAAAAAAAAACACAGTGAGCTGGATAAAGAAAATGTGACACATATACACCATGGAATACTATGCAGCCACAAAAAAAGAACAAAATCATGTCCTTTGCAGCAATACAAATGCAGCTGGAGGCCATTATCCTAAGCAAATTAATGCAGGAACAGAAAATCAAATGCCACATGTTTTCATTTTGAAGTGGGAACTAAACATTGAATACACATGGACATAAAGATAGGAATAGTAGACACTGGGGACTACTGGAGTGGGGAAAAGGGAGGAGGTGGTAAGATTAGCCACCATGCCCGGCTAATTTTTGTATTTTTAGTAGAGACGGGGTTTCGCCGTGTTAGGCAGGCTGGTCTCGAACTCCTGACCTCAGGTGATCCACTTGCCTCGGTCTCCCAAAGTGCTAGGATTACAGGCGTGAGCCACTGCGCCCAGCCAAACAGCATATTTTTAAATTTTTGGTTGACCCTGTGAAATCGCCAACATTAGGCCATTTTTTTACCTACAAAAACAGCAATTGTATTGGACTCCATCTAATAAAAGGAACTGAAACAAGTTTACTAAAGTGCTCTAACTCATTTCAGAAAAAAGTCATCTGTGGGCAAATGATCTCCCTAACTAAGAACATGTCCCAACTCAATTCAGAGATCTGGCCTGATTGGCAAACTACGGCCTGCTGGCAAATAGTCTTTAGCTGCTTTCTTGCTACAAAGGCAGTTAGGTACATCCAGCAAATTGCACAGCCTACAAAGCAAAAATTATTTACTATTTGGCCATTTACAGAAAAAGTCTGTAGACCCCTGATCTCAGTCATGGTTCTAAAACACAGTCTGAAAGTAATAAATCTCTTTAAGTTGTATTATTGTAATAAGACAACGTCTAGTCTTTGTATACATACATATATATTTTGTGTGTGTACAGATATATACAGTCATGCACCGCATAATGACATTTTGGCCAATGATGGACCATATATACAACAGTGGTCCCATAAAATTATAATAGAGCAGAGATCTGGCAAAATGGCCGAATACGAACAGCTACAGTCTGCAGCTCCCAGCAAGACAAATGCAGAAGGCGGGTGATTTCTGCATTTCCAACTGAGGTACCCAGTTCATCTCACTGGGACTGGTTAGGCAGTGGGTACAGCTCACAGAGGGCAAGCAGAAGCAGTGTGGGGCGCTGCCTCATCCAGGAAGTGCAAGGAGCTGGGGCCCTCCCTGTCCCAGCCAAGGGAAGCCTTGAGGGACTGTGCTATCTGGCCCAGACACTACACTTTTCCCACAGTTTTTGCAATCCACAGACCAGAAGATTCCCTCATGTGCCTGTACCACCAGGGCCCTGGGTTTCAAGCATAAAACTGGGTGGCTGTTTAGGCAGGCATCGAGCTACCTGCAGGAGTTTTGTTTTTGGTTTTTTTTTGGTACCCCAGTGGTGCCTGGAACCCCAGCGAGACAAAACTGTTCACTCCCCTGGAAAGGGGGCTGAGGCCAGGGAGCCAAGTGGTCTCGCTCAGTGGGTCCCACTCCCATGGAGCCCAGCAAGCTAAGAACCACTGGCTTGAAATTCTCACTGCCAGCACAGCAGTTTGAAGTCGATCTGGGACGATCGAGCTTGGTGGGTAGGGGCATCTGCCATTACTGAGGCTTGAATAGGTGGTTTTCCCCTGACAGTGCTAAGGAGGCCAGGCAGTTTGGACTGGGCAGAACTCACCACAGTGCGGCAAAGTGGCTATGGTCAAACTGCCTCTCTAGACTCCTCCTCACCAGGCAGGGCATCTCTGAAAGAAAGGCAGCAGCCCCAGTCAGGGACTTTTAGATAAAACTCCCATCTCCCTGGGACAGAGCACCTGGGGTAAGGGGCAGCTGTGGGCACAGCTCCACAGACTTAAAATGTTCCTGCCTGTCGGCTCTAAAGAGAGCATCTGATCCTGACAAGGAGGATTCTCCCAGCACAGCAATTGAGCTCTGCTGGGGGACAGACAGCCTCCTCAAGTGGGTCCCAGACCCCCATGCTTCCTGACTGGAAGACACTTCCCAGCAGGGGTCAACAGGCACCACCTATAGGAGAGCTCCAGCTGGCATCAGGCCAGTGCCCCTCTGGGACAAAGCTTTCAGAGGAAGGAGCAGGCAGCAATATTTGCTGTTCTGCAGCCTCTGCTGGTGATACCCAGGCAAACAGGGTATGGAGTAGACCTGCAGCAAACCGTAGCAGACCTGCAGAAGAGGGGCCTGTTAGAAGAAAACCTAACAAACAGAAAGCAATAACATCAACATCAACAAAAAGGACCCCCCACACACAAAAACCCCATCCAAAGGTCATCAGTCTCAAAGATCAAAGGGAGATAAATCCACCAAGATGAGGAAAAAACAGCACAAAAATGCTGAAAATTCCAAAAAACAGAGTGCCTCTTCTCCTCCAAATGATGACAACTCCTCTCCAGCAAGGGCACAAAACTGGATGGAGAATGAGTTTGACGAATTGACAGCAGTAGGCTTCAGAAGGTGGATAGTAACAAACTCCTCTGAGCTAAAGGAGCATGATCTAACCCAATGCAAGGAAGCTAAGAACCTTGATAAAAGGTTACAGGAACTGCTAACTAGAATAACCAGTTTAGATAAGAACATAAATGACGGAGCTGAAAAACACAGCACGAGAACTTCATGAAGCATTCACAAATACCAATAGCTGAATCAATCAAGCAGAAGAAAGAATATCAGAAATTGAAGATCAACTTACTGAAATAAGGCATGAAGACAAAATTAGAGAAGAATGAATGAAAAGGAATGAACAAAGCCCCCAAGAAATATGGGACTATGTGAAAAGACCAAACCTATGATTGATTGGTGTACCCGAAAGTGACGGGGAGAATGGAACCATGTTGGAAAACACATTTCAGGATATTATCCAGGAGAACTTCTCCAACCTAGCAAGACAGGTTGACATTCAAATTCAGGAAATACAGAGAATACCACTTAAGATACTCCTCGAGAAGAGCAACCCCAAGACACATAATCTCAGGTTCTCCAAGGTGAAACGAAGGAAAAAATGTTAAGGGCAGCCAGAGAGAAAGGTCAGGGGATGCAATCCTACTTTCTGATAAAACGGACTTTAAACCAACAAAGATCAAAAAAGACAAAGAAGGACATTACATAATGGTAAAGGGATCAATGCAACAAGAAGAGCTAACTATCCTAAATATATATGCACCCAATACAAGAACAACCAGATTCATAAAACAAGTTCCTAGAGACCTACAAAGAGACTTAGACTCCTACACAATAATAGTGGGAGACTTTAACACCCCACTGTCAATATGAGACAGATCAACGAGACAGAAAATTAACAAGGATATTCAAGACTTGAACTCAGCTCTGGACCAAGTGGACCTAATAGACATCTACAGAACTCTCCACCCCAAATCAACAGAATATATATTCTTCTCAGTGCCACATAGCACGTATTCTAAAATCAACCACATAAATGGAAATAAAACATTCCTCAGCAAATGCAAAAGAACAGAAATCATAACAAACAGTCTCAGACCATAGTGCAATGAAATTAGAACTCAGGATTAAGAAACTCACTTGAGGCCGGGTACCGTGGCTCAGGCCTGTAATCCCAGCACTCTGGGAGGCCAAGGCGGGTGGATTACAAGGTCAGGAGTTTGAGACCAGCCTGGCCAATATGGTGAAACCCCGTCTCTACTAAAAATACAAAAATTGGCCAGGCGTGGTGGTGGGCGCCTGTAGCCCCAGCTACTTGGGAAGTTAAGGCAGGAGAATTGCTTGAACCCAGGAGGCAGAGGTCTCAAAAAATAAACTCACTCAAAACCGCGCAACTACATGTCTCAAAAAAGAAACTCACTCAAAACCGTGCAACTACATGGAAACTAAACAACCTGCTCCTGAACGACTGCTGGGCAAATAACGAAATTAGAGCAGAAATAAAGAAGTTCTTTGAAACCAAAGAGAACGAAGACACAACGTACCAGAATCTCTGGGACACAGCTAAAGCAGTGTTAAGAAGAAAATTTATAGCACTAAATATCCACATCAGAATGAGGGAAAGATCTAAAATTGACACCCTAACATCACAATTAAAAGAACTAAAGAAGCAAGAGCAAACAAATTCAAAAGCTAGCAGAAGACAAGAAATAACTAAGATCAGAGCAGAACTGAAGGAGACAGAGACACAAAAAACCCTCCAAAAAAATCAATGAATCCAGGAGCTTGTTTTTTAAAAAGATTAACAAAATAGACCGCTAGCCAGACTAATAAAGAAGAAAAAAGAATCAAATAGACACAATAAAAAATAATAAAGGGATATCACCACCGATCTTAAAGAAAAACAAACTACCATCACAGAATACTACAAACACCTCTATGGAAATAAACTAGAAAATCTAGAGGAAATGGATAAATTCCTGAACACATACACCCTCCCAAGACTAAACCAGTAAGAAGTCGAATTCCTGAATAGACCAATAACCATGACCCACTGCGCCTGGCCTTCCAATAACAAGTTCTGAAATTGAGGCAGTAATTAATAGCCTGCCAACCAAAAAAAACCCTAGGACCAGACGGATTCAGAGCCTAATTCTACCAGAGGTACAAAGAGGAGCTGGTACCATTCCTTCTGAAACTACTCCAAACAACAGAAAAAGAGGGACTCAGCCAGGGGCGGTGGCTCATGCCTGTAACCCCAGCACTTTGGGAGGCCAAGGTAGACAGATCACAAGGTCAGGAGTTCAAGACCAGCCTGGCCAACATGGAGAAACCCCATCTCTGCTAAAAATAAAAAAATTAGCTGGGCATGGTGGCGGGTGACTAGAATCCCAGCTACTCAGGAGGCTGAGGCAGAGAACTGGTTGAACCCGGGAGGTGGAGGTTGCAGTGAGCTGAGATTGCACCACTGCACTCCAGCCAGGGAGACAAAGCGAGACTCTGTCTCAAGAAAAAAAAAGGAGGAAAAAGAAAAAGAGAGACTCCTCCCTAACTCATTCTATGAGGCCAGCATAATCCTGATACCAAAACCTGGCACAACAAAAGAAGAAAATTTCAGGCCAATATCCCTGATGAACATCGATGCCAAAAATCCTCAATAAAATACTGGCAAACTGAATCCAGCAGCACATCAAAAAGCTTATCCACCATGATCTGCTTCATCCTTGGGATGAAAGATTGGTTCACTATACGCAAATCAATAAACATAATCCATCACATAAACAGAACCAATGACAAAAACCACATGATTTATCTCAATAGATGCAGAAAAGGCCTTCGATAAAATTCAACACCCCTTCATGCTAAAAACTCTCAATAAACTAGGTATTGAGGGAACATATCTCAAAATAATAAAAGCTACTTATAACAAACCCATAACCAATATCATACTAAATGGGCAAAAGCTGGAAGCATTTCCTTTGAAAACCAGCACAAGATAAGGATGCCCACTCTCATTACTCATATTCGACATAGTATTGGAAGTTCTGTCCAGGGCAATCAGGCAAGAGAATGAAAGAAAGGGTATTCAAATAGGAAGAGAGGGAGTCAACTTATCTCTGTTTACAGATGATATGATTGTGTATTTAGAAAACTCCATCGTCTCAGTCCAAAAACTCCTTAAGCTGATAAGCAACTTCAGCAAAATCTCAGGATACAAAATCAATGTGCAAAAATAACAAGCATTCCTATACACATATATAATATAATTGTCTATATAATAGACAAGCAGAGAGCCAAACCATGAGTGAACTCCCATTCACAGGTGCTACAAAGAAAATAAAATACCTAGGAATACAAGTTACAAGGGATGTGAAGGACCTCTTCAAGGAGAACTACAAACCACTGCTCAAGGAAACAAGAGAGGACACAAACAAATGGAAAGACATTCCATGCTCACGGATAGGAGGAATCAATATCATGAAAATGGCCATACTGCCCAAAGTAATTTATAGATTCAATGCTATTCCCATCAAGCTACCATGGACTTTCTTCACAGAATTAGAAAAAACTACTTTAAATTTCATATGGAACCAAAAAGGAGCCTATATAGCCAAGACAATCCTAAGCAAAAAGAACAAAGCTAGAGGTATCATGCCACTTGACTTTGAACTATACTACAAGTCTACAGTAACCAAAACAGCATAGTACCAAAAAAGATATGTAGACCAATAGAACAGAACAGAGACCTCAGAAATAATACCACACATCTACAACCATCTGATCTTCGACAAGCCTGACAAAAACAAGCAATGGGGAAAGGAGTCCCTGTTTAATAAATGGTGCTGGGGAAACTGGCTAACCATATGCAGAAAATAGAAACTGGACCCCTTCCTCACACCTTATATAAAAATTAACTTAAGATGGATTAAAGACTTAAATGTAAGACCTAAAACCATAAACATCATAGAAGAAACCCTAGGCAATAACATTCAGGACATAGGAATGAGCAAATACTTCATGACGAAAACACCAAAAGCAATGGCAACAAAAGTCAAAATTGACAAATGGGATCTAATTAAACTAAAGAGCCTCTGCACAGCAAAAGAAACTATCATCGGAGTGAACAGGCAACCTACAGAATGGGAGAAAATTTTTGCAATCTATCCTTCTGACAAAGGTCTAATATCCAGAATCTACAAGGAACTTAAACAAATTTACAAGAAAGAAAACAACCCCATCAAAGAGTGGGCAAAGGATGTGAACAGACACTTCTCAAAAGACATTTATGTGGCCAATAAACAAATGGAAAAAAGCTCATCAACACTGGTCACTAGAGAAATTCAAATCAACACCACAATGAGATACCATCTCATGCCAGTTAGAATGGTGATCATTAAAAAGTCAGGAAACAACAGATGCTGGAGAGGATGTAGAGAAATAGGAATGCTTTTACCCTGTTAGTGGGAGTGTAAATTAGTTGGAGCATTGTGGAAGACAGTGTGGCGATTCCTCAAAGATCTAGAACCAGAAATACCATTTGACCCATTACTGGGTATATACCCAAAAGATTATAAATCATTCTACTATAAAGACACATGCACACATACGTTTACTGTAGCACTATTTACAATAGCAAAGACTTGGAACCAACCCAAATGCCCATCAATGATAGACTGGATAAAGAAAATGAGGCACATATGCAACATGGAATACTATACAGCCATTAAAAAAGAATGAGTTCATGTCCTTTGCAGGGACATGGACGAAGCTGGAAACCATCATTCTCAGCAAATTAACACTGGAACAGAAAACCAAACACTGCATGTTCTCACTCATAAGTGAGAGTTGAACAATGAGAACACATGGACACAGGGAGGGGAACATCACACACCAGGGCCTGTCGGGGGTTGGGAGAAAGGGGTGGGAGAGCATTAGGACAAATGTCTAATTCATGCAGGGCTTAAAACCTAGATGACGGGTTGATAGGTGTAGCAAACCACCATGACACATGTATACCTATGTAACAAACCTGTATGTTCTGCACATGTATCCCAGAACTTAAAGTAAAATTTAAAAAAAGAAATCTATTTTAAAAAAGATTATAATGGAGCAGAGAAAATCCTATTGTCTAGTGATGTCACAGCCATGGTTTGCCACTGAGCAAACCTTTCCTTTGTTTAGATACATAAATACCATTGTGTTACAGTTGCCTCCCATATTCAGTACAGGAACATGCTATACAGGTTTACAGCCTAGGAGCAACAGGCTGTATCAGACAGTCTAGGGGTGTAGCAAGCTATACCATCTAGGTTTGTGTAAGTACACTCTATGACATTCATACAATGACAAAATTGCCTAAGGACACATGTCTCAGGACATATCCCTGTTGCTATGTGGTGGATGGCTATATCATATACATCCTACTTTAAAGGCTCTGCCTGACTAATCTTTCATCAACCGCCCATTAATTCAGGAATGGTTTTTGGCTCTGGCAAATCAATAAGTACATTAGGTTACAGGCTCTTTTGTCTGTCTCCTTTCATAGATTGAGATGAAATGAAGCCTACTAAAATTATTAAGGGTAACTGATATGAAAGACGAACCAACAAGTGACAAATTGAGGATCTGCCCCTCAAACTGCCCTAAAGAATACATTTTATAAAGTATCAGCTTTAATATTATATTAGAATTGAATTCAGGTTATAAATATAAATATTTTCAGATCGGATCTTAATTACTGTTTAGTCAAACATGATTTGGTCACTGAGATACTGGTCTATTCCAGGACCAGAGTAGCTGAAATTTACAAACACACAGAGATACTATAACTTGTGCAGAACAAAAATTACCTGAAATTTGAAAATAGTACCAATATGACAGTCAGTTTCATATGCACATTTAATGCCAGCTTTGTTCTGGGTGCTATGATTGGCACTGTAATCATAACATCAATAAGACACGGACATAGGAAAATCCAATTACATTAAATGCAAACCTGTGTTTATCTAAAGTAGAAAGAATATGGTAATTACTTATCACCATTCAACCAGTCCCACAAACTCCACACTAAGCACCTAAGTTACCCACAGAGAGGTTACCATCTTGACCTAATATTCTTATGAAAGGACTGGATCTTAATTTTTCAAAAAGAATTCAAAATTATGCAAAAGGTACTTTTCTTAGAGTTTAAGATATTTTAAAGTTCCTGATAATGTTAGTACTGCTGCTTACTAAAATAATAATCATTATACCTTTAGAACACTGAAAACTTTTTAAACACATTTTATCTCATTTGGTCTTCATAATATCCCCAGAAAGCTAAAAGTGGCAGGTTATATTATTCCAGTTTCATAAAGGAAGTAGCCAAGACCCTTTAAAATTAAGGGAATTTTCTTAAATTTATTGAATTCACAGGCATTAAGAACATTTTTGTCTGGGTGCAGTGGCTCATGCCCAGTACATTGGGAGACCATGGCAAGAGGATCACTTGAGGTCAAGACCAGTCTGGGCAACATAGTGAGACCTTGCCTCTAAAAAAATTCTTTTTTTAAATTTGCTGGGTGTGGTGGCACACACCTGTAGTCCTAGCTACTCAGGAGGCTGAGTGGGGAAGATTGCTTGAGCCCAGGAGTTCAAGGTTACAGTAAACTATGATTATGGCACTGCACTCCAGCCTGGGCCACAGAGTGAGACTCTGTCTCAAAAATAATAATAATACTACATGGGAAAATAGAAAAGGAACACCAATACAGTTAATCTAAACACATTAAAAATGACATTAAATATAAATGGACTATATAACACCATTAAAAAGCAGAGATTGTAATACAGGATAGACAAGTATAACCCAAATACATGTAATTTAAAAGAAACATACTTTAGGCTGGGCATGGTGGCTCACGCCTGTAATCCCAGCACTTTGGGAGGCCGAGGCAGGCGGAACATGAGGTCAAGAGTTCGAGACCAGCCTGGCCAACATGGTGAAACCCTGTCTCTCCTAAAAATACAAAAATTAGTCGAATGTGGTGACTCATGCCTGTAATTCCAGCTACTTGGGAGGCTGAGACAGGAGAACTGCTTGAATCCGGGAGGCGGAGGTTACAGTGTGCCAAGATCATGCCACTGCACTCTAGCCTGGGCAACAGAGCAAGACTGTGTCTCAAAAAAAAGAAAAAAAAAAAAAAAAGAAACATATTTTAAACGCAAATACACAGAGAAGTTAAAAGGAAAAGCATAAAGATATACTGCATAAACATTAAGTATATATTAATGTCTGACAAAACAGGTTTCAATATAAATAATACTTCTAGGGATAAGATGGACATTTAATAATAAGAGGGTCAATTTATCAAGAAGACATAGCAGGCCGGGCACAGTGACTCACGTCTGTAATCCCAGCACTTTAGGAGGCTGAGGTAGGTGGATCACCTGAGGTAAGGAGTTCAAGACCAGCCTGACCAACATGGTGAAACTCCGTCTCCACTAAAAATGCAAAAATGAGCTGGGTGTGGTGGCGGGCACCTGTAATCCCAGCTACCTGGGAGGCTGAGGAGAACTGGAACCCAGGAGGTGGAGGTTGCAGGGAGCCAAGATTGCACCATTGCACTCCAGCCTGGGGGACAGGGCGAGACTCCATTTCAAAATAAAATAAAATAAAATAATAAAATAAATACAAAAATTAGCCGGGAGTGGTGGCTCACACCTGTAGACCCAGCTACTAAGGAGGCTGAGGCAGGAGAATCGCTTGAACCTGGGAGGTAGAGGTTGCAGTGAGCCAAGACTGCGTCACTGCACTCAAGCCTGGGTACAGGGCGAGACTATCTAAAAAAAAAAAAAAAAAAGACATAGCACTCTTAACTGTGGATATTACTAAATGATAAAGCTCTCAAATACAAAGAAAAAAAAAATAACCTGACAGAACTAAAAGGAGAAACTGTCAAATTTACAATCACAACGAGGGACTTAACACTGCCCCCAGAATAGTAACTGACATAAGTAGACATTTTTTTAAAAAGTGAAGGCCAGGTGCAATGGCTCACACCTGTAATCCCAGAACTTTGGGAGGCTGAGGTGGATGGATCACTTGAGGTTACGAGTTCGAGACCAGCCTGGCCAACCTGGTGAACCCTCATCTCTACTAAAAACCCAAAAATTAGCTGGGTGTGGTAGCACACACCTGTAATCCCAGTTATTCGGGAGGCTGAGACAGGAGAATTGCTTGAACCCAGGAGGCGGAGGTTGAGTAAGCCGAGATCATGCTACTGTACTCCAGCCTGGGCGACAAAGTGAGATTCCATCTCAAAAGAAAAAAAAAAGTGAAACCATAAAAGTTTTAAACAATCCCCCCCATTTTTTTTTTTTTTTTTTTTTTTGAGAAACACTTTTAACCAACTTGGCCTAACTGACATTTATACGCCAGTCCACCCACCAAGAGCAGAATACATTATTTTTCCCTAAGGGTAACTGGAAGATTCACCAAAACAGACCATATGCTAGGCAGAAAAATAAAAGTATTAAAATAACACAGATAACATTCTTAGACTATAATACTATTACTTTAGAAATCAATAGAAACCAAGTGTTGTAGCTCCCATTTGTAATCCCAGTGACTTAGGAGGGTGAAGCAAGATTGCTTGAGGCCAGGAGTTTGAAACCTGTCTAAGCAACATAGTAAGACTCTATTTCTACAAAAAAAAAAAAAAAAAGAAAGAAAGAAAAAAAGAAAAAGAAAAAAGCCAGAAGTGGTGGCACATGCCTGTAGTGTCAGTGACTTTGGAGGCTGAGGTGGGAGGATCGCTTGAGCCCAGGAAGTTTGAGCCTGCAGGGAGTGAGCAATGATCACACCACTGCACTCCAGGCTAGGTGACAGAGCAAGACTCTGTCTCTATAAAAAAAGTAAAAAGTTTTAAACAGAAATCAATAGCAATTGGATATCTAGAAAATTCCCAAATATTTGGAAATAACATATATCTAAATAAACAGGCTGGGCGTGGTGGCTCATGCCTGCAATCCCAGCACTTTGGGAGGCTGAGGCAGGTGGATCGCCTGAGGTCAGGAGTTCGAGACCAGCCTGGTCAACATGGTGAAATCCCATCTCTACTAAAAATACAAAAATTTGCCAGGCGTGATGGCAGGTGCCTGTAATCCCAGCTACTCAGGAGGCTGAGTCAGGAGAATCTCTTGAACTGGAGAGGTGGAGGTTGCAGTGAGTCAAGCCTAGGCGACAAGAGTGAGACTTCATCTCAAAAAAAAAAAAAAAAAAAAAAGAATAAATATAAACAAACAAATAAAGGGTCAAAGAAACAGAGAGGAATTTTAAAATACTTTAAACTCAATGATAATAAAAACATATCAAAAGCTGTGGAATGCAACTAAAGCATGATTAGAGAAAAGCTCACAGCTTTAAATACCTACATTGGAAAAAAAGGGCTGGTGCGGTCGCTCAGACCTGTAATCCCAACACTTTGGGAGGCAGAGGCAGGCAGATCACTTGAGGTCAGGAGTTTGAGACCAGCCTGGCCAACATGGTGAAACCCCACCTCTACTAAAAATACAAAAATTAGCTGGGTGTGGTGGCGAGCACCTGTAATCCCAGCTACTTGGGAGGCTGAGGCAGGAGAATTAGTTGAACCCAGGAGACGGAGGTTACAGTGAGCCGAGAACATGCCATTGCACTCCAGCCTGGGTGACAGAGTGAGACTCCATCTCAATAAAAAAAGAAAAAAAGGTATAAAATCAATTATCTATGCTTCCACCTTAAGAAGTTAGAAAAAGAGGAGCAAATTAAACCCCAAGTAGAAGAAACGATAAAAATAAGTCAGTAAATAGAAAATGGACAAATAAGAAAATTAAAGTTAAAAATGGGTTGATATGAAAAAATTATTAAATTTAAAAAGCTTCTAGTAAGACTTATAAACAAAGAAAGAAAAACATAAATGAGCAATATTAGGAATAAAAGAAGGAACGTCACTATAGATCCTACAGACATTAAAAGATTAATAAAGGTATGTTTTTAACAACTTTACACCAAAAGATTGTACAAATTAAGTTAAATGAACAAATTCCTTGAAAAATGCAACATACCAAAAACTAACACAAGAAAGAAAGAAAGCATCCATATTATCTTACACTCATTTTAAAAAGTGAATCAATAATTTTTTAAATCCCATGAAAACAAAACAAAACAAAACAAAACCCTTTCAGGACCATATAGCTTCACTGGTGAATTCGATCAAACATTTAGGACATAACCAAACTTACTCTTTCATAGAGTAGAAGAGGAAAGAATAGTTCCCAACTCATTTTATGAGCCAGCATAACTTTGCCCTCAAAACCAGACATTACAAGAAAAGATTATTATAGACCAATATTTTTATTAAATATGAATGAAAACCCCTTCACAAAATCCTAACAAATCTAATAGAGTAATAGGTGTGTATGTATGTGTGTATATATATATAGGCATGGATAAAACATGACTAACTAGGTGGAATTGATGCAAGGGATGCAAGATTTGCTTACCATTTCAAAATCAGTCTATGGCCCAGGTGCGGTGGCTCACACTGGTAATCTCAGCACTTTGGGAGGCTGATATGGGTGGATCACCTGAGATCAGGAGTTCCAGACGAGCCTGGCCAACATGGTGAAATTCCGTCTCTACTAAAAATACCAAAATTAGCCAGGTGTGGCTGGGCACAGTGGCTCATGCCTGTAATCCCAGCACTTCAGGAGGCTGAGGCAGGTGCATCACCTGAGGTCAGGAGTTGGAGATCAGCCTGGCCAACATAGAGAAACCCCACCTCTACTAAAAAATATAAAAATCAGCTGAGTGTTGTGGCCTGTGCCTGTAATCCCAGCTACTCAGAAGGCTGAGGCAGGAGAACTGCTTGAATCTGGGAGGTGTAGGTTGCAGTGAGCCGAGATCACACCACTGCACTTCAGCCTGGGCAACAGGGTGAGACTCTGTGTTTAAAAAAAAAAAAAAAAAAATCTTCTCTTTGGCGGGGCATGGTGGCTCACGTCTGTAATCCCAGCACTCTGGAAGGCCAGGGCAGGCGGATCACTTGAGGTCAGGGGTTCAAGACCAGCCTGGCCAACATGGTGAAACCTCGTCTCTACTAAAAATACAAAAATTAGCCAGGCATGGTGGTGCACTCCCATAATCCCAGCTACTCGGGAGGCTGAGGCAGAAGAACCGCTTGAACCCAGGAGGTGGTGGTTGCAGTGAGACAAGAGTGCACCACTGCACTCCAGCCTGGGGGACAGGAGCAAGACTGTCTCAAAATAAAAATAAAAATAAATTAGCTGGGTGTGGTGGCACACAATTGTAGTCCCAGCTACTTGGGAGGCTGAGGTGGGAGGACTGCTTGATCCTGGTAGGTGGAGACTGCAGTGAGCTGAGATGGCACCACAGAACTCCAGCCTGGGTGAAGGAGCAAGAGTCCATCTCGAAAAAAAAAAAAAAAAGAAAATCAGTCTATATAATTCATTAAATTAAGAGATTAAAGGAGAAGTATCACCATTTCAATAGACGTAGGAAAAAAATGAAAAAATGTATCACTCACTCATGATTTAAGAAAAAGAAAACTCTGGCCGGGTAAGGTGGCTCACATTTGTAATCCCAGCACTTTGGGAGGCCAAGGTGGGCAGAAAATGTGAGGTCAGAAAGTCGAGACCAGCCTGGCCAACATGGTGAAACCCTGTGTCCACTAAACATACAAAAATTAGCTGGGCATAGTGCTGCACACCCATAGTCCCAGCGACTTGGGTGGCTGAGGCAGGGGAATTGCTTGAACCTGAGAGGCAGAGGTTGTAGTGAGCCGAGATCGTGCCACTGCACTCTAGCCTGGGTGACAGAGCAAGACTCTATCACCCTGCCAAAAAAAGAAAGAAAAAAAAAGAAAACAACAACAAAAAACCCCACACAGCTAACATCATACTTAACTGTGAAATAGTGAATATTTTTCCTTTAATATTGGGTAAGAGGCAAAGATGACTGCTCACACCCCTTCCACATTTGAAAGGAAAAGGCAAAGATGTCTTTATTCACAGGTGTCATGATTATGTATGCAAAAAATCCTAAAGAATCTTTTAAAAATCTACTAGATCTAATGCAACAGATCTGAGCAAATTCAGCAATTAGTGAATCAATGTAAAACAAATGTATCACATTTCTATATATTAGTAGCAAACAATTAGGAAGCGATTTTTTTTTTTTTTTGGTAGAGATGGAGTCTCCCTATGTTGCCCAGGCTGGTGTCAAACTCCTGGCCTCAAGTGATTCCCCTCTAGACTTCCAAAGTGCTAGGATTATAGGTGTGAGCCACCACACCCAGCCTAGAAAGTGAAATTTAAAATCCACTCTCATTTTTAATAACATCCAAAGCTATGAAATATTTAGCAGCAAATTCAGTGAAATACATACCACAGTGCTATTAAAAACTATAGCACATTGCTGAGAAAAATTAGAGAACACACAGAAATACATCCACAAATATACAACCAAATGATTTCTGACAAGGGCACTGATATAGTTTGGATGTTTGTCCCCTAAAAATTTCATGTTGATATGTGATCCCTAATATTGGAGGTTGGGCCTTCTGGGAAGTCATGGGGGTGGATTCCTCATCAATGGCTTGGTGATGAGTGAGTTCTTACTCTGTAAGTTCATGTGAGAGCTGGCTATTTAACAGGGTGTGACACCCTTCCCTCTCTCACCATGCGACACCTGCTCCCCCTTCACCTTCCTCCATGAGTGGAAGAAGCCTGAGGCCCTCATCAGATGCAGGTGCTGCACCATGCTTCTTGTACAGCCTGCAGAACTGTGAGCCAAATAAACTGCTTTTCTTTATAAATTACGCAGTCTCAGGTATTCCTTTATAGTAACCCAAAATGGACTAACAGAGGTGCCAAAGCAATTCACTGGTGGAAAGGTTTGACTTTTAACAGACAATACAAGGACAACCAGATATCCACATGTCAAAAGAATTGCTCCCCAATTCTTAACTAACATCATTTACAAAGAGTAATTCAAAATGTGTAACAGACTTAAATGTAAAATTTAAAAACTGTAAAATTCCTGGCTAGGCGCAGTGGCTCACGCTTGTAATCCCAGCACTTTGGGAAGCCGAGGCGGGCGAATCACAAGGTTAGGAGTTCGAGACCAGTCTGGCCAATATGGTGAAACTCTGTCTCTACTAAAAATACAAAAAATTAGCTGGGCAAGGTAGCAGGTGCCTGTAGTCCCAGCTATTCAGGAGGCTGTGGCAGGAGAATCACTTGAACCTGGGAGGCGTAGGTTGCAGTGAGCTGAGATCCTGCCACTGCACTCCAGCCTGGGCAAGAGCATGAGATTCCATCTCAAAAAACTGTAAAACTCCCAGAAGAAAAAATCTTTGCAACCTTGGGGCAGACAATGATTTCTTAGACTATTTAAAACATTAATTATAAAAGACAAAAAAATCAAGAAGTTGGATTATCACCAAAATTTAAAATTGTTATTTGAAAAACACAATTCAGAAAATGAAAATTTGGAGGAAACTTTTCATACATACACACACACATATGAACAGACCTGTGTTCTGAATATATGAAGAATAATTACAACTGAGTAATAAGAAAATCTCATTTTAACAGATAAATTATTTGAGCAAACTAACAAAAGATATTCACATGCAGTCATGCATTAACTGTGGGAATATGTTCTGAGAAATGTGTCATTAGGTGATTTCATCACTGTGAGAACATCACAGAATGTACTTATACAAACCAAATGTTATAAGCCTACCACATACCTAGGGGCTATTGCTCCCAGGCTACAAACCTGTACAGCATGTTACATACTGAATACTGTAGGCAACTGCAACACAATGATGGTAAGTATTTGTGTATCTAAACATGTCTAAACACTGAAATGGTACAATAAAAATACGCTATTACAATCTTATGTGACTACTATCGTATCTGTGGTCCATCATTGACCAAAACACCTTTATGCAGTGTACAACTATATACTAATGGCCATTAAGCATATAAAAATATATTCAACAACATTATTCATCAGGGAAACAAAAATTAAAACCACAAAGAGGTATCAGCACACCCCCATTTGATCTTGCTTAACAACCAATCTGTCAATTCAAAGTGCTGGCAACAATGAGGAACAACTGGAACCTTCATACATTGGTTGTGGGAATATAAAATGGGTATAACCACTTCAGAAAAAATTGAAACACACACAATCCAGCAATTATATTCTTATTTACCCAAGATAAATGAATAATATGCCCAAAGACCTGTAAATGTTCTTGGTAGCTTTATTCAAAATAGCCAAAAATTAGAATACCTATTAACAGGTGAACAAACAAATTATAGTAATAATGTGCAATGGAATACCACTCAGCAACAAAAAAACTACAAATCAAGTAATTAATGAGTAAGGGGTGTCTTTATGGGGTGATGAAAAAGTTTTCAAACTAGAGAGAGCTGGTGATCTCACAACATTGTGAAAACAATAAATATCACTGAACTGTACACTTCAAAACAGTTGTTTGGGTTTGTTTAGTCAAAGTAAAAAAGAAAAAAAAAGGCTAATTGTATGTTATGTGAATTTCCCCTCAAAAACAAAAAAACTTTTGATAAAAGCAAGAGCAGGAATGAATTCTCAACTCATGATGATACACCAATATACATCCACGATAATACCTTAAATGACAAAGACTGACAACACCAAAACTGGTGAGAATGTGAGTAACTGGAACTCACATATTGCCAATGAAAGCATTAGACGGTATAACCATTTTGGAAAATGGTCTGGCAGTTTCTCATAAAACTAAACATGCTCCTACTTCATGACCTAGCAATTCCACCACTAGGTATTTAAAGCTTTTGTGTGGGCAGAGATTTTCATCTGTTTGTGAGCAAATAGTGCAAGACACATAGTAGATACTCAGTAAATATTTACCAAATGAACGTCTACTTGTTTTAGCATTGTAATAAAAAACTAGAAACAATCTAAGTATATTAATAAAAAGCTATACAGATAAAAATGTAGTATATTCATAAGACAGAATACTATATAAATAATTAAGGCTGGGCGCGGTGGCTCACGCCTGTAATCCCAGCACTTTGGGAGGCTGAGGTGGGTGGATCACCTAAATCCAGGAGTTTGAGACCAGCCTGAATAATATGGTAAAACCCCCATCTCTACTAAAAATAAGAAAATTAGCTGGGTGTGGTGGCATGTGCTTGTAGTCCCAGCTACTCGGGAGACTGAGACAGGAGAATTGCTTGAACCCAGGAGGCGGAGGTTACAGTGAGCAGAGATGGCGCCACTGCACTCCAGCCTGGGTGACAGAGCGAGACTCCGTCTCAAAACAACAACAACAACAACAACAACAAACATTTAAAACAAATATGTTAGTGGCTAGAACTATCAATATCAATCCAAATCAATTTTTAAAATAATAGAGTGAGGCCAGGCGTGGTGGCTCACACCCGTAATCCCAGTACTGTGGAAGGCAGAGGCGGGTAGATCACGAGGTCAGGAGATCAAGACCATTCCGGCTGGCACGGTGAAACCCGGTCTCTATTAAAAATACAAACAATTAGCCAGGCGTGGTGGCAGGAGCCTGTAGTCCCAGCTACTTGGGAGGCTGAGGCAGGAGAATGGCGTGAACCCGGGAGGCGGAGCTTGCAGTGAGCTGAGATCCGGCCACTGCACTCCAGCCTGGACGACAGAGCGAGGCTCCGTCTCAAAAAACCAAAATAAAATAATACTGAGTGAAAAACACAAGTGCAGGCTATATGCAATATGATGTAACTTATTTAAAATTTAAAAACACATGCAATAATAGACACATATAAAATATAATTTAAAAAATACAAACACAGATATCAACTCATGATGTTAAGTACCTGGTTATGGATGGGTGGGATGAGACTTCAACTTTATTGGAAATATTTTATTTCCTTATCTAAAAAAATACTAGAAATAAATACAACAAAATGTTAACAGTTGTTAATGTCAGCTGCTGTAAATATAGATATCGTGTTACTTTAGTCTATTTTTTATCTCAACTAAATTAACAAAGGAATTTAAAAACCCTAGTGTTTTATGCAAGTGAGTCAATAATGGCAAAATAACAATGAGATACATAGAAGGTGACTAACTTTTAATGGTGAATACTGGATCCAAGCACAAGTTTGAAAATTTTGATTTCAAAAAAAAAAAAAACAAAAAAAAAACACAAAACTTAAGGGATGAATGAAAAACAGACAAAATGGAACAGGGCAATAAGAATATTATTAAATAAGAAAATCTACTTCGAACAAGGAAATCTTTCCAGTTACAGATATATTTAAAACTCTTTCACATATCCCATCTGTTGTTGTTAAAGAATGTAAAAAGGATAAAATTTTAAAGGAAGCACAGTGAGTACTGAAAAAGCTAAAGTATAAAAGAAAAAATGTAAATATAGGATAACACAATTAAATCACAAAGTTTGGCAGTATAGTAGAACAAGACAGTATATTATCCATTTTATATCTAATATTTTGATATCTGGTCCTAGTTCCGTAACTGGTATAAACTTTGTTTTATATTTTTTATGATATTTATAATAAAAAATACGGCATCCTACTTTTTCCACCAGTCTCATATTTGCAGTTTTTCCTCGTTGAACTGGCTGATCTCTGAGCACCCTTCTAACTCTAAAATTAAACTGGTAATTAGAACACTGCCTTCCACATAGCTGTTTCAATGACTAGAAAAACAATCATTTTCACTATTAAATAGAGATTTCAAAGAATACTGGGTATGATAGGCACAGATAAATACTAAACGATTTAAAATTTTGGTCATATAAAAACACATACATACCATTCGGAGATGTTTACTCGGCCAGAAAATGTATAATTAACTCCTACTAAAGGTTGAGGCACCTGTGGCTATTCCATAAATACTGATGTGAAGATGATTAAAGTAATACCATCTTACAGTACGTTGCCTGAGTCAGAACCAAATAAATCAATACATAAATACTTTTGGGAAAAATTAAAACCATGGAAAAATGTTATCTTCCCAACAATCTATTTTACAGAGACCCATAGTTTATAACAGCCTTTATGCTGTGTGCATCAAGATCATCTATTACACAAAAACTGATTCCACCCCCTCTACTGGCAACGCCCCAGCACCGCGGGTGAGTTGCCAGGATGGACTCCCGGCTTTCCCCTCTCCGTCTTCCTTAGAGCATCAGGTATCTGACCACTGACATCACCTGGGCACCTGACCAGCTGACCCGCGTTTCCAGGAGCCAGATCTGTGCCGTGGGGCCGGGTTCAAGGCCTGGGGAACAGGATCTGTGCGCGGAGCCCCTCGTGGGCCCGTGCATTCTGCAGTTCAACCCAAACCGCACATTTACTATGTTTTGTTTTTCTCCATCGGTTGCCAATTAGTTTCTAAAGAAGATATTCCCATTACAAAATAATAGCGAAATAAAAATAAGCACCACGTGAAAAAGAGGCCAGCAGGGAGGCACCTGAGGGCTGTTTGGGTGATTGGCCGCCGCCTCTACTAGGAGCGACCTCCACCGCCGAGGGAAATCACCCAAATGAGCCCCGGGCTGCCGCGCTCCTTCACTACAGCGAGCGTGGCCGGGAGGCGCCCTTCGGCCGCAGGGACCCAGTCACGCCAGAAACCGCTCCTTGAGGGTTTTGCCTGGTGGGAGGCCGGAAGAACCCCGAGCAGGGCCTCGCCTGGTAGAAGGCCGCAGGCAGCGGCCGGGGTCCCCGAGAGAACCAAGGAGGCCAGCAAGGACCCGAGAAGCCGCGCGCGCGCGCGAGTGGTCGGAGCCTCCCGCCGCGCCCCTGCCGCCCGGCGTCGCCATGGGAACCCAGGATTTGGCCTCCGGGCCTGACCGCCGCCTGAGGGGGAAGTGGGGGGAACGGGAGGCCGCAGACGCTTACCGGCGCCGCTCCTCCGCCGCGTCGGGTCGCGTTCGGCCGCGCGGAGATCCGTCCCGGCACGCGCTCCGGCCACCGCCCGCGAGCCCCGCGCCGACTCCGGGCCCTCTGGCAGCCAGTGCCCCTCCGCACCAGTGCGTGGAGGTGTCAGGCTCCCGCTGCGGGAGGCGGGAGATTTAAACCGCACGGCCTGGCGTCCGCCCCACTCGGGCGCCGGCCTGACCCCGCCACCGGCCCGACGGGGACCGGCGCATCTCTCGGTCTGCTCTTGAATGAACTCGGGGACCCTCTCTATCCCTCCTTTCCCGATTTCCTCCTTACTTCATAAAGTGAGATGACAAACACCAAGCCGGTCAGAACATCCGAGGAGCTGAGTGTGAGCTCTCTGAGGCGTAGGGAAGTGGAAGGCATTGGCCCGGGGCCCTCTGGGCTCCCTCCGAGCACCCCCACCCCCGGACCTGCCAGGCCTTGTGGGGCGGCTCCTCAGCATCTAACTCCCGTGTTAAAGATTTAAAGAGGTCTTAACAACCGTTCATAACCAATCTCAAATGTATATATCCGTATCCATAATGTTTGTGATGAATCTTCAAGAGTAAAAGGTAAAACCGGATCCTGAAAGTCTCAGGAAAAAAACAAAAAGGAAGCAAAACTATTTACTACTAGTAGGAGATAATCAAACTGCATTCTTTTTAAAGGTGACTCCAAAACTTTCCTAAAACAGCAGCATATGAATTATTAATTACAACTGTGACACATAGGCTAGCAAAGAATGAAAAGGTTAACACTCGAGGTGATAACTAAAGTCTGTATGATGACAAAGATAGGGTCAGGTTCTAGAATATTAACTGTACAAAATACTCAACCTGGAAAGTATACTTTTAAAACAGGAAAAGTGGCAAGTTATAGAGGGTTAATTTGGACTGAAAACATTAAATGTCTTTAGAGTTTTACCCTGAGATATTTGGATTTCCAAGGAATAGGCAAATACCTGAAATCATGTGCAAAATTTTGTTTTTTTGAGGAAAGAGTCTACAGCTTTCCTCAGAAGGGTAAAAATTAGCGTTTGGCAAACATGAGTGATTGACGTATTTCCTTGGGATGGCTTTCCTGAATCTTACTAAATGTCGCATTTCTCCTAAGGGGTATACCGCTCTCGGGCTGTAATGATCTACCTGCCTGTCTTCCCCATTAGGTGCTGAGCTGCTTCAAAGCTGCTGTCCACCCTTATGCATTTCTGCAGCCTTAGCACCTAGCAGAGTGCCTAATACAAACTAGGTCCTGAATGAATGTTGAGTCCATCAATGAACGAACTGAAATAAAGATAGCTAATTCAAAACTGAAGGATACATTATAAAATATCTGAAAAGACCAGATTATCTTTCTCACCAAGGAATAAATAACATTGCAAGCGAAATGACTTTCAAATGTTACTATGCCCCACGGTAAAGTTCTTGGGGTATTTTAGAAAATGTTTGTTCCAACAAGATGAAGTTTTAAGTCAAGAGAACAGTAAACTAATATCTTCTTCAGCTCAATCTGAGGCCAACTAAAGTCCTCCAAAGACGACACCAGGAAGTCAGAATAGTGGCTACCGGCCGGGCCTGTTGCTTTTATTCACTTAACTGGGTAAAATTACAGAAAGATACACAGTATCTCCAAGCCATCAATGAAGTGTAGTATTTACATATAATCACTTTTTCTTCACAAGTCACTAAGGAAAGGTGGCACAGTGTAGGAATAGTATCAGAAAATAATGTAGAGCTAGCTGCTGATGCTTCACCCGGACAGAAGTCAAGTCTCTCATATTTCATAAATGCCCGTGGAATGAATTAATCTTCCTTTAGCTGTTGGATAAAATGTTTACATGGCTTGCACTAGGATGAGTGTGGTAGTTCACGCCTATAATCCTAGCACTTTGGGAGACTGAGGCGAGCGGAGCACTTGTGGTCAGGAGTTTGAGAACCGCCTGGCCAACATGGTGAAACCCTGTTTCTACTAAAAATTCAAAAATTAGCCCCATGTAATGGCATGCACCTGTAATCCCAGCTGGGAGGCTGAGGCACGAGAATTGCTTGAACCCAGGAGGCGGAAGTTGTGAGCCGAGATTGCGCCACTACACTCCAGCCTGGGCGACAGAGTGAGACTCTTACTTGCACTAGTCCCTTAACAAAAGGAGGCAGCTCAGTCATTACATTTTAGTGTTGCATAAAACCTCTTTAGAAAGTGAAATAATTTAACACCTTTAACATACTTTTAAATTTCACTTAGAAGCACATTTATTGAACTTTTATTTAACTTTCTATCAACATATAATACATTTATACTAAGAAAAAAAAGGGTTTTCCTCCATGGTAGACTTTTACAAGCTAACTAGACAAGAACATTAGATGACTTGGAATGTGGGGCTCCACAAATGGGATCCAAACCTAGAGTCTTAGTTTCTTTAAAGACTAATAGTCTTCACTTTTATTTTTCTGCAAACCTCTGGTTAATCTCCCAAATAAAACCTCGGTTGACGTTAGAAAACACTAAAAATTATTCTACTGTTTTGTACTGTTTTACTAAGGATTAGAGGTGTATTGAATCTGACATCATACAAAAAACTCTATTTCTTCAAGGCATTGCACCAGTTTCTTTGTAACCTGTTGAATTTTACCGAAGACGTCAGGACAAGCATTACAGGTCAGTGACAGTGGGGCTATGGAGAGCTATCTTCCCAGATACCTACACAAGTAATTACTTAGATACTGCAAGCTAAACATGCTGTCTCTTCCCTACTACATTTCTGTTTATTCAAGTAAAGCTAGGCACAGTATTAGAATTAGACACAATTCTAGAATTAGACTTATTAAGATGATTTTAAATGTGAAATGTTATAGACATCGTTTTAAAAATTATTTCCTCCCCCTGAAACAACCATTGAACTTGATCTGGTATGTCTCAGGCACGTTATTACACTTTCACTGACTACATAGAATTGTTTGACATGTTTCTAAACTTTGTATCAGATTGTACCTAACCAGATAATTTCTCTGTAGTCTTTATTACTCAGATGTATGTCGCCCAGCTCCATTAATTGGATACATACCTTCACACTAGGTACTTAACCTGTCTGGATTGTGGTTTCCCTTTAAATAACATGAATGACATAATTGGATAATTTCTAGAATTCGTTTTTGCTTATATACAATTCCTATTTAGAATATACAGAAATTGATCTTTAAAGTATACATTTATATACTATTACAATGATACATTTAGTGGTACACTAAAATTGAAATTAATTTTAAAGGCAAAAAAATGCAAAGCTGAACATATTATGGTAATTTAGTACCCATTAATGTCACTTAAATTTACTTTTTTTTTTTTTTTTTTTTTTTTTGAGATGGAGTTTCGCTCTTGTTACCCAGGCTGGAGTACAATGCGCCATTTTGGCTCACCACAACCTCCGCCTCCCGGGTTCAAGCAATTCTTCTGCCTCAGTCTCCCAAGTAGCTGGGATTACAGGTATGCGCCACCACGCCTGGCTAATTTTGTATTTTTAGTGGAGATGGGGTTTCTCCATGTTGGTCAGGCTATTCTTGAACTCCTGACCTCAGGTGATCTGCCCGCCTCAGCCTCCCAAAGTGTTGGGATTACAGGCATGAGTCACGGCGCCCAACCACATATAACCTGTTAGGTAAATGAAGACACTTCCACACTCACTCTTTCCATTTATAAAAATATCATTCTTGTGCATGACATAAGATTGACAAAATATATACCAGTTAACAGCTTGTCCAAAATAAGTCCAAGTTCAAATCCACTGCCATTTATTTTCTGCCTGTGTGTCTGTTCAAAAACTTTAACATGTATTTTTCTCTCCTATAAAATGTAAATAATTTATTATCTATAGAGGATTTTTATGATAGGACATAATTTCATTTACTTTTATAGACACTGCAAGAAAATAATTTACTACCTTAAATCTGCAAATCAATGGAACTGCTATTAGAACAAAAATTAGGTTTAATTCTATAAAACCAACAAGCCAAAAATGTTTCTCTTCTAAGTTATAAGATAAATTTGGTTCAGGTTGGATGCAGTAGCTCATGCCTGTAATCCTAGCACTTTGGGAAGTCAAGATGAGATGATTGCTTGAGGTCAGGAGTTGGAGTCCAGCCTGGGCAACATAGCAAGACCCCATCTCCACAAAAACAAAAAAAATTAGCTGGGTGTGGTGGCATGCACTTGTACTCCCAGGTACATACTCAGGAAGCTGGGGCAGGACGATCCCTTGAACCCAGGAGTTGAGCCTGGATGGGAGAGCTAGACTATGTCTCATAAAAAGAGATATATTTGGTTCATATAACAAAATACCATTATTGTGTTTGATACTTAATCTATGATAGTCAAAAATGTCAACAATGAAGTGACTAAAATGTTCCTGCTGTTTCTACACCTGATAGTTTCTGGCTAGTAATATCTGGATTTCATTTGCCTAATGAAATCTGATTCTAAGTAGTGGCTTTTTAAATAAAAAATATACTAATTGAATATCCCTTGCATAGAGTCTTAAAATGTCCTATTTTTTCCTTTAAGAATAGGAGTCATAATAGTATCTATTAAAAATTAGTATTTTTGGCCAGGCACAGTGACTTGCCTATAATCCCAGCACTTAAGGAGGCTGAGGCACGAAGACTGCCTGAGGCCAAGAGTTCTTGACCAGCCTGGGCAACACAGCGAGACCGTCTTCACAAAAAATTTTAAAATCAGCCAGATGTGGTGACATGCGCCTGTGGTCCTAGTTAGGAGGAAGACGTGGGAGATCCCTTGAGTCCAGGAGTTTGAGGCTGCAGTGAGCTATAATCAGGCCACTGCACTCTAGCTTGGGCAACATAGTGAGACCCTATCTCTAAAAAATGAACAAAAATAAAAACTAGTATCTTTCAAAAAATTTAATATTTTCCTTATATTTGTTATATATAATAAACTGTTACCTTTTTTCAAAACTATGATACATCAAAAGAATTTTAGACTGTGTGAACAGATTTCAATGTTATTATCAGAAATTCCCAGATGGTTTTTTTTTTTTTTGCAGGGTTGTTTGTTCAATTATGTGCATTTTATATCAATTTAAACTTTTGTTTGTTCTTTCTCCAATAATATTATACTAGGAAGCATTCTGATATATTATTATGCATTGTTGACAACAGTTCCAAAATGGCAATTCCAAATTCAAAGGAAAAGAAAAGAAAATATTGATTATCTTCTCACAGGAAAGCTATGTTTTTCTACAAAAGCCTGAGCCACCATGCCTGGCCAAGGAATTTCTTAAAACTTTATTTGGTCTGGGTGCGGTGGCTCATGCCTGTAATCTCAGCATTTTGGGAGGTTCAGGCGGGCAGACTGCTTGAGCCCAGGAGTTCAAGGCCAGCATGGGCAACATGGCGAAACCCTAACTCTACAAAATAAATAAATAAATAAATAAATAAATATTAAAAAATTAAAAATTAAACATTGGCTGGTTATGGTCCCAGCTACTTGGAAGGCTGCGGTGGGAGGATGGCTTGAGCCCAGAAGATGGAGGTTGCAGTAAGCCAAGATTACACCATTGTACTCCAGTATGGGTGACATAATGAGACCCTGTCTCTACAAAAAAACAAAAAAACCAACCTTTGCTTGGTAAGAGAGCAAGCATCAACATTTTAAAGAACTGCACTACTATGGCAAGACAGCATAACTAGTACTGGTCAGCAGGTTCCGAGCATTGCATTTTCAGGTTCCTAGCTTTTCCCCAACCATGGGAAAGTAGCACCACTCATTTATCCAAGTGGTTCTTGGGAGCATGTAAGTCCATGTAAAGCAGGCATCTCTGGTGTTCTGGTAGAGGAAAGGGGACCATTGAAAGGTCTCTTGGCTTTTGAGGGAAAGGGTGTGGAGCAATTTAAGAGGACTGAATAGGCATGTTTTGACCTCTCATATTCCTTCTGTTCAGCGAGTAAGATCTAACCACTTGAGTTAACAAAGGAAAGGAATTTGGCAGGGATTGATCAGAGACAATCCTTGTCCAAGAGACTTGGTCGCTTACATTATATCTATCCCAAGGAAGAATGCCTGAACTATGAATGTATTTTGCTGTGGAACCAGGACTGGGAATAGGTGGGGACCAGTTCTGGATGCCGTTTTTTTCTTTGTCTACTGCATCTGATAGCTTCTTTACCTTTACTTTAACCACCTAGTTTATACAGACTACATTTGGTCAGCCCACGTTGGGTGAGTTAAGAAAGACATTATAAATAACTGCCCTTAAGGATCATTCAAAGACCATCCAAAACAGGACTAAGAATTCATCTTTGTCCTCTCAAAGTTAGATTTCCAGAGACTACAAATACAATAAAATTTATACCAATCAGCACAAAATGAGAAAAACAAGGATTCTGTGCATGTATTTTCTGGCCACCTGTATTCACTTTTTTGGCATTACAATATACTTTAAGAAATGATAACTGGAGCTCTGGCTCTTGATCTATGTGAAAATGAGGACCATATCCCAGGGGCGGAGGGAGCCTAGGATCCTAAGCAATGTGGAACAAAAACTGCACCAGCCCTGGACTGCCTCTGGTTTTCTACAGAGAATTAAACTCCTAACTGGTTCAACACACTGTTTAGCTCTCAACTGCAGCCAAGTATAGATACTGTTTCACAGACTTCTGCAACAGGAACATCATCTGAGATGTAATACCATCTAATAATGAGACCAAACATATTTCCCAAATATTAATAAAGGTTGTGAATGCTCTACTTAAGGAATATCAATCCATTAATGATGGAAATAACATTTTAAAAATACATTTACTTTAAATATTTTTATGTAACACATGCATAAAGATAACTGCTAATGGTATCATAAAATTTGTAGAATGTTTATCTAATACTGATTAAAAGTTTTGTCTAAAGAATTTATTCTTATCTACATATGAGGAAAGATTAGGAGGTTACAGTGAAAACTGTATGCAATGCATTTTTTTTTTTTTTTTTGAGATAGAGTCTTGCTCTGTCGCCCAGGCTGGAATGCAGTGGCACAATCTCGGCTCACTGCAACCTCAGCCTCTCAGGTTCAAGCAATTCGCCTGCCTCAGCTTCCCAAGTAGCTGGGACTATAGGCACATGCCGCCACGCCCAGCTAACTTTTAAAATTTTATTAGAGATGAGGTTTCACCGTGTTGCCCAGGCTGGTCTCAAACTCCTGAGCTCAGGCAATCCGCCTGCCTTGGCTTCCCAAAGTGCTGGCATTACAGGCATAAGCCACCACGCCCAGTCAACTGTATGCAATTTCTAAAGAATCTGACATATATTTAATATAAAGTGCCTCCCTTAAAATATCTTGATGAATTCTTCAAAAATTGGCAATCATTTTTTTTTTTTTTTTGAGATGGAGTCTGGTTCTGCTGCCCAGGCTGGAGTACAGTGGTGTGATCTTGGCTCACTGCAACCTCCACCTCCCAGGTTCAAGCAATTCTCCTGCCTCAGCCTCCCAAGTAGTTGGGACAACAGGAGTGTGCCACCACACCCAGCTAATTTTTTTTTGATTTTTTTTTTGATTTTTTTTTTTTTTTTTTTTTTTTAGTAGAGGCAAGGTTTCACCATGTTGGTCAGGCAGGTCTCGAACCCCTGACCTCAGGTGAGCCACCTGCCTTGGCCACCCAAAGTGCTGGGATTACACGCATGAGCCACCGTGCCCTGCCGAATCGACATTTTGTTGTTGTCGTTGTTGAGACAGAGTCTCGCTCTGTCGCCCAGGATGGAGTGCAGTGGTGCGTTCTCAGCTCACTACAACCTCCATCTCCCGGGTTCAAGCAATTCTCCTGCCTCGGCCTCTCAAGTAGCTGGGATTACAGGCGGTTGCCACCATGCCCAGCTAATTTTTGTAGTTTTAGCAGAGACAGGGTTTTGACATGTTGGCCAGGGTGGTCTCAAACTCCTGACCTCATGTGATCCACCCGCCTCGGCCTCCCAGTATGCTGGGATTACAGGTGGGAGCCACCGTGCCCCTCCTACATTTTTTTTTAATGTTCTAAATACCCTCACAGCCTAATTTTCGAACATTTATTTTGCCAAAAGGAAACTGTGTTTCTAACTTTTTCTCTATTACAATTTTCATTAATCTTTTTGAATGCTTTTTAAAAATAGGTAACTTAAAAAAATCTAAGTCTCTAATAGAAATAAAAATCTGAACAATTACTGGATTTCCAATATAACCTTTTATAGCATTTCAAAAACAAATCTTAATTCGGCCAGGCGCAGTGGCTCATGCCTCTAATACCAGCACTCTGGGAGGCTGAGGCGGGCAGATCACCTGAGGTCAGGAGTTCAAGACCAGCCTGCCCAATATGGCAAAACCCCGTGTCTACTAAAAATACAAATATTAGCAGGGCATGCTGGTGTATGCCTGTAATCCCAGCTACTTGGGAGGTTAAGACAGGAGAATTGATTGAACCTAGGAAGCGGAGGTTGCAGTGAGTTGAGATTATGCCACTGCACTCCAGCCTCGGCGACAGAACAAGACTCCAAAATAAATAACAAAAAAATAAAAAAACAAATCTGAATTCAAATCAATACCTTTAAAGAGAAATGTAAAACTCAGTTTAATTTCAAGTTTGTATAGAGAATGCATGCCAGTTTATATTTTATAAACACAACCTATCTTATTATAAATGCAAAATAAGAAAAAGTGATACACTAGCTGTTATGAAGGGTGAAAACATTATATAAACTTCAAAAGGCTGCTTTCTGCATCTGCATCTATGTAATTTCATGATTCTCTACCAATTTCATTTACAGAAATAATCTCTAGAGTCAAATTATTGTTCACGTTCATGCCCCCACATGGGAAGTGGTAGGTGAGTATCTGTAGGAATACAATTTATTGTCTGCTCCTCCACTCAGAAGTAGCTGTGTAAAAGGAGAGAAAAAGAAAACATAAGTAAATATAATTATTTCATATCATAGCTAAACCTAATTAAATACTAACGATTTTCATTACAAAAGGAATTATGGGTGAGCAGTTAACTTGCATTGAGAGTTAGTAAAGGGACCAACATTGTTTCACTACTATACTACAATAGTGTATATTAAAACATTAAAAGCTATCTTTTAAATTTGGTTGAGACACAATATGCTGTTGCACTTTCTATAAAGCATCTGCCAAGATATATAATAAGTTTGAAAGGGATATAGTTTTACCTATTAAATTAAAAGTTTTTAAAGGACAGCACATTAATTGCATATTACAAATTATTCAAGTAGCCCTAGAACTTATATTTAGAAATAATTCTTAGGCAGTAAAAGCACATGTATATACATAAAAATAATTAAATTGTAATTCTTTAAACACATTTTATAATGCAGACTTACGTAAGATTTTTCCAACCGGTAAACGCTTTCATCCAATTAGTCTTAAATAGTGAGTTTTTAGATGTAAAATGTTTCATGAAGATACTCATGGGGACTAGGCACAGTGGCTCACGCCTGTAATTCTAACACTCTGAGAGGCTGAGGCGGGAGAACTGCTTGAGGCCAGAAGTTCAAGACTAGTGTGGGGAACACAGTGAGACCACGTCTCTAGAAAAAATTTTAAAATTTGCCAGATGTGGTGGCACCTGCCTGTAGTCCCAGCTACGCAGAAGGCTAGGGCAAGAGGATCACCTAAGCCCAGGAGTTCAAGCCTCAATCTCTAAAAATAAATAAATAAATAAGAAGATACACATGGGGGCGGGAGGATTGCTTGAGCCCAGGAGTTCGAGGCTGCAGTGAGTCACGATTGCACCACTAACATTTCAGCCTGGGCAACAGAGGACCTTGTTTCTTAAAACAACAACACAACAACAACAACAAAAACCCCACTATACTCACAAGGAAAAAAAATGCTCCAAAATTTCAAATTTACTATTCCTAGTATTATTATTGAGACAGGGTATCACTCTTTCACCCAGGCTAGAGTGCAGTGGCACGATCATAGTTCACTGCACTCTTGACCTCCCAGGCACAAGTGATCCTCCTGCTTCAGGCTCAAGTAGCTGGACTATAGGTCACACTACCATGGATAGCTAATTTTTTAATTTTTTGTAGAGACAGCATCTCACTATGTTGCCTAGGCTGGTTTTGAATGCCTGGGCTCAAAGAATCCTCCCACCTTCCCTCCCAAAGTGTTGGGATTACAGGCATAAGCCACCATGCCTGGCCTATTAAAGGACAAATTTGTTTCTTCTTTGAATGAAAGGTGAGATTTTATAAACAACATTAAGGGAAATAATACAGAATTATAAATATCAAATATATTGAAACTAATAAATTTTATAAACACAAACACCAGATTTATTCTAATACACTTTCCTCTTCATCAAATAACTAATAAATTCTTACCCCTGTGTCTGTCCAGTCTACACTCAGAACTTTGTCTTCATGAGCAGCCAGATCATAGAGAGGAGCCTTACAACTAAAAGATGAAAATATTAACATGTTATATGCCTTCAGTGTTAAAACAAACATTTGAATAATCACTTATACTTATCTGAAAACTTTACAGGGTTTACCAACCTTGCCCCAATAACCACTTAATCTTAAAATTCTGTTTATTTGATCACCTCTCCTCTTTTTCCTGTATCATTGGTAGACCACATATATTTATTATAACAAAATATTCAGGAAAAAAATGTTATTTCATTATAAGAATTTATTTATAATTAGGCCCATTTTCACACTTCCTTGACTTTTTTTTAACCCCCAAACTATGGCCTTATATACTGTTTGTCTAGCTATCTACATGCAAAAAACAACATATTAACAAGAATTTCTTTTTCTTTTTGAGATGGAGTCTTGGTCTGTTGCCCAGGCTAGAGTGCAGTGACGCAATCTCGGCTCACTGCAACCTCCGCCTCCCGGGTTCAAGCGATTCTCCTGCCTCAGCCTCCTGTGTAGTTGGGATTACAGGCGTGCGCCACCATGCCCAGCTAATTTCTGTATTTTTAATAGAGACAGGGTTTCACCATGTTGGTCAGGATGGTCCTGAACTCCTGGCCTCAGGTGATCTGCCTGCCTCAACCTCCCAAAGTGCTGGGATTACAGGTATGAGCCACCGCGCCTGGCCAAAAATTTTTTTGATCCTGGCTTTTCTTTTGCATATCAGTATTTGTCACCTGAGGTTGTATAACCATGAGGCTTTTTTTACTCTTCTGGTTTTAGATAAGAATTTCAGTATTCATTTTCTTTCTGTAACAGGTAATTGATATGTTTCTTTTGTAGATCATAAATAGAATGTACCTTCTTGTATCCCACAGCTTAACGATGTTATCTAAAGATCCTGAAATCAGCTGCTGTTCATGGGTAGGAGACCATTTTACTGATGTCACCCAACCGGTATGTGAGGTTAGGGACAATGACACCAAAGAACCATCTGAAGAAAGCAAAAAAGACAAGTGTCGAAATGTACAAAACAGAAGTAGGTAGAATAAACCCAAAAAATAGTTGTAGAAATTTTTTTTTTTTTTGAGATGGACTCTTGCTCTGTCACCAGGCTGGAGTGCAGTGGCACGATCTTGGCTCACTGCAACCTCCGCCTCTGGGATTTAAGCGATTCTCCTGCCTTAGCCTCCTGAGTAGCTAGGATTACAGGCACGCGCCACCACACCCAGCTGATTTTTGCATTTTTAGTAAAGGCAGGGTTTCTCTATGTTGGCCAGGCTGATCTCCAACTCCTGACCTTGTGATTCGCCCGCCTTGGCCTCCCAAAGTGCTGGGATTACAGGAGCCACCATGCCTGGCCATAAATTTCTTTTTTTGTACATCTCCAGTGAGATGAGAAATAGATATAATTCACACATATTTTCTCCCAGTGGTTTACATGACTCACCTTTAGTTCGGGGATCCCACAGTCTGATATGCCTATCTGTGCTTCCAGATGCCAAACGTTTACAAAGTGGAGAATAGGAAATACAATTAAACACTTTATTTCCTGTCTGAAAAAGAAAAGGAAAGAACATTAACCATCATAGACTAAAAACCAGCTCTAGAAGTTTAGCACTTAAAAGAACACTAAATTTGTCTTACCAAAGTTGACTTAAGACTGCCAGACTCAACATCCCACACTCTAATTGTATGGTCCCAAGAAGCACTGCAGATTTCTTCAGCATCTGACCACAAAACTGAGGAAACTGCTTCCATGTGACCAGAGAGGGTCACTATGGGAGTCTAGAAAGGAAGACCCCCAAAAGGGGAAAGTGTTTTCATTACAGAGTAATTGAAACAATAATAGTAATTATTTACAAAGCCCATATGACAGAGACAAACTGCCCATCTTTCATATCCCGACTTATTTCTTCTTTCTTTACAATGGAATGGATATTTGTTTTTTATTTTATACAAGACACTGAGGCTGATAACTTGCCCAAAGTCATAGAGCTTGTAAGTGGCAGACTTGAGTCTGAACCCAAATATTACTTGTCTGTAGTTTTTCCACTGTATTCTGCTGCTCTTCATCTGTTCTACTTTTCATTTTGATCAGCATTAACACAAACTTAACTCTCCCAGCTGACAAATGTTATATTAAAGGTTAGTGCTGGATGGTTTCCGAATGGCCTTGGACTGATGGATAGTTTCTCCCCCTCTTTTTTTCTTGCCTGTAGTTCTCATAGTAACTATAGAATATTCCAGGAATATAACATCCGGAGATAGGGAGCAACTGGCCAGCATAGCCTGGGGGCTCTATTCCAGCTCCTAGAAACAGGATGTCCTTCAAACTTTGCCCAGAGAGTCAAGTGACCCCAGGGTACAAAAACCAGGGCAGGCTGCTTTTTGGGATCCCTCAGCTGTGCTGCAAGTGACACACATGCAGTTAACACTCCATTTGCCCCGGGCAGCTTCCTTGAGCCTTGGGGGACTGGCTCACAATGGATCCTCGGCTTGTGTTGTCCCTTGCTGCCTATCTGTAAGTAATAAACCTGTTTCATGTAACGTGTTGCATGTGTGCTCTTCCTCACCAGATTCAGGCAATTGGTAAAACTGCAGCCCAGGATGCGGTGGGTCAAAGTATTCACACTTCTATTCCTGGTGGCTGGCATATGATGACCTTTACTATCCTCCACTCAGTGGGAATCCTCCCTTAGGACTGGTTATTAGTGAAACTGCTTCACAGTTAACACAAAAAGCTTTGTGATCAGACAGACATAGGTTTCAGCACCTTCACTCAAAATATGCTGCCAATTTCTACATAACTCCTCCAGGTAAATTAATCTCATTAAGTTATTCTTACCACCACATTCCTCAGCACCTTTAAGTCCTATTATTTAATCTTTAAATAATGTACACAGTTCACTTATTAATACTCCACAATCTCTAATGTCTTTCTAAACTAAAAGCCCCAAACTAGGTAACTAGGTAGAGTACCTACCTTAAATATAAGGAGTATATAAAAGAGAGTGGGAAGGGCCAGGCACAGAGGCTCATACCTGTAGTCTCGACGCTTTGGGAGGCTGAAGCAGGAGGATCACTGGAGCCCAGGAGTTTGAGAACAGCCTGGGCAACATAGTGGGGCTCTATCTCTACTAAAAATATAAAATTAGCTGGGCTTAATGACACATGACTATAGTCATAGCTGCTTGGGAGGCTGAAGTAGAAGGATCGCTTGAGCCCAGGAGTTTGAGGCTACAGTGAGCTATGATCACACCACTGTACTCCGGCCAGACCCACTCCTGCAGTGGGTCACTGCACTCGGCCCACAGTTGTTTTAATAAGGGGTTGTTTTTACAACGCTTTAAATGGTAACTTAGGTTTTTGTGTGAACAAGAGAGATCTTGTCTCTCAAAAAAAAAAAGAGAGGAGGCCACACATGGTGGCTAACACCTGTAATCCCAGCACTTTGGGAGGTCGAGGTGGGTGGATCACTTAAACTCAGGAGTTCAAGACCAGCCTGGGCAACATGTTGAAACCCTGTCTCTACAAAAAAATATAGAAATGAGCTGGCCGTGGTGGCACATGCCTGTAGCCTCAACTATCCGAGAGGCTTACATGGAAGGACTGCTTGAGCCAGGGAGGCGGAGGTTGCCGTTAGCTGAGATTATGCCACTGCACTCTACCCTGGGCAACAGAGTGAGAGTCTGTCACAAAAAACAAAACAAAACAAAAAAAAACTAGCTGGGCACGGTGGTTCACGCCTGTAATCCCAGCACTTTGGGAGGCCAAGGCAGGTGGATCACCTGAGGTCAGGAGTTCAAGACCAGCCTGACCAATATGGAGAAACCCCATCTCTACTAAAACTACAAAATTAGCCGGGCGTGGTGGTGCATGCCTGTCATCCCAGCTACTCAGGAGGCTGAGGCAGGAGAGTTGCTTAAACCCAGGAGGCAAAGGCTGCAGTGAGCCGAGACTGCACCATTACACTCCATCCTGGGCAGCAAGAGTGAAACTCCATCTCAAAAAAAAAAAAAGAGAGAGGAAAAGAATTCTGGAATCGGGGATAGTCAATCTATTTTTATATAACTTTGCTACATTTAACTTCCTTAAATATTGCCTCATCTGTAATATTAAGGAGTTATAACTGGATCAGAAAGCAAACTTTTTCAGTGAAGAACCAGTAAGTAAATATTTCAGCCTTTGGAGACCACATACAGTTTCTGTTGTATATTTTTCTTTGCTGAGTAGTATTCTGTTGTATGAATAATACCATAGTTGGTTTTTTTTTTTTTTTCTGAGACGGAGTTTCGCTCATCGCCCAGGCTAGAGTGCAATGCATGAGCTTGGCTCACTGCAACCTCCGCCTCCCAGGTTCAAGTGATTCTCCTGCCTCAGCCTCCCAAGTAGCTGGGATTATAGGTGTGTGCCACCACACCTGGCTAACTTTTCACATTTTTAGTAGAGACGGGGTTTTACCATGTTGGTCAGGCTGGTCTTGAACTCCTGATCGCAGATGATCTGCCCGCCTCAGCCTCCCAGAGTGCTGGGATTACAGGTGTGAGCCACTGCACTTGGACCACAGTTGTTTTAATAAGGGGTTGTTTTTACAACACTTTATACTTATAAAAACCATCCCTTAGCTCTCTGCAGTACAAAAATAGGTGACAGCCAAATTGGCTGTTGGGCTGTAATTTGCCAACTCCTACACCAAATGATCCCTGAGGTCTCTCTTCCAGCTTTAAAATTTTCCTGAAAGAAGTAAAGGAACCTGATAGAGGAGTGAGAAACAGAACAATCTCTGATGTGATCTAAAACAAAATGAAAAGGTGACACAGAGGTAATCAGAAGGCTCTAGAATAGAAAATGACATGGTAAAAACAATAGGCAAGCTGATCATATGAATAAGCTATACCATTCCTAGGCATTTACCCAAGAGAAATGAAAACAGGTTCACACAAAAACCTAAATACAAATGTTGATAGTTTTACTTATAACTGCCAAACTGGAAACAATCAAATATCCTTCAGTTGGTGAATGATTAAACCAACTGTGGCATATCCATACAACAGAATACTACTCAGCATCGATACCCCCGATAACCTCAAAAAATGTCAAATGCTTTATGCTAAGTGCAAAGGGCCCGATACAAAAGACTACATACACTAAACTATGTGATTGCACTTATGTGACATTCTGGAAAAATTATAGGGACAGACAGCAGAGCAATGGTTTTCAGAGGATAGAGGCGGGAGGAGAGTTGACAAGAAGGGGCAATATGAGTTTTCAGGGATGATGGACTCTTCTTTTTTTTTTTTTTTTGAGACGGAGTCTCGCTCTGTCACCCAGGCTGGAGTGCAGTGGCGCGATCTCCGCTCACTGCAAGCTCCGCCTCCCGGGTTTACGCCATTCTCCTGACTCAGCCTCCCAAGTAGCTGGGACTACAGGCACCCATCACGTCGCCCAGCTCGTTTTTTTGTACTTTTTAGTAGAGACGGGGTTTCACCTTGTTAGCCAGGATGGTCTCGATCTCCTGACCTTGTGATCCGCCCGTCTCAGCCTCCCAAAGTGCTGGGATTACAGGCATGGACTATTCTATATCTTGGTTGTGTAGCAGTTACATGATTCTATATATTCATCAAAACTAAAGAGTTATACACCAAAAAGTGAATTGTCCTCTAATAAAACTTTTCTTTAAAAGTAGAAAAGTCAACGTTGGCATTGTCACTACAAACTAAGTGGAATAGTATTACTGGAGGGAAAAAAGCAATTTTGAGAATTATGGAGGAAAAAACTTCATTGTACGTTAATATATGAAGCAAACGACAGGTGAATGAACTGGCAGCATTATTCACATTAACACATTTCAGGCAGTAGAAAGAAATGCAAAGAGAAGATACCTATTTTTGATATGTCTTATCTCTTTTTTCTATTATTTTGCTAAAATCCAAATTTTCCTTTAGTTTTTGTGAGACAAGGTCTCACTCTGAAACCCAAACTGGAGTGCAGTAGTGCAATCATAGCTCACAGCAGCCTTGACTTCCTGGGCTCAAGTGATCCTCCCACTTCAACCTCTCAAGTAGCTGGGAATATAGATGCACACCACCATGCCTGGCTAATTTTTAAGTTTTTAGAGATGGGGTCTTGCTATGTTGCCCAGGCTGGTCTTGAACTCAAGTGATCCTCCAGTGTTGGCTTCAAAGTACAGGTGTAAGCTACCATCTTGGGCCCCAAATTTTTCTATTATTTCTAACACAGCAACATTTTCATTGTAATTGGCACTTCAAGGGTTTCTGGCATGACTTAAATTAATGATATATGAATATATAAATTTAAACCCTATAAAAAGCTAAATGATTTCTCAGGAAAAGCCAGGGAAAGGGGGAGAAAAGCTAAATGAGAAACTCAATATACTATTATTTCTCTCAAATAAAATGAACTATGGGAGCAAGCTTACAAAAGTATGCACCTAGAAATAAATGGTATCAGCAAAGCAGAATGGGAGAAAAATACTTAAATACATATATTTAGCAAAAAACTTGCATCCAGAATACATAAAGAACTCTTACAAATCAGTAAGAAAAAAAAAAAATCAATAAGTAAAAGAGAGCCAACACTCTTTTAAAAAATGGGCTATGACGTGGGAGGACTGCTTGGGCCCAGTAGTTTAAGACAGCTTGGGCAACAAAGCAAGACACCATCTCTATAAAAAAATGAATAATAACTTAAAAATTAGCTAAAAATATGAACATTTCATAATTGAGTATCAAAGATCCAGGGCTTAATAAAAGTTAATCATGACTTTAATAACTGACCACATCAAGTGCTGGTAAAGATGTGGAGTAACAGCTAGGCATGGTGGCTCATGCCCGTAATCCCAGCAATTTGAAACCGAGGTGGAAGGACTGCTTGAGGCCAGGATTTCAAGACCAGCCTGGGCAATACAGCAACACCCCATGTCTTAAAAAAAAAAAAATTAGCCAGGGCATGGTGGCACGCGCCTGTAGTTCCAGCTACTTGAGAGGCTGAGGTGTGAGGATTATGTGAGCCCTGGAGGTTGAGGCTACAGTGAGCCATGATTATGCCACTGCACCACTCCTCTCAAAAGGGGGAAAAAAAAGGTCCGTCAAAAGAATAATAAATAGCTGGGTGTGTTGGCTCAAGTTTGTAATCCCAGCACTTTGGGAAGCTGAGGCAAGCAGATCACTTGAGCCCAGGAGTTCAAGACCAACCTGGGCAACATGACAAAACCCAGTATCTACAAAATAAAAAATAAAAAAAAAAAAGAAAGCAAAATTAGCTGGGCATGGTGGCATGCGCCTATAGTCCTAGCTACTCAGGAGGCTGGGGTGGGAGGATCACCTCAGTCTGGGGAGGTTGAGGCTGCAGTGAGCCATGATCAGGCCACTGTACTCCAGCCTGGGTGACAGAGTGAGACCTTATCTCAATAATGGATAAACTGTGACATACTGATGCTGCAATGGAATGCTATGTATTAATGAAAAGATCTATCTTACAGATATCATATGAAATTTTAAAAATAGGTAAAACTAATCTCAGATGGCATAAGTCAAAAGTGATTAACTTTAGTGAGGTACTGGCTGAGAGGCAGGCTAGAGGGAGACATCTAGGGTATTGGTAAATCTCTATTTTTATTTGGGTAGTAATTACTTGAGTATATATATTTATAAAAATTCATTGAGCAACATTTAAGCTGCATGCCAAACTTTAAAGAGAGAAAAAAATGGCAGAGCATGGTGGCTCAAGCCTATAATCTCAGAACTTTGGGAGGTGGAGGTGGGAGGATCACCTGAGGCCAGGAGTTTGAGGTTACAGTGAGCTATGATTGTGCCACTGCACTCCAGCCTGGGCAACTGAGAAGGAAGGAAGGAAGGAAGGGAGGGAGGGAGGGAGGGAGGGAGGAAGGAAAGAAGGGAGGGAGGAAGGGAGGAAGGGAGGGAGGGAGGGAGAGAGGGAGGAAGGAAGGAAGGGAGCTACCTTTTCAGTAAAAAAACTTTTATAACTCAGGAAATCTTTTCCTACTCAGATATGTTCTTTAAAAGTTTGATCAGGGATATACATGAATATAAACTAACACTGGCACAATATCCAATTGGTAAGGCATTTCTAGCTTTACTTTTTATTTTATTTTCTGAGACAGGGTCTTGCTCTGTTGCTCAGGCTGGAATCCAGTGGCACAATCTTGGCTCACTGCAACCTTTGCCTCCCGGGCTGGGCGTAGCTGGGACCACAGGTGCAAGCGACCACATCCAGCTAACTTTAAAAAAATTTTTTTGTAGATACAGGGTATTACCATGTTGCCCAGGCTGGTCTTAAAACTCCTGAGCTCAAGCAATCTGCCCACCTTGACCTCCCAAAGTGCTGGGATTATAGGCGTGAGCTACCACACTCGGCCTCCATTTCTAGCTTTAATTTAGCCTATCAGAGTAAAGAAGCTGAGTAAGTGCCAGATCTTTCCTCTTGCAATTTATCAGTCTGTGTTTAAATGTATTAAGAAATGATAAATCATTACTTTCAGCTGGAACCAGTAAGCGCTTTTTTTTTTTTTAATTTATTTTTTATTTATTTTTTTTTTTTTTGAGACACAGTCTCGCTGTCGCCCAGGCTGGAGTGCAGTGGCACAATCTTGGCTCACTGCAACCTCTGCCTCCTGGGTTCAGGCAATTCTCCTGCCTCAGGCTCCTAAGTAGCTGGGACTACAGGCACCCACCACCATGCCCGGCTAATTTTTGTATTTGTAGTAGAGACAGGGTTTCACCATATTGGCCAGGCTGGTCTCAAACTCCTGACCTTGTGATCCGCCTGCCTCAGCCTCCCACAGTGCTGGGATTAGAGGCGTGAGCCACCGCACTCGGCCAAGCGCTACTATTACATTCTATTTGATGAATAATTTATGATCCCACTTTATCCTTCATTTTCAACAATTTTTACAAGGTATTTTATTGGTGACTATAAGAATTAATGTGCAAACGTGTGCTTTATTTACTGCACATTCATTATAGCTATTAGAAAATGAATGAAAAATGTTTTTCTAAACCTGACTCAGTATCACCCTTCACAAAAAGTATATAAATATAGGTCGGGTCATATTATAACAAATATCTTCGTAACAGGATAAATAGTAAACTGCATGAAAAGCCAAACTCGTGGAAGCACAGAGTAGAACAGTGGTTGCCAAGAGCTGGAGTGTGAGGAAATGGGGAAATGTTGGTCCAAGGGCACAAACTTTTAGTTATAAGATGAACAAGTTCTCAGGATCTAATGTACAGCATGGGTGGTGACGGATGTGTTAATTAATTTGATTGTGGTAATCATTACACAATGTTTATGTATATCTAATCATGTAGTACACCTTGAATATATTCAATCTTTATCAATTAAGTATTTTTAAAAGTAAGAAAAAATCTGGAAAAACTTGCCGAGTTTGACTTAATGGAATCTAATAGCTAAATGACAGAAGCAAATCCCAAATTAAACCCTTGGTTTCTAGTGATTTAGAAGATATAACTAGGATCACTTATAAAAACTACATACTCAGTGCATGAAACAGATAATATTATCCAACAGTCAGGTAATTAGATGCTTCACTTTAGTGTAAGCTTTAATAATTAAAAGGTTCAGAATGCGGCATGAGATCAAACATAATAACTAACTCATCAACCTAGCAACCACAAGCCTGGCTCAATGCCACTACATTCAAAGATACAAATAAATGTAGCAACAATACTTTGCTTATAATAAAAATTTACAAGTCTACTGAAAAAAATGGATAACCATGGTTAAAGAAGCAAGGTAAGACAGAAGGAAACATAAACATGAAAGACCATACTAAATTACCATGTATTTGTCAACACAGGCCTAAGGCAAGTACAGTCAGTTCTCACAAATACTGACCCTTGTTAGTCCCAACTGTTCTGTTTTCTGTTTCTTTCTTGGTCGATTTGTGGACTCCTCCATTTCATCTTCTTCATCTGTAGGGACTGTATCACAAAGAATTAGATTTGATATTTTAAAAACAGTATTAATCGTGAACTGTCTGAAAGAATTCTTTACATTTCCAAATACAGTTTTTCCATGTTATCACAACTAGTTAAGGAATGATTATTCCTCATCATTTTGGTTAATAGAAAGTTATATATAAAATACTACCTAGATTAACAATCTTTAAAAATAAAAAAATAAAAAATACTACATTAGAAAACTAAAATCTAAGTAGTTTAAAATCTTGCTATCTTTAATGTCATCATTATAAATATTTATCATTTTATCATAGCTACGAAAAATTGCTGTTAGTTGTAGGAGAGTTATGAACACATTACATTTACATTACGAAGGAGGGAAGGATAAACACATGAAAAATGCACATACATTTCAGCCATGTTTATTCTCTTAATTTCATTTTTCTACCAAAAGTGTTTGTTTTTTTTTGAGTTTTTAAAATCTTTGCTATACATCACATGGTTAGGCAGCAAACCCAGATTGAAAACTACATAAAATATGCAACATTAAATATGTAATGTATGTTACATTACGTTACAGTAACATACACATTGTTACATTAAATATGTAACATAAAATATGTAAAACATTAAAATGTTTTGTGGCTTTTATGAATATTAATATTTCTCTAAATAGATTATAAACCCCTTAAAGTTAATAGCTAATCATATACAATCTCATTTACTCAGCCCTATCAAAAAATAAAAAATTCTACTAAAGAATTTTCTAAATTAAACCACTTTTTGCCACCAAATTATTTGCTTTCACCATTTTTGTAAAATCTACTAAAATGGATCATATATTTCCCACCATCTTACACATAATTATTCAAAACTGGTTAAGCGTGTCTTGATCCCCCTCAAGTCTTTGTGAAATGCATTTGGGGTATTATACTGTGTAACACAGCAATTACCTAAAAAGTAACAGAGGTATTCTGATCCGTTTACCCATGCAATAAATAGTTCTAGCTACTAGGTCTTAAAATGTAAGTATCTATGGGTGTGTGTTTTTTCCTCTTTTCTTCTCATCAGTGTCTTCTTACTACTATGAAAGCACCTTCCTCTAAGAGTCCTTCCTCCTCCTCCCTCAATTTGTTCCTTTTAATCTATGTTTTCAGAGTAAAAATAGTAATATTGGAAAAACTGCATTTAAAAATTTTTTTAAGTAAACCAGCTTACCTAAGAAATTAACAGTAAAATGTCTCAAAAGTCATTCTTAAATGACTTAAGTCAAAATGACTCGGAAAGTATTTTTATTCACTTCCAAGTTTCCTGAATAAGAGAACTTTGAGAATCAAGGTATTTATGTCCTATTGCACCAAACATGTTTTTGATACTTGCAATTCAGTGACACTATCCAGTAAGTAAGGGGGTGGTGGGGTAGGAAAAAAAAATCTCGAAATGCAAAGAAATATATGAACTTGTTGACATACTGGTCTATTTTTATGGGAAAATATGGGTTAAAAAGTCCCCTTTCGCTACACTGATTTTTTTTTTTGAGACAGGTTCTCACTCCATCACCCTGGCTAAAGTGCAGTGGCAGGATATCATAGCTCGCTGAAACCTCAAACTCCTAGGCTCAAACAATCCCCTTACCTCAGCCTCCCAAGGAGCTAGGACTACAGGTGCATACCACCACACATGGCTAATTTTAATTTTCCACTTTTAGTAGAGACAGGGTCTCACTACGTGGCCTAGGCTGTTCTTGAACTTGTGGCCTCAGGTGATCCTTCTACCCTGGCTTCCCATAGTGCTGAGATAACAGGCGTGAGCCACCACATGGCCTCTGAACTTAAATTTTTGAAACAACATTAATAAGTCAAAGTAAAATAAATATTTAATTTACCTGTAGACCAGATCTTTAGCATTTTATCCCAGGAGCCACTGCAAAACTAAACAGATGTATATGAAGGGAAAAGACATATGTAATATGATTCATATTATTTGCCTATACCAGTAGGTCTCTTCCTCATTCAGGACCTTTTCAAAGAACTTGTGTTCCAGAGAGTTGAAATTAGCCTTTTCCAAGGGCAAATAGGACAGGACATAAAAATCTGGGAAATCTTGAAGGCCAGGCTTATTGCCATGTCTTTTGAAGAAAGCCAATCTGAAGTGAGAGAGAATAAAGTCAACTTGAGGGACAAGAGAGCGAGAGGGTGTGCGGACCACATTCAAGCCTCTATTCCACTGGTTCCTGAGGCCCAAATGCACCATTACCCTTCTTGTGATGTGGTTGTTCAATCTTTCCTGGGATCTCACAGTCCATTTACTTTTAAGGTTAAATAAGTTCAAGCTGAGTTTCTATCTCTCCTTAACCAAAAAGAAGGGGTACAGTTAATTCACTAAAGTTTGGACTAAACAACATATAAACTTTTGGTTCAATATGAAAAATCATAAATCTTCACCTTTGAATACAAGCATCCTGTTATCCTAACTGTCAAAGAAACACTCTTAAGTCCAGAAAACTTCAATGTGGCTTAGGAAACTTTCAAATTGTAAGTGGATTTATAACCCTTCATATTAATAAATCAATATGGTACTGCCCTCAGTTTTGTTACCTTTTAACTATTACCATTTTATCATGATAAAGAGTAGATAGGTACTATAGTAAAACTCTATTAGCACTAACTTTAGTGTATGCTAACGCTCAGATGATCAACGAGCCATTTTCAGTTGATGGCAGCACTTAAGAGTAGCTGATATAGACTGGAAATATGTCAATTACTATGAGGTAAGAAAGTTATATAAATGAATGGCTTGTTTACTTCATTTCTTTTTTCTTTATTTTTTTTTTTTTTGAGACTGAGTTTCATTCTTGTTGCCCAGGATGGAGTGCAATGGCGCAATCTCGGCTCACTGCAACCTCTGCCTCCCGGGTTCAAGTGATTTTTCTACCTCAGCCTCCCGAGTAGCTGGGATTACAGGCATGTGCCACCATGCACGGCTTATTTTTTATTTTTTTTAGTAGAGACAGGGTTTCTCCATGTGGGTCAGGCTGGTCTCGAACCATCCTGACCTCAGGTGACCTCAGGTGATCTGTCCACCTCAGCCTCCCAAAGTGCTGGGATTACAGGCGTGAGCCACTGCGCCCGGCCCATACCTCATTTCTTAAAATTTCTGAAGTTTATATAAGGTTCTAAACCAGGGATATTCAAACTGAGCAACTGACTATCTCCTACTGTATGAGTATTTACTCTTGCTTTGAAATCCTATCTTTTGTCACCGATTGTTAGGAAACTAGGCCAACACAATGAATATATGTAGAAAAAAATGTTTAGGAACATGCTCCAATACTAATTTAACACAGTACTAATTACATTCCAGCTACTTACTTTAGTTCCTGAGCCATCAACAGCTACAGAATCTACACTTCCAGCATGACCTCTACAGCAGTGTAGGGCTTTCACTTTGTTTCTCTCTACATTCCACTCCCATAAAAGAATAGTCTGATCCATAGAAGCACTCAATAATAAGCAGGACAAACTATCTGAAGAAAGGAGAACACAAGAATAAGAAACAAATCAGTACACCATTTAGAATACATCATGTTCTGAAACCGAAGAACTAAATTTTTTTGTTATTGAAAAAGATGTTAAAAAGATAACTCATATATGGCCAGGTTTTAAAAGGCTGATATGGTATAAAGAAAAGATTTTTTAAAAATAGAAGATGATGGCTGGGTGTGGTGGCTCACGCCTCTAATACTGGCACTTTGGGAGGCCAAGACAGGCGGATCACTTAAGGTCAGGAGTTTGAGATCAGCCTGGCCAACATGGCAAAACCCTGTCTCTAGTAAAAATACAAAAATTAGGTGGGTGTGGGGGCAGGCGCCTGTAATCCCACCCACTCAGGAGGCTGAGGCAGGAGAACTGCTTGAACCTGGGAGGTGGAAGTTGCAGTGAGTTGAGATTGAGCCACTGCACTCTAGTCTGCGTGACAGAGTGAGACTCTGCCTCAAAAAACAAACAGGCCAGGCGCGGTGGCTCAAGCCTGTCCCAGCACTTTGGGAAGCCGAGGCGGGTGGATCACGAGGTCAGGAGTTTGAGACCAGCCTGGCCAACATGGTGAAACCCCATCTCTACTAAAAATACAAAAATTAGCCGGGCGTGGTGGTAGGCGCCTGTAGTCCCAGCTACTCGGGAGGCTGAGGCAGGAGAACCGCTTGATCCTGGGAGGCGGAGGTTGCAGTGAGCCGAGATCATGCCACTGCATGCTAGCCTGGGTGACAGAGCGAGACTCCATCTCAAAACAAACAAACAAGAAGAAAATAGATGAATGTAATACACTCAATATTAACTTGAAAATGTATATTATCTGATGCAATTTTAATATTCACTTCTAACAATTTATGAATTTTTATATAATCTTTTTCTTCTTGAACACTATATTTTTTGAAAGACCTCATAATAACTGAGGTATGAGATGCTTCCTACCCACTCCCCATTCTTCCCCAGCACCAAAAATGGCTTATTTCCAAATCTCTATCTAGGATTCCTCAAAGTGTAAGGAAAATGTCCTAACCTTTTTTCACCCAGGCCACATCTTTTACAACATCCGTATGTCCCACAATTGTCATTATTGACTTTCCTTCCAAGGACCAGATCCGAGAAGTCTTATCATAAGAACCAGTCAAGATCCTATGAAGAGAAAAGAAATCTTATGAAACAGAAAAAGCAGTTTTTTTCAAACCCTGAAAATGAATTTTGTTTCTATGGCAATGACAAAGTAACTTTGAGGAGTATACTTTTAAACTCTTCTTTGATATGAAGATTGAGATTTCAAAACACACTAGATCAGATCACTTGATGTTTCTCAACCTCCTAAAAATAATACCTGGCATGACTGGGCGTGGCGGCTCAATCCTGTAATCCCAGCACTTTGGGAGGCCGAGGCGGGTGGATCACGAGGTCAGGAGATCGAGACCATCCTGGCTAACACGGTGAAAACCCTGTCTCTACTAAAAATACAAAAAATTAGCTGGGCGTGGTGGCAGGTGCCTGTAGTCCCAGCTACTCAGGAGGCTGAGGCAGGAGAATGGCGTGAACCTGGGAGGTGGAGCTTGCAGTGAGCCGAGATTGCACCACTGCACTCCAGCCTGGGCAACAGAGCGAGATTCCGTCTCAAAATAAATAAATAAATAAAAATAATAATAATACCTGGCAAATCCTAGATTTCCTTTTTTTTTTTTTTTTTTTTGAGATGGAATCTAGCTCTGTCACCCAGGCTGGAATGCAGTGGCGCAATTTTGGCTCACTGCCACCTCTGCCTCCCAGGTTCAAGAGATTCTACTGCCTTAGCCTCCTGAATAGCTGGGATTACAGGCACCCACCACCACGCCCCGCTAATTTTTTTTGTATTTTTAGTAGAGACGGGGTTTCACTGTGTTGGCCAGGCTGATCTCGAACTCCTGACTTTGTGATCCACCCGCCTCGGCCTCCGAAAGTGCTAGGATTACAAGCGTGAACCACTGCGCCTGGCCGATTTCATTTTTATATTGTTGTAAATAATACAACTCTCACAAAAGCTACGCAAATTACTTGTAGGCCCTAACACAGGTTGAGCATCCCTAATCTGAAAATAAGTCCAAAATTCTCCAAAATCCAAAACTTTCTGAGCACCAACATGACACCACAAGTAGAAAATTTCACACTTGACTTCATAATGACAGGCTGTAGTCAAAATGCAGTCAAAATTTTGATTCAGGCACAAAATTATTAAAAACATTGTATAAAATTGGCCGGACGTGGTGGCTCACGCCTGTAATCCCAGTACTTTAGGAGGCTGAGGCGGATGATTCACGAGGTCAGGAGATCGAGACCATCCTGGCTAACATGGTGAAACCCCGTCTGTACTAAATATACAAAAACAAAATTAGCCAGGCGTGGTGGCGGGTGCCTAGACTCCCAGCTACTCGGGAGGCTGAGGCGGGAGAATGGCCTGAACCCGGAAGGCAGACCTTGCAGTGATCTGAGATCGCACCACTGCACTCCAGCCTGGGCGACAGAGCGAGACTCCGTTTAAAAAAAAAATACATATATATATAAAAAATATATATATTATATATTATATATACATAATATAAAATTACTTTTGGGCTAGGTATATAAGCTATATATGAAACATAAATGAATTTCATGTTTAGACTTGGATTACGTCCCTAAGATATTTCACTATGTATATGTTAATACTGCAAAACTACCCCCCCCCAAAAAAAATCCTAAATCCAAAACACTTCTGGTACCAAACATTTCCAGATAAGGAATACCCAACCTGTAGTGCTCTTTTTTTTTTTTTTTTTTTTTTTTTGAGACAGTCTTGCTCTGTTACCCAGGCTGCAGGGCAGTGGCGTGATCTCAGCTCACTGTAACCTCTGCCTCCTGGGTTCAAGTGCTTCTCCTGCCTCAGCCTCCCGAATAACTGGGACTCCGGGCATGGACCACCATACCCGGCTAATTTTTTATATTTTTAGTAGAGACAGGTTTCAATATGTTGGCCAGGCTGGTCTCAAACTTCCGATCTCAAGTGGTCTACCTGCCTTAGGCTCCCAAAGTGCTGTGATTACAGGCGTGAGTCACACGCCTGGCTGTCAACCTGAAGTACTTTGTACTCAACCAGTGAAAACCATTTAAACTAAAACTAGTAGAAACATAACTTTATGTAATAACTCCAGGGAGATGTTCTCTGAAAGAAGTAAGCTCCTACTATAATCTACTCTTGAGGTGTTTTCCTAAACGCAAGGCCAGTGAGGATTTGCCCTGAGATATCTATACCTTCTTTCTTGAGTACAGTCTGCTCTTTCTAGCCCTAAAAGAGCATGCTATGCATCTTTATGGTATTAGGCCAGGAGATCTATGGCTATAAAGGTTACTTTTTTCCTCTATGAAACAAACTATATCCTTGGTCTTAAAAGCAACATAATCAAACCAAATAAATTAAATGCTCTAAGATACACGACTTATTCAGAAGACAAACATAGATAGGTGTAGAGAAATCCCATCTATTCAGGAGGCTGAGGCAGTAGGACTGCTTGAGCCCAGGAGTTTGAAACCAGCCTCGGCAACAGAAGGAGAACCCGTTTAAAAAAAAAAAAAAAAAAAGACAACAGTAATTGTTACTATTACATCTTGAACAGAACAGAGTATCCATTAATAAATACCTGTTTCTTTTTTTTTTGAGACGGAGCCTCGGAGCCTCGTTCTGTCGCCCAGGCTGGAGTACAGTGGGGCCATCTTGGCTCACTGCAAGCTCCACTTCCCAGGTTCATGCCATTCTCCTGCCTCAGCCTCCCGAGTAGCTAGGACTACAGGCACTTGCCACCACGCCCGGCTAATTTTTTGTATTTTTTTAGTAGAGACGGGGTTTCACCATGTTAGCCAGGATGGTCTCAATCTCCCGACTTCATAATCCACCCGCCTCAGCCTCCCAAAGTGTTGGGATTACAGGTGTGAGCCACCGTGCCCGACCACCTGTTTCTTTTTGAAGACACTGAGTGCAAAGATCTTTCTGTTTGGCGTGGCCACTGATATAGAGATCACAAAATTAATTTACAAATAACAGTAAATCACAGAAAAATTATATATGGATTTAAAAAGACTGAAGGAGGTAAATGAAAAAAGAGAAGAGCATTAATCTGGCAATACCATTCCTCTGCCCCTTTAATTGAACTGATCCAGTCATCATGGAACATGCATTGCTCTGGCTGGGGTGCAGTATACTTCTCCACGTATTCTATTTCCACAACTTCTTCCTAGTCACAAGAGAAACCAGCAACAAGTCAGATGGTACAGTTTTAAAATACATTATGAAGATAAAGAACCCCAATTTAATATATCTCCTTCATATCCTTCATATTAGTCCCCTTCATAACTCAGCAAATTTGGAGCCATTCAAAAAGTCAAGAACTTTATTTGACCTAACAGTAAGCTAAGAGTGATTATTAGGAAATAATAGCTTGGCATGGTGGCTCACACCCGTAGTCCTACCTATAAACATTAGGAAATCTGGGGCAGGAGGACTGCTTAAGCCTAGGAGTTCAAGTCCAGCCCGGGCAACAAAGCAAGACCTGTCTCCTAACAAAAAATTTAAAAGGAAGAAATACTAATGGCCTTGTAAAACTTATGCTGAAAACAGGGGGAAAAGGAATATAAGAAAGCCTTAGGCCAGGTGCAGTGGCTCACACCCGTAATCCCAGAACTTTGGGAGGCTGAGGCGGGCGGATCACCTGAGGTCAGGAGTTCAAGATGTGCCTGGCCAACATGGCGAAACTCCATCTCTACTGAAAATACAAAAATTAGCCAGGCGTGGTGGTGGATGCCTGTAATTCCGCTGCTTGGGAGGCTGAGGCGCAAGAACCACTTGCACCCAGGAGGCAGAGGTTTCAGTGAGCCAAGACTGTGCCACTGCACTCTAGCCTGGGCAACAGATGGAGACTCTGTCTCAGAAAAAAAAAAAAAGAAGATATAAGAAAACATTAAAATTAAGAATAAAAGCATATTGTTTAATGGGTACAGGTCTTCTGTTCAGGATAAGGAAACAATTCTGGAAAATGGTGATGGTTGCACAATATTGTAAATGTACTTAATGCCACTGAATTGTATACCTGAGAATGGTTAAAACTCTAAATTTTATGTTATGTATATTTTACCACAATTTTTAAAAATCACAAAACAAGCAACAACTATAAGTTATATTTTTAATCATAAAAGCAATATAAGGAAACCTTGAAAATAAGAGGAAGGGAAAAATAATAGCTTAATCCACAGTTTTTATATGTGCCTAGTTATTTTGTGCACCAGTATTTGTATACACATATTTGCTATTCCCTTTCTTGCCAGTTTTTCCACATATATAAAGAATGTGTTCATTTATTTCTTGAATAAAACACTCTCACAAAAAAAGAGGGCTTCAAAACAGAACATACAGGAATATACATATATATATACACCCACGATATATATTCAGTATACACACATAATATACACACAATATATAACACACACAATATATATATTCAATATATTAAAAAGAATCATTGCTACTAAAGATAGATTCAGTGTGATTTTAAAAGGAGTTTAAGCCAATAATGCCTTAAGTGAAATACAGAAGGCAAGTATTTGAACTTACTGATGAGATGTTCTCCAGTTCCATGTGTTTGATCAAGGGCATTCGCAGAAACTGGCCCTGAATAAGGAAATCAAACTCCACATGTTTGTGGAACTCTGAGGAAAATATATAACAAAATTATTGCTCTTAATATCTGAGGTAATACTGGCAGAGGTATATGAGAACTCCCAAAACAAACAGGTACCAATTATCCCAGTGTGGCCTCTGAGTTTCTCTGTAATTTTTAAGATCAGAAATACTTTGTTCTGTTAGTATAATGTCTTTTTATTGTTGTTGTTGTATTTTGGTTTAAAAAACTTTTATTATTTCAAACATATCCGAAAGTAGAAATAACAATGAATCCCATCACTATTGCCCATTTTGACATCTACCAACTAATGGAACATCATCTATATTCCTCCGTCCATTCCCCGGCTGGTTTATTTTGAAGTAAATCTCAGAAATTACATCATTTCATCTGTAAATACTTTAGTATGTATCTCTAAAATATAAGGACTTAAAAAATTAGTCACAATATTTTAAAATTTAACAATCATTCCTTCTAATATCAAATAGTCAAAGTTCTTTTACAGTGAGCTTTCAAAAATCAGCATCCATAATCCATACATTATATTTTATTAATGTTTCTTTTAATCTTTAACAGTTCCTCCTTCTTTTTCTCCTTGCCATGTATTTGTTGACGAAAGTGGTTCATCTGTTTTGTTACATTTCATACGTTCTGGGTTTTGTTGACTCCATCTCCAAGGTGTCCTTTAACATGTTTCTTTATCACACAAATATCCTATAAACTAGTCAGAGGTAAATGGTAAATGCCTGGCTAGATTTCAGGTTTTTTTTTTTTTTTTGCAAGAATATTCATAGACAGTATTGTCTATTTCCTATTACATCCCATCAGGATGCAAATAGGATCTGGTTGTGTCTCTCTCTCTCTCTTTTTTTTTTTTTGAGACAGAGTTTCACTCTTGTTGCTCAGGATGGAGTGCAATGGTGCGATCTCGGCTCACAGCAACCTCCACCTGCCAGGTTCAAGCCATTCTCCTGCCTCAGCCTCCGATTACAGGCATGCGCCACCACGCCCAGCTGATTTTGTATTTTTAGTAGAGACAGGATTTCTCCATGTTGGTCAGTCTGGTCTCGAACTCCGGACCTCAGGTGATCCACCCACCTCTTTTTAAGATACTAAGACCCATCTTAGGGCTCAGATTATATCAGTCTGATTCTATCCACTATAATGCTCCTTGTCTTTTATCTAATTATCAGGATTAACAGCTACTGAGAGTAACTACTGTACTTATATTCATTATTTCTTTTGGAGTTGCAATATGGTAACAGTCCATACAAAAGGAATAATGTTCAGTGTATAATGTTTAGAAAAATAAGCAACTATTTGGGTAACATACTGGAATTGCAAAGCTTCTCTTACAGGAATAATTCTTTCCTCAACAAAATACTTGCAAACCAAATTCAACAACACATTAAAAAGATCATCATGATCAAGTAAGATTTATCCCAGGGATGCAAGAATAGTTCAACATACACAAATCAATGTAATACACTGTGATGGTTATCACTGAGTGTCAACTTCATTGGATTGAAGGATGCAAGTATTGTTCCTGCATGTGTCTGTGAGGGTGATGCCAAAGGAGATGAACATTTGAGTCAGTGGAATGGGAGAGGCAGACCTACCCTCAATCTGGGTAGGTACCATCTAATCAGCTGCTGGCATGACTAGGATAAATAGAGGCAGAGGAATAATGAAGGATTAGTCTGGCCTGGATGAGTCTTCAAGCCTTTATCTTACTCCTGTGCTGGATGCTTCCTGCCCTCAAACATTGGACTCCAAGTTCTTCAGCTTTTGGATTCTTGGACCAGTGGTTTGCCAGGACTCTCAGGTCTTCGGCCACAGACTGAAGGCTGCACTGCCGGCTTCCCTACTTTTGAGGTTTTGGGACTGGGACTGGCTTCCTTGCTCCTCAGCTTGCAGACAGCCTATTGTGGGACTTCACCTTGTGATTGTGTGAGTCAATACTCCTTGATAAACTCCCTTTTGGCTGGGCATAGTGGTTCACGCCTATAATCCCAGTATTTTGGGAGGCCAAGGTGGGTGGCCTCATGAGGTCAGGAGTTCGAGACCAGCCTGGCCAGCATGGTGAAACCCCGTCTCTACTAAAAATACAAAAATTAGCCAGCCAGGTTTGGTGGCATGTGCCTGTACTCCCAGCTACTCGGGATGCTGAAGCAGGAGACTTGCTTGAACCTGGGAGGCAGAAGTTGCAGTGAGCCGAGATTGTGCCATTACACCCTAGCCTGGGTGACAGAGAGTCTCAAAACAAACAAACAAACAAAAAAGCAAACTCTTTCATATATACATCTATTCTATTAGTCCTGTCCCTCTAAAGAACCCTAATATATACATCATATCAACACAATGAAAGACAAAAAGCATATGATCACTTCAATTGATGCTGAAAAAGCATTTGATAAAATTCAACATCCTTTCATGATAAAAGCCCTCAAAAAACTGGGTATAGAAAACATACTTCAACATAATAAAAGTCATATATAATAGACCCCCATACTAAATGGGGAAAAAAACCAAAAGCCTTTCCTCTAACATCTGGAACATCATAAGGATGCCCACTTTCACCACTGTTATTCAACACAGCAATGGAAGTCCTAGCTAGAGCAATCAGATAGGAAGGAGGGGAGGGGAAGGAGGGGAGGGGAAGGAGGGGAGGGGAAGGAGGGGAGGGGAAGGAGGGGAGAGGAAGGGAGGGGAGGGAAAGGAAGGAAGGGAGGAAGGGAGGAAGGGAGGAAGGGAGGAAGGGAGGAAGGGAGGAAGGGAGGAAGGGAGGAAGGGAGGAAGGAAGGAAGGAAGGAAGGAAGGAAGGAAGGAAGGGCATCCAAATTGGAGAGGAAGAAGTCACATTATCCTTGTTTGCAGATGATTTGATCTTGTATTTGGGAAAATCAATGATATAATCTTATATTTGGTATAATCTTTATTTTACCAAAAACCAATTAGGACTGATAAATTCAGTAAAGTTGCATGATACAAAAATCAGTAGCGTTTCTATATGCTAACAGCGAACAATCAGAAAAAGAAATCAAGAAAAGTTTGTTTTTTTTTTTTTTTTTTTTGAGACGGAGTCTCACTCTGTCACCCAGGCTGGAGTGCAGTGGCCTGATCTCGGCTCACTGCAAGCTCCGCCTCCTGCGTTTACGCCATTCTCCTGCCTCAGCCTCCCGAGCAGCTGGGACTACAGGCGCCCGCCACCTTGCCCGGCTAGTTTTTTGTATTTTTTAGTAGAGACGGGGTTTCACCGTATTAGCCAGGATGGTCTCGATCTCCTGACCTCGTGATCCGCCCATCTTGGCCTCCCAAAGTGCTGGGATTACAGGTTTGAGCCACCGCGCCCGGCCAAGAAAGTATTTCTACTTACAGAATCCACAAATAAAATACCTAGGAATTAACCAAAGAAGTGAAAGATCTCTACAACAAAAACTATAAAACATTGATGAAAGACATTGAAGAGGGCTGCATGCAGTGGCTCATGCCTGTAATCCAAGAACTTTGGGAGCCTGAGGTGGGTGGATCACCTGAGGTCAGGAGTTCGCGACCAGCCTGGCCAACATGGTGAAACCAAGTCTCTACTAAAAATACAAAAATTAGCTGGGCGTGGTGGCAGGCACCTGTAATCCCAGCTACTCAGGAGGCTGAGGCAGGAGAATCCCTTGAACCCAGGAGGTGGAGGTTGCAGTGAGCTGAGATTACATGATTGCACTCCAACCTGGGCAACAAGAGTGAAACTCCGTCTCAAAAAAAAAAAAAGAAAAGAAAAGAAAAAGAAAAAAAGAAATTGAAAAGGACACAAAAAAATGGAAAGATATTCCAGGATCATGGATTGGAAGAATTAACATTGTTAAAATGTCCATAGTACCCAAAGCAACCTACAGATTCAATGTAATCCTTATCAAAATACCAATGACATTCTTCACAGAAAAAAAAAACAAAACCCTAAAATTTACATGGAACCACAAAAGACCCAGAATAGCCAAAGCTATCTTAAGCAAAAAGAACAAACCTGGAAGAATCACATTACCTGACTTCAAATTATACTACAGACCTATAGTAACCAAAACAGCATGGTACTGGCATAAAAACAGACACATACACCAATGGAACAGAATAGAGAAGCCAAAACAAATCCACACATCTACAGTGATTTCAAACCTACACTGGGGAACAGTCTCTTCAATAATGGTGCTGGGAAAACTAGGTATCTATATGCAAAAAAATGAAACTAGACCCCTATCTCTTGCCATATACAAAAATCAGAACAAAAGGTATTAAAGACTTAAATATTTCTAAGACCTCAAACTATGAAACTAATACAATAAAACATTGGGGAAACTCCCCAGGACAGTGGTCTGGGCAAAAATTTCTTGAGTAATACCACACAAGCACAGGCAATTAAAGCAGAAAAGGACAAATGGGATCCCCTCAGGTTAAAAAGCACAGCAAAGGAAATAATTAACAAAGTGAAGAGACAACCCACAGAATGGGAGTAATTATTTGCCAACTACCCATCTGACAAGGGATTAATAACCAGAATATATAAGGAGCTCAAAAAACTCTGTCGGAAAAAATTTAATAATCTGATTAAAAGTTGGGCAAAAGGTTTGAACATACATTTCTCAAAAGAAAACATTCAAATGGCAAACAGGCATATGAAAAGGTGCTTACCGTCATTGATCATCAGTGAAATATAAATCAAAACTACAATGAGATATCATTTCACCCCAGTTAAAATGGCTTCCCCCCTCCCCCCATAAGACAGAGTCCTGCTCTGTCACCCAGGCTGGAGTGCAGTGGCATGAGCTCGGTTCACTGCACCTCCACCTCCCGGGTTCAAGCAATTCTCCTGCCTCAGCCTCCCGAGTAGCTGGGATTACAGGCACCTGCCACCACACCCAGCTAATTTTTGAATTTTTAGTAGAGATGGGGTTTTACCATGTTGGCCAGGCTGGTCTCGAATTCATGACTTTGTGATCCACTCACCTCAGCCTCCCAAACAGCTGGAATTACAGGTGTGAGCCACCACGCCCGGCCTAAATGGCTTTTATTTAAAAGTCAGGCAATAACAAATGCTGGTGAGGATACGGAGAAAAGGGACCCCTCATAAACCTTCGTGGGGATGTAAATTAGTACAACCACTATGGAGAACAGTTTGGAGATTCCTGAAAAAACTAAAAATAGAGCTACCACATGATCCAGCAATAGCACTGCTAGGTATATACTCAAAAGTAAAGAAATCAGGATATCGGTACTTCTACATAATGGAGTACTATTCAGCCATAAAAAAGAATGAAATCCTGTCACTTGCAACAACATGGGTAGAATTGGAGGTCATTATGTTCAGTGATATAGGCCAGGCACAGAAAACAAACTTTGCATATTCTCACTTATTTGTGGGAGCTAAAAATTAAAACAATTGAACTCACGGAGATACAGAGTAGAAGGATAGTTACCAGACGCTGAGAAGGGTAGTGGGGGAAATGAGAGTCAAGTGGGAATGGATGGTTAATGGGTACAAAAAATTGAAAGAATAAATAAGATCTAGTATTTGATAGCACAACCGGGTGACCATAGTCAATAATTTAATTATACATTTAAAAATAACAAAGAGTATAAATGGATTGTTTGTAACACAAAGGATAAATGCTTGAGGTAATGGATATCTCATTTACCCTGATGTGATTATTACACCTTATATGCCTGTATCAAAATATGTAATGTACCTCAAAAATAGATACACCTACCATGTACCTACAAAAATTAAAAAGAGTATTTCTTATTCTAGTTCAAAGACTTTTTCAACAAATAGACTATATAACAGTTTTGAAATTCATAAAGGTAACTATGCAGCGGAATCTCTATATATCCATGATGAAAACAAAGACAAGAATTAACAGGAAATGCTATGTAAATATACTTGAATATTGAATACTGAACGGTAACTTGCTAGCAATAAAAATATTGCAGACCCTGTCTCCTCCTCCCCCACCCCAAGCCAATAAAGTTGCTTGAAAACATCATCTCAAATTTCACAAAAAACTTATGTGATTATTTGAAGATGAAGATGGGGAAAATACTACACATTAGTGTATAACTCTTACCTCCCCATTCCTCCAACTAGGGTAGAGTCAGAAGAGCTCTGCAGCATTGGAAATGTCTGCATAAAAATACACTTGCCTCTGGCTAGCATGGTGGCTCACACATGTAATCCCAGCACTTTGGGAGGCCCAGGAGGGTGGATCACCTCAGGTCAGGAGTTTAAGACCAGCCTCGCCAACATGGTGAAACCCCATTTCTACTAAAAATACAAAAAATTAGCCAGGAGTGGTAGCGGGCACCTGTAATCTCAGCTACTCTGGAGGCTGAGGCAGGAGAATTGCTTAATGTTTCATGTTTAAATTTTCTCTATTTTATGCAATGTTTCTTTACTTTTTAAAAAATATTTTATTATAGAAAATTTCATACATATGGAAAAGTTCAGAAATATCAATCAAAACTACAATGAGATACAGAAAATAATATAATGAGCCTCCTTACACCTATCAACAAACTTTAACAATTTTTTCTTTTTTTTTTTTTTTTTTGAGATTCCCTCTGTCACCCAGGCTGGAGTGCAATGGCACGATCTTGGCTCACTGCAACCTCCGCCTCCCAGGTTCAAGCTATTCTCCTGCCTCAGCCTCTTGAGTAGCTGGGATTACAGGCATGTGCCACCACGCCCAGTTGATTTTTGTATTTTTAGGTTGAGATGGGGTTTCACCATGTTGGTCAGGCTGATCTCAAACTCCTGACCTCGTGATCCACCCGCCTCGGCCTCCCAAAGTGCTGGGACTACAAACTTCAATAATTATTAACTCATAGCCAATCTGATTTCATTTATATTTTTACATACATTGTTCATATTAACTTAATGGGTAAATATATTAGTACAACAGTATATACTTAATATTTGTATCTTTTAAATGTTTTATATTCTTGTGTGTTTTGTTATACCCTTTTTTAAAATGAATTCTGGACACAAAAAATAAAATACTGGTATTCATACTGGCATTTTGATATTACACTAAACACTCAAATACTGATATTGTCATTTTGCTTTGTGCTTCACTAGCAGGTGGGGCCTAAGCACTAAAACGCTTGCTTTATGCCTACATAACTCAGTCCTCTGTAGAACAATGTCTTGATTACCTCTATATTACAACTTTATACCAAAATCTTTATTCCTTAACTACAACCACCATATATCCACATTGCCTTAAAAACAGGTTAAACAGAAACATTTTTTTCTGAAAACTTTTCTTTCAAAGCAGTATTTACAGTATTATCCAGCAGAAGCACCTGCACTTTATAACTTACAAATTTTACCATTACAAAATTCATACAGTATCATAAGGCCAAAAAAGGAACTAAAAACGTAATGCATTTTAGAGTAATCAGTGGCATTGTGTCCTCTCCTAAGCATATATATACCCACCATTTCTGTCCTTTAGTAGTTTATTGATGATGTTACTAAGGTCAGCAATTTCAGAGGCAGCAGGGATTGAGAAGGGAACATCATCTACAGCATATCTATAAAAAGGAAATGATATGTCAAGATCAAGTCTACAGATATTTGAACAAATATGCTTTTACGAATTCAACATACATTTATTGGGTAAATAAATTCCAGACATTTTGCTACATGTTGTAAACAAAAATGAATTAAAACATGATCTCTGTTCTAAGAAGAGGCTGAAGTCTGGTAATCAAATAGAATGAAGTCATATAAGAACAACGTCATTAGGTGACATGTATAAAGAGAACAAAGACATCACAGGTCATTTTAACCATAGAAAAGGAGGGCAGGGGAGCAGAGCCTGAAAGGATGCACAAAAAAGATAACTGTTAAGCTACATTTAGAAAAGTGATTAGCCAGGCATGGTGTCATGTGCCTGTAGTCCCAGCTACTTGGGAGGCTGAAGTGGGAGGACTGCCTGAGCCCAGGAGGTGGAGGTTGTAGTGAGCTGAGATCACACCACTGCACTGCACTCCAGCCTGGGTGACACGGCAAGACCCTGTCTCAAAAGAGAAGTGAGTTTTTGCCAGGTGAGGGAAGGGTAGGCTGGAAGAAGCAGTGTGCAGGAAAGCAGGGAGAACATCAAAACAATAGCTAGGAGTTGTTAAACTGCCCAACCAGCCATTTCCAGAAAGTCTGATTTTGCTCTAAAGTGACCAAAGGCTAAAGAGATACACATGGAATGCTTTAAATATCATGTGAAATCATTTTCACTTTTTTTTTTGCAGGCAATGAAGAACTATCATAGCAGTGCAAATTAGAAATATCATCAGATTTTATTTAGTTAGATGTTTCTGGCTGCACAGTGGACACTGAAACAGAGGAACACATGACAGGAGGCAGATTAGAAGACTCTTATAAGAGAGACTGTGAGAAAATATTAGCAAATCATGTGTCTGATAAGGAACTTGTATCTAAACTATATTAAGCACACTTACAACTCAATAATAAAAAGACAACACAATTTTTTAAATGGCCAAATAGGGACATGAAAACGCTCATCACTAGTCATCTGGGAAATGCCAATCAAACACAATGAAATATAATTTCACATCCACTAGGGTGCTATAATTAAAAAGACAGCTAATAACAAGTGTCAGTGAAAATAGGGAGCAACTGGAACCCTGATTATTGCTGGCAGTAATGTAAAATGGTGCAGTTGGTTTGGAAAACAGTCTGGCAGTTCCTCAAAAAGTCAAACATGCAATTACATCTGACCCAAAAACTCCACTTCTAAGTATATATGCAAGATAAATGAAAACATACATCCACACGAAAACTTGTACATGAGTGTTCACATAACAACTATTCATAATAGATAAAAGGTATAAACAACCTAAATGCCCATCAGCTGATGAATGGAAAAACATGGTACATCCATTTAATAGCCTATTATTTGGCCATAAAAAGGAATGAAGTGCTAATATATACTATGACATAATTAAACTATTTTTTAAAAATCATAGTAAGTGAAAGAAGCCAGTCACAAAAGATCACATTATATGATTCCATTTATACAAAATGTCCAGAAGAGATAAAGTTACAGAGCTAGAAAGCAGATCAGTGGTTGCCTAGGGCTGAGGGTATTATTTAATAAACAGCTCAAGGATGATGAAAAATGTTCTAAAATTGATGGTTGCACAACTCTGCAAATATGGTGCTGATGATCCTCAAACCACACTTTAAGCAATAAGGCTATAGCTATACATTTATGTATATAATTCACATATATGTATATTCTTGTGTGTGTGACAATTATATTAGCCCCCCACCACACCATTTTACTGACCAAAATATTAAGCAAAAAGAAAAAGCAAGAATTTTATTTATTTATTTTTTTTTTTTGAGACAGAGTCTCACTATGTTTGCCAGGCTGGAGTACAGTTGAACTGATCCTGGCTCACTGCAACCTCTGCCTCTCAGGCTCAAGCGATCCTCCCACCTCAGCCTCTCAAGTAGCTGGGACCACAGGTGGGCACCACCATGCCTAGCTAAGTTTTTATATTTTTGGTAGAGACGGGGTTTCACCATGTTGCTCAGGCTGGTCTCAAACTCCTGATTCACCGTGTTGCTCAGGCTGGTCTCAAACTTCTGAGATAAGCAATTTGCCTTCCTCGGCCTCCCAAACTGCTGGGATTACAGACATGAGCCACAGCGCCCTGCAAAGAATTTTAATTTCTACGTTTTTTAACCTTTTGGAGGGCCTAAATTCAAACACACATATGACATGTATCCATTCATTTCAGGGGTTAAAACACTGTGGCCTATTATCTCTTACAACTTCATGTCAATCAACAATTATCTCAAGGCTGGACGCTGTGGGTCATGCCTGTAATTCCAGGAGTTTGGGAGACCGAGGTGGGCGGATCACTTGAGGCCAGGAGTTCGAGACCAGCATGGCCACCAATGCAAATTCCTGGCTCTACTAAAAATACAAAAATTAGCCAGGCTTGGTGGTATATGCCTGTAATTCCAGCTACTCGGGAGGCTGAGGTGGGAAGACTTGAGCCCGGGAGACGGAGGTTGCAGTGAGCCAAGATCCCTCCATTGCAGTCCAGCCTGGGCAACAGAGTGAGACTCTGTCTCCAAAAAACCAAAACAAACAAACAAACAAAAGCCCCAAATATTTCAAAAAATGTTATTTTAAGAAAAAAAAAAAAACCTTCTTTCAATTAAAATACACAGTGGTTATGTTAATGCATCACCACATTCCTAGAGAAGTATTAAGGCTCTGTATATAAGTACATATACTCAGGTGCATTGATGATACGATTTACGTATACTTTCAGCAACAATACAAGAGGAGAGAAGATTATTTACTAGCTCTCCTAAAGCTACAAACAAAACCACAGGTATAACTCAGGTAGGAGTTTCCTAGTTTATGGCTAACTTTAGCTTATTAACACAACAAATATGTATTATCATTTTCACTGAAAAAATGTGACATTTTTTGTTGACTCAGCCAATCCAAGAAGCTTAATATATAGTCCCTGCCCTCAAGAGACTTCCAATATAGTTGGAAGAGACCAGGCAAACACAAAGAAAACTAACAATGCAATATATAACACAAGGCAGCATATAATTAGTTTTCGAATGAATGCTAACAGACCTTGAGACCACTGGTTAAAATGTTTATATACCTATATAGATATATAAAAATGGTAAATATGTTTACGTTTATATATTAATGCGACTTATATATAAATACATGATAAAGTATATAATGTATTTATAGTATATACATGTATATATAAAAATAAATCAGTAACTAAATCGATTTCATACTTATCAAAAACCAACTCTACCATAACCCCATGGTCAGAGCTCCACTTTCTAACCTGGTTTAGAAAGCATATTCTATCACCTACTTCAAAAAAAAAAAAAAAAAAAAGACATGTTTTCAAAAACTGTGAACCACCACTAGCAGACACCCTATAGCGACAAGGCCCACTGTTCATTTTAAATTACACATATAAAATGTTTCATTGAGAAAGCAAACCTGAAGCCCTTCAGTCTCCTCCACACTCACAATTCAAATTATATAGAACCTGCGAAGCCGGTTAGAAAGGAGGTAATCTCAGAAAAAAGGGTGGGGATGACAGCAGAAACAACCAGGGATCCGCAAGGTCATACCAAAGGGGTGGTCGGAAAGGAACTGGGGAAGGGAGCGAAGGGTGGAACGCTTACTTACTTCTTGTTATCAGTGTAGAAGCGTGTTTGGAGCTGAGCCATGGCGAGTACACACACGACTTGCCCACGGAAACGTCGGTTAGCAGACCCACAACAGGGAGCTCCTGTCTTGCACGACTACAAAGAGGTAGCTCAAAATTAGACTGCACAGGTAAGCGAGGAGCTGCAGTCTAAGCCTGGACTCTGCTTTCTCTCCTCCAGTCTCCTCCGCAGAAAGCACGAGGCTGCCCTTCTACAGACGGCCAGACCACAAACATCGACTACCTACTCCTAGATTTAGGAGTCATCGATTAGAAAAGCATATTCTTAAAGGTAGCATGTCCCTTTAATCATTGTTAGAATTCTTCCCATACATGTGGGCCTGTTATCGATTAGGAAAAAGATCCCACTCAAATCCGCTTTATTAATAAAAATTTTTTTTTCAAGAGGCTGTCCTGAGCCTGGGTAGTTCAAACACAGCTCCTAGTTACTACAAGTCTCAGAAAGCATAGCTTCTCAAACGCTGTGACCACTGGGAATTGTAGTCTTTTACTGCCACGCTGCCCTCAGAATATCTTATTTGCATTAAATCCTCCAGATTCCAGCCAGATATCAAATTTCCTCTGTCTTCAGCTTTTCTTGACTAACGCCTTGCCAGTTTTTTTTTTTTTTTTTCTCATACATATTGCCAACCAGATCTCACTCTGCAGAGATTTTTCCTAAGTCTCGCCTCTAACTGAGGGTTTTAGAGAGAGGAGAGAGGCGGAAATACGAAAAAAGAACCAATGGGAGAGGAAACGGTCGACGGTGGCCGACAGTGGTCTTACTCTAGTGGGACTGCGCTGCGCGTTCCCGGTGGGGTGCGCCTGCGCATTATGCTGGTCTCCATGGCGGGGCCTCGGAGCCAAGACGAGGTTGAGTAGACTCGTTTTGAATTTTCTCCCCTCTGCTCCGGCGGACTTCCCATCTCGCCTTGTGGGGCTATTGGCGGCGGCAGGACTGGAGGAGTCAGAGGTTTGGCAGCGCTGTCTGCGCAGACCTACCAGACGCTACCTCCCAACCCCCCCCCTTTCTTCCTCCTGCCTCCTCCTCCTCCCGTCACCTCCTGACCCGCCGAAGCTCCCAGCAACTGCCGGCCCCCGCCCCCAGCCGTAGCCGGTCACTGGCCGCGCCCTCCGCGCCAAGCCGGATAGCCTTTTCGGGGTCCTACATGGCAGGGCTTCCGACCCCCGGCCTGGGACGGGGCTCGCAGGCCGCAGAGGGACAGGCTGGAGAAGGAGGAGGTTAGGTGTCTTGAGGAGGGTTGCTGAGCCCAAGGACGCGCCATCGCCGCGGAGAAGGAGCGGGACCCCTTGGGGAGAGCGCCCAATGTGTGGTCCCTCACGCCTACCCGCACCTTGCTTTTTAGGGTTCTGTTTCTCTTTCTGAGCCCTTTTATACCTTATGTTTAGAAGGAGAAAATCATCCTCCCACACCTTCTCCCCGACTTTTTGCCTTTTTTGTCCTGAAGTTACCCAAAGGCCTATGTCTTGTTTTCAATATTCCCAAGAATTACTCTAATATAGTTGTGTTTCTGAGGGAGGATGGATGGAGATAACTATCCTGATCCCAATGTCACTTTTTAAGGCATTCGCTTCAAGAGACAAGCAGTTTAGAATCAGGCAGAACTGGATTGCAAAATTTGTGGGCAGAGCGGTATGTGTGCAGGTGAAGACAACTAAAGCTTTCCTTTTTTACGTTGTTTAAAGATGTCCTACTGTAAGGTAGACGCCTCATGTTTAAATAAACTCCTAATATTTAAATAGAGAATGAGAAGAGATTTAAACAATTGGAAGAAAACAATTTTTATTAGAGAGCAATGACAATAAAAGTAGGACTCTTCAGTTTACTCACCTTTGTCGGTCGGAATGCGGGCCCTGGAACCAGAATTCCTGGGTTCAAATCCTGCCTCTGCTACTTGATTAACCTTTCTGTGCCACACTTTTATCAACTGTAAGAATTAACTGCGGCATCGGAAGCACTCAGTATATGTTAAATTATTATCATAATAGTTACCAATTCCAGTTTAACTAGAAGCTTTGCCAGCGTGAATGGGTAAGGGAGAATAGCCACATTGAGTGGAGGAATAAAATTAGAAAACCTCTGTGCTGAAGTCCAGGAGATCACTTATTAGGCTTGGGCTTGCTAATGGAAGTGATGGTCGTTTAACTATGTGGTTATTGTAGTGGTGAGGATTTACACATTAAATAAGTCATGGGCACCTGAAGCTTGAAACGCTTTCTTAATGAAATCTTGCCATTGAATCTGTACTTATTGATAATATATCATTGGTTAAAATATATATAAAATATAATTGATCAGCAGGTTAATTCATTTTTATCATTAATTTGAAATTTATCAAAATGAGAATATACAGTACCTGACAGAGTCAATATAGTTTGATCTTAATTTGAATTGAAAATTAAGATCAGGAAAATAAAGAACCTGAATATATGCTTAATAATGTAAGACTTTCAGTTTGCAAAACAGAAGTCCTGACTTGACTAAAATATATTTTTCATTTGACGGAGACCTTTAGTTAAGGAAAGATTAGTTTTAGCATTCAATATAAGTAAATACCCAGCATTATGTTTTACAGTTTTTTCCAACAATGATTTATGTGTCATGTTTGGTGTTGCCTCCAAGCAGTACCTGGGATAGCTGATGCTTTTACTTTGAGTCTTTTTCTTTACTTGGAACATTAATTGTAAGCTTTTGGTTGGTAATCATTTTTTATGAGATGTATTTACTATATGGTCTTCATGGAGACACATTGTTATCTGGAGAACCACAGTTTGGAAAATACATTTCTCTTAAAGTTTCTTGTTTTATATCCATATAATGCCACAGTATGGTAGGATACAAAGACTCTGTAGGGCTCTGGAGTCCTAATTGTTTTTTGTGTTTTTCTTTTTTTCCAGTTTGGTTATGAATCCAAACTTAATGCACTCTATCTTAAGCAAGTTTCTTGACAGTTCCAGTTTTCTTGTCTACAAACAGAGACAAAAAAGATCTACCTCAGAGTCATTGTAAGGATTAAATAAATTTGTAAAGCTCTCAAAGAGCAGCCTAATTCCAGCACGTTGGGAGGCTGAGGCAGGCAGATCAGCTGAGGTCAGGAGTTCAAGACCAGCCTGGCCAACATGGTGAAACCCCATCTCTACTAAAAATACAAAAATTAGCCAGGCGTGGTGGCGGCTGCCTATAATCCGAGCTACTCGGGAGACTTGAGGCAGGAGAATCGCTTGTACCCGGGAGGTGGAGTTTGCGATTAGCGAAGATACCGCCATTTCACTCCAGCCTGGGCGAAAAGAGCAAAACTCGATTTCAAAAAAAAAAAAACAACTCTCAAAGAGCAAAGAGGTAAAAAGAAGTTTGTTTGTGCAAAGTAAAAAATGGGTAGAAATGGATTACAGGGAAACTTATAGGGAGAAAAAACCATAAATAAAACTGGCATTGTGAACACCAGCCTTAGATTTTTTTTCCCTGAAAATTAAAAAGTGCTTTTTTTTTTTTTTTTTTTTTTTTTTGAGATGGAGGGATTTTTTTTTGTTGTGGATTTTTGGTATTTTTCAGTCTCCCTCTGTCGCCAGGCTGGAGTGCAGTGGCGCCATCTCGGCTCACTACAACCTTGGTCTCCCGAGTTGAAGTGATTCTCCTGCCTCAGCTTACCGAGTAGCTGAGACTACAGGTGCCTGCCACCACGCCTGGCTAATTTTTTGTATTTTAGTAGAAACGGGGTTTCACCATGTTGGCCAGGATGGTCTCGATCCCCTGACCTCGTGATCTTCCCACCTCAGCCTCCTAAAGTGCTGGGATTACAGGCGTGAGCCACTGCACTGGCTGAGATGGAGTCTTGCTCTGTTGCCCAGGCTGAAGTGCAGTGGCATGATCTCATCTCACTGCAGCCTCTGCCTCTGGTTTCAAGTGATCCATGCTTCAGCCTCCTCAATAGCTGGGATAACAGGCTCCTGCCACCACTCCTAGCTGATTTTTGTATTTTTTGTTGTTGTTGTTTTCTTTTTGAGATGGAGTCTGGCTCTGTTGCCAGGCTGGAATGCAGTGGTGCAATCTTGGCTCACTGCAACATCTGACTCTCTGGTTCAAGCGATTCTCCTGCCTCAACCTTCCAAGTAGCTGGGATTACAGGCACACGCAACCACGCCCAGCTAATTTTTAGTATTTTTAGTAGACACAGGGTTTCATAATGTGGCCAGGATGGTCTCGATCTCCTGACCTTCTGATCCATCTGATCGGCCTCCCAAAGTGCTAGGATTACAGGCATGAGCCACCACACCTGGCCTGTTTTTTGGTTGTTTTTTTTTTTTAAGTAGAGACGGGATTTCACTATGTTTGCCAGGCTGGCCTCCCAACTCCTGACCTCAAGATCCACCCACCTTAGCCTCCCAAAGTGCTGGGATTGCAGTCATAAGCCACTGCATCCAGCAGAAAATTTAAAAATTAATGTAGGTTGTTTATATATATTGGCATACATTTAAATTTCGATGTTTAGCATAACTTTATAAACTGATCCTTTAAAAATAAATTATCCTATTAAAATATTTGTGAATTAGTCTTGATTTCATTTTTGTCACCAATTCATAGTAATTTTGTACATACTATAAAAGGAATGTCATTTACCTACCTCTAAAAGATGAGGTAAATTTTATTTTCTAAAGTACTTTTGAGCAATATTTATTTATTGATTTATTGATTTTTGAAACAGAGTCTCGCTCTGTCGCCAGGCTGGAGTGTAGTGGTGCGATCTTGGCTCCCTGTAACCTGCGCCTCCCAGGTTCAAGCAATTTTCCTGCCTCAACCTCCGTAGTATCTAGGACTACAGGCACGCACCACCACACCTAGCTAATTTTTTTTTGTATTTTTAGTAGAGATGGGGTTTCACCATGTTGACCAGGATGGTCTCCATCTCTTGACTTCGTGATCTGCCCACTTTGGCCTCCCAAAGTGCTGAGATTACAGGTGTGAGCTACCGGCACCCAGCCAAGCAATATTTTTTAATGTAGTTAAGATCTGGCGCTGATAATGAATAGATTTAAAGATGTTTTACATCTTAGGATCTTAACCAAGATATCTGGAATTAAACTCAACTTCAAGCTGCTTTCTCTTTAATTATCCTGTTTGGGGATTTATTCTCAGATTACTGGTTTTAACAATAATGTTTTAATACACAGAAGTCTATGAAGGATACTCAACAACATGATTGGATGCTAAGACCTTTTTTTTTTTTGTATATTACACATAAGAAATTACTTCCAAAATTTTGAACTGATAGAATTGCTGTTGAATAAGATCACAACAGCAATGGCCCAAGTATGGTCCTTTAAAGAGATATGACAACAATCTGAATAATCTCTACCCCTCTGCCATACATTCACGGTATAAAAACAACAAAAAGCCTTTTCTTCCTAAAATAAAAACAGTGAGCTACTAATTTTACAGATGCTTTCCAATCTTTACTTTTGGTATAAGATAAAATCCACTTTTTACATGTGATAACAAAACATTCTAGAAAACAATTTGCCAGCAAAATGTAAAGCTTTAGTGTGTTTTCTGAAATCCAATCATTAACTTTAGGCTCCATATTTAATATTTTCTTTTTTGCTCTCTTTATCTAATTGTAATACTTCTTGCTTAAGAAATAAGCCAGTCAATTCTAGGGTTTGGGAGGTAGGGTATAGGGAGAAGAGCTTTTATTTTCAAGCTTCTTGTGGCTCCAAAAGATGCTGTAATAGTAAATATTTTCATCGATGAAAATGTAATTTGCTAGACATCTTTGTTTCAGTGATAGTTATAATATGTGAGAATTTAAATATTCCAAATCCCTCATTTTAGACAAGGAAACAGGCACAGATTGTCATCTGTCCCAAGATACATGCAGTTATCTGTAAAGTCAGTCCTTGTCTTTAGTTCTTTTCAACTGAGTCAATTGATGGTTCTACCACACCAGGCTGATAATGGTTATTTTAAAATAAAACCTTCATAACAAAATCTAATGTATTTCTTTATGTGTGGAAAAATAAAATATACATTAAATACCTTCTCATTACACAGAAAATGCTGCTGTGAAGACCCAGTTAAAGCTTTCACATAAATGAAGCTACAGCTATCATGATTTAGTGCCCCAAAAGAAAGAACTTCGGTGGACAAGAAAGGACATTTCTGGGGGTAGTAGAATGCTTGAGGCCTGGAATTTAAACCTGACCCACTATCTGAAGGTAATGTTTTTTAACTAATTGAAAGTAACAACTTTATTTTAAAAAGTTAACTATTGTCTATTACATATTTAAAAAGTCAAATTACCCTTTGTATAAGATATTTTGTTCAATTTATGTTTATCAGTTGGAAAAAACCTTTTTTTAAAATTATACTTTAAGTTCTAGGGTACATGTGCACAACATGCAGGTTTGTTACATATGTATACGTGTGCCATGTTGGTGTGCTGCACCCGTCAACTTGTCAGCACCCATCAACTCGTCATTTACATCGGGTATAACTCCCAATGCCACCCCTCCCCCCTCCCCACCAATAGGCCCTGGTGTATAATGTTCCCCTTCCTGTGTCCAAGTGATCTCATTGTTCAATTCCCACCTATGAGTGAGAACATGCGGTGTTTAGTTTTCTGTTCTTGCAATAGTTTGCTGAGAATGATGGTTTCCAGCTTCATCCATGTCCCTACAAAGGACATGAACTCATCCTTTTTTTATGGCTGCATAGTATTCCATGGTGTATATGTGCCACATTTTCTTAATCCAGTCTGTCACTGATGGACATTTGGGTTGATTCCAAGTCTTTGCTATCGTGAATAGTGCCGCAGTAAACATACGTGTGCATGTGTCTTTATAGCAGCATGATTTATAATCCTTTGGGTATATACCCAGTAATGGGATGGCTGGGTCGTATGGTATTTCTAGTTCTAGATCCTTGAGGAATCGCCATACTGTTTTCCACAATGGTTGAACTAGTTTACAATCCCACCAACAGTGTAAAAGTGTTCCTATTTCTCCACATCCTCTCTAGCACCTGTTATTTCCTGACTTTTTAATGATTGCCATTCTAACTGGTGTGAGATGGTATCTCATTGTGGTTTTGATTTGCATTTCTCTGATGGCCAGTGATGAGCATTTTTTCATGTGTCTGTTGGCTGTATGAATGTCTTCTTTTGAGAAATGTCTGTTCATATCCTTTGCCCACTTTTTGATGGTGGTGGTTGTTTTTTTCTTGTAAATTTGTTTGAGTTCTTTATAGGTTCTGGATATTAGCCCTTTGTCAGATGAGTAGATTGCAAAAATTTTCTCCCATTGTGTAGGTTGCCTGTTCACTCTGATGGTAGTTTCTTTTGCTGTGCAGAAGATCTTTAGTTTAATTAGATCCCATTTGTCAATTTTGGCTTTTGTTGCCGTTGCCTTTGGTGTTTTAGACGTGACGTCCCTGCCCATGCCTATGTCCTGAATGGTATTACCTAGGTTTTCTTCTAGGGATTTTATGGTACTAGGTCTAACATTTAAGTCTCAAATCCATCTTGAATTAATTTTCGTATAAGGAGTAAGGAAAGGATCCAGTTTCAGCTTTCTACTTATGGCTAGCCAATTTTCCCAGCACCATTTATTAAATAGGGAATCCTTTCCCCATTTCTTATTTTTGTCAGGTTTGTCAAAGATCAGATGGCTGTAGATGTGTGGTGTTTTTTCTGAGGGTTCTGTTCGTTCCATTGGTCTATATCTCTGTTTTGGCACCAGTACCATGCTGTTTTGGTTACCGTAGCCTTGTGGTATAGTTTGAAGTCAGGTAGCGTGATGCCTCCAGCTTTGTTCTTTTGACTTACGATTGTCTTGGCAATGCGGAGTCTTTTTTGGTTCCATATGAATTTTAAAGCAGTTTTTTCCAATTCTTTGAAGAAAGTCATTGGTAGCTTGATGGGGATGGCATTGAATCTATAAATTACCTTGGGCAGTATGGCCATTTTCACAATATTGATTCTTCCTGTCCATCAGCATGGAATGTTCTTCCATTTGTTTGTGCCCTCTTTTATTTTACTGAGCAGTGGTTTGTAGTTCTCCTTGAAGAGGTCCTTCACATCCCTTGTAAGTTGGATTCCTAGGTATTTTATTCTCTTTGAAGCTATTGTGAATGGGAGTTCATTCATGATTTGGCTCTCTGTTTGTCTGTTACTGGTGTATAAGAATGCTTATGATTTTTGCCCATTGTTTTTGTATCCTGAGACTTTGCTGAAGTTTCTTATCAGCTTAAGGAGATTTTGGGCTGAGACAGTGAGGGTTTTCTAAATATACAATCATGTCATCTGCAAACAGGGACAATTTGACTTCTTCTTTTCCTAAGTGAATACTCTTTATTTCTTTCTCTTGCCTGATTGCCCTAGCCAGAACGTCCAACACTATGTTAAATAGGAGTGGTGAGAGAGGGCATCCCTGTCTTGTGCCAGTTTTCAAAGGAATGCTTCCAGTTTTTGCCTGTTCAGTGTGATATTGGCTGTGGGTTTGTCATGAATTGCTCTTATTGTTTTGACATACGTTCCATCAATACCGAATTTATTGAGAGTTTTTAGCATGAAGGGCTGTTGAATTTTGTCAAAGGCCTTTTCTACATGTATTGAGATAATCATGTGGTTTTTGTCTTTGGTTCTGCTTATATGCTGGATTACGTTTATTGATTTGCGTATGTTGAACCAGCCTTGCATCCCAGGGATGAAGCCCACTTGATTGTGGTGGATAAGCTTTTTGATGTGCTGCTGGATTCGGTTTGCCAATATTTTATTGAGGATTTTTGCATCGATGTTCATCAGGGATATTGGTCTAAAATTCTCTTTTTTTGTTGTGTCTCTGCCAGGCTTTGGTATCAGGATGATGTTGGCCTCCTAAAATAAGTTAGAGAGGATTCCCTCTTTTTCTATTGATTGGAATAGTTTCAGAAGGAATGGTACCAGCTCCTCCTTGTACCTCTGGTAGAATTCGGCTGTGAATCCATCTGGTCCTGGACTTTTTTTGGTTGGTAGGCTCTTAATTATTGCCTCAGTTTCAGAGCCTGCTATTGGTCTATTCAGGGATTCAACTTCTTCCTGGTTTAGTCTTGGGAGAGTGTAAGTGTCCAGGAAATTATCATTTCTTCTAGGTTTTCTAGTTTATTTGCGTAGAGGTATTTATAGTATTCTCTGATGGTAGTTTGTATTTCTGTGGGGTCGGTGGTGATATCCCCTTTATCATTTTTTATTGCGTCTATTTGATTCTTCTCTCTTTTCTTCTTTATTAGTCTTGCTAGCAGTCTATCAATTTTGTTGATCTTTCAAAAAATCAGCTCCTGGATTCATTGATTTTTTTGGAGGGTTTTTTGTGTCTCTGTCTCCTTCAGTTCTGCTCTGATCTTAGTTGTTTCTTGCCTTCTGCTAGCTTTTGAATGTGTTTGCTCTTACTTCTCTAGTTCTTTTAATTGTGATGTTAGGGTATCAATTTTAGATCTTTCCTGCTTTCTCTTGTGGGCATTTAGTGCTATAAATTTCCCTCTACACACTGCTTTAAATGTGTCCCAGAGATTCTGGTATGTTGTGTCTTTGTTCTCATTGGTTTCAAAGAACATCTTTATTTCTGCCTTCATTTTGTTATGTACCCAGTAGTCATTCAGGAGCAGGTTGTTCAGTTTCCATGTAGTGGAGCGGTTTTGATTGAGTTTCTTAGTTCTGAGTTCTAGTTTGATTGCACTGTGGTCTGAGAGACGGTTTGTTATAATCTCTGTTCTTTTACATTTGCTGAGGAGTGCTTTACTTCCAACTATGTGGTCAATTTTGGAATAAGTGCAATGTGGTGCTGAGAAGAATGTAGATTCTGTTGATTTGGGGTGGAGAGTTCTGTAGATGTCTATTAGGTCTGCTTGGTGCAGAGTTGAGTTCAATTCCTGGATATGCTTGTTAACTTTCTATCTCGTTGATCTGTCTAATGTTGACAATGGGGTGTTGAAGTCTCCCATTATTATTGTATGGGAGTCTAAGTCTCTTTGTAAGTCTCTAAGGACTTGCTTTATGAATCTGGGTGCTCCTGTATTGGCTGCATATATATTTAGGATAGTTAGCTCTTCCTGTTGAATTGATCCCTTTACCATTATGTAATGGCCTTCTTTGTCTCTTTTGATCTTTGATGGTTTAAAGTCTGTTTTATCAGAGACTAGGATTGCAACCCCTGCTTTTTTGTGTTTTCCATTTTCTTGGTAGATCTTCCTCCATCCCTTTGTTTTGAGCCCGTGTGTGTCTCTGCATGTGAGATGGGTCTCCTGAATACAGTAAACTGATGGGTCTTGACTCTTTATCCAATTTGCCAGTCTGTGTCTTTTAATTGGATCATTTAGTCCATTTACATTTAAGGTTAATATTGTTATGTGTGAACTTGATCCTGTCATTATGATATTAGCTGGTTATTTTGCTCGTTAGTTGATGTTGTTTCTTCCTAGCATCGATGGTCTTTACATTTTGGCATGTTTTTGTAGTGGCTGGTACCAGTTGTTCTTTTCCATGTTTAGTGCTTCCTTCAGGGTCTCTTGTAGGGCAGGCGTGGTGGTGACAAAATCTCTAATAAGCATTTGCTTGTCTGTAAAGGATTTTATTTCTCCTTCACTGATGAAACTTAATTTGGCTGGATATGAAATTCTGGGTTGAAAATTCTTTTAAGAATGTTGAAGATTGGCCCCCACTCTCTTCTGGCTTGTGGAGTTTCTGCCGAGAGATCTCTTGTTAATCTGATGGGCTTCCCTTTGTGTGTAACCCGACCTTCCTCTCTGGCTGCCCTTAATATTTTTTCCTTCATTTCAACTTTGATGAATCTGACAATTATGTGTCTTGGAGTTGCTCTTCTCGAGGAGTATCTTTGTGGTGTTCTCTGTATTTCCTGAATTTGAATGTTAGCCTGCCTTACTAGATTGGGGAAGTTCTCCTGGATGATATCCTGAAGAGTGTTTTCCAAGTTGGTTCCATTTTCCCCGTCACTTTCAGGCACACCGATCAGACGTAGATTTCGTCTTTTCACATAATCCCATATTTGTTGAAGGCTTTGTTCATTTCTTTTTCCTCTTTTTTCTTTACACTTCTCTTCTCACTTGATTTCATTCATTTGATCTTCAATCATTGATACTCTTTCTTCCAGTTGATCGAGTTGGTTACTGAAGCTTGTGCATTTGTCACGTAATTCTCGTGTCATGGTTTTTATCTCTATCAGTTCTTTTAAGGACTCCTCTGCATTGATTATTCTAGTTATCCATTCTTCCATTCTTTTTTCAAGATTTTTGGTTTCTTTGCGCTGGGTACGTAGTTCCTCCTTTACCTCTGAGAAGTTTGATTTACCGAAGCCTTCTTCTCTCAACTCGTCAAAGTCATTCTCCTTCCAGCTTTGATCAATTGCTGGTGATGAACTGAATTCCTTTGGAAGGAGAGATGCACTCTGATTTTTTGAATTTCCAGCTTTTCTACCCTGCTTTTTCCCCATCTTTGTGGTTTTATCTTCCTTTGGTCTTTGATGATGGTGATGTACTCATGGGGTTTTGGTGTGGGTGTCCTTTCTGTTTGTTGGTTTTCCTTCTAACAGTCAGGACCCTCAGCTGCAGGTCTGTTGGAGTTTGCTTGAGGACCACTCTAGATGCTGTTTGCCTGGGTATCAGCAGTGGAGGCTGCAGAAGATACAATATTGCTGAACAGTGAGTGTTGCTGTCTGATTCTTGCTCTGGAAACTTCGTTTCAGAGATGTGCCCAGCTGTGAGAGGTGTGAGGTGTCAGTCTGCACCTAGTGAGGTATGTCTCCCAGTTAGGCTACTCAGGGGTCAGGGACCCACTTAAGCATGCAGTCTGTCCATTCTCAGATCTCAGCCTCCGTGCTGGGAAACCCACTGCTCTCTTCAAAGCTGTCAGACAGGGTCATTTACCTCTGCCGAGGTTTCTGCTGCTTTTTGTTTAGCTATGCCCTGTCCCCAGAGGTGGAGTCTACAGAGGCAGGCAGGCCTCGTTGAGCTGCAGTGGGCTTCACCCAGTTCAAGCTTCCTGGTGGCTTTGTTTATCTACTTATGCCTCAGCAATGGTGGGCGCCCCTCCCCCAACCTTGCTGCTGCCTTGCAGTTAGATCTCAGACTGCTGTCCTAGCAATGAGGGAGGCTCCATGGTCCTGGGACCCTCTGGGCCAGGTGTGGGATATAATCTCCTGGTGTGCCATTTGCTAAGACCCTTGGTAAAGTGCAGTATTAGGGTGGGAGTTACCTGATTTTCCAGGTGTTGTGTGTCTCAGTTTCCCTTAGCTGGGAAAAGGGATTCCCTTCCCCCTTGCACTTCCCAGGTGAGGCGATGCCTCGCCCTGCTTCAGCTCTCGCTGGTCGGGCTGTACCAGCTGACCAGCACTGATGGTCTGGCACTCCCCAGTGAGAAGAACCCAGTACCTCAGTTGAAAATGCAGAAATCACCCATCTTCTGTGTTGCTCGCGCTATGAGCTGGAAGCTGGAGCTGTTCCTATTCGGCCATCTTCGGAAAGAACATTTTATACCTGGTTATTTAATATTAATATCTTCATTCTTAAAAACTTTACTTTGACAGGGCCGGTCATGGTGGCTCACGCCTGTAATCCCAGCACTTTGGGAGGCTGAGGCGGGCGGATCACGAGGTCAGGAGATCGAGACCATCCTGGCTAACAGCATGAAACCCTCATACAAAAAAAATTAGCCCAGCATGGTGGCGGGCACCTGTAGTCCCAGCTACTCTGGAGGCTGAGGCAGGAGAATGGCGTGAACCCGGGAGGTGGAGCTTGCAGTGAGCTGAGATTGTGCCACTGCAGTCCAGCTTGGGCGACAGAGCAAGACTCTGTCTCAAACAAACAAACAAACAAACAAAAAAGTTTACTTTGACGGAGTTAATTGGCAGTTAGGGATAAAAATTTATAGCATGTACTGGCATTCAGGATAGCTGGGAAAATCAGCTGTTTTAAGTCACTCTGCAGTTGTCCGGATTGAAGAAGATAAAGCAAATTGATGGAAGAAAGGAGGAAGGAAGAATAATACTTTTTACTGCATCCAAATTATTTTTTTAAAGTGTGTCTGTAATTTAAAAATGTACTTTTAATCTCCATTTCAACAATAGCTTAGGTCAATTGTCATATTAAAACCCACTTTTCTGTATAGAAACTATTTTAATATTTTCTCAGTGTAACCACAAAAAGCTTCTTTAACCCATAGATTTTCATTCCCAGAAGGCAGTAGAAAATATAGTTATTTTTATTCCATTCGCAAAATCCCAATATGGGCAAAATTCTGCAGTAGGTGGTTTCTGTTTGGCAGTCTTTCTCTGTCAACGTACTCACCACCCCTTAACTAGTGTACTTACCTAAGGCAGTCACACTTCCCTCAGTCTTCACTGCAGCATTCTGTGCAGGCCCACTGAATCCCTCTAAGTTCTTTGAGTCTCACCTGTACTTGCTTTCTCACCTCCAAGTAAAACTTTTCACTCCCTCAGGGTAGCTCTTTTAAACTCGTTTTAAAGGAAGACATCTGTCCTTACATAAATTTATACAAATTTGTTAATAGCTGATGTTCTCTCCAGAGTTTTTTTCTTTTTAAGAAAAAGGGCTTATTGATGTCAATGAAAATTTTACTGATGAAATTTCAGAGTGAGTGAGCAAAAGTAAATAAAGTAAAAAAAAAAAATTTAGGCTAGTAAAGGGTAACTTGCAGTGGGATCAGAGTACCTGTCAGGAAACTGGGAATATTTAGAATTCTTACCCTTAAGCTATTGGCACTTTTTACAATTTCTTCCTAAACTCCACTTCTCAATCTGTTCTACCTAATGTTTTTTCACTGGCTACAATGCCTGCATAGTTACAGCTCTAGTTTTTGGATGGTGTCAGAGATAGAGCTTTTTGTATGTTAGGGTACTGCTTCTAATTAAATTTCAACCAGCAAAAGTTGCAAACAAAAAGGAACAAATAATTTCTTTTAACATCTTTAATTTGTTAACCTATCCAGAAAAAGATTTAAAGCTATGGATTTTTGACTAATAAAGGCAGAAGGGAGCTTTGTTTATTGCCTGAAAAAAGTTCCTATTGTAATAATAGAGTACGGGCTTTGAAATAAACACATGTAGGTTTGAGTTCTTGCTTAGCCACTCAGCATATTTGTAATCTTGGGAAAGTTACTTATTCACCTATCCTATATGTACATTGGAACAAGTAACTGAATCACAGCGTCGTTGAAAGGGTTGAATAAAATGATATAGGTAAAACTCTTAGCGTAGTACCTTACTATGGTAAATGCTCAATAAATGATAACCTTATAATTTTGAGCAATGAACCTCATCTTTTTCTATAAAATGGTGATAATAATAGGTCCTATATCACAGAATAGTAGAGTGATTGTTGATGATTCTAGCTAATAATTATTTAGGATAGTTGAAATTCAATACATTTTATTTTGTAACTATGACAATTAAATTCATAATCTTAATTGATCTATCATAATAGTGCTTATATTTTAAAAGTCAAAGAGCTCTCAGAAATATTAAGAAATTTTTTTAAATCTTGATGTCATCATGTTTAGACAGTGAATATTCAGTTTACTTTAGAAAATTAAGCCAGATGTAGTGGCTCACACCTGTAATCCCAGCACTTTGGGAAGCTAAGGCGAGCAGATCACTCAAGGCCAGGAATTCCAGACCAGCCTGGCCAACATGGTGAAGCCCGTTCTGTACTAAAAATTAAAAAAATTAGCTGGGCATGGTGGCGCATGCCTGTAATCCCACCTACTCAGATGGCTGAGGCACAACAATCACTTGAACGTGGGAGGCGAAAGTTGCAGCGAGCCAAGATCGTGCCACTGTACTCCAGCCTGGGCGACAGAGCGAGACTCCGTCTCAAAAAAAAAAAATTTTGGGTGCAGTGCCTCACACCCATAATCACAGCACTATGGGAGTTCAAGGTAGGTGGGTCACCTGAGATCGGGAGTTCAGGACCAGCCTGACCAACACGGAGAAACTCCGTCTCTACTAAAAATACAAAATTAGCCGGGCGTGGTGGCACCTGCCTGTAATCCCGGCTACTCAGGAGGCTGAGGCAGGAGAATTGCTTGAACCTAAGAGGTGGAGGTTGCAGTGAGCCAAGATCGCGCCATTGCACTCCAGCCTGGGCAACGAGTGAAACTCCGTCTCAAAAAAAAAAAAGAAAAAAGAAAAACTGTATTTATATCGTATTCTTGACAATTTATTTTAGAATAGTAAATTGTATTCCTAATAGGAAAAAAGCAAGAAAAAAGATAAATTTTTTAAAAGTTATATTCCTAGGCCGGGCGCGGTGGCTCAAGCCTGTAATCCCAGCACTTTGGGAGGCCGAGACGGGCGGATCACGAGGTCAGGAGATCGAGAGACGATCCCGGCTAACACGGTGAAACCCCGTCTCTACTAAAAAATACAAAAGAGATCCGGCCACTGCACTCCAGCCTGGGTGACAGAGCAAGTCTCCGTCTCAAAAAAAAAAAAAAAAAAAAAAAAAGTTATATTCCTAATAGGTATTTTATTTTTAATGAGCCCCCCAGTAGGACCTTATTTGCAGTTGAATTTAACTTTGTAAAAAGTTTCCTGTTTTAATAGAGTTCTTTTGTATTTCTGTTCAGTGCACATTGGAAGTCACTCAATAAATAATAGTTAAATGAATTTTAAAAGTCAGGATAATCAGCTCTTAGAAACAAAAAATCTTAGTATTATTATTATATTTTTTGAGATGGAGTCTCGCTCTGTCGCCAGGCTGGATTGCAGTGGCGCAATCTTGGCTCACTGCAAGCTCCACTTCCCAGGTTCACGCCATTCTCCTGCCTTAACCTCCCAAGTAGCTGGGATTACAGGTGCCCACCACCACACCTGGCTAATTTTTTTTTTTTTTTGTATTTTTAGTAGAGATGGGGTTTCACCGTGTTAGCCAGGATGGTTTTGATCTCCCGATCTCTTGATCCGCTCACCTCAGCCTCCCAAAGTGTTGGGATTACAGGCGTGAGCCACTGCGCCCAGCCGATCCCATGTTCTTTTGTTTTGTTTTGAGAGGGTCTTACTCTGTCACCCAGGCTGGAGTGCAGTGATGTGATCAGAGCTCACTGCAGCCTTGAACTCCTGGGCTCAAGTGATCCTCTCACCTCAGCCCTCTGAGTAAGTAGCTAGGACTGCAGGCACAAGATATCACACCTGGCTAAATTTTTTTGGTTTTTGTAGAGACACAGTCTTGCCTTGTTGCCCAGGCTGGTCATGAACTCCTCCCCTCAAGTGATCTTCCTGCCTTGGCCTCCCAAACCACCAGAATTACAGGCGTGAGCCACTGTATCTAGCTCCCATGCTCTTTGTCTAGTATATTTAGGAGATGTTCATGGATTTTAAAAGTTAGACAATAATATTGAAATAGAGCTTTTTAGTCATCTAAAAATGTAAAAGTTTTTCAATGTTTTTAAAAGATAGTACAAAAAAATTTTTTCAATGTTTTTCAAAGACAGAGAAAAGTATATTTAGAATCTCACACTAAGCCCAGAGAAGTTTTGATTATATCAGTTAGATAACTGGAATTTGTTTTTTTCTTTGTGTGGGTTGCCCAGTCTGTTCTTGAACTCAGGCAATCCTCCTGCCTTGGCCTTATGTACAGATTTTTGTGGGATATAAATTTCCAGCTCCATTGGGTAAATACGTAGTAGTGCACTCTCTAGGTAAGCCTATGTTTTAGCTTTGTAAGAAACTGCCAAACTATCTCCTAAAGTGGCTATAGCATTTTCCATTCCCAGCAACAACAAATGAGAGTTCCTGCTGTCCTGCATCCTTGTCAGCATTTGATATCATCAGTTGTTTTATTTTAGGTATTCTAATAGGTGTTTGTGATACCTAAGTTTTCATTTCATTTGCAATTCTCCTATGACATATGATGTTGAGCATGTTTTCATATGTTCATTTACCATCTTTGCCTTCTTTGGTGAAGTGTATCTTTTCAACATTTTTAAAACTGGGTTCTTATTGTTGAGTTTTAAAAGTTCTTTGTATGGCTGGGCTCAATGGCTCACGCCTGTAATTCCAGCACTTTGGGAGGCCGAGGCAGGCGGATTGCGAGATCAGGAGTTCGAGACCAGGCTGACCAACATGGTGAAACCCCATCTCTACTAAAAATACAAAAAAAAAAAAAAAAAAATTAGCTGGGCGTGGTGGCGCACACCTGTAATTCCAGCTACTCAGGAGGCTGAGCCGGGAGAATCACTTGAACCCAGGAGGTGGAGGTTACAGTGAGCCAAGATCCTGCCTCTTCACTCCAGCCTGGGCAACAGAGCAAGACTCCATCTCAAAAAAAAACCCAAAAAACGTTATTTTTATATTTGGGATACAAAGCCTTTATCGGAATGTATTTTGCAAATATTTTCTCCCAGTTTGTAGTTCATCTTCTCATTTATTTGACATTGTCTTTTCCAGAGAGCAGAAGTTTTTTATTTTTATTTTTTGAGACAGAGTTTCACTATTGTTGCCCAGGCTGGAGTGCAGTGGTGCAATCTCGGCTCACTGCAACCTCCATCTCCTGGGTTCAACTGATTCTCCTGCCTCAGCCTCCCGAGTAGCTGGGATTACAGGTGTGCACCACCACGCCTAGCTACTTTTTGTATTTTTAGTAGAGACAGGGTTTCACCATTGTGACCAGGGTGGTCTCGAACTCCTGACTTCAGGTGATCCACCTGCCTCAGCCTCCCAAAGTGCTGGGATTACAGGCAAGAGCCTCCGCGCCGAGCTGAGAGCAGAAGTTTTAAAAATACAGTGTTAAAGGCATGATCCATGAAAGAAATAATAAACTGGACTTCATTAAAATTAGTGTTGTATTTAAAAAGTCATTGCCATACCCAAAATCATCTATGTTTTCTCCTCTGTTATCTTCTAGGAATTGTATAGTTTGTGTTTTACATTTAGTTATATGATTCTTTTTTTTTTTTTTTTTTTTTGGAGACGGAGTCTTGCTCTGTCTCAGGCTGGACTGCAATGGCGCAATCTTGGCTCACTGCAAGCTACGCCTCCCAGGTTCACGCCATTCTCCTGCCTCAGCCTCCCGAGTAGGTGGGACTACAGGCTCCTGCCACCATGCCTGGCTAATTTTTTCTTGTATTTTAGTAGAGATGGGCTTCACGTGTTAGCCAGGACGGTCTCAATCTCCTGACCTTGTGATCCGCCTGCCTCAGCCTCCCAAAGTGCTGGGATTACAGGCGTGAGCCACCGCGCCTGGCCTATATGATTCTTTTTGAGTTAATTTTTTAAGGGTGTAAGGTTTGTGTGTACATTCATTTTTTTGCATGTAGATGTCCATTATTCCAGCACCATTTGTTGAAAAGACTATCCTTTCTCCACTGAATTGCTTTTATTCTTTTGTTAAAGATCAATTGACTGTGCAGATCTATACCTAGTCTCTTTATTCTATTATTTTAATCTATTGGCCGGTTCTTTTGTTTGTTTGTTTTTGTTTTGACAGTATCATGTTATCTTTTTTTTTTTTCTTTGAGACGGAGTCTTACACTGTTGTCCAGGCTGGAGTGCAGTGACGTGATCTTGGCTCACTGCAACCTCTGCATCCTGGGTTCAAGCAGTTCTCATGCCTCAGCCTCCCAAGTATCTGGGACTATAGGCGTGTACAACCACACCCAGCTAATTTTTGTATTTTTAGTAGAGATAGAGTTTCACCATGTTGACCAGGCTGGTCTCAAAATCCTGACCTCAGGTGATCCACCTGCCTCGGCCTTCCAAAGTTGTGAGATTACAGGCATGAGCCACCATGCCTCACCAGTATCATGTTGTCTTGAATAGATTATCGTAGGTTTACAGTAAGTCAGGTCTTGAAATTGGGTTGCATCAGTTCTCCAACTTTGTTCTTCAGTATTGTACTGGTTATTCACTTAGGTCTTTTGCCTTTTCACATAAACTTTAAATCAGTTTTTTGATATGCACAATATAACTTGCTGTTTTCTTTTTCCCATTTTTAGAGACAAAGTCTTGCTCTGTCACCCAGCCTGGACTGACTTGCTGTATTTTGTTTGGGATTTTATTGAATGTATAGATCAAGTTGGGAAAAATTGACGTCTTAAAAATATTGAGCCTCCTGGTCTATGAACATGGACTCTCTCTCCATTTATTTAGATATTTGATATTTTTCATCAGAATTTTATAGTTTTCCTCATATGTTTCCTTTGCTTATTTCATTAGATTCATATCTAAGTATCTCTCTCTCTCTCTCTCTCTCTCTCTCTCTCTCTTTCTCTCTTTCTCTCTCTGGTGCTAACATAAATAGTGCTGGGTTTTGTCTTGTTTTGTTTTTTTGAGATGGGGTCTCACTCTGTCACCCAGGCTGGAGTGCAGTGATGTGATCTCACCTCACTACAACCTCCACCTCCTGGGCTCAAGCAATCCTCCCACCTCAGCCTCCCAAGTAGCTGGGACTACATGCATATGCCACCACACCCAGCTAATTTTTGTATTTTTAGTAGAGACAGGGTTTTGCCATGTTGCCCAAGCTGGTCTCAAACTCCTTGGCTCAAGTAATCTGTCCACCTTGGCCTCCCAAAATGCTGGAATTTCAGGCATGAGCCCCCGGGCCTGGCTGGTATTATGCTTTTAAATTTCAAACTCTAATTAATCATTCATTGCTGGGATACAGGAAAGTGATTGACTTTTGTGTATGAACCTTTTATCCTGCAACCTTGATACCTTGGTAGAATTGTTTATTAGTTCCAGGAGGTTTTTGGTTTTGTTTTGTTTTTTTTTGTCCTTTGGGATTTTGTACAAAGACAGTTATGTCATCTGCATATAAAGACAGTTTTATATCTTCTTCCCAGTCTGTATATCTTTTATTTTTATTTTTTTGTTTTATTGCTTTACTAGGACTTTCTTTTTTTTTTTTTTTTTTTTTTTTTTTTTGAGACGGAGTCTCGCTCTGTCACCCAGGCTGGAGTACAGTGGCCGGATCTCAGCTCACTGCAAGCTTCGCCTCCCGGGTTTACACCATTCTCCTGCCTCAGCCTCCCGCGTAGCTGGGACTACAGGCACCCGCCACCTCGCCCGGCTAGTTTTTTGTATTTTTTAGTAGAGATGGGGTTTCACCGTATTAGCCAGGATGGTCTCGATCTCCTGACCTTGTGATCCGCCTGTCTCGGCCTCCCAAAGTGCTGGGATTACAGGCTTGAGCCACTGCGCCCGGCCTTACTAGGACTTTCAATACTATGTTGAATAGGAGTGATGAGAGGGGCCATCTTCACATTGTTCCCAATCTTAGGGGAAAAGTATCTAGTTTTTCACCATTAAGTATGATGCTAGCTGTAGGTTTTTTTTTTTTAGTTGTGCTTTATCAAATTAACAGTCACCCCTTTACCTAGTTTGTTGAGAGTTTTTATCATGATTGGTGTTGGATTTCATCAAATGCCTTTTCCTTTTTTTTTTTTTTAATTAAATAAATAGAGGCTGAGTCTTACTGTACTGCCCAGGCTAGTCTCTAACTCGTGGCCTCAAGTGATCCCACCTCAGCCTCCCAAAGTGTTGGGATTACAAGTGTGAGCCACCAGGCCTGGCCTGCTTTTTCTGTGTCTGTTGATATGATCATACAATTTCTGTTGATGTGATGCCTAATGTAATTCTAATGCCTTTTTATGTGATGGATTACATTAATTTATTTTCACATATTGAACGAGCCCTGTGTACCTGTAATAAATCCTATTTGGTTGTAGTGTATGATTTTTTGGTACATTTGTAGAATTGATTTGCTAATATTTTATTGAAGATTTTTATATTTATGTCATAGGAGATATTATTCTATAGTTTTCCTTTTTAAAAATATCTTGCCAGGTGTGGTGGCTCATGCTTGTAATCCCAGCACTTTGGGAGGCCTAGGCAGGTGGATCACCTGAGGTCAGGAGTTCAAGACCAGCCTAGCCAACATGTTGAAACCCCATCTCTACTAAAAACACAAAATTAGCCAGGTGTTGTGGTGTGCGCCTGTAATCCCAGCTACTCGGGAGTCTGAGAAGAGAGAATCGCTTGAACTCGGGAGGCAGAGGCTGCAGTGAGCCAAGATTGCGCCACTGCACTTCAGCCTGTGCAAGACAAAACGAGACAAAACTCTGTCTCAAAAAAAAAGAAAAAGAAAAGAAAAAAAAAATCTTTATCTGGTTTTGGTATTAGGGTAATACTGGTCTTGTAGGATGAGTCAGGAAATGTTCCTTCTGCTTCTGTTTTCTTTAAGATGTTATAGAGCATTGGCATATTTCTTCTTTAAATGTTTGGTAAAATTCACCAGTAAAACATCTGGGCCTATTGCTTTCTATTTTTGAAGGTTATCAATTATTGATTCAGTTTCCTTTATAGAAATTTACCTATTTAAATTATGTATTTTATTGGCTTTAATTCACAGTAAGCTTGATTACTTTTTCTTTTTAACAGTTAAATATTCATGCTGATAGGACATACGTCTCATTATACAGGACACTTTCTTTCTTTCTTGTTTTTTCTTTCCAGCTTTTAAGTTCAGGGAGTGTGCGTGCAGGTTTGGTACACGGGTAAATTGCATGTTGTGGGAGTGTGATGTACCAATTATTTTGTCACTCAGATAATGAGCATAGTACTTAATAGGTAGTTTCTTGATCCTCATCCTCCTCTCACTTTCCAACCTCAAGTAGAATCCAGTGGTCTGTTCCCCATTTTGACACAGATGCTTTCTGAGGTTTATACTGTAAATATAGTCACAAAAATTTATTCTCATTTAGATAAATCTAGAGCTGTCTCCTGAAAGTGTATCTTTGTTGCTACAAAAATGTTCTAGAATTCTTCGAGGGCCTTTGATTGTTTTGAATATTAGGGAAATGTACAGTGGCAAATAATGTCACCAGCTTCATTCTGTCCAATACACTTTTCATTTAGTCTGAATACCTGTACTTTGAACTACGTTCATGAAACTCCTGTTTTATTTAATTGAGATTTGAAATTTCGTATGTTCTACTCTTTTATAGTGTCAGTAGAAAAGTATAATTTTGTTACGTATTAGTGATCTAAGCTGAATTTTCCAAAGTTCTTTTTTTTTTTTAATCTCGCTCTGTCGTCCAGGCTGGAGTGCAGTGGCGTGATCTCGGCTCACTTCAACTTCCATCTCCCAGGTTCAAGCTATTCTCCCGCCTCAGCTTCCCAAGTAGCTGGGACTACCAGTGCGTGCCACCGTGCCCGGCTCATTTTTTGTATTTTTGGTGGAGACAGGGTTTCACCATGTTAGCGATGATGGTCTCGACCTCCTGACCTTGTGATCCGCCTGCCTCGGCCTTCCAAAGTGCTGGGATTACAAGAGTAAGCCATTGCACCCGGCCCAAAATTCTTTAATTCCAGAAAATTTTAGATCTATGTGAACACCTCAGTACATTGAAGAAATTTCTATTACCTTGCCATCAGACAGCTTTATATTAAATTAAATCTCTATATTCAGGTCAGTTTCTTTTGCATTTTCCATAATTGTGTTGGTTAATTAGCAAACATGAGTTCACTTAAAATGTTCACTTCCCCTGTGATATCATGAAATAAACCTGATTTTAAAAATTCAGATATAGTTATAAAACACACAGAATATAAATTTTATACATGGAGACTTTAAGTGTCTTGATCATCCTTGTATCTCCAGCACATGAAACAGTATTTGTCACGTAGGTGTGGAGTAATAATTCATTTATTGAATGAATATCTGCTTATAAATACATATGCTTAGAAAAAGTCTGGAAGAATATGCAGAAATGTTAATGGCAGTGATTTCTGTAAAATTATAAGTGACTCTAACTTTCTGATGTTGCTACATTAACATATATTTGTTTTAATGACATAAACAATAAAACTTAAAAATTTATTGAAAATTGTTTTTTTCCTGAGATGGGGTCTCACTCTGTCACCTAGGCTCACGTGCAGTGGCAGGATTATGGCTCAAGCCTCAAACTCCTGAGCTCAACCAATCCTCAGCTTGGGATTGGTTGGGAACCAAGCTCAACCTCAGCTTCCCAAGAAGCTATAGGGACTATAGGCACACACCACCATGCATGGCTGATTTTTTTTTTTTTTAATAGAGACAGAATCTCATTATATTGCCCAGGCTGATCTCAAACTCTTGCTTCAAGCCATTCTCCACCTTGGCTTCCCAAAGTGCTAGGATTACATGGATTAGCCACCACTCCCAGCCCTTAAGAAATTTTTAATATTTTGAGACAGGGTCTTACCCTGTCATGATCATGGCTCACTGCAGCCTCAACCTCCTGGGCTCAGGCAATCCCCTCACCTCAGCTTCCTGAGTAGCTGGCACAGACACATGCCACCACAACCAGCTAATTTTTAAAAAATTTTTTGTAGAGATGGGGGGGTGTCTCACTATGTCACTCAGGTTGGTCTTGAACTCCTGGACTCAAGTAACCTGCCTGCCCCAGCCTGCCAAAGTGATGGGATTACAGGCGTGAGCTGCCATACCTGGCCTGGAACAAGAAAAGGATACCCACTCTCACCACTCATCTTTAACATAGTACTGGATGTCCTACTAGCCAGAGCAGTCAGACAAGAGAAAGAAAGAAAGAGCATCTAGGCTAGTTGCTGTGGCTCACGCCTATAATCCCAGCACTTTGGGAAGCTAGGGTGGGTGGATCACCTCAGGTCCAGAGTTCGAGACAAGCCTGGTCAATATGTCGAAACCTCGTCTCTTCTAATATTACAAAAAAATTAGCTGGTTGTGGTGACAGGCTCCTGTAATCCTAGCTACTTGGGAGGCTGAGGCAGAGAATCACTTGAACCCAGTGGGTGAAAATTGCAGTGAGCTGAGATTAAGTTTGTACCACTGCACTCCAGCCTGGGTGACAGAGTGAGACTCTGTCTCAAAAAAGAAAAAAAAAATAAAAGAGCATCCCAGTTGGTAAAGAGGAAGTCAAACTGTCACTGTTTGCAGATGATATGATTGTTTACCAAGAAAACCCTAAAGACTCCTCCAGAAAGCTCCTAGGACTGATCAAAGAATTCAGCAAAGAAGGCCAGGTGAGGTGGCTCACGCCTGTAATCCCAGCACTTTGGGAGGCTGAGGTGGGCAGATCACCTGAGGTCAGGAGTTCAAGACCAACCTGACCAACATGGTGAAACCCCGTCTCTACTAAAAATACAAAATTAGCCAGGTGTGGTGGTGCATGCCTGTAATCCCAGCTACTCAGGAGGCTGAGGCAGGAGAATCACTTGAACCTGGGAGGCAGAGGTTGCCATGAGCCAAGATCATGGCCGTTGCACTCCAGCCTGGGCAAAAGAGTGAAACTCCATCTCAAAAAACAAAAAATAAAGAATTCAGTAAAGTTTCCAGATACAAAATTAATGTACATAGTTAATTTTGTATAGTAGCTCTCCTTTACACCAACAGCAGCCAAGCTGAGAATGAAATCAAGAACTCAACCCCTGTTACAATAGCTGCAAAAAAAGTAGAATACTTAGGAATATACCTAACCAAGGAGGTAAAACACCTCTGCAAGGAAAACTACAAAACACTGTTGAAAGAAATCATAGACAACATATACAAATGGAAACATATCCCATGTTCATGGATGGGTAGAATCAGTATTGTGAAAATGACCATACTGCCAAAAGCAGTTTAGAAATTCAATGCAATTCCCATCAGAATACCACCATATTCTTCATAGAATTAGAAAAAAAAAATCCTAAAATTCATATGGAACTAAAAAAAGAGCCTGCATAGCCAAAGCAAGGCAAAGCAAAAAGAACAAACCTGGAGGCATTACATTACCTGATTTCAAACTATACTATAAGGCTGTACTCACCAAAACGGTATGGTACTGGTATAAAAATAGGTATATAGACCAGTGGAACAGAATAGAGAACCCAGAAGTAAAGCCAAATACGTACAGCCAGCTGATTTTTGACGAAGCAAACAAAACCTTCAAGTGGTGAAATGACACCCTATTCAACAGATAGTGCTGGGATAATTGACTAGCCACATGTAGGAGAATGAAACTGGATCCTCATCTTTCACCTTATATGAAAATCGACTCAAGATGGATTAATGACTTAACTCTAATGTGATTTTAATTTTTGTTTCCCTAATGACTAATGCTGATTGTCTTTTTGTGTGCTTACTTGCTAGCTATATATCTTCTTTAGTGAAGCTATATCTTCAAACATCTTGCCAACTTTTTTAGTTGAGTTGTCTTATTGAGTTGTAAAAGTTTTTTAGAGTTTGGATATAAGGCCTTTGTCAGGTATATGTTTTGCAAATATTTTTTCCCATCTGTAATGAGAACACATTTTAAATTTTGACGAAGTCCAATTTGTAGATTTTTTTCTTTTATATTTTGTGCCGTTTGTTTCATGTTTAATATGTCATTGCCAAGTCCAAGGGTACAAAGATTTTTCTCCTGTGTTTTCTTCTAGAAGTTTTATCATTTGATAGTCTGTGATCCATTTCAAGTTGATTTTCTATCTGGTGTGAGATAAGGGTCAAGGTTTATTGTTTTACATATGGCTATTTAGTTGTTTTAGCATCATTAGTTAAAAAGTGTCCTTTTTCTCTTGATATATCGATATATTTGTCAAAAAGCTTCTCAGCTCCGTCTCAAATCTGTCCAGTTCAGCCTGCTTGCCTCCACTCTGTCCTCCACCATATCTATCAGGGTGACCCAGAAGTCCTACAAGGTATCCACCTCTGGTCCCTAGGCCCTTGGCAGCTGCTTATACAAGAATGGGCCGGGTGTCTGCATCAACTCCTAGAGCTTCTCTTGGATGGGCAATAGCAGCAGCTTCCAAGGGGGCCTGGACACTGGCATGGGTCTCAGGGAAGGCTATGCCAGGGCTGGTGGTATGGGGGAGCATCACAGGTGCCACAATGACCCAGAGCCTCCCGAGTCCCCTTAAGCTGAATGTGCACACCAACATCCAGGCTGTATGCGCTTAGGAGAAATTGCAGATCAGGACCCTCAACAAGTGTGCCCCCTTCATTGACAAGGTGCCTTTCCATTAACCAATGTTTGGCTGTTCCCTTCCCTCCCCTACCCTTCCCCACCTCTAGTAACCACTATTCTACTCCCTACTTGTATGAAATCAACCTTTTAAATTTCCACATGAGTGAGAACACGCAGTATTTGTCTTTCTGTGCCTGGCTTATTTCTCAAACATAATGTCCTCTAAGCCCATCTATGTTGCTGTGAATGACAGAGTTTCATTCTTTTTTATAGCTAAATAGTATTCTACTGTGTATATATACCACATTTTCTTTATCAGTTTATCTGTTTATGGACACTTAGGTTGATTCCCTATCTTGACCATTGTGGGATAATGATGTAATAAACATGGGAGTGTAGCTTTCTCCTTGACTTACTGATTTCCTTTCCTTTGGATATTTACCCATTAGTGGAATTGCTGGATCATATGGTAGTCTATTTTTAGTTTTTTTGAGTAATCTCTATACTGTTTTTCATATGGCTATACTAATTTACACCAACAATGTATGAGTTCCCTTTTCTCCAAATCCTTGCCAGCATTTGTCATTTTTTCTTTTTGATAATAGCAGTTCTAACCGAGGTGAGATGATAGCTCATTGTGATTTTGATTTGTATTTACCTGATTCTTAGAGATTTTTAAAAAATATATATATACCTGTTGACCGTTCGTATGTCTTCTTCGTGAGACAGGGTCTCGTTCTATTGCCCAGGCTGGAGTGCAGCGGCTCAATCTCGGCTCACTGCAGCCTCAGTCTCCCAGGCTTAGGTGTGAGCAGCTAGGACCACAGGTCCATGCCACCACCCTCGGTTAATTTTTTTGTGTTTTTGTAGAGACAGGTTTCACCATGTTGTCTAGGCTGGTATCAAACTCCTGGCCTCAGGCAATCCTCCAGCCTCAGCTTCCCAAAATGCGAGGATTACAGGTGTGAGCCACCACGCCTGACCTGTATATCTTCTTTTGAGAGATGTCTGTTCAGCTCATTTGTCCATTTTTAAATGAAATTATTTATTTATTAATCCCTTGTTGAATAGTTTGCAAATATTTTCTTCCACTCTGCAGGTTGTCTCTTCACTGTGTTGCTTGTTTAGTTTGCTGTACAAAAGCTTTTTAGTTTGATACAAATCCGTTTGTCTATTTTTGCTTTTGAGGTCTTAGCCATAAAATCTTTGCCTAGACCAATGTCCTGAAGTGTTACTCCTGTGTTTTCTTCTGGTAGTTTTATAGTTCCAGGTCTCAACATTTAAGTCTTTAATCCATTTTTAGTTGGTTTTTATATATGGTGAGAGCTAGGGGTCTACTTTCATTTTACTACATACAGATATCCAGTTTTCCCCGGACCTTTTATCAAAGAGACTGTCTCTTCCCCAGTGAATATTCTTGGTGCCTGTGTTGAAAATCAGTTGGCTGTAAGTGCGTAGATTTTTCGTTTTGTTTTGTTTTCTATTCTCTACCATTGGTGTGTCTGTTTTTATGCCAGTACTGTGATGTTTTGGTTATATAGCTTTGTAATATATTTTGAAGCCAGATAGTGTGATGCTTCCAGCTTTGTTCTTTTTGCTTAGGATTGCTTTGGCTAGTCAAGGTCTTTTGTGGTTCCATACAAATTTTAAGGTTGGTTGTTTTTTTTTTTTTTTTTTCTATTTCTGTGAAGACTATCATTGGGATTTCAGGGTTTTTTTTGTTGTTGTTGATGTTTTGTTTTTTAAGAGATAGGGTCTTGCTGCATTGCCCAGACTGGCCTTGGACTCCTGGGCTCAAGCAATCCTCCTGCCTCAGCCTCCTGAGTAGCTGGGACCATAGGTGTGTGCCATTGTACCCAGCTCATTGGTATTTTTATAAGGATTGCAGTGAATCTGTAGATCGCCTTTGGTAGCATGGTCATTTTCACAATATTAATTATTCCAACCCATAAATGTGATGTCTTTCCATTTTTTGTGTGTGTTCTCCAATTTATTTCATTCAATGTGTGTGGGGTTTTGTTTTGTTTTGAGACAGGGACTCAATCTGTCACCCAGGCTGGAGTGCAGTGGCTCGATCTCGGCTCATTCCAACCTCTGCCTCCTGGGCTCAAGCGATTCTCATGCCTTAGCCTCCTGAATAGCTGGGATTATAGTTGTGCATCACCATGCCTGCCTAATTTTTGTATTTTTAGTAGACACAGAGTTTTACCATGTTGGGCAGGCTGGTTTCAACTCCTGACCCCAAGTCATCCGCCTGCCTCAGCTTTCCAAAGTGCTGGGATTACAGGCCTGAGCCACCACACCTGGCCTCATTCAGTGTTTTACAGTATTTAATGGTATCCCATAATTCTTATAGACTTTCTTTGTTCATTTTCATTGTTATTTCCTTCTTTTCTCTCTCTGGGTAATTTCAAATGACCTATGTCCAAGTTCAGAAATTCTCTCTGCTTGATCAAGTCTGCTGTTGAAGGTCTCTATTGTATTTATTTCATTCATTGAGTTCTTTAGCAGCAGGATTTTTGTTTTGTTCTTTTTATTATTTATATCTCTTTGTTGAATTTCTTGTTCATATTGTGAGTTGTTTTCCTGATGTCATTGAATTATCTATTTGTATTTTCTTGTTTCTTGTTAAGTTTAAGATCATTTAAAAAATTTTTGGCAACTCGTTGACTTTCTTATCATTGGAATTAGTTACTAGATTCCCTTGGAATTTGTTACTAGATATCATTGGAATTTGTTACTGATTGTCCCTTGATCAACACAGGTTTAAACTGCACAGGTCCTGTACTCCGATTTTCTTCAGCCTCTACCACCCCTGAGACAATGGGACCAACCCCTCCTCTTCTTCCTCTCCCTTAGCCTATTCATCTTACATTTAGATGATGAGGATGAATACCTTTATGATGATCCACTTCCCCTTAATGAATAGTAAATACATTTTCTCTTCCTTATGACTTACTTTCTTTTCTTTTCTTTTTTTTTTGCAATGGAGTTTCACTCTTGTTGCCCAGGCTGGAGTGCAATGGTGTAATCTCGGCTCACCGCAACCTCCGCCCCCTGGATTCAAGCGATTCTCCTGCCTCAGCTTTCTGAGTAGCTGGGATTACAGGCATGTGCCACCATGCCTGGCTAATTTCATATTTTTAGTAGAGACAGGGTTTCTCCATGTTGGCCAGGCTGGTCTCAAACTCTCGACCTTAGGTGATCCGCCTGCCTCAGCCTCCCAAAATCCTGGGATTACAGGCATGAGCCACTGTGCCTGTCCATGACTTTCTTAATAAACTTTTATTTAGCTAACTTTATTATAAGAATACAGTGTATAATACTGTACATATAATACATATATAATACATATAATATAAAACTATATGTTAATTGACTGTTTATGTTATTGGTAAGACTTCCAGGCAATAGTAAGATATTAGTAGTTAAGCCTTTGGGGAGTCAAAAGTTATACACTCATCTTTGACCATGTGAACAGTTGGTACCCCAATTCCTGTGTTGTTCGAGGGTCAGCTGTATTATGTTCCTTTGGTAGCGTCATACTTCCTTGTGTTTCTGTGTCAATATCTGTGTATTTGGTGGAACAATTGCCTTTTCTAAACTTTCTAGAGTAACTTCGTAGAGAAAGACTCTCACCTGCAGTTGGGTTTTATCGTGCCAGTCAGGAAGGGTGTAGTGTCTGTTTGTGGATAGGTGCAGTGGTATAGTTTCCATGCAGCTTCTTCAGCTGCATTCAACGTCAGCAATAACTGGGTGCTCAGTGACCTAGTCTGTAGAAGTTTGTGGCAGTGACAGTGGTAGCATAGGTTGTTAATGTCCTTGGTGTCAAAGGCTTTTGGAGTACTCCTATCCTAATTTTCTCCCCAAAGGGAAGACTTAACCAAGGTGTGAGGTCTGACACAGTCTACAAGTAGCTACAGTAGCGCTGGGTTCTAGGTACTGGTGCTAGGACACAGGGTCTGTATTAGTCTGTTCTTGCACTGATATAAACAAATACTTAAGACTGGGTAATTTATAAAGAAAAGAGGTTTAATTGGTTCATGGTTCTGCAGGCTGTACAGGAAGCCTTGTGGTTTCTTCTGGGGAGGCCTCAGGAAGCTTCCAATCATGGTGGAAGGCAAAGAGGGAACCAGCATTTCACATGGCAAGAGCAGGAGGAAGAGAAAGAGTGGGGAAGTGCCACACACTTTTAAACCAGATCTCACTATCTCAAAGAGAGCTCTGGGCAGATGACGTTAAACCATGAGAAACCCCCACCATGATCCAATCACCTCCCACCAGACCCCACCTCCAACATTGGGGATTACAATTGAATGTTAGATTTGGGTGGGGACACAGATCCAGACCATATCAGGGTTTCACAAACCTATTATGGCACCTGAGTTTTGGGGTACAGGTTAGCACTCTGTGGCAGAGTTGGATGTAGATAGACCACAGAGCTAGGATCTGTGACTCTCAGATACCCTCTAGCAGCTCAGGCCCAGGGAGCCAGGTTGTAGCTGTGATTCTACCTCTGAGGGGCAGGGCACAGAACTGGCTCAACCCTAAAGAGAATGTAGAGGGTACCCTGGAGGTTTGGGAGCAGGGTACAGCTCCAGTTCGGGAACATGAGCCAGCAGGGCTCGGTGGTAACTCAAGTCCCTGGGGGATGAAGCACCATTTAGTAGTAACTATAGTCCCTGGGATGGTGGAACTTGGCAGTGTCTCAGACTCTGTGAGGCCAGTTGCAGCAGCAGCAGCAGCAGCAGCAGCAGCCAGTGCCCCAGAAAGGTGGAGTACAGCTGTTGTTTAGGCCCTGGGGGTGTAGGGAACAGCATAGCAATGACTGCACTCCCTATGCAGAAGGGTGTCTTAGCAGCTGACTCTAGGGGGCTAGTCCAGCTCTAGGGAGGATGACTACTAGAGGAGTTTGGTCTGTAGGGCAGAGTGTCTCAGCTCAACCACTGCTCTGTTTCCCTAGGACACAGGATACTATGTCAGCTCAGCCCTGGGATGGGCAGCTGCTCAACTTGGCCACAGCACCAGTTCTCCAGGGCCCCATGTGCTGCTTCAGCTTCAGCCTGGGGGGCATGACCGTTCCAGGAGGCCCAGGCATCATTTCCTGGAATGTGGGTAGTTGCTTCACCTTATGCACTGGAGAGGCATGACTGCTCTGAGCAGCTAAGGTACTGTTTCCCTGGGAGGCAGGATACTGCTTCAGCTCTGGCCTGAGGGGGTGATAGGAGGGGTAGGTGGGGTGGCTCCATCTCTGCTTCCCCCTACCCCTGTACGGGGGTATAACAGCTGTTCACAGCTCAACTTGGGGATATAGGGCCACTGCTAGGGTGGTTCAGTCTTGGCTTAGTCTCAGGGATAAAGGGGAACTGTGGCTGCTCAGCCCCGGAGGAAGACATACTCCAGCCATAGTTCTGATTCCAAGATGACATAGCACAGTAGCTACATAAACTACAGTGCTTGGGACACAGTGTCGGTTTCTTCTGATGGGGCAGCACAGCAGTGTGGACTCCAGAGAGCTTCCTCAGCTGGGCTTGGTGTCTGTGAAGACTGCAGGGAACCTCAGTGATGAGGTCTATTAGTAGGGTTTGTTACTGGAATCCTCTTGCTTCCCTCCTTGCTGCAGGGAGTTCTTGGTTCCTAGCTCTTCCCAGTTGGGGGATTGGGTGGTGGAGGCTGGATGCTTCCTTTCATTCTCTATGTGGCCATGCTGAGTTTCTGTGCTCATCAATGCTCTCCCTCATTTATTTTTGTGAAAATGTAGTTGTTTATTCATTATTTTGATTGTCTTTGTGAGGGAGATGAATGCTAGGGACTTCTAGTGGGCCATCTTGCTGATGTAACCTGACTACAATATGTTGCTATTAACTGTAGTCACTATGAACTTATTCCTCCTAATTGAAATTTTGTATCCTTTGACCACAGTCTTATTTTCTTTTCTTTTTTCTTTTTTTTTTTTTTTTTAAATTTACACACCACTATACAAACAGGGGACACAGCTTTCTTTTCTAATATGAGGGTGTAAAGCAGGAGTGTCCAATCTTTTGACCTCCCTGGGCTACATTGGAAAAAGATGAATTGTCTTGGGCCACACTTAAAATACACAATGTTAGCTGATGAGTTTTTAAAAAATTGCAAAAAAAAAAAAAAAAATCTCGGCCGGGCGCGGTGGCTCACGCCTGTAATCCCAGCACTTTGGGAGGCTGAGACGGGCGGATCACGAGGTCAGGAGATCGAGACCATCCTGGCTAACACGGTGAAACCCCGTCTCTACTAAAAAATACAAAAAACTAGCCGGGCGAGGTGGCGGGCTCCTATAGTCCCAGCTACTCGGGAGGCTGAGGCAGGAGAATGGCGTGAACCCGGGAGGCAGAGCTTGCAGTGAGCTGAGATCCGGCCACTGCACTCCAGCCTGGGTGACAGAGCGAGACTCCGTCTCAAAAAAAAAAAAAAAAAATCTCATAATGTTGTAAGAAAGTTTACAAATTTGTGTTGGGCTGCATTTTAAGCCATCCTTAGCCACACCACAGGCCACAGGTTGGACAAGCTTAGTTTAAAGGCTGTAAATTTCCCTTGAAATTTTATATTAGCTGTATGTCACAAGTTTTGATACATGATATGTTCTTTATGGTTCAGATCTAGTATTTGCTGTTCCATGTGAATTTGAGAGGAACATATGTTCTTTAATTGTTTGGAATGAATTTTAAATATGTCCAGTAATTCGAGCTTTTTCTGTTTCCTTAACTTGGCTGAGATAATTATCATGAGATCTTGCACTATGATAATACATTTGTCAGTTTGGCCCTAAATTCTATCCATTTTTTTAAAGTTGGTTTTTCTTGTTGCTATTTGATTGTTTTTTGAGACAGGGTCTTGCTTTGTCACCTAGGCTGGAGTGTAGTGCCATGATCACAGCTGACTGCAGTCTTGACCTCCCAGGATCAAGCGATCCTCCCACCTCAGCCCTCTGATTACCTGGGACTGCAGGTGAGGGCCACCACACCTGGCTAATTTTTTGTGTGTTGAGACAAGGTTTCAACATGTTGCCCGGGCTAGTCTGGAACTCCTGGGATCAAGCAGTCCACCTGCCTCGGCCTCCCAAAGTGCTAGAATTACAGGCATGAGCCACTGCACCTGGCCTAAAAGTTTTTAAAGGGAAATTTCAAAAATATACAGGAGTAGGCTGGGCACGGTGGCTCACGTCTGTAATCCCAGCACTTTGGGAGGCCGAGGTGGGCAGATCACTTGAGGTCAGGAGTTTGACACCAGCCTGGTCAACATGGTGAAACCCCATCTCTACCAAACAATACAAAAATTAGCTGGGCATGGTGGTATGCTTCAGTAGTCCCAGTTACTTGAGAAGCTGAGGTGGGAGAATCGCTTGAACTGCGGAGGTGGAGGTTGCAGTGAGCCGAGATTGCGCCACTGCACCCCAGCCTGGGGACCAGAGTGAGACCTTGTCTCAAAAAATATATATATATTATATATATGTAATATATAATTATATAAAATTATTTATAAATATACATATTATTATATTAAAATACATACTCCTGTACATATATTTAAATATAAATTTTATAAATATTTATATAAAATATTATGTATATATATTAGTAGAACAGTAAATGAAGCCGGTGTACAATTATCAATGTATGACCAATCTTGTTTTATTTATTTCTCTATCAATTGTACCCTTTCTCTGACTTTGGTATTTATTTACTTTCTTGAGACAAGGTCTCACTTTGTCACCCAGGCTGGAGTGCAGTGGCACAATCACAGCTCCTGGGCTCAAGTGAGCTCCTGCTTCAGCTTGCTGAGAAGCTGGGACTACAGGCACACACCACCATGTCCAGCTAATTTTTTTGATCTTTAGTAGAAATAGGGTCTTGTTATGTTGCCCAAGCTAGTGTCAAACTCTTGGGTTCCAGTGATCCACCCACCTCTGCCTCACAGTGTGCTGGGATTACACACGTGTGAGTCACCACGCTCAGCCTGACTTTGATATTTTTTAAACAAATCCTGGACATTCTAATAATTTTATCTATAAGTATTAATATTATCAAACCATTCACATACCTAAAAATACCAAAAATACTTACTTTAGAGACAGAGTCTCACTCTGTTGCACAGGCTGAATTGCAGTGGTACAGTCACAGCTTACTGCAGCCTCAAACTCCTGGGCTCAAGCCATCCTCCCACCTCAGCCTCCCAAATAGTTATGACTACAGACATGTGCCCCCCATACCCAGCTAATTTTTTTTTTTAAGTTTCTTGTAGAAATGGGATCTCAGGCTGGTTTTGAACTCCCATGCTGGTCTCAAATTCCTGTTCTCAAGTAATCTTCCCATCTCAGCCTCCCAAAGTGTTGGGATTATAAGTGTGAGTCACTGTATCCAGCCCCAAAATTCCTTTTTTTCCCCTTTTTTTAATGGAATGCCTGAATATCCCAAGAAAAATTCCTTAATATCAGATATCTAGTCCACATTCATATTTTCCTGCTTGTATATATACATGCATATATATGTACACACCCATTTTGATGATACTATTTTATTTTTTTAATTGAGGTGAAATTCATATAACTTAAAATTAATCCCTTTGAAATGAACAATTTACTGACAGTACATTCACAAAGTTGCAAAAGTGCCATGCAGAGCTTCAAAACATCTTCATCACTCAAAATAAAATTTTGTACCCATTAGTCCATTATACCTTCCCTCAAGCCTCTGGTATCCACCAGTCTCCTTTATTTCTCTATAGATTTACCTATTTTGGATATTTTATGTAAATAGAACCATATAGTATGTAACCTTTTGTGTGTAGCTTGGCTTCTATCACTTAGCATAATGGTATTTTGTTTGTTTGTTTTTAGACAGGGTCTTGATCTATCTTTGGGCTGTACCTTTGCCCATTTTGTAAATTGGGTTATTTTGGATTGTAGTCTTTTTGTTGTTGAATTGTATGAGTTCTTTACGTATTCCAGACCCTTATCAGATATATGATTTGCAGATACTCTCTCCCGTCTGTGGGCTGTCTTTTAACTCTTGTCATGGTGATCTTTGTACAAAAATTTTTATTTTGATGATGTCCAATTTATCTGTTTTCTCTTTTACTTGTCCTATTGGTACCATATCTAAGAAACTATCACCAAATGCAAAGACATGCAGATTTACCGCTATGTTTTTCTTCTAAGAGTTGCATGGTTTTAGTTCTTATATTTAGCTCTTTGATCCATTTTTCATTTTTGGTATGTAGTATGAGGTAGGAGTTCAACATCATTCGTTTTCATGTGGATATTCAGTTGTCCTGGCACCATTTGTTGGAGATAGTATTCTTTCCTCATCAAATGCTTTTGGCACCCTTGTCAAAAATCATTTAACCATAGATATGTATTTCTGGACTCTCGATTCTGTTGTATTGATTGCTCTAAATTTCCCTCTGAGCACTGCTTTTGTTGCAGCCCATAAGTTTTGATATATTGTGCATATTATCATTGCTATATTTTATAAATTGATATATTATCAATCATCACACCCTCTAGAGTTACACGCATTTTTTTGGTTCTATAGTGTTTTATTTCTGTCCTTAAAACACACATACAAAGTTACAATATTGAAATTATTATTTTATACAGAGAATGTTTATATTTTTATAGAATTATTAATTTGCTTGCCATTTTTTCAAGCATCTCAGGACTTCTTTCTGTTATACTATTTGTTTTTTTGAAATATATATATTTTTTGCTAAAATAATGTGCTTTATTCAGTTATCTAACATGTAAGAAATACAGAGGTAATTCCTGTACCAAATGTTTTATATTTGGTATATATTTTTTCTCTTCTCTTCTATAATCTGCTTATATGGCATGACCTAACTGTTCTTTTTTTATTATTATTTTTTTAATTTTTTTTTTGAGACAGAGTCTTACTCTTATTGCCCAGGCTGGAGTGCAGTGGTGTAATCTCAGCTCATTACAACCTGTGTCTCCTGGGTTCAAGTGATTCTCTTGACCCAGCCTCCCAAGTCACTGGAATTATAGGCGTGCGCCACCACGCCTGGCTAGTTTCTGTATTTTTAGTAGAGATGGGGTTTCACCCTGTTGGCTAGGCTGGTCTCGAACTCCTGACCTCAGGTGATCCACCCTCCTCGGCCTCCCAAAGTGCGGGGAGCCTCCCAAAGTGCGGGGATTATAGGTGTGAGCCATTGCACCCAGCCAACAACTGTAAAAAAAAAAATTGTTTTAATTGTAGTAGTTGTAGATATTTATGGGGTACATGAAATGTTTTGATGCTGACATGCAATGTATAATAATCATATCATGTAAAATGGGGTATCCATCCCCTCAAGCATTTATCCATCCCCTCAAGCATTTATCCTTTGTGTTACAAACAATCCAATTATACTATTTTAGTTATTTTTAAATATAATTAAATTATTGACTGTAGTTACCCTGTTGTGCTATCAAATATGAAGTGTGTTGTTTAGAAATTTCTTTCATATATGAGACATTGATTGTAAACTCTCCGTTTTTTGTTTTTTGTTTATTATTATGATTCTTTTTGAGACAGAGTCTTGCCCTGTTGCCCAGGCTAGAGTGCCATGGCATTATCTTGGCTCACTGCAACCTCCACTACCTGGATTTAAGCAATTTTCGTACCTTAGTCACTCAAGTAGCTGTGGTTACAGGTATGCGCCATCACACCCAGCTAATTCTTTTTTTTTTTTTTTTTTTGTATTTTTGTTAGAAGCAGGGTTTTGCCATGTTGGTCAGGATGGTCTTGAACTCCTGGCCTTAAGTGATCTGCCTGCCTCGGCCTCCAAAAGTGTTGGGATTACAGTGTGAGCCACTGTGCCCAGCCAACTTTCAGTTTTTTTAAATCTTAAAGTATCTTCTTTTCACTCTCTTTTCTGAAAAAAGTAGGGTTTTGTGGAGTGGTGTGGGTTTTTTTGTTGTTTTTTTTGGTTTTTTTTTTTTTTTGGTTATTCTGAAGGTTAGACAGTAGAAAAAAATAGTTTGGATCACATACAATTGTTTATTGATAGTTACTTTTCTTTTTTTCCTTTTTTGAGATGGGGTTTCGCCATGTTGCCCAGGCTGGTCTCAAACTTGTGGGCTCAAGCGATCCGCCCTCCTTGGCCTCCCAAAATGCTAGGATTACAGGTGTGAGCCACCACATCCGGCCAATCTACTTTCTTAAAACCTTAAATATTATTCCTGTGACTTCTGCTACCATGTTGCTATAAGAAGGCCACTATATGTCTAATTTCAATACTCTGTAGGGATTCTGTCTTATCTCTCTGTCTTTAATTTTTTTTTTTTTTTTTTTTTTTTTTACCTAGGCTCAGGGATGTTTTTATGGTCTGTTTTGTCTCTCCAGATGCATTTTTCTGTTCCTCTTTAGCACATTGCATGTTCACTACATTGAGTATGAGTTTCTTTTTATTTCTCTTGGAATACTTAAAAGTAAGACTTCCTTTATCTGTGGATTCATGTCTTTAGTTTGAAAAATTGCCAGCCATTATCTCTTCAAATACAGATGGTCCCTGACTTACATTAATTCAACTTATGATTTTCAACTTTATGATGGTGTGAAAATGATACATATTTAGTACACCCCTTAACCTATGATGGCGATGGCATTACATCTGGATAAACCCATTGTAAATCGAAAATGCTATAAGTCAAAAATGTACTTTCAACTTAGGATAGTTTCCACTTAAGGTATTTTCAACTCACAGTGTGTTTATCGGGATAAGTCTGAGAGCATCTATATTATCTCTCCTTCATTTTCTCTTTTCTATTCTTTTGAGACTTCACTTATATGCATACTGTACTTTCTATTTTCCTTATTTTTAAGTCTCTGTCATATTTTTTATCTTCTGTTTTTGCTTTGATGCAGTCTAGGTAATTTTAAACTCTGTCTTCCAATTTAATAATTCTTTCTTCTGCATCTAATCTATTTAACTTACCCATTGCCTTTTTTTTTTTTTTTTTTTTTTTTTGAGACAGGGTGTCACTGTGTCACCCAGGCTGGAGTGCAGTGGCATGATTATGGCTCACTGCAGCCTCAGACTCCTGGACTCAAGAGATCCTCCCACCTCAGCCTCCCGAGTAGCTGGGACTGCAGACCCACACCACCATACATGGCTGATTTTTAAATTTTTTGTAGAGACTGGCTCTCATTATGTTGCCCAGGCTGGTCTCGAATTCCTGGCCTCAAGCAATCCTCTTGGGTTGGTCTCCCAAAGTGCTGGGATTATAGACATGAACCACTGTTTCTGGCCCCATTGACTTTCTAATTTCAGCAGGTTTTTTTTTTTTTGAGACAAAGTCTTGCTCTGTCACCGAGGCTGGAGTGCAGTGGCGCCATCTCGGCTTACTGCAACCTCCATCTCGTGGGTTTAAGCAATTCTGCCTCAGCCTCCCAAGTAGTGAGGATTATAGGCATGCACCACCACGCTCAACTAATTATTATATTTTTAGTAGAGACAGGGTTTCCCCATGTTGGCCAGGCTGGTCTCAAACTCCTGACCACAAGTGATCCACTCACTTGGACCTCCCAGAGTGCGGAGATTACAGGCATGAGCCACTGTGCCCAGCCTGTTTTTTTAAAAAAATTAAACTTTTGATAGTTTTTATTATTTGCTTATCTCTGTGATTCATTTTTTTAGATATTAAATAATTACATTATGTTCAATCTTAGATGTTTCCAATATGGGAAGTCTTTAGGGGCTGTCTGAATCTGGTGACTCATTCGCATGGTGGCTAATTTCCTGGGTTTTTTTTTTTTTGGTATTCTTTGATTGTTAGCTTATATTTGATTGATCTTAATATGAAAGAAAACTGGAGTCTTAACTGGGCTTCTTTTTCTCCAAATAGTAGCTGCATTTTTTTCTTACCAGAAGCCAGGTTACACTCTTCACCCCGAACCTTTCAGGTTGTTATCCTTATCTTGGGAGTTTTAAGTTTTCTTCCCCTACCAGCTACTTGTCCCAACTTCAGTTTCTTAGCCACAAAACTAATGTATTAGAACTACCCTTGGGGAAAATTTCCTCTTTGTTTATGCTCACCTCTTTGGTTTTGCTTTTTTGGGGTTGCAGGGAGAGGAGGGTGGTCATTGGAGTGAGGAATGGCCTTTGATTGTTGGCACTTCTTGTAGCAGAGCCTGGACACAAAATAAATATTTTATTTTTGGTCAACTTTCTGTTTTTTGTTTTGTAGCAAGACAGTTTTTTTTAACATTATCTTTTTGCCATATTGCCGCTAATGGGAGGCTCTTTTTATTTTGAAACCCCTTCTAAATAATTTTATTCTCAAGTAATATAGGTATAATATATAAAATTCAAAAATAATCCAGAAAGTTATAAATTCAGATTGCTTTTACTTCCATAGCCCAAGGTAACTACAGGCTTTTTGGAATTTTTGTAATTGATTTTTTACTTGATTAGGTTATAAGTGATCATTTAAAATCTTAAAGGAGAAGCAAGTAAAAGATACTTTATAGCCATATATTAAAACTGGACCGATTTTGTAGCTTTACAGAAATTGCCCCAATTGAGAACTACTGTACTAGACCTAAGTGGCTCAGAGTTATTGGTATATATATTTCTTCATTTTCTTTTTTTAAATATCTCTTCCTTTTCAAAGCTTGTCAGACTAATGTTAAGTGGTATACTTGTCTATTAATGGTAAAAATTGTGTGTATATATATATATATAAAATATCTGTCTACACCAGGATATCTGTTTCAAAATTGTATAATGCTATAATAGGGCATACCCAACTCATAAAGTTGAAAAACTTTATTTGCATTAAATTTCTGGTAATATGAGAATTTTAGAAGTATTTGAAGGGGTATACCAGTACCTTGTCACATAAAATAAATCTTAAAAAGCCAGTACAGAAGTGTAGTTAAAGATAGGATGAGGGGGCCGGGCACGGTGGCTCAAGCCTGTAATCCCAGCACTTTGGGAGGCCGAGACGGGCGGATCACGAGGTCAGGAGATCGAGACCATCCTGGCTAAAACGGTGAAACCCTGTCTCTACTAAAAAATACAAAAAAAAAACTAGCCGGGCGAGGCGGCGGGCGCCTGTAGTCCCAGCTACTCGGGAGGTTGAGTCAGGAGAATGGCCTGAACCCGGGAGGCGGAGCTTGCAGTGAGCTGAGATCCGGCCACTGCACTCCAGCCTGGGCGGCAGAGCGAGACTCCGTCTCAAAAAAAAAAAAAAAAAAAAAAAAAGATAGGATGAGGGAACTATATAACACTAATTTTTTGCCCTGCATTGAATGTATTCTGGTGCCTTGGCAAGTCATTTTAAAAAATGTTAGTTTTTTAATCTATAGAATGGAAATGATTTTACCTAAATTATATGGGGTACCACAGTAGTGAATATGAGAGATTTTTTTAAGATAAAACATACTAACTGCTTTAGTTGATCAGCTATTTAAACTCTTTCAGCTATTAAATAATAGAAGAAAATGGAATTGAATATGGTGTCAGCATGGAACAATCTAATGATTCATTAAGAGTCAACCATAATGATGGTGAAGAGTCAAAAACCGATGCTCAAGTATTTGAGGTATGGATTCAGCTGGGAACTTTTTTCCATCCTAGGGTAAAACAGTGAGCCATTTAACAGCTCTTTATGCTCAAGGGATAGCTATTATATTTAGTGTATTCAAGAATTTTGGGCTGGGTGCGGTGGCTCATGCCTGTAATCCCAACATTTTGGGAGGCCGAGGCGGGCGTATCACCTGAGGTCAGGAGTTCAAGACCAGCCTGGCCAACGTGGTGAAACCCTGTCTGTACTAAAAATACAAAAATCAGCCGGGCATGGTGGTGAGCGCCTGTAATCCCAGCTACTTGGGAGGCTGAGGCTGGAGAATCACTTAAACCCAGAAGGCAGAGGTTGCTGTGAGCCAAGATCCCACCATTATAGTCCACAAGAGTGAAACTCCATTTCAAAAAAAAAAAAAAAAAGCGAAAAGAATTTAGGCCGGGCGTGGTGGCTCATGCCTGTAATCCCATCTCTTTGGGAAGCTGAGGCGGGTGGATCACAAGGTAAGGAGATCGAGACCATCCTGGCTAACATGGTGAACAGAAAATTAGCCAGGCGTTGTGGCAGTCGCCTACTCTGGAGGCTGAGGCAGGAGAATGGCATGAACCCGGGAGGAGGAACTTGCAGTGAGCCAAGATAGCGCCATTGCACTGCAGCCTGGGTGACAGAGCAAGAGTCTGTCTCAAAAAAAAAAAAAAGAATTTTAATATTTAATTATACACGTATTTTATGAAATATTTAACAATATAGAACTTAATACTTAGATATATTCATAAAAATTTCATATACAGAGAAAAATCTAAAGGTTGAATTATATTACGTTATTTCAGGTTCCATTCCTATGGATAATTTTGATAAAATTAAGATAATAAATATAATAATCAACAATTTTACTTAAGAAATGCTTTCTGTGTATAGCAATTTGTATGAATTGACAACTCTTACAAAAAAGTAAAAACAACTGAAAAATGGATATCTTTTCATTTTTATTATACCCATCTTTAAAAAAAAATGGTGACAGTATATCCTGAAAAGACTGAAGTGATTTTTTTTTTCTTTGCAAAAGCATCTAACCTGTATGGACTCCAGGGATTCTTCCTTTGGACAAAATGATTCTCCTACAGTTTTGCCCATCACTACTCCTGAAGCAAATAATTCACTCATATCACAGAATATAACAGGGCCCCTGACTCAGACACGGACTCCTTCTGCAGAGCATTTCCATCTAGTGGACCAAAATGGGCAAGCTATTCAATATGAACTTCAGTCATTGGGGGAATCCAATGCACAAATGGTGAGTATATTTTGTAAGTAACCAGTTTTATGCTCTTTAGCAAAATATATTAGTCTTACTAAATGACCTTAATTTCTTGACACTTTTGATTTACATCATGTTTATTTATTTATTTATTTTTGAGATGGAGTTTCACTCCTGTTGCCCAGGTTAGAGTGCAATGGCACGATCTTGGTTCACTGCAACCTCTGCCTTCCAAGTTCAAGCAATTCTTCTGCCTCAGCCTCCCGAGTAGGTGGGATTACAGGTGCCCACCACCACACCTGGCTAATTTTTTTGTTTTTTTAGTAGACGCAGGATTTCACCATGTTGGTCAGGCTGGCCTCAAACTCCTGACCTCAGGTGATCCATGCGCCTTGGCCTCCCAAAGTGTTGGGATTACAGGCTTGAGCCACTGAGCCCGGCCACATTGTGTTTAAAATAGTGTTTCCATAACTTTCATTTTTATGTAAGGATTTTAAAAGATTTCCATTCAGGACTACAAATAGTACTTTAAATAAAGAGTACTTAACCAGTCTCTGTGTTTGGGCACACTTGTGCTTTGAGATCAATTGGAAATGTAACATAATCTGTAACTAGTTCTGAAGTGCCAGAGTTGACGTGGAACTTACATTTAATGGAACGTACACACACACACACACACACAGAGACAGACACATATTAGACTAAACTCCAGTTTGTTTGTTTTTTTTCCGAGACGGAATCTTGCTCTGTCGCCGAGGCTGGAGTGCAGTGGCGTGATCTCGGCTCACTGCATCCTCCTCTGCCTGGTTTCAAGCAGTTCTCTTGCCTCATCCTCCTGAGTAACTGGGATTACAGGTGCCTGCCATCACACCCGGCTAGTTTTTGTATTTTTAGTAGAAACGGGATTTCACCACGTTGGCCAGGCTTGTCTTGAACTCCTGACCTCGTTATCCACCCACCTCAGCCTCCCAAAGTGCTGGAATTACAAGCGTGAGCCACCGTGCCCGGCCTAAACTCCAGGTTTTGATTTATCAGCATCTCACTGACCTCCAAGCCACTTTCTGGTATGTTTTCTTGAAGAAATAGAAAGTAATGGAGGTAATGCAATGGAGGTACCACTAGTATATGGGGAATTAGACATATCCTTGCTAATCTTTGTGGGTAAATGTGTGCCACGTGAGTCAGAATGCATAAAGATAAAAAGATGAGGATGGCTAAATACTTTTCAAATTGTTAGCTAAAAGTATTTTTGACCAAGTTCATAGTTTGAGCCAAGGAGGTGAAAGATTGTTTTGACTGACATATGGAAAATTACTAAGAAAAACCTCTAAGTTGCTCTCTGGTTATTTAGAATATACTTAACATAAGTAATACTATGAAGGATAATGTGTCTCTTGTATACTTGAATTTTCCAAATTTTCTACAATGAGTATCTATTACTTTCATAATAAAAATTATTTTTAAAAGCATAACAACTTTAATTATAAATTACACCACAGGTAAAAATTTTACCTAGAATTAACTCTTGTTTCTGTTCATAATCTAGAGCATTCTAGAGTTAATCTATGCCATTTTGCTCCTTTATGATCCAGCCAAATTGAGTTATCTAAATTCTAGGGGTAAGAATAATTGGTTGAGAGGTGACTATGTGCAGGGGAATCCTTCTTGTTTATGTTCGAGCTTTCTGGGACTTAGACCAGAGCCATACTGCATCACCAGCAAAGGTTAATATTCAACAAATAATTTAAATGTTAACCAACTACATTTTAATTTTTCATGTCCAGAATGAAGTACTCCTGTAGTTTCCCCTTTATTTGACATTTATTCTAGTTTCTATCAGAACATTTAGAAAGTTTTTTTTTTTTCTTCCAACAGGAAGATCAAGGAGTCTGAATGTGTCAAAGGGTTGTCATTTTACCTAGGGTACCTTTCCGAGCAAAGTTGTTTATTTGAGTTCAAAAAAAAGTTAATTAACACTCTTTGTAATTGGATTAAACTTTCTATACAAAGTAAGTACAAAGGTGGTTTTACATTGTTTAGGTAGGAGATGACACAGAAGGTTATTTGAAACCGTGGAATAGGAAACATGGTATGAAGCATGGAAAAAAAAATGTGAGAAACAGATTATAAGAAAGAATTTTCTTCAAAGAACTGAAGATCAGAGAGAGAATATTCCTGGAAACTTAATGGAACTTTTGGGTTCGTTTGTTTCAGTGGACTGTATTTTTTAGAGCAATTTTAGGTTCATGACCAAAGTGAGCAGAGGATACACAGATTTTCATATATATATATATACACTTGCAGTACCTGCACATGGTACAGTATCCCCCTTTATCAACATCTCCTACCAAATGGAGCTATTTGGTGTTTTTTTGTTTTTGGTTTTGGTTTTTTTGTTTTTTTTTTACTTTAGGTTCAAGGGTACATGCGAAGGTTTGTTATGGAGGTAAACTCAGATTGTACAGGTTATTTCATCCACCCATGCATTAGGCCTAGTACCCAATAGTTATTTTTTCAGCTCTTCTCCCTCCCACCCTCCACTCTGAAGTAGATCCCATTGTCTGTTGTTCCCTTCTTTGTGTTCATAAGTTTTTATCATTTAGCCCCCACTTGTAAGTGAGAATATGCAGTATTTGGTTTTTTGTTCCAGTGTTAGTTTGCTAAGGAAGTAGCCTCCAGCTCCACCTGTTCCCACAAAAGACATGATCTTGTTCTTTTTTATGGCTGCGTAGTATTCCATGGTGTATATGTACCACATTTTCTTTATCTAATCTGTCAGTGCTGGGCGTTTAGGTTGATTCCATTTGTTTGCTATTGTGAATAGGGCATTAATGAACATTCACATGCATGTGTCTTTATGGAAGAATGATTTATATTCCTCTGGGTATATATCCGATAATAGGATTGCTGGGTTGAATGGTTGTTCTGTTTTTATCTCTTTGAGGAATCACCATACTGCTTTCTACAACGGTTGAACAAATTTACACTCCCACCAGCAGTGTATAAGTGTTCTTTTTTCTCCACAACCTCACTAGCATCTGTTATCGTTTGACTTTTTAATAGTAGCCATTCTAACTGGTGTGAGATAGTATCTCATTGTGGTTTTGATTTGCATTTTTCTAATGATTAGTGATATTGAGCTTTTCTTCATATGCTTGTTGACTGCATGTATGTCTTCTTTTTGAAAAGTTTATGTTCAAACTAGACAAAACTACTTTAAATTTCATATGGAACCAAAAAAAAAAGCCCGTATAGCCAAGACAATCCTAAGCAAAAAGAACAAAGCTGGAGGCATCACATTTCCTGACTTCAAACTATACTACAAGGCTACAGTAACCAAAACAGCATGGTAGTGGTATCAAAACAGATATACAGACCAGTGGAACAGAACAGAGGCCTCAGAAATAACACCACACATCTACAACCATCTGATCTTCGATAAACGTGACAAAAACAAGCAATGGGGAAAGGATTCCCTATTTAATAAATAGTGCTGGGAAAACTGGCTAGCCGTATGCAGAAAACAGAAACTGGACCCCTTCCTTACACCTTATACAAAAATTAACTCAAGATGGATCAAAGACTTAAATGTAAAACCTGAAACTATAAAAACCCTAGAAGAAAACCTAGGCCATGCCATTCAGGACATAGACATGGGCAAAGACTTCATGACTAAAACACCAAAAGCAATTGCAACAAAAGCCAAAATTGACAAATGGGATCTAATTAAGCTAAAGAGCTTCTGCACAGCAAAAGAAACTATCATCAGAGTGAACAGGCAACCTACAGAATGGGAGAACATTTTTGCAAGCTATCTATCTGACAAAGGTCTAATATCCAGAATCTACAAGGAAGTTAAACAAATTTATAAGAAAATCCATTAAAAAATGGGCAAAGGATATGAAAAGACACCTTTCCAAGAAGACATTTATGTGGCCAACAAACATAAGAAAAAAAGTTGATCATCATTGATCATTAGAGAAATGCAAATCAAAACCACAATGAGATACCATCACACTCCAGTTAGAATGGCGATTATTAGAAAGTCTGGAAACGATGCTGGTGTAGCTGTGGAGAAATAGGAATGGTTTTACACTGTTGGTGGTAGTGTAAATTAATTCGACTATTGTGGAAGACAGTGCAATGATTCCTCAAGGATCTAGAACCAGAAATACCATTTGACCCAGCAATCTCACGAGTGGGTGTATACCCAAAGGATTATAAATCATTCTGCTATAAAGACATATGCACACATACGTTTATTGTAGCACTATTTACAATAGCAAAGACTTGGAACCAACCCAGATGCCCATCAATGATAGACTGGATGAAGAAAATGTGGCACATATATACCATGGAATACTATGCAGCCATAAAACAGAATGAGTTCATGTCCTTTGCAGGGACATGGGTGAAGTTGGGAACCATCATCCTCAGCAAACTAACACAGGAACAGAAAACCAAACACCTAATGTTCTCACTCATAAGTGGGATTTGAACAATGAGAACACATGGAAACAGGGAGGAGAACATCACACACCAGGGCCTGTGAGGGGGTGGAGGAAGAGAGGAGGGAGAGCAGTAGGACAAATACCTAATGCATGCAGGGCTTAAAACCTAGATGATGAGTTGATAGGGGCAGCAAACCACCATGGCACATGTATAACTATGTATAACATGTAACAAACTTGCACGTTCAGCACATGTATCCCAGAACTTAAAAAAAAAAAAAAGTGTCTGTTCTTGTCCTTTGTCCACTTTTCAATGGGGTTGTTTTTCTCTTGTAAATTTGTTTTAAGTTCCATTTAGATGCTGGATAATAGACCTTTGTCAGATGCATAGTTTGCAAATATTTTTCTCCCATTCTTCAGTTTGTTTACTCTGTTGATAATTTCTTTTGTTGTGTAGAAGCTCTTAAGTTTATTTAGATCCCATTTGCCAATTTTTGCTTTTGTTGCAATTGCTTTTAGTGTCTTTGTCATGAAATCTTTGCCCATTCCCTTGTCTAGGATGGTATTGCCTATGCTGTCTTCCAGGTTTTTATAGTTTTGGGTTTTATATTTAAATCTTTAGTCCGTCTTGAGTTTTTCTTTTGTTTGTTTGGTTGGTTTTTTTTGTATATGGTGTGAGGAAGGGGTCCAACTTCTGTTGTCTGCATGTGGCTAACCCATAATCCTGGCACCATTTACTTAACAGTGAGTTGTTTCCCTAATGCTTGTTTTTGTCAGCTTTGTTGAAGATCAAATGGTTGCAGGTGTGCAACGTTGTTTCTGGGCTCTCTCTTCTGTTCCATTGGTCTATGTGTCTGTTTTCATACCAGTACCATGCTGTTTTGGTTACTGTAGCCTTGTTGTATAGTTTGAAGTCAGGTAACATAATGCCTCCAGCTTTGTACTTTTTGCTTAGGATTGCCTTGGCTATTTGGGCTTTTTCTTTTTTGGTTCCATATGAATTTTAAAATAGTTTTTTTCTGGTTCTGTGAAGAATGCCATTGGCAGTTTGATAGGAATAGCATTGAATCTGTGAATTGCTTTGTGCAGTGTGGCCATTTTAATGATATTGATTCTTTCTGTCCATGAGCATGGATTTTTTTTTCCCATTTGTTTTTATCTTCTCTGATTATTTGAGCAGTCTTTTGTAATTCTTATTGTAGAGATCTTTCACCTTCCTGTAACCCTAGGTATTTTATTCTTTTTCTGGCAATTGTGAATGGGATTGCCTTCCTAATTTGGCCCTTGTCTCGGTTGTTGCTGGTATATTGGAATGCTAGTGATTTTTGAACATTGATTTTGTATACTGAAACTTTGCTGAAGTTGTTTATCTCTGGAGGAGCTTTCGGACTGAGAATATGGGGTTTTCTAAATGTAGGATCATGTCATCTGCAAACAAGGGTAATCTGACTTTCTCTCTTCCTATCTGGATGTTCTTTATTTCTTTCTCTTGCCTGATTGCTTTGGCCAGGACTTCCAATACTATGTTGAATAGGAGTGGTGAGAGAGGGCATCCTTTTCTTGTGCTGGTTTTCAAGGAGAATGCCTCCAGCTTTTGCCCATTTACTGTGATGTTGGCTGTGGGTTTGTTAGATAAGCATTTTGTTTTTCTTAATTTATTTTAATAAAATAATTTATTTTTTAAGAGATATGTCTCAGCCAAGCGCAATGGCTCACGCTTGTAATCCCAGCACTTTGGGAGGCCGAGGTGAGCGGATCACGAGGTCAAGAGTCCAAGACCAGACTGGCCAACATAGTGAAACCCTGTCTCTACTAAAAATACAAAAATTAGCCAGGCGTGGTTGTGCAAGCCTGTAATCCCAGCTACTCAGGAGGCTGAGGCAGGAGAATCGCTTGAACCCGGGAGGTGGAGGTTGTGGTGAGCTGAGGTCATGCCACTGCACTCCATGCACTCCAGCCTGGGCAACAGAGCAAGACTCCATCTCAAAAAAAAAAAGAGATATGTCTCACTCTGTCACCTAGGCTTAAGTGCAGTGGCATGATCGAGCCTCCAGAGTAGCTAGAACTACAGGGACATGCCACTGCCGTCAGCCAAATGGAGCTTTTTAAAGAAATATACCTTCCTTTTTTTTCAATCTGACTTTTTATTATTTATTCATTTATTTATTTTTTTTTTTTTTTTGAGACAAAGTCTCGCTCTGTTGTCCAGGCTGGAGTGCAGTGGCATGCGATCTCAGCTCACTACAACCCCCACCTCCTGGGTTCAAGCGATTCTTCTGCCTCAGCCTCCGGAGTAGCTGGGATTGCAGGTGCCTACCACCACACCCGGCTAATTGTAGTATTTTTAGTAGAGACAGGGTTTCACCATGTTGGCCAGGCTAGTCTCAAACTCCTGACCCCAGGTGATCCATCTGCCTCGGCCTCCCAAAGTGCTGGGATTACAGGCGTGAGCCACCAAGCCTGGCCCCTTATGACTTTCTACATAAAAGTTACTAGTAAAGATTCTGTAGTGGGTGAATCTGCAATGGATGAAGATGTTTTGGAGTGAAGCTGAATTGGTCTTTTGAATTTATTAGAAATATTGTACACAAAGGGCCCAGTAGGTAAAAGACCACTCAGCTAAAGTTTTCTGATAATTTTCATGGTCTGCCTGAAATAGAATGTGTTGTAGCACATGACTCTTCAAAACCATGTTTGCTTTCATAACAAAGATTGAAGGTAATTAGCTGGGTTTTCTTTAAATAAGAAAAGTAATATTAACATTTTCATTGTCAGATTATATGAACTGAAAATATTTTTTTAGGTACCAGGGGGACTAAGCTAAGAAGCGAGAAAATAAATGAGACTGTACTATGCTTGGGAAACATAGTTTCAAAATTAAGAGGATATTCCACAGATCAGTCTAAATTATGAAACTTGTATATGATTGAATAACTTATAAAAACTTATTTGTGTTTAATTTTGATTTAAAAATAACCACAGCACTCATTTTCTAAGAATGAATAAAATATTTTTCATACCCCCAATCCTAAAAGTTAGAAAATATATATATACATATTTTTTTCACAGATATTTAATCTTATTATAAGGGGTAAAGAATTTAAAACAGTATTATTACTGTTGCCTTTTAATGTCCAGCAGGGTTTTTTATATTGTTTTGGTTTTGTCTTTTTTTAGATTAAGTAGCACTGTCAAATATTGGGAGCTAATACCGAGTGGTAGTTTAAAGGAGTCAGATTGCTTGGGTTTCAATTATAGCCTACGACTAAATAGCTCTGTGTAACCTTCTATGAGTTTTGTAACCTCTGTGTGACAGTTTCCTCATTTATAAAATGTATATACTTGATATACACATGATGAGGATTAAATGAGGTAATACATCCAAAGTGCTGCCCTTTCGTATGCACTGAGCACGTGTAAACAGTTACCATCAGAGTTTGCAGTTGCTGTTTCATGCTAAAGTGATAAGAGTTATGGCAGGATATTTTTATCTCAAGAAACTTGTTAAACACTGGGGAAGGAAGGAAACAATTCCCATTCTTGATTTCTGGGAACTATTTATGATTATATTAATATTTAAAGCATTCTAGTTTGTTGAAGTTTTATCCCCCAACATTAAATTTTTTTTTTTTTTTTTTTTTTTTTGAGACAGAGTCTAGCTCTGTTGCCCAGGCTGGAGTGCAGTGGCCGGATCTCAGCTCACTGCAAGCTCCGCCTCCTGGGTTTATGCTATTCTCCTGCCTCAGCCTCCCGAGTAGCTGGGACTACAGGTGCCCGCCACCTCGCCCGGCTAGTTTTTTTGTATTTTTAGTAGAGACGGGGTTTCACTGCATTAGCCAGGATGGTCTCGATCTCCTGACCTCGTGATCCGCCCGTCTCGGCCTCCCAAAGTGCTGGGATTACAGGCTTGAGCCACCGCGCCCGGCCAACATTAAATTTTTAAAAAATTTTTTTTCAAATTTATATTTGCATTTTTTCAAATGGCCCTTTTTTTTTTGAGGCAAGGTTTTGCTCTGTCACCCAGGCTGGAGAACAGTAGCATGATCTGGCTCACTGCAGCCTCGACCTCCCAGCCTCAAGTGATCCTCCCACCTGAGCCCCCAGAGTAGCTGGTACTACAGGCACATGCCATCACACTCAGCTAATTTTAAAAATTTTTTGTAGAGACAGGTAGCCCAAAGGGTTCAAGCGATCCTCTCACCTTGACCTGCCAAAGTACTGGGATTACAGGCATGAGCCACTGTGTCTGGCCTCAAGTAACTCTCTTAGAAGTTGGAATGCAGTCCCTATCAAGCATAAGCAATATTTTCATGTTTTATCTAGCAAAAGAGGAGTCTGGGAAAGTGGGTTGGAATGATTAAGGATTGTTACCTGCATTAAAGAAGACAGCAGACTTTGGATAAAACAATAAAACCGTGTTAATAGGAGAGTAGTATGTTAAGTAATAAAATTTATGTGGTGCTGATGGAAGTCTGATGCTTCCAGACTTCCAAAAAAGTCTGGAAGCATCAGATAGACTTAATTTCAAATACTGTATTAGCTATACTTTCAAATGATAGGTCTAAAAGTCTTTTTTCAACTTCATATGCCTTTTTAGTTGATATTCCTCTAAATTTGATAGAGTAGGTTCAGTTGTTAAACTGAAAAAAAGTACAGTAAATATATTATTTTCCCTATGTTTTCAAACTTTTGAGGCCCTTCATAGTATAGTTCTTTATGAACCATAGAGGCTATATATAAATGCTGAGATGCAAAAATAAGTCCTATTTAAGTAGACATTTATCAAGTTACCTTTTTTTTCTTTTTTTTGGAGACAGTCTTGCTCTGTCACCCAGGCTGGAGTACAGTGGTGCGATCTCGGCTCACTGCAACCTCTGCCTCCCAGATTCAAGCGGTTCTCCTGCCTAAGCCTCCTGAGTACCTGGGATTACAGGTGCGTGCCACCACGCCCTGCTAATTTTTGTATTTTTAGTAGAGACGAGGTTTCAAAACATTGATCAGGCTGGTCTCGAACTCCTGACCTTGTGATCTGCCTGCCTCGGCCTCCCTCCCAAAGTGCTAGGATTACAGGCATGAGCCACCACTCCCAACCAACAAGTTACCACTTTTTTTTTTTTTTTTTTTTTTTTTTTTTGAGACGGAGTCTTGCTCTGTAGCCCGGGCTGGAGTGCAGTGGCCAGATCTCAGCTCACTGCAAGCTCCGCCTCCCGGGTTTACGCCATTCTCCTGCCTCAGCCTCCGGAGTAGCTGGGACTACAGGCGCCCGCCACCTCGCCCGGCTAGTTTTTTGTATTTTTAGTAGAGACGGGGTTTCACCGTGTTAGCCAGGATGGTCTCGATCTCCTGACCTCGTGATCCGCCCGTCTCGGCCTCCCAAAGTGCTGGGATTACAGGCTTGAGCCACCGTGCCCGGCCCAAGTTACCATTTTTAAATTAAGGAAAATGACTTTAAATATAAGACAAATGATTGCCACACAAATAGGTCAAACATGTATAAATAATACAGTAAGTGGCAAAAGGTAAATGTATTACGTCCAGACAGACTTGTTCAGACTACCAAGTAATTAGACTTCATCCATGGGTAATGATTAAGACTGTTGGTGATTAAGACCCTAGGATTAGGGTCAAACTGCCTGTTTTTAATCCTGGCTTCACCACTTATAAGTTGTGAGACCTTGGAAAAAAATGTTTATGTGCCTCAATGTTTTCATCTATAAAATGGTGGAAATCATAGAATCCACCATAAAGCTAGGTATGTGTTTAATAATTTATTTAATTAATAATTTTTGTTAAATCAGTCTAGGCATATGCATTTAATTTTTTTTTTTTTTTAATGCTTCCAAGATGATTGTTGCCAGCCCAACAGAAAATGGACAGGTACTTCGTGTAATTCCATCTACCCAGACAGCAATGGCACAAGTGATTATACCTCAGGGGCAACTTGTGGATGTGAATAGTCCTCGGGGTGAGTAACAATGGGATATAGTCCTCAGGGTGATATGTAGGGGATTTGAGAGTGTTTTAAAAACATAAATATTTTAGAAAAATCATCTTATGAAAGTCAGTGCTAAAATTGATCTCCTTAGGTAAAAGATTACGAATTAAATAATTAGAAAACAGCTCTTCACCCAAATAAATTCAAAGTTCATTTTTCAACTCCTGTCTAGATTAGCTATTTGATTTAAGAATTCTATGAAGCCGGTTGACTCCTGCTTCCTCCCAAATGACCAGTGAGCATAAAATAAATTCTTCTTAATTATAACAGTAATAATAACAGCAACAATAGCAAGAATATAATGCTAATAGCTTCAGAAGTTTTTATTTATATCTTTCTTTTTTTTTTTTTTTTTTTGGAGGCACAGTCTCACTCTATCCCCTAGGCTGGAGTACAGTGGTGGCATGATCTCAGCTCACTGCAACCTCTGACTCCCAGGTTCAAGCAATTCTCCTGCCTCAGCCTCCTGAGTAGCAGGGATTACAGATGCCTGTAACCACGCCTGGCTAATTTTTATATTTTTAGTAGAGCCGGGGCTTCACCATGTTGGCCAGTCTGGTCTCGAACTCCTGACCTTGGGTGATCCACCCGCCTCCGCCTCCCAAAGTGCTGGGATTACACATGTAAGCCACTGTGGCTGGCCATTTATATCTTTATCAATATTTTTATTAGCCATGTGACTCATTACTTTTTTTTTTATACTATCCTTTTTATCCTCTTGCTCTTTTCCTCTTTCCTTGGCCCCTTCAGATTCAGAAAAGAGAATCATGCTCCCTATTTCTCCTTATATAGTCTTTACCTGTTTGATAATATGCCTATTAGTTCTCTTTTTTTTTTTTTTTGGCTTTCCTCCCTTTTCCCTCAATTTGAATCTCTTTTCTAACCTCATAGCTATACTGTTTTGTTGCTGCTTCATAGCTAATGGTTTAGGGCAGATATTTTCACCTTAGTGTTATCATTCTTTGTTAATAGTCATTAGGACATGAAGAGAAAAACAAAGATTGCAGAAAACATTATGAGTATGAGCATAGTATATAGACAAAATTAGTTTTACATTTTCCTATATATTGCAGAACTCTTAAGATACAATTATTTCTACCACTTTTATATCCTGGCTGTTCAATATAAATTCTAAAACTTAATTATAAAATTACAGTAGTCAGTATTATAATTTAAAGTAAACAGGTATCAGAGAAATTCTCAATAAAGCATTATTCGTTTATTCTCAATAAAGCGTAAATTTTCTTTACCTATTACAAATACGTAAGTTTTAGTTAGGTATATTCTTATGGTCTTATTCAAGATATTGATGTTACTTTGTTCTTGTTTTTGTTGTTAAGATGTCCCTGAAGAGAAACCCAGTGACAGAAACTTATCAGCTGTAAGGGTGGATACTCTAGCAGACAATACCAGCAATTACATTCTTCATCCTCAAACGTCCTTCACATTACCCAAAAAGTCAGTGACCAGGTAAGTCCATGGGAAAGAGAAGCTCATCTTTTAACATCACCATGGAAATCTTTTTTACAAATTACACATTTAAAGCTGGCTGACTATAGAGAAAATCAGAAAATAGAAGGAACTATCATTGAATATATCTTTAGTTATTTTAAGGCATCTGGGTCATAAGGAGGCTACTTTGGAAGCTATAAATGTCAAAAGTGCTACTTTTCCTCAGTGACATCTGTTATCTTTTGAAACAGTATGAAAATTGTATTAGTTCATTTAGTCTGACACTAACAGACTTTTTAGAATAAAGAAACATTCATGGCTAGGCACTGTGGTTCACGCCTGTAATCCCAACACTTTGGGAGGACAAGGCAGGTAAATCATGAGATTGGGAGTTCAAGACCAGCCTGGCCAAGATGGTGAAACCCCGTCTCTACTAAAAATACAAAAATTAGCTGGGTGTGGTGGTGGGCGCCTGTAATTCCAGCTACTTGGGAGGCTGAGGCAGAGAATTGCTTGAACCCGGGAGGCGGAGGTTGCAGTGAGCTGAGATTATACCACTGCACTCCAGCCTGGGCAACAGAGCGAGACTCCATTTAAAAAAAAAAAAAAAGACCAGATGTGGTGGCTCATGCCTGTAATCCCAGCACCTTGGGAGGCCAAGGTGGGCAGATCACGAGGTCAGGAGATCGAGACCATCCTGGCTAACACAGTGAAACCTTGTCTCTACTAAAAATACAAAAAAAAAAAAAAAATTAACTGGGCATGGTGGCATGTGCCTTTAGTCCCAGCTACTTGGGAGGCTGAGGCAGGAGAATGGCGTGAACCTGGGAGGCGGAGCTTGCAGTGAACGGAGATTGTGCCACTGTACTCCAGCCTGGGTGACAGAGTGAGACTCTGTCTTGAAAACAAAAACGAAAAAAAACATTCATTATGGTTCCTAAAGTTTTAAAGGTGTTTTATCACATTTTTATGCATAGAATTCCTCTGTGGTAAAATGTTTAAAATGTTTTTTGCCAACTTTTTTTTCAGTTTTTGTTTTTGTTTTAAAATAATACTATGATATTTTAGGGAAATATGTACATGGCTTATGTATTGTTTATATTATTTTAATTGTTCCATAAAAGTATTTTTGAATTAAGACATTATTTTTGACGTTTAATCTTAGAACTTAATAATGTTACTTTTCACTTGATCTTAGCCAAAAGGCCAAGAAGTGACACATAATGTTACTTTAAACTAGTCAAATTTAACATTTTTTTGATAAATGAAAACAGTTATAAGAGCACAAAATAAGCTTTGGGAGAGATATATAAAACACTTGAATTTGTTGGGACTACATGTATCTGGAAGAACAAACTTAGGTCTTTGACTTAGTAGTTAATAAAATAGTAATTGTTAAAGAAAATAATAACTAATGCACCCATCAGACCAATCTGTAGTTATTGTTAAAACTTCTTATTGATGACCTCAATATTTGTCTTTGATACTAAGAGGATAAAGCAGTTGAATGCATTTTGTGTGTTCATTGAACTGCATGTTTATATATATTCCTCTCCTATCCCAGAATGCTGGAAGAACCCCTTCTGGCGCCTCTTCAGCCACTTTCTTCTAACACACCTATATGGGCCTGCCGTCTTAGGAGCTGTGAGGTGAGTTAAAAATAATTATTACCTAGAATTACTTACCTGCTTATAACCACAGGTCATCCCCAAATGCCACTTTTGAGTACAACTAATATAGGCTATATTTACAATATTTTGTTTGTGTTTTTGTTAAATCTGATTTCATGTATTGTTGAATTATTAGAGATTCTAAGCTTTGTTAAAGCAGAGGTTATATAAATCTGTTTACATTTCACTATTATTTCTTCTCTTGCAACTCTCTTTCCTCATAGTCCATGAAACTTCACTATCATGTTTCTCTACTATTAACTTTTCAACCATTTCTTTTCTTTCTTTGCTTGCACTTATTTTTTTTTCATATTATCAGTAGAAAATTCTTTAAGGCTCACTTTCTGACTTTGTCTTTTTTCTCTCTGTATTTTGTCTTTTGGAGCACTTACCTACTTTGTTGACTTTCAACTCATATCTATAAAAATGATTTCCAAGTCCATATCACCAGTTTTTATATTTATTTATTTATTGAGACGGAGTCTCACTCTGTCCCCCAGGCTGTAGTATAGTGGTGCAATCTGAGCTCACTGCAACTTCTGCCTCCTGGGTTCAAGCGATTTTTGTGCCTTGGCCTCCCAAGTAGCTGGGACTACAAGCATGTGTCACCACACCTGGCTAATTTTTTGTATTTTTAGCAGAGATGGGATTTCACTATGTTGGCCAGACTGGTCTCGAACTCCTGGGGTGATCCACCCACCTCGGCCTCCCAAAGTGCTGGGATTACAGGTGTGAACCACTGTACCAGGCCAGATTTTGAATTCTGCCTTCCTCTTGTCCCAGATATCTGGCTACTTGCTTGAAGGTTTATTTGAATTTCACCTCAAATTCACCATATCCCATACTGAAATCATCTACCATGCCACAACTGGCTCCACTTCCAAAATTCCACGTCTGTGTAATGACAAATACCATTTCCTTAGATACCCAGGCATAAAGTTTTGTACTAATTTCTTCCTTTCCCACATTTGGTAGTCACCAGATTCTTTTTTTTTTTTTTTTTTTTTTTTTTTTTTTTTGAGACAGAGTCTCACTCTGTCATGTAGGCTGGAGTGCAGTGGCGCTGTCTCAGGTCACTGCAACCTCCGCCTCCCAGGTTCAAGCAATTCTCCTGCCTTAGCCTCTTGAGTAGCTGGGACTATTTGCATGTGCCACCATGCTCAGCTAATTTTTGTATTTTTAGTAGAGACGGAGTTTTGCTATGTTTGCCAGGCTGGTCTCGAACTCCCGACCTCAGGTGATCCTCCTGCCTCAGCCTCCCAAAGTGCTGGGATTACAGGTGTGAGCCACTGCACCCTGAAGTAGTCACCAGATTCTTTTAGTTTTTCCTTTAAAGTATCTTTTTCTTTTTGGCCCATTTTTCAATAGGCCTTTGTCCTCTTGTGCTTGATTACAGGAATAGCCTGCCCCCTAACATCTTTGACTCTCCCATTTCTGGTCCCTAATGTATATTTTTCTAAGGCTACTTGTATTTGAAGATTGTTTTAATTGTCTTTTCTCAGTGCCCAATTAAGTTGTGTTATTTTTTCCACATTATTTAGCCACTATAGCTAGTTTCAAAGGCCTTTCATAATCTGGTATCATCCTACCTTGTCCTACTTTATTTCCTACTTTTCTCAAACTCATCTTCATTCTTGTTAGCCTAGTCTTCCTACTTTCGACAGATACTCCAGAATTTTTTTTTAGCTCTCCCTTTACCCATTTGTATTTCCTTTTCCTATATGTTACTTTTTTCTTCTACTTACCATTTCTAACTATTCTTCAAATCCCAATGCAAGTCCTACATATCTTTTGTATAAATTATCTAATGATTATTTTAGCCTTTACCTATTTCTCTCTTTAAATTCTTTAGTATTAATTGTCATTCTTAATTATTTACTAGCTTAGGCCGGGCGCCGTGGCTCACTTCTGTAATTCTAGCACTTTGGGAAGCCAAGGCAGGCAGATCACTTGAAGTCAGGAGTTCGAGAGCAACCCGGCCAATGTGACAAAACCCCATCTCTGCTAAAAATACAAAAATTAGCCAGGCGTGGTGGTGGGCAGGAGAATCACTTGAATTTAGGAGACAGAGGTTGCAGTGAGCCAACATCACACCACTGCATTCCAGCCTCCGTGACAGAGTGAGACTCCATCTCAAAAAAAAAAACAATTTAAAAATAAAAGTATTTACTAGCTTGGATTGTTCACTGTTACATAACATTCACACTTTTTGAGGAAAGGGACCATGCCTACTCTATATACAAACCATAGATGGTAATGAATATTTAACTATCAGAATGCTTCATTGTTTTAAACAAATCTTAAAATGTGGGAAAGGAAAATATTCTTTGTATTTTAATGTTTTGAGAAAATTTCTTATGAAACACCTTGTGCTATATGTATTACATTTGTTAGAACATTATCGTTGTTGCTTTTCTAAGTAGAGTGCATGTATGTATATACATATGTGTGTGTGTGTGTGTGTGTGTGTGTTTAGGTTTTTCTCCCCCTACCTTTTGTTAGTCATAGTTTTTCAGTGGTTTCCTAAGGTTACTGTTGTGATTGTTTGATGAGGGTTTTAAAAATCATTATTATAAGCCTCATGGAATGCTATGGATATTAGAGCATTTGTTAATACAATCATGCAACCAAATCACCTTGTGTTACAACTATAGTGCATTGTGTGGCTTACCTAAAATCATAGTGTATCTTGTAAGAAATTGAATACTACTGTCCAACAGACTTGAGTATGGTTGTCCAAGATGAACCACTTCTTTCCCAGTGAGGGATTCTTTTTCCTCTCCCAAGCTACATCAGTGATAAAAAAAATTTTGAGTTGGCCAGGTACGGTGGCTCATGTCTGTAATCCCAGCACTTTAGGGGGTTGAGGCGGGTGGATCACAAGGTCAGGAGATTGAGACCATCCTGGCCAACATGGTGAAACCCTGTCTCTACTGAAAATACAAAAATTAGTCTGGCATGGTGGCACGCGCCTGTAGTCCCAGCTACTCGGGAGGCTGAGGCAGGAGAATTGCTTGAACCCAGGAGGCAGAGGTTGCAGTGAGCTGAGATGATACCACTGCACTCCAGCCTGGTGACAGAGGGAGACTCCGTCTCAAAAAAAAAAAAAAAAATTGTGTTAATGGCTGAGGAAATATTTTCTGCATTTTGGTTCAAAATATTGTTTAGTAGTCTTTTATTTTTTGAATTTCTCATTTAATGATGTTTTACTGTAGGCATTTTTTTCAGATTTGACTAAAGTGTATTAACTGGACAAATTTCAATACTGTATTAAAATTGTATCCATAAGCCTATTTATAAGTATATATAATTCTGATTATATTATACTGATTTTTTCTTTATTGACATATATTCTAATTTTATTTATAAATAAATTATAGTATTATAACTAAAATTTATATTCATTTATTTGTGGTGAGTTTTGATAAAGAGTTGTCTAGGTTAGCAGAAAAATTATAAACATAAGCATTTTGATTATTTTAGAGGAAATTGCAGATAATGTATTGTTTGGCATCAGATTATCTCTTAACTATTATAACCAAAAGTACAGCCACAGCAGTATTTTGATACCTTTCTATTTGTTAAATGTATTCTTCCTCTCTGCCCACATCTCTGTTCTTGTTTCCTCTAAGGGGGAAACATACATGGAGTTAATTCTAGGTCTCTACATTTCATTGTAAGAGATCACAGTTAACGTATTTTTTCTGTTGATATAGAAAAAAAAGTTTCTCCTCACCTGGGTGCAGTGGCTCATGCCTATAATCCCATCACTTTGGGAGGCCAAGGCAGGCAGATCACCTGAGATCAGGAGTTCGAGACCAGCCTGGTCAACATGGCGAAACCTCGTCTCTACTAAAAATAGGCATGGTGGTGCACGCCTGTAATCCCAGCTACTTGGAAGGCTGAGGCAAGAGAATCATCTGAACCCAGGAGATGGAGGTTGTAGTGAGCTGAGATAGCACCATTGCACTCCAACCTGGGCAACAAGAGTGAAACTCCATCTCAAAAACAAAAGCAAAAACAAAAAAAGAAAAGAAAAAGTTTCTCCTCTAGTACAGGGATACTCAAATGGTTATATATAGATAATATAAATTTATTTACATTATTTATACTTTTCCTTGTTTTAGAAAAAATTTAAGAGCGCTTACAAAAAATACGTAAAATATATTAGCAAGGTAGAAATTAAAAGTGGAAACTAGACAGTAAAGACAGACAAGGATGGGAACATAAAATGGAAGTAAGAAAATACGTGTCTTAACCAACTGTGTGTGTTTGTGTGTATACATATACTTGTCTATAATCAAGATATATGCTTTTTTTTTTTTTTTTGAGACGGAGTCTCGCTGTGTGGCCCAGGCTGGAGTGCAGTGGCCCGATCTCGGCTCACTGCAAGCTCCACCTCCCGGGTTCACGCCATTCTCCCGCCTCAGCCTCCGAGTAGCTGGGACTACAGGCGCCTGCCACCACGCCCGGCTAGTTTTTTGCATTTTTAGTAGAGACGGGGTTTCACTGTGTTAGCCAGGATGGTCTCGATCTCCTGACCTCGTGATCCACCCACCTCGGCCTCCCAAAGTGCTGGATTACAGGCTTGAGCCACCGCGCCCAGCCGATATATGCTTTTCAAAAGGGGAAACTTAGTTACTAAATTCTGTGTCTTTCAGATTTAAAAATTATGCTAATTTCCATAAGATAAAAGCAAACCATTAACTATTTTTGGTACTAAGACCAAACAGAAATTTCTCTCAGAGGAGGATCTTCTTTTTTTATTATTTTATTTTATTTTATTTTATTTTATTTTATTTTATTTTATTTGAGACGGAATCTTGCTCTGTTGCCCAGGCTGGAGTGCAGTGGCGCGGACTCCGCTCACTGCAACCTCCACCTCCTGGGTTCAAGCCATTTTCCTACCTCAGCCTCCCGAGTAGCTGGGACTACAGGCGCCCGCCACCACGTCCAGCTAATTTTTTTATTTTTAGTAGAGACGGGGTTTCACCGTGTTAGCCAGGATGGTCTCAATCTCCTGACCTCGTGATCCACCTGCCTCAGCCTCCCAAAGTGTTGGGATTACAGGCGTGAGCCACTGCGCCCGGCCAGATCTTCTTTTTTAAAAAAATAGAGTCTTACTCTATTGCCCAGGCTGGAGTGCAGTGGCACAATCTCAACTCACTGCAACCTCCATCTCCCAGGTTCAAGGGATTCTCATGCCTCAGCCTCCCAGGTAGCTGGAATTACAGGCAAGCGCCACCACGCCCAGCTAATTTTTGTATTTTTCGTACTGATGGGGTTTCACCATATTGGCCAGGATGGTTTCGAACTCTTGACCTCAGGTGATCTGCCCGCCTTCGCCTCCCAAAGTGCTGGGATTACAGGCGTGAGCCACCGTGCCCGGCCTCAGAGAGGGATCTTCATAAAAAGAATGTTGATATAATGAGCAAATTCTTCTACAGCCTTTTATCAATCACTCACAATTTTCATTGGATTTCTAATAGATGCATGGCATCCTATCAAAATTAATCTCAGGCATTCCCGCCTGCCCTCCTTCCCTCTTTCCCTCCTTCCCTCCCTCCCCTTTCCTTTCTCCTCCCCACCCCACTCCACCAAAAAAAATCAGTTTCAGTAAAGGAGGCCCCACAGGGAATGAGTACTTTGTGGCTAGTTTTATGCTGATCTGGATTGATCCAGGATAGAGTTTTAAATATCTGAAAGAATGGATATACATTATATGTTCTTGCAAGTTATCTTTTCTAAATATTCTTTGTCTCAAACAAGACGTTGATAAAGATAGTATGGCAAATGAGTTTGGCATTATATTCCCTAACAAACACCTGCAAAATACCCATTTGATGATACTGGTTGAACTCAAATCAGACCCACTGTTTGTAATAGACCATTAATCTGAGGGCACAAGTGACATTCTCTTGTGCAAGGCGATGAGTCTTCCATTTTGGACAACCATCTCATTATATTTATTATGCAATGAAGTGTATTTGCTAGTAATTTTGTTTAATTTCTACCACATGCAGAAAATTGGAGATTCATACCGTGGCTACTGTGTAAGTGAGACTGAATTAGAAAGTGTCCTAACATTTCACAAGCAGCAAACACAGAGTGTTTGGGGGACCCGTCAGTCTCCAAGCCCAGCCAAGCCTGCTACACGCTTGATGTGGAAATCCCAGTATGTTCCGTATGATGGAATCCCATTTGTTAATGCAGGTACTTTTTTAAAGACTTATTTTAAAAGGTTCAGCAGCAGCCGTAGTCCATTGTGAAAATGTGATTTTCCTAAGGTGATACAATTTTATTATGGTAGCTGACAATTGAATGCTAATTGAAATGCATATTAAATTGAAAAAAACTTATAGTAAATATAATCAATTACCTTATAAGATTGCATTTTAATATATCAGAATGAGTAAGACGTCTTTCATATATTATACTGAAAAATAAAATATCGAAGTTTCAGTTAACCTGTTTAATAAAATATTAAAAGAGCAATTTTACTTTAAATATATACATCAGCTGTGTTTTTTCCCTTCAGATTAAATATTTTAGCCTTCTCTCTTAATTTGTTTTGTGGGGGAAATTTGTGTGTATTTTATGTAGCTTGTAACTCTGGAGCTACTGTATAGAATTTGTATACAATCTGGAGTTATAGAATTCTGATACTAAACTTCTCAAGCATTAGGTATGTTATATACAGTATTCTCAGAGACTGGGTTAGTTGTTTACTAAGGGAGTAGTTTCAAGCAAATCTCTTAGACTAGTTAAAGCCCCAAAGAATCTAAAACTAAGCAATTTATTTTAGGACTATGAGGGCAGTAATTTAGCTGAAAGAGTTGCAGTTTCATCCTGTACCTCTGAGGTTAATGAGAAATACTTAAGAGAAGATGAGATAAATGTAACCACTTCTGCCTGAGTTTCATCAGTAGTCTATAAAAGAAATGCAACATTAAAAATAAATGAGCTGAGTTATTTATTTATATATTTATTTATTTATTTATTTTAAATGTGGTGGCTCATGCCTATAGTCCCAGCACTTTGGGAGGCCAAAGCAAGAGGATTGCTTGAGCCCACGAGTTTGAGAGAATCCCTGGGCAAAACAGAGAGACCTCATCTTTACAAAAAAATAATAAATTACCTGGACATGGTGGCATGGGCCTATAGTCCCAGCTATTTGGGAAGCTGAGGTAGAAGGATCACTTGACCCTTGGAGGTCGAGGCTGCAGTGAACCATGATCGTGCCACTGCACTCCAGCCTGTGTGGCAAAGTAAGACCCTGTCTTAAAAAAACAAACAAACAAACAAACAAAAAACTAACAAATAATAAAATGAACTTGAAATCCTGTAGCCTTCCTTTTTCCCATCCTAGATCTAATCTCCTTAACCCTCCATAGGTAACTACTACATGAATTTCATGTGTATCATTCTAGTCTATATTTTTATACTTTACCTTACATATTGTATCTACAATAATATATTTTATTGTTTTGGATTTTTTTAAAATGTGTAAAGTATAGATATTGTTTTGCAAATTTTTTCACTCACCCTTTTTTTTTTACATCTATTGGTATTGATATTTATAAATCCTAGTTAATCCAATTTAATCATTGTATAATATTCCAGCATATGACCAAACCAGTAATTTTCTATTGATCATCATTTAGGTTGTTTCCAACTTTTCATTATTACGAAGAATGCTGTAGTGAAACCTCCACACTATATATACTCTAATGAAAAAGCTGTAATTAGTTTTTCTAGAATTACAATTGTGAATTATGCCCATTTCATCTTTACAAGATTATCTTAAAATTGCTCTCAAAAGTGATTGTACAGATCCAGAATCCTTTTGAAATTTTTTGGACCACATATATTTCAGAATTCTGAATTTTTTTAATGTAATGTGGTAACATTATGGAATACTCCTAGCAGGTATTCTATAGACCAGCAGTCCCCAATATTTTTGGCACCAGGGACTGGTTTTGTGGAAGACGGTTTTTCCACGGACTGGGATGGGGGATGGGGGATGATTTGGGGATGACTCAAGCACATTACATTTATTGTGCACTTTATTTCTATTACTACATTGTAATATGTAATGAAACAATTACACAACTCACCAGAATGTAGAATCAGTGGGACCCCTGAGCTTGTCTTCCTGCAACTAGCAGGTCCCAGCTGGAGGTGATGGAAGACAGTGACAGATCATCAGGCATTAGATTCTCATAGGGAGCCTGCAACCTAGATCCCTTGCATGTGCAGTTCCTAACAGGGTTTGTGCTTCTATGAGAATCTAATGCTGCCACTGATCTGACAGGAGGCAGGGCTCAGGAGGTAATGCAAGTGATGGGGAGTGGCTGTATATACAGGTGAAGCGTTGCTGGCTTGCCCACTGCTCACCTCCTGCTGTGCGGCCTGGTTCCTAACAGGCTACAGACTGATAGTGGTCCATAGTCTGGAGGTTAGAGACCCCTGCTATAGCCAATATCACATAATCAAACACTAATTCTTTATTAGATAGTCATACCAAGAGAAACAAATAAAGACTATAAATAACCTCACACAGCTCAGACCTGGTTTTGCAGCCAAGTGAGTCCTGAAAAAACTGTTTTCTGAGCTTTTTGGATTTCAGATTTGTACATAAGGGTTTGACAACTTGTGCCAATTTTCACTCCTGTCAGCAGTTGTGTGAAAATTTCATTTCTCCATATTTACTTCATGACTTAGCTTTGCCAGGTGTTTAAAATTTTTTTTTTTTTTTTTTTTTTTTTGAGACAGGGTCTCACTCTGTCATCCAGGCTGGAGTACAGTGGTGTGATCTCAGCTCACTGCAATCTCAATCTCCTTGGCTCAAGAGATCCTCCTGCCTCAGCCTCCTGAGTAGCTGGGACTACAGGCATATGCCACTATGCTCAGCTAATTCTTGCATTTTTTTTGTGGAGATGAGGTTTTGCCATGTTGCCTAGGCTGGTCTCAAACTCCTAAACTCAAGCAATCTGCCCACCTCAGCCTCCCAAAGTGCTGGTATTACAGGCGTGAGCCACTGCCCAGCCTTAAAAAACCTTTAAATTATGGAAATTTTTACATGTGAATCAAAGAGATAATAATATAAGAAACCCCATGACTCCAGGTGTCTGTCTTCCAGCTTCAACGACTGTCAGTTTATGGTCAATCTTGTGTCATACCCCTTACAATTCCTCATTCCCTAGATGGTTTTGTAGCACATTTCAGATATATCATTCCTTCTGTAATTACTAAAGTATATGGTGTATAGTAAAGCATATGACTCTAAAAGATAAGGACTCCTTACATATGTCTATACATATATGTGTGTATATATATACACACACACATATATATATATCAATCCCATTATCACACTTAAGAAAATTCATAGTAACTTTTTAATGTTATAAAATGTTCAGTGTTTACATTTTCCCACTTATCTCACAGGTTTTTCCCCCCCTTAAAGGTTGTTGAAATTCAAATCCAAACAGCATCTACAGACTGCATTTAGTTAATAAATCTCTTAAACTTCTTTTAATTTGAAGATTTCTCTCCTCTTCTAGGTAGTTTGTTCTGTAATATTTGCCATATTCTGGGTTTTGCTTATTCCATCTGTGTGATGTAGTTTTTGTTCTTTATCTCTTCTGTTTTCTGTAAACAGGTCTAGAGCCTTGATTAAATGCAGATTTGATTTTTGCAAGAATACCTCCTCCCGTGCTGTGTACTTATTGCCATCTGTGTGTGTCTCTGTTTGTGGTGTTCAGATTGATCGGTGGATTCAGTTGTTTTAGAGTATTGTCAAATGTTTTTATTTTTGCCAATCCAAGGAGTATGAGATAGTATTTTACTATTGTTTTAATTTGCATTTCCCTGTTTACCTGTTAAGTTGAACATCTTTTTCTTTGTTCATTTACTACCTTTTTTTTCTTTCTGACTTGGCTATTCATAGCCTTTGCCCATTTTTCTGAGTGGTTGTTTATTAATTATTTATGATTGTTTGTAGTTTACATAGTAATTCTACATGGAGAATTACTATGTTATATATGTTATAAAATGCTATTTCTCACACTATTACTTTTATATTTACTTATGGTATCTTCTAAACAGAAGTTTTTATATTTTAGTGTCAGTTTTATCAACATTTTTGTTAGTAACTGGTGTTTTTATTTTATATTTTAAAAGTTTGCTGTATCCTACAGTAGTGTAAGATACTCAGCTTAAAATCAAGTTATATAATTTTCACATCTACTTATTTGTATTATCTATTGCTGTGTAACAAATTATACCAAACTTAGTGGCTGAAAACAACAAATGTTAATTATCTCACAGTTTCTGTGAGTCAGGAATCCAAGAGTGACTCAGCACAGTGGTTCAGCTGCAGTCATCTCATGACTTGACTGAGGGAGCGTCTTCTTTCAGATTCACTCTTGTGGCTGTCAGCAGGCCTTATTCCTTGCCATGTGGGCCTTTCCACAGAGCTCCCTTACCACATGGCAGCTGATTACATCCAGAGAGAGCAATTCAAGCAAGAGTAAGAGAGAGTAGCCAAATGGAAGTTACAGTCTTTTTATAACCTAATATCAAAAATAACTTCCTATCACTTTTGCCATATTTATTAAACATAAGTTAATAAGTCTAGCCCATGTTCAAGGGAAGGGGGTTACTCAAGGGCATGAATACTAGAAGGAATGGATTACTGGGGGCCATCTTAGGGCTGGCTGCTGTATTAACAGCCCAAATAAAAATAAGAAAATAATTATAAAAGGAAATAAAAATATAAATACTAATATTTATTAACCAAATGTAACATTTGCTCACTATTTATAAAGTGGTATAAAAGCCATATGTCAGGTGGGGCACAGTGGCTCATGCCTCTAATCGCAGCCCTTTGGGAGGCCAAGGCAGGCGGATCACTTAAGGTTAGGAGTTCAAAGGCAGGTGGATCCCTTGAGGTTAGGGGTTCAAAACCAGCCTGGACAACATGGCAAAACTCTGTCTCTACTAAAAATACAAAAATTAGCCTGGCGTGGTGGCACGCACCTATAGTCCCAGCTACTCAGGAGGCTGAGGCAGGAGAATTGCTTGAACCCAGGAGGTGGAGGTTGCAGTGAGCCAAGATCACGCCACTGCACTCCAGCCTGGGTGACAGAGTGAGAGTCCGTCTCAAAAAAAAAAAAAAAATTGTATGCCAGTAGACATTCAGTAAATGTGATATTCACTAATTTTCTTACCATAATTATGGTACCTTTGGTAAATTTTAAAATAAACTTTTAAATTTATATGTTTGTATATCTTAGACTTATTAATGTTTTCTTTCCTTAAAGCTGTATACTTGAAAGATTTTGACATTGCCACCACCAAGTTACTTTTAATCTAGTGTCTAGAATAGATGGACACTTGAATTAATATCAATAGTTGGTTTTGGCCCACAGGGAGTAGAGCTGTGGTAATGGAGTGTCAGTATGGGCCAAGAAGAAAAGGTTTCCAGTTAAAAAAAGTCAGTGAGCAGGAAAGCAGGTCTTGTCAGCTCTACAAAGCCACTTGTCCAGCTCGGTAAGCTTTATTTTCTTTTATTTGTTTTTTATTAAGAACTTATTTTTGAATAGCTAATACACATATTTTATTAGGTTTATACAGTACTGAAAAGTATACAGTGAATTCTAAGTTTTCTCTTACGCACGTTTGTTCTGTCTTTAAAGCAACAACTCTTACTAGTTTTGAGTCATCTTCCAAAGATATTCTGTGTATATGGATGCATATAAAGGCAGAAACAGAGATCTCCTTCTCTACCCCTATAAATGTTGTTGAAAATCTCAGTAAAGCTCACTAATATTTTCTTTCCTTAAACTTAGATAGTAGTGTACCTTTTTTCTTGATATGAATTCACATAGATTTATTCTCAATCTGAATGCCTATTGTGGTTATCTACTGCAGAGATATGCTACATACTAGTGTTAATGTAATGACATAAACTTTCCTTTTTTTCATTCTCAGTGTATCTCAAAGCTGACTCCATATATATGTACTTACATATATATTACATATATGTACATAAAAGTACTATTTTTAATAGCCATTCCATTTATGGATGAATTATTTAATTCATGTAAGCTGTGAAAGGTATTCCTTATTAGTATTATACAAAGCTACAATTATTAACATTGTACATATTTGTGCACTCCTACAAGTGTTTCAGTAGGAAAAATTCCTAGAAATGAAATTGCTAGGGCAAAGGCTGTATCTTTTAAAAATGTTGACAAATATTGCAAAGTTACTTTTTAGAGCGATTTTATCAATTTACCAACGTAGTAAGTTCTAGATAGATTAGGACTACAGAGTAGTCATTGCTCTGGGTAAGAATGAAAAATGTGAACCAATGAAAGATTTCACAATGTCCTTTATGAATGTAAGTTTTTTAGACATTGAAAGTATTTTAAGACTTTTTAAATATATTAAAGGTGTTTTAAACTATTCGGTAAAATAAAAAATTTAAAAGATAATATGTAGTGGTTGGACTTAGTTGATCTTTGAAACGCTTTTAGTATCACATCTCATGTTATTAATACCTCAGCATTCTTGGCCGAGCACGGTGGCTCACACCTGTAATCCGAGCACTTTAGGAGGCCAAGGCGGGTGGATCACGAGGTTAGGAGTTTGAGACAAACCTGGCCAACTGGTGAAACCCCGTCTCTACTAAAAATATTAAAAATTAGGTGGGCCCCTGTAATCCCAGCTACTCGGGAGGCTGAGGCAGGAGAATTGGTTGAATCCAGGAAACGGAGGTTGCTGTGAGCTTGAGACTGTGCCACTGCACTCCAGCCTGGGCAACAGAGCAAGACTCCATCTCAAAAAAAATAAAATAAGATAAAATAAATACCTTAGCATTCTCAAGAAGTTTTTAAAGCCCATTTACAAGGCTTTTCATATTTAATCCTATAATATTAACTTTAGGGAATATTTAAACCTGACTGTGAAACAAACTTTCAGTTGCTTTTTTTTTTTTTCCATTTAGCCTTGACTTGAAACTTTTATCAACTGCTTCTTAAATATAAGCAATATAAAAACTTTAAGTATTACTTGGGGAAAAACCTCTACATGTGAAGAAATAATTTTATTTTCCTTCGTTCTACCAGTACTTTTTGACTATCTACTCTGTGCCCAGAAACTACATTGGTTGCCATGGGAAGGAGGGAAACCAAAAGAGGAATAAAATTTTACTTAATCCCAGGGAATGGATCAGGAAACAAAAACTAGTAGACAACATGGTAGTATAGAATATAGTGTGAAATATATGATTTAACTACCTATTGAGGTATTTAAAGAAGGAATATATCCATACAAATTCATGGCAGGAAAGAAAGTACAATTTAAACTGGATGTTGAGGTTTAAATTGAATTTGGGTGGGTAGAGAGTTAGAGGGGTGATATTGTAAGTTAAGAGAACCATATAACTAAAGCTACAGAGGCCGGGTGCGGTGGCTCATGCCTATAATCCCAGCACTCTGGGAGGCTGAGGCGGGTGGATCACTTGAGGTGAGGAGTTTGTGACCAGCCTGACCAACATGGTGAAACCCTGTCTCTATTAAAAATACAAAAAAAATTAGCCGGGCATAGTGACACATGCCTGTAATCCCAGCTACTGGGGAGGCTAAGGCAAGAGAATCACCTGTGACATTGAATTATCAAGTGGATTTAAGTAATGAAAGATTGGAGGCACAGGCCTGGAAGGAGGCTATTAAAGTAATCTAGGGCCAGGCATGGCAGCTCACGCCTGTAATCCCAGCACTTCAGGAGGCTGAGGTAGGCGGATCACCTGAGGTCGGGAGGTCAAGACCAGCCTGACCAACATAGAAAAACCCCGTCTCTACTAAAACTACAAAATTAGCCGGCAGTGGTGGCATACGCCTGTAATCCCAGCTACTAGGGAGGCTGAGGCAGGAGAATTGCTTGAATCCAGGAGGCAGAGGTTGCGATGAGCTGAGATCATGCCATTGCACTCCAGCCTGGGCAACAAGAGCAAAACTCCATCTCAAAAATAAATAAATAAATAAATAAATATAATCCAGGCATGAGATTCTGCCTTCCAGGAGAATGAAGAGAAGGCAAATCTAGGGGGAAAAAATGGTAAAGTCTGTAAATACTTAGATATTTTTCCTCACATCATGTTTACTTTTAATTTGCTAAGTATTAATACAACTGGGAATATGGCATATATTTTATATAAGCCTCTGAATACTTTACAGATAAATAGAATTTTCTCTAAGCTTAAATGCTTAAAGTACACTTCTGGTTGATAAAATAGATTTTCTTTTTTTTTTTTTTTTTTTGAGACGGAGTCTCGCTCTGTTGCCCAGGCTGGAGTGCAGTGGCCGGATCTCGGCTCACTGCAAGCTCTGCCTCCCAGGTTCACGCCATTCTCCTGCCTCAGCCTCCCGAGTAGCTGGGACTACAGGCGCCCGCCACCTCGCCCGGCTAGTTTTTTGTATTTTTTAGTAGAGACGGGGTTTCACCGTGTCAGCCAGGATGGTCTCGATCTCCTGACCTCGTGATCCGCCCGTCTCGGCCTCCCAAAGTGCTGGGATTACAGGCTTGAGCCACCGCGCCCGGCCGATAAAATAGATTTTCTTGAGATTATAATATAATGAAACAAATTCTTCTTTATCTTGTATCAAGGATTTACATTAAAAAGGTACAGAAGTTTCCTGAATATAGAGTTCCTACAGACCCCAAAATTGACAAGAAAATTATCAGAATGGAGCAGGAGAAAGCTTTTAACATGCTAAAGAAGAACTTGGTAGATGCTGGTGGTGTTCTTAGGTATGACATTTTTATAGTTCTTTTATTTTATAAATTAATTAGCTCAATTTCCAATAATTATTTTGTAAGGGAAATTATAGTTTTCCAATTATTTCATTAAGTAACAGTTTTACAAGGTAGAGGTATCAATAGTTCCCTAGATATTAAATTGATTTGCCACTGTGTAAGCCATTGAGTTTCTCACCCCCAGTTGTAGATAATTCAGACCAAAGAATTATACCATACCGTATAGCATATACTCTGTATACCATATACTATGTAAAAGTTTTTTCTCAGAATGACAGACATATTTAATATACTTTATTATATATTAGTACTTTGTTTTAGATACTTACTATGAGCAGAAACTGCAGCTGCCTGTCATTTTTTTTTAACTAATCTTTGATTACTTATGGCAGCCAGAAATGAATTCTAAGCCCTAAATAAAATTCCATTTTACACCTTTTATGCTTTAGGTTTTAAATGAGAAATATTAGCATTCTTTTTTACTTTCCTTTATGTGTCAGTCCGGGTGAATAATTTGTTACTGTATAATGGATTTAAGTGTATGGAATATCGTTTTTGTGTGATCTTTAAAAAAACTTTTAGGTATGTGAAAAATAAATTGAGTCAATAATTAGATCCTTCAATGAAAGTCAAAAATATCACTAAAACAATTAGATCCTGCAGTTTGAAGAACATTGCATATAATTTTTAAGTAGGCAGTTATCAATCATTGTAAGAATTTTATACAGAAATATCAATTAAAGCGGTATCCTACCAGATTAGTTCATTTTCCTACCGTCTTTTTTTTTTTTTTTTTTTTTTTTTTCCTGCATGGCTCTCCAAGAGATCTGCATTCACCTTTAGTTAATTCTCTTGCTCACTTGGCCAGCAGGAGCTGGGAGTGCTATAGAGGCAGTATGTTGAGCTCCTGTGAGGGAAGAATCAACCATAAAGTTCAATCTTGACAGGTTCTATCTTTGATTGGAAGGATGGTAGGTGTAACAGAGAAGTGTAATTTCAGGCAAATGTTTGATGAATGGGAAAATACACAGTTCAAAAGATGATGATTTACAATGTCTTCTCTTTATTTTGAGGTAAAATGTACTTAATATGAATTTTCCCATGAACCCAAAATAATACAATTAATATGAAATTTAAAATGCCATTTTCATATATACTTAAAATTCCTCTATCTCCCTCAACTGTAGGACCACAGTGAAAGTCTGTAAATATTTACAAATATTTAAATTTAATTGGATATAAAATAGATCTTAGAAGTTAAAGAGATCATTTTAAATTTTATTTGATAGGAAATAACCATATGTAATTTTTTTCTTAAAGGATTAATTCTTCTCTTTATGAGTATTAACCTAAGTAATTATGATTCCTACTTTGGTCTAATAATATTAAATAATTTCAATGTTTAAATTTTAGTAATTTTAAATACTTTCTCTTACCAGGTGGTATGTACAGTTACCTACACAGCAAGCTCATCAGTATCATGAATTAGAGACTCCCTGCCTCACTTTGTCACCTTCTCCATTTCCTGTGTCTTCTGTTGAAGAAGAGGAAACTGCAGTTAGAGATGAGAATTGTGCATTACCCTCACGTTTACATCCTCAAGTAGCCCATAAGATTCAAGAATTAGTATCACAGGGAATAGAACAAGTGTATGCAGTAAGGAAGCAGCTAAGGTACAATAGAAGAGCATTGTTCTTTTACATTTTTCAGTTTTGTTTGTTGCTTTAAATAATAACAGTGAACACTGGAGATATTTTCCAAAATATATGCTGTCAGGGTAGATAAGGAATATAGTTTATTATTTTATTAAGATCTTATTTATAAACTGATCGTTTTCTAACAAATGCTTGGCAAGTAACGGTGTAGTATGGTTTATTATAATTCTGATTACTCATTTGAGACATTCTATATTTGGATTTGGCAAATTGGACTATTTCTAAATGATGTATAAAATGAATTAGTTAATAAATACTTTTAGAGAAAAAACCTTTGTAGAACCAAAGATTTTAAAACCTAGGCCAAGACACGTATTTCAAACATTTTGAAATGCAGTTAAATTTTATTACAACAAGAGAATTTGGATAATTCTTTGTCTAATGAAATTTTATTTGTAGTACTCTGGTCTAAGTTTTTTGATCCTCAGGAAATAATTATATAAGTAATTATATAATTACTCATTATGTGTGTGCCAGGTACTGTGCTAGGCTTTTTACATGTATGATCTCATTTAGTCTTACAATAGCACTATAAAGTTGGTATATTTATCCGAATTCTACACATGAGAAACTGGAGTCTCAGAGTGGTTAAATAATTGGCTTAAGAGGCAGTGGCAGAGCCACGCGCAGTGGCTCATGACTATAATCCCAGCACTTTGGGAGGCCAAGGAGGGCGGATCACAAGGTCAGGAGATCGAGACCATCCTGGCCAACATGGTGAAACCTCATCTCTACTAAAAATACAAAAATTAACTGGGTGTGGTGGCACGCGCCTGTAGTCCCAGCTTCTTGGGAGGCTGAGGCCAGAGAATTGCTTGAACCCTAGAGGCGGAGGTTGCAGCGAGCTGAGATTGTGACACTGCACTCTACCCTGGCAATAGAGCAAGACTCCGTCTCAAAAAAAAAAAAAAAAATTAAAAAAGGCAGTGGGAGAACTGAAATTTAGGCCTAACTCTATAGCCTATGCCCATTACCATGATTTATTGATACTTAGCCTTGCTCTTACTGATTATTGTGTAATCTGATCTGAATAACAAAATAAATATAGTAAGCCCCCTCTTAAAGTCATCAATAGGTTCTTGAAAACTGCTATTTTAAGCAAAAGGAAATACAGCACGTCCTTGAGTAATATCATTCTGTTCAATGCCTTTTTTTCTCTTTTTTTTAACTTTTTTTGTAAAAGAGACAGGAATCTTGCTGTGTTGCCCAGGCTGGTCTTGAAATCCTGGCCTCAAATGATCCACCCAAGAAGATGGGATTGCAGGAGCAAGCCACTGCACCTGATTCAGTGTTGTTTTCTTACAGCATTGGAGAAAGTAATTTGGTTTTGTTGTGTCCTTTCACTTAAGGTCTCAGTTTCCAGGAACCTAACAATGATGTTAACTGAGAACTTACTGTAATTCCTAGAATTATTTCCTAATTAATACATGACTTTTCTATTTAGCAGTTTTCTTAGATGTTTTATATTTATTTCCATTGGGGCATCATTAGCATAAGGCAAAAATTTGGTAAAGCCATTCACTATTTACTAAACCTGAATCTTAAGAAAGGAAGTATAATACAGTTCTGTGATTTGGTCCACCAAATGTAATAAGCATATATATGTTAAATTTTATCATTTCTTTTATGTATTGATTTTTTAATACAATTAAATAACAGTGCTGCCTTCTATTTCTATCTTCTTTTGTCTCCGTGTAAAATTCAAGCCCATCATATTTCATATAATGTTAATTGATGCTTTTGGAAGCAATGTAACATGATGTTTACGCACATAACCTGGGTATAGGCCCAAGCTCTTATTTACTAGGTAGGTGTATGATTTTGGGCAAATTATTTCACTTCTACAGTACTCAGTTCTATCATCTGTAAAGTGGGAATGATAATTGTACCTATGTCGTTGATCATTAAGGGTTAAAGGAGATATTTGATGTGAAGTGTTCCATACAGTGCCTGACATAGTAATCATTAAAAACATTATACTTAAACTGAAAATAGTGGTTTCTTTAAATTCATAAAAATATCAAAGCTCAGCCGGGCGTGGTGGCTCATGCCTGTAATCCCAGCACTTTGGGAGGCCAGGGCAGGTGGATTGCGAGGTCAGGAGATCGAGACCAGCCTGGCCAACATAGTGAAACCCGGTCTCTACTAAAAATACAAAAAATTAGTCGGGCGTGGTGGCACACTCCTGTAGTCCCAGCTACTCGGGAGGCTGAGGCAGGAGAATCGCTTGAACCCAGGAGGCAGAGGTTGCAGTTGAGCCGAGATCACGCCACTGCACTGTAGCCTGAGCAACAGAGCGAGACTCCATCTCAAAAAAATAATAACAAAACTCACTCTAATATATTTAGATGTTTACCAATGAAAATATTACGTTTCTGTAGTCTACAATAATTCTGTGTTGTATGGGAAAATTTTAAGTAGGAAAATATAAATTACTTACAGAGGTATAAACCATACTTCATAGAGGTTTATACTGAAAGAGAACCTTTATCTCTTTGAATCTAAAGGCATATTGCTAAATAGTTTATGTCTTTATTCCATTTTGTATTCTTTACAGAAAATTTGTGGAAAGGGAACTGTTCAAACCCGATGAGGTACCTGAAAGACATAATTTATCTTTTTTTCCAACTGTAAATGATCTAAAAAATCACATCCATGAGGTACAGAAATCCTTGAGAAATGGAGATATGGTATATAACTCAGAGATTATTCCGGCAACGGTATGATTACAACCATAATTCCTTATTTCAGAGTTTCTCAGCTTCTGTTAATATTTAGTCTAATAAGAATGGCTACTGTTAGGCCATCTGAATAACTGCAGTATAAGAAAATATAATAGCCTAGGTGTGGTAGCTTATGCCTGTAATCCCAATACTTCGGGAGGCCAAGACGGGTGGATCGCCTGAGGTCAGGAGTTTGAGATCAGCCTGGCCAACACGGTGAAACCCCATCTCCACTAAAAATACAAAGATTAGCTGGGCCTGGTGGTGGGCGCTTGTAATCCTAGCTACTCAGCAGGCTAAGGCAGGAAAATCACTTGAACTCAGGAGGTGGAGGTTGCAGTGAGCCAAGATTGCACCACTGTACTCCAGCCTGGGAGACTCAGCGAGACTCTGTCTCAAAAATGTATATATATGTATAGCATCTTTTTCTTAAAATGTAAATACTCTGAATGTTTAGAAAATGACTAAAAGTTATTACTTTCACAAGAAGAAAAATCAGTGAATTCCAACTCTATAATAAAAACACTACCCAGGCACAGTGGCTCGTGCCTGTAATCCCAGCACTGTGGGAGGCCGAGGCGGGCAGATCACCTGAGGTCAGGAGTTCGAGACCAGCCTGACCAACATGGCAAAACCCCGTCTCTACTAAAAATACAAAAATTAGCTGGGTGTGGCTGGGCGCAGTGGGTCACGGCTGTAATCCCAGCACTTTGAGAGGCCGAGGTGGGCAGATCACAAGGTCAGAAGATCAAGACCATCCTGGCTAACACATCTTTACTAAAAATACAAAAAATTAGCCGGGCATGGTGGCGGGCGCCTGTAGTCCCAGCTACTTGGGAGGCTGAGGCAGGAGAGTGGCGTGAACCCGGGAGTCAGAGCTTGCAGTGAGCCGAGATCACACCACTTTACTCCAGCCTGGGCAACAGAGTGAGACTCCATCTTAAAAAACAAAAAAAAATTAGCTGGGTGTGGTGGTGCATGTCTGTAATCCCAGCTACTTGGGAGGGTGAGGTAGGAGAATCGCTTGAACCTGGGAGGCAGAGGTTGCAGTAAGCTGAGATAGCACCACTGCACTCCAGCCTGGGAGACTGAGTGAGACTTCATCTCAAAAACAACAACAACAGAAAACCACTAATCTTTATTTTAAAATCAACATGTATTTTCTCTGTAAAAATTTTTCTTACTAATTTAACAGACATTTATTGAGTACTATGTATATATTTCCCCTCCCTTTTTTAATAAATGGGCAAATTTAAATACAGTTGTTTGGGCCGGGTGCATTGGCTCGTGCCTATAATCCTAGCACTTTAGGAGGCTGAGGCAGGTGGAACACCTGAGATCAGGAGTTCGAGACCAGCCTGGCCAACACAGTGAAACTAAATTTCTACCAAAAATACAAAAATTAGCTGGACGTGGTGGCAGGTGCCTATAGTCCCAGCTACTCAGGAGAGTGAGGCAGGAGAATCACTTGAATCTGGGAGGCAGAAGTTGCAGTGAGCCGAGATCATGCCATCACACTCCAGCCTAGGTGACAACAGTAAAACTCCATCTCAATAAATAACTAAATATCCATCCATCCATCCATCCAGTTGTTCATACCTGATTGCCCAAAGTGATAACGTTGATTCCATATGTCATCTATGGATATCAGTTGAACTCTTACTTGTTTTTTTATTTTTTATTTTTTTTTGAGACAGAGTCTCTCTCTCTTGCTCAGGCTGGATTGCAGTGGCATGATCCTGGCTTATTGCAACCTCCATCTCCCAGGTTCAAGCGATTCTCCTGCCTCAGCCTCACAAGTAGCTGGGATTACAGGTTTTAGCCACCATGACCAGCTGATTTTTTGTTTTTATTAGAGACGGGTTGCACCATGTTGGCCAGGCTGGTCTTGAACTCCTGATCTCACGTGATTTGCCCTCCTCGGCCTCTCAGAGTGTTAGGATTACAGGCATGAGCCACCGCGCCCGACCTTAACTCATAGTTTGATATGGTAGTTTCTCCCTGAATATTAGTCATTTCTGTGAAAATTTTGCCTACTCTGAAGATGTTAATTACCCAGAAACAACTAATTACAATACAGCCAGTGATTATGCCATTAAATCTGAGGTGCAATATCTTTTGCTCTCCTAACTTCTGTTATCCAAATGCAGTATCTGAAAAAATATGGATATTTTAAAAGCCAAAACTGTTTCTTGCAATCTATAACTCTTTGTCTTTTTTCTTTTTTTTTTTTTTAAGATAGAGTTTCACTGTCGCCCAGCCAGAGTGCGCTCACACAATCATGGCTCACTGCAGCCACGACCTCCAAGACTCAAGCAGTCCTCCCACCTTAGACTCCTGTCAGCTGGAGCTACGGGCACCAGCCATCACACCTAGCTAATTTTTTAATTTTTTGTAGAGACTGAGTCTCACTTCGTTGCCCAGGCTGATCTCAAACTCCTGGCCTCAAGCACTTCTCTAGCCTTGGCTTCCCAAGCCTTATGGGCGTGACCCACTGTACCCAGCCCAATAACTCTTAATTATTCACTATCTAAATGTTAGAAGTAGTCCTTGTCATCTACACTTGTCTAAATTCCTGCTATCTAAACTCAGGAATTTAATATATTTGTATAGTAAAGTATACTTGTGCTTGGAGAATGTGAACAAGTGAAGAGAGTAGCAGAATAAATCACATACTGTGAATAAAATGCGACAGTTGTAATGACGTCTTAAGATATTTTTCAATATAAGAGCTTTATTTTTACTGAAATAAATGTTTCCATTTCAGCTTCAATGGACTACGGACAGTGGGAATATTCTCAAAGAGACCGTGACGGTTACATTTGCAGAAGGTAGGTTTTCTTGAATACGTTTAAAATATAAATTCAAACGGTGTTTAACTGGAAGGAACTTAAGATACTATGTCATCTAATCAGATTTTATAGATAAGGAAACCAGGATCCAAAGACGTAGGAGCAGCTTTGTTATGGTTTATCAACATACTTCCTGCTATTTTAATTTCCTCTTATACTTTGCTTTTAATGCTTTTTTATGACTGAAATTTTGAAGCTGATAACTAGCACAGTTAACTGTAGCTAATTCACTATAAGTCTGGCTAATTCCAGTAGTCATAACCCTAAGATGCCCTGATCCGGGAACTATGGTCCATTTTTTATGGTTATTTTTTCTCCTGTGTTCTTACTGCTGTGCCCTTTCAATATTCCAAACTTATTTCCACCCTTTTGCATTTGTTCTCTCTTCTGGAAATGTCTTTTTTCTTCTGCATGGCAAACTCCTCTTAGTACTCAAATTGTAAACTCTTTTGTTTTAAGTACATTTGTAACTTCACCCTCTATATAAAGTTAAACCTCTGAATTTCTTTTTTTGTTTTTGAGACAGAGTGTCACTCTGTCACCCAGGCTGAAGTGAAGTGGTGCAATCTCGGCTCACTGAAACCTCCACCTCCCGGGTTCAAGTGATTCTCCAGCCTCAGCCTCCCAAGTAGCTGGGATCACAGGCACACACCACCATACCTGGCTAATTTTTGTATTTTTAGTCAAGATGGGGTTTCGGCATGCTGCCCAATCTGATCTCAAACTCCTGACCTCAGGTGATCCACCCACCTTGGCCTCCCAAAGTGCTGGGATTACAGGCGTGAACCACTGCGCCTGACCAAACCTCTGAATTTCTATAATGAGCAACTGACTGATAGCATTTACTGAGCTCAGCAACACTGGTGAAAGAATAGAGCATTGGTAGGGCAGGAGAGAGAATAAAGGACTTACTAGGTTTGTAAAGCTGAGTATCTGAGCCATTTCAGTGGAGTGGATTGGGAGGAAGCCATATTGGGGTGATTGAAGGGTGAATGGGAGATGAAGAAGGAGTAGGGACTCCTTAAAAAGTGCGCCACTTTTTCAGGAATTTTGCGATGGCAAATGGGGTTGAGGGAAGGTATTTTAAGAGAGTAGAGAACTGAAAAGATAGATGAAGATGGTGATGGGAAGTTGAAACTTCTGTTGGCTTCCCTTTTCTCTGTAAGAGTGCTAAGGATAAGGAAAGGTTTGAAGAAGGGTGGCATGGATTTGAGGGAAATGCAAATTAGAAACTATCCTGGATAGAGAGTAAAACATTGCCAGATACAGGTGAAGGTCCAATCAAAGTTAATAAAGAATTGGTATTAGTAGAATTAGTGAGTTTCTTTTTCAGTGGCATTCAGCTTCCCATGTATTGGGAAGGAAAGCCATTTTTATGCAGAGTTAGGGTTTTACTTGAGGGATATGACCAAAGGACAGAGAGGCAAGAGAGTTTAGGTACTTGTGAAAGAGTAACTGAAATTATAGACCTAGGACTGTAGGCTGGATGGGGAAAGAATTTTATTAAGAAAGAGGTTGATGGATCTGAAGCAAACTGAGGGATTAATTGACTGGAGGTTCACATGAGGTTGAAGAACAATTGTAGTGAAGTGCCTGAGCAAAATCTCTGGAAGAATAAGAGATTGTAGCTGGGCACAGTGGCTCCCACCTGTAATCTCAGAACTTTGGAAGGCCAAGGTAGGCAGATCATTTGGGGTCAGGAGTTTGAGACCAGCCTGGCCAACATGGTGAAACCTCGTCTCTACTAAAAATATAAAAATTAGCTGGGCATGGTGGCACATGCCTGTAATCCCAGCTACTCAGGAGGCTGAGGCAGGGGAATCGCTTGAACCCGGGAGGTGGAGGTTGCAGTGAGCCGAGATCACGCCACTGCACTCCAGCCTGGATAGCAGAGCAAGACTCCATCTCGAAAACAGAATAAAAATAAAAAAATAAGAGGTTGTGATCAGAGAATGAGCTGTTTGAACTTCAGATGTTAGAGGTAGGATCATCCAGAGTATGATGATAGTGGTGGGTGACTACAGTAGTGAAGTAAAAGGACATTAATAATGAAGAAGCCAAGAAATGCTTGAGTGCTATTTAGTCCTCTCAGTGGTCCATTGAGAAAGGACTCTTATGCTGATTTTATAGATGAGGAAGCTAAAGTTTAGAAACTGAGTTATAGGATGGATGCAGTGACTCACGCCTGTAATCCCAGCACTTTGGGAGGCCAAGGTAGGTGGATCACCTGAGGTCAGGAGTTCAAGACTAGCCTGGTCAGCATGGTGAAACCCTGTCTCTACTAAAAATATAAAAATTAGCTGGGTATGGTGTCACATGCCTGTAGTCCCAGCTACTCAGGAGGCTGAGGCAAGAGAATCGCTTGAACCCGGGAAGCAGAGGTTGCAATGAGCCGAGATTGTGCCACTGCACTCCAGCCTGGGCAACAGGGCGAGTCTGTCTCAAAAAAAAAAAAAAAAAAAGAAAGAAAAGAAACTGAGTTATATAGCATATTGAAGGTCACACAGAAAGCTAGTACTTAAATCCATTCTTCTCTGATACTATGGCCATTTTAAAATTAGTATGGAAGCAATAAATATTCATTGATAATTAGGTTTTCTTTTTCTGTTTTGAGAAAGGATTTCACTCTGTCACCCATACTTGAGTGCAGTGGGACGATCTTGGCTCATTGTACCCTCTGCCTCCCGTGCTCCAGCGATCCTCCCACGTTAGCCCCCCAAGTAACTGGGACTACAGGCACATGCCACCACACCCGGCTAATTTGTGTATTTTTACTGGAGACAAGGTTTCACCATGCTGCCCAGGCTGGTCTCAAATTCCTGGTCTCAAGTTATCCATCTGCCCCGGCCTCCCAAAGAGCTGAGATTACAAACGTGAGCCACTTCACCTGGCTAATAATTAGTTCTTCATTGACTTAAAGAGATGAATATATGTGAGTTAACATATAAAATTACATGAGAATGATTCACATTCCCAACAATTAGTTTAAATTTGAGATATTAAGAAAACAGTTTTAATTTTTATTCATTTATACCAAAATGAGTTATTGAAATAAATTTAATGCTGTTATCATTAAAGACCAATTTTTCCAGGTATTGTCCTAGTTACTAGGGCTACAAAAGGTGAATTAAGTTTGATGTTAATTGAGAAGCTCCTTAGATTTCACACATCTAGAGAAGCTTAGTATAGTCCAGCATTATAGTACAGAGAACAGACTAGATTTGAGTTACAGATATAGTGTATTTCAAGGTAAAAAAAATATGTATATATAGTTGTGCCTCTGTATCTATGGGTTCTGTATCCATGGCTTCAACAAACCACTGATAAAAAATGTATTTTTAATTGGATGTGTACCAAACATGTACATATATTTTTTCCTTCTTATAATCTAGAGATGATTTAAAGTATATTGGAGGACTTCTACCTTGTATTGTGTATTATAGGTAATCCAGAGAGGATTTAAAGTTTGTGGGAGGATATGCTTAGATTATATGCAAATACTATGCCATTTTATATCAGGAACTGAGCATCTGCAGATTTTTATTTCTGGCGGAGGTCCTGTAACCAGTCTCCCATGGATATGGAGGGAGAATCCCATTCTAGATCTACCAAATTAAAATTAATGGAGGTTAAACCTAGGAATCTATATTTTCTTAAACATCCCTTAGAGATTCTCATTATCTGCCAGGTTCTGCAAATAGTGGGCTACATCAGCAGTCCCCAGCCTTTTTGGCATCAAGGACCGGTTTTGTGGAACACAATTTTTCCACAGACCCAGGGTGGAGAGTTGGGGGGATGGTTTTGGGATGAAACTCTTCCACTTCTGATCATCAGGCATTAGATTCTCATAAGGAGCATGCAACTTAGATCCTAGAATCTAATGCCTCTGCTGATCTAACATGAGGTAGAGCTCACGCAGTAAGGCTTGCTTGCCCCATGCTCACCTCCTGCTGTGCAGCCCAGTTCCTAACAAGGTACAGACTGGTAGGGTCAGGGACCCTTGGGCTAGATGACTTACTGAAGTCCTTTGCAACTTTGAAATTAGTTCCTATTTTAGTTCTGATAGAAAGGGTTGTAATAAAGTATTTTTATGACTTCAGAGAAGCCATAAAAATTATTTTGTTTTAATAGTTTCTTTAATATAATTTAGGAAATTCACCAGGAGAATCAATTACCACCAAAGTGGAAACAAATCAGACAGGGGGTTCTTTGTCTCCTGAGCCAACCCACTTGCTCTCCTCACTCTCCTCATTTCAGCCCAAAATATTTACACAACTGCAGGTAGGTATCCAGTAAAATATCCAGATTTGAGGTCCTTCTCTTTATTCCTCACTTCACCTCTTCTTCTAGGGATTTTAGAGAATTGTTACAGAATTATAATAATGATCAAATATGTTTTCATTGTTAATTTCCTGATCTTTTTGTTTCTTGATTTAAGATAACTCAAACAGTATGTTTTTTAAAAGTTTAAGGTTGACTATGAATGCAATAAATTTAGTTGTACTACTTTTCCCTTGATTCTTGTTTCTTTCTTCATTTAATATTTATTTGTAACCATACTCTTTTTATTTGTTTGGATTTTTTGTCAAAAGAATAGTATATCCTATGAGAATATCATACATGGTAAATTCAAACATTTTGATATAACTCTTTTTGGTTTAAAAGGGTTTGCAGTTACAACCAAGGTTCACCTCTCCTGATGAATCACCAGCTCTGATATCAGTAAATAACCAGCCATCCTCTAGTCCTTCAGGACTTCTGGATCCAATAGGAAGTGCTGTAATGAATAATAATTCTCTACTGCTTGGTCAAAGTCATAGCCTTCAAAGAGATACATGCCTAACCCAAAACAATGGTACTGCCTCCACCATGGGTAACCTTCCAGAACCAGATCAAAATCTAGTTGCAATGGACCAGCTGGTAGAAGTTGGAGGTGTTGAGGATACAGGGAATCTGGAAGGAACTGTTCATCGAATTCTGTTGGGAGATGTGCAGACTATTCCAATACAGATTATAGACAACCACTCAGCTCTTAGTAAGTTGAAATCAATTTATGATGTTATTGTTGTAACCTTTGTGGATTATCAACACTGTATTATACTATAAATAAAACTATTATTTCTTCCCAGTGGGTCTCTGATATTATATAAGTGAAGCAAAATTATGAGAGAGAAGGAGGAGATTTCATTAGCCTGAGTTTTAGAACTTTTAAGCTTAAATTTTTTTCTTCTCCTTATTTCTAATTATTTAATGCCGTAGAAATTACTGTTCCCTAATTACCTGTTTTCCATGGAAAATCTGTGGTAATGTGAAACCAGGAAGGTCATTTTAGAGTACATGAAAAAAAAATAGGAAAAAATTAAACAAGGAAAACTATTTTCATGCAAAGGTTATTATGGAAGAATTGATATATGCACACATACACAAAGAAGAGTGAAATGAAGTATGCATATATAAAGATTAAAAGGAAGATTTTCATTTTTGGTTTTTTGTTGTTTTGAGACAGAGTCTCATTGTGTCACCCAGGCTGGAGTGCAATGATGCAATCACAGGTCACTGCAGCCTTGATCTCCTTGATTCAAGCGATCTTTCCACCTCAGCTTCCCAAGTAGCTGGGACCATAGGCACATGCCACCATAATGGGCAAATTATTTATTTATTTATTTATTTTTTAAAGGGATGGGGGCTCACTATGTTGCCCAGGCTGGTCTCGAACTCCTGGGCTTAAGCAGTCCTCCCACCTCAGCCTCCCAAAGTGCTGGGATTACAGGAGTGAGCCACTGCACCTGGCTGAAAGGAAGATTTGGAATTACAAAGTAAATGTTGAGTTGAAAGGGAACTAGTAAGACTTGGGCATTTAGGTTTAACCTAAGACCTTGTTACCTTCACTTTATTACTAATCTCTGTCAACATAGAGGTAAACTCTGTTAACTCCTACTTTATCTGTTACTTCTTTGCACACAAATTGTTCTGGAGTGGGCACTTTTGTGGGAAAAGATTTGCAGTTTGCTTTGAAAAAAGTTTTCACAGAAGTTATTTTTAGAATATAAAATATTTTCCCCTCTCTTCCAGTGTCATGAAATATATTAACTTTTAGGATTTTTCTGTTTGTTTTTAAAGTTGAAGAAAATCCAGAAGGTACCATTTCTGTGAACCAAGTTAAGCAAGAACCCAAAGAACCAGCATTGTCTATGGAAGCAAAAAAAAATTGTGGACTATAAGAAATTATCTGCTATATAAATTATTGAAGCTTTTCAGAATTTACAACTCTGGTGACTTCTGATGTCTTAGAAAAGAAGGTGAATATAGTCAAAGCGTGGCATTGAGATAATTGGACTGAAGACCAGTTTGATGAGAAGCTTTTATTTAAAACTGATGTATTTGTTGCCAGTTCCATATTTTTACCTTCCTTAAGAGATGTTTTACTCTTCTTATTTTGTATAATTTTTATGCTCTTTGATTTTCTAATAAGGCCAGTATTTCAAAAGCTCTTTTGAACTTATCCACAGTAATACAGTCTGGACACAAATAGTTTAGTTAACTTATCCTTGGAAATACTCAATTTTGGTTCTTACAAAACAGAAAAGATCAACAGCAACAGCACCATTGTGTGAATGTATGTTTGTATGTGTGTATGTATATCATGAATTTTTTTAAGTTCTGAAGAAACTTGTTCTCTCTTTAAAGTTGTGAAGAAATTTTTAATTGCCAGACAGGTAAGAAAATGTTTATAATCTATCTCATTAAGAAAGATGAAGTATTCGGTTTTATATCATAACACAAAGTCCAGCAGCTATATCTGCAGAGACTGTGCAGTTGCATTTTAGCCACTTCCCTTCTAATTTTTGTACTTTTAACTACAAACCAATAGTATATTAGTGGTTATCCAATAGAAATTTAAAGTGTCTTGGTAAGTACTGAGGATTTTTACTTGAATTAATCAGATAAGCAACAGAAATCAACATATGTAGCATGGCTTTGTGCTAAATTGGAAGTAAAATACTATAGGTAGAAAGATGTAGAAATTGAGAGAATTGAAAAAAGAATAATAGAATTCCTTGGTGTTTACAGATAATTTGGGAAACTTTTTGATGACAGCAGAGGATTTTTTTTCCCCCTTATTTTGTAAAGAAGATCCAGCGCTGGTTAAAAAATAATTTGATTTGTAGTTACATTTTTCTATGCCAGAGCTCTTACTGAATTGATGGGGTATTAGGATTTCTAGTATTTTAAGGTAAGTATTTATAGTTTAAAATTTAGTTTATATTTAAAACTTTAAAACATCTGATCTGGGATATTTTCTTTGTTAAGTAAGTATATTAACTTCAAATACCAAATAAGTACTAAGCAGTATATTCATTATAAGCATCTGTTGTCTAAAGATTGGTACTAGGCTGGACATGGTGGCTCATGCCTGTAATCACAGCACTTTGGGAGGCCTAGGTGGGTAGACCACCTGAGGTCAGGAGTTCAAGACCAGCCTGGCCAACACGGTGAAACCCCATTTCTACTAAAAATACAAAAATTAACTGGGTGTGGTGGTGGGCGCCTGTAATCCCAGCTACTTGGGAGGCTAAGGCAGGAGAATCGCTTGAACACTGGAGGCGGAGGTTGCAATGAGCCAAAATCGCGCCATTGCACTCCAGCCTGGGCAACAAGAGAGAAACTCCATCTCAAAAAAAAAAAAAAAAAAGATTGGTAAACTAGAAATATCAACTATAATTTCAGGAAATTAACCTAAAGGCTTTTGTTTCTCCAGAGACCATTTGTGGGTATATTTTATATTTTAAAAATAAAGATTTTAAATGGATATCAATGTTTAATATTCAAAGCATGCACAATATAATATCAAATTTAACCTTAATACTTTACATGAATATGAGTCACTTTTGGCTTTTCTAAGTCCAGCCTCCCATTCTTAATTGATTTTGTTTCAGGTACATGACATGTATCTAAATATAAAGTACTGTTATAGTAGAGGTAGGTGGAATTCTAATATTCGTTGCTCTTTAGATTTATATTTTATTTAATGTAAAGTTTATTATTTATACCCTTTTTAATGCAAAGCTAATATTTAGTTATGTATGATTTTTAATAAAAATTACTTTTCTTTTTCCTATGAATTGAAAATATTTGATGTTGGCATTTTATACAGGCAGGTTGCCAAATTTGATTATGTTACGCTAAGTTAAACACAACTCTTAATTACCTCAAATCCAGATTTCTCTTAGTTTGTGTGTATATAAAAGGAATAAGTCCAAATTAATTTATAGTTTAGTGTTGCACTGTAGGTAATATTCTTTTCATTTATTGTTTCTAGTTTTTATGGAATCCTTTTCTTTCAAGATTCTAAATAATAAATCTTTACCTCTCAATAGTGATAATAGTGGTAATGGTTTATTATTAGCTATTTCACCAATTGAACTCAGTCTTTTGGAGGCATTCCTTTCTTTTTTGATGTTGAGCTGCTAAGGAGAAGTGCTTGTTAATATACAAATTCTAGTCAGTTACCTGTGAGGATGAGACGTGCCAGAGGACTCAAACTTTGGTATAGTTAGAAAAATAATATTTTTCTCACTTCATTCTATGTGAATGTCTCTTCTGATACTGTTTTTTAATCAGACAGAAAGTTACAGAGCAACTTTCCCACAAATAAACCAAAAAACAAAACCCCACAAAAACCAAGAGCATGAAGAAAAGTTTAAATCCCTAATTATATACTCTTTTGGTTTTTAGGTAGAAACTGGAGCTATCAATATTTTCATGTAAGTATTTCAATGAGTAGCTCTTTAAAAATGATTTTTAAATGAGATTTTAAAAATCCATTGTCATCTAAATGCATGTTTAGTCACAGTGTATCAGTATTGTGTTTAAAGGTGCTCAGCATCACTTTTTGAAAACTATGTTTACATACTTAAAATGTTTAATTATTTTGAAATGTATAGAGTATTAAATACAAGCTCCTAAAATTTTCAGTATCTATATTGGCTTTCTCTAACAGCTCTACAGCAAAGTTTGACATGTTTTTTGTGTGTGTCATGTATTGTAAGGTATAATATCTGTAGGTGTGAGTTGGACATTCAAAATTAGCAGTAAGAAATTCACAATTACAGCTCAGCTTATTTATTCATTATAGTTTTCACATTCCCAACTTCCAAGTGAACTTTGTATATACTACAGTGAATTATAGGTAAACACAGCCATGGTGGATCTTTCCCTCAATAGTGATTTTCTGTACAAACAATTAGTAGACTTAAAAGGAAAAGCTTTTATATCTTATGCAAGGTAAATGTTTCCTAAATGTCACAAAAGTGATAGAAAACAGCTTTTGGGATCTGGTCCTGCATTAGAGTTTCTAATTCTGAGGCCCACCAGCTTGTGTTTCATCTTCTTTATATCCTGTCAGAATACATACTTAATCATGTGGGTATTAGAAAGATGTTGTTTAACTTGTACCAGGTTTAAAAAAAAGAGGTTTAAAAAATGTGTGTGCATATGTATATATATATAGCAACTTGATGTATAGTGTCCTTGTTATCATGTATTTTTTTCATTAAAAATCCTTTTTTTTCTTATACTTGTTAGTTTTCTTTTTATATTTTTCTTAGAGATAGTGGCAATTTTGTTCATCTTGAAGATGCTGAATAAACACTTGAATACCTGAGAATTTTGGCTAGAGATTTATGTCCAGTTTGGAAGCTGAAAGTTTTAAGCATAACTACCAGTAACTCCTGTTAGCATTACGTTTTGGGGAGATATATATGCATTTAATACCCTGCAACTCAGCCAAGCATCAACATTTTAAAACAATGTGTGTAATAAGTAATTATTTCCGCCTCCCCCCCGCCCCCGCCATGTTTTGGCACCATGACATTTTCAAGTACAGCTTTATATTTTAGGAGTAATGACAAAGTATGTGATCAAAAGTGAAGGGATTATTAATTTTTCCCTTTTTGCTTTTTTTAAAACTTTTTTCCACTCTGTACCTGTTTTTGAGCACCTTGGAAATCTTAATCTCTCCAGAAGGGATACTGCATTGGCTCTTCTCCATCAGCTGGCTTAGACATCAAACATTTTAAATGATACACTGTTTTAATATCTAAAAATCTATCTTTCTACTTAATTAACTTAGTCATAAGGACAAAGCCTTAGTATACTTTTGCCACATACATGTTATCTATGAATTTTACTGTTGAATAATACAAGTATTCATTACTGACTGAATTCTTAAAACTTTGGGAATAGAAAAAACTCATTTATTAATGGATGCTAAAGTGATTCCTGAGAAAAATAAATAATTTGTATGGTTAATATGGAAAACCTTTGGTAATGTGATATGCGTATAAGAATACTAAAACCCAGAGTACAGAGTGTGAATCATGTACCAGGAGGGATTTTATTTTTAAATATCTTGAGGTATAATTGAAATACAATAAACTGTACATATTAATATACCCAATCTGATAAGTTTTGGCATATGTATACAGCCACGAAGTCATCACCATAAGCAAGGTAATGAACATATTCATCACTCTCAAAGTTTCATAGTACCTTTTTGTGATCCATTCTTTCTTAATCCTCCTTGCCCCTGACCCCACCATCACCAGACCACTGATCTGCTTTCTTTAAGATCAGTTTGCTACAAATGAAATCATATAGTATATAGTATGATCCTTTTTTGGTCTGGCTTTTGTCACTCAGCATAGTAATTTTGTAATTTGTCTATATTGTAGCATTTATGAATAAATCATTTATTTGCTGCTGAGTAGTATTACATTTTATGAATATATCATAATTTGTTTATTCTTTTGATGATAGACATTAATAGTTCTAGGCTATTATGAATAAAGTTTCCATGAATATCTGTGTACAAGTCTTTGTATAAACTTATGCTTTCATTTCTCTTGGGCAAATATCTAGGAGTAGAATACCTGAGTCACATGTTAGGTATATATTTAACTTTTTAACAAACTGCCAAATGATTTTCCAAAGTGATTGTGACAATTTATATTCCCACCGACAGTGTATGAAAGTTCCAGGTTCTCTATATCCTAGCCAACACTTGTTATGAACAGTTTTTAGGTTTTAGAGATTTTAATAGGTGGGTAGTAGTATCTTACTGTGGTTTTAATTTCCATTTCTCTAATAACTGACCATTACTGAGCATCTTTTCGTGTTGTATTTGCCATCTCTATCTCTGTATCTTCTTTATTGATGTGTCTGAATCTTTTGCCCACCTTTTTTTTTTAAAAAAAAAAAAGACCGGGTCTTGCTCTATCACCCAGGCTGGAGTGCAGTGGTGTGATCTCAGGTCACTGTAACCTCCGCCTCCCAGGCTCAAGTAATCCTCCTACCTCAGCCTCCCTAGTAGATGGGATTACAGTCATGCACACCATGCCTGGCTAATTTTTTGTAGAGATGGAGTTTCACCATGTTACCCAGGCTAGTCTCAAACTCCTGGGCTCAAGCAATCCACCTACCTTGGCCTCCCACAGTGCTGGGATTACAGGCACGAGCCATCGTGCCCAGCCTCGCCTACTTTTATTTTTGTTTTCTTGTTTTTTATTCTTTTTTTTTTAACCACAACCAGCATCATAGCTCACCCACTTTTAAATTGTTTTTTTTTTTGGAGATGGAGTTTTGCTCTTGTCACCCAGGCTAATGTGCAATGGCACGATCTCGGCTCACTGCAACCTCTGCCTCCCAGGTTCAAACAATTCTCCTGCCTCAGCCTCCCAAGTAGCTGGAATTACAGGCGCCCACCACCACACCTGGCTAATTTTTATATTATTAGTAGTGACGAGGTTTCACCGTGTTGGCCAGGCTGGTCTTGAACTCCCAATCTCAGGTTATCCACTCACCTTGGCCTCCCAAAGTGCTGGGATTACAGGCATGTGCCACCACACCCAGCTAATTTTTATATTTTTTAGTAGAGATGGTGTTTCGCCATGTTGGCCAGGCTGGTCTCTGCACTCCTGACCTCAGGTGATCTGCTGGCCTCCCAAAGTACTGGTGCTGGGATTACAGGCGTGAGCCAACGTGCCCAGCTCCACCTGTGCTTTCAACTGACTACAAATCTGAGAGGTTCTCACATCCCCTTTTAGGTTTGATAATTTGCTAGAACAACTCACAGAACTCAGCAAAGTGCTATACTTAAAACCACAGTTTTATTAGAAAGGATACAAACCAGAAATGACCAAATGAACAGATACATAAGATGAGGTCTGTGAGGGTCCTGAATGCAGAACCTCTGTGCCCTCTCCTTGTAGAATCAGGACGTGTTATTCACTTTTCATATCAATGTATTCACCATGTCCAGAGTTTTCATGGGGGTTTTATTACATAGGCATGATTGATTGAATCATTGGCCCATGACTGAACTCATTCTTCAGTCCTCCTGTCTTTCCTGGAGGACTGAAGGCTGGGTTGATATCATTGGCTCAAAGCCCCAACCCAATTAGATGTTTGGTTTTTCTAGCATGACCAGCTCCCATGCTATCTAGGGGCCCACTATGTGTCATCTCATTGCATATACTCAGATGTGATTCAAGGCGCTCATGAATAACAAAGACAGTCATAGTAATTGGGAAATTCCAAGATTCACTGTCAGGAACCACAGACAAAGGAAAGTCAAATTCTTTATTATATAGCAGTGTAATGCGTAGTTTTGTTGTTTTAATTGTGGACACCTACTTTAGTCTCAGATTTGTTACCATGTCATTATGCTAGGTCCATCTCATTTTTCTTCAAGGCTATTGTGTGAAGTGCAACATGTTTTATATATTAAGTGTATTAACCCTCTGTTACTTTTCCTGGTTTGTAGTTTGCTTTTTAATTTTGATGACTTCTGTGCTTAAACAATTCTCCTCCTTCAACTAGAAAGCAGATAAACATTTATCTAAAATTTCCTATAGCTTTCCTATGTGTTTTTAGTATAGTGAAATTATTTTGTTGCGGAGGATACGTTTAAATTGATATTTTTTCAATTAACCAATCCTCCCAACATGATGGGGGTTTTTTCCCCCTCTCTTCCAATAGAAACCTAACTCCCAACACAATGGAATGAATTTTTCACTTTTTTTGTTTTGTTTTGTTTTGAGACAGAATCTCACTCTGCCACCCAGGCTGGAGTGCAGTGGCGCGATCTCGGCTTACTGCAAGCTCCGCCTCCCGGGTTCACGCCATTCTCCTGCCTCAGGCTCCTGGGTTCAAGCAATTCTCCTGTCTCAGCCTCCTGAGTAGCTGGGATTACTGGCGCAAGCCATGAAGCCCGGTCAGTTTTTGTATTTTTGGCAGAGACAGGATGTCACCATATTGGTCAGGCTGGTCTCGAACTCCTGACCTCAGGTGATCCACCCGCCTTAGCCTCCCAAAGTGCTGGGATTACAGGCGCGAGCCACCACGCCCGGCCAGTTCTTTATCTTAATGCATGATATGTGTCTCTGAATAGTTCTTTATTATACAGGGGTATCTGAATTTTAGCTGCTCTGGAAGATGGCTATCTTTTTGATGTGGCTCTTTGGACTTCCTAAAGTGGATTTTCATGTGAACCACAAAACCTACAAGTTCAATCATCATAAACATATGCCCCTAAGTTTGGTGAACATTTTTGGTCATTTTTGTATGATTCAGTTAGAGACTTGATTTAACTTAAATTGATCAACTCAAGGGAAACTTACCTTGTGTTTGGCGATCCAGATTTAAACTTAATGTCACTGTCTTGTCTAATGTCATAACTAGATTTTCTTCTATGTTCCACTTAATTTTCAATTTTCATATCAGAACAAATTATTTGATAATCTTAGGTACATTTAAAGTCATTGGGTAACTACATGTGATTCAATAGTGACACTAAGTAAATATCTTTTTAAGACTTTGGAGTCAGACAATTCTGCCCTTTCCAGATGACCTGGGGAAAATTATTGACCACTTTGGACCTCTTCATCTAAAAAGAAATGGACACGAAATTCCCCATTCTTTACAACCTGCCTACTCGTTTCAAAGGTGAATTTAAAAAGTGAAAAATTTGGCCAGGTGCGGTGGCTCACGCCTGTAATCCCAGCACTTTGGGAGGCCGAAGTGGGCAGATCACGAGGTCAGGAGACCATCCTGGCTAATACGGTGAAAGCCGGTCTCTACTAAAAATACAAAAAAAAAATTAGCTGGGTGTGGTGGCGGGCGCCTGTCGTCTCAGCTACTCAGGAGGCTGAGACAGGAGAATTGCTTGAACCCAGGAGGCGGAGGTTGCAGTGAGCTGAGATCGCACCACTGCACTTCAGCCTGGGCAACAGAGTGAGAGTCTGTCTTTAAAAAAAAAAAAAAAAAAAAAAAAAAAGACTGAAAACAGTGGGTTCAAATAGGAACACCAAATTGAAGGTCACAGGGAAGATGCTGATTTGAGATCATGTGGCTTCACACAGGCAAATCCATGCATTGTGCTTTAGGGTGAGCAGCATGGATTCATTTGTTTGAATGATGTCAATGATGGTTAATGAATTTTAGGAGGAACTCTGAGGAAGCCAGCTGGTTGCTAATACAAATATCAGTGGAATAGTATCTTTTCCCTTTTTTCTCTTCTTGACTCTCAATGCCAGGGCACTTTGAGAAACATTTATACTTAAAACATTAGAACATTAAACTGAAAAGACGGAGCAAAATAATTCAAATTACAGCAGTTGAATCAAGTAGTTAAAATTCAGAGATATCAAGCCAATGAATAAGACAGCATTTGTGAAATACTACATTAGCAATACTGGGATGAGTTGAAGAACTTTTAAAAAGGTGAACTGAGGATGTAAGATTTTTGAGAAGTTGAATGAAATCCAGAGTTGCATGCAAGGAAAACCTTGTGTGTTTTTACTGCTGTACTAATAGTTAAAACTGTAGCTATTCTTGTATTCTCCAGGGCAGATATGAGATGACCTTCAGTCCTAGGAAACTATCAAAGCAGTTTATCAGTTGGTATGCCATGACAGCATTGAAGCATGGTTTGTAGAAAAACCTGTTATATATACTATATATCATTTGAGTTTTGTATTTTTCTCATAAGATAGGATTTGTTACTTTATTTTTATTTCAAAGTGTATACATGTTGCTCAATTTTTCTTCACAAAATTTCTGTGGATAGAGCCAAGTGTAAATATTATTTTCTTATTTAATAGCTGAAGACACTGAATTATAGGGAATAAGTGACATGTTTATTAGTATTACATGTATAAATAATTTGGAGTTGAAATTATATAGACATAAGAACTTGCAGATAGTATCAGACTGCTACTACTAATACTTAGGTGAGTAACTTTTATATTTGAGATTAAGCCACGAACATTATATCTTAGATTCTTAAATTTCCTTACTTGGCCTAGATTTGAAATAATTCTGCTCATAATAAAGGATTGAAGACATTTATTTTAAAGAGAAAATGAGCAGAAATGCACAAAATCACTTGTTATAAAAAGGGAATTATATTAACTTCTGAAATATTGCATGGACTTTGTACATAGACATAAAATTACACAGCGAATGACAATATGTTTAATGATTTATTTTTTCAGTAACATATGTAAAACCTACAATACAGTCAGGTGTGGTGGCTCATACCTGTAATCCCAGCACTTTGGGAGGCCAAGGCAGGCGGATCACAAGGTCAGGAGATCGAGACCATCCTGGCTAACACGGTGAAACCCTGTCTGTACTAAAAATACAAAAAAAATTAGCCAGGCGTGGTGGCGTGCATCTGTAGTCCCAGCTACTAGGGAGGCTGAGGCAGGAGAATGGTGTGAACTGGGGAGGCGGAGCTTGCAGTGAGCCGAGATTGCACCACTGCACTCCAGCCTGGGCGACAGAGGGAGACTCTGTCAAAAAAAAAAAAAAAAAACCTACAATACAAACCTTAGTATTTCAAACGGTAGTGTAAAAAAGAATTACCTAGCCAGGCATGGTGGCAGGCACCTGTAATCCCAGCTACTGGAGAGGCTGAGGCAGAGAATTGCTTGAACCCAGGAGGCGGAGGTTGCAGTGAGCAAAGATCACACCACTGCACTCCAGCCTGGGCAACACAGCGAGACTCAATCTCAAAAACAACAACAACAAAAAGAATTACCTAATGACTTGCTACCTAGCAACATGCACTTTCCTTTTAACTTGCCTACCCTTCCCCAAGCTTAGCAGCATTTGGACTGTCAACAATGCTGGAAAGTAAAGATGTTCTTCATTTAACATATATTACTTACAAAGTTCCATAAAATAATAGATAACTTTTTCTTTTTGAAAAAAAAAATTCAGAGTCTCTCTGTGTCTCACAGTCTAGAGTGCATTGGGGCGATCATGGCTCACTGCACCCTCAAATTCCTAAAGTCAAGCTATCCTCTCACCTTAACCCGCTTTTTATTTATTTTTTATGTATATTTTTTGAGACGGAGTCTCGCTCTGTCACCCAGGCTGGAGTGCAGTGGCGCGATCTCGGCTCATTGCAACCTCTGCCTCCTGGGTTCAAATGATTCTCCTGCCTCAGCCTCCCAAATAGCTGGGATTACAGGCATGCGCCACCGCGCCCCACTAATTTTGTATTTTTAGTAGAGTCGGAGTTTCACCATATTGCCCAGGCTGGTCTCAAACTCCTGACGTCAGGTGATCTGCCCACTTCGGTCTCCCAAAGTGCTGAGATTACAGGCATGAGCCACTGCACCCGGCCCTTAACCTGCTTTTTAAAATTTTGTGTAGAGACTGGTCTCTCAATATGTTGCCCAGGCTGGCATCCAACTCCTGGCCTCAGGTGATCTTCCCACCTTGACCTCCCAAAGTGTAGAGATTACAGGCGTCAGCCACCATGCCCAGCTAGATAACATTTTTTGAGTGCCAGATGCTTTATAACTTAATCCTCACATCCAGCCTGAATATTATTACCCCAGTTTTATATAAAAGCAAATAAATTCAAAAAGATTAAAATACCTTGCCCAAGATCATATATCTAGAAAGCCAAGAATCTAGGATCTGAACCCGAGACTTTTTATTCCATAGACCATGTTATAACCGGATTTAACTCTTAACAATTCATGAACTATTAAAATTCATCATAAGGAAGAATACATTTATTTATTTATTTATTTAGAGACTGAATCTTGCTCTGTCACCCAGGCTGGAGTGCAGTGGCATGATCTTGGCTCACTGCAACCTCCATCTCCTGTGTTCAAGCGACTCTCGTGCCTCAGCCTCCCAAGTAGCTGGAATTACAGGCGCCTGCCCCTGTGCCTGGCTAATTTTTGTATTTTTAGTAGAGACAGGGTTTCACCATGTTGGCCAGGCTGGTCTTGAACTCCTGACCTCAAGTGATCTGCCCACCTCAGCCTCCCAAAGTGTTGGAATTACAGGTGTGAGCCACCGTGCCTGGCCAATAATTTTTTCTCTAAATGTTTGTAGAGACATGGGTCTCCCTATGTTGACCAGGCTGTCCTTGAACTATTGGCCTCAAGGGATCCTCCCACCTCAGCCTCCCACAGTGTTGGAATTATAAGCTACTGCATGGGCTGCAAATTTTATCTTATGTATTTTACAATTAAAAAAAAATTTCCTATCCAGAGATCATGCAGATACGATCTACTAAAAGCTTTACAGTTTTGCCTTTTTTTTTTTTAACAGTCTACTGTCTACCTAGAGTGGTTTCCTGCATACGGTTTTGCATGGCAGGTGGGCCCCAAAATTGGGACTCTGCCTGGGAAGGTCCTTGGCTTTGCCTAGGAAGGAATTCAAGGGCTACCCTATAGGCATTGTGTGGAGAGTAGCAGCTCAGGGGCAGTTCTGAAGTCACATTTATGCCCACTTTTAATTACATGCAAATTAAGGGACAGGTTAGTCAGAAATTTCTAGAAAAAGGGTGGTAACTTCCAGGTCGTTGCCATGGAATGAGTAACTGTAATGGCACTGGTGGCTGTGTTTTATGGAGAAGTGCTTTCGCCTCTTCCTTGTGTCAGCCAGTCTTCGATCTGGTCCAGAGTTGAGTCCCGCCTTCTACTTTAGTATCAGAGGGGTCAAATTTCTTTCTCTCTTTTTTTTTTCACATGGAGAGTAGTTTTATCACATGGAGAGCTTGGGCTCTCACGTCTAGGAGTTCAAGCCTGGGACAATGGTGTGCATTCTTTGAATCATCATTCTAGCCCTGAGCTGGATCTACAAAAAATTCCTAGAGCCATCCACATACTCTCTGATTTCTCCTTTTCTTCATCATTTATGGCCTAGTAAAGCTATGCAGGAATCCAATGGCAAAGTAGATGGCAAAGTAGACTGTAGGGATGCAGACATAAATGGATTACCAACAAAAGGGCCAACAGAAATCTCTGATAAAAAAACTAAAGTGATTTTTCTAAAGGATTTCATCATTTTGAAAATGGACCTGATGGCCAGCATGGTGGCTCACACCTGTAATCCCAGCACTTCAGAAGTGCATTAGTTGGTTTTTATGCTGCTGATAAAGACATACCTGAAACAGGGCAATGTATAAGAAAAAGAGGTTTAATAGACTTACCCTGGAGAGACCTCACAATTATGGCAGAAGGCAAGGAGGAGCAAGTCACATCTTACTTGGACGGCGGCAGGCAAAGAGAGAGAGCTTGTACAGGGAAATTCCCATTTTTCTAAACCAGATCTGGTGAGACTTATTTACTATCACGAGACTAGCTCAGGAAAAACCCACCCCCATGATTCAGTTACCTCCCACTGGGTTCCCCCCACGACATATGGGAATTGTGAGAGTTACAATTCAAGATGAGATTTGGGTGGGGACACAGCCAAACCATATCAAGGGAGGCCAAGGCAGGTGATCACTTGAGACCAGAAGTTCGAGACCAGCCTGGCCAGCCTGATGAGACCCCATCTCTACAAAAAATACAAAAATTAGTGGATGTAGTGCAGTACACTTGTGGTCCCAGTTACTCAGGAGGCTGAGGTGGGAGAATTGCTTGAGCCCAGGAGGCTGAGGTTTCAGTGAGCAGAGATCATACCACTGCATTTCCATCTGGGCAACACAGCAAGACCCTGTTTCAGAAAAAAAAAAAAAAGGACTTGATAATATGAAGCACCTTCTTTGTAATCCTCTCTGACCTTTTTCTCTGAGATCAGAATTCAGGATTGATGAATTAGGTATTTACCTGATACTAATCAGGAAATTGATGGAATCCGTATTTAAAATGTTGTTGCCTGTAATCCCAGCACTCTGGGAGGCCGAGACGGGTGGATCACAAGGTCAGGAGATCGAAATCATCCTGGCTAACACGGTGAAACCCCGTCTCTACTAAAAAATAACGAAAAACTAGCCGGACGAGGTGGCGGGTGCCTGTAGTCCCATCTACTCGGGAGGCTGAGGCAGGAGAATGGCGTAAACCCGGGAGGTGGAGCTTGCATTGAGCCGAGATCGCACCACTGCACTCCAGGCTGGGTGACAGAGCAAGACTCCGTCTCAAAAAAATAAAAATAAAAAATAAAAAAAAATGTTAGTTATATTTAATGACTTCACTCCTGAATTCCTTTTTCATTAATGTACGTTTTGTTTCTATTATTGCTGTTTTAGTAATATGATTAAATAGAAGGTTTGTGCCAGTAGATGCTCTTGTTACTAAATCAGTACTTTAAAATCTTTGGTTCTCTGTCATTCATGCCTATGAATTTGACTACTGTTTGCTCTAATTTCTTTGGGCTTTTCTAATTGGAGTGGAGCAGAGTTTTAACTGTGAACAGTGCAGTGAGTCTGTGCAGTGAAATGAAGGGTGGAGTTTTGGCGGGTGGTAATGATGTGAAACATAAAGATATAATTACCATCTAACACAATGAAGCTGCTTGTCCATAAGAGTAGTAATTATTAAACTTTTATTTTATTTTATTTTATTTTTGTAATTTTTGAGACAGTATCTTGCTTTGCCACCCAGGCTATAGTGGAACAAACACAGCTCACTATAGCCTTGACTTCCTCAACTCAAGTGGTCCTCCTGCCTCAGACTCCTGAGTAGCTGGATATGCCACTGCGCCTGGCTAACTTTTGCATTTTTTGTAGAGGCAGGGTTTCGACATGTTGCCCAGGCTGGTTTGGAACTCCTGGGCTTAAGTGATCCTCCTGCCTTGAGTTCCTAAAATGCTGGGATTGCATGGGTGAGCCGCTAAGCCCTGTTGAAACATGTTCTATATAAATGTCTAATGTAATTACAAAATTCTAATTCTTGTTGCATTCTTTTTATCCCTACAAATGTATTAAACATTCAGTTTAAAAAAGTTTTAAGGCCAGGCGTGGTGGTTCACACCTGTAATCCCAGTACTTTGGGAGGCTGAGGCAGGTGGATCACTTGAGGTCAGGAGTTTGAGACCAGCCTGGCCGATATGGTGAAACCCTGTCTCTACTAAAAAATACAAAAATTAGTCAGCCATGGTGGTGCGTGCCTATAGTCCCAGCTACTCAGGAGGCTGAGGCAGGAGAATTGCTTGAACCAGGGAGGCAGAGGTTGCAGTGAACCAAGATTGCACCACTGTACTCCAGCCTGGGTGACAGAGCAAGACTCCATCTAAAAAAAAAAAAAAAAAGTTTTAAGTATACAGTTCATTGATATTCAGTGCATTCACACTGTTGTGCAACCATCACCACTATCCACTTCCTGATTTTTTTCATGCCAAACTGAAACTCTTTATGCATTAAACAATAACTCCCCATTCTACCTCTACCCCAGTGGTTCTCTTTTTCTAATAATAAAGTGATCTTTCAATATCCACTATAACATCCAAAATCTTTTAGTAGGATAAGAGTGGATAACTGCAAACAAAAAGAGATATAATTGGGAAACTAGGCTTTTGTGATGTCATTTTTATTTCTAAAAAATATTCAAATAAGGACATGTCCTTTACAGAGACTGATTTCTCATTGGGAAATTTAAAAAACAAGTTTAAAAAAAAAACCAATTTTTTTCTTAAATGTTCTGTCCTTTTCCTTCTAAATGTATACTGAAACAAACTTTTGGTTCATTCATACTTATTTCCTTTTCTTATAATTTCAACTTTTCTTTTTACACTCAGGGTCTCACCCTGTTGCCCAGACTGGAGTCCAGTGGTGTGATCATGGCTCACCCCAGCCTCTACCTCCTGGACTCAAGGGATCTTCCACCTCATCTTCCTGAGTAGCTGAGACTACAGATGTGCACCTCCATACCCAGCTAAATTTCTTACTTTTTATTTTTTGTAGAGACAGAGTCTCACTATGTTACCTAAACTGGTTTCAAACTCCTGAACTCAAGTTGTCTTCCCAAAGTGCTGGGATGACAGGCTTGAGCCACCAAGGCCCGCCCTCAACTTTAAGATTCAGGTGGTACAAGTGCAGTTTGTTGCATGGGTATATCGAGTGATACTGAGGTTTGGGATACGGATGATCCGGTCCCAAAGGAAGTGAGCATAGTTCCCAATAGTTTTTCAGCATTTTCTCCTATCCCACCTTTCCCACTCTAGTAGGCTCCAGTGTCTGTTGTTGCCATCTTTATGTCAACGAGTACCCAACGTTTAGCTCCCACTTACAAATGATAACATGCAGTATTTGGCGTTCTGTTTCTATGTTAATTCACTTAGGATAATGGCATCCAGCTGCATCCATGTTGCTACAAAGGACATGATTTCCTTCTTTTTTATGGCTATGTAGTATTCTATTGTATATATGTACCACATTTTCTTTATCCAGTCCACCGTGATGGGTACCTCGGTTGATTCTATGTCTTTGCTATTGTGAGTAGTGCTGCAGTGAACATAACAAGTGCATGTGTCTTTTTGGTAGAATGATTTATTTTCTTTTGAATAGATGCCCAGTAACGGAATTGCTGGGTTGAATGGTAGTTCTGTTTTAAGTTCTTTGAGAAATCTCCAAACAGCTAACCACAGTGGCTGAACTACTTTACATTCCTACCAACAGTGTATAAGCATTCTCTTTTCTCCACAGCCTTATTTGTTATTTCTCTAGGGCACCATTTTTCATCTGATTATTCACAGCTGAAAAACCATAATCTTCTTGATTTACTATTTTATGGTGATGAATCATATGATAAACAATCTAATGATCCTTTTGGCAGAAAATAAATATGGGAATGTAATAATAAACAAAGATCTTTTCTCCTATATTAAATCCATTATAGTAAAATAGGAGACCAGGTGTGGTGGTTCATGCCTGTAATCCCAGCACTTTGGGAGGCCGAGGCAGGAGGATTGCTTGAGGCCAGGAGTTTGAGACCAGTCTAGGCAACCATAGCGAGCCCCCATCTCTAGAAAAAATTAAAAAATCAGCTGGGTGTGATGGCAGTGAGGTGTGATCCTGTCACTGCACTTCAGCCTAAGCAACAGAGCAAGATCCTGGGTCTAAAATAGAAGAAATAAAATATGTAACTTTGTTCAGAGATGTCTTTTAAAAATTGCGGCACATTTGCTATTTTAATCACTGTTGACTGCCTTAATATGTGTCAACCTGTCAATATAAGTAGGAACTACTGGATCTCAGATCTATTCTTTTTAAGAAAGTGTTACCTATTTTATTACTGTTAAAATTTTGATGTGGTATGAAAAAGCCCAGAGTCATAGTTACAGCCATTTACCACAGAAATTCTAAATCTCATAATTTTAATTCCAAATAAATTGATAATTGTTAATCGCTTTATTACTCAAACAGAAAAACTAAAAGGAGATATTTACCTGATACTATCTTACCTGATAAATTAAATGAATATACAAGTCCAAACAAGTATCTAAAAAACTAGGGGCTGGGTGCGGTGGCTCACACCTGTAATCCCAGCACTTTGGGAGGCTGAAGTGGGTGGATCACCTGAGGTCAGGAGTTCAAGACCAGCCTGGCCAATATGGTGAAACCTCATCTCTACTAAAAATACAAGAAAAAATTAGTTGGGTGTAGTGGCACGCGCCTGTAGTCCCAGCTACTCGGGAGACTAAGGCAGGAGAATCGCTTAAACCTGGGAGGCAGAGGTTGCTGTGAGCTGAGATTGCACCACTGACTCCAGCCTGGGCGACAGAGCAAAACTCTGTCTCAAAAAAAAAAAAAAAAAAAAAAAGAAAGGAAAAAGAAAACACAGTGCCAGACGTAATTCCTAGGAATGCTGATAGATTAATGTCAAGAAATAATGTGCATTATTTGCTCTTACTATGGAAAACGAAGGGAAAATAATTGAGATGAGCAGGTACAGTGGTAGAGATTACACAAAGGTTTTTTTGTGTTTTTTTTCTTTTTAATTATTTTAGTATTATAATGCTGTAAGGAAAAAAAATGTTCCTTGATGCATAACAAGAGATCTCAGATATCGATTAACTTAAATTTGAACTAGAATGGTTGAACTTCGAGAAAGCTGCTTTTTTTTTTTTTTTTTTTTTTTTTTTTTGAGACAGAGTCTTGCTCTGACTCCAGGCTAGAGTGCAATGGGGCAATCTTGGCTCACCACAGCCTCCACCTCCTGGGTTCAAGTGATTATCCTGCCTCAGTCTCCGGAACAGCTGGGACTACAGGCACGCGCTACCACGCCCAGCGTTTTGGTTTTTTTTTTCTTTTTTAGTAGAGACAACGTTTCACCATGTTGGCCAGGATGGTCTCCATCTCTTGACCTCGTGATCCGCCTGCCTTGGCCTCCCAAAGTGCTGGGATTACAGGCGTGAGCGTCGCGCCTGGCCGAAAGTTGTTTTCTTAGGAGAACAAATGTCCCTAGTCTCAAATTTTTCTTTTCTTCACATTTGGAAAGAAGAATTTAAAAAGAGAAAATGCTAATTTTTAAACAAGAATTTCCAGTAACTCATTTTTTCCTCTTGATTAAATAATTTTTCCTGCTGTGGAATGTGGAAATCTTAATTGTCAATTAACTTCCCAGCCAGCATGGGAAGTTTATTACAAATGAAAGTGAAGTGGTCTTCTTTCATGTTTCAACTTAATTTTAATTACTGTGTTGTGTGTGTGTGCATGTGTGTGTGCGCGCACACACATACACACACGGTTACATGTTGCCTTGGGGAAGATATCACAATGTCTAGTACAGTAAATAGATTCTTAATCTTGTTACATCCCTGCATAAAAACTTTTAATTTTACACAAAGTGAAATGTAAATTATTGAGCTTTATTCAGGGACCCATGGTGAGTTGGTTGCAACCAAGTTGATCACCTTGTTACTTCTACGCCAGATAGACTCATCAAATAAGTTATGGTTTTCTCAAAACACAGAAGAGAATTTTCTCAGGAGTCAAGCTTTTACCCAGGGCATTCTCTTTTCAGAATTATTCTTTCTTTCTGGACACTGGAATTCTAACATTCCTTCAAGACATAGCTCAGATACACTCTCCACTGGAAAGCTTTCCTAAGTATACAAATTACTTGGTGGTATCTCTCAACTCTCCCCATCCTCTATCCCCTGTGTTTCCTACAATGCAAATTAGCTCTGGAGTTTCACTGTCCAGTACAGTAACCATTAACCTCATGTGGCTAGGTACATTAAAATTAAATAAAACTAAAAATTTATTTCTCGGTTGCATAAGCCGCATTTCGATTGTTTAATAGCTATATATGGCTAGTGCCTACTGTACTGAACAGCACAGATGTGGAACATTTCCTTCACTGCAGAAAGTTCTATCAGACAGCACTGGTCTAGAGACTTGATTAGATTTCAGATTCAGGCCTTGATTTTTTAATATTTAAAATGGGGCCACTAAATTACATGATACCTACAGTAACTTCCAGTTGTTTAGTTCTGTGATTCTACAGAAGAATACATACCTATTTTAGTTTTAGTTTTTTTGAGACAGAGTCTCACTCTGTTGCCCAGGATAGAGTACAGTGGCATGACCATGCATTACTACAGCCTCAAACACCTGGGTTCAAACAATCCTCCTGCTTCAGCCTCCCAAGTAGCTGGGACTACAGGAATAAGTCACAATGCCTGGCTAATTTTTTTATTATTTCGTAGAGACAGAGTCTTGCTATGTTGGCCAGGCTGGTCTCAAACTCCTGGCCTCAAGTGAGACTCCCACCTCTGCTTCCCAAAGTGTTGAGATTACAGGCATGAACCCCCACAACTGGCCTCACAATCTACTTTAATGAAAGAGTCTGTAAATGGGTAGCTGAGGAGTTCTGATAACATCCACATTCCAGTCAATGTAATCATAATCACAGTGTTTTCATGAGCATGTCTGACATTGTAGCTTAGACAACTGTGTGGTATGGTATGGACAGCAATTCTGGTGTCCAGGAGCTTGGAAGACTCTCCCAACAAATAAAAAGCTGAACAAATGGAAAAATCAACAGTTCTTCCTAGATCCATCAGAGAAATGAAGTCACAGGGTAAACCCCTGCCACCAAACTTGGAGAGAGAGAGAGTAAAAATACAGAGAGCATAAAAAAAAAAAAAAAAAAAAAAAAAAAAAAAAAAAAAATACAGAGAGCATAAATCGCCACAGGAACTGGAATGAGGGTAGGAAAACCTGAACAACTGACAAATTACCGGAGGCTCAGAGTGGACATGCCTGAGAGTAAAAAGCTCTTGAGGGAGGGAGGGCTAGTTATGGAGCGAGCAACGGCACTCCTGTGAGTTTTACCTCTAGGAACTTGACCAGGTTCTTATGGTAAGTATTAGAGAAGAATTCCCCCTTGTTTCCAGCAGGTGGAAGGAAAAAAAAGGACCCATTTAAAAATAACCAGGGCGGCCAGGTGTGGTGGCTCACACCTGTAATCTCAGCGCTCTGGGAGGCCAAGGCAGGTGGATCACTTGAGGTCAGCAGTTCGAGACCAGCCTGACCAATATGGTGAAATCCGGTCTCTACTAAAAATACAAAATTAGCCAGGTGTGGTAGCGGGTTCCTGTAATCCCAGCCATTTGGGAGGCTGAGGCAAGAGAATCGCTTGAACCCGGGAGGTGGAGGTTGCAGTGAGCCGAGATCACGCCATTGAATTCCAGCCTGGGCAACAAGAGCAAAACTCCGCCTCAAAAAACAAAACAAAACAAAACAAACACCTCAGGGTGTTCCGTTTTTGTTTTTGTTTTTTGACACAGAGTTTCCTTCTTGTTGCCCAGGCTGGAGTGCAATGGCGTGATCTCGGTTCACTGCAACCTCCACCGCCCAGGTTCAAGCGATTCTCCTGCCTCAGCCTCCCAAGTGGCTAGGATTACAGGCATGCACCACCACGCCAGGCTAATTTTGTATTTTTAGTAGAGACGGGGTTTTACTATGTTGGTCAGGCTGGTCTCAAACTCCTAACCTCAAGTGATCCGCCCACCGTGGCCTCCCAAAGTGCTGGGATTACAGGCGTGAGCCACCACGCCTGGCCGTTTTTTGTTTTTGTTTTTGTTTTTGTTTTTGTTTTTGTTTTTGTTTTTAATAGAGACAGTGTCTCACTATGTTGCGCAGACTGGTCTCAAATTCCTGGGCTCAAGTAATCCTCCCGCCTTGGTCTCCAAAACCGCTAGGATTACAGGTATGAGCCGCTACACCCAGCCATTCTATTTTTCTTAACAAGGCCCGCCATCAAGAGAAACTGTCTTACCAGGGCCTAACTGATTTGGGGGAAGGGAGATACCCAACTCCATGCAGCTCTAGACGTCTACGTGGGAGTAGGGAAATAACCGCAGCACATACTAATCATCCTGTACCAGCTACGGTGGGGAAAAAACTGAAAAGCACAGTTCAGAGGCACAGTCTCACTAAAAGAGATCTAATCACAAGACTATGGGAAGCCTCCCTTTCCTCCGCATTTTACCACCACATTACTAAAGGCCTATTTACTGCAGTTCCGTTTACCCAGTACATCATGCTCAGCTATCAGGAAAAAATTACAGGCCGGGCAAGGTAGCTCACACCTATAATCCCAGCCGAGGTGTGTGGTTCACCTGAGGTCAGGAGTTGGAGACCAGCCTGGGCAACATGGTGAAACCCTATCTTTACTGGAAAAAAAAAAAAAATTAGGGCCAGGCGCGGTGACTCATGCCTGTAATCCCAGCACTTTGGGAGGCCGAGACGGGCGGATCACGAGGCCAGGAGATTGAGACCATCCTGGCTAACACGGTGAAACCCCGTCTGCACTAAAAAATACAAAAAAAATTAGCCGGGCGTGGTGGCGGGCGCCTGTAGTACCAGCTACTCGGGAGGCTGAGGCAGGAGAATGGCGTGAACCCGGGTGGCGGAGCTTGCAGTGAGCTGAGATCCCGCCATTGCACTCCAGCCTGGGCGACAGAGCGGGACCCCGTCTCAAAAAAAAAAAAAAAAAAAAAAAAAAAAAAAAAAATTAGCCGGGTGCGCTGGCGCGTGCCTGTAATCCCAACTACTCGGGAGGAGCGAATTCTCCTGAGGCAGGAGAATTGCTTGAGCACGGGAGGCGGAGGTTGCGGTGAGCCAAGATTGTGCCATTACACTCCGGCCTGGGCGACAGAGTGGGACTCCATCTCAAAAAAAAAAAAAAAAAAAAAGGAAAGAAAAAAAATTATTACAAAGCATCCTAAAAGGCAAAAAACAACCTGAAGACATAAGGCAAAGATCAGAACCAGATTCATGTATGACAGGCGTGTTGAAATTACCAGACTGAGAATTTAAAACAACTATGATTAATATGCTAAGGGCTCTAATGGATAAAACAGAGAGCATGCAAGAACGGATGGGCAATGTAAACAGAGATGTGAATTCTAAAAATTTTTTAAATGCTACAGATCAAAAACACTATAACAGAAATGAAGAATCCTCAGTAGACTGAATGAAGATGAGCTCATTAGTAAACTGGACATGGCTAAGAAAACATTTCTGAGTTTGAGAATATGTCAATAGAAACTTTCAAAATGGAAAAGAAAAGAGAAAAAAGACTGAATAAAATGATTCAGAACATCCAAGAACTGTGGAATAACTACAAAAGGTATAAATGTGTGTGATAGGAATACCAGAAGGAAAAAAAAGAAAGGAAGCGCAGCATATTTCAAGCAATCGTGACAGAGAATCTCCCCCAATTGGCAACAGACACCAAAGCAGAGATCCAGAAAGCACAGAGAACACCAAGCAGGATAAGTGGTTAAAAAAAACTACACCTAGGCTATCATTTTCAAATTACAGAAAATCAAAGATAAAGAGAAAATCCTGAAGGAAGCCAGAGGAAAACAAACAGTTTTCTGTGTAGGAGCAAGATAAGGATTATATCCAACTTCTCATCAGAAATCATGCAATCAAGAAGAGAGTGGAGTGAAACATTTAACATATTGAGAGAAAAAAAAACAGCAGCCTAGAATTCTATATCCCGTAAGATTGTCATATAAAAGTGAAAGACAAAGACTTTCTCAGATGAACAATATTTGAGGGAATTTGTTGCCAACAAACGTTCCTTATAAGAAATGATTAAAAGAACTTCTTGAGAGAGAAGGAAAATGACACATAGGTCAGAAACTCTCTGCATAAATAAATGAAGAGCATCAGAGAAATAATAAGTGAATATAAAATATAAACTCGTATTTTTCTTATTCTCAGTTAATCTAACAGACAAGTTTGTTCAAAATAATACTAGGCAACAATGTATTGTGTGTGTGTATATACACACAATTGCTTATGTGTAAGTGAATGGCAGAAATGACATAAGGGACAGGAGAGAGGAATTAGGAATGTTTTGTTGTAAGGTTCTTGCAGTATCTGTGAATTGGTATAGTGCTATTGGAAAGTGAACTTGGGCTGGTTATAAATGTATACTGCAAACTCTAGGACAACCACTAAATAAGGTTAAAAAAAAAAAAAAAAAGTAAAACTGGACCAGGCGGCCGGGCGCGGTGGCTCAAGCCTGTAATCCCAGCACTTTGGGAGGCCGAGGCGGGTGGATCACGAGGTCAGGAGATCGAGACTATCCTGGCTAACATGGTGAAACCCCGTCTCTACTAAAAATACAAAAAACTAGCCGGGCGTGGTGGCGGGCGCCTGTAGTCTCAGCTACTTGGGAGGCTGAGGCGGGAGAATGGCGTGAACCCGGGAGGCAGAGCTTGCAGTGAGCCGAGATCAGGCCACTGCACTCCAGCCTGGGAGACACAGTGAGACTCCATCTCAAAAAAAAAAAAAAAAAAAAAAAAAAAACTGGACCAGGTGCAGTGGCTCACACCTGTAATCCCAGCACTTTGGGAGGCCAAGGTGGGTGGATCACCTGAGGTCAGGAGTTCCAGACCAGTCTGGCGAACAAGGTGAAACCCCATCTCTACTAAAAATACAAAAATTAGCCAGGCATGGTGGTGGGCGCCTGTAATCCCAGCTACTTGGGAAGCTGAGGCAGGAGAATTGCTTGAACCTGGGAGGCAGAGGTTGCAGTGAGCCAAGATCGTGCCACTGCACTCCAGCCTGGGCGACAAGAGCAAAACTACGTCTCAAAAAAAAAAAAAAAAAAAAAAAGTAAAACTGATATGCTACAAAAGTAGAGGAAATTGAATCATATTAAATAATTAACATTTTAAAAGGCACTGACCGAGTGCCATGGCTCACGCCTATAATCCCACCAGTTTGGGAGGCCAAGGTGGGAGGTCACTTGAATCCAGGAGGTCAGGACCAGCCTGAGCAACACAGCAAGACCCTGTATCTACAAAAAATACAAAAGATAACTGGCATGGTGGAGTGTGCCTGTAGCGCCAACTACCTGGGAAGTGGAGGTGGGTGGATCACTCGAGCCAAGGAGTTTGCGGCTGCAATGAGCCATGATCACGCCACTGCACTCCAGCCTAGGCAACAAAGACCATGTCTCAAAAGTATATGTATATATATATGTAAAAGGCAGAAAAAGAGTGAAAGACAAAAATAGGAACAAATAAGTACAATGTATAGAAAACAGTAATGAATATGGTATATATTAATCCTACTATGTCAATAATCACTTTATAAGTTAATGGTCTAAATATGTCATTTAAAAGACATAGTGGATCAAAAAACAAGATCCAATTATATATTATCTACAAGAAACCCACTTTAAATATAAAAACACATATAGATCAAAAGTAAATGGGTAAAGAAAAACATACTACGTTAATACTAGTCAAAAGAAAGAGGAAGTAAAGCAGACTTCAGAACAAGGAAAGTTATCAGTGATAAAGAGGACCATTACATAATGATAAAGGGGTCATTTCTCCAAGAAGACATAACAGTCCTTAACACATATTTCCCTATTTCCCTAACAACAGAGTATCAAAATATGTGAGGCAAAAACTGATAGAACTCCAAGGAGAAATAGATGAATCCACTATTATAGTTGGAGACTTAAGTACCTCTGTATTATATAAACAGACAGATCCATCAAGCAGACATAAGGACATAGCTGAATTGAACAGTAACATCAACATCTGTCGACTACTTATCCAATAACAGCAGAATACACATTCTTCTCAAGCTCACAAGGACTATTCACCAAGCTAGACCACATTGTGGGCCACAATACATATCTTTTTTTTTTTTTTTTTTTTTGAGGCAAGAATTTTGTTCTTCTTGCCCAGGCTGGAGTGCAATGGCATGCGACCTCGGCTCATTGCAACCTTCACCTGCTGGGTTTAAGTGATTCTCCTGCCTTAGCCTCCTGAGTAGCTGGGATTACAGGCGCCTGCCACCATGCCCAGCTAATTTTTTGTATTTTTAGTACAGATGGGGTTTCACCATGTTGGCCAGGCTGGTCTCAAACTCCTGACATCAGGTGATCCACCTGCCTCGGCCTCCTAAAATGCTGGGATTACAGGCGTGAGCCCGCGCCCGGCCCATAATACATATCTTAACAAATTTAGAAGAATACATATCATATAATGTCTGCTCTCAGACTTCAATAGAATTAAGCTAAAAATCCATAACAGAAAGATAGCTGGAAAATCCCAAAATACTTGGGAGATTATACAACACACTTTTATTTTTATTTTTTTATTTTTTTAGATGGAGTCTCTCACTGTCACCCAGGTTGGAGTACAATGGTGGGAACTCGGCTCACTGCAACCTCCACCTCCTGGGTTCACGAGTCTCCTGCCTCAGCCTCCTGAGTAGCTGGGATTACAGGCGCACACAACCACACTGGCTAACTTTTTGTATTTTTAGTACAGACAGGGTTTCACTATGTTGGCCAGACTGGTCTCGAATTCCTGACCTCGTGATCCGCCCACCTCAGCCTCCCAAAGTGCTGGGATTACAGGTGTGAGCCACTGCATCCAGCTGACACAACATACTTTTTTTTTTTTTTTTTGAGACGGAGTCTCGCTCTGTCGCCCAGGCTGGAGTGCAGTGGCCGGATCTCAGCTCACTGCAAGCTCTGCCTCCCGGGTTTACGCCATTCTCCTGCCTCAGCCTCCCGAGTAGCTGGGACTACAGGCGCCTGCCACCTCGCCTGGCTAATTTTTTGTATTTTTTTAGTAGAGACAGGGTTTCACCGTGTTAGCCAGGATGGTCTCGATCTCCTGACCTCGTGATCCGCCCGTCTCGGCCTCCCAAAGTGCTGGAATTACAGGCTTGAGCCACCGCGCCCGGCCCCACAACATACTTTTAAATAATACATGGGTCAAATAAGAAACCTCAAGAGAAATTTTAATATATTTTAAAATAAATGAAAGTGAAAATACAACTGATGAAAATTCGAGGGATGTAGCCAAAACAGAGGGAATTTTGTAGCACTGAATATTAGAGAGAAAAAAAAAGATCTAAACTCAGTAAGCTTGTACCATAGGAAACTAGAAATAGAAGAGCAAATTAAATACAAAGCAAGCAGAAGAAAAGAAATAACAAAAATTAGAGCAGAAATAAATGAAATTGAAATAGGAAATTAATAAAGATAATCAACAAAACCAAAGGTGTTTTTTAGAAAAGATCAGAAAATCTGAATGCATATAGACAGGCTAACTAAAAAAGTGTGGATAGAAGAGAGAGAGCTTCAACGGGACTTAGGAAAGGAATGTCAAAGAACAAAAACTTGACCATATGTCTCCAGATCTGCCCAAGGGAAAACACTTTATCTAGCACAACCAAACCAAGTATCTGCTTCGATTGGCAGGTTGCACATAGTGGAAATGGCTGCATGCAGGCTATTATAAAAGATGATACTACCTTCACATTAATCCAGTTAGTTTTACTTGACTCATGATGAAAAAGCAACCCTGAGAATATAATTTACTTCCTTACACATTTTTTTCTATGGGGAGATAATGCCCTGACCAAGAGATATGAATAGTTCAATTGCCTTGCCAGGTTTTTTTTGTTTTTGTTTTTGTTTTTAAAGAGTCTTGCTGTGTCACCAGGCTGGAGTGCAGTGGCAAGTTCTTGACTCACTGCAACCTCTGCCTCCTGGGTTCAAGCATTTCTCATGCCTCAGCCTCCCGAGTAGCTGGATATTACAGGCGTGCACCACCATGCCCGGCTAACTTTTGTATTTTTAGTAGAGATGGGGTTTCGCCATGTTGACCAGGCTGGTCTTGAACTCCTGTCCTCAAGTGATCCACCTGTCTCGGCCTCCCAAAGTGCTGGGATTACAGGCATAAGCCACCATGCCCAGCTGGCAGGTGTATTTTTCATTGTTAATAAATTTAGTGGCATTCTAAAGTCGTATCTGGTGAGATGAACTGAAACTCATAGCTCTGACATAAACTGAGATGCTATTTGAGTGCAAGACCATTTAAATTAATGTGGAGGCCTTTTTCATGAAAATCAGACCAGATATATACTTTTAACATAAAAGGACAGGCTATTTTAGAAGGTGCTGGGTCATATAGTCTTATGAAAGAAAATGTTCTCAAGGTGGTAAATGTGTTTATCTTAAGGTACATTGGGAGAAAAAGTAGCTGTAGTTTCATTGGTAGAGAAACATCTCAATGTTGTTGAGGGGCTCACTCATGAAACCAAAGCTTATCCCCACTCCTGGGAGCCATCAGAAGCCTCAACAGAGGAAGAATGTTGGCATCTAGCTGACACCTAGATGTTACCTAAATGCAGCAGAATTTGCCAGGCTCAAGAAGGGGCTGGGATCCACCCTTTCTTATTCTGTGAGTATAATGGGGACACTATAGAGGGGAATGGCTTAAAGACAGGACTTTGGGGAAGAGACACAGGAGAACTGAGAACTAAGAAACTAAGAACTCCTGTTCCAGGAGGGACAGCTTACTTAAACCCATGCAGTGAGGTGTTGTAATTATTGCCTTGTATGTGGTACAAAGAAAAGAATTATCTAAACAAAAGCATAACTCCTCATCTCCCCTTACTCTCTGTAGCTTTAGGGAACACTTGCACCCTTCAGAAAAAGAACTACTTAATGCTCTACTAATATCCATTGGGTATTTTGTCTAAGGGAAAAGGGAAAGAAGATATTAAACTGTGATAATACTGGTTCACAGAAGTTTGATGGGTACCAGCCTTAGTTTAATTATCATACAGAAAAGAGAATCAACTAGTAGACTCCTAGAGACAATATGGGCAAGTTTCCTGAGTTTCTCCTTGTCAATGCATAGCTTGACACCTCCTATGAGACAGAAAGAAGGGACACACAGGTTACATGTTTTGGTTTTTTGTGTGTTTATTGAGGGTCAGTCCTCTGGAGTCTTCCTATTTGCTGGCAAAGCTGAGGACTGCCTCTATGATAGATACCAAAGCAAAATACTGCTATCGTTTGAGCCCCGGTAGGGACTGTCATGTGGCATCTTAGACAATGTATTTCTCTCTTTCTAGCTGTAACTGCAATAATGTCATGCTTGGAGATTCAATGCCTATATGTAGCAATTGGTTTGGTTTTGTGTCACAGCCACAGATTATACCTCTTCAAATCTGTGTCACTAGTCAGATGCAAGGAGAAGAAAATGATAATAGATGGATGAATCCATGCAAATCTATCAGTACTGCCTCCGAAACAAACCAGATGCATTCTGTATTAACTATAGGAAACTATCAAAGTGTGGTTGTGAATTAGCAGCACTGGCATCGCTTGGGAGCTTGACAGACTGCTGACCCACTGAATCCCAGCCCTACTGAACCAAAATCAGCATTTTAACAAGATCATCAGGTTATTAGTATGCACGTGAAAGTTTGAGAAGCAAGTTGTACAATATTATCAACTTTTGTTTATAGACAACACATTTTTTGCTCTAGTTTACAAATTGATTATGTTTTACAGTGGTAGTCTTTTGAAGAGTCCAACATGCTGTAAATTAACAGTTTATAGAAAAACTGGACGGATTGGGGATATAGAGGCATATGGTGAAAAAGCTAATTTCTTTCATTCATATTAGTTTGGAAATATTTATTGAGTTCCTACTGTGTGTTTCAGAACTGTTCAAGAACCTGAAGATATAGCAGTGAACAAAGTTCCTGTTTTCTTGGTGCTTACATTTTATTAGGGGAAACACACACTGGACAAACAAATGATATATTAATATCAGCTGATAAGTGCTACAGTGAAAAAGAGAGTAAGAAGGAAGAGAGGTTGCTATTTTGGCAAGAAGGGTCAAGGAGAGCTTCACGGATAAGGTGATTCTTTTTATTTTAGTTCACTTTTTTAGAGACAGGGTCTTGCTCTTTTCCCCAGGCTGCAGTGCAGTGACATGATCATAGCTCACTGCAGCCTTGAACTAGTCTCAAGTGATCCTCCCACCTCAGCCTCGCAAGTAGGTAGGGCTACAGGCAAGTACCACCTCACTGGGCTAATTTTTTTCTCATTTTTTTAAATAGAGGTGGGGGTCTCACTGGTGTGCTCAGTCTGATCTGGAACTCCTGGCCTCAAGCAATCCTGCCTCAGCCTCTCAAAGTGCTGGGATTACAGGTGTTCGCCACTGCACCCAGCCCGGATAAGGTGGTTCTTAAAGGTTTTGTGCAGCCCAGGCGCAGTGGCTCATGCCTGTAATCCCAGCGCTTTGGGAGGCTGAGGCAGGTGGATCACCTGAGGTCAGGAGTTTGAGACCAGCCTGGCCAACATGGTGAAACCCCATCTCTACTAAAAATACAAAAATTAGCCAGGTGTGGTGGTGGGCGCCTGTAATCCCAGCTACTTGGGAGGTTGAAGCAGGAGAATTGCTTGAACCTGGGAGATGGAGGTTGCAGTGAGCCGAGATCATGCCACTGCACTCCAGCCTGGGTGACAGAGCGAGACTCCATCTCAAAAAAAAAAAAAAGAGATTTTGTGCAGACATCTGGGGAAAGAGACATCCAGGTAGAAGGGATAGCATGTGAAAATCCCTAAGGCTGGAGTGTGCTTTGTGCCTTTGAAAAGCAGCAAAGAAGTCGTGTCTCAAGTAAGGTAAGAAAGGCCAGAATACTTGGAGAAGTCAGAGAGGAAAATGTTGGAGGAAAATGAAGTAGGTCCTTGCAGGCCTTTTAAAGTGGAATGGGAAGCCATTGGAAGCTTTTTAGCAGAGAAGTGACACCTTACTTCCATGTTAAAAGATCGCTCTGTTTGCTGTGTTGAGAATAATCCATAGATTGGGGGTAGAGTCATGGGCAGAGTCAGGGAAACACGTTGGAAGGCTACTACAATAAGCTAGAAAATATTTTGTAGTAACTTAAACCATTTTAAAGACAGTAGCCACGACCAGGTGCAATGGCTCACACCTGGAGTCCCAGCACTTCAGAAGGCAGAGGCAGGAGGCTCTCTTGAACTCAGGAGTTCGAGATCAGCCTGGACAACATACGAAGCCCCTGCCTCTAATTAAAAAAAAAAAAAAAAAAAGGAAAAGAAAGATAGTGGTTACTACTACTATTTTAAATAGTTACCACCATCCATTTAAGGAAGAAAGTGTGGAGAGATGGTTAGATATATTTTGGAGATATAGCTGAAAAGATTAGATTGGATGTGAAGTACATGAGGAAGGTGGCAAGCACACTTCCTAGGTTCTTGTGCAAGAATGGAGTTGCTAAGTACTAAAATAGGGAATCCCACAGGAAGAGTATATTTTCCCCCCAAAGTTTTGACATATAAATTTCACATGCCTAATGGATAACCAAGAAGTGCTGAATGTAAAATGTAATTTCAGGATAAAAAATTGAAGGCGTAATTTGCAAGCAACTACTCTCAATTCTGCCATGGTAGAGTGAAAGAAGCTATAGACGATACTAAAGGAATGGGCATGGTTGTGTTCCAATAAAATTTTAGGACACTGAAACTTGAATTTGAATTTCGTCTAATTTTCACATATCGTAAAATATTGTTCTTTTGATTTTCGTTAAGCAAGTTGCAACCAGAATGGGCTGCAAAGCCTATAATATTTACTGTCTGGCTCTTTTTATTTTATTTTTATTTTTTGAGACAGTGTGTCGCTCTGTCGCCCAGGCTGGAGTACAGTGGCGCCATCGGAGCTCATTGCAGCCTTGACTCCCAGGCTCAAGCGATGCTCCCACCTTAGTTTCTAAGTAGCTGAAACTACAGGCGTGTATCACCACGCCAAGCTAATTAAAATTTCTCTTGCAGAGACAGGGTCTCATTCTGTTGCCCAAGCTGATCTCCTGAGTTCAAGGGATTCGCCCGCCTCGACCTCCCAAAATTCTGGGATTACAGGCGATAGCCACTGCGCCTCGTCTACTCTCTGGCTCTTCACAGGCAATTTGTGGATCGTTGTTACAAATGAAACAAGATGGGACATTAGTTGATCATTTTTGAAGCTGGGTGACAGTAAACTAAGAATTCTACCACAATACTAGTTTACTTTTGAATATACTTGAAATCTTTCACAATAAAAAGTTGTGGAAATGTTTAGGTTTAACAAAGGTGAGTTATCTTACGCGTTTTTCCTTATACAAAACAAAATCTCTCTGAAAGTTGTCTATAGCTAGTAAACGCCTTTTGCTTCTTTTCTGAAAAAGCAAAACCCTTTCTAAGTCTTTGGTGGTAAAATAAGCCCTTTGGATATGACACTCGGTGACGACGAAAGCAGGCACAAAAGGAAAAGGATATTTTTCTTGGGGGGGGTTGGTGTGTGTGTTTTGTCTTTTTACATTACTCTAAATTCCCAGGACCAATCTCGGTTCTACAAATAAGTCAAAACAAAATCCCCTTTAACACGGTAGGGTCTCACGCCCTCAGATGACTGACGGAAATGACGCCATCAGCGAAAAGCGGGGCGGGCGTAGACGTCGGCACGTCAGCCCTCCTCCTAGTCCAGCTGGGGGAAGGCTGGCTCCAGGGCCGCGGCCGGCGCCCGCCAAGGGATGGGCAGCCAGAGCCTGTCGACTGCGGCTGCGCAGGTATGCTGGGGCGGGGCTTCAAGTCACCCCGCCCATCCCCAGCCTACGCGACCATTGAACAGCTGCCGCCCGAGGGCTGGGTAAATCCTCAGCGGCCGAAATGATTAGCCGAGGGGGCAGCCCCGCCCCCGGCTCCTCCCGGCCTCGCGCCCCGCCCCCATGTCCCGCCCGCCCGCCTTCCTGGCTGCGGGGTGACACGGGGCTTCGCCTTGGGAAGGGGGCGAGGGAAGCAGTTAGACGGCGGCGGGGCGGCGGCTGCGGCGCGGCACCCAATGTGAGCGCGGTGATGGGGAGCGGGCCGTTGGGAAGAGGGGGCGGCATGGCGAGAAATGGGAGGGCCCCGGTGCTTGGTGGTGGAGGGTCTGCAGAGTGAGGGGCGGCTGTGAGTGGGCTAGGCTGTCCGGGCGTGTTTCGATACTGTAGTGCAGGCTGGGATCGCGGTCGGGAGGCGCCGAGTCCGCGTTCCTCAGTTCTAGAGCTTCTCTTGGCAGCTTGGCACACCTTAAGTTTGCCTCTGTTTGTGTTGTCTGGGATGCGAGGAGGAAATTTAAAGATTCCCGCAAACACCTGGACGCTTCTTCGGGAAGTTCCTCTCCGGTGCGTGCGTGCCCACTTCTCTTGGATGGAGAGGTGGAGAGGCCAGGTGGGCGGGTGGACTTCCACTCTCAGAGGATTGTTAGAACAAACGAACTGGGAATCCCTCCCCCACCCCCACGCCCTGCCCTGCAACATAGCAAACAGTCCCAACAACTTTTTTTTTTCCCCCGCCCCCAGACGGAGTCTTGCTCTGTCGCCCAGGCTGGAGTGCAGTGGCGCGATCTCGGCTCACTGCAACCTCTGCCTCCCGGTTTCAAGCAATTCTCCTGCCTCAGTCTGCTGAGTAGCTGGGATTGCCCGTCACCACGCCCGGCTAATTTTTTGTATTTCTTTAGTAGAGACAGGGTTTCACTATGTTGGCCAGTCTGGTCTCGAACTCGTGACCTCAGGTGATCCACGCACTTGGGCCTCCCAACGTGCTGGGATTAGAGGCGTGAGCCACCGCGCCTGGCCCCAACAACTTTGAAGAGGAGACCAGAACAAGAACATTCTAAGAGCTTTGATGTATTTGAAATGTCTGAGATGTGGACCTTTTCCTTGTGTCTGTAGAAAAGGTATGAGTGGGAAGGGAGTCTTGTTTCTTATTCTCACTGGACGCATTTTTGGTTATGAACATGTACCCATCTCTAGGAGTCTGTCTGCCCTAGAGGATTCTATGATGTGACATATTGTGTTAGCTGTAATGTCTTCCTGAAACACAAGTTTCTATGAAATCTAATCAGTCCATGTGAAAGTATAGCGGGTTGTTTGTGGAAAGTGAAGAAGATACATCTTCTTTCGTTTCTGATAAGGCTAGATTTTTAAATACGGCCTCTTTTTCTAACCTGTGGATGTTTTTCTCTTTCACAGATTTATTTAATTGCCCAGCTACCGCCAATGAAGAGATGTTGGAGTGACTGCTGAAATTGCCTTTTTGTTTTTAACCAGAGGACAGTCCATTTGTTTCACTTCTTTTTGCTTTCCTTACTGCTATGAGCTTTACTGTAACGGCTGAAAAACTTGGAAAATAAAATGAACATGCTGTAGTCTTGAACATAATTTTTTTAAGGAAAACTTAAAGTGCCAGAGTGAAAAGCCAGAATGGCATCCAGAGAGAGGCTCTTTGAACTTTGGATGCTTTATTGTACAAAGGTAATTGCTTTCCTTTTTATTTTTATGTTTTAAAATACTTTATTATAAAATTTGTGACTGGCAGTATTAACACTTTATTTAACAGATAATAGTGTATTTAGTCATACGAATAACCCCAAACTTAAAAGCACTTAAAGGATTTTCTGTTTTCCTCTTTTTCAGGTTTGAACACACATACAATATTGGCATACTGTTAAAAACTGTAGGGTGTGGCTTTTATTTGATACTTATCCCCAAATGATCCTAAAATTATATAAGTAAAATTATGCCCTTAAGAGAAAAATAAAATATTTTTATTTTTGTTTGTGTTTTTCATTTTCTCCCACAAGTGAGTGTAGGATAGAGACATTTTTATGAGAAGGGCATTAAGCATTTTTCTTGGAATGAACCTTTGAAATTGCATCACAAGGTTATTGATTGAACTGCGTACTGTGTGACTCCCACTAAGTTAGCACTCTTTGAGCATTGCCTCATTTCCTCACACCACAATACTGTGAGGTGAATATTGTGATCATCCCCTTTACGGATGGGAAAACTGATGCAAGGGATACAGGAGTAGTGAGTAGCAGAGAAACACAGTACTACCTGACTCAAGTGCATACTTTTATCCATTTTTACTCCTTAATATTTTTGTCACTCAGAAATAATGTTCTTTCCCCTCCTTGTCTTTATGTGAATTTTTACTTGATAGCTTTAAGTTATTGAGAAGAGTACTCCTTAAAAACATGTTTTTGAAGTGGGGGAGGTACATTATTGCTTTGAAGATACTGGCAAGGGTCAGAGAAACACCCATAATGTACTATTTGAGTTAATTTAAGTCTGTGTGGTGAAGTTCTCAAGTCACAGCTTCTGTTTCTGCATTATCCTTTCATGCTCCTTAAAAGGCAGATTATTATTTAACAGTGGTCTCATTTATCTGTCATATTAAATTTAGAGATTACACTGGAATTTTCTTTGACCTCCTGGTTTGATATATATTATAATCACTAAAGGACATATACTTTGAAATGCTTAATATGAATGTTTAAAATAGTTTTTAGTCTTGTGTAATTTGATACCAGAAATGTCTTTTTAAAAATAGATGCTTCCAATAAAAAAGGAATCCAATTCACCACTTTTGAAAATAGTCACTAACACGTTAACCAAAAATTAAAATTAAGTTTTAGTATGAATACCCAGTAGTTTGAAAATGATTTATTTAAAAATATATCAAATTTACTAGGTTTTACTGTTTTCAAAATGACATTGGTGAATGAGGTTACATGTCTCATTAATAGGTTATATTCTTTTTAGGTAGATTTACTATTAAATTTAATATTAAAGCTTATTAAACAGATAGTATAGTTCATTGGCATACACTGAATTTTATTCTTCTTAATGACTTTTAATATAAATGTGCATCCCTTCTCTTTTGAAATGTTAATCCTCAATAATGAAGGCCCTTCACTGTCAGATTTTGAAGCCTATCTCTTCTTGGACAGGAATATAAATCTCATTTTTAGGTTTAAGATTTAAATAATATTGTGTGCTTAATAAGACTTAAAATTTTTTTCACTTGTTTTTGAAGAGTATTTATTTAAAAATATGATTTTATATTTTACCGGTTCATGAATAAGCTTTTTGTAAGGTAGACAACATTCTCTTCTGCAGACACCTTGAATCAGGGAGCTACCAAATATACCTCATAGATTTAAATTTTCTTTCTAGTGAGGATGACTACCAAATACTGTACCCAGTTGTTCTCTATACTTTTTGCCTTATTATTCTCACTCTAGCATTTAGCCTCTCAAACCAGCTGACTTTTTTTCTCACCTGACAAACTTTTAAGGCTTTTTTTTACACTTTTAATGAGCTTTCAGACCACTTGAGGTCTCAGATCTTCTTATGAAAATATTTTCTACCACTTAGTTTCAAAAGCTTCTTAGACCTCTTTGTGGGCTTGAAATTGTAGTTTAGTTTTGGCTCTGCTGCTGCTTTGTTTTGTAACCTTGAACAAGACTTACCTCTTTTGGTCTCGGTTTTTCTCATTTGTTGAGTAAGCGTGTGTGCGTGTATGTATATACAGGAAGAATGCTTATCTAACTCTCTATTAAGATTTTTGTTTGTTTTGACCTCTGAGGGACAAGCAGTTTTTGTTGTTGTTGTTGTTCTTACTCTGTAGATTGTTATGTAGAACTTTCTAGTTCTTTGTTTTTAAAACTTTTATTGTGGAATTTTTCAAGCATGCACCAAGTAGAGAAGACGTTATAGTGAACTCTTTTGTATCTATCACCCAGTTTCGACTATTACCAGCTCATGTTTAGTCACAGTTTATGTATAAGTGTGAATTTGCCCTATCTCCTAATTATTTTAAAGCAAATCCCAGACAATTTATGACCTTATCTATAAATATTTAAATATGTATAACTCCTCTTAAAAACAATCACAACACAATTTTTAAAATTATCAAATATGTGATCAGTGTTCCAACTTTCCTGCTAGTGTCTTAATATTCATGTTTTCCCACTGTTTGACTCAATATTTAAAACAAACTACACATGTATTTTGTTGAAAATATCTGCTAAACATTTTCATCTGTAGGCTCCCCTTCACCATAGTTTTATTCTTTGTTATTTATATGTTGAGGAAACCAGATTTTGACTTTAGAGTTTTCTACAGTTTGAATGTTTTACTCATTGAATTCCCTTGATTTTATTTAATTGTTCCTCTCTTCTAGTATCTGAAAACTGACCAAACAGGGGCTTGATTGATTTGGGTTCTGTTTTGGGTGTGGAGGGCTAGAGTAATTTATTAGTGTAGTGGCCATCTGTGATTTTTGCCTATATGCGTTATTTTATTAGGATTTTGCAAAACTGTGTAATTTATATTGAGAACTGTCTCAGCATTTGATTACAGTTCCTTAAAGGGAAGGCAGACAGCATATATGTTTGATTCTCTTTGTCAGTTTTCACAATGAGTTAATTTACTAGCATCCTCCCAAGATGATCAATTGTTTTTCTAGGATATAAAGTCCATTTTTAATGATTAAAGTGTCTGCTCTTTTGTTGCCCTGACTGGTTTGATGTCTACAGAAAACATTGTGTACATACTTGATTAAAGAAGATACCTTGGAAGATTTTTGAAGGACTGCTTCCGGGCAGTAAGGTTAAGACCTCCATGTTTGCCATAGTGCTAACCTTGGCACAGATATTCCACAGTGTATTAACAATAGGTCAATATTAAGGTGCCTACCATCACAGCATTTCTATGTCATGTTTTAAAAGTTGCCCCTGAACATTACAAAAGTTCAGTAGGTCTAGTAGGTAGTACTACCTCAGAAATAACCCTTGGGTAATACTCCTTGGTCATAGCAATGCTGAAAGAATGCTAATGGAATATATATGTCTTCTGCCTGGGTTCAGTTGTAAGCCTAAATACTAGTGACTAAAGTCCTTTAAGTAGAATTAAAATAAATTACTAGTTTCAGTTTTTAGCAGATGGAGTCCCAATGTTTGAAAGAATTTGAGTATAAAACTTGGCAATTTATTTGATTTTATTTTTAATTGATAATAATTGTATGTATTTATGGGGTACAATGTAATGTTTTGATACATGCACACATTGTGGAATCATCAAATCAGGCTAATTAACATATCTGTCATCTCACATACTTACCATTTCTTTGTGTTATGCAATTTGGTTTGTTACCAGACTTTTCAGGTCTAACTTTTTACTTTCTCCTTCTAGGAATAGGCTTTAATTGCATTGTTAGAAACATGTGTCTTCTTCCTAATAGATTACTTTGTAAACCTTATGTAGTTATTACATAATACAAGCAGGATGATTTCTAATCACCCAACATTCCTGCTGTCTAAAGATTCTTTCACCAGTGTATAAGACTATTAATTCAAGTTTCTGAATCAGGGCGCAGTGGCTCATGCCTGTAATCTCAGCACTTTGGAAGGCTGAGGTGGATAGACCATTTGATATCAGGAGTTTGAGACCAGCCTGGCCAGCATGGTGAGATCCCGTCTCTACTAAAAATACAAAAATTAGCCGGGGATGGTGGCATGTACCTGTAATCCCAGCTACTCGAGAGGCTGAGGCAGGAGAACTGCTTGAACTTAGGAGACAGAGGTTGCAGTGAGCTGAGATTACACCACTGCCTTCCAGCCTGGGCAACAGAGTAAGACTCTGTCTCAAAAAAAAGGAAAAAAAACAAATTGTATAGTCTGAACTCTTCTTGCCTTCAAATGGTTGTCCCCACCCAGGGTCAAGGATTTGATTAGCAGCACATTTCTTATAGCTCTTATAAGTTAAACATTAATGTGAACAGGTTTAATCTTGTATCTGGATTTTACTTCAGTAGTTAACTACTTCTTGTCTGAGTGTCTTTTTCTTAAATATAGAAGTATTTTAATACTAGTACTTAAGTGTACAGGTTTTTTGTTTTTTTTTTTTTCTTTTCGTTTTTTTTTTTGGAGACGGAGTCTTACTCTGTGGCCCATGCTGGAGTGCAGTGGCTTGATCTTGGCTCACCACAACCTCCAACCTCCTGGGTTCAAGCTATTCTTCTGCCTCAGCCTCACAAGTAGCTGGGATTACAGGCGCATGCCACCAGGCCCTGCTAAATTTTTGTATTTTTAGTAGTGATGGGGTTTCACCATGTTGGCCAGGCTGGTCTTGAACTCTTGTTTTTAGTAGAGACAGGGTTTCACCATGTTGGCCAGGCTGGTCTTGAACTCCTGACCTCAGGTGATCCACCCTCCTCAGCTCCCAAAGTGCTGGGATTACAGGCCTGAGCCACTGCGCCCGGCCCAGTATTTTTTTTAATGTCTAAAGATTTCAGGGCAGACGTGGTGGCTCATGCTTGTAATCCCAGCACTTTGGGAGGCTGAGGCAGGTGGATCACTTGAGCTTGGGAGTTTGAGACCAACCTGGTGAAACCCCATCTCTACCAAAAATACAAAATATTAGCCAGGCATGATGATGCATGCCTGTGGTCCCAGCTACTCAGGAGGCTGAGGTGGGAGGTTTGCTTGAGCCTGGGAAGTGGAGATTGCATTGAGCCGAGATTGCGCCACTACACTCCAGCCTGGGTGACAGAGTGAAACCCCATTTCAAAAAAAGAAAAAATTAGTATCTATATTTGTTGTAGGCACTATGTTATTCACTGTATTTCTTGATATTCACTTAGCATACAGTAAGAGAGATGGTGCTGAGAACAATTTTTCTTTCTATATTATTATATACAACGTTTTGAGATTCATATATGTGTGTAGAAAAAGACATGTATCGGCCGGGCACAGTGGCTCATGCCTGTAATCCCAGCACTTTGGGAGGCCGAGGTGGGTGGATCATGAGGTCAGGTGTTCAAGACCAACCTGGCTAAAATGGGGAAACCCTGTCTTTACTAAAAATACAAAAAAATCAGCCGGGCATGGTGGTGGGCACCTGTGATCCCAGCTACTCGGGAGGCTGAGACAGGAGAATCGCTTGAACCTGGGAGGCAGAAGTTGCAGTGAGCCGAGATCTCGCCACTGTACTCTAGCCTGGGCGACAGAGGAAGACTCCGTCTCAAAAAGAAAAAAAAAAAGAAAAGAAAAAGACATGTATCATAAATTCCCTATCTCAACTGCAACCCTTGAACAGACTAAAGGATGTATTTCTATTAGACATTTAGCCTTTTGGGAGTGCTGCAGTTAGTTGGTCACCAGAATATGTAGAAGAAAGAAACTTAGCCTCTCAAAGTCAGATAAGATTAAGCTATTTTTGTTCTGTCTGGTGTAAAGTATCAAATGCGTTAACTGAGTAAAAAGATACAAAGTGACTCAAAAGCACAGCATTTTGAAATGTGGCAGTGTAGATTGAAATCCATGGTTCATTTTTGTCATTAGATTTAAAAACATTTTATTTTATTTTGTTGAGATTGAATTTGCCCTGAACAATTTTGTGAAGCTACAGTATTAGAGGTGATAGTTAGTCCCAGTTCTGTATCTGATCTTAAGGACCTAAAAGAGGTTAACCTAGTTTCTTTGTATCTCAGTTTTCTCATCTGTCAAATAGAAAAACATAACTATTTTACATATCTGTAAAAATTTTTTGGAAAAAAGATTTTATTTAAATGTATTTTAAGAGGAAGAGAGATAAAAATGTAATCTTTATGAGTATTTTGCAGATGTGTGGGTATGGACATGTGTGCATCAGGATTACTTCCATTTACCCTTGTATTAATATAATAATAGTGGGCAATATTCTCTTACTATTTTATCAGTAGTAATGAAGCTGTATTCACGTATGTCTTAACTGATTTTACATCTGTAGTTATTTTTGCTTTCAAGCATAGTGCTTATTTATCTTGAATAATGATTTGAGGGTCCTCCCTACTCTAAACCAAATTTATTTTGGATGCTGATGATGCTCCATTTCCTGCTCTTGCCCTTTGTCCTGCTAAATCTGGAATATGACTGAAATAGATAGTTTTGCAGTGAGCTCAGAGTAAAATTCCTTTTCAGAATAAAAGTTTTGCTTCAAAAAGAAAATAGAATTTAGAGGTGTTTTATTCAGTTAAAAGGCAAGTATTTCTTTTGTACATAGATTTGGAAAAATGGAATTAGTGAATATTTAATGAGAAAATTATTAACTTATTAATGCAATTTTAGTTATAATCCTAAATAAGTTTTTAGTAAGATGGACCGATACACATCAACCCTTATAATTTAAGCCACATTTAATAAGTCTCTGGTATGTGCAAAGTATGAAAATGGCTCTCGATTTTCTGTGACTTAATAATGGCTTTGTGTGTAAGGAAGGTAATGTTCTTTGACTCTAAAGAAGACAAAACAAAATCATTAGCAGCCTAGTAGTAGTAGTTACCACTTACATGTTTGTTTTCAGAAATTAGGTATGAAAGCAAGAAATGTATAGTTTCTATCAGTGGACCTGAAATGAAAAAGTTGTTAAGATGCATTAACTTTTTAAATTCTTTCCTTTTGAGCATCAAACTTTAAATTTCCCTGAAAGCAGGTGGAATTGATAGTACTTAAGTGTAGGTGTGGAGCATAATGTGCAGATGTGTAAGAGTCTGAAATAGTTTCCTGTGTTTTGTTTGTTTGTTTTGGACAAAAAAAAGTGGTCTTCACATTCACAAAGTTAGCTAGACAAGATCACTAGGTTTTCAGGTAGGCATGCTGACTTCTCCGTGTTTGTGGGACATTCAGGTGGAAATACTCAATATCTGGAGTTTAGAAGAGAGGTCTGTGCTGAAAATAAAGATTTGAGAGTTGTCATATTGGGAATTATTGGAGAGTTATTATGAGAATAATAAGAGAAGAAGGTAAAAGGAAGTCCTGAAGAACATTATCATTTAAGAAGAAGATAGAGTTTTGTGACCAGTCTGGGCAAAACAGTGAGACCCCATCTCTGTTATTTAAATAAGTAAATAAATAAATATGTGACAGAGGAAGAAAAGTTTGTAAGTTTAAATGAGAGAGGAGCCAGGAGTGACTGGGTTGCCTCAGAAAGTAAAGGGATATTGGCTGAGTACAGTGGCTCATGCCTATAATCCTAGCTCTTTAGGAGGCCAAGGTGGGAGATTCACTTGAGCCCAGGAGTTTGAGGCTACAGTGAGCCAGGATCATGCCACTCTAGTCCAGCCTGGGTGACAGAGTAAGACTCTGTCTCAAAAAAAAGAAAAAAAGAAATGAAAAAAGTAGTCAGGGGTGTCAAATTCAACATGGCAGTCAAGAAAAGTATTACGGACCGGGCATGGTGGTTCACAGCTGTAGTCCCAGCACTTTGGGAGGTCAAGGCAGGCGGATCATTTGAGGTCAGGAGTTTGAGACCAGCCTAGCCAACATGATGTAACCTTATCTCTATTGAAAATACAAAAGTTAGCTGGGTGTGGTGGCATGCACCTGTAATCCCAGCTACTCAGGAGGCTAAGGCAAGATAATCACTTGAATCCAAGAGGTGGAGGATGCAGTGGGTCAAGTGTGTGCCGCTGCACTCCAGCCTGGGCAACAGAGTGAGTCTCTGTCTCGAAAAAAAAAAAAAAAAGGAAAAGCATTATTGAGCATATATTGGATTTGACAGTTTAAATATTGGTAGCCCGAGGTGGGCACATCACTTGGGGCCAGGATTTCGAGACCAGCCTGGCCAAAATGGTGAAACCTGTCTCTACTAAAAATACAAAAATTGTCCGGGCGTGGTGGTGCACACCTGTTGTCCCAGCTACTCAGGAGGCTGAGGCAGTTCGAGAATCGCTTGAACCTGGGGGGCAGAGACTGCAGTGAGCCAAGATTGCACCACTGTACTCCAGTTTGCGCAACAGAGCGAGACTCTGAAGTAAGTAAGTAAGTAAGTAAATAAATAAATAAATAAATATTAGTGGCTTTCGCAAAAGCAGTTCTGAAAAGAGTGAAAAAGTTAAAAATGTAAGTCCTTATATTAATTTTTTATTATTAAATTCAACAGACTTAAAATTACTCTTAAACTGCTACTAAAGTTTGTAGATGTTTCCTCTTCATCTTTGTTCTAACCTGGCCAAGGACCTTTATTGGTCTGTGTACCACACTTTGTGTGGCACTGCTCTGGAGCGTCTGAAAATTCTCAGACACCTAAGAATCCATCTGTAAATCCAGAGATCTGTAATTTGAAAAATATTGCTCTATAAATTGAACTGTCACTGATAATCCCTTGGAAGCAATCCAAATGTGACCTTTGAAATCGAGTAGCAATACTAGTCGCGAGGTAGTTTTCCCTAATATGCTTAATTTAAAAATTGATAAAAACAGGAGTGCAAACTTTAAAAATTTCTATATGGAGCTTATAGACCTCTGAAAATATTTCTGATAACTCCGAGCATTCTCGGACCTTAGTTTTAGAAACAAACCTTGAACAATTATTATATCTGACATACTTTGATTGCTGTACATTTGCTACAGCTTTTTTTTCCTTTCTGCAAAATAACGTTGCAAGTTTTGCTACAAGCAAGTAAAGAATTGGGACCAAAGATCCAGTCTACCACAGTCTTCTTTCTAGGCACAATTATTCATATTTCTCCTATATGCAAAATGTACTTCATATCTATCTCAAGAACTCCAAAACTCTCATCCAGTCATGATACCAGTCTTGAAACATGGAATCTGTGGTATACATCAGATCCAATTGTGGTTTTTCTTGATATTATGATCTGTGAACTCAGAGGACACTTAGTATCTGTCCTCTGCAAATCCAATTGGGCAAATATTGCCCGCTTTCTCTATCCTCAAAGAAATGTTCTATGATATGACTCAGTACCTGCCGTGGCTAGTCTTCTCTCTTGCTCTTGACTGTGTATCTTGGAGGTTCTTTTTTTTTTTTTCCCATCATTTTCCTTTTGCTATGTCTGAAGTGGGCATTGGAGACTACACTTCGTTGTGACTGAGCAGCTCTCTCAGCTTGCCTTCTGCATTAGGAAGTCCTCTACCGAAAATGAGGACTTCCCTCCGCTTCTCATTCTTCTGCTTCTAGTTCTCTTTTATTTAGTTATATTATCTTATAACTAATATTCTACAGTAATGGAAATGAGGGGTATACTTGTCTTGCTTCTCATTTTAGCAGGAAAAAGGTTAGGTTTTCCTGTTATCTTCAGAATTTAGGGCTGAGACATGTATATTTATGTCTGTTTTTTTGTGTGTGTATAACCTCTTTAAATCATAGATCAGTGTAATTTATAATGTTAGATATTTTATTCCCTTATTCATTTTTTCTAGGTCTGCTGTTATTTCTAATATTACCTGTTTGTACCTCTTATACAATTACTAAGAATAGTTTTATGTGTGTATACATTAAGATGTGGATAATTAGTCTATTATGCTCTAGAGAAATGATATTATTAAGACTTCACATAATTGAAAAGAATCACTGTTATTACTTGCTTTAATTATTGGTATTCAGTAGTTGCCATTGTAAATATTCTCCTTTTTTTTTTTTTGAGACAGAATCTTTGTGTTGCTCTATCTCCAGGCTGGAGTGCAGTGGTATGATCTTGGCTCACTGCAACCTCCGCCTCCTGGGTTCAAGTAGTTCTTCTGCCTCAGCTTCTCAAGTAGCTGGGACTACAGGCGTGTACCAGCACACTCAACTAATTTTTGCATTTTTAGTAGAGACAGTGTTTCACCATGTTGGCCAGGATGGTCTCGATCTCTTGACCTTGTGATCCGTCCTCCTCGGCCTCCCAAAGTACTGAGATTACAAGGCGTGAGCTACCGCACCCGGCCTAAATATTCTCCTTTAGTAGAATCCTCATTATGCATTTTAAGTAGGTTCATTTGGAATCCAGGTGTTCCACTTAATTTTCAATAGTCTTTCATTGTTAAAGTTGTAAAGTAAAGTGCTTCTAGATCAAGGTTTAATGCCTTGTAGTGTTTTAATATATGTTCAGCCTGGCTATTGACAGAAACCCTTGATTTCTTCTTATTTTTAACCCCTCCACCCCCAACTCTTGATTTCTTTTGTGGAAATATAATTCAGTTTTTTTGTGACAATTTTGTTCTAGTCACTCAAAATCTATTAAGATATGGGGAACTATGTAGACTGACTATGAAATGTGCCATAGCCATATTTGAAATCCTTTGAAAGTATCAGAATTCAGGCAAGAGTTAGCAACACTTGCTTCCTCATCCCTTCATCAGCTCTTATTTAAAATAATGGAATTTACATTATAATGTGCCACTTTGTTTTCATTAATGAAAATGAGTTCTACTCTTAAATATATTTTATACAGACCCTGCTGTTTAAAAAATGAAAAAATAACTTTTTCTTAGCCGTATCTAAGAGATACCAACATTTTTCTTGATGTTTTGTGACTTAGATTCAGACTGGGTGGATTTCAATCCACCCAGATTGAAAGAAGATTAAATGATATACCCATTTCACACAAAAGTCAAGCATTTCAAAACAGTTTACCTCTGGTAAAAAAAAAAAAAATGTAGTTTTGTTTGATGTGTTTAACTACTACATAATTTTTACTGACATTAAACATTTGAATGGTAAGAAAGGTATATAATTTATGATGCCACTGTAAGGTGAATTTATACCTCTTTTTTATTGAGTGATTTTTGTCTGTACAAAATATAAAATTTAACCTTTCTAGTGAATGAACTTTATTTTATGGAGAAAAATGAAAAATATATGGACTTTCTGTTTTAAGACACAGAGCCTTGCTCTGTCACCCAGGCTGGAGTACAGTGGCATAATTGTAGTAGCTCCCTGTAACCTTGGACACGTGGGGTCAAGTGATCTTCCTGTCTCACCCTTCCAAGCAGCTAGGACTACAAGTGTATGCCACCACACCTGGCTATTTTCTGAACAATTTTTTTTTTTTTTTTTTTTTTTTTTTTTTTTTTGAGATGGAGTCTCGCTCTGTCAGCAGGCTGGAGTGCAATGGCGTGATCTTGGCTCACTGCAACCTCCGCCTCTGGGGTTCAAGCAATTCTCCTGCCTCAGCCTCCCAGGTAGTTGGGACTACAGGCACGTGCTACCATGCCCAGCTAATTTTTGTATTTTTAGTGGAGACAGGTTTTCACCATGTTGGCCAGGAAGGTCTCGATCTCTTGACCTCGTGATCCACCCGTCTTGGCCTCCCAAAGTGCTGGAATTACAGGCATGAGCCACTGCACCAGACCCGATTTTTTTTTTTTTTTTAAGAGACAGGATCTTGATATGTTGCCCAGGCTGGTCTTGAATTCCTGGTCCAAGCAATCCTTATGCCTCGGCCTCCCAAAATGGTGGAATTATAGGTATGAGCCACTGCATCTGGCCTGACTTTTTGATTAGATTTATGTTTTAAGAAAAAAATAGTAATATTTTACTTTGATGCTGAGCTTTAATTTTTCGATTAAGATATATAACTTAATTGTAGAAAATTTAGAAAATACAGGTATGCCGGAAGTCAGTTGCAGAAAATCTCATTATTCAGAGACTTTTAGTTCTTTATGCATATGTAAATTAATTACATTTACTACTATAAATTATTAATATATTTAATTTGAAAAACTTCAACTTGACATGAAACTTGAAGATTATTTCAAGTTTCATGGAATATTTTAAACTCCATTTGACAAGTGTTAATGTTATAGTAATATGTCTGTATGTTAATATATACATGTTAATATATTTAATTAATACATTACAGTAATAATATTTTTCTTTCCTAAAGAATTAACTTTAGTCCCATTTGACTCATTTTTATTGGGTGCCTACTGTATGCACTTGAATTGTATATTTTCCTATTTTTTATTTGGTTAATTTTTTAAAAGTTTATAAATTATATTTTTAGAGCAGTTTTAGGTTCCCAGAAAAATTGAGCAGAAAGTGTAGAGCATTCCCATATACAACCTTCCCTACCATCTGTATCCTGGACCACAGTGCACCCTTTGATAACTTGACTGACTTCCCAAAAACACCTGCATCAGAAACTTTTGAGTCAGAGTCTTGCTCTCCTGCTCAGGCTGGAGTGCAATGGTGCAATCTCGGCTCACTACAACCTCCACCTCCCGAGTTCAAGTGAGTCTCGTACCTCAGCCTCCTGAGTAGCTGTGATTATAGGGGTGTGCCACCATGCCTGACTAATTTTTGTACTTTTAGTAGAGATGGGGTTTTACCATGTTGACCAGGCTGGTCTCAAACTCCTGGCCTCAAGTGCTCTGCCCACCTCAGCTTCCCAAAGTGTTGGGGTTACAGGCGTGAGCCAGTGTGCCCAGCCTGCATCAGAAGCTTCTTTACCTGACCACCATGTGTGAGACTCCAATATAAACACAGAATTCATGCAACAGGACGTATTTTACCTAACATTGCAGATGCGGGCCAGTTCTGCTGATTTTAACAGTGATATTTCTACAGTATATTGATCAGACCTAGAACTTTATTAGTTATCTGAATGGATAGTTACATAAACTTTTTAAGAAATTCTAGCCTGGGGCAACATGGTGAAACCCTGCCTCTACAGATAATACAAAACTTAACTGGGCATGATGGCAGGTGCCTGTGGTCCCAGCTACTCAGGAGGCCGAAGTGGGAGAATCACTTAAGCCCAGGTGGTTGAGGCTGCAGTGAGCCGCGATTTTGCCACTGTACTTCAGCCTGGGCAACAGAGTGAGACCCTGTCTCAAAAAAAAAAAAAAAAGTTAATAAAAACATACAAAAAGTAAAATTTGAAACCTCTCTCACTAGGAATTGGTGTATTCTAAGCCTATTTTGTATACATACACCTCTTACAATATTACTACTTTTGTTTGTGTTAAAGTGGCTTCCAAACCTCTCTTGGATGTGATGGGTTTTCCTTTCATCAAAATTTTTGCCTTCATCTATTTAATTGACTGTGAGTCCATCTGAGGGCATGCTTTCCCAGCTAGACTCAGTTTCCCACTTAGATTGTAGGTCCAGATAATAAGTAAACTAAAGCAAGATGGAGGGATGAAGTCATCAGGTTTAGCTTAGTGGAAGAGGTAGCATCAATCAAGGTTTTAAAGACTGTATAGTAGCTTAATAGTTACAGAAGATATTCCAGGCAAGCATAAGACATGACCAAGAAGTATAATGGAAAAATGGTCTTTAAGTATAGATTTTCATTTCTGGCAATAAGGTAGACTAGGTTGTTTAGGCTAACCTTTCTGAAAATTATTAGACATTCTGGATAAAATTTAAGAAACATCTTAAAAGCATTGAAAAACTGGCAACATGGTAAGGCATTATGAAGCCAAATCTTAATGAAAGCAGAAACTTAGGTAAATGAAATTCTCTTTTGCCTGATGAACTTGAGCTTTTGTTTTCATGGCCTTGTAAGTGGGTAGAGGTTAGAAGAGGCTTCTGTTCTTTACAAGATGGGCCTCTCCATAGGGCTACTCAGTACTGAACTTCTAAATTCCCCCAGAGTAAGTGATCAAAATAATAATAATAAAGATCAATTTACAATAATAATAAAGAACAGATATCAAATGTAAAGCCAAGGGACTAACCGGAATTTCCCTTCTGATTCCCGAAGCTTACACCTTTGGCATAAGGATCAACTAGATTCTAAGCAAACCCACTTCACTCTCCTCCTCCTGCTAGGACTTCAGGGGAAAGTGCCAGGAATGAGAACCAACAGTAGACATGGATCTAGAAGGACTTCATATGTTGATATTAGAAGGCAGAGACTATAAAATAAATATACCAGGTACAGTGGCTCACACCTGTAGTCCCAGCACTTTGGAAGACCAGGATGACAGGATCACTCAAGCCCAGGGGTTCGAGACCAGCCTGCACAACATAGTGAGGCCTTGTCTCTACAAAAAAAATTCAAAAATTAGCCAGGTATGGTGGTGTGTGCCTATAGTCACAGCCACTTGGGAGTCTGAGGTGTGAGGATCACTCACACCTAGTAGGTTGAAGCTGCAGTGGGCTGTTGTTGCTATCTCAGAAAAAAAGTTGAACAGATTCTATATATCACAGAATCTGAAAACATTGAAGTTCATGTCAAATTATACCATGTTGTTCTGTTCTCAATGCCTTTCTTTGTACACAATTTCATTTTATTGCCTAATCACAGTATAATTTTTTGAAGACATTTTGAATGCTAGTTAAACTTATGCGTAGTACTAACTATACAAGTTAATCTAGTGAAGGAATGTCAATATGAAGTCTACTACCAGGTTTGCACATGAACAGGCAAGAACAAATGTCAGCTACCTCTCTAAGGGCAATTTTGAGATGCATTTTGATTTCAAAGATGTCAAATATTAAGAATCTTGGAATCATAGAAATATGAAAAAAGTGACCTAGCAGTTTTGAAAAAGAAATAGACTGTGTTGAAATGGGGGAAAAACTGGAATTTAAAAAAATTGAACAATAAACTACATTTTGGAACTTGGCAGCTACATAATTACTTAGGAAAATTTAAGTACATATGTTAGAAATAAAAAGGACTAAAACTTAATGAACTAGTCATTTGTGGTAGCCAATCTTCAGATCCCACCTCATGGTATTTACACTCTTGTGTACAGTCCCCTCCCACATTGTACCATGGTTGATCTGTGTGATCAGTAGAATTTGGCAAAAGTGATAGTAAGTCATTTCTGAAATTAGACTATGAAAGACACTATTGTTTCACTTCAGTTATCCTTTATTATTATTATTTTTTGATTGCTTACTCCAGGGGAGTCCAGAAGTTCAGTAATGAATAGCCCTATAGAGAGGCCCATCTTGTAAAGAATGGACGGCTCTTGCCAACTACCATATGAGTGAGCGTTTAAGTGGTTCCTTCAGCCCAGTCAAGCTTTAATATGACTGTCACCTTAGTTGGCATGTTTGTTACAAGATCATGAGAAGTCCTGAGCCAGAAGCACCAGCCTGAGCCACTCTTGAATTCTAACCCTAAGAAACAGTGAGATAATAAATGTTTGTTGTTTTAAGCGGCTGAATTTTAGGGTAATTTTTTATGCAGGAATAGGTAACTATTGCTTCACCCATTTAAGAAGATAAGAACAAAAACCCAAAGAAAGCACAAAGGAAATTGTAGCTTTTTTTTTTGTAGACAGAGTCTCACTGTTGCCCAGGCTGGAGTACAGTGGTGCCATCTTGGCTCACTGCAACCTCCACTTCCCAGGCTCAAGTGATTCTCCTGCCTCAGCCTCCCAAGTAGCTGGGACTACAGGCGCACACTACCACGCCTGGCTAATTTTTGTATTTTTGGTAGAGACAGGTTTTCATTATGTTGGCCAGGCTAGTCTCGAACTCCTGACCTCGGGTGATCTACCCACCTTGGCCTTCCAAAGTGCTGGGATTATAGGCGTGAGCCACCATGCCCAGCCGGAAGTTGTACCTTTTAAAATGTGAAAATTCCCAAATTTGTTGTATGTATTTTCAGTTGTTGTGGGAAATATACATATATCAGAAAGTTGGCATGTACTAAGGAATAGGTTTATATTTAACAGGCCGCTATCCATTACATAACATCTTGGGATGAGTAGCATAAAAAGTCTGTATCTGGATATACTTTTAATTGAGAATCTGGAAGTGGGATTGAGAATAATAGATAGCTCTTCTGCAAATCTTTCTAGTAGTAGTGGTGTTATTATGAGGAAATTATCAGGTTTTTGCAAAAATTACTCATAATGAAATACCAGATCTAGGAAATGATGATCAGTAGTTTCTAGTGTCACAACCCCCACCACCCTTTTTAAAAAACCTTTTCCAATCGTATCTATTATCTTTCAAGTGAACAGTGTTGGGATGAAGACTGAGTTAGGAAGTGCTGACTTCTCCACTCTGATAATCCTATATGATTATCCACTGCTTCCTATCATTTCCACACTGGAATGATACCAAATGTTGTACATCTTTGAACATATCTTGCTGTTCTCTCTCTGTCTGGATTCCTCTCTTCCCCCGACCCTCCCTGAGAGTATCTGTTTTTGATTCTTTGACACTGTTTTGAGCGTTTGGGACTACCCCAACCCTTGACAGAATCAATAACTCCCTTCTTTGTATTATTTCAGTATTTTTCACAACTGTGTTGCTTCACAGGCTGTTTTGCATTTATTTGTTTATACCTCTTTTCTCTTGAACAATGAGCACTTTCAGGACAAGACTGTATTTTATTTGTCTTTATAGTCATGGTCTAGCATGGTCCCTAGTTCGTACATGGTTGGCCTGTACTTTTTTTTTTTTTTGAGACGGAGTCTTGCTTTGTCTCCAGGCCGGAGTGTGGTAGAGTGATCTCGGCTCACTGCAGCCTCCACTTCGCAGGTTCAAGAGATCCTCCTGCCTCAGCCTCCTGAGTAGCTGGGGCTACAGGCACGCACCACCACACCCAGATAATTTTTTGTATTTTTAGTAGAGATGGGGTTTTACCACATTGGCCGAGATGGTCTTGATCTCTTGACCTTGTGATCCAACCACCTTGGCCTCCTCCCAAAGTGCTGGGATTACAGGTGTGAGTCACCACACCTGGCTTTTTTTTTTTTTTTTTTTTTTGAGATGGAGTTTCGCTCTTGTTGCTCAGGCTGGAGTGCAATGGTGCGATCTCTGCTCACTGAAACCTCCACCTCCCGTGTTCAAGCAGTTCTCCTGCCTCACCTCCTGAGTAGCTGGGATTACAGGCATGCACCACCACGCCCGCCTAATTTTGTATTTTTGGTAGGATGGGATTTCTCCATGTTGGTCAGGCTGGTCTTGAACTCCTGACCTCAGGTGATCTGCCTGCTTTGGCCTCCCAAAGTGCTGGAATTACAGGCGTGAGCCACTGTGCCCGGCCGGCCTGTACTTACTAAATTTTTTTTTTTTTTTTTTTGAGACGGAGTCTCGCTCTGTCGCCCAGGCTGGAGTGCAGTGGCCGGATCTCAGCTCACTGCAAGCTCCGCCTCCCGGGTTCACGCCATTCTCCTGCCTCAGCCTCCTCAGTAGCTGGGACTACAGGCGCCCACAACCGCGCCCGGCTAATTTTTTGTATTTTTAGTAGAGACGGGGTTTCACCGTGGTCTCGATCTCCTGACCTTGTGATCCGCCCGCCTCGGCCTCCCAAAGTGCTGGGATTACAGGCGTGAGCCACCGCGCCCGGCCACTAAATGTTTTTTATAGTTGCTAGATTGTATCAGAAAAATTTGAGGGCTGACTTACAAGATTAATCACTTTTATAATGTTTCTGTGGGGGGAATTTATCTTCTTTTGGTAGGATGTTACAAAATATAAATATAACTGACTTAAACGAACTTTTAAAATTCAATTCATATTTAAGTTGGGAACTGCCCATCATATGATTGAAATATTTATATGCGTGTAAAATTTGATAGTTTTAAAACTTGAGTGAATACTGTAATCCAAATATCATTGCATAGAGCAAATAAAGCATTCTCCCTATTCTTAGCTGTAACCTTGTCTCTGAAGAACTAGGGGAAATTGCATGGATCATTTAATTCCATTATCCTCTCTAACGCCTCCCAAAACGTCAGTGGGTGTTATGAGAAGCTAAACATCTGCTGTGCTTTAACATAATTTAAGTAATCACATGTGACTAGTGGCCCCCATATTGGACAGCACAGCTCTAAGTTAAGTGTTCAGACTTCATCCTTTACTAATAGGGAGCCATTGAAAGTATTTGGGCAGGACAGAGGAGATGAATGGATTTAAATTTAACACATCTCGTTAGTAGGTATGTATAGATAGGAGAAATTGTAGGGAACTACCTAACAGTCCAAAAAGAAAGATTATTTGTCTTAATCAATGGCAGATGGGATGATTGGATGAATACTTGAGTACAGAATCAGTAAACTTGATTTTGTAAACATTTGGATTATTTTCTTATATTGGATCATGACCAACTTGATGGCAAAGTCTATATTATAATAATTGTGGTAACCAACATGTTTTGAGCATTTGCTAAATGTCAGGCACTATTGAGTGCCTTTTGTGCATTATCTCATTTAGTGCTCTCAACAGCCCTATGAGGTAGGAAGTATTATCTTCATCTTATAGACAAAGAACAGCTCAGAGAGGTGAAGTAACCTGCTGAAAGTCACACAGATAGTAAATGCAAAGAGATTTGAGATGAAAAGAATAAAATTTAAAATCAGGTGGCAAAGGGGATCATGAAACACTTAGATATGTATAGCATAGAACATTACTGTTTTGTGGGAGTTTCCTGATTTGGGCACATATAGTAGATTATGAAAATAATATTTATTGATACTTATTGAGCATATACTATGTGCTAGGCATTCTAAGCCTTTGACATGGGTTAGATTATTTTATTTTCACAACAGTCCTGTGAGACATCATTATGTTCATTTTTATAGAGGAAGAAACTGATGTGCAAACATAGGCTGACTTGTGTAAGAAAGTGACAGAGCAGGGATTAGAGTCCAAGTAATTTGGCTGCAGCACTCCTCCACTACTTAATACATTTGTATGTTGTGTTAATAAATAAATACCGTACAAATGGCAAGATAGGCCAGATGCTGGTGTTTCAATAAAGCAAACTCGTCTTAACCATGAAAGTGACTCAGCTTGAGATTTAATTAATATTGTTTCTATTGTGGGGATCTTTCTTTTTATGGCCTTTGGCAGTGAAATGATCTGAGCGTTTGTATAAGGATGTATAAAATTTGGCTTTTTGTGTGTGTTAACTGCTTTATGACTTTGAGTTTACTGATCCTGACGAAGCTCCTCTTTTCCTCTTTTTGCCCACTAAAGATCCATTTTATTTATGCACACAGTTAAAGCCATTGTAGTGTAGTGGAAAGAGCACATACTGGATTCGTGTATTCTTACATTTTAATTCCAGCATTATCCATTACTAGCTGTGTGACTGGGCAAATTATACATCTTTAGAACTTCCCTTTTCTAACCTGTAAAATGGGGGAAATTAAATTTTCTTCACTGGATAGTTGTAAAGGAGTAAATGGGATGATATATTTTTTAAATGCCTGCTGTACTACTTAGTGTATGGGAGATGTTAAAAAAATTGTAAGTGCTTTACTGCTTAATAAATGAAACACCTCCAAATTTAAGTACCTTTTTTTTCCTTCTAGTTGCTCAGTTTTGTAGGTGAACTCTGTGCTTGCCAAACGCTTGGTAGCCAGACCTTTACAATTTGAACCAGATACTAGAGTTCCTAAATAAAATATGCATTAGAAGAGAAATGCATTAATTCTTTATGGTGTTGTGTGACTGTTTTGTGTCTTTTGCCAAGAGGTAATTCTCTGCTGTATTAGAGAGGAACAATGATAAGGAAGACTTCAGCTACTTGTGTTTCTGGAGTTCTATCCTGAATGGATAAATGAATGAATAAATGAATGACATTCTAGTTGGACATGTAAAAAGCAAGTAGTGAAACTCTTGCAAAAATTTCTCACAAAAGGTAGCTCTTTTTCTAAAATATTTCCATCTGATTTCTCAGTAATGATGTACAGAGCCGTAGTTTACAAGCTGATTTTAGAACTGTATATTAATAGAAAAACCAAATACACAAAAGGTCAGTAGTCCCTGCGTATGCTGGGAACATTCTTTTAGATTTTGATTTGTAGTGTAATGCTTTTATTTCAGGGAAATAAGTTCCTTGAGTTCCCTTTAACCAAGAGCAGTACTTAAGCAATGATATTTAATGACTACATAACTGAGACTCCTAAATCATATGTTGAAATCTGACTGACATGAGGAAGTATTGAGGAGGCAAAGGAAAAGAATTGTGCATCATTTTTAAAGATACGGTTAATATACCTAAAAATTTCCAAGGGATCATAGTTTTTAAAAAATTTTTTTTATTTTATACTTTAAGTTCTAGGGTACATGTGCACAACATGCAGGTTTGTTACATATGCATACATGTGCCATGTTGGTGTGCTGCACCCATTAACTCGTCATTTACATTAGGTATATCTCCTAATGCTATCCCACCCCCTCCCCCCACCCCACAACAGGCCCCAGTGTGTGATGTTCACGTTCCTGTGTCCAAGTGTTCTAATTGTTCAGTTCCCACCTATGAGTGAGAACGTGCGGTGTTTGGTTTTTTGCCCTTGCAATAGTTTGCTGAGAATGATGGTTTCCAGCTTCATCCATGTCCCTACAAAGGACATGAACTCATCTTTATTAATGGCTGCATAGTATTCCATGGTGTATATGTGCCACATTTTCTTAATCCAGTCTATCATTGATGGACATTTGGGTTGGTTCCAAGTCTTTGCTATTGTGAATAGTGCCACAATAAACATATGTGTGCATGTGTCTTCATAGCAGCATGATTTATAATCCTTTGGGTATATACCTAGTAATGGGATGGCTGAATCAAATGGTATTTCTAGTTCTAGATCCTTGAGGAATTGCCACACTGTCTTCCACAATGGTTGAACTAGTTTACAGTCCCATAGTGTAAAAGTGTTCCTATTTCTCCACATCCTTTCCAGCATCTGCTGTTTCCTGACTTTTTAATGATTGCCATTCTAACTGGTGTGAGATGGTATCTCATTGTGGTTTTGATTTGCATTTCTCTGATGGCCAGTGATGATGAGCATTTTTTCATGTGTCTGTTGGCTGCATTAACGTCTTCTTTTGAGAAGTGTCTGTTCATATCCTTCGCCCACTTTTTGATAGGGTTGTTTGCTTTTTTCTTGTAAATTTGAGTTCTTTGTAGATTCTGGATATTAGCCCTTTGTCAGATGAGTAGATTGCAAAAATTTTCTCCCATTGTGTAGGTTGCCTGTTCACTCTGATGGTAGTTTCTTTTGCTGTGCAGAAGATCTTTAGTTTAATTAGATCCCATTTTTCAATTTTGGCTTTTGTTGCCATTGCTTTTGGTGTTTTAGACATGAAGTCCTTGCCCATGCCTATGTCCTGAATGGTATTGCCTAGGTTTTCTTCTAGGGTTTTTATGGTTTTAGGTCTAACATTTAACTCTTTAATCCATCTTGAATTAATTTTTGTATAAGGTGTAAGGAAGGGATCCAGTTTCAGCTTCGTACATATAGCTAGCCAGTTTTCCCAGCACCATTTATTAAATAGGAAATCCTTTCCCCATTTCTTGTTTTTGTCAGGTTTGTCAAAGATCAGATGGTTGTGGAAATGTGGTATTATTTCTGAGGGCTCTGTTCTGTTTCATTGGTCTATATTTCTGTTTTGGTACCAGTACCATGCTGTTTTGGTTACTTGTAGCGTTGTAGTATAGTTTGAAGTCAGGTAGCGTGATGCCTCCAACTTTGTTCTTTTTGCTTAGGATTGTCTTGGCAGTGCAGGCTCTTTTTTGGTTCCATATGAACTTTAAAATAGTTTTATCCAATTCTGTGAAGAAAGTCATTGGTAGCTTAATGGGGATGGCATTGAATCTATAAATTACCTTGGGCGGTATGGCCATTTTCACGATATTGATTTTTCCTATCCATGAGCATGGAATGTTCTTCCATTTGTTTGTGTCCTCTTTTATTTCGTTGAGCAGTGGTTTGTAGTTCTCCTTGAAGAGGTCCTTCACATCCCTTGTAAGTTGGATTCCTAGGTATTTTATTCTCTTTGAAGCATTTGTGAATGGGAATTCACTCATGATTTGGCTTTCTGTTTGTTATTGGTGTATAAGAATGCTTGTGATTTTTTGCACATTGATTTTGTATCTTGAGACGTTGCTGAAGCTGCTTATCAGCTTAAGGAGATTTTGGGCTGAGACGCTGGGGTTTTCTAAAAATACAATCATGTCATCTGCAAACCGGGACAATTTGACTTCCTCTTTTCCTAATTGTATACCCTTTATTTCTTTCTCTTGCCTGATTGCCCTAGCCAGAACTTCCAACACTGTGTTGAATAGGAGTGGTGAGAGAGGGCATCCCTGTCTTGTGCCAGTTTTCAAAGGGAATGCTTCCAGTTTTTGCCCATTCAGTATGATATTGTCTGTGGGTTTGTCATAAATAGCTTTTATTATTTTGAGATACATCCCATCAATACCTAGTTTACTGAGAGTTTTTAGCATGAAGGGCTGTTGAATTTTGTCAAAGGCCTTTTCTGCATCTATTGAAATAATCGTATGGTTTTTGTCTTTGGTTCTGTTTATATGCTGGATTACGTTTATTGATTTGCGTATGTTGAACCAGCCTTGCATCACAGGAATGAAGCCCACTTGAGCATGGTGGATAAGGTTTTTGATGTGCTGCTGGATTCAGTTTGCCAGTATTTTATTGAAGAGTTTTGCATCAGTGTTCATCAGGGATATTGGTCTAAAATTCTCTTTGTTGTTGTGTCTCTGCCAGGCTTTGGTATCAGGATGATGCTGGCCTCATAAAATGAGTTAGGGAGGATTCCCTCTTTTTCTGTTGACTGGAATAGTTTCAGAAGGAATGGTACCAGCTCCTCCTTGTACCTGTGGTGGAATTCGGCTGTGAATCCATCTGGTCCTGGACTTTTTTTGGTTGGTAGGCTATTAATTATTGCCTCAATTTCAGAGCCTGTTATTGGTCTATTCTGGGATTCAACTTCTTCCTGGTTTAGTCTTGGGAGGGTGTATGTGTCCAGGAATTTATCCATTTCTTCTAGATTTTCTAGTTTATTTGCATATAGGTGTTTATAGTATTCTCTGATGGTAGTTTGTATTTCTGTGGGGTCGGTGGTGACATCCCCTTTATCATTTTTTATTGTGTCTATTTGATTCTTCTCTCTTCTTCTTTATTAGTCTTGCTAGCGGTCTATCAGTTTTGTTGATCTTTTCAAAAAACCAGCTCCTGGATTCATTGATTTTTTGAAGGGTTTTTTTGTCTCTCTCTCCTTCGGTTCTGCTCTGATGTTAGTTATTTCTTGCCTTCTGCTAGCTTTTGAATGTATTGTTCTTGCTTCTCTAGTTCTTTTAATTGTGATGTTAGGGTGTCAATTATAGATCTTTCCTCCTTTCTCTTGTGGGTATTTAATGCTATAAATTTCCCTCTACACACTGCTTTAAATGTGCCCTAGAGATTCTGGTATGTTGTATCTTTGTTCTCATTGGTTTCAAAGAACATCTTTATTTTTGCCTTCATTTCATTATGTACCCAGTAGTCATTCAGGAGCAGATTGTTCAGTTTCCATGTCATTGTTGAGTGGTTTTGAGTGAGTTTCTTAATCCTGAGTTCTAGTTTGATTGCACTGTGGTCTGAGAGACAGTTTGTTATAATTTGTGTTCTTTTACATTTGCTGAGGAGTGCTTTACTTCCAACTATGTAGTCAGTTTTGGAATAAGTGCAATGTGGTGCTGAGAAGAATGTAGATTCTGTTGATTTGGAGTGGAGAGTTCTGTCGATGTCTATTAGGGCCACTTGGTGAAGAGCTGAGTTCAATTCCTGGATATCCTTGTTAACTTTCTGTCTCATGGATCAGTCTAATGTTGACAATGGGGTGTTGAAGTCTCCCATTATTATTGTGTGGGAGTTTAAGTCTCTTTGTAGGTCTCTGAGGACTTGCTTTATGAATCTGGGTGCTCCTGTATTGGGGGCATATATATTTAGGATAGTTAGCTTTTCTTGTTGAATTGATCCCTTTACCATTATGTAATGGCCTTCTTTGTCTTTTTTGATCTTTGATGGTTTAAAGTCTGTTTTATCAGAGACTAGATTACAACCCCTGCTTTTTGTTTTGTTTTCCATTTGCTTGGTAGATCTTCCTCCATCCCTTTATTTTGAGCCTATATGTGTCTCTGCACGTGAGATGGGTCTCCTGAATACAGCACACTGATGGGTCTTGACTCTTTATCCAATTTTCCAGTCTGTGTCTTTTAATTGGAGCATTTAGCCCATTTACATTTAAGATTAATATTGTTATGTGTGAACTTGTTCCTGTCATTATGATGTTAGCTGGTTATTTTGCTCATTAGTTGATGCAGTTTTTTCCTAGCATCGATGGTCTTTACAATTTGGCATGTTTTTGCAGTGGCTGGTACCGGTTGTTCCTTTCCATGTTTAGTGCTTCCTTCAGGAGCTCTTGTAGAGCAGGCTTGGTGGTGACAAAATCCCTCAGCATTTGCTTGTCTGTAAAGGATTTTATTTCTCCTTCATTGATGAAACAGTTTGGCTGGATATGAAATTCTGAGTTGAAAATTCTTTTCTTTAAGAGTGTTGAATATTGGCCCCCACTCTCTTCTGGCTTGTGGAGTTTCTGCTGAGAGATCTGCTGTTAATCTGATGGGCTTCCCTTTGTGGGTAACCCGACCTTTCTCTCTGGCTGCCCGTAACATTTTTTCCTTCATTTTGACTTTGGTGAATCTGACAATTATGTGTCTTGGAGTTGCTCTTCTCGAGGAGTATCTTTGTGGCGTTCCCTGTATTTCCTGAATTTGAATGTTGGCCTGCCTTGCTAGGGTTGGGGAAGTTCTCCTGGATAATATCCTGCAGAGTGTTTTCCAACTTGGTTACATTCTCCCCATCACTTTCAGGTACACCAATCAGATGTAGATTTGGTCTTTTCACATAGTCCCATATTTCTTGGAGGGTTTGTTCATTTCGTTTTACTCTTTTTTCTCTAAACTTCTCTTCTAGCTTCATTTCATTCGTTTGATCTTCAATCACTGATACCCTTTCTTCCAGTTGATTGAATCGGCTACTGAAGCTTGTACATTTGTCACGTAGTTCTTATGCTGTGGTTTTCTGCTCCATCAGGTCACTGAAAGACTTCTCTACACTGTTTATTCTAGTTAGCCATTCATCCGATCTTTTTTCAAGGTTTTTAGCTTCTTTGAGTTGGATTTGAACTTCCTCCTTTAGCTTGGAGAAGTTTGATCGTCCGAAGCCTTCTTCTCTCAACTCATCAAAGTCATTCTCCATCCAGCTTTGTTCCGTTGCTGGAGAGGAGCTGCGTTCCTTTGGAGGTGGAGAGGTGCTCTGATTTTTAGAATTTTCAGCTTTTCTGCTCTGTTTTTCCCCCTATATTTGTGGTTTTATCTACCTTTGGTCTTTGATGATGGTGACGTACAGATGGGGTTTTGGTGTGGTTGTCCTTCCTGTTTGTCAGTTTTCCTTCTAACAGTCAGGACCCTCAGCTGCAGGTCTGTTGGAGTTTGCTGGAGGTCCACTCCAGAACCTGTTCACCTGGGTATCAGCAGCAGAGGCTGCAGAACAGTGAATATTGCTGAACAGCAAATGTTGCTGCCTGATCGTTCCTCTGGAAGCTTCCTCTCAGAGGGGTACCTGGACATGTGAGGTGTCAGTCTGCCCCTACTGGGGGATGCCTCCCAATTAGGCTACTTGGGGGTCAGGGACCAGCTTGAGGAGGCAGTCCATCCGTTCTCAGATCTCAAACTCCGTGCTGGGAGAACCACTACTCTCTTCAAAGCTGTCAGATAGGGACATTTAAGTCTGCAGAGGTTTCTGCTGCCTTTTGTTCAGCTATGCCCTACCCCCAGAGGTGGAATCTACAGAGGCAGGCAGGCCTCCTTGAGCTGCAGTGGGCTCCACCCAGTTCGAGCTTCCCAGAGGCTTTGTTTACTTACTTAAGCCTCAGCAATGGCGGGCACCCCTCCCCCAGGCTCGCTGCTGCTGCAGTTAGATCTCTGACTTCTGTGCTAGCAATGAGCAGGGCTCCGTGGGCAAGGAACCCTCTGAGCCAGATGCGGGATATAATCACCTGGTGTGTCGTTTGCTAAGACCGTTGGAAAAGTGCAGTATTAGGGTGGGAGTGATCCTATTTTCCAGGTGCCCTGTGTCACTGCTTCCCTTGGCTAGGAAAGGGAATTCCCTGACCCCTTGTGCTTCCCAAGTGAGGCGATGCCTCACCCTGCTTCAGCTCACGCTCGGTGGGCTGCACCCACTGTCTTGCCCCCACTGTCCAACAAGCCCCAGTGAGATGAACCCGGTACCTCAGTTGGAAATGCAGAAATCACCTGACTTCTGCATCGCTCACGCTGGGAGCTGTAGCCTGGAGCTGTTCCTATTCAGCCATCTTGGAACCACCCTCGGGATCATAGTTTTTTTTTCAACTCAGCTTTATTGAAATGTCACAAAGCATAAAAATGCACAGATTTTAAGTGTCAAATGTGATGAATTTTGATGCATGCAAACATTTGTATAAACACTACTTTAGTCAAGAAATGTAAAATTTCTATCACCCAAGAAAGTTCCCTCTGTGCCGCTTTGCAGTCAGTCCTCCCAGAGGCAGCCATGTTGTCTAATTTCTGTCACCATAGACTGCTCTAGAACTACATATAAGTGATATCAGGCTGGTCGAGGTGGCTCATACCTATAATCTCAGCACTTTGGGAAGCCAAGGTGGGAGGATCACTTGAGGCCAGGAGTTTGAGACTGTAACAAGACCCAGTCTCCACAAAAAATACAAAAATTAACCAGAAATGATAGCTATAATCCCAGCTACTTGGAGTGCTGAGGCAGGAGGATTCCTTGGGCTCAGGAGTTTGAGGCCGTAGTGAACCGTGATTATGCCACTGCACTCCAGCCGGGGTAACAGAATGAGAACCTGTCTCATAAATAAATAAATAATAAATACATGAATAAATAAATAAGTGATACGTGCTTTGATGCCTAACATCTTTTGCTCAATAGATTTTTGAAAAAATTTTTTGTCATTGTGAGTATCAATAGTTCATTTTTATTCCTGGAATAATATTCCGTTGTATGAATATATAACAATTTGTTTATCTGTTAACTTGATAGAAGTTTTGTTTTTGGCTTTGGGCTGTTATAAACAAAGTTTCCATAAACATTTTTGTACAAGTGTTTTTGTGGATATTTGTATTCATTTATCTGGGAGAGGAATGGCTGGGCTGTTTGATATGTGTATATTTAACTTAAACTTTTCTAAGTGGTGATCCTGTTTCATACTGCCACCAGTTATGTATGAGAGTTACCGTTACTGCACGTCTTCACTAACGTGATATAGTTTTTCTAATTTTAGCCATTCTGGTGGGTATATAATAATATCTTACTTGGTTTTAATTTGCATTTATCTGGATAACTAATGATATTGGTCACAGATTAGGATGCCATTTGGCCGTTTGTGTATTCCCTTTTGTGAAGTGTCCAAGCTTTTTGCCCATTTTTAAATCGAATTGTCTTTTTGTTATTGATTTGTAGGAGATCTTTATGTTTTTCATACAAGTCCCTGAGAATATTTTCAGCCAGTATGGTTTGTCTTTCCATTTTCTTTTTTCTTTAGAGTCTCACTCTGTCACCAGAATATAAGTTTCACAAGTGCAGAGATTTTAATCTTTTTGTTTACTAATGGCACGTGTCACTCAGTGGCATGATCACAGCGCACTGCAGTCTTGACTTCCTGTGCTCAGGAATTCCTCCAACCTCACCCTGCTGAGTAACTGGGACTACTGGCATGCGCAACCACACCCAGCTAATTTTTTTCTATTTTTTTAAGAGATGGGATCTCACTATGTTGCTTAGGCTGGTCTCGAATTCCTGGGCTCAAGCGATTCTCTCACATCAGCTTCCCAAAGTGTGGGGGTTATAGTTGTGAGCCACTGCACCCAGCCTCCATTTTCTTTTTTTTTTTTTTTTTTTTTTTTTTTTTTTTTTTTTTTTTTTTTTGAGACGGAGTCTCGCTCTGTCGCCCAGGCTGGAGTGCAGTGGCCAGATCTCGGCTCACTGCAAGCTCCGCCTCCAGGTTTACGCCATTCTCCCGCCTCAGCCTCCCAAGGAGCTGGGACTACAGGCGCTCACCACCTCGCCCAGCTAGTTTTTTGTACTTTTTAGTAGAGACGGGGTTTCACCGTGTTAGCCGGGATGGTCTCGATCTCCTGACCTCGTGATCCGCCCGTCTCAGCCTCCCAAAGTGCTGGGATTACAGGCGTGAGCCACCGCGCCCGGCCAATTTTCTTAATAGTGTCTTTTGATGAGTAGAAGTTTTAAGTTTTGATTAATACCAGTTATCTTTTTTTTCTTTTTCAGTTTATGGTTTTTTTGCCCTAGCTAAGAAACCTCTGTTTATTCCCAGGTAGCAAAGTTATTCAGTCTTTTCTTTTCTTTTCTTTTCTTTTCTTTTCTTTTCTTTTCTTTTCTTTTGAGACAGTCTCGCTTTGTTGCTCAGGCTGGAGTGCAGTAGCGCGATCTCGGTTCACTGCAACCTCCGCCTCCTGGGTTCAAGCAATTCTCATGCCTCAGCACCCCGAGTAGCTGGGACTACAAACTTGCACCACTACACCTGGCTAATTTTTGTATTTTTAGTAGAGATGGGGTTTCACCATGTTGGCCAGGCTGGTCTCAAACCACTGACCTCAGGTGATCCACCTGCCTCGGGTTCCCAAAGTTCTGGGATTACTGGCGTGAGCCACTGTGCCTGGTGTATTTTCTTCTAGAAAATTTTGGTTTCAGTTTTTATGTTTATGTTAATGATCCATTTCCAATTTGATTTCATTTATGCATGTTACACTTACTCTTAATTCATGGAACAAATATTTATTGAGCACAGTCTCAGTACCTGCCACTATTTAAGGTACTGGTGTTCAGTAAACAAAAAAATGAAAATCTCTGCACTTGTGAATCGCATATTCTGGGGAAGTGACAAAAAATAAACTGATAAGTAAATTATAGAGCATGATGAAAGTTGATAAAGGACCATGGTGGAGGGAACATGATAAGGTAAAGTAAGGGAGTGGTGAGGTTTCTGGTTTTAAGAAGAAGTAAAAATAGGCCTCAATGAGAATATGTCCTTTAAAAAGTGACTTGGGGTGGGGTTGTGCATGATCAGGAGCTGCAACACTAGGAAGATGGCAGAGCAAGAGCAAAGAAAAATCCCTTTGGGTCCAGAAAATCTCCTGAAAAAGAGGATGGTTTTTCAAGCCCTCAAAGCCACTCAGGCAAAGCAGGCCCTTTTGGCAAAGAAGGAGCAGAGGAAGGGAAAAAGGCTCACATTTAAGTGACTGGAATCATTCCTACATGATTCCTGAAGGCAGAAATGTGACAAGGTGCATCTCAGATGACTAGAAGTGAGACCTCATGCCTTGGAATTGCCAGATAAACATTCCATGGCCTTTGTTGTGCACATCAAAAGGATTAATGGCATGAGTTTACTGGTGGAGAGAACTATTGTAAGACTTTGCCTGAAGAAAATTTTTAGTGGTGTTTTTGTAAATTAAGTCAACCCCCAGAACCTAAAAATGCTGCTTATATTGGAAACTTATGTGACCTGGGGATTTCTAAATCTGAAATCTTTGTGGGAACTCACTTTGAAACATGGACAAGCCAAGGTAAAGAATAAGACCATCCCTCTGACAGACAACGCAGTTATTGAGGAGCACCTGGAGAAGTTTGGTGTCATTTGCTTGGAAGACCTCATTCATGAAATTGCCTTCCCAGTGAAGTATTTCTAGGAGATCTCATGGTTCTTGTGCCCTTTCCACCTTTTGGTGACCCGTCATGCTCAGGCTGAAGTGCGGTAGTGTGATCTTGGCTATATACATCCACTATATACCAAAAATATAGTGGGCTTCCTCAAGGAGATGGGCTCACATGGCTATCAGGGTGAATGCATCAGTCAGCTCATCTGCCAGCTGAACAAGACCCAGAATATTTGAAAGCACGGTGCAGTGGAAGCATGTGTTTTTGCTTTTGGGGGAATTATTATCAGGTATCTTTAGAGAAGATTATTCCTTGCCTTATCTTCAAAAATTAGAAACGAAGAGTCAAAGAAAATACCGTAGCTTATGTTCATGGCAAGCACCTCTCATCACAGTCCAGTTCTAAGGAAAAATTCCAGTGTTTTCTATATTGGCTGCCGCCTCGTCAGAAATCAGCACATGCCATGAAAGAAGGAGTCCTGCTTTGTTACATTTTCTATCCTAGGGTTTAATGTTGGTAAATGAGTAACTCAAGCATTTGTACAAGGCTCCCTAAGACTCCTGCAGCAATGGACCAAGCCCAGGGACATAATTTAATCTGGAGAGTCTGGGGGCCTTGTTTTGAAAAGACTTGAAATACACATAAGAAGAAAGGCACACAAATAAATGTTCAGTTGTCCAAAAAAAAAAAAAAAGACTTGAAGATGAGGGAGTAGCCATTTAGATACCTGGGAGAAGAGTGTTCTGGGTAGAGAAAACAGCCAGTGCAAAGTCCTTAGGGTGGGAGCATGTCTGGCATGTCCCAGGAAACAGCCAGAAGGCCAGTTAGTACAGGATAACAATGGACAAGGTTACAGGGATATGGGAGGGCAAATTGTTTAAACTTTTATAGGACATTGTTAAGATTTTAGCTCTTTGAGTGACATGAGAAGCCATTTGAGAGTTCCATATACTTAATATACATTTTAAAACAGCACATATGTACTCCTGAATATCACTTAGAGATTTCATAGTATTGATTCTTTAGGTATCTGCTTAATAGGTGTGGAAGCATTTTTTTCCCCAATAGGCATACTTAATATTATGATGATTTTGTTATTTCAGAAAGATCCAGATTACCTGAAGCTATGGTTGGACACTTTTGTTTCTAGCTATGAACAATTTTTAGACGTTGACTTTGAAAAGCTGCCTACCAGGTATGTAGAAACACTATTTTGTTACCCTTGGATGAGTTTTTCATTTTTGGCACAAAGATTTCATTGATGACATACTAGAAGGATGGCAATAATGTTACCCTCTTGATACTCATGAATAACCCTATTCTCATAGAGACATAGCTAATTGATGACAGTAGTCTTTCTTGATGATGCTAGACCTGGCTTCTAGAAAACTCTGCTTTTCTAGGACACTACCAACTGGTGTCCTGCAACACACTTCATTTCTGACACTAACTACCAGATCCCACAAGTTAAGGGCACAGTCCTCCGTAAGACTGCCTTCACTTCAGACATCAGCCACTATAAGTCTTGGGGATCACCCACACTTCAGACCAACTGGCTATAAATTCAGGGTTCTCACACCCTGAATTTGTTGTTTTCCATAACAACAAATTTTCAGAGCACTGAAAGCACTATACTTATGATTACGGCTTTATCGTAATGAATACACATAGGACAAGGTGTGGAAGGGTCTGGAGGCAGAGCTTCCACACCCTCTCCCCATGGAGTCAAGGTGTGTTGCCCTTCCTGAACATCAGCGTATTCACTAATCAGGAAACTGTTCAAGTTTTGGGTGTCCAGAGTTTTATTGGAGTCTCATTACATAATTGATTATGTGATTGAGCTCAATCTCCCTCTTCCTAGGAGTATAAGCAGTGGTGAGGCTGAAAATTCCAGCCCTCTAATTAATGCTTAGTCTTTCTTTTTTTTTTTGAGATGGAGTGTTGCTGTGTCACCAGGCTGTGCAATGGCACGATCTTGGCTCACTATAATGTCCACCTCCTAGGTTCAAGCAATTCTCCTGCCTCAGCCTCCTGAGTAGCTGGGACTACAGGCATGTACCACCACGCCTGGCTAATTTTTGTGTTTTTAGTAGAGACATGGTTTCACCATGTTGGCCAGTATGATCTCGATCTCTTGACCTCATGATCCACCTGCCTTGGCCTCCCAAAGTGCTGGGATTATAGGTGTGAGCCACTACACCTGGCCAATGCTTGATCTTTCTGATAGGAGCAACTTTCTGTTGAAACTAAGGGCTTACCTTGAGTCACTTCATTTGCATAGACTCAGATGTAATCCATAAGGCTTATTATAAATAACAGAAGACATTCTGAATATCACTCAGAAAATCTCAAGGGTTTTTGAAGCTATGTGCCAGAAAACTGGTACAAAGACCAGATATACATTCTTTATTATACAATAGGCATGTGAGTTGAAACTTATTTTCATTCCTGGCCTTACTGTAGGACCTTAGAATACATCTTAGAGAAGATGAAGTGTTTAGATTTTTAGAAACTAGATTTAAAAATCATAAAATGGAAAAATTCAAATTTGTGGAAAAATACTACTGAAAGTACAAATCTTTCATTTTTCTACCCACCACCATTCCCACTTTCATACCATTTCCCAGGCCCACTTTTCAGATAAAGTTTTTTCTATATCTTAAGCTATCTTGAAGGTCTAATAGTTGTTCAGTAAGGGAGATTGGCTGGGGTAAAATGCAAGAAAAATGGGGAGAGGCATCTAGCCTCAAAAGGAGTGCCAGTTTAAGATAAGTGTTGGCCAGGTGCAGTGGCCACATCTGTAGTCCCAGCACTTTGGGAGGCTGAGGCGGGCAGATTACTTGAGCCTAAGAGTTTGAGACCAGTCTGGGCAACATGGTGAAACCCCATTTCTACAAAAAATTAAAAATGGTGGTGTGCACCTGTAGTCCCAGTTACTTGGGAGGCAGAGGTGGGAGAATTGATTTGGCCCAGACAGTTGAGGCTGCAGTGTGCTGTAATTGTGCCACTGCACTCCAGCCTGGGTGACAGAGTGAGACCCTGTCTCAAAAAAGAAAAAATGTGTTGAGGAGAGAAGGGAGGAATGGATGGTGGTTGATGATGAGAAATAGTGTCTGGAGAATTAAATCTTAAAGGAGGAAAAGTGTTTGCATTTTGGGGATAGAGGTAGGCAATCAGAGGTAGTAAAGGAGAATTGAGTCTAGAGAATCAAATAGGGGCCAGATCATGAGGTACTATGCATGCAATACAAATGGACTTTGACTTTTTTGTTGTTGTTATGGAAAATAAGAGTGCTGCTGAAAAATGTTCTGTGTAGAGTGTCTTGATCGAGTTTGTGTTTCAAAGTCACTTTAGTGGCTGGTGGAGAGGGTTGAGACTGTAGGCAAGGAGCCTAGTTAAGAGGTAATTGTGATAATCCAGAGTCGTCGCTAGAGCTTTGGACCGAGATACTCAACTCAAGTAAGGATGTGAGTGTACTAAAAAAAGACTAGGATTTCATTATTTATAAATCCAGTTTCAGATGTCTTCCTCATTAGAATATTATTCATGTTAGGTTTTTAAAGGTTGGGGAGTATTAATCTTGACCTTTTCTCAAAATAAAATTATTTATTGCTAATTTTTACCAATAAAATAACGTGATTTGTGCTTAGAAGTACTTCTGTTTTAATAATTTACAGCTTGCTTTAAATCATGGAACTAAGAATTTTATAGAGTTAGGATTTGAGCCTTTAAATGTTTGGAATATTGGAATGAAGGCTTCTAAAGTTTCTAAGGTGCAGTTGTTATCCATACATTATGTGTGTCTCCTTTCTTGGGACATTGTTTCCAAAAGCATTATGTAGACTTGTATTGCCACTGTGTTTAAAGTAACATGAAGAATGCCAAGAGCATTGCTGTATTTGTGATATAATTTGTTTACTTAATATTGTGGTTCATGTTTTTGTCAAAAAACTGAACCATGAATTTAATTTTTCTAATATAAAACATTCAAATTTTTAAGTACATGCTATATACAAGATATTTTATGAAATTAGTCATATCACCTTGAAGATAAGAGACACATGGCTAATCCTCATGTAAAGTAAACTGACCTTACAGAATTCATAATGTAAAGCAGAGGTGGCTTTTACTAGAATATAAAGCCTTTGAACTTCAACCTAGACTGCTTCCTGTAGTAGACACAGACAACCATTGATTTACAGTAAACGTTCAATACCCAAACAGAGGAGTGGAACAGATTTGTGGAATTTGGGAAACTGCAACAAAAGAAGCATAGAATTTTGAACAGTAAAGTCCTAGAGGTGGGCAAATGCTTCCAAGTCCTTAAATGCTCATAACGTTAGGAACATGGCCAAAAATTTCAACTTTATCTATAAGGCATGTTCAACCAAGCCCCAATTTTATAATTAAAAAAAATCTTTCTAGGCCGGGCGCGGTGGCTCAAGCCTGTAATCCCAGCACTTTGGGAGGCCGAGACGGGCGGATCACGAGGTCAGGAGATCGAGACCATCCTGGCTAACACGGTGAAACCCCATCTCTACTAAAAAATACAAAAAACTAGCCGGGCGAGGTGGCGGGCGCCTGTAGTCCCAGCTACTCGGGAGGCTGAGGCAGGAGAATGGTGTAAACCCGGGAGGCGGAGCTTGCAGTGAGCCGAGATTGCGCCACTGCACTCCAGCCTGGGTGACAGAGCCAGACTCTGTCTCAAAAAAAAAAAAAAAAAAAAAAAAAAAATCTTTCTTAGGAGCTAATTTTGGTCCTCTTTAGTCATTTTTAGAAGCTTATTTTTTGACTGTTTATTTATTAGAAACAATGTGCATATAGAGAATGGGAACTTTTAAATAAGTAGGATAAAATATTGGAAAATTGAATATTTTCTTTCTTGTTGACATATGTTTTTGGAAAAGTGAGGAGGAATAGCTTTGCTTAATTTTGAAAATTGGTTATATCTGAATCTTTGTTTATTATTTTTAGATTACCTCTTTTTGGCCCTTTAGCACGAAAAAAAATTTGTATATATATGTTAATGAGAGATTTTCTGGTACCACCTATAAATAAGAGAATGAAAGAATCCAAAGCTACAAGTGAAATGATGCCCCAACTAAAATGAAATATTTGTAGCTGGGTTATAGAATTTGGCATTCCTTATGATATGCTTTGTGGCTTATTTTTTGTGTAATTTAATTACACTCAGGTGTTCATTTTATTTTATTTATTTATTTTTTTGAGACAGAGTCTCGCTCTGTTGCCCAGGCTGGAGTGCAGTGGCCGGATCTCAGCTCACTGCAAGCTCTGCCTCCTGGGTTTACGCCATTCTCCTGCCTCAGCCTCCCGAGTAACTGGGACTACAGGCGCCCGCCACCTCGCCCGGCTAGTTTTTTGTATTTATTTTAGTAGAGACGGGATTTCACCATGTTAGCCAGGATGGTCTCGATCTCCTGACCTCGTGATCCACCCGTCTTGGCCTCCCAAAGTGCTGGGATTACAGGCTTGAGCTACCGCGCCTGGCCTGGTGTTCATTTTATAAAACACTTTCTTAATTTATGTTGTAGGATGGTTCAGAAAGAGGCTAACTATATTCTACATGTGACTACTGGTTATGTGCTTCAGATTTTTCTGCTTATAGTTAATTAAACAGCCTTTTACTCAATGTGAAAATACTAGCAATACTTCATATTAAGCATAAGCTGAAGAAGAGATGGCTGTAAAGTATAATTGTCATTTAATCATAGTCATGCTTTAGGGAGCTCTGTTCAGATTCAGGCATTTTTCTTAAAGGAATAGGAAATTAGTATACAGTGGCTTATGAAAAGATTCTGAGGTTTTAGTGATAGCATGTTTAAAATATATTATATTTGTATAGACCTTTCTATATTTCATAGCTGAAAATGCATATTGACCTTCTGGTTTCAGACCCCTGTAAAATAGGGCAGGTGATACTCAAATTTTATAGGTTGGGCACAATGGCTCAAGCCTATAATCCCAGCCCTTTGGAAGGCCAAGGTGGGAGGATAGTTTGAGTCCAGGACCAGCCTGGACAATGTAGCAAGACCCTGTCTCTTAAAAAAAATTGTGGCTTACAGAACTGGAAACTTTTTTTTTTTTTTTTTTTTTAAAGAACAACAGTAGATATTTATTTATTTATTTGAGACGGAGTGTCACTCTGTTGCCCAGGCTGGAGTGCAGTGGCCCCATCTCGGCTCACTGTAACCTCCGCCTCCTGGGTTCACACCATTCTCCTGCCTCAGCCTCCCGAGTAGCTGGGACTACAGGCACCCGCCACCACGCTCGGCTAATTTTTTTTTGTATTTTTAGTAGAGACGGGGTTTCACCGTGTTAGCCAGGATGGTCTCCATCTCCTGACATCAGGTGATCCACCCGCCTCGGCCTCCCAAAGTGCTGGGATTACAGGCGTAAGCCACTGTGCCTGGCCAACAACAACAGTAGATATTTACTGTTCACAGTTCTGGAAGCTGGGAAGTCTAAGATTAAGACACCAGCATATTTGATGTCTGGTAAGGGCCTGTCCTCTGTTTTTTGCTGTGTCCTTACATAGCAGAGGGATGAATACTGTGTCCTCACACAGAGGAAGGAGCAGGGCAGCTCCCTTCACTGTCTTTATAAAGATACTAATCTCATCCATGAGGGCAGAGCCTTCATGACTTATCACTTCCTAAATGCCCCACCTCTTCATACTATTATTGCACTGGGGGTTAGCTTACAACATATGAAATTTGGGGGAATACCAGCAGTCAGACCACAGCAGATTCACATAGAAAGCTCTGCCATTCCTTAAAAGTAGACATGTATGTCGGACACGGTGGCTCATACCTGTAATGCCAGCACTTTGGGAGGCCGAGGCAGGCAGACCACCTGAGGTCGGGAGTTCGAGACCAGCCTGACCAACATGGAGAAACTCCATCTCTACTAAAAACACAAAATTAGCGGGCGTGGTGGCAAGGCTGACCAACATGGAGAAACCCCATCTCTACTAAAAATACAAAATTAGTGGGTGTGGTGGCACATGCCTGTAATCTCAGCTACTCGGGAGGCTGAGGCAGCAGAATCGCTTGAACGCAAGAGGCGGAGGTTGCAGTGAGCTGAGATTGCGCCATGGCACCTCCAGCCTGGGCAATGTGAGTGAAACTCCATCTCAAAAAAAAAAAAAACACAGAAAACACAAGTAGACATGTAGTTGCCTGTAGAAGTATTGGCAACCACCTGTCATGTACTGGCAACCCACATGAGAATGGGTATTTTCTCATTCATGTTTGAAATTTTGTTTATTTTGTATCTGTTTTATTAAAATATTAACAGAATATTAAATATTGGTAGAACATCCTACTTGTGTGATTACTTGCAGTTTTTAGATGAATTCTAAGATGTTGGCCCCTTCAGTTGTGTTTCTACTATCCTTCTCCTTAGGTCAATCTCTTCAGGTCTTCCACAAGTCTTTTGGACTTGCCAGGATATTTCCTGTCTCTCATTTCCCTGGAAATATTAACCTCTCTCTGCAGGTCCCTCTACTGTAATGTCTTCTGTGGCAGCACAGGAATTGTCTACCCATTCAGGTTAGCAACAATTTTTAAGTATGGTATAAAAATCTCTTTGAACACTCTATAATGGTGAGAGAAGTTGCAGTCACAATTTTCTATTCTTTCTATTTATTATTATTATTAGTTTTTGAGAGATGGTCTTTCTGTGTCGACCAGGCTGAAGTACAGTGGCATGATCATAGCTCACTGCAACCTCGAACTCCTGGGTTCAAGCGATCCTCCTACCTCAGCCTCCAAGTAGCTGGGACCACAGTTATGTACCACTATACCTGGTTAATTTTTTCTTTTCCCCCCAGTGGAGATGAAGTCTTGCTATGTTGCTGAGCCAATTTTCTGTTTCTTCGGTGATTTGGCATAGATTTCAACCAGGTACAGACCTCAGGCCAGAAACAAGTTTATAAGAAATACTGCATTTTTTTCATTATCTGTGACTCAACATGCCTTGACTCTAAGCCTACATCTTTCAGGCTGGTAAGATATCCATGCTTTCTTTGGGCCGGGCACGGTGGCTCAGGCCTGTAATCTTAGCACTTTGGAAGGCCAAGGTGGGTGGATCACGAGGTCAAGAGATTGAGACCATCCTGGCCAACATGGTGAAACCCTGTCTCTGTGAAAAATATAAAAATTAGGTGGGTGTGGTGGCATGTGCCTGTAATCCCAGCTACTCGGGAGCCTGAGGCACGGGAATCCCTTGAACCTAGGAGGTGGAGGTTGCAGTGAACTGAGTCCAGCCTGGCAACACAGTGAGACTCCATCTCAAAAAAAAAAAAGATATCCATGTTTTGTTATGCTTTGGATTTTCTGCCATCCCCGAGATGATAGGGTTTTATTTAGTGCCACTGATTTTTGATGGGGAGGGAGGAGGTATTCTCTGGTTTTGGTTGTGTGACCACAGGAGTGACCTTCCATATATCTCTTGTGCTTATCTGCATAGCCCACTTAAAACCAGCTCCTCTTGGAACACAGATACATTATTTCATGAGGTTGGGTACTTCAGTGTCCATGAGGAACTTCAAAGGTTAAATGATTAGCTGTATGTTACAGAGGTGAGATTTAGTACCCATGTCTTTAGACTTTGAATCCAGGTATGGGTTTTTATTATGAAAGAAACACCAGAGGAACCACTCATGTCTGATGTTGGCATTTGCCCTTAAAGAACCATATTGTCTTACATGGAAACCATTTGTCACAAAATATTGATCTATTATTTTTTAAAGTCTTCTGTTGATACCCATGCTCAGAGCTCTACATTTCCTTTTTTTTTTTTTTTTTAAATACCCTTTTATCTCTCTTCTTTCCTTTTGCTGGTTATCTTTCTCCCTCTTCTGATCATATGGCTTGGGGAGTCTATACTAAACAATGATGTTTAGTAAAGCAGTTGACAAATTTTTTTTTTCTTTTTTTTTCTTTCTTTTTTTTTTTTTTGAGACGGAGTCTCACGCTGTTGCCCAGGCTGGAGTGCAGTGGCGCGATCTCGGCTCACTGCAAGCTCCGCCTCCTGGGTTCAAGCGATTCTTCTGTCTCAGCCTCCTGAGTAGCTGGGGACAGGTGCACCACCACACCCGGCTAATTTTTTGTATTTTTAATAGAGATAGGGTTTCACCATGTTGGCCAGGCTAGTCTTGAGCTCCTAACCTCATGATCCGCCTGCCTCAGCCTCCCAAAGTGCTGGGATTATAGGTGTGAGCCACCGCACCTGGCCAACAGTTGACAGATATTAAATTAGTTATGTAGATACTTCATTTTTATTTTACAGTTATTGTTTCTTTTAGAAATGATATGCACACTGCTATACACAGTATTTAGTATACATAGTATTTCTAAGTGGAACATAAATTAATTTATTCTAAATATTTTCATTAAAAATAGTACAATTGAAGATATCAAATAGTCTCTCTGTTGCCCTCTTTAGTAAGCCTCTTCTGAAATAAGAAAAACCACTCTGCTCTAATAATCTTCTAGTTACTAATCATCTGGTGGTGTGTTGCAGACAAGAAAGCACAGAGTATCTGGAATGAATAAAAGAGCTTCTTTAGGATTTGGGCTGAAAATGAAGTTCACTTAAATGCCAGAGATTTTCTTCTTATATTTCAACAGGCTTCTTATTTTTTTCCCTTTCTGTTTTAGGGTAGATGATATGCCTCCAGGAATATCTCTGCTTCCTGATAATATTCTGCAGGTTCTGAGGATCCAGCTGCTACAGTGTGTTCAGAAAATGGCAGATGGGTTAGAGGAACAACAGCAAGCCTTGTCAGTTTTGCTTGTCAAGTTCTTCATTATTCTTTGCAGGTATCTAGTAGAAAAAATAAGCTAGTTTTCACTCATAGGTGGGAGTTGAACAGTGAGAACACACGGAGACGAGGAGGGGAACATCACACACTGGGCCTTTAGGTGGGTGGGGTGCTAGGGGAGGGATAACATTAGGAGAAATATCTAATGTAGATGATGGGTTGATGGGTGTAGCAAACCGCCATGGCACATGTATACCTATGTAACAAACCTGCACATTCTGCACACGTATCCCAGAATTTAAAGTGTAATAAATTAAGTAAATAAAAAAGAAAAAAGAAGCTAATTATCTGTTTTAAAATAATTGTTACGTTGGCCAGGCGCGGTGTCTCAAGCCTGTAATCCCAGCACTTTGGGAGGCCGAGACGGTTGGATCACGAGGTCAGGAGATCGAGACCATCCTGGCTAACACGGTGAAACCCCGTCTCTACTAAAAAATACAAAAAACTAGCCGGGCGAGGTGGCGGGCGCCTGTAGTCCCAGCTACTCGGGAGGCTGAGGCAGGAGAATGGTGTAAACCCGGGAGGCAGAGCTTGCAGTGAGCTGAGATCCGGCCACTGCACTCCAGCCTGGGCAACAGAGCCAGACTCTGTCTCAAAAAAAAATAAAAATAAAAAATAAAAAATTGTTACGTTACCAAAATAATAATTAATTTTATTTCTTATTAATGATGTTTGTAGTTCATATGGAACTTTAAAGAGTAAGTGCGCTTTTTGCAGTAGGCTTATGGTTTGTTAGTATGTTGGAAGTCCTTTTAGTTACTATACCTAGTTATAGCAACATTAGCCAAGATTTTACAAAATTATATTAAAGTCAATGACAGTTTTTCTTCAGCAAGAAATTACTATACCAGTATTTTTCTTATGGTTCTCACCTGTAAATGTATATGTATTTTTATTACTCTCTGTTATTTGTGAAAATAAATCAGATATTTCATTTTATCATTTTACCAAATAAAGTGTAATTATCCTATAAGTTATCATATTTCCCACATTTATAAATTAGGTCTGTGGTGCTTACATTTTGGTATGCATAAATAACAACAAGGAAGCTTAGTAGAATATAGAGCTTGAGCCTTGCTTATGGAAATTCTGTTTCAAAAGGGCTCAAAATCTGGATTTTTCAAGCATTCCACATTCATCTGCGTATAAGAATTCAAGAACCATTGGTTTAGGGGCATCTGCATATAAGAATTCAAGAACCATTGGTTTATTGGTTCATATTCCTCTTGAAACCTATCTTCATTTCGGAAGCCACATTCTATATCTTTAAATCTATTTTCTTTTTGGGCGCCACTTTCTGTAACATACATTATTTGTTTTATAAATATTTTATAATTAATTACTAGATGAATAGGGACTGAATTTTCCTCTTAGTCACCTTTGGCTTAATTTCTCATTGCCTTTGCAGGAATTATGGAATGACTGAGCAATAATTTCTAAAACATTTCACCCCTAATTTAGGCTCTCCCAGAGCCTTAGACATGTTTTTATTTTTGTGTTTTTCCTCATCCTTAAAATTTGGAAACATAATACAAGAATTATAAGGGTTGAAGGATGCAGCCGGGTACGGTGGCTCACACCTGTAATCCCAGCACTTTGGGAGGCCGAGGAGGTGTATCACTTGAGGTCAGGAGTTTGAGACCAGCTTAGCCAACATGGTGAAACCCTGTCTCTCCAAAAAAATACAAAAATTAGCCAGGCGTGGTGGCGGGTGCCTGAAATCCCAGCTACTCAGGAGGCTGAGAGGCAGGAGAATTGCTTGAACCTGGGAGGCGGAGGTTTCAGTGAGCCGAGATCATGCTATTGCACTTCAGCCTGGGTGACAGAGCGAGACTCTTCTCAAAAAAAAAAAAAAAAAAAAAAAAAGGTTAAAGGAAATGGGTTTATTCAGGTAGTAAGACATAAGTTGATCTCTGATAATTTGCTATATTTTCCTGCTAGCTACCTACTACAATTTTGCTGAAATCAAAAATCCTACAGATATTTGTTGTAAATTCATTATATTTAGATTTTGGTAATAGAGGGAAGCACTGGAATGCTCAACACATTTTTTTGGTTGAAAAAAATGTTTTGGGTAGGAGATAGTTTCTAATTATAAATTTAATGTTTAATAGCTACCAGTCACAGAACATGTTTCTATTTCCAGAGACCTCACTTTACGTTTTTAAAGCTCCTTTTAAAAACTTTAATACACTTTATGTTTTAGAGCTGTTTTTATATAAATCTAGAATTCCCGCATACTCCTTTCCCATACCCCTCAGTTTCCTCTATTATTAATATCTTACATTAGTATGATACATTTATTACGGCTGATGAACCAGTATTTATATATTATTAACTAAGGTCCATATGCACGTTAGGGTTCACTATTTGTGTTGCATAGTTTCATGGGTTTTGACTAATTTATATTGTCATATATAAATTTGACATAATCCATCATTATAGGATCATATAGAATAGTTTCCCTACACTAAAAATGGCCTGTGCTCCACATATTCATTCCTTACACACCCACACACATATACACACACACCCCACACCCCTTCCCGCCCCAACCTCTGGCAACCACTGATTTTTTTTTTTTTTTTCTCATAAGTATATCAAATGTTACAGGTCTCATTGTCACCACTGCAATGTGTGTACTGTGATGGAAGCATAGCCTCTGTCTCAGTTTAGCCACATTAACTTTTTTGGACACCATGATCAACAGTACCCATTCTCATCTAGAATGAGGCTTAACCACTGATATTTTAATGGTGTCTTTAGTTTTGCTTTCACCAGAGTGTCATAATTAGAATCATACAGAATGTAGCCTTTTCAGACTGGCTTCCTTCACTTAGCAATATGCATTTAAGGGTCCCGCATGACTTTTCTTGTTTGTTTGTTTGTTTGTTAGACAAGGTCTTACTCTGTCAACTACACTGGAGTGCAGTGGCTTGGTAAGGGCTCTTTGCATCCTTGACCTCCCGGTCTCATTATCTTTCCACCTCAGCCTCTGAGTAGCTGAGACTACAGGTACATGCTACCATGCCCAGTTATTATTATTATTATTTTGTATTTTTTGTAGAGAAGGAGTTTCGCCATGTTGCCCAAGCTGGTCTCAAACTCCAGGGCTCAAGCGATCCTTCTGCCTTGATCAAACGGGGACTATAGGCATGAGCCACCGTACCTGACCCTCCTCCATGTCTTTTTGTAGCTTGATAGCCCATTTCTTTTTGTCACAGAATAATACTCTACTTATGGACATACCACAGTTTGTTTATTCATTCCCCTGTTGCAGGACATCTTGGTTACTTCCAGTTTTTGGCAGTCATGAATAAAGCTGCTACAAACATCTGTGTGCAGATTTTGCATACACATAAGTTTTGAACTCATTTAGGTAAATACTGAAGAATATAATTGCTGTGTCATATGGTAAGCTTATGTTTAGCTTTGTCAGTGCAAAATTGTCTTCCAAAATGGCTATACCATTTTGCATTCCCACCAACAATGAATGAGAGTTCCTGTTGCTCTCGATGGTTTCCAATACTGGATTATACTGTTCTTTTAGATTTTAGTCGTTTTAATAGGTGTTTGTAGTATCTCATTGTTTTAATTTGCAATTTCCTAATGACAAAAGATGTTCACCATCTTTTCATATGGCTATATACCATTTGTATCTTCTTTGGTAAAGTGTCTATTTAGATCTTTTGCTCATTTTTAAAAATTGGGTTGTTTTCTTATTAAGTTTTAAGACATCTTTGACTGTTTTGAGATGTAATTCCTTTATCAGTTATCTGGGGTTTTTTTTTTTTTTTTTTTTTTTTTGTAGTTGTCGTCGTGGTTTTGAGACAGGTTTTTACTCTGTTGCCCAGGTGCAATGAGTTCTGTTGCCTGAGGTGCAGTGGCGTGATCATAGCTCACTGCATCCTCAAGTTATCCTCCTACTTCAGTACCCCACACCCCAAGTAATTGGGACCACAGGTACATGCCACCATACTTGGCTGATGTTTTTTAATTTTTTATTTTTTGTAGAGATGAGGTCTCGCTATATTGCCCAGGCTGGTCTGTAACTCCTGGGCTCAAGCGATCCTCCCACCTCACCCTCCCAAAATATTGGGATTACAGGCATGAGCCACTGTGTCTGGCAGGTATCTGGTTTGTAAATATTTTTTGATAGTCTGTGACTTGTCTTTTTATTCTTTTAATAGTGTTTTGCAAAGCAGAAGCTTTTAATTTTAATGAAGTTTGACTTAACTTTTTTCTTTCATGGATTATGCTTTTTTAAAAAAATTGAGACAGAGTCTTGCTTCATCACCCAGGCTGGAGTGTACTGACATGATCATGGCTCACTACAGCCTCAATCTCCCTGGCTCAAGTGATCCTCCCACCTCAACCTTCTGAGTAGCTGGTAGGCACACCACCATGTCTGGCCAATTGTTTTAAAAAAAATTATTGTCCTGCTGGCTGGGCACAGTGGCTCAGGCCTGTAATCCCAGCACTTTGAGAGGCCGAGGCAAGCCGATCATTTGAGTTCAGGAGTTCCAGACCAGCCTGGCCAACATAGTGAAACCCCGTCTCTACTAAAAATACAAAAATTAGCTAGGAATGGCGCCACACACTTGTAATCCCAGCTACTTGGGAGGCTGAGGCGGGAGAATTGCTTTAACCCAGGAGGCAGAGGTTGCAGTGAGCCGAGATCACGCCACGGCACTCCAGCCTGGGTGACAGAGCAAGACTCCATCTCAAAAAAAAAAAAAATTTTTTTTTTTAAATTACTGTCTTGCTATGTTGCCCAGGCTAGTCTCGAATTCCTGGGCTCATGCAATCCTCCTGCCTCAGCTTCTCAAAGTGTTGGGATTACAGACAGGCATGAACCACTACACCCAACCTCTTTTTCTTTTACTTTTGCTCGTATTGTAGGTCTGTTTTTTTTGTGTATTGTTTCTTTTGATTTTCAAACTTGTGTTGCCTTCTCATGTAAGTTGTTGTTTTTGAGTAAGTGTTGGTTATTATTTTTGAAAAATCGTAGAGATACTTTTAGGCTGGGGATACTACTGTCTTTGTTCTCAGTTAATGTACATTAGTTTTTGGAAAAGTATCCCTCTAATACAGTGAATGATTAAGCTGACTTGGACTTAGTCTCTGTGACTACTAATCTATTTTCATTTCACCTTTACTTCTTGAGTGTTGCCTTTTGGGATCTTAAGCCACAGCCTTAGAGACAGTCATTTTCGGGCTCTGAATTCTAATTTTTGTCCCTTTTGAGCACTGTGAGACTGTCAGATGCAATCAGCAGCTTCTTATTGTTTCATCTACCCCTGTCAGGACTGGTAGAAGTCATTAGTGCAAAAATGGATCTAAATGCAGCTCTCATCTCTTTCTGTGTTTCTTTGTTCTGTATCTTGGATCTGTGGTTTTTCACTTCCTTATTAATTTTCCCCTGACTTTAAACAGATTTTTAAAAAAATGTTTTGTCCATGTTTTCTAGTTGTTGTCAGGGAGAGGACTGATCTTAGTCCACTATTATTGGAAGCAGAATTCTTGCAGAAGCTTCCAATTTTGCCTCTGCCTTACCCTGTTTTCTCCAAGTTGTCATGCCAGTCTGACTTCTTACATTAAGAAGTCTGTTGGTTGGGTGGGTGTGGTGGCTGACACCTGTAATCCCAGCCCTTTGGGAGGCTGAGGCAGGAGGATTGCTTGAGCCCGGGAGTTCAAGACCAGCCTGGGCAACAAAGTGAGACCCTCATCTCAACAAAAAATTTTAAAAGTTAGCCAGGGCTAGTGGCACATACCTGTAGTCCCAGCTTCTCAGGAAGTTGGGGTGGGAGGATTACATGAGCCCAAGAGTTTGATGCTGCAGAACACTATGATTGTACCACTTTGCTCTAGCCTGGGCAGCCGAGCAAGACCCCATCTCTTAAAAAAGAAGTCTATTCATTCTGTTAATTTTTCTAAAATTAGCATTTACTGGATTTTAAGACATAAAATGTTTTACAAGATCACAATATCTCATAACAAAATTAATGAATGTTGCTTTTTTATTATGTCAAGGAAAAGATTTTAGATATAATGAATATTATCATGTTTTACCTCAGTCTTATAAAAATGGAATAAAAATGAGGGACCACATTTTAGTTAAACACCAAGCACTTACAAACCCACTGCTTTAAACAAAATATGATGCTGTGCCCTCTTAGAGTGAGTAAAGATGCTGTTAGCCCTTTTTCAAGGACTTTTAATGTAGTTGAGGAAATATGACAGCCTTAAAAGGGAACTGTAATTCAAAAAGCAAAGTGAAGATGATTATACTGCACATGTGTTATAATGCCAACAGTATATACGGAAAAGAAAACTAAGAATCTGCATAGGGACAAAAAATCTGTAAGGAAATAATGTAGATGTACATAGTTTCTTATTTTGAGATTGCAAGATATTGGTGTTTATTTTTTCTTTTCTGTTTCTACTTTGTGATATTTTCCAATTTTCAGTAATAAATAGAGGCTAATCAGCATATACTTTTTAAACATTCTCTGTCTATAGTAGTTAAATGGTGCTTGAGGTATTTTTCACAGTCTTGGTGGGAGAGCAGTTATATAACCATATTGATTTTATGTTTTAATAAATGTCATTTGCATTTTGTTTGCCAACTTGTATTCTCATAATTCAAGCTGAATTCACGAACATATGTTTTGTTCAACATTCATGTGTAAAAAATTAAAGTCTCTTTTTCTCACAGAAATCTATCAAATGTGGAAGAAATTGGGACTTGCTCGTACATTAATTATGTCATCACCATGACAACGCTCTATATTCAGCAAGTAAGTGTGAACTAATCATTTTTGTCACTTTACTGAGAGCAACTAGGTTTTACTTTTTGTTTGTTTGTTTGTTTGAGATGAAGTTTCGCTCTTGTTGCCCAGGCTGGAGTACAATGGCCCGATCTCGGCTCACCACAGCCTCCACCTCCCGGGTTCAAGTGAGTCTCCTGCCTCAGCCTCCCAAGTAGCTGGGATTACAGGCATGCCCCACTGCGCCCGGCCAACTTTTGTATTTTTAGTAGAGACGGGGTTTCTCCATGTTGGTTAGGCTGGTCTCAAACTCCTGACCTCAGGTGATCTGCCTGCCTCGGCCTCCCAGAGTGCTGGGATTACAGGCGTGAGCCACCGAGCCCGGCCTACTTTTTTTTTATATTATAGTCAGTATAGTTAAATATTTTCAGAAGAGGTAATAATTGAGAAGAGACTTAAACTTATTGTTGGGTAATATATATTTCAGAAATCTTGTACATATTACCTAAATGTAGACAAGTAGTTATTATATATACTGTTATTTAATTTAAAAATTCAAGTGTTTTATTAATGGCTTTTAAAATGATACAATTTGTGATTTTTATGTATTATTTATCACATATCCTTCTTACTGTAAACATTACTTTTTCAAAAGATGTTTGGCTATTTATTTTAAACCTATCATAGGACATGCTTAAAATCGTAGAGGCTGTATTCAGTCCATGTGATTAAATGACTCTTTTAGTCTCAAAGGGAAAGTTTGGCTTATTTGAATACAAATGACTTATTGTTAGATGATAAGTAAGACATGTCTTTAATTTTATGTTTAACTTTGTTCTCAGTTAAAAAGCAAAAAAAAAGAGAAGGAAATGGCCGATCAGACATCTGTTGAAGAATTTGTGATCCATGCATTGGCATTTTGTGAAAGCTTATATGATCCATATCGGAATTGGAGACATAGAATTTCAGGGTATGTCTTATAAATAATAATGTTCATTTAAAACCTGAGTGTCATAATATATCTGATTCTTCAAAGCAGGTCTCCTCTATGAAAGCAATTGGAAAGAAGTATATAAGACCCACAGGTTTAACTCTGAGCTAGAGAAATATGTTGGAGGGAATGAATTAGTGATAAATTCTACTTCTGAATAATTACATATACCCTGAACTTGTATTTTGCAATACAATTTTGAGTACTAATAATCTGATAAGAAATGTTAAAGGCGTAGTAACATCAAATACAGTATAAATGTTTTTCAGGAAAAGTTCTTTTTTTAAAAATGTACTTTATAATTAGAAAATGCTTTTTAGCAGTATTTTGTCCATTTCTTTTTTTTTTTTTTTTTTTTTGAGATGGAGTTTTGCTGTCACCAGGCTGGAGTGCAGTGGCATGATCTCAGTTCACTGCAACCTCCACCTCCCGGGTTCAAGCAGTTTTCCCGCCTCAGCCTCCTGCGTAGCTGGGATTACAAGAGTGCCCCACCACACCCGGCTAATTTTTGTATTTTTAGTAGAGATGGAATTTCACCATGTTGACCAGGATGGTGTCGATCTCCTGATTTCGTGATCTACCTGCCTTGGCCTCCCAAAGTGCTGGGAGCCACCGTGCCCGGCCTTTGTCCATTTATTTTTAACTGTAGAGTTTATGTCATCAGGATCCCATAAGGAAAACAGAAACCACACTAAATATTTTTATTTTTATTTTTAGACATGAGATCTCACTATGTTGCCCAGACTAGTCTTGAATTCCTAGGCTCAAGTAGTCCTCCCACCTTAGCCTCCCAAAGTACTGGGATTATACCCATGAACCACTGCACCCAGCCTCCTCAAACTAGATATTTTAAAAGAGAGGATCTAATACAAGGAAATTGATAAACAAATATTGGAGAATTGACAAAGCAAAGGTAGGACATTAACTTTAGGAAACAGCTGCTTTCCCTGCAGTCATGGGAACAAAGGGAAGAGAATGAAGTTACCAGAATCTAGACTTTGGAGAAGATGCCCTACAGCACTGTGGTTCAGACCTCTGAGGAAGGAGCGTTGCATAGCTGGTGCTGATATCTCTTGAGCGGTCAAGAGGCTCCTTCTGGGATTGCCAAAAATAAGCTGAAGACAGGAACCAACCGCCATTGCTAAAATTAAGAATTCTTGCTGGTGTGATGCTGATGAGTATACAGAAAAAGAGCAGTGTGAACCAATCCTTGCTCTCTTTCTTCCACGCTTCATCTAGTACCCTCTATTAGGGAGCCCAAAAGGGAGGCGGCTGGAAAAAGAAAGTTTGCATGATGCCTGTCCCAGCATCACAAAGCAGAGAGAATATAGAAGAGTGGGTTGGTAGCTTGGTGACAATAGCTTAATTACCAGTACGGAGCTCAAAGAGAAGAATTTTAAAGTCACATACTGTTCTTACCTGTGGGCACAGATTACAAAGAATTGTATCATCACTCTCAATCAGACCTCTTTTTTAAATCTCCCAAATCTCCTCAAGATTTCCATTTTCATTTTCAACTTAGCCTGACCAATTTGTAAATAATTTCTACTTCCTGCAACTTGATTGCGAAATTTCATTACTAAATTATTTTTATAGATTTTTCAGGGTTTCCAGGGTAGTATAGCCCCCATACCATTAGATGATGGTGAAGAATTGATAACCAAGAGAACATTTATATATACTATGTAGTAGCACTTTTTGTATGTTCTATATAGTGATATAATATTTTATTGAAATCAGAATACATCCTTGGAGATGGAGATTGGGAAAATGTTGGTTAAAGATACAAAATTTCAGTTAGACAGGAGGAATAAATTATGCATCAGTAACAAACAAGGGAATTAGAATAACAAAAGATTTACTTCTTTTTCATGTTGTCTGTCTATTGTGGGTAAGCAGAGAGTCTCTACTCATCATAGTCACTAAAGGTCCCAGGCTAACAGAGCAGCCAGCATTTTAGCCTTTGTAGTCACCAAGTGTGAGAGAAAAAGTTTTGAAAGGTGTCAAATTGGCAATTTAATGTTCTTGTCTTGTCTGGTCATGCTACATGACACATGTTATTTTCATTCTGAACTCATTGGCCAGAACTGTGATTACATGTCCCCGTCTGTCCCTGTCTACTACAGTTGGGCCAAGTTAAAATCTACCATGTGACTAGAAGGGGTAGAAATAGTTGGCAATTAGTGCCGTGACTACTTTTTATCTCTGCTTATGCCCTGCTTATGAGTCTTTAAAAGTACAAAAAGGGAGCCGGATGTGGTGGCTCATGCCTGTTGTCCCAGCTACTGGGGATGCTGAGGTGGGAGGACTGCTTGAGCCTAAGAGTTCAAGGCTTCAGTTAGCTATAGAGACCTGTCTTTTTAAAAAACGATACAAAGAGACACTTAACAGTGCTTCATCTGTAGTCTTTATACTCATTAGCACTTTGGTTCTAACTAATCAGCGTTCCCGCGTTTTGACATGTATGCCAGAGATTTCTCTAAGGAAAGTGTATCTCTTCCTCCTCTTCCTCCTACTCTTGCTACTTCTCCATCCTCCGCCTTAGACTTTTCAGCAATGGCAAATCTAAGGGAACATATTTTAAGTTTTGAAACAATGGCATAACTTTTCTTTATAGACAGCAAGACAGATACAGAAAGAGGAACATAAAACCAGTCTGAAAATGGCAGAAGAGAGGCTTTTAAAGGAATCTTTAATAATAGCAAAATGAATTTAAAGATGGGGAGAGAAGATTTATTAAAGGTAGTTTTGATAACAAATTAGATAAAATTGGTAGCTAAAAACAGTTTTTGAGAGTCAAAAAGAAGACAAATTTTTTGATAACAACTCTTTATTAAAAAGGAAAATACAACAAATATTATTACACCAAAAAAGAGTAATTTTCCTATATAATGTAGAAAACATATACAGATAACCAAAACTTGCCAGATGAGGCCAGTGAGAAAATTCCAAATGTTAACAAAACCACATTTTTCAATGGCCCATTAATCAGAGAACTTTAAAAATTACATAAAAATTAAAATTACCTTCATATAGGAATACATTTTAATTTATCCAGAGATCCAACACACTTAAGAGAGAAGAATTTTACTAATTTAATTTTTTAAAAATCCACTACCTATTAAACTCATGTAGCATTGCTGAAAGAGTATCTACAGAATTTTCACATTGAGGTTTTCTTGCGGAAGTAGAAATCAAAAGTACAGAGACCCTCTTTAGCAATGAACCACTGATAAGCAAAATATTTACAATGAGAATAACATTCCACTTATGTGCATTTCTGAGCATTAATTTACATCAGGCTTTCCAGTTTACCAACTTTTATAGAATTTCTTCCTAGTGAGAGTTTTACAAAACTTTTGAAGTAATTGTTAAATTTAAAAACATTTCTGTATTTTCTACACTGCTATGCTTCCAATCCAGAGTGCTCTCACATTTATAAGGTCCATCTACAGTTTGTTACCATGTATCTTGAACATGTGTTAGACAATTAGACAAATGAAGGTACTCTCACACTCTGTACATTTATAGGAATTTTTAAAAAATGAGTTCAAGTATCAAATGAAACTTATGAACTAAAGAAATTACCACACATTTAAATTTATAAGGCTTATCTCCACTGACTTCTTACATATTTCAAAGAAAAATGGAAGAACTGAAGGCTTTGCCACATTTCTAAGAATTATAGGGTTTTTCTCTATTGGGAACCCTTTTATGTCCTTGAAAGAAATTGGGAAAACTGAGGACTTTGCCAGTTTTTTTACATTCATTTTTCCCCCAGTATGAGTTTTTCTTAGTTTTCAAAGGGAATGGGGAAAATTGCATGTTTTCCAGTATTCCTCACAATCCCACTATGTGTTTTTTCATTTGTTCTAATAGAACTAGAACATCTGAAGTCTTTACCACATTTCTTCCATTCACATGGTTTTTTTCCAATATGACTTCTTTCATGCTGTTGAAAGGATCTGGGAGAAGAGAAGGCTTTACCACTTTACTTATATCCAAGGGTTTCTCTTCAGTTTGAGTTCTTTCATGTCATCAAAGGGAACTGGAAAGTGTGAATGATTTACCACATTTTTGACATTCCCAAGGCTTTTCTCCACTGTGAGCCTTTGTATGCTTACGAAGGAAACTGGAAGTTGTAAAGGCTTTACCACATTCTCTGCATCTATAGGGTTTCTCTCCAGTATGAATCATTTCATGTTGTTGAAGGACATAGGAAGAAGTTAATAATTTATCACATTTCTTGCTTGTATAGGGTTTCTCTCCTCTATGAGTTCTTTCATGTTCGTGACGTTTCTGGAATAATCGAAGTCTTTACCACAATGTTTACATTTATAGGATTTTTTTCCTCCAGTGTGAGTTTTCTGGTGCATTTTAAATAAACTGGGGAAAATAAAGTTTTCCCCACATACTGTACATTTATAAAATCCATTATCACTGTGCATTACCATGTGTCTTCAAACACCTGTGAGAGAAAGGCTTTCCCACATTGTTTACATTTATATGGCTTCATTTCACAGTCCTCACACTCAAATAGTTTGTGTCCAGAGTGAGATACAATATACCTGTGAGACACAATATACCTATGTAGAGATGTATGACATATGAAGACTTTTCCACACATTCTGCATACACATGATTTTACTTCAGTAGAAACTTTCTTGTTCAGATTAAGATTTGAATTCCGGCTGAAGGTATCTCCACATTGACTATTTTGTTTACCTTCACACAGTCTCTCTACCATATGACTTACATTTCTCCCATATTTTCTGACTGGATCGTCAACATTCTGGTCTTCCCATTTGTTTCCTGTAGAAGCCAAATTCCTGAAGGTTTCCTGTGTCACATCTCTATAAGAGTTTCTTCTGGGAAAAATCCAGCAACGCCCACTCCTTCTGGGTGAAGGTCACAGCCACATCCTCAAAAGTCACTGAGTCCACATTCCAGCTTCCAGCATGCTCCGGCATCTTGCCCGGGGATCTTGCAGGGCCTGCAGGTCACAGGCAACAGAGGCTGCCACAGAACCACCTAAGGCCTCTCAGAGCTGAGGAGAGGGAGCCCGAGCTAGGAGCACAGCCCAGAGACCCAAAAAGAAGAAAATTTTATATGCTATTAACATAATATAGGAAGATAATTCTGCTTATGTAAGATGGCAACAGAAAGGGGGGCAAAGTAGAGGATGAGTAGCAGCATTTAACGAATGCATGCATATATTTGCCAGGAATTACATTAGAAGCCGTGTATGTATTATCTCTAATATGCACAGCAATCTTGCCAGTAATGTAAGAACTGCTTCAAAGATAAATGATAAAGCAGGGAATTCAGACTTGGGTTTCTTTGACTTTGACAGGGAGATTAAAAAATGGAATTAGGAGAAATCCATTGCTCATGGAAGACTTATAGAAAGGAATCTACAGCAATAATTTACACCTTATTTATTAGTCTGATTCTGAAATTAAGTGGAAATTAAGAAGATATATATTTTCTTATTCATTGTTTGTGTTTATTGCTTACCAAAATAGCTAAAGCAGGTTAGAATAGATTTAATTAAAATTAACATAATTCCAAATACAGAGCCATTTAAAACTATTTCTTTTCTTATTTGATGAAAACAAATAGATACTTTTTGTAGATTTGATTAATCTGTTATCTCAATTTTGATTCTACTTACAGAATCTCAGAAAGTTGGAAAGATTTCCTCAAGTGGAACTAAAATAAGTATAGGGAAATAAATCAGCCAGGCATGGTGGCTCACACCTGTAATCCCAGCACTTTAGGAGGCCAAGGCAGGAGGACTGGTTGAGGCCAGGAGTATAAGACCCCATCTAGAAAAAAAAGAAAAAAAAAATTAGCCGGGTGTGGTGATATGTGCCTGTAGTTCCAAGTACTTGGGAGGCTGAGGTGAGAGGATCACTGAGCCCAGGAGTTGAAGCCTGCAGTGAGCTATGATCACACTATTGCATTCCAACCTGGGTGACAGCAAAACCTGAAAGAGAGAAAATGGAGGGAGGGAGGAAGGAAAGGAGGGATGGAGAAAAGGAGAGTAGAGGAGAAAGGAGTGGAAAAAGGAAGGAAAGGAAAGAGGGAGGGAGGGAAGGAAGGAGAAGAGAGAGAGAGAGAAGAAGAAAGAGGAAGAAGAAGAAGGAGAAGAAGAAAGAAGAAGAAGAGAAAAGAGAAAAAGAAATCTTCCTTCAATGTGACTTGTTCATTCATTTAAACATTTGTTCAAAAATATACTTACTGAGTTCCTACTTTGTGACTAGTGCAAGTTTAGTAGGATTCCTTGCCTTGCCAAGAGAAAAAGAATTATGTTAAGGTATGCCCTGTGCCTCCTACTTGTCAAACCTGGGACAGTATATGTACAAAATAATTACAGTAATGAATTATGTAACCATTCAGGAAGAAAATTTATGAGTTCATACCAGTGATAGATAAGGGAGAAGTGAAGGGTGTTGCTTACAGTAAAATTCCAAGTGCCAATTAGTAAATATAGAGGGGATGCTGGAGTTGGGGGAAAAAAACACATTTTGGACACATCATAGTAAGATTGGATCAGGCAAGAATCATTCATGGATGTTAAACCTAGGGGGATGTTTTGGTTGGGAGCATGATGTGTGTATGTTTTTTGTTTGTTTGTTTGTTTTTTTGAGGTGGAGTCTTGCTCTGTCGCCCAGGCTGAAGTGCAATACCGTGATCTCAGCTCACTGCAACCTCTGCCTCACAGGTTCAAACAATTCTCCTGCCTCAGCCTCCCAAGCAGCTGGGATTACAGGCGTGCACCACCATGCCCGGCTAATTTTTTATTTTTAGTCAACACAGGGTTTCACCATATTGGCCAGACAGGTCTTGAACTCTTGACCTCAGGTGATCCGCCTGCGTCAGCCTCCCAAAGTGCTAGGATTATAGGTGTGAGCCACTGCGCGTGGCCATGTGTGTGGTTTTAAAATGTCTCCCCACAATTACTTATTACTTGTAATTGAAAAATTAGTAATTATTTTGGACAGTACTGGACCAAATAATCCAGTTGGTTGGATGATCAAAATTAACTGATTATCAGTAAGAAGTAGATGGGTATCATGTCCTCCACATGTGATAACCCTGAGAAGAACACGTCATTGCTTATGTGTTATTCCAGCCAAGCATGCATAGTCTGAATCTAATTGTGAGAAAACAAGTAAACCCCAAGTGAAGAACATTCTAATTTTTAAAAAAAGGAAGGCTGGAGGACAACTTTCTTTAAAAATATCACAAAGAGGGATTCTGGAAATGTTTTAGATTAAAAGAGGCTAAAGAGACACTAAATGCAATACCTCACCCTAGCCTGGAAGCTGTATTGGAAGAGAGAAATGCTACAAAGGATGTTAGTGGGTGAATTGACAAAACTGGAATATGGTTGGTAGATTACATAAAAGTGTTGTATCAGTGTTAAATTTATTGAAGTTTATAACTATACTATGGTGTTATATAAGACTATATCCCTATTAGTAAATATTCACTACAATATTAAGAGATGAAGGACCATGATATATGTGATTTTCTATATATAATGAGGCCGGGCACAGTGGCTCATGCCTGTGGGACACTTTGGGAGGCTGAGGTAGGAGGATCACTTAAACCCAGGAGTTAGAGACCAACCTGGGAAACATAGCAGGACCCCATCCTCACAAAAAATAAAAAAAAAATTAACTGCGTATGGTGGCTTGCACCTGTGGTCCTAGCTTTGCAGGAGGCTGAGATGGGAAGATGGCTTGAGCCCAGGAGTTAGAGGTTACAGTGAACTAGGATAGCACCACTTCACTCCAGTCTGGGCAATAGAGCAAGACCCTGTCTCTAAAAGAAAAAAAAAAATTCGGGATAAAGTGTTAACAGTGAACTTGGGTAAACTCTATTTGATGTTCTTTGATCTATTCTTATTGTTGCAACTTTTGCCAAAACTTGAATTTTTTCCAAATAAAATTAAGAATAATGATTATGTCCTAGGTATGATGTGAGTACAAAAAAGAAGCATGGTGGCCGGGCGCCGTGGCTCACGCCTGTAATCCCAGCACTTTGAGAGGCCAGGGCGGGTGGATCACGAGGTCAGGAGATCGAGACCATCCTGGCTAACACAGTGAAACCCCGTCTCTACTAAAAATACAAAAAAATTAGCCAGGTCTGGTGGCAGGCGCCTGTACTCTCAGCTACTCAGGAGGCTGAGGCAGGAGAATGGCGTGAACCTGGGAGGCGGAGCTTGCAGTGAGCTGAGGTTAGGCCACTGCACTCCAGCCTGGGCGACAGAGCGAGACTACATCTCAAAAAAAAAAACAAACAGCAGGAGCAACATGGTTAAATCAACCAAGGACATAAACTTAGAAAACTGAGATGCAAATAAGTGTTTTACAGCCCTCTCAGACAACCAGTTGATAGGTATTAACATCTGCTAAATGCTAGATGCTTGGCCCAAATATCAAATAATAATGGAGCAATTAACTGTGCTACATTCTACAAATGGTATAAGACTAAGGTTCATTTTTAGCTCTACTAACTTATTGAAAACATGCAGTACAAACTGCTTGTGCTTTAATTTTTGTGTTCTAATGTGTGTAATAGTTCTCACCCCTTTTGTTTATGTTAGCATATTAAATTTTTACCACAAATATATTGGAAATTATGTGCATATGTTACATCTAATACAGGAACTTTAGAATGAGTCATTGATCACAAATTGTAGAAGTACATTTGTATTATGTTAATCAGGTGAGGATGTTTATTGTTTGTAGCGTAGGTTGTCTGGATAGGATACAAGCAATCTAACTAAATTATGGTCTTAGTTAATACCATAATTTATAATGGATGCACAAAATGATAATAATCCCATGGAAAAACCTAACTGAAAGCTGAATTAAATTTTATCCTTTTAAAATTAATTTTTTTACCACATGATTGAATTTTTTATTTGAAACTCCAGTGAATTTTGTATTGTTACAAAAACATGAAAATCTTTGATAATGGTCTTAATTAGATAGGAAGATCTATTAATGTTCTAACATGTTATGTTTGAAATTAAAATAAATACAGCTGGGTTCTGCCTTCCACACACTGGAAATAGGCATAGATTTGGAAAGCAGTGCAGTAGCAAATGAGGTCTAATATGATTTCTAATGAATTTGGATAGTAGATCTGGATCTTTGAACTCTTTATTTTGCTATCACTGAGTCCAGCTATGCTTATCCTATGTGGTTTGTTCTATGATGAATTGAAATTTCTTCTCAGGTTTGAAATAATTATAAGGAAAGTAATTTCAATAGCTCAATTATGGTCATTAAGAAGAAAGCATCTTAGACCAGTGCTTTATCAGTTGATCATATTTAGATGTACAGAATTTCTATGTGGCTGTCCTTTAAATATTTTCTATTTTTGTTGGCTTTAGTAATTTTAAATGCTTTTTTAGGGAATGAAAAAATATCTGTGATTTTGAAAAATTTACCATCTACTAGTTGGAAGTATCATCATAATACTACACTTTATTCTCCAATCTCCACACCACTCTGCCCATCTAAAAGATTCATTTTGTGTTGAATTGAAATGTTCTTGTTAAAAACACGGGCAATTTGTATTGGCTTTATCAAAGCCTGTAGAAAACATAATATCCATCAAAACTACTGAAATTGTCATTAAAAAACAGAAATAATCCCAGCCCATACTGGATCTGTATCCTCAAGATGAAAGAAGCTAATATATGGCCTCATTATTCATTATTATAAAGTTTCAGAAAGTGGCAGAGTAGCCTGGATTTCTGATAAAAATATTCTACTAGTCTGAGCTGTCAGTTTAGCGTTACTGCCGAACAAATTCTTGTACAGATTGGAAATTTTAAGGGCTGGCTTCTTGTTCATTTTACAGTTATTTGGAGATTTAACCTAGCTACCATGTTGCATAATTCAAAAAAATAAATCTTTTAATTGATGAACAGTTCAGTTATTTGCTAGACTTCTTTTCAAGATTATGTGAATCCTAGAGATACATGGTTCAAGACACAAATCAAAAGTAAAATATTAAATATGTTTTATAATTGTTTTTGTAATTGTGTCATGTCTGCTTGCCCATGTTGTAATTTATTATTGACTTCTTTTTAATGATAGACGAAGCCTTAGTACTGTGGAAAAGAGCAGACAGAAATATAAACCAGCTTCTCTCACAGTGGAATTTGTCCCTTTCTTTTATCGTAAGTAACACCTCTAATTTCTCTTGCTATGATTATCATCTTACTCTGATTACTTTTTATTCTTACTCTGATTCTGATCTTGATTCAGCTTTGTTAATTTATAAAATAAAGGTTGTAAGAACTTGTCACTGGAGTAAGGTACATGATTTGTGTTTGGCTGCAATTATTGTACGTGGTTTTATTTAATGTGCTATTCTCAAAAAAAATTTTTTTAGAATAAAAATATTTTAATGATGGTGGTATATTTTATTTTATTTAGTTACTTTTTTATTGAGACGAAGTTGCACGCTGTTGCCCCAGGCTAGAGTACAGTGGCGCGATCTTGGTTCACCGCAGCCTCCACCTCCTGGATTCAAGCAGTTGTCCTGCTTCAGCCTCCCAAAAAGCTGGAATTACAGGCATAGGCCACCACACCCGGCTAATTTTTATATTTTTAGTAGAGACAGGGTTTCACCATGTTGGCCAGGCTGGTCTTGAACTCCTGACCTCAGATAATCCACGCACCTCAGCCTCCCAAAGTGCTGGGATTACAGGCATGAGCCACCATGCCCCATGCCCAACCAATGGTGGTATATTTTAGAACTTCAGAATTTTCACTGAAAATAGGAAACTTGAGAGAGTTAACCCCTATATATGTGACTTATATATGCCATCTTTCAAAAATATAGAATTTGCAGACTATAAAAGGAACACTGTGTGTACCTTGAGTATATATTTCCCATTCAAATTTGTCACTTAACATTTTGCCATATTTGCTTCAGTTCTTTCTTTTCCCTGTGAAATGAAACAGGACAGAAATAGTCCTTTGATTGCTTGCTGAAGATGACTGCAGTACTGACTCTGCTTGACCACCAGTAGTGATACCTAGCTAACTAGGTAATGAAGCTCCACAGTAAACCGTCTCTGGAAACTGGCTTCACTTATAGGATAGAGGACAGGAAACCCAGCATGCTAATAGAACAGTATAAGGTGTTTCTATTCATCAGGAGTCCTCACAGCCATCCAAGGGCTATTCTTAAGTCCTCCAAATGAGGTTATAAAATCAAATTGGTGTGTCAGGGAGCCACTTGGCTTAGAAGTAAAGTATCCCATAGAAGCCTTTGTCTCTTGTATATATAGGTTGTGCACATATTTTGTTAATTTATCCAAAAGTATTGTATATTTTGTACGCTTTGTAAATGGTTTATCTTATTCATTTTTGGGGAGAGATGCAGTCTCATTCTGTTGCTCAGGCTGAAGTACAGTAGTGCAATCATAGCTTGCTATATAACCTCCAACTTGTGAGCTCAGGTGGTCCTCTCACATCAGCCTCCCAAAGATCTAAGACTATAGGCATGTGCCACTGTGCCTGGCTAATATAAACAATTTTTTTTACGGAGACAGAGTCTCACTGTGTTGCCTAGGCTGTTCTCAGACTCCTGGCCTCAAGTGATCCTCCCACCTCAGCCTCTCAAAGTATTGGGATTACAGGTGAGAGCCACCATGCCCAGCCTGATTTGTTTTAAATTGTATTTTTCATTTTTAAAACTTGTATATAGAAATATAATTTGTTTTTGTGTATTGACTTTTATATCCTTGTTCCCACATGTAGAAGGGAAAAAATTCAGTCTTTCACCATTAAATATGTTATTAGCTATATGTTTTTAAAAATAGATGCCCTTTATTAAGTAGAAGAAGTCTTATTCTAACTCTACTTTGCTAATAGTTTTTATTACTGAATGGACGTTGACTTTTTTTTTTTTTACATACTTTTACTACATCTATTTGAGGTGCTTGTTAATTGGCAAAGTACATAGGTTGATTTTCAAATATTAAACTAACATCATATTTCTGGCCTAAACTACCTTTGGTTGTGATTATATAGTTAATTTTTATTTGTCTCTCTCTCTCTCTCTTTTTTTTTTTTTTTTTTGGAGAAACAGGGTGTTGCTGTGTTGCCCAGTCTGGAGTGCTATGGTATAATCATAGCTTACTGTAGCCTCAAACCCCTGGGTTCAAATGATTTTCTTGCCTCAGCCTCCTGAGTACCTAGGACCACAGGATTGTACCATGATAAGCAGTGTATTAGTTTGTTCCCACACTGCCATAAAGTAATACCTGAGACTGGGGTAATTTATAAAGGAAAGAGGTTTAATTGGCTCATGGTTCCGCAGGCAATACAGGAAGCATGACAGCCTCTGCTTCTGGGGAGGCCTCAGGAGCTTTTACTCACGGCAGAAGTCAAAGCAGGAGCAGGACCAAGAGTGAGAAAGCCGGGAGGTGCTAACACTTTTAAATGACCAGATCTCTTGAGAACTCTGTCATTAGAAAAGCACCAAAGGGATGCTGCTAAACTATTCATGAAGGATCCGCCCCCGTGATCCAGTCACTTCCCACCAGGCCCCACCTCCAACACTGGAGATTACAGTTGAACATGAGATTTGGGTGGGGGCATAGATCCAAACCATATCAGCTGGCTAATTTAACAAAATGTTTTTGTAGATATTTTTGTAGATATGGCCTTGCTGTGTTGCCTCCAGACTAGTCTTAAACTCCTAACCTCTGGTAATCCTCCTTCCTCAGTCTTCTAAAGTGCTAGGATTATAGTATATTATCCTTTTTATGTACTACTGCATTTGATTGATTTTTTGTTTAAAAATTTTGTATCTGTTCAAGAACAGTAAGGGTTTCTAGGATTTTTTCCCTTATATGTCTTCTTAGTCTGCTTTGATTGTCATAACAAAATACTGTAGACTGGGTAGCTTAAATAACAGAAATTTATTTCTCATAGTTCTGGAGACTGGAAGGTCCAGCAGGTTTTATTTTCTGGTGAGATCTGACTTTGTGGCTTGCAGATAGTCACCTTCTTGCTGTGTCCTCACATGTTGGAAAAAGACTGTTGTCTCTTCCTCTTCTTATAAAGGCACTAGTTCTCTTTGATCAAGGCTCTACTTTTATGACCTCATTTAACTTTAATCACTTATTTAAAGGCTCTATCTGCAATACAGTCACATAGGGGAGGTGTTAGGGCTTCCACATACTAATTTTGGAGGTACACAGTTCACTCTATACCACTCGGTCCTTGCACCCCTGCCCAATTCATGTACTTATCACATACAGAATACATCCATTTTACCCCAACAGCCCCAAATGTCTTAACTTATTCTCACATCAACTCTGTAAGTCTAAAGTTCAAAATCTTATCTTAATTTCTAAATCTGTTACTGGTTAGACTGAAGTTACAATTCATCCTGACTCAAAATCCCTTTCCAGCTGTAAACCTGTGAAAAGAAATAAGTTATATGTAACCAGAGTACAACATTGGAACAGGTATAGGATACATATTCTCATTCCAAAAGGGAGACAGTGGAAGGAATAAAGGTGTGACAGGTCTCAGGTGAGCCTAAAACCTAGTAGGGTAAATTCTGTTAGGCATTACAGCTTGAGAATAGCCCTCTTTGGTTGATACTGTGTACTCCATGCGCACTGGGTTGCCAGTGTCACCCCCCGCCCCAGGTCTCTGCAAGGGCCCCACCCATAGGGCTGTCTGTGAGGGCAGCCCCACCATTGAGGCACTGGGTAGGTCATCCTGGCCCACAGAAACCTGACCTGTGGTCCTACCCTTTGAAACCAAGGAAGAGGAAACAGCCTTGCCTCCTGGGTCTTTGGTGGGAGTGGCAGCCCTCATAATCTCTGAATTGCTTTCAGAGTTTTTCTTATCACACATTCAAACTGAATAGCTTTATGGTCTGGTCTATAGAATCCAAGAAGTCCAACCGTCTACCTTCATTCCTTCCCACTTTCTCTGTCCCCTTTAGTTCAAAATGGTAGTGCCTTTTCTGGTATAATCTCATATCCATTCCTGGCCTCACTGAGCTGGCTGATTAAGTCCACTAGTTATACCCATGGTCTGTTTATCAGTCACACCCTCAGTGTTTTCTTTAGAACAATCTTTCTTGTTTGTTTGTTTGTTTTTTGTAATTTGGATAGGCTGCAAATTTTCTAAATCTCAACTTCTGGTTCTTTTGTGTTTAACAGTTTCTTCTTCAGTTTATTTCTGTCTTCTCACATTTTAACTATAAGCAGTGAGAAGGAGAAATTAAGCTGCTCCTTCAACACTTTACTTAGAAATCCCCTTAGCTAAATACCCAATTTCATTGCTTGCTGCACATTCTACCTTCCACAAAACACTAGAACACAGTTCAGCCAAGTTCTTTGCCACTTTTTAGTAAGGATTGCCTTTCCAGTAGTTTTTAATAACATGCTCCTTATTTATGTTTGAGAGCTCAACAGAATTGCCCTGAAGGTCCCTATTTCCAGCATGCACCTCAAAACTCTTACAGCCTCTACCCATTACCCAGTTCTAAAGCTGCTTCTGTATTCTTAGGCCTTTGTTGTAGTAGCACTCTATTTCTTTGTAACAAAATCTGTCTTAGTCTACTTGGGCTGGTATAACAAAATACTATTGATTTGGTGGCTCAAACAACAATACTGGTCATATTAAATTAGTTAGGCAGGGTTCTGTTTTCCTCTATTTTCTGTGAGAGTTGGTTTGAGAATGCTATTATGATTTTCTTAACACTCACCAGCAGATCTGGACCTAGAGATTACCTTGTGGAAAGATTTTGTTTTGTTTTTCATTGAGACAGGATCTTGCTATATTGCTCAGGCTCGTCTTGAATTCCTGAGCCCAAGTGATCCTCCCACCTCCGCCTCCTGAGTAGCTGGGACTATGGGCATGTACTGTTGTGCCCAATGTGAAAAGGTTTTAAATTATAGAGCAAATTTATTTACTAGATAAAGGGCTACTCAGATTTTCTGTTTCTTCTTGTGTTAGTTTTTGTAATTAATGTCTTCCAAGGAATTTGTATTTTTCATCTGTATTATTGAATTTATTGGCATAAAGTTGTTCATAGTATTTCTTCATGTATCCTTCCTAAATCTATGGAATCTAGATTGATGTCTCCTCTTTCATTCCTGACATTGATAATTTACATTTTTCTGTCTTCTTTTTTCTTGATTGGTCTAGCTAGAGGTTTTTAAATTATATTGATCCTGGCACATGCCCATAGTCCTGGCTACTTAGGAGACTGAGGCAGGAGGATCACCTTAGCTCAGGGGTTTGGGGCTGTAGTGCACTATGATTGTGCCTATGAATAGCCACTGCATTCCAGCCTGGGCAACATAGTGAGACCCTGTCTCTTAAAATATTATATTGATCTTGCCAGTGAACTAGCTTTTGATTTCATTGATTTTCCTCTATTGTTTTTTTGTTTCCTTTTTCATTATTTTTTCTATTATCTTTAATATTAACTCCCTCTTAATTGCTCTTCTTTTTCTAGCTTCTTAGGGTGAAAGTTCAATCTTTAGATCTTTATTTAGACCTTTTTTCTAGAATGAACATGAATCATTGCTTTAGTTGTGCCCCACAGATTTTGATATGTTTGTTTTAATTTTATTTAATTAAAACAATTTTTTCTTCATTTGGTTTAAAATATTTTCAAATTCGGGAAATGTTGGTCAAAGGATACAAAATTTCAGTTAGGAAGAATAAATTCAAGAGAGCTACTACGTAACGTTGTGAATGTAGTTAGTAACAATGCATTGTATACTTGAAAATGACTAAGAGTAGCTAAGAGAGGTTACCACAAAAAAAGTTATGTGAGGTAATGTATATGTTAATTAGTTTGATTTAGCCACAATGTATACATATTTCAAAATACCATGTTGTTCATCATAAATGTATGCAATTTGTATTTGTCAATTAAAAAAGATTAAATTAATAAAATGAAAAGGAATGTATTGTTTAATCTGCAAGTGTTTGGGGAGTTTCCAGATCCTTTTTTCTTTCTTTCTTTCTTTCTTTTTTTATTTTTATTTTTTGACATGGGTTCTTACACTGTCACCCAGGCTGGAGTGGTACAGTGGCACAATCTTGGCTCACTGCAGACTCCGCCTCCTGGGTTCAAGCGATTCTTATGTCTCAGCCTCTCGAGTAGCTGGGATTACAGGTGCCCGCCATCACACCCAGCTGATTTTTGTATTTTTAGTAAATATGGGGTTTCACCATGTTGGCCAGGCTGGTCTCCAGTTCCTGGCCTCAAGTGATCCACTCACCTCAGCCTCCCAAAGTGCTAGGATTACAGACATGAGCCTCCACCCCAGCCCTTTTTTTCTTTATGGTAAAAAAAGTGTATATTTGGAATTAACCTGATGGATTCAGTTTAGATGATCCCGGTTGTGTAGGCAATATCAAAAGCCTCATACTCCAGAGGCAGTCTAACATATGCCTTCTCTCCAGCAGGCCTGATCAGGGTGTAGACCTTGGCCACATCATTGTCATAGAGCTTCTTCATGGCCTGTCTGATCAGTTGTTGGCCTTGATATCTACAGTGAACACAAGTGTTTTGCTGTCATCTTTTTCATGGCTGACTTAGTGGCTTAAAGGGATTTTGGTGCTGGCATAGTAGTCAAGTTTGTATCTTCTCCAAGTGTTCCTCTGAGGCTGTTTGGGCTGCCTTTGGAACCATGGTGTTTTGGGCCACCAAAAGGTGGTGATGTGCAGATTGTATGTGTGTGGGGGGTGGGGTGGATGCCTTTTAGCCCTGCCTTCTTGGCCTTCATAACCTTGGCTTTGGCTTTGGCTTTGGGAGGGGCAGGGACCACCTTTCTTTTAATGCCATTTTCATGAAAAGGGTCTCCAGATCTTTTTTTCATTACTTTCTAATATATTTCCATTATGGCAAGAGAAAATACTCTTTATGACTTCAATAAACTTAAACTCATTGAGCTGTATTTTCTTATTTAAATTTATTGAGTTCCACTTTTCATCATGAATAACATTCCTTGCCTTGATTATATTTCTTGCCTACTTTGTCATATACTAATATAGCCACCCAGCAATCTTATGATGAGAATTTGCAATGGTATATGTTTTTATGTCCTTTTTATGTATTATCTTTCTGTGTATCCACTGTGGATGAATGGAACTCTGTCATCTTCTAGCTCTGTGTAAAATCAGAGAATTACTCAGCTTACAGTTTCTTTGTAGTTTTTTGCCGATCTTGTGGGATATCACACTATTGTGTGAGGATAGACACTGAGACACAAAGTGAGCCCTGTGCATATTTCTGGAGCACTTTCTCTGTATAGCTTCCTCCACTCCAGTACTCTGCTTTACAAATTCCAGTTGCCTAGGCCTCTCTGAACTTTGATTTCTGTCTCCTCAACTCAACAAATGACTGTGTTCTTTTAAGGTTCCCCCTTTCCATGTAGTAGTTCGGAAAGTGTCTCCAAACAGGAATCTGTGTGATCCTTGTGCTTACTTTGTTTTCCTTCTTGTGTGTATCACAGTTCTGTGACCCAGTTTCTGGAACTGATTTTCTCCAGTTTTCTAGTTGTTTATAGCTGAAAGCCATGTGTAGTACCAGTTATTCCCATATAGCTGGAACTTCTTAATTTTTTAATTATAAGTTTCTATCCAGGTTACCTCAAAGCTGTTTCTTTTTGGTAACATTTGTTATTGGAAGTAATTTTATTGTTATAGTCTTGTCCCAGTGTGTAATGACATATGCAAAAGGGTGTTCATAACAGCATCAAAAGAAAGGGGAAAAGCATGGTGGTTTATCAAGAGAGAACTGGTTAAGTGAAGGTAACACATTGTAGCGGTGTATGCCTCTAGTCATTACAAAAAATGAATGAGGCAGATGTATCTGTTAAGATGTAATAATGTCCAGGCTGGACGCAGTGGCTTACCCTTGTACTCCCAGCACTTTGGGAGGCTGAGGTGGGCAGATCACCTGAGCCCAGGAGTTTGAGACCAGCCTGGACAACATTGCAAAACCCTGTCTCTACACAAAAATACAAAAAATTAGATGGTCATGGTAGTGTGTGCCTGTAGTCCCAGCTACCTGGGAGGCTGAGATGGAAGAATCACATGAGCCCAGGCAGCCAAGGATGCAGTGAGCTGTGATTGCCCTTTAGCCTGGGCAATAAAGTAAGACCCTGTCTCAAAAAAAAAAAAAAAAAAAAAAAAGTAGAAAGATGTAGTAATATCCAGAATATATTAAGTTAAAAAGCAAAAAAAGTTGATGCAGGAGTATATTTATGTACTATGTACTTTTTTTTTTTTTTTTTTTTTTTTTTTTGAGGTGAAGTGTTGCTCTGTCACCCAGGCTGGAGTACAGTGGCACAATCTTAGCTCACTGCAACCTCTGCCTCCTGGGTTCAAGAGATTCTCCTGCCTCAGCCTCCTGAGTAGCTGGGATTACAGGTGCCCGCCACCACACCTGGCTAATTTTTGCAATTTTAGTAGAGGTGGGGTTTCACCCTGTTGGCCAGGCTGGTCTTGAACTCCTGACCTCAGGTGATCCACCCGCCTCGGCCTCCCAGAGTGGTGGGATTACAGGTGTGCAAGGCAGTGGTAGTGTCGTGGGTTGAGGAATAGATTAAAGGGAAACTTACATTTCCTTGTCAGGTTTGTTTGTTTTTGTTTTGTTTTGTTTTGTTTTTTGAGACAGAGTTTCACTCTTGTTGCTCAGGCTGGAGTGCAATGGCGTGATCTCAGCTCACTGAAACCTCTGCCTCCCAGGTTCAAGTAATTCTCCTGCCTCAGCCTCCTGAGTAGCTGGGATTACAGGCATGTGCCACCACACCCGGCTAATTTTTTTGTATTTTTAGTAGAGACGGGATTTCTCCATGTTGGTCAGGATGGTCTCGCTCTCCTGACCTCGTGATCTGCCTGCCTTGGCCTCGCAAAGTGCTAGGATTACAGGCGTGAGCCACTGCGCCCGGCCCCTTGTCAGGTCTTTATGCTGCTTTTTCTTTGTTGTATGCATGTATAGCCTGGTTTTTTTTAAAAACAAACAAACAAACAAACAATAAAATAATTTATACTTTTAAAAGAAATCTTGCTATTGGTACCAGAATTTTAGAACATTAGCCCTGGAGTGGACTCAGGAAATCTTTTTGTCCAACTCTTTCATTCTGTAGTGGACTAGTTATGGTCAATTTTTACCAATGAGAGGTCTGATAGTCTTAGTAAAGAGACGTCTAGGCTGGGCGCGGTGGCTCACTCCTGTAACCCCAGCACTTTGGGAGGCTAAGGCGGGAAGATCACCTGAGGTCAGGAGTCCGAGATCAGCCTGGCCAACATGACGAAACACCGTCTCTACTAAAAATACAAAAATTAGCTGGGCGTGGTGGCAGGCACCTGTAATCCCAGCTACTCCAGAGGCTGAGGCAGGAGAATTGCTTGAACCTGGGAGGCGGAGATCGCAGTGTGCTGAGATCGCACCACTGCACTCCAGCCTGGGCAATACAGTGAGACTCCATCTCAAAGGGAAAAAAAAGAGAGAGACGTCTAATTTTATGCCAGGTTTGAGTTAGTTTCTAGCCCTGTCAGTTAGTGGTCATGTGACTTCAGGCAAGATACTAACTTCTGACCTTCCTTTTTCTCATATATAAATGGGGGCCAAATATCATCCTTATATGGAGAATTATGAGAACTCAGTGAGACGACGTGAATACCTAAAATGCTATCTGGTAGATGGCTTCTCTTTTCTTTTCCTAAGCCAAAATGCATATCAACCTTGGCTTTTAACACAGATTAGCCTTTTCACAAATAGTTCTTCGCATTTGCATCAGACATTTCCTAGAGATAAATCATATTGTGAAAGACAAATCTTATTTATTTATTTATTTATGGGTGTGTTATATTTACAGAATGTTTTCAGGAAAGTGAACATCTCAAGGAAAGTCTTAAATGTTGCTTATTGCATCTTTTTGGAGCCATTGTAGCCGGTGGGCAGGTAAGGAAAATGTTGAAATTTAATATATACAATTATAATTAACAGTGCAAAAAGCTTTCCATGGATTGTTTAGTATGTTCTTTGTCTTTTTATAATTTCATTCACCAAATATTGAACTTATATATTGTAACTAATCTGCGTCTTTTATTTTCCAAAAAACCTAAGTAATATTTAGCACTGACAATAAAATTACTGAATAAATAAACAAATTTAACAATTTTTGGTATTGTAAGTTCTTATTTACGTTAGCTTTCAAGCACTAGTTTTTATTTCAGATGATAGAGGAAGTCAGCTTCATCAGTCCACTTGATGAAATCAAAGTCTCGTAGTTTGGTTTCTAAACACACCAATTTATTCACTCTCCTGTGTACCTATAATACTGAATGTATTTTTGTAAGTTTATATTTTTTTTCAACAAATCCAAGTAGTGTTTTAAAATTTACAGAAAAGAATTTCTAGTTTTTTTTTTTTTTTTTTTTTTTTTAAGGTAAGCATCTAAGTGCTGTCATAAACTTTTCTGTTTTTGTTTTTTGAAATGGGGTCTCACTGTGTTTCCCAGGCTGGAGTGCAGAGGTGCAATTATTGGCTCAATGCAACCTCTGCCTCTCAGGTTCAAGCGATCCTCCCACTTCAGCCTCCCAAGTAGCTGGGAATACCGGCACACACCACCATGCCCAATTAATTTTTGTATTTTTAGCAAACACGAGATTTTTTCCATATTGCCCAGGCTGGTCTTGAAGTGCTGGGCTCAGGTGATCTGCCCACCTCGGCCTCGCCAAGTGCTGGAATTACAGGCGTGAGTCCCCCATGCCCGACCACTGTCATAAACTTTGAATATAAATTCTAGTTGACAAAAGGATTATAGTTCAGAAAGTATGTTCTTATACGTGTGTTTTCTTAAACCACACAGTTTAGATCAGAGGTTCCTAACACTTGTTATACTTTTTATACCACATATCCCTTTGGCAATCTGATAAAGCCCTTTGTCAGAATGTTTTAAATGCCTCAAATAAAGGAAACCAATTATACTGAAATGCAGTTACTAAAATATTAATAAAACAAATCTGTGACATAGCAATATGTGCTTCTTTATAATACATTAAATTTAAAAAGCTATAACAGCAAGTCTAGAAACTAATGTAACTTCCAAGAAGAAATTAGCATAAATGATATTTTGAGAGACTGTAACAGCTGTAATAAATGAAAATGCATATAATTTTTACTGATGACAAAATCACAAGTTTGTTTTGTTTTGTTTGTTGTTGTTGTTTTGAGACAGGGTTTTTTTCTGCTGCCCAGAGTGGAGTGCAGTGGCTCTGTCATGGCTCACTGTAGCCTTGACCTCCTGGCTCAGTCAGTTCTCCCACTTCAGCCTCCTAAGGAGCTGGGACTACAGGCACATGCCACCACACCCAGCTAATTTTTGTATTTTTGTAAAGATACTCTTTTGCCATGTTGCCCAGGTTGAGCAATTCCTAGCTCAAGCAACCTGCCCACTTCAGACTCCCAAAGTGCTGGGATCACAGGTGTGAGTCAACTGTGCCTAACCAACAAAATCACAAGTATTATTTCTACTACTGTGCTTTTGTTGCTTACATTTAAATTTGAAGGAAATACTCAATTTTAGTTAGAGATTAGTAGAAATTAAGATATCTGGTTTTTTTCCATCCAAGTTTATAGATCTCCATAATTCCCTCCCTCTATCCCTCTGTTTCTTTCTCTATTTTAGATCAAAAGTGTTTATCTTCTCTTTTTTAACCAGCAGTTTTTTCTTTCACATTAAACATTCTCTTACTAACATCAGTGTACTATGTTCTTAATATTGTTGAACCAAATTACATATTTAAATTATAATTTTAAAAACTTAGAAACCTGTATTTTTTAAAACTTAAGTAAATTTTATTTAAAGATACAAAATTATGCCAATAATATACTAGGCATATTACCTTATTATTTTGGGCATTTAGGAGGAAGTCCTTGTCTACATTCAGGAGATTGAGACCATCCTGGCTAACACAGTGAAACCCTGTCTCTACTAAAAATACAAAAAAAATTTAGCCAGGCATGGTGGCGGGCGCCTGTAGTCCCTGCTACTCGGGAGGCTGAGGCAGGAGAATGGCGTGAACCCGGGAGTCAGAGCTTGCAGTGAGCCAAGATCGTGCTCCGTCTCAAAAAAATAAAAAATAAAACATAAAAAAAGAGTTTCCTGTCTGTTGGTACTGATGCAGTTCCCCTTTCCTCCTTGTTTTTGCTCTGTTTTGTTTTCTCTCTGTATTATCATTTTCTTTTTTTCATGGCCCTTATGCTCAATGGCCTTTTTAAAAAAAATACTTTTATCCTTTTTACCCTTGTACCTTGTTAGCCTCCAGAGCACTACTGAAATTTCCATTTCTTTGTTTTATTTGTCCTGTCCTTTTTATTTTTTGGCACCTAGCCAGAGTCCCTAGTTAGGTTTCCAGGTGGACTATTTGACTTTCTCCTCTTCCCCCTAGTAGAAGAAAAGAGTCTCCTTGTAGTGAGAGGGGTGGTGACCAGAATCTTGTTTTTCAGTGTAAGTTTGCTTAATCACATTCCAGTATTAGCTGATTTCCTTCATTTGGGTCATTATCTCCCCATTTCTATCATTTCTCTACTACAGTGAAAAAAATGAATAAGTATACAGGAATGAAAATGGAAGTGGCATTGTTATGACTAATGTAGAAATTGATTGGATCCCCTTCTCTTTTTGAAAACAGAGAGACTTGTTCTTGTTAGTGCCTAGGGGTAGTCAAGCCCCGAGAGACCTCCATAATGAAACCTAACACTAAAATCAAGTAGATACTGGAAGTCCAATTTATTATTTTATGTACCAAAAATCCTTGTGATCCAGGCACAACTATAGTGGGATTTCTATCAAAGTTGGAAAGTTGTTTGTTGAATATGGCATTAGTACAAGGGTGTTTCGATGAATTGAATATATAAAGGCTAAAGAATGGTCATGATGTCAGGCCGGGCGCGGTGGCTCAAGCCTGTAATCCCAGCACTTTGGGAGGCTGAGACGGGCGGATCGCGAGGTCAGGAAGTCGAGAGCAGCCTGGCTAACACGGTGAAACCCTGCCTCTACTAAAAAATACAAAAAAAAACTAGACGGGCGAGGTGACAGGCGCCTGTAGTCCCAGGTATTCGGGAGGCTGAGGCAGGAGAATGGCGTGAACCCGGGAGGCGGAGCTTGCAGTGAGCTGAGATCCGGCCACTGCACTCCAGCCTGGGCGGCAGAGCGAGACTCCATCTCAAAAAAAAAAAAAAAAAAAAGAATGGTCATGATGTCATAAAGATCAGAAAAATCAAAGTCTGATTACTGGTTTCCTTTCCCAAAGCATCATATCTGGGCTTCCCATTGGCATATTTGAAACCTGTTCTGTTTTGTGTTATGTTGAAAACAAAGATTTTGGAGCCAGACTGACCTAGGTTTGAGTGTCCATCTCTAACTAGTTGTGTGACCTTGGATAAACTAATTACATATGTTTCAGTTTATTAATTTATAATACAGAAATAGTAACATTTGTGAGATATTTGTAAGGACTAAATGACATAATATATGTACAGCACTTAAAGTATTTGTACTTTTAAAAAGTAAGTAAATAACAGTTTTATCAGTTAGATCTATGATTTGCTGTATGTAGCAGTTAATAAAATTAAAACAGCTTAAGTTACTTTTCTAATTAAAAACAAAGTAATAAACAATTCAGAGTTAATCTGGTGCCTCTGGGATCTTCAGGGACTCAGTTTTCTTTTGAATGTCAATCTTTCATGCTTACTATTCTGTTTCATGCTGCAAGATAGCTTCTAGAGTTCTGGCCATTATGTTCACATTTGGGGCTCTAAGATAGAGGGGGTAAAGAAGAAGGATGCAAACGGCATGTGTCAAGTATCTTTTAAAGAGATACTGAGGCTGGGCATGGTGGATTACTCCTATAATCCCAGAACTTTGGGAGGCCGAGGTGGCAGGATCTCTTGAGCCCCAGAGTTCAAGACGAGCATGGGCAATACAGGGAGACCCTGTCTCTATAAAAAAGTTTTGTTGTTTTTAATTAGTCAGGTATGATGGTGCACACCTGTGGTCCCAGCTACTCAGGAGGCCAAGGCAGGAGGATCACTTGAGTCTGGATAGTTGAGGCTGCAGTGAACCGTGATCATGTCACTATATTTCAATGTGGGTGACAGAGGAAGACCTTGTCTGAAAAAAATAAAAGCAAAATAAAGAGATACTGAAAAGTTGACACTCCCTGTCTTTTGATCTATTTTGTCAAACTTGATCATATGACTGTGGAGAAGGAAAACATGTCCACATAAAAAATGTAATACAACTTGCTTCCCTAGCCTCCTTAGCAGCAGGGGAGGCTAGGAAATGTGAATTTATTCTGGGTGGTCATGTGTCCAGGAAAACATCAGTTTCTCTGAATAAGGAAGGTGAAGGAGATTGAATGTTGGGTGGGCCATTAGCAGTTTCTTCCATAGTAGTAAATATTGTTGTTGATATTATATATTATATTGATAATTATTGATGAAAACAATCCTAATGGCTTAAGTGCTATTTCAGGTAATTTTGCATAACTATGTTCTGTTTCATTATGTCATAATTTGACAATTTAGGGCAATACATATTGTTTATTTCTGTGTTTTTCTGGTCACCTTGACATATAGCTACCAATTACTTAGTGTATGGAATTTCAGAAGTATGTTTGTAGAATCAAAACCAAACCAGTCATCTTATATATTTAAATCAGTTGTGATGGATTTTCTGTAACCAACCTGAAAACCTGAGAGACAGTTAATCGATTTGAGGTTGTTTTTTATTTGTTTCATTTTGCCTAAGAAATCCAGGTTTAGGCAGTTCTGGGTTGGTATAGTAACTCAATAAGAACATCAAGGACTGAGGTCCTTCAATATTCCTATTCTTTCTGTAGCCTGCTACTTTAATCTTGGACTTATCTCTTCATGATATAAAAGTGGCTGCAAGCATTATGTCTACATTCTAGACAGGAAAAGGTGAAAAGCCCAAGGGCAAAGGGTCCTTCCCTTTTTATTTATAAAGTGATACCCTCTTCATAGGCTACTACCATATGTCCTTAACCAGAACTATATCACATGGCTACCCTTAGCCACAAGAGAGAGTGTAAAGTGAGTTTTCTGAGAGGAAGGGAAGATTTAATATGTATGAACCACTAGCAGTGTCTATTAGAGTATCTGTTACAAATTTTTATGTGTTTATTTATTAAAAGAAAAGGTTGCCTGCAGATGTATTAAATTCTCATTGTTGCAAACATACAGAACTCTTCATTAGGTTTAGTTTTCATTTTTATTGTCTCTAATATTTCAGAGGAATGCTTTACAAGCAATTTCTCCAGCCACTATGGAAGTTCTTATGCGAGTTTTGGCAGACTGTGATTCCTGGGAGGATGGAGATCCTGAAGAAGTGGGTAGGAAGGCAGAACTAACTCTGAAGTGCCTTACAGAAGTGGTACATATCCTTCTCAGTAGCAATTCTGATCAGCGTCAAGTGGAAACCAGTACTATTCTGGAGAACTATTTTAAATTGCTAAATTCAGATCATTCAGCTTTACCTAATCAAAGAAGGTCCAGACAGTGGGAAAACCGATTTATTGCTCTACAGATCAAAATGCTGAGTAAGTATTACATAATGACAACTTTTTCTGAGTCTGTTTTTAATTTTCATATCTACCACTTTCTCTTGAAATACAAGGCCGTTGTATGGAAAGCATTGATTGTTTAATTCAGATATCATGTGAATGCTTAGACTTTGACTTCAAAATAATTTTTATAGAATTGATGTGTTTGTTATACCCTCTTTGCTTTAACAATAACAAAGTCAAGTCTTTATATTGTTTTGACAGTGTAATCTCCTAAATGCATCAATGTTAAAAAGAAAATTAGCTATGACTTTGAAATTCTAGGAAAAGTAAATTTTCAGAAAGCACCATTTGTAGTAACCTATGATAAAGAGTCCCATACAATCAATTTTGTATGTGCCTCTATAACATCTCTGTAGAGGTCACTTCAAAAATCTGCCCTTTCTCTAGAGGGCCTCTGTTTTTGTTTCTTTTTTTCCTCAGAGGCTGTGTGTGTGTGTGTGTGTGTGTGTGTGTGTGTGTGTGTGTGTTTCTCTTCCCTTCTCTTTGTGTTGGTTGTTTTGTGTCATTCTGCTTATTTATCTCTGTCTCTCTGCTCTGCAAGCTCCTTCACCAGTATATTATGATTTCTTATTGTATTCCTATGTAAGGTTGTTAAATACAAATATTATTAACTGATAGTTCCTTATAGAAATAAAATGTTTTAATTAGCACTAAACTAGGAAATTCAGATAGTAAAAAGAAAATTCTTTATATCCTGCCACCCACTCATAACAAACATTAATGGTTTGGTGTATAGCTTCTAAAGGCATGAAAATGCTTTTATGTGTTTTTGTGTGTTAGTGTCATTTAAAAAATACTGAACATCAAAATTGTTTTAAAAATTAAAAAGAAAAATGATTAGAGTAAATGTTTGTATGATCCCAAATTTTCACTTTTACATGGATGATTTTCTTTTTATTTTCCTAGATACCATCACAGCCATGTTAGATTGTACAGATAGGCCTGTTCTTCAGGCCATTTTTCTTAACAGCAATTGCTTTGAACATCTCATACGACTGCTACAGAACTGCAAGGTATTTTTCTATTATTGTTGTTGTCTTTGATTTTAAGAAACTATTTTTTGTTTTTGTTTTAATTCACATTTGAACATATTTTTACTAATTTTTATACTTAATCTCTGTTTGCATTTAATTACATAACCAAGTTTTATCTTGAATTGAAACTAGTATTAAATCACTCATAATTGTCTAAATACTTTAAAGGTAGTCAAACTGGAATTTCTTTGTATGGGAAGAATTTCAGTTCATGAAGTATATTATTTTCATTCCATCCAGAAATATCCTTGAGGCCCTTTAAGTAATTAGTTGCTTCGGAGCTCTTCTATTTGTGTCTGAATGTACTAAGACGAGTCTTTGAAAAACAGTTGTTTCTCATGGAAACACTGTCTTCTACCACAGTTTGTAGACCCCAAGTTACATATCCTATAAATACAGGCCACTGATTATAGGGAGTATTATATAAAACATGTGGATTGCTTGGTGCAAACCTATTACTCCAACTCAAATTGTATGTCATTCACTGAATAATGTTTTTGTATAAGAAATAGCTTTTCTTTTTTTTTTTGAGATGGAGTCTCACCCTGTTGCCAGGCTGGAGACCAGTGGTGCAATCTGCAACCTCCACCTCCTGGGTTCAAGCAATTCTCCTGCCTTAGCCTCCTGAGTAGCTGGGATTACAGGCACGCACCACCATGCCCAGCTAATTTTTTGTATCTGTAGTAGAGATGGGGTTTCACCATGTTGGCCAGGATGGTCTGCATCTCTTGACCTCGTGATCCACCCACCTCAGCATCCCAAAGTGCTGGGATTACAGGCATGAGCCACCACGCCTGGCCAAGACATAGCTTTTTAATTAAATGATTTATTTAACCAATATTTATTGTGTGCCAATTGTGTATCAGACACTTTTCTTTTGAGGTCACAAAATATATATTGTCTTCATAATGACTATAAATTAGGCAAGAAGTTACAGAGCGAGAGTTTCAGTTTAGTTCTTTTTGACTTCATGACCATTGTTCCTAACTTTTACACTATGTAATGACCCAAATGATGATTTTGGGTGTTTATTTCCATTCTTCTCTCCAAATATGTGATATTTTTGCATAATTTAAATAAAATTCATAAATGATTTGGTGCCCTTTCAGGGTCAAATAACATTTTTTATTACAATTAAAGTAATACATACTCATTGCAAATGGAAACATTGATAGCATATTGATTCTCCCATACAATAATTAATTCCAAAATTGTTGCTCATAGATGAAAACTGGTAATTCCCATATTTCCTAATGTAAAAATATGTATTTCTATTAATGAAAAAGATCCCACATCAAGCTGAATAATATCAATAGGATACTTTTGTAAATATGGTTTTGATAGCTCAAAATCATATTATAGCACTAATACAGACAGAATTTTGAAGCAACTAACTACTTGATAACCTTTCCATTATCAGTGTCAACCTTTTCTGCAGTTGTTCAGAGGTTGTGGAAGTTAATGCAGACTTGTAGAAACTTTATTATGTTTGTAAGTGAATTTTGCACAATGTACGATTGTATTTTGTAGCAAAACAGAATTTTGATGCCAAAATATGAAATATAGAGAACAGACTTCTTCAAACATTAAAAAAAGATTTGTTTCTGAAATGTCAACACACTCATCTTTTCTACATTCATCTTTTTTGCTGTGTATCACTGTGGCCACTCTTTAGTCTTTCTAGAATATTACCCTTTCTAAAAATACTGGCATTCTCTGTTTGGTTCTAGGCTCTTTTTTCCAACCTTTCTTAATTTGCTTATCCTTTGGATGTCTCCATTTTGGATGTGTGGCTTTCGATATCATCTGTAATACCCAAATTTCTTCCTGTTAGTTCAGCTCTGTCGAGGAATTCCACTTGAATGTCTCTCAAAAATCTCAAATATGCCACATCTAAAATGGAACAGTTCATCCCTTACTCTTTTGTCTCCCCTTTCTTATTCCTACAGCTGCTTAAGTTGCTCAGGCTGGAGTGTGGTGGTATGATCTCAGCTCACTGCAACCTCTGGCTACTGGGTTCAAGCGATTCTCCTGCCTCAGCCCCCCAAATAGCTGGGATTACAGGTGCCCGCCACCACGCCTGGCTAATTTTTGTATTTTTAGTAGAGAAGGGGTTTCACCATGTTGACCAGGTTGGTCTCGAACTCCTGACCTCAGGTTATCAGCCTGCCTCAGCCCCTAGAAATTCTGGGATTATAGGCGTGAGCCACCATGCCCAGCTTGCTTTTCCTATATTTTTAATTTAAGTCAAAGGCACCGTTATCTACCCAGTTTCTCAAAGGAGAAACTTGGAAATCAGTCTCGACTTTTCCTGATCTCTCATCTCCCACATCTGCTTATGTCACCAAAGTTGACAATTTTCATTTTTCAAACGTTTCTCAAATACAGCCTTTTATTCCCACTGTCATTGCTTTATTTCAGGCTTTAATTTTTTTGCCAGATTATTGCAACATTTTGTTGTTTTCTCCTTTTTCACTCTTTTTTTTAAGACAGTCTTGCTCTGTCGCCCAGGCTAGAGTGCAGGCGCAGTCTCTGTTCACTGAACCTCCACCTCCCAGGTTCAAGAAATTCTCCTGCCTCAGCCTCCCAAGTAGCTGGGATTATAGGTGCCCGCCACCGCGCCCAGCTAATTTTCATATTTTTAGTAGATACGGGGTTTCACTACCTTGGCCAGGCTTGTCTGGAACTCCAGACCCCGTGATTCACCCGCCTTGGCCTCCCAAAGTGCTGGGATTACAGGCGTGAACCACTGCGCCCAGCCCATTTTCACCCTTATCCTCTTCTACACTGAAGCCAAAACTATCTTTTTGATACATCAACGTTATCATATCAATCCTTTGCTTAAGATGTTTTCCCAAACTATGAAAAATTCTAGTGATTTTAAAATATCCATACCATGACTTGTACAAGGCTCTAAGACATCTGACTCAAGGCCTGCCTCTTAAGCGTTTCTTACAAAGACCCTTATTAAACCCTTCATGTTTTCTTATTCATGCTTTTAAAATCTATCTCTTTGATGCTTTTATAGCTACTTGAAATAATTTCTTTTTTACTCTTTTAAAAAAATCACTACATAATATTTTCTGATGCTGCTGGGTCTAGATGGATACATATTAGTATCTTTTACAAGTTTGTGAGGTGACAAACGTTTTGTGTTTCATACTCAACTGTGGTCTGTTTGAAGGCAAGCAGGCTGATTTTAATCTCTTCTCTCCCATCATTGGGTATTTGGCACTCAGTAGAAACTTAATAAATAAAATTGAATTGATTAAATTTGCGGTTGGTTGCCTAGCACAACAGGATTATGCTAGGGTAGGGAAGCAGAATAAATATCAAAAGCAAAATGTGTTTGGTTTAAAAATTTGCTTGGCTGCACAACTCTCTGCCAAAGAAGGGGCATAAAAATGCTTTTCCTCTTCCCTTTTCATCTTTACTTTATAGCCAGTATTTTAGAATCTAAAACTCAGGCTTATTTTAAAAGTATTAGAACAGCTACATCATGTATTATAAAAAATAAACTCCAATGGGAGACTACCCTCCTTTTATGTATAACTACGTTACAAATTTTAAATTATTATGCTATGTATTGGAATATGATTAATTTGAAAATTAGGATTCATTACAATTTTTTTCACTACCGATAAGTCTTTACTTAGTCATTGTATCTTCCCAGGGAAAGGAGAAGGGAAGGGAAAAGAGTCAGCATCTATATTGCAAAATGATTAGGAAATGGGAAAGGAAGTATCCAGTACAGCAAAATCAACTGTCAAATAAACCCCTCAGTGATGGGGTCACCAAAGCCCAAAGGAGCTCAGTCCCTGCAGTTAAGGAATGAGGGGAAGGGATCAGGAAAAGAACACACTGGTACTCTCCCTCTTTCCCCATAAATTCAAGATTTCACACAAAGCTTTGGTTTCTAGCAGTAAACATGGAGTTATATCCTTCTATCTCCTATTAAACAATCTTGTGACCACTTTGACCTAAGTTTCTTATACCCCCATAAAATTTCCAGAGTGACTTGGATATGCATTCATATTCCCTTTCTTGCCCTCCTGACCCCGCTTTCTACATGGAAGGCCCCCAATTGTTTCTGTCTGCTTTAAGATTAAAGATTAAGTAGGTTCGACCCATCCAAAATACAGCAGTGTCCTAAGTATTTGACATGAATCACATCAAGAAAAGGTCTTGACTTGCGAGACTGCGAACTAGGGATGGAGAGTCCCTAGCTGCTTCTGGATGTTTGCATAAATTATTTAAGAATTGCAGAGATACCCCAAGAATTAACCATGTATATGTGTGGGTGAATAGGTTTCTTTTGGAGTAGGGGAATATAAAAGAGGGCAGAGTAGGAGACAAGTTTTCAGGACAAAAGATCTGGTCCAGTAGGTAACAGGGTAAGGAGAACAGAAAAGAAAGGATGGTTCAAGATTCTTACTTTAGGCCAGACGTGGTGGCTCACACCTGTCATCCCAGCACTTTGGGAGGCTGAGGCAGGCAGATCACCTGAGGTCAGGAGTTCGAGATCAGCCTGGCCAACACGGCGAAACCCCGTCTCTATTAAAAATACAAAAATTAGCCGGACATGGTGGCATGCTCCTATAATCCCAGCTATTCGGGAGGCTGAGGCAAGAGAATCACTTGAACCCTGGAGGTGGAGGTTGCAGTGAGCCGAGATCACCCCACTGCACTCCAGCCTGGGCGACAGAGTAAGACTCCATCTCATAAATAAATAAATAAATAAAAGATCCCCACTTTGTTTCAAGTCTTTTTGCCTGTTGCAGAAAAGATGTCAAAGATGCTTTAGCTATTTTTCTCTCAATACAAAAAAGAAGCTTGTAAACAGTAAAACCCTAAAGGAATATGGAGAGAAACCAACAAATATTTGCCATCTAGCGATCACCAACTCAGCGAAGTCCTCTGAAGCTCAAACAAATACATTAACTAGAGGCAGGTGGCATTTAAGAGAGACGAGAACCTAGGATCAGACACACACCACAAAATTAGGGGTCAGTTTAACAAACCTAAGCTCTAAAATGCAAAAGAAGCATATTCAGCTTCGTAAATCTTAAGGGTCAGTCTTATGTTACAATTTGAAACCACATTTTAAAGGCAATTACTTCTTTTTGCAGAATCAAATGTTTTGACCATTTTTCTCTAGGACATCGTGGATGTTGCAGTAGAGGAAATGCCTGTGTTCAGATGAATAAATTTACTGAATCTCTGCTTTTGTCTCTTTTCTAAAAGTGATTCTTCTCATTTTCTGTTTTAACCTTATAAAGAATAAAATTTAATTGATTAGAAATATTTTCCTTTGCCATTTTGAGAAAAATGTTTTAAAGTCAAATTTCAGGAAAATCTTTCTTTAACAATGAACATATCTTGCATCAGCTACTGATGGGGCATAATTTTAAAATAGGCATGTTGAAGTTTATTTTCTGATATATGGATTGATTTTTTAAAGGCATATTTAAATTAATTATTACCCACATAACTGGCTTGAATGTTTGGCTGTAATTTATTTCACCTTACAAGCTCTCATGTAAGAAATGGCACATCTTTAAAAAAAACTTTTTTTATAGATTTAGGAGGTTCAAGTGCAGTTTCGTTACATGGATATATTCCATGAACTCTAGATTTTTAGTGTACCCATTGCCCAAATAGTGAACATTATATCCAATAGATAACTTTTCAACCTCGAGCCTCCTTTCACCCTACCTTTCAGAGTCTCCAGTGTCTGTTACTCTACTTTGTATGTTCAAGTGTACCCATTGATTAGCTCCCACTTATAACTAAGAGCATCCAGTAGAAGTAGCATTTTTTTGTTTGTTTTTTCGTTTTTGTTTTTGTTTTTTTTTGAGACGGAGTCTCGCTCTGTCGCCCAGGCTGGAGTACGGTGGCCAGATCTCGGCTCACTGCAAGCTCCGCCTCCTGGGTTTACACCATTCTCCTGCCTCAGCCTCCCGAGTAGCTGGGATTACAGGCACCTGCCACCTCGCCTGGCTATTTTTTTTGTATTTTTTAGTAGAGACGGGGTTTCACCATGTTAGCCAGGATGGTCTCAATCTCCTGACCTCGTGATCCGCCTGTCTCGGCCTCCCAAGGTGCTGGGATTATAGGCTTGAGCCACTGCGCCTGGCTGAAGTAGCATTTTTTTACTTTTAAGGTAAAGCTTAATTTTTCTCATTATGAAAATATTCTTTTTGTTTTATAGGCAAAAAGGTAAATATAGAAAAATAAAATAAATTATATATGATTATTTCTAGTCTGTAGACATTTTTAAAGTCTTTTTAAAAATAATTGTGGGGCTAGGCACGATGGCTCATGCCTGTAATTCCAGCACTTTGGGAGGCCAAGGCGGGTGGACCAGTTGAGATCAGGAGTTCGAGACTAGCCTGGCCAACATGGTGAAACCCTGTCTCTACTGAAAATACAAAAAAATTAGCCAGGTGTCATGGCGCATGCCTGTAATCCCAGCTACTTGGGAGGCTGAGGCAAGAGAATCGCTTGAACCCAGGAGGCAGAGGTTGCAGTGAGCCTAGATCACACCACTGCACTCCAGCCTGGGCAACAGAGTAAGACTCTGTCTTAAGTAAATATAATAAAATAAAATAAAATAATTATGTTAAAATTATATGATATAAAAATTTAGCATCTTAACCATTTTTTATTGTATACTTCAGTGGTGTTAAATACATTTACATTATTGTGCAGCCCATCTCCAGAACTCTTCATCTTGTAAAATGGAAACTCTATACCCATTAAACAGCTGCCTGGTTTCCCCTCTCGTCAGCCCCTGGAAACCACTATTCTACTTTCTGTGTCTATGAATTTGACTACTCTAGATACCTCATAAAGTTGGAATCATATAGTATTTGTTCTTCAATGACTGCCTTATTTCACTTAGCATAATGTTGTCAAGATTCATCCATGTTGTAGCATGTGTCAGAATTTCCTTCCTTTCTAACACTGAATAATATTCCATTGTATGTAAATACCACATTTTGCTTATTCATCCATCAGTGGACATTTGGGTTACGTCCACCTTTTGGCTACTGCTGTGAATGTGGGTATACAAATATCTCTTCAAGATATCATTTTCAGTTCTTTTGGGTATATACTCAGAAGTAGGATTATTAGATATATGATAATTCACTTTTGAATATTTTTTGAGGAACTTTTATGTTGTTTTCCATAGTAAGTACCATTTTATATTCTTAACAACAGTGCACAAAGTTTCCAATGTCTACACATCCCTGCCAGCACTGGTGGTGTTTTTTTTTCTTTTTTGATAGTAGCGGTCCTAATGGGTATGAAGTAGTATTTCATTGTGTTTTTGATTTGCCTTCACTAATGATTAGTGATATTGAGCATCCATTTTGTGTGCTTATTGGCCATTTGTATATCTTTTTTGGAGAGATGTCTGTTCAAGTCCTTTGCCCATTTTAAAATCAGATTTATTATTGTCTTGTTGATTTGTGAAGTCTTTTTTATTATGCATTGTTAACACTAGTGTGAGCATTTGATGCATATAATTTTGTACTTTTGTTTCATTTAAGATATTTCATTATTTTCATGTGCCATAATTTTAATGTCTACATAATATTGTATTAAGTGGATGTACCATAATTTACTTAATTCCACCGGCTAGTAGAAACAATTTGTTTCCAGAATAGAATTTTACTTCCAGTAGAATTACTAGGTCATAGGACATACACTTTTCTTATTTGTTTTTTAAATTAGGGAGCAGAACATTGTATAAAAACAAGTTGTAACTTGTTGGAAAATATAGAAAAGTAGAAAAATAGCAGAAATATGGTTAAGGTTCTTGATATGTATGCAATTTGCTGTTGAATTTTTTTTTTTTTTTACTAATTTATACATGTAGCAGCAATGTGGAAGAGTACATAACTAAGCTGGGCACGGTGGCTCATTCCTGTAATCCCAGCACTTTGGGAAGCTGATGTGGGCAGGTCACAAGGTCAGGAGTTCAAGACCAGTCTGGCCAATATGGCGAAACCCCCGTCTCTACTAAAAATACAAAAAAAAAAAAAAAAATTAGCTGGTGTGGTGGTGTGTGCCTGTAGTCCCAGCTGCTCAGGAGGCTGAGGCTGAAGAATTGCTTGAACCCAGGAGGTGGAGGTTGCAGTGAGCCGAGATCGTGCCACTGCACTCCAGCCTGGGCAACAGAGTGAGACTCTGTCTCAAAAAAAAAAAATAAAGAGTATATAGGATATTTCCATGTATCATGATGGTATCAGAAATTTTTTAGAGAGCTTCTTATAAAGCCTTTGTAAATGAAACTACTTCAAAGAGCTTTTACCTTTCTATTTGAGGTATTCTTTTCAATAATTTCCTGCTGAAAAATACCAGGGCTTAATTCTATGAGAGTAATTCAGAATAAAGGTTTTAGTATCAACTCCTTGAATTTTTTCACACTGTTTTGAGGGATATCTCTGAAAGCATTTATGTCACTTCATTGCAGTAAAGAACAGCATCAAAATCAAATAGTAAAGAATATATTGATGAAGTAAATTGTTATAAAGACAAATTCAGTGATAAAGGCAACATCTCACATGTGTAAAGAATCTGCTAATCGGCTGGACACAGTGGCCCACACCTGTAATCCCAGCACTTCGGGAGGCCGAGGCAGGCGGATCACGAGGTTAGGAGATCGAGACCATCCTGGCTAACACAGTGTAACCCTGTCTGTACTAAAAATATGAAAAATTAGCCAGGCGTGGTGGCACGTGCCTGTAGTCCCAGCTACTTGGGAGGCTGAGGCAGGAGAATCACTTGAACCCAGGCGGCAGAGGTTGCAGTGAGCCAAGATCGCACCACTGCACTCCAGCCTGGGTGACAGAGCGAGACTCCGTCTAGAAAAAAGAAAAAAAGGAATCTGCTTCATAAGGTCATCTCTAGGATAGAATATAGTTCCTACTAAAATTTATTAGCATTGGTTTTTCTTCAGTATCTGAAACTCAGGTATAAGAAATTTCTGATATGAATAATATCTTTTTAAAAAATACAAAACTGTTTGTCATAGCTATCATGATGGTGAGCTAATATTTGTTCTTTATAGGCCAAAGTTTCTTAAAATTTGTATCTGGAATCTTGACCTTTAAAAGTTAATTATTTGATACCACCTATCACATTTTGTTTTGAAATAAAAATGCTGGAGAAGAAATCCCTTTAAAGAGGGAAAACCAGCTGGGCATGGTGGCTCATGCCTGTAATCCCAGCATTCTGGGAGGCTGAGGCGGGTCAATCACTTGAGGTCAGGAGTTCGAGACCAGCCTGGCCAACATGGCGAAACCCCATCCCTACTAAAAATACAAAAATTAGCTGGGCATGGTGGTGCACATCTGTAATCCCAGCTACTAGGGAAGCTGAAGAATCATTTGAACCTGGAGGGTGGAAGTTGCAGTGAGCCATCAAACCACTGCACTTCAGCCTGGGTGACAGAGCAGGACTCTGTCTCAAACAAAAACAAACAAACAAAAAACGGGGAAAACCAGGCTTTGGGACCTGGGCCTTCCCTGCTGGCAGTAATAGTCTTCATTATTTCTGGAATATTTTTTGGTCAGAATCACTTTAGATTTATCACTATACATTGAAGCCATTAAGTCGTCACAACAAAGGGGAATCTTTGAAAGAAGCTTTTAAACTTCTTCATTATACAAATAAGGAAAAACGTCCTGAGGCATTAAATGATTAGCCCAAGGTCAACACTAATAATTGATGGAGGTAGAATTTCTAACCCAGGTTTTCTTACCCTAAGTCCCTTGTAATATATAATTTTCTAATTGTATTACTGGAACTTAGGATCACTGTTTAGTCAGTAGGAAAAAATGTTTTCTGTATATTAAATATAGGAGAATCAAAGGTTTTATTGATATAAAAACATTTTATGGGAATAGTTGATATGATTCCTGAATATATAAAAATCTTTGAAATATTATGAAAACCTAAGTCCCCAAATATATTACATGATGCCATAGATGTCCATGGTTGCTTTGTTTAAATTATTTGTTTGTTAGTAAAGAATGAATCCTTTATGTTCTTTTTTTATAGTAGTATATAGAATATACTACATAGTATATAGTAAATAGTATATTTATATGGTAAATAGTATATATACTATATATAGTAATATATATGTATAGTATATATATTTTATAATTATTTTATATATAAATAAAATAATTTATTTTATAATTAATATATATAGTATATATTATATATTACAATTTAGTATATGTATATTATATATACTATATAGTGTATAGTAAATAGTATATACTATATATAGCATATAGTAAATAGAATCAGTTTTGCTATTTAGACTCATTGGAAACTTTGGCAAATAAAGTTTAAAGTATCATAAACAATTTATGAATCAGATGGACAACCTTAAGCTGACTGCTGCTGTTTTCGTGCTTTCTTTTTGTATGAGATTCATCAGCCTATTTAAGTATGCATTGATTTCCTTAAGTATTTGTGTAAAGGCTCCTTGGCTTGGCAAATGAGTTTCATCATACTATAGAGTACTTTACAATTCCATGGAATCATACATTTAACTTTTATGATAGATATGATGAACCTTAAACATTTATCAGTTATTTTGTTTTACTAAATTACAGAGATATGATTTGAATTAATGTAAATTTTTTAAGCTGCCCAAAGATACTTGAATTAATGAAAAGAATAGGCCGGGCACAGGGGCTCACGCCTGTAATCCCAGCACTTTGGGAGGCCGAGGCGGGCGGATCGCCTGAGGTCAGGAGTTCGAGACCAGCCTGACCAACATGGGGAAACCCCGTCTCTACTAAAAATACAAAAAAATTAGCCAGGCATGGTGGCATATGCTTGTAATCCCAGCCACTCAGGAGGCTGAGACAGGAGAATTGATTGAACCCAGGAGGTGGAGGTTGCAGTGAGCCGAGACTGCGCCATTGCACTCCAACCTGGGCAACAAGAGTAAAACTCTGTCTCAAAAAAAGAAGAGAAAAGAAAAGAAGAAAACTATATCTTCAGTAGCAAGGAGAAGAATTCAAAACCATTACCTGGTCTTTATGGCTGCTAAAATCTTGGTGTTTTTGACTGTTTCTTAGGGTAGATTTTTAGAAATACACTTACTGGGTTAAAGAGTGAGAATTGTTTTTAAAGATTCTTCTTACAGATTGCTATATTGCTTTCTGGAAAGATTTTACTCATTTTTACATTGACTAGTTTTATCTATTTGTTTCCCTTTACCTAAATATGAAATATTATTCTTTTAAAAAGACTTTGCTTGTAATAATGCCACCTTTCATTTGTTTTTTGTTTGTTTGTTTTTTTGAGTCACAGTCTCGCTCTGTCACCTAGGCTGGAGTATAGTGGCTCTATCTCTGCTCACTGCAACCTCTGCCTGCCAGGTTCAAGTGATTCTCCTGCCTCAGCCTCCCAAGTAGCTGGGACTACAGGCTAATTTTTCTATTTTTAGTAGGGATGGGGTTTCACCATGTTGGCCAGACTGGTCTCAAACTCCTGACCTCAGGTAATCCACCCACCTCAGCCTCCCAAAGTGCTGGAATTATAGGTGTGAGCCACCGTGCCCAGCCGACATCTTTCATTTGTTAAGTCTCTGTTATGTGCCAGATACTATGCTAATAAGCTATCGTGGATTATGTCATTGAATATATATAGCTATTTGATGAGGTATTTTTCTCCATATTTTTGAGAAAAGCTTGGAGAAGTAGTTTTCCTTGAAATCAGACAGCCAATAAGTTGCAGAACCAAAATTCAAACTCAGGTCTCTTGATTCCAAGGCCTGTAGTGTATATATCAATTTATTGTTATGTTAAGCCTTATATATACTCTTGCATAACATATATTACCATACCTCTATGCAGTTTATTTTATATTGCATATTTCAGCATGTAACTCGACCTTTTGTTTACTCATTTCTGAAATAATATAACTTCCTAAGAACCTTCTTCCTTAGGATGCTCTTAATAAATTCCTTTATAAATCTAACTGTCTCTCCCTTTGAATATCATTTGAATTTTCTTTCTCTGTACTCAAATTGTGGGCAAGGCGAAGGCCTTCTGGGATGCTGACTTTTATATACTGAAACTAAAACACTTGATTTCTTTAGTTTATTGGGAAGAGGGTAATGCCCATGTATGCTAGAGATAGTATCAGTTTTCTTTTACAGAATATAAATGAATATAAATGAAGCTCAATTCTTGATGACTTTGGAGAATACTTTTAAACTAATGTTTTAACAATATGTGTGGTCAGATAAATTTTGGAAATGCTGCACCCTGACCTCCCTTGTCAAAGTACACATTAGCATATTTGAGAAGTACTTCTAGAAAGAACCATTTTTAAAGTTAGTTTGATAGCACTTCACAAACTTCCTTAACTATAGAACCATACTGGGTGTTATGTACTATAGTATCTTTAGTTTGTGTCAGTAACAACTTTCCTTCTTTTTTGTGTGTATTAGTCCATTTTCATGCTGCTCATAAAGACATGCCTGAAACTGGACAATTTGCAAAAGTTTAATGGACTCACAGTTTCATGTGGCTGAGGAAGCCTCACAATCATGGTGGAAGGTGAATGGCACGTCTCACATGGCATCAGACAAGAGAATAGAACTTGTGCAGGGAAACTTCCTTTTATAATATAAAACCATCAGATCTCATGAGACTTACTCACCACGAGAACTCCCACCAAGTTTCTCCCACAACATGCTGGAATTTGGGGAGCTACAATTCAAGATGAGATTTGGGTGGGGACACAGAGCCAAACCATATCACTGTGAGGCATTCTCTGCTGATTCTTTAAGAATTTAGGAATATTAACTAGTCCTAATTATTGCCATTGTTTCTTATTTTAGTAACTTTGAATTCCAATAGAGAAATATCTAAACTACTATTAATTCATAATCCAAAAAGTGAATAATCTTTAATTTCTATAAGTGTAGTATACTTCCCAGGGGAATTCTTGGGTTTATTTTCAAGAGACATGGAAACCCATTTAAGCTTCATTGCTGCTTGTAGGTAACAGTTTAATGTTCTTTCTCCATTATTCTTGTCTCTGTTTTTAACAGCTGTTTTTAAATGCTAACAATAAGGTGGCAGACAAGAACGAGAAAGACCTTGCCAACAAATTACTGACAGAAATGAATGAGGACCAGGTATCTACATAGCCTGCATCTTGTTTCAGCTGAAGTCCAAAATCAGCCAATGGGAATAACTATTCCTGTGCTTTTCTTCTTATGTCCTAAAATACACAAACACTGTCAAATTCTAATATTCATTAATTATTTTTGAAAATTGCTAAAAGTTAAAATAAAAATTGCTTTCATCTAAAGGATAAATATCTTGGTGATTGATACAAGCAATCAATACCATTCCCTCTATGTGTATATGGTCTTTTCAATTTGAGGAGATACAAAGTACAGGAATGGAATCTCAGTATCAATGCTGTCCACCTGGTGGTGACTTTTCTAAGCACTGTGGTATATTGGGACCTTAGGGCTTTCTTTGTGAATATGTATGGTCATTGTTAATATCTTGATTCTTTGCTTCTTATTGACAAGTGATGATTATAATTCAGTGGACAACCTGAATCTTGGAGGAAGGGAAGAAGATGCTGAACTCTCTGTTAATTTAGCGTAAAACTTGACTTTTTGTATTCTAGAAATTCAAGTCTATACAGGTATAATAAAGCAAAAATATGTAATTTATGTTGCTTCTTTCAATACATTAGGTAATCTAGTTTGAAAAAAAACTACCTTTAAAAATTGATGTTATTTTTATCTTCCAAAATATTTGCAAGAAAACTTACATGATGTCCTTTATTAACATTGTGTTAACGTCCAAGTTTATAAATAGAATTTTTGTGTAATAAGAGACATTATCAGCTTATTTTTTATTCTATATGTGAAGTATCAGTTTACAGAGTATTGTTTTAGAGTTCTCTATAAATGTTAATTCCTCTTAAGGCCTACTTATGTAGATTAATAAAACAATTATTATAGTCTCTTAGAGGTTCACATTACAATTCCAAATTGTAAGTGATTCTGTGCTTTCATGATTGTCTAAGCCCGATATAACAGTCATGTTCAGTTTTTTAATATTCTTGATGTTAGTTTTTGTTTTTGCTATAAATACATTGCCCTGGATCTCTTCTTTTTATTGAAGCTTTAACAGTAATAGAAAAAATTAGGCTAGTTTTTATTTTTTCATACAACTTTTAGGATTAAAAGTTGCCTTCTCAAAAACATGACAATGTTTAGAGATATGTATTTCATTTTCTGAGTCTGCCTCAAATTTTCCATTTTATATAAAAATAGATATATTTAATTGTTTATAAATATAATTAATTGGTGTATGCACATGCCATCTTAGTTTTAACACAGGATTTGGAAACTAGATGAACAAGATTATTTTAGCTGTTTTTTTATACATGCAAATGGAATTTAAACCTGGATCATTCAAGTGTAGTTTTGAAGGGAAATTAAAACGTAATAGGATTTCTGGCTGGGTGTGGTGGCTCACACCTGTAATCCCAGCACTTTGGGAGGCCGAGGCGGGTGGATCACTTGAGGTCAGGAGTTCAAAACCAACCTGATCAATATGGAGAAACTCTGTCTCTACTAAAAATACAAAAATTAGCCACCACACCAGCCAGGCGTGGTGGCGCATGCCTGTAATCCCAGCTACTCAGGAGACTGAGGCAGGAGAATCACTTGAACCTAGGAGGCGGAGATTGCAGTGAGCCGAGATTAGACCATTGCACTCCAGCTGAGCAACAAGAAAGAAACTCTGTCTCAAAAAAAAAAAAAAAAAAAAAAAAGTAATAGAATTTCCAATGAATGATAGACCTCCCTCCCTTCCTCTTGAGATTGTCCATTATTTTTAAAAAGCATGTGTTAAGCTTGTGTTTTTCTCAAAACATTTTAATGTAATAAGTGAATGTTGCCTTATTCTCCTTGACATGTGGCTTATTTTTCTTTTAAATAGGTAACTTTTCTTGCAGGTTATAGTATTTCAGAAATCCATTTCATTGGAAGAGGAATGTAATGCATGTTAAGTAATTATTTTTTCAGGTTTTCAGACCAAAGGTTTCCTAACTCAATAAAAATTGTGAACACATTTGTTAATTTCTTGTTTCTCCTTCCCCCTCAATAGGTGTTTCAGGGACAATTGGATTGTTTGGCCATATCAACCATTCAGGCTTTGACAGCAGTAATGAACAAATCTCCAGCTGCTAAGGTGAAACATATATCCTCCAGCTTTTTTTTTTTCTTAACTTTTATTTTAGGTTCAGGGGTACATGTGCAGGTTTGTTATATAGGTAAATTGGATATCACAGGGATTTCGTGTACAGATTATTTTGCTACCCAGGTGATAAGCATAGTACCCAATAGGTAGTTTTTCAATCTTCCCCCTCCTCCTTCCACCCTCAAGTAGGTCCTGATGTCTATTGTTCTTTTCTTTGTGTCCATATGAACTCAGTGGTTAGCTCCCACTTACATGTAAAAACATGTGGTATTTGGTTTTCTATTCCTGTGTTAGTTCACCTAAAATAATGGCCTCCAGCTCCATCCATGTTGTTGCAAAGGATATGAGGATATGATCTCATTTGTTTTTATGGCTGTGTAGTATTCCATGGTGTATATCTACCACATTTTCTTTATCCAGTTTACTATTGATGGGCATTCAGGTTGATTCCATGTCTTTGCTATTGTGAATAGTGCTATGATGAACATACATGTGCATGTGTCTTTGTGGTAGAACAATTTATATTCCCTTGGGTATTTACCCAATAATGGGATTGCCGGGTTGAATGGTAATTTTGCTTTGAGTTCTTTGAGAAATTGCCAGACTGCTTTACACAATGGCTGAGCTAATTTACATCCCACCAGCAGTGTATAAGTGCTCCTTTTCTTCACAAGCTTGCCAACATCTGTTATTTTTTGATGTTTTAATAGTAGCCATTCTGAGTGGTGTGAGATGGTATGTCATTGTGGTTTTGATTTGCATTTCTCTAATGATTAGTGATGTTTAGCATTTTTTCATATGCTTGTTGGCTGCATATGTTTTCCTTTTTTTTTTTTTTTTGAGGCAGGGTCTCCCTCTGTCGCCCAAGCTGGAATGCAGTAGCGCGTCTTGGCTCACTGCAACCTCCACATCCTGGGTTCAAGTGATTCTCCTGCCTCAGCCTCCCGAGTAGCTGGGATTACAGGTGTGCACCATTATAGCCTGGATAATTTGTGTGTTTTTTAGTAGAGATGGGGTTTCACCATGTTGGCCAGGCTGGTCTTAAACTCCCAAAAGCAGGTGATCCACCTGCCTCGACCTCCCAAAGTGCTGGGATTACAGGCATGAGCCACCACACCCAGCCCTGTTTTCTTTTGAAAAGTGTCTGTTCTTGTCCTTTGCACACTTTTTAGTGGGGTTATTTGCTTTTACTTGTTGATTTGTCTAAGTGCCTTATAGATTCTAGATATTAGACCTTTGTTGGATGCGTGGTTTGCCAATATTTTCTCCCATTCTGTAGGTTGTCTGTTTACTCTGTTGATAGTTTCTTTTGTTGTGCAGAAGCTCTTTAGTTTAGTTTGGTCCCATTTGTCAATTTTTGTTTTTGTTGCAGTTACTTTTGATGGCTTCATCATGAAATCTTTGCCAGGTCCTATGTCCAGAATAGTATTTCCTAGGTTATCTTCCAGGGTTTTTATAGTTTTACACTTAAGTCTAATGCAACTTGAGTTGACTTTTGTGTATTGTAAGGAAGGGGTCCAGTTTCAGTCTTCTGCATATTGCTAGCTAGTTATCCCAGCACCATTTATTAAAAAGGAGCCCTTTCCCATTGCTTGTTTTTGTCATCTTTGTCGAAGATTGGATGGCTGTAGGTGTGCAGCATTATTTCTGGACTCTGCAGCATTATATTCTGTTCTGTTCTACTGGTCTATGTGTCTATTTTTGTACCAGTACTATGTTGTTTTGGTTACTGTAGTCTCGTAGTATAGTTTGAAGTCAGGTAATGTGATGCCTCCAGCTTTGTTCTTTTTGTCTAGGATTGCCTTAGCTATTCAGGCTCTTTTTTGGTTCCATATTAATTTTAAAATAGGTTTTTCTAGTTCTGTGAAGAATGCTACTGGTAGTTTGATAGGAATAGCACTGAATCTTTGGGCAATATGGTCATTTTTATTTTCTTTGAGACGGAGTCTCACTTTCTCACCCAGGCTAGAGTGCAGTGGCACGATCCTAGCTCACTGCAACCTCCATCTCCCAGGTTCAAGCGATTCTCCTGCCTCAGCCTCCCAAGTAGCTGGGATTACAGGTGTGCACCACCACGCTTGGCTAAATTTTCTGTATTTTCAGTAGAGACAGGGTTTCACGATGTTGGCCAGGCTGGTCTTGAACTACTGACCTCAAATGATCTGCCCACCTCGGCCTCCTAGAGTGCTGGGATTACAGGCATGAGCCCCCACACCAGCCCAGGCAGTATGGTCATTTTAACAATATTGATTCTTCGTATTCATGAATATGGAATATTTTTCCATTTGTTGGTATCATCTCTGATTTCTTTGAGCAATGTTTTGTAATTCTTGTAGAGATCTTTCACCTCACTGGTTAGCCATATTCCTAGTTATTTTATTCTTTTCGTGGCAATTGTGAATGGGATTGCATTCTTGATTTGGCTCTTAGCTTGGATATTGTTGGTGTATAGGAATGCTGCTGATTTTTGTACATTGATTTTGTGTCCTGCAACTTTCCTCAAGTAGTTTATCAGATCAAGGAGCTTTTAGGCAGAGACTATGGGATTTTCTAGGCATAGAATCATATTGTCTGCAAACAGAGAGAGTTTGACTTACTCTCTTCCTACTTAGAAGCCTTTTATTTCTTTCTCTTGCCTGATTGCTCTGGCTGTGACTTCCTGTACTATGTTGAGTGGGAGTGGTGAGAGAGGGTATCCCAGTCTTATTCTGGCTTTGAAGGGGAATGCTTCCAGCTTTTGCCAGTCAGTGTGATGTTGGCTGTGGGTATGTCATAGATAGCTTTTATTATTTTGAAGTATGTTCCTTCAATGCCTAGTTTGTTGAGGGTTTTTAACATGAAGGGATGTTGAATTTTATTGAAAGCTTTTTCTGTTTCTATTGAGATAATCTTGTGGTTTCTGTTTTGTTCTGTTTATGTGATGAATCACATTTATTGATTTGCATATGTTGAACCAACATTGCATCCCATGGATAAACCCTACTTGATCATGGTGGATTAGCTCTTTGATGTGCTGCTGGATTCTGTTTGCTAATGTTTTGTTGAAGATTTTTGCATCTATGTTCATCAAGGATATTGGCCTGAAGTTTTCTTTATTTGTTGTGTCTCTGCCAGGTTTTGGTATCAGGGTGATGCTGGCCTCACAGAAGGAATTAGAAAGGAGTCCTTCCTCCTAAATTTTTTGAAAAGTTTCAGTAGGAATGGTACCAGCTCTTTTTTATGTATCTGATAGAATTTGGCTGTGAATCTTTCTGGTCCTAGGTTTTTTCTGATTGGTAGGTTTTTTATTACTGATTCAAATTTGGAACTCATTATTGGTCTGTACTGAGATTCATTTTCTTCCTAGTTTGATCTTGGGAGGTTGTATGTTTCTAGGAATTTATCCATTTCTTCTAGGTTTTCTAACTTGTGTGCATAGAGGTGTTCATAGTAGTCTTTGTGGATTTTTTGTATCCTGTGGGGTCAGTAGTAATGTCCTATATGCCATTTCTGATTATGTTTATTTAGATCTTCTCTTTCTTTTTTTCTTTGTTCAGCTAGTGATCTATTTTATTAATTCTTTCAAAGAATCAACTCCTGGAATTGTTGATCTTCTGGTTTTTTTGTTTTGTTTTGTTTTGTTTTGTTTTTGAGACAGAGCCTCGCTCTGCCACCCAGGCTGGAGTCCAGTGGCGAGATCTCAGCTCACTGCAACCTCTGCCTCCTGGGTTCAAGCAGTTCTCCTGCCAACCTCCCGAGTAGCTGGGATTATAGGCACGTGCCACCATGCTTGGCTAATTTTTGTATTTTTAGTAGAGATGGATTTCCCCATGTTGGCCAGACTGGTCTTGAACTCCTGGTCTCAAGTGATCTGCCCACCTCAGCCTCCCAAAGTGCTAGGATTACAGATGTGAGCCACTGTGCCTGGCCTATCTTTTGTATGGTTTTTGATGTCTCAATTTCCTTCAGTTCAGCGCTGTTTTGGTTAGTTCTTGTCTTCTGCTAGCTTTGGGATTGGTTTGCTTTTGTTTCTCTAGTTCTCTAATTGTGATGTTAGGTTGCTGGATTTGTAATCTTTCTAACTTTTTGATGTGGGCATTTAGTGCTATGAATTTCCCTCTTAACACTGCTTTAGCTATGTCCCAGAGATTCTTGTATGTTGTATCTTCTCATTAGTTTCAAATAATTTCTTTATTTCTGCTCTAATTTTATTATTTACCCAGGAGTCATTCAGGAGTAGACAGTTTAATTTTCATGTAATCATATGGTTTTGAACAATTTTCTTAGTCTTGATTTCTATTTTTACTGTACTATGATTCAAGGGTGTGGTTGGTATGATTTTGGTTTTTTGAAATTTGCTGAAGATTATTTTATGTCTGATTGTGTTGTCAATTTTAGAGTATGTCCCATGTGCAGATGTGAAGAATGTATATTCTCTTGTTTTGTGGTAAAGTGTTCTGTAGATCTCTACTACATCCATTTGGTCATGTGTTAAGTTCAGGTCCTGAATATCTTTGTTAGTTTTCTGCCTCAATGATCTGTCCAAGTATACTGTAGTCTCTAAGAATTACAAATCTGGGTGCTTCTGTGTTGAGCGTGTATATATATTTAAGATAGTTAGGTTTTGTTAAATTGAGCCCTTTACCATTACGTAACTTCTTTGTCTTTTTTATCTTTGTTGGTTTAAAGTCTGTTTTGTCTAAAGTAAGAATAGCAACCCCTGCTTTTTTCTGTTTTCCGTTTGCTTGATTGATTTTTCTCCATCCCTTTACTTTAAGCCTATGGGTGTCATTGCATGTGAGATGAGTCTCTTGAAGACATCATACCACTGGGTCTTGATTTTTTCTCCAACTTGCCACTCTGTGCCTTTTAATTGGGGAATTTAGCCCATATACATTCAAGGTTAGTATTAATCTGTTCTGATTTGATCCTACTACCATATTATTAGCTGATTATTATACAGACATGTTGACTTGTGTGTGTGGTTGCTTTATAGTGTCATGGGTCTATGTACTTAAGTATGTTTTGGTCGTGGCTGGTAATGGTCTTTCCTTTCCATATTTAGCACTTCCTTCAGGACATCTTGTAAGGCAGGTCTGGTAGTAATGAATTCTTTTAGCATTTGCTTCTCTGAAAAAGATCTTATTCCTCCTTCACTTATGAAGCTTAGTTTGGTTGGATATGAAATTCTTTGGAATTTCTTTTCTTTTCTTTTCTTTTTTTGAGGCAGAGTCTTGCTCTGTTGCCCAGGTTGGAGTGCAGTGATGTGCAACCTCTGCATCCTGGGTTCAAGCAATTCTGCCTCAGCCTCTGGAGTAGCTGGGATTACAGGTGCTTGCCACCACGCCTGGCTGATTTTTGTATTTTTTAGTAGAGATGGGGTTTCACCATTTTGGCTAGGCTGCTCTGGAACTTCTGACCTCGTGATCCACCCTGCTCAGCCTCCCAAAGTCTGGGATCCCAGGTGTAAGCCACTGTGCCCAGCCTCTTTTCTTTAAGAATGCTGAGTATGGCCGGGCGCAGTGGCTGATGCCTGTAATCCCAGCACTTTGGGAGGCCAAGGCAGGTGGATCACGAGGTCAGGAGATCAAGACCATCCTGGCTAACACGGTGAAACCCTGTCTCTACTAAAAAAAAAAATACTAAAAAAAAAATACAGCCGGGCGCGGTGGCTCAAGCCTGTAATCCCAGCACTTTGGGAGGCTGAGATGGGCGGATCACAAGGTCAGGAGATCAAGACCATCCTGGCTAACACGGTGAAACCCCGTCTCTACTAAAAAATACAAAAACTAGCCAGGCGAGGTGGCGGGCGTCTGTAGTCCCAGCTACTCGGGAGGCTGAGGCAGGAGAATGGCGTAAACCCGGGAGGCAGAGCTTGCAGTGAGCTGAGATCCGGCCACTGCACTCCAGCCCGGGCGACAGAGCGAGACCCCATCTCAAAAAAATAAAAAATACAAAAAATTAGCTGGGCGTGGTGGCGGGCGCCTGTAGTCCCAGCTGCTTGGGAGGCTGAGGCAGGAGAATGGCGTGAACCCAGGAGGCGGAACTTGCAGTGAGCCAAGATCACACCACTGCACTCCAGCCTGGGCGACAGAGAGAGACTCTGTCTCAAAAAAAAAAAAAAAGAAAAGAATGCTGAAACATACGCTCCCAGTCGCTTTTGGCTTGTATGGGTTTCTGTTGAAAGGTCTGCTGTTAGCCTGATGTGTCTCCAAGTTTTAAAATATTTAAATAGATGTGCCAATTTTCACTATATAAATTCTGAAGTAATGTATGAAAGTATATAATACATGTGGTTTAATACCTGAAATAAAATCATTCACAAAATATCTTAGTATAAGAATGAGGTTACTTATTGTTTGCCTATACTTGTGATAATTTTAAAGACAGACCCCTATAGGCACTGCTTTAAGATGTTAAAAGACGTTAATGTTTGAACTGCAAACTGATAGCATTTACGGTGTTAGCAAAAAATGGGACATGAGCACTGGTGTTGGAAGGATACTTTTAAGTGGTTCTGTGGTTCATGAGTTTAAAGAATTAAGTTTTATATCAGAGTTTTTCTTCATTAATAAAATAATGACCCTTTATTTAGTCAGTTTATGACCGCCTAAAATATGAACATTTTTCAATTTGATACCAGTTTTTCCAGGTTGTATGGCCATGGAAATTCTGCTTCTTGTATTCAGTAACCCTTAGAGTTTTCTGTTTTTTCTCATTCACTGCCACTGACTGTTCTTCTGTCCAGTTATACTGGTAGTTTCCTCATATACTGATAAGATTAGTGAGGTCATCTGTGTGAAGTGGTAAGCATAGTGCCAGGCACATGATAAGTGCTAAATACATGTCAGTGACTTTTATTATTACTTTACACTCTTATCTGCCACATCTAATATACTTCATGCCTCACCTTTCTGGTACCAGAAGTCAATTAATTACTCCCTGTTTGCTGAAACATGCCTTTCATTGTATTCCTTAGATTACATTGGTTTGTATTAGGAGACTCTAACCTTTGCTAAAAGGTTAGACGTAACTCATGTCTAAGAAATGTTGACATAACTCATGGTTAAGTTCCTATTGAATAGACTTTTACAACTTTTACAGTCTGGCTTGTGACTTAATCTCCATTTAATACTAGTTGCTGTAAGATGGAAACCATTTTAAGTCTTAAATAACTGGTTTATGAGTATAATGGATTGCCTGTACTGTATTCTGAAATTCAGACATCAAAAAAGATGTTCCAGTCTTCCTTGAATTCTTTTTTTTTTTTGTCCATGTAATAGCTGGCATGTTTAAAATTCAAAAGATTATGTAACAAAAATACATAATGAGAAAATATTTCCTTCCTATTCTTGACCCACATTCAACCATTTCCCTCCCTAAAGGAAACCAGCTTTACCTGTTTTGTTAAATTTTTTGATTTTGTAGTGAGTGTGTATATTTCAACCTAATGTAATGGGGCACTTTAGTATGTTCTAGGTTTACCAGTTGTCTTTATATTTCACTTTATGACTTTGGGTGCCTACTGGTTCAAAAATACATGTGACATAGAACTTCCTAAAATGAACTTGATGTTCCAGATAATGCAGACCATTTAAATACAAGTAGCACAGAGAAAACTCTTTGTACTCAGTTTGTTTCTGACCACTATTCAAAATTGCCAGGAACTCTTTAATTGGGTCTTTTTAGGCTGATGTCTAACTCCTCTTACCTACAGTCTCCTCATTTTTTCCTCTATTTTTGTTTTGACTTAACTACTACTCTAGTAATTGCAAATCAAGTGAAGAAAATACAAGAATTGTCATATGCCCTAATCTGCAAATAATATAATAATTCTATAACAGTTATTGTTAATTTCATTTATTTTGAATTTTGGTAGAGAATTATAACTTTATTACTCCAGAAGTTATATGGAATCTATTTTAAAATGAAGACGTGATTTTTTTTTTTTTTTTTTTTTTTTTTGAGATGGAGTCTCGCTCTGTCGCCCAGGCTGGAGTGCAGTGGCGCGATCTCGGCTCACTGCAAGCTCCACCTCCCGGGTTCACGCCATTCTCCTGCCTCAGCCTCCCGAGTAGCTGGGACTACAGGCGCCCACAACCGCGCCCGGCTAATTTTTTGTATTTTTAGTAGAGACAGGGTTTCACCGTGGTCTCGATCTCCTGACCTTGTGATCCGCCCGCCTCGGCCTCCCAAAGTGCTGGGATTACAGGCGTGAGCCACCGCGCCCGGCCTGAAGACGTGATTTAAGAAGGCAAATAGTGAACTAATATCTTTTTCTTTATTTAATATTAAGTTAGTTAGCGTAAATGACTATTTAATATTTTTAAAATTCCAACACATTCAGTCTTTGAAAATGTACTTTGATATATTGTCTTCCCATCCCCTAGGAAGTATTTAAAGAAAGAATTGGTTATACACATATGTTTGAAGTATTAAAATCCCTGGGTCAGCCACCACTGGAATTACTTAAAGAACTTATGAATATGGTGAGTTTATAACTTTTATTAAGAGAACTTCTGTTTAATATCTGTTTTGAAAATGGTAACTAACCTTTTATCTTTTTTGTTGCTTTTCAGGCTGTAGAGGGTGACCACACTTCAGTTGGAATTTTGGGCATTAGTAATGTCCAACCTCTCTTGCTTCTTATCCAGTGGCTTCCAGAACTACAATCCCATGACCTGCAAATCTTCATCTCTGATTGGCTGAAAAGAATTTGTTGTATTAATAGACAGAGTCGAACTACTTGTGTCAATGCAAACATGGGGATTAGAATCATTGAAACCCTTGACTCGCATTCTTCCCTCCATCAAACTTGTGCTGAGAACTTGATTGCAATCCATGGTTCCTTGGGGAGTCAGTCAGTGAGCTCAGAAGAAATCCGTCGACTACTAAGATTGCTGAGAGTGGATGAATCTGAGTCTATTCACCCTTATATCACTCCTGTGACTCGAGCAATCCTGACAATGGCTCGAAAACTAAGTCTAGAGAGTGCTCTCCAATATTTTGATTTGTCACATAGTATGGCAGGAATTTCTGTGCCTCCCATACAGAAATGGCCGGGGTCCGCCTTTTCTTTCAGTGCTTGGTTTTGCTTAGATCAGGATCAATTGACTCTTGGCATTGCTAACAAAGGAGGGAAAAGGAAACAATTGTACAGGTATTGGTAAAAATTATGGAATATAAATGAATACTGTCATAACAATATGTGCTGTGATTCTTAAACAGGAAAACTGTTTCCAAGCATCTAGCTTTTAGATGTACAATTTATCTAAAGCCTCTTCATCCTGAGGCTTTATACAGTTTAATTGTAAGTGCTCTATTCCTTTCATAGTAATAGCTATATACCTCAAATATTGCTGGTTAAGTTTTGAAGCTACTTTGGAAACAAGTTTCCCTCTTAAAAGTAGTGTAAAAGTGAAAGGAAAAATGAGTAATAATCTTGAAAATGGGCCAGGTGTGGTGGCACGCTTGTTATCCCACCACTTTAGGAGGTAGAGGCAGGTGCATTGCTTGAGGCCAGGAGTTCAAGACTAGCCTGGGCAACATGGCAAAACCTTATCTCTACAAAAAGTATAAAAATTAGCCAGGTGTGGTGGCACACACCTGTAGTTCCAGCTACTTGAGGATCACTTCAGCTCAGGAAGTTGAGGCTACAGTGAGCTGTGATTGCACCACTGCACTTCAACCTGGGTGACAAAGCAAGATGTCACAGAAAAAATCCATGAAAATGAATAATGGCCAGGTGTGGTGGCTCACACCTGTAACCCTAGCACTTTAAGCAGTTGAGGTGGGCGAATCACTTGAGGTCAGGAATTCAAGACCAGCGTGGTCAGTATGGAGAAACACCGTCTGTACTAAAAATATAGAAATTAGCTGGGTGTGGTGGTGCATGCCTGTAATCCCAGCTACTTGGGAGACTGAGGCACAAGAATCACTTGAATCCAGAAAGCAGAGATTGCAGTGAGCTCAGATCGTACCACTGCACTCCAGCCTAGGCGATAGAGGAAGATTTTCCTCAAAAAAAAAGAAAAAAAAATGAGTAATGATTTCTATTCCATTGAATATACTATAAGTATATATTACATATAAATATGCTATATATTTACATGAAGGAACAGAAAACCTATGTGTATGTACATCCAGAATTTAATAGCTACTACTTTTTAATATGCCTTGTGTTTTTGTTTTTTTTTTTTTTTTTTTTTTGAGACGGAGTCTCGCTCTGTCACCCAGGCTGGAGTGCAGTGACCGGATCTCAGCTCACTGCAAGTTCTGTCTCCCGGATTCATGCCATTCTCCTGCTTCAGCCTCCCGAGTGGCTGGGACTACAGGCGCCCACCACCACGCCCGGCTAGTTTTTTGTATTTTTAGTAGAGCCGGGGTTTCACCGTGTTAGCCAGGATGTTCTCGATCTTCTGACCTCGTGATCCGCCCATCTCGGCCTCCCAAAGTGCTGGGATTACAGGCTTGAGCCACCGCACCCGGCTGTGTTTTTTTTTTTTTTTTTTAAGACAGAGTTTCACTCTTGTCACCCAGGCTGGAGTGCAGTGACACGATCTCAGCTCACTGCAACCTCCAGCTCCTGGGTTCAAGCGATTCTTCTGCCTCAGCCTCCTGAGTAGCTGGGACTACAAGCGCCCACCACCACACCCAGCTAATTTTTGTATTTTTAGTAGAGGCGATGTTTCACCACATTGGCCAGGCCGGTCTCGAACTCCTGACCTCAGGTGATCTGCCCGCCTTGGCCTGCCAAAGTACTGGGATTACAGGCCTGAGACACCACTCCTGGCCTATGCTGTGTGATTTTAAAGACCTTTATTTATGCTTACTGATTCTTATTTGGAAGAATTTTAGAGATTTGAAAATTAGTAGTTTTACTTTTTTACTTTTACTAGTGGAATTCCACTTTAGAAGGCTGCCTTTTATTTACTAAACTCTTACGACCAAAATGGATTTTAAAAGGGTCTTTGAAACAAGGTTGGACTAGTGTGTGGCAATAGAATTTAAGCTACAGAATTGTTGGTAAAGACATGATAGCTTTATGGTTTTATGTACTTTAGTGATGAGGAAACTGAGCAACCAACTTCAAAAGTTCTGACAATACATATTTTTGTTAGTTTTTTTACAGGAAGTGGCATGGGTTTTGAAGCCTTTATTACCCATTCAGGTATGTTGGTCGTAGCAGTGTGCACAAAAAGAGAATATGCAACGGTTATGCTTCCTGACCACAGTTTCTGTGATTCCCTCTGGGTAAGGCTTTAGGGCATCGCATTTAACTTCTTGTATGGTTAATGGTATTTCCCACTATTGTCATAAATTCAACAGCAGTCATTTTTTTTGTTAAAAAAATTTAAATGAGGCTGGGCAGTGGCATACCTGTACATAATCGCAGCACTGTAGGAGGCCAAGACAGGCAGATAACTTGAGCTCAAGAGTTTGAGACCATCACTGCAACATGGTGAAACCCAGTATCTACCGAAAAATACAAAAATTACCTGGGTATGGTGATTTGTGCCTGTGGTCCCAGCCACTTGGGAGGCTGAGTTGGGAGAATCGCTTGAGCCCAGGAAGTCAAGGCTCCAGTTAACTGAGATGGTACCACTGTACTCCAGCCTGGGCAACAGAGTGAGACCCTGTCTCAAAAAAATAAAAAATAAATAAATTAGTAAATATGTATTTAGAATGTTAGGATGTCTTAAGGTTTTCTATAAGTAAAAAAAAATTTTTATTTTTTTTATTTTTTTGAGTTGGAGTCTTGCTCTGTTGCCAGACTGGAGTATAGTGGCGTGATCTCAACTCACTACAACCTCTGCCTCCTGGGTTCAAGCAATTCTCTTGTCTCAGCCTCCCAAGTAGCTGGGACTACAGGCACACACCACCACACCCAGCTAATTTTTGTATTTTTAGTAGAGATAGGATTTCAGCATGTTGGCCAGGATGTTCTTGATCTCTTGACCTTGTGATCCGCCTACCTCTATAAGTAAATTTAATTTTGAATTTCATATTAAAATGAGATGGGCTGGGTGCTGTAACTCATACCTGTAAACCTAGCACTTTGAGAGGCCAAGGTAGGAGGATTGCTTGAAGCCAGGAGTTCAAGACCAGCCTGGGGTGAGACTCTCTCTACAAAAAATTTAAAAATTAGTTGGGTGAGGTGGCACACATAATTCTAGCTACTCAGGAAGATACTGGGAAGTTCAAGGCTGTAATGAGCTATGATTGCACCACTGCACTCAAGCCTCAGCTATAGAGCGTGACCCAATTTGTAAAAAAGGTTTTTTTAAAAAATGACAAAATAAAATGAGATGATAGGTTGTTTTGTGGTTTTGTTTTGTTTTGTTTTGTTTTTTTCTTTTGGAACAGAGTCTCACTCTGTCACCAAGGCTGGAGTCCAGTGGCACCATCTCAGCTCACTGCAACCTCTGCCTCCTGGGTTCAAGCAATTCTCCTATCTTAGCCTCCTGAGTAGCTGGGATTACAGGCACCTGCCACCACACCTGGCTAATTTTTGTATTTTTCAGTACAGGTGGGGGTTTCACCATGTTGGCCAGGCTGGTCTCGAACTCTTGACCTCGGGTGATCCACCCGCCTCCCAAAGTGCTGGAATTACAGGTGTGAGCCACTGCGCCCAGCCGATAGGTTGTTTTAAACAATGCATTTGTATTGTTTTCTAAAATATAAAATGCTTCTCATTTTAAAAAATGATTCTAAGGAATACTGAAGCTTTGGAAATGCAGAAAAGGTACTGTTACAATTGTGTATATTTTATAGAATACACGTAGGTGCTTTTGTACTACTATGGAAAAAATTGTTACTTTGAGAACATCAATTTAATTAACATTTAACTAAGTTTAATCTTAATGTTCTATTTGTACAAATTATAGAGCAAAATTCTGAAAGCATTTGTCATTCCAAAGATATAATGTAATTTTATCCTTTTAAATGAGTGTTTCACTTTATCAGCACAACATAACTATTGTCCACATGCCTGGAAAAAGGCCCTTTGGTCAGAGCTTCATCTATATCTATGACAATGGACAACAGAAGGTTTCTGCCCCTCTCAGATTTCCTGCCATGAATGAAGTAAGTATATCCAACCTACTCTTTACAGGCTCCATTGATTGAGAATTCTTGAAATGTTTTAGTTAATGTAGAAGGTTATGTTTGCTGTAAATATGTGGCCCCAGATTTTAAAGTGTTTTCTATGTGGTAAGACTCCACATATTAATATTCAGTTCTGTCAGCCTGTCATTATTAGATGAAGTCAAACAATGTGAAAAAAGGAAAACATTTAAGGAAGAAACAAAGGCTTAGAAAGAAAGACTTATAACAGGAAAGCCAAAGAAATGAATAGAGCAGATCAATCTGTCATTTAATAAAAGCTCTCTTAAGTATGTGAAATACTTAAGAGAATATTACGAGGTACTCTTCTAACTTGATTAAAATTGAAACAATAATGAAGAAGCTTAAAACCTTCACATTTTAGTTAGGTATAAAATAGAGTTTATGTTTTTTGTTTTTTGTTTTTTTTTTTTGAGACGGAGTCTCGCTCTGTCGCCCAGGCTGGAGTGCAGTGGCCAGGTCTCAGCTCACTGCAAGCTCCGCCTCCCGGGTTCACGCCATTCTCCTGCCTCAGCCTCCGGAGTAGCTGGGACTACAGGCGCCCGCCACCTCGCCCGGCTAGTTTTTTGTATTTTTAGTAGAGACGGGGTTTCACCATGTTAGCCAGGATGGTCTCAATCTCCTGACCTTGTGATCCGCCCGTCTGGGCCTCCCAAAGTGCTGGGATTACAGGCTTGAGCCACCGCGCCCGGCCTAGAGTTTATGTATTGAAGTGGTTCTCAAAGAACACTAGAGGGCCTTTTCTGAAGATAGTGGAATAGAGTAGATTATTTCTCAAGTCCTATGATTCAAGTAATTTCTTGGTTTTCATCTCAGGGACCATTTTAGGATAGTTTGTGATTAATATTTATACATTTTAAAGAGAAAAAATAGTTTTCTCTATTTTCAAAAACAGTAAAGTTAAAAAAATTCTTAATCATATACACTTTAAAAATTCAAAAATTACCAAAGAATATAAAATCAGTCATAAAAGTAATGCATCCAAATTCTATAGGCTAAGGTAATTTTGCTAATAATTTCCTAAGTATACACATGCATGTACACATCATGATTTGGTAAAAATAAAATTGCTTCCACTTTTATTTTCATTTTATTTATTTGTGTAATTTTATGCACTATTTTATTGTGTAATTTTATGTTCAATATGAGGATATATTTTAATTAAAATTGTGTAATTTTTTGGTTTGTTTTTAGCCCTTTACTTCCTGTTGCATTGGTTCAGCTGGGCAAAGAACCACCACTCCTCCGCCATCCCAAATCCCAGATCCACCTTTCTCTTCTCCCATTACCCCTCATCGGACATCATTTGGTGGAATTCTGTCATCAGCCTCCTGGGGAGGAACAATTGAAAAATCAAAATTGATTACAAAATTGATATCAGCTGGAACCCAAGACAGTGAATGGGGGTGTCCCACATCTCTGGAGGGTCAGCTAGGATCTGTTATCATCTTCTATGAAGCACTACAACCTCCTCAGGTGAAGGCATTATATTTAGCAGGTAAGCATGTACAGTCATAATGCTTATGCAAATTTAGAGTTTTTTCTGTTGTCTAAATGTATGCTAAAGAATATATTTCATGTGAAGAGTTATTTGTTTTAACTGAAGCTAAAGGGGAAGAAAAAGCCCCTCCACATACCATACTTTTTGTTTTGTAGGCATAAATAAAGCAAACCTTTGGGAAGTATTTCAAATATCATCCATAATACTGCCTGTATTTGTCTGCTAGGGCTGTCATAGCAAAATACCACAGACTGGGTGGCTTTAACAACAGAAATTTATTTTCTCACAGTTCTGGAAGCTTGAAGTTCAAGATTGAGGTGACGTCAGGATCAGGCTCTTACTTCTATAGAAGTGAGGCTTCTGTTCCTGGCTTATAGGTGGTCACCTTCTTGCTGTGTTCTCACATGGTCTTTTCTCTGTATGCATATGGACAGAGAAAGAGATCTCTTATGTTTCTTATTATAAGGGGCTCTGTCAGATTAAGGCCCATCCTGATGACTTCATTTAATTCCAGTTACCACTTTAAAGGCCCTATTTCCAAATATAGTCACATTGGGGATTTTGGCTTTAAACAGGAATTTTAGGGGGACATAATTCAGTCCATAACACTGCCAGTACTTTTGACAGATTTTAATGAATCGATGAAACAAAGTATAACCGTATCTCCAGAAGAAATTATATAACTGCTTCCAAAATTATGAGCCTTATTCTAAAACTTGTCATTTTTTCAACTGATGTATTAATATACCTGAAGAATTCAGAAGGCAGTAGAATTAGGGGACCTTGAATAAGTTTGCAAACTGTTTTTCATTTTGTTTTGGCTTTTTTTCTTTTGGCTGTGATTTTTTTTTTTTTTTTTTTTGAGATGGAGTCTCGCTCTGTCGCCCAGGCTGGAGTGCAGTGGCCGGATCTCAGCTCACTGCAAGCTCCGCCTCCCAGGGTCACGCCATTCTCCTGCCTCAGCCTCCCGAGTAGCTGGGACTACAGGTGCCCGCCACCTCGCCCGGCTAGTTTTTTGTATTTTTTTAATAGAGACGGGGTTTCACCATGTTAGCCAGGATGGTCTCGATCTCTTGACCTTGTGGTCCGCCCGTCTCGGCCTCCCAAAGTGCTGGGATTTTGGCTATGATTTTAAATATATGTACTAATAGTTATTACTGGATCCTAACTGCTTTCAAAATTATATGTATATTCTAGCAGGATATTCAGGAGTTAAGCTTTTAAGAGTTATGTAACTGCAAAATAGCTTGTTATTTGTCTAAATATCTTTTTTAGATTGCATGGGAATTTTGAGATGAATGGGATTGCCCGCACTTTCAGACTTTATATTAGAACCTTATCTTTTTTTTTTCTTTTCTTTTTGTTTGTTTGTTTTTTTGTTTTTTTGAGACAGAGCCTTGCTCTGTCGCCCAGGCTGGAGTGCAGTGGCTGATCTCGGCTCACTGTAACCTCTGTCTCCTGGGTTCAAGTGTTTCTTGTGCTTCGGCCTCCCAAGTAGCTAGGATTACAGGCGTGTGCCAACCACACCCAGCTAATTTTTGTATTTTTAGTAGAGACAAGGTTTCGCCATGTTTGCTAGGCTGGTCTTGAACTCCTGGCCTCAAGTGATCCTCCCACCTTGGCCTCCTAAAGTGCTTAGATTACAGGCATGAGCCACTGTGCCAAGCCTAAATGATCATTTTTAATGGTTGTGTATTTCCTTGGATTCAAGACATGTTATTTACTTAGGTTGTTTATAATTTCTTTCTTTCTTTCTTTGTTTTTTTTTTTAAGACAGAGTTTTTCTCTTGTTGCCCAGGCTGGAGTGCAATGACACGACCTCGGCTCACTGCAGCCTCTGCCTTCTGGGTTCAGGCGATTCTGCACCTCAGCCTCCTGAGTGGCTGGGATTACGGGCGCCTGCCACCATGCCCAGCTAATTTTTTAGTATTTTTAGTAGATGTGGGGTTTTACCATATTGGCCAGGCTGATCTCAAACTCCTGACCTCAGATGATCCACCTGCCTCAGCCTCCCAAAGTGCTGGAATTACAGGCGTGTGCCACCATGTATGGCCAGATCATAATTTTTGTTTTTGTTTCCGAGACAATATCTCACTCTGTTGCTGAGGCCAGAGTGCAGTGGCACAATCCCACATCACTGCAACCTCTGACTCCCAGGCTTGAGTGATACTCTCACCTCCTGAGTAGCTGAGACTACAGGCACATGCCACCACCTCTAGCTCATTTTTAATACTTTTTTGTAGAGATGGTGTCTCGCCATGTTGCCCAGGCTGGTCTCAAACTCCTGAGCTCAAGTGATCCACCTGCCTCAGCCTCCCAAAGTGCTGGGACTACAGGCATAAGCCACTGTACCTGGCTGATAATAGTTTTTTAATATTATATAAAACAATTTTTCTGTAATGGAAATTGATTTATTCCCCAATTTTTATAGGTTTTGGATAAACTGGAATATAAAAACAGTAAATTTTAGCTTAATGGGTTTCAGCTATATTGTTTGACTAGCTCGAAGCAGCTTAATTTTAAATTTTATTCTGATAACAGAACCAAGGAGACCATATATATTCAATGGTGTGTATATGTGTGTAAATAATTTTCAGGTCCAAATTGTTTAAGCCCTTGGAAGTGTCAAGAGTCTGACATGGCCGACCTGCCTGGTAACATCCTTCTTTACTACACAACAAAGGTCAGAGTAAATTTGTGAACTGTCCATTTAGTTATAACTATGTTGTGAACTGCAATTCCTTTTCTATTCCTTTTGTCATTTCATTGGGTAATTAAAAGGAGGGGTTTGAATTGCCATCAAAATAATCATGAATTTTCAAAGGAAGGTGAGAAGCAGTAAAAAATAAGGTATACCTCCTCCACGAGGGTCCAAATATTATCATTATGTCATACCTGTGGTACTAATGGCAATCGTTATAGTTGGAATTTGTACCGATGAATTGACTTTAGTAAGTGAAATTGTTTGTATTTGTATTCTCATAGTTTACTAGAAGGAGCGATGAAACAGAATTGTGCTCAGTTTTTTAAATGTGATATAGCCAAAAATTAAAAAAAAAAAAAACAGAGAAGAAGAAAAATGTTCACTTCGAAAGGAGAAAAAGGCCAGAAGGCACAGTGGCTCACACTTGTAATCGCAGCGCTTTGGGATGGCCAGGTGGATTGTTTGAGGCCAGGAGTTCCAGACAAGCCTGAGCAACATAGCGAGACCCCAGTCTCTACAAAATGTATGAAAAATGCAAAAAAAAAAAAAAAAAAAGCCATGCTTAGTGGCATGCGCCTATAGTCCCAGCTACTTGGGAGGCAAATGTGGGAAGATCCCTTGAGCCCAGGAATTCAAGGCTGCGGTGACCTGTGATTGATTGCACCATTACACTCCAGCCTAAGCAACAGAGCAAGACCCTGTCTCAAAAAAAAAAAAAAAAAAAAAAAGGACCCAGCACAGTGGCTCATGCCTGTAATCCTGGCACTTTAGGAGGCTGAGGTGGGTGGATCACCTGAGGTCAGGAGTTCAAGACCAACCTGGCCAACATAGTGAAACCCCATCTCTACTAAAAATACAAAAAATAGCCAGGTGTGGTGGCAGGCGCCTATAGTCCCAGCTACTTGGGAGGGTTAGGCCTGAGAATTGATTGAACCCGGGAGTTGGAAATTGCAGTCAGCTGAGATCACGCCACTACTCTCCAGCCTGGGTAACAGACTGAGACTCTATCACAAAAAAAAAAAAAAAGAAAGTAATAAATTATTATCATACACCAGCTGGCTAAACTAGAAAAAGATACACAAAAATGTATAATCTCACAAAACCAAAACATTTTCTGAGTCCATGTAACATTTAGCATAATGGAAACAATTAATGTTTTTACTACCTCTTTTCTTCCTCCCGGTTCTTTTATCTCTCACAATTCTTTTGTCTTTTTTCCCTCAGTCCTTACTGACCTCGGTTGCTTTTATTAGATAAGTAAAAGGGAAAAGGACTTTTTTCTACCCCACCACCCAACATTGTTTGTTTGGAGACAAGTTCTCCAAAAAAGTGGTGGGATCATGGCTCACTGTGGTCTTGAACTCCTGAGCTTAAGCAGTCCTTGCGCCCTCAGCCTCCTGAGTAGCTAGGACTACAGGCATGTGCCACCATGCTGAGCCTTTTTTTTTTTTTTTTTTTTTGTATTTTTTATAGAGACAGGGTGTTACTCTGTTGCCCAGGCTAGTCTTGAACTCCTGGGCTCAAGCAGTTCTACCCCAGCCTCCCAAAGTGTTGGGATTAAAGGAATGAGCCACCATGTCTGGCCATACTTTTAAATATTTATTTTTTGTATCTGACCTAATAAAATTTGCTTATTAGTTTTATTTTCTCCCTTCTTTTTGCTGTGATACATTTCAAACCTAGAGAGGAGTCAAAAGAATGGTAAAGTGATATCCTATATACTCTTCACCTAAATTAACCAATTACTAACGTTTTACCGTACTTGCTGACTTTGTCTCAAATCATTTGTGAAAACAAATTGACATAGCTATCAAGACATTTCATCCCTGTATATTTCTACATATTCATCTACCTACCTAAGAAAATGGCCCATAATTCATCTAATATATACTCTGTATTCAAATTTTTCCAAAAATATTTTTATAGCCTTTTAGAAATGAATCCTGGATCCAGTCAAAGTTTATGCGTTGCATTGGTTATAATATCTCTTGAGTCTTATATTTTTGTTTGCTTTGTATAACTTCTTTTCCCGAAGATACATGTTTGTTTACTATATCTTATGTTATTTCTTGGCAAGAATTGTATCTTACACCTATTTGCATTCTCCACTATATAGCATAGATAGCTAAGAAATAATTGCATATAATCCAAACAATATATTTAGTGGCAAGTTCTGGATGTGTGACGGCCAACTTTTTTTTTTTTTTTTTTTTAAGACGGAGTCTCACTCTCTCACCCAGGCTAGAGTGCAGTGGCGCAATCTTGGCTCACTGCAACCTCTGCCTCCCAGGTTTAAGCAATTCACCGGCCTCAGCCTCTCGAATAGCTGGGATTACAGGCACCACCACACCTGGCTAATTTTTTGTATTTTTAGTAGAGACGAGGTTTCACCATGTTGGCCAGGCTAGTCTCGAACTCCTGACCTCAGGTGATCCGCCTGCCTTGGACTCCCAAAGTGCTAGGATTACAGGTGTGAGCCACCGCACCCAGCCCTGTTGCATTCTTTATATCCCTCTTGCATTCTTTATATCCCTCTTGGAGGTTAATGATACATTTTTAAAATTCCGCTATAAAGAAACCAGTTTACTTTTGTTTTGTCCTACTGTTTCACCAGCTATTTCAGCATAGAACATGTTTTGTTATTTTAACTTAGTTATTAACAAATACTAGTTTGGGAAAAGCTGCTCCAGAGGATTTAAAAATAGTCAAGTTTTTTATTTTTTGTACTCATTTATCGGAGGTGTTTAGTCACCCATTTGCTTAAAACTTATTGAGTGTCTTCTTAGTGTCAAGAATTATGCTATACCCTTAGGATACAAAGATAAATAAAGTGTCTTTAAGAAGTTTACAATCTAAAGTAAAATAAATATTTTTTTTAAATAAGTTCAACATAACTTTATGAGCATTTGTTTTCCTTTTTAGCTACCATTTATGGGGTGTTAACAATATGTTAAGCACTTTGCTAAGTGCTTCATGTGTATTGTTTCACTTAATCTTCACAAAAGCCCTGAGAGGTATATGGTATGATCTGTTATCTTTTCTAAGCTTTAGCTTTCTGAAGCACAGTAAGTAACTTGCTTAGACTCATAATTCTAGTGAATCCTAGAGTTAGAACCCAGCCTGTTTAATTTGTATCCTTAGCTAATATACAATATTTCTTTGTTGGAATAATGTACAAAATAATAGTGAGGGTGCAAATGAGGAGTGGTTTTTCCAGGAAGCTAGAAAATCATAAAGAAGATGGTTTCATTTGTGTTTTAGAAGACAAGGTTGAGGAGGGATGCATGGTAAATATCACTTAAAAAGGCATAGACTGTAAAACTGGGTTCTACATGTATTTGGGTATACGGCACTGAGCAAGAGTATATGAGACTAGAGAGCAAGGTCACATTATAACGAACCTCCTATGTCAGAGTAAATAATCGGCAATGGATAGAATTTTAAGCAGAAGAGTAATATTATCAGGTTCACGTTTTAGAAATGGTCTTAAGCTGCAGCGTGAAAGTTGGATTGGAGGGGTAGGATTCTAGAGGCAGTCATACCATTAGGAGATTATTGTGTTAAAACAGGTCATAGATACACAGTTTTTAGTTACAGACTAAAGTAATAACTGGAGAAAGACGTGTGTCTCTGAGACGGATAATGTTTACGTTAAGTATTTGTTTTATTAAAGCAATTTTTCTCATTTGTTTAAAGAGGAAATCAGTAGCTACATCATGTGCGCTAAAATTTGTAGGTTTACTTTCTTTTGGAATAGGGATTAGATTAGATTCAAGGATGCTTCATTACCTGAAAATTTGGATTGAATATGAAGTTAACATGCCTTTACAAATGGAGGTTAACAAATAACTTTGTTTCTAAAGTTGCAGACTAAGCTCTTACTCTGAATACAGCCAGAATTGTCTGGCAGCAACATGAGGGAAAATAGTATATTATTCCTGTAGTTGTATTTTTATATCATGATTTTTTTTTGTTCTGTGATTTATCTCTCATTTTAATCACACATTTTATGTGTATCTTGAAATTGTGCCTAGGGAAGTGCTAATGGAAATAAAACATTGAATTTTTTTAAAGCCAAAAATCTGTTTTCATGTATTTGTTTAAAAGATGAAAATTTTAAAACTGTGACTGGCGAGGCCGGGCTCAGTGGTTCATGCCTGTAATCCCAGCACTTTGGGAGGCTGAGGTGGCGGATCACCTGAGGTCAGGAGTTCAAGACCAGCCTGGCCAACATGGTGAAACCCCATCTCTACTAAACATACAAAATAAGCCGGGTATGGTGGCACACTCCTGTAATCTCAGCTACTCGGGAGGCTGAGGCAGGAGAATTGCTTGAATCTGGGAGGCAGAGGTTGCATTGAGCCAAGATCACACCCCTGTGCTACAGCTTGGGTGACAAGAGCGAGACTCTCCCAAAAAAAGAACCGTGACTGGCGAAAAAGTTCTTGTTATATATAGCTCATCTGTCAGATGACAAGCAGCAGTGACCTACTTTTCTTAAGTGGGTGCTTTAGAATCTAATTCCTGAGTCTTTTTTTTTTTTTTTTTTAAACGGAGTCTCACTCTGTCACTGAGGCTGGAGAGCAGTGGCACCGTGTCAGCTCACTGCAATCTCTGTGTCCTGGGTTCAAGCAGTTCTCCTGCCTCAGCCTCCCAAGTAGCTGGGATTACAGGGGCCCACCACCACACCAGCTAGTTTTTGTATTTTTAGTTGAGACGGGGTTTTACCATGTTAGCCAGGCTGGTCTCGAACTCCTGACCTCAGGTGATACCCCCTGCCTCGGCCTCCCAAAGTGCTGGGATTACAGGCATGAGCCACCACGCCCGGCCCTAATTCTGTCTTTTAAGAGAGAACAGCAATACTAAAATTCATATGATGGGCATCTTATCTTTAACTATCCTATATTCCTTTTTATATTATGGTGAAATGTTCTATATGTGGTTAAATTTATGTTTTGTTCTAATTGGTGGTTTGCCATATTTTTCTTTTATTCTTAGGCCTGCAAAAATTCAATTTGTCTTGATTTATCTACTAATTGTTTACATGGAAGATTAACAGGAAACAAAGTAGTGAACTGGGACATTAAGGTAAATTAATAGTAAATGTTGGGCAACACATTATATGAGTTTACTGATACTCTTATTAAAGATTTTGTTTTTAAAGCACCGCCTGATTGATCTGAATAATAAATGTCAGTTAAAATGTTATGCAAACATACAATTTGAAGGATAAACAAATGCAAAGTTAAATGACTGACATAGTTGAATGACTTGGTTTGAAATGTAATTACCTTTGTAAGCTACAGCAGGTCTTTGAATAATGTCGTTCATTATAAAGTCAGTGAGAAAAAAATCAATTCCTGGCAGGGGCAACTGTCTGTGTGGAGTTTGCATGTTTTTGCCATGTCTATATGAGTTCTCAAATCTTATTTTCCTTTTTCGTTGACCTCATATTTGTGTCACAGCTGAAACTTTCCTTCCATCTAGAGGCCTCTACTTAGTTTCCAAGACCCAACTGCTCTTACGGGTATCCCTAGCACTTTGTTATTTCACTTACCATGGCAAATAGTAACTGCTTGGTTAATGCTCTAGTAGTCCATAAGAACTTTAAAGGAAGGGTCACTGCTTTTTTCTTTTTTTTTTTTTTAACCAGTTCCTGGTACAGGGTTATGCAACAAGTAGGTGTTGACTGAGTGATTAAATTAGTAAAGGTTGTTTACGGTGAGAGAGGCTTAATTCTTAAATATAGTGTTTCCTTAAATGATATTTTAAATAGAAGTTATAACCTAAGTAAAATAAAAGAAATATAAAAGATAATTATAAGAGGACTTGCTGGTAAATCAGGGAAATAAAAGATAATTATAAGAGGACTTGCTGGTAAATCAGGAAAAAAAACTTTTCTAATCAGTTAACACCAACCAAATACATTTATTATTTTCAGTGAAACAGAAATCATTAAGGTAATTTTGCCTGTGTAGAAATAAATCTATCAATTAGTGTTAATTTCATGTTATTCATGGTATATAAAGCATTTTTCTCCTTAGTTTTGGTATAAGGACACTTGTTCTTGTTCTTTTTTTTTTTTTTTTTTTTTTTTTTTTTGAGGCAGAGTTTTGCTCTGTCGCCCAGGCTAGAGTGCGGTGGTGCGATCTCAGCTCACTGCTACCTCTGCCTCCCAGGTTCAAGCGGTTCTCCTGCCTCAGCCTCCCAAGTAGCTGGAATTACAGGCACCTGCCACCACGCCCAGCTAATTTTTATGTTTTTTAGTAGAGACAGGGTCTCATCATGTTGGACAGGCTAGTCTTGGACTCCTGACCTCAGTTAATCCGCCCACCTTAGCCTCTCAAAGTGCTGGGGTTACAGGTGTGAGCCACCATGCCCAGCCAGAGCACTTTTTTTAAATCTGTTACCATGGTAAGATTTATGACGTGATTGACAATTCATAAATTAACTTTTGCTTCACTTGTAAGACTGATTTTACAAAGCTCATTCCATGTGGTATTTTATATATAGAAATCTGTTTATATGTGCCATATGTACCTAAAAATCAAAGCAGTTTTTTTGTGGCCTGAGTTACGGCTATGTGTATTATTAACTAGTTAGACTTTTGGCTGATGTGGAAATCAAAAAGCAACAGAATTTCAAAGAGAAAGATGTATTTTTATACTGTAGCCAAATGAAAGATCAAAAACGTTAAATGAAATGACAACTGGTAAAATAATATTTGCCTTCCAAAAAGTTAATTTACTTACTTATAAAAAAAGCTCTTCAAAATTGGTATGACAAACGGTCAAAACAAAGTAGAAGATATGGGGCCAGGCACAGTGGCTCACACCTGTAATCCTAGTACTTTGGGAGGCCATGGTGGGCAAATTGCTTGAGCCCAAAAGTTTGAGACCAGCCTGGGCAACATGGTAAAACTTTGTACAAAAAATACACACCTTAGCTGGGTGTGGTGGTACATTCCTGTAGTCTCAGCTACTTGGAAGGCTGAGGTGAAAGGAGCACTTGAGCCTGGGAAGTGGAGACTGCAGTGAACTGTGATCAGTCCAGTGCACTCCAGCTGAGTGACAGAGCGAAACCCTGTCTCAAAAACAAACAAGAAAAACTCAACAAAGTAGCAGATATGTAGGATGAATAAGTCCAGAGATCTAATGTAAAACCTGAGGACTATAGTTAATAAAATTACATTTTTTTAGGGAGTTTTGTTAAATAAGTAGATTTTAGCTGCTCTTGTCACAAAGTAACTATGTGAGATGATACAAATGTTAATCTGCTTCACTATAGTAACCTTTTTATTATCTATGTGTATTCTACAACATTATGTTGTAAACTCAAATATACACAATAAAATTTATTTCTAAGAAAACAAAGAATATGAAGAGGTTGTTTGAAGACTTAAGTTGTATCCAAATGGCAATTCAGAACACTTTAATAATTAATAATAAGAGCAAACCTCGTATGGTATCGACTGTATGTCAGACACTGCACCTTTTATATGTTAGCTTACTTAATCCTTGCAATACTTTATGAAGTAGGTGTTATTATTATCCCCATTTTACAGATGAAGAACTGAGGCCAGTGATATTAGTAACTTATCAAAAGATATAGAAAATATTTTATTAAGCCAAAATATCCAAACTTTGAACTTCGGCTGAAATACCCTCTCTACCTTTTTGTAAACTAAAAGTTGAGGAGTCAGTCATATTTCTACCACCAGGTGCATTTTTTTTCCATTATTTTTTCTCTTGTTTATTATGCCTAATTGCCTAGTGACAGTTGTTTTTCCATTGTTGGAGTTACATTATAAAGTCCACTTATGGGGTTGTTTTATTTGCCTATGTTCAAAATCCCTAAACTTTGGAAAACAAAGATGGAGTAAAAATGATCTGGCCTGATTTCTCTTGAGTATTGATTGTGGTGACCCTTGAAGGTGCCCTGTAAAGCATCTTCCTACCCAAAACTTTCTTCAGCTTGTGTTATCCTACACATTGCTTAAAGGTTTATCTAGCAAATTATAACTTCATACATGTGAAAATATTAAATGACAAAATTGTCCTTGTTTTATAAGATTTAAACATTATAATTTTCCCTTTAGGATATCATAAACTGCATAGGCGGGTTAAATGTACTCTTTCCTTTGTTGGAACAAATCAGCCACTTTAGTGAAGGACAGATTCCTGAAGAAAAGAATGAAAGCACCGTTCCTGAATCAATAACACCTGTTGAAGGAGATTGGCTCGTATTGACTTCCACAAAGGCCTCAGGTATTAAGATGAAATTAACACAAAATAGTCATTGAGAAATTTGAAAGTTAATTGAGAAATAGATGAAAATGTTTTACTGTCATTCGGAAGAAACTTAACCATTTGTAGCTGTAGCAGCTGTTTCTACTTTTACTAATATCATTCAGAAAGTTTATAATACTTTCATCAGAAAACTGCAGATTGATCTCCAATATCCTTAGCTTATACTCTTAGTGGAAATATGACCACATTGTTAAATTTGTGGTAGAGAAAATATGTGCACATAAATATACAATATTGCAGTTGCTGCTTTTTCTGATTCTATTGTACAATAGAGCGTTGGAAGCTGACTGCTGAACCAGATTTCTACTTTGTATAACAGTGTGCATTAACATATAGAAAATGTGATATAAAAATGATTAGAGTAATTATGATAATTAATATGTTCCTGATTCCACAGAGTCAAGACTAGAGAGAAACCTAGTTGCAACATTTATCTTGATTGTGAAACATTTTATTCAGAGACATCCTATCAATCAGGACAATCTTATTCACTCCCATGGAGTTGCAACTCTTGGTACTTTACTTCAGAAGGTGAGCCAGTCTAACGTTGTGTTGATGTAACTAATGATTGTGATTTGCAGTTGATGTTGGGATTTTTTTCTTCCCAATCAATATATTTTTAAGGATTATTACAACCTGGGTTTTGTTAATGGATATAATTTGTTTCACAGGCAGCTTTTAAAAACTTGCATGGAATCATCTTATATAAGAAATACTTATTTTATGTAATAGTGTATGATCTTTGATGTATACAACCTTGTTTGATAGCTTTGGTATTTGGGATATTGAGAAATATAAGACTATTTTAGGAATATGACAGTAGGAGAATATACTGTGGTGTAATATCAGAAAAACCAATACTTAAGTTTTTGTTTTTCTAATGTGGGTTTTTCTATTTGTATGCTTAGTAGATGTTCTGAATTAATGATTTAAAATTGTAGCTTAATGACAGTTATTTAAACTGAACTATATGAAACCCTCTTCTGTTTGATTTCAGGTGCCAAGCACCTTGATGGATGTTAATGTATTGATGGCAGTTCAGTTACTAATTGAACAAGTATCATTAGAGAAAAATATGCAGCTCCTGCAACAAATGTATCAGTATTTACTCTTTGACTTTAGTATTTGGAACCGTGGAGATTTTCCCTTTCGAATTGGTAAGAGCAGGCTTTCAGATAAAAACTTTATAGTTGTTTTAGAAATTTATAACTACCTATTGACTTTGTTTTAGCTGAATTACTTACCATTGAACTTTCTGTTTTAGGTCACATACAGTATCTTTCAACCATCATTAAAGACAGCAGGAGAGTTTTCCGAAAGAAGTATGGTGTGCAGTTTCTCCTTGATACACTTAGGATTTATTATGGGTATGATGCCCTTGTTCCTTCTCACTTTGATATATTGTTTTCTTTCTGCTACTTGATGGAATGTGTAGACTGTAGACTTTCTCTTTACCAGTGATTCTAGTATGTTTTAACTGGAGAGAGGTAGGATAGAGTGGAGGTTAAAATGAATAGTGGATCGCTACACAGGGTTTGAATCTGGCTTTCATTAATTGTGCAACTGTAGGCAAATTACTCAACTTCTCTGTGCTTGAGTTTCTTCATTTTTGATAGGAGGTAAGAAAACTGTTACCGCCTTTGGTTGTTTTGAGGATTAAATTAATTAGTTAATAATGTAAAGCACTTAAACTATGTCTGCTATGCAGTGGGTGTTGTATTCACATAAACTATTTTATTCCCTGAAACTCTTAACTCAGAAGATTTTCCTTAAAAAGAAAAGCAAGCCAAAGTTACCATGAATCTCAGAATTACATGGAAATATTTTTTTAACACTATGAATTCTTTTATATAGAAAATATAGAAATGTAAAAATTAGGCTGGGCACAGTGGCTCACACCTATAATCCCAGCACTTTGGGAGGCTGAGGCAGGCAGATCATAAGGTCAAGAGTTTGAGACCAGCCTCGCCAACGTGTTGAAACCCCGTCTCTACTAAAAATACAAAAATTAGCCAGGTGTGGTGGCATATGCCTGTAATGCCAGCTACTCAGGAGGCTGAGGGAGGAGAATTGCTTGAACCCAGAAGGTGGAGGTTACAGTGAGCCGAGATCACGCCACTGCACTCCAGTCTGGGCAACAGAGTGACACTCCATCTCAAAAAGAAGGAAATGTAAAAATTAAAATTTCAATTTTTATTCCTTGTTTTCTCTTTCAGGAATGGTTGTAAATATAATGAGCTATCTCTAGATGATATTCGAACAATAAGGACTTCTTTATATGGACTAATTAAATATTTTCTGTGCAAAGGTGGATCTCATGAAGAGATACAAAGTATTATGGGGTACATAGCTGCTACTAATGAAGAAGAACAGGTATTATGCCTAAGATAAATCTACTTTTCCTTAAACATTTGAGTTGCTACATCATCTTCTGAACGTATGTATGTGTCTAGTTAAATATTTTGAGGGTAAACTATGTGTAGTGTCACATGCAATATTAGGTACTTAAGTACATTTTATCTTTTTTTTTTTTTTTTTTTTTTTTAAGATGGAGTCTCGCTCTGTCAGTCAGGCTGGAGTGCAGTGGCACGATCTCAACTCACTGCAACCTCCATCTCCCAGAAGGAGAAGTGATTCTCCTGTCTCAGCCCCCTGAGTAGCTGACATTATAGGTGTGCACCACCACACCGAGCTAATTTTTTGCTTTTTTTTTCTCAGTAAAGACGGGGTTTCACCATATTGGTCAGGCTGATCTTGAACTCCTGACCTCAAATGGTCCACCCACCTAGGCCTCCCAAAGTGCTGGGATTACAGGCATGAGCCACCACGCCAGGCCAGAAGTAAATTTTATCTACTAACTGAATTTTTCGTAAAATAGATGACAGTGTAATTTAATATTCCAGTTAGCTAGAAAATTTAAAATATGGAAATGGTTGCTTTGTCTGGCAATTCTGAAGCCTGTTTTCATAGTCCACATGATGTATGTTTACCTATCATCAAAGTTATCATCAAAGTTACCAGGTAGATTTATTTCTTTTTTTGTTTTTGTTTTTGTTTTTGTTTTGAGACAGTCTTGCTCTGTCACCAGGCTGGAGTGCAGTGACACGATCTTGGCTCACTGCAACCTCCGCCTCCTGGGTTCAAGCGATTCTCCTGCCTCAGCCTCCCAAGTAGCTGGGACTGCAGGCGTGCACCGCCACATCCAGCTAATTTTTGTATTTTTACTACAGACGGGGTTTCACCATGTTAGCTAGGATGGTCTCGATCTCTTGACCTCGTGATCTGCCCTCCTCGGCCTCCCAACATGCTGGGATTACAGGCATGAGCCACCATGCCCAGCCATTAGTGGGTAGACTTCTAACATAACCTAGGTTCATAAAATGTTATGTAAAGAGTAAATTATAAATGTGTGTCTAGTTTTACATACATTATCCCATTTAATCATCAGAACTACTTTTTAAGTCAGTGGTTTTCATTGTTTGGCCCCTAACCAACTTTACCTGAGAACTTGTTAGAAATGCAGATATACTGCTAATTCAACTGCTGAACCAAGCCCTCCAGATTATTCTCGTGCACATGGTAAAATTTGAGAACCACTGCTATAACATAATACAGACCAGGAATTACTTTTTGCATGTATGCTTTTGGAAATTTATATTCAGGGAGATTATGTGACTTAAAAAGTCACACAACTGATAAACCTGAAACTGGAACCTAAATGGTAAAAAGTATTTTAGTGCCATTTTTGTGCTGTTCTGGTATAACCTCCTCAATACCACAAATTTAAGTAGATTTATGTTGACTAGGCTGTTTTGCCCTGTATATGTAATATTTATTGTGTACTCAGTGGTTACATGACTTCATTATCGGCATTAGATGAGTTAATGCAGGCTATTTTCCTATAAGATTGGACCACTTCAAAAGCTTCCCATTATTCCCATCTTATTTCATGATAGCTATATCTATGATTCATTGGCAACAATATTTTTTTGGTTATTTCGGTTAAAGAGTTATTTGTTGAGGACTTACTGTTTACACACAATAATATTAGACATTACAGGTAATATAATGATGAATTATTATTCTTTTAAGCTAATGGGGCAGGGGTCAATAGGAGAAGTTTACAAATAACTATAAACAAAGAAGAGTATGATAATATCTATAAGAGAGATACAATAAAGTTCTATGAGGTTTTCCTAAGAGGGTGTTACATGTTGCAAAGACCAGGAAAGACTTTATGGAGGAGATGTCTTTTCATATGGATAAAGCAGGATAGATATGGTTCCAACAGGTAAATTTGAATAGTGAAAGGATATACTAAAGGAAATTGAATAAGGCAAAAACATGTCTGGTTCAAAAGATATCAGAGGCCAGGTGCAGTGAGCTGGGTGGATCACTTGAGCCCAAGAGTTTGAGACTAGCCTGGGCAACATGACAAAACCCCATTTCTACCAAAAATACAGAAAATCAGCTAGGCATGGTGGTGCACACCTGTAGTACCAGCTACCTGGGAGGCTGAGGTGGGAGAATCACTGAGCCTGGGAAGTCGAGGCTGCAGTAAGCTGTGATCACGCCACTGCACTCCAGCCTGGGCGACAGAGGGAGATTCTGTCTCAAAAGAATTAAAAAAAAAAAAAAAAAAAAAAAAAGACATCGTTATCACATATGGTGAAGTTAAGATAAAACATTAAAGTATATAGGATTTAATTAAATAACTATTTTGTGGCTTGTGACCTTATTTGTGCTTGTATATATGAATGTGGTGGTTTGTTTTGTGTTGTTTAATTTTAAAAGCTCTTTGGAATTTTGGATGTGCTCTTCAGTCTCCTACGTACCAGCCCAACTAGAGGTCAGCTTTTCTTACTGCTCTTTGAACCAGGAAATGCTGACATACTGTATGCATTGCTCTTAAATCAGAAGTACTCTGACAGACTAAGAGAAATCATTTTTAAGGTACAAACATTTCTTAAACATCTTTGTATTTTGGGGCATTTGTGGGTATATGAATTTTCTTGCAATATATCCATTCTGTGACTATAAATTATTTTTATATCTATTTCTCTAAGATATTCAACTTATTTTTATATATAGTTTTCATGTTTCAGTAGTTTGCATGTTAGAAAACTAATTGTATTATAATCTGAAAATCATCTCAGTGGAATATTCACTTTGTCATACCATCCTCAATATAAAACCTCTCATCTTCTTGACTTGGTGGGTCTATGTGGCAATTCAGAACATTTCAACAGCTAATAATAATAGCAAACTTTATGTAGCAACCACTGTATGTCAGGCACTAAGTACTTTTCATATATTGGCTTGCTTAATCTTGCAATAACTTTATGAAGTGGGTATTATTACTATTATCATTTTACAGATGAAGAAACTAAGTCCAGAGAGATCAGTAACTTACAAAATATATAGATGAGTTGCTTCACAAATGTTTACTTATCCTTGAAAATTATTTTAATTTTAATAACTGTTACTTAAGTGGATTATTAGATTGATCCAGAGGTGTATTGACACACATTTATTCTTGCAAACTACATAGTTTGTTTCCATCTAAGCCTTTCTCATTAAGAAACAAAATTTTAAATTATTTCTCTTTAATTTGCCATGTAATTAAACTAGAGTCTTAAGCATACCGATTATTCAAATACAGATGCATTTCAGTCCAGTTTATTTTTTTAAATTTGCTTATTTTTTTGAGATGGAGTCTCGCTCTGTCGCCTAGGCTGGAGTGCAGTGGTATAATCTTGGCTCACTGCAACCTCCAGCTTCCAGGTACAAGCAATTCTCCTGCCTCAGTCTCCCAAGTAGCTGGGATTACAGGCACGCATCACCACACCTGGCTAATTTTTGTATTTTTAGTAGAGATGGGGTTTCACTATGTTGGCCAGGCTGGTCTCGAACTCCTGACCTCAGGTGATCCACCTGCCTAGGCCTCCCAAAGTGCTGGGATTACAGGCATGAGCCACTGTACCTGGCCCAGTTTGTTCTTAAATCCATTTTTACATTATGGTGTAATATGGAGTGCTCCTCCCTATTAAATTCATTTATGCCTAGTGTTCCATTATTGGAACACTAAGTATGTGGGAGTTATTTATATCCCACTTCTCAAGGTCATCACGAAGGTCTGATTTTTCACACGTCTGCAATTCAAAAAATTGCACCCTCTGGCATAAATGGGTTAATGCTGGGATTTTTATACTTAAGGAATAAAATGATGCTCCAAAAACAAAGTATAGCAATATTTTATTCTATAAGTTAATAGCATTATTTTATTCTGTAAGTTAATATTGCTATATGTTAATAGCAATACTTATTAACATTAAATATTAATGCTAATAAATACTAACATTAATATTTAATGTTAATAAGTTAACATTGTTAATGTTAACTTAAATGACAAATTATTCTTAGTTTTCTATATTGAGAATATATTACTTGTTGTGACCAGATTATGGAACAAATGTTGAAATGCACGAATGTTTATGAGCGTAGTAAACAACATATTCGACTCAGAGAAGTTGGCTACTCAGGACTGGGACTCCTTCTTAATGAAGCACTTATTAATACTTCTCTTATTAAAAACCTCACCCATCAAATCATAAATACAGGTATGAATAAGGCTGATAAAGCTAACATATTTAAGAAATATTTTTTCCTGTAAGTTTTTTTCATACCTTTCTCAGGCTACTTTTAAAATTATCTGTTATTTGATTCAGCAGGGCCTTCCTTGGATACCATGTCTTATGTAGTTTTATTGTTTTTGTCTCCCCAGGGCATAGCACAGTTCCTTACCCAGTAAATGTTTATTGACTGAGTGATTAAGTTAGTGAGTGAGTCCACAGAACAAGAAAAGGACAGTACAGAAAATATGTACAAATGATTGTTTTTTCTTTAAGGAGCTTTGTTGTTTGTTTTGTTTGTTCTGTTTTGGTTTTTTGATTTTTCTTTTTAGAAACAGAGTCTTGATGTATTGACCAGGTTGGTGTGCAGTGGCTAGTCACAGGTGTAATCATAGCTCACTGTAGCCTCATACTGGATGCAACTGATCCTCCCACCTCAGCCTTCCAAGGAGCTGGGACTACAGGCATGTGCCACCATGCCCTGCTTCTAATTTTTTTAAATAATTTTTTTCAGTAGTTGATGACGGACAGTAGAATTTATGTCAGGTGCTGGGAATTTGGGGATATGAGGTTCTTTGTCTTGATTAGTTTACAATCTTGTTGATAAGACATGTATATAAAAAGATTAATAATAATATAAGAGCCATGCAGTATGGACCGTATGTTCAAGCAATCAAAAAAAAAGGAACAATTATTTAGGGTTGACTCAGGAGGATGTCAAACATTCTAAACCTATTTTTTCTTTAAAATTTGAACATACCTATAATTCATATTTTAAAATTAATTATTTCAGCATTTTATACAAGTATTATCTACAGTTCTTTCTTTGGTTATCTCTCGTATTTAATTTTAACTTTTTGTTTTTCCTACCATAGATCCTGTTATTAATTTTAAAGATCTACTATCTGTGGTATATATATCTCACAAAGCACATATAAATGTTAGAGTGGCCATCTGCAGAAAGGTCAGTAAACTCTTAAGATATATTTTAACGATAGCAGCATCATGATCATGCTATAAATAACTTTGCATTGAGTATTTTGCAGCAGATACAAGTTTTCATTTATTTTATAAATGACATAATTTTATAAGTAAACAATTTTCTTTTTGAAGTAAATTAACTTCATGTAATCATAAGAAATTAGCATGCAAATGTTTTCTTAGCTCTTCGGGTCTCCTGCAAATATGTTCTTTCCAGAGTCAAAAATTTATTACCAGAGAATAATTTTTTTATTAAGAACCTTCAATGATTGTGACCATTTCTAATTCATATACCGTATTTTAGAGTTTCTGAATCTTTTGAACTTTCTGGAAATAATTTTCTATAATTTGTTTATGAGTATTCCAACAATGATTTGTCTTCAGTACACAGTTAACCTTTAACTAAGTCAAGAGATAGTTATCCTGTCTTCCCCTTTCAGATCATAACTTTCTCTGTCCTTCACTAGTAACCATTGACCTGTCTATTTAATTTGCTTCCTTGCTTTTTAAAAAAATTTTACCTCCTGATTTTGTCACATACTTAAGAGAGAGAGAGAGAGAGATATATATATATGTGAGAATAAGAGATCTTTCTATATATATAGTTTATATATATATATACACACACACATGTATACACACACATATAGTTTATTTAACTAACAGAAAAGAAAATATATATATATTTGTTTTATATATATATATGTATAATTTCCTTTTCTCTTTAATGGCTGCGTAGTGTTTCATTGTATAGCTGTTTCATAAAGTATTATCTGGTTCCTTATTGATAGACATTTAGGTTGTTTTCTGCTTTTCCATGTTATAAACTGCTGTTATGAATGTCTTTTTATGTTTTCCAATTTGTGGTAATACATCTGTAGGACATACTCCATGAAATAGACTTGCTGTTTCAAAGGGTATTAATGTTTTACATTTTGATGGATTTTTCCACATTGTCCTTCAAAATAGCTGTACCAGTTTACATTTATACAGTGTGTGTGACAGTGATTATTTCCCCATGTACTCAGCTCTGAGTATTTGGAGCAGGTCATATAAATTGATCCTTTCCTTTTCACATATAATTAGAAACAGCTGTCAGTGCAGCTTTGTTTTATCTATTATTTATGTATAAAATAGATATAAAATAAGTAATATTTTATGGAAACTTTAAAGTCAGCATGAAAAGTTTCTTTGCCGAGTAAAGCTTAATCTTGAAGGAAAAAAATTGGTATTCTGCACCTGTAAAGTAACAGTTGCTCACTGATTGGTATTGCATTAATAAAGAATCTTCACGTCATTGTGACTCCTTGCCTTCTGTATTAACACATATTAATACTAGTAATATTGAAGTCCTTACCAACATTGTTCACCTCTTGCTTTGAAATTTGTCAGAGCTAAAACTTCTGTTAAGAAAGATACTCAAAACCCTGGAAGCTACAGTTCTTTTCATCTATATAGAAGTTTATTGGCTTTGTGATAAAATTGTCTTAAAAGATCTTAACTGAATGTCTAAAGCTTTTTAAGAACTTGTTTTTATCTAAAAATTGAAATCAATTGGATAGTAGAGATCATACATATTCCCATGTCACTGTTTACTATTCTGGCTAAGCAGTGGCATCCATCTTGCTGAAGTTCATTTTCTGGAATTAAAGTTTAGTTTTTGTTCTGTTTGTATAATATAGACTTACTGAACAATGTAGACTTTAGTGTAGACATATCGAACAAAAACCTTTTTGCAAAAGCAACCATGGCTCATTCCTGTAATCCCAGCACTTTGGGAGGCCGAGGCAGGTGGATCACGGGAGGTCAGGAGTTCGAGACCAGCCTGGCCAACATGGTGAAACCCCGTCTCTACTAAAAATACAAAAATTAGCCAGGCGTGGTGGTATGTGCCTATAGTCCCAGCTACTCAGGAGGCTGAGGCAGGAGAGTTGCATGAACCTAGGAGGCGGAGGTTGCAGTGAGCCAAGATTATACCACTGCACTCTAGCCTGGGTGACAGAGCAAGACCCTGTCTCAAAAAAAAAAAAATGTAACTTTCCCTGAAAAAAACAAGACAAAAAAACATCCTTGGTGTACTCAGGTTCTATCAAAATGTCTTATGTGTCCTATTCACTCCCCTAATACTAGTGCCTAAAACTGTGCCTATAGTAGGTATGTAGTAATATTTCCTGAACAAATGTAGGGGGCTCATGGAAAGTAGTTAGTTGAGAGGATATTGCTCTATTATTTAATATATACCATCATCCTATTCATTTTAATATTCCTTTTTTATCTTTCAGCAAATATTTTAGTGCACTCTTACTCTGTACAATGAGTAATATGGAGATTAGTTGGAAACACAATGCCAGTCTTCCAAATAGTTTATAATCTAAGAATACAATCTTTTGAAAATATATTCTTCTATAGTTTCTCATTAAATTACTTTATCATTAAATAACTGAAAAGAGACTATTTTTGATATAAAGTGCTATGTACTTTTTGAAGAATTTTGTATTCTTAATCTTTTTACAGGTTTTACACATTTTGCAGTCCCAGCCAGATGCAGCACATCAAATATCACAACAAGTTGGTTGGCAAGACACCTTAGTTAGGCTTTTTTTAAAAGCAAAATTTGAAAACGGAAATACTCTTCATAAGCACAGTAGAACTATTTTAATGAAAGACAATGATAAAAATATGTCAACTGAAGATACTAAGAAGAACTTTGATGAAAAAACAGATGAGGAAAAAATCACCTCTTTTGCCTCAGTTAATGTGTCTTCAGATCAGTGGAGTTTGGAGGATAGACACTCTTTAGACTCAAACACACCATTATTTCCAGAAGATAGCTCTGTGGGAGAATTGTCTTTCAAATCAGAGAATCAAGAAGAATTCTGGCATAGGAACCCTTCACATTTGAGTTTAGACCTCAGTGGAATTGACTCATGTGAAATGAGTGATAGTGGAAGTCAAGTGCCAGACAGTCTGCCTAGCACACCATCCCCAGTAGAGTCTACTAAATCGTTTTCTGTGCACTCTGACAAAGAAAGCAGCATCACAAATGATATGGGCTTTAGTGATGACTTCTCTTTACTTGAAAGCCAAGAGGTAAAATTGCTTATTTTTCCAAGTATTGTTTTTATTTTCATGTCTGATATATACTTCTAATCCTTAGAAATATGTGAGCAATTGTTAACAATTTCATATTATATTCATGTTCTAAGTTTCATGATCTAAGGTTTAGAAACCTAGAAGTCACTAGATTGTGAGTTTTTTGAGAGCAAAGCTGGTGTCTTACTCATCTTATATCTCTAGGGCCTAGTAAAGTTCCAGGTTTATTAAGGCACTTAAAAAATACGTTAAATTATTACAATTAGTATATGTAATGGTTCTTATGATGTGCTTTGAACAACTATACCCTCTAGTTATTTAAAATTGCTTTATATTTTCCATAGAGATGTGAGGAGGAGCTTCTTCAATTACTGACACATATTTTGAATTACGTAATGTGTAAGGGACTAGAGAAGTCTGATGGTGATACGTGGATTGAACGAGGACAAGTGTTTTCAGCACTGAGTAAACCAGGAATATCCAGTGAACTACTTCGACCATCAGATGAAATAAAACTAACGTAAGCATTTAGTTAGTGATTTTCCATCCTCCTTTTAGTGACAGCAGGAGTCTAAAATAATGTTAGTTATTGAACATTTATTCAGTATTCCGTGGATATAACAAGGGAGAAAAAGAGAAACTCTGTGCTCAGTTCCTTCTCCTGTCTTTTGCCATACTAGTAGGATCTAAAGAGGAATCCCAAACTCATTCCAATATGAGGAGGTTTAAGTCTTAAGTAAATTTGGATCGTAAGTGATTACAGATATTTTGTTTAAACTGTTTTCTTGCAGTATTTGAGGACTTGATACATTGTTTTCTACAGGCTTGTCCAAATTTGAGTGTTTCCGTGCTAAGAGAAGGGAGTTGGGTTTTCATGATAGTTATTTCTCTGAAGGATTTAGGGTTCCTTGTAGATCAAGTTTGTCCAACCCACAGGTTGCAGGCCATATGCAGCCCAGGATGGCTTTGAATGTGGCCCAACACAAATTCATAAACTTTCTTAAAACATTATGAGTTTTTTTTGTGATTTTTTTTTTTTAAGCTCATCAGCTATTGTTAAAACATATCGTTAAAATATTATTGGTGTATTTTATGTGTGGCCCAAGACAATCCTTCTTCCAGTGTGGTTCAGGGAAGACAAAAGATTGGACACCCGTGCTGTAGATAATAGGACTCTGTAGTGGTAGCACACCAGGGAAGTATTGCATCTTTTTCCCACAGGGCAAGACCCTCTGTAAGGCATAATAAGGCATTCTTCCCTAACCTTGCCTATTTCCAGCTTTAAAGAAACAATTTAAGTATCTCATGAAGGATGGAATGTGAATTATTGTCATAGCTTTTTTATAGTCAAGTAAAACAGTAAACTTTTGACTTTTAATACTATGTTTATTAAAGATAAATACTCCAAACATTTCAACGTTTCTCCATTATTGTTAAATTCCATTTATAGGCCTGGCATGGTGGCTCATGCCTGTAATCCCAGCACTTTGGGAGGCTGAGGCAGGTGGATCACCTGAGGTCAGGAGTTCAAGACCAGCCTGTCCAACATGGCAAAATCCCGTCTCTACTAAAAATACAAAAATTAGTCGGGCATGGTGGCACATGCCTGTAATCCCAGCTTCTCGGGAGGCTGAGGCAGGAGAATCACCTGAACCCAGGAGGCGGAGGTTGCAGTGAGCCAAGATCACGCCATTGCACTCCGGCCTGGGCAACAAGAGCGAAACTCCGTCTCAAAAAAAAAAAAAAAAAAAAAAAAAACAATTTCTGTTTACAATATCTTAGGGATACCTGCTAGAGATAGTATATCTTTAGAGATACAATGCTGCCTCTCAAGCTGTTTTGTTTTGTTTTTAATGTCCTACTATTTTTCTAAGCTCACAATGGTTTTAAGAGGACTTTGTTTTCCATTTAGTTTGCTCCAAAAGATGTTAGAATGGGCAGTCTCAGAAAACAGAGAAGCAAAAACTAATCCAGTAACTGCTGAAAATGCCTTCCGACTAATGCTGATCATACAGGACTTTCTTCAGTCAGAGGGACTAGTTAATTCAAACATGTGGACTGAGAAGGTACAGTAATATCTCTCTAAAATTATATTTTGGGTAGTTAAGAACTTTATTCAGAGAAAAATTTTGCACCCCCCCCCCCTTTTTAGAGCATTAATGCTTAATCAGATTCAATAAACAAGGGTAAGATGTGATGAATACTCACAGATTTTGTTAGCTATTACTAGGATGATTCTTTTGGCTTTTGTCAGCTGAACACTGGACTAGTTTTTGAAATATTTGTGGTTTGTATTAATGTTGGGGAAAATTGATCATCAGTAAATTGAAAAACTGAATGCTTTTATTTCTCAATTTTTTTCCTTTGTGATAGCTTTTAGAGGATTTGATGCTGCTCTTTGACTGTCTGTCAGTCTGCTATTCTGAAAGTCCAGTATGGGTAAAACTCTCTCAAATTCAGATCCAGTTGCTTCTAGGATTCATTGGAAGGGGTAATTTGCAGGTTTGTCCATTCTTTTATATCATTTTCTGTGCTTGCTTGCAGCATAGCTATTATTTATGTAACAAGCAAATTAAAATGTCTTTTTGGTGTTTTAAGTTTTTCAGTAGTTCTAAAAGTATCCATGATTTCATTTGGAGTTTTGAGGAGCTTGAGAGGCAGCTAATTTGTTATTTCTTTCTCATATTAATAACTTTATATAACTTTAAGGCTTCCTTTTACAGGATTTATACATAGCTAGTATTAGAAGCATTGCTTGTATCATCTGTATTCAATGTAACTACTCAGGTGCTAGGTAGCCTATATAGACTGTTTATGTATGTGCGGTTTAGGGCTTGAATTTTTTAGAAAAATTATTTTTTAAATTATTCCTTTCAAATTTTTTCTGCTGTTTTACTAATTTACAATTTTACATTCTATCTCATTTTTTTTTATTTATCACACACTAAATATCTACAAAGAACTAAGCTTTGTGCTAGGTTTTAGAAATAAAGATAAATATTGGTCACAAGGAATATTTATTATTTCTATTTTAAATTTAAAATGGAAAAGGCTGAAAAAGTTTGATGTGAATTTTAGTCTGTCAGTTTTCTGCTTACATGGGGTACTTGTGAGAACCTGGGTTAAATTAGTCATGTTAAGAATTTCACAGCTATTTACCTGTTTCACAGCTATTTACCTGGCCCTTTTTATTTTATTTTGATGTTTCCATTTTTGTATTTGGTGCAGGGAGGTTGGGATGGGGCTGGCTTCTGATTTACATAAACTAGATATAACATTATTAAGAACATGGAGAGGTTAAAACTCTGAAAACAGGTTGCCCCCCCCCCGCCCACCTTTTTTTTTTTTTTTTTTTTTTTTTTTTTTTTTGAGACAGAGTCTCTCTGTGTCTCCCAGGCTGGAATGCAGTGGCTCTCGGCTCACTGTAACCTCCACCTCCCAGGTTCAGGCGATCGTTGTGCCTCAGCCTCCAAAGTAGCTGGGACTACAGGTGCCTGCCACCATGCCTGGCAAATTTTTGTGTGTTTTTAGTAGAGACGGAGTTTCATCATGTTTGACATGCTGGTCTCAAACTCCTGACCTCATGTGATCTGTCCACCTTGGTCTCCCAAAGTGCTGGGATTACAGGTGTGAGCCACTGCCCCCAGTCACTCTATTTTTAAAAGAGTATAGTCTGATGATTCTATTTTTTATTTTTATTTATTTATATTATTGTGAATGCTGCAGAGAAGTAATTCTATTTTTTAATAGATATTTATTTTATTTATTTTTTTTATATTTATTTTATTTATTTTTCATTGTAAAAGTAACACATACTCATTGTAGAAAATACACAAAAGCAGCTGGGCGCGGTGGCTCATGCCTGTAATCCCAGTACTTTGGGAGGCCGAGGCGGGCGGATCACCTGAGGTTGGAAGTTTGAGACCAGCCTGACCAACATGGAGAAACCCCTGTCTCTACTAAAAATACAAAAAAGTTAGCCGGGCATGGTGGCACATGTCTATAATTCCAGCTATTCGGGATACTGAGGCAGGAGAATTGCTTGAACCCGGGAGGCAGAGGTTGTGGTGAGCCGAGATCACGCCATTGCACTCCAGCCTGGGCAACAAGAGCAAAACTTCATCAAAATTCTACAAGAGTAGAATTAAGTATTGGCTTATGAGGCTGGGCATAGTGACTCACACCCGTAATCCCAGCACTTTGGGAGGCCAAGGCGGGTGGATCACGAGGTCAAGAGTTCAAGATAGTGAAATGTATCTTGGCCAACATAGTTAAACCCTGGCCAACATAGTGAAACCCTGTCTCTACTAAAAATACAAAAAAATTAGCCAGGCATGGTAGTGGGCATCCATAATCCCAACTACTCGGGAGGCTGAGGCAGTAGAATCGCTTGAACCCAGGAGGCAGAGGTTGCTGTGAGCCAAGATTGCACCATTGCACTCCAGCCCGGACAACAGTGCAAGACTCTGTCTCAAAAAAAAAAAAAAAAAAAAATTTGGATTCCCTTTATACTGGTGGTTTCTCCTAAAATGTGTCTACATGTGCAGGCATCATCTAGGCCTCTTCATCTCTCACTGTGGGATTTGCACTTTGGGAGAACAATGCAAATGCTGATACTCTGGCTACTGCTATTGCTGTAGATCTTTGTCTCTGACTTAGGAGTCTTGTGTCTTCTGCCAACACCTGTGAAACTATAGCAGCTAGCTCTTTAGCTTGGAGGCAAAGTAACATGAGACCTTTCACAGTTCTTGAGAGTTATTATATAAAAATTCTGAATCCACAGGGCCAGGCAGAACTTGTGCTATCACTAAATGTTTGCTATCACTAAATGTTTGCTTTAGTCTGCTCTTTCTCATCTCAACTATTTTCCTCCAGGTTTGTGCAATGGCATCAGCTAAGCTAAATACCCTTCTTCAGACCAAAGTGATTGAAAATCAGGATGAAGCGTGTTACATTTTAGGGAAGCTGGAACATGTTCTAAGTCAATCAATCAAGGAACAGACTGAAATCTACTCGTTCCTGATTCCCCTTGTTCGTACCCTGGTTTCCAAAATTTATGAACTTCTCTTCATGAACTTGCACCTCCCTTCTTTACCTTTTACCAATGGTAGCTCCTCATTTTTTGAAGATTTTCAAGAATATTGTAATTCAAATGAATGGCAAGTTTACATTGAAAAATATGTAAGTTTTATCTTTTTTGATCAAGATTTTTCTGCTAATTTACCCCTTTTATACAGGTGAAGTCATATATTAAATTTATGTATCTTTTCTTTTGGTAAGATTGTACCTTATATGAAGCAGTATGAAACTCATACATTTTATGATGGTCATGAGAACATGGCACTTTATTGGAAGGATTGTTATGAAGCTTTAATGGTAAATATGCATAAACGAGACCGGGAAGGAGGGGAAAGCAAGCTCAAATTTCAGGTAAAAAGTAAATGTTTTAATATCTGGCTCTTCATGTTGATTTTAGGCATTTAATATTGAATAAGAGTAATACAGGGCCCCAATTTTAAAACAAGCAGTATTTCTATTATTTGTCTAAAAATTATCTTAGGATTAGAAGAAAAACAGCTAATCAGTAACAAGGTCAATTAATAGGAAAATGTTCTATATATAGTGATTATGTAAAAAGTTTATTAAGCTGATAGTACATTAATAGATCCCTCTAAGGAGGCTGGATACATACCGTCACTTAGAGGGAAATTTGCATGACATAATGTTTATATTAGAAAAGAAGAAAGGCATCAAATTTTAAGTTTCTACCTTAAGAAACTAGAGAAATGGGTGGGCGTGGTGGCTCACACCTGTAATCCTAGCACTTTTGGGAGGCCAAGGCAGGTGAATCACCTGAGATCAGGAGTTCGAGACCAGCCTGGCCAACATGGCAAAACCCTGTCTCTACTAAAAATACAAAAATTAGGTGGGCATGGTGGTGCGTGCCTGTAATCCCAGCTACTAGGTGGGCTGAGGCAGGAGGATCGCTTGAACCTGGGAGGCAAAGGTTGCAGTGAGCGGAGACTGTGCCACTGCACTCTAGCCTGGGCAACAGAGTGAGACTCCGCCTCAAAAAAAAATAAAAAAGAAACCAGAGAAACAAAATTAATCCAAATCCTTATAAGCAAAATCAAGGAATAAATAAAGAACAGAAGTAAATGAAATTGAAATCAGAAAAATAATAGAGAAAATCAATGAAACCAAGGTCCAGTTCTTCAAAATATCATTAAAACTGATATTCTAGCAAGATTGACAAAGCAAAAAAAAAAGAGAGAGAGATGTGAAAAATTTTTTATACCAGGAAAGAAAGAGGCAGTATCACCACTGACTCCACGGACATCAACATTGTAATAAGGGACTACTACAAACCACTCTATGCACATAAATATGACAACGTAAATGAAATGGATCAATTTTTTGACAGACACAAGTTTCCAAAACTAGTTCAAGAATAAGTATATAACCTGAATAGTCCTGTATTTATTAAAGAAATATAATTTATAGTTAAAAACCTTCATAAAGGGAAAACTTCAGGCCCAGATAGTTTCACTGGCAAATTCTACCACACATTTAATGGAGAAATTATGCCACTTTCTCAGTCTCTTCAAAAATAGAAGAGTAGGAACATTTCTAGCTCCTTTGATGAGGGTAATATTACCCTCCTAGTGAAATCATAGAAAAATAATACAAGAAAACTACAAACTAGTGTCTATCAGGAACATAACTACAAGACAAATCTAGCAATATATTTTAAAAATAATACATTAGATCAAGCACAGAGGCTTATGCCTGTAATCCCAGCACTTTGGGAGGCCAAGGCGGGAGGATCATTTTAGGTGAGGAGTTGGAGACCAGCCTGGGTAACGTAGGGAGACTCCATCTCTACAAAAAATTTAAAAATTAGCTGGGTGTGGTGGTATGCACCTGTAGTGCCAGCTACTGAGGAGGCTGATGTGGGAGGAACACTTGGGTACAGGAGGTCAAAACTTTAATAAGCCATGATCCCACCACTGCACTCCAGTGTAGGTGAGCAGCAAGACTCGGTCTCAAGAACAATAATAATGGTAATAATAATATATGACACAACAAAGTGGAATTTATCCTCAGGATGCAGGGCTAGTTCAACATTTGAAGATTAATTAATATACTGGACCACATTAGTAGTCTTAAGAAAAACTATGTTATCATATCAGTAAATGCAGAAAAAGCGCTTGAAAAATTAAACATCCATTTGTAATCAAAGCTCTCAGCAAACTAGGAATAGAAAGGAAATACTTAAACCTTTACAAAAATCCTACCACTGGCTTCATATTCAGAGGCGAAAAACTGAGTACTTTTCCCTAAGACAGGGAACTAGGCAGGGATATTCATTCTCACCACTCTTAGTTACTGTTGTACCACAAATCTTAGCAAATATAGTAAAAATAGAAAAAAAATATAAAAACGTGTTTACATTGGGAAGGAAGAAATAAAACTATCTAAAGATAACATGATTCTCTGTGTAGAAAGTCTTAAGGACTCTATTATACCAGTAAATTACTATAAATAAGCAAGTTTAGCAAGGCTGCAGGACATAAAATCAATACACAAAATTTAATCATATTTCTGTTCACTAGCAATGAATAAGGAATGGGAAACAGATTTTCTAAAAATACTTTTACAATAGCTCTAAAAATAATAAAATGCGTAGGTATCAATCTAACAAAATATATACAGCATTTGCTGTATATATGCCACAAACTAAAAAACACTTGAAACAAATTAAAGAGACACTGTATTCATGAATTGGAAGACTCAGTAGTCTTAAGTAATTTTAAGGTGTATATATTTGGTTAAGCCAAAATGAGAACATTGTTCCTTTCTTAACTTAAAATATATTGTAAACATCTTTCCATGCCGGGCTGCAAAGTATTCCATTGTTTTATATATTAGTACATTTAAATGTATTTCCCATTGTTAGACTCATTTACTTTTTTCTTTATTTTAATCTTTTTATTTATTATAAATAGTATTGAACATCCCTATAGTTATATTTTTGTGGCTATCCGAGATGATTTCCCTAGGATAAGTGGAATTACTAGTATGTAGTGCTTATGATAAATACTGTTACATTTCCCTGAGAGAAGTTCTACCAGTTTGTATTTTCATCAACACTTTCCCTGTAACTTTACCTTTAGGTTTTCTAGAAATACCTAATTTAAGAATATCCTTATATTATTGAACCTCAAAACTGTGAATTGATGTTTAATTACCATGGAGCTGTCATGACTTCCTCAGTTTTCTCAGCAATGATCTGTTTTAAATATTTAGTAACATTGTATTCCAAAACAATTGATTTCCTACTAAGTCTAATAATAGTTAACAATAACAATTGTAATAACGACAACCACAAGTTATTGAGAACTTGCTATTTTTCTAGCACTATATTAAGTACTTTAAATGTTCATCTTTATTATGACAGTTATTGTTAACCTCATTTTACACATGAGAGGACACTGAGCCTCAGAGAATTAGCTAAGAGAAACAACTAAGCTAAAGATAAAGTTAGATAAGAAAAGTAGCTCAGAAAAGCTAAGATTTGTATCCAGGTCTGACTCCAAGGCATATATTTTTAACCACACATTGCTGTAGTGCCTCTCTAAAACTGTTTAAAATTTTAACTGTTCTTTTTAACATAATTCAGTGCTGGTTTGTTTGAAACAAATTAATGCTGTCATTTTAGTTTCTAATAGATGAATATTGATGTGAGTTAGATAAGCTAGTCTTCGGTTTTTTCTTTGAAACTTATGAACATTAATTTCACAGATTAAAGTTATGTCTTGGTAGTATACAATGTGATTACGCTTCTTTCTACTTTCTTTCCTCTTGAGTCTCATTTTAGATGCGTTGTAAATCAAAAGATCCCCTAGGAAAATTATTTTACTTGACAGTAAGTAGGAGGTTAATTATCTTGAGCTTCAAAGTTCTGTGTTGAGGCACTTCGCATTTTTGAAGTTCTTCACATGTTTATTGTTGGTTGGTTGTTTTTTTAAGTTTTAAAAGATATAAATAGATTATAGGTAAAATTATATCATACTTCATCAAAGAAAATGATTCTGATGGAATAAGAAAAGCCTCTTGGTTACTAGCTTCTGTCCCATAATGCAAGATTTTGTTGGTCAAAAATGTTAAATTATGGAATTAAAATGTAAATATACCTGTAAACATATGAGTCAATGAACTTAACTTTTATTGTTTCAGGAACTGTTTGTGGAGCCATTTAATCGAAAAGCACGCCAAGAGAACCTCAGGTATAATAATATGCTTAAACAACTTAGCAGTCAACAGTTAGCCACTCTTAGACGCTGGAAAGCAATACAGCTCTATCTTACATGTGAAAGGGGACCTTGGGCTAAAAGGTAAGAGGATATAATTTTATTAAGTACTCTTTTTTCTTTACAACTCTGGTCTAGAAATTTTTGAACCAATGCCCCTTGCACTCCAATTTTTTAAATGTTCAATTTATAAAAGGGTGCTTTTAATCTTATTTATTGTCTTTTTGTGAATTATAGGTCTGGGATGATTCGAGGTTGTATTGTTTTTTATCTTACAGTTATTTGCCTTCCTTTGACCCTTTGATATGAAGTTTATTGGACTTTAGACTCTTAGAGAGTGTTAAACCAATTTACTTCTGTCTTTCTGATACCACCTCTTTGAGCTAGGGCTAATGCTGTTGTATGTTTGAATATTTTACAATTCATTTAATTGATCCGCAGTCACTTCTGTTTTGTTTAATTATATTATCTCTTTTTTTTACAGCCCTTTTAAAAATGTGGTAAAATGTACATAACATAAAATTTATCCTCTTAACCATTTTAAAATGTACAGTTCACTGGCACTGAGTATATTCGTAATGTACGATCATCACCACTGTCTAACTTCATAACATTTTTATCACCTAAAAAGGAAATCCTGTACTTATTACAAAGTCACTCCTTATTATCCTCTGTCCCACCCCCTAGCAACCACCAATCAGCTTTTTGACTGTATTATTTGCCTGTTCTGGTTATTTCATATAAATGGAATCATACAATATGTGGCTTTTTGTGTCTGCCATCTTTCACTTAGCATAATGTTTTCATTATGTAGTAGCATGTATCAGTACTTTATTCCTTTTTATGGCTGAATAGTATTCCCTTATAAGGATATATCATCTTTTCTTTATCTAGCCAACAGTTGGATGGGCATTTGGGTTGTTTTCCACTTTTTGGCTCTTTTGATTAGTGCTGCTGGTAACATTTGTGTACAAGTGTTTGAACACTTGTTTTTAATTCTCTTGAGTATAAACTATGAATGGAATTACTGGGTTGTATGATAATTCTGTGTTTAATTTGCTAAGGAACTGCCAAACTGCTTTCCACAGCAGCTGCATCATTTTATATTTTCACTAGCAATGTGTGAGGGTTCCAATTTCTCCTCATTCTTACCAACACTTGTCATTTCCTGATTTTTTATTATGACCCTCCTAGTGGGAGTAAAGTGGTATTTTATGATTTCATATTCCATTTCCTAGTGATTAATGATGTCTAGCATCTTTTCATGTGCTTGTTGGTCATTTTTACATCTTCTTTGAAGAAATGTCTGCTCAAGTCCTTTGCCCATTTTTAGATTGATTTTTTTGTTGGATTGTAAGAGTGTATATATAAATATATGTATATGTATATACTTAATAATAGACTCTGATCCTATATATGATTTTCGTATATGTAGATTGTCTTTTCACTTTATTAATAGCAGCCCTTTTGATACAGGAAAGTTGTTAGTTTTAATGAAGTCCAGTTTAATCTATTTTGTTGTTGCTTTTTGGGTTTTTTTGGTGTCATATCTAAGAAACCATTGCCAAGTCCAAGGTCATGAAGTTTTACCCTTACCTTTTCTCCTAAGAGTTTTATAGTTTTAGCTCTTATATGTAGATCTTTGTCCACTTGCAATTATATTGTCTTTATTTGTAGTAAAATTATTTTTTATTTTGAAAACTATTGGAAATATAAACCATCTGTATAGTTAGTTAAGAACTCCCATTTAACAATGAAAGAGTAAAGGTATCAAGCTGTAAGTCTAAAAGTCAATGTTCAAATCTTACTTCTGCTACCTGTAAACCTCATGTCACCTTGGGCAAATTATTTAGTCTGTTTTAGATTCCTCGTGTATACAGTACAGCTACGCGTACTCACTTTGGTTCTATCAGAGTTATTTGGATTAAATGAAATCAAAAATGTGAACAGTTTTGTAAAATGGTGCTAAACAGGCTGGGCGTGGTGGCTCACACTGTAATCCCACTACTTTGGGAGGCCAAGGCGGGCAAATTGCTTGAGGCCAGGAGTTCAAGACCAGCCTGACCAAAATGGCAAAACCCCGTCTCTACTAAAATTACAAAAATTAGCTGGGCATAGAGGCACACGCCTGTAATCCCTGCTATGTCGGGAGGCTGAGGCACGAGAATCACTTGAATCCAGGAGGCAGAGGTTGCAGTGAGCTGAGATTGTGCCACTACACTCCAGCCTGGGTGACAGAATGAGACTCTGTCTCTAAAAAATAAAAGTAAAATAAAATGGTACTAAACAAATGTAAAGTACCTGATACTTTTTTACAGTATTTAAATCAATCTTTGTAACTTAAGCTAAATAATTTTACTTGTTTGCTTATGAATATTCTTAGGAAACAGAATCCAATTCATTGGAAGCTAGCTAATGTAGAGAATTATTCCCGCATGAGACTTAAGCTGGTACCGAATTATAATTTCAAAACCCATGAGGAAGCTAGTGCCTTGAGAGATAATCTGGGTGAGTTCCAATGACCGTTTAATTATTTGTTGAAGATAATGAGAGCGTTCTTGGAGTTGATGATTGTTATTTCATTGTTTTAAATGTGTTTACTTATGAAGGAAGGGTGGCATTTTATAACTGATATTTAAATGACTGTATGTTTTTAGTCCTGTTACATTTGGCCTAAATCCAAGGTAATTTAATACTTCCATTGATTTTAATTTCTAAAAGAAAAAAACTTTAATTATAAAAGTATACTGTACTTCATATCAACTGTTATGTCTCTTGCAATGAAACAGTGTTCTTTTCTCTTAGTTTTTCTGCTCATCAAGACTGAGGCTAATACTAATGTTAGATAGAATTCTTAGCAATCCTTTTCTTTTTTTTTGAGACAGAGTCTCACTCTCTTGCCCAGGCTGAAGTGCAGTGAAGCAATCTCAGCTCACTGCAGCCTCCACTTCCTGGGTTCAAGCAATTCTCGTGCCTCAGCCTCTGAGTAGCTGGGACTACAGTCACATGCCACCACACCTGGCTAATTTTTATATTTTTAGTAGAGATGGGGTTTCACCATGTTGGCCAGGCTGGTCTCCAACTCCTGACCTCAAGTGATCCTCCCACCTCTGCCTCCCAAAGTGTTGGGATTACAGGTGTGAACCACCGAACTCAGCTAGAATTCTTAGCAATCTTTTATGCCTTTTATTATAACCTATTTTTATAGAGCTGTAGACCCTTAGTATCTTAGATTGGTCAATGCCTTTTTCTAGAAAAAAAAAACAAAAACTACTTGAGGTCAGGAGTTCAAGACCAGCCTGGCCAACATGGCGAAACCCCGTCTCTACTAAAAATATAAAAAATCAGCCAGGCATGGTGGCGGGCACCTGTAATCCCAGCTACTCAGGAGGCTGAGGCAGGAGAATCGCTTGACCCGGGAGGCGGAGGTTGCAGTGAGCTGAGATCACGCCACTGCATTCCAGTCTGAGCAACAAGAGCAAAACTCTGTCTCAAAACAAACAAAAATTTAGCCTGACAGTATTTCAAAACAGATCTTAAGGGGTTTCTGCAACTCTTTAGGAAGCCCTTCCTTTATAACTATCTCACTTGTCACCTCTCCCTTTTTTAAGATAGGTCTGTGAAATACCCCAAAATGTTGTTTATCAAGAATAATTGGGCCTGCATGGTGGCTTATGCCTGTAATCCCAGCACTTCGGGAGGCCATGGCAGGCAGATCACCTGAGGTCAGGAGTTCGAGACCAGCCTGGCCAACATGGTGAAACCCTGTCTCTACTAAAAATACAAAAATTAGCTGGGCATGGTGGCGGGCACCTGTAATCCCCGCTACTCCGGAGGCTGAGGCAGGAGAATCACTTGAACACGAGAGGCAGAGGTGGCCGTGAGCCGATATCGCATCATTGCACTCCAGCCTGGGTGACAAGAGCAAAACTCCTTCTCAACAACAACAAATCATTGGTAATCGTAGGCATATTATGTTGTAGTTTTAGATGACGTGAGTACCAACTTTTAGATGTTATTTTTAAACTACTTTTATTTTTTTGAGACTGGGTCTCCCTGTATTGACCAGGCTAGATTGCAGAGACTTGAACATGCCTCACTGCAGCCTTGGCCTCCTGGACTCAAGCAATCCTTCTGCCTCAGCTTCCTGATTAGCTGGGACTACCAATGCGTGCCATCATGCCATGCCCAGCTTTTTTTTTTTTTTTTTTTTTTTTTGGTAGAGACAAGGTCTCACCATGTTGCCAGACTGGTCTTGAACTCCTGGGCTCAAGTGGCCATCCTTCCACCTCACCCTCCCAAAGTGCTGGGATTACAGACATGAGCCAGCATGCCTGGCGAGATCTTATTTTTTTTAATTGCCTTAACATATGGCCAAAATATTTGATGCCATAAAATGAATCAAGAGAGCCATGATGCTTGCCATTTAGAGTCTTACATTTTGAAATAAATCAGATACAGTAAGTGGTTTTCCTTAATTCAAAATAATGGCCCTGTCCGTGATATAAACACTAACTTTGAGTGTTATCTTACATAGCAATAGCCAATTGTGTATAGCTTTTTCTCTGAAAGAATCTTGTATCCTCTTCTGTAAATATCTTTCTCTACTCTTTGAGATATAACTATCATTAACACCCAACAAACATCTTTTGGTAAATGACCTTAATAGTTACTTAAGGAATAGTGTTCCATATTATTTTCTTGACTTTTACCAAGAAATCTCCTTCCATAAAGTTCCCTCTGCTTTTTCCTCTCCTTCTCACCCCTCTACACATGCACACAGATGTAATTTTATGTCCCTTCTTAGTCTTAGTTGTTCTTTTTGTTTGTTTTTCTCACTTAAAAATTTACTTCAAGTATAATAGTGACAATAAAACTGTACAGAAAAAAATTTATATATTTCAAGGTGAAATTGGAAATCATAACAAATGGCATCAGTCTTTAAAATCTTTAAAGTTCTTTGAAGTATACTTCAGAATTAACTGCAAAATGTTTTACCTACTCCTTAGTTTTGTCTATAGAGTATTTTCATTAACTGCCAGAATTCATGGTATTCTTTTTTTAAATATTATCTTGTTTTGTTTTACTTACCCCAATACTGCTTTTTATAAGCAACCCATTGCAGATGTATAGAATAGTGTTTTCATTATGGGCTAACCTGCAAAGCTAACCATGATTTAAAATATTATTTTGGATGGAAAATCCATTATTAACTTCAAACAGCTGACTTATGAAGCATCTTTTCGAACACACCCACTTGTAAATTAGGGAATTTGAAGAATCAAAAAGAATATATTCTTAAATGTATCAGTAAAAATATTTGGTTTGTAGTGTGGGCAACATAGTGATAAAATAAAATGTTTTGTAGCCAGGTGGCACATGCTTGTAGTTGGAGCTACTCAGAGGTGAGAAGATCGCTTGAACCCAGGAGGTCGAGGCTACAGTGAGCCACGATTGTGTTGAGCCCCGATTGTGTCACTGCATTCCAGCCTGGGCAACAGAGTGAGACCTTGTCTCAAAAAAGAAAAAACGTTTGGTTTGGCTAGGTGTGGTGGCTCATACCTGTAATCCCAGCACTTTGGGAGTCCAAGGAGAAGAGTCACTTGAGCCCAGGAGTTGGAAACCAGTCTGGACAACATAATGAGACCTCATCTCTACAAAACCATTTTAAAAGTCAACTGGGTGCAGTCATGTGCGCCCATGATCCCAGGTACTTGGGAGGCTGAGGTGGAGGATCGCTTGAGCCCAGGAGATTGAGGCTGCAGTGAGACATGATTGTACCACTTCATTCCAGCCTGGGCAACGCAGTAAAACCCTCTCTCCCAAAAAAAAATTTGATTTAAGAAATTTTTTTTTGTCTGTAATTCTTTATTAGACATGCTGTTTTCTGATTGGCAAATTTAACAACTTATTTTTAGTCCTCACCCTGCTTCCATTTTTTCTGAAGCATTTAGTGGTTATCCTCCTCTGTAAGTGTATTTCTTTCCTTCTTTCTTTTCCTGTTTGTTTGTTTGTTTTGTGAGACAGGATGTCACTCTGTCACCCAGGCTGGAGTGCAGTGGTGCAGTCACCACTCATTGCAGACTTGAGCTCCTGGGCTCAAGTGATCCTCCTGCCACAGCTTCCTGAGCAGCTGGTACTATAGATGTGTACCACCACACCCAGCTAGTTTTTTAATTTTTAAACTTTTTTTGTGGAGACAAGGTCTCCCTCTGTTGCCCAGGTTGGTCTCGAATTTCTGGGCTCAAGTGATCCTTCCACCTCAGCCTCCCAGAGTGCTGGGATTACAGGCATGAGCCATCCCACTCAGACTGTAAATATATTTCTTTCTTAGAAATATATTTTTAACCTCCTACTTTTTATATCAACTTTTAGTCTTTTTTTCTAAAACTGTTTTCCTGCACACCTTTAAATGATGATGTTCCCAGATCCATTGCTAGCATCTTGCCTTTACCTGTGCTTTTCCTAAGTGATCTCATGGCTTCCCTACCATATATGTAATGCTGCTTTCCCATCTGTATTTCTAGCTCCAACCTTCCTTTTGAACTCTAGAACAATGTTTCCAACTGGCTATTGGGATACCTGTTCCACAGTCTCCTTATGACATTTCTGAAACTGAATTTATTCTCTTTTCTCGTATATGTATTCCTTACCCTAGTTTCTGCTTCTCTTGTATCTGGTATTGTAGTTATCAGTATCTCCATATATTAGCTGCTGAAATTAAAATCCATATTATCCATGAGTCTTTCCTCATCTCTCTGAAATCCCTACATATAACAGCTCTTTAGGTACTGTGTCCTGTTGATTCTATCTCTTACATAACCTTTGAATGTTTTTCCTTATTTTCATTCCCTTTGCTATTGCCGTGGCTTAGCTTGGTGCTTTCTCCAAACTTACAGTAGCTTCCCAGCTGGCTTCCTTGCTGCAGTCCATCCTTCATTCTCCATCCTTCACCAATCTTCCATCAGATTTTCAATTCATACTGTTAACGGGATAGTACCATACATCTACATAAAGTCGATTTCCTATTTGTATCAGACTGTCTGGGCTTTCTTCTTTTCACTTTTTACTGCATTGTTATGTACTTTATTAATTAAATGTTTTAATGATAAATTAGACCTCATGAAAAAACGTGTTCAGTAGAAATAGTTACTAACTTGTTCTAGGGAAAATGTGAATCACTACTTCCCAATATAGAAGAAGGTATGATCAAACAGATTTACACAGAAAAATGCAATTGTACATTAGGTTGATTCATCTTATGTCTGAGCAATGGTATCATTTGAGAAGTTAAGGGAGGATTTGTCATCTTTATAGTGTTTTGTTATTTATAGTTACTTGCAGTATTGTGTTATTTATGTATTTTATATGAATTATTTTTGCCATAAATGAAATCTTTATTCATAGTTGTGTTAATTTTTTTCAGTCCTATAAATTATGCATATATTTGTATTACAGTTCTTATTTCAATCAGATAGTTGGAAGGTAAATATATAATAGTAGCTATCATTTATTTTATATTTAATGTGTACCAGATGTTTCACATGTATTACCTTTCATGTGCCTAACAACCTTGTGATGAAGTCTCCATTTTACAATTTAGAAAACATACATTCAGAAGGGTCATATGGCTTACTAAATGGCAAAACTAAATTTGAATCTAGGTTCACCACTTCATAGACCATGTTATTTTCATTATACCAGACCTGCCTTTTTGCAGGATGTTTAGTTTATAAAATACATTACATGTATTTCATATATATGCCTCAGAATTATGTATTAAATTCCTTGTGGTCCAGAAAGTAAACACTTTTGCTCTTGGTCTGTGTATTATTTCCCGATTAAAGACAACTTATCATATATTCTTTCTTAGTTTTGCTTTAGTACAAATGCATGTTAAAAATAGTTCTATTACATTAATACAATTAGAATATTTCTTCCTTTGACTTAATTATTGGCAACCTTTAGAATTAAATATAAATTAAGAGAGTACTTGGCCTATTTCTGAAACAAATAGTACCATTATTAAAAATAGATACTATTATTTTTAAAACATTTATTCTTTTTACCTTATGAATAGTAGTTGTCAAAATCATCATCAAACATCAAGGATTACTCTAAATCAAAGTACCATCTTTACTTATATACATATTGTTATTATCTAACAGTCAGGAACATAATTAGCAGTCAGAAATTACAGAAGGGCTATAATATTGTTTTTTACTTTATGTTTAATAGATATTTTGTGTTTAAAACAGGTATCCAACACTCACAGCCTTCCAGTGATACATTGCTTTTGGAAGTAGTGAAACAAGTAAAAGTTAGTGATATGGAGGAGGATAAATTAGACCTTCCTGAAGAGGATATATCAGCTAGAGTAAATGTGTATGTATAAATATTTAAAATTATTTTGTTCTGAGAAAGGGGATTGCAAAATCGTGGAAAAGATTTGCTTGAAATTCTAATGCCACGTATTTTCAGGGTCCAACAGTTAATGCTGTATCAGCTGTTGGGATTTTATCAGTACTGAGATTATTGAGAAAGGCTTCTTAGAACTGGGATAACATGGAACTGGACTTTGAAATTAGAAAGTATTTAGAACTGTATGATAATGAAGGCAATACATTGAGTTTGTGAGATTCAGCTATACCTGTGTTCAGATGGAAATGTACAGAACAAAATATAAACTGTTAAGCAAAAGAGAGAACATTATAAAAACAAAAGCAGAAATTCGTGAAAGAGAAAAACAGAAAGATTAAAAACATCGAAGCCTGGTTATTAAAAACAAACAACAAACTAACAAAAAGCAAAAAAAACATAAACCTCTAGCCAGACTGATTAAAAGAAAGACAACATAAATTGCCTATATTAGGATTGAAAGAGGAGATGATGCCACAAATAATAAGATGATTGAGAAGAATACTAATGATTTTATGCCTATAAGTTTGACAGCTTAGATGAAACAAATGCTTTGAAAGATGCAAATTACCCAGCCTCCCTCAAGAAGAAACAGATAACCTGAAAAGCCTTAGATACATTTTAAAATTTTTAATTTGTACTTCAAAAACTTTCTTTAAGGAAATGTAAAATATATTAATTTCCTTATCTCCTCTTTGTGTTACTGCTGTCATACATATTACATTTCTTTGTATAAGTTCAGCAATACAGTTTTATAGTTGCTGTTTTATGCAGTTATCTTTAAATGAATTATAGGAAGAACACAAATGTATGTTATTAATACTTCATGTTTGCTACATAATTATCAAGTATCATACTTGTGCACTTTATTTCTTTGTGTGTGCATTCATTTATCATCTGATAAAAATTCCTTCCAGCCTAAAAGACTTTCTTCAGTTATTTTGTGTGTGTGTTTTTGTGTGTGTGTGTGTGTTTTTGTTTGTTTGTTTGTTTGTTTTTTGAGACAGGATCTTGCTGTGTCACCTCAACTAGAGTGCAGTGGTGTGATCACAGCTCACTGGAGCCTCCACCTCCTGGTCTCAAGTGATCCTCCTGCCTCAGCCTCCTGAGTAGCTGGGACTATAGGCACACCACCATGTCTAGCTAATTTTTAAATTTTTTTTGCAGAGACAGAGTCTCACTGTATTGCCCAGGCTGGTCTCAAACCCTTGGGCCCACATGATCCTCCCGTCTTGGTTTCCCAAAGTGCTTGGATTATAGGCCACCAGAGAGTGAGCCGCTGCACGCAGCCCTCTAGTATTTCTAATAAGGAAAGTCTGATTGCCACAAACTCTCCATTTGTTTTCCAGGGAGGTCTTTATTTTTGTTAATCCAGATATATCTCACAAACATAAAATTTATCGTTTTTAATGCACACAATTCAATGGGATTTTTTAGTGTTTTCACAAATTTGTACAACCATCCCCACTGTATAATTCCAGAACATTTATATCACCCCAAAAGGAAATCTTGTACCTTTTAGTGGTCGGCCCCGGTTTTCCCCTTCTCACACACCCTGGCAACCACTAATTACTTTGTCTCTGTGGATTTGCCTACTTTGGACATTTTCTGTAACTCCTACAATTTGTGTCTGGCTTATTTTCGTTTGGAATGTTTTCAAGATTCATTCATGTCATAGCATATAAGAGTACTTTATTCCTTTTTGTGGCTGAATAATATTATAAATAATTTTCCATTTATAACCATTTATGGTTGTCCAAAATATGGATAATCACATTTTGCTTATCCATTCATCAGTCAGCATTTAGGTTGTTTCCACTTTTAGGCTATTATGAATAGTACTGCCATGAATATTCATGTACAAATTTTTGTGCAAACATAAGTTTTTAGTCGTCTTGGGTATCTACTGAGGAGTATAATAGTTAGATCATATGATAATTCTGTTTGAACTTTTGAGGAATTACCAAACTGTTTTTTACAGGGACCACATCATTTTACATTTTCACCAGCAATATATGAGTGTTCTGATTTCTCCACATCTACCCTTGTTATTTTCCTTGTGGGTTTGTAAAAATTCATTATAGCCATCCTGTATGGTTTGAAGTCATATCTATCTAATTTGCATTTTCCTAGTACCTAATAATGTTGAGCATCTTTTCATGTGCTTGTTTGCCATTAATATATCTACTTTGGAGAATATCTCTGCAAATCACTTGCCCCCCCACCCTTTTTTTTTTTTTTTTTTTTTGAGACAGAGTCTCACTCTTGTCACCCATGCTAGAGTGCAGTGGCGCAATCTCGGCTAACTGCGACCTCTGCCTCCCAAGTTCAAGCAATTCTCCTTAGCCTCCTGAGTAGCTGGGATTACAGGCGCCTGCCACCATGCATGGCTAATTTTTGTACTTCTAGTGGAGACAGGGTTTGGCCGTGTTGACCAGGCTGGTCTCAAACTCCTGACCTCAGGTGATCCACCCACCACGGCTTCCCAGAGTGCTGGGATTACAGGCGTGAGCCACCATGCCCGGCCTGGTTCTTTTTTAAAATGTTTTTAATTTCTATCTCTTTATTGATAGTCTCTATTTGATTAGCTTCATTGCTATACTTCCCTTTATTTCTTTAAACATAGTTTCCTATGTTCTTTTGATGTATTTATGATAGCTACTTTGAAGTCATTGTTAAATTGAACATCAGAGGTCTGCCAGAGACAGTTTCTTTTTATTGCTTTTGTGTTTATGGCTCATACTTTCCTTTTTCTTTGTTTTCTCATAATTTTTGTTAAAAAACTATACACTTTTGGTAACAAATTGTAGCCAATCTGGCTTCTGATCTCCCTCTGTTACGGTTGCTACTGTTGTGATTTTGTTTGTTTGTTTACTTTCCTGAACTAATTCTGTGGAGCCTGTTTTAACCTGCTGTGTGTTGCCAATGACGTCTCTATTCATTGGGTTTTGTTTTGTTTTGTTTTTTGTTGTAAAACCTGGCCTAGTAGGGATTGTCTGTGGGTCAGCATACGTTGGTGGTCAGTCATTGGTTAGAGGTTGTCTTTAGCCCCCCCTGATCCAGCTGAATGCTATAGCTCACGAGTATAATCCCAGCTATTCAGGAGGCTGAGGCAAGAGGATCACTAAAGGGCAGGAGTTTGAGACCAACCTGAGCAACATAGTGAGACCCTCTCTCTAAGAAAATAGGCCAGGCGGGCTGGGTGCAGTGGCTCATGCCTGTAATCTCAGCACTTTGGGAGTCCAAGGCAGGTGGATCATGAGGTCAGGAGATCGAGACCATTCTGGCTAACATGGTGAAACTGCATCTCTACTAAAAATACAAAAAATTAGTCGGGCGTGGTGGCGGGCACCTGTAGTCCCAGCTACTCGGAAGGCTGAGGCAGGAGAATGACGTAAACCCAGGAGGTGGAGCTTGCAATGAGCTAAGATTGCACCATTGCACTCCAGCCTGGGAAACAGAGTGAGACTCCGTCTCAAAAATAAAAAATAGAAAATAGGCCAGGTATGGTGGCTCATGCCTGTAGTCCCAGCACTTTGGGAGGCTGAGGCAGGTAGATCACGCAGTTAAGAGATTGAGACTATCCTGGCCAACATGGTGAAACACTGTCTTTACTAAAAATACAAAAATTAGCCAGGTGTGGTAGCGGGCGCCTGTAGTCCCAGCTACTCAGGAGACTGAGGAAGGAGAATTGTGCCAACTCAGGAGGCGGAGGTTGCGGTGAGCTGAGATCGCTCCACTGCACTTCAGCCTGGGTGACAGAGCAAGACTCCATCTCAAAATAAATAAATAAATAAATAAATAAATAAATAAATAAGCCAGGCATGGTGGTGGTGTGTGCCTATAGTCTTAACTATTGGGAAGGCTGAGGCAGGAAGATCCTTTGAGCCCAGGAGTTGAAAGCTGCAGTAAGCTATGATCACACCACTACGGTGCAGCCTGGGTGACAGAGCCAGACCCTACCTCTAAAATAAATATATAAATAAGCAAGACCCACCCCACCCCCCATCTCTAAAATAAAAGATCCAGTAAGACTGCCATCTTTCACCAGTGGATCTGTACATCGCTTAGGGATTACATTTAAAGTTCATGATTTATAGATCTGCCCTAATGTGAGTTTTGGGGGATTTTGTTTTGTTTTGATTTGATTGATTGATTGATTTCTTTTTTTTTTTTTTGAGATGGAGTCTTACTCTCAACTAGGCTGGAGTGCAGTGGCACGATCTCAGCTCACTGCAACCACTGCCTCCTGGGTTTGAGTGATTCTCGTGCTTCAGCCTCTCAAGTAGTTGGAATTACAGGCGTGTGCCACTACACCCAGCTAATTTTTTGTATTTTTTGTAGAGACGGGTTTCACCATGTTGGCCAGGCTGACCTCAAACTCCTGATCCCGTTTGCTCCCACCATGGCCACCCAAAGTGCTGGGATTACAGGTGTGAGCCACTGTGCCCCGCCTAATACTTAACTTTCTATGTTCGTAAAGCCACATATTCAGCCAAGAATGAGTAGCTATGTCCCAAATATATGATTTGTTTACATTATGAACTACACATGGTAAATCTTTCTTTGAAGCTTATTTTAATATTACAAATTGAGGGCCAGGCATGGTGGCCCTCAATTTGTCAGCACTTTGGGAGGCCGAGGTGGACAGATCACTTGAGTTCAGGAGCTCCAGACCAGCCTGGTCAACATGGCAAAATTCCGTCTCTACCAAAAATACAAAAAATTAGCTTGGCATGGTGGTGTGCGCCTTTGTTCTCAGCTACTTGGGAGGCTGAAGTGGAAGGAATGCTTGAGCCTGGAAGGTGGACGTTACAATGAGGCAAGATTGCACCACTGCACTCCAGCCTGGGTGTCAGAGTGAGACCCCATCTCAAAAAATGGGTGTATTAAAAATTGACTAGATTCAGTAGTATTCTTTGGTGGCATAATCAGGATTTTTATTTATATTAATTCAGTAATTTTTTTAGATTTCCTTGATTATTTTCAGGGTACTGGGGAGGGGCAGTTATATAGGGAAATATCTTGGTAGATATTCAGTCAGCTTTTTAATTGGGATTTTTTTTTTCTTTCTTTGATGACTAGTGAATTTAATGGATGCCAGACTAATTTTTTTACACTGAAGAACCAAAATACTTTTTGTCATCTAATATAAATAACTCTCAGACTATTTACTTTTTTAGGGTTACTCATTGCATTATTTATCACTGTAAATATTAATATTTCAGTGTTTGGAAAAACATTGTTTCCAGTAATTATATTTTTAAAAAGAAAAGCTTAGTTTTAAATAAATGGTTGCAACATTACAAACTTAAATTGGTGATACAGAACTCCTCATGGAAACCCACTAAAAATAAAATTAGACTTAGTCATTGGTACCCCGGACATGAGGCAGATATGAAATGTCTAGGACCAGAGAGTAGCTGGCTTAAAAGATTTAGTTGAATAACATTCTGTGAGTGGTAGGAGCTCCCGTTTCTCTCTCTTTTTTTTTTTTTTTTTTTGAGACGGAGTTGCACTCTTGTTGCCCATACTGGAGTGTAGTGGCATGATCTCAGCTCACTGCAACTCCATCTCCCAGGTTCAAGCGATTCTTTTGCCTCAGCCTCCTGAGTAGCTGGGATTATAGGCACGCACCAACACACCTGGCTAATTTTGTATTTTTAGTAGAGACGGGGTTTCTCCATGTTAGTCAGGCTGGTCTTGACCTCCCGACCTCAGGTGATCTGCCCACCTCAGCCTCCCAAAGTGCTGGGATTACAGACGTGAGCCACTGCGCCCAGCCAGGAGCTCCTATTTCTATCCTTGGCAGTTAAAGTCACCTAGGCCACCAAAAGACTGTCTCTTTCCAGTTACTTCCTCCAGCAAATATAAATAATATTCCTCCTAATATAAGGTGACTTCACTTTAAGTAAGGTATGGCAATAATAGCTCTTTGCATTATCTCCAGTTCCCTTGGTAAGGGGATGCTGTAATGGTGATGCTCTCTAGTTTTAGTTACTCTTGAAAGTCTTATTTTATAGTTTAAGATTCATATTTAGTACTTCTAATAATTATTTACAAACATCACTGCAATGCAGTCTTAGTCACAGATTCATGTATTTTGTGGGTCAATTCATGTCTCCCACAATATAGCTAAAATGACATGACCAATATTGCCTTATTTTTCAACTGTCCTCTGCTAGTTGTTTTACAGGGTCACTGTGTTTTATTATAATGGGTCGTATAAAATAAGGATGTAAAGCTTATTTTTAATGAAACTGAATCATTGAGTAATAAAAATATTTGGACACTGTTTAAGTAATTTGCTATGCAGAATATTTCTTGAGGGTAATTCAAATATTCTTTCCGGACATTAATTTGACAGATAAGTGATTTATATTTGAGGCCAGGCACGGTGGCTCATGCATATTATCCCAGCACTTTGGAAGACCAAGGTGGGTGGATCCCTTGAGCTCAGGAGATCAAAACCAGCCTGGGCAACATGGCAAAACCCCATCTCTACAAAAAATATAAAAATTAGCTGGGCATGGTGGCATGCACCTGTATTCCCAGCTACTTGGGTGGCTGAGGTGGGAGGATTGCTTGAGCCCGGGAGGCAGAGGTTGCGGTGATTGAGCTGACATTGTGCCACGGCAACAAGACCTTGTCTCAAAAAAAAGTAAAATCAGAGAGATTTATATTTAAATATGGTATTATTTTCTATTTAAGAAAAATAAATGGTTAGATTTTTCTGTTTATTGGCTTTTTGTTTTTACAGTGATGAGAAAGAAGAACAGGATCAAAAAGAAAAATTGGTATTGATGGAAGACTGTGAACTCATTACAATAATTGATGTAATTCCTGGCAGATTAGAAATCACTACTCAACACATTTACTTCTATGATGGCAGCATTGAAAAAGAAGATGGTGAGGAGTTCTGGAAAAAATGATTTTTGCTGTTCAATAATTAAGTATCCAATTTATCAATCATGAATGAGAAGAACGCAGTAAGATAGAACTGTGTATCATGTAAAAGGAGAAATGGAAAGTCAGTATGGGGTTAAATTTGTTACCAAGTGGAAGGGAATGCTTTTTAAAAATTATCGATGCATTTTTAAGGGTTTGGCTAGAGGGAATTGCTATAAACTTAAGTTACAAAATCAGTGTTTATTATTATTATTATTTTTTGAGATGGAGTTTCGTTCTTGTTGCCCAGGCTGGAGTGCAATGGTGCAATCTTGATTCACTGAGCCCTCCGCCTCCCAGGTTCAAGCAATTCTCCTGCCTCAGCCTCCCGAGTAGCTGGGCTTACAGGCACGTGCCCCCATGCCCTTCTAATTTTGTATTTTTTGTTAATAGAGACGGGGTTTCTCCATGTTGGTCAGGCTGGTCTCGAACTCCTGACCTCAGGTGATCTGCCCACCTCAGCCTCCCAAAGTGCTGGGATTACAGGTGTGAGCCACCACACGCATTTTATCATACCTTTGTCTTCATTTTATCTTCATTTTATCATACCTTTGTATGTGTACTTATTCCTATAGGCTTCTCATGTCATCCTTTATGTGATAATAAAAGAATGATTAAATCTAAGATACCAACATACAGAGAAAAGGAAAACTGTTTCTGAGGTGTATTCAGAATTATCTTGTGTTCTAATGGGAAGGCAGTAGAATAGTTATAGAACTTTAAAATAGTTCTGAAAGAACCAGTTTAAATATCCAACACATTTAACAAATGGTTTATATAGTATAGAAATTGAATTCCTTTTTCCTAAAGCCTTTTGTCAAGAACTAAAAGGTATTTTCTACATAGCATGAGTAACTTTATATGGTATCTCAGTCACAAGATTTCTTCTCTTTTCAGGAGTAGGTTTTGATTTCAAGTGGCCTCATTCTCAAATTCGAGAGATTCACCTCCGGCGTTACAACTTAAGAAGATCAGCCCTTGAGATTTTTCATGTTGACCAATCCAACTACTTTCTCAATTTCAAAAAAGAGGTATGTACTGTGGTCTCAGGAAATCCCAAAATACTGGCTTTAAATACGTTTCCAGCTAGTGAGCTCTAATGGAACTTTGGGCTGTATTCTTTTGTCAAGACAAAATGTTAGAGGAAAAAATATATACTTTGGGGGCTAATCAGTGTATGAATTTTTGTTGAGATTTACTTATGTTTGAGTTTTGGTGAAGTTCAGCTTTTATATATATGGCTAGATAAAGTAGAATTTTTAGTGCCTCATTACATTCACTTGTGATGTAATATTCAATATGTTAGCTATGAGTAGATTTAGTAAATTAGATTGGTTTCAAATTCAAAAATAATGAGGAATCTGTTTCTTCTAGGAATATAGTAAATTCTTAAGTAATGTAGGTTGTTAAGTGCATATGCTCTAAAGCCAGATTACCAGGGTCCAAGTACTGTCTCCACCACTAGCTGTGTAAGCTTGGGCTCGTTACTGAGAATGCTTGGGCCTGGCCTTCCTTCCCTCTCTCATTCACTTGAGGTCAGATATGTACTACAGTTTGACAGCTCTCCCCACCTTGCATAGCTCTGCCATTTTCTCTCGCAGGCATCTCCTCTAGTAAAATACTTGCATTTTAATTCTATCTTGGCATCTGCTTTTCAGAAGACTCACATTAGCACACACAATAACTAATTTTCCATTCTTCTGTGGAACCCAGGTTTACTTATTGATGATTTGATTAAGATGTTTAAAGACCATTCTTCTAGTTTTACAAAAGGAAGTCTTTTTACTGTTACGAGAAAGTTTTCCTTCAAAGGAAAATACAAAGCATGTGTTTTATGGAAAGCTGTGTCATGTAATTAAACTAAGTCTGCCCCTGCTAAGTACTAGGTGTTTGTATAACTTTATTGTCTTTAAAGCATATTTGTGTAAAGTATCTAATCTTTATAACAACCATGACATTAAATGTGGCAAATTTGGCCAGACACAGTGGCTCACGTCTGTAATCCCAGCACTTTGGGAGGCCAAGGTGGGTGGATCACCTGAAGTCAGGAGTTCAAGACCACCCTGGCCAACATGGTGAAACCCTGTTTCTACTAATAATACAAAAATTAGCCAGTCGTGGTGGCACATAACCTGTAATCCCAGCTACCTGGGATGCTGAGGCAGGAGAATCACTTGAACCTGGGAGGCAGAGATTGCAGTGAGCCAAGATCACGCTATTGCACTCCAGCCTCAGCAACAAGAGTGAAACTCCGTCTCCAAAATAAATAAATAAATAAATAAATAATAAAGCAGATTCTGGCTGGGTACGATAGCTCACACCTATAGTCCTAGCACTTTGGGAGGCAGAGGCGGCTGGATCACTTGAGGTCAAGAGTTTGAGACCAGCCTGCCCAACATGGTGAAACCCATCTCTACTAAAAATACAAAAATTAGCTGGGCACGGCGATGCACACCTATAATCCCAACTACTCGAGAGGCTGAGGTAGGAGAATTGCTTGAACTCTGGAGGCAGAGGTTACAGTGAACCGAGGTCATGCCCGTGCACTCTAGCCTGGGTGACAGAGCGAGACTCCATCTCAAAAAAAAAAAAAAAGGCAAATTCCATTATTCCTTTTTTAATAGTTGAAGAAACTATAAGTGAATTTTATAACTTTGCATGTGTATAGCCCTGAATAATTCACAGTACTATAAGGATAGATATTATGTTTAATTTACAAATGAGACTCAGTAAATTAATTTATTTGTCAAGATGATTAGTAAATTGCAGAACTAAATTTGAAGTATACTTGAGCAAGTTTTCTAATTCAAAGTCTAATAATCCTTCCGTGATACACAATAACTTTTGTAAAACATACATGGCTTGATTTCAGCAAGTACAATAGAGAAATTAAAACCATAATCTACTGTTTATATGAAATTTCCAGAACAGGCAAACCCATAGAGACAGAAATTAGATTAGTAGTTGTCAGGGAATGGGAAGGAGGCAGAATTGAGAAGTAGCTGTTTGTGACGATGGAATTTCTATTTGAGGTGATAAAAAATTTCTAAAGTTAGATAATGGTGATAGTCACACAACTGTTTGAATATAGTAAAAAAAAAAAAAAACACTGGGGCCAGATGTGGTGGCTCACACATGTAATCCCAGCACTTTGGGAGCTTGAAGTGGGAGGATCGCTTGTTGCCCAGGAGTTTCAAATCAGCCTGGGCAACGTGGTGAAACTTCGTCTCTACAAAAAATACAAAAATAATTATCTGGGCACTGGGGGCACGCACCTATAGTCTCAGCTACTCAGGACACTGAGATGGAGGTTCAACCTGAGCCGGGAGGTCCAGGCTGCAGCGAGCCAAGATCACACCACTGCACCCAGCCTGGGCAACAGCAACTGTCTCAACAAAACAAAACAAAACACACAACATTAAGTTGTATGCTTTAAAAGGGTGAATTGTCTCTCAGTACAGCTATTGTAACTACCATAATCTTCCAAGTTTGTCTTGATTAATTTTTAAAGTATAAAATGCTGTTTTTTATAGGTTAGAAACAAAATATATAGCAGACTGTTGTCACTTCATTCTCCAAATAGTTATTATGGAAGCAGATCACCACAGGAGTTATTCAAAGCATCAGGATTGACACAGGTAGGAAATTGTAATAGTCTGTAATGAACTGTTCTGCTCTTCCTTTTAAGTAAGACTTGACTTCTTCTGATTATTTTTCTTTGATTTTTACAACTACTGTTCTTCCATTCAGACTGATCTTTTGAATTATCTTTGAATCTTCCTTTGTTTCCCTCACATAGACAGTGCCCCCCTGCCATCTCCTGTATCATTCAGTTCATGGTTATATCTGTCAATAATTTTCTTTTTAAAAAATAGGGCTGGGTGCAGTGGCTCACACCTGTAGTCCCAGCACTTTGGGAGGCTGAGGTGGGCGGATCACCTGAGGTCAGGAGTTCAAGACCAGCCTGGCCAACATGGTGAAACCCTATCTCTACTGAAAAATACAAAAAGTAGCCAGGCGTGTTGGCAGGCGCCTGCAATCCCAGCTACTCAGGAGGCTGAGGCGGGAGAATCGCTTGAACCAGGGAGGAGGAGGTTGTGGTGAGCTAAGATTCGAGCCACTGTACTGTAGCCTGGGTGACAGAGCGAGACTCTGTCTCAAAAAATAATAGTAATAATAATAACATGGGTTTTAAAATCTTAATAATAAAAATAATCAATGCATGAGGTTTAAACAAAAAAAAAGGAAAAAAGGGCCTGGAAAGGGCCAAAAAATGCCAATTCTCCTACCAGCCAAAGTGAATTAATGCTCTCATGAATTATATCCTTATTTATATCCCCGTATCACTTGGATTTGTGCTGCCAGCATGCAAAGGAAAGCCATTGTTTTGGCTTTCCAGGACTGTTCATAGTCTCTTAATCAGGGTCGTTGCCTCCTGGCTCTTTCCCACATACACATTAATCTTTCTTAAGTGTTGCCCTTATTCAAGACCCATCAGCAATTCTTTACTATTGCCAGTGAAAAAAGTTTTATTTAATAAAGTATATTTCCTGTTGCCTCTGCAGTAAACTTGATTCTTTAAGTGCTGATACCTCCACTTGGCACTCAAGAACAATTGGGCTACACCTAAGTATCCTCTGAGGATAATTAATGTAATGTTTCACTAAAATAGTTGGGTAGTTTTAATATATCAAGATAGTATTTTTTTAATATGCATACTTATGAAAATTTCAATTTGTAACAAAAATTTCAAAGTGGAACAGTCCTTCTAAAATTCAAAATTTTAGACCAGTTGCAGTGGCTCACGCCTGTAATCCCAGCACTGAGGCAGGTGGATCACCTGAGGTCAAGAGTTCGAGACCAGCCTGACCAACATGGTGAAACCCCATCTCTACTAAAAATACAAAAAATTAGCTGGGCGTGGTGGCAGGCACCTGTAATCCCAGCAACTCAGGAGGCTGAGGCAGGAGAATCACTTGAACCTTGGAGGCAGAGGTCTCAGTGAGCCAAGATCACGCCATTGCACTCCAGCCTGGGCAACAAGAGTGAAACTCTGCCTCCAAAATAAAAAAATCATTTAAAAATGAAATAATAAAATAAAATTTGAAATTTTAATCCACTTATTCTGGGCATGGTGGCTCATGCCTGTAAACCCAATGCTTTGGGAGGTCAAGCCAGGAACATCACTTGAGGCCCGGAGTTTAAGACCAGCCTGGGCAACAAAGCAAGACCTCATCTCTACAAATAGTTTAGAAAATTAGCCAATGTAATAGGGCATGCCTTTAGTCCTAGCTACTTGGGAGGCTAAGCCAGGTAGATTGCGTGAGCCCAGGAGCTTGAGGCTGTAATGAGCTATGATTGCTTCACTTCTCTCCAACGTGGGTGACAAGAGTGAGACCATTTCTCTGAAAGAAATAAATAAAATAAAAATGTTAACGTATTCAAGTAAAATATTTAATTGAAGAAAAGACAAGTCTTTTTTTTTTTTTTTTTTTGTTAGGGAAGAATTTTTATCAAGACCTTCTAGACTGTGGTATAAGATTTGTGTTGAATTTTCTGTTCCTTTTTTAGAGACGAATATTTTAAAAGAAGTAAATTTAGGAAACATATATTGATGTATCTCCCTGTTGTACTTTTTTTTTTTTTTAGCCCATTCTTGCTATTGTCAGTAATACCTACCAATGTCTAAGAGATGTAGATTTTTAAATGTTGATATTGCTCTTTTTTGTGCTGTCTAGAAATGGGTAAACAGAGAGATATCGAACTTTGACTACCTCATTCAAATAAATACAATGGCAGGACGAACCTATAATGACCTTGCACAGTATCCTGTGGTAAGTTTTGTATAAACCTTATAAATGTGGAATTGCCCTACATTTTTATAAATCACAGAAGTATATATATGATACTTATTTTTTATTTAAAAAGTATAAAAACCCTTTGGCCTTTCTGTGTGTTTTCTACCCAGTTATTTTCAACAAGTATATAAGCTTGAAAAGTAATTTAAGTAAAATCCTTTTTTCTTTCACTTCACTGAAAATATCCAATGGGGCCGGGTGCAGTGGCTCATGCTTGTAGTCCCAGCACTTTGGGAGGCCAAGGTGGGTGGATCTCCTGAGGTCAGAAGTTTGAGACGAGCCTAGCCAACATGGTGAAACCCCGTCTCTACTAAAAATACAAAAATTAGCTGGGCATGGTGGTGCACACCTGTAATCCCAGCAACTTAGGAGGCTGAGGCAGGAGAATTGCTTGAACTCAGGAGGCAGAGGTTGCAGTGAGCTGAGATCATGACACTGCACTCCAGCCTGGTCGACAGAGCAGGACTTTGTCTCAAAAAAAAAAAAGAAAGTAAAATATCCCAATGGAATTATAGGAAATAATGCTGCTGGTTATTGAATTAAAGATGAGTGGATATTTACAACAGGGAAAAAAATATTTTTAGAGACTATCCCTTTTTGTCTTTAGATAACCATTTGATATTAGATATGAGGATATTAGATTCTCTAGGAAGGAATATGTAAATTGTAAATTATGGCTCTTTTAGTTTCCCTGGATTTTACAAGATTATACTTCAGAAGAGTTGGACCTTAATAACCCTGCAGTATTTCGAGATCTTTCCAAACCAATTGGGGTAGTTAATGAAAAAAATGCCAAAGCTATGCGAGAAAAGTAAGTACTTCTTATTCCTTTTGAAAAATACACATTGCTTCTTTGAATTTGTATTGATTTTTTGCTATGGCCAACCAAAAATTTTTTTTTTACCGTACTACTACTTTTGATAATCAGAGTCTGATAATTACTTCACTAAGTTTTCTTGAAAATATCTTGGTTGCCCTTCAGAAGTCTTGACTATATTTGTGTTGATTTCCCTTCATCACCAAATTTAAACTGATATTGCTCAGAATTTCTTTTTACCATGTAATAAGTATGTGCTAAAGAGTAATAAATTCTTGAAATTTTTCTTCCCAGATGTTTCAAACTTTATAACTTAATAATCAAACATATTAAAGTATCTGTCTAATATAATATTTGGGTAGATATACAACTTATACTGATGTGTTTTCAGTAATAATGTGAATAAAGAAGAGTAGATGTGTGGCAGTTTAGAACATGTCATTTTGACAAGAAGAAGAAAATTTTATAGTTCTGTTTATGATCTACCCTGTCAACTTCTCACAGTTAATTTTTTCGAAGCAAGCTGCCCACAGGCAAAAGAGTAACCTGATTTTAATGTCCCTTTTTCTCCCTGTGAACTTAGGGATGACTTTTGAGTTTTGAATTCTAATAATAAGGACAAAACTATTTTACAAATTAACTTAGTTATAGATTGATATGAAAGTAGATGGTACTTTTTTTTCCTACTTTTTCTTTGCAACCTTCCCTAGGATTTTTACGATGTTTAATATTTGATTTGATTTGATTTACCAGTGGAACTTTGCTGGGTATATGTGTATACCATCACTGCCATTAGTCAAACTTTTTTTCTGATAATAACCGAAAGAAGATTTTGTAATTTTTCAAAACAGTGTTCTACAGGAAATACTCATATAAATAACTTATTTTATTGGTAATTAAAGATACAAGTTGTTTTAAATTTTAGTGGTACATTTTTGCATAGATACAAATGGCTTTGAACTGAAAACTTTTTTATTCCCCTGAATATTAATGATTAGTATATAAAAGGAAATTGGCCCCAGCTTAATGAACCCATTACTATTTTGGTTTTTGAAATTCAGTGTTTATGGCCTACAAAAATCTTTTATTCTTATTTGGATTTTATACACACTAATTCAGATGTCACCATTCAGACTAATTACACATGTATCAGTGATAGATCTTGAAGAATCACTATATATCTTTTGGTAATAATCTGGTTTAGGCCTTTTTCCTATCCACCATCCCTTTTTTATTTTACCTTTAGGTTTCTAGGTATTAATTTTCACAATTCTTGACTGGTTCTTCCTTTTTTTTTTTTTTTTTAATTTTTCCTGTTACCTTGGCCACAAAAGGATGTCTAATTATCACAGTGCTTTATACTAGCAAAAAACAAACAAACAAAAAAAAATACAAGGAAACAATCTTAAGTGTCTAAAAAGTAAAAAAATAGTTAAATTGTGGTACATCTATACAGTATTATGTACCTGTTAAAAATAGACTACTCAGTCATTTGGAAAGATGTCCGTAGAAAATTGTTAAATAAAAAATATAAGTTATGAACAATATATATAGCACTTTTATGTAAAATAAAAATTTGTATATTTATACATTAGGATAGATAGATATTCACCAAAAAATTAGTGTTAGTTATCTCTGGGACATAGAATCATAGTTGATTTTAAGTTTCTTCTGTTTTAATTCTGTTTTCTAATTTTTCCTACAATGAACATGTATTATTATTGCATAATAAAAACTATTCCAGGCTGGGTACAGTGGCACACACCTGTAATCCCAGCACTTTGGGAGGCTGAGGCAGGCGGATCACGAGGTCAGGAGATCGAGACCATCCTGGCTAACATGGTGAAACGCCATCTCTACTAAAAATACAAAAATTTAGCTGGGTGTGGTGATGGGCACCTGTAGTCCCAGCTACTCGGGAGGCTGAGGCAGGAGAATGGCGTGAACCTAGGAGGCGGAGCTTTCAGTGAACCAAGATCATGCCATTTGCACTCCAGCCTGGGCAACAGAGCGAGTCTCTGTCTCAAAAAAACAAATAAATAAAATAAAATAAATAAATAAAATAAAAACAAATAAAAACTATTCCAGAATTAAGTATTTATGATATTTTGTTGTTCAGAAAAAAGTATTAAGGAATAAAACTTTTTTCATTTGCTAGTATAGTATAATGATGATATGAATACAGAGTTTGATAATGAGGCATATGAATAAGGATGGACTTTTTAAAAACTCCATCAGAAATTTTGTGTTTTGTGTTTTCAGAAATAAAATACAAACTTATGCCCCCTTATGTATTTTATTATTGTGGTTATAAAACCTTAACCTTATATTATTGTGGTTATAAAACCTTATGTATTTTATTATTGTGGTTATAAAGGATTTTTTTCCCCACAGATATGAAAATTTTGAGGATCCTATGGGAACTATTGATAAGTTTCACTATGGTACTCACTATTCAAATTCTGCAGGGGTCATGCACTATCTCATTCGTGTAGAACCATTCACCACCCTCCACATCCAACTTCAGAGTGGAAGGTATGTTTTCAGTAAAAAAGCTGTTTTTTTATGACTATATGTTAGTGTTGAAAACTGTTTGCCTTCATGTCATGTGCTGTGTAACACGTCTTTTTTTATTCTCCTGTATTAAATTTTGATTCAGCTAAAAATAGATAAGCTAGTTTGAGAATGAGTCACTCAAACTGACTCACACAGTGACTTAAGGAGAATTCCTTTTTCAGTGTTATTCCAGTGTACCTTTGTGATTCTTACTGTTTTGAGGAATCTACGAGAGATTTATAATTAGATCTGATTTAGAGCTAAATCTAAGGCGTCACCAGAGAGTCAAACCAAGCCAATGCCTATGCCTGTGTAGTCCTAAAAATATGTATCATGAGGAATGGAAGGAGGAGCAATAAGAGACTCATATTATTGCAGCAGCTCAAACAAGTCTTTGTACCACTGTATTTACACTGTGGGTATTATAACTTACCTATGTTGTACATTTTCCTAATCCTAAGGAAGCCAGCTTTTCCGTGAATCTTCTGTTCCTCAATAAATCCTCCATATAGCTCCCTATTTATACATGTTTTGTCTCCATGTTGCCTTATTCTTTAACAACCATTTTGCCTTCCATACCCAATCCAGAGCTATGTAAATATTGCCTATTCTGTTCTCTTTCCATGTAGCTTTTATCTCTCACAGTTAGCCTGGGTTCCTTATTTCTGTCTATGTACAATGAGCCTTGGCTTTCAAGAAGAGACTCTGGCCCTAAGATCACTAAACATCCCCAGATTTTACATGTACCATGTAACCTTTGATGGTGACCTTTGAAGTATTATACAGTCTATTTTTGAAGCTTTGTAAAAATTCATTTTGTCATAAAATTATTAAAAGCTGAAAAGACCCAGTTATACTTTATTGCATCTTTTTTTTTTTTGAGACAGAGTCTCACTCCTTTACCCAAGCTGGAGTGCAGTGGTGCAGTCTCAGCTCACTGAGATGTGTGTGGTGTGGTGCGCCACTACACCCGGGTAATTTTTTTGTATATTTGGTAGAGATGGGATTTTGCCACATTGCACAGGCTGGTCTTGAACTCCTGATCTCAAGTGATCACCCACCTTGGCTTCCCAAAGTTCTGGGAGTACAGGCGTGAACCACTGTGCCCTGCCATACCAGATTAATTTACAACCAAAAAGTGGAAACAAACCAGTGTCCATCTGCTGATAAATGAATAAATAAATGTGATATATCCATACAATGGAATATTATTATTAAAGTATCGGATAGAAGATACTTTTCATAAGATGCAATAAAGTAGGCCAGGTGTGGCAGCTCACACCTCTAATCCCAGGCCAAGGTGGGTGGATAACCTGAGGTCAGAATTTCGAGACCAGTCTGGCCTGGCCTGTTGAACGTGGTGAAACCCCATCTCTACTAAAAATACAAAAAAATTAGCCAGGCATGGTGGTGCACGCCTGTAGTCCTAGCTACTCAGGAGACTGAGGCATGAGAATTGCTTGAACATGGGATGCAGAGGTTGCAGGGAGCTGAGATTGTGCCACTGCACTCCAGCCTGGGTGAAGGAGTGAAACTGTCTCAAAAAAAAAAAAAAAAGATGCAATAAGGTATCACTGGGTCTTTTCAGCTTTTAATAATTTTATGACTAAATGATTTTTTACAAAGCTTCAAAAATAGATTGTGTAATACTTCAAAGGTCACCCTCAAGAAAGTAAAAACTGGCCAGACATGGTGGCTTATGCCTTTAATTCCCAACACTTGGGGAGGCCAGGTCAGGTGGATCACTTGAGCCCATCAGTTTGAGATCAGCTTGGGCAACAAGGCAAAACCCCATCTCTACAAAAAATAGAAAATTAGTCAGGTGTAGTGGTGTGCACCTGTAGTCCCAGCTACTTAGGAGGCTGAAGTGGGAGGATAGATTGAGCTCAGGAGGTCAAGGCTATAGTGAGCCATGATTGCACCGCTGTACTCCAGCCTGGGTGACACAGCAAAGCTCTGTCTCAAAAAAAAAAAAAAAGAAATGAAAACTATATCTGATAAAGGACTTGTATATTTGTACCTAGAATATATAAAAAACCCTTACACTCAAGGTGAGGTGACACACACCTATAACTTCAGCTACTCAGGAGGCTGAGGCATAAGGATTGCTTGAGCCCAGGAGTTCAAGTTCAGCCTGGGCAACATAGAGAGACACCCATCTCTATTACAAAAAAAAAGAGGGAGGGGGAAGAGCTCTTATATCTTAATAATAAAAGGACAACCCAATGAAAAAACAGACAAAGGATCTGAATAAACATTTCTTAAAAGGAGATATGCAAATGTTCAATAAACACATGAAAAGATGCTCAACAGCATGAGTCATCAGGGAAATTCAAATCAAAACCACAGAGAGATGCCACTTCATATCCATTATGATAGTTATAATAAAAAAGACAAATAATAACGTGCTGAAGAGCATGTGGAGAAATTGGAACCCTTATAAATTCTGCCAATGGGAATGTAAAATGGTGCAACTTTTGTGGAAAATAGTCTGGCAGTTCCTCAAAAGGTTAAATATAGAGGGCTGGGTGTGGTGGCTCACACCTGTAATCCCAGCACATTGGGAGACTGAGGTGGGCAAATCACTTGAGGTCTGGCATTCAAGACCAGGCTGGCAAACATGGTAAAACCCTGTCTCTACTAAAAATACAAAAATTATCTGGGCATGGTGGCGGGTGCCTGTAATCCTAGCTACTCTGGAGGCTGAGGCAGGAGAATTGCCTGAACCCAGGAGGCAGATGTTGCAATGAGCCGAGATCATGTCACTGCACTCCAGCCTGGGTGACAGAGCAAGACACCATCTCAAAAAAATAAAAAGAAAGAAAAATTAAATATAGAATTGCTGTATAACCTAAAAATTCCACTTCTATATACATACCTAAGATAATTGAAGACATGTATTCACACAAAAATTTGTACATAAATGTTCATACCAGCCTTTTTTTTTTTTTTTTTTTTTTGATACAGAGTCTTGCTCTGTCACCCAGGCTGGAGTGCAGTGGCTCAGTTTCAGCTAACTGCAACCTTCATCTTCCAGGCTCAAGCAATTCTCCTGCCTCAGCCTCCAAAGTAGCTGGGACTATAGGTGTGCGCCACCACACTCAAGTAATTTTTTTGTATTTTTGGTAGAGACGGGGTTTTGCCATATTGCCCAGTCTGGTCGTGAACTCCTGGTATCAAGTGATCTGCCCACCTCGGCCTCCCAAAGTGCTGGGATTACAGACATGAGCCACCTAGCTGGGCCGTACCAGTATAATTTATAACCAAAAAGTAGAAACAAACCAGTGTTCATCTACTGATAAATGAATCATGTGATATATCCATACAGTGTGGAATATTATTTGGCCATGAATGAATTCAAGGAATGAAGTATTGATACATGCTGTAATATGGATGAACCTTGAAAACACTATGCCAAGTGAAATAAGCCAGAGACAAAAGGGCACATATTACATGACTTACATGAAACATTCAAAATAGACAGATCGTCAGACTAGGCAAAATGAAATAAAAATAGGCATAGAGATATAAGGTACGTTAGCAGTCTCCAAGGGTGGGAGTAGGGTGAATGGACAGTGACTGCTAATAGGTACATTTCTTCTTGGAGTGATGAGAATGTTGTAAAATTCATTGTGATGATAGTTGCACAACTATGAATATACTGAATTAAACCCTTGAATTATCCACTTAAAACAAGCAATTTATATGATATGTTAATTTTATCTCAAAACTATACCTCTTCTTGAATATACTATATACTATAATGTTTTAGATGGTCTGATATCTATAATTAAATTATAATTAAATTCGAAATTCTGCTAAGATCAACTCTGCCTCAAACCAAGATTAAACAGGTGTAAAAAACAACAGACAAATTGGTCATTAATGTCACTTTTTTTCCTTGTGCATAGCCTTACCTTAGACTCAAGGCCATTAAATACTTAATAAATCCAGGAGAACAATATCAAATGAAATAAAACAGAAGGGATTTATACTGTTATTTTATTAGGGAAAGCATAATACAATTGCAGCATATCCACTTGAGCTTCATTCACCTACTGTAGACGCAGTGCCCATATTAAATTTAAATAAATAAAATTAAGCCAGAAGCAGGCCTGGGCTTCTTAGTCCCAGCTACTTGGGAGGCTGAGGTGGGAGAATCTCTTGAGGCCAGGAGTTTTAACACTGCAGCACATTATGATGGTGCCTGTGAATAGCCACTGCACTCCAGCCTGGGCAACATAATGAGACCCTCATCTCTAAAATAAGTAAATACATAAAATTAATTAATTTAAAAATAATATTAAAATAAGACAATAGATTATGCAAGTAAAACATAAAAGCTTTAGCCACAGAGCTATTTCCCTAACTCACTCTCTGGTTTTAAGCAGAAGAGTTTGTAAAAATATTTACATATCAGTGATTAAATCAACATCATTCCTATAGATCTATTAACCAAGTATATTGATACTATAATGTTTATAATCATATTTATACTCTGTGGTTTTCAAATATTGAAATAACATTCACTTTCTATAATAAATTTTATTCAGCAAAATGCCTTTTTTTTTTTTTTTGAGAAAGAGTCTTGCTCTGTCGGCCAGGCTGGAGTGCAGTGGCACGATCTCGGCTCACTGCAACCTCCACCTCCCAGGCTCAAGCAATTCTCTTGGCTAGCCTCCCGAGTGGCTGGGATTACAGGTGTGTGCTACCACCCCTGGCTAATTTTTGTATTTTTAATAGAGACAGGATTTCACCATGTTGGCCAGGCTGGTCTTGAACTCCTGACCTGAGGTAATCTGCCCACCTCGGCCTCCCAAAGTGCTGGGATTATAGGTGTGAGCCACCACACCCGGCCCTAAAAAGACTCTTAAGATTATATTTAATTTATGTGAAATTTTTCTCCAGTGTGATTTGGTTTTCGACTAGTTCAACTATGGTGCTACTGGTGATTAAAATTAGAGTATTTAGTTCCTGACAACTATGAGATTATCATAATAAGGAGAGTAAATTGTGTGTGTAGGCATTAAAGAGGAAGATTTAGAAAACGGTACCTCTAATCATTAGGAACCCTGAAGGGAATCTAAAAGTTTTGTTTCATGTCTTGTTGTTGATTTCATTCAATATTTACATTCTCTTTTAATTTCTACATGCAGGTTTGACTGTGCAGATCGGCAGTTCCATTCTATTCCTGCAACCTGGCAAGCTCTCATGGATAATCCATATGATGTGAAAGAACTTATTCCTGAATTCTTCTATTTCCCAGAGTTTTTGGAAAATCAAAATCGTAAGAAATAGGGGATTAAAAATTGGACTAGCAGGTCCCAATGGACGAGCCTCAAAAATGTCTTTCAGGACATTTTTATAATATCCTGTAGATTATTTAAGATTCATTCTGTCTATGGATTACTTAGTGACAGGGCTGAACTAATGGTATGAGTCTTACCTTCCAGGGAAGTGCTATAGGGAACTAAGCTAAAGGAGTCAAATTTGAATCGTTAAGAGAATTTATCAGACTATAGTGTACAGTGTTTACTAGGGAAGCAAAAATGACCATGTGCTATTTCAGCTATATATACCACTTAGGTTAAAAGTGTTTGAGTTAGATAAGGTGAGTATTTAGACTAACCATCAGCTGACTACAGATCTATTAACCAACTCCATGGGCAAACTCATGTCTTTATATATACAGTTTCACTGGACCACAGCCAGCCAATGCCTCTTTTTTTTTTTTTTTTTTTTTTTTTTTTTTTTTTTTTTTTTTGAGACAGGGTCTCGCTTTTTCCTTAGGCTGCAATGCAGTGCCGTGATCACTACTCACTGCAGCCTTGACCTCCTGGGCTCAAGCAATCCTGTCAGCTCAGCCTCCTGAGTAGCTGGAACTATAGGTGTGCACCACCATGCCCGCATTTATTTTTGGAGAGATGGAGTCTCACTTTGTTGTCCAGGCTGGTCTTGAACTCCTGGGCTCAAGTGATCCTTCCACCTCGGCCTCCCAAAATGCTTGGATTACAGGTGTGAGTCACCATGCCCGGCCAGCCAAATCATTTTTGTATCATAGAAGATTACTTTCAAAGTAAGCATATCAGCAGATTTGAGTAGTTGCAGCAGATATGATATCACTCACAAAGCCAAAAATATTTATTCTTTGACCTTTTATAGGAAAAGTTTGGTAACTCCTGATTTAGAGCATGCAAGAGTAGGCAAATTAAAATGACAGGATATAAGTTACTATAATATTTGAAAATTTATGTTTTTGAAGTAGAGAAGTATGGAGTTAAATATTAATACATTTTTAAATGTCCAAATTCTTTTCCTGTGAGGTAGTTTTACATTTACTTTTAAGTACAAATAAGGAAAATAGCAATATTTTTACTATTGGTGTTCTTTAGGGAGGTTCCACAATGTTAAAGAGTTATTGCCAACTTTTTTCCCTGCCCTAACATGTAGTGTTAATGTTTGACCCTTCGTTTATTCAGTACAATTATTTTTCATACTGAGGAGAACATATCCAGGGCTTAATGTCACTTTGTGTACTCTGGAACAGGCTGTTGGAGGCAGGGCGTCACAGTAAGGCAGTCAAAATTGGTGACTTTCAGAAAATGAGGTAAATCTGTTGTCTGAGTCTGATCCTAAACTCTCAGTCAGCTGTTGGACTGGATTATCCTAAAGCAGAGTATCTAGAATAGGAGGGATGAGCAGACTACATTTGGATAGAGAACTTAAGGTACTCTTTAACAATTTATATAAGAGTGAGTTGCTATCTTTAGCACCATTGTCTTGATGGCCTCCACTTCTAACTATACATTGCCTCTTTGAGGTGAGCTGTTTGGCAGAAAGTAAATATATCAATTAGAATGCCTTTAAGAGTAAAAAATTTAAAAACAAAGAAAAACAGAATGCCTTTAGGAAAAAAATTTAATAAAACCAGCTCAAAATTGTGCAAACAAGGAAATTTTAGTGTTTCCCATAATAAAATTCCTGAGGTATGGAAATTTCAGATAGCTTAACATCATCAACGCTAACTTTTTTTCTGTATTTTCACTGTGCCATTCTGAGTATTTTGACTTTGGCTAGTTCCTCTTATGGTCACAAATGCCTAACGCAGTTTTAGGCATCATAGGCAGATCCAACAATATCTTAGAAATAAGTGAGGCTGTTAATCCATTGTGTCCTTTCTTAAGAGTGAAAAACTCTTCCTCATAACTTCTCATTCTCCAGAACTGGGTCATATACCAACCCCTAGACCAGTCACCTGGAATGGGCATGAAATATAGGGCAGAGATGGACACTTGAATGAAATAAAGGTTCTGCTAGCAAATAAAAAGGGGGAATGACTATCAGGTGGGCAACAAATAATATCTGCTACACTGTGATGGGTTTAACATAAAACCAAAGGCACTGTGCATCCTGTCATTTTATGACATTTAAATTCCTCTCCAACTTGTGATACACTAGTATTTTAAGGCAGCACACTGGTATTTTAAGGCCTTCTTTTTTAAAGGTCTTTTGTGTTAACAGTCCCCCTTCTACCCCGCCACGTTGTATTAAAAAAAAATAAACCCTCATATTTGGGGAAATTTTATCAAAATGCCATGTTCTGACCATATGAGCAGATCTTTATTATGCAAGTATCTTTTTAGAATAGTGGTATGTAAATATGTTATTCTTCATCAGACAAATATAACTGTTCTAGTGAGTGAGTTTAAGGTATGAGTTACACCAAAAAGCTTTAAGGAGCTGTATTTTGTAAGTGTACTATTAGAGGGACTGTGTCCCTCTCATTATTTTAAGAGTGAGAAGAAAACTTAATTTTTCATTTTGGTCAGATTAAAATAAGGGTTGTAGCTATAGTTTCCCCCACTTTTCTTGCTTAACAACTTAATTCTTACTCTAATTTACATTATAATAGCTAATTTAAAACTAGTTATTTTTGTTTTTAAATTAACTGGTATGTACTCCAATAGATAAGAATTTTAAAAGGAAAAAAATGTTTTGCGTGGGAATGTGCCCTTATTATTGTTTGTTTTACTTTGTTTATTATAATCTACAATGATTTGATACAGTTTCTTTTTACATGTCTTAGAATTTAACTTGGGTCGTCTACAAGTTTCCAGAGAATTAGTAAATGATGTCATTCTCCCCAAATGGGCTAAATCAGCTGAAGATTTCATCTATAAACATAGGAAAGCTTTGGTGAGACTTTTGCATTTAGTTATTAGACAGAATAATAAGATAAAAGATGTGTTTTCCAGGGGATGGGATAATCTGACTTAATTATTTTTCTAGATTAATTTGTAATGTATTATATAAGCTGACTTTAGAAAGTACAATATGGTAATTTATTTTGAGGCTATGAATCTTCTGATATAGTGAGACTGTAGTATAGTACCATGAAAATATATATATATATATAGCAAAATATTAAACATTTCAGCTCTGTAAAATGTCCATCTGCTGTATATGTAAATGTTCCAGTCACCAAGCTGGTGTGGTTTGGCGTTTTACAGTTTTCACATTTATTTTAAGTCCTACAAGGATGAGTACATTTTTGTTTTCTCTGAAGGATTTCACTAAGCTTCTAAAAGAAAGGCATCTAAGCCAAGCGCAGTGGCTCACACCTGTAATCCTAGCACTTTTGGAGACCAAGGAGGCCAAGGCCTCACCTGAGGTCAGGAGTTCAGAGATCAGCCTGGCCAACATGGTGAAACTTCATCATGGTGAAACTAAAGATAAAAAAATTAGCCAGGCGTGGTGGCGCATGCCTATAATCCCAGCTACTCAGGAGGCTGAGGCAGGAGAATCACTTGAACCCACGAGGCAGAGATTGCAGTGAGCTGAGATCACGCCATTGCATTCCAGCCCAGGTGACAGGAATGCAATGGCCCGGGTGACAGGAATGCAATTTTTTTTGAGACTCTGTCTCAAAAAAAAAAAAAAAGGCAGCTAAACCTTAAATGCCACTTTAAAAATGTATGGCTGGACACAGTGGCTCATGCCTCTAATCCCAGCACTGTGGCAGGCCAAGGCGGGCAGATCACCTGAGGTCAGGAATTTGCAACCAGCCTGGCCAACATGGCGAAACCCCATCTCTACTAAAAATACAAAAATTAGCTGGGTGTGGTGGCGGGTGCCTGTAATCCCAGCTACTCAGGAGGCTGAGGTAGGAGAATCTCTTGAACCCAGGAGGCGGAGGTTGCAGTGAGCTGAGATCACACCACTGGACTCCAGCCTGGGAGACAGAGCGAGACTCCATCTCAAAAAATAATAATAATAAAGTATTAGTTTTTAGTTAAATTTCCTAATTTGGAATTGAAGGACTAGTGAGGGTTAGTTTAACATTGATATTGTGTTGCTATCTTGCAGATGATATTGATGGCTCCACTTTTCCCCACAGTAGCCCACTTTATTCTCTACCTAAGCTGAAATGTTGGAGGACTCTGAAAATAATTAAGCCAGTACTTGGAAACATTTTTTATCATTATGTATTTATAAAATAAGCATATATTTATAAAATTCAGAATTCAGTTATACTATTTGTAAGCCTTAACCCTATGCATGAATAAGGAATTTAGAAAAAATTTAAAAAAGCAAAAATGAGTTTAGCCAAGTGTGGGTGGTGTGCACCTGTAGTCCCAGCTACTTGGGAGGCTGCAATGAGAGGATCACTTGAGCCCAGGAGTTTGAGACCAGCCTGGGCAATATAGCAAGACCCTGTCTCTTAAAAAAAAAAAAAAAAAAAAAAGACTTATTTGGGAATGAATGATGAACTGCAGTCTGATAATACTTGTGCCCTGGTGAACCATTAGGGGCCAGAGATGTACCCAGGAAGGCAAAGGTTTTTAAAGGTAGAATGAGGAAGGTTACATAAGTTGTTTTGAAACAATTATCCTTGACCACAAGGATTAATAACAAGGATGGCATTATTCCAAGGTTGAACAGGCAGTTGCTGGGCAGACATCCTCACAGAAGTATTCTTGGTGTATGGTTGTGGTTTTCAGAGTGTCTTTGTGATAGTCTTTATTATAGGCATGTATGCATAAGAGCCCCTCCTTTATGGCCTCTCCACTAGATTTTGTTAGGTTTTGGCATAAGGGACTCCATTTTTATCCATACAGCTTTCACAACCCTATTAATAAGATATTAGAATTATATATTTCAGTTATGTATTACTGAGTAACAAACTGTTCCAGAATTCAGTGGCTTAAAAGTATAGCCATTTTAGGGGAAGGATAGCGTTAGGAGAAATACCTAATGTAGATGACGGGTTGTTGGGTGCAGCAAACCACCATGGCACATGTATACCTACATAACAAACCTGCATGTTCTGCACGTGTATCCCAGAACTTAAAGTATAACAATTAAAAAAAAAAAAAGTATAGCCATTTTATCATCATCTCCCACAGTTTAGTGGGTTAGCTGGCCTCAACTGAGGAATTCTGCTCTTGCTTGAAGTTTTCGTGCAGTTAGTTACAGTCATGTGGCAGCTGGGATTAGAGTCATCTGAAGGCTGCATTGAAACAGTAGGATGCTAGCTTTTCTGCCTCTCCATGTAATCTCAGGATACCTCCTCTCCAGCTGGGTAGTGAGACTCCTCACCTGGCAGCTAAGTGCTCTCCAAAAGTGGAAACTTCCGCTATTTCTTCATAGCATCACTTCTGCCACTTTATAATGTTTAAACAGTAACAGTATCAATGCCAGATTGAAGAGGAGGGAAATTGAGCTCCATCTCTCAATGCTAAGAGTGAGAAAGAATTTGTAGCTATATTTTTGTTGTTGTTGTTGTTGTTGTTGTTGTTGTTGTTCTGAGACAGGGTCTCACTCTGTCGCCCAGGCTGGAGTGCAGTGGCATGATCTCAGCTCACTGCAAGCTCCGTGTCCCAGATTCATGCCATTCTCCTGCCTCAGCCTCCCGAGTAGCTGGGGCTACAGGTGCCCACCACCACGCCTGGCTAATTTTTTGTATTTTTAGTAGAGATTGGGTTTCACCATGTTGGCCAGGATGGTCTCAGTCTCCTGACCTCGTGATCCACATGCCTCGGCCTCCCATAGTGCTGGGATTACAAGCATGAGCCACCACACCTGGCAAGAATTTGTAGCTATCTTTAATCAACATATATTCTGCCCTCTGGTCAAAAATTATTTTACTCCTACATGCAAAATATATTCACTTCCTCTCAAGACACCCTTCCCCTAAAACCCTCATCTCATTAAGGAAGGAATTGGCAAATTGTTTCTGTAAAGGGACAGATAGTAAATTTTTTGCCTTCGTTGGTCATAAGATCTATGTTGCAGCTACTCAGTTCTGCCGTTGTACTGCAAAAACAAATGGATGTGGCTGTGTTCTACTACTAATCTACAAATCTGGCAGCAACTCAGATTTGACCCACAGACAGTAGTTTGCTATTCCACATTAAGGCTTGAGGCCTAAAATTCAGGATCTCATTATCTAAGTCAAGTCTGTGTGTGGATGAAATTACTCAGATGTGGCTCCTCTTGGATCTGAAGCCTGAACTAAAGAGGCAAGTTATCTGCCCCCATGTAACAACAGTGGTATGAAAGGAGAAGAGAACTGGCCGGGCGCAGTGGCTCAAGCCTGTAATCCCAGCACTTTGGGAGGCCGAGACGGGTGGATCACGAGGTCAGGAGATCGAGACCATCCTGGCTAACACGGTGAAACCCCGTCTCTACTAAAAAAATACAAAAAACTAGCCGGGCGAGGTGGCGGGCGCCTGTAGTCCCAGCTACTCGGGAGGCTGAGGCAGGAGAATGGCGTGAACCCGGGAGGCGGAGCTTGCAGTGAGCTGAGATCTGGCCACTGCACTCCAGCCTGGGCGACAGAGCGAGACTCTGTCTCAAAAAAAAAAAAAAAAAAAAAAAAAAAAGGATAAGAGAACTTTTAACAGACACTCCCATTCAAAAGGAGGAGGAAAACAGGAGGCTTCTAGCAGTCACAAATACAAATACTGGTTTATAGCAATTCAGAATTCCAGTAAGGACACGCTTTCAGATCTTCTATTAGGGTCCAGTCCTGTTTCCTGAGAGGGGTGCTCAGTGGCTCTTGGTTCTACCTTTGAGCTTTGGCCTCTCACTAAGTCATTCTTTTTATTCCATTTAAAACAAAAGCAAAAACAAAACTTCGTTTACATGAGTGTTTTTGTCAGCCTCTTTCCTAACCACAGTGAATTGAAAGCCAAAGATCTCTCTTCTTTTTTAAGCAGTTTCTCTCTTTTACTCTAAACTAGTCTAATTCCATTTAAAACCTTGTAGGTTTCTTATGTGTCAGGTCTATTGGACAAAAGCCATTCAACATTACTTTACAAAACAGTCCCTTCTCTACTTTGGGTTGGATGGGCGGCTACTATGGAAAAATGCTCTTAAGATTCTTAGACACTGTATTTTCTAGTTGAGTGGGTCTGTGGGGTACAACCTTAAATCTTTCTGAGGTTCCAACAGATTATTTTACAGCCAAACACTTGAACTAAACTTTTATCCAAGACCATATTTTACCGGTGACATTCTGATTTGATAGTTGCCTTAGGCAGTTTCTCATTTCGAGAGTCTTTGCCCTCTAGAGATCCTGGGACTGAGAAATGTCCCCCGGCTGGAGTGCAGTGACATTATCACAACTCACTTCAGCCATGTCCTCCTGGGCTCAAGTGATCCTCCCACCTCAGCCTCCTGAGTAGCTGGGACTATAGGTGCATACCACCATTCCCAGCTAGTTTTTTGTAGCAGAAGGGGGGTTTCGCCATGTTGCCCAGGCTGGTCTGGAACTTCTGGGCTCAAGCGATCCACCTGCTTTGCCCTCCCAAAGTGCTGGGATAACAGACATGAGCCACCATGCCTGGCTCTTGCAATGGTTTTATTTTTGAATCCAGCAATATCTGGCTTTTTTTTTTTTTTTTTTTTTTTTTTTTTTTTTTTTTTTTTTTGAGACGGAGTCTAGCTCTGTCGCCCAGGCTGGAGTGCAGTGGCCAGATCTCAGCTCACTGCAAGCTCCGCCTCCCGGGTTTACGCCATTCTCCTGGCTCAGCCTCCCGAGTAGCTGGGACTACAGGCGCCTGCCACCTCGCCCGGCTAGTTTTTTGTATTTTTTAGTAGAGACAGGGTTTCACCGTGTTAACCAGGATGGTCTCGATCTGCTGACCTTGTGATCCGCCCGTCTCGGCCTCCCAAAGTGCTAGGATTACAGGCTTGAGCCACCGCGCCCGGCCATATTTTCTTTAAATTGTGCTTAAAAATCAAATAGTTCACTTTTGGCTGGGCGTGGTGGCCCACACCTGTAATCCCAGCACTTCGGGAGGCCAAGGCAGGTGGATCACCTGAGGTCAGGAGTTCGAGATCAGTCTGGCCAACATGTTAAAACCCCATCTCTACTGAAAATACAAAAAATTAGCTGGGTGTGGTAGCAGGCACCTGTAATCCCAACTTACTTAGGAGGCTGAGGCAGTAGAATCTCTTGAACCTCTGGGAGGCGGAGGTTGCAGTGAGCCAAGATCACGCCACTGCACTCCAACCTGGGTGACAGAGCAAGAGATTCCGTCCCCCCCCCACAAAAAAATCAAATAGTTCACTTTTTAACCCATCTTACTCCTCTCATACTTTACCATAGGCGCCTGAAGGAAGCCAAATGGTACTTAAAATGTTCTGTTTGGAAGTCTGTACACCCAAATTCATGAGTTCATTCTTTCTTTCATATAACTAAAACATGAGTCCCGTTTTCTCCTGTCTCCAATAACAATTTCCTCACTGTCTTTCAAGTTATCACTAGTAATTTCCAGGAGGTCTCTACCTGCCACCCTGTCCTCCTCTTAGTAAGTGGTTACTGTGAGGGAGAGAATGATTTGCAGCCATTTTGTCCACCTAAGTGTGGTTTCATTGTTTCCTTAAATTGATCTTTTTTTTTTCTTGAATTGAATTTCTAGACAACTATTTCAATGGAAATTTTACCACAGAGATGCATTCCATAGCTGTCTTTTAGCTCTTTTGTTATTATTTTTGGGCTGTTATAAGCATATTTGTATTTTATTTGCCTATTAGGAAATGCATGTATTAATATTAATAAATATATCTACATTATAGTAGATAGGAATAGTTAATATATGTAGTAGATATTGAATAAATGTTTGCCATTATTTCGAGATAATTTTATTTTGCCACCAGAAAGATTTGTGTGTGGAAATGTTTCATTTGTTCTTACTTTTTTAAAGAATCGAATTTACATTGCAGTTGGAAGATATCTCTATATTAATTATTAAATTTCTTCTTTTCCTAGGAGTCTGAATATGTTTCAGCTCATCTTCATGAATGGATAGATCTGATCTTTGGCTATAAACAGAGGGGACCAGCTGCAGTAGAGGCACTCAACGTTTTCTATTATTGTAGTTACGAAGGTATAAATCTATACACTTTTTCTCTTGCTTTACCGTGATAGAAACTATTGTTTAATATATGTTTACAGTTATTTTGGGCCTATTTAATATGAGAAAGACTACATTTTCAAAACGTCTTTTTACTTGAAAGATTAACAGACTGCTGCTGTTTTTGTAATAGTAGTTAAGTGTGTATATGCCAGTCTAGTTATAAATGTCACTTATTAACATCATAAAAGTTTTTGATCTCTAACATATTTGTCCTATTCAGTTGAGTCAAACATTAAATTTCAGTATTAAACAGTAGCAGATTTTGAAACAAGGCCTTTGAAATTACAAATAACAAATTCTTCAAATGATACATATGATGACATTATTTTGCTCAGAATCAAGAGTATTTTCTGATGGCCTTAAAATGATTTTTAAAAAGTAGTTCTTTACTAATCCTTAAGTAGACTAATAGTTCTAAAGATGGTGAATACTGTGAAGTTATGTGAATGTGAATACAGTGAGAGACTTTTGGTAAATGAGCATATTTTTGCCATGCCGTATCCATTCAGGTAATAGGTTTGTAAGGAGAAAGTATTGCATGGCTGTTAGAAGCTTGGACTTACCTAGTTTAGCCAATTACTAGTCATGTAACAATCCATATTAGATGTGGCTGAGTATAATCAGTTAACCAGAATATTACCTTTCGAAACCTTTGTTTCAAGCAATAACTTAAAGCAGTATTTTTGTGTAGTTATTACTCTTGTTTGAGTTTGGCTATTATGACCAAAACAATTAGGTATACTCTGAGTATAGTTCGTATTTTTGCAAAAGAAACTTATATATATATATATTTTTTTTAATTTTGTGACAGGGTCTTGCTCTTTCACCCAGGCTAGAGTGCAGTGGCATAATCATACTTGACTGCAACCTGGAACTCCTGGGGTCAACCAGTCCCTCCTGCCTTACCACCACACCCAGCTAATGTTTAAAATTTTTTAGAGAGATGAAGTCTCACTTTGTTGCCCAGGCTGGTTTCAAACTCCAGGTCTCAAGCAATCCTCCCGCCTCAGCCTCACAAAGTGCTGGGATTACAGGCATGACCCACCATCCCTCCCCCAGTAGAAACCTTCATAGAATATCATTTAACTTTCAATTGCTTAAAATATTTTAGCTAATTTTTACATATATTTAATGTTTGATGAGTTGCTGATTTTTTAAAATTACCTTTTCACAATGTTATAAATTGAAGAATAGAATAATATTTTATTGAAACTGTACCAGTGAGGCTGGGGTGGTAGGTCACGCCTGTAATCCCAGCACTTTGGGAGGCTGGGGCAGGCAGATCACATGAGGTCAGAAGTTCAAGACCAGTCTGGTCAACATAGTGAAACCCAATCTCTACTAAAAATACAAAAATTAGCTGGGCGTGGTGGCATGCACCTGTAGTCCCAGCTACTCAGGAGGCTGATGCAGGAGAATCGCTTGAACCCAGGCGGTGGAGGTTGCAGTGAGTCGAGAGCATACCACTGCACTCCAGCCTGGGCAACACAGCAAGACTGTCTCAAAAAAAAAAATGTGTGTGTGTATATATATATATGTGTATACACACACACACACACACACACCAGTGAGCCTGATACATTAATCAGTGATGTGGCTTGCTGATTTATTTTCACTCTGTAGTAAGTTGACTTCTTCTCCTGGTTTTAGGAGCTGTGGATCTGGATGCCTTAACAGATGAGAAAGAAAGAAAAGCCTTAGAAGGGATGATTAATAATTTTGGGCAAACACCTTGTCAATTATTAAAGGTAAGTCATATGTGTTATCGACAACTTAAGTAGATTTAAGTATATAACAAAATATTGCAGTCAAGATCCATATGTATAGCCAATTACTCTCAGTTACAGAAAGATTTCTATTTGCTCTGAAAGTCTTTTATTATTTCCAAGAGGAAAAACTGAGTACCAATTAGGGTATGCCATTAAAACTGTCCTCATATTGGGACTCATTCCACATGTAAAACTTCTAATAGCTCACATCTGCCCAAAAAGGCACTTACTTTCCAGAGCCCAAACCCAGTCCTAAGAATCGAATTATAGAATATTTAAAATGTAGAATCAAATTATTAAAAATACTACATATATTTCTTTCCCCATACTAGTATCTGAAATTAAATCATCTTCCTGATAACACACGGATTTGGATTCATGGAAATTAATCTAATGTTAGTTTTCAAAGATGTCTTGATCTTTTTCAGTATATGAATTTAGTGATGTGGAATACATTAAAAAAAATGTATTAACTAGATTTGTTCTTAAGCAATCACTGTGTTTGTTAGGTACTTTACCTAATCTTCACCTAATCTTCATAGTAAAAATTCAGTTATCCTCATTTTTCAGGAGATAAAGCCAAGCCTCACAGAAAGTAATACCTAGCCTATAATGCCTTTGAGAAACTAAATACTTTTTTCTAAGTTTACACAACAAGAAAGTGACTAGGATTATATGCCTGACCATCTAACTCCAGAGCCTTTCTCGCATGCCATGTTTCCTCTGAATTAGTAGCTGTAAGCCCCCTGTTAAACTAGATCTCTTAAAATGTTCTTATGGGCCTTTATTTGCTACCTAATTATGATACTTTCTGCCTTAGGTTGTATATTTATCCATTTGCCTCAGTACATTATAAATACATTAAAGGCAGCAACTTTCTCTTAATCATCTTTGTATCTCTCTTGAATACAGTATTGAACTGAAATCACCACAGCTATTACAACAGTAGTATATCTAAGCTCTAACTTATAGGTGTCCTTCTGTCAATACAGTAATTGGGCTAAACTTTGTAATTGTTACTGTTCCTTAGCAATGGTTTGCTTGGAACCTCCAACATTGGTTTTTACAGAATAGTCATATATGAAGTCAATGCTTTATCCCTTACCTTCTGGTACAGTCAGAAGGCAAAAGTAACAGACTAAAACAGAATGTTTCAAAGGGCTTTGAAATAGATGCTATCATATTTTCACACCTGTTTTACTTTTCTTTTTGTTTTACAAGTGGTGCTGTTAGTTTTTATTGTCATAAAAATGATACAAAAATCATTATTTGATTTGAAATAAAATGAATAATATCTATTAAAAGCTAATTTTTTTTTTTTTTTTTTTTTTTTTTGAGACGGAGTTTTGCTCTTGTTGCCTGGGCTGGAGTGCAATGGCGCGATCTCGGCTCACTCCAACCTCCATCTCCTGGGTTCAAGCGATTCTCCTGCCTCAGCCTCCCAAGTAGCTGGGATTATAGGCGCCCGCCACCACACCTGGCTAATTTTTAGGAGAGATGGGGTTTCGCCTTGTTGGGCAGGCTGGTCTCTAACTCCTGACCTCAGGTGATCTGCCTGCCTCAGCCTCCCAAAGTCCTGGGATTACAAGTGTGAGCCACCATGCCTGGTCTAAAAGCTAAATATTTTCGTACTTACAGCTTTCACATCTATTGCCTATAATCAATATTTTGTTGTAGAGATGCAAGAATTTACTTTAGAGAGAATTCTGTTTTGCCTTTTAACTGTGCCTTTGAAATATTCATTTTACTTGCCATTTATTTCATATTTATATAGGTGATACTGTTCTGTGTTTCTGACGTGAAAGTTGAGGAAGAATAATAATTTACTTGAAAAGTATGCAGCAGTACCTATAATTTGATTCTGATAGTATTGACTTTTTTTTTTTTTTTTTTGAGATGGAGTCTCACTGTCACCCAGGCTGGAGTGCAGTGGCATGATCTCAGCTCACTGCAACTTCCATCTTGTGGGTTCAAGCGATTCTCCTACCTCAGCCTCTCAAGTAGCTGGAACGATAGGTGCACACCACTATGCCTGACCAATTTTTGTATTTTTAGTAGAGACAGGGTTTCACCATGTTAGCCAGTATGGCCTTGAACTTCTGACCTCAAGTGATCCGCCCACCTCAGCCTCCCAAAATGCTAGCATTTCAGGTGTGAGCCACCACACCTGACCAGTGTTGACATTTTGATCTTGTCAAGGAATTAAAGATTCATCCAAATTATACATTCTGAATTTTGAATACTACATTTAATTTTACCAAGCATCTAACATGTGTAGGATACTGGTCTAGTATGGAAATCCAAAAATGAATAAGGCTTCTCTAGCTTTAAGGCACTTATAATCTAGTTGGGGAAGACAGACCATAAACAACTATATGTAATCCAACATAGAAAGAAATAAGTTATAATTAAAATATAAATTATTTGCCAAGGAAAAATAATAAAAGAGAATAATACATTCTGACTTAAAAATTTAGGAGAGATATCAGTAAGAAAAACTTTAAAGTAGGAGTGGGATTTCCAAAGAAATGAAGAAAGTAGTAACTCTGCTAAGAGACTAGTCTGAGCCAACACCTAGAATTGTCAACAATGCATGGTATGTAATTCATTGTAGCTAGAGCCTAGTGTATATGAAGGAACATAGTGACAGATTAATAATATAGATATGGAATTGTTTTTTCCTTAAAATTATTTTGAAGGAACCACACCCTCCAAGATTATCAGCAGAAGCAGCAGTGCAGAAGCCGACCAAAATAGACACTTCAACCCTAAACCTGTTTCAACACCTTCCTGAACTCAAGTCATTTTTTATAGAGGTAATATCTAACTTGGTAATATCAAAAAGAGTTTTCTCTAAATTCTGTACATTTTAAAGTCTTTTTATTATTTAATGGGAAGTAAGGATTATAGTATTTAATTTAAGATAGTAAATTTTACAGTAATAATCTATTGTTGGATTTTTAAAACATTTTTATTGGAAGTTTTTGTTTGCTGCTGAGTGGTAATCTGAACTGTTTTTCTTGGCTTTCTTTCATCTACTTCACATTTTCCTGACAAAGAAGAATAAATAATTTGATTTAAAATGCTTCTTGTGACAATCAAGATGATATGTAGATGGAGATAATATTTTAATAGCTCTTAATTATAATGTCTGCTCATATATAAAATAGATCCTAATAAGTCACATTGTTAATTGATAGAATGAGTAGTCTAGTAAAACAAGAGTAGTTGATGGTGTAATTGAAAGAGTTTAAGTAAAAAATTCAAATGTTTAAATGTACATATTAAATTACTTGCAGTAATTCAGAATGTGATTATAAAATGCATTCATACCTGTGAATTTGGTTAGGACAGATAACACTGACCCTTCACAAAAAGAAAATTGAAAATAAAAAGTTAGTAAGTTTGAAGATATACATTGAACAGTCTCTGCAATACAGCAGAGGTTGGTAAACTTTTTCTTCTGTCAAATAATAACTTATTTGAAAAGTGTGCAGCAGTGAGATAGGTCTAACTGGTAAATATTTTGGGCTTTGCAGGCCAAAAGGCAAACTCAAAGATATTCTGTAGGTACATATATAACCACTTAAAATGTAATCATCTAAAAATATAAAACCCATTCTTAGCTCACCCACCGCCTACAAAACAGGTGGTGGGCTGGCTTTGTCCCACAGGTTGTAGTTTGTAAAACCCTGCATTACAGTATCACTGCAGCATGTTTCTCAGATTCAATAACCATGGGAAAATCAATTATCAAAAAATTCTATTTTTTGATAATGTAGTATAAAAAATGTTTATGAGTTTTATAACAGTTAAAGCTTTGGCCGGGCATGGTGGCTCACGCCTGTAATCCCAGCACTTTGGGAGGCCGAGACGGGTGGATCACAAGGTCAGGAGATCAAGACCATGCTAGCTAACATGGTGAAACCCCGTCTCTACTAAAAAATACAAAAAATTAGCCGGGCGTGGTGGCGGGCGCCTGTAGTCCCGGCTACTCAGGAGGCTGAGGCAGGAGAATGGCGTGAACCCGGGAGGCGGAGCTTGCAGTGAGCCAAGATCATGCCACTGCACTCAGAGCGAGATTCTGTCTCAAAAAAAATAAAATACTGTGTCTCAAAAAAAAAAAAAAAAGTTAAAGTTTTATAATAAATTTTACTCAAATGAACAGTATTGTAAGCATCACTGTATTTTTTAATTGATATAAGAATTAAACGTTTTTATGTGGTACACCACTACATTTTGGTATGGAAATGCTTTCACGTGTTTGTGAAAGCATTTCAAAATTAATCTGTCACTCTTTTCCTAAATCCATGTTTACTGAAATAGTTATTTAGGGTTGCAATACAAGTTCTGCAAACTTGGTTATTTCCAAAAGTATCTGAGTTAGGTGCGTAGAACTCAGAACACATAAAAACAATGCTCAGAAATTGTAACCAATTCCCAGGATATGTTGGGAGTCTCCAAGACTATCCCCAGGTTCAGTGATTTGCCAGAAAGACTCACAGAATTCAACAAGTAGATGTACTCGTGGCTAAGATTTATTACAGTGAAAGGATACAAAGCAACATCAAGCAAAGGGAAAAGGCACATGGTGTGACCTACAGGGGAAGCCAGGCACAAGTGTTCAAGAGACCTCTCCTAGTGGAGTCACATAAGACCTACTTAATTCTTTCAGTAATGAAATGTGGAAACACATTTTTTGTCATCACAGGAGCTCATTAGAGACCCAGTGCCCAAGGTTTTTATTGGAGGCTGGTCGCATACACACCCCTCTGCCTGGCACATACCAAAATTCCAGACTCCAGAAGAAAAACAAGTGTTTAGCATAAACCATACTATTTGCACAAACAGTCTAGGTGTAGTGAGCCACCCTTGTCATTGAGGGAAAGTTTTATATCAGTGTAAGGAGGAACTGTTCGCCAGCCAAGTCCCAGATGCCAACCAAAGGCCAGTCTTGCAAGTAGGCCTTTCTATAATAATGATGGCAGTCTCAGGACTGCTCTGTTAACTCTTTACTGCATGTAAAACAACACATGAGACCCTATTTGATCCATAATCTGATGGACATGCAATACTATATTCTATAATGCCAGTAGAACTATTTTCATCTTATCTAATCATTTGTGACTTTTGTTGTAATATAGTACATTCCAAGTTCCATCTGCAGGTGCAGCAACACATTTGCCCTTCTCTGTACCCACCATGTCACATAGTAGCTTTCTCCAGGACACATTCAGTATCTGGATCAGTATAAAGAACACAATTGATTTCCTTAGGTACCAATAACTTGTTAATCCCTTTTCATTCTCGTAAGAGGTATTTCCCCATATATTAATATGAAAAGAGAAGGCCTTTTGTAGGTCATCTCCTAGGTGTTCAAATTGTGAAGAAAGTAGAGGTAGTAGTGAAAACAAGGGCTTAATAAATGGGTTTTTTTCAGGCACCATTTTCATTTTGCCTTGTTCAAATGCAAGTCATTCTTCTCTGGATTAATTCACAACATGAAGAGAAAAGATAATCACCAACTTTTTATAATTCTATAAATTATAATGAATTTTATAATTTGTTACTTACTTCCTATTAAGTTCTTAGAACAACACCTGATACATAGCGCATACCCAATAATGTTATCATTTACCTAGTAAATATTAGATATCACTTGTGAACTATTGTCACGTCAAGGAACTGAGTTCAAATTATTGTTCTCTTTCACATCGTTATAAGATAATGGCAGATGTTTTCTGAGTGCTGTCTTTATTTTCTGGTCCTACTGTGGCTTTCAGGAAGTATCCCAGTTAATGGATTAGATATGTTTTTTGAAAGTTAGACCCAAAAGGAAATTTCTATAAATTATGACCAGTTTTCTCATTTGGCTTATCTTATATGATCCATATTTTCTGCTTTATATTTATGTCAGTATAACTTAGGATAGATCCTAAATCGTTGGCTGTTTTAAATTATTGCTGCTCTTTGAAATCTATGTCTCTTTTTAAAAGCAGTGTAGTTGAATATAAGGTGATGGGTTTCAGAAGTTTCAAGTATGCCACCTATACATGGTATATAATTCCTTTCCTTCATTTTAAATTAATTGATTAGATGTTTCAAGAGAGTAAAATGATGTATCACAGGATTCATCCTTATTTAAAGAAATGGTTTTCAGTAATTTGTACCTAATAAAGATGAGCAGAACCAGCCACTAAACCTCTTTTATTTTACAGGGGATTAGTGATGGTATTCCACTATTAAAGGCCACCGTCCCCAAAAATCAGTATCGTTCTTTTATGTCTCAAGGCAGCCCTGAGTTACTGGTAAGTTGATTTTTACCTTTTTTACACTGCCATGTCTATATTCATTACAACTTAGAAGAAAAAAAAAAAAAGAGGAAATAAATATTTTTTAAAAGACACTTTTTGGCTATGCATGGTGGTTCATGCCTGTAATCCCAGTGCTTTGGGAGGCTGAAACAAGCAGATTGCTTGAGCCCAGGAGTTCAAGACTAGCCTGGGCAACATTTGCTCAGAAAATAAAATCTAAAAAGATATACAAAAATAGGCTGGGAACAGTGGCCCACGCCTGTAATCCCAGCACTTTGGGAGGCCAAGGCGGGCGGATCACTTGAGGTCAAAGGTTCAAGACCAGTTTGGGCAACATGGTGAAACCCTGTCTCTACTAAAAATACAAAAAATTAGAGAGGCGTGGAGACAGGCGCCTGTAATTCCAGCTACTTGGGAGGCTGAGGCAGGAGAATCATTTGAATCCAGGAGGTGGAGGTTGCAGTGAGCCAAGATCGCGCCACTGCACTCCAACCTGCATGACAAGAGTGAGACTCCTAAGTAAAACAAAAATAAAAATAAAAAGATATACAAAAATAGTAATAGTACTTTTTGAGCAGTGGCAATATTGTGAATATCAATTGTAATACATATGTATAAATATATATATATATATATATATATATATATATATATATATATATATTTTTTTTTTTTTTTTTTTTTTTTTTTTGAGACAGAGTCTCACCCTGTCACGCAGGCTGGAGTGCCGATCACAGCTCACTGCGGCATTGACCTCCTGGGCTCAGGTGACCCTTCCACCCCAGCCTCCTGAGTAACTGGGACTACAGGTACACACCACCATGGCCAGATAATTTTTGTATTTTTTGTAGAGATCAGGTTTTGCCATGTTGTCCAGGCTGGTCTCAAACTCCTGAGCTCAAGTGATCCTCCCACCTGAGCCTTACAAAGTGCCTGCATTTTTTAAAGTTACCAGAATTTCCTTTGTGTGGGGTAACTTGTTAACTTTTATAATCAAGAAGATAAAGGCTTTTCATTTTGAAGAGAAGAGAACTTACTCACTATGACTGTCACTACAGGGAGACCTTAACAATTCATTGTAAATTCTGCTTCTGATTTATGTTCTAAATGATATATATTACATTTTTATGGTAAGACTGGTCCCTGAATTTCTTCTACCTGCCAGCTAATAACTGCTAATAAACTTTGAGAAATCATGAGAAAAAATAATATTCCTAAAGAAAGATAAATTGGGCTGAGCGCAGTGGCTCACATCTGTAATCCCAGAATTTGGGAGGCTGTGGGTGGATTGCTTGAGCTTAGGAGTTTGAGACCAGCCTGGGCAACATGGCGAAACCCCATCTCCACCAAAATACAAAAAATTAGCCAGGCATGGTGGTGCATGCCTGTGGTCCCAGCTACTCAGGAGGGTGAGGTCAGAGGATTGCTTGTGCCTAGGAGGTTGTAGTGAGCTGAGATCATCCCACTGCACTCCAGCCTGGGTGATAGAGCAAGACTCTATCTCAAAAAAAAAAAAAAAAAAAAAGTCAAGTTTTCTTACAAATAAGGCCATATAAATAAGGCCAGATGTGGTGGTTCATGCCTGTCATCCCAACACTTTGGGAGGCCGAGGTGGGAGGCTCACTTAAGCCCAGGAGTTGGAGACTAGCTTGGGCAACATGGTGAAACCATGTCTCTACAAAGAATACAAAAATTAGCCAGGCATGGTGGCACATGCCTGAAGGTTGCAGTGAGCTGAGATCATGTCACTGCACTCCAGCCTGGGCAACGGAGTGAAAATAAAAGATAAGCAAAGAACTTTTTCTGTTTGAATTATCTTAAGATGTTCCTAATGCGTTTCATGTTTGAAGTACACAGTCTCACAGTATTCCCTAAGTGATAAATGCCAATGTCATGTGAGCATCTGGTTATTCTGGGCTGCTTTCCTTAATATTTCATTTAATTTGAGTCTTCATATGTTCTTTTCCAGATAACAATAAGCATGAATTCTGTTATTGGAACCCATGGATGGTTGCCTTATGACAGAAACATTTCTAATTACTTTACATTCATCAAGGATCAAACTGTGACAAATCCAAAGTAAGTAAATGAATATTTAAAGCAAAACAGCTATACCAGGTACCTTATTGCCAGGAAAAAAAAACTGGATTAACTGATTCATGTTATTCTGAAAGAAATATTTTTTTATTTTTTTTGAGACAGAGTCTTGCTCTGTCACCCAGGCTGCAGTGCAGTGGCGCAATCCCCACTCACTGCAACCTCTGCCTCTCAGGCTCAAGGGATTCTCTGGCTAATTTTTGTTTTTAGTAGAAATCGGGTTTCACCATGTTGACCATGCTGGTCTCAAATTCTTGACCTCAAGTGATCCACCCGCCTCACCCTCCCAAAGTGCTGGGATTATAGGCCACCTAGCCCTGAAAGTAATGTTTTGAGATCCAGATTATCTCTTCTTCCTTCCTTCCTCCCTCCATTCCCTCCCCCCACAACCTTCCCTTATTTTTAAGTTATGTCCTGAATTTATATTGGTTTAAATACAAAACTTAATTTCCATAATATCAGTTATAAAAATGCAATTACATTAGGAATAACAGACTTCCTTGTAATTTTATTCTACCTTATTATTTAAAAATAAGACCTATGTGTCTTAATCTCCAAAAGTTATGTTCTAACTTAAAGTGGTGTTTCCCTTACATTGAGTTGTCCTGTTTGTTTCCTTATATTTTTTTCTAGTTAAATCACATTCATGGCTGGGCACAGTGGCTCACGCCTGTAATCCCAGAACTTGGGAGGCTGAGGCAGGCGGATCACCTGAGGTCAGGAGTTCAAGACTAGCCTGGCCAACATGGCAAAACCCTGTCTCTACTAAAAATACAAAAATTGGCTGGACATGGTGGCTCATGCCTGTAATCCCAGCACTTTGGGAGACTGAGGCGGATGGATCACGAGGTGAGGCGATCAAGACCATCCTCGCTAACACGGTGAAACCCCTTCTGTACTGAACATACAAAAAAATTAGCCAGGCATGGTGGCAGGTGCCTGTAGTCCCAGCTACTCAGGAGGCTGAGGCAGGAGAATGGTGTGAACCCGGGAGGTGGAGCTTGCAGTGAGCCGAGATCACGCCACTGCACTCCAGCCTGGGCGACAGAGCAAGACTCCATCTCAAAAAAAAATAAATAAATAAAAATAAAAATACAAAAATTAGCCAGGCATGGTAGTGGGCACCTGTAATCCAAGCTACTCAAGAGACTGAGGCAGGAGAATTGCTTGAACCCAAGAGACAGAGGTTGCAGTGAGCTGAGATTGTGCCACTGCACTTCAGCCTGGACAACAGAGCAAGACTCTGTCTCAAAAAAATTAAAATTAAAATTAAATTCAAAAATCATGGCCCAGTGCAGTGGCTCACACCTGTAATCCCAGCACTTTGGGAGGCCAAGGCGGGCGGATCACGAGGTCAGGAGATTGAGACCATCCTGGCTAACACAGTGAAACTCCATCTCTACTAAAAATACAAAAAATTAGCTGGGTGTGGTGGCGGGCGCCTGTAGTCCCAGCTACTCGGGAGGCTGAGGCAGGAGAATGGCGTGAACCCGGGAGGCAGAGCTTGCAGTGAGCCGAGATCAATACCACTGCACTCCAGCCTGGGCAACAGATCGAGACTCCGTCTCAAAAAAAAAAAAAAAATCACACTCTGTGTTGAGGATCAAATTACACCATATATTTGAAAATTATTTAAAATGTTGTAATTATTATCATTGTATCTTTGTCTTCCTCAACTAGAATACAACTTCATGAGATTAGGGAAAATGTCTTTTTTTCTTTCTTATCCCACATAATACTGTTATGTTTTGCAAGAAGCATATTCTCAGCAAATTAATATCGAACAATAAAGTTTTATAGCTAGAGTATGAGAATTAGCCTTCGTTTTCTATATACACACTGAGTTGCAATCACTTGTCTTTCTGAAGAATCTAGATTGGCTAAGCTCACAGGTATTGCACTTGGAAGCTGACAAAACCAGCATGCTTGCTTTGGTTCAAATGGAGAACAGTCATCCTAAGTGTTGTTAGATACACACTTATCTGCCTGATTTATCTCCTATGCGTCACCTTGTGTAGGACATCCCTGGTTTAAGTTTATTTCTGATATTCCTAGTCCTGGCATATCCTGTCTAGTCTTTTACTAGACTTTAAACTTTAAGGCTGCCATTTACAAAATTGCCAATTTTATTAAATTGTCTTTGAAATCCAAGATTTAAGCATTTTTCATACTTTCACTGATCTCAACTTTTTTTTGCTTAGCACTTGAGATTGTTGTGTATATTCTTATTTTATGAAAAATATTACAGTGAGGTAACGTATTTTCTGCAAGTCTATCGTTTATTAATAGACATTTCAAATAGGACATTTGGGACTAAGTTTTTATTTCTTTTTTAGAGAGGTTTAAAAAGAACAGTTCGTATCAGTGTAAGTGATCTTTTAAGGAACAGTCTGATACTTAATTGTGTTTGCAGAACTCAGCGCAGTATGAATGGTCCTTTTGCTCCCGGGCTAGAGGTCACTTCTAAGCTATTTGTAGTATCACATGATGCAAAGTTGCTCTTCAGCGCTGGATACTGGGATAATAGCATTCAAGTGATGTCACTTACAAAAGGCAAAATTATCTCACACATCATCCGGCATATGGGTAAGCATTAGCTTTTTTTCCAAAAACGCTCAAAATTTTTATTTTTTTCTTAACTGTAAAAGTAGTACATGCTCCTCGTAAAGAGCATTAAATTTTACCTTTTAAGCCTAGTGAACTTTTTTATTGTGTAAGATTATAAATATATGCTTTCTATAGGAGTGCCTCATGTATTTTGGGTATAATAAAGCACCATATAAATTAAATACAGCTTCATAGCATCTGGAAATGTTAGGCTAAGTTTTTTTTTTTTAAATGAATGATAAAAGTAAGAATTTTAAGACAAAATGGTAACAAAATCTGCTGTCATTAAATAAGACATCAACTGCCCTCTTACTATGTTAACAGTTAAACATGAGAGTGATAAAATTGTTGAATGTAGTTTTAATCTGCTACTTCTTAGTGTATCAATCTTCAATATAAGAATAAAACATTGAGTAGATTTTTTTCTAATAAACCTGTTGGGGAAGGAAAATGGAGTCTGCTGCTAATTCTGTACCAGTCAATCCTAAGATATCACTTACCTCAGCTGTTTGCAGTTTAGGAAAAGTATATTTGTATCGTGAATTTATAGTATAGTACGTGCAGTTTTTCTAAGGACATATATTCTATAGGATTACAGTTCCCAATGGCAGTAGAAGGTGAATGGGGATGAGAAGGCAAAGAAGCATATGAAAATTAACTGGGGATCTATCTCAAACTATCTAACCTCCTCCCAAGATTGTGGTAGTCATTCCCCACACCGCATGTCTACTTCTCATGCTCAGAGGAGGGTGATTTCAAAGAAAGCTCTCCAAGGTGATTTTGATTCTGCTGCTTTCCTGTGGCTCTCTTCCCCAATGCTTTTCCAGTACCATGCCTACATTCCTCCCTGTTGGCATGACTGATTTAGGAATAGTTTGAACATTAACAAAAATTGCTCTTAAAATTCTATTTTAGCAAAACGAGGCATTTCATTTTATTTAATTCCTTTTCTTACAGATATTGTGACTTGCTTAGCTACAGATTACTGTGGAATACATTTGATTTCTGGTTCCAGAGATACTACATGTATGATATGGCAAATAACACAACAGGTAGTCACACATTTAAATGTTCTTGATTTAGATCAGAGATTGACCCTGAAAATACTAGCAAAATGTTCTACTAGGACATCGAATTGTTTTCTGGTAGTGACTGAGCTCCTTTGTATTCTTTTTACCCACATTTTGTCCTGTCCAAGTCACCACATTTTTTCCTAGGTTTACTGTCTGATTCATTACCTTATTCCCTATTGCTTTCCAAAGATTCTTCCTTCTTACCTCTCCCAGGAAAACAGTAATTATTTTTATTGTCTTTTAGCATAGTAACATTTTACTTTCTTTCTTGTGGGACTACTAGAAATTATAGATTTATGGTTTTCATCAACCTGATTGCATTCTTATAATAATATGGGTCCAGGAAGTATCGTTTTTGTTAAATAGCTTCTGTTTTGTTTTTTTTCTTTTTTTGAGATGGAGTCTCGCTCTGTCACACAGGCCAAAGTGCAATGGCATGATCTCAGCTCACTGCAACCTCCACCTCCCAGGTTCAAGCAATTCTCCTGCCTCAGCCTCCCATGTAGCTGGGATTACAGGCACGTGCCACCACACCTGGCTTTTTTTACTTTTTCTTTTTTCTTTTTTCTTTTTTTTTTTTGTATTTTTAGCAGAAATGGGGTTTCACCATGTTGGCCAGGCTGGTCTCAAACTCCCGACCTTCAGTGATCCGCCTGCCTCAGCCCCGCAAAGTGCTGGGATTGTAGGCGTGAGCCACTGCGACTGGCCAGCTTCTATGTTTTCTGCATTGTCTTAACAGGCTCTCTCCCACTACAAATTTATAAAAAGTATCTAGAAATTTTCTTCCATTTAAAAAACCTAGCTGAGCATGGTGGGACATGCCTGTAGTCCTAGCTATAATACGTGGGAGGCTGAGATGGGAAATAAAGAAATATTACAATCTTTAATTTATTGATTGATTGAGCCAGGGAAGCAGAGGCTACAGTGAGCTGAGATCCTGCCACTGCACTCCAGCCTGGGTGACTGAGCAAGATCCTATCTCAAAAAAAAAATTTGTTTTCTTCTAATTTTTTTTGTTTTATTTCTTATATTACAATCTTTAAATTATTGATAACTTATTTATCTACATTGGATAAGGCTTTGTTTACTTCTGAATAGAAAGCATTACACTTAAAGTGTAATGGTCCCAGCTAGTCTTATATAGGTATTTATTCTTACATATGAACTTACGTTTTAACCATACCCTCTTTTGTTTTTTGTTTCGTTTTGTTTGTTTTTTTGAGACAGAGTCTTGCTCTGTCGCGCGTCCTGCTAGACTGCAGTGGCGCGACCTTGGCTCACTGCAGCCTCCACCTCCTGGGTTCAAGCGATTCTCCTGCCTCAGTCTCCCCAGTAGCTGGGACTACAAGCACACACTACCACGCCCAACTAATTTTTGTATTTTTAGTAGAGACAAGGTTTCACTATGTTGGCCAGGACGGTCTCGAACTCTTGACCTCATGATCCGCCTGCCTCGGCCTCCCAAAGCACTGGGATTACAGGCATGAGCCACTGCGCCTGGCCCCATACCCTCTTTTTAAAAAAAAAAAAAAAAAAAAAAACTCCATTTTAGCCTTACTGAAATTGTATTCAATTTATGTGTTAATTTGGTTTGGGATTTTGTTTTGTTTTTTGTTTGTTTGTTTTTGAGGTAGGGTCTCACTCTGTCATCCATGCTGGAGTGCAGTGGCACAATCATGGCTCATTGCAGGCTTGACCTCCCAGGCTCAAGCAATCCTCACTTCTCAGCCTCCCAAGTAGCTGGGACTCCAGGCATGCACCACCACGCCTGGCTAGTTTTTGTATTTTTAGTGAGACAAAATGATTGTCTCTGCCATGTTACCCAGGATGGTCTCGAACTCCTTGGCTCAAGCGATCTGCCCACCTCCACCTCCCGATAATTTGGTATATTTTTATAGTTATTTATTTACAGAAATAGGAAGTGTCTTTCCATGTTTGTTTCAGGTCCTTTTTATGTCCTTTGATAAAATTTCTTTCTTTTTCATTTAGATCCTATACCTTGTGATACTTACTTCAAATTATCGGCCGGGCGCGGTGGCTCAAGCCTGTAATCCCAGCACTTTGGGAGGCCGAGACGGGTGGATCACGAGGTCAGGAGATCGAGACCATCCTGGCTAACACGGTGAAACCCCGTCTCTACTAAAAAAATACAAAAAAATAGCCGGGCGAGGTGGTGGGCGCCTGTAGTCCCAGCTACTCGGGAGGCTGAGGCAGGAGAATGGCATGAACCCGGGAGGCAGAGCTTGCAGTGAGCTGAGATCCGGCCACTGCACTCCAGCCTGGGCGACAGAGCAAGACTCCGTCTCAAAAAAAAAAAACCAAAAAATAAAAACAAATTATCATGTTTTCTATTACTATTTTTAGTGGGATTTTAAAATCATTTTTGTTTCTGATTATTGTTAATATAAAGAAAAGCTATATAGTGATTTGACTATAAGTTACTTTGCCAAATCCTCTTATCAACTCTCATGGTTGTTAGTATTTCTTGGATTTCCTGAAAATAAGATAAGGGAGATAATACAATCATGTGATCTGAAAATAAAAGTTATTTGCTTTATCTTTTCTAATATACTAATTATTTCATTTTCTTACCATATTACATCATTAGCTAATACAATAAGGTAAGCAAAATTATAGTGAGCATCCCCGCCTTTATCTAATTTTGATGAAAATGCCTTCCCAATGTTACCATTTAGTATAGTGTTTGCTGTTAGGTTTCACTAGTTGTGTTTTTCACATTTAAGTGAAAACACTGCCATTATTTTTTTCTTTTGGTAACTTTATAGTTTTAATGAAATTTCAAACTTGTAAAAAATTTGCAAAAGTAGTATATTTTGTATCATGTGTCTTAGCAGTCTCTTTTAGTATCTCCCTCTTACAACATCTTATTTTTTTTAACCATTTAAAAGTTGGAGACATCATATGCCTATACCCCTAAATAGGTCAGTGTGTATTTTCTAGTAACAAAGACAATCTTGTACATAAACCCAGCAAAGTTACCACAATCAATACCATTAGCTAATCCACAGTCCATGTTCTAATTTTATATTTCCAATAATGTTCTTTACAGCTGTTTTTCCCCATTTATCTTATTTATAGTTTTTCTTTTACCTTTTCTTGATGTAATGTATTATGTATGTTGAGAAATTTCCTAGGTTTGAACCATCCTTGAATTTTTATAATAAACCCACATAATTTATGGTATATTGTTATTACACTTTACTGATGTATCTTATTAGCTAGTACTTTAATGATTTCTCTACTCTTAAGTAAAATAGATATTTTTGTTCTGTCTTTATCATGTTTAGTATGGGGATATGCAGTCTTTACCAAATAAATTTAGGAAGGGCTCCTCTTTCTCTAGAACTGGAATTACTTCCATAAGGAATTACCTGAGTTTTGAAAGTTAAATATAGTGCACTAAGCACTCAGACTGATACTCACAGGGGAAGGAAGACAAATGTGTCACAGGTAGCAGAGTGTCAAGGGGAATTAATGTACACCGCATGGAACAGGTAGAAGGTCTGGGCAGAGTTGTCTAGGATAATCACAAATACAAATAGCAACTATTCAAATAAAACAAATAACATACAAATGTGTATGCTAAAGACAAAGCATGCTAAAGACATGAAGAAAGAGTCTTTCTTCTGGAAGATGACTCAGAGAGCAATTTTTGCAATACAATTGTGTTACTAGGAAAACATAAGAATGACAGTTCAATAAAATGGAAGATCAAAGATGAAATGATAAAATAGCATTATAAGATGAAAACGAAGGTTGCAGAAGAATCAAGCTGAGATTAAAACCAATACCATTATATGCCCCATAAATATATATACCTACTGTGTACCCACAAATGTTTTTTCAAAGGGCTGCAGCCAAGACCTATAAAAAAATACCATTACACACGCAAACAAACCTAAAGCAGAAACTGCAAGAAAGAGATTTGATGTGGCTGCAAATGAAATTAGTAGCATGGAAAAAAAGATGTAATCAAAGTGAATGCCAATAAAAAAGTAACTTTAAAGCAGTTAGAGAAAGAATGATAGCTATAAAAATCAAAGACAGTCAGCATGAAGAAAATTGATGTCCCTGAAGCAGCGATCCCAATAAATGGAAACATTATTCAGCCAGGCGTGGTGGCTCATGCCTGTAATCCCAGCACCTTGGGAGGCTGAGGCGGAAGGATTGCTTGAGTCCCAGAGTTCAAGACCAGCCTGGGCAACATGGCAAGACTCTCATCTCGACAAAAAAATTTAAAATTAGCCAGGCATGGTGGTACATTCCTGTGGTCCCAGCTACTCAGGGAGGCTAAGGTGGGAGGATCACTTGAGTCCAGGAGGTCGAGGCTACAATGAACCATGTTCATGCCACTGTACTCCATCCTGGGCAACAGAATGAGACCCTGTCTCAAAAAAATAAAGTTATTCAGAGATATAACACAAAAAGTTTATTTGAAGTTAAGGAAGAATAAATCTGTAGATTAAAAGGAGAAATAACATACTTGGAAAAATTAATCCAAGACTGTCAACACTGCAACAATTTATGTTAAGGTTTTGAGCTTAGTTAAGTTTTTGAGATGGAGAATAATAATTCAGAAATCCAAGTAGAAATGTAAGAATGAGTACTATTATGAATAGACTCAGTGGTATGTACCTAGTTGCAATGTTAGTTTGTGATTAGAAGGTTTAAATGAACCTTCATTTAAATGTGATTAGAAGGTTAAATAAACCTTATGAAAAACAGAAAACAAGAAACCACCTTTACCTTTGCTTTTCTCTTTTATTATTAGGGAGGTGTTCCTGTGGGCTTAGCATCTAAACCTTTTCAGATTCTTTATGGACACACCGATGAGGTATTGAGTGTCGGCATCAGCACTGAGCTAGACATGGCAGTGTCGGGATCAAGGGTAAGATTTCACCTTTAAGAAATACTAATTAATTTATCTACAAATTTATTACCAACATTTATAACTAAAATGTTTTTCAGAGGAATTGATAAAAGTATAGAAATGTTATACCATATTTGTATAGGACTTTGCAAAAGTAGAATAGACCTTGCAAAATAAAAAACTGAATGCCATTTTGGGATTTTATTCATTTTATTATTTAAGGGAAGAGGGCATTCTAGGAAATAAAATACTATTTGAAATTTCAAAGTTGGAATTTTTCCTAAGGTGCATATATCCTTGATGGAATAATCATGTTCTTGGTTCCTTTCCGACATTTCTTTATCTGGCCCACTCTACTTTTATTCCTTTTTGCTGTTGTTTTTCTTTGTCTTTTTCATTTTCTGATATATCCTGTGTGTAGGATGGAACGGTGATTATACATACCATTCAGAAAGGTCAGTACATGAGGACTTTACGACCACCTTGTGAGAGTTCTCTGTTCCTGACCATTCCTAATTTGGCTATATCTTGGGAAGGACATATTGTTATCTACTCCAGCATTGAAGAAAAGACCACCCTCAAGGTATATGACCTTTCATGCAATAGAGGTAGACTCCCAATAGTGTATCTTTCCCTCCCCACATTATAGAGGAGGTTTATTGAAGAAGGAGAAAACACCATATTTTAAAGAGGATGTTTTTCTTTCATCATTCAGTTGTTTGTTTCTTAACATTAGATGGACTTCTACCACAATCGTAGCCTCACATTAGTATTTTATTGTTGGGATTTTTATTGACTTGTATAATATATTATTTCAGAATAATTTCTGATTATGTAGGATTTTTTAAGATTAAGTGGAAATTGGAAATGATAGCCAACTGAAATTCCTTTTGCATAAGGCAGGATATAAATAAACAAGCCCTCAATTTTGTATTTGTTTCCTTTCAGTGACATCACTATTTATTTAATTAATGTATGTGTATATGTGTGTGTGTGTGTGTGTGTATATATATATGTGTGTGTATATATATATATTTTTTTGAGACGGAGTCTTGCTCTGTCACCCAGGCAGGAGTGCAGTGGCGCTATCTTGGCTCACTGCAAGCTCCGCCTCCCGGGTTCACGCCACTCTCCTGCCTCAGCCTCCCGAGTAGCTGGGACTACAGTACAGGGGCCCGCCACCACACCCGGCTAATTTTTTGTATTTATAGTAGAGACGGGGTTTCACCGTTGTTAGCCTGGATGGTCTCGATCTCCTGACCTTGTGATTCGCCCACCTCGGTCTCCCAAAGTGCTGGGATAACAGGCATGAGCCACCGTGCCCGGCCTTTTTTTTTTTTTTTTTTTTTTTTTGAGACAAGAGTCTCGCTCTGTTGCCCAGGCTGGAGTGCAGTGGCACAATCAGTGATACAATTATAGCTCACTTTGGCCTCAAAATCCTGGGCTTAACTGATCCTTCCGCCTCAGCCCCCTCAGTAGCTGGGACTACTGGCATGTGCTATCACACCTGGCTAGTTTTTTTTAATTTTTGGTAGAGACAAGGTCTCCCTATGTTGCCTAGGCTGGTCTCAAACCCCTGGGCTCAAGCGATCCTCCTGCTTTCGACTCCCAAAGCACTGGGATTACAGACATGAGCCATCATGCCCAGCCTAAGCTTTTTCAATATTAAGAATTTTTGGGGGCCGGGAGTGGTGGCTCACACCTATAATCCCAGCACTTTGGGAGGCTGAGGCAGGTGGATCATCTGAGGTCAGGAGTTCCAGACCAGCCTGGCCAACATGGTGAAACCCCATCTCTTCTAAAAATACAAAAATTGGCTGGGCATGGTGGCGCATGCCTGTAGTCCCAGTAACTAGGGAGGCTGAGACAGGAGAATTGCTTGAACCCGGGAGGCCGATGTTGCAGTGAGCCGAGTTTATACCAGTGCACTCCAGCCTGAGCAACAGAGCGAGACTCCACCTCAAAAAAAAAAAAAAAAAAAAAAAAAAAAAAAAAAAAAAAAAAAAAAAAAAAGGCCAAGCATGGTGGCTCATACGTGTAATCCCAGCACTTTGGGAGGCCGAGGCGGGCAGATCGCGAGGTCAGGAGATCGAGACCATCCTGGCTAAACAGTGAAACCCCATCTCTACTAAAAATACAAAAAACAAAATGAGTCGGGCATGGTGGTGGGCACCTATAGTCCCAGCTACTCAGGAGGCTGAGTTAGGAGAATGGTGTGAACCTGGGAGGCAGAGCTTGCAGTGAGCCAAGATTGCGCCACTGCACTCTAGCCTGGTCGACAGAGCAAGACTCCATCTCAAAAGAAAAGGAATTCTTTTCTTTTGTTTTAAGAATGTAGGGTGTTGGGGAGGGCTGAATGAGATTTTAATTCTTTGGAGAGAGTGAGATTTCTCGTTTAATATTTACTTGGCAATCTGATTTGAAATCACTTTAATAATATTGTCTACACACTTGGTCTTTAAATATAGCCATATTTTTATCCCAGAATTTTAAACCAAATAATTATTCTGTTATAGTCAGAGTTTTAACTGGTAATATAAAAACTCAGTTTTTATTTGAAATTGTTAACTTTTCCTTAATTCTTTGCAGGATAAGAATGCATTACATCTGTTTTCTATAAATGGCAAGTATCTAGGGTCTCAAATCCTGAAGGAACAAGTATCAGATATATGTATAATTGGAGAACACATTGTCACAGGCAGCTTACAAGGATTCCTGTCTATAAGAGATCTCCACAGGTAAGTAATAAAAACCAATGAAGTATCACTTAAGAAAAGGTGGCAGTACTTCTAGTCTAGAGTGAAAATCAGGATCTAAGATTTTTAATCTTTTGGTTTATCATTTATTACAAAAATTTGTCTTTTAGCAAGTATAAAAAATTGGAGAAGCTAAAGTATTCCTGGACTCATAAATGAAGTATATATATACATTTTTTATTATATAGAAAATTTTACATTATATATATTTTACCACAATTAAAAAATTTTTTAGGCTGGGCACAGTGGCTCCTGCCTGTAATCCCAGCACTTTGGGAGGTCAAAGAGGGAGGAATGCTTGAGCCCAGGAGTTTAAGACCAACCTGGGCACATAGCAAGACCTCATCTCTACTAAAAATAAAAGCTTTAAAAATTAGCTGAACATGGTGGCATGTGCCTGTGTTCCCAGCTACTTGGGAGGCTGAGGTGGGAGGATTGCTTGAGCCCAGGTCACAGCTGCAGTAAGCTGTGATCATAGCACTGCACTCCAGCCTGGACAACAGAGCAAGACCCTGTCTCAAAAGAAATGTTTTAAATATGTAGAGCTAGAAAAAAATGTTCATAGTACCAAGTCTGAATTATGGATTTGGAAATTTGTCCAAATGATGGTTTGAATTTTTATAAAGTTTTTTAATTGTAGTAAACTAAACTAGAGTATATTTAACATATTTATGCATGTGTGTGTATAAAATTGGTAGGGGGATCTATTGTCATTCGATCTAGTGAAGGAGAGAGATATTGGAGTAGTGGATATGTGTTTTTGTTTTGTTTTGTTTTGTTTTTTGAGACTGAGTCTTGCTCTGTCACCTAGGCTGGAGTGCAGTGGCATGATATTGGCTCACTGCAACCTCTGCCTCAGGTTCAAGTGATTCTCCTGCCTCAGCCTCCACGTTAGCTGGGAATATAGGTGCATACCACCATGCCCAGCTAATTTTTGTATTTTTAGTAGAGACAGGGTTCCACCATGTTGGCCAGGCTGGTCTCAAACTCCTGACCTCAAGTGATCCAACCACCTCAGCCTTCCCAAAGTGCTGGGATTACAGGCATGGGCCACTGCACCTGGCCCAAGATTTCTGGGCTTCTTATCCACCTCTCACTTATGAATCAACAGGGCAATAAGCATGAGAGTGCCTAGGTGCTGTGATGCTTACTCATAATAATGGTTTTTAAGGGGTTTAAGACCAATTGGAGGCTGGGTGTGGTGGCTCACGCTTATAATCGCAGCACTTTGGGAGGCTGAGGTGGGTGGATCATTTGAGGTCAGGAGTTCAAGACCAGCCTGGCCAACATAGTGAAACCCCATCTCTACTAAAAGTACAAAAATTAGCAGGATGTAGTGGCAGGCACCTGTAGTCCCAGATACTCAGGAGCCTGAGGCAGGAGAATCACTTGAACTCAGGAGGCGGAGGTTGCAGTGACCGAGATCGCACCACTGCACTCCAGCCTGGGTGACACAGCAAGACTCCGTCTCAAAAAAAAAAGACTAGTTGGGGAAATATCAATATTTGTGTACTGTTATGAACAGTTTAAGAGCTAAATTATATGGTCCCAGTTACAGGTACAAGAAGTTTTAAAGACATTAAGGATTAGCATGGATCTGAGTAGTCAGAGGAGTCTTGATGAAGGATTAGTAGGAATTAAATGGACATGAAAAGACAGGGAGGGCCTTCTTTTGGAGATGGAGGTAGTCAATATGTGAGGAAATAAAGCACGAAGACATAGGAGCAGCAATGAACTTGGTGTGTACTGTGCTGCATTTCAGGGATAAGATCAGAGCAAGACTAGAACAAATGCCCACTGAGAGTCTGAGGCTCAGAGAACAGTGACTGGTACAGGAACTTTATTTCTATCTGTTTTAGGAATAACACTAAGGATAAGAATCTAGTTAGTATCCATATAAAATCCTATCTAACTGTTGTGTTCCTTACTTTGTCTCTCACCTTCCCTCTAATCTCTCTAAAGGGAACGTAAAGACTACCTTAGATAAATGACGAATGTAATAATAAGATGTAAAAACTGAAGTAATAATAGAATGGGTTGGAAAATTGAAAAAAGAGTAAGATTCTCTAGAAAGTCAAGAAAATGTTTATATTTTAGGTTCATGTTTGCTTTATTGATATTTTGTTTGATTATATATGTTTAGAAGAAAAATAGATGTCAAAAATAGAGAAAAGATCTGTTTATCAAGTGTTTTTAAGTAATGCTATAAATACAGGCCCTTGTGTGAGTCACTTAGACTTTCTGGACACAAGTTCCCACATTGTAAAATTAGAATCCAGAACTAGATGAGCATTAATTTATTTTCCAGATATAAAATTCTGTGAATTCATTATAAATCCATGTAATTATGTCTGTATTTTTTATTTCTCTTCTAGTTTGAATCTCAGCATCAACCCATTAGCTATGCGACTGCCTATCCATTGTGTTTGTGTAACCAAAGAATGCAGCCATATTCTTGTAGGTTTAGAAGACGGCAAATTGATTGTAGTGGGTGTTGGCAAGCCTGCTGAGGTAAAACCTAGCATCAATAATTTCATTTCTCATGCTGTTGGGGATTACTTTGGTTCTCCTTCATTCCAGCTGATTGAGAAGTTACCATTAGGGATAAACAAATTAAAACCAAATTTGATTTTTCAAAAGGCAGTAAATAAAAAGAGGATAAAGTTATTATTCAAAAGTGATGTTTATATTATTATTGAAAGCCCATCTTTGGCAATTCTATCTACCACTCTATAGGAATAAGAAAATTCATTTCTTCCAAATCTAGATTCAAGACCACGACTTAGATTTTCAATACATAAGAGCCTTTACAAAAGAATGAAATATAGGCTCAAACAATAAAACTACTTTAATTTTAACAAATATTCATCATAACTATATGTCAGTTATTTTGTAAAAGCATCGTTTTTTATTTGTAACTACAGATATCCCCATATAGTGTGCTTATTCTCAGTGAGTTTCCTATAGTTAAATTTACTTGCTAATGATTTATCAATTATTGAATATTCATGTATCATAAATCTAACTCTCGCTCTTAGGAAAACTGTAGTTATACTCTAGTAACTTACTGATTCTTCCAAATAATTCATGTTATTACATAGTTAAATTAAGCATTATAATTTTTTTTTAAGTCACTGTTGGTATTTTCTGAGAAATCTAACAATATGGGATCTGTCGGGGTTATTTCAGGGGAAGAAATTACTGTCACACAGTCAGTGGCTATAATAACCTGTTAAAGATCGTAAAAAACTGTTTTATAAATATTTGAAATGTCTTTAGTCCTTATGCTTTTTTTTCAGCGTATTATTTTAACAAAAAAAGTGTCATTAAATTAATATTATTGTGGCTGGGCACGGTGGCTCACGCCTGTAATCCCTGTACTTTGGGGGGCCGAGGCAAGCGGATCGTTTGAGGTCAGGAGTTCGAGACCACCCTGGCCAACGTGGTGAAACCCTGTCTCTATTAAAAATATAAAAATTAGACAGGTGTGGTGGCATACGCCAGTAATCCCAGCTACTCGGGAGGCTGAGGCAAGAGAATCACTTGAATCTGGGAATTGGAGGTTGCAGTGAGCTGGTATCATGCCATTGCACTCCAGCCTGGGTGACAGAGCAAGACTTTGTACTACAGTGTAGAATATGAACTAGATCCATATTTAGTTATGAAAAGATATTTCTATTTCAAGATCTATTTTTATCTAAAATATCAAAATCTTGATTAATACATATTTTTAACTGTGTACCAGTTTTTTTTTTTTTTTTTGAGACGGAGTCTTGCTCTGTCGAGTGCAGTGGCCAGATCTCGGCTCACTGCAAGCTCTGCCTCCCGGGTTCACGCCATTCTCCTGCCTCAGCCTCCCGAGTAGCTGGGACTACAGGCGCCCGCCACCTCGCCCGGCTAGTTTTTTGTATTTTTTTTTTTTTTTAGTAGAGACGGGGTTTCACCGTGTTAGCCAGGATGGTCTCGATCTCCTGACCTCGTGATCCACCCGTCTCGGCCTCCCAAAGTGCTGGGATTACAGGCTTGAGCCACCGCGCCCGGCCCTGTGTACCAGTTTTATATATTATTCTATTAGAGTGAAAATCATATGTAAAAATCAGGTAAGGTAGTAGTGCTTCAGAAAATACATCTGTAAATGTAACTGCAAAGCAAGCATGCCAAAGCCACTAGTACTTTGTATAAAGCTTCTCTTTTATCACTCCAATAAATATATCCTAGAAAAGCAACCATTAGGCCGGGCGCAGTGGCTCACACCTGTAATCCCAGCACTTTGGAAGGCCAAGGTGGGGGGATCATGAGGTCAAGACATCCAGACCATCTCAGCCAACATGGTGAAACCTCATCTCTACTAAAAATACAAAAATTAGCTGGGTGTGGGCCAGGCGCAGTGGCTCACTCCCATAGTCCCAGCACTTTGGGAGGCTGAGGTGGGCAAATCACGAGGTCAAGAGATCAAGACCATCCTTGCCAACATGGTGAAACCCTGTCTCTACTAAAAATACAAAAAAAAAAATTAGCTGGGCATGGTGGCGCGTGCCTGTAGTCCCAGCTACTCCGGAGGCAGAGGCTGAGGCAGGAGAATTGCTTGAACCAGGAAGGCAGAGGTTGCAGTCTGGTGACAGAGCAAGACTCCGTCTCAAAAAACAACAGCAACAACAACAAATTAGCTGGGTGTGGTGGTGCACGCCTGTAGTCCCAGCTACTCGGGAGGCTGAGGCAGGAGAATTGCTTGAACCCAGGAGGTGCAGGTTGCAGTGAACCGAGATTGTGCCACTGCACCTCCAGCCTGGCAACAGAGTGAGACTCCATCTCAAACAAAAAGAAAAGTGACCATTAAAAAAGGTGGCAGGCCGGGCATGGTGACTCACGCCTGTAATCTCAGCACTTTGGGAGGCTGAGGTGGGTGGAGCACTTGAGGCCAGGAGTTTGAGACCAGCCTGGGCAACATTTTGAAACCCTATCTCTACTAAAAATACAAAAATTAGCTGAGCATGATGGTATGCTCCTGTAGTCTCAGCTGCTCAGGAGGCTAAGGTGGGAGGACTGCCTGAGCCCAGGAGGCAGAGGTTGCAGTGAGCCAAGATTGCACCACTGCACTCCAGTGTGGGCAACAGAGTGAAACCCTGTCTCTAAAAAAAAGTGGAATCACCATTAAAAAGTAGATTGCACTTGAGAAAGTAATTACAACAAACCGTAGGGGTTTTTTGCCCCACCTGGATGTATAAACACTTTTAAAGGACATTTATTTATTCATTGATTTAATTAGTATTTGGTTAATATTTATTACACACTGGGAAGGATGGTAGGTGATGCAAATTTAATGGTGAATGAAATGCAATTCCTGCCTTCAAATGGCTTATGCTCTCCTTGTTTTCTACATTACTTTTTATCATTCTCTTGTTAAATATTATTTTTTGAAAGTCTTAAAATATTTTAAAATTTCATCAAAACTTTATTTTACTTTCTTCTTATACTTATGATTAGCATTAACAGTACTGCAAATTCAAGAAAAGAAAATCTCCAAACCTGTATGTCTTGTTAGCAAAATTAAGAATAATTTCGAGCCAGGTGTGGTGGCTCACACCTGTAAACCCAGCACTTTGGGAGACTGAGGTGGGAGGATTGCTTGAGCCCAGGACTTCACCAGCCTGGGCAATATAGTGAGATCTCATCTCTACAAACAAATAAAAAATTAATTAAAAATTTAAAAAAATAGTTTTGAGAAGCTGATTTTGATGAAGTAATACATATTTTTGATAATTTATAAAATAAAGGAATCTGGTAATTTTGACATAACTGGGCCATTAATTGTTTGAAATGTACACATTGACATTAGACCAAAGACAAAATAAGCATAAAAGTCTTACATTATTATTATTGTTATTATTATGTGTGTATGTATGTGTATGAGAGAGAGACAGAGTCTCCCTGTGATGCCCAGGCTAGAATGCAGTGGCATGATCTCGGCTCACTGCAACCTCTGCCTCTCAGGTTCAAGCAATTCTCATGCCTCAGCCTCCGAAGTGGCTGGGACTACAGGCGTGTGCCACCATGCACCATACTGGGCTAATTTTTATATTCTCAGTAGAGACGGGAGGTTGCCATTTTGGCCAGGCTGGTCTCAAACTCCTGGCCTCAAGTGATCTGCCTGCCTCTGCCTACCAAAGTGCTGGGATTACAGGCATGAGCCACCACACCTGGCCGTCTTTCTCTATTGTTAATAACCTTTAAAGTGTTAATAATTCTGCTAACAATTTGTTTCTTTTCACTCTGCAAAATCAGTGTCTTATATATCATTTTTATTTTTTGTCTTAATATTTATTCTTCATTTCTTTGGATTACTCTACACAGATGCGTTCAGGTCAGCTTTCTCGAAAACTGTGGGGATCGAGCAAGCGGCTCAGCCAGATTTCAGCTGGAGAAACTGAATATAATACTCAAGATTCCAAGTGACTGTTACTTCATTTTTCTGTTATGATTACTGAAACCTTATTTATTGCTTTGTTGCTTTAACCACATCTCTCAACTCTCTGCAATGTTGCAAGGCTTTTATCCCTGAAAATCATTTACAGATAACCACAATTTGCTGTGGTATATAAACTAATTCTTGGTCTATACTAAGATGTATTTGAGAAAATACATTTGATTTGATTTAGTGGCCTATTCCTAAAGGTCATTGTATCCATTTTTAAAACAAACCTAAAATGAGAAAATTAGGTTTAAATTGCTTGTTATTCCAAATGATAAAATTTAAGATTTTTCTAATAAAAGAGTACAGATAATGGGACAGTTGAGAGAGATGGCTTTAAATACATTCTTAAGTAATCATTTTTCTATTTACTGACCACTGTAATGAAAACATACCAATTTATTTATGGAACTCCTGATTGGGGATAATATTTTAAAGGTATCTGTTGCACACTTGGATTTTCAAAACTCAGTAAAAGTTACAGGTTTGCATGGTGAGAATAAAATAAGAATATTGAAACTGGCACATTAGCTAATTCTACTACTACTAGCATGTTACTAATGAGAAGTTACTGAATTCTATTATTGTCCTTAAATAATAAAAATTGAGTAGAAAAAAGTGGAACTAGAGATACATTTTACAGATGTATTTCCTTAATGATATAATTAAGCAAAAGTGCTAATTGTGATTTTGACAGTTGGGTCTTTTAAGTAGCATTTGCAACACAATTTACATTTGCAAAGTTCAAAATTTCTTGACTCTTTCTTCACCAAGCAAATAATACCCAAATATGTTGAATTTTCACTTAGGATATCTGTGTGATTGATGAATGAATTGAAAAGATATACATAACTTAAAATAATCTTTTATATATAGTAATTTATAATTTTCTATTTCATGTTTTAGGATTATAGCTAATTTTATTATGTAATGTTAAATGTTAAGTTGTGCTTGATTATTAAGATCTTAAAGTAAAAGTCTGATTAATTTGGAGTTCAAAGACATTGTTAAACTTAGATTTTTTGTAAGGTTATCTTTTGAGTTGGATCAGAGAGCTTTTACAACTACCAGTGTTAATAATCTGAGATTTCATGTGTTTGGGAGAACTTGTGAATCCCTCTGAAACTGTGCAGAGATTTTGTATGTTAAATGCATTTTCAGGAAGGAATGGTTACATGGCTTTCTTTAAAGGGATCTGTGACCAGTAATAATATTAGTTTTTGTTCCACAAATCATAGATGTCCTTATATCCAACTGTCTTCTCAGTTGAATTTTAAGAGAAATTTTTCCTTTGCAATTTCGCTTTCCTGTTGACCACAGTATCCAGTGCCCTTTTCTTTATAATCTTTTGAGTGAGTAAAAAAAAATTTAAGAAATAAAGGATTCTGTTTAGGGAAACTTTTGAATAGATTCGATTTGATGTGAGTCAGGGCTAATAAAAAGCTATAGAAGAATTTTCTTTCCAATAAGTAAAAATCCTCTGTTTTATTAAGGAAAAAATACCTATGTTTTAGGTAAATAACTCTGAAATAAACTGGTACAACAATTTTAAAATAGAACATATGTTAATGTCAAGGTATCTTAAGACTTCAGGAATTTGTATTGAAAAAAGTCTCAAAATAAGTTCAATAGCAATAATTATGATGCATAAATGAGACTGGCTTCTATTCATTTGTTTTATTTTTGGGGGGTGGGGGATGGGAGGTTTCAATCCAGTGCTTCACCCATGGTACCACCATGGCTATCTTTTTTTTAATCTTACAGTTTTTTAGGACATTTCAAGTCGGCAGAACTAACATGATTGATTTTTAGTTTTTAAAATACTGATTTTTTAAGAAACTTTTTCTAAATCAAAACCTACTAAGTTTTATTTTGTTATTTATCCAGAGATTTTGATGTAAAAATGCCTTCTTTATTTTTAAGGTTACTTAATACTGAATTTGAAAATTATTTTGGATGCTTATGAGTTTTCTAAAACTTAGATAATTAGAAAAAATGCCTACATTTATGATGTTTTACAATGCTGCTTTTTAGATGGAAGAAATAAGCAGTTTTTACTTTATAGTACAAATAAGTTTTGTTCACCATAAAATAGATATCCTACCTGGACTAATACTAGATGTACAAGGTAGTGGAATTATTTTTTATATTGTTTTTTCCAAAAAGTAAAAACCAGAAATGTGGGCCAGGTGTGGTGGCTCATGCCTGTAATTCAAGCACTTTGGGAGGCTAAGTCAGGTGAATCACAAGGCCAGGAGTTCAAGACCAGCCTGGCCAACACAGTGAAACCCCGTCTCTACTAAAAATATAAAAATTAGCCGAGCATGGTGGCACGTGCCTGTAGTCCCAGCTACTCGAGAGGCTGAGCAGCGCAGGAGAATCACTTGAACCCAGGAGGTGGAAGTTGCAGTGACCCGAGATTGCACCACTGCACTCCAGCTTGGGCAGCAGAGTAAGACTTTGTCTCAAAGAAAAGGAAAAAAAAATGTGGAATTTAGAGAAAAATATTTGAGAATACTAGCAACAGTCTAGAGAATGGAACTTAAATTTTATCTATCAAAATAAGCAAACAACTATTAGCTGAATAATATATTACTCATTTAAAGAGTATAGCCTACTGAATTAAAACTTACTAGATAAAATAATTGGAAAGAAGTACTTTTGAGGATTCTGGTATATTTAGATGTTACCCATAGAAATTAGTTATATATTATATAATGGAAGAAATGAACAGTATCATTAGAATGAAATAACAGGTGGACATTTCAATTGGTGAATATAGTATCTCAAGTTGGCTCTTACAAAGTCATTATCTGGCCGGTTGTGGTGGCTCATGCCTATAATCCCAGCACTTTGGGAGGCCGAGGTGGGAGGATCACAAGGTCAGGAGGTCAAGACCAGCCTGGCCAACCTGGTGAAACCCCATCTCTACTAAAAATACAAAAATTAGCTAGGCGTGGTGGCGGGCGCCTGTAGTCCCAGCTACTCAGGAGGCTGAGGCAGGAGAATTGCTTGAACCCGGGAGGCAGAGGTTGCAGTGAGCCAAGATCATGCCACTGCACTCCAGCCTGGGCAACAGGGCGAGACTCCATCTCAAAAAAAAAAAAAAAAAAAAAAAGTCTGTTATCTTTGCAGAACTTTTTATATGCTTTTGTTTCTTGATACTGGTGATGACGAAAATAATAATCTCAGCAGCCTGGTGATAGGGAGAGATTTATACCAAGATAATTATTTTACTTTTGGAAAGTGAGATCAAGTATTAAAAAATGTAATAGCTGTGCATGCTTAGAGAATAAAGAAGCTTTATAAAAAATTTTTTACAACTTTTCAATCAGTATTCTGGCATTACTCAGATAAAATTGAAAGAGAGAAGGAAAAAATAGATCAGGGCATACAAATCAGGAAAGTGTATAAACATAAAGATTGGCCAGTTGGTTTAGTCTTTCTTTTTAGCCTGTGAAGCTCATGTCTGTTATTAAGAAGTTAATAACAAAATTAAAATATGTTAACTTTTTTTGGGTCACAGTGCAGTGCATCCTTTTGTAGAAGAAAAAATACCAAGTGTTCATTCTGTCATTAGCAAGGAACACCAATAAGGTTTCCTTCTTTTTCTCTATTTAGGACATATTAAAATTATCCTTCAGAGTACTTGTATTGAAAATCAAGTTTATGCTTCTGAAAAGAATAAGAGAAAAATTCTCTCAGAATTAGAATTCAGATTTGAAGGTTGAATCTTAACCTGAGACATTTTATATTTTGTGTGAAAAGGAGTGGTCAGAGGAAACTGTTAACTTGGATACCAGATTTTTATTTAATGATGATAGAGATATGACCTTTGCCTTTATGTATATTTTATATTGTTACTACTAAAGAGATCACTGAGGAAATCTTGTAATTGAACTTAAGGAAGTTAGCTCCTTTTATATATTTATAAAATGAGTAGCATTATCTTTACCACCTTTCCACTGAAAAGATGCAAGTCCTAGGACTATATTAAATATAAATATTTTAATCTTAAATAATATATGTAATATTATGGATGTCTGTTGGGAGCATGTGTGTGTAAAAATTGATCTTTTCAAATATATATATATTTAAGCCTGTCTTCTGGAAACAGGTTCTTGAACGTATCTTTAGGATACAGTTTTTGACTGGGATATAAGAAATGAAACATGTTTGTTTGTTTCCTTTTGTTTGTTTGTTTACATCATCAGCCATACTCATGGCTTATCCTACGCATTGTTCCTCTCATCAGCTGAAACTGTTTCTCCCCAATAAGTGAGCAATCTTAAACATTTTCATCACTCTTAACAAAATCCATTCTCAATATTCTTTTTGCTGAATTCGTATATTGTATATACTCAACATATTATTTGTTTTAAACTTGACTCCATGCAGAGCATTGTTATGTAGAGTTTTCCTGTGTTTATCAGAGTCGTGTGGTATTTTTCTTGATGACATTAGGCAACAATATAGTGTTATCAGTCATCATTTTAATATGATTTAAAATGTGGACCACAGCCTGCCTTCTTTAATTTAAATCTAGGCCAAGCATGGTAGCTCACACCTAAATCCCAGCACTTTGGGAGGCTGAGGCAGGAGGATCACTTGAGCCTAGGAGCTCAAGACCAACCTGGGCAACATAGTGGGCCCCCACCTCTATAAGACATTAAAAAATTAGCCATGCGTGGTGGCAAGCACCTTTAGTCCTAACTACTCAGCCGCTTGAGCCTAGAGATCAAGGCTGAGTAAGCTGTGATTGCACCACTGCACTTCAGCCTAGGTGACAGAGTTAGACCCTGTCTCCAAAAAAAAAAAATTTTTTTTAATTTAAGTCCAGCATTTTCTAGGCCAGTGGTTCTTAGTGGATATTGCAGATCAGACTTCTCTATGGAGTTTATAAATATACAGATATCTAGGCACTGCTTTGGACTTCCTGAATCTCTTTACTTGATATTCTTGGTATTAAAAAATTATGTCTCAGGATTATTATGTTATATCTTAAAATTTTTTCCTGTATAGAAATTTGTCCATTTATCTTTGTAAACCAGATCCAATATTCAGACTTATTTGGAAATAAACTTAATCATTATCCTGAGAGACATTTTGTCTAAAATTTGCTTGGAATGGCTTTATTATCTTTGTTTTGCCTGCCACAAAAACAACCAAATTTCCTTTCAATTGAATTATTTTTATCATGAACTCTCTTTAGACTGTTCACATTTGAAAATTATAACTAATATTTGCCTCCAGAAAAGTACATCTGTGTTTAATATTAGTTCCTGTTGACTTTCAGTGAATGTTTTGCAAACTTGAATTAGGCAACATTTTGAAGAATAAAAAACATGACTAACATGCTAAATTTAAAACATAAAAGTAGACCTCTTATAGCCTTGAAGCTTGTAATCAATAGAATTTTCCAAATTAAAAGCATTGGATAAATTATCTACGACTTCCAATGACTTTTGCAGGTACAGCCTCTGTATAGAAATAATCTTTAATTTTTTATAGGTATAACAGAGAATAAAGCATTAACAGATGTTTAATTCCAAATAGGAAATAATTCTGTTTTCTGTGTTAAGAAATGTAAGGCCATCCTAGAGTATAGGAGTTACTTGATTTTCTTCTGTATAAAAACCTCATTTAAGGCCGGGCGCCACGGCTCATGCCTGTAATCCCAGCACTTTGGGAGGCCGAGGCAGGCGGATCACAAGGTCAGGAGGTCGAGATCATCCTGGCTAACACAGTGAAACCCCGTCTCTACTAAAAATACAAAAAGATTAGCCGGGCGTGGTGGCGGGCGCCTGTAGTCCCAGCTACTTGGGAGGCTGAGGCAGGAAAATGGCGTGAACCCGGGAGGTGGAGCTTGCAGTGAGCCGAGATGGCACCTGGGCAACAAAGCGAAACTCTGTCTCAATTTAAAAAAAAAAAAAAAATTTAATAGTGTCTGTATTATCAGATTCTTACTTGATTATAGTAATTCATCAGACACATCTCCTTCCTTTGGTGGTTATCTCATTGACATTTGTCACACGTGAGTGATTTCTAAACACACTGCAGGATTTGGACCTGTAAAGCCAGTGGCTTTAGTGATAAGTAAAAGGACACATTCAACAATAACAATATTTATCTTTGTCTTAATGCCCATAATTTATGAACTGAAAATTCAGAAGGAAAAGAATAAATAGAAAGCTACTAATTCAGTATTTGTTTTTCATGGTACGGTTTTCATGTTTCCTTGGAAACATATTTTGCAAATATAACAATAATAGTAATAACACAATTTTGTTATTTAAAAAATTACCCATTCATTTTTCAAACTTGACTGTTAGTGGAGGGGTATATGTGTGTCTGTGTGTGTGTGTGTTTCCACCTATATAATGGCTGTCTCATTTAAATTAATTTATAATTATTTTTCAGTGTACAGAGTTATTAGCTGCTTGTAATGCTGTTACAATGTAACATTGTAATGTAAGATGAAAAATTAGGATTTAGGTAGGATTTTTAAAAATTTATCAATTAAAAACAAACTACTTTTTAAAAGAAATCTTATTCCAATTGGACCTTTAAAATTTTTATTTTGGTAATAATGTATTTCAACTTAAGATGTATTAAAACTAGCAATTATCTGGTAATCAATGTACTAGTCAACATTAAAATGCTATTTTGGATTGTCTTCTTTTGGTAACATTCTGACACTAAGCATATGTGCTTTACAATTTAGTGGGCTGAACCTACAAATTCATAAATGCTTCTCTTTATTTTGAAGGAAAAAGATACTTGTCTGTATTAGACATAATTGTTTTGCTCTTCAGAATGTTAAAGTTATATTAATCACTAAACACTTTAAGAAGTGGTTCTGGTAGGATGATATAAGTAGTCAGACTTAATTGAAAAACTGTCAGCCTCTTTTTTATATAGGGATTAAAGAGAATAACTTTATTTTTTCCTTTGGAAAGAATAATTCCTTCAGAATTTTGGAATTTCGATTTTCTTAGATGACTTTTTATCGATTTAATTATGATAGTTTCTATTTTTCTTCCAAAATTATGGCATGTTATAGTAGATCTTACTATTAAAGATCTTTTATATTTTGAACTGTTTTTTCCTATTCTGCTTTTTACTACTCTCAAAGACTGTGATTGATGCACAACATCACCAAACTTTTTTTGTGGCTAACTGCTTATTTTATAATTAGCTTTACATAAGAAAATGTCTTAGGAAACTATGTGGCTGGTTGGTTCCATTTAGAAACTCTTAACAGGTATAGCTTTCATTCCACCAATTGTTTGCTTTTATAGACTTGGAGCAAAAAATTTAGCAAAAAGTAATCATATCTGGCTAGACAGCCATTTTCTCTCAGATTCATTGCTATAAAAATGAATCTACTGAGGCATAAAAATATGAAACATATTTAATTCATCTCTTTTGTCAGTTTTTCTAGGACTCCAATAGCATTTCAGTGTTATAGAGAGTGACAGTGACTTGAATGCATGTATACGCACGTAGCAATTCAGAGCGAAATAACTAAAAATTCAGAATGACTTTTTTTTAAAAGTACTTGGAAATTGTGCTGCTACTTAAATATTGAAGGAATTCAGAAAGTTGTGTATTTATCTTAAAATGTTCCTTCTCACTTATTCTACTGGAATTGACCATGAGAAAGAAAATATTATGCCTTATTTATATCTAATTATTGACTGTGCAAACTGTGACTCATGGATATTTGTATGCCCCCCAAAAATGTTTTAAAGTTGAGCAATTTTTAATAAAGATGTATAAATAATTTTGATTATTATTCTCATTGTAGTTAAGTTACTGTTAGTTTGGTGCAATACATTCTTTCCTTCCTCATCCTTTTAAAATTAAATATATATGATGTATGTTTTGTTTTATTACATTAAGTGCTATTTTTTAAAAATTTGTTGTATGTATATGAGCTAATATTTGATTTGTTTCTGTATAGCATGATTAAAGATAATTGAAAATTTTGCACTTATTTTAGGCCCTTGGAAATTTGTATTCCGACACTTTTTAAGAATGTCCATTTATTTTGTACATAATAAATTAGCTTTGTATATGAAAATGGGTTTGAATCAAATAAAAAAAAGTGATGTTACTTTCTTCAGTTGATTTGTAATTCTCAATTCATAGAGTCTGATTAGAACTTATCCTTGGCTAAGTTATTTGGGTAGACAAAAGATTGAATGCAGTATTTGTTAATTAGAAAATTGATCACTGTTTCTCATATGAGCAGAATTTCTTCTGTAGTCCTATATGCACAAGTTAAATGTCAATTGACTATTTTTTGTCATATTAACAATGGGTATTTAGCCTTTCATTTTAGAGCTACCTTAAAAACACTGTTACAGGCTAGGCACAGTGGCTCATGCCTGTAATCATAGCACTTTGAGAGACCAAGGCTGGAGAATGGCATAAGCCCAGGAGTTCAAGGCCAGTCTGGGCAATATAAGGAGACCCTGTCTCCAAAAATTTAAAAATTAGCCAGGCATGGTGGTGTGCACCTGTAGTTCTAGCTTGAGCCCAGTAGGTGGAGGCTACACTGAGCCAAGATCACATCACTACACTCCAAACTGACTGACAGAGAAATACCCTGTCTCAAAACAAAAAAACATTGTTTTAGTTTTTCCCTTAGCAAATAATTATATGCCATAAATCTCCATTTGTAGTTAACCAAATAGTATATTAGGTTGAATTTTTTTAACTTACATTCTTTCATAATTATAATATTTAGGGCCAGTCGTGGTGGCTCATGCCTATAATCCTAGCATTTTGGGAGGCCAAGGCAGGAGGATCACTTGAGGCCAGGACTTTGAGGCTGCAGTGAACTATGATCACACCACTGTACTCCAGCATGGGCAACAGAACAAGACTCTGTCTCTAAAAATAAAATAAAATAAACCTTTTATCCAGTCAACTTTGACAATCTAAATGCTGACCTAATCCTTCTGGTATTGTCAAGATTAATAGAATCTAATCCATAATAAGACAGAAGCCAATCTCTGTTCCAGGTTCTTGTTTGTACTTTTGTCTCTAGATCCAGAATAACAAAAGAACAGAGATGAACATTAACCTTTACTAGCACCATCCATTCACTGTACTACACTTTATTGAAGATGCTTCATTAGAATTGGAAACTTCCTGCATGAATTCATCTGGTAAGATTTCTTAGTCACTGGACAAAGCCAAGTTAGTTACATGCTTCATTAAGACTGTCTTGCTTCACATGAAAAAATGCTCATCATCACTGGCCATCAGAGAAATGCAAATCAAAACCACAATGAGATACCATCTCACACCAGTTAGAATGGCGATCATTAAAAAGTCAGGAAACAACAGGTGATGGAGAGGATGTGGAGAAATAGGAACACTTTTACACTGTTGGTGGGATTGTAAACTAGTTCAACCATTATGGAAAACAGTATGGCGATTCCTCAAAGATCTAGAACTAGATGTACCATATGACCCAGCCATCCCATTACTGGGTATATACCCAAAGGATTATAAATCATGCTGCTATAAAGACACATGCACACGTATGTTTATTGCGGCACTATTCACAATAGCAAAGACTTGGAATCAACCCAAATGTCCATCAGTGACAGACTGGATTAAGAAAATGTGGCACATATACACCATGGAATACTATGCAGCCATAAAAAAGGATGAGTTTGTGTCCTTTGTAGGGACATGGATGCAGCTGGAAACCATCATTCTTAGCAAACTATCACAAGAACAGAAAACCAAACACCGCATGTTCTCACTCATAGGTGGGAACTGAACAACGAGATCACTTGGACTCGGGAAGGGGAACATCACACCAGGGCCTATCATGGGGAGTGGGGAGGGGGGAGGGATTCCACTGGGAGTTATACCTGATGTAAATGACGAGTTGATGGGTGCAGCACACCAACATGGCACAAGTATACATATGTAACAAACCTGCACGTTATGCACATGTACCCTAGAACTTAAAGTATAATAATAATAATAATAAATAAATAAAAGACTGTCTTGCTTTTGTGAAACAAGTTCATAACACTATTCCAAGCATCAAATAAATCTGTTTGTTTCACACAATGATACTGGAGCTTATATTTTCTCACCATATAAAACAGCTTGGGTTTGAACTGTACAGTTTTTTTTTCAACCAAACACACATCTAAAATACAGTATTTGGCCTGGGAAACATAAACCCTTTCTCTACAAAAAAAAAAGTCAAAAATTAGCTAGGCACAGTGGTGCACAGCTGTAGTCCCAGCTACTTGAGAGGCTTAAGCCTGGGAAGTCCAGCTGTGTGATCACACCAGTGCACTCAGCCTAAATGACAGAGCAAGACCCTGTCCCAAAAATTTAAAAGAAAATACAGTATTCATGGGTTGTGAAACCCGTGTGTATGCAGGACAGACTTTTTATTTTTGTTTGTTTGTTTGTTTGTTTGTTTTAGCAGAGACAGGGTTTCACTATATTGGCCAGGCTGGTCTTGAACTCCTGACCTCAAGTGATCTGCCCGCTTCAGCCTCCCAAAATGCTGGGATTACAGGAATGTGCCACCACGCCTGGCCAATGAAGGGATTTTTTAAAGGCATAAACCTATAAGGACAAAGAAAACAGGAGAGAAGATGATACAATTTTGGGAGTTGGGAAATTAAGGGATGAATGGGAAAAAAAAAAAAAAACAGATCCAAATGGATGAATCTGTACTTACAGGGAGCCTAAGATAAGGACAGTTACCTAACTTCAAATCTTGCCACATGTCCTCTAAAAAAACCATACAGATGGACAAGAACAAATACAGCCTCACGACCCTATGCCTTCAAGATATCTAGAAGACAAACAGTACAGACTTCAAATTAAAAATACAAAAAAGCCAAATTCCAGCAGAGCCATCTCAAGCTTCAACAGTAAACCTCTGCAAAAAGGAAGGTGGGTTCAAGAAAGCAGAGAGTAGGGAAATGGAGGGCCTAACATTGATTTTTTAAAAAAGAGACTCCCAGAGAGAGAAAGTCCACCCTAAGTGCAAAAGTAATGAAAAGTGAAATAATGTGAGTGGATCAGAGTACCGTATATTAAAAATGGATTTAGTGTGCAGGATTCGATGTGGCAGTCTCAGAAAGGCATTGTCTCTTTGGAGACTGGAAAGTGAAGTGAAAGGGGAAAAGAGTGGGAGAAATTTAGGATTTAAGATCCTACAGACAATAAAAACACAAAAAATTGGGGCTGGGCACAGCGGCTCACACCTGTAATCCCAGCACTTTGGGAGGCTGAAGCATGTGGATCACTTGAGGTCAAGAGTTCAGGACCAGCTTAGCCAACATGGCAAAACCCCATCGCTACTAAAAATACGAAAATTAGCCAGGCATGGTGGCACACACCTGTAATCCCAGCTACTCAGGAGGCTGAGGCACGAGAATCACTTGAACCTAGGAAGTGGAGTTTGCAGTGAGCTGATATGCCACTGCACTTCAGCCTGGGTGACAGAACAAGACTCCATCTCAACAAACAAAAAAAAAAAAGAAAGAAAAAGATTGGAAGACATATAATCCCACCCCTCACCCTCACCCCTGCCCCCACAAAAAAAAAACCTAAAACTAAGCTATTATCTCGTGAACAAAGATACAAAAATCCCTAAGGGAATATTAGCAGGTCAATGCTAGCAATGTGTAAGAAGGATAATGCATTATAACAGTGATGGTTAATGTAATGTGTCAAATGATTGGGCCAAGGGATGCCCAGATAGGTGGTAAAACATATCTGGGTATGTCTGTGAGGGTATTTCCAGAAGAGAATAGCATCTGAATCAGATTGAGTAAAGAAGATGTGCCCTCACCAGTGTGGGCAGGCATCATCCAATCTGTTAATGGCCAGGATAGAACAAAAAGATGAAGGGCAAATTCCCTCTATCTTCTAGAGCGGGGACATCCCATCTTCCACCCTGAGATGTATGTTAGAGCTTCAGTTTCTTGGGCCTTCAGACTCAGATTGAACTACACCACACCATCGACTTTCCTGGTTTTCCAGCCTACAGATGGCATATCATAGTACTTCTCAGCCTCCTTAATCTCATAAGCCAATTCTATTGGTTCTGTTTGTCTGGAGAACCCAGCCGAACACAATAACCAAATACCGCTTACCCAATTAATTTAAAATTAGATTGACATTTTAAAATTAAGGCTGGACATGGTGGCTTATACCTGTAATACCAGCATTTCGGCAGGCCAAGGCAGGAGGATCACTTGAGCCCAGGAGTTTAAGGCTGCAATGAGCTATAATTGTACCACTGTCTCCCTTTTTTTTTTCTTTCTGAGACAGAGTCTCGCTCTGTCGCCCAGGCAGGAGTGCAATGGCGCAATCTCGGCTCACTGCAACCTCTGCCTCCTGGATTCAAGTGATTCTCCTGCTTCAGTCTCCTGAGTAACTGGAATTACAGGCATGTACCACCATGCCCAGTTAATTTTTTTGTAATTTTAATAGAGACGAGGTTTCGCCATGTTGGTCAGGCTGGTCCTGAACTCCTGACCTCAAGTGATCCACCCGCCTTGGCTCCCAAAGTACTAGGATTATAGGCGAGAGCCACTGCACCTGATCGTAAAACTTAAATCAATTTGCACACTTTTTTTTTTTTTTTTTTTTTTTTGAGACAGACTCTCGCTCTGTAGCCCAGGCTGGAGTGCAGTGGCACAATCTCGGCTCACTGCAAACTCCGCCTCCTGGGTTCACACCATTCTCCTGCCTCAGCCTCCCAAGTAGCTGGGACTACAGGCATCCACTACCACGCCTGGCTAATTTTTTGTATTTTTAGTAGAGATGGGTTTTCACCGTGTTAGCCAGGTTGGTCTCAATCTCCTGACCTCATGATCCGCCTGCCTCAGCCTCCCAAAGTGCTGGGATTACAGGCGTGAGCCACCATGCCTGGCCAATTTGTACACTTTTTCTTGGTAACCTGTCCTTTGTTGTAGGGGGCTCAGCCATGAACCTAGTGATGGGTAAGAAAAGAAATCTTTCCTGCTCTACAAAGATGTATTTGGGGCAGGAGGATAGAATATCATTTACTTAACTAATTGTTAACTTCATAGGTGACTGTCGAATATTTTGACAGGTCAAGCAAATCCACACCAATATTTCCATCTCCCTAAACCTTTGTACTTCTATAGCAGGAGTCCACACAATTTTTCTATAAAGGGACAGGCAATAAATATTTTACACATAATTCTGTAGCAATTATTCAATTCTGCTGTTGTAGTCATATATAGAACATAAATGAGCATAGCTGTCTTCCACAAAATTTTATTTACCAAAATAGGTGGGGCCAAGCATGCTTACTCATGCCTGTAATCCCAGCACTTTGGGAGGTTGAAACAGAAGGATTACTTGAGGCCAAGAGTTTGAAACCAGCATGGGCAACATAGCGAGACCCTGTCTCTACCAACAAAACAAAACAAAACAAAAAAATAGCCAGGCGTGGTCGCACATGCCTGTAGTCCTAGCTACTCAGGAGGCTGAGGCAGGAAGATCACTTGAGCCCAGGAGGTCAAGGCTGCCGTGAGCTATGATTGCGCCACTGCACTCCAGCCAGGAAATTTCTGGCATCCCAACTTGAATGACTATAGGCCAACATTGAATCCAGACTTCAGTTAACCAAACAAGCGTATTTAGATTCAATCTCAAGTGCTCAACTGATATGATTTGGCTGTGTCCCCACCCAAATCTCATCTTGAATTGTAACTCCCACAATTCCCCTCCCATGTTGTGGGAGGGACCCAGTGGGAGGTAATTAAATCATGAGGGGCAGGTCTTTCCCATGCTATTCTCATGATAGTGGATGAGTCTTACAAGATCTGATGGTTTTATAAAGGGGAGTTTCCCTGCACAAGTTCTCTTGTCTGCTGCCATGTGAGACACGCTTTCACCTTCCACCATGATTGTGAGGCCTCCTCAGCTATGTGGAACCATGAGTCCATTAAAACTCTTTCTTTTGTAAATTGCCCAGTCTCAGGTATGTCTTTCTCAGAGCGTGAAAACAGACTAATACGGTAAATTGGTATCAGCAGAGCAGGATGCTGCTGAAAAGATACTCAAAAATGTGGAAGCGACTTTGGAAACGGGTAACAGGCAGAGGTTGAAACAGTTTGGAGAGCTCAGAAGAAGAAAGGAAAACGTGGGAAAGTTTGGAACTCCCTAGAGACTTGCTGAATGGCTTTGACCAAAATGCTGATAATCACATAGACAATGAAATTCAGGCTGAGGTAGTCTTAGATGGAGATGAGAAACTTGTTGGGAACTGGAGCAAAGGTGACTCTTTTTCTGTTTTAGCAAAGAAACTGGTGGCATTTTGCCCCTGCCCTAGAGATATGTGAAACTTTGAACTTGAGAGAGATGATTGAGGGTATCTGGTGGAAGAAATTTCTAAGCAGCAAAGCATTCAAGAGGTGACTTGGGTGCTGTTAAAGACATTCAGCTTTAAAAGGAAAACAGCATAAAAGTTCAGAAAATTTGCAGCCTGACAATGCGATAGAAAAGAAAATCCCATTATTTGAGGAGAAATTCAAGTGGGCTGCAGGAATTTGCATAAGTAATGAGGAGCCGAATGTTAATCTCCAAGTCAGTGGGGAAAATGTCTCCACCTATGCGGCAGCCTCTTCCATCACAGGCCTGGAAGCCCAGGAAGAAAAAAATGGTTTCCTGGGCTGGGTCCAGGGTCCCTCTGCTGTGTGTAGTCTAGGGACTTGGTGCCCTGAGTCCCACCTGCTCCAGCTGTGACTAAAAGGGGCCAAGGTGCCAAGGTGCCGCTCAGGCTATGGCTTCAGAGGGTGCAAGCCCCAAGCCTTGGCAGCTTCCATCTGGTGTTGACCCTGCAGGTGCACAGAAGTCAATAATTGAGGTTTGGGAACCTCTGCTTAGATTTCAGGGGATGTATGGAAATGCCTAAATGTCCAGGCAGAAGTTTGCTGCAGGGGTAGCATGCTCATGGAGAACCTCTGCTAGTGCAGTGCAGAAGGGAAATGTGGGGTGGGCGCCCTCCACACAGAGTCCCCACTGGGGCGTTGCGTAGTAGAGCTGAGAAGAGGGCCACTGTCTTCCAGAACCCAGAATGGTAGATGCATTGACAGCTTGCACTGCGCACTGGGAAAAGTCGCACTCAATGCCAGCCCGTGAAAGCAGCCGGGAGGGAGGCTGTACCCTGCAAAGCCACAGGGGCAGGGCTGCCCAAGACCATGGGAACACACCTCTTGCATCAGCATGACCTGGATGTGAGACATGGAGTCAAAGATCATTTTGGAGCTTTAAGATTTGACTGCCTCACTGGATTTTGGATTGCATGGAGCCATTAGCACCTTTGTTTTGGCCAATTTCTCCCATTTGGAATGGGTGTATTTATCAAATGCCTGCAACCCCATTGTATCTAATAAGTAACTAACTTGTTTTTGATTTTACAGGCTCATAGGCAGAAGGGACTTGCCTTGTCTCAGATGAGACTTTGGACTGTGGACTTTTTGTTTAATGCTGAAATGAGTTAAGACTTTGGGGGACTGTTGGGAAGGCACGACTGGTTTTGAAATGGGAGGACAGGAGATTTGAGAGGGGTCGGGGTGTGATGATATGGTTTGGCTGTTTCCCCACCCAAATCTCATCTTGAATTGTAGCTCCCACAATTCCCATATGTTGTAGGAGGGACCCAGTGGGAGGTAATTGAATCATGGGGTGGCGGCTCTTTCCTATGCTATTCTCGTGATGGTGAATGAGTTTCATAAGATCGGATGGTTTATAAAGGGGAGTTTCCCTGCACAAGTTCTCTTGTCTGCCACCATGTGAGACATGCCTTTCACCTTCCACAATGATTGTGATGCCTCCCCAGCCACATGGAACTGTGAGTCCATTAAACCTCTTTCTTTTGCAGATCGCCCAGTCTCGGGTATGTCTTTATCAGCAGCATGAAAATGGAGTAATATGTCAAGTTAACACACTGACTTCCCAAATTCTGAGTGAATGAAACCATATAAATAAATTTGGCCCTTATCATCCTTATGTTTTCTTTTCCTTAAACAAATACCCATTTCCATACATACTTCTCAGCATCCCTCTAATACAAATTAGCAAGGTCTCGTTGCTCCTTTGATGTATAAGCCAATGTTCTGCTCCAGGTCCGGGCATTATGAGTAGAGTATTTTAAAACAACAATAGAACCAACCAAATGTGTTCTGCTTTTTATGGTCACTATGTTCTGGCAATAGTAAACTGTGAGTGACAAATTACCCACCCTGCTGTACCATCACCTGTCCCCTTTCTCTTGCAGTGCCTCTGTTCTCTAGGAACTGAACTGGTAATTGTCTCCCTGGGCTATGACAGGTTTAACTGTCTTTACCCCACACAGTCCATTATTACCTTTATTATTTTATTAGTTTATTATTATCAGTCTTTTTTTTTTTTTTTTTTTTTGAGACAGAATCTCGCTCTATCGCCCAGGCTGGAGTGCAGTGGCGCAATGTCGGCTCCCTGCAAGCTCCACCTCCTGGGTTCACGCCATTCTCCTGCCTCAGCCTCCCAAGTAGCTGGGACTACAGGCGCCCGCCACCACGCCCGGCTAATTTTTTGTATTTTTAGTGGAGATGGGGTTTCACTGTGTTAGCCAGGATGGTCTCCATCTCCTGACCTCGTGATCCACCCACCTTGGACTCCCAAAGTGCTGGGATTACAGGCGTGAGCCACCGTGCCAGGCCTATTATCAGTCTTTATCGCCTAGAAATAATGAGAAGAAATGGGAATTCTTCCTTAGGATAATGGCCACCACCTTGTTATATAACTGACCCAAAAGAAGTTTCTGAAAGACTTTCAAGTGAAGGGAGTTAGCTTCCTCAGGCAGGGGAGACAGGCCCACTCCCATCGGCAAGGAAGGTTCAGTGGGACTTGGGGTTTCAGCTTTGTCTTCCTCTGACCAAATGTACTGATCTCAGAGTCCTATTCCTTCTCAAACAGTGCTGTAATTTAGAATAAAAGACTTGGCAAGATTCTGCTTTTAGCTGGCATTATAACTCTACAACCTGCACAGTTAGATTTTAGGGCCTGTAACTCAGCCATATCTGCCCTGCAGCTGCACAGATTTTTTGTTTGTTTGTATTTTGAGATGGAATCTCACTCTCTTGCCCAGGCTAGAGTACAGTGGTGCAATCTCAGCTCACTGCAACCTCTGCCTCCTTGATTCAAGCAATTCTCCCCGCCTCAGCCTCCCCAGTAGCTGGGGTTACAGGCGCCTGCCACCACGCCTGGCTAATTTTTGTATTTTTAGTAGAGATGGGGTTTCACCATGTTGGCCAGGTTGGTCTCGAACTCCTGACCTCAGGTGATCCACCCACCTCAGCCTCCCAAAATGTTGGGATTACAGTCGTGAGCCACCATGCCAGGCCACAAAATATTCTTTTGAGAAGAATGGAAGCCTTCTGGTCCTTCACCTATACCATCTTATGTTGGAAGGTCAAAGCCTTAAACTTGTTTTTTTTTCTTTTCTTTTCATAAGCTCTATAATGCAGTCAGAAATAGTCATCTATCCCACCATCTTTTTTTTTTTTCTCCTTCTTCTTCTTCTTCTTTTAGACAGAGTCTCACTCTGTCGCCCAGGTTGGATTGCAGTCGTGCCATCTCAGCTCACTGCAACCGCTGCCTCCTGGGTTCAGGTGATTCTCCTGCCTTAGCCTCCTAAGAACCTGGGATTACATGCACGTACCACCATATCCAGCTAATTTTTGTATTGTTAGTAGAGACAGGGTTTCTGCCATGTTGGCCAGGCTGGTCTTGAACTCCTGGCCTCAAGTGATCGACCTGCCCTGGCTTCCCAAATTGCTGGAATTACAGGCATGAGCCACTGCATCTGGCCTATTCCACAATCTTTTGCAATACCCATTGTTGCTATCAACAATCACTTGACCATGTAAAATTTCTTCCCTACTGACATCCCATCTCATGTCACCACTGGCAATAATTTGAATAACCTTGTTGTCACTGCATGCTACACATTATCACTATCAATAATGAATCTCATCATGAGGTTGTCAAGTATGTGTTTAAACTGGTCCTAGAATTCCAACTTGGGAACTGTTTGAACTGTTTCTGGGAGCCACCCCTTGTACCAACTAGAGTTAGGTCTGACAGTAAACAGTATCTCACTCCAATAGTTCAAAAGACTTTAAGGAAGAAACTATATACAGAAGTGTGGGGAGGATTAAGGGAACCAATAAAGGATGCTGAAGTATCCAGAGACTAGCAACAAGGGAAACCACTGTCACTCCTAGGTCTGAAGGGGCAAAGAGAGAAAATATTATTGCTGCTCAGAGAGGGTTGGAGGATCATAGGAGGATGCTCTACCTCAAAAGCTATATATATAGTGGGATATAGCTCCCGCCAGAAAATATGGCTCAGAGTTGAAAGGGAACAAAACAGGAGGCTTCTAAAGCTGCTCTCTTCTCATCCTCAGCCTACGATGCCTCTTGGTAGAATTAGAAGTGAGCTCGTAAGGAGCCCAGGTGGCATAATCTGAAGGAATGAACGTCAGTGGTCACAGTTGCATGGTAAACACACCAGACAGTGATAACGTAAGCATACCCTGAGAATGACCCTATATTCTTTTTTTTTTTTTTTTTTTTTTTTTTTTTTTTTTTTTTGAGACGGAGTCTCGCTCTGTCGCCGGGGCTGGAGCGCAGTGGCCGGATCTCAGCTCACTGCAAGCTCCGCCTCCCAGGTTTACGCCATTCTCCTGCCTCAGCCTCCTGTGTAGCTGGGACTACAGGCGCCCGCCACCTCGCCCGGCTAGTTTTTTGTATTTTTTTAGTAGAGACGGGGTTTCACCGTGTTCGCCAGGCTGGTCTCTATCTCCTGACCTCGTGATCCGCCCGTCTCGGCCTCCCAAAGTGCTGGAATTACAGGTGTGAGCCACCACGCCCGGCCGAGAATGACCCTATATTCTAAGAACATTGTATGTTCACAATTCCAACCTAAGGAATCCAGGAGTAGCCAACCAGAGATTCATTTGGAGGTTGTTGTCAGCTGGGATTGCGCCACTGCACTCCAACCTGGGTCACAAAGTGAGACTCCGTCTCAAAAAAGAAAATTAAGGCCGGGCACGGTGGCTCACGCCTGTAATCCCAACACTTTGGGAGGGCTCTGCCTTTTGTACTCCAAGGCAGGTGGATCAGGAGGTCAGAAGACGAGCCTGGCCAATATGGTGAAACCCTGTCTCTACTAAAAATACAAAAATTAGCCGGGCATGGCACGTGCTTGTGGGCCCAGCTACTCAGGAGGCTGAGGCAGGAAAATAACTTGAACCTGGGAGGCGGAGGTTGCAGTAGGCCGAGATTTTTCCACTGCACTCCAGCCTGGATGACAGATGGAGATTCCATCACACACACACACACACACACACACACACACACACACACACACTAAAATAAATAAATTTGTAGGAGTTTTTAAAGCCACAGAGTTTAAAACTTTTGTGTGTTTTAGATTTTTTTTTAGAGACTAGTTCTCCCTATGTCACCCAGGACAGAGGGCAGTAGCACAACCATAGCTCACTATAACCTTGAACTCCTGGGCTCAAGTGAACTTCTGAGCCTCCCAGAGCCCTGGGATTATAGGCGTGAGCCACTGTGTGTGGCCCAAAAACAATTTTTTTTTTTAAGATACGAAGTCTCGCTCTGTCGCCCAGGCTGGAGTGCAGTGGCGCGATCTCTGCTCACTGCAAGCTCCGTCTCCCGGGTTCACATCATTCTCCTGCCTCAGCCTCCTGAGTAGATGGGACTACAGGCACCCGCCACCACGCCCGGCTAATTTTTTTTTTTTTTTTTTTTTTTTGTATTTTTAGTAGAGACAGGGTTCCACCTCGTTAGCCAGGATGGTCTCGATCTCCTGACCTCGTGATCTGCCAATCTCGGCCTCCCAAAGTGCTGGGATGACAGGCGTGAGCCACTGCGCCCAGCCCCAAAAGTTATTTTTTAATTCAACATGAGTACATGTTGAAGAGAAGTATGACAGGTGATGAAGAAAATTACTTTCAAGGATAAAAATACTTTCATTAGAATAAAATTCTATTGGATAAGTGCAATAAAAATAAGTTCAGAAAAAAGAACCATGGAAAATTTCCAGTTGTTCACGAAAAGTGTACGGGTTTTTTGTTTTGTTTTGTTTTTGTCCAGGCTGGAATGCGGTGGCACCATCTTGCCTCACTGCAACTTCTGCCCCCTGGGTTCAACTGATTCTCCTGCCTCAGCCTCCTGAGAAGCTGGGATTACAGGCGCGTGCCACCACACCTGGCTAATTTTTGTATTTTAAGTAGAGGCGGGGTTTCACCATGTTGGTCAGGCTGATCTTGAAGTTCTGACCTCAAGTGATCCGCCCGCCTCAGCCTCCCAAAGTGCTGGGATTACAGGTGGAGCCACGGCACCCGGCCAAGTTTGTGTGTTTTTAAAAAAAGTCTGAGAGTTATCACATCACTATTATATTTCCATTCCTTTTCATACAATTAAAAGAGAGCTGCAACAATTTCAAAACGAGAATATTTATAATATATCAGAAATTTAATCCTTTAAAGTCAAGATAAAAATTTTAGATGTCAACACAAAAAATGTATGAACGGATATAAATGTGTGTGTGTATATACATATTATATATATATTTTTTGCATATATATAATGCTTTTAGGGAGTACCTAGGCAAAACATTTTTAGGAACACAGGAAGAGGAGGTAGATGTCTAGTTTTAGAGACTCACTATAAAATATGGTGCCCTGCCCAATTTCTGGAATTTTTGTCTCTTTTTTACAGCCCTCAAAGTTCAGAGAGTCTCAGGCTGTAGGTCAATTTAGGGCTAAAAGAGAATTCTAGATATCCAGAAGGATTGGTACCTAAGATTATGGTTATATGGCTACTTTATGCACTTAAAACTCTTACGTTTGGCCGGGCGCGGTGGCTCACGCCTGTAATCCCAGCATTTTCGGAGGCCGAGGCGGGCAGATCACGAGGTCAGGAGTTAAAGACCAGCCTGGCCAACATGGTGAAACCTGTCTCTACTAAAAATACAAAAATTAGCTGGACATGGTGGCGCGTGCCTGTAATACCAGCTACTCCGGAGGCTGGGGCAGGAGAATTGCTTGAACCTGGGAGGCAGAGGTTGCAGTGAGCCGAGATTGCGCCATTGCACTCCAGTCTGGGCTACAGAGGGAGACTCCGTCTCAAAAACAAACAAACAAAACAAAACAAACAAACAAAAAAACTCTTACATTTACTGTTTTGAAAACCTATTGGGAACATCAGTTTGACAAGAAATATCTTTAAAATTCTAACAAGAGACTTAAAAAAGAACTTTGAACATACGACAGTTTAAAGCACATTTATATGCAGAGAAAGACTTAAAAATACAATTTTTGCCAAGTGAAATATTAAACAGCATGTTTCATTATATTTGCTATAGATGCCAATAGAGTTGGCATTTTCTTTTTTTTTTTTTTTTTTTTTTTGAGACGGAGTCTCACGCTGTTGCCCAGGCTGGAGTGCAGTGGCGCGATCTTGGCTCACTGCAAGCTCCGCCTCCTGGGTTCACGCCATTCTCCTGCCTCAGCCTCCTGAGTAGCTAGGACTACAGGCGCCCGCCACCGCGCCCGGCTAATTTTTTGTATTTTTAGTAGAGACGGGGTTTCACTGTGGTCTCGATCTCCTGACCTTGTGATCCGCCCGCCTCGGCCTCCCAAAGTGCTGGGATTACAGGCTTGAGCCACTGCGCCCGGCCAGAGTTGGCATTTTCAATGAGGTATGTTTCTTGCTTATGTAATAGTCGCTTATCATAGAAGCTGTAAAATCAATCTGGAATTTCTCTTGCCAAATTGCTGCCTGTTCTTGACATTTTATATTATTAAATATATAAAATCTATAAATACTTTTAGCACACTTTCACTAAAAGGAGCACTAGTAAGTAGCAGGCCTTGCCTTGTATTTCATTAGCCAAGTCAAAACTTCTGAGCCATGCGAAATAGAAAGAGGTGTCCTAGGGTATTTTATGCCCAGGGCAACGAATGCCAAAATCAGTTTTGCTAGGAGCTGTGCTAAGTGCTTTTCATAAAATATGTAAATTAACCTACAGGCAACTCCATGTGGTATTATTTTCACTATTTTACCTAGAAGGAAATGGAAGCTTAGAAAACTCAAGCAATTTACCGAAAGTCAGAGTTAACAGAGCAAGGAAACCTGAACAGAGTGCAGCCTCCGCTCACCAGAAAGTGTCAAAGAACCACATTTACTAGTACTTCAGACACAAATTCTGCGAAACAAGGCGTATCTACTCTTGTTTTACTCCCAGACACTTCCCTGTCCCGGTTAGATCAGTGGTGGTTTTCATTCAAATTTAAGTGTGTAACAGTGTCCCCGGGAGGGCTTTGTTAAAACAGATTGTTGTACGCGCCCCCTCCCCCCGCCCGCCCCGAGTGTTTGATTCAGTAGGTGTAGTTTGGGATCCAGAATCTTTCTATTTTCTTTTCCTTTTGTTTTGTTTTGTTTTTGAGACAGGGTCTCGCCCTGTCGCCCAGGCTGGAGTGCAGTCGTGCGATCTCGGCTCACTGTAGCCTCCAACTCCCCAGCTCAAGCGATCCTCCAGCCTCAGCCTCCGGAGTAGCTGGGGCCACGGGCGCGCGCCACCACGGCCGATTTTTTTTTTTTTTTTTTTTGGTAGAGACGGGGGTCTCACTATATTGCCCACGCTGGTCTCAAACTCCTGGGCTCAAGCGATCCTCCCGCTTCAGCCTCCCAAGGTGCTGGGATTACAGATGGAGCCACCGCGCCGGGCATCGATAATCTGCATCTTCAACCAGCTCCCGAGAGACGTTGATGCAGCTGGTCCGGGGACCACTCTTCGAAAATCATTGGTTTAGAGGTTTTAATCCTGAATGCACTGGGAAAAGTGTTGGGCGGACAGAGCACTGCTAACTCCTAACTTTTCTCAGAAACCTGGGCTCTGCATTCGCCAACAACTCGGTCCCAAGTCGCGGGCATATTCTGTCTGAAATCGTGTGCACCGCAATCGCCGCCTTGGGGTGGAGGATGGCGCTAGGCGGCCCCAGCCTCCGCCTGCTGCTCGCAGGAACCCGCGCCCCGGCTCCTCGGCGATCCATTGCTCTCTCCGCTGACGCCGGCCGCAGGTCTCGGTCACGCCCCCGGCGGCCCGTTGGTTCGCGGGTCCCGCGGGGTGCCCCCGCCCACACGCTATGCCTTAAGTTGGGCCAGGCTGAGGCGTTGCTGCTCGAGCGGCCGATCCGAGACGTGGCTCCCTGGGCGGAAGAACCATGTTGGACTTCGCGATCTTCGCCGTTACCTTCTTGCTGGCATTGGTGGGAGCGGTGCTCTACCTCTACCCGGTGAGCGTCGTCTTGGCTTTCTGGGGCCCTGGGCGCCGCCCCAGCCTCTCTGTCGCCCGCATCCAGGCCGACCTGCCCGCTGCGGGCCGCAGGGGGCGGGCCTGAGGGGAGGGCTCGGGATCCCTCCGGGGCTTCGGCTCGGGGACCGCACCCGGAGTCACGTGACGCCCCACCGGGCAAGCGCTGAGAGCTACGTGGGCTGCGCCGCTACGCCTCAGGCGCCTGGCCAGGCTGGCTGTAGCTGCTGAGGAAAAACCCGCGCCTCCGCGGGCCGACCTCACCTTGACAGGCACCCCGCGCCACTCTCCAAGGCGGCTCTCAAGTACTTTGGGCGGCTTTTTGGCAATAACTCCGCTAAACCCAAATTTCGTTTCCCGGTGTGTCGGAGGAGACTCCTGGGCGCGCCACTCCTTTCTCCTTTCTTGAGGATTCTGCCAGCACTTGTGTCTTCCTCCTTTCCTTCTGTCCATCGATCTATCCTGACTGGAATCCAAAGTGCTTGAGGTCCAGGTCTTGCTCCTCTGAGGGACTCCAGGGCAAATGCTTCTCTCGGGGAGAGCGCCGCGCTGCCGGTTCGGGTGCGAGCTTGCCTCGGCCGCTGCCGTCTCTCCGAGCCTCCTGTCCTCCTCTCTCCACTAGCCTCCGTCCCCCAGAGAGGGAGGGTCTGAAAACAAAAGCGTTGATGGCTGAGGACCGTCTTTAAAACCTGTTCTACGCACTTTGGGAGGCTGAGGCGGGCGGATCACGAGGGCAGGATATGGAGACCATCCTGGCCAACATGGTTACACACCGTCTCTACTAAAAATACAAACATTAGCCGGGTGTGGTGGCGGGCGCCTGTAATCCCAGCTACTCAGGAGGCTGAGGCAGGAGAATCGCTTGAACCTGGGAGGCTGAGATTGCAGTGAGCCAAGATTGCACCACTGTACTCCAGCCTGGTGACAAGAGTGAGATTCCGTCTCAAAAGAAAAGAAAACAACAACACTTGTTCTACAAAGCAAGGTGGTGGTTTTACAGTGAAAGTTGAAAAGTAGCTGAACTGCTGGAATTGACCATACACTTTCTTAAATGTTCTTTTCCGAGCAGGTAAATGGATTAGGCTGGAATCTTGCAACTACACAATAAGGGATTTCCTGAAATCTTATTTTCTGAGAAACTAAACAATTTCAGTGGTTCTTGAATTTTTGGTGGTTTTAAAATGATACTCTTCTTTGATCAGCTCATAGAAGCACACTGTTTATTCTTGGCACTAGATATGTGCCAGATACGGTTCCATGTGCTGGGAATCCAGCCATGAACAAACCAGACAGAAAATTCCTGACTCTTGGAATTTACTTCCCAGAGAAGGGGAACAGACAGTAAAAACAAGTAATATAGGATTGTGCGTAGAAATAAAGTTGGGGATAGGTAGATTGTTATTTCAAAGTAGGATAGCCGGGAGCTAAGGAGACATTTCAGCAGAGACTGGAAGAAGGTGAAGGTGCAAGCCATTCAGGTATCTGAGAAAGAGCATTCCGGGTCCAGGGAGCAGCAAATACAAACCCTAAGAGGGAGACCCGCCTGGTGTGTTCCTGGAAAGCAAGGGGACCAGTGTGGTTAGAATGTAGTAAATGAAGAAGACACCAGAGGAGAGAAAGTCAGAAGGATGGGGGTGAAGGACAAATTTTAAATGACTTGTAAGGCTAGGCTTTTTTTTAATGGACTTTTGCTGTGTGCCACTGGAGGATTTCAGCCATTTGAAATTGGATAGAATTAAAATTTAATATTATTAGATAAATTTTAAAAGAATCATTCTGGTTGCCAAGTCATGAATAGACTTGGGTCTCCAGGTAAGGATGGAAGCAAGCCGAGTAATTAGGAGGATATTATCATTTCAGTTTGGATCATGTTAGTAGTGGCAGAGATAATGAGAACTAGTCAGTTGTGAAGATAGTGCCAATGGGCTTTCCCAGTGGATTGGATGTGAAATGTGAAAGAGAGGCATCAAGGAAAACACCAGTTATTTTTAGCCTGGTATCTGGAAGGATGGATTAATTCCAGGGAAGATCAGCGGTTTTGTTGTTGTTGGTTGTTCTTTAGTTTTGTTTTGGTGGGAGGTAGTGAGGATTTATAGAGATTAGGAGTTGGTTTTGGGTAGGCTAGGTTTTTTTTTTTTTTTTTTTTTTTTTTTTTTTTTTTGAGACGGAGTCTCGCTCTGTCGCCCAGGCTGGAGTGCAGTGGCCGGATCTCCGCTCACTGCAAGCTCCGCCTCCCGGGTTTACGCCATTCTCCCGCCTCAGCCTCCAGAGTAGCTGGGACTACAGGCGCCCGCCACCTCGCCCGGCTAGTTTTTTGTACTTCTTTTTAGTAGAGACGGGGTTTCACCGTGTTAGCCAGGATGGTCTCGATCTCCTGACCTCGTGATCCGCCCGTCTCGGCCTCCCAAAGTGCTGGGATTACAGGCGTGAGCCACCGCGCCCGGCCTGGGTAGGCTAGGTTTGAGATGCCTGTTAGACATCCAAGTGGAGATGTTGATGAGTAACTGAATATATGTCTTGAGTTTATGGGAAAAGTCCAGGCTGAAGATACACATTTGGGAGCTATCAATGTATAGATGGTATTTAAAGCGAGGAGAACCGGTTGCTATCTCCCAGACAATTTAGATACCGGAGAGAAGAGGTCCCAGGGACCATACCCTGGATTCTCCAATGTTAATGGTTGAGGAGAGAAACAAGAGCCAGCAAAGGAGACTGAGAAGGAGCAGCCACATAAATAGAAGGAAGCCAGATGTTTTAAGCAGAAGAGAAGCAGAAAAGGATAATCAGCTAAGTCAAATGCTGCAGATATGTCAAGTAAGTTAAGGCCTAAGAATTTAGTAACATTGAATCGTTTTTTTGTTTCGTTTTGTTTTGTTTTGTTTCGTTTAAGAGACAGAGTCTCTGTCTTGCCCAGGCTGGAGTACAGTGGTACCATCATAGCTCATTGTAACCTCAAACTCCTGGCTCCAAGCGATCCTCCCACCTTAGCCTCTCAAGTTGCTGGGACTACATGCGCATGCCACCACACCTGGCTAATTTTTAAATTTTTAATTTTTTGATACAAAGTCTTGCTCTGTCACCCAGGCTGGAGTGCAGTGGCATGATCTCTGCTTACTGCAGCCTCTGCCTCCCAGGTTCAAGCGATTCTCCTGCCCCAGCCTCCCAAGTAGCTGGGACTGAAGGCACACACCACCACGCCCAGCTAATTTTTTTACTTTTAGTAGAGACAAGATTTCACTATGTTGGCCAGGCTGGTCTCGAACTCCTGACCTCAAGTGATCTGCCCACCTTGGCCTCCCAAAGCACTGGGATTACAGGCATGAGCCACCGCACCCAATCTAATTTTTAAATTTTTTATAGAAATGAGGTCCCACTATGTTGCCCAGGCTGGTCTTGAACTTCTGGGCTGAAGTGATCCTCCTGCCTTAGTCTTCCAAAGATTCAGGATTACAGGCATGAGCCACTGCAACATTTGTACTCTTAAGAAGAGTGGTTTCATGTAATTGGAGTGATAAACCTAAATGGGTGGATTCAGAGATATCAAGTATAGATAGCTTTTTAGAGTTTGGCGGTAAAGGGTGCTGGTAACTAGAGAGGGAAGTGAGGTGACGAAACTCTTAAGGTAGGAGAAATTACATTATGCTGATGAGGGCTGTCAAGTCATGAAGGAGAAGCTGATGATGTAAGAAGCTTATGGCCAGCACAGTGACTCAAGCCTATAATCCCAGCACTTCGGGAGGCTGAGGTGGGAGGATTGCTTGAACTCAGGAGTTTGAGACTAGACTGAGCATTATAGTAAGACCCTGTCTCTAAAAAAATAAATAAGTAAGTAAATAAATTAGGCATGGTGGTGAGTATCTGTGGTCCTGGTCCCAGCTACTTGGGAGGCTGAAGCAGGAGGATCGCTTGAGCCTGGGAGATCGAGGCTGCAGTGAGCCAAGATGGCGCCATTGCACTCCAGACTGGGTGACAGAGTGAGACCATGTCTCAAAAAAAAAAAAAGCTTAGGTTCCATGGTCTGTTACTATAATCACTCCTTTGCATATACCTTCAACTCCTTTGCCCTGTATCCTTTGTCATAATCATCTAGCAAACCCTAATTGTGATTAAATCCAATGCTCTGTCAATTCTGCCCCTGAACCCACACAGCTGGGAAAAAAAAAAAAAAAAAGGCGGAAAAGAACACAGCCATACTGACTAGTCTCATTTTAAATTCATGTACCTTAAGTGGGGTATCTGGAAATCACCTGGTGTATCCAGTCTCCAAATCTTCCAGATAACTTTTCATTCCTTCCCTGTCTTCAAATCTTCTGTCTTCACCAATAACTGATAATTTCCTTTTTGTTTTTTTGAGGCGGAGTCTTACTCTGTCACCCAGGCTGGAGTGCAATGGTGTGGTCTTGGCTCACTGCAACCTCCACCTTCCGGGTTCAAGCGATTCTCCCACCTCATCCTCCCGAGTAGCTGGGACTACAGGCGTGTGCCACCACATCTGGCTAATTTTTGTATTTTTAGTAGAGATGGTGTTTCACTATGTTGGCCAGGCTGGTCTTGAACTCCTGACCTCGTGATCTGCTCTCGCCTCCCTCCCTCCTTCCCTCCCTCCCTCCCTTCCTTCCTTTCTTCTCTCCCTCCCTCCCCCACCTCCTTCCCTCCCTCCCTGCTTGCTTGCTTTCTCTCTCTCTCTCTCTTTCCCTCCCCCTCCCTCCCTCCCTCTCTCTTTCTTTCTCTCTTTCTCTCTCTCTCTCCCTTTCCTTTCCTGTCCTGTCCTGTCCTTTCCTTTTTTTCTTTCGACAGAGTCTCGCTCTGTCTCCCAGGCTGGAGTGCAGTGACATGATCTCGACTCACTGCAACCTCCGCCTCCTGGGCTCAAGAGATTCTCTGCCTCTGCCTCCTGAGTAGCTGGGATAACAGCGTCCACCACCACGCTCTGCTAATTTTTGTATTTTTAATAGAGACGGGGTTTCAACATGTGTGCCAGGCTGGTTTTGAACTCCTGACCTCAAGTGATCCACCCACCTCGGCCTCCCTAAGTGCTGGGATTACAGGCATGAGCCACTGCTCCTGGCCTCTTTTTTTGAAACAGGGTCTCACTCTGTCACCCAGGCTGGAGTGCAATGATGTGACCTTGGCTTACTGCATCCTCGACCTCCCAGGCTCAAGTGATCCTTCTGCCTCAGTCTCCTGAGTAGCTAGGACTACAGCGCTAACCACTGCACCTGGTGAATTTTTTGTACTTTTTAGAGAGACAGGATTTCGCCACGTTGCCCAAGCTGGTCTCAAACTCCTGGACTCAAATGATCATCCTGCCTTGGCCTCACAAAGTACTGGGATTACCGATGCAAACTACCACACCTGGCCTATTTCATTGAAAAAATAAAACCAATCTGGAGATAATTTCCACACCACCCTGCCTATCTGCCTAAATGTGTGCCCTTATATTCCATGTTCCCTCCTATTACTATGAACTGGCTATGCTCCCAATTAAATGTCCCCCCCCCATCTCTTCACTCCTGTACTAGATCTCCTACCTTCCCACCCACTCAAGAAAATGGGTCCGGCACAGCAGTTTTTTGTTTCCTTTTTTTTTTTTTGAGACAGAGTCTCACTCTGTCACCCAGGCTGATATGCAGTGGTGCAATCACAGCTCACTGCAACCTTCGCCTCCCAGGTTCAAGCGATTCTCATGCCTCAGCCTCCTAAGTAGCTGGGACTACAGGAGTGTGCCACCATGCCCAGCTAATTTTTGTATTTTTAGTTCAGACGGGGTTGCCATGTGTGTCAGGCTGGTCTTGAACTCCCGACCTCAAGTGATCATCCACCTCAGCCTCTGAAAGTGCTGGGATTACAGGCAGGAGGTGCTGCGCCCTGCCAAGCACAGCAATTTTCTTCTGTTTCTTGCATCATCATCATGAAACTCTTAGAATGGACCTTGATTTTTTTTTTTTTTTAAAGCCAAACCAGCTGGGACCATATATAAACTCAGAACAAAGAAAGAAAAATGTACTGGGTATGTGTTACTTGATGTAAAGTGTGTATTAAATTCTTTAAACACCTTAGTTTAATTGACACAGAGGAAGAATAATACCCTGAATGAAATCATTCTTTTTTTTTTTTTTTTTTTTGAGACAGAGTTTTGCTCTGTCGCCCAGGCTGGAGTTCAGTGGCGTGATCTCAGCTCACTGCAAGCTCCACCTCCCGGGTTCACACCATTCTCCTGCCTCAGCCTCCCAAGTAGCCGGGACTACAGGCGCCCACCACCATGCCCGGCTAATTTTTTGTATTTTTAGTAGAGATGGGGTTTCACCGGGTTAGCCAGGATGGTCTCGATCTCCTGACCTCATGATCTGTCTGCCTTGGCCTCCCAAAGTGCTGGGACTACAGGCGTGAGCCACTGCGCCCGGCCTTTTTTTTTTTTTTTTTTGAGATGGAGCCTTGCTCTGTCGCCCAGGCTGTAGTGCAGTGGCACGATCTCGGCTCACTGCAACCTCTGCCTCCTGGGTTCAAACAATTCTCCTGCCTCAGCCTCCCGAGTAGCTGGGACTACAGGTGTGTGCCACCACGCCCAGCCAGTTTTTTATATTCTTAGTAGAGAAGGGGTTTCACTGTTAGCCAGGATGGTCTTGATCTCCTGACTTCGTGGTCTGCCCTCTTCAGCTTCCCAAAGTGCTGGGATTACAGGCCTGAGCCACTGCGCCCGGCCGAAATAATTCTTTAAAAAAAAAAAAAAAAATTCATTTTAAGTTCAGGGGTACAAGGGCAGGTTTGTTATATAGGTAAACTTGTATCATGGGGGTTTGTTGTATAGATTATTTCATCACCCAGGTAATTATTAAGCCTAGTACCCATTAGCTGTTTTTCCTGATCCTCTCACCTTCTGAAAGGCCCCAGCATGTATTGTTCCCCTCTATGTGTCCATGTGTTCTCATCATTTAGCTCCCACTTCTAAGTGAGAACATGTAGTATTTGGTTTTCTATACCTGTATTAGTTTGCTAAAGAAAATGGCCTCCATCTCCATCTATATCCCTGCAAAGGACATGGAAATCATTCTTTTCCATGCAAAGAATCCCTTTTTTTGTATTTTAATATGGAAATGATTTCTTAGATTCAACTTAATTGGAAAGCCATTATTTAAGGTCCTGCAGATGTGTTGGTGAAACACATCTTACTTATGGGTTATATGATAATTCATTATTATAAACTTTTTTTTTTTAAGGCTTTCAGACAAGCTGCAGGAATTCCAGGGATTACTCCAACTGAAGAAAAGTGAGTAATTATTTTCTTGGAATTCAGTAGAGTTAATTCTTCATTATTGATATCAAGACAAAACCATATTTTTAGCCAATCATGGTAGCTCTTGCCAGCTACTGAGGAGGTTGAGGTGGAAGATCGCTTGAGGCCAGGAGTTTAATGCTGCAGTGAGCTATAATTGTGCCACTGCACTCTAGCCTAGGTGACAGAGCCAGACTATGTTTCTAAAAGATAAATAAATAAAAAGAAAACTAAGGTTTTTTTGTGGTAGGACTAGGGAGACAGATGGAATAGAGTAGGTAGTTCAGAAGACAAACCAAAATGATAAACCATATTTTTAGATTACTCATCTTATTCAATTCATTTCCTTTGATTGCCCTACCTTTACCTTGGCAGGTAACCTAAACTTTGTTAACAGAAAAGAGAGTCGTGTATATCAAAACATTTCATTGCTTTCACTTCCCCTTGCCAGAGAAAGCTGAAAAGAAGATTAAGATAGAAGGAAAGAAGGAAAAGATCGCCATAGCTGATCTGATGATTTTCACCAGCTGATGATGTCCGTTGTCATCTCAGAATTAGGTGCTGGGAAAGTGGGATAGTTTCCAGTATCTAAGTCAGATGTTCCTATGGAGCTTTCTTATTTGGTTTGAAGTGTTAAGAATTCTTAAAATATCAGACAAATCCATATCTAAATATAACTATAGAAATATAGCAAGAAGGCAAATATAATTGAGTTTTGGATTTTGGACTAATTTGAATTTCATGAACCTTTGTTCTCATTTATTGACACAGTTAATTCAGAGTCAACTGTTGTTTTTCTGATTTTTCCAAGTTAAATTGATGATTTTGTCAAATGTTGCTCTTTTGCCAGAGATGGTAATCTTCCAGATATTGTGAATAGTGGAAGTTTGCACGAGTTCCTGGTTAATTTGCATGAGAGATATGGGCCTGTAGTCTCCTTCTGGTTTGGCAGGCGCCTCGTGGTTAGTTTGGGCACTGTTGATGTACTGAAGCAGCATATCAATCCCAATAAGACATGTAAGTTTCATTTTCTTTCTAATTACCTGATCCTTACCTTTTAAGAATGAATGTTTAGCCCGGGCACGGTGGCTTATGCCTGTAATCCCAACACTTTGGGAGGCTGAGGCAGGTGGATCACTTGAGGCCAGGAGTTCAAGACCAGCCTGGCCAACATGGTGAAACCCCTTCTCTACTAAAAATACAAACACTAATCGGGTGTGGTGGCACATGCCTGTAATCCCAGCTACTTGGGAGGCTGAGGCATGAGAATCTCTTGAACCCGGGAGGCGGAGGCTGCAGTGAGCCAAGATTGTGCCGCTGTACTCCAGCCTGGGCGACAGAGCGAGACTGTGTCTCAAAATAAAAAAAGAATGAATGTTTATAAATAAAGAACTGTATATATACATTGTTCTTGGATAGGAATAGCCAACATTTATTGAATGCTTTGTACTATGTGCTAGGCACTGTGCTGAAGTCTTATTAACTCATTTAAGATAGTATTTTAAATAATTGTGTTTTTCCTTAATTTATAAGCATATATGATAAAATCTCAGTGTAAATTCCAACAGGATTTTTTTGGGACCCTGAAAAAATAGTTCCAAGGTGTATCTGGAAGAGTAAATGTACATAAGCAGCCAGGAAACAATCCTAAAAAGAGTATTAATGGGCTGGGCATGGTGGCTCATGCCTGTAGTCTCAGCACTTTGGGAGGCCGAGGCAGGTGGATCGTGAGGTCAGGAGATTGAGACCATCCTGGCCAACATGGTAAAACCTTGTCTCTACTAAAGATACAAAATTAGTTAAGCATGGTGGTGTGTGCCTGTAGTCCCAGCTACTCGGGAGGCTGAGGCAAGATAATTGCTTGAACCTGGGAGGTAGAGGTTGCAGTGAGCTGAGATTGTGCCACTGCACTCCAGCCTGGGCAACAGAGTAAGACTCTGTCTTCCAAAAGAAAGAATATTGTTGAGGGAAATACTTGTACCATCAGTTAGTATAGAGTATTATAAAGCTAGATTAATTTAAAGAACCTTGTACTGGCCAGGCGCAGTGGCTCATACCTGTAATCCCAATGCTTTAGGAGGCCAAGGTGGGATGATCACTTGAGCCCAGGAGTTCAAGACCAGTCTGGGCAACATAGTGAGACCCCATCTCTACAAAAAATACAAAAATTAGCCAGATGTGATACATGTGTCTGTAGACCTGCTACTTGGAAGGCTGAGGTGGGAGGATTGCTTGAGTTCAGGAGATTGAGGCTTCAGTGAGCCAAGGTTGTGCCACTTTACTTCAGCCAGGCAGCCAGGGGACAGGGCAAGAACCTGTCTCTTAAAAAAAAAGAATCTCCTGGCTGGGCATGATGGCTCCTGCCTGTAGTCCCAGCACTTTGGGAGGCCAAAGCAGGCTGATCACCTGAGGTCGGGATTTCGAGACCAGCCTGGCCAACATGGTGAAACCCGGTCTCTACTAAAAATACAAAAATTAGCCAGGCCTGGTGATGTGCGCCTGTAATCCCAGCTACTTGGGAGACTGAGGCAGGATAATCTCTTGAACCCGGGAGGCAGAGGTTGCAGTGAGTTGAGATCACACCACTGCACTCCAGCCTGGGTGACAGAGAGAGACTCCATCTCAAAAAAAAGACTCTCATGCTATGGTCAGGCTAGGCAAACAGATGTAAAAGAGTGGAGAGTTCAGAAGACAAACCAAATATATATGATAAAGATAGTATTTTATGACAAAAGGGAAAAGTAATAAATGGTTTGGGGAATATGGGTTAGCTATTTGTACAAAATAAATCTCAATCCGTGCCTTATTCTATTCCTCGCCCCCCGCCCTTTGCCCAAGCTAGAGCGCAGCAGTGCTGTCATAGCTCACTGTATAACCTACAACTCCTGGGCTCAAGCAATCCTCCCACCTCAGCCTCCTGAGTAGGTGGGACTATAGGCATGCAACACCCTGCCTGATGAATTTATTTACTTTTTAGTGGAGATGAGGTCTCGCTACATTGCCCAGGCTGGCCTCTAACTCCTAGACTCAAGTGATTCTCCCACCTCTGCCTTCCAAAATGCTGGGATTATAGGTGTGAGCCACTTCACCTGGCCTCTGCCTTATTTCTTATATCAAAATAAGAAATTTGATATATTTCTTATATCAAAATAGATGATTAAAATATCAGGTCATAAAGGTAATACAAGAAAACATGGTTAAATATTAAATTTTTTCTCTTTGGTTGGAGATAATGTAGATAAACCTCTTCTTAAAATGGTAAAAGATCTAGGAGCTGTAAAACACAAGTTAGATAAATCTGTCCACATAAAAGTGAAAAATTTTAGTACAATAACAAATACTTTGAATGGATGCAGTAGCACATACCTGTAGTCCCAGCTACTCAGGAAGCTGAGGTGGGAAGATCACTTGAACCCAAGAGTTGAAGACCAGTCTGGGAGACACATTGAGACTGTCTCTAACTTAAAAAACAAAGTCAAAATCACCTTGAGAAAGGAAGAAAGAAAGATAGTAAAATGTTGGCCACACATTGCTACACCTGATGTGTAGTAATTGATTACCATATTTTTGTTAAATAAAAAGGCACCATGACAAAGTTTAAAAGAGAAATGGAAAAGTAATTTACCACCAATATGTTAAATATATATAGTACTTAAAAACTAATAAGAAAAAATAGGCCAGGCATGGTAGCTTACGCCTGTAATCTCAGCAGTTTGGGAGACTAAGGTGGGCAGATCACCTGAGGTCAGGAGTTTGAGACCAGCCTGGCCAACATGGTGAAACCCCATCTCTACTAAAAATACAAAAATTAGCTGAGCATGGTGGCAGATACCTGTAATCCCAGCTACTCGAGAGGCTGAGGCAGGAAAATCGCTTGAACCTGTGAGGAGGAGGTTGCAGTGAGCCAAGATCGTGCCATTGCACTCCAACCTGGATGACAGATGGAGACTCCATCTCAAAAAAGAAAATGCCCTTTTAGAAAAATAGGGAGAAACAAGGTTATTAAGAAAGGAGTAAACAAATTTAAAGATTTCAGCCTCACTAATATTCAGTTGGGTACAAATAAAAATGAGAAATTGACCGGGCACAGTGGCTCAAGCCTGTAATCCCAGCACTTTGGGAGGCGGAGGCAGGTGGATCACAAGGTCAGGAGATCAAGACCATGGTGAAATGCCATCTCTACTGAAAATACAAAAAAAATTAGCCGAGCGTGTTGGCGGGCGCCTGTAGTCCCAGATACTCGGGAGGCTGAGGCAGGAGAATGGCGTGAACCCAGGAGGCAGAGCTTGCAGTGAGCCGAGATCGCGCCACTGCACTCCAGCCTGGGCGACAGAGCGAGACTCCGTCTCAAAAAAAAAAAAAAAAAGAGAAATTTTACTTATCTCCCTAGAAGAGATGAAGAATACTGGCAGAATGCATTGTCCATGAGGGAATGGGGAGTCACGTGGTTTACATGTGCTATACAGCTCTCTGGAGAAAAACTTGACAGTAACCATTGACCTAACAATAATATCTTAAGAAGTTGATACATAAATTGATAATCACAGATATGAGAAAATATTTATATTAGCATTGTTTATAAAAAATATTTGAAGCAACCTAAATATCAATGGCTGAATAAATGAATACTTTCAGGCCTGAATATGATGATGTAGACTGGTTTTATCAGATACTTATATAGCAATTATGATATCTCAGCACTATTCCAAGCCCTTTACAAATACTAACTCATTTAATTCTCAGAACAACTTCATGAAGAGGGTATTATGGTTATCCCTTTTTTGCAGAAGAGAAACCTGAGGCACAGAGAGGTTAAGTTACTTGCCTAAGGTCACAGCTAATTAGTGATGGAGCTAGGACTTGAAGTCAGGCAGTCTGGTTCAAGATTGTACTTTTGTAGAACAAGGATCTCTGAGGAAGAAAAAAAAAGATTGTGCTTTTAATTACTAGGCTTTATACAACAAGAAAAGATGGCTCTGTTGGGGAATATAATGAGAAAAACCAGAATGGTCTCTGCTCCTATGGAGTTTCTAGGCTAATGTTGGAGAGTGAGGGAAGTATGTAAACATCCAAATTATCACACTAATGAACTGAGAGAAGTGCTCTGAAAGAGGGGAATGTAATTCTTTGTGAAATCTGACAGATTTTTCTGTCTCTCTCTGTTAAGAAATGTTAACAGCTGTGAAAAATGTCTAAAATATTAACAGTATCTCTGATGCATTTTGCTGTCTTTTCTGTATTGTTTGAATTGTTTTTACAATGACAGTGTATCTTTGTATGCGTCTGAAAACAATAGTCATTAAAGAAACAAGAATTGGAGAAAATAAATTTTTGAATTCAGCTAAATAATTTTACTGTAATACTTGATAACCACAAACCACAAACTTAGTAGCCATTTTGCTTTAAAATCAGGGGAATGTGCTTTTTTAAAAAAATTTTGAAGACATTATAGTTATGTAGGCCAGTATTAATGACTTAACAGTGGAATTCCCAGTCAGGATATTGTGTTCTTGCCAATTTTCACCGACTCTTAAATTGTTCGTATTTTAAAAACAGTCTGCCAGGCACAGCAGCTCATTCCTGTAATCCCAGCACCTTGGGAGGCTGAGGCAGGCGGATTACTTGAGGTCAGAAGTTTGATACCAGCCTGACTAACGTGTTGAAACCCCATCTCTACTAAAAGTACAAAATTAGCCAGGAGTGTTGGCACATGCCGATAATCCTAGCTACTTGGGAGGCTGAGGCAGGATAATTGCTTGAACCTGGGAGGCAGAGGTTGCAGTGAGCCGAGATCACGACATTGCACTCCAGCCTAGGCAAGAAAAGTGAAATTCTGTCTAAAAAATAATAATAATAAAAAATAAAAATAGTTAAGGGAATTATGAAAAACAGTTGCCATGCTTTCAGCTATAATTCTTTACCTCCCTGATCTCTTGTTCTCTTACAGGGCATCTTTTTGAGTGATTATTTTGATACAGAAATATTTAATTTGTCTGTTTCAGTGGACCCTTTTGAAACCATGCTGAAGTCATTATTAAGGTATCAATCTGGTGGTGGCAATGTGAGTGAAAACCACATGAGGAAAAAATTGTGTGAAAATGGTGTGACTAATTCTCTGAAGAGTAATTTTGCCCTCCTCCTAAAGGTAAGGTGATAAGTAATTTGGTTTAGTGTTCTACCACATAAATAATAGTATTTTTTTTTTTTAGTATTGATATGTACTCTTTGCTACTCTTTTCTTTCCTAAGCTAATTTTATTTTCCTGAAATTAAAAACAACAATAACAAAACACACAACACACAAAAGAAAACAAAAATCTTAACATCCAGACTCATTGTATAAGTTGGAATGATGAGAGTACAGAGCACCTGAAGTTTTCTGTATGTATGTGTATATACGTATATATACACACCTGTATATATGTATATGTACACATATATAGTGCACAAAATATACACATATATGTATGTATTTTATTGCTGTTGAGACAGTCTCGCTCTGTCACCCAGGCTGGAGTGCAGTGGTGTGATCTCAGCTCACTGCAACCTCCGCCTCCCAGGTTCAAGCAATTCTCGTGCCTCAGCTTCCCTAGTAGCTGGGATTACAGGTGTGCACCACCACGCCTGGCTAATTTTTGTGTTTTTAGTAGAGGCAGGGTTTCACCATGTTGGCCAGGTTGGTCTTGAACTCCTGACTTCAAGTGATCTACCCACCTCTGCCTCCCAAAGTGCTCCATGATAGGAGTTTTCAGATGCTGCTTGGTATAATGTAATGGGGAGCCGAGCAAGAAGACACGAGGCAGATGAGAACTGAGGTAGCCTTTATTGGGCTCGCCAGCGAGGTTCACCGGTCCACTAGGAGGAGGGCTGAGGAAGTCGCGCTTGGGGCAGGTATCGGGGGGGCCTTTTATAGGGCGAGGTAGGCGGGGTTTGTAGGTTTCGGTTTTCCTGAGTTAGGTTTCGATTTCTGAGGAATGACGTGTCCAGGAGCTTGCGCAGAGCAGGGGTTTTTTGGCGGGCGCGGGCTTTTTCGCGGGCTGAGAGTCTTAGCAGGAAGTGAAGGGCGGGAAGTCCTAACAAAGGGCCTGCCATGCCGGGTGATACCGCCATATTGGGTCTAGATTCCTGCCTAACACTTGGCTTTGGCGAGTTCCTTATTCCCACTACAACTCTGAGCTGTAGGGCAGCTCCTATTAGCCGTATGCAGATCACCACAAGTCTTAGTCGGCCCCACACTTTCTTGGAGCACACAGTCCCTGGTAAGAGATCTGTGACTCCCCACTTCGCAGCTTATGAGCCTCATTAGGCCCCTCCATTCACACACTTTCACACACTTCCCCACTCCTAGTTCCTGTGTTCGTAGTTGGGGTGGTGAGAGTGGCCACCCAGTTTCCCAGTTGGGGTGGCGAGCCACTCTTGTCACCTCCAGTTTCCTAGTTGGGGTGGCGAGCCACTCTCGCCACTTCCAGTTTCCTTTTCGTAACTCACTTAGCGAGCCACTCTCAAGTCCTGTGTTGGTTCAGGTGTGAGCCACTCTCGTCGCCCCGAGCCCCTCTGGGTCAGAATATTCGGCACACCCCAGGAGGTGATCAGGCTCCTCTTTTGTCCCCATGGGTCCTGCCTTGGGCCCCAAAGCCTTACTGTGGTTCCTGAAGCGTGCTGTTTCTGAAATCGTCCTTTAGGTTCTGCTGTGCTGCTGAGCAGGGGTGCCAGGTCAGGGGAGAGCTGATCTCCTCTATGGGCTGAAGTTCTCCCGGCAGCGCCTGGGGTCCCAGGTCTCCCCTGGCCCAGGGCTCCAGCCCCCAGAGGCAAAGGAGACAGTAAACCTGCCATCTCGGGTCCCTTCGTGGTCACCAAAAATGTTGCGGGGAACTGAGGACCAGAGAGACTGATATGGAGAACAGGAGGATTGTTTATTTTAAGGTACGCACGGGCTCAGTAGATTCGCATCCAAAAAACTGAACATTGAACAACGACAGAGCGGGGTTTTTATAAGCGGACTTACAGAAGCAAAACAAAAGCAGTTAATTATACAGTGACACGTCACGTAATCTATAGCATAACATAACTTGTGACCTTGCATAGCTGGTGACCTTGTAGCTGTATTGAAAGAAAAACAAGAACTGGCTAAATACAGACATTTGTAATACATAATCATGCTTAAGAAGCCAGGGAAAGGAGTAACAGTAAAAAAAAAAAAAAAGGTATCTTTCTCTTTTTTTCCTTCCTTTAACCTTGCTCCGAATGGGGGTGGTGGTGTCTGGAGCGTTATCCTTTGGCCTTGGCTTTCCGGACAGTGTTATCTTATAACTGTCCTTGAAGTGAGCTTGCTGGGCAGAGAAAAGCTTGTTCTTTTCTTTTTTCTTTTTCTTTTTTCTTTTCCTTTTCCTTTTCCTTTTCCCTTTCCCTTTCCCTTTCCCTTTCCCTTTCCCTTTCCCTTTCCTTCCCTTCCCGTCTCATCCCCCCCTCCCTTCCCCTCCCCTCCCTTCCCCTCCCCTCCCTTCCTTTCCTTTTCCTTTTCTTTCTTTTCAGACGGAGTCTCACTCTGACACCCAGGCTGGAATGTAGTGGCGTGATCTCCCCTCACTGCAACCTCCGCCTCCTGGGTTCAAGCAGTTCTCTGCCTCAGCCTCCTGAGTAGCTGGGAATACAGGCACCTGCCTCCATGCCTAGCTCATTTTTTTTATTGTTAGTAGAGACAGGGTTTCACCATCTTGGTCAGGCTTGTCTTGAACTCCTGACCTTGTGATCCACTGCCTCAGCCTCCCAAAGTGCTGGGATTACAGGCATGAGCCACAGCGCCTGGTGTTGGTCTTATCTTTTTAACCCTTGCCTTGCCTGTTACTTTTCTTAGAGTGAATGAATGCATATTTATTTTTAAATTTCTGCCTCAACTTGAGGTCAGGAGTTTGAGGCTGGCCTGGCCAGCATGGTGAAACCCTATCTTTACTAAAAATACAAAAATTACCTGTGTGTAGTGGCACATGCCTATAGCCCTAGCTACTCAGGAGGCTGAGGCAGGAGCATCACTTGAACCCAGGAGGCGGAGGTTGCAGTGAGCCAAGATCTTGCCACTCACTGCACTCCAGTCTGGGCGACAGAGCTAGACTCGTCTCAAAACAAAACAAAAACTTCCTATCATTCCAGTGTTTTGTGTGCACAGTAGAATTTTAATGTTATCAGATTATACTCATGGATAATCTTTGTGTTTTTTATTTACTATTGTATTGTAAGCATTTTTTTTTTTTTTTTTTTTTTGAGACAGAGTCTCGCTCTGTGGCCCAGGCTGGAGTGCAGTGGCCGGATCTCAGCTCACTGCAAGCTCTGCCTCCCGGCTTTACGCCATTCTCCTGCCTCAGCCTCCCGAGTAGCTAGGATTACAGGCGCCCGCCACCTCTCCCAGCTAGTTTTTTGTATTTTTTAGTAGAGACGGGGTTTCACCGTGTTAGCCAGGATGGTCTCAATCTCCTGACCTCGTGATCCGCCCGTCTCGGCCTCCCAAAGTGCTGGGATTACAGGCTTGAGCCACTGTGCACTGTCCCTATTGTGAGCATTTTTATAACACTTAGTATTCTTTGAAAATCACATTTGATCTGGGTGTAGTGGCTCACACCTGTAATCTTAGCACTTTGAGAGGCTGAGGCGGGTGGATTGTTTGAGGGCAGGAGTTCAAGACCAGCTTGGCCAACAGGGTGAAAGCCCATCTCTACTAAAAATACAAAAAAATTAGCCGGGCATGGTGGCATGCATTTGTAGTCCCAGCTACTTAGGATGTTGAGGCATGAGAATCACTTGAACCTGGGAGGCAGAGATTGCAGTGAGCCAAGATTATGCCACTGCACTCCAGCCTGGGTAACAGAGTGAGACTCCGTCTCCAAAAAAAAAAAAAAGAAAGAAAAGAAAATCACGTTTGAAAAGAATCTGTAATGCCAATTTTACCTTCTAAATGCCTTTCAAATTGATCTACTTCTCTCCCATCAGCATTGCCATCACCCTGGTTTAGATTTACATAATTTACCTGGATTGCTTATTTCTCTTTCCCCTTTCCTCCCCATCTGTTTTCCCATGCTTTGCAGTTGACAGGTACTTCTTGGCAGTCCGATGAAACCTTTGACTCCTTCTGAGAATAACATTTTTAAATGCATAGCTAAAGGAAACCAATATAGTTACAAAATATTAATACTTTTTATAAAAACTTACGATATTATATTTGCCTCTTTGTTAATGTGTTAAATAGCAAGATTTATAGCAAGATCTAATAATCTTTCCAGAAATTTCCATGATTTTAAAGTAGTGATGCAAGGGCCAAAATTATTATTATGAGATTTTTCCAGTATTTATAATGGGAACATATTTTGAGATTTGTATTGGTTTAAAAAGTCAGAGCCTATACTCATAATTGAAGGAAATGCCAAGTTTTATTCAGAGGTTAATTAAAAAGAAAGATTGTTTTTTTCCCCTGATCTGAGTTCATAGACTGCACTGGATTCCATGAACAGACCCTTTGGTATCTGTGGACTCTAGTTTGAAAACCCCTTTGTTCTTGGGACAAACTCCAAATTTTTAATGTAGTCTTCAGGACTTTTAATGATTAGCCTGGCTACTTTTCCAGCCTGGTTTCCCACATTCTCATTTGGCTTATAGTCTAGTCACACTTGTTTTCTTTTAAGTCTTCAGATGTACCCTGTTCCCTCCTATCTCAGGGCCTGTTTATGCTATTCACTTTGCCTGGAATGCATCTCCAGTCATCCACACACCTAGCTAATGTGTGTTCGTTTTTCAGCTCCTAGTTTAAATGTCACTTCCCCAGGGACACTCTCTCTGATCATCCCACATTGCTAGATAGGTCCCCTTTTATTTATTTTGTTTTAACTTTTTAATTTTTTAAGACAGAGTCTTGCTGTGTGGCCTAGGCTGGAGTGCAATGACCTGATCATAGCTCACTGTAACCTCAAATTCCTGGGCCCATGGGATCCTCCCACCTCAGCCTCCTGAGTAGCTGGGACTACAGGCATGTGCCACCATGACTGGCTAGTTGTATTTAAAATTTTTTTGTAAAGATGTGTGTCTCACTATGTTTCCTAGGCTGGTCTTGAATTCGTGGCCTCAAGTGTTCCTCCCACCTTAGTCTCCCAAAGTGCTGGGTTTTCAAGCATGAGCTACTGCACCCGGCCAGGTTCCCCTTTTAGATGCTATCATAACACCCTGTGCCTTTCGTTTACAACACTTTTCCCAGTTTATAATTCTGTTTTATTTATTTATTTATTTTTATTTTTATTTTCTTTTTGAGATGGAGTCTCGCTCTTTCTGCCAGGCTGGAGTGCAGTGATGCAATCTTGGCATACTGCAACCTCTGTCTCCTGGGTTCAAGAGATTTTCCATCCTCAGCCTCCTGAGTAGCTGGGATTACATGTGCATGCCACCATGCCCAGTAATTTTTGTATTTTAATAGAGACAGGGTTTCACCATGTTAGCCAGTTTGGTCTCAAACTCCTAGCCTCAGGTGATCCGTCCACCTTGGCCTCCCAAAGTGCTGGGATTACAGGCGTGAGCCACCGCACCCACCTGTAATTCTATTTTTTGTAATCCTTTGAGTGTCTGTCTCCCTCACTTAAGTGTGTGCTCCATGAAGGTAGGGACTGTTCTATTTTGATTACTGCTGTATAACTTGGCTCTTGTTATACAGCAGGCCCTCAGTTAATATTTATTACATCAGTGAATGAATACTGATAACTTAACGTTCCTAAATTCTTTGACTCCTCTGTTACTTCCATAGGTCTGTTCTTTCTTTTTTCTCCTCTGAAACATTTTTCCCAGCCTTGCCTGGCTAACTTCTACTCCAGCCTCCAGTTTAGTTAAGTATGCTTCCCTCCATGTACCGTCTCTAAACTTCCATAACAACTGGATATATTTACATAACATTAAGATGATTTTTTTCTTTTTAAAATTTTTCACATAGAGATGGGGTCTCACCATGTCACCCAGGCTGGTCTCAAACTCCTGGGCTCAGGCAGTCCACCCACCTCAGCCTCCCATGACCAGACCCTGTCTCTACAAAAAAAAAAAAAAAAATTAGCTGGTCATGGTGGCGTATGCCTGTGGTCCCAGCTAATCTAGAGTCTGAGGCAGGAGGATTGCTTGAGCCTGGGAGGCAGAGGTTGCAGTGAGCCAAGATTGCACCACTGCACTCCAGTCTAGGCAACTGAGACCCTGTCTCAAAAAGAAAGAAAAAGAAAAATCCATTTGGCCAGTTTGGGTTTATTTTCCTTTCCCTCTTCTATAACTGTGTTCATTCTTCCTGAAAATGTTCTGACTACACATTGTAAGCATTTTTGTATTTAAATACCTGGTAGTTCTCTTAAGAGTATGCCTTATTAACTTTAAAAGTATCTTTAAAAAAAATTTTTTTTTGCCTGTCGTGGTGGCTCATGCCTATAATCCCAGCACTTTGGGAGGCCGATGCCAGCGGATCATGAAGTCAGGAGTTCAAGACCAGTCTGACCAACATAGTGAAACTCCGTCTCTACTAAAACCCCGTCTCTACTAAAAATACAAAAAATTAGCCAGGTGTGGTGGCAGGCACCTGTAATCCCAGCTACTCAGGAGGCTGAGGCAGGAGAATTGCTTGAATCCAGGAAGCGGAGTTGCAGCGAGCTGAGATCGCTCCACTGCATACCGGCCCAGGCAACAGTGAATGACTCCGTCTCTAAATAAATATATATATATATATATATATATATATATATATATATATATATATATGGTTACTTAGCGTTGCTTAGTAGGTGTATATATTTATGGGGTACGTGAGATATTTTGATACAGATATACAATGTGTAATAATCACATTAGGGTAAATCAGGTATCTTTTTTTATTTTTTTCAGTCAAGGTCTTGCACTGTTGCCTGGGCTCAAGTGCAGTGGCACAATTATAGCTTACTGGAGCATCGAATTCCTGAGCTGAAGGGATCCTCCTGCCTCAGCCTCCTGAGTAACTAGGACCACAGGCACGTGCCACCATGCCCAGCTAATTTTTGTATTTTTGTGTAGAGATACGGTCGCACTATGTTTCCTATGCCACTGTTAAAATCCTGGTGTCAAGTGATCCTCCTGCCTCAGACTCCCGAAGCACTAGGATTATAGGTGTGAGCCACTGTGCCTCACAGGCCTTTACAGTATCCACTTTTAAAAATTACATTTGGAAGCTGGGCATAGTGGCACATGCCTGTGTTCCCAACTACTCAGGAGGAAGAATCGCATCAGCCCAGGAGTTCAAGGGTATTGTGAGTGATAATTTTGTCTGTGAATAGCCACTGCACCCCTGCCTGGGCAACATAGCAGGACCCCATGTTTAAAAAAAAAATACAGTTAGTAAATGTTGAATGCCATTTTTCCCATATGGAAGTTCTAGCTGAAACTACACTTTTCATTTAAGACTTGAGACTGAGTTTCTCAGTCCACTATAAGCATTAATTAATACATTGGTTCTGCTCTGCACACTTCTGCTTCTAAAAACGCACTGAACAAAACCTTCCTTTATCTATGGTTGCTGCTGATTAGTTTCTATATTTTCCAGCTTTCATCTGTAACTGTGATAGCCAGTATTCTCAGGGCTATCAGGAGGCTTGTGCATCCAAATTCCCAATCTCTCATTGTTACCATTCCTGTTTTATATCTCAAGGTTCTGTATTGGTTGTGCACACGTCATATTCTTTGAAGCTCTCAGGCTGCCTGCTTTTTGTTTGCCATAGCTGTTCCTGTTACTTCGCATTTTCCTCCGTGGAGGCAGTTATGTTGCCTCTATTTAAGCACTCACCAGTCAGAATCTTGCTGTTCTGCTTAAATACCCAACATTTGTCGGTAAGAAATACTTTCGTATTTAATTGTGTATCTCCAGGAATTTTGCCCATTTCTCTTTGCCTTACTTTCAATCATGATAGAATCACCTTTTTCTTTTCAGTAATATTATTGTTAAAAGCCTTAATTATTTTGTCTTCTCTGCCTCAAACTAAGTAATTCTGACTTCCTTAATCTTTTATCACAGGCTCTGTTCTCCAAACTTTCAGTCTTTTCTGTTGTTCCATATTCCATTGTTTTCTCCTTCTACTCATTCAGAGGCAAATTATGGTGGTTTTTTAAGTTTTGGTTCATAGACTGTGTCCTTATGTGAGAAATTTACTTTAGGTTTATATTGTCAACCCCATAGCACAAACCAGGTACTTAATTTAGGCATTAGTCAGTGATATGGTTTGTTTATTTGTCCCTATGCAAATCTTATATTGAATTGTAATCCCCAGTATTGGGGGTGGGGCTTGGTGGAAGGTGATTGGATCATGGGAGTGGAGTCCTCATGGCTTGGTGCTATCCTCACTATAGTGAATTCTTATGAGATCTTGTTGTTTAAAAGTGTGTGGCACCTTCCCCCCTCTCTCTTGCTCCTGCTTTTGCCATGTGACCTGCTACCTTCCCTTTGCCTTCTGCCATGATTATAAGCTTCCTGAGGCCTCATCAGAAGCCAGGTAGGTACCTGGCACCATGCTTTCTTTATAAAGTACCCAGTCGCGGCCAGGCGCAGTGGCTTATGCCTGTAATCCCAGCACTTTGGGAGGCCAAGGCGGGCAGATCACAAGGTCAGGAATTTGAGACCAGCCTGGCCAATATGGTGAAACTGCATCTCTACAAAAAATACAAAAATTAGTCAGGCATGGTGGCACATGCCTGTAGTTCCAGCTACTTGGGAGGCTGAGGCAGAAGAATCTCTTGAACCTGGCTAATTTTTATATTTTTAGTAGAGATGTGGTTTCACCATGTTGGCCAAGCTGGTCTTGAACTCCTGACCTCGTGATTCGCCTGCCTCGGCCTCCCAAAGTGCTGGGATTACAGGCATATATTTTTATTTTTTTTTGAGACAGAGTCTCACTCTGTCACCCAGACTGGAGTGCAGTGGCACGATCTCAGCTCTCTGCAACTTCTACCTCCCAAGTTCAAGTGATTCTTCTGCGTCAGCCTCCTTAGTAGCTGGGATTACAGGCACCCGCTACAACGCCCAGCTAACTTTCGTATTTTTAGTAGAGACAGGGTTTCACCATGTTGGTCAGGCTGGTCTTGAACTCTTGACCTCAGGTGGTCCACCTGCCTCGGCCTCCCAAAGTGGTGGGATTGCAGATGTGAGCCACTGCGCCCAGCCTATTTATTTATTTTTTGAGACAGTGTCACTCTGTCATCCAGGCTGGAGTGCAGTGACGCAGTTTTGGCTCCTTGCAACCTCCACCTCGTGGGTTCAAGAAGTTCTTGTGCCTCAGCCTCCCAAGTAGCTGGAACTACAGGTGTGTGCCATGACGCCTGGCTAATTTTTATATTTTTACTAGAGATGAAATTTCACCATGTTGGCCAGGCTGGTCTTGAACTCCTGACCTCAGGTGATCCACCCGCCTTGGCCTCCCAAAATGCTGGGATTACGGGCGTGAGCCACTGCATCTGGCCTGTTTTTAATTTTTAGAGACAGAGTCTCGCTTTGTCACCCTACTGGAGTGCAGTGGCACAGTCATAGCTTAATATACCTTAGTACACCTGGGCTCAAGTGATCCTCCAGCCTCAGCCTCCCAGGTAGCTAGGATTACAGGTGTGTGCCACCATGGCCAGCTAATTTTTAAAATTTATTTTTGGTAGAGAGAGGGTCTTGTTTTGTTGCCCACCCTGGCCTTGAACTCCTGGCTTCAAGCCATCATCTGTCCTTGGCCTCCCAAAGCACTAGGATTACTAGCATGGGCTACCAAGCCCAGCTGGTATCTGAGATTAATTATAATTTATTTCCTTTTTTCTGACTTTAAGATTTTTAGTTTCTTTTCCTGCTTTATTGCCAAACATTCCATTATAAATTTAATGTCTTTAAGATTCATGGTGCTTTCTCTCTCTCTTTCTGCCTCTCTCTTTTTTCTTATTCTTTTTTTCTCTTTTTTCTTGATTAGTGTTTCCAGAGGTCTTTATCAGTGTAGGTCCAATGGGAGAGAGAAGGCATATAACTATTTGAACAAAGAAAGTTTTATACAAAGAATTATAGGCTGAGCATAGTGGCTCACATCTGTAATACCAGCACTGTGGGAGGCTAAGGTGGGAGGATTGCCTGAACCCAGGAGTTCAAGACCCACCTGGGCAACATAGTGAGACCCCACCTCTACAAAAATAAAAAATGAAGAGTTATAATAGGGGCTACTCTAAGGAGAACTCTAAAGAATATAGGAATACACCTGGGCACAGCGACTTATGCTTATAATCCCAGCACTTGGAGAGGCCGAGGTGGGAGGATAGGTTGAGTTCAGGAGTTTAAGACCATCCTGGGCAAAATGGCAAGACCCTGTCTCTACAAACAAAAATTAAAAAAATATATATTAGCTGGTGTGGTAGTGCATGCCTATAGTTCCAGCTACTCAGGAGGCAAGGCAGGAGGATGGGAGGATCCCTTGAGCCCAGGAGCTACAGGATGTAGTGTGCAGTGATCACTCCAGCCTGGACTGGAGTGTAGTGGCATGATCACTGCGCACTGCATCCTGTAGCTCCTGGGCTCCTTTGTCTCTTAAAAAAAAAAAAGGAATAGCAGATATAAGGAACAGTCACAAACCCCAGGGCCAAGATAGAGGGCACTAAGAAGACCCCTCTTCCTCAGGACTCAGATTCAGGCTTGTTGGAGGAGCCACAACTGCTGTGAATGGCAGAGGGGTTGCTATGGTGCCATATTAGCAAAACTTGCTGGAAATCTGCCCTTTGGACCTGGTTGGACATTTATCCTCTAGTATGCTGTCCTTTAGGGTGGTGGGGAAAGCTGTTCATGGAGAGGTGTTTCACCTGAGGCACACCTTTTTTGGGGGAGTTGGCAGGGCAAGCTGCTGGCCACTCCATGCTGCAGGAGGTGCTGCAGGGTTGGAGGACATCTCTTACAAAAGCATCCAAGGGGAGGGCTGATGGGGGAAGCTGCTGACTGCTTTCCAGTGCACTGCAAGACCCTGACTCTGGAAAGCTTCAGACATCACAGTGGCCTGCTCTGTGACAAGCAGGGGAACCAAGAAGCAAAACTCTTCTTACAAATGTCTCTCTAGCACCTTATGCTGAGAAAGCTTAACATCATGCCAGGTGGCAAAGGAAAAATATGTAAAGGACTCAAGTCAATTTTTATATTATTTTATTTTATTATTTATTTTTAAATTAGAGATGGTGGTCTCACTATGTTGCCAAGTCTGGTCTCAAACTCCTGGCCTCAAGTGATCCTCCCGCCTCAGCCCCTCAAAGTGCTGGGATTACAGACGTACACCACCGTGCCAGACCTGCTAGTCTATTTTAACAGCGAGGCAAAAGAATGAATTTATAGGTCAGGAGCAATACATTTGTAACTGATACAATGTCTTTCAATTTTATTAAAATTTTTTACATGAACCAACTTTTTTCTCTATATATTGTGTTTGTTTTCTAATTTTGTTTATGCTCTTATGTTTATTTCCTTCCTTCTACTTTCATTGGTTTTAATTTGCTATTCTTTTTCTAGTTTCTTGAGATGGTTGCTTAGATCATTAATAAACAGCCGTTTCCCTCCCAATGTATGAATTTAAGTCTATACATTTCCCTCTATATTTGTGTCATATACAAGTTTTTTTTGTTTGGTTTGGTTTTTTTTTTTTTTGAGACAGAGTCTTGCTCTGTCGTCCAGGCTGGAGTGCAGTGGCATAGTTTCAGCTTACTGCAAGCTCTGCCTCCTGGGTTCACGCCGTTCTCCTGCCTCAACCTCCTGAGTAGCTAGGACTACAGGCGCCCACCACGTCCAGCTGATTTTTTGTATTTTTAGTAGAGGTGGGGTTTCACTGTGTTAGCCAGGATGGTCTTGATCTCCTGACCTTGTGATCTGCCCGCCTCAGCCTCCGAAAGTGCTGGGATTACAGGCGTGAGCCACTGCGCCCGGCCTCTTTCGTGCCTTCTTTAGAAATAATAAAATATTTTTGAGTATTCTGTTTTCTGTGTTAGCTTATTAGTTATGTATTTTAACTATTTTAGTATTTGTTTAGAGTAGGGCTTTTCACTGTTGGCAGTATTCAAACTTAGGCCTGTGATTATTTATTGTAGAGGGCTATCCTGTGCATGGTGGGATATTTAGTAGCATCTGTGGCTTTTACACCTAGATGCCAGTAGCACCTCACCCCAGTTGTGACAATCAAAAAATGTCTCCAGACATTTCTGAATGTCCTTTGGAGACAAAATCACCCTGGTTGAGAACCGCTGCCCTAGAGGTTATAATAGGCATTCTTGGCTTATTATAGTCTAATGTTAATGATAACTTTTACCAATTACTCAACAATGCCAGGGCCTTACTAACTCCATATTCTCTCTCCCACCTTTATACTTTGATTTTGTACACTAATTATTCATTTTGTTATGTACCCACATTCCATTATTCTTCATTTTCTATGTCTTTCTTTCAGAGCTCTTTACTTTCTGTGTGTATCTGTGTCTTAAATTTTCCTTCCATCTTTATTTTATATAAAGATAAGGGATTTTGATTCTATGATAAATCCAGGATGATCTCATTAGAGATCCTTAATTACATCTACAAAATTTATTTATTTATTTTTTCTTGAGATGGAGTCTTGCTCTTTCACCCAGGCTGGAGTGCAGTGGCGTGATCTTGGCTCATTGCAGCCCCAGTCTCCCAGATTCAAGCTATTCTCCTGCTTCAGCCACCTGAGTAGCTGGGATTACAGGTGTGCATCACCACACCCGGCTAATTTTTGTATTTTTAGTAGAGATAGGGTTTCACCATGTTGGCCAGGCTGGTCTCAAACTCCTGACCTCAAGTGATCCACCCACCTTTGCCTCCCAAAGTGCTAGGATTACAGGTATGAATCACTGTGCCTGGCCTAAAGCTTGTTTATAATCTTTTCACTAGACTCTGTTTTTATTCCATAGGTATTTAATAAATATTTGGAGAAGGAAGGAATGACAAAGAGACTCTGAGAGGTTTCTATCACTGAAGTATGTTTAGGACTTTTATATATATTCATATATTTATTGATTACTATGTCACAGGCATTCTGTGGCAGACTTTTCATTATTTTTAATTAGGTACCAAGAGTATGGTCTTTTAATTTCCATTGGGTTTACGGTTTTTCTGTCTTTGAGTTTTTAATTTATATTTTCTGTTTTTATTGTTGTGATAGTGGTTCTGTTTTGTTTTACATATCAGCCCTTTGCCAGAAGCTGAACCTGAACCACTGAGGATGCAATTTTAGATGGAGCTAGTGTTAGTCTGACAGATTTGTACCTGAATGTTCACTTCGGTTACAGAGTTTAACTGTGTTTGCTATTAAATGAATCTACTTAGGAACATTTTCTGAGATTTAGTACGCAGAAATAGTAATCATTGTGCTTTTCTGTTCTCTTTCAGCTTTCAGAAGAATTATTAGATAAATGGCTCTCCTACCCAGAGACCCAGCATGTGCCCCTCAGCCAGCATATGCTTGGTTTTGCTATGAAGTCTGTTACACAGATGGTAATGGGTAGTACATTTGAAAATGATCAGGAAGTCATTCGCTTCCAGAAGAATCATGGCACAGTAAGTCTGGGGCTAAATTTAAAATTATTCTTTCAGGCTGGGCGCCGTGGCTCACACCTGTAATCCCAGCACCTTGGGAGGCTGAAGTCAGGAGTTCAAGACCAGCCTGCCCAACATGGTGAAAACCTGTCCCTACTAAAAATAAAAAAATCAGCTGGGTGTGGTGGTAAGACTCTGTCTCAAATAAAATAAATAAATAAATAAAATTATTATTTCATCATTAGCCAGGCATGGTGGCATGTGCCTGTTGTCCCAGCTACTGAGGCTGAGGCAGGAGGGATTACTTGAACCCAGGAGTTCAAGGCTAAAGAGAGCTATGATTGCAGTAGTGCACTCCAGCTTGGGAGACAAGAGTGAGACCTTGTCTCTAAAAAATGATAATAATAAATTAAGCAATTATTTCATCATACTGGGTAGTTTAATAATGCAGATTGTTGCCTATCAAGAACAAGGCTTGGCTGGGTACAGTGGCTCACACCTGTAATCCCAGCACTTTGGGAGGCCGAGGCAGGCAGATCACTTGAGGTCAAGAGTTTGAGACCATCTCTACTGAAAATTTAAAAAAAACTAGCCAGGCATGGTGGCTTGCACCTGTAATTCAGGCTACTTGGGAGGCTGAGGCACAAGAATTGCCTGAACCCGGGTGGCAGAGATTATAGTGAGCCAAGACCGCGCCACTGCACTTCAGCCCTGGGTGATGGATTGAGACTCTTGTCTCAAAAAAAAAAAAAGAAAGATCTCGGCCAGGCATGGTGGCTCATGCCTGTAATCCCAGCACTTTGGGAGGCCGAGGCAGGTGAATCACAAGGTCAGCAGTTCAAGACCAGCCTGGCCAAGATGGTGAAACCCCATCTCTACTAAAAAATACAAAAATTTGCTGGGCATGGTGGCAGGAGCCTGTAATCCCAGCTACTCGGGAGGCTGAGGCAGAGAACCACCTGAACCCGGGAGGTGGAGGTTGCAGTGAGCTGAGATTGCACCACTGTACTCCAACCTGGGCGACAAAGCAAGAGTCCATCTCAAAAAAGGAAAAAAAAAAAAAAAGAGTGATCTCACCACTCTTTCCAGGATTTTCTTCTAGTTGCTGGTGTCTATCCTGCATATTTTTATGCTGGTGTTTTTTTTCTTTCCTTTCTTTTCTTACAACCTCAAAATAGAAATAATTTCAAACTTCCAGAAAAGTTACAGTTAATACAAGGAACTCCCTCCCTCCCATATATCCTTTACCCAGGTTCAGCAGTTGTTTACATTTTGCCGCACATGCTTTTGTCATTCATCTTCTATCTATATCTATCTATCCATCTGTCTATCCATTCCTCCCACTTTCCTGAAACCATTTGAGAGTAAATTGAACATTTTGCCTGTTTTCCTCTAAATATTGCAGTTGATGTTTACTACGAGCAAGGATATTCTCTTATGTAGTGACAACATAGTTATCAAGTTTCTTTGGTTGTATCAATAATAATCTTGTAGATTCTCAGCCTCCTCCCCTCCAATTCTAGGACCCAATTTATGATCACTCAGTACTTTTAGATATCAGACCTCTTTAATCTGGAACAGTTCCTCAGCTTTTCTTCATTTCTAGACCTTTACATTTTTGGATAGTACAGGACAGTTATTTTGTAGACTATCCCTCAATTTGAGTTTGTCTGATATGTCATGAGTAGATTCAAAATATGTATTTTTGGCAAGAATTTGATGTTTTCTTAATATTAATAAAAGCTGTCAAAGGAAACTTTTCAGACTATAAACAGGACTTATTCTTCCTCAAATGATTTTTTTTCTTTTTTGTTTTCATATGTCCACAGCCTTGCCACCAGAGTGGGCTTTCAAAGATTTTTTTTATTTGTGTAAATTTATGAGTTTTATATATATAATTTTATTACATGCATAGATTGTGTAGTGTTAAAATCAGGGCTTTTAGTGTATCCATCACCCAAATAATGCACATTGTACCCATTAAGTGATTTCTTATCCTCCTGCCCACCCCTGAAATGATCTTTTAGTGTCTGAAATACCAAGGGATTGCCATTGTCCACTCATGCCACCAGGAATAATAACCAATTTGTGAATTCAGAGCCAATGACGACTGCATCATGACTGCTACTTGGATGAAAACAATTGGGAGATGTCATCAGTTGTAAGATGCATACTGATTTCACAGGTGTTAAAATGTGAAAAAACATACATCCTTCCTTCAGTTGTATATTGTATGTCCTAACTGTCCCCTGCAAATATTGTCCCAAGTATTTTTCCACCAATATTAATGTGCTCTTACTCTGTACTTTTGACAACATTTAGAATTGTTGGTCCTTAAATATTTGCCTTTCTAGGCCAGGTGCGGTGGCTTGTGCCTGTAGTCCCAGCACTTTGGGAAGCCAAAGCAAGAGGATTACTTGAGCCTAGAAGTTCAAGACCAGCCTGGGCAACACAGTGAGACCCCCGTCTCCAAATTTTTTTTTTTTTTAATTAGCGGAGTGTGGTGGCATGCGCACCTGTAGTCCCAGCTACTCAGGAGACTGAGGTGGGAAGATCACTTGAGCCCAGGAGGATCACACCACTGCACTGCAGCCTGGATGATAGAGTGAGACCCTGTCTCAAAAAGCAAAATTTTTGCCTATCCAATAAGCCAAAAATGACATTTTATGATTGAAATATATAGTTCTTTTTTTTTTTTTTTTTTTTTTTTTTTTGAGACGGAGTTTTGCTCTTACTGTCCAGGCTGGAATGCAATGGTGCAATCTTGGCTCACTGCAACTTCCACCTCCTGGGTTAAAGCGATTCTCCTGCTTCAGCCTCCCCAGTAGCTGGGATTACTGGTGCCCACCACGATGCCCGGCTAATTTTTGTACCTTTAGTAGAGATGGCGTTTCACCATGTTGGCCAGCTGGTCTTGAACTCCTGACCTTAAGTGATCCACCTGCCTCGGCCTTCCAAAGTGCTGGGATTACAGGCGTGAGCCACTGCGCCCAGCCTGAAATGTATAATTCTTTTTTTTTTTTTTTTTAAGATGAAGTCTTGCTCTTGTCACTCAGACTGGAGTGCAATGGCACAATCTCGGCTCACTGCAACCTCCAGCTCCTGGGTTCAAGTGATTCTCCTGCCTCAGCCTCCCGAGTAGCTGGGATTACAGGTGCCTGTCACCATGCCCGGGTAATTTTTATATATTTTAGTAGAGAACGGGGTTTCACCATCTTGGCCAGGCTGGTCTCGAACTCCTGACCTCAGGTGATCTGCCTGCCTCAGCCTCCCAAAGTGCTGGGATTACAGGCGTGAGCCTCCACGCCCGGCTTGTGTAATTATTTTATTACTCGTGAGGTTAAACATCTTTTTTTTTTTTTTTTTTGAGAGTCTCGCTGTGTGGCCCAGACTAGAGTAAAATCTTGGCTCACTGCAAGCTCCACCTCCCAAGTTCACACCATTCTCCTGCCTCAGCCTCCCGAGTAGCTGGAACTACAGATGCCCGCCACCACACCTGGCTAATTTTTTTTGTATTTTTAGCAGAGACGGGGTTTAACCATGTTAGCCAGGATGGTCTCGATCTCCTGACCTCGTGATCCACCCGCTTTGGCCTCCCAAAGTGCTGGGATTACAGGTGTGAGCCACTGCGCCTGGCCAAGGTTAAACATCTTTTTGCCTGGGTGCAGTGGTTCACCCCTATAACCCTCGCACTTTGGGAAACCAGAGCAGGAGGATTACTTGAGCCCAGGAGTTTGAGACCAGCCTGGGCAACATGACAAAACCCCATCTTTGCCAAAAAAAAAAAAAAACACACACAAAAATTTGCTGGGTGTGGTAGTACATTCTTGTAGTCCCAACTACTTGTGAGACTGAGGCCAGAGGATTGCTTGAGCCCAGGAGGTGGAGGTTGCAGTGAGCCATGATTGTGCCTAGGCACTCCAGCCTTGGAGATAGAGCCAGACCCTGTCTTAAAAACAAAAAACCCAAAATCATATTTTTATACTTTTGTTAAACTCTTGGGTTCCTTTTGTGAGATTTTTTTAAATGTCCTCCACCTATATTTCTTCATTATTTTATTTACTTTTTTGTGACACAGTATCACCATGTTGCCCAGACTGGTCTCAAACTTTTGGGCTCAAGGGATCCTCTGACCTCAGCCTCCCAAATAGCTGGGATTTTAGGCCCACCTGGCTCTTTTGCCTAGATTTCTATTGATGTGTTTCATTTTCTTACTAATCTAGAACAGCTATTTATTTTTAATCTCAGTTTTCATTTCCTTTTACATTTATTTATAGTAAATAAAAGTTTTGTGATACTTTTTCAGTATCACAAATGCTAATGTTTTTATGTAGCTAAATCAATTTAACTCTTTCATTGTGAATTTGTGCCTTGTGTTCTGTCATGCTTAGAAACTGCTTTTGAGCTTTAAGCGTCTTATATAAATATTTACATTTTTATTCTTTTTTTTTTTTTTTTTTTTTAGGCTGCAGTGCCGCAGTCTCGGCCCACTGCAGCGTCTACCTCCCAGACTCAAGCTATCCTTCCACCTCACCCTCCTGGGTAGCTGGGACCACAGATGCTCACCATCACGCCTGGCTAATTTTTTATATTTTTCATAGAGACAGGGTTTTACCATGTTCTCGAACTCCTTAGCCCAAGCAGTCTGCCTGCCTTGGCCTCCAAAGTGCTGGGATTATGGGTGTGAGCCACTCCACTTGGCCTACTATTCATTTTTACAGTAGTTTTAAGTTTGATTTTTTTACATTTAAGTAATCTGAAATGTTTTCATTTAAGGTAAGAATTGAGGGCTTTTTAAAATCTATTATTTTTCACATAATAGTATTTAGCCATTGATGAATAAGTGTTGTGTTCTTTCCCTAATTTCTTTTAGAACTTTTGAATTAAAATCAAGTTAAAGTTTTTTCAGGGGCTAATGACCCAATTGTGAATATTTGGAAGCCTATTCTACTGCTTATCATATCCAAATCTCAGACTAAATTTTAACCTTTTTCTTTACCTCAGCCAGTGTTTATCAATATTACAGGTGAAACAGAAATTTGTAATTACCTGTGAATTTTATTTTTACACTTATGCCAGTATAATACAAAAATGAGGGCCAGGCATAGTGGCTCACACATGTAATCCCAGCACTTTGGGAGGCTGAGGCGGGCGCTCACCTGAGGTCAGGAGTTCAATACCAGTCTGGAAACCCCATCTCTACTAAAAAATACAAAAATTAGCTGGATGTGGTGGCAGGCACCTGTAATCCCAGCTACTCAGGAGGCTGAGGCTGGGAGAATTGCTTGAACCAGGGAGGTGGAAGTTGCAGTGAGCCGAGATCACGCCACTGCACTCCAGCCTAGGCAACACAGCGAGACTCTGTCTCGTGGGGGAAAAAAAATGAGGATTGACTCAACTGCTGTGTCCTTTTTCTTCTCCCTACTCCTTTTAGAGGAAAGGAATTTTTCACTTTCCACTTCTTATTAGTTTGAAAGTGTCTTGACTGAAGTCATTAGAATATATTTGTACCCTCTCCTCTGAGACTGTGGAGTAAAGGATTGTGCAGCCAGTTGAGAAGGAGAGCTTAATTATCAGATTTGTTGGTGAGAAGAGTTCCTGCTGGGTAGGTGGCTCACACCTGTAATCCCAACACTTTGGGATACTGAGACGAGAAGATTACTTGAGCTCAGGAGTTCAAGACCAGCCTGGGAAACATGGTGAAACCTGTCTCTACAAAAAATAGAAAAATTAGCTGGCATTGGTGGCACACACCTGTAGTCCCAGCTACTTGGGAGGCTGAGGTGGGAGGATGGCTTGAGCCTCGGAAGTGGAGGTTGCAGTGAGCTATGATCATGCCATTGCAATCCAGCACTCTAGCCTGGGTGACAGAGCCAGAACACGACTCAAAAAAAAAAAAAAAAAAAAAAGAGTTCCTAAGTTATTAGGTTACATTGCTCTATATTATAATTTTTACAATTCTACCTATTGGATAATAGATATGTATACTTACCTATTTTCAGGTTTGGTCTGAGATCGGAAAAGGCTTTCTAGATGGGTCACTTGATAAAAATACAACTCGGAAAAAACAATACGAAGATGGTAAGTTTGGTCACTCTTAATTTTTAGTGAGGACAAAAAATAAAGGTGCCCCAGTTTTAATAAAGTTATTTCTGAATAGTGAGATTAAAGGTCATTTATATTTTCTTTCTTTCCTTTTTTTTTTTTTTTTTTTGAGTCAGTGTCTCGCTCTGTTGCCAGGCTGGAGTGCAGTGGTGCTATCTTAGCTCACAGCAACCTCCGACTCCCAGGTTCAAGTGATTCTCCTGCCTCAGCCTCCTGAGTAGCTGGGACTACAGGTGCGTGCCACCACGCCCAGCTAATTTTTGTATTTTTATTAGAGACAGGGTTTCACCCTGTTAGCCAGGATGGTCTCAATCTCTTGACCTCATGATCTGCCTGCCGTGGCCTCCCAAAGTACTGGGATTACAGGCATGAGCCACTGTGCCCGGCCTATATTTTCTTTCTTTATGCTTTTTTCCTACATTTTCTACAATGAAAGTTTTCTTTAACAGAAGCGAGGAAAAATAAGTTAGTAAAAGAAACTCTAGCACTGACTGCAGAATGAGAGTGCTGTAGAACTGGTATACTCTACGGGATTAAAGGAAAGTATAAGGCTACAATCTTAAGAAAGCAGTTTAATAATGCATACTAAGAACCATAAATAATGGATGAAATTATATGAAAGAAGAGAATATTCATGAAGGTATTTTTGCAGTACTGTTTCTGCAAGTAGAAAACCAGGAACAAACTAAAGGTTCAACATTATAGGAATTAGTAGGGAAATGTCAACATGATTAAATATTACAGATACTTATTAAAAACGGCGGCCATGGTAGCACATGCCTGTGGTCCCAGCTACTTGGGAGGCTGAGATTTGAGGATCACTTCAGCTCAGGATTTTGAGACCAGCCTGGGCAATGTAGTGAGATACCCCCATCTCAAAAAATTTTTAAAAATTAGCAACATAGGCCCCGTGCGGTAGCTCACACCTGCAGTCCTAGCACTTTGGGAGGCTGAGGTAGGCAAATCACTTGAGGCCAGGAGTTCGAGACCAATCTGGCCACATAGTGAAACCCTGCCTCTACTAAAAAAATATTAGCCGGGTGAAGCAGCACACACCTGTAATCCCAGCTACTCAAGAGGCTGAGGAATGAGAATCACTTGAACCCTGGAGGCAGAAGTTGCAGTGAGCTAGATCATGCCACTGTACTCCCAACCTTGGTGAGAGAGTGAGACTCTATCTCAAAAAAAAAAAAAAAGTTTAGCAACCTAAAAAATTCTTGCTATTATAACATTGAATAAAAATATTTTCAGTGTTGTTTGGCATTGATTTCAATTTCAATTTTATACAATTTACACAGAAAAATAGCAATTTTAATGTAATATAGTGCCCTCAAATTAATTATTCTCCCTTTTTTTTTTTTTGTTCTGTATTCTCTCAGTGGTTGAATAATTATAAAGCTTTAATTTTTTTTTAAATTAATGTTGGGTTTTTTTGTTTTTTTTTGAGACAGTCTCACTCTGTCACCCAGTCTGGAGTGCAGTGGTGCGAGACACAGGAGACAAAAATCCCTGTCCTCATTAGCTTACTGTTTTGGTGATTTTCTTGGTCTAACAGAAGTAAAAAAGAAAAAAAACACCAGTTTAATTGACACATTTCCTGCTATCCAGTTTTTATGACCATTATGATTCTCTTGATCAATGCATTTGGATTAATTCCCTTTGATAAAAAATGTATTTCAGAAATATTGGTTAAATTAACATGAAATGAAAATAATGTATATTCTTTGATTCTAAATAAAAGTAAACTGTCTGGCATGATGTGTTCCTTGGGCTACAACATGGACATAGATCAAATTTGAGCTTTTATTGGAAATGATTATGTTCTAGTATTTATAAATATGGGATCCCATGACTGGATCAGAGCTTCCTTTGTTTAATTCCCAACCTGCTTTGCACATTAGAATCAGTTGGAGAACTTAAAGCACAAAACCTTATCCTAGACCAGTTTATTCAGAATCTGAGATTGGGGTGCCATGGGCATCAGGTGTTTTTGAAAAGGCTCTCCAGATTATTCTAATGTACTTGTAGGGTCGAGAATGTACAACAGTGGTTCCCAAACTTTGCTACACATTAAATCTTTTTAAAAATATCGAAGCATGACTTCTACCTGTAAACATTCAGATTTAATTGATATGAGGTGTGACTTGTGCTTTACTGTTTGAAAAAACTTCTCAGGTGATTCTAATGTGTAGCAAAGTCTGGGAACAACTTCTTTATAGTGTTAATAATTTCTTATTTTAATTCTTTTTTTTTTTTTTTTTTTGAGACTGAGTCTCGCTCTATTGCCCAGGCTGGGTGAGATCAACCTCCATCTCCCAGGTTCAAGCAATTCTCAGGCCTCAACCTCCCAAGTAGCTGGGATTACAGGCACCTGCCACCATGCTCGGATAATTTTTGTATTTTTAAGAGAGACAGGGTTTCACCATGTTTTTCAGGCTGGTCTCGAACTCCTGACCTCAAGTGATCCTCCTACCTCGGCTTCCCAAAGCGTTGGGATTACCGGCGTGAGCCACTGTGCCTGGGAATAATTTATCATTTTAATCACTAATGTGTATTATATTGATTCAATTCTATAAATATTTAATGTAGATTTATGATATCCTGGCATGTTTTAGGTGCTGAGGAACCTAAACAAAATTTCTTGCCCTTGTGGCACCACATTCTAGTGGGAAGAGACAGACAGTAATCTAAATAAGTAAACTGAATAGTACATTAAAAGGTGAAAAATGCTGTAGAGGAAAATAAAACCAGAAGAGGATAGGGAGTGTGGGGGGGTTGGGAGATTGCAATTTTAAGTAATTATTAGGAAAGGCCTCAAGATGAGGTGGCTTTTGGGGTAACACTTGCAAGAGATGAAACCAGTCATGCAGAACATGTGGATATCCAGATGTTCAAAGGAAGAATTTTCCATGTAAAGGAAAAGTAATTACAGAGTCCTTGAAGTAGGACTCTTCCTGCTATATTTGAAGTACAACAGGAAGGCCAGTATGGCTGGAGTGAAGTGAGTGAGAAGAGGAGCAGAAGATGAAGTCAGAAAGACTGGAGACAGGAATGGGTTTTGTATGGCTTACAGACCATTGTGTGACTAGGTTGTTACTATGAGGTAGGAAGACACTGACAGGTTTTGAGCAGAGTTACAATCTGAGTTATGTTATAAAAGGATCACTTTGACTGGTATGATAGACTGTATGGGCCCAGAGCAAAAGCAGGGAAACTAGTTAGAGGGCTACAGCAATAAACCAGGCTTGAGAGATAATGTGGCTTGGACCAAGTGGCAGGCAACAGAAAATAGAGAACAAGGAAAAAAAAAGGAGTAAGAAAATAATTTGGTACTTTGAAGGTAGACCTACCAACATTGGCTGACAGATTAAAATTAGGGTATAAGGGAGAGAGAGACACCAAGGTTTTTGGCCTAATTGCAAAAGGAGGTTGTCAGGAAATAAGATGGGGAAGACTGTGGGAAGATCCAGGATTTGGGGGAAAGCTCAAGAGTTCAGTGTTTGGTATGCTTCAGACATCCAAGTGCAGAGGTTGAGTTTGTTATTAGAATTCGAAATATGAATCTGGAGTTGAAGAGAAAGAAGTCCTGACTAGAAATACAGATTTGGAAGTGTGTGGTACATATATTGCATCGAAAACCTTGAGATTAGAGATCACCAGGTAGTGAATATAGATAGAAAAAGGAAAGAGGTCCCAAAACTGAGCTCTGTCCTTGAACATTTCATTGCTGAGAAGTTCAAGAGATTAAAAAGGAATCAAAAAAGGAGACAGAATGAGTAGGCCGTAAAGTGGGAGGAAGTGTGGAGTCTAGGGGATATAGAGTCCTGGGAACCACATGAAAAAATGTTTCTTGGCCGGGCGCGGTGACTCATGCCTGTAATCCCAGCACTTTGGGAGGCCAAGGCGGGCAGATCACGAGGTCAGGAGATGGAGACCACCCTGGCTAACACAGTGAAACCCCGTCTCTACTAAAAATACAAAAAATTAGCCGGGCGTGGTGGCACACGCCTGTAGTCCCAGTTACTCAGGAGGCTGAGGCAGGAGAATAGTTTGAATCTGGGAGGCGGAGGTTGCAGTAAGCTGAGATTGCGCCCGTGCACTCCAGCAAACACTCTGTCTCAAAAAAAAAAAAAATGAAAAAGTGTTTCTTGGAGAGTACGTTATCAACATCATCAGTGATATGATAGGTCAAGTAAGGTGAAGACTGAAACGTATTTGTGTATAATTTTATGGGCCATTGGATATCAGTTATTGATATCTTTTAGGTTTTTTATTTTATATATTTATTTATTTAGAGATATATAAAATATGTATTTATTTATTCTCTTGCCCAGGCTGGAGTGAAGTGGCATGATCTTGGCTCACTGTGACTTCTGCTGCCCAGGTTCAAGCAATTCTCCTGCCTCAGCCTCCCAAGTAGCTGAGATTACAGGTGCCTGCCACTGAGCCCAGCTAATTTTTGTATTTTTAGTAGAGATGGGGTTTTGCCATCTTGGCCAGGCTGGTCTTGAACTCCTGACCTTGTGGTTCACGTGCCTCGGCCTCCCAAAGTGCTGGGATTATAGGCATGAGCCACAGTGCCCAGCCTCTTTTAGGTTTTTAGAAATTTACTTTTCTGATTATCTTTCATCTGCTTCTAGCCATAAATAAGTGATTCCTGATTTGGGAGAAGGAATGGAGTTAAGACAGAATTTAGAAGGAAGGTGGATGATATCAGGGAAGAAAGGCTTATGTGTTTGGAGGCCTCTAAAGTGCTGGTATTAGGCCGGGTGCGGTGGCTCATGCCTATAATCTCAGCACTTTCAGGCTGAGGCGGATAGATTGCTTGAGCCCAGGAGTTTGAGACTGGCCTGGCCAACATGGTGAAACCCCGTCTCTGACAAAAATACAAAAATTAGCTGGGCGTGGTAACATGCCTGTAGTCCCAGCTACTTAGGAGGCTGAGATGGGAGAATCACCTGAGCCTGGGAAGTCAAGGCTGCAGTAAGCCCAGATTACACCACTACACTGCAGCTTGGGCAACAGAGCAAGACTCTGTCTCAAAAATAAAAGAAAAAGTCAAGTGCTGGCCTTGCTCTACTTCTTGACCTGGGTGGTTGGTGGTGATTTATAATTATTCCTTAAACTGTACTTACATGCTTTGTGTACGTTTTTGTATGTATGTTAAATTTGGCAAAAAGAAGGAGGAAAATAGATGAGTTTAAACATAAATTAGCTTTCTTTGTTGTTGGTTTCTAACTTTGAAGTTTTTCTTCTCATGTAGTAACGTTGCACAGAATTATTTTTTTAAAGTTCAGTCTCCACTAATGCTTGTATTCTAAAATTATTTTGTTTTTTTCTCTAAGCCCTCGTGCAACTGGAGTCTGTTTTAAGGAACATCATAAAAGAACGAAAAGGAAGGAACTTCAGTCAACATATTTTCATCGACTCCTTAGTACAAGGAAACCTTAATGACCAACAGGTGATATAATTGTTAAATGTTTTTCAGGTAAAAAAAAAAAAAAAAAAAAAAAAAAAGCCAGAGCAAGGCACAATGTCTCATGATTGTAGTCCCAGCTACTCGAGAGGCTGAGGTGGGAGGATCACTTGAACCCAAGAGATCGAGGCCAACTTGGGCAATATAGCAAGACGCCATCTATAAAAAATAATGATAATAATCACACATATATACAGTGTGCTTTTCATGCGCTTTAATCCAGATACCTTCCTAGAGTTCAGTGGCTTAAGAGAAGCATCATACATGTTTTTTAGGGTTTTTTGTTGTTGTTGTTGTTGTTGTTGTTTTGAGATGGAGTCTTGCTATGTCGCCAGGCTGGAGTGTAGTGGCATGATCTCTGCTCACTGCAACTTCTACCTCCCGGGTTCAAGTGATTCTCCTGCCTCAGCTTCCCAAGTAGCTGGGACTACAGACACACACCACCATGCCCAGATAATTTTTTTATATTTGTAGTAGAGATGGGATTTCACCTTGTTGGCCAGGATGGTCTCTATCTCTTTCACATCGTGATCCGCCCGCCTTGGCCTCCCAAAGTGCTGGGATTACAGGCATGAGCCACTGCGCCCAGCCGCGTCGTACATCTTTTATTGTACATAATTGGTAGTACAAGTACTTGGCCTCTATTATTTAGCTCTTTGAGGCAGCTGTATAGTATTTAATATTATTAAATTGAGCCAAAATTCTTGAATTACAAAAGAGGAGAAGGACTTGTGTTAGGTGGAGAAGGACTTGTGTTAGGTGTATTAGACCAAATCACTTTGCCTGCTTGACCAGGTGTGGCAGTGTGGCTTGTTCACAATACTGCCAGCATACCACTGCATTTGTGGTATTGTCAGGCCAATGAGGTTAGTTGTTATTGCCATACCTCTTCATTGTAGGAATCTTCTGCCCCACTCTACACATGCAAGTCCTTGTAGCCAGAAGTAGTCTGGTATATGTTGGTGCAGAAATTGAATTCGGCTTCTAGGACAGTGATGAGATCTTCTGTCCTATTTCTGAGGCTTCATTGCTGTTTACTAGGCTAAGCCAGAAAAATAGGACTGAGTTTATTTACCACAGTATATCATGAACTAGTAATATTCACAACAAATACCCTGATTTGATCATTACATGTTGTATACGTGTACCGAAATATCACTTGTACTCTGAAAATACAACTGTAGTATATCGATTTTAAAAATATTTTTAAAAAGCAATGTGGTATTTAGGTTGTATTCACATTATACAGATTTTGGTTTTTTGTTTTAATGAAAACATCATAATGAAATAATATACTTTTTTTCATTGACACTAATTTTATGCTGTAGGCTTCCAGGACAGTGATGAGATCTTCTGTCCTATTTCTGAGGCTTCATTGCTGTTTACTAGGCTAAGCCAGAAAAATAGGACTGAGTTTATTTACCAAAGTATATCATGAACCAGTAATATTCACAACAAATACCCTGATTTGATCGTTACATGTTGTATACGTGTACCGAAATATCACTTGTACTCTGAAAATACATACAACTATAGTATATCAATTTAAAAAATATTTTTAAAAAGCAATGTGGTATTTAGGTTGGTATTCACATTATACAGATTTTGGTTTTTTGTTTTAATGAAAACATCATAATGAAATAATACACTTTTTTTTCATTGACACTAATTTTATGCTGTAGGCTTCCAGGACAGTGATGAGATCTGTCCTATTTCTGAGGCTTCATTGCTGTTTACTAGGCTAAGCCAGAAAAATAGGACTGAGTTTATTTACCAAAGTATATCATGAACCAGTAATATTCACAACAAATACCCTGATTTGATCATTACATGTTGTATACATGTACCAAAATATCACTTGTACTCTGAAAATACATACAACTATAGTATATCAATTTAAAAAATGTTTTTAAAAAGCAATGTGGTAATTAGGTTGGTATTCACATTATACAGATTTTGGTTTTTTGTTTTAATGAAAACATCATAATGACATAATATACTTTTTTTTTCATTGACACTAATTTTATACTGTAGATTATTTTAGCAGGGCCTAATATAGGCTACCTTACATTTTTCACACTTTCTAAACTTAGCTTTGTTTCCTAGATCCTAGAAGACAGTATGATATTTTCTCTGGCCAGTTGCATAATAACTGCAAAATGTAAGTATAAATTGATTTCTTTTTCAGATGAATTACTAAAATACAGGCTGAGCACAGTGGCTCACACCTGTAATCCCAACACTTTGGGAGGCTGAGGTGAAAGATTGCTTTAGGCCAGGAGTTAGAGGCCAGCCCAGAAAAGAGAGACCCTCTCTCTACAAAAAAAATAAGTTAACTGAGCATGATGGCCCATGCCTGCTACTCAAGAGGCTGAATCATGAGGATGGAGGCGACATGAACTGATTGTGCACTCCAGCCTGAACAACAGAGTGAGACCCTGTCTCAAAAAAAACAAACAAGGCCAGGCATGGCAACTCACACCTGTAATCCCAACACTTTGGGAGGCCAGGATAAGAGGATCACTTCAGCCCAGGAGTTCGAGACTAGTCTGGGCAACATAGTGAGACCTCGTTTCTGCTAAAAATAACCGTTAGCTGGGTGTGGTGGCACATGCCTGTGGTTCCAGCCACTCGGGAAGCTGAGGCAGGATGATCACTTGAGCCCAAGAGGTTGAAGCTGCAGTGAGTGATGATCGCACTATTGCATTCCAGCCTGGGCAACAGAGCAAGACTGTCTCAAAACAAAAATAAAACACTGTTTAGAGGACTTCTTTAAAAATTTTCCCTCTTTTTCAGTCTTGTTTTAAAGGGCTGACTCACATAGGTGCTTTTTTTCTTAACCCCAAGTGCTTAAAGTCACCTCTGAAAATTGCCATAAATTTCTTGACACATTTTATGGATTGTGAATTCTAGTTAGTGCCTTTAAAATGAAAACTGCTGTTGACACCTTTCCAACCAGAACAGTGAGCTTTTCATTTCCTGCTGCTGCTTTCCACTTTGACTCCAAGCTAGTCTGCTATTATTAAGGTCTACCAACAAGAGTATATAGGCCACAGAAATCACAATTTAAAAGAACTCCTCTCATTGGAATTGAAGGTGATTTCTATGTAAAATTGTAAAATATTTGATATGTTTCTAAGTTTCCTCACTTGGTTTTTAGATTGGTAGAGTACCATTTATTTATACAATATTTATAAAAATACTTCTGTAGGCATAAAAATATACTAAGATAAAAATACTTAAAGAAAGTATTAGGGGGCCAGGCAAGGTGGCTCACAGCCATAATGCCAGCACTCTGGGAGGCCGAGGTGGATGAATCACTGGAGCCCAGAAATTTGGGACCAGCCTGGGCAACACAGCAGAACCCTATCTCTATAAAAAATTCAAAAATTAGCCAGGCCTGGTGGCACACACCTGTAATCCCAGTTATGTAAGGAAGGCTAAGGTGGGAGGATCACTTAAGCCCAGGAGGTTGAGGTTGCAGTGAGCCGTGATCACACCACTGGACTGCAGCCTGGGTGACAGAGTGAGACCCTGTCAAAAAACAAAAGGAGGCCAGGCATGGTGACTCATGCCTGTAATCCCAGAACTTTGAGAGGCTGAGGTGGGCGGATCACAAGATCAGGAGTTCGAGACCAGCCTGACCAACATGTTGAAACCCCATCTCTACTAAAAATACAAAAAGTAGCCGGGTATGGTGGCATGTGCCTGTAATCTCAGCTACTCAGGAGGCTGAGGCAAGAGAATCACTTGAACCCTGGAGGCAGAGGTTGCAATGAGCTGAGATCACACCACTGCACTCCAGCCTGGGTGACAGAGCTATGCTCTGTCTCAAAAAAAAAAAAAAAAAAAAAAAAACCCAAAAAACAAAAGGAAGTATTAGGACATGAATTTAAATTTTAGAAAATTTATGTTCACTTGAAGGATTTGATTTATATCCCTTAATGTTTAAGGAAACTTTCTTTTTTTTTTTTTTTTTTTTTTGAGACGGAGTCTTGCTCTGTCGCCCAGGCTGGAGTGCAGTGGCCAGATCTCAGCTCACTGCAAGCTCCGCCTCCCGGGTTCACGCCATTCTCCTGCCTCAGCCTCCCGAGTAGTTGGGACTACAGGCGCCCGCCACCGCGCCCGGCTAGTTTTCTGTATTTTTTAGTAGGGATGGGGTTTCACCGTGTTAGCCAGGATGGTCTCGATCTCCTGACCTCGTGATCCACCCGTCTCGGCCTCCCAAAGTGCTGGGATTACAGGCTTGAGCCACCGCGCCCGGCTGTTTAAGGAAACTTTCTTTAAAATGATACAAATATAAACTTCCCATAAAGTTTTCTTCTTTGGCATACAGAAATGTCCAGATACTATAGATGATTAAATTGAATTTAGGTAAGCATATGTCAAAAATAATGTATTCAACCTTTTTCTTTTTTTTTTTTTTTTTTGAGACGGAGTTTCACTCTTGTCACCCAGGCTGGAGTGCAATTGCGCTATCTCAGGTCACTGCAACCTCCACCTCCTCGATTCAATAGATTCTCCTGCCTTAGCCCCCTGAGTAGGTGGGATTACAGGCGCCCACAACTATGCTTGGCTAATTTTCATATTTTAAGTAGAGACCATGTTGGCCAAGCTGGTCTTGAACTGACCTCAGGTGCTCCGCCCGTCTCAGCCTCCCAGGGTGTTAGGATTACAGGCGTGAGCCACCACATCCTGACTTATTCAACCTTTTTAAAAAAATGCCTACTTGTTTGGTCCAGTGGTGCACATTTGTCCCAGCTACGTTGGAGGCTGAGGTGGTAGGATTGTGTGAGCCCCAGGAGTTCGCCTAACTTGGGCAATAAAACAAGACCCCAGCTTAAAAAAAATTAATATAAAGATAGATTTAAAATCCTTGTTTTTAAAACGTATTACATTAAAAATAAATACGTTTTTGCTAAAGACCTTTAAAAATCTAAATCACTTGTGCTCTGGACACCAAGAAAAGTGACTATTTCCAAGGTTGAATTAATATGTTAATCTTATTTTCAGTTTTTAGGGAGATTTTAGGAGAATTGCTATGTATTTGGATGTAGGTTGGTGGTTTTTTAAGGCTCCTCTGAAGTTTTTGAGAGTAGATAAACAAGAAACCTTAATAAGTTCTTACTCCTTACTCTGCCCCTTATTAGCCTTGGGCAAGATTCTTATCTCTCCATTTTCCTCCTTTTCTAAAATACGAGTTTAGCTCCAGATGACCTCCAAGTTATCTCTGAGCTATGAAATTGTGTCTGATTCAGTATTGCATTTAAAGCACATTAAGTGGCTTAAAATCACATTTTAAAGCTATTTTCAGCCATCGTTGTGACAGGCTGGGCAACGTAGTGGGACTTGATCTCTACCAAAAAAAAAAAATTGTAATTAGCTGTGCGTGGTGGCATGTTCCTGTAGTCCCAGCTACTTGGGAAGCTTGAGGTGGGATCACTTTAGCCAGGAGATCAAGGCCTCAAGTGAGCCGCAATCACTGCCACTGCACTCCAGCCTAGGTGACAGAGTGTGACCCTATCTAAAAAAAGAAAACCCCACAAACCAAAAGTCAATGTGAGATTTTTTTTTTTTTTTTTTTGAGGCAGAGTCTCGCTCTGTAGCCCAGGCTAGAATGCAGTGGTGTAATCTCGGCTCACTGCAACATCTGCCTCCCAGGTTCAAGCGATTCTCCTGCCTCAGCCTCCCAAGTAGCTGGGACTATAGGTGCCCACCACCACACCCAGCTAATTTTTTGTATTTTTAGTAGAGATGGGGTTTCACCATGTTGGCCAGGATGGTCTCGTTCTCTTGACCTCATGATCTGCCTGCCTCGGCCTCCCAAAATGCTGGGATTACAGGCATCAGCCACCGCACCTGGCCTGTTATATTAATTTTAAGTGATAATATAGTCAAGCAGAGTACATGAATGACCACTGTATGCAAATCGTTGTGGTGAATCCTTCAGTTGTATATTACTCTATGTTGTAAAATTGTGTGACACACATATTGTACACTGCACAAGTTTTCACATCACTTGTAAAATAGAAATTCTATAGTTCGAGGCCGGGCGTGGTGGCTCCAGCCTGTAATCCCAGCACTTTGGGAGGCCGAAATGGGCAGATCCACGAGGTCAGGAGATCGAGACCATCCTGGCTAACACGGTGAAGCCCCGTCTCTACTAAAAATACAAAAAATTAGCCGGGCATGGTGGTGGGCGCCTGTAGTCCCAGCTACTTGGGAGGCTGAGGCAGGAGAATGGCCTGAACCTGGGAGGCGGAGCTTGCAGTGAGCTGAGATCCGGCCACTGCATTCCAGCCTGGGCGACAGAGCGAGACTCCGTCTCAAAAAAAAAAAAAAAAAAAAAAGAAATTCTATAGTTCACTCAGAAGCCGTAATGATGAAGAGGCATATGTAGGGAAAAGTTAAGGACAGGCAGTCACTCATGTTTTTTGTGAACTCTAGATATAAAAAAACTAATCAGAGTAATTGAGTACCAGGTAACTACTGATTTTAATGATAACAATATGGGTAATAAGGTGTATCAGGAAAACTTTTTTTATAAATTAACTTTGAGATTAAGTTAACCCTTAGTTCAGGAAAGAGATCATTGGTAAGTGAAGTACAAGTTACTAGAAGGATATTAAGAAGTATTTGACACAGGAACAATAGAGCTACAGATGGTGTCACCTCAAACATATTCTAGGGAAAGAGGTAGTATATATGTTCAGAAGGTTCCATTCTTTTAATAGTTATAATCCCAGTGTAGTACTACAGAAATTATAATTACTCTTTTTCCTCTGTTTTTTTTTCTCAACATGTAATTTCTTTACATTTTCATTTCTTCTGGTTTTTTCTCAACATGTAATTTCTTTACATTTTCATTTCCTCAATGAATATAATCCATAAACCAGTTTAAGCTAAAGTAAGCCATGAGCCATTCATCTTCCCATTTGTTAATTGAGATAAATGTGATATTCTATTTGTTAAAAGTACAGATGTTTGGACATTACCATAAACCTACTGAACCAGAATTTGTGAATGTGAGGTTATAGCATCAGCCATCTCCCAGGTGGTTTTTGAGAACCACTGTTTTTTTGTTGTTGTTGTTTGTTTGTTTGTTTGTTTGAGACAGGGTCTCACTTGGTTTCCCAGGGTGAAGTGCAGTGGCATGATCACAGCTCACTGCAGCCTCAACCCCCTGGGCTCCAGCAATCATCCCATCTCAGCCTCCCAAGTAGCTGGGACTACAGTCACACACCACCACACCCAGCTGATTTTTGAGTTTTTTGTAGAGATGGGGTTTTGCCATGTTGCCCAGACTAGTCTTGAACTCCTGAGCCCAAGCAATCCCCCAGCTTCAGATCCCCTCCCAAAGTGATCCCCTCTGCGCAATCCCTCCCAAAGTGCTGGGATTACAGGTGTGAGCCACCATGTCTGGTTGAGAACTATTCTAAGCAATAACCAGTCACAAATTTTGAGCCAGTGTATTTACCATCACAGGTAAATATGTTAGAATATTGATTTATTGATAAATCTGCTAGCTTGATTTGTCTGAATCATTTCATTAGTGCTCCTAAGTGAACTGATAAATCAACTTAATAAGGTTGAGTGCATCCGATAATCAATTGCAATAACCAACATTGAGCACTCCTACAGATATGAAATTTATTTATTATCATAACTATTTTACCTAAGGTAAAATTAATTGGCTCCGGTTACTTACCAGTTTTAAGAAAGAAGGCATCCAGATTGCACTATGTCTGTTGGAGGGCAATCCGTAAATATTGATGTTCCATTCAGTGAAATACAAACCCTGTGAATAATTTTACTTTTTGGTACCACTTATGTTATCTTCTATATCATAGGAGAAAAAAAGCAAATATAAAAACACCACTCTAAATAATTAGTTTTTTTCTTATTCTATACCCAAGCCATGAGTTAGCGATTTTCATTGTTATTCATATAATGTTTCACCTAGTGTGTACCTGGGCAATCTGTTTTTTAACCACCTCTGAAGAAGTTCAAAAAAAATTATATGAAGAGATAAACCAAGTTTTTGGAAATGGTCCTATTACTCCAGAGAAAATTGAGCAGCTCAGGTAAGGACACAATAAAAAGAGGAGATTATTAAAAGGTAAATTTGAACTGGTTTATCTAATTTAAAGCTATTGTTGCTATTTAGGAAAGCTGTATATTTTTATAGGACTTCAAGTATTTATACGTAGATTTTATTAGGTAAATGAATCTGCTTTTTAAAATCATAAGGTTGTGTGGGAAATGTTTAACTTAGCCTGTTAAATAGTACTAGTGAAGTCAAGCAAGTATGACACTCATACTTTGTTGATGGTAATAAAAAACAGTACAGCAACATTAGATAATAATTTAGTAGGCTTGACCAGATGTGGTGGCTTACACCTGTAATCCCAGCACTTTGGGAGGCCAAGGCAGGCGGATCACTTAAGCCCAGTAGTTCAAGACCAGCTTGGGCAACACGGCAAAAACCCATCTGTACTAAAAATACAAAATATCAGCCAGGTGTGCTGGGACACGCCTGTAGTCCAAGCTACTCAAGAGGCTTAGGTGGGAGGATCGCCTGAACTCAGGAGGTTGAGGCTACAGTGATTGCATCACTGCACTCCAGCCTGGGTTACAGAGCGAGACCCTGTCTCAAAAGAAAAGAAAACAATAGAAAACAATATAGTAGGCTCTTAAAAAGTTCAACATACACTTATATGACCCAGCAATTCCACTCTTTGGAATTTCATTCCAAGATAAATGAAAACATGACTACACAAAGACCTGTTTGCATATATTCATAGCAGTATTATTCAAAATAGCCCAAAATTGGAAGTAGTTCAAATGTTCAACTGGTAAATAGATAAACAAATTGTGGTATTACCATACCATAGAATACTACCAAGTAATAAAAAGGAACACCATATTAATACACAAAACAACACAGATAAATCTTAGTGATTTAAGTGAAAGAGTGAAACATAAAATACGGCTACTGTATGATTTCATTTGTGTGAAATTCTAGAAAAGGCAAATTATGGTAATAAAAAGCATTCTGTTGGGGGTTAGGAATGGGGACAGGATCAACTACAAAGGGGCATGAAGAAAATGAAACTGTCGGCCGGGCGCAGTGGCTCACGCCTATAATCCCAGCACTTTGGGAGGCCGAGGAGGGTGGATCACGAGTCAGATCGAGACCATCCTGGCTAACATGGTGGAACCCCGTCTCTACTAAAAATACAAAACATTAGCCAGGCACGGTGGCAGGCGCCTATAGTCCCAGCTACTCGGGAGGCTGAGGCCGAAGAATGGCGTGAACCCAGGAGGCGGAGCTTGCAGTGAGCCGAGATCGCGCCACTGCACTGCAGCCTGGGCGAAAGAGCGAGACTACTTCTCAAAAAAAAAAAAAAAAGAAAAGAAAGAAAATGAAACTGTCTTATATATTACTTGTGATTGTAGTTACACAATTGTATACAATTACTAAAATTCAAACTGTACAGGTAAAATGGGTTAATTTTATTGCATATAACCATACCTTAATTAATTTTTGTTTTAAATTGCAACTGTGACTGCTTTGGGGTTAGAAGTCTGAGACTGGGTAGCAAGCAACCCTACCTTGGAGCATAAAATCAACTATAGAGAAGATAGAGTGGCTGGGCACAGTGGCCCACACCTGTAATCCTACCAATTTGGGAGGCAAAGATGAGAGGCTCACCAGAGCCGGAGAGTGCAAGACTAGCCAGAGCAACCTGGCAAAACCTCATCTCTAAAAAAAAAGATACAAAAAATTAGCTAGGGATGGTGGTGCATGCCTATAGTCCCAGCTACTCAGGAGCCTGATATAGGAGAATCACCTGAGCCCAGGAAGTCCAGGCTGCAGTGAGCCATGATCACACCACTACACTCCATCCTGGTAACAGTGAGACCCTCTCTCAAAAAAAGAAAACAAGATAACCACTGGAAAGAACTGGGAGGCTTTTAAATGTTGGAAGTTTTATTTATTACATTGAATGTAACTACTTTTTTAAAAGTAATACTAGTTGCCTTTTGAAGTTTTTATCATATAGAAGTGTATGAAGTCGAAGGTAAAGTTTCTTTGTAAATGTGTGCCCGTAAGCCGGTAACAATTGGGCTGGGTGCAGTGACTCATGCTTATAATCCCAGCAATTTGGGAGGCTGAGGCTGGAGGATTGCTTGAGCCCAGGAGTTTGAGACCATTCAGGGCAACATAGAGGGAGCCTGTCTCTACAAAATGTTTAAAAATTAGACAGACATAAAGGTATGTACCTGTGGTTACAACTACTAGGGAGGCTGAGGTGGGAGGATCGCTTGAGCTTCGGAGCTTGAGGCTGCAGCATGATAGAGTGTCACTGCACTCCAGTCTGGGCAACAGAGCAAGAACCTGTCTCTTAAAAATAAATAAGGAAATAAATAATTTTTTAAAGTTTAAACTCTCTAATATAGCTCACGAAGCATTTCAAAAGCTGGGCCTTGTGTACTCACCTTATCCTCACTTGTGCCTCTTCATAGCTTTCAGTTTAGCTCTACTCAAAGTCTTTTGTTTCTTACCTCCTGTCCTGGCTTTTGCACAAACTGTTCCTCTGTATAGATTCTCTTTTTGTCTCTCCTTTAGTTAAGTCCAGGTGTTGGGTTTTGGTTTTGGGGTGGGGTTTTTTTTTTTATTGTGGGTGGTTGGAGTGTTTTTTTTTCTTTTTTATGTTGTTGTTTTGCAGATTTCAGCCTGTGTTTATTTCTCTCTTTCTCTCTCTCTCCTTTTTTTTTTTTTTTTTTGAGATGCAGTGTCTCTCTGTCACCCAGGCAGGTTTGCAGTGGCGCAATTTTAGCTCACTGCACCCTCCACCTCCTGGGTTGAAACGATTCTCGTGCCGCAGCCTTCCCAGTAGTTGGAATTACAGGCGTGCACTACCACACCTAGCTAATTTTTGTATTTTTAGTAGACACGGGGTTTTACCATGTTGGCCAGGCTAGTCTCGAACTCCTGGCCTCAAGTGATCCACCCGCCTCTGGCTCCCAAAATGCTGGGATTACAGACGTGAGCCACTGCTCCCGGCCCGGCCTGTGTTTATTTCTCTACGAAACCCTTTACCTAGAGTAGCTGTTCCTGCCTTATATTCCAGTAATACCCTGAACTTCCTTTGTCATAACATGCGCTATGCTTGTTTAATTGTTCATCCTTTATGTCCTATCCACTCTGCCTCCCCACTGCCAACTAGAATCTGAACCCCTTTGATGGTGTATCTCTTGTTTATTGTTGTTGCTCAGTATCTAGCACAGTGCTTCACATGTAGCAGGTATGCAATAAATATTTGTACAGAAGAGAGGAAGGAAGAATGTTTCCCGTTTTGATTTTGTTGTTTTTGATGTTACAAACAATTAACACTTCTGTGCTTACATCTTTGCTAATATTTTCAAATATTTCTGTATAATAAGGTCCTAGAAGTGAGCTTCTAGTTGAAGGATGTATGCAGTAGGTCAGTGGTTAAGATTTGAATCCTGTCAACACAACTTACCTGCTATGTGATCTTAAATAACTGCCTCTGATTTTAATCTGTAAAATTAGAATAATAATAGCACCCATGGGTTTCTTGTAAGGATTCGATAAGATCCTGTATATAAAGTATTTAAGTGAACTAACTCATAGCAAAATTGGAATACATTTTAGTTTTTATTCTTCTCATTGTGATGTACACTTGAGGTGTACCACTTTATACTTCCACCAATTGGATATGAGAATGTCTTTTTCTCCATCTTTTTCTAGTAATATCTGCTGTCATTCTTTTTCATCTTTGTCAATCTGGCAAGTTAAAAAAAAAAAAAAAAACACGCTATGATTGGCAGTCTTTAAGTTGTTAATTAAGTTGAGTATCATTTCATGTCTTCAGGCCATTTGTATGTTTTTGTGAATTGCTTTTTGTATTCTCTGTCCCTGTTTCTATGGGGTTGTTGGATTTTTTAATTACTTTTAAAGAGGTTTTATACATTAAGGATATCTTTACTGAAAATATTTTTCCTAGTTATCTTTAGAAATATGTAAACAAAATGTTTCTCTAGTTAGGTTATTTGTATTATTCTTTATAATTTTCTGTCAGCTTCATGCTAAAAATAAACTTTAAAAAAATTATAGAAACATTTTGAGTTTTCTTCTGGTACTTTTAAAAGTGTTTTTATTTGTTGAAATCTTTATCCACCTAGAGTTATATGCAGATTAATAACAAATCTTATAAAAATGTATTTATTTTAAAATTTATAAAATTTTTAATAAGTTTTTATATACTTCTAATATATAACATATCTTTAAGCAGATAAGAATTATGATGGGACTATTTCAAGTTAGGAATGTTTGAGCAGTTGTTGAAGAACGTTTTTTAAATGTATGTACATTTCTAACTGCCTCCTAAAATAAACATCTTCAAAAAAATTTTTTTTAAAACAGATATTGTCAGCATGTGCTTTGTGAAACTGTTCGAACTGCCAAACTGACTCCAGTTTCTGCCCAGCTTCAAGATATTGAAGGAAAAATTGACCAATTTATTATTCCTAGAGAGGTAGAAAATATTTAATATGTTTAATTCATTCAACTATTCTCAACTCTTTTGGTGTGTGTGTGTATATATATATATTTTAGATGGAGTTTCGCTCTTGTCACCCAGGCTGGAGTGCAATGGTGCAATCTTGGCTCACTGCAACCTCCACCTCCCAGGTTCAAGGGATTCTCCTGTCTCAGCCTCCCTAGTAGTGGGGATTACAGGTGCCCGCACCATGCCCAGCTAATTTTTGTATTTTTAGTAGAGATGGGGTTTGGCATGTTGGCCAAGCTGGTCTTGAACTCCTGACCTCAGGTGATCTGCCAACCTTGGCCTCCCACAGTGCTGGGATTATATGCATGAGCCACTGCACCCCGCGTGGTGTGTATTTTAAATTTGTTTAAAGTGGCAAATAAATGCTACCCATTATTAAATAAAAGACACAATTATTTTAGTTACAAAATAATATGTGCTTGTTTTAAAGTTCAAACAACATAAAAGTCTTTCTTCCCAAAAGGTACTACTGTTAGCAGTTTAGTATGTATTTCTATAGACCTATTTCTGTGTATATGTTTAGAGAAACACACATATACATATGTATTAAACAGAATTTATATGTGAAAAGTTACTCTTCCTATAATATTCTTTAATTTTCTTCTTAATTGAGTGTATTATGGCTATTAGTACACCTAGCACTTGATACAGATTCGACTCATTATTAATGGCTGCATAATATTCCATAGTGTGACTGTACCATAATTTATGTTTTAATTTGATTTTTTGAGACAGAATATCACTGTGTCACCCAGCCTGGAGTGCAGTGGTGCAATCTTGGCTCACTGCAACCTCCGCCTCCCGAGTTCAAGTGATTCTCCTGCCTCAGCCTCCTGCGTAGCTGGGATTACAGGCTTGCACTACAAGGCCTGGCTAATTTTTGTATTTTTAGTAGAGATGGGGTTTCACCATGTTGGCCAGGCTGGTCTCAAACTCCTGGCCTCAAGTGATCCACCCGCCTCCACCTCTCAACGTGCTGGGATAGCAGGCATGAGCCACCATGCCCGTCCAGCATGATTTATTTAAGCAGCCCCTGCTAATGGAAATTATGATTGACATTTTTTTTTATTATATACTGGTACAGGTGTTGAGTAGTCTTAGACATGGAGTTTTTGTGTGAAAGTCCATGTGTATGTTCAGTTATTATTATTTTTAGACAGGGTCTTGCTCTTTTACCTAGGCTGGAGTACAGTGGTGCTATTGCAGCCTCGACCTTCGAGGCTTAAGTGATCCTCCCACCTCAGCTTCCCAAGTAGCTGGACTAAATTTTTTTTGTTTTTTATAAAGACGGAGTCTCACTATGTTGCCCAGGCTGATATCGAACTCCTAGGCTCAAGTGATCCTCCTGCCTCAGCCTCCCAAAGTGGTGAGATTATAGGCATTAGCCGCTACACTGGGCCATGTGTATGTTAATTTTAAAATGTTCTCTGAAAGCCATTTTATACTTTTAGCAACAATGTATGAGAATGTTTTTTCTTTCCAAATCCTCACCACCTCTGAATTTGAGTCTTATGTATATTTTATGAATCTTGCTTTTCTCTGATCATTGGAGAAATCGAACAAATTTTCATACATATATTAACAGTTTGTATTTTTCTTTTGTGAATTCTGGTCTTTATAACTTTCATTGATTTTTCTAGTGAGCTTATATATATTTTTGTATACTATACAAACTGTCAGTTATATAGCAAATAACTTACTGTTGCTTACATTCTTTTTTTATTGTTTTTTAACTGGATGTAGATTTTAAATTTTCATATAGTTAAGTCTGTTATTCCTTTATGGTTTCTAGATTTTGTGACATGCTTAGGGAGGCCTTCCTCATTGTAAGATTACCAAAATAATCACTTGTGGTTTCTTCCATTATTATTTTTTTTAATTTTATTTATTTATTTATTTTTTGAGATGGAGTCTCACTCTGTCTCCCAGGCTGGAGTGCAGTGGCACAATCTGGGCTCACTGCAAGCTCTGCCTCCCAGGTTCACACCATTCCCCTGCCTCAGCCTCCCGAGTAGTAGCTGGGACTGCAGGTGCCCACCACCACGCCTGGCTACTTTTTTGTATTTTTAGCAGAGATGGGGTTTCACCGTGTGAGCCAGGATGGTCTCGATCTCCTGACCTCGTGATCCGCCCGCCTCAGCCTCACAAAGTGCTGGGATTATAGGTGTGAGCCACTGCACCCGGCCGATTTCTTCCATTATTTTAAATTATTATTTCGTATTCACTATCTATATTAAAAGTTGACTTTCTAGGAGTCATTTTACCTCTGTTAGTCCTTGACTAATTGGATTTTTTTTTTTCACAGACCCTCGTCCTTTATGCCCTTGGTGTGGTACTTCAGGATCCTAATACTTGGCCATCTCCACACAAGTATGAAATATTTGTCATTGTCTTTGTGACTGTCAGTTTTTGGGTTTGCACGTTTTGCATTCCTTTCCTAAGTTTTGAGGAGAAAATTCAGTATGTAGCAATGATACAACAAAAGAAAAACAGTGAATCCCCTTTTCTTCTCTTTCTTTTGAGACAGGGTCTCACTCTGTCACCCAGGCTGGAATGTAGTAGTGCAATCACTTCTCACTGCAGCTTTGACCTCTCTGACTCAAGCCATCCTTCTGCGTCAGCCACCTAAGTAGCTAGGACCACAGGCGTGCGCCACCACACCTGGTTAATTTTCATACTTTTTGTAGAGATGGGTTTCACCATGTTGCCCGGGCTGGTCTTGAATTCCTGAGCTCAAGCCATCCTCCCTCCTCTGCCTCCCAAAGTGGTGGGATTACAGGCATGAACCACCAAGCCTGAACTGCATCACCATTATCTTCTGTTCACTGCTTTTTCTCTTATGTGAATCTGCTATTTGCTACTCTTTGTCTCTTTTATTACCACTTTTATAGTAAGTGAAAAGTAATTAGCATCTGTTTTAAGAAAATGAAAGCAGGCCAGGCACCGTGGCTCACGCCTGTAATCCCAGCACTTTGAGAGGCCGAGGCAGGCAGATCACGAGGTCGTGAGTTCAAGACCAGCCTGGCTAACATGGCGAAACCCCGTCTCTACTAAAAATACAAAAATTAGCCAGGTGTGGTGGCACATGCCTGTAATGTAATGCCAGCTACTCAGGAGGCTGAGGCAGGAGAATCACTTGAACCTGGAAGGCAGAGGTCGCAGTGAGCCAAGATTGTGCCATTGCATTCCAGCCTGGGCAACAAGAGCAAGATGCAAGACTCCATCTCAAAAAAAAAAAAAAGAGCAAAATTTCTTTTTTTTTTTTGAGATGGAATCTCACTCTGTCACCCAGGCTGGATTGCAGTGGTGCAATCTAGTGTCACTGCAAGCTCCGCCTCCCAGGTTCAAACAATTCTCCTGCCTTAGCCTCCCAAGTACTTGGGACTACAGGCGCCCGCCACCATGCCCGGCTAATATTTTTGTAGTTTTAGTAGAGACGGGGTTTCATCATGTTAGCCAGGATGGCCTCGATCTCCTGACCTCGTGATCTGCCCACTTCAGCCTCCCAAAGTGCTAGGATTACAGGCGTGAGCCACCGTGCCCGGCCTTTTTTGTGTTCCAGTGCGTTTTTCTATTCTTTATTTTTATTGCTTCTCTTTTTGCTTTTTTTTAAATTTATTTTTTATTTCAATAGGCTTTTGGGGAACAGGTGGTATTTGGTTACATGAATAAGTTATTTGGTGGTGATTTCTGAGATTTTGGTGCACCCGTCACCCAAGCAGTATACACTGTACCCAATGTGTAGTCTTTTATCCCTCATAACTCCACCCTTTCCCCCAAGTCCCTAAAGTCCATTATATCATTCTTATGCCTTTGCGTCCTCATACCTTAGCTCCCAAGAATTTCCCTTTTTTAAAAATTCAGAATTTAAGTCATTTAAGAATACTTGTTTTTGCGAGGAATTTTTTTGTTCTGTGGTACATGGGTTGTTTTGTTTTTAATATATGCGTTTCTTCAACGACTTTACAGAGTAAAATTCTATACAACAAAAAATGTTTCTTAGGCCCTTCATTTCCCTTACTTTATTTTTTCTTCTGAGGCAGGATCTTGCTCTGTCGCCCAGGATGGAGTGCAGTGGTGTAAACACGGGCTCACTGCAGCCTCAACCTCCTGGGCTCAAGCAATGCTCCTACCTCACCCTCCAGAGTAACTGGAACTATAGGTATATACTATCCCGCCTGGCGAATTTTTTTTTTTATTTATTTTTATTTTTATTTTTTTTGAGACAGAGTCTCACTCTGTTGCCAGACTGGTCTTGCAATAAGCAAAACGCCATCTATGAAAAATAATGGGCTGGGCGCAGTAGCCTGTAATCCCAGCACTTTGGGAGGCTGAGGCGGGCAGATCACCTGAGGTCTGGAGTTCCAGACCAGCCTGACCAACATGGAGAAACCCCATCTCTACTAAAAATACAAAATTAGCCAGGCATGGTGGCTCATGCCTGTAATCCCAGCTACTCGGGAGGCTGAGGCAGGAGAGGTGGAGGTTGCGGTGAGCCGAGATCATGCCATTTCTCCCCAGCCTGGGCAGCAAGAATGAACCTCCATCTCAAAAAAATAAAAAATAAAAAATAATGATAATAATCACACATATATAGAGTATGTTTTTCATTCGCTTTAATCCAGATACCTCCTAGAATTCAGTGGCTTAAAAGAAGTGTCGTACATCTTTTTTTTTTTTTTTTTTTTTTTTTAGTCGGAATCTCAATGTGTTGCCAGGCTGGAATGCAGTGGCGCGATCTCAGCGCACTGCAACCTCTGCCTCCCAGGTTCAAGTGATTCTCCCGCCTCAGCCTCCCAAGTAGCTGAGACTACAGACATGCGCCACCACACCTAGCTAATTTTTGTATTTTTAGTAGAGACGAGGTTTCACCGTGTTGCCAGGATGGTCTCAATCTTTTGACCTCGTGATCCACCTGCCTTGGCTTCCCAAAGTGCTGGGATTACAGCCTTGAGCCACTGTGCCCAGCATTTTAAAAATTTTTAATAGAAATGAGGTCTCGCTATGTTGCCCAGGCCTGTCTTGAACTCCTGGGCTCAAGTGATCCACCTTGGAGTCCCAAAGTACTAGGATTATAGGTGTGAACCACTATGTCCAGCCTTTCTCACCTATTAATCTAGATGTAATATAATTGATAAATACAATTTTAAGGCTGGAGCCTCCAATTTTAAGACACAAATTTCAGTTGAAGAGGCAATATAAAATTTCTTACATATTGATAAGGTGGTCTCATGTAACAGGTCTTAAATGTATTTAAATATTCATTATATGATTTTCTATGATTTATCCTTACATTTCACAAAATAATATAAACTCATGTAACTATCTTATACCTTGGTATTCTCGAGAAATATATTTTGCATTTATTATTTAGAAATTAAGTAGGCTGGGCGCCATGACTCATGCCCATAATCCCAGCACTTTGGGAGGCCGAGGCAGGTGGATCATGAGGTCAAGAGATCGAGACCATCCTGGCAACATGGTGAAACCCTGTCTCTACTAAAAATACAAAAATTAGCTGCGCGTGATGGTGTGCGCCTGTAGTCCTAGCTACTTGGAAGTCTGAGACAGGAGAATCGCTTGAACCTGGGATGTGGTGGTTACAGTGAGCCGAGATTGTGCCACTGCACTCCAGCCTGGTGACAGAACGAGACTCCGTCTCTAAAAAAGAAAAAAAAAGAGAGAAATAATAAAGTGCCAGTCGCAGTGGCTCACACACCTATAATCCCAGCACTTTGAGAGATCGAAGCAGGAGGATCACTTGAGCTTAGGAGTTCAAGACCAGCCTGGGCAACATAGGGAGACTGTACAAAAAACTGTTAAAAGTAGCTGGGCCTGATGGCATGTACTTATAGTCACAGCTACTCAGGAAGCTGAGGTAGAAGAATAGTTTAAGTCCAAGAGGTTGAGGCTGCAGTGAGCCTTGATTGCAGCGTTGCACTCCAGCCTCGGTGACAGAGCGAGACCCTGTCTCAAAAAAGAAAATATAGTAAGAAACAGTGATAGACTAAATATATGTTAAATAATTTGAGAACATAAAAATAAGTGACATTTAAATATAATGTAAGAGCACTTTCTATTTTCAGTCGATTTTTAACTTTATTACATACTTGTGTTCTTTTAGTGTCAACATGTAAAATGCCAGTGGAGTTATATTGTGATTAACCTCAAATTTTCTTTTTAGGTTTGATCCAGATCGGTTTGATGATGAATTGATAATGAAAACTTTTTCCTCACTTGGATTCTCAGGCACACGGGAGTGTCCAGAGTTGAGGTGAATAATAGAATGCCAGACTCTCTTCTTAGAATTTTGATGATCACTGTTGATGAGAATGGGCAATCTGTATGATTAAAGTGTAATTTTATCATTATTATTGTACTTTAAGTTCTGGGGTTCATGTGCAGAGCATGCAGGTTTAAAGTATACTTTTTAATCTTTAGTAACTAGTTGACTTTCTTCCTGACTAGGTTTGCATATATGGTGACCACAGTACTTCTTAGTGTATTGGTGAAGAGACTGCACCTACTTTCTGTGGAGGGACAAGTTATTGAAACAAAGTATGAACTGGTAACATCGTCAAGGGAAGAAGCTTGGATCACTGTCTCAAAGAGATATTAAAATTTTATGCATTTAAAATCATTGTTAAATTGATTGAGGAAAACAACCATTTAAAAAATCTGAGTTGAATCCTTTTATAAACCAGTAACACTTTGTAATATAAACACCTATTTGTACTTAATTTTGTAAATTTGGATTTTTATATATCATATTTTCTTCATTATACACATTTGACTTACTGCACAGTATATTGATCATTTTAATGGGAAACTTTAGATTTCTACTTTTTATTTTTGTTTTTTCACTTTCTTTGCCATTATTTTTATATTATTACTGTGGGCTCTAAAATCAGTGTTCTTGAAGAAAGAAATTATTTTGCAGAAGTTGGGGAATCACGTTTGTTGAATATGCATAAAATAGAAACATAGGCTGGGTACAGTGGCTCACACCTGTAATCCCTGCACTTTGGGAGGCCAAGGCAGGTGGATCACCTGAGGTCCGGAGTTTGAGACCAGCCTGGCCAACATGATGAAACCTCGTCTCTACTAAAAATACAAAAAATTGGCTAAGAGTGGTGGCCCATGCCTGTAATCCCAGCACTTTGGGAGGCTGAGGCGGGTGGATCACCTGAGGTCAGGAGTTCGAGATCAACCTGGCCAACATGATGAAACCCATCTCTACTAAAAATACAAAAAATTGGCCGGCCGTGGTGGCTCACACCTGTAATCCCAGCACTCTGGGAGGCCAAGGTGGGTGGATCACCTGAGGTCCAGAATTCAAGACCAGCCTGGCCAATATGATGAAACCCTGTCTCTACCAAAAATACAAAAAATTGGCCGGGCACAGTGGCTCACACCTATAATCCCAGTACTTTGGGAGGCTGAGGCAGGCGGATCACTTGAGGTCAAGAGTTCGAGATCAGCCTGGCCAACATGGTGAAACCCCAGCTCTACTAAAAACACACACACACAAAAATTAGCTGGGCATGGTGGTGTGCACCTGTAATCCCAATTACTCAGAAGGCTGAGGCAGGAGAATCTCTTGAACCTGGGAGGCGGAGCTTGCAGTGAGCCGAGATCGCACCCCTGCACTCCAGCCTGGGCCACAGAGCGAGACTCTGTCTCAAGAAAAAAAAAAAAAAAAGATAAATGGACAAAAGACATGAACAAACAGCTTTTATAGGATAGCATGGCTAACCAACTTTTAGAAAAGTGTTTAGTCTCACTAGGAAGTAACCAAATATTCGGGCAGAGCACAGTGGCTCATGCCTATAATCCCAGAACTTTGGAAGGCCAAAGCTGATGGATTGCTTGAGCCCAGGAATTCGAGACCAGCCTGGGCAACATGGGGAGACCCTGTCTCTATAAATATAAAAAAAAATTACTGGGCATGGTGGCACACACCTGTAGTCCCAGCTATTCTGGAGGCTGAGGTGGGAGGATCACTTGAGACCAGGAGAGGTTAAGGCTGCAGTGATCTGTGGTCACACCACTGTCCAGCCTGGACAACAGTGCAAAACCCTGTCTAACAAAAAAGGCCGGGCTCGTTGGCTCATGCCTGTAATACCAGCACTTTGGGAGGCCAAGGCAGATGGATCAGTTGAGATCAGGAGTTCGAGACTAGCTGGGCCAGCGCGGTGAAACCCCATCTCTACCAAAAATACAAAAAAAAAAAAAAAAAAATTAGCCAGGTGTGGTGGTGCACATTTGTAATCCCAGCTATTCAGGAGGCTGAGGCAGGATAATCACTTGGAACCCAGGAGGTGGAGGTTGCAGTGAGCCAAGATCGTGCCACTGCACTCCAGCCTGGGTGTCAGGAGTAAAACTCATTCTAAAAAAAAAAAAAAAAGTTGGGGGAGCTATTTCAAGAATATATTGGCCGGGCGCGGTGGCTCAAGCCTGTAATCCCAGCACTTTGGGAGGCCGAGACGGGCGGATCATGAGGTCAGGAGATCGAGACCATCCTGGCTAACACGGTGAAACCCCGTCTCTACTAAAAATACAAGAAAATTAGCCGGGCGAGGTGGCGGGCGCCTGTAGTCCCAGCTACTCGGGAGGCTGAGGCAGGAGAATGGCGTGAACCCGGGGGAGCGGAGCTTGCAGTGAGCCGAGATCGCGCCACTGCACTCCAGCCTGGGGCACAGAGCAAGACTCCGTGTCAAAAAAAAAAAAAAGAACGTATTAAGTAGGCCGGGCACAGTGGCTCATGCCTGTTATCCTAACACTTTGGGAAGCCAAGGTGGGTGGACCACGAGGTCAAGAGATTGAGACCATCCTGGTCAACATGGTGAAACCCCATCTCTACTAAAACTACAAAAAATTAGCTGGGCATGGTGGTGTGCGCCTGTAGTACCAGCTACTTGAGAGGCTGAGGCAGGAGAATTGCTTGCACGTGGGAGGCAGAGATTACAGTGAGCTGAGATCATGCCAGTGCACTCCAGCCTGGGCGACTGGGCCAAGACTCTGTCTCAAAAAAATACATATATATATTTTAAGTATTTTTCAAAATTACACTTTAGCACTTATAAATTTTATATATAATACTTTATTGATGGCATTGTATATTAGTCCAGCTTTTTTGGCTACACTATTTATGAAGGATTCTTTTTTTTTTTAAGACAGCCACCATAGGAAATATGCCAAGTACAGATAGTGAGGAAAGAAAGGAAGAAAAACGATAATTATCTGCAAGTGGGCTTATTTTTAACACTGCTAAATTTCATTTGTAATTTTACTTTCAAGAATGTACTCTGGTAGACTGAGGTGGGTGCATTGCTTGAGCCCAGGAGTTGGAGGCTTCAGTGAGCTGTGATCACAACACTCCACTCAGCCAAACCTGAGTGATAAAGTGAGACCCTATCTCTTTAAAAAAAAAAAAAAAAAACCCTTTGTTATTGAGTTATTTTATGTAATTTATTGGTAAATACCTAACATTTTAGACCTAGTCATTACCAGTTAACAGAATTTAATTGGATGCAGTCTTTATTCTTGAAAAACAAATTAATTTTTGGAATAACTTAAATTCTAAAACTTTGGCCGGTTGCGGTGGCTCATGCCTATAATCCCAGCACTTTGGGAGGCCGAGACGGGCAGATCACCTGAGGTCAGGCATTCAAGACCAGCCTGGCCAACATGGAGAAACCCCGTCTCTACTAAAATTACAAAATTAGGCGTGATGGCGCATGCCTGTAATCCCAGCTACTTGGGAGGCTGAGGCAGGAGAATTGCTTGAACTCGGGAGGTGGAGGCTGCGGTGAACCAAGATCGCGCCATTGCACTTCAGCCTGGGCAACAAGAGTGAAACTCCATCTCAAAAAAAAAATTCTAAAACTTTAAGTGAAATTTATTATCCCTTCCCACTTATTTTCTGTGGTTTTGTGTGTATAGAGCATCTTTCTTTGTTACCCAAGTACCTTGAGTGGGTTGGAAACTGGCAGTAGAAGATTAGAGTAGCCAATTGATATGTAAACCGAGTGTCAGATCAGATGAGATGAAAGAGGTGGAGTTTAAAGCAAGTGAGATATGATAAACAATGATGAAAGCAAAAATAGGGCAGTTGAACCAGAGTCAGCCAGTAGGCATAATTGTCAATAAATGAGGCAAGTGTAGAATAACTAATAATGATTGGAATCAAGGAAAAGAGCATGAAGGAATCAGCTCAATTAGCATGTTTTATCCATGGTTACATGACTAACAAAGGATTAAAAAGAAATTATTCACTAGATAATTTTTTAAATAAAAATACTGTTTATGTTAACTAAGTTATTCATTTGCTGTCATTCACATGACAAAAATATGTGTTCTTTGTACTTATCAAATGACTCAAATTTTGGCCACTTCAGTGTCACTGATGGCTTATAGAATGATTCTAGCAGGACCCAAGTTATTGAACTATCAAATGAGTTTTTAATTGATATTGAAGTAAGTAATTTAAGTTTTGTAGCTTTTGGGATTTTTAAAAACTACTTCACTGATTTTTATTCTTTTTGATAGTTCAGAAGTGTATTGTTAAAAAACATAAGCATGGCCGGGCACAGTGGCTCACTCCTGTAATCCCAGCACTTTGGGAGGCCACGGCGGGCAGATCACCAGAGGTCGGGAGTTCGAGACTAGCCTGACCAACATGGAGAAACCCCATCTCTACCAAAAATACAAAATTAGCCAGGCATGGTGGAGCATGCCTGTAATCCTAGCTACTTGGGAGGCTGAGGCAGGAGAATCGCTTGAACCCGGGAGGCGGAGGTTGCAGTGAGCTGAGATCATGCCGTTGCACTCCAGCCTGGGCAACAAGAGCAAAACTCCATCTCAAAAAAAAAACACACACACACAAAAACAAACAAAAAAAAACAGCCAGTTGCAGTGGCTCACGCCTATAATCCCAACACTTTGGGAGGCCGAGGCGGGTGGATCACCTGAGGTCAGGAGTTCAAGACCAGCCTGACCAACATGGAGAAACCCCATCTCTACCAAAAATACAAAATTAGCCGGGCATGGTGGAGCATGCCTGTAATCCCAGCTACTTGGGAGGCTGAAGCAGGAGAATCGCTTGAACCCAGTAGGCGGAGGTTGCAGTGAGCCAAGATCGCGCCATTGCACTCCAGCCTGGGCAACAAGAGTGAAACTCTGTCCCCCAGAAAGAAAAAAAATAAGCACATAACTTTTTTCTTTTTCTTTTCTTTTTCTTTTTCTCTTTTTTTTGAGGCAGAGTCTTGCTTTGTTGCCCAGGCTGGAGTGCAGTAGCGTGATCACAGCTTACTATAGCCTCCACCTCCTGGGATCCAGCGATCTTCTCACCTCAGCCTCTAAAGTAGCTGGGACTACATGTGCAAGCCACCATGCCCAGCTGTTTGTTTGTTTTTGTTTTTTTGAGACAGTGTCTCCCCGCGTCACCCAGGCTTGTCTCAAACTCCTAGGCTCAAGTGATCCTCCCACCTGGGCCTCCCAAAGTGTTGAGATAGCAGGTATGAGCCACTGCACCTGGTCCAAAAAACATCTTTTTTATGAACCAAAGAGCTCTTTCAAACTTGTGCTAACAAAATTTAAGGCAATATTAATTGTGTGCATGTGTTTGGGAAAAATCAAAAAACTTACATGATACTTATCTGTCTCACAAAAGTATAGTTCCATTTTTTTATATAAATAGATTCTATCTTATTTATAACCCCTATGTCAAAATTTGTTTCTTTTATCTTAAAATAGTTTGTATAAAAATCTTTACTGCTTTATTATGAAGTAATAATGTTTATTATAGAAAAATCTAGGAAAACACAAAAATGTCAAACTCAGTTAATAGTCTCACTATTTGAAGTTAACCACTGTTAAGATTCTGGTTTTTTTTGTTTGTTTGTTTTTTTGAGACTGAGTCTCGCTCTCTGTCGCCCATGCTGGAGTGCAGTGGCACCATCCTTGCTCACTGCAACATCTGCTTCCCAGGTTCAAGTGATCCTTCTGCCTCGGCCTCCCAAGTAGCTGAGATTACAAGCATGTGCCACCACGCCTGGCTAATTTTTGTGTTTTTAGTACAGATGAGGTTTCACCATGTTGGCCAGGCTGACCTTGAACTCCTAACCTCAAGTAGTCTGCCCACCTCGGCCTCCCAAAGTGCTGGGATTACAGGCGTGGGGCACCATGCTCAGCCCCACTGTTAAGATTCTAATGTAGGCCAGGCACAGTGACTCATGCCCATAAGTCCAGCACTTTGGGATGCCGAGGAGGCCAGATTTCTTGAGCTTTTAGAAGTTTGAGACCAGCCTGGGCAACGTGATGAAACTTTGTCTCTATAAAAATATTTAAAAACTTAGCCAGCCTTGGTGGCACCACCTGTAGTCCCAACTATTCAGGAGACTGAGGCGGGAAGATGGCTTGAGCTCAGGAGGTCAAGGCTACAGTGAGCCATGGTAGTGCCACTGCACTCCAGCCTGATTGACAGAGCAAGACCCTGTCTCAAAAAAAAAAAAAAAAAGATTCTAATATAGATACTCTTTTTATGCATATGTAGTTTATATATATTATACAAAATATTTGCATTTAACATATTTGAACCAATAGTATTTTCTACAACCAGAACATTAGTATTCTTGTCATTCTGAATGTAGGCACAGATTTTTGTCATTCTTTCTTTATCTTTTTTTTGTGTGTGTGACAGAGTCTCAGTCTGTCACCAGGCTGGAGTGCAGTGGCATGATCTCGGCTCACTGCAACCTATGCCACCCTGGTTCAAGCGATTTTCTTGCCTCAGCCTCTGAGTAACTGGGGTTACAGGCGCGCGCCACCACACCTGGCTAATTTTTGTATTTTTAATAGAGACAGGATTTTACCATGTTGGTTAGGCTGGTCTCGAACTCTTGACCTCGTGGTCTGCCCAACTCAGCCTCCCAAAGTGCTGGGATTACAATCACGCACCACCGCGCTCAGCCCCTTTCTATGTTATGTTTTATTTATTTATTTATTTTGAGACAGAGTCTCGCTGTGTCACCCAGGCTGGAGTGTGGTGGCACGATCTTGGCTCACTGCAACCCCCGCCTCCCAGGTTCAAGCAATTCTCCTGCCTCAGCCTCCTGAGTAGCTGGGATTACAGGTATGTGCCACTATACTCAGCTAATTTTTTTATTTTTTAAGTAGAGACAGGGTTTCACCATGTTGGCCAGGCTGGTCTTGAACTCCTAACCTCAGGTGATTCACACTCCTTGACCTCCCAAAGTGCTGGGATTACAGGCGTAAGCCACTGTGCCCGGCCATTTTTTTGTATTTTTAGTGGAGACAGGTTTTCACTATGATGGCCAGTGGTATATTTAGTTATTTAAGGAGGGATCAAGCAATAGGTTTAAATGATGTACTATTCATAATTATTGAAAAAATAGGCCGGGCCTATAATTCCAGCACTTTGGGAGGCCAAGGCAGGTGAATCACTTGAGGCCAGGAGTTTGAGACCAACCTGGCCAACATGGTGAAACCCCATCTCTACTAAAAATACAAAAAGTAGCCAGGCATAGTGGCAGGTGCCTCTAATCCCAGCTACTCGGGAGGCTGAGGCAGGAGAATTGCTTGAACCCAAGAGTTGGAGGTTGCAGTGAGCCAGGATCGCGCCATTGCACTCCAGTGTGGGTGACAAGAGCGGAAGTCCATCTCAACAAAAAAAAGAAAAAAAGAAAAAATTTAGCTGGCCTTTGGGGCACATGCCTGTAATCCCAGCTTCTTGGGAGGCTGAGGCATGAGGAAAAATAAAAAAAAACCTGGGAGGTGGAGGTTGCAGTGAGTTGAGATTGTGCCACTGCACTCTAGCCTAGGCAATAAAACAAGATTGTCTCAAAAAAAAAAAAAAAAAGTATTGAGGGAATAATATACCACTAATATTAAAGGAAATTTTTGGCTGGTACCGTGGCTCACACCTATAATCCCAGCAGTTTGGGAGTCTGAGGTGGGCGTACAACTTGAGGTCAGGAGTTCAACAATAGCCTGGCCAACATGGGGAAACCCCATCTCTACTAAAAATACAAAAATTAGTGGGCGTGGAGGTGGGCGAATGTAATCCCAGCTAGTTGAGAGGTTGAGGCAGGAGAATGTCTGGGAGGTGGAAGTTGCAGTGTGCCGAGATCATGCCACTGTACTCCAGCCTAGGTGAAAGAGTGAGACTCCGGAGGTCTCAGCCAGACTCTGGAGGTCTCAGCCCAGGCTGGAGTGCAGTGGCATGATCTCGGCTCACTGCAACCTGTCTCCCCGGTTCAAGCGATTCTCCTGCCTCAGCCTCCCAAGTAGCTGCGACTACAGGCGAGTGCCTCCATGCCTAGCTAATTTTTTGTATTTTTAATAGAGACGGGGTTTCACCATGTTAGCCAGGATGGTCTTGATCTCCTGACCTTGTGATCTGCCCACCGCAGCCTCCCAAAGTGCTGGGATTACAGGTGTGAGCTACAGCACCCGGTCAAAAAAAGGAATTTTTAAAAGAAAAAAGAATGCTACCAACCTAACCACATTTCTACAACTGTTTATATTTTCCCTGTTCCAGACACATACATTTTTGCATAGTACGTTAATTGCAGCATGATCTACTTTTCACTTAATAAATTTTAAACATTTTCCAGCCGGGCGTGGTGGCTTACGCCTGTGAGAGGCCAAGTCAGGCTTATTGGGTGAGTCCAGGTGTTTGAGTCTAGCCTAGGCAACATAACGAAACTCCATCTCTACGAAAAATACAAAAATTAGCCAGGTGTGCTGGTGCACACCTGTAGTCCCAACTACTCAGGAGGCTGAGGTGAGAGGATCGCTTGAGTCCAGGAGGTAGAGGTTGCAGTGAGCCATGATCATGCCACTGCACTCCGGCCTAGGTGACAAAGCACAACCCTCAAATAAATAAAAGTTAAACATATTCCTTTATTCATTTTTGTAAGGGTTTCAGGGAATAGGCTTTTTTAAATGGAATAGACTTATAAATCAATTTTAATATTTGACTTATAGAATTTTATGACACTAAATGGATAATTGTAAAGTTTGAGTTCGGATCCATTTTGTAAGACATTCAGGCTATAAACAAGGTAATAAATCACACTCTTCCTGTTCTACCAATTTAATTGGTTTGCAGTTCGGTGGCTGTCGTCTTTTTTTTGAGACCGAGTCTCACTTTGTCACCAGGCTGGAGTGCAGTGGCACCATCTCAGCTCACTGCAGCCTCCCCCTCCCAGGTTCAAGCGATTCTCCTGCCTCAGCCTGCTGAATAGCTCAGACTACAGTTGCGCCAACCACGCCCAGCTAATTTTTTATTTTTAGTAGAGATGGAATTTCAACATTTTGGCCAGGATGGTCTCCATCTCTTGTGCTTGTAATCTGCCTGCCTCGGCCTCCCAAAGTGCTCGGATTACAGGCGTGAGTCTCTGCGCCTGGCCCATTGACTGACTTTCTAGAGACTGGGAATAGATATTGTTATAGTATGTGATAAATAGACCTTGTTATAGTATGTGATAAAATGCCATGAGCAAATAAGTTACACATATCCTGTTTGGTAATTTTTAAAAAAATGTTTATTTACATCTAAAATACTTATTTTAACTTTAAACACATGATGGTATGAAATGAAATTTTGTTACTTTACCATTGTAACTGTCATAAAGTCATAAAGTATCTGTCCCCAAAAAGGCAACCAATAAATATTTTTGAGTAAATGAATGAAATCTTTATTGTCGGTGTTCTGTGCATACAGAATAAAGGAAATGATTGATGTTACTTAATAGTTAAAAAAAATTTCAGAAGCCAAACTATCCATAAAGCTATTTTGTGATGTGCTGAATACTCCATTAATAGAAGTGTTTAAGAGGATGTTGTATGCCTGCCTTCCACTCATGCCTGTATTAGATGTGAACATAGATTTATAATATAGTACTATACAAAACACAACTAAAATAGTTGGTAACTAAGTAGTCATTTTTTCCTTCTGTATCCTTTTTTTTTTTGAGACGGAGTCTCGCTCTGTCGCCCAGGCTGGAGTGCAGTGGCCAGATCTCAGCTCACTGCAAGCTCCGCCTCCCGGGTTCCCACCATTCTCCTGCCTCAGCCTCCCGAGTAGCTGGGACCACAGGCGCCGCCACCTCGCCCGGCTAATTTTTTGTGTTTTTAGTAGAGACGGGGTTTCGCCGTGTTAGCCAGGATGGTCTCGATCTCCTGACCTTGTGATCCGCCCGTCTCGGCCTCCCAAAGTGCTGGGATTACAGGCTTGAGCCACCGCGCCCGGCCCCTTTTTTTTTTTTGAGATGGAGTTTTGCTCTTGCCTCCCAGGCTGGAGTGCAATGGTGCGATCTCAACTCACTGCAACCTCCGCCTCCTGGGTTCAAGCAATTCTTCCGCCTTAGCCTCCGAGTAACTGGCATTACAGGCACGCGCTACCATGCCCGGCTAAATTTTTTTTGTATTTTTAATAGAGACGGAGTTTCACCATGTTGGCCAGGCTGGTCTCCAACTCCTGACCTCAGGTGATCCACCTACCTCGGCCTCCCAAAGTGTTGGGATTACAGGCATGAGCCACCATGCCCATCGTGTTCCTTTTTTTTTTTTTGAGAATGAGTTTTGCTTTTGTTGCCCAGGCTGGACTGCAATGGTATAATCTCGGCTCACCGCAACCTCCACCTCCCGGGTTCAAGCGATTCTCCTGCCTCAGTCTCCCGAGTAGCTGCAACTACAGGTGAGTGCCTCCATGCCTAGCTAATTTTTTGTATTTTTAGTAGAGACGGGTTTCTCCATGTTGGCCAGGCTGGTCTCAAACTCCCAACCTCAGGTGATCTGCCCTCCTCAGCCTCCCAAAGTGCTGGGATTACAAGCGTGAGCCACCGCACCCAGCCCCATCCTGTTCCTTCTATGTCTTATCATTAGATGATCATTGAACCAAGAAATGTTCAAAGATAAGGGTTTTATTACGAGGTTAGTGAGAGCATTATTTCCCACAATGTCTCATGAAACACCATCCTGTGAGATACTCTGAGAAGTTTCCTTGATATTCATTCTCAGATTCTCCATACTATATTCTTTCTCAGATATTTATAATATACATTAATATTGGAAGAGCCGAAAAGTCCTACTGTAAAGAAACCTACTTTAGGCCAGGCGCGGTGGCTCACGCCTGTAATCCCAGTACTTTGCGAGGCCGAGGTGGGCGGATCATGAGGTCAAGAGATCGAGATGTTCCTGGCTAACATGGGGAAACCCCATCTCTACTAAAAATAAAAAAAATTAGCCGGGCATGGTGGCGGGCACCTATAGTCCCAGCTACTCAGGAGGCTGAGGCAGGAGAATGGCTTGAACCCGGGAGGCGGAGCTTGTAGTGAGCCGAGATCGCGCCACTGCACTCCAGCCTGGGTGACAATGCGAGACTCCATCTTAAAAAAAAAAAGAAACCTACTTTAATTTGGTTAAACTCTGAATGTTCCAAATGTATTTGATGAAGGTACTCTTTTTTCCAATAACATCTCTGAAACCAGTTCCTGTAAAATCCAGATTTCATAGAAGTAGTCTCTTATAGAACAGAACCCATTTTGCCCAACATGATCTAGAGACAAATTCCTTAAACGATATATGGTCCAGAGATTCTCTAGTCTAAGAATGACCATAGCCTTAAAACAACCACCTGAATACCATATTCTCTCCCTTACCTCCACCTCTCTTCTGCCAGAGCCCAGTGTATCCTCTAGCTTCACTGACTCCTATCCCTGCCCTGATTTTTCCATTCCCACCCAAAGAAATGGGACCCATTTGTCAGACAATAGTTGCTTATTGAGCATGTGTGCCAGATCTTATGCTACACACTGGGGGTATAGCAGTAAACAAAACATACAAGCATTATTACTGTGTTCTCTGTCTTTTCCTGTGTTTCTCCCCAGGAGGGAGAACCCCACAGTCTCATGTCCCAGAGCTTTACCACCTTGAATCTTCTAGCACCCAGAGCTCTCTGGGTACTGGGTTGGGAAGCAGCTTGATATGGTTTGGCTCTGTCACCCACCAAATCTCATCTTGTAGCTCCCATAATTCCCACGTGTTGTGGAAGGGACCTGGTGGGAGATGACTGAATCATGGGGGCAAGTCTTTCCTGTGCTGTTCTTGTGATAGTGAATGGGTCTCATGAGATCTGATGGTTTTAAAACGGGGAGTTTCCATGCACAAGCTCTCTCTTTGCCTGCTTCCATCCACATGAGATGTAACTTAAACTCCTCCTTGCCTTCTGCCATGATTGTAAGGCCTCCCCAGCCATATAGAACTATAAGTGCAATGAACCTCTTTATTTTGTAAATTGCCCAGTCTCAGGTATGTCTTTATCAGCAGTGTGAAAACAAACTAATACACTAAATTGGTACCAGTAGAGTGGGGCACTGCTGAAAAGATACCCAAAAATGTGGAAGCAACTTTGGAACTGGGTAACAGGCAGAGGTTGGAATAGTTTGGAAGGCTCAGAAGAAGACAGGAAAATGTGGGAAAGTTTGGAACTCCCTAGATACTTGTTAAATGGCTTTGACCAAAATGCTGCTGATGATATGGACAATGAAATCCAAGCTGAGGTGGTCTCAGATGGAAATGAGGAACTTGTTGGGAACTGGAGCAAAGGTTACTCTTGCTATGTCTTAGCAAAGAGACTGTTGGCATTTGCCCCTGCCCTAGAGATTTGTGGAACTTTGAACTTGAGAGAGATGATTTAGGGTATCTGGTAGAAGTTTCTAAGCAGCAAAGCATTTAAGAGTTGACTTGGGTGATGTTAAGCATTCAGTTTTATAAGGGAGGCAGAGCTTTGGAAAATTTGCCCCTGACAATGCGATAGAAAAGTAAATCCCATTTTCTGAGTATAAATTCAAGCTGGCTGCAGAAATTTGCATAAGTAATGAGGAGCCAAATGTTAATCCCCAAGACAGTGGGGAAAATGTCTCCAGGGCATGTCAGAGGTCTTCACAGCAGCCCCTCCCATCACAGGCCCAGAGGCCTAGGAGGAAAAAGTGGTTTTGTGGGCTGGGCCCAAGGTCCCTGTGCTGTGTATAGCCCAGGGACTTGGTGTCCTGTGTCCCAGCCACTCCAGCCATGGGTGAAAGGGGCCAACATAGAGCTCAGACCATGGCTTCAGAGGGTCCAAGCCCCAAGTCTTGGCAGCTTCCACATGGTGTTGAACCTGCAAGTACACATAAGTCAAGAATTGGAGTTTGATAACCTCTGTTCAGATTTCAGAGGATGTATTGGAAACACCTGGATGCCCAGGAAGAAGTTTGCTGCAGGGGCAGGGCGCTCATGGAGAACCTCTGCTAGGACAGTGTCGAAGGGAAATGTGGGGTCAGAGCCCCCACACAGAGTCCTCACTGGGGCACTGCCTAGTGGAGCTATGAAAAGAGGGCATCATACTCCAGACCCCAACATGGTAGATCCACCAACAGCTTGCACTGCGCACCTGGAAAAGCCACAGACACTCAATGCCAGCCCATGAAAGCCACTGAGAAGGAGGCTGTAGCCTACAAAGCCACAGGGGCAGAGTTGCCCAAGGCCATGGGAACCCACTTTCTGCATCAGCATGACTTGGATGTGAGACATGGAGTCAAAGGAGATAATTTTGGAGCTTTAAGATTTTACTACCCCACTGGATTTTGGACTTGCCTCTGGCCTGTAGCCCCTTTGTTTTGGCCAATTTCTCCCATTTGGAATGGCTGTATTTACTCAATGCCTGTACCCCCATTGTATCTAGGAAGAAACTAACTTGCTTTTGATTTTACAGGCTCATAAGCAGAAGGGACTTGCCTTGTCTCAGTTGAGACTTTGGACTGTGGACTTTTGAGTTAATGCTGAAATGAGTTAAGACTTTGGGAGGACTGTTGGGAAGGCATAATTGGTTTTGAAATATGAGGACATAAGATTTGGGAGGGGCAAGGGTGGAATGAAATGGTTTGGCTGTTTCCCCACCCAAATCTCATCTTGAATTCCCACGTGTTGTGGGAGGGACTGGGTGGTGGGAGTTAATTGAATCATGGGAGTGGGTCTTTCCCATGCTGTTCTTGTGACAGTGAATAAGTCTCATGAGATCTGATGGGTTTAAAAAAATGGAAATTTCCCTTCACAAGCTCTCTTCTCTTGTCTGCCACCATGTGAGACGTGCCTTTCACCTTCTGCCATGATTGTGAGGCCTCCCCAGCCACATGGAACTGTAAGTCCATTAAACCTCTTTCTTTTGTAAATTGCCCAGTTTCGGGTATGTCTTTATCAGCAGTGTGAAAACAAACTAATACATAGCTCAGGATATTTTAGGTTAGTGGCTGAGAGGAACATAGGAAGGAACTTGGAGATAACTACATGACAAAGGTGACAGGAGGCTTCTGTCATAAGCTGTAATTGGGGAAGAAGCCCACGGAACTGCTGGGAGTGAAACCATCACTATTTTCTTTCTCCTTTTTCTTTTTTTCCAGTCTTTATTTTCCCTCCCTCCCTCCCTCCGTTCCTTCCTTCCTTCTCTTCTTTCTGTGACAGGGTCTCACTCTGTTGCCCAGGTTGGAGTGCAGTGGTGCCATCTCAGCTCACTGCACCCTCTGCCTCCCAGGCTCAAGCAATCCTCCTACATCAGCTTCCTGTGTAGTTCAGACTACAGGCATGCACCTCCACACTTGGCTAACTTTTTAATTTTTTTGTAGAAACGGGGTCTCACTCTGTTGCCAGGGCTGGTCTCAAACTCCTGGACTCAAGTGATCCTCACAACTTGGCCTCCCAAAGTGCTGGGATTACAGGCATGGACCCAACACTTTCTTTTTTCTTTTCTTTTCTTTTGAAACAGAGTCTCATTTTGTTGCCAGGCTGGAGTGCAGTGGCGTGATCTTGGTTCACTGCAAGCTCCACCTTCTGGGTTCAAGCAATTCTCCTGCCTCAGCCTCCCTAGTAGTTGGAACTACAGGCGCGTGCCACCACCCCCAGCTAATTTTTGTATTTTTGTAGAGATGGGGTTTCACCATGTTGGCCAGGATGGTCTCCATCTCTTGACCTTGTGATCTGCCCACCTTGGCCTCCTAAAGTGGGATTACAGGCATGAGCCACCGCGGCTGGCCTCATCACTTTATTTCAATGTATGAGCAAGATGATTAAACTAGTTATCTCATCAAGGAATACTTTCAACAATGATGCTGATTAGGAATACTGGAAAACTTTCAAAGTAAGAAGAAACAAAGCTAAGAATTGGTTTGGTTAAGTTACAGGGTGATATTTATTGTAGTGGTCTGTATTAATTGTTGCTTAATTATACTGCAGCACTAGGTGTGTTCAGTTTTCATAATTTGTTGCATATATTGCAAGGTCATCAACTAATAGCTAATTGACTTTTAGAGTATGAAAGGACCTTGTAGAGATTATATGGGCATAGCCTGCTCACAATTTAACATTTTAAAGGGAGAAGCCTAGGGATTCTGGGGGTAGAAAAGTAACGTTTTTACCCTTTCACTTTGGAGTTTTCTCATATAGGGCCTTCTGAAAATATGTGCTTAAGTCTATGCTGCTATTATATTCATAGGAATTTTTAAGCTTTCAAGGAAGTGTAGATTCAGAAGAAATTTGAAAACAATTTTTAAAAATATTCTTGATACAGAACCTTTGAGGGAGATGCAAATGTTCTGAATGCCAAATTTACTTAGATTTAAAAATACATATCTTCAAGCAAAGTTGCCATGACAACCTTTCTTAATGTGTGTATAAATTTTATCTCTGTCTCTTCAAGGTTTTTGTATTTTCCAATACAGGGTCTAATTACAAGAATTGAGCTCTGTGGTATATTTCTATCTGGATGGTGCCCTATAGAAATTATATAATATTAGAAAATGCAAATTAAGCAATAGGGAAGTTCTATAGCACAGTGATGTCACATAGGTAAATGTCATCTTGTTCTCTCTGTGATCAGAGATGTTTCTGGCTTCAAACCCAAGATGAAATATGGGACTGAAGTAGAACTGTGAATCTGTTCTGCTTCTCTTTTTTCATATCTAGAAGATTTACAGGGTGATCTTAGGAAGTTTGGTACATTCTGGGCCAACTCTCTTGGTTAGCCCTAACACTGATCCAGCCTCCTTGGGTTCTTCTCAATCTAATCAGTAGCTGATATCATAGGATGTTTCAGAACCACAAGACCCTTCTCTGCGATGGCATGCATGTGCACAGAGATAACCCAGAAGCAGCTTCCGGCCTGAGCCCCAATCCAGCAGCAGTCCGGGGATACCTCTTCACTTCCTTTTACCGCATTTCCATGCCCAGCCTTCAAATAAAACACTTGAAAGATGTCCCACAGTCCATGTTATGATGTTTATAAAGGTTTTTGAGTTCATTTTTATTGTAAGAGGCACAATCACTACTGGCTATATAATTTGTGAGACCTAGTGGAGGAGGAAATCTCCTCTTCTTATGGCCCTGCCTTTTCAACCTTTGATGTATGCGATCCCAAGGAACTGAAATATCCTGCTCTGGGACACCTTACTGACTGGGGTGGTGTAGAGAGCCCTGCCAGCCACCTGTTGAACATGCTGTGGTGCTGCCAGCCCAAAGTAGATGTTTCCTTGCCTTTCCTGAAAATACTCCAAAACAGACTGCTTGTGGGACCCCTCCAACCTGTTCCCAGATTCCCACTGGAGGCTGAGGGCAACCACAGGGAAATGTGAGCCTCCTCTCCACTCTCCTGCCAATGTAATCCAATTACTGCTCAGGGCAGAAGGCAATAGTGGTTGTAGTAGTGAGCAGAGTTGGAGAGAGGAAGGCTGGGTGGGGGTCAGGGTACCAAGGGGCAGGCAGCTAGTCACTGAGAACCTGTAGGGGGAGGCATGGAGGTGGGCTCCAAGCATGCTCCATGGTCCCATTGGACTTCACTTACAAAACACAAATTCAAAAATGAAATTATTAAGACTTTAAAGCCAGCTGGGCGCTGTGGCTCAATCCCAGCACTTTGGGAGGCCAAGGTGAGCGGATCATGAGGTCAGGAGTTCGAGACCAGCCTGGCCAACATGGTGAAACCCCATCTCTACTAAAAATACAAAAATTAACCAGGCGTGGTGGTGCATGCCTGTAATCCCAGCTACTCGGGAGGCTGAGGCAGGAGAATCACTTGAACCTGGGAGGCAGAGCTTGCAGTGAGCTGAGATCAGCCACTGCACACGAGCCTGGGCAACAGAGTGAGACTCTGTCCAAAACAAAAAAGAATTTAAAGACAGTGCCCTCAAAGCATTAAACCCCAAGCACAGTGTCCCCCTGAGCAGTGGAATTCTGAGCAACTATATTGGTTGGAGTATAGCTGGCCCCCGGACATGTCTGACCTTAGAGGGCATGGTACTTGTGACTCGGTGGTTTTTGAGGGCTCTCCTTCTTGGTTGTATGCTAGTAGTTCTTGCAAATGTACATAAATGTCTCATTCACGATCTTTCTTTTAAGTGGTTTAAATCTCTAGAATGTCTTACAATTCTTTACAAAATAGGCAATGAATAGATGCCAATCTTTTTGTGAAAAAAGAAAAAAACAATTTCATATACACATTTATTAAAGTTGCAAAAGTATATATATATATTTTGAAACATGGTCTCTCACTCTGTCGCCTAGGCTGGAGTACAGTGGCATGATCATTGCTCACTGCAGCCTCAACCTTCAGGGCTCAAGTGATCCTCCCACCTCAGTCTCCTGAGTAGCTGGAACTATAGGCTCGAGTCAGCATGCCTGGCTAGTTTTTGTGTTTTTTGTAGAGATGGTGTTTCACCATGTTGTCCAGGCTGGTCTGGAACTCCTGGACTCAAGCTATCCCCCCGCCTTGGCCTCCCAAAGTGCTGGGATTACAGGTGTGAGCTACCATACCCTGCCAAAAGAATTCTAAAAATCTCTTTTCTTAAACCATTTCACTCATGAAACTCTTACTTTCCTGTATATTAAGCATAATTGTCAGAAAATTTTCTGCTGGAAGTTAAAATGATGTTTTCCCCTGAAATATCATTATAAAACCCTATGAAATATTTCAGTGATATGAATCATTCACTTAGTCATATGGGTAGACATTTAGATAATAGAAGTAGTTAACAGAAATCTGTGAGAAATATATATTGTTAATTCCTGTGGAGGAGGAAGGAAGAAATCCTACTGAAATATTTTAAGTGTAGTTAAATTCAGTGTTCCCTGCCATTTTAAAATATCAAGATTATTCTGTTTTACTCCTTTCTTTCCAAGAGGATACATGAAATAACTTTGATAAAATCACGAGTCAGTTTTTGTTTGCTGTTAACTTCTTCTGCATTCTATTTCATGAAAATAGCAATCGGTGGCCAAGAATACCCTTATTCTTATCAACTTTGTACTACATAAATGAGACATTATTACCAAGCATCATAGAATTCAGTTAGCAATTTTTTCAAAGTATAATCTCTTTGTTTGCAATATTATTGCAACAGACAAGAAACAAGTTGTTTTTAAAAAAATTAGCAAAGTTTGAAAATTATACATTTGATAGGTCAGTTAATATTTAGCATACAGGTTCTAATGGTATTAATACATAATCAGAAAAACTTACATTTCAAACTCTGTAATTCATATTATTAAATGAAGGTTAGTATACTTTTCAGTAATAAAAACTTAGTTAATACATTTTGAAGCTTGAAGTTTAAGAAAATCTTCAACATAATTTAAAACAAAAATATGAATAGGCTAGACACAGTGGCTCCTGCCTGTAGACCCAGCTACTTGGGAGGCTAGGGCAGGAGAATGAGGTGGGCGGATCACCCAGGAGCTTGAGGCTGCAGTGAGCTAAAATGGTACCACTACACTCCAGCCTGGGAGACAGAGCAAAACCCTGTCTCTAAAAAAAAAAATAAATAAATAAATACAAATTTAAATATAAAGTATTTTTGAGAGATACATTTTCTACCTTATTCTTTTTTCTTTTTTTTTCTTTCTTTTTTTTCACTTTAACAAATCTACTTTAATTCCAAAGAAATTAATCTAGGACGGTCAGTAATACACAACACACTTTTATAGGTATCTATCTAACACAAACTTATTTGTATATGTGCAATGTATAATAACTATCTTAGATATGAGTCCTAACAGGATAAAACTATTTTCTTGCAACTACTACTTTATGCCTATGAAGGGTATGAACTTGCAATGTCCTCCTGTCTTAAACCCAAGTTAATGACAGTATCCTCTCAAAATTTTTCATAAATTAGTAATGGTCTAATTTCATTTAAAAAATGGTTCAGGCCGGGCACGGTGGCTCAAGCCTGTAATTCCAGCACTTTGGGAGGCCGAGACGGGCGGATCACTAGGTCAGGAGATCGAGACCATCCTGGCTAACACGGTGAAACCCCGTCTCTACTAAAAAATACAAAAAACTAGCCGGGCGAGGTGGCGGGCGCCTGTAGTCCCAGCTACTCAGGAGGCTGAGACAGGAGAATGGCGGGAACCCGGGAGGCGGAGCTTGCAGTGAGCTGAGATCCGGCCACTGCACTCCAGCCTGGGCGACAGAGCGAGACTCCGTCTCAAAAAAAAAAAAAAAAAAAAATGGTTCAGCAGGCTGGGCGCAATGGCTCACGCCTGTAATCCCAGCACTTTGGGAGGCCGAGGCAGGCGGATCATGAGGTCAGGAAAGCGAGACCATCCTGGCTAATACAGTGAAACCCCGTCTCTACTAAAAATACAAAAATAAAATTAGCTGCGTGTGGTGGTGGGCGCCTGTAGTCCCAGCTACTCGTGAGGCTGAGGTGGGAGAATGGCATGAATCCGGGGGGCAAAGGTTGCAGTAAGCTGAGGTTGCGCCACTGCACTCCAGCCTGGGCAACAGAGCAAGACTGTGTCTCCAAAAAAAAAAAAAAAAAGGGTTTCAGCAAATATGAAAATAGAAAGTCCTGTTATTTGTCCATTCATAATATGAGAAAAAAAGAGATGACACATTCCCCTATAGAAAAAGTGGGTTTAGAGACCAGTTCTGGTAGTATTTCACATGGTGAAGTATCAAAAGGTCTAATAAGCAGCCCCCTTGCTCAGGGGAAAAAAATGATTTCAATGTGTTTCTCTTCCAAATTGCTTAGTAACTCCAAATGATTTTCAAATTAGGGGGTGGATTACTGGCACTGAGTTAATCAAATTTAGATCTATCTTGAATAGGGACATTCTAGAAAATCAAGAACATCTCTAACCCTGCACATCTGGTGGAGTCTGGAGTTAGGGACTACATGACCCAAGTCATCAGCTAAATGTGCCAAGAGATTGAACTGTAGACGACCATCTTCCAGTGAGATGTCTTGCCAATTACTAGGAAGAGATGAACCAAAAACTTCTTTAACGTAAGATTCTAAATGACTCTGGAGATCTTCAGGTGGTGTGTGTGTTCGGCTTTGTGAGAGTAGAGACACTGGGGACAGGTTCCTTTTTCACCTCTTCTACTGTCTCAGCAACCACTGGCTCTTTCTCTTTTCTGGATCGAGACCAAAATTCTCTACATGGTGCCCCTGAGACTGTCCACATGAAGACTTTTCTGATGATGCCGGACACAGATCGTGCTGCCATCTTCGATGAGATCCACAGGCCTCTCTCTTTTTTTTTCCTTTTTTTGAGATGGGGTCTTGCTCTGCCGCCCAGAGGTGGGATCATGGCTCACTGCAGTGCCTCAACTCCCTGGGTTCAAGTGATCATCTTACTTCAGCCTCCCCAGTAACAGAGAGAACAGGCACATGCCACCAAGCCTGGCTATTTTTTTTATTTTTTTGTAGAGACTGGGGTCTTACTCTATTACCCAGGCTGGTCTCAAACTCCTGGACTCAAGTGATCCTCCCCACTCTGTCTCCTAAAGTGTTAGGGTTACAGGCCTGAGCTACAGCACCCAGCTAGCTGCCCCATTTTTTTTTTTTTTTTTTTTTTTTGAGATGGAGTCTTCCTCTGTCACCCAGATTGTAGTGTGGTGGCGCAATCTTTGCTCACTGCAACCTCCACTTCCCAGGTTCAAGCGATTCTCCTGCCTCAGCCTCCTGAGTAGCTGGGATTACAAGCGTGAGCCACCACGCCCAGCTAATTTTCTTTCTTTTTTTTTTTTTGTATTTTCAATGGAGACAAGGTTTCACCATGTTGGTTAGGCTGGTCTCGAATCCTGACCTGAAGTGATCCACCCTCCTCCACCTCCCAAAGTGCTGGGATTACAAGCATGAGCCACAGCACCCAGCCTTACCCCACTGCTATACACAGAACTACATTATGGTGCATAATTTCAAATTTATACTGTCCACTCTCTTATGGTTTAATGTTTAAAAAATTTTAATCTCGCTATCGTTTACAAAGAAGGGAGCTCTTTAGTTTGGCATTGCTGATAAGGAAACCACTATAGATTACAAAATATTAAAATATAATCCCTTCAGGTTGTGTTCCAGGTGTACAGTGCTCTCTCTCTCTCTCTCTCTCTCTCTCTTTTGAGACGGAGTCTTGCTCTGTCCCCCAGGCTGGAGAGCAGTGGCGTGATCTCAGCTCACTGCAAGCTCTGCCTCCCAGGTTACACCATTCTCCTGCCTCAGCCTCCCAAGTAGCTGAGACTACAGGTGCGTGCCACTGCGCCCAGTTAATTTTTTTGTATTTTTAGTAGAGATGGGGTTTCACCATGTTAGCTAAGATGGTCTCCATCTCCTGACCTCATGATCCGCCCACCTCGGCCTCCCGAAGTGCTGGGATTATAGGCGTGAGCCACCGTGCCAGGCTTTTTTTGTTTTTTTGTTTGTTTGTTTGTTTTTTGTTTCTTGTGTGGTTTTTTTTTTGAGACAAGGTCTTGCTGTGTTGCCAGGCTGGAGTGCAGTGGTGCCATCAGGATCATGGCTCACTGCAGCCTCAACTTACCCAACCTAAGTGATCCTCCCACCTCAGCCTCCCGAGTTGGTGGGACTACAGATCCAAGCCACCAGTGCCTGGCTAATTTTTGTATTTTTTGTAGAGACAGGGTTTTGCCATGTTGCCCAGGCTGGTCTTAAACTCCTGAGATCAATGGATCTGTCCACCTCATGAGCCACTGTGCCTGGACTCTCTTCTTTATAAGAGTAATTTTCGGCCAGGTGTGGTGGCTCATGCCTATAATTACACCACTTTGGGAAGACAAGGTGGGCTGGTCACTTGAGGTCAGGAGTTCGAGACCATCCTGGGCAACATAGTGAGACTCCATCTCTACCAAAAGAAAAAATACAAAAATTAGCTAGGCATGATGGCATGCACCCTGTAATCCCTGTAATCAGGAGGCTGAGGACGGAGAATAGTTTGAGCCCAGGAAGTGGAGGTTGCAGTGAGCCATGATCAAGCCACTACACTCCAGCCTGGGTGACACAGCAAGACCCTGTCTCAAGGAAAAAAAAAATGAATTTTTTTGGAGCTTCCAGGTATCTGAACATGTGGAGGTTCCTGGAGGGTGGCAGCCAGGAAAGGCCTTCCCTTATACCTTGTGCTGTGCATCTTTTACATGTGAAGAGACCAGGGATGTGCACACAGAGGAAAGGCCATGTGAGGACACAGAAAGAAGATGGCCTGTAAGGCCAGAAGAGAGGCCTTAGGAGAAACCCAAACTGCCAGCACCCTGATCTTGAACTTCCAGCCTCCAGAACTAGGATGCAACAGCTCTACTGGAAGGTTTATGTGGTGAGGAACTAAAACCACGAATGAGAAGCTGAGATCTCCATCAAGAAGATGTGGAGAGTCATCCTGGAAGAGGATTCCCCAGCCCCGTCAAGCCTTCAGATGACAGCATCCCTGGCTGACATCTGAACTACACCCTCATGAGAGACTTGGAGCCACACCACCCAGAGGAGCTGCTCCCAGATTCCTGATTCTCAGAAACTGTGTGAGATAATAATTTTTATCTTTTTCCAAAAAGAGTAGTTTCTTCTTGAAAAATGTTTTCTATTTGGGTAGTGGATAATATGAGGGAATTATAGTTGATTTTGTTGGATATAAAAATGATATTGTGGCCAGGCACGGTGGCTCATGCCTGTGATCCCAACACTCTGGGAATCGGTGGCGGGCGGATCACCTGAGGTCAGGAGTTTGAGACCAGCCTGGCCAACATGGCAAAACCCCATCTCTACTAAAAATATAAAAATTAGCTGGGTGTGGTGGTGCATGCCTGTAATCCCAGCTACTCAGGAGGCTGAGGCACGAAAATCATTTGAACCCAGGAGGTGGAGGTTGTAGTGAGCCAAAATTGTACCACTGCACTCCAGCCTGGGCTACAGAGCAAGACTCCATCTCAAAAAAAAAAAAAAAAAAAAAAAAAGATATTGTGATTATGTAGCAAAATGTCCTTGTTTTTTAGAGATATGTGCTAAAGTATGTAGTGGTTAAATGTCCTGATTACTGTTATTATCTTTAAAATTCTTTAGCATAAGAATAAGATGAAAAGGTAAGGTAAAAATAGAAGACATTGTCACATGTCACAAATTAATGACTATTTGTGTATTCATTATATCATTCTCCATACTTGTATGTCCTGGCCCTTTGGGAGGCCAAGGTAGGAGGCTCATTTGAGCTCAGGAGTTTGAGAATCCTGAGCAACATAACGAGAGTCTGTTTCTGCAAAAATACAGGTGCGCACCTGTAGTTCCAGGTACTTAAGAGGCTTAGATTGGAGGATCTCAAACTTGAGCCTGGGAGGTCAAGGCTGCACTGAGCCAAGATCAGTACTCCAGCCTCGGTGACAAAGTGAGACCTTGACTCAAAAAACAAAAATACTGTGGCCAGGCGTGGTGGCTTATGCCTGTAATCCCCAGTACTTTGGGAGGCTGAGGCAGGCAGATCACCTGAGTTCAGGAGTTCGAGACCAGCCTGGCCATCATGGTGAAACCCCATCTCTACTAAAAATACAAAAATTAGCCAGGTGTGGTGGTGCACACCAGTAATCCCAGGCTGAGGCACGAGAATCACTTGAATCTGGGAAGTGAAGGTTGCAGTAAGCTGAGATCATGGCTCCAGCCTGAGCAACAGGGTGAGACTCTGTCTCAAAAAAAAAAAAAAAAAAAAAAAAAAAAAAAAAAAAAAAAAAAACCCTTCCTGCAAAAACAAATTGAATTCACACAGCTATAAAGCATGGAATCCTGTATTGCACAGCTGTATTGCAGAGTAAGGCTTTTTTTTTTCTTTTAAGTAATTTATTTTTTTTAAAAGAGACAGGATCTCACTGTTGCACAAGTTGGAATGCAGTGCAGTGGCATGATCATAGCTCACTGCAGCCTCAAACTTCTGGATGCAAGTGATCCTGCCATCTCAGCCTCCCTAGTAGTGGGGACTAGAAGCATGTACCACCACACCTGGCTAATTTTTTATTTTGTGTAGAGACGGGGTCTCACTATGTTGCTGGGGCTTCTCAAACTCCTGAGCTCAAGGGATCTGCCTTGCATTGGCCTCCCAAAGTGCTGGGATTACAGGCATGAGCCACCGCACCCAGCCAATCACATCATTTTTGAATAAAAATCTCTGTAGGCATTTATCCTGAGTACTGTGTAATAGCTAACAGATAACTTAAATCAAGTTGATGATAAAATCACTAAAAAAAAAGTCATCTTGGGTTGCATTAATAAAAGTATCCTTTCTGGTTGGGCGCGGTGGCTCATGCCTGTAATTGCAGCACTTTGGGAGGCCGAGATGGGCAGATCATGAGGTCAGGAGATTGAGACCATCCTGGCTAACATGGGGAAACCCCGCCTCTATTAAAAATACAAAAAATTAGCTGGGCGTGGTGGCGCGCCTGTAATCCCAGCTACTCGGGAGGCTGAGGCAGGAGAATCACTTGAACTCGGGAGGTGGAGGTTGTAGTGAGCCGAGATCGTGCCACTGCACTCCAGACTGGTGACAGAGCAAGACTCTGTCTCAGAAAAAAAAAAAAAAAAAAAAAAAGAAAGAAAGAAATTAGCTGGCTGTGGTGGTGTGTGCCTGTAGTCTCAGCTACTTAGGAGGCTGAGGCAGGAGAATTGCTTGAACCTGGGAGGCAGAGGTTGCAGTGAGCCCAGATTGCGCCACTGCACTCCAGCCTGGCGACGGAGTGGGACTCCATCTCAAAAAAAAAAATAAAGGAATCTTTTCTAATTTGGGGAGATAAAAGACTTGCTGGACTTGTAGAAACATAATTTACATTCATTTTAGAGAAATTAAGATGAGTAAAACTAAAAAAAACCCTACTACTTGGCCGTTCAGATTATACACACACACACACGTACACATGCACACTATCCATTTACAAATTGCCTTCCAGAAAGGTTATATCAAATTAAATTCATGAATATGTATGGTTGGTATTGTCATAATGGTCATTCTTTGTAATCTTTGTCAATCTGATAGGTGAAAAATGTTATCTTTTTATTTTACTTGCTTTTTTTGATAATTGGGATATCAAACATTTTTTTGCTACATTTATTGACCATTTGTATTTCTTATTTTGTAAATTTGCCTTTTGTTTGTCTGTTATTTGAGACGGAGTCTTGCTCTGTCACCCAGCCTGGAGTGCAGCAGCGCGATCTTGGCTCACTGCAACCTCCCAGGTTCAAGTGATTCTCCTGCCTCAGCCTCCTGAGTACCTGGGATTACAGGCACATGCCACCATGGCCAGCTAATTTTTGTATTTTTAGTAGAGATGGGGTTTCACCATGTTCGTCAGGCTGTTCTCAAATCCTGACCTCGTGATCTGCCCACTTCAGCCTCCCAAAGTTCTGGGATTACTGGCGTGAGCCACCGTAAATTTGCCTGTTTATGTCATTTTCTCTGTTGGGTATTTGTCTTGTTGATTTCTAAGAGCTTCTTATGTATGCTTTATATAGTAAGAACATTAACCCTTTGTCATAAACATCAGACATTTTCCTGAGTCTGTTTAAAATTATTTGTGCTATTTTAAATTATATGAAAGTGTAACATTTTTATTTTCCTTTTTTAAAAAATATAATTTAGAAAGGTCCTCTTCATTCCAATGTCCTATATTTACCTTTATTTTCTTTTAGTTTTTTTGAGACAGAATCTTGCTCTGGTGCCCATACTGGAATGCAGTGGTGAAATCTCAGCTTACTGCAACCTCTACCTCCTGGGTTCAAGAAATTATCATGCCTCAGTCACCTGAGTAACTGGGCTTACAGGAAGGTACCACCATGCCTGGCTAGTTTTTGTATTTGTATTTGTATTCATTTTTTAAGATAGAGTTTCATTCTGTCACCCATCCTGGAGTATAGTGGCATGATCTTGGCTCACTGCAGCCTCCACCTCCCAGGTTCAAGTGATTCTCCCACCTCAGCCTCCTGAGTATCTGGGGCTACAGATGCACACCACCATGCCTGGCTAATTTTTGTTATTTTTTGGTAGAGACGGGGTTTTACCATGTTGGCCAGGCTGGTCTTGAACTCCTGACTTCAAGTAGTCGCCTGCCTCAGCCTCCCAAAGTGCTTAGATTACAAGTGTGAGCCACTGTGCTCAGCCTCTATTAGTGTTTTTAAAACTTTAAATCTTGAATTTATGTTGCATTTATTTATTATTATTTTGAGACTGAGTCTCGCTCTGTCGCCCAGGCTGGAGTGCAGTGGTGCAGATCATGGCTCACTGCAGCCTCAACCTCTGGGGCTCAAGAGATCCTCCCACCTCAGCCCCCCGAGTAGCTGAGACTACAGGCGTGTATCACCATGCCCGGCTAATTTGTTTTTCTTTTCTCTCTCTTTTCTTTTTTTTTTTTTTGTAGAGACAGGGGTCTTACTTTGTTGTCCAGGCTGGTTTTGGACTCTTGGGCTCTAATGATTCTCTTGCTTCAGCCTCCCAAAGTGTTGGGATTACAGGTGTGAGCCACTTCTCTCAGTCAGAATTTATTTATTATTATTTTTTGAGACAGGGTCTGGCTCTATTGCCTAGGCTGGAGTGCAGTGGCACAGTCTGGGCTCACTACAACCTCTGCCTCCCAGGCTTAAGCTATCTTCCCATCTCAGCCTCCTGAGTAGCTGTGACTACAGATGTGTGCCACCATGCCCAGCTAATTTTTCTGTTTTTTTTGTACAGATCGGATCTCACTCTGTTGCCCAGGCTGGTCTGAGACTCTTGAGCTCAAGTGATCCACCTGCCTTGGGCTCCCAAATTGCTGGGATTACAGGTGTGAGCCACTGTGCCTGGCCCAGTATTTATTTTTATATCATGAGCTAACATTTTTTTCCTGTTATCTAGTTGTTCTAGTACTCTTTATTTCCCTTTGATTTGAAATGTCACATTGATCACGTATTTAATTCTTATATTTACTAGGATTGAGTTTTTAGGGTTTTGTTTTTGTTTTTGTTTTTGTTTTTGAGACGGAGTCTCCCTCTGTCGCCCAGGCTGGAGTGCAGTGGCGCGATCTTGGCTTACTGCAAGCTCTGCCTCCCGGGTTCACATCGTTCTCTTGCCTCAGCCTCCTGAGTAGCTGGGACGACCGGCGCCTGCCACCACAGGGTTTCACCGTGTTAGTCAGGATGGTCTCAATTTCCTGGTCTCATGATCCACCCGCCTTGGCCTCCCAAAGTGCTGGGATTACAGGTGTGAGCCACCACGCCCTGCCAAGTTTTTAGTTTTTATTCTACTCCAGTGATATTTTCATTTATTCTACTTTATATTTTATTTTATTTTTTATTTTTTGAGACAGAGTCTCGCTCTGTTACCCAGACTGGAGTGCAGTGTGCAATCTTGGCTTGCTGCAGCCTCCGCCTCCTGGGTTCAAGCGATTCTTCTGCCTCAGCCTCCCGAGTAGCTGGGATTACAAGTGCCCACCACCATGCCTGGCTAATTTTTGTATTTTTAGTAGAGACGGGGTTTTGCCATGTTGGCCAGTCTCATCTGGAACTCCTGACCTCAGGTGATCCGCCCGCCTCGGCCTCCCAGAGTGCTGGGATTACAGGTTACTTTATGTGTTTTTTTATTAATTAGAACCACATGTTTTCTTCCTTATTATCCTTTTTCAGAAATGTCCTGGCTACTCTTGTGTTTTTATTTTTATACATGAACTTTAGAATTATGTCATCAAGTTCCAAAAAATCTGTATTGGGATTGTTGTCTGGTATCATTTTTGCTTCGAATATGGAATACTGAGTTCCATCTAGGATTCACATTTTAAAGATTTTGACAAGATGGTGAGGACCCCAGAAGGAGGCAGCTACTTGTAAGGATAAGAACGGAATTTACAGGCCGGGCGCGGTGGCTCAAGCCTGTAATCCTAGCACTTTGGGAGGCCGAGACGGGCGGATCACGAGGTCAGGAGATCGAGAGACGATCCCGGCTAACACGGTGAAACCCCGTCTCTACTAAAAAATACCAAAAAAAATAGCCGGGCGAGGTGGCGGGCGCCTGTAGTCCCAGCTACTCGGGAGGCTGAGGCAGGAGAATGGCGTAAACCCGGGAGGCGGAGCTTGCAGTGAGCTGAGATCCGGCCACTGTACTCCAGCCTGGGTGACAGAGCAAGACTCTGTCTCAAAAAAAAAAAAAAAAAAAAAAAAAAAGAACGGAATTTACATAAAAATATCATGAAACAGCTCAAAAATAATATTTGTATCTAAAATGTATTTTGTTCCTTTCTCCTGATTTTGAGTTTAGGTCTTCACACTTACTAGGTATCCTTGGGCAATCAATATTTCTTAGTTTCAGTTCCCAAATTGATAAAAGATTGGGGTAAGTCCTAGATAATCTCTAAGATGCCCTCCAACTTATACATTCCATAATTCTGTAAAATATTTGATGAAGAATACAAGAATTGGTTGTGTTTTTCCTTGAGAAGAAAAAAACCCCCTATGCTTAGTGAATGCCTTTAAGTATCAAAGAGTTGCTTTATTGAAAGGAATTAACATTTTTTTTTTTTTTTTTTGAGACAGAGTTCCGCTCTTGTTGCCCAGGCTGGAGTGCAATGGCGCAATCTCAGCTCACTGCAACTTCCACTTCCCAGGTGCAAGCGATTCTCCTGCCTTAGCCTCCCTAGCTGGGATTACAGGCATGTGCCACCATGCCCGGCTAATTTTGTATTTTTAATAGAGACAGGGTTTTTCCATGTTGGTCAGACTGTTCTTGAACTTCCAAACTCAGGTGATCTTCCCGCCTCGGCCTCCCAAAGTGCTGAGATTACAGGCATGAGCCACTGTGCCTGGCCAGAATTAACCTTTTTTTTTTTTTTTAATTAAAAGAGGTTATGTAATGGATGCTCAATAGACATTATTAATGTTTATGTGCATTATTGAAGTACTGCATTTACGGAGTTAAAGTAGAAGTGTGATTTAGCATGGTATAATGGAAAAGAAAAACATTAAAAAATCAAAACCAGGTGTAATTGCTAACTCCCTGATTTCCAAGTATGTTTGGTTAGTTTGTTTCTCTAAACCTTGGTTTTTGAATCTGGAGATGAGGATCATAAAACCTACTTTGCATTTAGTTGTGAAGATTAATTTACGTGAAATGCAGAATGAATGCCTGGCACATTGTAGGCACTGAACACATGTTAATTACTCTAAGTTTGCCCCCTCTCCCTCCACAGCTGTTAAAGACTTTTGATAGGGCAAAACATGCTATACTACTGAAGGCTTTTGTTTAATTAAATAACCTACCTAGAGTAGCATAATATCAACACAGAGCCTAATACAGTGTCCTGTATGCCAGTGTTATTGATAACAATGATCAAAACATACAGAAAACAAATGTAAATTGGAGGTTTTCCAGGCATGTGAAAGATTATGTAATTTATATGTAAATTGCACCACCAACTACCCAAGTGCCCAAGCCAGCAATCTTACCACCAACATTGACTCCTCTCTTTCATTAACTTCTATATTCAATCATTCACCAACCCCTATTGATTTTACCTACTAAATATTTATTACTCCATCCATTTCTTTGCATCTCCTCTCCCTGGAGATCACCATCATTTCTTAGCTGGATTGATTTAATAATCCTCAAACTAGTGTCTGCCTTTAGTATTGTTTCCCTGGTCTTTTCTCCATAGTGCATCCATCCTGAATTTATCTGATGAATACATGAATATTTTGAATTTTCCAAGATATGAGGGAGGTCAGTCAGTATATAACGATTATATATTGTAATCTGATTTTTGTTTGACCCATTTTTAGACTGAAATGAGCAGCCGAATGTGGTGGCTCATACCTGTAATCTCAGCACTTTGGGAGGCCGAGGTGGGTGGATCACATTAGGTCAGGAGTTCAAGATCAGCCTGGTCAACATGGTGGAATCCTATCTCTACTAAAAGTACAAAAATTAGCCTGGCCTGGTGGCAGGTGCCTGTAGTCCTAGTTACTAGGGAGGCTGAGGCAAGAGAATTGCTTGAACCTGGGAGGCAGAGATTACAGTGAGCCAAGATTGCACCACTGCACTCCAGCCTTGGCGACAGAGTGAGACGTTCATCTCAACAACAACAACAAAAGAGATGGCTATTAAATCATATACAAAAGTAATTGTTTTTATTCATTAAATTTTTTTTTTTTTTTTTCCCCAGAGACAAAGGTCTATGTTGCCCCAGTCTGGTCTCAAACTCCAGGGCTGAAGTGATCCTCCTGAGTCTCCTGAGTAGGTAGGACTCTAGGCATGAGCCACCCTATCCTGCTAGAAGTTATGATTTTTAAAGGTAAGATGTGCTTATATTACATGGGACTTAGAAGGGGCTAATAATTTTTAAAACACTGGAATAAATTTAAGAAAGATTGTTTTAAGATGGGTTATAACTTCACAACCTCATACATGGGTATATTAGATTTGTATAATTTTGAAAATCTTGTACTAAAGCTCTTAAATATGGCTCCTTAGAGCAACGAGTTTGCTTATTTATGTTTATAAGAAGTTCATGTGAAGTGTGTACTATTATTATAATTGTAACTCTCTAAGGGCTTGAAAATGCACTTTTATCATACCAGTTCATCTGAAAAATTGTAAAAATGAACAGATTTCAATTACCTTCATCAGCTTAAACAATTATGGAGAAGTAGTGGAAGATTTTCATGAGGTACACAATCTCATCCTTAAACCTAGTAACTATATACTCTTTTACAGATTTTGTAGTTACCCTTTCGTGCTTAATCAATCTTGGTGGCAGCAAAGTGTTTATGTCCTTGCATCTTAGATTCTGCTGTGTACAAAGCGTCTCTCTAGATGGAGTTTCCCAGCTGCCAGAAATTGTAATCATAGACTTTTTGAGCCAGAAGGGCCGTTTCATAGGCATCACCTGGGAACTTGTTAAACATACATTAATTGGGCCGGACCAACTGAATAAAGAACTCTGGAGGTGGGGTCCAGCAAACTAGTTTAGTAAGCCCTCTAGGTGATTCCAATCCACATTCAAGTTTCAGAATTCCTGACCTGAGTTTCACCCTTTGATTTCTCTTCTTTCTTTTTCCAGACAGAGTCTCCCTCTGTCGCCCAGGTTGGAGTGCAGTGGCGCAATCTTGGCTCACTGCAACCTATGCCACCCTGGTTCAAGTGATTCTTCAGTCTCAGCCTTCTGAGTAGCTGGGATTATAGGCAACCGCTGACACACCCAGCTAATTTTTATATTTTTAGTAGAGATGGGGTTTCACCATGTTGTCTAGGCTCATCTCGAACTCCTGACCTCAACTGATCCACCTGCGTTGGCCTCCCAACGTGCTGGGATTACAGGTGAGAGCCATCATGCCTGGCCTCGTCCTTTGATTTCTTCATAAGGAAACTAGGTCCAAAGAGATTGTCACTAATTAGAAAAAATACTAGAATATTTTCTAGGTAATTTCTAGAATGATGAAACATCCCAGAGGAAAATTTGTTTTTTGGGCTAATTGCTAAGTAGTAGTTGAAAAAATGCTAGGTAGGAATAAGTAATGATGGGGGAAGTCTGTCTACCATTTCACTCACTTGATGGGCTTCTTCAAGTTCAACATTATTTTTTGATCTATTTAAGTTTAGTCTGAAAGAAAAGTTTGTTTCATCTAACATTTGTTTTATTCACTTGGTTATTCATATGTCTTATTCCTTGAAGCAAGCTGGTGTGTCATTTAAGTAACTACTCCTTTCAGTCACTCATGCTCTCAAACTAATGAATCTTAGTGTGTGTGACCCTGCAGCTTTTTTAAAACAAGTTCCTCACACTGAAGTTTGAGAACCACTACTACAGAAGATGGTTAAAGTGCCTAAGAATAAAACTAGTTGGACTAGACCAACATTTTCAACATCCTTTAATTTAGGTTCCACAGTGAAAACTCATACATTCTGCTAATGTATATATCATGAAGCCAATATAACATTAGAGTTTGCTCCAGAAATTTGTAAAGATATGGTATTAAAGTGATTTTTTTTTTTGAGACAGAGTCTTGCTCTGTCACCCAGGCTGGAGTGCAGTGGAGGATCTCGGCTCACTGCAAGCTCTGCCTCCCAGGTTCACGCCATTCTTCTGCCTCAGCCTCCCAAGTAGCTGGGACTACAGGCGCCCGCCACCAGGCCCGGCTAATTTTTTCTTTTTGTATTTTTAGTAGAGACGGGGTTTCACCGTGTTAGCCAGGATGGTCTTGATCTCCTGACCTCATGATCCGCCCGCCTCGACCTCCCAAAGTGCTGGGATTACAGGCGTGAGCCACCGCGCCCGGGCTAAAGTGACTTTTTTTGGAAAGTATGTTTCCTCATCATCTGAGTGAAAAAAAATTCACTGTAGGAGGGCCAAGAGATCACCAGATTAAGAACAGTGTTGAAACAATGGATCTTGTTCTAACTACACAAGTCTAAGATGGTACAGACTGGAGTCAACTTTGATTTTCCACAGCACAAATAAAGGTCATGGCTTCATAGCTCAGCAATTGTCCGGAGTTTTAGTTTTTCCAGATTACACTGTGTGGGGTAGTCGGATTTAGGAAAACAAGACACAGTATCTGGAGAATAAAAACAATTATAACTCTGCAAGAACAAAATTCAAGAATCTGCCTTGAATTTTTGTAGCACTTGATGTTTCTTCAAGGTGTTTTCACGTAAACGTTGATTTTATCTATGTAACAGCCCTGTGAAGAAGGCAATTACTACTAGCAAAATCGTTTTCAAAATTTTAAATACCGAATCCATGAATAGGAAAAAGGACAGCGAAGTTGATAGCATTAGAGAAATGACAGAAAAGATCGTGAGGAAGCGATTCATAGAAATGGCAAACATAAAAAGCTGAGGCCCAGGGGTCCGCAAACCACAAGAGAAAGGGGCTAACCTGGCAGGGGAGAACGGCGTTAGTGGGGGAAGTGCAAAGAGGCAGGAGCGCAGGAAAGCTGGGGTTAGGAAACTGCAATTCACTGCAATAAAGAGGATGAGGTCAAATTTAAGAAAAATGAAGTCAGGTGGCATTGAAAGCTGCGTGGAAGTTTTGTGAGTTTTATTCCTGCCCTGATGAAGTGTGATCTTTCACAGAGGAGGATCCCAAGAGTGGAGGCTGTGCCCTCCTTCGGCCTCCCGTCAGCGGCAGAGGCAGAAAAGACTCGAGAAGTTCCCCAGGCCGATAACCTCCATGGGGACAGAGCCGAGATGAGTCCCGGAGGAAGCCGGCGGGAAGCCAGCAGAGCAGGGTGGTGCGTTCCCGCCGGACTAACAAAGGACGCCGGGAGGTGGGGGCTTCTCGAGTTGCTCCAGCGGTGGGCGGGCGGCGGAAGGGTTAACTGCACCACCACCTCCCGTGCGCATCCCGCTCCTACCCCCGCCGTCGCTAGGAGACGCCGGAAGTGGGGGAGGGGCCGGCGGCGCGGGCGAGGGTGGGAATCTTTTTCGGGCTCCCGGGGGCGGAGGGAGGGGAGCGCGCGTGCGCGCGCCCGGCCGGCCGTCGCCGCGGTGACCGTCCTCGCAGTCCGTCGGCTCGCGCCCCGCCCCCGTCGCCCCCTCCCCTGTCGCGCGCTGGGGCTGTTTCTCGCTCCTCCCGAGTTACCGCCGCCGTCGCCACCGCTCCTCCTCTCCCGGTCCTGGGTTTCTCTGGCGCTGCGGCCGCCGTTCCCTCTGCGAGCTGTGTGAGGAGGAGGAGGAGGAGGAGGAGGATGTGAAGATGGCGGAGTTGCAGATGCTGCTGGAAGAGGAAATCCCGGGGGGCCGCCGGGCCCTCTTCGACAGCTACACGAATCTGGAACGGGTGGCCGATTACTGCGAGAACAACTACATCCAGGTGCGAGAGCATCCCCCGCTGGGGCGCGTCGGGCCTCAGGGGGCGGTGAGGAACGCGTAGGGGACCCCCCCATGGGGGCCGCGCGCCTCGGGGTGTGGGGCCGAGGCTGCCGCGGGGACACGGCCCGGCGGAGTCCCCGATGGGGGTGGGGAGCTGGGTGAGGGCTGGGGCTGGTGAATGGGTGGGAATCCTCCGGCTGGAGAAACTGCATTTTTAAAACCTTTTTAAAAGCCGTGAAGCCGTCCTCGGCGCGGTGCGTGTGTCGCGTCCCGCCTCCTCGCCGCTGCTGCCCTCGGCCGCCCCCGCACTCCGCGCCGGTCAGCGTTCCGGATGGCAGAGGGGGCGGAGAGTGGCATTTTCTGTTTGACGGAATCCTGCTCCCTCTTAGGGTAGGGGTGTCGCTTGTATTGACGGGTTACTTCCATCCCCCACATTCTGGACGATTTTTAAGGGGCTATCTTGCTGCAGAGTGAAGTGCTTCAGGCTTCAGTTTTCTGTTCCTGTGAATGCTTCAGAAACCCTTTCTTAATATTTTATATTCTAAAGGGGATACGGTAGAAGAGCAGCAGTCTCTTGTTGGAAGTTAATGCCATTTTTCTCCCTGTGGAGAAGGATGGTGAGCTGACTCCCCCCTCCCTCCTAGTCCCGTTAGAATAGGCAATTTTCCTGGGGGTGGGAAGAGGACGGACTATGACTGTTTCTTAGAATCGGGAAGATGAACCTCCTGTTTTTTAAATTTTTTTTTTAATTATTATTTTTTACCGTGATGGATCGTTTGGCACAGGGGCTTATAGTGGTAGCGGCGTGTGTGTGGAGGCGGGGGATACTGGATGATACGAGATCCAGCTGCTCCTGGATGAAGCAAAATATTCTGTGGATTAAAGAAAAATCCTTCTTTAAACATTACTTGAAAGGATAGCAGGTTAAAATGCAGTTTGCAAAATCCAGCATCTTTTGCTTTTTTTGTTAACGGTTATTTTGAATTATGGATTCTGCCTCCATTTTTTTTTTCTTTCCTATTTAAATTCTCTTGGGATAAAGGTGGAAATGGAAGCAGTATGTTGAACTGTTTCTTCACAGTCCTTTTTTTTTTTTTTTCCCCCCTGCTCCCACCTCCATCTCTCCAGGGATCTTTCTTTTTTCTTTTATTTTTGAGACACAATCTCGATCTGTAGCTCAGGTTGGAGTGCGGTGGCCCAATCTCGACTCACTGAAACCTCGGCCTCCTAGGTTTGCGCAAATTCTCGTGCTTCAGCTTCCCGAGTAGCTGGGACTACAGACGCCCGCCACCAGAGCCGGCTAATTTTTGTATTTTTAGTAAAGATGGGGTTTCACCATGTTGGCCAGACTGGTCTCGAACTCCTGACCTCAAGTGATCCACCCACCTCGGCCTTCCAAAGTGCTGGGATTATAGGCGTGAGGCACCTTTCTTAACGTTAGCTGTATAGGAAAGCATTTTCATGTTTTAGTGTAAATTTTAAGAAACTGGTGTTACAATTTTATAGGTTCATAAGTTTTGTAATGGCCACATTGTTGATCACGGAAGTGAGATTTTGTTTGATTAGACATACTATTATCTTGTAGACAACATTTGTATTTGAAAATGAACCACAGTATAAACCTGTTCCCTCAAAAGAGGCAGTTGAGTATGGCTACTAGGAAAGGAATGTAGGCAAGGTTAATACAAAAACATACAAATGTCCACTTGTAAGGTACTTTGCTGATATGAGTGGGGTAGAAAAGATTCAGAGGTTCAGGCCTGGGCAACAAGAGTAAAACTACATCTCAAAAAAAAAAAAAAAAAAAGGTTCAGTTGCTCAATGTTTCTCTAAAATTGAAAGTCTTTTATGGCCTAGAACTGTGTGAGGGGTGGATGGTACATACCTAGTGTCTACAGAGTTTGATAGTCTAGTTAGTAGGAGAGGCTGATCTTGGAGGAAATTAATACCATGTAGTTAATTTACGCTCTGTAGTGCACTGCTGGTGCCAAGGAGGACTGGAGGAAGCAATGCTGTTCTGAGGGAATTCACAAACTCTAGTAGAGGCAAAACCTAAAGGACTGAAGTGGTAATTCCATTGCCTTGTGCAGCATATTATGGGGAAAGAGTTGCAGGTCAGAAGAGAAATTGAGGGTGGAAAAGTGGATTGCAATTATTACCAGTAAGAAATAAAAAATAAGCAGATTTCTCTCTCTTTTGCAAGATGGTTTTTTGTTGTAATTTGAAGGGACAAGTTCCTCTTAAGTTATAATTGCTATATAAAGGTAAAAGGATAAGGATTATTAAAGCTGAAAGGTTAAAGGGAGCAGCAGTTGTCTTTTTAAATATTATATACATTTCCTGCAGTTGAAAAGAGAAAAATGTCACTACTCTCAGTATCTGTTTTAGCAATGGGACTCAAAATTTAGTGTGGTGACATTTTAAAATTTAAAACATAAATATTGATTAATATTAATTTAATAGAAATGAACTTAGATTTTAAAATAGTTTATTTTTTCAATTTAGCATCTGAAGTAGATTTTACACTTTTTCTTTTTAGATTATCGTTTATTTTAGGATGCCTTGGGTATATAATTGGTACACTCTGTCAGGATAATAGCTCTTACATGATTTGTTGGGAAAGTTGATAAATAGAACGTGGTGATAGTGGATTTGTGCTGATCCAGCTGTACATTTGGCTGACGCGCCTTGTGACTAAAGAACTGACTAGCAGGGGTTTTGATGCTGCCTGTGACCCTGCAATAGATGAAAGTTAATTCACAGGATCAGTGATCAAATGGTCAATTTAGCCTCTTTTTTTTTTTTTTTTGAGACAGAGTCTCGCTCTGTCACCCAGGCTGTAGTGTAGTGGTGTGATCTCGATGTCAGCTCACTGCAACCTCCGCCTCCTGGGTTCAAGCGATTCTTCTGCCTCAGCTTCCCGAGTAGCTGGAGCTACAGGCATGCACCACCATGCTTGGCTAATTTTTGTATTTTTAGTAGAGACGGAATTTCCCCATGTTAGCCAGGCTGGTCTGGAACTCCTGACCTCAGATGATCAACCTGCCGCGGCCTCCCAAAGTGTTAGGATTACAGGCGTGAGCCACCGTGCCTGGCTAATTTAGCCTTATTATAGCATCATGTCTTAGCCACTAGCTCGAGTTAACTAACCCAACACTCATTTTATTGTGTGGAAATGTAATTTTTGCCTATAAAGTAGAAAAAAAATCTGTTTTTCGTATGTAGTTAAGTGTTTTTGTTCAGTGTTTTGGTTTTTGTTTTTTTTTTTTTTTTTTGAGACAGAGTCTCACTCTGTCGCCCAGGCTGGAGTGCAGTGGTGTGATCTCGTCTCACTGCAACCTCCGCCTCTTGGGTTCAAGTGATTCTTCTGTCTCAGCCTCCTGAGTAGCTGGGAATATAGGCGCGTGCCACCACACCCAGCTAAGTTTTGTATTTTTGGTAGAGACGGGGTTTTACCGTGTTGGCCAGGCTGGTCTTGAATTCCTGACCTAGGTGATCTGCCTGCCTCAGCCTCCCAAAATGCTGGGATTACAGGGATGAGCCATCATGCCTGGGCTCAGTGTTCTTAAGTCACTGGTTTTATGCCTAGGAACATCAAAACATTTAAGGTAAATAACATTCTAAATGTGGATTATATGAAAATTGAGCCAAGGAAGGGAAATAATTGTGCTGTCCTGAAAATAATTGTACTCTGTTTAAATTGTTTGTGTCTTAGGAAAGTACCCTTCCGAAATACCGTCAGCATTAGGAGTGATCAGATAGTTCCTGTATTGAAACACACATACACACAGACACACACATACACATACACACACATACACACACACAATCTACAAATAGAGCAGGGTTGTAAGTAGCTGTTTTCTAGGTTACTAATGCAGTTAACATTAGAAATTAAGGCCAGGAGCAGTGGCTCATGCCTGTAATCCCAGCACGTTAGGAGGCCAAGGCCAGTGGATGGCTTAAGCCCAGGAGTTCAAGACCAGCCTGGGAAACATGGCGAAACCCCTTCTCTACAAAAAACAAAACAAAACAAAAAACAAAAACCAAAAACTAGCCGGGCCTGGTAGCATGCTTGTAGTCCCACATACTCAGGAGGCTGAGATGGGAGGATCACCTGAGCCTGGAAGGTGGAGGCTGCAGTGAGCCATGATCCCACCATTGCACTCCAGCTTGGATGACAGAGTGAGACTCTGTCTCCAAAAAGATGTTTAAAAATCTGTTTTTTTCCTTTTTTTTTTTGCGACGGAGTTTTGCTCTTGTTGCCCAGGCTAGAGTGCAATGGCACGACTTTGGCTCACTGCTACCTCTGCCTCCAGGGATCAAGCGATCCTCGTGCCTCAGCCTCCTGAATAGCTGGGATTATAGGTGCATGCCACCACACCTGTATACTTTTTGTATTTTTAGTAGAGATGGGGTTTCACCATGTTGGCCAGGCTGGTCATGAACTCCTGATCTCAAGTGATCCACCCATCTCAGCCTCCCAAAATGCTGGGATTGTAAGTGTTAGTTGCCATGCCCGGCCTAAATTTTTTTTTTTTTTTTTTTGAGATGGAGTTTTGCTCTTGTTGCCCAGGCTGGAGTGCAGTGGCACGATCTCAGCTCACTGCAGCCCCTGCCCCCAGGGTTCAAGTGATTCTCCTGCCTCAGCCTCCCGAGTAGCTGGGATTACAGGCGCGTGCCAACACACCCAGCTCATTCTTGTATTTTTAGTAGAAATGGAGTGTTGGCCAGGCTGGTCTCAAACTCCTGACTTCAGATGACCTACCCGCCTCGGCCTCCCAAAGTGCTAGGATTAGAGGTGTGAGCCACTGCGCCTGGCCCCCTAAAAGTCATTTTTAATAAAAATTTAGACAGTTTCATTATTCTAACCTCTAGAAAATGGGATAGTCAAAATATTTTTTTCTAAAATATGATAAGTATAACTACAATTTGCTGATATTTATGAGATCGATTTTATTTTTTGCCTATACAAAGGATTTAGTAGTTTGTAGAGACTTTTTTTTGAGATACGTGTAAGACCCGTGTTTCTTTTCTTCATTTATTAATATACATATCTAGGCTGGGCACGGTGGCCCACACGTGTAATCTCAGCACTTCGGGAGGCCGAGGCAGACAGATCACGAGATCAGGGGATCGAGACCATCCTGGCCAACATGGTGAAACTGCATCTCTAATAAAAATACAAAAATTAGCTGGGTATGGTGGCGTGTGCCTGTAGTCCCAGCTACTTGGGAGGCTGAGGTGGGAGAGTCGCTTGAACCTGGGAGGCAGAGGTTGCAGTGAGCCAAGATCATGCCATTGCACTCCAGCCTGGTGACAGAGCAAGACTCTGTCTCAAAAGAAGAAAAAAAAAATTACAGGTATAATGCCTAATATGTTTGAAGGTGTCCAGGAATTAAAAATGTTTTGGTTAACTTGGAATCTGCGTTTTTGCAAATAGAAGAATTTTATTATAATATAGTTGTTTTGGTAGATGAAATAACTCATTATTTGTTACTTTCCTGAAATCTGAAAAGCTAACTTGTTGATACGTACATTTTTGTTAGATAAAAGTTACTGATTTTTGTGAGTGACAGTTCACATAGATACACAGTAAAATCTTATTGTTTGGATTAAGAGTAGAATCATCCCATAATATGGATTTACTCAAAAGAGAAGAAATTAAGAATTTACTTTAAATTTTTACCTGAAATGTATTTGAACAATAGGAGACGTAGTAGTAGCTTTCCTTTTCTTCTCTTAATCAGTGTGGATACTCCCAGAGTTCACTAAAAACTTCATGAGAGGTTTACAAGGGGATATTATCAGTCAGTTTCATAAAAAGTAATTACTAAAATGCTATAAAGATTTAAAATTTTTATTTAATAAAAATAATTAGAATACATGCTCATTGTTGAAAAATTATTAGAGAATACAAGTAGATATTATGAAAGAAACGGAAAATTGCCCAATCATCTTGAATATATATCTGGTACTCATACTTTTAAATCTTTTTTGTATGCACAACTATATATCAATATTTTTGTAGAAATGGGTTTATGTTCTATATTATGTACCTTTAAAAGAAACTTTTAAGGTTGGTGGGCTTGACTTTCTTTTTAAATGGATGTCATATAGTATATTGGGAGGAGATTGGTTATATTTATAAGTCGAGTTCTGTATGTTCTTGCAAATGGGAGAATCTGAAAATACCTAGAATGAAGGAGAAAGAGGTCAGTTGAGAATAAGGAGACTGAGTAGAATTTGGGAGACAGTATTCCCCATAGATTAAGATGACTCAACTCATTTGAAATTGATCAAGGTTTACCATTCCTCAAGAAATTAGTCCCTAACTCTCAGCAGAGACATTTGGTGAATAGATTTTCAGTGACAAATCAGTCATCCTCAAGACCTTTGACAAGATTGCAAAAACAGGCTAATTTATATTTGAGCCCCTTGCTCTTTTAAACATTTTGTCATTTGTACACTTCCTACACTTTCTTGTCCAGTGAACTTAAGTGACCTCATAATTCCCGTTATTGATCCAGTCTCACCTCATTTCGCCCTTCCTTGAAGAACTTCCTGGTTCAAAATTGCTCTTTACCAAAATAATAATTAATAAACTGTTCGTTTACTTTTTCTTTTTTGTTTTTTTTTTTTTTTTTGAGATGGAGCCTCACTCCTTCGCCCAGGTTAGAGTGCAGTGGTGTGATTTGGCTCACTGCAACCTCCAGCTCCTGGGTTCAAGCAATTCTCCTGCCTTAGCCTCCTGAGTAGTTGGGATTACAGGTGTGCGTCAGCACACCCAGCTAATTTTTGTATTTTTAGTAGAGACAGGGTTTCTCCATGTTGACCAGGCTGGTCTCAAATTCCTGACCTCAAGTGATCAATCCGCCTCGGCCTCCCACAGTGCTGGGATTACAGGTGTGAACCATTGTGCCCGGCCTCATTTACTTTTTCTTCTTACCTTGGTATGGGTAATGTGTGAATGTATGATAGGTTTACTTTATTTAGAGTCACCTTTTCTCACCCAGAGAATAGTATATAAACCAAATTGATTTACTTATGTGTAAAATATGTAGTAGACATATATTTGAGCATGAGGTGCTTTTGGTGTTACTTTTTCTTTTAAAATGCAGGGAATTTAATAGTATGCAGTTTCAGTGTGTGTAAAGTAATCTTTTGGTGGATGAAGTGTATTTGGTGGATGAATATGCTGTGATTTGCTTACACCCACCCCAAATCCATTTTGTAGCACCCTACTCACTGTCCAGAGATTCTGGGAAAAAAACAATAGAGAAGACAAAGCCAATCTAGACACCATTTGACTCTACCTTGTGAATATTCTGAAAGTTACATTAGGCTAGTTGTAGATTTTTTTTTTTTAGACAGAGTCTCTGTCACCCAGGCTGGAGTGCAGTGGCACGATCTTGGCTTACTGCAACCTCTACCTCCTGGGTTCAAGCAATTCTTCTGTCTCAGCCTCCCGAGTAGCTGGGATTACAGGTGCACGCCACCACGCCTGGCTAATTTTTATATTTTTAGTAGAGACGGGGTTTCACCATATTGGCCAGGCTGGTCTCGAACTCCTGACCTTAGGTGATCCGCCCGCCTCAGCCTCCCAAAGTGCTGGGATTACTGTGTAAGCCACCGTGCCTGGCCTAGTTGTAGATTTTTGATAGTTTATGGTTGAATTTTTATGGGATTGGTTAATAGATTGGATTCATGAAGGAGCATGTAGGGCGACACCATTCTATTTTGGATTTTTCTTTTACTTTGTGTTTCCTTCCAGATACAAAGGTCCTAGAAAATGGAGTCATTTCTTAAACATTTCTGTATTTTCCCATTAGCCGTAGGGTGTTCTACATGTAGTAGCCACTCATTAAATAGTTGCTGAATGTAAGAAATACAGATTTGAATATGCAAGAGCCTATGCACTGAAATATTTTTATTGCTTTGTTTTTATTTTTTTTGAGACAGGACTCACTCTGTCACTCAGGCTGGAGTGTAGTAGCACGATTATGGGTCACTGCAGCTTGCACTCCCAAGCTCAAACAGTCCTCCCACTTCAGCTCCCAAAGTAGCTGGGACTACAGTCTTATGCCACCATGCCCAGCTAATTTTTTTTTTTGTTAGAGGTGGGATCTCACTATATTGCTCAGGCATAGCAACACCTGGGCTCAAGCAGTTGGTCTTGAAACACCTGGGCTCAAGCAGTTCTCCTCCGTTGGCTTCCCAAAGTGCTGGGATTACAGCTGTCAGCTGCCATGCCTGGCCTTGAATTGTTTTATAAGTAGGATATAATTACCTCTAAATTTACCTTGCAAGCTTTTTCCTATTTGATTTTTTGAGTGACATTTATGTTCTGTAAAGTTTTACAATACTTTTCATATTTGCGGAGTTCATGCAAAGAGCATAGTTTTGCTCTTTTTTCTTAAACAAGTAATATACTTTGTAGAAAATTTGAGTGATGTAACAGCTTTGTGTTGAATCATTTACAACATGAATTTTTTCTCATTTGATTTTTAAAGTCAGGTTTATTGAGGTTTAATACATATATGGAACAAATCACCCTTTTTAGGTGTAAAGGTTTATGAATTACGATAAACTTACATAGTCATGTAACCACCACAATGTAAAATTTTCCTTGTATCCTCTGTAGTCAGTCCTGTCCCTCCACTACTAGCCTTTGGTAAACACTGATATGTTTTCTGTCCCTCTAGTTTTTGCCTTTTCTAGAATGCCATATAAAGGGCATTATATAGTATAGAGCCTTTTGTGTTTGACTTCTTGGTACTAGAAGTCCTAATACGTTTGAAAAGCATCAGTGTTACTGTGTTTTGTCAGTACTTTGTTCCTTCTTACTGAGTAATATTCTGTGGTATGAAAGAATCATAATTTGTTCATCCGTTCACCAACTGATGGATTTCTGGATTGTTTCTAGTTTTAGGCAGTGGTGAATATAGCTATAAATATTTGTATACAGGTGTTGGTGCAACCTAAGTCTTCACTCTTTTGGGTAAATTTTAGGGAACAGATCCACTGTTGTACCCTGGTGACAGTGGATGTATCTGCATAGGCTGCATAGGCAGCGTTTGAACTCCATCTGATCTGACTCTTGGCAGAGCACCTTGTGATCCTCTTGGAATATGAGATTATGGGAAGTTTGTGAGGACGTTATGTGAAGCCCTTTCTCAATCTCTTCATCTGCCAAGGAAGCTGTACATGATAACAGTGCCTCATCACCTCCTGGTTCTGATGAGATGAGGCTCTCTGTTGTACCCTTTTAAGTAGTAGCTGCAGGCTGTAAGACTTAGTTACAGCATGGCATTGGCTCATCTGCAACAGAGTGTCATATCTATGTTGTAGTCACCTGGCTCCTTTTGTTTTGGTATTGCTCTGCATAAGGTCTGTACCTTTTACTACTATTCCTTCTGCTCTCTATGTAAATGGTAGGCTTTCTGAACCTAACAAGCACTTGGGCAGGTCTATCACACTGCCTTCTCTTTGCCTTGACAATTGAATATCTAATAGTGGGATTATTACCATACGGTAAGTGTATGTTTAGCTTTATACAAATTGCCAAACTCTTTTCCAAAAACGATGGTACCATTTGCGTTCCCACCAGCAAAGATCCAGTTGTTCTTCGTCTTTGTCAGCATTTGGTTTTGTCAGGTTTTAAAATTTTAGCTGTTCTGTTGTTAGTGATGTCTCAAACGCCATATATGACAAGCCCACAACTAACATCATACTCAAGCATGAAAAGTTGAAACCTTTTCCTCTAAGATCAGGAATAAGACAGTGGTGCCCAATTTCACTAGTTCTATTTAATCAAGTACTGCAAAATACTAGAAATCCTAGCCAGCCAGTTAGGAAAGAAAAATAAATAAAAGGCATCAAAATTGGAAGAAGTTAAATTGTCTTTGTTTGCAAATGACATGATCCCTTATGTATACAAAACCCTAAAGACTCCACCAAAACTGTTAGAACTAATTAACAAATTTAGTAAAGTTGTAGGAGACAAGATCAACATGAAAAAATCTGTTGTGTTTCTACATATTAACTACAAACGATCTGAAAAAGAAATTAAAACATTTCCATTTACAATGGCAGCAGAAAGAATAGAATACTTAGGAATAAATTTAACCAAGGAGGTGAAAGATTTGTACACTAAAAACTAAAAAACATTTATGAGAGTAATTGAAGAAGATGCAAACAAATGGAAAGATATCCTGTGCTCATGAATTGGAAGATTTGATATTGTTAAAATGTCCATACTACACAAACCCAACTATAGATTTAATGCACTCTCTATCAGTATTCCAGTGGTATTTTTCACAAAAATAGAAAGACCCTAAAAGTCATAGGAAACCACAAAAGACTTTGAATAGCCAAAGCAGTCTTGAATAAGAACAAAGTTGGAGGTATCATACTTCCTGATTTCAAACTATATTACAGAGCTATAGGCCAGGCATGGTGGCTCACACCTGTTATCCCAGCACTTTGGGAGGCCGAGGCAGCCGCATCACCTGAGGTCAGGAGTTCAAGACCAGCATGGCCAGCGTGGAGAAACCTCATCTCTACTAAAAATACAAAAATTAGCTGGGCATGATGGCACATGCCTGTAGTCCCAGCTACTCAGGAGGCTGAGTTGGGAGAACCGCTTGAACCCAGGAGGTGGAGGTTGCAGTGAGCTGAGATCACGCCACTGCACTCCATCCTGGGCAACAGAGCGAAATTCTGTCTCAAGAGAAGCTATAGTAATCACAACAGGGTGTTACTGGCATAAAAGACACGTAGACTAATGGAATACAATAGAGCCCAGAAATGTACCCACATCTGTGCAGTCAACTAAGCTTTGATAAAGGCACCAGGTACACAATGGGAAAGGATAATTCAGTAAATGGCATAGGGAGAACTATATCCACATGCAAAAGAATGAAATTGGATCGTTATATTACACACACAAATTAGCTAGAAATGGATTAAAGACTTAAATGTAAGATCTGAAATTATAAAACTCTTGGATATGGGTCAGATGTTTGTTCCCTTCAGATCTCTTGTTGAAATGTGATTCCTAGTGTTGGAGGTGGGTCTTGGTGGGAGATGACTGAATTATGGGGGCAGATCCCTCATGGATGGTGTAGCACCATCCCCTTGGTGATAAGTGAGTTCTTGCTTGCTTCACGTGAGAACTGGTTGTTTAAAATTAGTCTGGGAGCCCCCCCACCATGTGACATGCTGGCTCCACTTCTGCCATGATTACACCTCACCAGAAGTACATGCCAGCACTATGCTTTGTGTAAAGCCTGCAGAACCAAGAGCTGATTAAACCTCTTCTTTATAAATTACCCAGCCTTAGATATTCTTTCATATGATCATAAGAATGGACTGATACACTCCTAGAAGAAAACATAGGGGAAAAAGCTCCTTGATACTGGTCTTGGCAATGGTTTTTATATGACACCGAAAGCACAGGCAACAAAAGCAAGAAAAGATGAGAGTGACTACATCAAACTTAAAGGCTTCTGCACAGCAAAGGACACAAAATGAAAAGACAGTGTATAGAATGGGAGAAAATGTGCAAACCATACATCTATCTGATAAAGGGTTTATATCCAGTATGTGTGTGCGTGTTTGTGTATGTGTGTATATATGTGTGTGTGTGTGTGTGTGTATATATATATATATATATAAAGGACTCATACAACTTAATAGCAAGGAGGTGGAGAAAAGAGAATCCTTGTATTCAGTGGGAATGTAAATTGGAACAGCCATTTTGAAAAACTGGTTCCAGCGGGGCATGGTGGCTCATGCCTGTCATTCAGCACTTTCGGAGGCCGAGGCTGGTGGATCACCTGAGGTCAGGAGTTGAAGACCAGCCTGGCCAATATGGTGAAACCCTGTCTCTCCTAAAAATAAAAAAATTAGCTGGGTGTGGTGGCGAGTGTCTGTAGACCCAGCTACTCCGAAGGCTGAAGCAGGAGAATTGCTTGAACCTGGGAGGCAGAGGTTGCAGTGAGCCGAGATCACGCCACTGCACTCCAGCCTGGGCAACAGAGCAAGACTCCGTCTCAAAAAAAAAAAAAAGGAAAACCAGTTCTCCCTAAAATTAAAAATAGGACAAACATATATCCCACTTCTGGGTATATATCCCTAGGGAATGAAATCATTATCTCAGAGAGACGTCTGCACACCCATGTTTATTTCAGCATTATTCATGGTAGCTAATATATGGAAACAACCTAAGTGTCAGTGGATGAATGGATGAAGAAAATGTGTACTGTATGCACGGTTTTCCCTCAGTCTACATGGGGCATTGGTTCTAGGATCCCCAAGTATACCCAAATCTGCAGGTACTCAAATCCTGCAGTCACCCCTGCGGAACACGTGTATATGAAAAGTCATCCATCCATCTGTATATGTGGATGAATACCGTATTTGGTTGAAAATAATCTGTGTATATTGGACCACACAGTTCAAGGGTCAACTGCATATATAATAGAATATTATTCAGCCATAAAAAGAAGGAAACCCTACTATTTGTGTCAACATGGATGAACCTGGAGAACATTATGGTAAGTGAAATAAGCCAGGCACAGAAAGACAAATACCGTATGATTTCACTTATATGAGGAATCTAAAAAGTTGAACCCATAGAATGAAGCAGAGAATAGAATGGTGTTTGCCAGGGGCCATTGGGAGGTGGGGAGAAATGGGGAGATGTTGGGCACAGGGCACAAGTTTGTGTTATAGGATGAATGTGTTTTGGGGGTGTAATGTACTATGTAGTAACTATAGTTAATAATATTGTATACTTGAAATTTACTAAGACAGTCAGTGTGTATATATATGTGTGTGTGTGTTTTTTTTTTTTTTTGAGACAAGATCTTTTTCTGTTACCCAGGCTGGAGTGCAGTGGCATGATCATGGCTCACTGCAGCCTCACCTCCCCAGGTTCAAGTGATCCTCCCACCTCAGCCTTCCTAGTAGCTGGGACTACGTGCGTGTACCACCACACATTGCTAATTTTTATAGAGACAGGGTTTCGCCCTGTTGCCTAGGCTGGTCTCGAACTCCTGGGCTCTACCCATCCACCCACCTTGGCCTCCCAAAGTGCTGGGATTATAGGTGTGAGCTACTATTTGCCTGGTCAAGGGTAGATTTTAAGTGTTGCCCACTCCCCGCCCCCACCAAAGATAATCAAGAAATGATTATCTTGATTGTGATAACTATTTTACAGTTTATATGTGTATCATGTCATCATGTTGTACACTTTAAATATATACAGTTTTTGTCAGTTATACCTCAGTAAAGCTGGGGAAAAAAAAAAAACCCAAAGCAAACTGAAGCAAAACCAAACAATATTGCCTACAAGCCACAAGCGATCAGCATCTAGCCTTGACATCATCTCCTGTTATACTCCTGTACCCTTCTTTGTTCACTCAACTTCAGCCACTTTGGCTTCCTTTTCTTGAACATACCAGGCATACTTCTGCCTCGGGGCCTTTTTACTTTGTACTTGTTATGCCCTCTGCCAGGAGTACTCTACTCCAAGATAGTTGCATGATTGGTTCTTTTACTTCAAGCTTTTGCTGATACATCACGTTCTTGGTGACCCCTTCTTGGTTACTCTGTGTAAAATTATAACATACTCCTGCCACTTGCTCACTCTCCCCTTGCTTATACTTATCTTTCCATGCTTTTTTTACCCCTACATATTTTCTTTTAACATACAGTGTATCTTATTTATTTGTGTGTTTTCCCTCCCTGGTAAGTGAGGGCAGAGATTTTTGTCTCTTACTCATTTCCAGTACCTGGAACAGTGCCTGGCACAAAATAGGCACTCCGTAAATATTTGCTAAATGAGCAAATTAGATCTTTTCTAGTAATTATTAGAAAATGTCTGAGGGCAGTGAAATAAATTAGTTTTGGGCCAGGCACAATGGCTCACTCCTGTAATCCTAGCACTTTGGGAGGCTGAGGTAGGCAGATTGCCTGAGCTCAGGAGTTTGAGACCAGCCTGGCCAACATGGTAAAACCCCATCTCTACTAAAAACAAAAAAATTTATCCGGGCATGTTGGTGTGCACCTGTAGTGCCTCGGGAGGCTGAGGCACAAGAGTTGCTTGAACCCGAGAGGTTGCAGTGAGCCTAGATTGCACCACTGCACGCCAGCCTAGGCAACAGAGTGAGGCTCCATCTCAAAAAACAAAACAAAACAAAACAAAACAAAAACTTAGTTTTGCAAATTTGAAGAGTTGATAGATTTATGCTCTGGAAAATGAAAGTTGGCAAATACTTTTTATTTGTCCAGAATATTTAATGTGGATATGGCCAACAGAATTGACACTAATATTCCACATATGGTTGGTGCTTTAGAATTAAGCAGTTTATTTACAGTTACTTAGTGCAGGACTTACTTGATAATGGAAGATCATCAAATGTCTGAATTGATCTACAGCTTCCTGGGAGGTGTAAGCAAGGGAGATATTCCTATTATAACAAATCAGATGAGTCAACTCAAGTTTACCTCTGACTCTGCTAAACTAAAATTCTGTGAAGAGAGGAATTATGTTCATTTTTTTTTTTTTTTGCTTGTTGTGTCCTCATTTCTTAGTGTTCAATAAATTTTTGTTGAGTAAAATGAACTTATGACTCATACCATTTATTTTATTATATGTTTTTTTCCTTCCTGGTCATTCAAAAATCTTTATTGAGCATCTTTCCATTCTGTGAGGTCAGTGGTAAGTAACTCATGGACCAAGTCTAGTTCTGTTACCATTTTGATTTCTATGAAGAGTCTTTGTTGTAAATTTTGAATTAATGAAGTTGAATTGCATATAATATGGGACTGTTTTTTTGTTTTTCTTGCTATTATGTGGCCTTACCCACTTATCTGTTGAAGACTTTGAATAAAGGCAAGGAGATAGGTTGTTAGGAACCTACGAAACAAAGTTGAATAGGGGAAGCCAACAAGGGATGCCAGCTTCTTTCAATATGTAGTACCAAAGTCTTGTGCCAGGAGATAGTGCTTAAATAGTGATTCCTTGTCTCCCTCAAAACCTTTTATTTATTTATTTATTTATTTATTTATTTTTGAGACAAGGTCTCACTCTGTCATCCAGGCTGGAGTGCAGTGGCGTGATCTCAGCTCACTGCAGCCTCTGCCTTCTGGTCTCAGGCACTCCTCCTGCCTCAGCCTCTCTAGTACTACTGCTGGGATTGCAGGTGCGTGCCACCATGCCTGGCTAATCTCCTTTAAAACCTTTTATTCTGAATATAGAAGAGCAGGCTAGGTTGACAAAAAAAGATTTAAATTGCTTGGCTTGATATAATGCTTATACACACACATATACACACACATCTCACTATTTTTGAGAGAAAAGTTTAAATTTATTGACATGAAATTTATATTATTTCTAGTTTTTAAATCATGCATTTGTTTATAATGTATTAACATGAATACTTATGAATTTTATTCATGTGTAAGTAATACAGTCTTTACCGTTAACAAAAGACCATGAGATCTGTGGAAGAAGAAAAAGGAGAGCTTTATTTCCTGTAGAGGATTACAGCCTGCATATTGGGAAGTGGAGCCTCCGGCCAAAACTAAAAGCAAGCGGCAGGCCGAGGCAGGCGGGTCACCTGAGGTCAGGAGTTTGAGACCAGCCTGGCCAATGTGGTGAAACCTTGTCTCTACTAAAAATACAAAAATTAGCTGGATGTGGTGGCACACACCTGTAGTCCCAGCTACTCGGGAGGCTGAGGCAGGAGAATTGCTTAAACCCGGGAAGCGGAGGTTGCAGTTAGCTGAGATTGCTGCACTGCACTCTAGCCTGGAGGACAGAGCGAGACTGCGTCTCAAAAAACAAAACAAAAAAATTAATGTGAGCAGGTTAGTTTGTGGTACAAACATGTTATGTGCATGTAATGACAAGGCATTATATTTGAGGTTTTTTTTCGTTCTTTTGAAATGAGTGATTAAAGACCCAATTTCTAGGGCTATTTATTTCTTTATTTTTGAAATAGAGATGGGATTTCCCAGGCTGATCTCCAACTCCTGACCTCAAAGACATCCTTCTGCCTGGGCGTCCCAAAGTGTTGAGATTACAGGTGTGAGCCACTGTGCCCAGCCCTTCAGAGTTACTAATGAGGTTTAAAAACATGTTTTTAGAAGTAGATTTAAAACTCTCTGATTAATTGAGATTGGTTTAATACTATTTGATGTTATTTGCATATAGGCTCTTCTGACAAAAATATGTTAATTAAATCATGTCCTCTTTGGCCACTAATCAGGTGCCCTTTCTGCCTTTCCAAAAGTAACAGTTTTTGTCCAAGTTAGTTAAAGCACTGTTTCTTGGTGTATGTGGTGGCTCACACCTCTAATCTCAGCACTTTGGGAGGCTGAGGTGGGAGGATTGCTTGAGCCCAGGAGTTTGAGACTACCCTCGGCAAAAAGACGAGAGACCCCATCTCTACAAAAATTATAGAAATTAGCTGGATACAGAGGTGTGTGATGGTGTGCCAGCTCCTTGGGAGGCTGAGATGGGAGGATTCCTTGAGCTCAGGAGGTGGAGGCTGCAGTGAGCACAGAGGCTGCAGTGACCCTTGATAGTGCTTGAAATGTCAGATGTTACTATTCATTTATATATTTCCATTTGGTTCTTACTCCATGGTAAACCTTTGTGCTTAAACTTTGTTTAGAGACAGTCTTATTGAGCAGCTTAAGTTGTATCATCTTAAAATTATAAGAAAATACTATAGGCCATTAATATTATTCATAGAAAGGAAACAATCTTTAATAATAAAACCCCAACAATGCCAGGAAATACACTAATGGTGTATTTCCTGATGAAAATAATCAAGAACAATTTAATTTTTAAATAAACATATATATTTTTCCTTTTTTTCTGAGACAGAGTCTCTCGCTCTGTTGCCCAAGTTAGAGTGCAGTGGCGCGATCACGTCTCACTGCAACCTCTGCCTCCTGGGTTCAAGTGATTCTTCTGCCTTAGCCTCCTGAGTAGCTGTGATTACAGGGGACTGCCGCCACACCCGGCTAATTTTTGCTTTTTTTTTTTTTTTTTTTTGAGATGAATTTTCACTGTTATTGCCCAGGCTGGAGTGCAATGGCGTGATTTTTAGATGTGAAGCCAGCAGGGCTTCTGGGTCGGGTGGGGACTTGGAGAACTTTTCTGTCTAGCTAAACGATTGTAAACATACCAATCTGCGCTCTGTGTCTGCTAAAGGTTTGTGAATGCACCAATCAGCACTCTGTGTCTAGCTAAAGGTCTGTAAATGTACCAATCAGCACTCTGTAAAATGGACCAATCAGCAGGAAGTGGGCAGGGCCAAATAAGGGAATAAAAGCTGGCCACCGGCGCTAGCAATGGCAACCCACTGGGGTCCCATTCCACGCTGTGGAGTATGCTTTCTTAGCTCTTCCGTGATAAATCTTGCTGCTGCTCACTCTTTGGGTCCGCACTACGTTTTTGAGGTGTAACACTCACCGTGAAGGTCTGCAGCTTCACTCCTGAAGCCAGCGAGACCAGGAACCCACCGGGAGGAATAAACAATTCCAGAGGCGCCACCCTTTAAGAGCTGTAACACTCACTGTGAAGGTCTGGTCTGCAGCTTCACCCTGAAGTCAAGCGAGACCACAAACCCACCGGAAGGAAGAAATTGCAGACACCTCTGAACATCTGAAGGAACAAACTCGGGACACACCATCTTCAAGAACTGTAACATTCACTGCGAGGGTCTGCGGCTTCATTCTTGAAGTCAGGGAGACCGAGAACCCACTGGAAGGAACCAATTCTGGACACAGTCTTAGCTCACTGCAGTTCTCCTCCTGGGTTCAAGCGATTCTCCTGCCTCAGCCTCCGGAGTTGCTGGGACTACCAGCGCCCGCCACCATGCCTGGCTAATTCGGTATTTTTAGTAGAGATGGGGTTTCACCATCTTGGCCAGTCTGGTCTCAAACTCCTGACCTCAGGTGATCCACCCACCTCGGCCTCCCAGAGTGCTGGCATTGCAGGCGTGAGCCACCGTGTCCGGCCCTAATTTTTGTATTTTTGGTAGAGATGGGATTTCACCACGTTGGCCAGGCTGGTTTCAAACTCCTTACCTCTAGTGATCCGCTGGCCTCGGCTTCTCAAAGTGCTGGGGTTACAGGTGTGAGGCACTGTGCCCGGCAGTATTTTCTTTTTTGATCAGATGAGTTTTGCTTTCGACAAAAATTTGCTTCTGGCTGAGCACGGTGGCTCACGCCTGTAATCCCAGCACTTTGGGAAGCCGAGGCGGACAAATCACCTGAGGTCAGGAGTTCGAGACTAGCCTGGACAACATGGTGAAAGCTCGTCTTTACTAAAAATAAAAAAAAAATAAAGAAAAAAGAAAATTGCTTGTAATTCTATATTGAATCCAAATGAGATTTTAGAATAGTAAGTGCTTTCCCAACTATTTAAATCTTTGAAAAGTTTAGTGTTGCATATGTGCAAACCAGATAGGTCTACCAGATACTATTTTGGTTTTTGGTATATTTTTCAGGTTTTTGCTAACAACCACAAAAGACTGTTTTTGTTTGTTTGTTTGTTTTTTGTATATTAGAGGAAAATATTTCTGTAGCTTGGGAATATATGAGACTAATAAGCATGTGTATCACCAGTGTGTATGATACCATATTACTGCCCGAATGAACACATCAGCTATGAGAAGGAAGGTGAGAATTTGAGAAATACTGGTGTGTGTTTTGGGTTTATCCGTTACTGGAGTTACACATTTTCCCTTGTCATAATTCTTATAGCTTTTAGCTCTTCCTTATAGTCCATTGAGTTGAATTAACTCTTTTTCCCCCACCACATTTAACTCTAGGGGGTGTCAACTTGTGCTGTTCTCTTCCTCATTCCATGTTTCTGTTGTCTTTTAGTTAACATCTTGTCTTTGAGGGAAACAAATTAATTTCTTTAAGGGAAGTGAATTAAATACTTTGAGGGAAAGAGGAAAAAGAGAGCAGGGACAAAATAATAAACCCGTGGCCAAAGGAGGGTATGTATGATAAAATGTCATTCCTTTATTTTATCTTATATTCTTGCAGTGCTAGCTGTTAAAATGGACCCAGTAGACCTTAAATCTAGGCCCTTGTTTTTGCTGCCCCACTTCATGTGCTATAATGCATTTTAAAATTTATTCAAACATTCATTTCTTATAAACTTGAATTTGTTTTAATTTTGTATAGTTTTTCCTTATTTAGGAAGGACTTTGTATTCTTGTGTGTTTCATATAATAGAGTTTGAAACTAAGCTATTAAACTACGATGATTGCCCTAACATGTGTATCAGGTACTTTTTTGTGTTGTAGTTGGTTTTATTGGAGCCATTGCGTGTCTCTAACAGGGTAATGAGTCATCATATGGAAAGCAAGGAAGTGATGGATTTGGTCTCTGGTCAAACCATAGAAGTGAGTTGAGTAACTCATTTTTTGCTCTATTTTTCCATCTGAAAATGGGAAGGAATATATCCCGACTCCCAGTTTATGCAAGTTTTGTTAATAGATAAAGGTGCACTGGTTTTCAACTAATCTTTTGTTCTTTTGTATGAAATTTCTGGTGGCATAGGAATTTAGAAAGAAATCGATAAACTTTTGATTTTTGTTCTGAAGATACTTCTAACCTTGTAATCCCATAATGGACATAGGACCATGACACGAATAACCATAGTATGTAGTAAATGGCATGATGACCACCCAAGGAAAATGTGCAGCAGAAACTCATGGTTCAGTTTGACAGATGTTTATCAATCTCCGCCACGTGCGCCAAGCCTTTCTGAGCAGCTGAGAGAAGAGATAACAAAATAGTTTCTGTTTTAGAGAACAGGGAATAGAAAAGATATAAGGATTGAAATGATATTTTTATAATACTTTAGGTTTATTCTGCACAGGCAAACTGTCTCTTATACAACACATAACTGTTATGACACTTAGGTTTCCAACTAGGAAATTGTAGTTGCTTGTTTAGTTGTTGGGTCTTGGTAATGGCTTTTTGGTTTGGCAGTTTGTCTAAGGCCTGGCAGTTGTTTCAGGAACATTTACATATAGGATTAACCTTTTGTAATATTTTCAGAATCCTGCAGTTTGGATGCTTTCTAGATATTTAGGATTTGATCATTAACCAGGTGATAAATATAAACATGAAAAAAAATGATTTGGGCCGGGCGCAGGTGGCTCATGCCTGTAATCCCGGCACTTTGGGAGGGTGAGGTGGGTGGATCACTTGAGGTCAGGAGTTTGAGACCAGCTTGGCCAACGTGGTGAACCCCCGTCTCTACTAAAAATACAAAAATTAGCTGGGCATGGTGGCGGGTGTCTGTAATCCCAGCTACTCGGGAGGCTCAGGCAGGAGAATTGCTTGAACCCAGGTGGCGAAGGTTGCAGTGAGCAGAGATCATGCCACTGCACTGTAGCCTGGGGGACAGAGTGAGACTCTGTCTCAAAATAATAATATTTTATGTGAAAATAAATGTAATAAAGGTTCAGCTTAGTATTTTAAAGTTTATTTATTCTTAGTGAGTAGTAGTTCCCACATTAAACATGAAGAGTTTTTCAAAACTCAGTGATGGTTCTAATTGGTATGAAGGATGCAGGAGGTAATTAGCTTAAGATGCAATGGTGGAAAACATGCATAATTTATATACAAGCCCTTTTACATGAAGCAGCTATGAAAGAGTTCTTTTTCATATGGTCAATTATATGTTATATGTTGACAGGATAATTAAAAGTTGATTTATAAGCCAAAATTTAATGATGGTTAACGGAAATTTTCCCTCAATTAAAAATATTCAGCAATAATGTAATTATCACCCTACCTGAGTGAAATGAGGAATTTATTTTATCTTTTTTTTTTTAAATAGGCTTTACTTTTTAGAGCAGTTTTAAGTTTACATTGTGAAATTGAGGAGAAAGTACAGAAATTTCTCATATATTTTCTTCCTCCTGTCACATATGTACAGCCCCCTCCATTATTAATATCCTTCTTTAGAGTGGTACATCATTACAATTGATGAATTTACACATTATCACCCAAAATTTATTTTTAATTAAAAAAATTTTTAAAAATAGTGCAAAGCCCCCTGAACCTTGCTAAAGGTTTTTTTTTTTTTTTGAGACAGGGTTTCACTCCTATTGTCTAGGCTGGAGTGCAATGGTGCGATCTTGGCTTATTGCAGCCTCTACCTCCTGGGTTCTAGTGATTCTTCTGCCTTAGCCTCCTGACTGAGGCTGCTGACCCTTATGACTCCAAAATAGTCATAACAATCAGGAAATAATATTGATATATTTCCACTGTCTAATCCTCAAGTCTCCATTAACATTTTGCCATTTTTTCCAGTGATATCCTTTTTTTTTTTTTTTTTTTTGAGGCGCAGTTTTACTCTTGTTGCCCAGGCTGGAGTGCAATGGTGCGATCTTTGCTCACTGCAACCTCCGCCTCCCAGGTTCAAGCGATTCTCCTTCCTCAGCCTCGTGAGTAGCTGAGATTACAGGCACACGCCATCACGCCTGGCTAATTTTTGTATTTTTAGTAAAGACAGGGTTTTACCACGTTGGTCAGGCTGGTCTCGAACTCCTGACCTCAGGTGATCCACCTGCCTCGGCCTCCCAAAGTGCTCGGATTACAGGCGTGAGCCACTGTGCCCGGACTTTCCTTTGTTTTTGTTGTGTGTTTTGTGTGCGTGTGTGTGTGTATGCATACTTTTAGGTGTTATATCTAAGAAACTATTGCCTAATCCAGAGTCTGAAGATTTTCTTCTAGGAGTTTTATAGTTTAACTCTTTTTTTTTTTTTTGAGATGGAGTCTGGCTCCATCACTCAGGCTGTAGTGCAGCGGCACGATCTCGGCTCACTGCAAGCTCCGCCTCCCGGGTTCACACCATTCTCCTGCCTCAGCCTCCTGAGTAGCTGGGACTACAGGCGCCTGCCACCATGCCCAGCTACTTTTTTGTGTGTGTGTATTTTTAGTAGAGACAGGGTTTCACCATGTTAGCCAGGATAGTCTCGATCTTCTGACCTCATGATCTGCCCGCCTTGGCCTCCCAAAGTGCTGGGATTATAAGCGTGAGCCACCGTGCCTGGCCAGTTTTAGCTCTTACCTTTAGATCTTTGATCCATTTGAGTTAATTTTTGCATATGTTGTAAAGTTAGGGGTTCATATTTACTCTCTTGCATGTCACTAACCAGTTGTCCCAACACCGTTTGTTTAAAAGTCTTTTCTTTCCCTCGTTGAATTGTTTTGGCATCTTTGTCAAAAATTACCCATAAATGTATAGTTTTATTTCTGGACTCTGAATTCCATTGATTTATATGCCTTTCTGTATGCTAGTACTACAGTGTTTTTATTTACTGTACTTTTATAGTTTTAAAATTGTGATGTATGTATCTTCTACCTTTGTTCTTCTATTTCAGGATTATTTTGGCTATTCTATAGCCCCTGAATTTCCATATAAATTTTAGGATCATTTGTTAATTTCTGCCACAAAGGCAGCTGGGATTTTGACAGTAATTGTATTGAATCTGTAGATAAACTTGGGGAGCTGTCTTAATGATAGTAACTTTTCTGATCCATGAATGTGATGTCTTTTCATTTACATCTTCTTAAAGTTTATTTCAATGATGTTTTGTAGTTTTCAGTGTTTAGTTTTTTTTTTTCCCTTTAGAGATGGGGTCTTGGTGTGTCATGCAGGCTGGAATGCAGTGGTGTGATAATAGCTCACTGCAGCCTTGAACTCCTGTGCTCAAGTGATCATCCTGCCTCTGTCTCCCAGTTTTCTGGGACTACGGGTGTGTGCTGCTGTGCACGGCTAATTTTTGTATTTTTTGTAGAACCAGCATCTCACTTCATTGCTCAGGCTGGTCCCAAACTCCTGGCCTCAAGCAGTCCTCTGACTGTGGCCTCCCCAAGTGCTGGGATTACAGGAATGAACTACTGCACCCAGCCAGTTTTCAGTGTTTCAGTCTCGTACAGTCATGTGCAGCATAATGATGTTTTGGTCAATGATGGTCAGCATATATGATGGTGGTCCCATGAGATTATAACAGAGCTGAAAAATTCCTAACACCTAGTGACATGGTAGCCATCCTAATGTTGTAGCACAATGCATTACTCTCGTGTTTGTGGTGATTCTGGTGTAAACAAACCTACTTCGCTACTAGTCTTTATAGAAGAACAAAAGCAGAAGACACACACATCACAATTTTAAAACTATGAAAGTACAATAATGAAGACACTGTGGTACTGGTACACAGATACACATATAGATGTAGCAGCTGATTATCCAGGCTGTGTGTGGTGCTGCCGCATTCCTATAATCCCAGCTTTTTGGGAGCCTGAGATGGAAGGACTGCTTGAGTTCAGGAGTTCAAGGTTACAGTGATAATAATAAAGATGATTACTGGTATATGTATTTACGATATTATACTTTTTATTTTAGAGTTTACTCCTAGTTATTTAAAAAAAAAAAGTTAACTGTAAAAGAGCCTCAGGCAGTCCTTTAGGAGGATTCCAGATGAAGGCATTGTTATCAGAGGAGATGACAGCTTCATATGTGTTATTGCCCGTGATGACCTTCCAGTGGGACAAGATGTGGAGGTGGAAGACTGTGATATTGATGATCCTGTCCCTGTGTAGGGTTAGGTTAATATGTGTGTGTCTCAGTTTTTAACAAAAAAAGTTAAAAAAGAAAAAAAAATTAAAAATAGAAAAAAGAGAAAATAAGGATATAAAGAAAAAAATTTTGTACAGCTGCATAATGTATTTGTTATTACAAGAGTCAAAAGTTTATAAAGTAAAAATTACAGTAAAGGTTAATTTATTATTGAAGAGAGAAAATTTAAGAAATAAATTTAGTGTAGCATAACTCCACAGTGTTTTAAACTCTACAGTACTGTACAGTAATGTCCTAGGCCCTCCTATTACCCAGACATCTTCTAGTCCTGCAAGCTGCATTCATGGTAAGTGCCCTATGCAGGTATACCATTTTTTATCTTTTATGCTGTGTTGTTACTGTACCTTCTCTATGTTGAGATATTCAGATGCTTACCATTATGTTAAAATTCTCTACAGTATTCCGTATGGTAACATGCTGTACAGGTTTGTCGTGTAGGAGCAGTAGGCTATACCATAATAGCCTAGGTGTGTTATGCTCTTTCATCTAGATTTGCGAAGTTTACTCTGTGATGTGACAGAATTGCCTAATGACGCATTTCTCAGAATGTATATCCCTGTTAAGTGATGCATGACTGTACTTCTGTTTCTAAATTTATTACTAAATATTTTATTCTTTTTCTATTGTGAATGGAATTTGTAATTTTTTTTCAGATTACAATTATCATATAAAAATACAGTTGATTTTGTATATTGATCTTTTATGGTGACTTAAACTTGAATTAAAATTACGTCTAAAATTCCATTTTGCATTTCCACTAGCTACCATTCGAGTGCTCCATAGCCACGTGTGGCTAGTGACTACCATGTCTAATAGATATGATTATTTTCAACATTGCAGTTTTATTAGATATCCAGTAAAAGCCAAAAAATGAATACCCCTTTTACCTCTAATTTCCTTCTGTCCAGACACACTTCATTTATGCATTTATTTATTTTTCGAGACAGAGTCTCACTCTGTCGCCCAGACTGGAGTGCAGTGGCATGGTCTTCGCTCACAGCAACCTCTGCCTCCCAGGTTCAAGTGATTCTCCTGCCTCAGCCTCCAGAGTAACTAGGACTACAGGCATGTGCCACCACACCTGGCTAATGTTTTCATATTTTTAGTAGAGATGGGGTTTTCCCTGTTGGTCAGGCTAGTCTCGAACTTTTGGCCTCAAGTGATCAGTCCACCTTGGCCTCCCAAAGTGTTGGGATTACAGGTGTGAGCCACCATGTGAGGCCCAGAAGTACTTTAAACTCTTATCTGTTTCTTCTGGTATTCATCGCCATATGTCCATGTGATATGCCCATATTGCTATTTTTTGAGATTCAGACATTTTTACTATGAGAAATGGTAACTTAGCTTTCTTATATTTCTTCCTGTCTTCTTAACATGTAGATTTAGCAACTTTTAGATTTATTCATTGTATCCGTTATATCTATGTAAGTAATCACAGCTGAAGCATAGAGTGGATTGTGATTAGATTTTATTTATTTATTTAATTTTGAGACAAGGTTTGGCTCTGTCACCCAGGCTAGAGTGCAGTGGCGCAATCTCAGCTCACTGCAACCTCCACCTCTCGGGCTCAAGCCAACCTCCCACCTTGGCCTCCAAGTAGCTGGGACTACAGGCGTGCTCCTCCACTCCCTGCAAATTTTTGTATTTTTTTATAGAGACAGGGTTTCACCATGTTGCCCAGGCTAGTCTCAAACTCCTGAGCTCAAGTGATCTTCCCGCCTCAGCCTTCCAAAGTGCTGGGATTACAGGTGTGAGCCACTGCGCCCAGCCAGTTAGACTTCTTAAACAAATTTTTTCTTTTCCTTGGCACTAATAATTCATTTTTTGACTTGCTTAGTTACCTATGAATCTATCTTTAGTTCATCTCTAAACTCTCCCCTGGATGTATGGATCTAATATGAACATACTGAAACTTATCAGTAATCTATCAGTTGTTGAGAGCTTCAAAGGGACTGAATTTTTACCATATCTGGAAGTTAACAGGTTAGCTAGGGAGTTTCATGGGTGCTGTGGCAAAAGAGGTGAGACTTCTAGGTCAAAGGCATAGGACTTTATTACAACAACAATAATAGCCAGCATATTAGCATTTTCTTGCACTGTGCTGGTTCCCAAGGCCCCAGTTCACATATTGTGATAAGAAAGGCCCAGGTGATAACTGGTATATGCAAGGGTTGTATTACAGGGAAGAACCCTGAATTTAGGAAACCTAAATCTTTTATATTGGTCTGTGAACATGTCTGCCCTTTGCTCCAGAGGGATATGCTATCTTAGTATCTTCTAAGACTGTTTTTGATATAAACATTCGGAAAAGATGGTCTGGAATAAAGGTAGTCAGTACTTCTGCTCACATGAGTGCAGAGACCTATGGAAAATTGTCCTCTAATATCAGTTTCATCCCTCCTCCCCCAGAGAAGACATAAGTATGTCCCCTTTGCCATTCTCCAATCTGGATTGTCTGGATTGTTAACATTTTAGTCCTGCTTCACAGCTGTCATCTCAGAAGTTTCCTTTGCTGTCAACCTTGGATTTCTCTTTTCCTCTTTGATGTAGATCCTATTTTCTGGATCCCATGCTTCTTTCTAGGCTTTCTGTTTTGACAATGCATATCCTCTGGTGCTTCCTGACAAAGAAGACATGGAAAGTTAAGAAAAGAAGACTGGGTGTGGTGGCTCATTCCTGTAATCCTAGTACTTTGGGAGGCCATGGTAAGAGGATTGCTGGAGCTCAGGTGGGAAGACTGGCCTGAGCAACATGGTGAGATGTTTCTACTAAAAAGAATTAAAAAAAAAAAAAAATAGCCAGGCCTGGTGGTGTGCGCCTGTAGTCCAGACTACTTGAGAGGCTGAGGCTAGAGGATTGCTTGAGCCTGAGAGGTTGAGGCTGCAGTGAGCTGTCATTGCACCACTGCACTCTAGCCTGGGAGACAAAGGAGGACCCTGTCTCAAAAAATGAAAACAACAAAAAACAAAAAACCCAAGAGGCCAGGTATGGTAGCTCATGCCTGTACTGTTTTGATCCCAGCACTTTGGGAGGCCGAGGTGGGCGGATCATCAGAGGTCTGGAGTTCCAGACCAGCCTGACCAACATGGAGAAACCCTATCTCTACTAAAAAAATGCAAAATTAGCCAGGCGTGGTGGCGCATGCCTGTAATCCCAGCTACTCAGGAGGCTGAGGCAGGAGAATCGCTTGAACCTGGGAGGTGGAGGTTGCTGTGAGCCAAGATTGCACCATTGCACTCCAGCCTGGGCAACAAGAGCGAAACTCTGTCTCAAAAACAAAAACAAAAACAACAAAAAACCAAGAAACCCCTGGTGTGCTGAAAATCTTCAACTTTCACTAGATGGTTTGACTAGATGTAGAATTATAGGTTGGAAATAATTTTTTCTCCAGATTGTAAAGGCATTCTTTTAGTTTATTGTCTCCTAGCTTTTGGTGTTGCCTTTGAAAAGTCAAGTACTGTTTTGATTCTCAGTTCTTTGTATATAGTTTTTTCTTCTCTCTCTGAAAGCTTATAGAATCATTTATTTGTTATGATGATGATCCTTCCTATGGGTCTTTTTCATTAATTGTACAGTGCACTTAATGAGTGCACTTAGTGGAGACATACTTTTCAGCTCTGAAAAAATTAACTTGTATTTTTTTGAGACAAGGTCTTGCTCTGTCACCCAGGCTGGAGTGCAGTGTTGCAATCATGGCTCACTACAACCTTAGACTCCTGGGATCTCATGCCTTTGCCTCCCAAGTAGCTGGGACCATAGGGATGTGCCATCACACCAGGCTAATTTTTAAATTAAATTAAATTAAATTAAATTTTATTTTGAGGCGGAGTCTTGCTCTGTCACCCAGCCTGGAGTGCATTGGCGCAATCTTGGCTCCCTGCAACTTCCACCTCTCAGGTTCAAGCAATTCTCCTGCCTTAGCCTCCTGAGTAGCTGGGACTACAGGCGCACGCTGCCACGCCTGGCTAATTTTTTGTATTTTAGTAGAGACGGGGTCTCACCGTGTTACCTAGGCTGGTCTCGAACTTCTGAGCTCAGGCAATCCGCCCACCTTGGCCTCCCAAAGTGCTATGATTGCAGGTGTTAGCCACCATGCCCGGCCAAATTTTTAAATTTTTTTGTGGAGATGATGTCTCGCCATGTTGCCCAGTGTCGAACTCCTGGGCTCAAGCAATCTTCCTACCTCGACCTCCCAAAGTGTTGGGATTATAGGCATGAACCACCATACTCGGCAGCATATTTTAAAATGCAGTTATTTCTAAAAGTTTTTGGTTTTACACTTTTTTTTTTTTTTTTTTTAGGTAATGAGATGTATTGTAAGGATTATAAGAACGTTTATGCTTACATATGGTAGAGTATACTTCACATTGTCCCTGTCTTTTTTGTGGGGGAGGGAATGACTGAAAGCATTGGGAATGTTTAAGGCAAATGAGTTAAAAAAAAAAACTAAGAATGATTACTTCTTCAAATAATGAGGAAAGTGTTTTTAAAGCTTTTGTCCGTTTTTAAAAAGCAAGTTTCACGTTAGATTTCTTACGAAACTCGATTTTTTCCTAATATAAAATAGATATAAAATTTGTGATTTGTTACTTTTTATGTAAGCATATATAGTCCAGTATAAAATGACCAACTTCCAAATATGTTCCATAAAAGAATCATATTTTATAGCTGAAGATGACCTAAAAATCCAGTCCCTTTAATATAACTTACGGTAACTGAGTCCTTGGGAGTATAAATTAATTATTTAAGAGCAAGTAAGATAGTAACAGAGCTAGAACAATAACTCAAATGCCCTTATCCATTCTAGTATCCACAGCATTTCTAGAAACCTCACTTAAGGCTTTAATGTGATAGGTTTTACTCAAAATAGTCAACCACAAGTGTAGCAAATAGCTAGGTGACTTTATGTTCTGAATATCATGAAGATTAACCTCTGATCATTTGTTTTATTTCTAAATAACCGCCTTTTTCTCAAGTGCTCCTCTGACACTTTTGGTGTGTAGGTGAATATCAAGTTAACCTGCCTCAGTTATTTCCAGTTTGTCTGTACACATGTTGTCTAGGCAGATGGCATAACGTATTTTAAAAGTGTCATGTTATTGAGAACTGAAGCCAGTATATGTTAAATGATTAAAAGGAACAATTTAAAGAATTTTAGGATTCTTTGGTCTCAAGTGACAGAAACTGAATTTGGTTTTTGGGTTTTTTTTTTTTTTTTGAGACAGAGTCTCACTCTGCTGCCCAGGCTGGAGTGCAGTGGTGCAGTCTTGGCTCACTCAAACAATTCTCCTGCCTCAGCCTCCTGAGTAGCTGAGACTACAGGTGCGGGCCACCACACCTGGCTAATTTTTGTATTTTTAGTAGAGATGAGGTTTCACCATGTTGACCAGCCCGTCTCGAACTCCTGACCTCCTGTGATCCATCCGCCTCAGCCTCCTAAAATGCTGAGATTACAGGCTTGAGCCACTGTGCCTGGCCGGTTTTTTTTTTTTTTTTTTTTGTGTGTGTGTGTGTTTGTGTGTTTGTGTGTGTTTGTTTGTTTTTGAGACAGGGCCTTGCTCCGTTGCCCAGGCTGGAATGCAATGGTATAGTCATAGCTCGCTACATCTTCACTGCAGCTTTGAACTCCTGTGTTTAAGTGATCCTCCCTTCTCCGCCTCCCAAGTACTGGGACTACAGGTGTATGCCATCATCCCTGGCAAGTTTATTTTTATTTTTTGTAGAGACAGGGTCTTGCTCTGTTGCCCAGGATGATCTTGAACTCCTGGCCTCAAGTGATTCTTCTGCCTTGTCTTCCCAAAGTGCTGGGATTACAGGTGTGAGCCACCACACCCAGCCAGAAATGTAGTTTGAACAAACTTAAACAACAAAATGTGAATTTATTAGTTATTAATTAAACCATGTGAAGGAGCAGGAATCACTGGAATCAGGAACTCAAACACCTTTAGAACTCTGTCTCATTTCTACTTCTTTATGCATGTTGGCTTCATCCTTTCAGATGGGCATACTTCATTTACTGTGAGATATCCTTTCATGTGTTTTGGGCCTTGCGTATTAATAGTTCCGACATCAGAAGACAAAAGCATTCTCTCTTTTAGAATCAGTTTGAAAAATTCAGCCAGGCATGGTGATTTACACCTGTAATTCTAGCACTTTGGGAGGCTGAGGTGGGCAGATCACTTGAATCCAGCCTGGCTAACATGGCAAAACCCAATCTCTGCTAAAACAAAACAGAACATAACACAAATTAGCTGGGTGTAATGGTGCACATCTGTAATCTTAGCTGCTCTGGAGGCTGAGGCACAAGAATTGCTTGAGCCTGTGAGCAGAGGTTGCAGTGAGCCGATATCGTGCCATTGCACTTCAGCCTGGGTGACAGAGTGAGACTCTCTGTCTCAAAAAGAAACAAAAACAAAACAAAACAAAACAAAACCTGAAAAACGAAAACAAAAAACAAAAGAAAAGTCCAGGGAGGGATCTATGTCATGGTTCTGTTGCTTGAACAAAATCACTGTGGGCCTGAAGTGGGCAAATGTATTGGAATTTCCCTAGCATAGGTCAGACTGTGGAGTGTGTGATGGAGAGAAGGCATTTTGTTTTCCTTTTTAATCAAGATGCTTCTGAGACAAACGTGATCTATGACAGATTAAATAAAGTTTTTTTTTATAACATAATCAGTCTTTTTATATATGCCTTTTTATTTTCCTTCATTTTCTTATGAGCTGAAGACTTCTAATTCCCAAGTTGATAGAATTTTCACTGATTACATTTTCACTTGAGTTCTTATGAGTGATGTCTTGATTTAGAGTATTCAGCCTGTAGTTTCTCTCATTTGTAGAATGTACAAAGATCCCAAATCTGTACTTTGCTTAATGTAAAAGAATCAATATTTTTTAATCTGTTGTAGTTAGACAATATACAGGTTATATTTAAATATGTTCAAGTATATGAATGTGTGTGTCTTAGTTCATTGGTCCTTCTAAAACTTAGTTCATTGGTCCTTCTAAAATCTTAGGCTAGGTAACTTAGCAGAGATTTAGTGCTTGCGGTTTTAGAGGCTGGGAAGTCCAAGAGCAAGACATCAGTGGAATTGGTGTGTGATGATCACCTGTTCCTCATAAATGGTGCCTTCTGTGTGTCCTTATTTGGCAGAAGGGACAAACAAGCTCCTTTGGCCCTTTTTTTTTTTTTTTTTTTTTTTTTTTTTTTTGAGACGGAGTCTCGCTCTGTCACCCAGGCTGGAGTGCAGTGGCCGGATCTCAGCTCACTGCAAGCTCCGCCTCCCGGGTTCACGCCATTCTCCTGCCTCAGCCTCCCGAGTAGCTGGGACTACAGGCGCCCGCCACCTCGCCCGGCTAAGTTTTTGTATTTTTAGTAGAGACGGGGTTTCACTGTGTTAGCCAGGATGGTCTCGATCTCCTGACCTCGTGATCCGCCCGTCTCGGCCTCCCAAAGTGCTGGGATTACAGGCTTGAGCCACCGCGCCCGGCCGGCCCTTTTTTATAAGGACACTAGTCCCATTCATGAAGGCTCTGCCTAATCACCTCCTAAAGGCTCCATCTTTTAACACCATCACCATCAGAGTTAGGTTTCAACATGTACATTTTTGCGGGGGGACACAAAAAATTCAGACTATAGCAATGAGTATTTAGAAATTAAGCAGTTTTGGCCGGGCGCAGTGGCTCACGCCTGTAATCCCAGCACTTTGGGAGGCCGAGGCGTGCAGATCACAAGGTCAGGAGATCGAGACCATCCTGTCTAACTTGGTGAAACCCCATCTTTACTAAAAATACAAAAAATTAGCCGGGCATGGTGGCAGGCGCCTGTAGTCCCAGCTACTCAGGAGGCTGAGGCAGGAGAATGGCGTGAACCCGGGAGGTGGAGCTTTTAGTGAGCAGAGATCGTGCCACTGCACTCCAGCTTGGGTGAGAGAGTGAGACTTCGTCTCAAAAAAAAAAAAAAAAAAAAGCAGTTTTGGCTGGGCGTGGTGGTTCATGCCTGTAATCCCAGCACTTTGGGAGGCCAAGGCAGGTGGATCACAAGGTCAAAAGACTGAGAGACTATCCTGGCCAACATGGTGAAACACATCCCTGCTAAAAATACAAAAATTAGCTGGGTGTGGTGGCACATGCCTGTAGTCCCAGCTACTCAGGAGGCTGAGGCAGGAGAATTGCTTGTACCTGGGAGGTGGAGGTTGCAGGGAGCTGAGATCCCACCACTGCACTCCAGCCTGGGCGACAGAGCGAGACTCCATCTCAAAAAAAAAGAAAAAATTAAGCAGTTGTATAAAGGCCTTTTAAAGTTAGTTAATGTAGTCTATTTTATTTTAGGATTAAAAAAACCTTAAATTTATTTAAAAACAATTTGTGTTGTCATGTGAGATTGGTTATCAATGATAAAGGTTCTTATTGGTAAGAGGATGAGGAATGCTTTAAACACAAGGTGAAGTGTTGGGTGGAGCAGATTATTTTGCCTTAGATTTTGAGAAGCTGGAAAGGGGAAATGGGATATGATGAAGGGAAACAAATTTGGTGGTTGGGGGTAGAACAGTTGAGGCACTGTAAATAAGAAGTAAGAAGAATTAAAGCAGTGTAAGTAGAATTTAGATACCGAGAATGACCTGATTCAGGCTAGTAAGTGACTTTTGCCTAGAGATCAGTCTGACTGGGGCTCAATATATGGCCTAGCTGTGAAACAACAGATGATGAATGAGAAGCCCAGCATGCAGAAAAGAAGTTTGCTTGGCATAGCAGAGATTCTACCAATATTTAGGGACATGGCTTTCCAAGATCAGGAAACTTCTGAGTTTAGAACATTGAATCAACATAAGGTTAAATGGGACTCTTGTTTAGTCTCCTTTGACTCTTATGCTGTTGCTAATATCATTTATGAAGTCAGGAAGGACCAAAATTAGGGTAACAACTTTCAAGGATGACCTATTCTCTATTTATTCAAGAGTAATACATTACTGAGGAGAAGCGTGGCCTCAGCATGAGCACTAGCTCCACAGGTGTGACTGATGGCTGTCAGTGCTTTGTAAAGCATATTCCCTTGCAAAAAGATCTGAATATGTGTGTCTGGCTGCCACAGCAATCCTTGCTTGAAATAAAATTTTCCATTACTGTTAGAACAGTTCCGGAGAAGTCTCCTGTTGGTCTGTCTTGAGTCAGTGCCTTAGCCTGTCAGTGTCCAACAGGTTGGTATACTTTTGACAGACTTGGGTCATGTGTCTGTCCCTGAGGGGATGGGAATCAATTCTCAGGCTTAAATCACCATATGAAAGTGAAATTCTGTTGCCAGAGAGCAGTAATGGATGCTGAACAAGAAAATGTTCGGCTGGGTGTGGTGGTGTGTGCCTCTAGTCCCAGCTACTTGGGAGGCAGAGGCAGGAGGATCACTTGAGCCCAGGAGTTTGAATCTAACCTGGGCAACATAGTAAGACCCTGTCTCAGCAAAGAAAAAAGTTCTCTATAATGGTGGTTTGCCACACTGAATTTTTTTTTGGCATGGGACAGTTTGCTGCACTGACTTTTCTTTTTTTGTCGGAAGCAGTATAGAAGTTGCCAGTATGCTGACACATAAAGGAAAACAGAATGAAAACTAAAAAAAAGGAGAAAGTCAGAGCCTGTTGTGTTGCATGGCAATAAAACCAGATGAAGAATAACCTGTTTTCAACCAGACAGTTCTTTATTTCTATTTAAAAAATGACTGTTCTGTGCAAATACAGGAAAATTTAAAAGGGCCGTTAACATAGACATTCTTCATCCTTTTGCCTAGATTGAATGATGTCCTGTGTCTTATAGTGTCGTTTATTGAGCAACGGAGTACCCTTTCTCAAGGCTGTGTCTGTGCTAAGTTTGCAGGAATCGAAATTTTGAGTGATTCTACTATATTAGTGAGGAAGGCTAGTGAAGAATAATTACTTCCCTTGTGGTCCTTCTTGAATCCTCAGGAGATTTAACTAAAAATAATTTTTTGTTTGTTAGAGGAAACATTTCTGATGAGTTCTGCTGTTGACAGATCAGTTTGGAAAGAAAAGAGCTCTGCAGTTGATCAGCATGGTAATATATTTCTAGTTCATTTGTATGCTGGACCCTGGATGACATAGTTCCTGTGATCTCAGTTATTCTGGCAGTAGCTCAGCTAGTTCATATCCACAGTTGTGGCAAAAAAACACTTTTGTACTGAAACAAGTGAAGTAGATAATGTGGCATCCAGAGTGTGCTGTTGTGGTCTGTTTTTCATCTAAGCATGAAATAATGATATTGAAAAACTGTTTTTAATTATAAGAGGAATATATAATGTTAGATAAAATAACCTGTACTATCATTGTGAACATTTCTTTTAATAATTTCTAATCTAGCAGTACAAGGTCATGTTGTTTGGAGGTTCTGGGAGTAGTTGCTTTATATTCACATTCATGTAATTGGGAGTATGTTACCTTTGGGTCCCACTACATTTTAAATACTGAGTTTTACTATATTTTGAGTATTTTGTTTTTTCTTTTTTCTTTTTTCTTTTTTTTTTTTGAGACGGAGTCTCGCTCTGCCGCCCAGGCTGGAGTGCAGTGGCCGGATCTCAGCTCACTGCAAGCTCCGCCTCCCGGGTTCCCGCCATTCTCCTGCCTCAGCCTCCCCAGTAGCTGGGACTACAGGCGCCCACCACCTCGCCCGGCTAGTTTTTTTTTTTTTGTATTTTTTTAGTAGAGACGGGGTTTCACCATGTTAGCCAGGATGGTCTCGATCTCCCGACCTCGTGATCCGCCCGTCTCGGCCTCCCAAAGTGCTGGGATTACAGGCTTGAGCCACCGCGCCCGGCCGTATTTTGTTTTTTCTTTTGGTATTTAATTTAATTCCGTATTTTGTTTTTTCTATTGGTATTTAATTTAATTAATTAATTTATTTATTTTGAGACTGAGTCTCACTCTGTCGCCCAGGCTGAAGTGCAGTGGCACGATCTTGGCTCTGTGCAACCTCTGCCTCCTGGGTTCAAGCTATTCTCCTGCCTCAGCCTTCCAAGTAGCTGAGTTGACAGGTGTGGGCCAGCACACCTGGCTAATTTTTGTATGTTTAGTAGAGACAGGGTTTCTCTATGTTGGGCAGGCCGGTCTTGAACTCTGGACCTGAGGTGATCCACCTGGCTTGGCCTCTGAAAGTGCTAGGATTACAGGTGTGAGTCACCACACCCAGCCTGTATTTTAAACACTTTTGTTTTGAGGTGGTCTCACTCTGTTGCCCAGACTGGAGTGCAGTGACGTGATCTCAGCTCACTGCAGCTTTGCCTCCTGAGTTCAAGTGATTCTCCTGCCTCAGCCTCCTGAGTAGCTGGGACTACAGGCATACACTACCACGTCTGGCGAATTTTTGCATTTTTAGTAGAGACAGGGTTTTTACCATGTTGGCCAGGCTGGTCTTGAACTCCTGGCCTCAAGTGATCCGCCTGCCTCGGCCTCCCAAAGTGTTGGGATTACAGGTGTGGCCCAGTGCGCCTGGCAGTATTTTAAATACTTTTACATTAAAGAAAATTTTTGTGTGAGTATATAGGAGCATATAGGTGTATATATTTATGGGTTGCCTGAGATATTTTGATACAGGCATACAATGTGTAATAATCACATTAGGGTAAATGGGATGTCCATCACCTCAAACATTTACCCTTTGTGTTATAAACAATCCAACTATACTTTTCGGTTATTTTAAAATGTAAAATTAAATTATTTTTTATGAAATCACCCTGTTGTGCTAGCAAATACTAGGTCTTACTCATTCTTTCTATTATGTTGTATCCATTAACCATTCTCACTTTCCCCCTACGTCCACCATTCGCACTTTCCCCCTACCTCCCTGCTCCCCTACCTCCCTATCTTTCCTTCTACCTCCTCCTCTCCTACCTCCCCACTTTCCCCCTACCATTCCCAGCCTCTGGTAACCATCTTTCTACTCTCTATTTCTATGAGTTCAATTGTTTTAATTTTTAACTCCCACAAATAAGTGAGAACATGTGATCTTTCTGTGCCTGGCTTGTTTCACTTAACGTAGTGACCTCCAGTTCTGTCTATGTTGTTACAAATGATTGAATCTCATTCTTTTTTATGGCTGAATAGTACTCCACTGGGCATATGTACCATATTTTCTTTTCTTTTCCTTTTTTTTTGAGACGGAGTTTTGCTGTTGTTACCCAGGCTGGAGTGCAGTGATGTGATCTCGGCTCACTGCAACCTCTGCCTCCTGGGTTCAAGCAGTTCTCCTGCCTCAGACTCCCAAGTAGCTGGGATTACAGGCATGCGCCACCATGCCCGGCTAATTTTGTATTTTTGGTAGAGATGGGGTTTTACCTTGTTGGTCAGACTGGTCTCAAATGCCTGACCTCAGGTGATCTGCCCACCTCGGCCTCCCAAAGTGCTAGAATTATAGGCGTGACCCATTGCACCTGGCCTGCACCATATTTTCTTTATCCATTCATCCTTTTTTTTTTTTTTTCAAATTTTATTTTGAGACAGGGTTTTGCTTTTGTCGCTCAGGTTGGGGTGCAATAGCATGATCTTGGCTCACTGCAACCCCCGCCTCCTGGGTTCAAGTGATTCTCCTGCCTCAGGCTCCTGAGTAGCTGGGATTACAGGCACCTGCCACCATACCCAGCTAATTTTTGTATTTTTAGTAGAAATGGGGTTTCACCATGTTAGTCAGGCTAGTCTCAAATTCCTGACCTCAAATGATCTGCCCGCCTCAGCCTCCCAAAGTGTTGGGATTACAGGTGTGAGCCACTGCATACTTGTACATTGGCTAGGAACTGAACTCGGGCCTTCTGTGTGGAAGGCGATTCTACCGCTGAACCACCACTGTGCTGATTTATCCATAGAGCAGGTAAACAAATGGCAGCCCTGGTCCTTTAAACTTTATCTTGAACTTAGAAATAACAAGAAAAGACCCTTGAGCCCCAAATAACTTTTTGATGAGCATGCAAATGTAAAATACATTTCAGAAAGATTTAAAAATCTTTTGGACCTCTTATGCTTTATAATTATTCCTTATAGTTGACTAGGATGGAATGCTTAATTTTCAGTTTCTATTATTTTATATTAATGCACATACACATATTTTTTTAACTAAATTTTTTTTTGAGGGACACGGTCTTGCTTTGTTACCCAGGCCAGAGTGCAGTGATGTGATCATGGCTCACTGCATCGTTGACTTCCTGGGCTCAAGTCATCCTCCCACCTCAGCCTCTCTAGTAGGTAAGACTGCAGGGGGTCCACCATCATGCCTGACTGATTTTTAAATTTTTGTAGAGTTGAGGTCTCACAATGTTGCCCAGGCTGGTCTTGAACTCCTGTCTTTAAGCAATGCTCCTTCCTCAGCCTCCTAATGTTGTGGGATTGCAGACATGAACTGCCATGCCTGGCCAGCGTTATGCTTTACTCTTTTTGATAATGGAAGTACTACATGCCCAAGTTAAAAAAAAAAATTAAGCCATATTGAAAACATTTAAAAAGGCCGGGCGCGGTGGCTCACGCCTGTAATCCCAGCACTTTGGGAGGCCGAGGCGGGCGGATCACAAGGTCAGGAGATCGAGACCATCCTGGCTAACACTGTGAAACCCCGTCTCTACTAAAAATGCAAAAAAAAAAAAAAATTAGCCGGGCGAGGCGGCGGGCGCCTGTAGTCCCAGCTACTCGGGAGGCTGAGGCAGGAGAATGGCGTGAACCCGGGAGGCGGAGCTTGCAGTGAGCCGAGATCGCGCCACTGCACTCCAGCCTGGGCGACCAAGCGAGACTCTGTCTCAAAAAAAAAAAAAAAAAAAAAAAAAAAACATTTAAAAAATCCGAATCAACTTTATTTCCAACATTCAGAGAAAACTTAGGTTATCATTTTGGAGCTTACTTTTTGGACGTTTTTCTTGTGCTCGTATTTACACACAGGCACATACAGAATTATGATGATTATGTTCAAGATCCATTGTAATCAGGTTTTTTTCACTTAGTTATATCGTAGATATCTTTACGTAGCAGTAATGATAGCAATACCATTTTAAGTTACTGCATTAATGTACTATGTGAATCTATTGTTTAGTCAGCCTCATGCTTTTTCTCTTTCATCATTAAATGAGTTAATGAACATGAATATTCTTGTCTATACCTTTTTCTTATTTGATTATTGTTTATTCACATAATTTAAAGCTACAAATGTAGCGAAACTTGTAAAACTTCAGAGTGAAATATTGAAGCCCTTGAGGTATTGGTATTTATTATTATTATTATTATTATTATTATTATTATTATTATTATTATTTTGAGATAGAGTTTTGCTCTTGTTGCCTGGGCTGGAGTACAGTGGTACAATCTCTGCTCACTGCAACCTCTGCCTCCTGGGTTCAAGCGATTCTTCTGCCTCAGCCTCCTGAGTAGCTGAGACTACAGGTGCACGCCACCATGCCCAGCTAATTTTTGTATTTTCAGTAGAGATGGGGTTTCACCGTGTTGGCCCAGGATGGTCTCAGTCTCTTGACCTCGTGAGCCACTGCACCTGGCCGAGGTGTTGGTATTTTTTTAGTATGATATTGTTGCTTGGTGAAGCCAGAGAGTTGTATTTCATAGTGTCAGTCTCAGGTGTTTCAGAATACTGCTTCAGTCATATCCTGAAGTGATTCCAGAATTGCTATATTGCAGCATTTTTAGGGGTAGCTGTAAATTTGAAAATGTATTTTCGTAACACAATAATTGAAGGCTGGTGGGGAAGATGATGGAGATGACATCTCCAACATGCCCTTTGATAATATGTTGGCAGTAAAATTAATGGCTAAGAAAAAGTTATTTATATTTATGAATGTTGTAATTTTACTATTAGTGTCATGATTTGCAAGCCAAGACAGAGGCTTTTTTTTTTTTTTTTTTTTTGAGACGGAGTCTCGCTTTGTCGCCCAGGCTGGAGTGCAGTGGCCGGATCTCAGCTCACTGCAAGCTCCGCCTCCCGGGTTTACGCCATTCTCCTGCCTCAGCCTCCCGAGTAGCTGGGACTACAGGCGCCCACCACCTCGCCCGGCTAGATTTTTGTATTTTTAGTAGAGACGGGGTTTCACCATATTAGCCAGGATGGTCTCGATCTCCTGACCTCGTGATCCGCCCGTCTCGGCCTCCCAAAGTGCTGGGATTACAGGCTTGAGCCACCGCGCCCGGCCCGACAGAGGCTTTTTACAAATTAAAAAAAAATGCTATATATGGTGGTTTATAGTGTTTCACCTATGGTAAAGCTACTTGTGTCCCCAGTGTGGACCTGTTTTAGTTACTGGTAAAAGTAATAATGAAATAGAAATGTACTGAAAATTTTACTTGGAAGATTAGTGGGGGTGTGGTTTATTTTTTACACATTTATTTAAGACGTCTTGAAATGGTATACTGATTTAGAAGATACATACAAGACAAATAATCTGAGAATTACTTTAATTTTTCTGAATTAGCTGTGTAGAGTCTGTTAAGAATTCAATTTTTAAAAACTGGTTAAAAATCTGACTGAACATTTGCCATTACTGATACTCTCAACCTGCCTTTTTCTTCATACTGCTCATCATGTTACCTTTATTTTGCCTGTACTTGATTTTTATTCACCTTAATTCACCTTAGTAATTTATGTGGATCTTCTCCCATGGTAAGTCCTTGAGAGCAGATACAATGTTTTAAAATTGCTCAACTCTGAGCACAATGTTTTGTATATATGGTATATACTTGTGGATTATATTGAATGAATGTGTCACCTTTTTTTTTTGTAACAAAAATACTCTCTTTCTTTGTAGCACTGATCCTTAGAATTTCCTCCTGACATTTTCTGTTACTTTTATTTTATAGAGGATGGGACCAGATTTGTTTGCTTCTTTTATTAATGAAAATACTTGCTAAGCCATCTATAAATATTTTTACAAAATTGAATATTATTATTTCCATTTCATTGAGTAAAGCCTTACTCTATGGGATCAAGATCAGGAAAACTATTTATCTCTCTCAGGCTACGTGTTTTCTGGGGCTGTTATCTTTTGTTTGTTTTGAGACGGAGTCTGGCTCTGTCACCCAGGTTGGAGTGCAGTGGCGCGACCTCGGCTCCCTGCCAGCTCCGCCTCCTGGGTTCACGCCATTCTCCTGCCTCAGCCTCCCAAGTAGCTGGGACTACAGGTGCCCGCCACCACACTCGGCTAATTTTTTGTATTTTTAGTAGAGACGGGGTTTCACCGTGTTAGCCAGGATGATCTCAATCTCTTAACCTCGTGATCCGCCCACCTCGGCCTCCCGAAGTGCTGGGATTACAGGCGTAAGCCACCGCGCTCTGCCTGGGCTGTTATCTTAATGCTTACAGAACTTTATTTGTATTTTTTTCTTTATATCTGTTTTTAAAATTTTTTTACTTTTTGTGGTTTTTTTCATATTGGTTTTTTCATGTTCATATATAAACGGTCACAGTATTTCTTAGGCATAATTAATGGATAGAAATCTTAATTTTAAAATGGAAAAGAAGAATGAGCCTGACTGCATGTGTCAACTTAATTTTTTTAAAAAATTGCTTAATGTTTAGCTGGGCATGGTGACTCATGCCTGTAATCCCGGCACTTCGGGAGGCCGAGGCAGGCCAATGAATCTCTTGAGCCTAGGAGTTTGAGACCAGCTTGGGCAACATGGCAGTTTACATCTTGAAGGGTTATAACACAATGTTTTGGAGGGAAGGATCCTTTTATTACTTTTAGTTTATAATAATCATTATTACCATTTTATTTATCATATCATTATTTATAATTAAATTTTTTTTTCCTGGATGCTTTTATATAATCAGACATTATGTTCTGGCCACATTTCACATAATAGAGTGAAAGGAAAAGAGGAATTCAGAAAAGCAGAAGAAAGTGTGTCAAAATTTATACGTTCAAATCAGTGCTACCTTTCCAAGCAGTGTATAGTTTGCTACCATTGCTCAAATTGTCCATTGGATCTCATTTTCTAGATAATGGCTTTAGAGTTTTATTTGCATCTGTACAAAAATGTGTCTATTCAACATGAAAACATTAGTTAATTCAGTCAGTCGTTGAGTTTGGGGTTTATGTGATACCAGTAGTTTTCACTTTCTGGTGGATTCGTTTTTTTACTTTCTGGTGGATTCAGTTAACAGAATCGTTGTGGTGAGTTTTTTGTTAGGTTAGATTGCTAGAAATGGGTTATCTTTGAATTAATGATCACTGGTTTGTTTTTTTTCCTAGTCAGCAGATAAGCAGAGAGCCCTAGAAGAAACCAAAGCCTATACCACCCAATCCTTAGCAAGTGTTGCCTATCTGATAAACACCTTGGCCAACAATGTCCTGCAGATGCTGGATATCCAGGCATCCCAGCTACGAAGGATGGAATCTTCAATCAATCATATTTCACAAGTGAGACCACAATATTTTCCTATTTGCCTATGAGGAACCCTTAATAATAAACACAGGCTGTCTGTAATGCTGGCAGCTTTTATTATGTAAGTTAACTCACATGTACAATTTGGAAAATAGAAACTTAATATTAGGTTGTTCTTTGATTATATCTTTTTGTGGGTGGTTATCTGTGTGATTTTGATAAGAAAGTAAATTGTGAATTTTATTAAAACTCAGTTGTCATGGTAACATAATCAGCCCTATAATGAAACTTCATCCTTCCCCCCCCCCTTTTTTTTTTTTTTAACAAATTTCTTTTCTTTTCTTTTTTTTTTTTTTTTGCGACGGAGTCTTGCTCTGTCGCCCAGGCTGGAGTGCAGTGGCCGGATCTCAGCTCACTGCAAGCTCCGCCTCCCGGGTTTACGCCATTCTCCTGCCTCAGCCTCCCGAGTAGCTGGGACTACAGGCGCCCGCCACCTCGCCCGGCTAGTTTTTTTTTTTTTTGTATTTTGTAGTAGAGACGGGGTTTCACCATGTTAGCCAGGATGATCTCGATCTCCTGACCTCGTGATCCGCCTGTCTCGGCCTCCCAAAGTGCTCGGATTATAGGCTTGAGCCACCGCGCCCGGCCAACAAATTTCATACTTCTTTATCAATTTAAAAAGATAAACTTGATAGATTGGTGGCATGTTCAAAATTTTTTTTTTCTTTTGGTAGGATTTATGTTTATTGGGATGGTACTATACCTGCAATAATGGAAATAGTAGCAAACCTTACAAAATTATTTTTATTATATATAACTTAAAGTTTATCACTTTATGGATTTGTAAAAGTGCTTTAAAAAATGTTAATCTGTCTTCATTATAAAAGCCATACTCATGAAAACCCAGAAAAAGAAGAAAAAAAGTGGAAAAATAAAAAACCATTTTACCACTTACCAAGCTTTTCACTGTTAATATTTTGGTATATTGCCTTGTAATCCTTTTTCCTGTAAGTAGTTTTTTTTTTTTTTTTTGAGACAGAGTCTCTCTTTGTCGCCCAGGCTGGAGTGCAGTGGCCAGATCTCAGCTCACTGCAAGCTCCGCCTCCCGGGTTTACGCCATTCTCCTGCCTCAGCCTCCTGAGTAGCTGAGACTACAGGTGCCCGCCACCTCGCCCGGCTAGTTTTTTTTGTATTTTTTAGTAGAGACAGGGTTTCACTGTGTTAGCCAGGATGGTCTCAATCTCCTGACCTCGTGATCCGCCCGTCTCGGCCTCCCAAAGTGCTGGGATTACAGGCTTGAGCCACCGCGCCCGGCCAGTAGTTTTTTTAAAATGTAGCTGTGGGCTGGGCACACATCTGTAATCCCAGCACTTTGGGAGGCTGAGGTGGGAGGATTGCTTCAGCCCAGGAGTTCGAGACCAGCCTGGGCAACATAGCAAAACCCTGTTCTCTACCAAAAATACAAAAATTAGCCAGGTGTGGTGATGCATGCCTGTTGTCTCAGCTACTTGGGAGGCTAAGGTGGGAGGATCATCTGAGCATGGGGAGGTCTAGACTGTATTGAGCTGTAATTATGATGTGCACTCCAGCCTGGAAGACAGAGTGAAACACTGTCTCCAAAAAAAAAAAAAAAAAAAAGTAGCCAGGATTATAATATAATAGAGTCAGTTATAGAATAGGTATAGAATTTTGGGTTCTGCTTTTTTAACTTAGTGTTAAAGCAAACATAATCTCTTGATGTTGTAAGTTCTTCATAAACATTCTCAGTGGCTGCATAATGTTGCATGTATATGTTATGTCTTTCATAATCATTCCTATATTTTGGGGCCATTTAAAATAATACTGCAGTGAAAAACCAATTAAATTGCAAAATGCAATTTAAAAAATATAAAAATGATAAAGGTTTTGGTTTGTGCCTGCCTGCCTTTTTTCGAAGAGATCTTTGAAATGTTGTATTTTAGCACCTTGTCATTTGAATGATTTAGTATTATTCAACACTCTTTTTAGACCTAAATGATTAGAACTATTCTGGAATAAAAATAACTTTTAAATATGCATATTATTACTATTTTTTTAATGTCTTGAGAGTTCAGGGCTCTTTTCAAATGGACTGTTTTTGAGAGTCTAAAGTTTAGCAAATTTATATAACTGGACCAAATATAGTCCAGATAATAAAATCAGATATGGTATTTTTGAAAATTTATCAGACTGGTTTAGAGGATTTCTTATTTAATATTATTTAATCTGAAATCTGAATTTGCCATTATAAGGGTTTCTTCACATTTTATACAAACTTCTGCAGACATATTATTTATTGCTTGTTATATTGTGTATCTTAAGTTAAAAAAAAAGAATTGGTGAGTTTTAATGAGTGTAAGGTAAATTTCAGTTTGAAAAGGCCTCCTGAAGGAAATAATCAATGGAATTTAAAATGATTAAATAGATGAATTTTTTTTTTTTTTTTTTTTTAAAGAGACAAAGGCTTGCTCTGTTTCCCAAGCTGGAGTGTAGTTGTACAATCACAGCTCACTGCAACCTTGAACTCCTGGGCTCAAAGGATCCTCCTGTCTCAGCCTCCCAAGTAACTGGCTGGGACTACAGGCACGTGCCATGCTTGGCTGATTTTTGTTTGTTTGTTTGTAGAGACAGTGTCTTGCCATCTTGCTGTGGCTGGTCCCGAATTCCTGGGCTCAAGCAGTCTCCCGCCTCAGTCTCCCGAGGTGTTGGGATTACAGGTGTGAGCCACTTCTCCTGGCCTGAACTTGGTTTTCTATGGAAGGAGGGAGGTTGACAAATTGCTAATCTGATACAGAATTTCAAGATCTATTCTTGAGAATCCTAAAATTCTTCCATGTTTGAAGCATTAGCAAAGGATGTTAAAAATAAACTTTTTTAAAAAAGAACAAATATAGAAGAGAAACTAGCATATTAGAGTTCCTAAAAAGGAGGAACTAGTTTTATTAGGCATTAGGGGAGAGTAGGAGAGATTATGTGGGTAAATGATGACAACAAGCAAATAGCAATCAAGGATAATAATTTATTTTCTGTTTAGAATTTTGTAGTACTTTGGTAGAAAAGTGTTGGCAAGCTCAAGGAGGAAGGTGAATATTCAACCACCCTAGATTTTGAGTATATGTATTAATTCATTTATTGAGAACATTTTCTTTGGGAGTATCAATCATATAAATTGGCATTTAATATGGTCAATTAATGCTATCTTTTAAAGCTATTTTAATGGATTAAGTAAAAAACAGAAGAATGGATAGAGATTAGTAAACCGGAAATAACAGAGGCCTCAGTCAAAGCTGTCAGGAATATGTCAAACCTTTTTTTTTTTTTTCAGAGTTGAGTGTCTAGGGGGCAATAGTTGGAGAGGTAATCTGCAGTTCTCAGTGGCTATTATGTTTATACAGAATGTAAATTATTATGTCGGATAAAGGATCAAGTCTGAGAAATAGGCTGCTAGAGGCTGTATTTAAGAAATAAGAGTAATTTTAAAAATTTATGTATTTTCTAGCATTTGCCTCAAGGATTGAAATTTTGTTTTACTTGTGTTTACAGGTAGAATTCTTTATTTAAAAAGTCAGTTGAATATCAAAACTATTTGATATTCTTCAGACTGGAATTTTATTCTGTAGTGTAGAAGAAAACATTTTCTGCTTACAAAACAAATAGTAAATACTCTAAAACAGGGGTTGGCAAACCTTTTTTAAATAAAAGGCCAGAGGGTAACTATTTTTTTGGTTTTGTGGGCCACGTATTGATAATTATTTTAGGTTTTATGGGCCACGTATGGTATCATTCTCCTATTCTCTCTCTCTCTCTTCTTTTTGTGTGTGTGTGTGTGTGTGTGTGTGTGTGTGTGTGTGTATTTTTTTGGTGGGGGGGATGGAGTCTCATGATGTTGCCCAGGGTGGCCTTGAATGCCTGGTCTCAAGTGATCCTCCCACCTCAGCCTCCCAAAGTACTGGGATTACAGGCATGAGCCACCATGCCCGGCAAAGAGAGATGACATTACAAGTAAGGTAGAGATGTGGACAGATTTGAAAGACATTTTAATTAGGTTTTCTTTTCTTTTTTCTTTTTTAATGTGTGTATTTTTAAACAATGATTTAAAAATGTTAAAACCTTTCTTAGCTTCTGGGCCATATAAAAGCAGGCAGCGGGCCACATTCTGGCATGGAGCCTTAGTTTGCCAGCCCCTCCTCTAAAATACTTTTTCCAAATGTTTGAGTGTTAAATTTTATTATGATGCTTGTGTTATTAAAAATATTGTATGTTTCTAGAGGGAACCAGGGGGTTCTTGAGACCAGATTTTTGTGCAACTTGGGCAAAAATACTAGACTCTGAGAGTGTATAGTGAAGATTGAGTTGAAGGAATGGAGGGTTCAGTCAGGTCAAAGACAAGATTACACATTTATTGGAATGGCAATAAGCCTTAAGAGTTGTAAGGGTAGAGTTGTTTGGGACTAGTAGATACTAATTATCTAGGGTATTCAGTTTCTTTTCCCATTAGTATTTTTTTCCCTATTGGCTGGGTAAGAACTTTACCACCTTTCAGCCTCCTATCCCTTTTGTCCATTTTAACGAAAATGAACGCTGAACAGGATTGGCCTGAAAAGGATCAGGGCATCTAGGTTTTACCCTGGCTCTTCTGCTGACTTGTGTGACATTTGACTTCTTTGAACTTAAGTGTTTTCATCTGTAAGATAGGACTGTTTAGATAATTTCTTAGCTGTCTTCCATCTTGAATTCCTTATTTTTGTGATTCTCACAAATGAGCTTGATTTTATTTGCTTCTATTCTGTTCTGTTGGTTTTGCTCTTTACCTCAATCTGTGTCCACTGGTCTCAACCCTCTATTACTTTAATTTAACTGAACTGTTTCCCAAGTTACTCTGAATTGTAATCCGAGGATGAGAATTCCATTGACTCTACTCTGTATTGGGGAGAAATACTTCAACAAAACAAAGTAGAAACCCCTCTCTTTCTAAATGTCAGATGTTTTCAAAAACAGGATATTAATTGATTAGGAATATATAGTATCAGACACTTTTTTCTATTAAAAGGACAATATAGTATTAAGTAGTATACTAATTTTTACTACATTCATCATATCTATAAGGTAGTAGTAGGGTTGGTTCTTAACATGGATTATGTTATGTGTTTTAGGGATGGTAAATTTTAAAGAAATTCCATCTCTAGCTTTGTTGCTGTTATCCTGTCCATTCTTTGGAAGCATATTATTAAAACAAATGAAATTTTTGATCTTCAAACTGATAGTGGAGTTAAATTAACATTAAATATTTCCCCAGAATGTATACTTATTGGAGTAAACATGTAATTTCACTGAATACTTGTACAGGCACACATACCTTTAAGTCAGTGTAGTGTAACATTATTATAAAGATGAATGTTTCTTACTGTGCCTATTATTTTGTGTCCTTTTCTAGTAAGTTTTTTTTAATAAAAAGTTTGCAAAACACTTTTCAAACTAAAATCCTTATCAGTTTGTAAACTAAAATTTTTCTAAGCGAGGCCCATCTTTTTTCTTAGCTAGTAAAATTAGTCAGTACTTGTCCATGTTCAAGTTTGTGATGGCTTAAAATAAAAGATTAAGCAAGGCCAAAAGGCAACATAAAGAACTTAAGAAAGTAGTGCTCATCCCACCTTCCCCAGGGCTGAGTAGGACTCACTGGGCCAGGCGTTAAATTAGTTAGCAGGTAACAAGTAAAGGAGCTGGAAAAGAATTAATATAAAATAATGTAAAGTGGGAAGTAATTGTTCTCAAGAGCTAGGTATTGAAAGGCAGCGGCAGGTCAAGAACTCAACAAGTAGGGTAGCTTTTACTATCTAAAAACTTTAGGCTGGGTGTGGTGGCTCATGCCTGTAGTCCCAGCACTTTGGGAGGCTGAGACAGGTGGATCCCTTGAGGTCAGGAGTTCGAGACCAGCCTGGCTAACATGGCAAAACTTCATCTCTCCAAAAAATGCAAAAATTAGCGATGTTTGGTGGTGCATGCTTGTAGTCCCAGCTACTCAGGAGGCTGAGGTGGGAGTATCACTTGAGCCCAGGTGGTCGAGGCTGCAGTGAGCCATGTTCATGCCACTGGATTCAAGTATGGGCAACAGAGTGAGACACTGTCTCAAAAACAAAAAAACCAAAAAAGTTTATATAGATAGCCTTGCTTAAGAATTTCCAATTTTGGCCAGGCTCAGTGGCTCACGCCTGTAATCCCAGCACTTTGGGAGGCCAAGGTGGGTGGATCACCTGAGGTCAGGAGTTCGAGACCATCCTGGCCAACATGGTGAAACCCTGTCTCTACTAAAAATACAAAAGTTAGCCGGGTGTGGTGGTGGGCACCTGTAATCCCAGCTACTCTGGAGGCTGAGGTAGGAGAATTGCTTGAACCTGGAAGCAGAGGTTGCGGTGAGCTGACATTGTGCCACTGCACTCCAGCCTAGGTGGAAAGCGAAACTCTTGTCTCAAAAAAAAAAAAAAAAAATTTCCAGTTTTAATTAAGGAGATACACTGAAGGTTATCAATATGTAATTGTGCATAGAAAGTAGACTTTTTATACTTCGCAATTAATTCCTACGTAATTTTTATATCACTTTATAAAAAACTGAAAATTACTCAGTTTGTTAGTAACTAATTTGTTTTATGAATGATACATAATTTGAAGAATAATTGTAATTTAAATATGTTTATTTGAAACATTAGCTTACTAATAAAAAAATTGAGACATACTTAAAAACACCCAATTTAGTTGGGTTAATCCACTGTAACTGTTTGACTGCAGATGTTTTCCCACACTGATGGGCAGCTAACTGAGATAGTGCTATCCAGTACAGTCAACTCTCAATTACCTGTGGTAATGGGAAATGACAATGCATGGATAATCCTAAAACAAAATATTTTATACAGTACCTTCCTGTCATCTGCTGTGGCCTGAGCATGTGCTTGGGTTCATGAGGGAGATGTGGGAGTGGGGCTCAGGCTTGCAAAGGAGCTGGGAGTCAGTATGTTTATCTCAAGGCCATAAAAGGTATCCTTAAGGAACCTGGGTTTTGCACTGTGGCTGAAGTGTCATGGGGGAAGCCTGCAGCATGCGAGATCAGCTTGGCAATATCGGTGAGAAGGATAGGGAAACTAAGTAATAAGAAACTGTGGGAGAATAGATGTTTAAGTCCTACACAATTGCAGTGATATATCTTGGTGTGTTTTTTGGTTAACGGGATCTGTAGCAAACAATAATTATATTAATTGTGTACTTGCATTAGTTATGGTCATCTTTGATTGCTAGCAGAACACATTTTTTACTTGCCACAGGTGAGTGCTGTTCTTGAGGCCTCTTCTAAATAAGTAGGTTTGTTGTCATATAACTAGTCACTTAAAAAACCCAGGATAAATTTGAAATACTTTTCTTACTTTTAAAATTCATCCTAAATATCAATGTTGAACTTGTACTTCCAGAATTTAACTTAATGAAATTTAACATTATAATGTCAAAGAATATCCTGAGGGCAAATGCCATAATTACTGATAGCTGTGAATTTGATTTAGGAAAAACATAGTAGCCATATTTTATTTAAGAATATGTTACAGGAGCTTTCCTAAATTTCTTTTACAGCTGACAATTGTCTACGAATTTATCAATGTTAAAGCTGCATGATAGATGTGAGGAGGGAGTGTTTATTATTCTGTCTAATTTGACTATGCTTATTTTCTACAAGTGAAAGCTATAAAAAAAAATTGAAGCAGATGATTGCTGAAAACCTTTAGAATCTTCTGGACCAACCTGAGAATCTTCTGCTTGTTTATGAAATAGATTTAGTGCTCTCTGTCAAATTATTCAAACTCCAAATAGAACCGTGGCCATTTTCTAAAGGCATATTTTCTCCTGCCCATAGGAAATCCTGCAGTTCCACCCGGTGTGGTAGTATGATGGCAAGAATACAAATTATACCCTTGTTAGATTACGTTTATTATTATAGATTTTTTTTAAAGTTATTTACTTCAGATATCTATACTTAGGCAAATTAGAGGCGTTGATCTTGAGTCGACTTGTGAAAAAATTTGGAAACAATTGCGATTTGAGATTGAATGAAGTAAGGGACCAGCTAATTAGTCCTTCCTCTATAGATCTTTGGTTCTCAACCAGGAAAGTTTTGCCCCCAAGGGGACATTTGGCAATGTTAGACATTTTTGGTTGTCACATCTCATGGTAAGGGAGTGCTACAGTTACCTACCTGGATGCTTTTCTATATTCTACAATCCTCAAGACAGCAGCCTTCACCCCCACCCACAACAAAGAATTATCAAGCCCAAAATGTCAATAGTGCCACTGTTGAGTTACCCTGCCCCTAGTGTTTCTAAGATGTAGGCATTCTTTGAAGTAGACAATTAAAAGCATCATATAGCCAAACTAAATTACTTTGACTTTCTGTATACTTATGCTGTTAAAAAATTATGTTTAAAAAATATGCCTTCAGTTTTTACTGAGATTTGATATAAGAAGCAACAACAAATATATTTTTAAAGAGTTTAGTCCTGGGAAACATTTCACTTTCCTGATGAATTGATATATTTCTTTGTAACTCATTATGTTTCTACTTTGCCTTCTCTCCCTGGAGGCTTAGTGCCATTTTTTTTGCTCTATTATAACAATGACCCCTTGTTTTAGGCTTATTGTTATCTTTTTATTTGCTGTATTGGTCTTCCTTTTTACTGTTGTGGTCTGTGGGTTTGGGCTTAGTGTGTGTTTGTGTGTATATGAAGAGAACATATGGGTAATATGTAAATGTCCCCAATCCCTAGACCAAGTCACATCTCTATAAGATCAAATGAAGAGATTTCTAATTTATATTTTTATGCTTTTTTAAAGTCTCAATTTTTTAAACAATTAAGAAATATGTGCTTGTTAGAAAATATTACTGTGTGTTAGTGTAAATAGTAAGTGGAAGATGATTTCTCCCTGTTCATTCTCCAGAGATTTATTAATATTTATAGTACATGCCAGGCACGGTGGCTCATGCCTATAATCCCAGCACTTTGGGAGACTGAGGCAGGAGCATTGCTTGAGGTCAGGAGTTCAAGACCATCCTGCGCAACACAGTGACATCCCATTTCTACAAAAAATAAAATTAGCTGGGCATGGTGGTGCACGTCTGTAGTCCTAGCTACTCAGGAGGCTGAGGTGAGAGGATCGCTTGAGCCTAGGAGTTCAAGACTACAGTATACTGTGATTGTCCCACTGCACTCCAGCCTGTGTGACAGAGTGAGACCGTGTTGCAAAAAAATGTATCTTTATAGTATGCAGATTTGAAATAGAAGCTATAAGCTTGTAATTCTGTTATGGTTGGTCAGGTTTACACTCTTGTAGTTTCATTTCTGAATAAGTTAAGTACATTTCTAAAAACTGAGGAGAATAAAAACAATGTCTTGAGGATTATATTTTCTGATGAACCTTTTATTGATCTGATAGACCCATTTTATTAAAAAAGTGTCATATTTTGTTTTTTGAAGCATTCTTGATGGTATGAAATAATATTTCTAGCCCATATTTTTAATGATTCAGAATGACTCACTAAACTTTATTCAAGGCCAGGTACATTGGCTTACTCCTGAATCCCAGCACTTTGGGAGGCCAAGGTGTGTGGATCACTTGAGCTTAGGAGTTCAAGACCTGCCTGGGCAACATGGAAAAACCCCAACTCTACAGACAGTATAGAAATTAGGCCAGCATGGTGGAACACGCCTGTAGTCCCAGCTCCTTAGGAAGCTCAGGCGGGAGAATCATTTGAGCCTGAGAGGTCGAGGATGCAGTGAGCCATGATCGGGCCACTCCACTCCAGCCTGGGCAACAGAGTGAGACACTGTCTCATAAAAATAAACTTTAATCAAAATGTGATTAATTTCCATTTCTCTAAAGTTAAAAATTAAGTGAATTCCAATGTCATCACTAATACGCAAACTTAACTTTTCTGTTATAGTTTTCTCAAGCATTTGAAGAGGAAAGCTATTCTCATAATTAGCCTAACATGCATAGAAAAGTTTAGAGATGATTTTTTTCTTAAAAAGAAATACTTAAAATTGTAAGATTACTACCATGGTTAGTTTTTTATTTGAGGTTCTGTTTATACGTGCATTAGCTCTGGAACATACAGATCCTGTTGTTTTTAAGATCTCTTGGTTGTAGAGAAATAAGAGACTTTGAATTTGTTTCAAGCTTACCTCATACTTGAGGCAGTTTAGAAGGATAGATGATCCGCGTTCAGATTTCTTAAAGTAGTATTTTATAATGTCATGATGATTATCTTTTCTCTTCATTGTTACTACCAGGTTCTTTTACAAAGGGGAAATTGAAGTAGGACATTGAAGTGGGACTGGGGAAGAGTTAGCAAAAAATGTGTCTGTTGATTGCTGCTTGAGCTAGGAATTGGTTGTAAGAGATGTGAACCATTTTAGTGAAGTGATCTTTCAAACTCTTTTGACTGCAACACAGGAAAAAATTTTTTTTACATTTTATTCAGCACATAATTCACGTATCTATTTATATACGTAATAAACAGACTTTTCAAGAAACAGTGCTTTTACCTTACTGTGTGTACATGCAGTCTGATGTTTCTGTTCTATTTGGTTTGAAATAATTGCTGCTTACATACCACTAAATTGCAGCTTGCAGTTTAAAAATATTTTGCTTTAGTGTACTAACTACCTGTGTATGTGGAGAAATTCACCCTCTGTTAGCAAACAGAAGATTGTAATTACAATACATTCTTACTCTTATGTCCTATGGAGCATTTAATAAATATAAATAAATTAATGAAATATTTTACAGGCGTTTTGTCATGATAAAAATATAAGCAACTTTGCCCAAGCAACTTGGTCTTTTGGGGTCAAAAAATGGCTGTTTTGTTTTTTGAGACAGGGTCTTGCTCTGTCATCCAGGCTAGAGTGCAGTGGTGCAGTCATGGCTCACTGCAACTTTGACCTCCTGGACTCAAGCGATTCTCTCACTTCAGCCTCTCAAATAGCTGGGATTACAGGCACGTGCCTTCATACCCAGCTGCTTTTTGTAGAGACGGGATTTCGCCATGTTGCCCAGGCTGGTCATGAACTCCTGGGGTCAAGCAATCTGCCCACCTTGGCCTCCCAAAGTACTTGGATTACAAGCCTGAGCCACTGTGCCTGGCTTTATTTTTAACATTATATTTCAGCCCTCTTTCCTTTTAAATAAAAAGATGTTTAGGCCGGGCGCGGTGGCTCAAGCCTGTAATCCCAGCACTTTGGGAGGCCGAGACGGGCGGATCACGAGGTCAGGAGATCGAGACCATCCTGGCTAACACGGTGAAACCCCGTCTCTACTAAAAAATACAAAAAACCAGCTGGGCGTGGTGGCGGGCGCCTGTAGTCCCAGCTACTCCAGAGGCTGAGGCAGGAGAATGGTGTAAACCCGGGAGGCGGAGCTTGCAGTGAGCTGAGATCCGGCCACTGCACTCCAGCCTGGGCGACAGAGCGAGACTCCGTCTCAAAAAAAAAAAAAAAAAAAAAAGATGTTTAAACATGAATAGAAATTATAGGTCATTAAAAATGTAACTAGATTAATTTCAGGGGCTTTCTTAATCACTATATTAGTCTGAATCTTAATGGAGAGGACAAAGTTAGCGTGCTTTAACCCAGGGGTTGGCAAACCTTTTCTGTAAAGGAGCCAGCTAATATATACTTCAGTTTTTGTGGGCCATGCCGTCTCTGTTGTGGCTCATCTCTGCCATTACAGTGTAAAGTCTAGACAAATAAGCAAGTAAGCAGCATGGTTGTATTCCAATAAAACTTTACTTATGGAAAAGGAAATTTGAATTTTATATAATTTTCACGTGAAGGGTTTTTGTTGTTGTTGTTCTTTTATCCAAACATTAAAAAATGTTACCACTACTCTTAGCTTGTGGGCTGTAAAACTCAGGTGATGGACCAGATTTGGCCATGGTTTACCAGCCCTTGCTTTAACCTGAAAATGGAGGAAGTCAGTAGTCCAGAAGAATAAAATTTAGCAAGCATAGTTTAGAATATGAGTAGCAATATTAAATCTCTAGGCATATATATTTTGATTTTTGTGGATATTAGAACTGTACATTTTTGTGTTTTTTACTTTATATTTTGCAGACAGTTGATATTCATAAAGAGAAAGTTGCAAGAAGAGAAATTGGTATTTTGACTACCAATAAAAACACTTCAAGGACGCATAAGATTATTGCTCCAGCCAACCTTGAACGACCAGTTCGTTATATTAGAAAACCTATTGACTATACAATTCTAGATGATATTGGACATGGAGTAAAGGTAGGTATAATTTTTTTCAAGCTTTTAAAAGTAGTAACCCATAATGAAACTAACTCTTGAGAAAATTAAGCTTTTTATCTATCTTTCCTTCCTAGAGGACAAAGTCTTGGCCCAGTTGTCGTGAAGATTCCTTGCTACTATAACTGTTTTACCCTTTTTGCTTTTTCTTAGTGCTGTATTCTCAAGTTTTAAACAATCATCTTTGAATGAATTGTATTTGCTTAGTGATGATAATACCTCCTATGGTTTGAGTAAATAAGTGTAATGTGATCTTTCCCATTTTAATTTAATATGGCTGATTAAAAAATCATTCATCATGTTATTATGAAAGTGTTTACCTTATCAGCAGACTTTTGGCATTAGTTTTCAAAAACAACATATATTAATAAACATGTAGTTTGAATTTTTCTAAAATAATTTTATCCCAACATCTTGGGCAAAAATAGTGTTAGGTGAATTAATATTGCCACTGCTTTTGAGTGTATAGCTATTACATATTTTGACTGTCTTTTAAGATGTATTTGGGTGCCTAAAACATGGAAATTTCATTTAAATTGGTATTTGAACCTAATGATTCAGAGCTTTAGCTGAGTATCAACTTATATCTGATCAGTAGTTTGAAAGACAGTGACTTATCAGATATGAGTAAATAAATATACATATGTACATGCTTATAATGATACTGTACAGTTCATGTAGTTGATTTTTTTTCTAATATAAGCATACTTAAAAAACACATACTGTTATGGATGGAAATCAGTTAAATCTAAATTTAATGTAGATCTAGGTAAAAAGAAAATATACACTGTAAATTTATTTTTAAAATCTCTCTTCAGAGTTTTGATCAAGCACTATTATCTGGAATATGGTATTTAATTTAACTTTTCTGAGACAAGGTCTCACTCTGTCACCTAGGTTGGAGTGCAGTGGCACAATCATACCTTACTCCAACCTTGAACTCCTGGGCTCAGATGATCTTCCCGTGTCAGCTTCCCTGGGACTACAGGCACATGCCACTGTGCTGAGCTAAATTTTTTGTTTGTAGTGACAGGGCCTGTCTATGTTGTCCAGGATGGTCATGAACTCCCGTCCTCAAGTGATCTTCCCATCTTGGTCTCCCAAAATGTTGGGATTACAGGTGTAAGCCATTGTGCCTGCCCAATATTTAATTTTATAGCCAATACCTACATGCATTTAGATTACTAATAAGAGCATGTTAAAATAAGATGTGTAATTGGATGGTTAGTTAATAACTGAAATTTATTCTAACTTGGGAAAATTTATTCAAGGCTAACAACTGCTAATGGAATATTTTAGAATACTGCCAGAATCTAATGCCAAAAAGATACTTAGAATATAAAGTGTGATATTTCTGTTTGCCCAATTATGTAAGAAAAAAGTAATCTGATTTTTTTTATATATATAATTCATATGTTTACATCCCCCATTCTTATAATTCTCAAAGTAAAATGTTTTTCTTTTAGGATTCTAGCCCCTTCATTTTTTGACTTTCCGTGTTTAAGGGTCATTAATTTGAAGAAATCTTTAATAAAATTAAATTTTTGAATAAAACAATGTCTTAAATTCATCAAAGAAACTTCTGTTCATGACACATTCTGCTTTAACCACTCTTTCTATGATCTACTGAAACATTATTTTGTTAATGCTGAATGCTTAACTTGTTTTTTCTTTTTTTCCTTTCTCTTCACATCCTGAAGTTTCAACTAACCTTTCAATGCTTTTTTTCCTTACCTCTTTTATTTGCTCCATTTATGCATTAAGTGGTTGCTTAGATTTAAGGTAAGAGATTCCAGGGCTGGATTTCCATTCTTTGTTCTTATGTAGAATATTACATATGGGGAGTTAAAGAGATAGTTAACACTTGGCCTTTTAAAACCCAATAAATAATTCCTCCTTTTTGTTTTACTTTTTGTCATGCAACTTTGTGGTGTGTCTTCATGTTCCTTGCGGGCAGATATTTTTGTCTGTTTTGTTCACTGCTCTATCCTTTGTGCCTAGAACAGTACCTGACACACACATTAGGTGCTTAGTAAATATTTGTTGAATGAATGGTTATTTTGTAATGTTAATATATTTTGTGAAACTGAAACGTAAGGTACCCTATCATAAAAATGTTATGAAATATAATTAGCTGGATTTTTATAAATATAGAGACTTTGTTGTGAATTGGAGGGCCAATTAATGTGCTTTATTTTACCCTCCCCCTGTGTAATAGCCTTTTTATTCTATAAATGGTGCGCTTTCTGATATACCTTATGGACAATATGTCATTATCTTTTAATCAGTATAAAGAAATTGAGAAGCAGAAAATATTCAGTGGCACAGGGTTTTTTTTTAAGTTGCAGTATCATATTTTTGTGGAAAAATTATTCTTTTTGCCAAATAGCTGAATAAAGAATATATTTCAATATAAACTTTAAAAGTTTTTAAAGGTGAATATAATTATATACAAAACATCAAAAGCCTATGACAATATTTAACAGAATATTAGTTAAGAATTAGAGATATTTCCTGTTATGATTCGTTTCAATAATGTTTTGGTATTTTGGAGGATTCGTGGTAAAAGAAATTCAACTATATTCAAGAAGCCTGCCTAAAATAGAAGGTTACTACAATTATATACCAAACTTAGCATGCATTTCTTCTTTGATTTTTTTTTTGTAGGTGAGTTTCATAGTTTATTTTCAAATATATATTCCTCCCATCTAACACCCATTATTTGCCATATCTTCAGTGTAGAAAGTGATGACAAGATGACTGAGCTTTGAATCATTAACTAGTACTAACTATGGCCACACAACTTTCACCTGCCCATGGTAGGTAGATATGATTGGAAGAGCCCAAGCATATGGACTCCTGTATTGTTGATTGGATTGTTGGTTCCAAATCCTCAGTCATGGTGAGTAAGATGTGGAATTGTGAAGAAATTCCTTTTGCTTAAAATAGGTGGGTTGCAGTGAACTAGACCAAAAGCAGACTGTGGCTGCTTTGGTCCTTTTACCCTAAAGTCTGTATTCAAATTTTGACCATTGATGTGTTAACCTCCAAAGTGATAGAAGTACACGGAAAGTTTAACTGAAGAAAAAATACGGAAACAAACAAATTCTTTACCCTTAAAAGTTTAGCTTGTCCAAGCCACTGCCTTATGCTTGTTTTCTGTAAACCCCACTGTGATTCCTTCTTGATGTTCCTGCATCAGGATCTGTTTCCATTGTGAGAGATAGGCCAAACTGAGAGTCTCCTAGAAAGATCTAATGAAGAATCACACTTAGATAAGATCCCTGAGCTTTTTGGAGCCTGTGGATTCTTGCAAGTATCTTAGAAGTCTCCTGATGGGCAATAGCATTATAGATTCCTTATCCTCATTTTAATCAGGATAGCTGATTAAATGTTGCTTTAAAATGTGCTTAAAATTTAAAGCCTGTTTAAGACCTAGTCTTTTTTCTTTCTACTTCTCTTTTTATCTCTTCCTCAGCACTTTTTGAGCTCTGTCTTTGTTGCTCCCATTGCTGTCATACTTTTTATACTTTTCAGACAGACTCTAGAGAAAGTCATCATACTTTAGGACCAGACGTGTGGGATTTGACTCAGAAGAGACCTCCTTGTTTAAGAGTTTAACTTTTACTATTTTATACAGCATGTTTGATGCTTAATGGTTCTTGTCATCTGAAATTTGGATTAACTGTTTTTGTTTTTCTTCAGTCAAGTTACAAATTTAAGAGTTCATAAGGTTTTTAAAAACAGTATGGTAATAGGCTGGGCGTGGTGGCTCACACCTGTAATCCCAGCACTTTGGGAGGCTGAGGTGGGCAGATCACGAGGTCAGGAGATCGAGACCATTCTAACTAACACAGTGAAACTCCGTATCTACTAAAAGTACAAAAAATTAGCCGGGTGAGGTGGTGGGCGCCTGTAGTCCCACCTACTCGGGAGGCTGAGGCAGGAGAATGGCGTGAACCCGGGAGGTGGAGCTTGCAGTGAGCCGAGATCGTGCCACTGCACTCCAGCCTGGGCGACAGAGTGAGACTCTGTCTCAAAAAAAAAAAAAACCAAAAACAGTATGGTAATAGTTTTATAACAAAGGACGTACAAAGTCAGTGGATAGAATGCCATATTGGAGGTGTTTTCATATATACCTAAGGCCATATAAAAGTGGAATGTACCTTGAACTGGTTCCTATTCCCTATTCTTTTTTTTCTTTGGAAACAGGGTCTCTCTCTGTTCCCCAGGCTGGAGTGCACTGGTGTGATCACGACTTGCTGTAGCCTTGACTGCCCCGACACAAGTGGTTCTCCTGCCTCAGCTTCCTGAGTAGTTGATAGTACATGCGTGCACCACCATGCCTGGCTATTTTTTAAAAAATTTTTTGTAGTGGTGGGGTCTCACTGTGTTGGCCTGCCTGGTCTCGAACTGTGGTCAAGCCATCCTCTCACCTCAGCCTCCCAATTGTGAGCCACCATGCCTGGCCAGTACTCTTTTAGTAGTAAAAAGAATTTTAAGACCCTGTTACTGAGGTCAGTATGATGTGTTTGTAATGAATTTTTGTGTTGAAAACATTAAAATTGTCACTAATGAAGCTAAACTTAAATATTTTTAAAATAAGCGTATTAGTTTAATCAAAAGTAATAAAAACTTATGTTTCTTAACGTATTATTTCAGTTGAACATCGCCCAAGCAGATTCTTTTTTTTTTTTTTCTTTTTTTTTGAGATGGAGTGTTGCTCTGCCGCCCAGGCTGGAGTGCAGTGGCGCGATCTTGGCTCACTGCAACCTCTGCCTCCCGGGTTCAAGTGATTCTCCTGCCTCAGCCTCCCTAGTAGCTGGGATTATGGGTGCCCGCTGCCACGCCTGGCTAATTTTTGTACTTTTACTAGAGACGGGGTTTCACCATATCGGCCAGGTTGATCTCAAACTCCCGACCTTGTGATCCATCCGCCTCGGCCTTCGAAAGTGCTGGGATTACAGGCGTGAGCTACTGTGCCCAGCTCAGATTCTTAATAATTGATGAGCAGGGCTTAAAGGTTTTACAGCCAGCAAATTAAGAATATAATAGTTTTAAAAATTTTGCTTAGTATCTTGAAGATCCATCATTTAGCCCCATGTTTAAAAAATGGTCTGTTTTCACTTGAGTACTATTTTTAGCAAGTATTTGTCATTCCTTACAGAAATATGATAAATTCCCCTTATATTTCTAGCTTTCAGGTACAGTTGAAGGTGCACTCTTAAAAATTTATCCGATACAGCACCTGGAAGAAAAGCTCAACCTTCAAGAGACCCATCTGTTTTGCCTATAAGTTCCAACCTTAAGCCATCAATTCTGTTTTGACAAAAGCCAGTTGTTAGAATCTGTTTTCAGGCCGGGCGCGGTGGCTCAAGCCTGTAATCCCAGCACTTTGGGAGGCCGAGACGGGCGGATCACGAGGTCAGGAGATCGAGACCATCCTGGCTAACACGGTGAAACCCCGTCTCTACTAAAAAATACAAAAAAACTAGCCGGGCGAGGTGGCGGGCGCCTGTAGTCCCAGCTACTCGGGAGGCTGAGGCAGGAGAATGGCGTGAACCCGGGAGGCAGAGCTTGCAGTGAGCTGAGATCCGGCCACTGCACTCCAGCCTGGGCGACAGAGCGAGACTCCGTCTCAAAAAAAAAAAAAAAAAAAAAGAATCTGTTTTCAAAATCAGGCAGGAGTTTGTCCATCTTTATTTCTCTTGTTTTCTTTACCTGTTTCTCTTTCCTCTTACTCCTAATCTTATGTTCCCTTATTCTCTGTGTTTTATTATTGGACTCTCGACTTGATAGGCTTTTTTGTCTTTTAACCCTTTTACTAAAAATCTTAACCTCTGTCCTGAATTTATACTCTAATTCCTGGTTTCAACTTTGATTTTCCTCAGAGGATCTTCTCGTCCTTTTCCTGATGTCCCTTAGGAATTGAAATAGGAACATACATCCTCTGAAGAGAGGGATAGAGGTCTCTAGAAAGCCAGAGAATTATGTACTACATGGGACTATAATGGGAAACAAAACTGGACAGAGAATGAAGGCCTAGAGGTGACTGACCTCAGCTTTTTCCCATCCTCACTATTTCACATACAGACACAACCTACATACACTTCCCCTCTTCTATTTGTATATTTAAATTCTCTTTTCTTTTTTTTAAAGAGATAGGGTCTTGCTCTGTTGCTCAGGCTAGAGTGTCGTGGCATGGTAGCTCGCTGTATCCTTGGGCTCAAGTGATCCTCCTGCCTCAGCCTCTCAAGTAGCGGGACTACAGCCCCTCCTGGAGGTTTTTTTTTTTTTTTTTTTTTTTTTAAAGAGACATGGTCTTGCTGTGTTGCCCAGTCTGGAATCCTGTTCTTTTAAAACTTAACAAGTTGAAGAAATTGTTAGGGAAGGTTTCATAGAGAAAAACTAGCTCAGGATTTTTCTTCTCATATTGATATGTCTTTTTTTTTTTTTTTTAATTTCTATAGAATCTGTAGACATTTCTTTTTTCTTTTTTTTTTTGAGATGGAGTCTCACTCTGTCACCCAGGCTGGAGTGCAGTGGTGCTATGGCTCACTGCAACCCCCATCTCCCGGGTTCAAGTGATTCTCCCTGCCTCAGCCTTCTGAGCAGCTGGGATTACAGGTACCTGCCACCACGCCCGGCCAATTTTTGTACTTTTAGTAGAGACAGGGTTTTGCCATGTTGGCCAGGCTGGTCTGTGAACTCCTGACCTCAGGTGATCTGCCCTCCTTGGCCTCCCAAAGTGCTGGGATTACAGGCATGAGCCACCATGCCCAGTCAGACATTGCTTTTTATTTTAAGCATGTGAGTCTTATTTATTTCAAAATACCTTTAAAGCAGAGAAATCATTTTATAGACCATTTTGTCTCCTTTTTTTCCCCACATGCCTTTACTCTTGTACCTAGAGGTCTGGTAGGAGATGAATAGATGAGGGGTATACCACATATAACATTTTAGGATGCGTCTGCCACTGTTCTGTTGTAGTAGGTCGTCTGTTATTGGGAGATTTCATAGCAGAGGTGATGTCTTCTATGAATTAGAGATACTTGGCTGTCCAGACATGATATTTGTAATGAATATTATATCAGTATTCAAGGAGGTATTGAATGTACCAAAGAAGGTAGAGCAGGATACGTAGGAGCATTGTAGAAAAAGTATTAAGTCAGGCCAGGCATGGTGGCTTAAGCCTGTAATCCCAGCACACTTTGGGAGGCCAAGACGGGCGGATCATGAGGTCAGGAGATCGAGACCATCCTGGCTAACCCGGTGAAACCCTGTCTCTACTAAAAAATACAAAAAAAAAACTAGCCGGGCGAGGTGGCGGGCACCTGTAGTCCCAGCTACTTAGGAGGCTGAGGCCGGAGAATGGCGTAAACCCGGGAGGCGGAGCTTGCAGTGAGCTGAGATCCGGCCACTGCACTCCAGCCTGGGCGACAGAATGAGACTCCGTCTCAAAAAAAAAAAACAAAAGGCATTAAGTCACAATAATTGGCTTAATGGATGGTGCCAGTTGTAGTGATCTCCAAGGCCTAGTCATAAAGGAACTGCTTCTCCCTCTGGTGGTATTTGCATTCCTTCATCATAACCCAGTGGGAAAGTGTTTGAGCTGTGGCCATGCATTAACCTTCATCACCTAAATGAAATATTTCTTCTGTTTTGGAGGTTTCTCTCTGGTAGGGAAAAAGTGGGAACTTTTCCAACTTTTCTTTCTTGTACCTAATACCTGCTTCACTTAGCTCTTGAGGACTCTTCATTTTATGGAATAAAAAAAATACATAACGAAATTATCATTGGTATCATAATTCCCTAAACTGTTATTATGTGCCTGATGATAGTTCTGCTGTGTTTATAACTTTAAAAAATATTTCAAGTGAAATTGCTATTATGAAGTGGCTGCAGTATTGCTTTGTTTTCCTTGTCTTGAGTTTATGGTATATGTTCTCTCTCTCTCGCTCTCGCTCTTGCTCTTGTTAAGTTCCTCTCCATCAGCACATAGACATCTCATCTGTTTTGCTACTTGTCAGGAAATGTTTTATCTCTTAAATACTTCCCTCAAAATAGTTTTTTTAGGATCAATCATGATGGCTGTCTAGTAAATATATTTTTATTTGTACCAGATTATTTTAGTTCTGAAATATAGTTTAACTTTAATTATAATATAGATTTTACCTATTATAAAAATTATTTTGTTTGGCATTGATTTATGTTCTTCATTTTCTTCAAATTTGAAGGCAGTATTTATATTCTGCATAGCATGTTTATTGTTTTACTTAATGTAGAAACATTTTTCACAAGGGAAAAGCTGCCTCGAGGAAATATTGAAAAACTCTTTTAATAGAAAGGTAATGAAATATTAGTGAGGTATAAAATTAGATTGTTTGAACATTCTACAGAGATTCCTGTTTCTTAAGTGACTTAGGTTAGTCATCCAATCCCATTAACCAAATAAATGCAGTCATTTGATGATTCTACAGATCATAAAATGTACCAAGTTATACTAATAGAAATGTCGGCCGGGCGTGGTGGCTCACGCCTGTAATCCCAGCACTTTGGGAGACCTGAGGTCAGGAGTTTGAGACCAGCCTGGCCAAACCCCGTCTCTACTAAAAATAAAAAATTAGCTGGGCGTGATGGCGTGCCTGTAGTCCCAGCTACTCGGGAGGCTGAGGCAGGAGAATGGCTTGAACCCGGGAGGTGGAGGTTGTAGTGAGCCAAGACCATGCCATTGCACTCCAACCTGGGCGACAGAGCGAGACTCAGTCTCAAAAAAAAAAAAAAAAAAAAAAAAAAAAAAGAAATGTCCACCAGATTTTAATATATAGATTGTTTATTTTATGCTGGTTTTTTTTTTTGGTGGGGGGGTAGGTCTAAAGACTTACAGAAGATACTGCAATTTAAACAAAAACACCTTGCTTACCAAAACCTAAAACAAATAGAAGTTGGAAAGCTCTTTTCAAATATTTTAGCTATCCCATGTATAGAATAAAATTCTCTCTTAAATTCCTGCTCCTTTTCCTTCCTCTTTCTAGCAGATTGATGTAGTTTTAGTGTTTGGTTCACTTCTCCCTCATCACTTAAAGTAACTTTGGGTTTTATGTTTTTTAAGGTTGAGCTTAAAGGACTTTGGTTACTACTTTAAAAAAATCTTCTGGTTTCAGAAATTAAGATATGCAGTTTTAAAAGCTATTCATTATTTGTTATATGGCTCCTAAAATTTTCCCCAAATGTGGATTGATTTTTTTTAAAAAAACTTTTTGGCATTTTCATTTTAAGATACGAGTAGTATACCCTCTGCTTATTAATGAGAGGGAGAGCAAGGATAAGTTAATCTTTACTCTTACTTGATAATGTTTGTTTTTATTGTTTAAAAGCAACAACAAAAGGATTACAGATAAATGCTTCACTTTAAAATATTGACATTTCAAAGGTATCATTTGTCATTAAAGATTGTTTTAACATCACACGCAACTTGTTCACTGGGCTATTCATTTGAAGAATTTGTTTCTTGAGATAGTATTTCTTGCCTATTCAAATAACAAGTATTATTTTAGGATTTTAAAAAATTCCCCTTAAGCCAGGGTTGGTTTTGATAGCCTCACTTTTCTGTATACAATTATGATTTGCTTTCTGAAAATTTATATTCTGAAATTACAGTTATGAATGTATTCTGGTTTCAATGGTATAATGTCTTGCAATTTTATTTAGGAAGTATAATTTGACTACTCTAGCCACATTATTTTTAGAAAAGTTGAGGTCCTTTTTAAAAAATATATTTTGAAGATGGCAATTCAAATATTATTTGAATATTAGGGTCTTAAAATAGGATCAGATATGAACCTGTGTGGTGAACACTAACCCATTGGTAGTCTCTTGAGACTGCATTTGAACTACACTTGTGAGTGACTTTTCTTAGCTTTTTGAGATAGCCAGGGCTTTCTGTGTAAGTGCTGATATACTCCTTTGGTGACCTCCATTATTCCCAGATTACCCATATTTCCCACACTTGCATTTTCAGTTGGAGATAGAATAGTGAGTGGAGTTACGGTCCAGCTCTGACTTAGGGCTATGTTACATCTTTCTCATGCCTGAATTCACCTTCAGTTTGGGCCTGAGTGGGTTCAATTTCCATTGGAACTAGGATATTGCCTGTGGCCCTTGTGCTGCTCCCAGTTGAATGGGATACTTCAGCCTTAACTTTCTGGTTCAGATGTTTAGGAACCTGGCTTGAACTTCTAGCAGTTTTCAGGTAGGTGATTCCCTTATAAGAAGATACTAACTAAATCTGACTTATAAGACTGGCCCACAATTTAAAAAACTAAAATTTTCTGTGTATATTATATGATTTATCTTTATATTCTCTAGTTACAGTGGATCATATGCATAGTTGCATATTTTTATTTGGGAAATATATTTTCCTTATAAGCTTGCTATCTAAAGAAAGTTACTGGCCAGGTGCGGTGGCTCACGCCTGTAATCCTAGCACTTTGGGAGGCCGAGGCTGGCAAATTCCCTGAGCTCAAGAGTTTGAGATCAGCCTGGGCAACATGGGGAAACCCCGTCTCTACTAAAATACAAGAAATTAGCCAGGTGTAGTGCCTTGCACCTGTAGTCCCAGCTACTTGGGAGGCTGAGGCAGGAGAATTGCTTGAACCTGGGAGGCAGAGGTTGCAGTGAGCCAAGGTATGCCACTGCACTCCAACCTGGGTGACAGAGTGAGACTCCGTCTCAAAAGAAAAAGAAAAGAAAGTTATCTTTAAAAATAAGGAATTGCTTAAAAGCATTATTGTTTTTGATTGAGTTACTCTTTATTAAAACTAAAATTTTATAGTTATTCTATTTAATTTTAATTGAATGTAATATCAAATAGTCTAACCAGTGATCTGTTGGTGTGATGGCCTAATGGCAAATAAAGTCTTTGCGTACAAGTTTATAATGATTTGAAAATCTCACGTTAGGAAGAGTCCTTTGAGTACAACTGTAGAATAATAGTAGAGTAGAAATTGCATATGAAATGCATGGCCTCTAATTTTTTCCCTGTATTTAAACCTTCCCCTCCTTTGTTACGTAGTGTAGCATTATTTCCCAAAAGTGCCACTTTATTTCACTGCATACAAGTTTGAGTTTTCCTTAAAATTTTTTAGGTGAGTACCCAGAACATGAAGATGGGTGGGCTGCCGCGTACCACACCTCCAACTCAGAAGCCCCCTAGTCCCCCCATGTCAGGGAAGGGGACACTTGGGTGAGTATATAACTAAGTAGTAATTGAAAACCATTTCATGTAGTATTGTTTAAAAAGGAAGCACAACATATATTTAAATTATTTTTTGAGTATTTGAAGAGAGAACATTTTCTTTGTAGGATTATTGTTTGTGTGTATAACTTTCTCTTCTCTTGGGAAACACATTTTTATAGTTCAAAAAGATTCGTTTAGAAATTGTTTTTCTAGTGAATTTAAAATTTGAGGTAAAATCCTAGCCCAAGTTCATGATTTTTTGTAAATTGCAGTCTAATTTTAATTCCTTTTCTTTCAGAAAATTTATATAGTCTTTTATATTACAGTTTAACTCCAACTATCCATTTTAAGCTGTGTAGATTATAAAATTCTGTAAAACCTACAAGAATATTGAGCTTTAGGCCAGGTGTGGTGGCTCATGCCTGTAATCCAGACACTTTGAGAGACGGAAGTGAGCAGATCATGTGAGCCCAGGAGTTTAAGACCGGCATGGGCAACATGGTGAAACCCTGTCTCTACGAAAAATACAAAAATAAGCTGGGTATGGTGGTGCATGCACCTGTAGCCCCAGCTACTCGCGAGGCTGAGACAGGAGGATCACTGGAGCCCAGGAGGTTGAGACTGCAGTGAGCTGTGATCATACCACTGTGCTGCAGCCTCGGTGGCAGAGTGAGACCCTGTCTCAAAAAAAAAAAAAAAAAAAAGAAGAATATGGAGCTTTATTTTAGTCCTACAGAGTTGGGCTCTAGATTTGACATTTGGCAAAAATGACCAATTAATGGAAAAGCTTGACTTTTTTCTTCTAGAGCATCGTATTATAAACTTGGCTTATTGTGATTGAGATTTATGATTAGGTTGGCATAGTATAGCCCAGAAGCCAGATGATTAAAATTCTGTTTCAGCCGTGCTGTAACTTTATAGTTCCTGCATAGTCAGCTGCCGAGAATTCAGTTTTTTCATCTGTAAAAGGGGGGGTAATATTTGTCCTCTATCAACTTTTCAGGGTCACTGTACCACAAATTGGATTTTAAAAAATGTATAAGACAAAGACAAAATGTTTTGACAACCATTGGCTTTATTATATATGCTAAACAAGTTTTTAATTGACAGTCTTGTTTTTGGCTCCCTCACCACTACCACCACCACCATCACTACCACCACCACCAGCAGCAGCAGCAGCAGCAGCAACAACAACAACAACAAAAAAAACAACCACAAACCTTCCAAAAACCAAAACCCAGTCAAGCACTGTGAATCACGATAGGACAAACTGATTTGAGATACAGTGGAGGATAGTGCTGAAAGAGGGATAATAGGACAGTAGGAGACCAAAGAATAAAAATAAATTCCAACCAGGAATAGGATGACTCTATTAGGGGTAGACAAAATAATTCTGCTTAGAGAGAGAGAAAATCTAGTGGATCAAGTAAGATTTAAACTTCAAGGTAGAATGTAGATGGCATAGTAGTGTATAATATTGCCAGGGGTGGGGGTAGAGAGATGAAGAGGAACTCTGTTTTTATTTTCCTATGGAAGCATTTACATTTGTATCATGTGTAGTGCCTTATGGATTTTGTTGGGTTTTAAATCAAAATTGTTAGTAAGATAAGTTACTTAGTCCCTAGAAAGTCCCTAGAAAAATGAAACTTTGTGTTCTCAAGTTTTGAAGATTTGCTCCTATACCAGTGTTTGTTTTCCTTGTATATTAGCAATGGTTCTGCAGGATCCTTGGGGACCACAGTTGCTGAGACCCACTCTGCTAGTTGATGGCTATAACCTATTTTTCCACATAGTCTTTGCCTTGTCACCACATTTTGTTCCTTTGCTTTTTTAAAGAAAAATCTTCTTTTTGTCATTGCCTTCACTCTGTAGTTCTCAATTATCAAAGAATTTTTACTTGGATGCAACAGAACTTGTTATTTTTTTTTGAGACAGTCTCACTGGAGTGCGGTGGTACAATGTTGACTCACTACAACCTCTGCCTCCTGTGCCCAGGCAATTCTCTTGCCTCCGGGCGATTCTCCTGCCTCAGCCTACTGAGTAGCTGCGATTACAGGTGCATGCCACCATTCCCAGCTAATTTTTGTATTTTTAGTACAGATGGGGTTTCACCGTGTTGGCCAGGCTGGTCTCAAACTCCTGAGCTCAGGTGCTCTGCCCACCCCGGCCTCCCAAAGTGCTGGGATTACAGGCATGAGCCACTGCACCCGGCCACAACAAAACATTTTTATTGCCTAGGAAAAATTGTCTGAAAATTAGATGTTGGAGAAATTAATGTTTCCCATTTTATTTTTTAATAATTACATTATAATTTAAGAGATGCTGGAACTTCCTTTTAGTATTTTAAATCCAAAGTCCTGACATTACGTTTTCCTCTTTTGACCCAAGATTTCATCCAGTGTCCCTTATTTTATTTTTAATTACGAATGTATATACTTATGTAAGGAGACTTTGAAGGGTAGTAGAGTAAATTGCAAAGTGATTTCATCCAAAATCAGTGATCCATAACTTGAGTGCCCCAGGAGAGCAATAGTTAAAGGAACTCTGGGATCCATACATTAAGTCATTAGAGCAACATCATTTCAGGAAAACTTTTTAATTTTCACATCTTGATCAGTTCTTATTCTTTTAGTGACCAAGATCTCATCTAAAATATGTCAATTGACTGTTTATCATAGTTTGGAAACCTAAGTAGAAATGAGAACTAATTTAATAATCACTAATTTCCCCATGTGCATCCTGTTTCCTGTCATATTTCCTTTCTTCCTCTTTTCATCCTCCTTATGAGGAAATTTTGGGAAAAGGTGGGAAATATGTGTTAATAAAATCCAGTCTGATTTGTATTTTACAGTTCAAAGTAAATAATATAGAAAGGCTGTTGTGGTGGTCATTCGCTTCCCCCCACCTTTGTAAATGTTGAACTCTGAGGAGGGAAAGAGAAAAGAGATCAAGGTGAAAGTTGAGGGAGAAAGTGAGAATGGAAGATGAGATTAAAGTGTGTATTTTTGTATACAGATGTACTTTAATTTCTATGTGTTTGGTATATAGAAAGGGAAATGAGTTATTATGGCTAGTAGTGATCATCAGTGTGGGGGTTATAGATCCGAAATCTAGATTTGTGGTTCCTGTCTTTGAATATCTTTGGTTAGGGAGAGAAGGGAGAGGAGAATAATTAGTGCATTCATGAAGTACAGTTGGGAGACTTCAATATGATACTAAAAGAATTCCAACTCTTCTAAGAAGAGAGTAGGGTCTGGGAAACATTGGCTTAAATGGTAGAGAACCTTTGTGTTCTTTGAGAATAAATGAACAAAATTGCATTAGCACAGGGAAATGAGGTTGGAGACTGAAAAATAACAATATTCACCAAAACCCTAATGGTAGAGAAGTGATACATTAGTAAAGACTGAAATTGGTAGCTGGGTTATGTTAAAACACATTTCCTATCTCTGATTACAAATTGTATCTCACTGCTGGCAACTCTTTGAATTTATTGTGCCGAAACTTGCTTAATCATACAATACATACGCTCTTCTTTTTGTAGGCGGCACTCCCCCTATCGCACACTGGAGCCAGTGCGTCCTCCAGTGGTACCAAATGATTACGTACCTAGCCCAACCCGTAATATGGCTCCCTCGCAGCAGAGCCCTGTGAGGACAGCTTCTGTGAATCAAAGAAATCGAACTTACAGGTATTTTCTCTACCTCAGTGCAAAATGTGATGGTCATAGTACCATAATCTGTTCAGATTACTTCAGGTAAATCTCTCATTTTCCAAGCACTAAGTTCTTTTCCTCACTCTCCTCTCCCAAACCTCATCTGATTTCACCTCTCTCTCCTCATGTTCTGATGCAACTTTGAGCAGTCAGGAAGTTGATAAAGAACAGACATCTCTAAGTGCAGACTTCTCTCCAAGTTTTAAGAGTTTAGTTGATCTGGAAAAAAAATTATGGACCAAATGTGGGAAATGTCAGGTTGTTTTTTGGTGGAACTTTACAGATGAAAAACTATACATAATAAAATATTAATATGGGATAGTACATCAAAGTATGATTGTGAATTTAAATTACTCAAATCTGTTTAGGAAAATGTTTTTATTATAAAAGAAGTTTCTTCAGATAGGCATTAAACTGGAATATAAAAAGGCAATATTGTTTTAATGTGTTAAACCTCAACATTTATCACTTATATTTCTGGATAATTTTTTCAAAATGTCAAAACAAGCTTATGGAACTCAGTTTTTCCCTCAACTTTATTAAGAAAAATACACACACACACACACACACACACACACACACACACACTTTTTTTTAACCTGTCACTGACTTGGAGCTCAAGGAAATTTTTTTTTGAAGTGGAACGCTTTTGAATTACCTTTATTGTAGCTACATTCATCTCAGAAAATGTTGGGAAGTGCTGATGATCTCTTACTGTTTATAAATACTCATGTTTTGGTGGCTCTTATTTCTTTAGCAGCAGTGGGAGTAGTGGAGGGAGCCACCCAAGTAGTCGGAGCAGCAGTCGAGAGAACAGTGGAAGTGGTAGTGTGGGGGTTCCTATTGCTGTTCCTACTCCATCTCCTCCCAGTGTCTTTCCAGGTAAAACATTCATGGTGCCTCATCTTCACTTTTCCTTTCTGAATTTGATTCAATTTGTGATTTAATTATGGTGGGCTTTCTTCATAATCAGAATTTTTTTTTTCTTTAGGAATCATAAATATTGGGAAGTCTTTATATATTTGTTATTTGTAATCTAATGATTTGTAAGTGTTTGCTCAGTTTGCACTTCTCTTTATGCCTTTGGTGATGTGGCTCAGTTGCCGCTTTGAGGTTTCAGATCACACTTTGTTATGCGTTACAAGTTTAATTCCAGCTAGTGTTATGACAGTGCAGTCTTTGGACACAGTGGGAACTGAGTGTGAGAATCATATTAGTAACAGAAGATTGGGCAGATAATGAAAAGTAGTTTTGACAGTTAAATTTAGTGGACGTATTGGAATTTAGTAGTCTCTGAAAATGCTACCCTCTTTTCTCTGAAACTGAAAAGTTGCTTATTTGATTCGAGGAGATACACACTTAAAACTTAGTTTTAAAAACATGACACAAAATACATTAATAGAATGTTACATACTTAGTTACTTATAGTAACAAGTAGATAATGCCTTTTAAAAATCGTAAAGGTTTGTGTTTTAAAAAAACTTTTTTTTGCCTGATATCTGGAATATGTCTATTTTCTGATTTGTCTAATTCAAAATGGAAAACTGTTGCTTTTTAGTGTATTATGTTAGTTTTGTATACTATATACGGAATGTTATGCTAAAAATAACAATATGAAGGGAACACTTTTCTTCTGGAGTAGTGCTTTCAAATAAAAAGGAATGTTTGTTTTTAATGAATTGAAAAAATCTGTACGTTACCCTGAGCATCTTGAATTATTTGCTGCTTATATAGACATCCTTTAACATAAGTTTTATTCTTTTTTTCAACTCTATTCTTTTGGTTAGTGTTAAGCACTGAATATCTAACATTAAATACTCTAATACCTTTTCTAATCCTGCCTCATATGATTGCCTCATTAATGCTGCCTCTTACTCCTCTTTCCCCTCAGCCCCTGCTGGCTCTGCTGGCACTCCTCCCCTTCCTGCTACTTCTGCATCTGCCCCTGCCCCTCTTGTTCCTGCTACTGTCCCTTCCTCCACTGCCCCAGACGCTGCTGCTGGGGGTGCCCAGACCCTTGCTGATGGCTTCACTTCTCCAACTCCCCCTGTTGTTTCTTCCACTCCCCCTACAGGTAAGTATTTGCTTATTAATTGGCAGGCAGATCCAGTCATCTGGCTATTCTCTTACTTGCACCTTTGATTTTTTTTTGTTTTTGGTTTGATTGTACTTCGTATTAAAAAAAATAAGAATAATGTACTAAGAAAGTCTGTGACCAGAGATTAGCATTTCCTGAGAAAATTGAGGTAAAGTTTCTCATACATTTTTCCAATAGGATAGCATAAATTTATGTTCTTTTATTGCTTGAATTTCATTTATTAGAGATTTTTAAGTTTAATATGGAGCTACCTTATGTACAGTTTTTGGAAATTGTCATTGGAAATATTTTTATTACAGGTTAAATGATTAACAAAAGTCTATTATAATAATTCTAAGGTATATTTTGTAGGAAATATTTGATACAACAAATGGAAAGCCTCTGTAAGTCTGTTTTTAACAGAATCTGTTGCTTATTATAGCAGCATTGGAAACTCATAGACAATGTACTTGTAAAGAATTTCAGGTTTATCTAAGTTGGCTAGTGTTTTAAAATTGCAATCTAAAATCTGTTTTGATTGGGGAGGAGATAGACTCAATTGCTACAAAATGTATTTGTACAGTTAATGATGCTGGCTAGTAAACAGGTTCTTATCTGCTATAAAATATATGTTTTTGGACGTATATCACTGTATTAGTCTGTTCTCACAATGCTATAAATTCCTGAGACGGGTAATTTATGCAGAAAAGAGGTTTAATTGGCTAACGGTTCTTCAGGTTGTACAGGAAGCATGATACTGGCATCTGCTCGGCTTCTGAGGAGGCCTCAGGAAACTTACACTCATGGCCTGAAGCAGAGGGGAAGCACACTGGTCACATGGCCAGAGTAGGAGCAAGAGGACAAAGTGGGAGGTGCTACACACTTAAACAACCAGATCTCATTATTGCAAGAACAGCTCCAAGGGGGGTGGTCCTAAACCATGAGAAACCACCCTTGTGATCCAGTCACCTCCCCCCAAGCCTCACCTCCAACATTGGGGATTACAGTTCAACATGAGATTTGGGCAGGGACACAGATTCAAAGCATATCAATCACTGTAGTGTTCCACTTGCCAGTAAAGAGCTTCATAGCATTTACATTCAGCTTTGCTGTTATACATGTTAAACATATATAAGATCTTTACATGTTTTAAAAGACACTTTTAGCCAAAGTGGATTTTGGATGGTGTCTTATGGGATTCCTTCTATATGACTTTTAAAGAAAAGCTTTCTGCAGTAGATAAATGTAAACATGGGCTGTTTTTTGATACAGATACAACTGTTAGGCCAAACTAACTAGTTAAATATAGGAATCTCCTTGTGCTCCGGCTTTGATAAAGAATGCATCGGAAAGGATAAATCACCCCCAACTGAGAGTCTATGTTTTAGTAATTAAATATTAGTTGAGTAACAGGTGCCTGGCTCAGTGTTCACTAAATAAACGTTTGTTGTGTGAGGGGATAATTAACCGTGGTTTTTGAAACAGCAAGGTAAATGCCTTTTAATAATTTATATCAGGGTAGTCTCTTTTATACAGTATCTTGAGTTACCAAGCAATTTTTTTTCTTTTTACTAAGGGGTAACTTATGTACAGTAAAATTCACCCTGTATACCACGTATGTTTGTGAGTTTTGACAAAGGTGTACTGACACGTAGTTGCCACCACAATCAAGATATAGAACAGTCCTATCATCACAAAAATTTCCTCCATGCCCCCTTTTTATAGTCAATCCTTCCCCTCCACTCCCAGCTCCTGGTAAGCCGTTGATGTGTTTTTTGTCTCTAAAGTTGTGCCTTTTTAAGAATAACACATAAATGAAAGCATATGGTATGTAGCTTTTTTGATCTGTTTTTTTGGCCAGATGCATTTGAGAATTACCCATGTTGTTGCATGTTTAAGTATTTCATTACATTTTATTGCTTAGTAGTGTTGTATTGTATGGGGATGTACCACAATTTGTTTATCCCTTTCTCAGAGGACATTTAGATTTTTCCAGTTTTGAGTGCTTATGAATAAAGTTGCCGTAAACATGTACATACGGGTTTTTTTGTGCACTTGAGTTTTTATTTCATTCAGGTAAATACCTAGGGAATAGAATTGCTGGGTTATAAGTAAATTTTTAACTTTATAAGAAACTGCCAAGTTGTTTTCTAAAATGGCTGTATAATGACTAATGATATTGAACATTTTTTTTTCATGTGCTTATTTGCCATGTGTATATCGTCTTTGGTGAAATATCTGTTCAAATGTTTTGCTCCTTCTCATCCTTTTAATAGGGCTTTTTTTCTTATCATTGAGTTCTTTTACTTTCTAAATATATGTCCTTTATAGATTATGAGTTACAAATATTTTCTTCCATTTTGTGATTCGTTTGCTTATTTTCTATTTTTTTTTGGTGGGAGCGGGGGTGGGGGCGGCGGGAGGACAAAGTTTCACTCTTGGCATCCAGGCTGGAGTGCAGTGGTGTGATCTCGGCTCACCGCAACCTCCACCTTGCAGGTTCAAGCGACTGCCCAGCCTCCCAAGTAGCTGGGATTACAGGTGCCTGCCACCATGCCCAGTTAATTTTTGTATTTTTAGTAGGGATGGGGTTTCACCATGTTGGCCAAATTGGTCTTGAACTCCTGACCTCAGGTGATCCGCTTGCCTCGGCCTCCCAAAGTGCTGGGATTACAGGCGTGAGCCACTGGGCCCAGCCTGTTCATTTATTTTTTTTTTATTTTTTTATTTTATTTATTTTTTTTTTGAGACGGAGTCTCGCTCTGTCGCCCAGGCTGGAGTGCAGTGGCCGGATCTCAGCTTACTGCAAGCTCCGCCTCCCGGGTTCACGCCATTCTCCTGCCTCAGCCTCCCGAGTAGCTGGGACTACAGGCGCCCACAACCGCGCCCGGCTAATTTTTTGTATTTTTAGTAGAGACGGGGTTTCACCATGGTCTCGATCTCCTGACCTTGTGATCCGCCCGCCTCGGCCTCCCAAAGTGCTGGGATTACAGGCGTGAGCCACCGCGCCCGGCCTATTTATTTTTTAAATGTATTTCAAATAGCAGAAATTCTTCATTTTTATTAAGTGTTATTTTTCTTTTTTTTTTTTTTTAATGAATTGTGCTTTGGTGGCGTATCTAAGAACTCTTTACCTGAAGTCATAAAGATTTTGTTCTGTGTTTTCTTCTAGAAGTTTTTAGTTTCAGGTTTTATCGTTAGGTTTATGATAATTAGGTATATATATTTTTAAAACCCCAAATGGTAAATCTCTCATTAATAGTGTGAATAGTGTCTTTTTTTTTTTGAGACAGACAGCCCAGGCTGGAGTACAGTGGTGATCTCGGCTCACTGCAACCTCTGTTGCCTGGACTCAAGCGATTCTCCTGCCTTAGCCTCCTGAGGAGCTAGGATTACAAGCGTGAGCCACCACACCCAGCTAATTTTTTGTACTTTTAATGGAGACAAGGTTTCATCGTGTTGGTCAGGCTGGTCTTGAACTCCTGATCTGAAGTGATCCACCCGCCTCCACCTCCCATAGTGCTGGGATTAAAGGCCTGAGCCACCATGCCCAGCCCATGTGAGGTTTTAGACTAGATCTAACTATATAAAATTCATAATGATGTTAATCCAGATGTTTTTAACTTGATCCTAGGTTTGTATTAGTTTGTTATAGATTAATTACTGAAATGCTAATAATTGTATTCAGTGGTTCAAATAACTAAATATGCCTTTTAAATCGTTTGTACGTTTTCATGTTTATCATGGTTACAGAGGCTTCTCAGTTGATAGCGGATTGTGTTTAAGCTTGAGTGCTTAAGATTTTATACAACACAATTGAGTTTTAGGTTTTTGAGACACATGTAAGATGATTAAATGTTATAACAAGCCTTGAGTGCTCTTATAATCTATATGACTCCATATGAATCTAAGCTTGATAAACTTACAGTTCCTATAGAGCAATTTTAGTCACGTAAAGCCATTTTATAATAATAGACAAGATGAAAAATTGTCAAAGTGTTTTTTTCCTCTATTACTTTAAAATTACCAAGAAGATAGTCTCATATTAAAGTAGAATACAGATGGTAAGATTCAACTGAGATATATGAAGCCTGGAAGAGGATATGACTGCAGTGTTTGATCATGAAGATTTGAACAAATCAAGCATTCATCAAATTATACATTACATAAGTCTTAATCTCACTGTGTCTCAAGTAGTTTATTTTAGAATTAAAAAAATTTCAGGATAACCTTAGGCACAAATGGTTAGATGAATATGCCAGGTATCATCTGTTCCCCCAGTGCCCCCTCTTCTACTCTCCCCTTTTCTCCAGTAGGCTGACCTCCAGGAAATGCTTCAGTGGATTCTTTTGCCTTCTGGCTTCCTGTTGGGTTTAGCAAAAGTGTTTTTTTTCTTCTTCTTCACTTATCTCCTCTCTTTCTCCCTTTCTCTTTCTCCTTTCCTTTCCCCTCCTCTATCCTTTTGCCCTCCTCCACCTTCATCTTCTCCTCCTCTAGCTTCCCGTCCCCTTTCTGCTTTCTTCTCCACCTACTTATTTATCCCCCTCCTCTTCTCTCTTGCCCTCTCCTTCTCTCTTGTCTGCTGGTGTACTCTCATGGGTGCTGTAGTGCTCTGTCTGTAAGAAAAAGTTTTCAGCTTAATGTAGGTCGGAGTGAAGTCAAGGTGAAGTTTAGGGAGTGGATTATATTATTAGGAAATTGATGGATAATGGAATCATGTCTGCAGTTGACATTAGCTGTGGAAGAACTCTCAAGAGAGCAAAATACAGTGAAATTGATGGTAACTGTGTATGGACTTAGGGATGGTATTAAAAATAAGATGTATTTTGACCCTGTTTTTATATCTTAATTTTTTTCATGATTGTAAATTTTCTAGATTTTAATTTTAAGACAAAATAATGTAGCTTTCGTGGTAGATTTTTTGATTAAATGAAAGAAGTGTTTGATTTGGAATCATGTCATTTAACCTTTTGTTGAAATACTTTATTTTCCTTTAAACAAACTTTTTTGCTACCTTACGTTTTTTATTATTTATTATTTTGGAATAAGACTGTGTGTCAAACATTTTTTTCTCTTGCTTTCCCAAACGTCATTCTTGTTGATTTTAGTTTTCAGTGTTTAGTGACTATATTTTGGGGGTGGGGTAGATAAATTTTAATTAATTGTGATGATTTTGAAACCCTATCAGATTTTTAATTTAGTGAAATAATAGTGTTAATTAGCAAACTGTTTGTTTATTTTGAGACAAGAGTCTCACTGTATCAGCCAGGCTGGAGTGCATTGGTGCAATCTTGGCTCACTGCAACTTCCACCTCCTGAGTTCAAGTGATTCTCATGCCTCAGCCTCCCGAGTAGCTGGAATTACAGGCACATGCCACCATGCCTGGCTAATTTTTGTATTTTTAGTTGAATTGGGGTTTCACTATGTTGGCCAGTCTGGTCTGAAACTCCTGACCTCAAATGATCTGCCTGCCTTGGCCTCCCAAAGTGCTGGGATTACAGGCATGAACCACTGCACCAGCCCTAATTAGTAAACTATTTAGATACAGCTTTCCAAACTTAATCATAGTTTTGTTTGCTTTTCTGCTTTTGTACTATGATACAATATCAGCAAACAACTCACCTTGCATTGTGTATTTCAGATACTAGTTAAACTAGCTGTTGTTTTTAATTATTAAGATTTAGGCATTGTACATAAAGTATTTAATGATCTGAGATAATTTTCTTTTAATGACATATGTATGTTCTATCTCTTTTTCAGGTCATCCTGTACAGTTTTACAGCATGAATAGGCCTGCCTCTCGCCATACTCCCCCAACAATAGGGGGCTCGTTGCCCTATAGACGCCCTCCTTCCATCACTTCACAAACAAGCCTTCAGAATCAGATGAATGGAGGACCTTTTTATAGCCAGAATCCAGGTTAGATTTTTTTTTTTTTTGCATTCTATAGAATGTATCTAATTAAAAACTTTCAACTACAAGAAACCCTTAGTTACAAATAGTGCATGGTAGTGGTTAGTACCATTTGTTGAATGAATGGGAGAATGAATGAATTGTAGGTTGCTAATACTGTATCTTTCAATTCTTAAAAAAAATCAGTACGTGATTTCCAGGTAAAGTCATAGAACTTAATTTTTCTGAGCAGAATTTTTTTGAATATTTTAGTGGTTATTTGCTTTTTAAAATAACATTGTGGTGAATGCTATTTCCTTTTTATTTCATCAGACATCCTTACTCTATAAATAACAAATAATGAAAGTTGGGTGCACATGAACAGAATTTAGAAGTAACAAAGGAAAAGAGAACATTTTTGAAGCTATTTTGTGCTAGGGAATTATATTAGCTTATACAATTCTCATACCAAACCCATGGTGGAAAAACTAGGAGTTGGGTAAATTGAATCAGATACAATAATTACACTGAATAATCGGTTGTATCATGCATACGGAATAACTAATCTGGAACATATTTAATGCTATACATAATTATTATTTTGTTTACTCCCCAGAGAGGGCAAGAACAAATATTAGACACCATGACTATTGTGGACATGGTATGTCAACTTACTGTGTTTTTCTGTATTTTTGCCAAGAAGCCAGTAAGCCTATGTGTGAACACCTCTGATATTGGGTTCAACTCATTCCATCTTTGATAAGCCTTGAATTTTATGGAGCTGCAGTTTGTCTCTGTGGCTGCGATCTATAGTGATATTCTTTGTAAGAGTCTTGCAGAAGAAATTTGATCCTTCAGCATAAACACTTAATTTAACTAATGTTTTCATATTATCTCATTTGATTTTTAGAATCATGTACAAAATAAGATTGGTGATCATTTTCCTATATCTTATAGGTGAGGAAAATGAGGCTGAGGTGATGGTCAGGTTAGGATTTGAACTTAGGTTTTCTAAGTTCCATGTTCTTTCTTTCTGTTTTTTAATTTTTTTTTTTTTTTAAATTGAGATGGAGTCTCGCTCTGTTGCTCAGGATGGAGTGCAGTGGCGTGATCTCTGATCACTGCAACGCCCGCCTCCTGGGTTCAAGCGATTCTCCTGCCTCAGGCTCCTGAGTAGCTGGGATTACAGGCACCCACCACCACACCCAGCTAATTTTTGTATTTTGTTGTAGAGATGGGGTTTCACTGTGTTGGCCAGGCTGGTCTCAAACTCCTGACCTTAAATGATCCACCCACCTCAGCCTCCTAGAGTGCTGGGATTATAGGCATGAGTCACTGTACCTGGCCTGAGTTCCATGTTCTTTCTATTGTCCTACCTACGTATTAAAAAAAATCTTTTCTTACCCTCCCAAGTCTTCTCTTTTGTGGAGAGGAAGGCGGATGAAAGGATGTGATATAAAGTGCATGAAAGCCTGAGACCTTGTCAGTCTTTTAAACAGTTACATCCTGGAATACTGCTCAGGAACTGTTTGTTAAATGCCAAATGAATCCCTTGTTCATTTATCCAAATTCCTTCTCTGTTCTGGGTCCTCTTGTAAGTTAAATGCTGTATTTGTAGTCCATCCAGTGCAAACCATAGTGTGAATACCAACTACCTTAATTGATACATACTTCTATCTTTTATCACATTTTGTGTTTTTGGCTGTGCAGTTCTTTTTAAATCATTCCGAACTTAAATTTGACAAAACTGCCCTTTTTATACATTCTTCCTTTAAACCATGTTTTCAGATTTACATTTGTTCAGGTGCTGTTTTGTATTTAAATGCATTTTTTATTTTTAAATTTTAGTTTATAAAAATTTTAAATTTTAGTTATAGCCTGTTTCATAGTTCTGCTGAAGCTGGGCTGTCTCCTTGGCCCTCTCAGATGTTAGTCCAAAATGGGTTGGTTCCATTATGGAACTGAGAGATGCTTCACTGTTAGAGCTTGAGACAAACTATACATGATATATAGTAAGTATATACAGGGATATTTCTTTTTTCTTTTCTTTTCTTTTCTTTTTTTTTTTAATGGAGTTGCGTCTGTTGCCCAGGCTGGAGTGCAGTGGCACAATCTTGGCTCACTGCAACCTCACCTTCCCGGTTCAAGCAGTTCTCCTGCCTCAGCCTCCTGAGTAGCTGGGATTACAGGTACCTGCCACCACGCCTGGCTAATTTTTGTTTTGTTTTGTTTTGAGACTGAGTCTTGCTTTGTCACCCAGGCTGGAGTGCAGTGGTACAATCTTGGCTCACTGCAAACTCTACCTCCCGAGTTCAAGCAATTATCCTGCCTCAGCCTCCCAAGTAGCAGGGATTACAGGCGCCTGCCACCATGCCCAGCTAATTTTTGTATTTTTAGTAGAGACGGGGTTTCACCATCTTGGCCAAGCTGGTCTCAAACTCCTGACCTCAAGTCATCCGCTTGTCTCGGCCTCCCAGGGTGCTGGAATTACAGGCTTGAGCCACCGCACCCAGCCTATACAGGGACATTTCATGCTTTGTTCGTGTATGCTCCAAAATAGTCCTATGAGAACGCTGTAGGTAGAATTTATTTGAAGGCTGTTTAGGCACATATTTAAATGTATTTTATAATACATATTTCAATAGTTTCTTTGTAAATCTGATTTTCAAATGCTTGAAAGTATATGTTAAAGTAAAAATATTCCCACTTTATGAAATGATTTTAAGGAAAAGTATTTTTCTCACTCATGGAAGTAAGGTGAATTGGGATTGTTAGGCTTTCTGTGTAATGTGTGAGTCAATTTAGTTGCACTTTTTTGTTTTTCTGTACTCTGCTCTATTAAGTTCTGCCTTTCATCTCCAGGCATTTGATAACTGTTTAAAGTGGGTGGCCACAGCATTGTTAGTTGGTTAATCAGAGTACTTTTTCTAAACTAGTTTTTTTTTCTAACTAAACCATTTTCTTGGAAGATCTCTTTTTGCAAGACTTAATGATTTGTGAATCAGTGTTCTAAGGCTGTTGGATGTACTTTTATTTTATATTCATTTGAATATTATTTATGAGTCAAGCGCTGTGGCAGGTGCCTGCAGTCCCAGCTACTCAGGAGGCTGAGGCAGAAGGATTGATTGAGCTAGGAGGTGGAAGTTTCAGTGAGCCAAGATTGTGCCACTGTACTCCAGCCTAGGCAACAGAGTGAGACCCTATCTCAAAAAAGAATTATGTAAGTCTTCTGTATTACTCCCACTGGCCCTGCAATTGTCCCTATTTTTTTCATATTTACAATGAGAATATTTGTTGTGCTTTCTCAAGTAACTAATACTCTGATTTAACAAAAATGATCTGAAGTGTGTGTTTTATGAGGTTTTTTTTTTTTTTTTGGTAATTGGAGTCTTGCTGTGGTTGCATGCTTCTCAGGAAGTGAGCTGACAATCTGGAGGGTGTCATGTGAATATAAATTCAGTGGGGTTCTGTGAGGTGTAAATCTAGCAGTGTTATTACTATATTTGTTAATGTACAATTTGATCTGAGTTTGAAAAAGGGCAATTATAGGAGTTAAAATATGTAACACCCAGTGTCTAGTGCCAAGTCTTAGGAGCACAATAATTGTTTTTTCATGAGATTATTTCAGAAACAAGTTATTGAAAGGAACCCTTTGATCAGGGCATAACTGAAATCCCTTTGGTTCTCATTATTTCTTAATCTAATCCAGCCAATGAAATAGGAATACCAATTTATCATTCATGTTGCCAGTGGTAAGAGGGGGGGTCATAGAAACACATAGGGCTAATTATGAGTTAACAGTCTCTACTTTAAATGTAAATATGAAGCACCTTGTGGTCAAGAAGAATATACATATATCCATATGTGAGTATGTATATGTATACTTTACATAAACCTTGTTTGTTAATGAATCAGTAATGTAGCATGTAAATATTAAAGGCTTTAGGAGAAAGTAGCATGTATTTTACTGCTCATAAATTCTTAAAAGTTTTTGGAAAAAAGTTCATAAAGTGAATGTTGGTTCCAAGAGATGTATAGTTCTATGAGATATAGGAGTTCCTGAATGGGTGTGCTGTTTCACAAAGAGAAAGTGTCAGGCTTAATAACCCCTGAATGGTATTAAAAGCGACTAAAAAAGTAGAAAACAATGTTGGGATAGTGCTATTGGAAAATAAAAGCCATTTCACATATTCTGTAAATGATTTGTGAAGTTACAGCACCACCATAAATGTCTAAAATGTCTAGAAGAATACTGATGTGATGGGGCTTTAGCAAAGTATAAATAAAGAGCAGGAGCAGGAAGATTTTTTTTTTTTTTCCCCAAAGTCTTGCTTTGTTTGTTGCCCAGGCTGGAGTGCAGTGGCGCAATCTCGGCTCACTGCAACCTCCACCTCCTGGGTTCAAGCGATTCTCCTGCCTCAGCCTCCCAAGTAGCTGGAACTACAGGTGCATGCCACCATGCCCCTCTCTCTCTCTCTTTTTTTTTTAAAATAGAGACAAGGTTTCATCAGGTTGGCCAGGCTGGTCTCTGAATCCTGACCTCAAGTGATCCACTTCCATCTGGGGTTACAAAGGTCATCCCAAATTCTACTTTTCTCCAAGGCAAACCTTTAACAAGGTGGTCCAAATTAATTCAGATATCACATCATTTTCTTTTTGGACCATGTAAGATCTCATCTGACTAGAATGTCTGTGAGCCAGAATATACTGTCTTTCTTGGAGTTGAGCAGAAAAGAAACCATTCTAAGAGAATTTAAGCAGAATTTTTAGCAAAGAATTGTCGCAATATTCAGTTCTAATCCTAGTCATTTTGTTACTGCCTTGGCCTCCCAAAGTGCTGGGATTACAGGTGTGAGCCATCGCGTCCAGCCTGAATTCACTTTTACCTACCTCTTGTTCTACATTGGTATTCATGTTTAGAAAATACTACACTTACAAATTGTTTATTTCCTTCACTGGGAAAAAAAATATAAGCATCTAAACTTGCATGTGCTATATAACATACATATATATATCATCTAAATGTGATGTTCAGTAATGGCTTTAGAAGTAGTGTTTAGAGTGCTTATTTTGTCTAATATTCTCAGAGTATAAAGCTGTAAAAATAAGATGTAAAAACTTAATTTTATTTTTCCAAACTTTTTAAATTGGACATTTAAAATACAAGCTTCAGTGATGCTTCAAAGAACTCTATAAATAACCAGGAAGGTTGTACTTGGAAAGTCTGTACATTCCATCAGCACAGACTCATCATTTAGGTTTGGTTTGCTTGGAAAGCGTTTTACTGTTTATATCTAAACGTTGCTTTGTGCACACAGCTGTAATTCTCATAGCTCTTCTACTTATGATCTCTTTATAAATTCCAGTCACATGGTGAGCCTGTCTTCACATTAACTTCATTCTTGTATATTGTGAAATTTATGTAACAGAATCTAAGTTTGGAGATCTTTTGGTGGTTATTGGGAGAGTCTTATGAGGAATCATTTTAGCTAAATGAAATGAAAACAAGTTTGCTTCCTGCTCTTGTTTGCCTGTTCACAAAATGACTAGGATTAGAACTGAATATTGCAACAATTCTTTGCTCAGAATTCTGCTTAAATTCACTTAAAAATGGTTTGGTTTCAGCTCAACTCCAAGAAAGTATATTCTGGCTCACAGACATTATTGTCAGATGAGATCTTACATGGTCCAACAAGAAAATGATATGGTATCTGAATTAATTTGGACCACCTTGTTAAAGGTTTGTGCTGGAGAAAAGTAGAATTTGGGATGACCTTTGTAACCCCAGACGGAACTGAATTTTTGAACATGCCTTAGACTAGCTTTGAAAAAAGTCTAACTTGTTACCAAGTCATTCTTTTAAGGAAGAACTGCGATTGATCTTTCCCTGGCTGCTGGTGGACTTCTTTTTTTTGAGATGGAGTTTTGCTCTTGTTGCCCAGGCTGGAGTGCAATGGTGTGATCTCAGCTCACTGCAACCTCTGCCTCCCGGGTTCAGGTGATTCTCCTGGCTCAGCCTCCCGAGTAGCTGGGATTACAGGCACCTGCCAGCACGCCTGGCTAATTTGTGTATTTTTAGTAGAGATGGGATTTCACCATGTTGGCCAGGCTGGTCTTGAACTCCTGACCTCAGGTGATGCACCCCCCCTCGACCTTCCAAAGTGATGGGATTACAGGCATGAGCCAGCGTGCCTGGCCGCTGGTGTACTTTTTAAAACCACTATGGCTTCAGATTTTCACTTTCAGAAGTAGAAAAGAAATAAGCATATTCATCTTAAAAAAAACAACCTCAACCTCAGTCTACCCACAAAAAGACTGCTGTAGGTTAAGCACCTAATTGTTCTTTTTTAGCTGAGTACCAAAAGGTCTTTTTTTATATTTGGTAGAGAAACAGTGACTGAAGTGGGAAATTTCCCACTTTTCTGTTACACGGAAGGTTAGAATATATTCCAACAGAAAAGGAGCATTTCATCTTGGATGTGAACACATGCCTTGTCTCTACTCTCCTAGTGCCAGTTGCTGCCTGCTACTGTTTCTCAGTTTTATCTTTTTTGTCTGTGCTACCTTCTCTTTTCATTGTCTTCTGCTTACCCTTGGAAGTGGTATTATGAACATATCAACAGTTGTTGTAAGCCTCTGAGTGGGAAGCAGACACACAAATCAAGGATTTACTGCCAAGAATTATGACTTTAGGGAAAAACCTAACCAAAGGTGTCTTTTGAAGAAAGGTACCAATTTCTAGAGTTATACTACTCTGTTCTTTGCATCTAGATATTCAAGATTATCTGCTTAATTCTTGTCTGTGCATTTGTATGTCCTCCCTGCATCTGTCCATAGCATCAACTCTAGATATTTTGCATAATCTCAACCCAAATGTATCATATCATTATCTCTCCCTGACTTACCCGTTTACCATCCCATTTCTTTCCCAGTACTGCCTACCAGGCTTAACATAGTTAATGACATCTCCATCTTCATAGTTACGAAGGGTAAAAATCTAAGAATGATCTTCAACTTGTTGCTGTCCTTGATATGCTAGCTAAATCATTAGTTGCCAAGTACTCTCTTCCCACACTTTTAAAGTTCTCTCCTTTTCTAGAAACTGCTTTAATTTATTATGTGCCAGCCACTGGGTTAGGCTTTCCACATCCATTGTCTTTTTTTAGTCTTTGCAGCCACTATGTGAAGTAGGTTGCTTTACCTTGTTTTCGTATCACATTTATGGAATAGGCCTGAAGAAGTTAATTGACTGACTATCCATACAGCCAGGAAATGATGGATCAGAGATTTGAGGCTGAGTGACTTGAAAATCCAACCTGTTTCCACTAAGCACTCTTCCACCAGGCATATAAGATCCTTCCCTATTTCATATCCTCCCATTGATATTTCTGTTTTTTTTACTTTATCTTTGGGTATCTTTTCCTAGCCATATGGAAGCATTTCTGGTCCTGTGAACTGGTTATGCTGTTTTATGCCTCTGAGCCTTCACCCTCACTTGGTTCTCTCAACTTGATTATCTTTCTCAACCCCTGTCATCTTGGCGGGTTCCTTTCTTCAAGTCCCTGTTGAGAGGTCATTTCATTGTAGCCCTCCTCACCTCCACCACTACTTCCGGGGAATTGCTACAAATATTGTTGGGTTAAGATTATCATGTATTCTTCTATTTCAATAGAATGTGATCTCCTTAGAGCAGAGACGTGTTCATCTTTTTAGTTTTATTAGTCTTAACTATATTTTGGAGCGAATACAGTCATTTTCTCTTTATAAGAAAATGCATATCATACTTCGTACCCATTCTAAAGGAAACTGTAACTGTAATCTTTCTTTTTTTTGTTTTTGCCTCTTTAGTTTCCACAGATACCTGGCTTATTAGTGCATTTATATATGTTAAACATTTGTTGACAGTTTACTAGCTCTAGGCACTGTGCCAGGTGATTGAGTTGCAGGGAAATCTACCTTGGGAAGGAGAGTGGAATGATTTGATTAAGGCCTGCACTTTTCTACACCATCAGGGAGGAAATGTACCAATGAGTTCGGATTATGAAAAATTGTAATGACATAGCACCCGATTCTCAGAGGATGGTTTTGATAACTGTTTTCATAGCAGGTGTTTGCCACTTACTTAGTAGGAAGTCAGTATTTGTCTAATTAATGAGTGAAGAACCAATTAACTTGCCTATTATTAGAGTAATAAAAAGTATACATTTAGAGTGTTGGGATGTAATATTTTTTCTCTCTGTATTGACAAACATTTAAATGTAAAATTCAGAAAACAACATCATGGTAATCTGCAGAAATGCTTTCATTGAGAAGGCATGATGTTACGATATGAAAAAAGATCAGTTATATGTTATATATATATAAAACATAAGATTATGTTATATATATTTAACATATCTCTGTATGCTAAATGCTTCCTGTTGTGATTTTCAAAAACTTACTAAAAATTCCCCCAGTACTTTGTTTTATGTGTTAATGAGTTGTCCCTAAACAGGGGATCCTTGAGATCACTGATAAAATGTTTGTGAATGGTAGTTTCCCTCCTTTATGTATTTATTTTATTGTATTATCCTTTCCTTTTAATGTAACTCGCCCTTATCCCTTATCCTCCACACCTTTTTTGTTTTTGCAGTATCTCTTGCTCCTCCTCCTCCCTCCATCCTACAGGTAACTCCTCAGTTACCTTTAATGGGATTTGTGGCCAGAGTCCAAGAAAATAGTAAGTTTATGTCTTCTTTATGCTGTAGATCAGATTATAGGCATAAAATGTCATTTATATGTGATTGACTGGATAGTCATTCATTTGCTGATACTTCAGACATTTCAATATTATGAACAAGTCACTATCTGGCTAGTGGAGATAAAATAGAGAAATTTTCTACTTTTAAATAACTAGTAGTAAAGATATAAGACAAATACATATAAAATAAGGCACATATAAGAAAAGAAAGATCCCCTCCAACTGAGGAGGTGTTCTTTAATCACTAGGTATCTCATCTTTTTCTCTGGGTTGCTCAGATAAGTGGTAGTCTAGTTTCTTATCACTGGAGTTTTAGGGCTATTATAGGTGGCCTGAGAATCTTCCTCCAGCTTTGTGATTTCAAATATCAGAAGGGCCATTTTTGGTAGGGCTTAGAGGACCAGGCTGCCAGTCTGTTTCCCAAGAGGCCTCATAGGTTGGGAATGAATTTCCCTTGGCCTGTTCAGGTAACTAATTTTGTTGATACCTTGAGTCTTCTAGGGAAGCATTATGGAGCTCAGGAGACCGATGACAAATCAGGAGGCCTGTATCAACATTCAGTGAGGAATTGCTGTCACAGACACCAGTGAACATAGACTGTACGATGGACGAATCCTCTTCCTATGGGCAGTCTTTGTGAGGGTTACATCACAATAATAAGGTTACATGATTTGAACTAGGAGAATGATATTAAAGATCTCATGTCATCAGACCAAAGTAGTCCAGTGTATATATCTCATAACAAGGATGGATGATCTCACTGGTGGGATAGAAAAATTTGCAATCTGTGGCTTAGGATTCCTGGTTATTTGGAAATAGGCACTGCCAATACTAGAATGTAAGCTCTATAAGAGCAAGGATTTTTGCCTGTTTTGCTTGCTAGCTGTTTCCCCAGCACTTGGAAAAGCATCTGACACATAGCAGGCACTTTTGGTCGCCCCTTTTTTCTGCTGCTGTAGCTGACTCAATGCCCCCCTTTAATCAGCACATTCTTCTAGATATGATTGTATTTTAACTAATAATTCAGTCTTACTGGCCTGAGGGCTCAGTGTCTTTCAGATGCCTTTGCATCTGTATTTACTAATTTCTGAAAATCGTCTGTTTTACTTACTTTTGTTTATTGGAAGGTACTCCATGAACACCTGTAATGTTTACCACATTGTGACTTTGTAAGATGTTTTGTTGAGTTTAAGAGCTATTTTCACATATAATTAGGTAGATTTCATATGTTTTAAATTATGCTATTGGGGCCCACTCTTCTTTAGCTTGGGTGTGACCCACATTGGCTCGAGGAGAAAACTGCCTCTCAGCAAGTTTCTACTATTAATAGTTCAGCATGTGCCAAGCACAGCCATAGTGTGATCCTCTGCCAGGCTTGTGAGGTCAAGTGTGGGATACAAGGTCACTGTTCTCAGGTTTTAAAAAATATCTGCTGCATCTAAACAGGGTAAGTACCAAGTAGAAAAGGATTTGATTACAGTACCGGAATTGAAGGACTTTCCAATGCTGGTTCCATTCTACATACTCCGTACAAAGTGGAAAGTCTAAGTAAATGTCATTACAGTAAAAGAGAATTTTCTTCCATCACAAATCCTGTTTAATTACAATGATTAATGAAGGTAGTCACTTGAATAATACCCTGGGAGTTTTTTCTGTTTTTACTATTGTGATGAGCATGCACCTTAGAGAATTCTCCCGATCAATTGCTACTGCATGTTCTGTGAGATATTGTCATTCATTCTGAACGAAAGTGGTTCTGAGCAGCTTCTGGAGTAAAGGCCAGATTTTGAAACTGACATTGAAGACTAATCCATTAATGAAACACGAATGTTTGTATAGCAACTAAGTGTCATTTTCTTTTTTTTTTTTTTTTTTTTGAGATGGAGTCTCGCTCTGTCGCCCAGGCTGGAGTGCAGTGGCGTGATCTCAGCTCACTGCAAGCTCCTCCTCCCGGGTTTATGGCATTCTCCTGCCTCAGCCTCCCGAGTAGCTGGGACTACAGGTGCCCGCCACCACGCCCGGCTAATTTTTTTTTTTTTTTTGTATTTTTTAGTAGAGATGGGGTTTCACCGTGTTAGCCAGGATGGTCTCGATCTCCTGACCTCGTGATCCGCCCATCTCGGCCTCCCAAAGTGCTGGGATTACAGGCTTGAGCCACCGTGCCCGGCCTCAGTGTCATTTTCTTAGCAAAAAATGAGACTCTAAAGTTGAATAGGGTTTAAAGCAGGATGTCATTGGTTTTCGCCAGTCACCAGTGAAAGCTGCAAACTTTGTAGAAACAGCAAAATGTTTCATGAACCAAACCTAGGAAGTATTGTTTTAATTTAATAGTAAAGTGCATGAGTATCAATTTAAGACTTAGAAATGTCTTAAGTAGATGACTGCAAAACATTATTACAGCAGCACTACCCATATTTTAAAAAGTCATTCCCTAATTTGGCCACCCTGTCACAGTTGATTGCCTTTTAGATTAGTCTTTTTCATCTCTTCCTACAATCATATACGTTTCTCATGTACACTGTGTATTAAAAAATTGTGTATGAGGTGTGCTGTGACTAATTTTACAGATGTGGCAGGACTTAAACATTCAAATAATGTTTAAGTCTTTAAACTCTTTAAAAAACATTCACCTTGGGAAGATATACACTTTTTTTTGGTATGTCTTCAAAGATAATTCTTTGTAATTATCTTCAAAGCTTTCCAGGTATATTATTTCGAAGATATTCTGTGGTAGCAAATACTGTGCATTAAGTTTAATGTTTGGAAGAAGTCTGGAATAATTTGAAACCAGTTATAGTGACCTAGTTATACTGGGGTAAGAAGTACAGCTGTGACCCTGTTATTCACCTTAAAATCTTTCTGTGGCTCCCCATGGCTCTTTGGATAGAGTCCAAACTGCTGTAAGGCCCTTCCTTCCTCATCCTCTTCAGCTTCCTCATGCCTCTGGCTACTGAATTTTGGACAGTTCTTTGAAAGTTTCTTGCTTTCTTACCTTCCTACTTGTATTTTTTTTTTTTTTTTTTTTTTTTGAGACAGACTCACTCTGTCACCCAGGCTGGAGTACAGTGGTGTGATCTTGGCTCACTGCCACCTTCCCCTCTTGGGTTCAAGTGATTCTCGTGCCTCAGCCTCGCGAGTAGCTAAGATTACACGTGTGCGCCACCACATGTGGCTAATTTTTGTATTTTTAGTAGAGACGGGGTTTCGCCATATTGGCCAGGCTGGTCTTGAACTCCCGAGCTCAAGTGATCCACCTGCCTCAGCCTCCCAAAGTGCTGGGATTACAGGCGTGAGCCTCCCCACCTGGCCTTGTGTTATTCTTTATATCTGACATGAAATATCAATCCCTACACCATCCTACCCTCCCCGCTTCCTCCCCATTAACTCTTACTCTTCCTTCAGGTTTCAGGAAGCCTTTCCTCACCCACATAACAAGTGTGGTTTATGCTGTGTGCTCCTGTAGAATCTTAAAGCACACACTACACTCAATTGTAAATGAAGGTTTGGTCGTTCGTGTCTTCATGACTTTTGCCTACTGCCCTTTTCTCAATGCTGAGCATAATATCCAGCCATATTAGTTAATGTTTGTTGAATAAATACTAATGAAGCATGACTTGAAGATTTTAAAATTTATCTCAGCCCATAGTAGTGTAGCTTTTAAGATAACAGGCATTGGAGTTTAGGTGCTTTTCCACTTACTTGCTGTCGGAATACTTAATGTTGGAAAGCCAGTTTCCACATCTATAAAATGAAAAATACCACCTCCCAATGTAAAGATGAAATGAAATAATGCATTACAAAGGGCTAGCTGAGTAATTGGAACATTTTAAGTCAAAAGTGGTAGCTTATTAAACTGGCAGTTACAAGAAAAGTAAAAATGACCAATGGCAACATCTTTGAGTAATTTTGTAGTGACATTTCTCAAGGTTATTGTTTTGAAAGTTCCTTTGGATCTGTGGTTCTGTGCAATTGTTTAAAGTCTTTTTATCTTACAAATGGAAATAGGATAAATTGCTCTTTCTCACCCAAGTATATGGTAAATCACATATCTATATCCTTTGTTTATTAATAAAAACTATTTGGATGAAAGACATTCTATTTAATGACTGAAGTTTTAAAGTTTATAAAGTAGATCAGTATAGAGGGGCACAGCAGACGGGAAGAATACTGATAGAGACAGCATGGTGTTGATGTGGCTGGCTCCCACCAGGCATCAGCAGTCTTCGAAAATCCATTTAATTCGCCAGGCACGGTGGCTCACACCTGTAATCCCAGCACTTTGGGAGGCTGACATGGGCGGATCACGAGGTCAGGAGATCGAGACCATCCTGGCTAACACAGTGAAACCTCATCTGTACTAAAAATACAAAAAATTAGCCGGGCGTGGTGGCGGGCACCTGTAGTCCCAGCTACTTGGGAGGCTGAGGCAGGAGAATGGCGTGAACCCGGGAGGCGGAGCTTGCAGTGAGCCAAGGTTGCACCACTGCACTCCAGCCTGGGTTACAGAGCAAGACTCCATCTCAAAAAAAAAAAAAAAAAAAAAAAAAAAAAAAAAATCCATTTAATTCAATTGGTAGGCTTAGATTTAAAAATACTAAATAAATTGGATTGCATAGAGAATCACATGGGAACTATACTTGTACCTCATAAATAAGAATTAGTGCCGTTCATTAAACCTGGGGAGCTGATAAACACAGGTTTATTCATTTCATTCTGTTCAGCTGTGCTCAATTATGTACCAACCATTTTGAAAGCTTAAAGTAGCTGAGTTTGAAGATAGTCTTTTTGATGTTACTATATATTGACATGCAAGCTGTGGAGGCAGATCTCCATGGGAGATATTTTAAATTACTCTGGTAGTACACTTGGACATTTAGCCTGAAGAAATTCTGGATGATAGTCTGAGTTAGAAGAAATTCTATAAACAAACATCTTCATAGATGAAGTAACCCAAGTTTGTTGATGATTTTTTTTCCTCTTGAATTTGGTAAAATGCTATTTTAGAAAAATTCATTAAGAGGAAAGTAGTGGGTTACTAAAATTTTACTATTCCCTGGACTCATTTAAGTGAAAAAATATTTTAAAAATTTGTGAAATATAGTTTTCATTGTTAGTATTTCTGATAACTTATCCTTGAATACAGTGTAAAGCTCAGCTGTATTGTACCGATCCCTGCTTTTTTGATTTTTTTTTTTTTTTTTTTTTTGCTGCTGTTGTTTTTGAGACGCAGTCTTGCTCTGTGACCCAGGCTGGAGTGGCGTGATCTCGACTCACTGCAGCCTCCACCTCCCCAGTTCAAGTGATTCTCGTGCCTTGGCCTCCTGAGTAGCTGGGATTATGGGCACCCATGACCATGTGCGGCTAATTTTTGTATTTTTAGTAGAGACAGGATTTCACCATGTTGCCCAGGCTGATCTCGAACTTCTGACCACAGGTGATCCGCCCACCTCGGCCTCCCAAAGTGCTAGGATTACAGGCGCAAGCCACCGCTCCTGGCCATACTGATCTCTTTAACAAGAGGATTTGTATTAGTATAAACAGGTTCCAGAGGCTCAGTTAGTAATTATTTTGTCTAAACTTTATTCAGTATCCATTAGCACTAATCCAAGGGCAAGAGAAGGAGAACGTCATACTTGGAGCTCTAGAACATTATAGTTGGTGGGAAGATTTCTCTTGCTCATTCATTTTTTGAAGGAATATTATATTTATTTTCAAGTCTAGGTTTATATTCCATGAACCCAGAAGCTTGGATAGGAAATACTGAACTTCACATAACGTATAGTTTTGTTGTCAGCCTGATACGTTCTTAGTTTCAGATGCGCCACCTCCACCGCCTCCTGTGGAAGAACCAGTCTTTGATGAGTCTCCCCCACCTCCCCCCCCCCCAGAAGATTACGAAGAGGAGGAAGCTGCTGTGGTTGAGTATAGTGATCCTTATGCTGAAGAGGACCCGCCGTGGGCTCCACGTTCTTACTTGGAAAAGGGTAAGTTTCAGAAGGATATCTGGATAGATGGGAAGAAACCTCTACATAGAAATGAAATTTGCTGGTACTGAAGAAAATCTTGTTTATTTTTTACTATGTGAAGTTTTATTTATTTGTATTTGCATTTTTACTGAGTTTACAAGGTTCATGAGTTTGAAAGTTACACTAGTAAAATTCTGTGAATATTTGATTTTATAAAACTGATGGTTATCTATATTGTTCCTATTGGACATGCTTTTTGTGAATGGTTTCTATAAGTGTTTTTCTGTTTCCTTTGGCCTCAGGAAGATTATTTTTCCACATTATTATTCCTACCTCCATGCCTTAGAACATTACTTTGTGTCATCTTATAATCAGATACTTCAGTTTAAATGTTTCCATATGAAACTTTCTTCCACAGAATAATGGTTTCTCAGTTTCTTTGCCAGGTAATATTGGGCATTTCTTTTAGTGAAAAGCTTTGATATTAGCTAATTATGATGTAGCACTTTGAGATACAAGCTTTTAAATCCATCAAGACTAATCAGCTCAGAAAAAAATGTGTGCTGTCTGGAAGGAAATTTTCTTTTAAGAAAATCAAAGCTACTAACCCACTGAGTCTGAAAGCTGTACATTAGAATCACTTGGAGAGCTTTTATAAAGAAATAATAGGCTTTCGGCCAAGAGAGAGCAACAGTAATCAGGTTTACCCTCCCTCCTAAAACCGGAATTTTAAAACCCCACAAAATAGTGGTTTTCAGACATTGAACAACAGGCACTGGAAAGAAGGAAATAAAATTTTTTCTCTTAGGTAGCTACTATAAATGCCACATGTGATCAAGAAAGTAAAGGAAAACATGAACATGAGCGAGACATGGAACATGTCTTTAAAAAGAGAAAGAGAAACATAATATTTCTGGAGATGAAAAACACAGGCTGTAGAAGAAAGCATTAGCAACCTTGATGCCGTGACAATAGAAACTATCCAAAATAAGGCACAGAGAAAAAAGTGGAAAAAGAGGCAAAAAGGAAAACAGAGCAACAGATAATGTGAGACAAGATCTAATAGTGTTTATATATTTGTAAATGGAGTCCCCAGGAGATGTGAGAGGAAAAAGAGTTGAAACAATCTTAGACAAAATGTTTCCACATTTGATGAAAACTGTGTTAGTTATGTATTGCTACCTAAAACGTTATTCCAAAAATTGGCGGCTTAAACAAAACATCCATTATGTCCCAGTTTCTCTGCATGGCTCAGCTGGGCGCTCTGGGTCAGGGACTCTTCACATGGCTACAATCAAGGTATCAGCTGAGGCTGCAATAATCTCAGGGCTTGACTGAGGGAAACTTTGCTTTCAGGCTAACTTATGGTTATTGGCAGGGTTTAGTTCCTTGTGGGTTGTTGGCCTGAGGGCCTTGGCTTCTTCATTGGCTGTTGGCCACAGGCTGCCCACAATTCTGGACCACATAGGTCTCTCCGTAGGGCAGCTCACAACATGGCAGCTAACTTCATTAGAATGAACAAGCAACAAGTGCCAAAGAGAGAATGCAAGCAAGACACTAGTCCTTTTTTCACCTCATCTCAGAAGTGTTGACCTGTCATTTTTGCCATTTTCTGTTCTTTAAAGCAAGTTAATGGGATTAGTCAACACTGAAGAGATAGCGATTACATAAAGGCATGAATACTATGAGGCAGAAATCATTGGGAGCTGTTTTAGAAGTTGTCTGCCACAAAACTATAAACTCACAGATCGAAGAAGTTCAGTAAACCCCAAATAGAAGAAACAAAGAAAATCTTGCCCAAGGCACATCATAATCAATTTGCTAAAAACCAGTACCTTAGAAAAATCTTAAAGATGATCAGAGGCAAAATGACACATTACGTACAGAGGAACAGAGATAAGAATGACTGCATGGTTCTCATCAAAAAGCTGTTAAGTCAGAGAATTGAGCAAAATCTTTAAAGTAATGAAGGAAAATGTCAACCCAATGTCCTTTACTTAGCAAAAATATCCTTCCTAAATTAAAGTTGTTTTTTTTTTGTTGTTTGTTTGTTTTTTTGAGACGGAGTTTCGCTCTTGTTGCCCAGGCTGGAGTGCAATGGTGCGATCTTGGCTCACAGCAACATCCACCTCCCTGGTTCAAGACATTCTCCTGCCTCAGCCTCCAGAATAGCTGGGATTACAGGCATGTGCCACCACGCTTGGCTAATTTTGTAGTTTTAGTAGAGACGGGATTTCTCCATGTTGGTCAGGCTGGTCTCGATCTCTGGACCTCAGGTGATCTGCCTGCCTCAGCCTCCCAAAGTGCTGGGATTACAGGTGTGAGCCACTGCGCCCGGCCCTAAATTAAAGATCTTTACGGACCAAAAAAAAGGAGGGATGCATAGGAATTAAAAACTAGTACATATATGCTAAGAGATACTAAAATAAACTTTTCCAGGCAAAAGAAAAGTGATAGCAGATGAAATCTCAGTTCTACAGAAAGAAGTGAGGAATAAGTGGTAAATACATGAGTAAATATAAAGACATTTCCCCATATCTTAGTCTCTTTTGAAGATCACTGATATAAAAAATAATTTATTATTTAGAGTAAATACAAAAGTAGCTTTATTGGCATAAATAATGAGAGGGGGAAACACAAGTCTAGTCCCCCCTCAGTACACTCAGGGGATAGCTTCCATGATTCCCCAAGTATACCAAAATTCATGCATACTCAAGTCCCCCAGCCCTGTGGAATCTGCATATACAAAAAGTTGGCCCTCTGTAATACATGGGTTTTACATCCCATGAATACTATATTTTTGATTTGCATTTGGTTGAATCCACATGAAAGTGGACCCACACAGTTCAAACCCATGGACCTATACAATTCACAGGTCCACTGTATACTCATCTAAGGTTCATATACTACCTATGATGTAAAATGCTCTTTGAAAATAGGGTAAGATAAATTAAAGGTGTATATTGTAAACCTTAGAATAAGCAATGAGAACAAAGAAAACAAAGAGGTTTTGCAAATATACAAGTAGGAAAGATAAAATAGTCAAAAAGAGGCAGGAAAAAATGAAACATAGAATTTGAATAGCAAGATAGTAGATTAAAGGTCACCATATATAGATCTATGCTAGCTATCCATTTATCTGAGTTTTCTCCCATGTGTACATGAGGTATACACATTAATAAAGAAAAAATTTTTTTGAAAAACCTACCATATCAATAATTGCATCAGATGTAAAATGTTTAAAGAAGCCGAATTAAAGGGCAGAGATTGGGAGACTGGATAAAAAGGACCCAACTGCTATATACTGTCTACAAGAAATCCATTTTAAATGTAAGGACACTTTTGGGCAAAAGTAAAAAGAATGGAACATTTATCAAAAGAAAGCTGGAATGGCTGTATTAATATGAGGCAAAGTGTATTTCAGAGCAAAGGATATTACCTGCAGTAAGGAATGGGCATTTCATAATAAGTGAATTATTTAATTAAAGAGGATATAACAGTCCTAAATATATACATACCTAATAATTGAGCTGCAACAGACATGAAGCAAAAATAGACAAACCTGAAAGGAAAAAATACAAATTACAGTTATAGATTTCAACATTCCCCTCTAAACTGAGAGAAGAAACAGCAAATCAGTAAGGATTTAGAAAGACACGAACAATACCTCAATCCCTCATTGAAATTTATGGGTCATTTCATCTAGTAACAGCAGAATGCACTTTCCTTTCAAGTGTATGAATGCACTGAATACATTTCACTGATACAGACCACATTCTGGAGTATAAACAAAAGTTTCAGGAAATGTGGAGCATTGAAATAATACAAAGTATGTTCTCTGAACACAATAGAATTTATAAATAAACAACAGAAATATATCTGGGAAATCCCCAAATATCTAGAAATTAAATAACACACTACTAAGTAATCCATAAGAAGAAATCACAAGAGAAACTAGAGAATATTTTTTTTTTTTTTTTTTTTTTTTTTTTTTTGAGACAGAGTCTCGCTTAGTCGCCCAGGCTGGAGTGCAGTGGCGCGATCTCGGCTCACTGCAAGCTCCGCCTCCCGGGTTCACGCCATTCTCCTGCCTCAGCCTCCCGAGTAGCTGGGACTACAGGCGCCCGCCGCCTCGCCCGGCTAATTTTTTGCATTTTTAGTAGAGACGGGGTTTCACAGTGTTAGCCAGGATGGTCTCGATCTCCTGACCTTGTGATCCAACCGCCTCGGCCTCCCAAAGTGCTGGGATTACAGGCGTGAGCCACCGCGCCCGGCCGAGAATATTTTTAACTTAATGAAAATAAATATGTACTATATTAAAATGTGTAGGATACAGTACTTAGAGGAAATTTATAGCATCGAATGGGTATATTAGGAGAGAAAGCATTTGATAGGAGAGAAGTTGCAAGTTACCATGATCAGGAATGAAAGAGGGTACATAATCATAGCATCTATAGATGTTAAAAAGATAAATGAGTAAGGTTATCACTACACATTTAGCAACTTCAATGAAATGGACAGATTCTCTAAAGGATACAAACTGTTATACCAAAGCTTACTTAAAAAGAAATAGGTTAAAAAAAAAAAAGGATAACATGAATAACCGTATATATTTTGAAGAAATTGAGTTTGTAGTTGAAAACCTTCCCACAAAGAAAACTCCAGGCACAGATGGCTTCACTGGAAGTTCTGTCAACCATTTAAGGAAGAAATAACAACACTGTATAAACTTTCCAGAAAATAGAAGTGGAGGGGATACTTTTCACCTGGTTTTATACGGCCAGCATTACCTTGATATCAAAATTACAGACATAAAAAGAGAAAACTACAGATTGTTATTCCTCATAAACATAGACACACAAATTCTTAAGATTTTTACACATGAAATCCAGCAGTACATGAAAAGGATAATACATCATGACTAAGTGGAATTTATAACAGGAATGCAAGATTAATTTAACATTTGAAAAATCAGTCCATGTAATTCACCATTTTCACAAATTAAAAGGAAAAAACATATCATTTCAGTTGACACAGAAAAAGTTATTTTGATAGTACACAACTCCTATTCGTGACAGAAATTCTAGAAAATTAGGAATAGAACGGAACTTCTTCAGCCTGAACAAAGGTGTCTGTGAAAAACCTACAGCTAATACTAAAGTATGAAAACTGAATAGTACACCTTCTAAGGTCAGGTACAAGGCAATGGTGTCTGCTCTCATCTTTCCTGTTCATTCGGAGGTGCCAGCTAGTGCAATAAGGCAAAAACAAACAAAAAACCAAACCAAAAAAACTTCATTTGCAGATTTGTAGAAGATATGATCTCATATGTAGCAAATGCTGAGAAATCGCCAGGCGCAGTGGCTCACGCCTGTAATCCCAGCACTTTAGGAGGCCGAGGTGGGCGGATCACGAGGTCAGGAGATCGAGAACATCCTGGCTAACAGTGAAACCCGGGCGTGCTGGCGGGCACCTGTAGTCCCAGCTACTCGGGAGGCTGAGGCAGGAGAATGGCGTGAACCTGGGAGGCGGAGCTTGCAGTGAGCGGAGATTGCGCTACTGTACTCCAGCCTGGGCGACAGAGCGAGACTCCGTCTCAAAAAAAAAAAAAAAAAAAAAAAAAAAAAGAAAAGAAAATCCTAAGAAATCTATTAAAAAGCAAGCTTAAGGCCGGGCGCGGTGGCTCACGCCTGTAATCCCAGCACTTTAGGAGGCCGAGGCGGGTGGATCACGAGGTCAGGAGATCGAGACCATCCTGGCTAACACGGTGAAACCCCGGCTCTACTAAAAATACAAAAAATTAGCCGGGCGTGGTGGTGGGCGCCTGTAGTCCCAGCTACTCGGGAGGCTGAGGCAGGAGAATGGCGTGAACCCGGGAGGTGGAGCTTGCAGTGAGCCGAGATCGCGCCACTGCACTCCAGCCTGGGCAACAGAGCAAAACTCTGTCTCAAAAAAAAAAAAAAAAAAAAAAAGCAAGCTTATGGCTGGGCACAGTGGCGCTTGCCTATAATTCCAGCACTTTGGGAAGCCGAGGTGGGCGGATCACTTGAGCCTAGAAATTCGAGACCAGCCTGGGCAACATGTCAAAATGTGGTAACAAACAAACCCCAAAAAATTATCTGGGTGTGGTGGCAGACGCCTTTAGTTCTAACTACTCGGGAAACTAAAGTGGGAGAATCGCTTGAGGCCGGGAGGTGGAGGTTGCAGTGAGTCAAAATCGTGCCACTGCACTCCAATCAATCAGTCAATAATAAAAAATACAAAAATTATCTGGGTGCGGTGGCACACGCCTGTAGGCCCAGCTATTCGGGAAGCTGAGGTAGGAGAATTGCTTGAGCCCAGGAGGCGGAGGAGGGTGCAGTGAGCTGAGATTGTGCCACTGCACTCCAAAGAAAAACACCAAGCTTATTAGCAAGATTGAAGGCTAGGAAGTCATTATACAAGATTAATTGCATTTTTGAATACTAGCAACAAACAATTTGACATAGAAATTTACAAAGCAGTACCGTTTATAACAAAAAATATGAAGTACTTGGGATTAAATAAAATATATGCAAGACCTATATGACAAAACTGTAAAACATGAAGAGAAATGAATGAAGGCCTTAAGTTAATTGAGACATGTACCGTGATCTTTGATCATTATGGTTAAGAGACTGATTTTCCTCACATTGAACTACAGATTGATGCAATCCTAATAAAAATTCCCGCAATCTATTTTAGAGAAATGTACCAGGGTATTCTAAATGTTATATGGAAATGCAAAAGACCTAATAGTCAAAACAGTTTTGAAGAAGACTAATGTTGGAGGATTTAAACTACCTGATTTCAAGGTTCTCTAAAGCTTCAATATCCAAGACAGTATAGTGCTGGTATAATTGTAGAAACATAAATCAGTGGACTATAATCTAGAACCCAGAAATAGGTCCATATATTTTGATAAAGGTGCCAAAGGTAATTCGGGGGGCCGGTGAGGGGGAAGGATAGTGTTTTTAACAAATAGTTCAGGAACAATTGAATATCCACTTGGAAAATATGGACCTCCAACCTTACTTACCATATATAAAAATTAACTTGAAATGGATTTTAGACCTGAATGTAAAAACTAAGCTATAAAACGTCTGGGGGACAATATAGGAGGAAATCTTTATGATCTTGGATTAGAAAAATCATTTTGTGGAGAACACATAGAATACATGAAGCATAAAAGAAAAAAACTAATAAACTGAACCTCATTAAATGTTTCTTCAAAAGACAATGTTAAAATGACAAAGCAAGACGTAAACTGGGAAAAATATTTGAAAAATAACTTGGTAAAGAGACAACTTGTAGAAAAAGGAAAAGATTTAAGCACATTTCACCAAATAGATGAATGAATGGCAAGTAACATGAAAAGATGCTCAACAGTATTAGTTATTAGGGAACTGCAAACTAAAGCTCCAGTGAACCAAACTAAATACTACTATTAATACATACCCTCTGAAATCACTACTGGTAAAAACACTGACAATAAGTGTTGGGGAAGGCATGGTGAAACTTGAACTGTTACACATTGCTGGTGAATGTAAAATGTTTCAGCCACTTTGGAAAACAGTTGGCAGTTTCCTAAGAAGTTAGACATATTAGACCATCTGATCTGGCAGTCCCTTCCTGTGTATTTACTTAAGAGGTATGGAGACATATGTTGACACAAACACTTGAACTCAGATGTTCATAGCTGCTTTGTTTATAGTAGCCAATACCTGGAAACAACCCAGATGTCTTTCAGCTGGTGACTGAATAATTCTGGAATATCCATCCAATTAATAGAAAACTATTTAGCAGCAAAAAGGAACAAACTACTTGTATAGGCAGCAATATGGATGGATCTTAAAAGTGTTATGCTAATGAAAGAAGACACAAAATACCCACACTTTGATTCCATCTAAAAGAAATTAGATCAGTGGTTTCCAGGCACCATTGCTGGTGGGTGAAGGAAGTTGACTATATCAGGGCATAGGGGAAACTTTGACATGATGGACGTATTCTGTCCAACTAACTCTTTAAAAGTTTGAACGAATATGGCTGAACACATTTCCCTAAGATGTTTTCAAAGTTTGGCTTATTTCTGGTATGCTCAAGTCTTTCAAAACGTGAACACCAAATAAGTTCCACTTTTTGTATCCTTTGTGACAAGCAAACAAAAACAACTGTGGTTAACTTGTGATTGCATCATCTATATGATGATTGTGGTGTTGGTTATACAGTTGTATATACATTTGTCAAAACTCATCCAACTCTACATCTAAGTGGTTGTGTTTTTGTCTGAATTACACCTTAAAAGCAATTTTAAGGGGAGAAAATCATGCCCAAGTTACTACACTAGGGTGTGGCCCGGGGCATTGACACATTTTACAAATTCCCTAGCTCTAGGCAAAGTGATGACAGTTTTGCAGCTCTGAAAAACCAGCTTAGGTTATTCCTTATGAGAAAAGTACAATGAAAGGTTTGCTTTTAAAAAACAACGCTTCTGTGGACATGTAAAAATCTGAGAGACTTGTAGGAGAAGAAAGTAAACTATAATAGTTAAGTGTTAGAATTGGGATTTGACTGGGTGTTATAACTCTAGACCCCAAACTCTTAACCATTGTCCTAAACTTGAGCTCTGGCATCTGGCAGACCTAGGATTGAGTCTTGGCTTTATAGTTTGTGAGCATTAAGTCCTCCCTGGAAAACTTCTTTTTTACACCCATTTTGTATCTCAACTTTTATAAACCATCTATTCTTTTGTTCTTCTGGCTCAGTGATACAACTTTTAGCTAGAAGTATAAATGATATATAGGAATTGTCAGATAACATTTCTGTCTTCACAAGACTGTGACAGTCCCTTATCTGGTTTATCTTCATACCTCTAAAAGGCATCATGGATGCTCTATTAATGATTGTTAAGAAATGAATAGTGCCATTAATTATTTCTGGGGGATTTCTAGAAAGCTTCTCAGAGAACATGGCATTTGTAGTGCCTTGAATGATGAATAGGAGTTTCTCAGGCGGAGAAGAGAGAAAAAAGGAAGGGCCTTCCAAGCTGAGGGAATCACCTGAGTGAGAGGGCATGGCTGTTTGGGGCAGAGCAGTGTCCAGTGCATGAGGGTAGGGGTGGGTTGTAGGGAGAAAGGGTGATATGAGCACGCAAAGGGAATAAACTGTAATTAGGTGGTGGGTTGCTAAAAATGACAATGCCAAGGTGTTGGATTAAAAAAAATCTGGTAGTAGAGGGAAATTAGGAAGAATTTTTATAAAGGTTAATGATAATATCTCATCTACTTATGTAATTTTTTTTGAGATACCTGATAATAGTGTAGAGTGCATTGGAGGGGAAAAGTAGGAGTTGTAAAGACCATTTTGGATAAACTTTGAAGCAAGGGATAAGGGCCTCAACCGAGGTAGTGGTGCTGAAAACATTGTTCACATAAATAAGCAGATGCAAACAGAAGGATGTTTCAAGTGGCATTGTTACTCCACTTTTCAAAGTTATTTGCCAAAAATCAAATAACCTATCTTCAAAAATCATGTTTGATGATGTATCATCAAGGTCTTTTCTTAAATTTTGTTAAAAGCAAAGGAATAAGAGCCACCTGATTTGCAAATGGATTGAGTTACTTGGTGGAGTAATTCTTTTAATATGAACACCATTATTTTGAATGGTCCCTTTGCCACCCAGTGTTTTGTACTTTAAGACAGTGCACCACTGTACTTTTTTTAAGTAGAAGGACAAAAAAGATGTAAAAACTTTTATGACTGCTTGACTGAAGATATGATCTCAAGCAGATCAATTTTAGAAAGCAGTACTTAAGATGAGAAAATCTAGAAAGAGGCCGGGCATGGTGGTTTACGCCTGTAATCCCAGCACTTTGGGAGGCCAAGGCGGGCAGATTACCAGGTCAAGAGATCGAGACCATCCTGCCAACATGGTGAAACCCCGCCTGTACCACAAGTACAAAAATTAGCTGGGTGTGGTGGTGCATGCCTATAGTCCCAGCTACTCGGGAGGCTGAGGCAGGAGAATCACTTGAACCCAGGAGGCGGAGCTTGCAGTGAGCTGAGATCACTGGCCACTGCACTCCAGCCTGGCGACAGAGTGAGACTCTGTCTCAAAAAAAAAAAAAAAAAAAATCTAGAAAGAGAGCCAGGTGCATGTGGTGGCTCACACCTGTAATCCCAGCACTTTAAGAGGCTGAGGCCGGTGGATTGCTTGAGACCAGGAGTTCAAGATCAGCCTGGGCAACATGGCGATACCCCCGTCTCTACAAAAAAATAGAAAACTTAGCCAGACATGGTGGTGCATGCCTGTAGTTCCAGCTACTCCGGAGGCTGAGGTGGGAGCATCACCTGAGCCCAGGAGTTTGAAGGCTGCAGTGAGCTGTGATTGCATCACTGCCTTGGCAACAGTAATACCCTGTCTCAATAAAAAGAAAAAAAATCTTGAGAGTCTCTATAAAACTATCTGCTATCCATACTGGTTAGAATCTTCAGGTACCCTGAGTGATAAATGTAATCAATTTTAAAGATGGGTGCACTAACTAGGGCAGTGACCATGATGATGGAGAGAAGTGTTGGTATTTGGGAGATTTAGAAGGTGGAATTAACAGGACTTGGGGATGTGGGGAAAGGTGAGTAGGGGGAAGGCAAAGATGATTCCTAGTTCCATTTAAGCAGAGTAATTGGCTCCACATAAGCGTAGTAATCAGAGAACTGGGAGAAGACACTGTCATGGAAGCCATGGAGGAAAATGTCAAGAAGCAGGCAGAGGAGATCATCATTGCCAAACACTACAGGAACATTAGGCAAAGAACTGGGAAGAGGCTCAAAAGTAGAAGGCCAGTTTTTTTTTTAAGTGAATAGTTTCATTAGAGTGGTAGGGACAGAAGGAATATGGCTGTATTAGTTAAGTAGCATTATTTTCATAGAAACAGCATCTCCAGTGGGTTCTAAAACATTTCCTAGAATACATTGTTAAGTGTTTTAACCAACTCTTCATTGATAGTGTCCAGGTTAACTTTGCTCTACCTCAGGGCAGCTTATAACATAAATTCCAAAGTATGTTAAATGTTTTGCTGGCTTAGGATGAACTTTTCATTTCCATATAAATACAATGGTGTCAACTCACAATATGTAATTTAATACAAACGATATATTGAAATGGATAATCTTACTAGCATTTGATTTTTCCAGTGGCTTGCTAGTTTTGGGTACTTAATTGCTACAATATTTGGTGTGGTCAGTCTTTTTAGTTCAGATCAGTCACTTCTATGTAACACACTCCTTTTGGACCTTTTTGTTTTACATTGTTATTTTAGTAACACCTTAATTTTTTCCCCAATATGTATTTAAGTTACATTTATTACTGACTCTGTAACTGAATAATATATAGATGTATTTAGAAGTATCCAAAAAGCTAGGCCTTGTGTTGGATACTAGGGATACACAGAGATGAGTAAGTGATAGGCCCTTACCTCCAGGAGTTTATAGTGTAGAGAGTTTTATGTTTAGATCGCTCCTATTTGTTTCAATTTACTTATTTTAGAAGAGAGAAGATAATCTGGGTCTTTTTTTTTTTTTTTGAGACAGAGTCTTGCTCTGTTGCCCCGGCTGGAGTGCAGTGGTGCGATCTCCGCTCACTGCAAGATCCGCCTCCCGGGTTCACGCCATTCTCCTGCCTCAGCCTCCTGAGTAGCTGGGACTACAGGCGCCTGCCACCACGCCTGACAATTTTTGCATTTTTAGTAGAGGTGGGGTTTCACCATATTGGCCAGGCTGGTCTCGAACCTGACCTTGTGATCCGCCTGCCTCGGCCTCCCAAAGTGCTGGAGGCATGAGGCACCATGCCCGGCCCAGTCTGGGTCCTTTTCTAATGGTATGGTACCATTATTCTTTGCTTATCTTTAACTGTGCAGCATACTTCGTATAAAATTATAGGATTAAAATTAAAAAGAGAAACATTTAAGAAGTTTTGTTCAGTTTTACAGACCTTCATAAAATATTCTAGAATGTCTTCAATTGAAATGCTAAATATGAACAATGTACTTTGAAATGTAGAATGTATTTTTACTTTAGCAGAAACATTTAGTAAAACAATGTAAGTCCTTTTCTGTTTCAATCATAACTGCACAAAAACCAGATGTTTAGCATTTTAAGTTTTTTCTTACATGTGATTTATCAGTTCCCCATGTGATTTTGACACTACATGTGATATACATGCATAATTGCAAAAAATGACTTTCTTCACTATTGCCAAAACCAATTTTCCAGACTAAATAAAATCTAGACAGATTTTACATTTCTCAACATCAGCATTTTGAATATTGGTGAAAACAGAGAAGATACTTTATTACACCGCTCTGAAGTTACTTTGATAAAAGTTTGTTGCACTCAATCAAGTGTATTTTCCTTTTTGATGAATAGCTTTACGGTAAAGAATTAGATGAAGTAAACTACTGGTATATATCTTTCCCTGGAGTGAAAATGAATATTCGTTTAAACATTACTTATGTTTTTTAGAGACAGGGTCTTGTTGTGTCACCTGGGCTGGAGTGCAGTGGTACGTTCACTGCTCACTGCAACCTCAACCTCCTGGGCTCAAGCAGTCCTCCCGCCTCAGCCTCCCAAGTAGCTGGGACCACAGACGTGTACCACCATGCCTGGCTAATTTATTGTTTTTATTTTTTTTAGAGACCGGGTTTTGCTGTTTCCCAGGCTAGTCTTGAACTTATGGCCTCAAGTGATTCTCCTGCCTCGGCCTCCCAAAGTTCTGGGATTATAGGTGTGAGCCACAGTGCCCAGCCAGAAAATGAATATTCTTAGCATATTTCTGATTTTTGAAAAAGTTAATTTTAAAATAGTGAATACTAATTTTGGCAAAAGAAAAAACTGAACAGTTGTTAAAACTCTCAGCTTTATACTACTATAAACAGAGTCTCTGGAATCAGGTTTAGTGTAAATTCTGTCTAATCCAGTTTCTACTTTTGATTTGTTTTGAGACAGAGTCTCACTCTGTTACCCAGGCTAGAGTGCAGTGGGACAATCACGGCTTATTTCGGCCTCAACTTTGCTGAGCTCAGGTGATTCTCCCAAGTAGCTGGGACCACAGGCACGTGCTCATGCCAGGCTATTTTTTTTTTTTTTTTTGTAGAGATGGGGTTTTGCCATGTTGCTCAGGCTGGCAATTTCTACATTTTAAAGAAGAAAATGAATGTACATAGAGCTTACTAACTTTCCACTTCAAAGCATCTGTTACAACAGGCTTCATAGTCTGTTCTGCATTACTTTTCATGGGTTTGCATTTCTTTTTCTTTCTCTTATTTTTCTTTTTTGAGACAAGTGCCTCGCTCTGTCACCAAGGCTGGAGGGAAGTGGTGTGATCTCAGCTCACTCAAGCAATTCTCCTGCCTCAGCCTCCCGAGTAGCTGGGATTACAGGCGCCCACCACCACGCTCAGCTAATTTTTGTATTTTTAGTAGAGACGGGTTTCACCATGTTGGCCAGGCTGGTCTCGAACTTCTGAGCAATCCTCCTGCCTTGGCCTCCTAAAGTGTTGGGATTACAGGCATGAGCCACCGTGCCCGGCCAAGGGTTTGCATTTCTTCCTTTTTTTTTTTTTTTTTTTTTTGAGATGGAGTCTTGCTCTGTCGCCCAGGCTGGAGTGCAGTGGCATGATCTGGGCTCACTGCAAGCTCCGCCTCCCGGGTTCACACCATTCTCCAGCCCCAGCCTCCCGAGTAGCTGGGATTACAGGTGCCTGCCAACACGCCCAGCTAATTTTTTTGTGTTTTTAGTAGAGACAGGGTTTCACTGTGTTAGCCAGGATGGTCTCGATCTCCTGACCTCGCGATCCACCCGCCTCAGCCTCCTGAAGTACTGGGATGACAGTTGTGAGCCACCGCGCCTGGCTGGATTTGCATTTCTTTAAGCATCAGAAATGTTGTCTTTCCTTAAAAAAAACACTAGAAAATATTAGGTTGACTAGAAATGCTAAATATTCTAAATTGTATTTTCTGGGGTTTTTTCGTATTTTCTTATATTTAAACTTGTATGCCATTTAACTACATTTGATTGTGTTCAGGCATTTGGTTATATATTGAGAAATGCACACTGATCTCTTCATAGCAAGGATCCTCTAAAGTATTTTCTGGCCGGGTGCAGGTGGCTCACGCCTGTAATCCCAGCACTTTGGGAGGCTGAGGCAAGTGGATCACCTGAGGTCAGGAGTTCAAGACCAGCTTGGCCAACATGGCAAAACTCTGTCTCTGCTAAAAAAAAAAAAAAGTTAGCTGGGCATGGTGGTGGGCACCTGTAGTCCCAGCTACTTGGGAGGCTGAGGCAGGAGAATGGCTTGAACCTGGGATGCGGAGGTTGCAGGGAGCCAAGATCGCACCACTGCACTCCAGCCTGGGCGATAAGAGCGAGACTGTCTCAAAAAAAAAAAAAAAAAAAAATTCTGGTGTTCCTACAATATCACTACAATGGAAAATATTCACAATTTAAGGAAGCTATTTAATTTTTATTAAAACAGGCCAGAAATGAATTTTCTTTAGGGCACATTACATTATATCAGAAGTCCCTGTTGTAATTTGTTTCTCATTTATTTATGTGAGGCACAAGGTTGCATGAGAAACTAACAAAGACGGTGTATTTGTCTGGGAACATTGGATAGGTGGAGATTTCATTGAGTGGTATAAAAAAGGTACAGGAGATGAAGAGGTTGGAGCAAAGGATAACTCTTCAAGTGGATTTGAGCAAGTTACAGGGCAGCCCAATATAACTAAACTGTTGAAGTTGATACAATACTTGGGAACCAGAGATTATCTGGTTGAAATAAGATAACAGTTGAAATAACCACTGAGATAATGGCCGAAAGAGCCAAGTTACCAAGTGATTTAAGCAATGAAAATCACAGGAGAGCTTATAGGTATCTGATTTTCTTGGCACTCTTAGACTGTTGTTATGGTTATATTAAATTGGTGACATAATGCAGCATATGGTTTGAAAGAATATATGTAGTGGACTCCCATCATTCATACGTTTAACTCAACTCAGACATTTAATTCAACCACCATTCTACTTAGTGAAGAGACATAGGCTCCAGAGAGAGTGATAGAGGAGACAGAAATCTGCAGCTCCATTAGTCTGTCTGGTTTCTCACTTGCCTCTCATAGTGTATCTCATTGCCCTAGTATACTTCTAAGGTAAAGAAAAGCTTTTTTAAAACAAAACAAAATATGGTATCTCAACACAAACTCAAATGAAGAAACAGCCATCTTTCTTGATTCTAAGATTGTGTACCTCTTCATTGAGGTACTTCCCTGTAGGCTCTTGAAAGGTAATCAAAAGCACATTCAATTAAATGTGCTTTTCCCCCATTTGTACTCAATTTAGAGCCTAACATCTCTAGAAAATGGAATTTCATTGTATATGACTGGGTATTACTTAGAAAAAAAATATGTACATTTTGGTTGGTGTTTAGAGTGTCACCATGTTTGAGTGCTGCAGGATTTGGGAAAGGATAGATATTCATCGGCTTGGTTCTGTCTTTCTAGGAATATTACTCTTTCACATCCTATTTTGTTTTCTTCCCTCCTAGTTGTGGCAATTTATGACTATACAAAAGACAAGGAAGATGAGCTGTCCTTTCAGGAAGGAGCCATTATTTATGTCATCAAGAAGAATGACGATGGTTGGTATGAGGGAGTTATGAATGGAGTGACTGGGCTTTTTCCTGGGAATTATGTTGAGTCTATCATGCATTATTCTGAGTAAAGCTCGGCAGGGCTGTGCTTGCCTCACAGAAATAGTCAGGTCTTCCCAGATTATCTGAAGGCCCTGGGGATTCCACTCCAGTAAAGTAGAATGAAGGATACAAATGATAAAAATTACACTTTCTTTTGGTTTATCCCCCAGTATTAAAAACAAAAAAAGCAAGCTGAGTCTGAACAAACGGATCTTTCTGCCATCATTTGTACAATGCTGAGCTGTCTGGATTGAAATAAAATAACCATTTTTGTATATGTCAAAGGTATAACAACATAACTGTGTAGCCAAAACAAAATCAGATTAAGACTGATTCAGAAAAATCTGGGATCTTTCTCAGGAATACTGTATACCCTTGGGATTTCTCCTGCAGAATTTGTGGCATTGGATGTTCTTCATTGCCTGTGCTAAGGGGTTAACCTCATGGCCCAGTGGGCACCCTAGCTCCTCCTTTTCTTCCACTTGCATGAAGAGGAGGGAACCAATATTTAAATACCACACTTAACCATTTTTACAATTATTTCAGATGGCTTTTTCCTCTGTAACACTGTAAATTCTGCATTCTCTCAGCACTTGAGTGCACCAAATGAGTGAATGCTGAACTCACTTGCATCCCTTCATGTTTCTCAGTTTGTGGATTATAAGGATGATGAAATGTGAAAGTCTCCCAACACTCTGAGGGTAGTGAATGATTGCCACCCGTTTGATTTTAATGTGCTGCTGCATGAGACTGTATTGTTGCTAATGGCCAGTGTACCCAGATGTGAAGTGTGGTATTCTGGTTCATGTGTGGAGATGGGTATGTGAAGCTAGACATGAAGGTCCCTAAGGTTCTGAAGAGACTTGAACTGTGGAAATGCTCTTAGCAGGCATCCTGAACCCCTGCCTTTGGTCTTGTTTTGAGGAGTAGGATCTTGGAGTTCAGACCAACTGACTATCATTTCTTTCACTATTTAGAAAAACGCTATTCTACTTTGGAAGAGAATAGTAGTTATTTTCAAGTCTCTTGACAGTCACTGGGAGTAAAAGGTTTGCTAATGTGCTCTCTGGATGTTATTAATGGCCAGTATTAGTTGCTGCTGTATCATTGACTCGCTTAGCTGTAGAAAAGGTAATTCTCTCCTGATTTTGTATGATTGGACTCTTAAGTAGCTGCTGTTAGTCAGAATTCAAACCCATCTCAGACTAAGAATATAATGAGTAAGATTAATAGGCCGAAATATGTATCTAATCACATTGCTAAAAATTAATATAACTTTGACAGAGTAAAATACATTTCCCCCATCTGTACAATAAATACAGCTTCAAATTCAATGGAGTCTATAGGGCACATGGCTTTAATCACTACTGTAGTCAGTATAAGAAATATTGAAAAAAATCCAGGAGGGCTTGTCTCTGTAGGTGGTCTCTGTGATGGTGGGCCAGCTCCTGTTCAGGTCCAGAGCTCGTGACATGGGTTCTACTCAGTCCCAGTGACTTGGCCAGAATAGAGCTTTGCCAGGTAACTGCCCTGTGCTAGGTGAAAGGGGAAAAGCAATAGCTGGATATATTTCAAATGAGGTCTTGAACAAATTCAGAAAGAGTAGCTTGATTGAAAAATGAACAAGTGTAGTGTGTGAGGAAATTCAGATAGTGTAGGAGGCAGAAGTTAATATTCCACTTATAAATGTTATCTGAGCATAAAAAATCATCAGCCTTTAACTGAGACCCCGCTAAGACTCTCCTTATCAAGACTTTTTGGTTTTAAAGTTTTTAACGCATTACAAGTTAAAATAGCTATTTTGCTTTTAGATTTTTCCCAGCACTTTGTATTTATTAGCTTTCATTAACTTGCCTCCAGTATACATTCCACTTCATGCTTTGCTTAGGTCATTTCTACATCCCTTATTCCTTGTTTTCCTGCAGTGTAATGGCCCTGAATGTCCTCTGAGCCCTTAGCTCCATTTTGGACCCAAACTGGACTATACTTAGATAAGTTAAGCTCTTCTTAGTGTACTGGTCTATAATTAGAAAAACTGTTTTGAAATTAGATGTTCCCATTATTTATTTAAACAGCTTTTTGCTGAGAAAGCTTAGTGGATTAATGAGGCAGAGGGTGTTTTGAAATCCAACAAATAGTTCCCACAGGCTGGGCGTGGTGGCTCACGCCTGTAATCCTAGCACTTTGGGAGGCTGAGGCGGGTGGATCATGAGGTCAATAAATTGAGACCATCCTAGCCAACATGGGGAAACTCTGTCTCTACTAAAAATACAAAAATTAGCTGGGTGTGGTGGTGCACACCTGTAGTCCCAGGTGGCTGAGGTAGGAGAATCGCTTGAACCCGGGAGACAGAGGTTGCAGTGAGCCAAGATTGTGCCACTGCACTCCAGCCTGGTGACAGAGCGAGACTCCATCCAAAAAAAAAAAAAAAAAAAAGTTCCCACAGCTCACCACTACAGAAGCAGAGAAGACAACTATGCAGAAAACAGAGTTGGTGGCAGTCAGCAGGAATGCAGCTGGTCTGTTGGACCCCTGCTGGATGGGGGGAGTGCAGAAGACACTGACGAAGTCCTTTATACTGAAGACCTGCGGTTGGGAGCAGGGGGAGTCCATGGGTCTGCTGATTTTTTTTCCCTATTTAGTACTAATGTGTGTGTGATCTTTGTTTTACAAACAATACCTTTTGGGTTTTCTGCATATTTTAAAATTTTTGTACAGTTTTGAATTCTATGGATTGTCTTGGAAGGATACTGTGTGATGGGCCAGGTGCACAGTAATTGGAGACTTTTGATGTATGTAGTATTTCATAGATTGCATGCTATTAATCGTCTGTGAGGGTAGTAGTTTTTGTTTTATTGTAAGTTTCCCTCTTTTTTTAATAAATTAAAAGATGGTATTAGGAATTTCAAATGAATGCAGAAAATCTTACATGCTGTGTACTATTAATATACAATCCAAGTCTAAAATCTGACCAATAAAGCAACCATTTTATCAGGATAGAGGGAATCTAATGGGAGAGGGGAATCTTCCCTCCTGAAGTTTGTGTGTCCAATCCCCTTAAAAAAAAAAAAATTGTCTTTTTATTTTGTCATATTAATACTCGAAAGTCCATGGGGATATTAATGAAAATACACTTTGTTGCCTTTGACCTTATGGCCAAGGCAATAAATCAGAAAAAGAAATAGTGCCAACGTGTCAAAATCTGATTCAGCCTGCCGTTTGGAATAAATATGAATCTTCTAAGCTATCTTGTTTAATATTTTCCATCATTTAGCTACTTCCTTTCAATCTCCCTCAGAGGCGCCTGCTGTTCCCATTTTAGAGTTGACAATGGCCTGCTAATTTAGCTATGTTCCTAAATGTTACTGGGTGTGAGACATTTTCATCCCCCTTTTCCTACTGCTGGTGTTTATTATCCGGCTAGAGAATATTTTATGCATCTTTACCATGATGTCTGGACTGGATCTGCGCTCCTTGGCAGTTTATGTTGAAGATAAAGATAACTAAAGATTTTTCTTTGGGAGGGAGGCATCAAAATGATGGTAGTTTGCTTTTATCTTATGTTCATTTTCTTTTAGTAGGTGACATTTCTGCATTAAGAACTGTTTTTATCTTTTACTACCTTTTCTTTTCTCCTTTGTGGAGAGAGCATGACATGTCCTGAAGGTCACCTTTGCCTTTGAAAAAGGTATTTTTGGAGGAATTCGCAGGTGACTGACAAGCCTTTGAAGAGTGGGATCTGTTCACTTCTGGTCTTTTTGGCCAGGAACTCCTGATTGGTGTTAAGGTGACAGTTTCCCCCATATGATCTAGAATCACTGAATTTGAGCTAGATGAGATTTTTAAATTTCTGGTTGTCTCATTAGACTGATGAGGTGAGTTTTCTTCTTCATAGGAACAGCTAGTTAAGAATTCTCACTCAGTGCTCAGTACTCAGTTTTCCACTGTACCACAACTGTCTTAACTAAATGTGCTATATTTTTCTTTAAAAGTTAAGAGTTCTATTTGATGTTTTCAGGAATATACTTGAAAAGACATGCCATGTTTTGGTAAATACCATCAGAGTTGTGTAAAGGCATGTACTAAGCACAACCTTAATTCGTGGAAATACTCTTCATTTATCCCTCCTAAAACTACACTCGTATAAACACTTTTCCCATAAGGTGTGTGCAGTAAAAATGTCATATTAATTCAACACTGGCAGGAGGACGGCACAGCAGCCTTATTGGAGAGAGCCTTATAAAAGTGATTAAATGGAGGCATCGAGCTCATTACCTTTAAGTTTACTTTGTGCTGACCTTTGTTCCTGTTTTATTGAGAATCTCGTAAGTCTAAAAAAAAAAATTACAAAACGACAGGGCCTAGCTGTGTATAAATGATCCTTGCTGAATATCAAGGTTTTTTTGTAAAAAAAAAAAAAAAAAAAAAAAAAAACCAACAAAAAAAAAAACCCAACAAAAAAAAGCTTATTTTCACATTAAAATGAAACCTCTTTTGCAAGTTAAGAGTTCTATGGAAAAGCAGTTTTTATCATATTTTGTCCATGCACCATATTTCTTAAAATGGCTTACAAAACAGAATGTAAACAATTTGTGATCTGGCCAGTTGTACTTTTAGCTTCCAGAGGGAGAGTTGGTGGTATTATGAGTTGAGTAAAAACCATCCAGGGGAACTTGAGGGAGCAGTCTGTTGCCAGTAATGTTCCTTGTGTGCCATTAAACACCTCCAGATGAGCGGAGGAACATCACTTTTTAATTTTTTAATTGTATTTGGAATTGTTGCCGTGTACTAAGAACTTGACCTAAATAAAATCCCACAAAGTATATTCAGGTGTCTTGTTAACTTATTTGTATAAATAACCTCTTTTTCTAAGGTGGTATCTGAGTTTACGTGCTAGGGATAATCTGACTTTCCTGTTGCTCTAAACCAGGGAGCTGCTTTTTATTACTGAAGTCTTTTAAAATTTTCAAATATTTAAAATATTCAGCTTTAAATTCGATCTCAAGTTTCTTCCCTCAAGACAGCTGTTCTAATTAAGAACTTTCTAACCCTGTTTTTGCTCCACTCGAACCTGGGGTTTTCTTACCACTTTCCTCCAAATTTAATTGTTAATGTACAGTTTTTTTGTTTTCTTTTTAAACACCGAAGATAGGTGTTGACTAAAAATTATTGCAGACTGGTCAGAAGTGAATCTAAAAGACAAACCAGTAGCTAGCCTGTGCTTTGTTGCTGTAAGAGCCTAGATTATAAAAGAATTTTCTAATGATGTTATCTGAGGGTAGCAATAGTTTGTCTCCACAATACCCAAAATAATGTTTCAGCTTTTCTCACTTTTCAAGCCCATCTTATTTCCTCTGTACCTTTATTATTTTGGTATCATTAGGTAAGGTGAAGAATAATGTAGAAAACTGAAATACCCAGCTAAAACATTTATGGGTTTCTCGTATTTGTGAATAGGATTGTAGGCGTTAGAGCAGTCTTGTCTCAAAGATGATAGTATCCAGTCTTTTGTTAATGACCCTATTGCTTGGCTCTTTTTGGGTTACTTCGAAATTACACATTTGGTTGGATTTGGGGCATATGCCAATTAAGGGGCATATGCAATGCGTTCTGTTTTCCTGTCAGCCTGTGTACGCTGCTGTTTCTGAAGGCGTAAGTACAGGTGCAGTTTCCACAACCACGTATGATTGATTGATTGATTGACGGTGAACGAAAGGGGAAGGCTTCCATGTTTTTTGCCCTAGTTTGGTACATAATAAAGTGATTGCAAACACATTACACATTTATACATACCTTCACACGGCAGTCCAACACACAATTGTGACTCTAAAGATTTGAAACAAAAGGCATTCCTTTTTGTATTAGTTTGTACCTAGTTCTTTGTTTAAAGAAGAAAAAATCTTTAAAAGCTGTTGTCACTTAATCACCATTGTATTTAATGGCCAAATTTCCCTAGTTGGTATAAAATACTCTTAAAAGTTAACAAACTGAACATATCAAACTAATTTATTTACCACACTTAATTTCTTCTGTGTATGGCCTATGTTCTGGGTACCCTGATACAAAATGCAAAACCAGGTTCTTAATGGTGCCGATCCACAAACACTCAAAGTCCCCATGTTTAAATGAAATCTATGATTTTTTTTATTAAGGATTTGATAAGCTGACATAGTGAAAACATGTAACTGAAAAACATTTACACTGACTGTACGACTAGTGTGCTAAGCCATTACAATAGTTTACTGACATAACTGGCAAGAGTAACTTGGAAAATAACTTAATCCAGCAGAACAAAAACCACCTCAGTAGTACTGAATATATCTCTCTCATATATATATCTATATATATATAGCTTTGCACAATCGGAGCAAGGCACATAATGAAATGAGCATACATTTATGCAGAAGAAAGTAATAACAAAGCTGCAAGAAAAATTGTAACTTCATCTTCACTGAGCTGTGCATAATCCTTTGAATAATAATGTCCTCTACCTGGTACATTATAATGAAGTTCCTTGTCTTTTTCATGCTTTAAAAAAGTATATTTCTACATTGTATCTACTTATGGCAAAGCTCCCACAGCCTAGAAGTTGGTGTGAGCCTTGACTGTTTTTTAAAGAACTGAGGGAGGAGCAATCCCAGTTAAATATAATGTGCAATTCTCCTTCAACAGTAAACAAGGTTTTTACAACACTTAGCACAAGCTAATTTTATCTCAAATGTACATACATCTCTGTAAGAGTTCACTAGTGGCTGATAGTAAAATGAAGCAAAATCATTTGAAACATTCCAGTTAATGCTTATTTTCTAGGAGGGATTATTTACAAGTAGCGAAAAAAAAATGTAGGAGGTGGGGAAATATGAAAAATGGCTGTTTTTGGTATTAGGTTACAATAAATTTAATGAATGGACAGTTCGCAAAATATAAGGGTTTCCCCCCCTTTAGTGCTGCAGACAAGTCTTACTGCCTAAGATGCTGAGGCGTCAGCAATCATGAGCTTGGTATTAGTAGCCGCCATGATAAACACAATCACTTCCCAACTTAACCATCTATAAAATACATAGTGTTCACCATCACCCTGACTCAATTCACTTTTCTAAATGTCTTTGGTAGAAAGCAGCCAGACCCCATGTGGGTAGTGATGTCTCTTGTGAGACATTTTCCATTTCTGCCAAAACTAGAAATACCACCTTCCTTTACTTTCATTAGCACCTCAAAGTTTGCTTGCTGGATTTCTTTAAAAATATTCTGCCAAAAGAGTTGAAGGCACTGGGGGTTTACAGCAAGTATTTTCTCTTTAAAATGGTTTATTATTTCAACAAGCAAAGAGAAAACCAACTGGAGAAATTTTACGGCACTTACCAAGTATGTTTTTCCTTTTTATTTAGCAAGTTTTATTCTACAGCTAAATTTCAGATTTCTTTTACATATAGACCTTGCAAGGGCACGGTAAGAACTGAGCACTTGTTTTGTTTGAGGGATAAAGGTGTAGAAATGTTCTCTTTGAATTTTAAAAGGAATGCCTGTAATCCCAGCACTTTGGGAGGCTGAGGCAGGAAGATCACTTGTGGCCAGGAGTTTGACACCAGCCTGGGCAACACAGTGAGACCCCCGTCTCTACCAAAACAAAAAAAAACAAAACAACAAAAAAAAAAACAAACCTTAAGAGATAATAGTTATCTAATTCTTTTATACTTGCATTTCTCTTTGGATCAAATCTCAACTTTGTGAGAGGTCATATATTCCTACAGGGTTAGGAGTACCCTGCATAATTTATACAAATGTAAAGTGTATATTAAAAAAAATCAAAGTGCCAAAAGGTACTTGCAATCTAAAGGGTTTTTTCCCCCTAGAAACAGTCACCCTCTCATCAAGTGTATGACCCAATTATACCTATTTTATGAAAATCAAGTCATCACACCGATAACCATACAGGATCATATGGGTTTAATTGGTCTAAACTTGAGTGGGATTAAATCAGTTATAATTAGTTAGCTCTGTAGGTATATGAAAAACTTTTGGTAATGTACAAAAATAGGAATGGGTTTTTTATCTGTTTAAAATCGCTTTTGTGTTTATAACAAAATTACTTTTAGCTGAGGAACAAAGGTGACAGAGTTCTGTCGGTGGCTGATAGTCATAGCAGGCCAATCCACACCATTACCTGAAATATTTTTCAGGCTAATTTATAACTTTATGGATTTCCTTGATACAAGTTTATTAGTAGTTGTATTCTCCCAGAATAGCAGCAAATAAAGCTTGAATTAGATGTACAGCTCCTAATAACCTTGACCTCAGAGTTGTCACTTGGTTGGAATTATTATGATCCCCCCAATTTAAATTTTCTTGAGAAACTCAGCATTGTTTTCAGTGACAAGAAAACATACATGGGAAGGGGACCCAAGAGAGTTCACCAAGATAGTTCACAGCCCTTTGCAGGGTGTGCCTTTGGTGGTGGGAGCACCTCGATTTTACAGGACTATGAAACACCATGTCTACTTCGTTTGAAATTTTCTGATAAAAATAGTCTTCTGTAACTTAAGATTCCACATTCTTTTTCATTTAAAAAGTCCCAGAAATTTATCCAATTTACAACTAAGGTGGGTATCTGTAAAAACCTTAAGAACAGTGACTCTTCCCAAGAGATTTATAGCATCTAAAGCGGGTGGAGTGGGGGAAGGAAAAAAAAAAAAAAAAAAAAGGTATTTGAGCAGTAAAAGTCAAGCTGGTAAAATCCAATACAGAATATCTAATAAACCTGAAGTTATTTTACTGAGAATAGATTATGCTGTCCTACAGCATTGGTGCCAAAACTTTAAGCATAGAGTGATTCTATTTTGAAATTATCTATAGTAGAAATTAAGAGTGTCACTAATTAAGCAAGTCACTACCTGTAATAAGCACCTGTTTGCACTGCCCTCGGCAGCAGGATGAGTTAATTCATGCTGTTCACTTTTCAGTACAGTCAAGTCAACTGCACAGACTTGAAGCAGCCAAGCTGGGTGAGAGCTGCAGAGCCGAGGGCAATGAAAGAAGGCACAGTACTAGTGTCATCCGGCAGTAGATGCTTTCCATGAATACTCCAGAGAAAAAGAGCTACAGAAATACAGTTGAGGAAAAGCTACATCCTGACAAAAATCCAAATTAAAGAAAACCCACTAGGGAGTAAAACATCAGAAGTATAAAGTATCACTTTACTGGTTTTTTAAATTCAGTTCATACATGAGGTTAAAACATTTTTAACAGCCATTTCTGTCTGTGAAGGAATGTCAAGGGAAATGGCCTGTTGGGAGACAAGCCACTGGATTGGGGTTAAAAATGACAGTCTCCTCCTCTAGCCTTACCCTCTTCCTGGCATCATTAGTGTTCAAAAGGATGTCTGCTCTTCCAGGAAGACACACCAGAAGCATCTGTTCAGGATGGCTATCATCAGGATTGATACAAGCAAGAAATTCCAAGAAATCCTGCACTGAAAACACAAAGGCTGTTGTTTCAGGGCTCAAGTCATGGGTGAAAAAAGGTTGGGGGGTTATGTTTTTTCCCCCTCAAGGAAAATTGAAGTTGCCTACTTTCTCATAAGAAAATCACCACAATAAAACTCAAAACCCCAGGGATGAATACTCTGATAATTGGATTCATATTAACTCTAACCCACAAATATGGGTGACCCTCAAAGTATAAAACTTCAGGTAGCAGACTATGAGAAACTCATTCATGAATCACAGTGGAGCTTGGCAATCTACTCAAACATTACCCAAATTTCTGTGCATGCTTAAATTAACGATGCAGATGTGTTAAAGCTCACTTCATAAACATCAAACATACAACTTGGTGAACAATTTGAAATGCCTAAAAATTAACGGTGTATATTCTTACTGCTCCATAGAGATGCAGCAGTGGAGAGGTGCCGCTCATTCTGTTTATGATGCGGTTTTCGTGGAGTGTGGGTTATGCGAGACCTTGAGTATACTGTACTAATTAAGCACTTTTGCTCATTCTAGAATTATTGACCATCTCTTCCCCCACTTTACTGGCATTTTTTCCTTGTGGGACAATGTCAACTGATTTCTGCAGTTTGCATTGGTAATCATTAACAATAGGCACAGACTTTGATTACAAGATGTGCTCCCTTTATAAGAGGTGGGATGGCCCATTTTTATTCTCGTTTGGGAGCCACTCTAAGATTGTGTTTCATTCCTAATGGTCCAATTTATCATAAGTTGATGAGACAGTACATATTTCTCTCATGAACCAAGGAAAATTCACAGAAAAAAAAGCATATAGAAGTATATAGTGTGTCATTAGAGCAGTGACTCCATGTTATACCAGACTGCACATGCATAATACGTAATGTCAGTTACTGGACTTGGACGTCCCACTCCATCAGAACACCTGGTAACCTGAACTAATCACAACCAGGATGCAGTCAGCAAGGGTCCTGGTGGCCCCAGTAGCTATAAATGATATTGTCTTCCCTCTCCATGGTAGTGCCATACTTAATGAGTTTTTTGTATTACCTATTATAACCCATATACAACCGGATTAATGACACTTGCACAGGGGCCAGTTTTGTTCTCTCATCACCCTTCCCTTCTATAGAGCAATGCTCAAAAACTGCATTTTAGAAAATGATTTTGTTTTTCATACTGATGCACCATATTGGGGCACAGGATGTGTATATTTCATATACCAATTGTCTACAGATACGTAATAACATCTACCTAAAGCACATATTTTAAGAAGGTAACTGGTGACCCGAAGACATACTGGGACAGAACATTACAGAGATAACTGTGTTGTCCATCCTCTTAAAATCAATCAAAGTGAGGATTATGAAGCCAAGTTGATAAAGCTTCATAAAACAGTACTAAAAAGGAACTCTCCAGAATTACAGCACTAATTATCCATGTATTGTAGGCAAAGAGCTTACCTGTCAGCACATCCCAAATGTGGATCACTGCAGCAGTACTGCAGCTAGAACGGCTGAGTTAGTTACACCATGTATTTACTTTATGCATAACCACATACAGAGATGTCTGTGAACATTTCCCCGTCCTGCACTAGTTACCCGTTCTATGAAGCTGAGAGATCTTCCTGATTTAAAGTGCCCCTTTATGTATAGCAATGAAGTGTCAGTCAAGCAATTCTAACTTCAGCCAACTGGGGAAAAAACAAACACAAAAGCCTTATAGATATACCACACATTCTGGTGATTTTTCTCAACCAGAAATAGCACATTCTACATCTATTTCTTAGTTATATAATACACAACATGCACGAATAGGCTACACATGGACAGACACTTACAAATACCTTCTAAGTAAGTGATTAGAAGTTTTTGGTCCAATCCACATGATATAGAAATCTTAAGAGACAACACACATCCCCTTCTATGCCTCTTCCACCCAAAATACAGAACACCCATTTTCAGATTAGGAGAGAAAAGGAATAAATAGAATAACTCTCAGCTCTCTCTATATATACACATACACATACATATATGTATACATATATACACACATACACCGTATAGCTGTGTGTACACACACGCATACACATATAGCTGGACACTACCTGAATAACATCATACCAGGAGGCTCTGAACACCTGAATTCACAGATGATCAGGTGAGCTGATTGTAGAAGTGATTACAGATATCATGAAAATAAAGTCCTATGGTGGCTACCAGTCTCTGGAGAGCTTGGTGTTCTGGTCTCTCTTTGGGGGAGCAGGAGGGGGTCCTCTCCGCAATGTTGCATAGCCTGATATATGACTGCCTCCGTAACCAGCCTTCTGTTGATCAGACAGCAGTTCCGGGGGTGGTGGAGGCAATGCCATATCATCCATGGTGGCTGTTGGTTCTGCTCTGGACATGCGGGAGGAGGAGAGCGAGCCATGCCGAGTGATGGACTTTCGTTGCAGTGTCCTGTTGAGGTCAGCCAGGAATCCAGGCTGGACACTAAGGCTGGATTTGGGAGAGGTGGGCACTTGTGGCACAACTGTGGCCATTGTTGGCTGCTCAGAAATCTCTGCTTGAGTGAGGCGGGTGCTGTCATTCCGTTTGGGTCGTGTGGGTGGAGGGGCCTTCTTCACTGACATTTTAGACCATGGTTGTGGTTGAGGATTAACGACTGCCACTTTTGGAGAGGCGTTTCCCGAGAATACTGCTGGAATCTCAATGGGGGGCAGAGGAAGCTCTGTTTCAGGTGGAGGGGGTGGAAAATCAGAATCAGATGGAGGAGAAGGAAATTCCACCATGGAGTCCTTTCCACGCCCACTCAGAACAGGGGCTTTTGCTGACACACACCCTTGCTGGAGAACTCCAGGAAGGTTGACTCCAGAAAGATTGAGTTTTCCAGGCTTGGGGGGTGCTGCAGGAGGTGGCAGGGTCTCCTTGCTGGGAGACCCTGATTCTGCTGGCGGTGTAAACTTGCTGACTAGACTGTCCACCGAGGGTCTCTTGGGCTCCGGGTGCTCTGCACCGCTGCTGGATTTAATGCTGGAGTTGCGCTGGGGGGTTGGGGGTGGTTTCTTTCCCCCAGGGCTGGATGTCTTACTGGTCTTTTTGCCTGGAGATCCACTTTTGTCAGGGGTAGGAGAAGCTGTGGGTGGAGGTGGTGGTGGTGGTGGGGCTGGGACAGGCGATGGGGGTGGAGGAGGAAACACCAGGCTGCTTTCAGGAGGGGGAGGGGGGAAGTCCGGAGAAGGGACTGGGATGGAGCTGGGCTGCCACTTGGGCTTTGCTTTTACTGCAGGAGGGGACTGTGGAGCTACATTTGCTGGGACAGGCTTTAAGGGCTGAGATTCCATGGCGGGGGGAGTTGGAGGGGGTGGAAACTGGCTGGCTATCTGCTTCACGACTGAGGGCACCGGTGACAGTGGAGAGGGAGGGGGTTTTGCACAGAAGCTCTGTTGCTTGGGTAATGTTGGTGGGGGTACTGGAACAGGAGGGGTAGGGGGAGAGGGTGGAATGTAAGAAACAGGGAAAGCTGGCTGCTTTTTTGCTGGGGGTACTGGAGGAGTAGGTGTGGGTGGTGCAGCTTGTGTCACAACAGGTGCCACAGTCTTGGTGCTGGTTGGTGGGGGTATGGTCACAAGAGGTTTTGGGGGGGCTTGAGGAGGGAGGGGTGCAGGGATAGGAGGAGGTGGGGGGGGTGCTGGGGGAGCCACCTGAGTAATATGCTGAACTTGATGGATCTTCAGTGGAGGAGGCGGGGCACTGAACTGTGGAAGGGATGGGGTACACGGTGCAGGCTTTAGCTGGGCCATGGCAGAGCCTGGGGTTGGGGGTGGAGGAGGGGGAGGGGGTGGTGGAACAACTCCATTGGGGGGTACCAGGATCTGAGGCTTCACTGACTGTGGCTGCATCACTGGGGGTGTTGGCAGTTTAAACAGGGCCCCTGAATGCTGAGACGCATTCTGTAGCCGTGTTATTGTGCTGTACTTGACGAACATTGGGGCTGCTGAGCCTGCAGAAGGTGCGGATTGGCTGGGCAGCGGGGGAGGAGGGGGTGGTGGAGGAGGTGGGGGAGGAGGAGGTGGGGGTGGCGGAGGAGGTAGAGGTGGTGAAGGCTGTGAAGCAGTGTAGGGGGTGACTATCTTAGGTTGCGGGGATAAAGGGGGCACAAGTGAAGTGTAGGGCCGATTCATAGACTCCATTCTGGCCTAAAAGAAGTATAAAAAGGGAGTGGGAGAGAGAAAAACACAACAAAACAGTTACAGAGGTAAGCTTTGATTGTGTAAAACTAAAAAGCAGGGAGTCTGGGACATGCATGAAGAGGATGCAGAATTTGGTGGTGATCATAAAGATGGACAATGTCAGGAAGGCTAAAATCTGATTCTGCGGGCAAGAAGGAAACAGAAAACTTGTTTTACCCCACAGTAAAATAGCTAGACCACCTAACAATCTAGGAAAAATGTCCGGTTGCAAAAGCTGTTTGAATGGTGACAGGATGCATGACTTCTGACCTTGGCTGTTTGACTTTGACACAGCCTGCCCTAAATGGAACCCCGTGTGGCGGTCCTCTGAGCACTGGACTTGCAAGGGGAGATGTGATGGCTCCAGTTCACCTTTCAGTCCATGACTGCATCCACATCAAGCAGATGCTATAACTGGGTTTAGGAGGGCTTCCTGGTGGAATGAGGATGGCTTTTTGATGCTAGTAAGCTGACACAGGAGAGTATGAGAATGTTGAGCAGGCGTGCACAGTCACACGGGAATGAATAAGCTTGACACACACACTCGTGTTCGTGTGAGACACTTGCATCCAACATGCACAGAAGTCCAGCAATGCAGGTAAAGGGGGGACATTCTTTACATTTGTTTTACTGGAAAATACATAAAGAAATGCTTTGTAAACATTACAGCAAAAGACTGTAAAAATATCATACAGAAAAAGCCAGAAGAAATTAAGAGGAAGCTCTGAAAGGCTAGAATAAAGAAAATGTATCAAGAAATGGAAGCTAGCATTTGCCAGCAACCAACCCATCTGGGTAGCTGAAATGATCACATCTGGTAGTTTATTTCATGGAGCTAATCATGCACGATGGTGGTTCAGGTAGTACTTTGAAAAGAGGAAAGGGAGGACCCTTGTTTTAAAAACTTTACATACATCTTTTAGGCTCTTTGAACCAACTTGGAGGATCCAAGATAAACCATTTGTTTTCAATTATGAATGACATCGAGAATGCATGGGTTAGTGAACTAGAAGGCTCATTATAGGGCTGAATTCTAATGGCCAGCAAGACACTCACATGTTTCTTTTAAAATTACACAAAAAGAAAGTATTAGTCTGTGAGATTGGGTTACAGGTGTCACTGAGGTTAATGTGTTTCCAGAGAACAACCCCTGACCTTAACTTGACCCTGTCTTGGCTGCTTCAGGGGCGCAGGCCTTAGCTGTGCTGGCCTTCTCATCTGGCACCTGAGACTGAGGTAACAGGAGAAGAAACACAGAGTGATCAAGCCTTAAATCATGACTGCTGACAGCAGGGTTCCTACTCTTCTGAAACTCTGTGCAATGGTGGACTTTGCTGCTTAATCACAGAACATTTTGGGTCTGTGATTTTGTTTTCCTTGGCCTTACACATAACTAGGTTCTATAACTTAAAATGCACACGGAGCTCACCGTTAGTAATTTGGTAAGGCAAAGGGGTTTTTCTTTGGCCATCTGAATTGTGTAAACCAACCTCTCTAGTACATTTTTAGAGTACTAGCTCCATCCAAATTGATTAAATGGGGGAAGGGAGAGAGAATTATTGCTTAAAAGTTTGGGTCTCTAATAGGGAGTTAAATTCAGTGTTTTGAGAATTTAGATCATTAGAACCAATTCTCAAATGTTCATTTGTGAAGGAAAGGGCTTCAGCCCCACATGGTGCTACTAAGGCCTTCTCTACCCTGAGGGAGCCCAGTTAGTGAACCACATATGCAAATGAAGGAATAAAAGGAAAAATGTCCATTTATTCTCATTCATGAATGTACCTGTATAAGTGACTCAGACCAAAAGCACCCCCCACCAAAAAATTAAATAAATAAAAAAATTATTAATAAAAATAAAATAGTCAAGCCCAGGGTGCCACTGGTTCCTCAATGATGGAGTGGCCTCTCGCATATTGAAATGGTGCCTACAGCCAGGACACATCCCTGCCTACACAACTACAGAGGATGTCTGATAGAAGGCCATGATGTCTTTAAAATGAACTAAAGAACCTCTCTATTTTTCTAATTTATAGCCTTGCAATAACTATACTCATCCTTCAGTCTCACTGAACAATCTATTATGCAAGGCTCAGGAATCCAAAATTTTAAGGGAACTGATTTTAATTTAGTCTTCCACATAAAGTATAATTTGAAAAAATTTATCAATGCCCAAAGAAGTGGCAAAAGCATTAAAAAAAACAAAAAAAAAAAAAGGTAAGGAATGAGTCTGAATAAATTAACCAATAAAGAAATAACTGGACTGAATATGGTGGCTCATGCCTGTAATCCCAGCACTTTGGAAAGCCGAGGCGGGAGGATCACTTGAGGCCAGGAGTTCGAGACCAGCCCAGGCAAAATAGCCAGACCTTGCCTCTACCAAAAAAATAAAAAACTAGCCCGGCATGGTGGCGTGCACCTGTAGTCCCAACTACTCAGGCAACTACTCGGGAGGCTGAGGTGAGCAAGGAGGCTGAGGTGGGAGGATCATTTGAGCCCAGGAGGCTTAAATGAGCTCTGATAATACCACTACATTCCAGCCTGGGGAAAGGCGAGGGAGAGGAAGGGAGGGGGAGAAGGAAGGAAAGGAAGGGAAAGAAGGGAGAGAAGGAATGGAAGGAAGGAAGGGGAGGAAGGGAGGGAAGTGAGGGGAGGAAGGAAAGGAGGGAAGGAACGAAGAGAAAAAAGAAGAAAAGAAAAAAAAAAGGGGCTGGACATAGTGGCTCACGCCTGTAATCCCAGCACTTTTGGGAAGCTGAGGCAGGCAGATCACAAAGTCAAGAGATGGAGACCATCCTGGCCAACACGGTGAAACCGTCTCTACTAAAAATACAAAAATTAGCCGGGTGTGGTGGCGTGTGCCTACAATCCCAGCTACTCGGGAGGCTGAGGCAGGAGGATCGCTTCAGGCCCAGAGGCGAAGCCTGCAGTGAGCTTCGATCGCGCCAAGGCCCTCCAGCCTGGCCACAGAGCCAGACTCTGTCCAAAAAAAAAGAGAGAGACAGAAAAGAAGAGAGACAACTGTAAACAGTTTCTCTAGAATTTAGGGCATTCGCAATAGATGGTGTTTTGCCATCCAAACTGCTTAAGGGTGGAAAGGAAGAAATTGTTATTTCTTAAAAATCTGAGCCACTGATAAAATAATTAAACTGCCTTTTTTTTTTTTTTTTTTTTTAAAGATTTTAAGTCATTAGAGCCAATTTGTAAATATTCGTTTCCAAGGGGAAGTCAAATCAACAGGTCTCTCTGAACCGTCTTTACCCGTTACAATTAGGAAAACTGAAAATTAATAAAGGAGACCGAAATAAGGCCAAATAAGATCCCTAATAAAGACATAAAAGAATTAACAATTTAAACCCAACAGAAAACCACGGAATTTTCTATGTAAATTAAAACGAGGTTGTTACCTTGCTGGACTCTTCCAACTGAGTGCCTCGTTTCCAGGCTTCAGAGAATATGGAGCTCACGATGCTCTGCGAACGGACGTGTCCTGCTGGCTGGGTGTCAGAAACTCCACTATCAGACTGATTGGAGTGATTTGACTGAGACTCTGTTTAAAATAGTTTTTAAAACATAAGATTAAAAGAGTCAGTATTCTGACAGTATTAATATATATGTCTAGTTAGATCTTTTACACAAGGTCAGGTGCTGTGTAGAACAGTACCAAGTTATTTTACTCGTTTCATCATAAACACAGCCAGTATCTTCTAGAAAACTTTCCTTACCTTGGAATTAATAGGAAATCTCAGATTAGTTTTAAATACTTCACCATGAGAGACTGATAATTATAATAAATGATTCACATAACATTATTGGTATCCTGACACCCAGTCTTTCATGAAATCAACTCTAAACAATAAAAGAATTAATGAACCATCAGTACAGGAGTCTCTCAGTCATGTCTGTGCTACACTGAGAATCAGTTTTTTTAATACGCCTGCCCTAAGGTCACCCCAGAATTGTAACTTAGGAATTCGGATCTATACACAATGATTATTTCCTTTTTTCTAGCAATGATCAATACTTAGAATTTGACCCTCCAGTGGGAAGTGTGTTTCCTAGGGATTTAGGTATTGGCCCCATAGGGTGGCAGCTGTGCTGTATCTTGGCCTCTCAGCAAGGCACAAAAAAAGTCTTGAAAGGAGTGGGGCCTGGTAGGAATGGCTATGTGTCTCTCTGCTGCCTAAATGAGGCTGAGGTGTGAGGATCATTTGAGCCCAGGAGGCTTAAGTGAGCTATGATAGTACCACTGCATTCCAGCCTGGGTGATGGGAGGGGAAGGGGAAAAGGAAGGGGAAAGGGAAAGGGAAGGGGAAGGGGAAGGGGAAGGGGAAGGGGAAGGGGAAGGGGAAGGGGAAGGGAAGGCTGAGGGACTAGCAAAATTGTTTCAATGGACTCCAGAGCAGGTAATGTAACCATGTGAACGCACCTAACTTGATGCCTGGTATCTAAAGGAAACTCAAATGTTAAAGCTGATCCCATCCAATCACTGTGATGGGTGGATATCATTAGAATGTCATATTAAGCACTTCAGCCAGGGTAGTCAAAGATAAGAGCCACAAATAAACCCTAAACCCAAACTCCTCTGGAGACATTTAAGATAATGTCCTCAGGGCAAAAATACAATGCAACATAAAATAAAACCTACTGTATTTTCTTCATTCTTGATCACCCAATAGCTGAGTCATTTTTAAAAAGTTAAAACTTCACTAGCCTCATTTATCATCCCTTTTTAACATCTGCCTAATACTTTACACAAAGTGTATGAATGCTGCCGGAGCAGGAAAAGGCACTATACCTAAACTACTTCATAAAATAATGTGTTAAAGCACTTAAGTGCTAGGTAATTTTTTAAAAAAATACTCATCTTTTCTCAATCTTCTATCCTTTAATTTCCTTTTCTAAAATCCTACTTGCTACCTACTTTTTACTTTGTCCTTCCTAACCCATGTTCTGAAAGGGTTTTTTGGTTTTGTTTTCCATTTTAATAAATATTTTTTTAGAATAGTTTCAGATATCTACATATTAGATATTTGAATATTAGAATAATTTTAGCACAGAATTCCTACATACCCGGCATCCAGTTTACCCATTTAGCAATATGTTTGGTTTTAAAGAAATTCTCCTTGGGGAAAAAAATGTCCTCTTTTAATTTTATTCCCTTTACCCCATTATTAACATGTTACATTACTATGCTACATTTGTCACAACTAAGGAAATGCCCTGCTACTATTAACTACGCTCCAAACTTTATTCGGATTTCACTATTTCTCCCTATGTCCCTTTTCTGATCCAGGACACCACACTACAGTTAATCATCCAGTCTCCTGTAACAGCTTCTCAGAATTTCCTGTTTTTGATGACTTCAATAGTTTTGAGGAATAGTGGTCAGGTATCTTGTAGACTCTCTCTCAGTTTTGGTTTGTCTGATGCTTTTTCTCTGGATTAGTCTGAGTTTATGGAACTTGGGGAGGAAGATCATAGAGGAAAAAAGCCATTCTCACACACTATGTCAAAGGTAGCTATAACCAATATGACTTATTACTGATATTGACCTTGATCATGTGGTTGCAGCAGTGTTTGTCAGGTTTCTCCACTGTGAAGTTACCCCTAATCCCCGGTCCATGATCGTTGGAAGCAAGGCACTAAGCACGGCCCACACTTGAGGACTGAAGAGGTAAGCTCCACTTCCTTCAGAACAAAGTGTCTTCATAAATCGTTTAGAAATCTACACAGGACAGTTGTCTCCTCTTCCCCATTTATTTATTCAGTGATTTATTTACATCAGTATAAACTCATGGATATTTATGTCCATGGGTTACAATCCTATAACTACATTTATTATCATATTGCTCAAACTGTTCCAGCTTTGACCTTTGGAGCTCTTTCAGACTGGCTCCTCTAGGTATCCCTTTGACATATTCTCATCTTGTTTTTCGTGAGACAGCATCTTGTTCTGTTGCCCAAGCTGGAGCACAATGGTGTGATTATACCTCACTAGTCTTGAACTTCTGGGCTCAAGCAATCCTCCTGCCTCAGCTTCCTGAGTTGCTGGGACTATGTGTAGTACCAAGTCTGGCTAATTAAAAAAAAAAAAAAAAGTTCTAGAGATGGGGTCTTGCTGTGCTGCCCAGGCTGGTTTTGAACTCCTGGGCTCAAGTGATCCCTTCACTTAGGCCTCCCAAAGCCTTGGCATTACAGGCATGAGCCACTGTGCCTGGCCCCACTGTCGTTTTTTAAGCATTCCCTTACTTTCTGGCATTATAATATGCTCCAGGCTTATCCTATATATATTCACTGCTGCAGCCCTATAATTAGCCATTTCTCTGACAGCCCTGGTTTCTTTTTTTTTTTGGAAGAACGGTATTAGAAACCATGATCTATTTAAGCAGCATCCTTGACCAAAATTTAATAAAACAAAAAAAACAAAAAGAAACCTCTATGATCTAGGGACTGGGTATTCTCATGTTCCTGGGCTATCACTGCTTCTGTCCCTCTCAGTGGACAGAACTAGGAAATGTATGTGTATATACACATTCTAAATTTATTTTTACTTGAGATGAAATAGAATCATACAGCTTTTAAATATACTACTACTTAAAGTTATTATTTCTTTCATCACATCCAATGCAAAAATTTAAAAATTCTGCTTTTAGATGACATGGATCTCATTCATGAAACATTTTCAATTGAAAGATTTATCTTAAGATGTGATCATAGCACACCTTAAAGGATATAGGAATCTGAAGGAGTGCGGCTTCTTCATGGATTCTGAGTACAAAGACTTTTTCCAAGTAATGTTTTATCCCAAATTATGCAGTAACAGTGGTTTTCTAGCAGTATGTGTGTTTTGAATAAATTACATAAATATAAATAAAACTGGTTTTAAAAGTCTATATACTGATTTTTCATGTCAGATACATTTGTGAACTAGCCCATGATACTGTGCCCTCTAACAATTTTTAAAAAGGCATCTATTGATTATAATTTAGGAATTAAGTATGGCTCTGGCTTTTAAGAATCAAGTTGAAATTTCTAGGTCTACTATCAGTCTCTACAAAAACCTTCATATTAATCACAAAATAGTGCTTTCAAGCATTTTGAACTACCTGGGATGCTGGAAGAACTGGATCCTGATTTAATGCTGGAGCTGGATAAGGAGGTCCAATCACAGGTTGACTCTGTCCTCTTCAAGGCTTCTTGGTAGTTCATATAGAGCTGCTTCCCATACTAAAGCGAAGACAGGAAATGGTGACATCTAAACTTCACTGAGTATGATACAGAACGACAAGGTAAAATGGGGGACATACTGCTGTTTACTGATTGATGGTCTGTATTAAAATTAATACCTATGATACTTCAAAAATTCTTCTAATACCATAAATTATAATCTATTCTGATTTCTCCCTCATTTTTAGAGGGACAGCAAGAAGTCAACACTTGATTCTGTTCATTATAAACATTAATGTTTTTTCACCCCAAATTCTTGATCCAAGGGCAGCTTTTCAGCAGTCTTCAGGATACTGCTCCAAATGTGGTTGGTAAATGATCATTACTTAAAAGTAATTTAATTTTTCCAAAACTTACTTTGCTTAGGCTAAACTCCACTATTTAAGAATCATATAATGCATTCTCCAAACCCAAATTAAATCACTTTGATACTACACAAGCTTTTACCAGCAGTATTATTCCAAGTATACCAAATGTTAAAAGTTTATCCCTATAAATAAGGAAAAAAGACAACATTTAAAACTTGAAACTTAGGCCTGAAAAAACTAGGCGCTGGCAAATCCATGAACATCAAAGTCAGAATAACTGTCATGACAACGAAACTGTATCATCAAACACCTCATGATTCCATCATCAAATCAAAAGGAAACATGCCTTTGCAATGCGGATCCCATTGACCCACTGATGCAGTGTCCTCACATCATCACAACAAAGGTATTTGATATATTGAGATTTCTTCTGGATTTGTGGATGCTGCAAGAATGAAGACAAAATCCAACTAAGTCCCTTGGAGAACTAAAGAAAAACAAACTTTATCAAAGCTTAAACATATCCTGACAAGTTACAGGCCATTAGAGTAATGGCCAATACAGTTACGCTTCTCATATGGCCATAAGGCCAAATAAAATAGCCCATAAGAAATTTTACAAAGTAAACGAGAAAGAAACTTCTGCGAAATGTTAGGTCAAGATGTCCAAGTTAAAACAGATCTTCACATCTTGGGAAATTCTCAAACATTCCTTCTACATTTCAAAGAAACAAAGTTCATCAAGGTTAACCAAGTCCATAGAATTCTCCATCTATAAAATTATGAAAAGGAAGAGAATGTTTAATTTCACTTTCAACCCACTGAAATTATGAGCGCAGAAGACTCCAAATCAGACAGGGACTTTGACAAAGCTTCAGTGTCTAGAGGTGAGGTGAATTACTGGGCTGGGTACACCAAGCCTATGGCACAGCACCTGGGACAAGAGTCTACAGTCACACCTGTCACAGGTGAGTACAGCCCTGTAGGCCCCACTCTCTACCAAACTGCAGGGCTGCAGCACGTGCCTCCAGGGGACATGTAGATGTCAACAGCATAATCACATTTAGTTTTCACAACCCACTGTACTTTTCAGTTGAGGCTTGGATCAGAGGTGACTGACTTAACCTTGGCTACAAAATCCAGGTGTTAGGAATATGTTTAAGGAATTCTAACACCACTGAGGCTCAATCACCAGGTCCTTGGAAAGAAAAGCCCTAAATCACACTTGTTCTGAATGTAATGACTTAGGATTACCACATCTCTTTTCAACTGTTATGAAAACCAAAAAAACTAATGGCTATAATTTGCCTGGAAAAAAATTTAAATTCATGTTCACTTTTAACAAAGAAAAAGGCCAGGCGCGGTGGCTCACACCTGTAATCCCAGCACTTTGGGAGGCCGAGGCGGGTGAATCACAGGGTCAGGAGTTTGAGACCAGCCTGACCAACATGGTGAAACCCTGTCTCTATTAAAAATACAAAAATTAGTCAGACGTGGTAGCACATGCCTGTAATCCCAGCTACTCAGGAGGCTGAGGCAGGAGAATCGCTTGAACCCAGGAGGCAGAGATTGCAGTGAGCCAAGATTGTGCCACTGCACTCCAGCCTGGGTGACAGAGCGAGACTTCGTCTCCAAAAAAAACAAAGAAAGAAAAAAAGCTTTAAAAGAATTTAGTTTTCCAAAATTCCCTGATTATATTCATTGGTTGCGATAATCTCAATATCAATAAGCTCAATAAAACAAGCAATTTAAAGACGTTTTCAATGCATCAAGAATAGATGGCCACCAATAGAAGTTATATGTATCTGCATTGTTAAAGATCAATCACTTTGGTCTACAATGAGGAAAAAAAAGTAAACCTATTAATTCTATTCTTTGTTTTTCAGAGCTCAGCTCCTGTAACATTTAATACCAAAACCAATTTTCTTGTTGAAGGTTATAGTCAGTTTTAAACAATACACCCTCAACAATAAGAGGTCAGCAAAATCATACCTAACAGTCTTCCCTCCTGATAATATAGGCCCTCTCTTGGAATACGCTCCTGGTCCATGGTAAATTACATTATAATAAACCATAATAGTGATCTTGAAAAAGTAAAGGAGGGCAGACAGAGAAGTATGTATTCTTCTATAAAAGGAGGAAGGAGGATTTTACCTCATTCATTCAACAGATACTTATTGAGAACTATTTGCCAGGTGCTTCAAGTAGGTTTAGTGATGAGCAAAACAGAAGCTGTAGTTTGTGCAGAAGATAAAATAGGCCAACTGAAAAAAGCTTTGTTAGTGTTGCCAGTGAGGGCTTAAGAGACTGTTCTGCTTCATGGAGGCACTGCCTGCAGGGCAAGGTTCAGAGATCTCTGCAAGCTGCTTTAGGTGGCTGGCAGCTGTATCACTACCCCCTCCCTTAATGGTGATTTGCAAACTTGACTGCATGGTTGTTCAACTGTAGCAGAAGCCTGAGTGTGCATGTGTGCTTCTATGCGTTCTGCACAAAAATAGGGTTTATTATTATTATTTTTTTAAATCAAAACAACATCTGGGAAAATCAAAGAGAAATTATCCTCCACCCTGTTCTCCTCATCTCTCTAACCTGGGAATACAGATAATAACCTGAAGAGTACTATGGTATAACTATGAGTCTTTTTAAGTCAAGTATCAGATTACTTGCTAGTTTAAAATTCCTTTTAGAACCTCAAAAAAAATTTTCATCCTCTCACATAATAAAGGCATTCATTACTTTCCTTATGGTCATCCAGGCTCTGTACAAGTACCTCTGCAGATTGTCTGTTCTGCTAATACATTATTTCATTAAAAGTGGCATTTATTGCACCCTTGCTATGTACTAGACACTATGTAAAATATTTCACATACTTAAATATTTTTCACTAAATACTCACAAAACCCCTCTGAGTTACGTATTATCTCCATGTTGCAAGAAGAAAGCAAGGCACACAGTAAGGGTAAAACAGCACTCAAAATTGCTTCCGATTAAGTGAAAAGTAGTACTAGAATCTGAACGCATGCAATCTCATCCCAGAGTGCATGCTTTTAACTACTATTTCATACTACTGCCTTATTAAAATGTGCCTCCTTTGAATCTGCTACCTCTGCTCCTTTTTCCCCCACAATATTATGCTGTCATTTTAAAAATTACACCAGGGTTAAGAGGAAGTCTGGAGGAGACATTCATTGCTAAAAACCAGAAGTTCAGGCCAGGCGTGGTGGCTCAAGCCTGTGATCCCAGCACTTTGGGAGGCTGAGACGGGCGGATCACGAGGTCAGGAGATCGAGACCATCCTGGCTAACATGGTGAAACCCCGTCTCTAATAAAAAACACAAAAAACTAGCCGGGCGAGGTGGCGGGCACCTGTAGTCCCAGCTACTCAGGAGGCTGAGGCAGGAGAATGGCGTAAACCCGGGAGGCAGAGCTTGCAGTGAGCTGAGATCCGGCCACTGCACCCCAGCCTGGGCGACAGAGCTAGACTCCGTCTCAAAAAAAACAAAACAAAACAAACAAACAAAAAAAACACACCAGAAGTTCAACATTTAGATTCTTAAAAGAGTCCAGAGAACATATAATGAAATTGCTCCCAAAACAGATGAATACCTATTAAGAAAGAAAGGTCAACATTTCATTTTTTAAATGACACTGACGGGTTGGGTGCAGGCCCCTATGGCTGTCTCCTCCTCCCCACTTGTTTCCTGGCAGAGCCTTACCTCTCACCTATATCCCACAGGGTGTGAATTCTGACTGCTGTAAGCCAACCATAGTAGTTTTATTCCCTTGTCAGTGATGGGCTTGTCAGCAGAAAATGTACTCTGGGCCAGTAACTCTCAAAAGGGGTGGTTGAGTAACTTTTGTGAAATAGTTCCTTCCTCTTATAAAAGACAAATACAGGGAGCAATAATCCCTCTTCTGCTCGCTGGATTTTGCTGAGCCTACATGTGATGCATAGAACTGCAGCAGCCATCTTGTGACTGTGAGGTGAGTCAGCCCGAGAATAAGCTGGTATGTGGAAGTAGAACAAGAAAAGATGGAAAGCATTTGAGTTCTCACTGACAACGTTGAGCCACTGAAATAACCAACCAACTCTTACTGTTTTCATGTTATGAGATCCCCCAATAACTTTATTTTATGTGGATTATGTCTACTGATATTGAAGGAGTTAAAAATGTACCACCCTGGCATATTAAGTTAAAAGACACTTGAAAAACAGCAGGTACAGAAGATCACTCTGACCTTCATGCTATTTCTTAAAAGCCTTAGAAGATGAAATTACCATGCGAAAGATGCCTTCCCAATACTAGAAAGCGACAATATCTTTCTCCTCAGGGATGAGAAGTTGAAACCAACAGAATTCTGTACAGACCTTGTTAAAATAACTTGTATCTTTAAGGCTTCACGTATAATTTAGTTGCTTCTTCACAAATTATTCTTTGTCCAATCCAGTATACAAGTAATTATGCTTTTCTTCTGTTGATCTCTTATGTCAACTTAATTCGTGTGCCCAGCCAGGACCCTAAGAGGATGGAAGTGAAGTTTTTCCACCCCAGCAATACTTACATTAGAAATTAAAACTAAGAAAAAATTAAACTACAAGAATACACAGCTGCCAGGCCAGGCACAGTGGCTCACGCCTGTAATCCCAGCACTTCAGCAGACTGAGGTAGGCGGATCACTTGAGGTCCGGAGTTCAAGACCAGCTTGACCAACATGGCAAAACCCCATCTCTCCTAAAAATACAAAAATTAACTGGGTGTAGTGGCATGTGGCTGTAGTCCCAGCTACTCGGGGAGCTGAGGCATGAGAATTGCTTGAACCCGGGAGGCACAGGTTGCAGTGAGCCGAGATCACGTCAGTCAGGGAGACAGAGTGAGACTGTCTCAAAAATAAATAAATAAAAAAGAATAGACAAACACACATTACGCTAGCGTGAAGATACCATCACATGTCATATAACCTTTTAGAAAACTCTACTATACATGTGTAAGAGAATGAAAGTTCAAGAGGCAAATAACATCTTAGCATTATTAAATAATTTTAACATCATGGTCTTAGGGACTGACTCTTAGGAGACTGTAGACATCATTTTGAAAACTCCTGAATTAAGCTACTTTGCACTGACTTTTAAAAAAGTATTTGCACCTAAAGGTACCTAAAATGATTCAGTGGTGTTCCCCAAAAACACAATTATTTAATAAAAGGTTGCCATTTTGGCCGGGAGCAGGGGCTCTGCCTGTAACCCTACCACTCTGGGAAGCCTAGGCAGGCGGATCACTTGAGGCCAGGAGTCTGTGATTAGCCTAGGCAACATGGCTAAACCCTGTCTCTACAAAAAAACACAAAAATTAGCTGGGTGTGGTGGCATGCGCCTGCAGTCCCAGCTACTTGGGAGACTGAGCTGGGAAGATCGCTGGAGCCTGAAAAGTCAAGGCTACAGTGAGCTGTGATTGTGCCACTCCACTCCAGCCTGGGTGACAGAGCAAGACTCTGCCTCAAAAAAAAAAAAAAAAAAAAAAAAAAAGGTTGCCATTACAATGTACTGAACTTTATCAAAGCAATCAAAACTCCAAAATCCTAAAATCCTAAAACTCCTAAACTAATGGCCATCACCAAACTAAAGTGACAATTCTGAGAAAAGTGAAACTAAACACGACAATATCAACATGTAGACCTAAGTAGTTACCAAGGAATTACAAAGATGGAGCCAAAGAAAAAAAAAATTATCTCCATAATTTTCTTGAATTTTTGTATGTCGCTTTTATCAGTGTTCTAATAGATCACTGTAAATTTGCTTAAAATGTCAGTTCTTCTCAAAAGTACAGATATAATCATTGTAAGAAGTACAAAAGCTTGAATAAAGAAGAAAAAAAAACTTCCTAAAAACAGCTCAGGTCGCAATACATGCATGGGCTATCATGACTATAGTTGAGGGAAAAAAAGAGACAAAAATTATTTCTGGACCAGTTGACAGCCAGTCTGATTTGAACTTGGACACAATGCCCTCTGATGGTTTGCTGAGTAAGTACAGGAAAAGAACTAAAGCACATTTATGACCTCTATTTGGCTCTGTTCTAAGTTTCCCTAAAATAAGCCTAGTGTTAAATGATAATCTCAAATTTATAATCAAACACATTTTATAGCTCACAACTCAAAACTTACAACCTAATATTCACTCCTTACCTAGAGATAACTGGTTCAGGGTCTGCTATGATATAGCACGTGCTTCTTTTCCTTACCACACTTCACCATTCCTTTTTAAACTTTGAGAATAAAGCAAAAACAGTATAATTGATGGTATCTCAACAATTCTAAAATGTCCAATAACCTGTTCTATGTCTAACATCAATTAAAATTCCTAAAAAGAGATATGTATTTACCTTCAGCACCAGACAATAGTCTGTAGGTGCTTTGTATTTGTTCCGATAGTCCTGGCCATAATAAACGTTGACATGATCCAGCTGGAGAAAGCACACCAGATCCCGAGAGACCTAAGATAAAAATACCAAAAAGATAAAATTAATAATGCACAAACAAGCAAATATACCTGGTTAACAGTTTCTAGGTGAGAATCAAAACTGCTTTTGCTAATACTAAATAGAAATTATTGCTATTTTACACAAGACAATGAGATGCTCCATTAATGTTTCTTCTTTAATCATCAATGTAACAAAAAAAGCAGCCCCTTTTACTTACTGTTTTGTCATTCACAATGAACACTAACTTGTTAAGGAGTGTTGGCATTTTAAAGATACTATTAATATAGTCTAGTACATTAAAAACAATATTGTATAATAGAGCTCTCTGGAAAGAACAAGAAAATACCATGTCGTTCGGTGCCTATAATGCATATGTCAAGTACAGTGATTCGCAACTGGTTGGGGGAGGTTTTCACCAGTTAAATAGGGGCAACAGTATATGTTCATAGGACTGTCGTGAAGACTAGATGAGATAATACTGTAAAAAAGTTTAAAACAGTCCTGATGCCAAGGAACACCAAAGTGATAACTACAGCAGGGTGGCCCTTAGCAGAAGCATATTACCCAAACAAGATGAAAAAGTCTGTAATCCCAGAGAGCGGTGCTGTTCTTCCCAAACAAAAATAAACAAAACTACTCCAGAACTGAGTCCCCAAAAAACAACTAATAAAACTATGATTACAAATTTGGTAAAGAGAACTGAGATAGGCTCAACTAGTGACCAGAGAAGAAAGAACTTTCAGGTTTCTTCTTCTTTATAATAGATTAATAAAGCAATATTCTATGTCTTCCATGAATTCAAACAAATCATAGCCTGGGTTCACCTTGTCAGCATACTCAATACAAATTAAAAGCAATTAGCATAATGAGGAAGTTCAAATTCCAACAGAAGGGACACACCTTTGCTTTTCCTTTGGGGACATAGTAGATACCAGATGCTCGCAACAGAAAATAACGCTTTTTCCAGGACTTCTTGCCATCATCCTTCAACCAAAGGACTCCTTCAATTTCTGGTACAGTTACAGAACTTCCACAAAAACATTCCTAAAAGAACAAGATTATTTGGAAAGACTTATGATCGTTGGATTCTCAGAACAAAGTTGTGTTTACTCCTGTGAAATGCATGACAGTTATTAAACCAAAATGGTTTTATATTAAAACCAAGCTGCTAATTTAACCTCAATTAGAACTTTCCGGCCAGGTGCGGTGGCTCATGCCTGTAATCCCAGCACTTTGGGAAGCCGAAGCAGGTGGATCACTTGAAGTCAGGAGTTTGAGACCAGCCTGGCCAACATAGTGAAACCACATCTCTACTTAAATAAATAAATAAAAAAAAATAAGCCGGGAATGGTGGCGCGAGCCTGTAGTCCCAGTTACGTGGGCAGCTGAGGCACGAAAATTGCTTGAACCTGGGAGGCAGAAGTTGCAGTGAGCTGAGATCACATCACTGCACTCCAGCCTCGGCAACAGAGCAAGACTGTCTCAAAACAAAAACAAAAACAAAAACAAAACCACTTTCTATTCTAAAGACAACACGAGTTTGGAACTACTATGGCAATCCTAAAATGTTTACTAAATAAAAATGCCAGTCATAAATGTGATACTGAATTTTTACCTACAAACTTTTACCTAAAACACATTAGTGTTTCGGAGAAAAACTAAGTTGACGCATTAACTGAGTTGCATATAACAGTAGCTAAATACCTTTGTAAACAGCATAGTTACACTAAATTTAATAAAACTGTCAGGGCAAACCAAGCATTAGACTTTATTTTTTCTCCACATTTAGATTAGCTGTCAAACTAAACAGGAATATATTTTAAAAGAATGCAACATGCTAAGTGTATGATTAAACTTTAAGAATTTAAAAACTATCCATTTATGTGACTAAGACAAAGAGGGCATTTGTTTAAAAAATACTTAATACTAGGATGTGATAAACACTTAAAATGCTAAGTTCTAAACACTATGCTTTGATAAAAATCTAATATTAAAGAAATCAATCATGTATTTGTGAAAGAAAAGAGAAATCCTCAGAGAACACTAATATAGGACATTTGGGCCTAAATTAATTTCTCCTCAAAGTACAGAAAAATTAGGAATTATAAGGCAGATTTTTACTTAACTGTAGCTTGTATCACTATGAAAACTGAATGCCGATCTTCACTTCCTGATTGCCTTGCTGGTAAGTAAAGGTTTATTCAGGTTTTCAAGTATACTAACTTATTTGATTTTAGTTCTTTAAAATCAGCCAAAAATTCAATTACATTTTTCCAAGAAAAAATGACCATGATTTTTTAAATTATTTGAATTATTTAAGGATAAAGCTGGAAATATTTTGTGAACAGCTAATTATATTCAAATTTCTCTCTGAGTAAACAGATAAAAACAGCAAAACCACATCCTTCACTGACCAGCCATCTCTCCCACTTGGCAGCCCCTAAAAGCTCATTACTCTTAGACCATTAGAATATGGCTTGGCAAAATAATAGTTTTTAAAAGGGTCTTCAGTGGCCTAACACGTTCAACACAGTTGAACTCTCTCCCTCACACTATCAAAGAATACACAGTCTTCTTTAGTTAAAATTGTAACTACAAATATAGAACCCTGACATACTTGACTTCAAAAAGGATTTTTATTTTATTTTATTTTATTTTATTTTTTATTTTAGACAGAGTCTCACTCTGTTGCCAGGCTGGAATGCAGTGGCGTGATCTCGGCTCACTGCAACCTCTGCGTCGTGGGTTCAAGCAATTCTCTGCCTCAGCCTCCTGAGTAGCTGGGATTACAGGCACCCACTACCATGCCCGGCTAATTTTTGTATTTTTTAGTAGACAGGGTTTCACCATCTTGACCAGGCTGGTCTTGAACTCCTGACCTTGTGATTCACCCGCCTCGGCCTCCTGAAGTGTTGGGATTACAGGTGTGAGCCACCACACCCGGCCTAATATTTTAATTTTTCAATGTACAAGAAAATGGGGGGTGTCATACCTCCAATAGGACTTCTTTGTTTCTATCTGCCATCTCAGCTGTTTCCTTTTTCCCCAAAAGATAATTCTGGAAAAACAAATACATGGAAGGGATAGGTGGGGGAGAAAAAAAGAAGGTTAAAGCATAAATCCATTCTGTTATTCCCTTGGCACAGGTGTATGTTTTCTTCTAGAGAAATAGCAACTCTAATTTCTGTTGGTATAGAGTAGAATAAACTTTGAAAAGTTACCTGTATATGGGCATCATCACTAAAATGCTTAACACCAGTCTCCTCCTTGCCTGGCCATTTGTCATAAACTGTCCTCACCCAGACTGTGAGGTGATATTACATTCAACAGCTGGCAAATATGTTTTGGGATATCTAATGAAAGCTACAGTTAAAGGATCTGAAAGGTTTAGAAATATACTGATCTAGGTGCAGAAAATTTATGTTCTGGCTTTTTAAGAAGAAATCCCAAATTCTCTGGGACTCATTTATTAATAATCTCATTTACTTGACTCAACTAAAAATCTGAATTCTAGCTAGGCACGATGGTTCACACCTGTAATCCAAGCACTTTGGGAGGCCAAGGCGGGCAGATCACGAGGTCAGAAGTTCGAGACCAGCCTGACCAACATGGTGAAACCCCGTCTCTACTAAAAACACAAAATTAGCCAGATGTGGTGGCATGCACCTGTAGTCCCAGCTACTCAGGAGGCTGAGGCAGGAGAATCGCTTGGAGGAGGAGGTTGCAGTGAGCCAAGATCATACCACTGACTCCAGCCTGGGTAATAATGCGAGACTCCATCTCAAAAAAACAAACAAAAACAAAAAGCAAACAAACAAAAAAACTGAATTCTACTCATTAGTACACAGTCATCCCTTGTTGTCCATAGGAGATTGATTCTAGGACCTCCCCTGTATACCAAAATCTGCTGATGCTTAAGTCTCTTATAAAAATGGGGTCACATCTGCATATAACCTATGCAAATTCTCCCTTGTACTAGAAATAATCTCTAGATTACTTATAATAACTAATACAATGCCTACATATCACTTAATTTGCATGAATTCAATGCAGTATTCAACACGTGGCTTATTCAAGTTTTGTTTTTTGGAACCTGAATTATTTTTCTGAATATTTTAGATCTGCAGTTGGGTGAATCCACAGATGCAGAACCCATGGATATAGAGGGCTGACTGTAATTATTATTATTATTATTTATTTATTTTTTTTTTTGAGACGGAGTCTCAGTCTGTCACCCAGGCTGGAGTGCAGTGGCACTATCTCGGCTCACTGCAAGCTCCGCCTCCCAGCTTCAGGCCATTTTCCTGCCTCAGCCTCCCGAGTAGCTGGGACTACAGGCGCCCGCCACCACGCCCGGCTCATTTTTTGTATTTTTAGTAGAGACGGGGTTTCACCGTGTTAGCCAGGATGGTCTCGATCTCCTGACCTCGTGATCTGCCCACCTCGGCCTCCCAAAGTGCTGGGATTACAGGCGCAAGTCACTGCGCCCAGCCTGTAATTATTTTTCATAACTACCTACAAAAAGATCTGTTGATACCCCCAAATATGTATTTTTCACTAAAACATCCGGAAAAGACATGTCATGATTAAGCCACCTGAAGCATAACCTTTAACACTGCTGCTATTTTTCCTCATTACTACTTTTTACTGTGGAGTTGTTTTCCCTCACCTACTGAATTTTGTAAAATGTCTAGGTATTGGGAAGTATTAACTCAAACATTATTTTGGAATAAGGAAAGATGTCAAATAAATCTAAGTATGTTTATTAGAATGTAGAGCCATTTGTAATCAAGGTTACTAGGATGTTTAAAAAGAAGTGTCAACTGGATAAATGACTGGAGTAGAGAAGTACTTTTCTTTGATGAGATGACAAACTCACCAAATAAACAGCTGGGTTCAACACAGCTCTGGATTACAGAGCCAAAAGACCTGGTAACTCACTAGAGCTATACTTCTGCTTCCGAAAGGGCTCACCCCATCTGGTTCTGGAGGACTGGGAACCTCTTTGGGGCCTAACACGTAGGCACCAGCTGACTTTCCGCAGCAGCAGCAGCAGCAGATGATGCTCCTATAGGATTTTGCAGGTATATCGCTCCAACCAGGTGTTTACCAGTCTTTTAACTCTATTAACTTAGCAGTAATCAAATAAAATAGGAGACATATTTACAAATCCTGACCTCTGTAAGTTGTTTCCTCTTACCTGTGGGTTTTTGAAAAGTGCGTATTTTTCTATACGCTCCATAAATATAAGCTTGTTTTGGCTATCTCTTGTCCAGTTAAGAAGATTTTCAACCAAGTTTTCATGGTCTTCAAAGATTCTCTCTGTCCCAAAATAAAATATCCATATTTTGTTAGTATTCATTAGAGTTGCATGAAAGACATGAAACTTTGCGAAGTAGTTAACCTCAGAACCAAGTAGTCTTAACTGACATTTTAGCAACTAAAAATTATCTGGTCTTCCCTAATTTTTCCAACAAAGAAATATGCCTTAATTATGTTAAGTGACATAACTAAGATCACACAGCTGATATATGGAAGAACTAGGACTAGAATCTAGGCTTTCTGATTTGCAGTACACCATTCTTCAGTCTTAAACATTTTCCTATCCCACCCTTAAAAATAAAACATTAGTTACATCTTACAAGTTTCAATATCAAGTATTTCCAATTGTACTTAGTTCTTGGCATTTAAAACATTTCCAAGATGATTTCTTCTTTGATCCATGACTGTTGTTTAATCTTAAATGTAGGTGTATTTTCTAATTTCCAAATTAGAAATGAAAGAACATGTCCTGTATACTGAACATATGTTAAAGAACATGTTCTAGATATGGATTCTTTGAAATTTGTTAATGTGTTTTACGTTTCCCCTGAGTCAAATGCTGGTTTAAAGACTTCAGTACAAATTCAAGTTAACATAATAATCTTTAGTAAATGCATCAGTCTATCCAGTTCTTATCTGAAGAAAAAAACTATTTTGTTACCTTTTTAAAAACTTTGTTTTAGCCATTATAAAATCTGGAGTGAACTAGAAATGATCTTGTATTCAAAGAACTCTTAAAATACTTCAGAAAAAAATAATGTAAAGAAGCCAAATTATGAAAGGTAATTTTATCGAAAAAATATATAAAGATGCGGCCACGTGTGGTGGTTCAAGCCTGCAATCCCAGCACTTTGGGAGGCCAAGGTGGGCGGATCACAAGGTCTGGAGATCAAGACCATTCTGGCCAACAGGTGAAACCCCATCTCTACTAAAAATACAAAAAATTAGTCAGGTGTGGTGGCACATGCCTGTAGTCCCAGCTACTCGGGGGGCTGAGGCAGAATAATTGCTTATACCCGGGGGCAGCGGCTGCAGTGAGCTGAGATCGCATCATTACACTTCAGTCTGGGAGACAGAGTGAGACTCTGTCCCCAGAAAAATAAAAATAAAATAAAAACATATATCTATAAAGGTAACTTGAAATGTTTTATCTACATGAAAACTGATGAAGTTACACAAAAATTAGAAAGCAATTAAAGCAATATTACTAACCCATTTGTAATTCAGAAACAGTTTCTACCAGTGACCAGTCTAAACTATAACCGCAGTGGGATTTGTCCATTAGGTTATCCAGTACTTGTCTTACTGTTTGCCTCTCATCCACCATCATTGTTTTAGAACTGTCATCAGACATGTGGACTCTAATCACCAGCTATAACAGGTAAAAAGAAAAGTAAATGAACACTAAAAAATGGCATTCTAGAAAAGGCACTCATCTGATATCAAATAAAATTTGGATTAACGTATTTGTAAATAAATTAAAACACAAATAATGACTCATTATGCAAAAATATAGGCTAAAAATCAGACATCAAATACCCTGTTTAAGTAAATTTAAAGCATTTTAAAAATATTAACAACAGATAAGGTTATAATGTTATGATTACTCCTTTAGGAGAATTCAGAACCAGAAAATTACTCCTTTTATAATGCATTTTACCCATAAAAAATACTACATGTGAAAAATATATTACTAGGAAGAAATGCCTCTGTATCTCTCCCCATCTCAGAGGTACATTACATAAACAAGGCAATTCTTTACAAATCCGTAACACATAAAAAATCCCAAACCAGGAAGAGGCCCACATATCACCTTTTTCACTTGTGCTTCTTTAATTTTCTCTAGGGCAACTCTGATCTTCTCAGCTTTCAATTTTGCTGCCTGCTCTTCCTGTGAACACAAAGCATTTCAGATAAACAATGCTAAGATGATGAAATATTTGAGAAATATTTTTTATCCTTAAGGATGTTCTTAGCAATGAATTTCATTAAGAATATAACTTCACACAGAGCACATTTTAAAAATAACTGTTCACAAAGAGCAGACATATTGTAAAGAAACATTTTATAGATGCAGACTTGAAGATGTCTTACAATAGGCATTTCTACATCCAATATTCTAGAGGAAAAAAAGAACTCTGTGATGTGGTAAATTACCAAATTTGATTTTGTCAATGTGAAGCAGATGAATTTCAGGTTCTGGGATAGGAGAAAAATGAACACGTAGTGGCCATCTTTGGGTCTGACAATTTGTTTTACCTGCACAATCCCTCAACTCTGAATTTACACTTCCTCCAAAGTAACGGCAAGCTCTTGCATACTAATGTCCTGTTCTGTTACAGTGAAAGTGTCACTGTCACAAAAATATCTTCAGCAAAAAAAAATCTGCCTATTTACAACCATATAAAAACCCTTTAAAAAATAAAAAATGTAGGTACAATCTCATTAATACACCAATACAATATAAGAAGCTGTCTTACTGCATAAGTTTCACTCTGCTTTGGAAAGTCATACAATGTAATCAATGTCTTATGTCAGTAAATTCAAAATTTGTTTCTATTAATTCACTGACCATATTTTTAAATGCTAAATATGATTTTCCAAATAACTTAAAATTTCTAGTAACTTCTACCTCAGAAAGATTAAAAAGAGTAATAAAAATTATAACTACTAAAAATATACTTAAACCATTTGTATATTTTTTTCTGAATTAGCACATAGTACTCTAATACTGGTACTTAACTTGTAATTTCCAGCAATAGACCATAATGTGCTGTGGCATTAATCTCCAATTAAAAAAAACTTGCATAAGTAAACTTTTGTTTATAAAGGATTATTTTCTATTTCTAGGCTTTTGATTACTCTGGAAAATATCTAAGAAAAATAAAAACTTCTTGGTTGGGCGCATTGGCTCATGTCTATAATCCCGGCACTTTGGGAGGCTGCAGCGGGAGGATCACTTGAGGTCAGGAGTTGGGAGACCAGCCCGGCCAACTTGGTGAAACCCCGTCTCTAATTAAAATACAAAAACTAGCTGCGCTTGGTGGCATGTGCCTGTAATCCCAGCTACTTGGGAGGCTGAGGCAGGAGAATACTCGAGCCCGGGAGACAGAGGCTGCAGTGAGCTGAGACTGTGCCACTGCACTCCAGCCTGGGCAACGGAGCGAGACTCCATCTCAAAAAAAAAAAAAAAAAAGACAGAAAAATGGAAACTTCCACCTTAAATATTCCTTTATTTAAGTCTAAGAAGAAAAAACCTAATCATATCAGCCAAACTTTATCCTCTTTGCATTGTGGTGAAAACCACAATCCATATGTTATTCATTAAAAAGCTAAAGCTTCCATCGCAAAAAACAAAAAGAGAAACTCAATTCAGTTCACAGATTTATCTGTCTGCCTAAATCCTGTTGGCTTTCTTATTTATGAATTGCTTTTCTTTCTATTTTATACTCTAGGCTGTCTCCCATCATTTCAAGCTTAGTATTTACTATTTTGTGGAACAGAGAGGAAAACAGTGGTTAGGGAAGGCAGTGGGCTTGGTTGCCAGAAATCTGATCCCTTCCAATGAAAGGAGCCAATGAATTAACATAATAACCAGGGTCTGGAAATACTATCTGTAAACTCAATTAGGCAGAAAACAAAGAACTTTATTTTTTAAATGGAGAGGGCTAAGACAAGACTCAATTCTTATATTATTATATATTCCTCTGACTAAAAGATTAAATCATCCTATTTTAAAAAAATCTTTTATGCAAATAAACAAATAGCAGAATTATAAAACATGTTGATTACATTTTCAGACACAAATTTTTCTCTTTTTAAAACAAGCTATGAAATGAGAAAACTAAATCACTGTCATTAAAACTCTCAGTTTTTAGAATTATGAGTCTTAGAGAAACAAATTGTTAGGTAAATTACCAAAACTTATATGCATTTTTGATGAACAGAGCACTACTTTATAAAGGAATCTGCAATACTTCTTCCATTTTCCAGCAGTTTTTATGAAATTAGTTACTTGACACATTTAGGGGAAGAGAAAGAAGGCGGCAGAAGTTTCATGAATATTTTCTCAATGGGATAATGATCTTATTATATTCTTCATGGCTCATTTGCCGCATCCTTATATTGGCATGAATTGCAAAGAAAGTTTACTGAGGTATATTTGCAAGTTTCACTTCATACCCCTGAAAAGTAAATTTAAAGTCTGAAGAGGAAAAACTGATATGTGGAATCAGTATTTTGTATATTTGGAATACAAACATGAACAACTTCTTCTTTTTTTTTTTCTTTTTTTTTTGAGATGATGGAGTTCTCGCTGTGTTGCCCAGGCTGGAGTGCAGTGGGATGACCTTGGCTCACTGCAACCTCCACCTCTTGGGTTTGAGAGAGTCTCCTGCCTCAGCCTCCCGAGTAGCTAGGATTACAGGTGCCCGCCACAATGCCCGGCTAATTTTGTATTTTTAGTACAGACAGGGTTTTGCCATGTTGGTGAGACTGGTTTCAAACTCCTGACCATAGGTGATCTACCTGCCTCGACCTCTAAAAGTGTTGGGATTACAGGCGTGAGCCATCGCGCCCAGCCAAGCATGAATTTCTAAAAGGTCAAATTCTTTATGGTATTATATAATCTATAAATTTAACATTTTAAAAGTTTAGAAGATGCCCTCAAAGCTGAACATATTTCTGAGAAAAAAAGGAATATTCAAGAGATTAAGACAAGGCATAAACTGGGAGAAAAAATATTTGCAAAAGACATTATCTGATAAAGAACTGTTATATATAAAAAAGAGAGAGCTCTTAAAATTCTTTATAGGCAAAAGACCTGAAAAGATACCTCACTAAAGTGACAGCTAGTAAATAACATATAAAAAGATGCTCAACATTATTTGTCATTAGGGAATTACAAGTAAAATGAGATACCCCTACACACCTATCAGAATGGCCAAAATCCAAAACACTGACAACACTAAATACTGGCAAGGATGTGGAACAATAGGAACTCTCATTCATTGCTAATGAGAATGTAAAATGGTACAGCCACTTTGGAAGACACTTTTGGCAGTTTTTTACAAAACTAAATGTACTCTTACCATACAATTCAATTCAGCAATTGTGCTCCTTGGTATTTACCCAAATGAGTTGAAAACTGATGCCTACAAAGACATGCACATAGATGTTTATAGCAACCTTATTCATGAGTGCCAAAACTTGGAAGCAACAAAGACGTCACCCAGTAAGTAACAGATAAACTATGGTGCATCCTGACAATGGAATATTATTCAGCACTAAAATGAAATGAGCTCTCAAGCCATGAAAGATATGAAGGAACATTAAGTGTGTAATACTAAGTGAAAGAAGCCAATCTCAGAAAGCTGTTTAGTGTACAAATCTAACTACATGACACCGGAAAAGCCAAAACCATAAAGACAATAAAAAGATCAGTGGTTGCCAGGGATTAAGGAGGAAGGAGGAATGAAAAGGCAGAGCACAGAGGATTTAACGGCTGTGAAATTATTCTGTATGATAATACAATGGTGGATACATGTTATCATATCTATTTGCCAATATGCATAGAATGTACAACACCGGCCAGGCATGGTGGCTCATGCCTGTAATCCCAGCACTTTGAGAGGCCGAGCGGGTGGATAAGGAGTTGAAGACCAGCCTGGCCAACGTGGTGAAACCCTGTCTCTACTAAAAATACCAAAATTAGCCGGGTGCAGTGGTGGGCACTTGTAAACATAGCTACTCAGGAGGCTGAGAAAGGAGAATTGCTTGAAACTGGAAGATGGAGGTTACGGTAAACAGATCACACCACTGCACTCCAGCCTGGGCAACACAGCAAGACTCCATCCCCCGCCCCCCCTGCCAAAAAAAAAGTGACACAACGGACATAGGGATTAAACAAAGAAGAGACCTGTGTAATCAACTAACATACATTAAACCAATTAGATTTCCTAACCATCAATAAGAATTTTTATAAAGCAGCTAGATGGAGGCTATTTTAACAAATCCAAATCTAGCCGCTCTTCCATTTGCTCAAAATGCTACTCTTTATGCTTACATAGATTGGTCCAGGTTAAAACTGTATTTAATTAAGAGCTGGTTTAATTTCAACACAGGCATATTTTAGTTTATACTTCTCTAGTTTTATTCAAGGATAATCCTTGCTAGCAGCCTTCTGAAGAAACAGAACTGATCATGATACCTCTTTTAGAGTCTGAATATCATCCCTGGAACAAAACTGGAAATGAAAATGTTTATGTCAAATTGCAAGACTCCTAATATTTTTATGCTTCCTGTGGGTAACAAGCTCTTTCTCAGAGAGCTCTATTTGTGTCTACTATATTTAAGCAAACACCATATCTTTTAACTGGGGAAAACAGAAATTGTCTTAAGCTCATGGGGTGTTGTATAATACAGGAAAAATAAATAAATGTTTGCTGATATGTTTAGATGACATACTTAGAAGACCTCCAATAGTTTATTTATAAAGCCAACGCAAATCTACATTCAATGTTTATAGCACAAGTTTAATACAAAAGACAAAGCTTTATTCATCTCATGTTCTGCTGCCAAAGTCAGGTGTTCAGTCTTCCGCCCCATATCCTTTGACTATCCCTTTCTTCACAACTATGCTAAACATAAGTAAAAAACACCTCGCACATGTAAAAACTTAAATTTCTCTCCCGTACCTTCTCTTAAAAGAGCAAGAGACAATCTACTTTCTACTGAAAAACTCCTCTATGGCTATCAATAACCACCAAATACCAAGCCTCCTCAAATTTACATAAAGGACAAAAACTATGTGAATATCCTATGATTAAATGAAAGCCAACAGTGTTACAACTTTCTCTATGCTGTAAAAATTAGAGTACTTACAGAAAGTGCTACTGTTGCTAACTTGTTCCTTCAACTGAGAAGCTTAAGCTTTGTAGGTTCAGAACAAACCCAGTTGAAATTAAGGGGCTAAACAGGGGTTAATAATTCCTTCAGGATCTAGTTTATTTCATAGATTGCAATACAAAGTTATGTAAATTCAAAGAGAACTTGGAGTGATATAAACAGTTTAAGGGTCATTAAATAGTTTATTATATAACACTGCTTAGAATCAAAATAATTAACAGTAACAACTATAGCTGATTGAACAACGTGAGTCTGAGCTACTACTGTCCTCATATGCAAATGTTTTTCTGTAAATATATGTGACCCTCCATACTGGAGGGTTCTGCATTCCCAACCAAACTCAGATAAAAAATTCAGTATTCTCAGGATGCAAAATTCCCTATACAGACCAGGCATGGTGGCTCATACCTGTAATCCCAGCACTTTGTGAGGCTGAGGCGGGCAGATCACCTGAGGTCAGGAGTTCAGGACCAGCCTAGCCATCACAGTGAAACCCCGTCTCTATCAAAAAACAAAAATACAAAAATTAGCTGGGCATGGTGGCGCATGCCTATAAATCCCAGCTACTCGGGAGGCTGAGGCAGGAGAATTGCTTGAACCTGGGAGGTAGAGGTTGCAGTGAGCCAAGATGGCACCACTGCACTCCAGCCTGGGCAACAGAGCAAGACTCTGTCTCAAAATAATAATAAAAATTTTTAAAATTCGCTATATAGAGGACGACTTTTCACGTCCAAGGTCTCAGGACCAACTTCAGGACTTGTGTATGTATGTGCAGGTTTTGGTATCAATGTAGGTCCTGGAAGCAATTCCCTTTGTATACCAAGGAATGACTGTGGTTTATTTTTAAACTTTTTGTTTTTTTGGCAGGGGGATAGGGTCTCACTCTGTCGCCCAGGCTAGAGCACAGCAGTGTGATCATGGCTCACTGCAGCCTTGACCTCCCAGGCTCAGGTGATTCTCCCACCTCAGCCTCCTGAGTAGCTGGGGCTACAGGCATGCACCACCATGCCAGGCTAATTTTTGTATTTTTTTTGTAGAGATGGGGTTTCGCTATGTTCAGCAGGCTGGTCTTGAACTCCTGGGCTTGAACTCCACCTGCCTTAGCCTCCCAAAGTGCTGGGATAACAGGCATGAGCCACTGACCATGTTTATCCAAAACTTGCAAAAAATAACACTGCCTATGGTAGGAACTTTGTTTTGTTCACTGCTGTATCTCCAGGGTCATAAACATTGTCTGGCACATAATAGATACTCAGTAAATATTTGTTGAATGGATAAATGAAGTTATTTATTCTTTTCAATAGTTTCCAGCTACAGTTAGAGAAAAATAAGGCCTCGGTGTGGCTTGAGTAATCTGGCTTCTCCTGCCTACCTCTCCAAACCCAAATCAAGACACTTGCACTTTCACTCAACTAGGGTGACTCTGGCAAAATGGTCTTTTTTCAACTGCTCAAACATGCCAAGCTCTTTCCCTTGACCTATGTACATGGAACACTCCCTTAAGCCCCAGGCTGGCTTCTTTGCATCCTCCAGGCTTTAGCTTAAATGTTACCCTCCTAGAACCCTCTGATCTCATCATCTAAATAAAATGTACCCCTAATCTTTTCCCCAGTATGTTCTACTCGTTTCCTTCATAGCACTTAACATGATTTAGAACTTCTTTACATGCTTGCTTGTCACCATTTATCATCTATCTTCATAAACAGACTGTGAGCTCTTGAGGGTGAGGAATAGGTATACTTTATGTAATGTTCTATCCCAGTACCCAGCAGGTCACGGCTCAATAAGTATTGTTGAATTGGCAATGAAAATGGTAAAATGGTCAACTTAATCTGAGAGCCGTGTATAAAATGGATTGGAAGGGGATCAGGTAATAATAAAGAGCTAAGAGTGAGCCTGTAGTAGAGTGGTGGTAATGGGAATGCAACAAATGCGTGAGCTCAGTAAATCCTGCAGATTAAGACAAGCTTCATTAGAAATTGGAGACATTAAATGAGAAGAAAGGTAGCAAAGATGATCAGAGGGTTCAAACCTGGTAATTAGGAGAATGTCAGCATCCTAAACAGAAACAGAAGAGATGATGACTGATAAAAATTATGGAGCCCAGGGATAATGGAGGTAAGCTAAACACCTGTGGGATTTAAGGTGCTTGTAAGATGTTGGTGGTCTTCCAGGAAATGCCTAACAGCTGTTTGGAAACGTGCTCTTGGGAGACAGATCCATCTAGAATAGAGATCCTAGTTGAAGATACATGTGTGGAGTCTAGGGAAAGAGAGTAAATAGAGAACGAAGAGGGGACAGCTGAGGAAAAGGGAAAAAGAGCTATGACCAGCTTAGACTTCTACACTTCCCTGATCTTTAAATTTCTACCAGCACGCATAGATCTGCTTTAAAAACAGAAACTCAGGGTAGAGAGAGGGTCCCACTGCTGACTTTGTTAAAGGGTCTTTTCTTTGAGCTGCTTCTTGGGGAGATTTTCATTTTGGTTTACCATCTTCTTTTATAAATGTACAAGGTTAGAAAGAAATTAAAGCAAACAAACCTCAGATACAGTAACAACAACTTAGGGACATTACCCATAACTATGTATATTTTTCAGAAATAAGTCTGATATTCTTGAATATAACATTATTTAAATAAGCCAATGAAATAAAAGCATGACTTAAAAAGAGGTAGAAAGCAATTCAGTTTCCCTACTGTATTATTCCCTAGTTAATGATGACAATGGCTAAAATATTTTAAATGGATATAAAATACCAGCCCAGTGAAAATCTCGCTAAACTGATTCAAAACATTCCAAGGGCAGAGAACCGGGCAATTAAAATTGCAGCTTCCTCTTCCAATTTGACTAAGTTAATATTAACTAAGATTCTGTTTACATGAGTAAATGTTTTAATTAAACAAGGAGGTGATAATATAAATAAAAACTAGGAAGCAAAGGTTGCTAAAGAAACCCAGAGTATGGACAACCATTAGTAGTAAAAGCAATGCTTTTTAGACTTTAAAATGCAATAGTGTCAAACTAGAAAAAGTGCAACACACTTGGGAAAATTAGGCATTTACAAAAGTTTAAAAACTAGTGAAAATTACTGAATATATTTTATACTCTCAATATTGCCTGACAGTCATTAAGATCAGTAAATAATTACCGTCTGTAAAAGAAAAAGTATCTCTATTAATGACAAAGATGCTAGAATAATAATATAAGAGCATGATCAAAAACAGAAATCATATTCTACCTACAAGGCAGTAAACAGTTACATGCATGTGGAAAGAAGTATCACCTTGGTCAGCAAGTGAGAAGGTTTTCCTGCAATGTTTCTCAGAAGAAGGGAGGTTTCCCTGTCCAGATAGGAGTGCTTGTTCAGAAAAGAGAAAAACAAAAACAAAAAAAGGCAATAACAGAAGTCAGTGGAGGTTTTATGTGTTTAAAACATAAAGCAGACAAAGCAAGAATGATTCTCTATAATTAATCTCATATCTTTTCCCTAAGTTGAGTGAAATATGTCCACAAAGAAAATGTAAAAAAAGAAAAAGAAAAGGAGCAGGGAAGTAAAGACATCACCGTGCCCATAGGCATGTCCCAGCTGACTCCTGCTGATCCCTCCCTCTTTGGGAAATGGGTAGTACATGCAAAGACTGCAGAGCCAGTCTGCCTTCTAGGTCAATGCTCAAGAACGCTGTGCAAGGCACACAAATAAATGCATGTCAGAGACCAATGACTAAACTTCCTTTCTCTTGTTAAAGCCTATCAAGACCTATATGGCTTTAAATAGCATATTTTGATTAGAATAAGATGACATCATTTTTAAAAGCTTCTTCAAGTATTTCTGGTCAATTCAATGATAGCTGCACCAAGAGGAAAAATATTCATCAATATTTTGCCTAATGGATACACCTGTTTTCAGTAAAACTTTATTAGCCCACTCATTATTATCAGAATAAAAATAGGAGTACACTGCACAGTAAAGAATTTGCAGAGCAAATGAATGACATGAACAAAATATTCAGAAGCGTCACACACTTAAATTAATTCAAGTAATTGTTTTCGTGAAAATAATTTGTAAATGGTATGGAACCTATCATTCTCCCCTTAGTAACTTCTCAGTAACATGTTGTAAGATAATACAATTGTATTTTATTTATCCTTAAATTGTAGTTGTTTTGATATATACAGGTAATTTGGACTGGCCTCTCATGAAAAAATTCCAAATTAGTATTTAACAGTACATAGTTACTAATCACCATTTAAAAAAACGTACAATACAGCTGAGTAAAAGTATAGAAAATATTCTGTTATATTTTATAAACGTAAATATAGGTCAAGTTATTCTTGGAAATTCTGTGGAAAGAAACTAATGCAAATACTAGAGCAGCACCCCCTGTAAGAAAGTACATAGTCCCTAAAACTTTGGGAGGCCGAGGCAGGCAGATCTCCTGAGATCAGGAGTTTATGACCAGCCTGGTCAACATGGTGAAACCCCATCTCTACTAAAAATACAAAAATTAGCCGGGTGTGCTGGCAGGACCCTGTAATCCCAGCCACTCAGGAGGCTATGGCAGGAGAATCGCTCGAACTTGGGAGGCAGAGGTTGCAGTGAGCTGAAATTGTGCCACTGCACTCCAGCCTGGGCGACATGTGAAACTCTTGTCTCAAGGAAAAAAAAAAGAAAGTACATACATGGTCATAGATAAAATACACTACTTCAAGATTAAAAACATGTTACAGAAGACAATACAATCTTTGCTTACATCTATACTATGCTAAGCTTGCTATATGGTATTTTATTGCCTGCATTTTTAAAGCTGTGTTTTAATGCAAGGTAAACTTTATAAGCATACCTGCCCCTCTCACCCATTCCTTACTAAAAAAAAAAAAAAAACCTAATGTCCAATTTTTTTTAATTGGACATATTCATCAAGATTAGCACTAACAAAGTCAAACAATAACAAGAACATAGAAAACTATCCCTAGGTCCTCATTTAACTAGATTGTGTAGTCCTCTTAAAGGTAAGACTGATTGGCTTCTCCATAAAGACACTAGGTAAGTAGTAATTTCTGAAAATTCAATTTAGTTTGAGGTTAATGCTCAGCCAAGGAGGGAGGGAACTGGGAAAAACAAAGAACAAAAAGCACAATTTACAAGAGTAGCCATTCTTTGGTTTCTTTAGTTCTCTTATTTTTATTTTTTTTAGGACAGAGTCTCCCTCTCTCACCCAGACTGGAATGCAGTGATGTAATCTCAGCTCACTGCAACCTCCGCCTCCCAGCTTCAAGCAATTCTCCTGCCTCAGCCTTCTAAGTAGGTGGGATCACAGGCACGGGCCATCACACCCAGCTAATTTTGTATTTTTAGTAGAGACAGAGTTTCGCCATGTTGGCCAGGCTGGTCTTGAACTCCTGACCTCAGGTGATCCGCCCGGCTTGGCCTCCCAAAGTGCTGAGATTATAGGTGTGAGCCACTGTGCCCAGCCACGTTTCTTTACTTCTTTAATAAACTTGGTTTCACTTAAAGATAAAAGAGCAACTATAACTTTCATTGCTCTTATTCCCATTCATTTTTAGCTATTCAAATATAATGAAGAAAAATGTACTGTTACACAATTACTATGTAAAACATATAACATGTATTTTAAGAAATTACTTTCTTGAAAACTTACTGCTACTTATCTTATAAAAGTTACTTTTTTAGAAAAATGATCTCCAAGTGAGATTATCTATATTCAGATAATTATATTTCAAATTTAAAAAAATAAAATCTGCCTCAGGCCATCAAAACAAAGTATGATTTGGTAAATGTAATTCCAAATATCAAATTCAAATTTAAGCTCTTAAAAAAAAACCACAAGATTTCATCAGCTCTCAAACTCATGACCTCAAGACTTTAAGTCACCAAAAAAACTGATAATTTGGTAAGTATGAGGCAATGATATTTAACTGTATCTGTTTAATGACACAGAAATAGAAGTCTACTTTGAAATATTAAGATATTTAAATAGCTTCAAATAAAAAGAGGATAATCGTTATGGTTGGTGGTCCCAAAATATGCCACATTCAAAAAATGAGACCACAAACAATAGCTAAACATGATCATAAATCATATCCCGCGTGGATGGTTATGTAGCTATTCACTATTCAGTTACTAGCAGTGAGGAAGGCCACATCTCCAGGTTCTATTCAAACTATAGGCTATTTGTAGCAGAAACAACAAACATATAGAAACCAGAAGCAGCAGACTCCACTGGGCATGGTGGCTTGAACTATAATCCCAGCTACTCAGGAGGCTTAGACAGGAGGACCACTTTTGAGCCCAGCAACTTAAGGCTGCAGTGAGCTAGGATTATGCCACTGCATTCCAGCCTGGGCAACAGAGCGAGACCTTGTCTCAAAAAATAAAGTATCTTCCTCCAACTGGTAACAGTCATAACACTGATCCTAGAATTCCTTGCTCTTCAGAAAAAAGGGACGGGGTGGGGTGAAACTGGTAACTGGAAGGAAGCAAGAGGGATGAGAAGAGTGCTGCACAGCTGAAGGACTAAGGAGAGTAAATTATGTGGTTTTAAAACTACATAATTTCTACCAGGGCCATATTATCAGTGAAACATTTTAAACTGCAGAAATTGTGGTTTTGGGTCAGAAACAAGTTGTGTATTTTTCACCCTTGATTACAGGGGAAAAAATCAGGGCTGTGTCTTTGTGGGTTGCTCTGCTATGGAGATCAGCAGTTACTGTGACTGAGTAAGGCCAGTCTGTTTAGAAATATATTTTAAACGTTTAGTTAAAAAAAAAAATTATGGTTTGGGCATGGCATCCAATCAGCCTTCAGTCTTGGTTTACGTTGTGAGTTAACAAAAATGCATACAGCTTCATATAAACAGGGCCTTCTTATATTTTCTTTTATTTACCAACTATAGACACAAAGTCAGGAGTTTATTTTTAATCCATTTTATTGATTTATTTTATTTCTCTCTTTTCCTCTTCATTTATTCAACCATTTTTTAGGCTCTAACTTTTGAGCGTGGAACCATGCCAGCATTAGAGATGCAAAGGTGACCAAGATGGGCATTCCTTGCCTCACAGAATGTAGCCTAATAGGGAGATGCAGACCAACTTGCAACTACAAAACAGTGTGTTAAGTGGTAGGTGAGCAAGGAGATAAGTATCTAACCCCAAATTAGGGGCTTAATAAAGTAATTCTGAAAAAGCTACAGTCCTGGAGGATGATTAAGAGGCTGCTGGGGTCGTGGTGTGAGGGAGTGTGGCAGAGTAGAAACAGAGGGCAAAGGGATATTTGAGACCAATGGTTCTCAAAAGAGGGTAGTTCTGCTCTCAAGCAGGAATTTCAGAAAATGTTGAGGACATTCTGGGCTGCCACAATGAAGAGGAGAGGGAGAGTTACTGGTATTTATTGGGAAGTCAAAAATGCTAGATGCCTTGCGAGCATGGTACAATGTCAATAACAACAAAAGTCCCACATTCCACGTGATTGTTAAATGTCCTTATACGGAGAGTCGTAGAGATGGGAAATCTTGTTTACAACAATCTGAGCTTAGAATCTAATTTCATTTTACATCTAAAAAGTGTTTTTGCATGATTTTAATATTGAATGAATTTTCCAGGAGTGCTATTACCCTCTAAAATAAATTGAAAGAAGTCTGCACTTTCTTTTGTTCTGAGTTTACAAAGAGCTGTTCATAATGTTGGAATATAATTTCACCAATGGAAAACTAGCTTGAAATAAGAGTTGCCAGTACCACAACTGGCAGTGTACACTCTGTCACATGCCAGCAAATGATAAGTTAAAAGCTAAATAATATTAAATTAGTGAAAACATGAAATTAACTTTATTAGTAAAAATTATTTTAAAATATTTCATACTACTGTTGTCATATTTAAAATATATAGCACAGAAGGCCAGGAGTGGTGGCTCACGCCTATAATCCCAGCAATCTGGGAGGCTGAGGCAGGTGGATCACTTGAGGTCAGGAGTTTGAGACCAGCCTGGCCAACATGGCAAAATTAAAAATACAAAATTAGCCAGGTGTGGTGGCGCACTCCTGTAGTCCCAGCTACTTGGGAGGCTGAGGCAGGAGAATCGTTTGAACCCGGGAGGCAGAGATTGCAGTCAGCACCACTGACTATAAAAGATGGCACCACTGTACTATAGCTTTAGCAACAGAGCAAGACTCCACCTTAAAGAAATAAAATATATAGCATGATGAAAAATCTACACTGTAAAAAATCAGGTATCAAATGATTTTATTACTACCATCTCATCCCACATTATAACACTGAAATTATTTTGTCACTACAATTACAAATAATCTTATCTCATTTGCAAGAATTTTACATGTTCCCATTTTCTCTACTTGCCTATAAACTGTCTCAGCACATTATTCCTACTTCAATTAAGATTATTTCCCTTTTTCTCATAGTATATACAAGTATGTCACACATCTGCTATCACTTATCATAACATGTTTCACTTCTGGGATCCACTTATATTTCTGTTCTTTTTCCTATACTTCTTTAAAAAAAAAAAAAAAGCCTTCTGATCTCACTTCTCTTAAACCCAAAGTTCTTGATTATAGGTAGGTGTAAGGTTTGACTACTTCATTATGTCTTTTAATAGTGGCAGCTAAGTATTTACATACTGAAACAGATACATTACTTTATTATAAATTACGTTTTCAATATTTCTCCTTCATAGGTGTTAGGGCATTACATTCATATAAAAAGTAGGTATGTAAGTAGGTTATATTATTTACAAATTTCACTTGAACAGTAAAGATGGTGTTAGAAATCATCACAAAGGTAATTTAACATTTTCTGTTAGCCACACTAATTTTAGAAAGTATAAAAAGAAAACCCTGAAATGTTCATATATTTTAGTTAACCAAAAATATCTGAGATTTTAACAAGTAATTAATACAAATAAATTTTGTGGTTTTTGTTTTTTGAGTCTTGCTCCGTCACTCAGGCTGAAGTACAGTGGTGTGATCTCAGCTCACTACTGTGATCTTGCCTCACTGTAGCCTCCGCCTCTTGAGTTCAAGCAATTTTTCTGCCTCAGCCTCCTGAATAGCTGGGATTACAGGCATGTGCCACCACGCCTAGCTAATTTTTGTATTTTTAGTAGAAACGGGGTTTCACCATGTTGGCCAGGCTGGTCTTGAACTCCTGGCCTCAAGTAATCTGCCCGCCTCGGCCTCCCAAAGTGCTGGGATTACAGGTATGAGCCAACACATTCGGACATGAGATTTTTTTACATTTTTGTTTCATAGTAAGTCTTTGAAGTCCAGTATGTATTTTATCCTTACAGCACACCACAATTTGGAGTAACCACATTTTAAATACTTAATAGGCACATGTGGCTAGTGGCTACCATATAGAACAGTACACCTCTGAATCATCCAGATTTGCCAATCACTGACCAAAGAATACATTTTATTAAGAAAGAAACTAGGCTTTCAGTTAAGCATCAGTACAGAAGAATCATTCCATTTGGTATCTCTGCTGTAAAGAACAATTAAATTTGTTAGTATCTTAAGAAATTTACAAAAGCTCTTAGTTTCAGAATAAAGAAGGCATGTTGTTTCAGGTTCTAAAACAAAAATTATCTACATCAATTATGCTACCACCTACATAATCATACCAGGAGTATTACTCAATGGTACCCTATCTAAAGTTGCTTATTTGTTTTTGCTAATTTATTAAATTTGGTTTAATTTTTATTTGAAAAACTGAAGTTATATGAAATGGTTTCATCATTTGGAGTTCTAACGAATGCTTTCCTCTTCATTAAGTCACGCCATGGCATGTTTATAGAACTTACAGGTGTCAGCTCAGCCTGTTCTTCTGTGAAGTCAATATGATGCTTGGCCTGCTTGCTGGAACATCTCAGAGAAATAGCATGCTGTGAAAATGCAGTAAGGAAGAAAATGACAGGTAAAGGAGGTGAAACGGGCAGCTCTCATTAACATGCAGGAAGAGAAAAAGATCAATGAAGTGAAACAAAACAGTAATGAAACAAAATAGTAATGAAAAGTTGCATGCAATTACCTTTCATTCTCTTATATGCAAAAATTATAAAGGTAAGACCCAGATGATCCTAACCCTTGATAATTTAAGGATAACCTCACTCCACTTCTGGACAGTAGAGTTCTATGAAATAATTGTGCAGAAACATTATATCCAATACCAAGTCATGCTAATAAACCTCAACTGGCCCTTAACCACTGTTTGGCAGTGCTCTTAATTTTTCCCCTTATGTTATGCCTGTTCTAAGTCTCTATGTTCTTCAAGCTTCTAGCTTCCCTCTTCCCTCTCTTCATATGACTGCACTTCCCTCCATGTGAGAAAGCTAAACCCATTTATCATGAGGATCTTCATTAGAATGTACCTTGTAATTATACCCATATTTTTATTCTTCCCTCAAATTCTAGATGAATAAATGTGTTTTGTTTCCCCTTCCAAAGCCAAGCATGTTCTAGATCTCATTCATTCCCCCTCCTAAAGAGAGAGTATCTTTAGTCTCTGATACTTAACTAGATCAGTCCATTGAGGGTGAGAAGAGGAGGAAAGGGTTCAATTCTGGGTACTGTCCTCTTGTTAAACTGTTTCTCCTCTCCACTGCCAAATTCCCTGAATTCACGCTAGAAGGTGCCTCCTCCACTTCCCAACCACTCATTTATCCCTTAATTTCTTGCAATCTTTCTTTCCTAAAGCCTTCATCCTTTGAGTTATAATGTATTCTGTAATTCATTCTCAAAGTCATCAAGAACTTTTTAATAAAAAAGGTTTTCTGTTTTTTCCATCATAGTTTCTACCATACTGTACCAAAATCACTTGTCTGGTTGTCTATATCCTCCCCTGCACCCCTCTATACAATAAATTATCACTTCATAAGGACATTGTTTTTTTTTGTTGTTGTTTTTGAGATGGAGTCTCACTCTGTCGCCTGGACTGGAGTGCAGTGGCATGATCTCAGCTCACTACAACCTCCGCCTTCCGGGTTCAGGCAATTTTCCTGCCTCAGCCTCCCGAGTAGCTGGGATTACAGGCGCTCGCCACCATGCCTGGCTAGTTTTGTACTTTTAGTAGAGATGGGATGTCACCAGGTTGGCGAGGCTGGTCTTGAACTCCTGACCTCAAGAGATCCACCCACCTCCACTTCCAAAAGTTCTGGGATTACAGGCATGAGCCACTGCGCCCGGCCAACATTGTGTATTATATTCCAGTTTTATCCCTTACATCCCACCACAGTGCCTAGGCACTCAAATATTTACAGAATGTATGAATAACTTTCTACTTGACCTTCATGCCACATGCTTGAAACCAGATCAAGATGGTTTTTGTTTTTCCCTCTGTATTTTCTCATTAAACATACTGTTTCAATTACTACATCAACAGGAGGCCCATCAAATCTATACTGCCAGTGTCCCTTTTCTTAGGAAACAGATACTGAAGTATTAAGGAATATAAGGGAATGATAAATGCAACCAACTCCCAAAGGATTCAGGAAACATAAATACAGACATAGCACAATAATGTGGTAAAATGTTAAAAATTACATGGCTAATGAATTTCATGAGTTCTCTGTACTATTCTTTAAAGGTTTTGTAAGTATAATATTTCAAAATAATTTTTTTTAAAAAATCACTTCTTTCTAGACTCAATCGTGCACAAGTGTCCATCATATTTCCAAATGCTTACTGGTTAAACTTTTTAAAAACCTAAATCTGGGCTCGGCGCGGTGGCTCATGTCTGTAATCCCAGCCCTTTGGGAGGCTGAGGCAGGCAGATCACTTGAGGTCAGGAGTTCGAGACGAGCCTGGCCAACATAGTGAAATCCCGTTTCTACTAAAATTACAAAAAATAGCCAGGAGTGGTGGCTTGTGCCTGTAGTCCCACCCAGCTACTCCAGAAGCTGAGGCAGGAGAATTGCTTGAACCCGGGGGCCAGAGGTTGCAGTGAGCCAAGATGGCGCCATTGCACTCCAGCCTGGGCAACAGAGCGAGACTGTCTCAAAAAAAAAAAAAAGAAAAGAAAAATTAAATCTGAAGTATTCAACAAGAGATGTTAAATGTAAAACGGTACAATGGAATACTATAGCTATTACGCAGTATACCCTTACCAGAAAAGGATATATATGAAATGACAAAAACAATACAAAATAGTAAATAAACAAAGATTAAAAATTTATGTTACATTAACATGAATAAAAAGGGATTATGGAATAATATAGCTTTTTAATGTTAATTAGGTCCATTTCCATAAAGTACCTATTTTCTTACCAAAAAATATTATCTGCTCCAAGTCTAATCTTTGCCTACTCTTTATCACTACTTTCATAAATCAAAATATGTAACAAAAAATGTCCAGTGAGTCTCCCACGGGGAAAAAAATGAATTTAAAGGTCAATTCTCTGTATAAATTTTGCTATAAATTTTCTCAGTTTTGAAACTTTCATTTGTATTACAAAGTGTTGTGTCATTTTGTTTGATAAAAACTTTCTATCAATCTTACAAAAACTCACCACAAATCTCTGCAAAGTTATGAACCACTACTTTCTTGAACTGAATCTATAACATGTTAAAACAAAGTGCCATTTACAAGCTAGAGTCCTTGGGGTGGGGTGGGAATGCACATATTAAAAAGCATTGATCTGGCCAGCCGCAGTGGCTCACGCCTGTAATCCCAGCACTTTGGGAGGCCCAGGCGGGTGAATCATTTGAGGTGAGGAGTTCGAGACCAGCCTGGTCAACAGGGTGAAACTCCATCTCTACAAAACATACAAAGACAAGCCAGGTGTGGTGGTGCACGCCTATAGTCACAGCTACTAGGGAGGCTGAGACACGAGAATCGTTTGAACCCAGGAGGTGGAGACTGCAGTGAACTGAGATTGCGCCACTGCACTCCAGCCTAGGTGAAAGAGTGAGACCCTGTATCAAAAAATAAATAAAATAAATAAAAACCATTTATCTGAACATAGGAGCCAAACCATTATAAAGAAATGGCCTTGTACCAAAGTAGTGGTTACAAATAAAACACTTCCTTGTGATAGCTAACACTTTAGATTACAACCGGAAAGAAGTGGAGGCTTATGACCACTCATTAGTGTTTCAATAAAATAGATTTCCATCATCTTTACTAACACGTGTATGCATTTTCCACAAATCGTATGTCGAAAGTAAGAATAGCATGATGGTTAAGAATGGAGACCCCAGTGCTAGAGTGCCTGGGTTCAAGCCCCAGCTTGGCCATTTATTGGCAAGGTGATTCTGGGCCTATCATTTAACCTGTTTCCTCATGTGCAAAATGGGGATAATCATAGCATTTATCTTCAAAGGTTGGCATAAAAATTATGAATGATTAATATTACTACTAAGAATGGGAACCGCCACCCCTCATCTTAATTTTATTTAAGCTTTATTTAGCTTAGAGCTACAAGTTAACTTAATTTTACTTAAAATATTAAAAAAAAATACAAAACCACCACAAGATGGGGATATTATTACGTACGTCTCCTTTGCCTTTTTCTCTCCTGCCTATGTAGTTCTGTCTCTAGGTCTGGCTCTGAGAGCACTGGCTAGTCTACTCTCGTCTTGATTTTCCTTCAATTCTGTAATGAAGTAGCATAATATGGTAGTATGAGCTCTACAACCAGTATGTTTGAGTTCAAACCCTTGGGCAAGTTATTTCGTCTCTTTCTACCTCAGTTCCTTCCATTGTAAAAGAGGGATAATCGTGCCCTCCACAAGGTGTTGGGCTCTGCACAACGTGTGTTAAGACATAAAACACAATGGCTAACAGAACAAGCACTCAATTTTTCTGTTTTGCCCCCTTTCCTCTTTATTCTGCTCTCCTTCTACTGGATATTATATAGCCAGTAAATTTGTGAATGTTTTAAAAACATTTCTTTTTGTTTTATAGCCCCTATTCATTTTAAATAGATGAATATATATATATATATATATATATATATATTTTTTTTTTTTGGAGATGGAGTCTCGCTCTGTCACCCAGGATGGCGTGCAGTGGCGTAACCTTGGCTCACTGCAACCTCTGCCTCCTGGATTCAAGTGATTCTCCTGCCTCAGCCTCGTGAGTAGCTGGGATTACAGGCATCTGCCACCATGCCAGGCTTTTTTTTTTTTTTTTTTTTTTTTTGTATTTTTAGTAGAGACGGGGTTTCACCATGTTGGCCAGCCTGGTCTCGAACTTCTGACCTCAAGTGATCCGCCTGCCTCGGCCTCCCAAAGTATCGGGATTACAGGCGTGAGCCACTGCACCCGGCCAGATGAATATATTTCTAGTATTGTCTAAAAAACGGTCTTTTACCAGCCCTCCACAAACCCAAAACAAAAACAGGCCTAAACCTAAATAAAGATGCTTTTAACTTCTGCAGGGGAAAAAAAAAAAATCACACAGATTTCCAAGAAACACAAACAGTAAGAGTCAGGGCATATGTGCCAGTGATTATTGGGGGGGTGTATTTGAAACATGTTTGTGTGAATTAGGCTTTTCCCCTGGATTTCACTAAATCTTCAGCCTCTTTTTTCATCTGATACCTATTCCTTTATTTTATTTTATTTTACTTTTTGAAACGGAGTCTCACTGTCGCCCAGGCTGGAGTACAGTGGCACCATCTCGGCTCACTGCAACCTCTGCCTCCCAGGTTCAAGTGATTCTCCTGCCTCGGCCTCCCAAGTAGCTGGGATTACAGGTGCCCGCCACCACGCCCAGCTAATTTTTGTATTTTTAGTAGAGATGGGGTTTCACCATGTTGGCCAGGATGGTCTGGTACTCAGGACCTCAGGTGATCCGCCTGCCTTGGCCTCCCAAAGTGCTGGGATTACAGGCGTGAGCCACTGTGCTGACATTACCTATTCCTTTAAATTTGGCAAAAGGTTTTGCTGAATCTTAAGAAAACTTGATGATTGTATTATGTATATTATGATGAAAAAATCCTTTGAATCTGCTATAAAGTAATAGCTTTACAAAGTATTTTCATTTTAAAAACAGTCATGTATAAAATTCCAAATTCAAAAAAATTATTAAAATTTAATAATCCCACCAGAAAAATAAAGGTAAATTCTAACATTAACCTTTAATTAGTAATATCCTACTTTATATGAAAATTATAACACGAAATTACCAATTAAATTTGCAAACTGTTGTCCTATTGAGATGTTTTATCAGTTAACAGGAATAAAAGTACCAAAAAGATGAGTAAATCAGTTGCAACATATTTTGTAATGGTTGAGAAATAGCCTTTATTACAATTTATTTCAACTACAGTGAATTCTAGTTTTAAAAACATGGCATATGGTCATTATTGCTGACAGACTTTATAATAATATTGACTGAAGTTATTCTATAATTCATTTGGGAAATAATTATTTTTAACAATCGGCTACACTAAGATTTTTATGAAGATTGGGAAGCAAACGTTGTGGTTTTAGAACTCAAACACAGATTTCTCAGTTATTTGACCCACTTAATCTCGTCAGTATTGGCTTTGATGAAATAGTATGAGGCTTAAATGAGATAACATATGTGAAGTGCTGGAAGTACAGTATTTTAACAAAAGCCGAGCAAAAGAAAGGCAGGTAATAAAGATAAACTCTTTGAGAAGTTAAATTGGACTGTGCCTGTCCATGGTGACAGGCAGAAAGACGAGCCACAATATTACTTTTAGATGGGCAACTTAACTACCCATGTCCCCAAGATGAAACAGTATTAATTTCAAATTGGTATTTTTAACCGATATTTGTATCACTAAATGTCAGTAAAAGCCACTATTCTATGCTGGGTTTCTCTAAACAGTTAAGTATAATTACTGGCTCTAGAGAACCTAGATATGAAAAAAAAGTTCACTATTAAAGAGTTTTTATGTATGTTACACTTCACAGTCATCATCCTGAAAAAAAAAAGTGCTGCTAATTTTAGAGTATAGGCTTCTAGATTTAAAATGGTGGAATGAACACATGCATATATTTGTTCATTCAAATATTTAAGTGCTTTTTTTTTTTTTTTGAGACAGAGTCTCGCTCTGTCACCCAGGCTGGAGCGAAGTGGTGCGATCTTGGCTCCCGGGTTCAAGTGATTCTCCTACTTCAGCCTCCGGAGTAGCTGGGATTACAGGCATGCACCAAGCTCGGCTAACTTTTATATTTTTAGTAGAGACGGGGTTTCTCCAGATTGGTCAGGCTGGTCTTGAACTCCTGACCTCAATCTACCTGCTCAGGCCTCCCAAAGCGCTGAGATTACAGGCGTGAGTCACCGCGCCGGGCCAAATATTTGAGTGCGTATGAGCCAAGTACTGTTCTAGATGTGATGAGTACATCAGGAATTAAAAAAATGAAAAAATCTCTCTCCTCCTGAAGCTTATATTCAAGTTGGAGAGGACAATTAAAAAGTAATGTATATAGTACGTTAAATGGAGATAAGTACTAAAGAGAAAAAAAAAAAACAAGAGATAAAAAGTAATCAAAGGCTGAGCACGGTGGCTCACAGCTGTAATCCTAGCACTTTTGGAGGCCAAGGTTTGGGGATTGCTTGAGCCCAGGAGTCTGATACAGTGCCTGGGCAATATAGTGAGACACCATCTCTTCAAAAAATTTAAAAAATTAAATGGGCATGATGTCATATGCCTGAGGTCCCAGCTACTCCGGAAACTGAGGCAGGAGGATCCACTGAATCCAGGAAGCAGAGGTTACAGTGAGCCAAGATGGCACCACTGCACTCCAGCCTGAGTGACAGAACGAAAATCTGTCTCAAAAAAACCCCAAAAAACAAAACACACAAAAAGGTAATAATAGGGCAGAGTAAGGGGAGTTCCATTTTTAAATAGCATGATCAAAGAACGCCTCTATGAGAAAGTGACACTTGAGCAAATTCCAGAAGGTAGCTAGGAGTATGTTATACAGAAGACTGGGAAAGGGCGTCTAGGCAGGGTTGAGTAAGTGCAAAGGCTAAGAGGCAGGCTCTGGCTACTGGAAGAGAACAAGTATGGGACAGTATGGCTAGTGGGGTAAGGGACAGAAGGAAGAAAAATAGGGTCAGTGGTAACAGGAAAGCAGATCAGGCAAGGCTCTATAGGCCATTTTAGGGGTTTGGGCTATACTTTGAGATGCAAAGCCTTTAGGTTTGAAAAGAGATGATCTGACTTACATTTCAAAAGGATCACTCTGGCTGCAGTGTGGATAATAGACCGTCAAGGGAAAGGTGAATGCAGAAAGACCAGGTGGAAGTCTATTCAAAAATCTAGATCAAGATGAAGTTGGCTTGGTGACAGTGAAGATGGTGAAAAGTGATCATATTCTAGATATATTCTGAAGATAAGACCAACAGAATTTGCTGCTGGATTAGAAGAGAGGTAGAAAGAAAATAAGTAGATAAAGACTCCAAGGAGTTTGCTTTATGAACTAAATGGATGGAATATCTATCAACTGAGATAGAGAAGACAGTGGGAGAAATAAGTTTGAAGAAAAAGAGCAGAACTTGAGGTTTAGACCAGTTAAATTTGAGCAATCTACTTGTGATGGTTAATTTTAGGTTATCAACTTCACTGGATGAAGGAATACCTAGAGAACTTGGTAAAGCATCTGGGTAAGTCTCTGAAGAGTGTTTCCAGAGGAGATGGTGTATGAACCAGGACTGAGTGGGGAAGACCCACCGTCATTGTGGGTAGGCACCATCCAATTGACTGAGGGCCCCAGATAGAACAAAAAAGGCAGAGAAAAGGTGCTTTCTTCCCTCTTTCCTAGAGATGGGACACTCTTCTCCTGCTCTTGGATATCAGAACTCCAGGCTCTCCAGTCTTTGTACCGCAGGCCTTATACCAGCAGCCTCCCTTGGGTACCCAGGCCTTCAGCCTAAGACTGATAATTACACCGTAGGCTTTCCTGGTTCTGAGGCTTTCTGACTTGGACTGAGCCACACTACTACCATCCTATGGTCTCCAGCTTGCAGACAGCCTGTCATATGACTTCTCAGCCTTTGTAATGGTGTCGGTCAATTTCCATAATAAATCCCCACTCATATCCTATTGGTTCTATCTCTCTGGAGAAATGTAATGCGCAATTATACATCCAAATAGAGATAATGATTAGAGATGGAATATATGTACCTGGAGTTCAGGAGAAAGGGACTGGCCAAAGATACCTATATTTCCTTGAATCTAAGAAGATTTGATGCTGGTACTTTCTTGATCTTTATCAGAAACTTTCAACAGAAGAACTTCATGCAACATACCGTAACTGCCACCTTGCTGATCGTGACTAACAGGTGCCACACGATTTAAAATGTGGTTTCTCAACCTTGGCACTATTTTGGGCCAGATAATTATCCTTCGTGTGGGTTGTCCTGTGCACTGTAGGATGTTTAGCAGCACCTCTGGCCTCTACCCACTAGATGCCAGTAGTAGCACATTCCTTTGATGGACAACCAAAAATGTTGCCTATCCCCAGCAGGATAAAGTAGCCCAAGTTGTGAAGCATTGTTTCACAGGGATTAAAATGGGGGTGGGAAGAGGGGAAAATAAGCATATGGCTGAGTGGTAACCAATTTAGCAAAGCTGAATGCTGGGCCAGCACTGGAGAAAAGCAGAGGAGCACTCAATTTATATTGTGTAACCTCAGAAGTCCCCAGAAGCAAGAGCAGACAAGTGATATTGAGACTAAAAGCAGGAAGAATGGTTGAAAACACGTTTAAGAAAGCAGTTAATTCTCAGATTCCCTCCTTTACTCACTTGCCCACGAGCAGCGGTCTCAGGTACAGATTAATATCCACTCACAAGACCCAACAGACTATAGCTTGAAGCCAGATTCACTCAGCTCTTAGTATAAAGAAAAAGAAGGCATGCTGGCATGCTAGCATCAGACATGCCATCTTCAGAGGGAGTCCATACAGCTCACCACGGGCCCTTTTTTTTGGGCCCGTAAGTGATAGCTCATTGTAAGGGAAAGAGACCACGTGGTAAGTGCAGAAAACACTCTGGCTTAGGGAAACTTCATGCTCAACAGGAACCAGCAGTACCTTGTAACAGCCAATGAGGGTAAGTGCCAGGGCCCCTTAAAGAACACGTTCATGCTCATTTACAAGAGTTATTACACTGCTGGCCAGGTGCAGTGGCTCCCAAAGTGTAATCCCAGCACTTTGGGAGGCTGAGGCAGGCAGATCACTTGAGGTCAGGGGTTCAAGACCAGCCTGGCCAACATGGGGAAACCCTGTCTCTACTCAAAAAGAGAAATACAAAAATTAGCCAGGCCTGGTGGCATGTGCTTGTAATCCCTGCTACTCGGGAGGCTGAGGCACGAGAATCATGTGAACCTGGGAGGCAGAGGTTGCAGTGAGCTCAGACTGCGCCATTGCACTACGGCCTGGGCAACAGAGTGAGACTCTGTCTTTAAAAAAAAAAAAAGTTACACTGCACACCACAAAATCAAGGTCTGTGTCTTTTCATAGGCTAATTCAGTTATTCATGGACAGTTTTCCTGGTCCATATACATTCACCAACAGGGGTCAATTTCACAATAAACAATATTACGTGGAGATATTCTATATTTAATTCTTAATCCAGTATGTGTCCAGGAAAAGAATGTCAGGAGAAGGAAAATCCAAGGTCATTTTTCCATGAAGAAAAGGACTCAGACCTACTGTTAACCCTCTCTGCCTAGAGCAGTGGTGATTCTCAATTGGGGGTGGATTCTGTCCTACAAGGAACATGTAACAATGTCTGTGGACGTTTTTAGTTGTCACAACTGAAGAAGGTATGTGTACTACTGACAGCTAGTGTGTACAGGCCAGGGATGCTGCTAAACATCCTACAATGCATAGGACAGCCACTCACAACATAAAACTAGCCCAAATGTCAATAGTGCTGATAGCTGAGAAACCCTGACCTAAAAGGATTTGATGAAAGCTTACAGACTGGAACAATGGGGACCATCCTCATGTTCCAACCCTTCTTTCCCAAATGGGCTACTAAAACACTCGGCAGCCAGCATAGAAGACTGGAAGAACTTTCTCCAGATAAGCTCACCAGCCTAAGAAAAAAGACCTAAGGATAATCCCAAAGACTACAAAAAAAAAAAAAAAAAAAAAAAGAATAGAATTTTAAGAAGATGCAATTAATGGAACACAATTTGGCTTGAACCGGAGAGATTTAATCAACTGAGATAAAGTCTGAAATTGAAATAGTGATCACCTATAAAATTAAATATTTAAAAGAATCTGTTCATTCCAGTAAAAGTAAAATGATATTCCAGAAAGGGAATGTAGTCATAAGAGTATATGGAGGTTAGCAGTAAATTGCAAGTATATAGTCATTTTAACATAAACACTGAATATTAGTTCAATCAAAATATACTTGGAGAATGGAAGAACAGGAAGGGAGAAGTGAGAAGTTGTGTATAGACAGCTATACCCTCATCTTCTGGAGTGAAAAGTCAATAGGTAATACATACAACTAAAAAAAAAAAAACCAAGAAATGGCAACGTGTATGTAGATTTAATGATAAAGAGGTAAATTCCCTAAGCGTCAACTAAATGAGCAAAAATTACTTACCTCTGGGAGCAGAATATGATGTGTCTGTGGGTAGAGGATAGTTGTCTGTAACATATCTCATAAAACTATTTAACGCCATGCATGAAAAACTAAAATATTTTTAAAACCGTATTTGCATTTAAAGACAATTTGATACATGAGTTCAGGATATATTAAAGCTTGCCTCAGTTTATTTGAATCAGAACAGACTAGACCTACGAAAAAAGCATACTGAAGCAAGTTCCAGGTTTGTTAAACCACCTTTCTATACTCCTAGGTGAGGCAAAAGAACAGGCTAGCTAGGTAAGACTTTTTAACTCCTTTCCCTGCTATAGTCCTGGTTTACTCACCAAACCTTACATTAAACTCTCATATGAAACATTACACCACTGAGTACTGGTATTCTTTGCAGTATTCACAGTGATATACATGGATACCACTAGATAACATTTGAAGTGTCCTTGCTGGGAGAGAGGAACTTCTCATGTTTTACTTCAATTTGCCCCTATATTGTATGAACTTTTAGAACAAGCACATTTTACAGACAGAAAGACAGACACGCAGATTAGTTTATAACTTGTCCTCATGCATCTTAACCCAACTCAAAATACTGTAAACTGATTGGAAGTAATATCAACGTACAAAACAAAGAATGGCCAAGAAAGCACACCCCTAATAAAATACTGCTCATATCCTAAATATAATTCCCAGGTATCACAAAATAGAAATCAGTTTTCTTTTTTCTTTTTTTCTTTTTGGAGACGGAATCTTGCTCTGTTGCCAGGCTGGAATGCAGTGGCACGATCTTGGCTCACTGCAACCTCCGACTCCCTGGTTCAAGCGATTCTCCTACCTCAGCCTCCCGAGTAGCTGGGATTACAGGCATGCGCCACCACATCCAGCTAATTATTTTTAGTAGAGATGGGGTTTCACCATGTTGGCCAGGATGGTCTCAAACTCCTGACCTCAGGTGATCCACCCACCTCGGCCTCCCAAAGTGCTGGGATTACAGGCGTGAGCCACCGCATCAGGCCTAGAAATCAGTTTTCAAGTTCTCTATAGAATATATACCACTTAGATAAGTTTCATTTTAAACAAATGAAAGTTTATTCTTCAGATTGATAAGACTGGCTAACTTTCTTAGAAATAATTCAAGTTTATCTCCAAACCACCACGATTAATACTCCTTTTGTGCTCCACAGTACCAAAAACAAAGTTACGCACATGGGTGGGTACCAAGAGTTACTGACTGATGGAAATTAATCCAAAGAATTAAATTAGGAAAAAAAAAAAAAAAATCAATGATGTCAAGTAATAGTTAAAATTCAAGATTTTACTTTAGTACTGATTATTCATAAATAGATTCTTTTATCCCATATTAGAGTATTGTAAACACAAGCTTATTGGAAAGGTTGACTTAACTTTGCCCCACTTTTCTTCTTTCTTGCTGCTACCCTATGACAGAATTACCGTCTCTTTGATGAAAAGAACTCAATAAAGGACTCTCTTTCACCAAACTCAGCTTTTGTTAAACTTGTTATCACAAATCTATTCCCCACCTTATCCAGTCACATGCTGAAAAATATTCCATCTTTTAAAAATCTGTTCATGAATAACTTATGGTTCTCTGAACCACCCTATCAGGAAGGCAGATATAGTACTACGAACTCCGGCTGGGCTCGGTGGCTCACACCTGTAATCCCAGCACTTAGGGAGGTGGGCGGATCACGAGGTCAGGAGTTCAAGACCAGCCTGGCCAACAGGGTGAAATCTCATCTCTACCAAAAATACAAAAAATAGCCAGGTATGGTGGCATGCGCCTGTAATCCCAGCTACTCAGGAGGCTGAGGCAGGAGAATCACTTGAACCCGGGAGACAAGGTTGCAGTGAGCCGAGATCATGCCATTGCACTCCAGCCTGGGCGACAGAACAAGACTCCGTCTATTAAAAAAAAAAAAAAATCTGTTTATGAATAACTTTTGGTTCTCTGAACCACCCTATCAGGAAGGCAGATATGGTACTACGAACTCCATTTTACTTGTGAGAAATTGATGTTTAAGAGAATAACTCACTTAAGGTCCCATGGGTAGTGAGTGGCAAGGAAAACTCAGAATCAAGTTTCTGATTCCACACCTGGTGGCCCTTTCCAATATACCATACTGACTCTTCGATAATGAAATGGACGGCCAGGCACAGTGGCTCACGTCTGTAATCCCAGCACTTTGGGACACCGAGGTGGGTGGATCACCTGAGGTCAGACGGAGTTTCAGATGGAGTTTGAGACCAGCCTGGCCAACATGGTGAAACCCCATCTCTACTAAAAATACGAAAATTAGCTGGGCATGGTGGTGAGTGCCTGTAATCCCAGCTACTTGGGAGTCTGAGGCAGGAGAATCACTTGAACCTGGGAGGCGGAGGTTGCAGCAAGCCAAGATCACACCACTGCACTCCAGCGTGGGCGACAAGAGTACAAACTTCATCTCAAAAAAAAAAAAAGATAATGAACTGGAGTTAACCTGGTAAACTAGAATCTTGGAGGATGATGATATAAGTGGTTTTCTTAAGTTTTACTTTAAATCAACATACATTTAAAAGCACTATCAGCTGAATAAATAAATGGCTTTGCGAATCATTTTAATTTTCAAATCACATGAAATGACTCAAATTACAATAAAAAATACCATTCAAGAACTTCCAAATACTACAGTCATGAGAATAAAAAAGAAGAAACTAAATTTCTTCTCAATCATCTGTGTGCCACTACCATATCTGATAATATATTCCTTCTGTACTCTTGAAACCTATCTCAGAAGTATCTCTGACAAATTATAAATGTAGAAGAATTTAAAAATGTAATTAAAATTACATTATTTTAATATAATTTCTCCTTTATTTCAATAATAAAATAGCAGGGAAAAAGTTCCATCTATTTACCTCAGGAATTGGCTGCCCTTGATGTGTCAAATCCAGCTCTTGAGGGCGTGTTACTTTATCAATATCCAAAGAGTCCATGCTGGAGGCTGCAGAAGTGATGCTGGAACGGGAGGAATTACTAATAGAGCGTACTTCAGCATCACTCACTGTGCCTGCTGATGCGGTTCTTCTGTGCTGATTCGTTACCAAGGGTTTAGTATCTTCTAGTACAGACTGCTGAGCAGCCTCATCCATACTCAAAGAGGCCTGTTCTAACTGTGCAGTGACGTCGTCCAGGGAGTAGCTCGCATGGGAAGGTTTAGCTATCCTATTAGATGAAGAAGATAATCCTTTCAAGGTGCCAGGTTTCGATGTATGTCGGCTAACAGGCAACTTCTGAGTAGCTTTCGTTTCTGTGATTTGACGCTTACTGTTTCCTGAACCAATACTGCTGAGCTCCTGCTCTATAGAGCAAAGATCAGCCATCAAGGCATCCAGATCCACAGTCTCTCCCTGATTCAGAGCTTCTGCAATGAACAACACATAATGTTTCCAGAATTTATACATTCTATTATAAATAAGTTAATAAATGAAGATGATGAAGCAAAAGAATATATTCTGTTGGGCCTAAAGCAAATAAAATTAAGTATTACTGGTTTTTGTTTTAAATTCCAAGAGAAATTTTTAGAAGTACACAGTCCTCCGCTTTTAAGGCTTGTAATAATCAAAGAAGAATAAATTATGAGTTCAAAGACAAAAACACCACAAAAATCTTATACTATTCCATGGTTTTAACCACATTTCTCTGTGCAACTTTTTACCACAGGCTTCAATACATTGTTAATATGATCAATGCTTCGGTAGAGATGTTAATACCGAAAGAGCTGAGGGCATAAAAAGAGAAGTCAAAAGTCTAAAAAATTACAGACTGACAGGTCAGTATTATAAACTTGACTAGGTGGAATACAATAGATAAAGGCCACAGTGGCTGCTTTAAAAATTACTAACAAGTAATTTCACTGGACTTTAATCCAGTGAGAAAACAATGCAATTAAGTTTGCTGTGGGGTTCCACTTGGGTATGTAGTTTGTCAATTATTAATAAAACCAACTATCTTTTAGTTACATTCTAGTTTGCTTTTTTCTGTGATATTTTCAATTAGTAATATTAATAAAATACACAAATCAAGAAATTTAAGGGCCAGATGCAGTGGCTCACACCTGTAATCCCAGCACTTTGGGAGGCCGAGGCAGGCAGATCACCTGACGTCAGGAGTTCGAGACCAGCCTGGCCAACATGATGAAACCCCATCTCTACTAAAAAAATACAAAATTAGCCAAGTGTGGTGGTGCATGCCTGTAATCCCAGCTACTTGGGAGGCTGAGGCAGAAGAATCGCTTGAATCTGGGAGGCAGAGGTTGCAGTGAGCCGAGATTGTGCCACTGAACTCCAGCCTGGGTGACAAAAACAAAACCGTCTCAAAAAAAAAAAAAAAAAAAAGGAAGAAAAAAGAAATTTAAGAACTTGGTCAAGTTACGCACATAGCTTTTATATTGAGTTTTTATATTTGGAATTGTAGCTGTACTGCTCCTACATTATGTGACTTAGCACACTATTTTACATTTTATTTCCAATTACATCTTACCATTCAAGTTGTATATGGAAAAGCGGTAAGAAAAGTTGGCCATGTTTGTTTCCTGGCGAAGAGGAGATCTTTTTACTGGTTCCATGGGTTTGTCAGAATCCAAACTCTTTATAAAAAGAAAGTTGAATAGTCATATTAAATTCAGGTTTCAATAATATAAAAAAGATGAAGTTTGTTTTATGATTAAGTGAACTGCCACACTATAATAAATAAAACCAAAGTTCTCCTAAGTCATAGCCTCAAGGAAAAGTATAATTGTTTTTCACATCATTATTTTGGTTATACTTATTTCAATCTTTAGATACATGCTTTTTTTTTTTGGAGATGAAGTTTCGTCCTGTCACCCAGGCTTAAGTGCCATGCCACAAGCTTGGCTCACTGCAACCTGTGCCTCCCGGGTTCAAGAGATCCTCTCGAGTAGTTGGGACCATAGGCACGTGCCACCATGCCCAGCTAATTTTTGTATTTTTAGTAGAGACAGGGTGTCACCACGTTCGCCAGGCTGGTTGCGAACTCCTGGCCTCAAGTGATCTACCCACCTCGGTCTCCCTAAGCGTTGGGATTGCAGGCATGAGCCACCATATCCGGCCTATGTTTACTTTTAAAGGCACTTGACACTGTCATAGTTCAGAGTAAATATCTTTTCAAATATATTAAGTACAGTGACTGACTTCATTTGATACACATGCACTATAAAATAAGTGAGGTATATGAATACGGACACGGTAAGCTAAGAAATAGGTGTGGTGGCTCACACCTGTAATCCCAGCACTCTGGCAGGCAGAGGTGGGCAGATCACCTGAGGTTAGAAGTTCGAGACCAGCTTGGCCAACAGGGCGAAACCTCTTCTCTAGTAAAAGTACAAAAATTAGCTGGGCACAGTGGCGGGTGCCTGTAATCCCAGCTACTTGGGGGGCTGAGGCGGGAGAATGGCTTAAGCCTGGGAGGCGGAGGTTGCAGTGAGCTGAGATCACGACACTGCACTCCAGCCTGGGCGACAGAGTGAGACTCAGTCTCCAAATAATAATAATAATAAAATAAAAATAAAAAATAAAAAAAAGAAGACATAGAAACCACACAGGGCGTTTTGTTCTTTCTTTCCTCAAAGGGATTTGGTTTAGGTCCAGGAAAGCCTCAATCTTTGCTATATGAAGGACTCTGAAGATAATGGATAGTTCTGGATTTAAAATTATTGAGACCCAAGACTCACTAATTGTTTTAATGAAAAGTGATTACAAGTCCAAACAATGATGAAATGTTCTTGTCCTTCTCCAGTTCTATCAAGATGAGGGCAAACTGTAACCCAGCTACACTGCCTGTGACAAATCTTGAATCATACTGTATACTTTGGGTAGGGTGACTTGTAAGTTACACTTGTAAGTTTAAATGATACTCTTTTCCTCTCTAACCTTTCTACAGCAAGAAAAAAAGATATTTACAACAGAGAAATTCAGAGAAAAGGTCAGTAGCTATTGTTTGTTTAATAGATTCACAAAATATAAGGATTAGTGTTTTAAAACTTTAATTTCTATCTAAAGTAAGTACTGAATAAGCTTCAAATTTTAAAAGAATGCTGGATATTCTATTGGGTTATAATGCTATCTTTTTATTTTTTTTGAGACAAGGTCATGCTCTGTTGCCCAGGCATGAACTCTTTTAACCTTTTTAAAGGGGTTGCTGAGAATTTTATAAAAGCTATGAGCCCTCTTCCAGAAAAATGTACATACACTCAAAATTTTACAAACTTTTTAGAACACTGACCAACTACCTAAAAACTTTAAAACTTAAACTTGTTTTAATTCTAAGTTGAAAATACCATACCACTGAATACGTGATATAGGTGTACAGATAACACTGTAATGAACTAAAGTAATGACACAAATAAGAAACTTGAGGTTTTAGCCATAAACTTCGTAAGTCAAACATTTCTTGAAAACGTCCCAAGTGTTATAAAGCAACACAGTAGTGAGTCACACTATGCAATGGTTTTAATCTTTTTTTCTCTCTAAAGACAGATTTATATAATGAAAAGAACAGTCACATCACTAGTGGCTCTTCACACTTTTATGTCAGGCAACTTAAAATACAGGGGAAAGTACAAGGTACCAAACCAGTAGAAACACTGCTTTCAGGGGAGCATCATGTAGTTCCTACTCCACCGAGAGCAGCTGGACCAATAGCTACCTGCCTTTTCTCTTTTGGGCCCCTCGTCCCAAGCATGGACAATAAAACCACATGGTCAAGAACACTGCACATGTCAGCTGGCCCTTGCATACTTTCTCCAGGCAATATCATTTTCTATTTGCTCTTCTTTGCTTCCTCTCTCTCCCAGCACAGAACTGCATAGCCTAGCGATAATCTCTATGCCAAAATCACACTTTTTATAAATTAAGAATTAAACAGAAAGAACTTGGCAATTACAGATATAAGACATCTCTGACAAAAAAAAATGTCACTTCTTCTGATTAGAGATGAAGGGAATGATATCTATGAAATCCTAGTAGGAGTTGAAAACATTCTACCCTGGCCAGCATGCCTGTAATCCCAGCAGTTTGAGAGGCCGAGGTGGGTGCACCACCTGAGGTCAGGAGTTCGAGATCAGTTTGGCTAACATGGTGAAACTGTTTCTAATAAAAATACAAAACCAGCTGGGCATGGTGGCGCATGCCTGTAATCCCAGCTACCTGGGAGGCTGAGACAGGAGAATCGCTTGAACACGGGAGGTGGTGGTTGCATTGAGCCAGTATCTCACCACTGCACTCCAGCCTGGGTGACAGGAGTGAGATGCCATCTCAAAAAAAAAAAATTCCCCCCAAATACAGTATTAACAGATTATGGTCACAAAGATGTCTGCCTTTCAAAATGATCTAGCAAGAATTACATGAAGAGTTTATCACTTTGAATTCTAGACTGCTACAAAAATAAGCTGCTAGTACTTTAAGCTTCCACCTTGACCACCTTACTTTTCCTTCAGTTATCTCATACTTATGCAATTTTACACAAATGTTCTTCCCAAAGACATTATTTATGAGTAAATGTTTTGTTCTAATGTTCTCATTGCCATGAAGTCAACTTTATTTAATAAACATAACCATCTTCATATACTGAATATAATGTATTACGGGGGCAATAACAATAGTACCCTTTTATTCTAAAAAGTGTGCTGGTTTAGAGGACAAAGTTACCATTTTTAAAAACCCAAGATCGAATAAAGCAAAATGAAAAGATTTTGCCACTGCTTTAAAATGCAGCCTAGAATTAGGTTTTGTCAGTATTCTGCAATCATGTCACAGAAAATATTTACATGGGGCCAGGCACGGTGGCTCATGCCTGTAATCCCAGCACTTTGGGAGGCCAAGGCAGGCGGATCACAAGGTCAGGAGATCGAGACCATCCTGGCTAACATGGTGAAACTCCATCTCTACTAAAAAATACAAAAAATTAGCCAGGCATGGTGGCACTTGAAGTCCCAGCCACTTGGGAGGCTGAGGCAGGAGAATGAAGTGAACCCAGGAGGCGGAGCTTGCAGTGAGCCAAGATCGCGCCACTGCACTCCAGCCTGGGTGACAAAGTGAGACTCCATCTCGAGAAAAAAAGAAAATATTTACGTGGAAGGAAATTACTTATGTTGAAAACGTATTCAAATTTACTAAGGTAATAGGGTTTGCTAAAATTTAGACTTTTGAATTTCAGGCTTTAAAAGTTTTTAGCTAATTATCTCATATTTATGAAACATATATTAAGCAATCCCTCTAGATGAACAGAGCCTCCCTCACAAGTATTTTTTTTTAACATCCTTAAAATAACTAAAGATTCTTAACATCTTCTCTTCTAGAATGACTTCATTTACTTGTCAATACTTCGAACATTTCTTCCTTTCTGGCAATATTTTAAAATTTAACTTATATCCATATCCTCTTCTGCATATTAAACTTTTAACACAATGATGACTTCAAATCCTCAACCAGTTTTTCAAGCATTACGTCCAACCTGAGTGAGTTTGTCTAGTTCTCCAAGCCAGGCTCCAAACATTTTGTCCAGGTCCTGATCTTCCTTGTCACTGTCTTCTTCAGCACCATGATCAATTTCTTCATCTGATAGCTGCTCCATCTGAAATACAGACATTTGTGTAGAATGAATAGTAAGTTACAGGTTTAACTTGAAAAATTATGCCATATATGCTCTGATATATTATAAGCCTCTGGAGTCAAATCTTCAAAACCAGAAATTACATTCTAAAAGAAAATCTTAAGTCATTAATGTAGACAGTGTTGACAAGTGAGTAGAAACAAAGAATAAAGTTTCAATTTTTTTAGGAAACTGTAAAAGAAAAGCCAACAGTATCAAATTATGACCAGAATCGCAACATTACTAAAAAAATTAACAGAGCACTCCTTTCAATCAGCAGAGGACATAAGAGTAGTATAGTTCTCTCCACTACTAGATCCTAGGACACCCAAACACCAAAAGGAAGCCATTTCAGAAGACTTTAATGGAAGAAGTTATTGTCCTGTTTATTCTGTAAAAATCTGTTTAGATATCAATAGGTATCCCACAAAACCTGAGTCCAACAAGTATTTAAGAGAAAATTTGACAAAACAAAAATCTTAATCTAGTTTTGTTTCTATTCTACCTTCCTACCCTCACTTTCTATCCCATTTGTCTTCTTTCTCTACCTTACTTCCTCATCAGTTCCAACAAAACTCAAGAAGGAAACAGAATTGAAAACTTCTAAATCCAGGTCCAAATCCTGTATGTGGTGACTTTTCAAATATAAGTCCCTTGAAAGAAGAAATTATTTTCCTTCTTCCCATTAATAAAATAGTGTGACCGGGCACAGTGGCTCGCACCTATAATCGCAGCACTTTGGGAGGCCAAGGCAGGTGGATCACCTGTGGTCAGGGGTTCGAAACCAGCCTGGCCAACATGGCAAAACACCATCTCTACTAAAAATACAAAATTGGACGGGCGTGGTGGTGCCTGCCTGTAATCCCAGCTACTTGGGAGGCTGAGCCAGGAGACTCACTTGACCCTGGGAGGCAGAGGTTGCAGTGAGCCGAGAACATGCCACTGCACTCCCATCTGGGCAACGAGTGAAACTCCGTCTCAAAAAATAAAATAAAATAAAATAAAAAATAAAATAAAATAGTGTGGTATCTGACATGGAACTTGCACATTATTTTGCAAGGGAAGATGGGAAGAAAAATTACATAAAACAATGTAAGATCAATAACTGATTAATCTGATAAATATAAATATTACAACATTAAAGGCCCCGGGAAATCTTCAAATAAACATTAGCTTTGCTTAACCAGTCAGCATATTCCAAAATTAAAATTAAACTCAGGCAGGCATGTTAGTATGAACTTGAAACAAATTAAATTTTTTTTTTCAAGTTAGCAGATTATAACCCCTGGTTCACAAAGTTATGGTAGGTATTTTATGTTTCTTAACATCATAGTTACTAAAATCTGATAAAATGTTATTTCTGGAAAAAAACCCAGCATATTCTTAAATTATTTGACCACAATCCCTTTTCCTTCAACTTCTGTCCCAGGGACACAATGAATATCATCACCATATGTTACATTAAATACTCTTGACTCACATTTCTAAAACACGAATTTTGTTATGGTAGATCTAGGCAATATTTGGAATATAGCCTGTCAGCTGGTTTAAGCAATTCCTCCAAGATTATATAGTGCATGGGCATTCCATTAAAAAAGATACGCCTAATTTTTACGAGCTTGATATACATATGCCAGGGTATGAATGCGTCCCTTCCAAAATTCAAGTGTTGCCAATGTGATAGTATTAAGGGATGGGGCCTTTAGGCCATAAAGGCTCCTTCTTTATTAAAGGTATTAAGGATTTTATAAAAGAGATTTCATGAAGCACTGGGTTACCTTGTTCTTCTACTCTCCGCTATGCGAGAGCACATCTTGTGCCTCCCTGTGGAGGAAGCCAGCAACAAGCCCTCACCAGACACCAAATGTCAGTGCTTTAATCTTGTACTTCCCAGCCTCCAGAACAATAAGAAAATTAATTTCTGTTCTTTACATATTACCCAGTCTCGGGAATTTTATTGCAGCAGCACACACGGACTGATATCGTCAAAGAAGCAATCCACAAAATTATATCTGGGATCCTTAAAGATTAGAAGACAACATAAAGAATCTAATTATCTGACAAGGTATCATGAAGTTAAATTTTCAGTCTTATTTCACTATACAAACTTTTGCAGAAAGGGTCAAATAATGTTGCAAAATTAAACTGAACGTAGTTTTCAGATGCTGAAAATCAGATCATATCTCCTTTAATTACTTAAGGGAAATAATTTTCTAATTTTCCTAATACTGGGAAGAACAACAGCTAACCAATATCTCTAATAAATATATCTCTAACAGAAACTGATAATTTTCATTTCTTAATCTTTTATCACTGAAATCATATATAAACCAGGTCATTCTACCCTGGCAAGTGAAAAATAGATCTACCAATTTCCCAATTCATAAATCTGATTCTTAAAAAGATTTGGTTTTTATAATTTGTAACTATTATTTGTAAGATTTTATTCATTACTACATAATTGATAGGTCAATCTCAATAGAAACTTGGTATCAGAGTTCATTAAGCCATCTACCGATGAAAAACATAAAATGTTAGTGAAAAGAAAAACCTCGGCCAGGTGCAGCAGCCCACGCCTGTAATCCCAGCACTTTGGGAGGCTGAGGCGGGCGGATCACGAGGTCAGGGGATCGAGACCATCTTGGCTAACACGGTGAAACCCTGTTTCTACTAAAAATACAAAAAAATTAGCCAGGTGTGGTGGCAGGTGCCTGTAGTCCCAGCTACTTGGGAGGCTGAGGCAGGAGAATGGGGTGAACCCGGGAGGCGGAGCTCGCAGTGAGCTGAGATCATGCCACTGCACTCCAGCCTGGGCGACAGAGCGAGACTCCGTCTCCAAAAAAAAAAGAAAAGAAAAACCTCATCTGACCAGATGACTTAATTACTCAAATAGTTGCTAGTTTGAGAACACCAAGGAGCAGTAATAGCCAGTTTTCATAAAGAGGGTTAATAAGTAACATAATCTGGAACATACTTGCTTTTACTCCCTAATCTTTGAAACTAAACACACTGGAATAACCCAGAAAATATCTTAGGAGGAATTCTGTTTTGAGATAGTGATACTTATTCTTAGTTACATTTTATATTTCTTAAGTACATTTAAAACAACCTGGGCCTGCAGCACTGTTGTCCAACAGATACCATTATGTCACTATTGGCAGAGATAGCAGCTTTAGTAACTTTAATGAGTATTTTAGGCAATAATACGCAAGGCACTGGGTTTATGGTGACTATATTCTCCATAGTAAAAATTTGGTCACATGATAGAATATTTAGATGACTCATCATCAGGAAAATCTGTGATGTATGAACATGACACACACTAAGAGGAAGTTACAATCAAAGAGAACAGGGAGAGAACATTAGTCATGGCCCTCCATGAACCATTGTGATAGGTAGGTATTATATCATTCCCATTTTATAAATGAGGAAAGCTAATCAGAAAGGGTGGCAAGCTCCGTTCTTGGAGAAGGGCTTAGAGGACAGCACTCCAGGTCCAGTGTTTCAAACAACACCTCCAATTTCAGGCATCTTACAGATAGGGCTTCCATATTAGATATCATTTAAACCAAGAGTTCAAATTTTTAAAAATGATTTTAAAAAAGGTTTAAATCCTGGACTTCTGAGAACAGACTGTAACTGCCCATAAGAAAATGCCATACTGGGAAAAATAAAACAACAGAAAAACAACATTATAAGATAAATATAAAATAGTTCAAAATAAAGAAATAATTTAAATTACAATGGAGCCAAAGAGAACCACAGTCAATGTGCTCATAATGATGTTTAGATCAATGACAGACTATTTATACAATGGTGGTCCCATAAGTATTTTTACTGTACCTTTTCTAAGTTTAGACACCATTGTATTGCAATTGTCTATAGTGCTCAGTACAGTAACATGCTGAAAGGTTGTAACCTAGGAGTAATAGGCTATACTCTATAGCCTAGGTGTGGAGTAGACTATACCACCTAGGTTTGTGTAAGTACGATTTATTATGCTGGCACAACAATGAAATTGCTTAATGAAGCATTTCTCAGAAAGTATCTTCATCATTAAATGACACATGACTGTACAGACTCTGCATCCAAAGCTAGTGTGTTTGAAACTGAGTTTTTTCCTACTATTCAAACAAGCTATTTGGGTTTTAAAAATCCCTTTAAAATTTTTCATTTATAGTTTTGTTTTTATCTAGACTACTACTGCAGACTTAAGGAAAATATCACTAGAGAACAACGACAGCAATGACAGAGAAACATAAAATTAACAGAAAGTTGAAGTATCTATTGAACATTAACCACTTATGTTACTTTTGCCAATTCTGTCCTATTTTCAATTTGTCCCTATGTGGACTAGTTAAAAAACAAAACAAAAAAAACAAAAACAAAACAAAACAAAAAAAAACTGGCTGGGTGCAGTGGCTCACGCCTGTAATCCCAGCACTTTGGGAGGCCGAGGAGGATAGATCACCTGAGGTCAGGAGTTCGAGACTAGCATGGCCAAGAAGGTAAAACCCTGTCTCTAGAAAAATCAGCCAGGCATGGTGGTGGGCGCCTGTAAGACCAGCAACCTGGGAGGCCGAGGCAGGAGAATTGCTTAAACCCAGGAGGCAGAGGTTGCAGTGAGCCAAGATCGTGCCATTGCTCTCCAGCCTGAGCAATGAATGAAACCCCCATCTCAAAGAAAAAAAAACTTAAGTAACTTACTCGGAGACTTTCCAAAAAGGACTTAGGTCCTATAACATTTCTTAAAGAATTCACAATCTAAAACACACTCTCCATTCTCTAAATGCTGACGTTGATGAATCTTATTCTCCAATTCCCCAATACAGCATAATTTCCATTAACCATACACATCAAATAAGGTGCCCTCAGACATTTGCTTATAGGCTCGGCATCATCTTAGGTCAGCAAATCTAGTAGGGAAATGCATTCCTGCTTGCCAATTCCTTGATCCACACCCTACCCATTCTAAAAATCGTTTGTATTATAATTGCTATATATCGCCAAATGAATCACAAGTCTAAACCTGAATTTTCCAAACATAATGCCCCTACTAGAAACAATGACATCAGAAAATAATCTAACAGTCAACTGTCCTTCCAATCAAAGGGAAGAAAAATGAAAGAAAAAAACTTATCAAAAAAAAAAAAAAAAAGTGAATTTAAAAATAGATAGCTTCTAACATAATGCTCTTCCTTAATGGTATCCAAATAGACCCAAGGAAACTATAATGCATACTATAACAAATCCTATTAAATTATTCTATGATTATAGTATTAGGTACTTTGGGGGGAATATACTGAGGTTTCACTTAAATTCCGTGCTCCATTATACATAAGGGAAACTATGTCCTGAAAGAGTAAATGTACCCTACTACAAATAAAGTTTACTCCCCAAAGCACAGATGTACTAAAGATAGAATAAAATCCAAAGTCATTCACAGACTGACAATGGCCTGTCCAATCCTAACCTTCAGGGACCTCTCTTACCACCCTCCCCTTTCCCTCCTCCCACTTCCAGCAACACTGTACTGCTTGCTGATCCTTGGAACAAAGACTTGCTCCAAACATCCAGCATTTTCAATGCCAGATCCTTTGACTGGAACTCTCTCCTCCAGATAGCAGCATGGCTCACTCATTTAAGTCTGCTTAAATGACCATTCTACCAAAAGAGCCCACCTTCCTTGACACTTCCAGTCTCATTTGGTTTTATTTTTCTTCACAGCACCGATCACCATCTGTCCCACCATATCTCTTCTTCCACTAGAAGGAATGCTCCAGAGGAGAGCAAGGACTTTGGTTGCCTTCTGTATCTACAATACTTGGAATGGTGCCTGGCTTATAGCAGGTGTCATTAAATATCTGCCAAATGAATACCTAACATACAAACACACACATATAGTTAAATATGATGCACATTTTTTGAAAGTTCTCTAAAGAGCTAGCATGGCCAAAATCTACACACAAAAAAATCAATATAATAAAGGACGAACTCCCTTCCAAAGAGGTGCTTTTAGCAGCCACCATGTTCATACATGAGCTTGAGAAGGGTATGCTAAAACAAAACAGAAAACGACACAAAAAAACCCCACAACTTTTATTCATTCAACAAATATTTACTGAGTAGTTACCACAGGCCAGGCCCTATTCTAGGAACCAAGAATAAAGCAGTGAAACAAGTGAGATAAAGTCCCTTTCCTAGTGAATCCTTCATCTATTGGCATGAAGAATGAAAGAGAGTCAGCTATAGAAATCTAGGGAAGAATAAGCAGAGAAAACAACCAAAGACTAAGGTAGGAATAAGCCATGTGTATTCAATGCAAGGAAAGACTTTACTATGGTTGGAGCCCAGAGACCTAGTAAAAGAGTAGTAGAATCTGAAGTCGAGAGGCAGACAGGGAATAGAGCATCTATGACCTAGTAAGCTTAGTAAACTGTTAGGGTTTTATTCTAAGTCCCTTCTTTATATATAAGCAGGGTCTTGGTATAATGGCATTAATGCTTTTTAAAAAGATCACTCAAATTGCTTTTGGTGAAAAGACCGTAAGGATGGAAAGAACTAGACGAGACCAAGATGACTACTGCAATGGCCCTGTTGAGAAATGATAAAGACCTCAACTAAGTTGATAGAGATGAACAACGGAGATACAGACGATGATGATGATGATAGCTAATACTTATTGAATAAATATGGATAAGGCATTATTCCAAGTGTAGTACATGTATTAATTCATTTAACCCTTATAATAACCCTATAAAGTAGGTACTATTAAGCCATTTACTGATGAAACTGAGAAGGTACATAGTTTGTCATGGCTGCAGAGCCAGAATTCAAACTTAAGACAGTTACCACTACTACCCAGGTTCTTAACTATTGTATAATATTGTCTCTCCCTGAGATGAAATGAAGTAATGTGCCAAACTCAGGATATTTTTCTGCAGTAAAGTCAAAAGAACTTAATGGAAAACTAAATGGGGGGAGGGGGGCAAAGAAAAGAGTAATCAAGGATAATGCCTAGATTTCTGGTTTTAGTAAGTTGCGGTGATAACATCGACTAAGACTAGTGAGAAGCAAGTTGGGGGAAGAGGTGGATTCTGTTTTGAAGATAGAGTAGTGATGTCTAGCAATCATCCAACTACGAAAACTATGAGGAAAGGTTAAGACTCAGCTGATAAGAAGGCTTGGTTTAATCTATTATTTTGAAACCATATTTATTACAGAAAAATCACAGAATACAGCTAACAATGATTTAACTAATATTTTTAAACTCATTTACATGTAGTTTATTCATGCAAAACAGAATAACTGAAGAATGATCTACTCCTTCTTATACACTGGTTGTTTTCATTTTACCAATAACAGTAAATAATTGTGCCCAATTATTACAGGTTAAAACCTGTATATAGTAAGCTCCACTACGCATAATGAAGCTATATATTTCAGTATTCTTTAGTATGAAACAATATTATTCCTGCTAAATTTTCCATGAAGTTATTTATTCAAGCCTATTTTCCCTAGTAACCTTCCTCTCAGGAGATATTTTGGTTTACTATTCAATATCCTCATTGTAAAACAAAACAGTGATTATCAAGAAGGTTGAGCTTAGATTAGGGCTTTAAAATTTGGTTAAATATATTACATATAGGGCAATTATAAAGGGCAAAAGACAAGGTGTGTATTTGTGAGAATGTCATGAGATTGACTCAAAGAGAACTACAGTGGGACCTTGAAAGCCAAGCCTATTTTTTTTGCCCGAAGCAACTGGATTCTCATTTTTTTTTTTTTTCAAATGATGGGGTCACCCAGGCTGGAGTATAGTGGCACTAACACATCTCACTGAAGCCTGGACCTCCCAGGCTCAGGCAATTCTCCTGTCCTCAGCCCCCCAAGCAGCTGGGACTACAGGCATGCACAACCACACCTGGCTAATCCTTTGTACTTTTTTGTAGAGATGGAATTTCGCCAGGTTGCCTTGGCCTGATCTTGAACTCCTAAGCTCAGGCAATCCTCTGGCCTCGGCCTCCCAAAGTGCTGGGATTACAGATGTGAGTCACTGCACCCTGCCAACAACTGGATTCTTAAGCATAGAAGTTAAAGGGTCAGGGGCAGAAATGGCATTTTATCAGAGAACATAACTGTGTATAAGAGTTTTTGCACGCCTGTAATCCCAGCACTTCGGGAGGCTGAGGCAGGCAGATCACCTGAGGCCAGGAGTTCAAGACCAGTCTGGCCAACATGGTGAAACCATACAAGGGTATAGAGACGTGAGAACAACATGTTAGAACTCAAGTGACTTAGCATTTCTGAAGCATAGGATGGGTGGTGTAGACTCATGGAAAATGAGGCTAGAGAGGAAGAAGGGGCAAAATCCTAAGCCATACCAAAAACTTTGGACTTTGTATCCCGTAGGGCAATGTTATTCCAATTGTGGTTTGTTGATGACCTGCATCAAAATTACCTGGGGTGCATCTTTTAAAGTCAGTTTTTAAATGGCCCACTCAAGATCTACTGATGTGAAGAGGATGGGGTATTTTCAACAAGTTACCCAGGGTATTGCTTATACCCACTTAAGTTTAACAAAGTATAAACAACTATGTTGTTTAATAATTACTGGGAGCTCTTACAAGACAATAAGTAATGCCATTTTGTGTAAAATTTTGTTAAAGGTAAATGTGGACTCCTTAAATGAGTACTAGAATGAGTACTCCTTAAAACCGTAAGGAAATTAGGTACCATGAGGATCCATCATTAACACACCCCAATTACTCCTCTTCCATTACCATAGTCTCATGCTTCCTCTCACAGTTATTCACTTACAAATAAATTTTAGTTCTTTATTTCCTGTTATGTTTCAGTAACTTTCTCACAAAAATGGTTTTAGGAACACCTCCTATGCTGTTCTAACCTGAAAAAATAATTCTAAAGAAAAACATGCACTAGAGAAAGGGGCAGGAGGGAGACGAAGACTTCCATGTTCAAGGAGTACCCCCAACTGTGCAAGTTACAACTGCTGCAAAATAAAAGCAAGAGGAAGGAAATCTAAATCAAACCAGAGAAACAATAAGAAAAAAAAATGTTAAATTTAGTAAGGCACAAAAAGAGGAAGAGGACTCATCAAAAGGAGGAAGAGCAGAGAAGGAAAAGGAAAGAAGTAGGACAACTCATAATGTAAAATGGAAAGATAACTGTAGGGGATTAATCACTTATCAGATGGGGCAGTACCTGGTATGTTTGGTTTCTTTCTGTCATGACCTACAACTACACTTATTTTAAAACAGGACCTTTAGTTCTGCTGTGAATGAAGTGCTATTATTTATAAATTGCCAAATGGAAACTGGGAATTTAATAAACAGTCTGGGAAGTTTTAAAAATGAATTTGCATGGCCAGGCATGGTGGCTCACGCCTGTAATCCTAGCACTCTGGAAGGTCAAGGTGGGCAGACTGCTTGAGCCCAGGAGTTTGAGACCAGCCTGGGCCACATGGCGAGACCTAATCTCTTTAAAAAATAAGGATAATTTTATAGCTTTTGCTCTCAATTTATAAGGTAGATGAGTTAAAAAAAAAAAAAAAAAAAAGGCAGAAGTTGCTTTTTATATATCCATCACTGAAGTTTCCTCTGTAGATTAGTGACCCTCAACAGAAAGGGCCTACAGAAAGGTTCTACTTAGGATCCAAACCTTCGAAAATACTCTGCGTACACAGCATCAAGCTAAGCATTATGCAGAAAAAAAAAAAAAAAAACAAAAAAAAAAAATTCCATAACTTAAAAGAACATTAATACTAACTGCAGGAGAGAGAACAGGGCTTACTGCAGCCTTGACCTTCTGGGCTCAAGCAGTCCTCCTGCCTCAGCCTCCCTGAGTAGCTGGGACGACAGATGCAAGATATCTTAACAAATTCTCTAGCAACAAAGTTCCTTTTGTAGACCAGTGCATGAAGCAAATTTAAATGAAGTTACGGTCTCCTACCTGTTGAAAGGGACTAAGAAGGAAGTAATGTGCTATGCTCTTCAGAGGCTTCATAGAAGCAAGCGTGAGTTAACTAGCTACCAGGGAACTTGCATGGATGGCCTGGTTCTCAAGAGTGAGCTGACACCTGGAACTCAGTTTTGTAAAATTGCCACATGGAAGCAAACCTTCCTAATAGAAAGGTATGCTATTCTTGGGCCAGTCATGGTAAATTCTTCCATACCCAGATGACAGAGAAGCACTGAGGAAGATGATTTACACACTTATGCCATCTCTTTGAGTTAAGCCTTCATTTCTGACAACCCAGGATATAACTAACACATCCACTTCATTATCATCTACATTAACTGTGAAGTAATTTAAGATCATATAATGAAGCATAAAAACAAACTAGAACTATTTTAACAGTTGGTAGAGATTGTAATGCCTAAGAGCTATTAATCAAATTCAAAGGCAATTTTGTTTATGTTGTATTTATCAGGCACTTAAACGAACCCCTTAGAAAAAGAATTCCTGGCCAGGCACGGTAGCTCATGCCTGTAATCCCAGCACTTTGGGAGGCCGAGGTGGGCGGATCACAAGGTCAGGAGATGGAGATCATCCTGGCTAACACGATGAAACCTCGTCTCTACTAAAAATGCAAAAAATTAGCCCGGCATGGTGGCGGCCGCCTATAGTCCCAGCTACTCAGGAGGCTGAGGCAGGAGAACGGCATGAACCTCAGAAGCAGAGCTTGCAGTGAGCCGAGATCACGCCACTGCACTTCAGCCTAGATGAAAGAATTCCTAGGCTAAAAAATTAATTCTGTAAAAGAATTCCTTTTACAGAATGATGAACCAGGCTGGGCACAGTGGCTCACGCCTGTAATCCCAGCACTTTGGGAGGCCGAGGCAGGCGGATCACCTTAGGTCAGGAGTTTGAGACCAGCCTAACATGGTGAAACCCTGTCTTTACTAAAAATACAAAAATTAGCTGGACATAGTGGCTGGCAGGCGCCTGTAATCCCAGTTACGCGGGAGGCTGAGGCAGGAGAATCGTTTGAATCTGGGAGGCGGAGGTTGCAGTGAGCCGAGATCCGGCCATTGCACTCCAGCCTGGGCGACTGAGCGAGACTCTGTCTCAAAAACAAACAAACAAAAAACATTAAATATGAACCATATTTTAATGAGAATAAGCATAAGCATTCCTTTATTTACATTAGATTTTCATAATATGGGATATTCTTAATCTGTTCAACCCCAAATAGGAACTCCCTATCTGTATTAGTCTGTTTTCATGCTGCTGATAAAGACATACCAGAGACTGGGAAGAAAAAGAGGTTTAACTGGACTTACAGTTCCACATGGCTGGGGAGGCCTCAGAATCATGGCCATGGCAAGAGACAATGTGGAAGAAGTAAAAGTGGAAACCTGTGATAAACCCATCAGATCTCATGAACTTATTCACTATCAGAAGATTAGCACAAGAAAGACCAGCCCCCATGATTCAATTACCTCCCCCGGGCTCCTCCCACAACACACAGGAATTCTGGGGGATACAATTCGAGATTTGGGTGGGGACACAGCCAAACCATATCATTCTGCCCTAGCCCCTCCAAATCTCATGTCCTCACATTTCAAAACCAATCGTGCCTTCCCAACAGTCCCCCAAAGTCTTAACTAATTTCAGCATTAACCCAAAAGTCCACAGTCCGAAGTCCCATCTGAGACAAGGCAAGTCCCTTCTGCCTATGAGGCTGTAAAATCAAAAGCAAGCTAGTTACTTCCTAGATACAATGGGGGTACAGGTATTGGATAAATACAGCCATTCCACATGGGAGAACTTGGCCAAAACAAAGGGGTTACACGGCCCATGAAAGTCCAAAATCCAGTGGGGCAGTCAAATTTTAAAGCTCCAAAATGATCTTCTCTGTCTCCAGATCTCACATGCTGGTCATGCTGATGCAATGGGTGCGTTTCCCATGGTCTTGGGCAGCTCCATCCCTGTGGCTTTGCAGGGTACAGCCTCCCTCCTGGCTGCTTTCACGGGCTGGCATTGAGTGTCTGAGACTTTTCCAGGTGCGCAGTGTAACCTGTCTGTAGATCTACCACTCTGGGGTCTGGAGGATGACAGCCCTCTTCTCACAGCTCCACTAGGCAGGGCCCCCAGTAGGGACTCTGTGTGGGGGCTCCAACTCCACATTTCCCTTCTGTACTGCCCCAGCAGAGGTTCTCCATGAGAGTTCCGCCCCTGCAGCAAACTTTTGCCTAGGTATCCAGGCATTTCTTTTTTATTTATTTTATTTTTTATTTTTTTAATTTTTTTTTTGAGACGGAGTCTCGCTCTGCCGCCCAGGCTGGAGTGCAGCGACCGGATCTCAGCTCACTGCAAGCTCCGCCTCCTGGGTTTACGCTATTCTCCTGCCTCAGCCTGCTGAGTAGCTGGGACTACAGGCGCCCGCCACGTCGCCCGGCTAGTTTTTTGTATTTTTTAGTAGAGACGGGGTTTCACCGTGTTAGCCAGGATGGTCTCGATCTCCTGACCTTGTGATCCGCCCATCTCGGCCTCCCAAAGTGCTGGGATTACAGGCTTGAGCCACCGCGCCCGGCCGGCATCCAGGCATTTCTATACATCTTCTGAAATGTAGGCGGAAGTTTCCAAACCTCAATTCTTGACTTCTGTGCACCCATAGGCTCAACACTACATGGAAGCTGCCAAGGCTTGGGGCTTCCATCCTCTGAAGCCACAGCCTGAGCTCTATGTTGGCCCCTTTCAGCCACGGCTGGAGTGGCTGGGACACAGGGCACCAAGTCCCTAGGCTGCACACAGCACAGGGACCCTGGGCCCAGCCTAGGGTGTATATGTGTTTGTAGGTATGTCCATTGAAAAAGCCTGGTGGCAATGACACCCCAGTAGTAATTAATTGGCACACTTAGTTCCCAGTTTTTGGTTTCAAAATACTGTATATACTCTACACAAAAAGTAACAGATACCTGGAGTAATAATTCCAGGGCTGGGCAGGGAAAAAAAAAAAAAAAACAAGATGAGCCTCTAGAACATCATCTCATAAGGAAAAGTCCTCAATTAATGATAGGCACATGTCAAATGGACACAGGAACCAGCCTGAAGGCCCAGAGCAGGGGCCTAATCTGTGAAAAGATAAATATTGAAATAAATTATGATAGAAACAAATTATAATCCACTGAACAAAATCCATGTATTTATTCTTTGAGATGAACATCCATTCTTGGTTGCCCAGGCTGGAGTACAATGGCACAATCTCAACTCATTGCAACCTCCACCTCCCAGGTTCAAGCGATTCTCCTGCCCCAGACTCCCAAGCAACTGGGATTATAGGCGCCTGCCACCACACCCGGCTAATTTTTTTAATTTTTAGTAGAGACAGGGTTTCACCATGTTGACTAGGCTGGTCTTGAACCCCTGACCTCGGGTGCTAAGTCCACCTCAGCCTCCCAAAGTGCTGGGATTATAGGCATGCGCCACCGCGCCTGGCCATAAAATCCATATTGAATTAAATAAAATATACACGGTAAGGAAGAAAGCTCTTCTTTACTATAGAATGCCAACTAATTAATGTAGATGAAATGACCAAAAAAAAAAAATTACCATTTTGCAATCACTGTTATAATTAAGTTTAAAAAAAATCAAGGCAAGAATCAGAAATAGAGGCTAAAACTAATAGTGAAAATTTGATGACATATATTCTCAAAATATCTCCCCACAAATTACTGTCAAGACAACCTTAACCAAGTGACCAAAATATCATCACTACAGAGTCAAACCAGTATCAGAGGGTTCCAGTTATAATGCATTGGGAAGGGTACAACATCATTCTGTAGTATTCCTGCAAAAAATGCAGTAACTGAATCAAATCATAAGAGACATTTGACAAAATAATTGGCCAACACTTTTCAATAATGTGATGGCCAAGAAACAAAGAAAAGCTAAGGAAATGTTCCATATTCAATGGAACTTAAAGAGACATGACAACTAAATACAATGCTTGAACCTAGCCATAAGGACAATGTTGGAACAGTCCACAAAATATGACTGTGGATTATATCACAGTATTGAATCAATGTTACATTTCCAGATTTTGATAACAGTACTGCAGTGACATAAGAGAACATCTTTGATCTTAAGAAATATACACTGGGGCCGGGCGCCGTGGCTCACGCCTGTAATCCCAGCATTTTAGGAGGCTGAAGCAGGCGGATCACGAGGTCAGGAGATCTAGACCATCCTGGCTAACATGGTGAAACTCCGTCTCTACTAAAGAAAAAATAAAAATAAAAATTAGCCGGGCATGGTGGCAGGCGCCTGTAGTCCCAGATACTCGGGAGGCGGAGGCAGGAGAATGGCATGAACCCCGGAGGCAGAGCTTGCAGTGAGTTGAGACAGCGCCACTGCACTCCAGCCTGGGGGACAGAGCGAGACTCCGTCTCAAAAAAAAAAAAAAAAGAAATATACACTGGGGTTCACAGGCATGCACCACCACGCCTGGCTAATTTTGTATTTTTAGTAGAGACAGGGTTTCTCCATGCTGGTCAGACTGGTCTCGAACTCCCAACCTCAGGTGATCCGCCCACCTCAGCCTCCCAAAGTGCTGGAATTACAGGCATGAGCCACCACGCCTGGCCTGGAGGTTGTTTATATTTTTCTTACAACTTTTCTGTACGTTTGAAATTACGGTTGTCCCTTGACACCAGGGGGACTGGTTCCAGGACCTCCACCTATACCCAAATCGTGCACACTCAAGTCCAGTAAACCCTCCATATACGTTTCACATCACAACGATCCACGTTTGGTTGAAAAAAAAATCTGCATATAAGCAGACCCACACAGTTCAAACCTGTGTTGTTCAAGTGTCAACAGTGTATCAAAATAAATTAAGAGAGAGAGAGATGAAGGAGGAGAGATAAAAACAAAAAACAGTCTTTGGCTGGGCGCGATGGCTCACGCCTGTAATCCCAGCACTTTGGGAAGGCCCAGGCGGACGGATCACAAGGTCAGGCGATCGAGACCATCCTGGCTAACAAGGTGACACCCCGTCTCTACTAAAAATACAAAAATTAGCCAGGCGTGGTGGCAGGTGCCTGTAGTCCCAGCTACTCGGGAGGCTGAGGCAGGAGAATGGCGTGAACCCAGGAAGCGGAGCTTGCAGTGAGCCAAGATCGCGCCACTGCACTCCAGCCTGGGCAACAGAGCGAGACTCCATCTCAAAACAAAAAAAAAAAGAAAAAACAGTTTTTACCCTCAGAAAACTATAATTAGGAAAAGTGCTGTAACAAACAGATGATCTGAATTTCAGAAATAAATTTAAGGAAAAGGAGAAAAAGATAAGGTATAAAACACTTTTACAAAATTAATACATTTAGTCTAAGGACACTGAAAAATAATTGTGTATTTCTCCAAAATATGGTTTTTATTATGAATGCATATGTTCCCTTTCCTAAAGTATATTTGTCTTGCTTACTCAGTTAACCTTTTTAGCTTATTTATAAAAATTTAGCATTTAAGAAAAATATTTACTCATCAGACATCCCTTCACAGATGCAAAAAAATTCACTTCTAACCTTTAGATTCAAAAACACAATTTTTTTTTTTTTTTAAAGATAAAAGAGTCTCACTCTGTCACTCAGGCTGGAGTGCAGTGGCACAATCTCGGCTCACTGCAACCTCTGCCTCCCAGGTTCAAGTGATTCTTGTGCCTCAGCCTCCTGAGTAGCTGGGATTACAGGTGTGTGCCACCACACCTGACTGATTTTTGTATTTTTAGTAGAGACAGGGTTTTGCCATGTTGGTCTCAAACCCCTGGCCTCAACGGATCCAAGCCCTTTGGCCTCCCAAAGTGCCTGGATTACAGGTGTGAGCCACCACATCCGGCCCTAAAAAAATAAGTAATTTTTTTAAAAGTTCTTTAACATTACAAGTAGGTCAGAAAAAAATCAGAATTCCGTTCCAAATCCAAAGCTAGTATTTACTTAAATTGAAATGCTTACACTAAATACGGACTTCAAGATGGGTCTTTTTAAAGATGTTCTCATTATTAAAACTGTTACTTTTGTTACTGTCAGAACAAAAGGAGTAGAACAGTAAAACACTTCCATTTTGCATTATTCGTTAACATATCTCCTGATCTCTTCCCAACATCCAGATAGTAGGTACTACTAGAGTTGATCAAATATCCCCCACTGATACAGTTTGGATGTGTGTCCCTGCAAATCTCATATCAAATAGTAATCCCTAATGTTGGAGGTGGGGCCTGGTGGGAGGTGATTGAATCATGCAGATGGTTTCTCATGAATGGTTTAATACCATCCTCTTGGTGCTGTCCTCCCAATAGTGAGTTCTTGTGAGATGTGGTCATTTAAAAGTGTGTGGCACCTCCCCCCTACTCTTGCTCCTGCTCTGGCCATGTCACCTGCCTTGTTCCACCTTCACCTTCTACCCTGATTGTATAAGCTTCCTGAGGCCTCCCCAGAAGCCAATCAGATGCCAGCATCATGCTTCCTGTATAGCCTGCAGAACCGTGAGCCAATTAAACCTCTTTTCTTTATAATTTATCCAGTCTCAGGTATTTCTTTATAGTAATATGAGAATGGCCTAATACAATCAAAAAAGCTTCAAGATGTCTGCTGTTTCTATCTCATAAATGTAAAATTCCTAGGAAACACATTTTACCACTCATTACTGATAGAAGACATATTTAATACTGTCAGCGCCTGCCTGTAATCCTAGCTGCTCAGGAGGCTGAGGCAGGAAAATCGCTTGAACCTGGGAGGCGGAGGTTACAGTGAGCTGAGGTCGTGCCACTGCACTCCAGCCTGGGTGACAGAGTGAGACTCTGACTGGAAATAAATAAAATAAATAAATAAATAAAGTTTTAGGACAGGCAAAACTGAGCCACAGTGATAGAAATCAGAACAGAGGTTGCCCCGGGAAAGAGGGTGGGAGATGAGAGATAGCAAAGGGGCTGGAGGAAACATACAATCAAGCAAACCATCAAAATAAAAGTCACACTGCTAAACTAATTATCACAGAGCAATTCATCAGTGTTGGTGCCAGGAGGTTTAACTATTTTTCCAATTCCATGCCTTCTTTTCCTATCTATGACCACTATCTTGGTTCAGATCTATGTTATATTATCCTCAGATTATTCTAGCAACTTCCTAACTGACCTCTCTTCTTTAATACATCACTGTCAGACTAATCTTTCTTAAAGACTCTTTTCACGTTGTGAGTTTGCTCAAACACCCAAAACAGTTCTTCATGACATTCTGAATTAAGTATAAACTTTGCATCAAATGACTTTAGATTCTCTCTGACCCGGCCTTGATGTAAATTTTCAACCATATTCTCCAAATATAAGCCATGCTTTCTCAATTTGACTTTTTAATTTTCAACCTGACTGCAACATTTCAACCTGTCAAAAAAAAGTCACAGAAAGCATTTCCGCCTCCCCAAGATACCATTAAAATGACAATAAACAATTTCAAAAACGAATAAACTTGTAAGGACATGGAAACAGGAGATGGCAAAGACATTAACAGACCAGAGATTCTGGCAAATTTCTGGAAGACAAAAACAGGTAGAATCACACACGCAGATGAACCAAAACAGCAGAAGGCACTGCTCAGAGCAAGCGTTTTCCCTTAACGTTTGTTTACCAGATATGGTGTAAGTACATACCACATGCCAAACACTCACTGTTCTAGTTGTTCAGGATACAACTATAAATATTACAGTGAGGGACCTGCTGACATTGAACTTACATTCTAGTAATAGGAGAGAAATATAAAACAACAAAAAAGACAGTGACAAGTGTGGGGATAATTAAACTAGGGTGTGGAGCGTGACCAGGTAGCTGCTTTAGCTTTTATCAACAGAGAAAGCCTGAGTTGTGATATTTCAGCTGAGATATTAATGTACTAATGACAAGAAAGAATCAGACATGCAAAGATCAGAGAGAAGAGCACTTCAGGTAGAGAGGGTACAGATTTGGCAAGAGACAGATCATGCAAGGATTTGTAAACTGAGAAAAAGAGTTTCGATTTTATACTAAAGAAGTCCTTAGCCGGGCGCGGTGGCTCATGCCTGTAATCCTAGCACTGTGGGAGGCTGAGGTGGGTGGATCACCTGAGGTCAGGAGTTCGAGACCAGCCTGGCCAACATCATGAAACCCTATCTCTACTAAAAATACAAAAATTAGCCAGGCATGGTGGCACATGCCTGTAGTCCCAGCTACTGGGGAGCCTGAGACAGAAGAATTGCTTGAACCCGGGAGGCGGAGGTTGCAGTGAGTCGAGATCGTGCCACTGCATTCCAGCCTGGGCAACAGAGCAAGACTCCATCTTGTGGGGGTGAGGGGTGGGGGGGAGTCCTCTTGAGGGTAATAGAAAGTAACCCCTTACCAAAAGCTGTAGTAGAGGTAGGGACTATTCGTAAAGAAGCCAGAGGATTAAGATAATAGAAATGGGAAAAAGGATGCTCTGCAGGACAGCAGAGTATTCTTCAGGGTGGCATCCCCAGGCAATTAAGACATTTTCTTCCAGGGTCACTGAAACTAGAAAAACTCTCGCGCCTGGGATGCAAACTCAAATGCCTGCAGGGGTCAGGCAGCCAATATACATACTGGTGGTATGTTAGATATAAACCAACAGGGAGTGGTGAGGTCTGAGAACTGTGACAGCACACCTCAGCTAAAAACACTAGGTTTTTTTTTTTTTTTTAAGTTTATTCTGGATTTAGATAGTGGTGAAGGTTGAAAGACCTTGTGAATGTAATAAAACTCACTGAGTGTACACTTTAAAAGTGTAAATGTTTGGGAGGGTGAGGCAGCGGGATTGCTTGAGCCCAGGAGTTCAAAACCAGAGACTCTGTCTGTATTAAAAAATAAATTTAAAAAAAGAGTAAATATTATGTATTGTATCTCAATTAAAAAAAAACTAAAAGTGCTGTGCTAGTTAAACAAGAGAAGAGTTAGATACCACTTCCTCTGAGAAGCCCATGAACTTTGTACCTCTCTATGGCATTTAGAGCTAATCAGCTTTGTATTATGTGGTGGTTATTTGTGCACTTGCCTTATCTCCCTCCACACCCAACTAGATTGCAAGCTGTGGAAAGAGAGAGACCATATTGTTCTCATTTTTCACCCCAGAGCAACTACTACAGAAATATATTCTTTCTTGATGCAAATTTCGACTTTTTTTCTGCCAAATATTTCTAATTTAAGATAACTCAAAGCTAAAGGTACATTTCTTTAAAAAAAAAAAAAAAAAAAGTGGCCAATTTATCTGGTTCTAGTTTAAAGAAATATTAATCAAAAGAAACCAACACATTCCAAAATTAATTTCCTATAGATAGAGGAATGGTTAGGAAAAAACAGAAAATTTTGCAATGCACTTTAGCTTCAGTAGAATATTTTAATAATATCTCTATAAGACTATTTCAAGGCATATGATTTGATTCAATAGCTGTGTTAATGACTCTGTGGTAAAAATTAACAAATGACTATTAGTAAAGGGGTTCTTGCACCTGACAGAAACCCAACTGAAACTAGTTCTAACAAGGAATCTATTCAAAGTATAATTATCAGTACATTTGTCAAAATGTCTGTCCTCTCAACTTCCATCTCCCTTTCTCTTCCCTTCCAGGGTTTCATTCCAAAATTCTCTACCTTCTTTACATTTCCATTTTCCATGTCTTTGCTGTTTCCCCACTTTAACCCATGAGCTCTCTTTCGCTATCCCTTAAAAAAGCTACTCCCAATTCCTACATATGAAAAACCAAAATCCACACAGTGGCTAAAAGAGACTTTAAGAATTGGCTGGGCACAGTGGTTCAGGCCTGTAATCCTAGCACTTTGGGAGGCAGAGGTGGGAGGATCACAAGGTCAAGGGATTGAGACCACCCTGGCCAGTATGGTAAAACTCTGTCTCTACTGAAAATACAAAAAAAATTAGCTGGGTGTGGTGGCATGCACCTATAGTCCCAGTTACTTGGGAGGCTGAGGCAGGATATTCGCTTGAACCCGGTAGGCAGAGGTTGCAGTGAGCCAAGATCAGGCCAATGCACTCCAGCCTGGTGACAGAGTGAGACTCCATCTCAAAAAAAAACAAAAAAGAATTAAACAGAATATGGGCCGGGGTGGTGGCTCACACCTATAATCCCAACATTTTGGGAGGCCCAGGCAGGCAGACCACTTGAGGTTGGAAGTTCGAGCCCAGCCTGGTCAACATGACGAAACCCCATCTCTACTAAAAATATAAAAATTAGCCCGGTGGGGTGGTGCACACCTGTGGTCCCACCTACTCGGGAGGCTGAGGCAGGAGAACTGCCTGAACCTGGGAGGGAGAGATTGCAGTGAGTCAAGAGTGTGCTACTGCACTCCAGCCTGGGCGACAGAGTGAGACTGTCTCAAAAAAAAAAAAAAAAAAGAAAACCCAAAAAACAAAAAACAAACAGAAATTCTCCCTCCATGTTTGTATGCCTTAACATTTTGTTCCACCAGGAGTAAGAAATCCAACCAGAGATGGATCATTATTCCTGACATTAATGAGACACAAATGGAGATAGAATTTAACAGTAAAAAATTGCCTTGGGTGACAAGAACAGTACTAAAAAAGTTACTGAAATTTTTGGAATGAGTTTGTTGGGTATTTAAACAACACATGCTAAATATACCTTAACTTTTTCTTTTTTCTTTTTTTTGAGACGGAGTCTTGCTCTGTCGTCCAGGCTGGAGTACTGATCTCAGCTCACTGCCACCTCCGCCTCCCAGCTTCAAGCGATTCTCCTGCCTCAGCCTCCTGAGTAGCTGGGATTACAGGCGCATGCCACCACGCCCAGCTAATTTTTTGTAGAGACTGGGTTCACTGTGTTAGCCAGGATGGTCTCGATCTCCTGACGTTGTGATCTGCCCACCTCAGTCTCCCAAAGTGCTGGGATTACAGGCGTGAGCCACTGCGCCCGGCCATCCCTTAACATTTTAACACAAATTCTGGTTTATAAGAAATCTCAAATAGGTAAAACTTTCATGTTTATGTCCTAAGTTTGAATGAGTAAAAACAGACTTTCATTATCTTATACAACTGAAAAGGTTAGTTTAATAAACAGTTTGCCAGATCTCCCTAGTTATTATCTAGGACTAAACAAGGAGTCAGGAGACTTGAAATTCTTGTCCTAATTCTGCCACTAACTAGCTAGAACTTTGTGTTAAATCATTTAAATCCTTAGCCCTCATTTTCTTAATCTGGGGGGTGGGAAAAGATGAACTAGTTGATACCAAAGATTTCCTCCACTCCTCCAACCCATTCTATTTTTGTCTGAATTTCTACTATTTAATTACTGACTTTACTCTCAATTTCTTCCTATTTATCAGTCTTTTCTCTCCAATCTTTTTTTCTGTTTTTTTTTGAGACGGAGTGTCGCTCTGTCACCCACGCTGAAATGCAGTGGGGCATGATCTCGGCTCACTGCAAGCTCCACCTCCCGGGTTCACGCCATTCTCCTGCCTCAGCCTCCTGAGTAGCTGGGACTACAGTCCACCACATCATGCCCCGCCCAAGACTCTATTTCAAAAAAAAAAAAAAAAGAAAAGAAAAAAGGCCAGGTGCGATGGCTGACACCTGTAATCCCAGCACTTTGGGAGACTAGGGCAGATCACTTGAGGTCAGGAGTTCGAGTCCAGCTGGCCAACATTGTGAAACCCTGTCTCTACTAAAAATACAAAAATTAGCCGGGCGTGGTGGCGGGTGTCTATAATCCCAGCTACTCGGGAGGCTGAGGCAGGAGAATCGCTTGAGCCTGGGAGGCAGAGGTTGCAGTGAGCTGAGATCACACCACTGCACTGCAGTCCAGGAAAAAGAGCGAGACTCAGTCTCAAAAAACAAACAAACAAACATAAAGTCTCCCTCTGTCACCCAGGCTGGACTGCAATGGGGTGATCTCAGCTCACTGCAGCCTCCACCTCCCAGGTTCAAGTGATTCTCCTGCCTGAGCCTCCAGAGTAGCTGGGATTACAGGCACGCCACCACATCCAGCTAATTTTTGTATTTTTAATACAGACAGGGTTTCAACATGTTGGTCACACTGGTCTCAAACTCCTGGCCTCAAGTGATCACCTGCCTCGGCCTCCCAAAGTGCTGGGATTGCAGGCATGCGCCACCACACCTGGCCCTCTCTCCAATCTTAATTCCAAAGTAAGGTATCTGCTGCCAGCTACTCTTTACTCACACTACTTAAGGGGAGGGAGCAGTTTAGGGAGCCAGCTTTCCCACCTCCACAGTCCAAAGCCAGCCATAGCTATCTCTGCTCTGCTCTAGTTCAAATGAAGTCTCAGGAGTTTAGAAATTGTCTGAGGTGCTTTGGCTTCTAATTTAACACTTTAAGGGTTTTTTTTTTTTTCTCTCGATGTATTCATTTGTTTGAATAGTTAACATGGCCATGGTTATGAGAGAGAATAAAATTCAACTTAGTGTACAACAAAACATGGATTCCAGGAAGCTTAGAGGGTGGCTACCAGTGAGACAATGAGCAATATCCCCCTAGGGTGGGCAGCATGTTGCGAATCTAAAATTTGTGGGGTTTTTTTTTTTTTTTTGAGATGGAGTCTCGCTCTGTCGCCCAGGCTGGAGTGCAGTGGCGGGATCTCGGCTCACTGCAAGCTCCCCTTCCCGGGTTCACGCCATTCTCCTGTCTCAGCCTCCCAAGTAGCTGGAAATATAGGCGCCTGCCACCATGTCCGGCTAATTTTTTGTATTTTTAGTAGAGACGAGGTTTCACTGTGTTAGCCAGGATGGTCTCAATCTCCTGACCTCGTGATCCGCCCGGCTTGGCCTCCCAAAGTGCTGGGCTTACAGGCGTGAGCCACTGCGCCTGGCCAAATTTGTTTTTCATTTAACAATCTTAAAAATCCACATCAATTCCAAATTCTGCCTCATATAATACCAATAAGAATAGAAAAAGTGTTTAAAACTAAGTAAAACTAAAGCTTCAGAATAATGCTGCCATATTATGTGGTTTTGCATTCCCAATCTCTCCCTCTCAATCCCCAACCCTGTGTGCATGTGTACATACCCTTTGAGGGGACCTAAGGGTACAATACTCCAGTTTTGCAAAGTAGGAAAGTAGATGGTATCATCTCCATCCTATGATAATGAGGAAACTAACGTTCACAGTCTCAGATAATATATTAAAAGTATTTTATAGGCTACTTATAATTATCTTTTGTATTAACCTCTCAATAAAATTTAAGCAAAACTTTTAAAATCTGTAATTTAACTAATCTACAATAAAGAAACCATTAACAGTGCATACCACTGCAAGTTCTGTCTGACGGCATGCTGTGTAAAAAGAGAAGGGGGTTTTCAAAATATCAGCGATTCTAATCTTGCCACATTGGCTAGAACTAATAATGGTCAGGCAGTGTCAAGTTTAGTGCCCTGTTTTTGATCATAGCTAAAATGTTCACATGAATGGCTTCATATCCATAAAATGATCAAATGACATTCTGGTGAAATGACTGTATCATTCCACAGATGGCTAAATTGGCAGAAGGGCTAAGCTGGTGTCTTTTATTTTATCACTGTTTGGTATGCATTGCTAGTTAAAGAAAATGAACTTCATTCTGTTAAGAACTGGGGCTGTCTGGTTATTAGACCACTTGAGTTGGAATCTCAACTCAAACAGTGAGTAGTTCCATTAACTTAACCTACAGAGAAACAAACATATAAATTATATCCAACTTCTCAGAAACCACGCAAGCAAGACAGTGGAGTGAAACATTCAAAGTGTTGAGAGAAACCAACCAATCTAGAATTCTGTACCTGGCAAAATCACCCTTCAAAAGTGAAGGAGAAATACTTTCTCAGACAAACAATAACTGAAGGAATTTGTTGCCAGTAGAAGTGCTTGCAATAAATATTAAAAGAAGTACATTAGAAAGAAGGAAAATGATATAGTTAAGACACTCAAACTGGCATGAAGGAAGAGCATCAAAGTAGAAATCAGGGAAGGTATAACTTCTACTCTCCTTAATTGATCTGAAGATAATAGTTTGTTCAAAATAACAATGGCAACGATATATGTGATTAGGTAAGCTTATGTATAGATAATATGTATATATGCTTATGTATGCTTACATATAAGTGAATTACAGCAATGGTTCAAGAGACAGGGGAGGGAGGAATTCATATTTTGTTATAAGGTTCTCACATTATGCCCATGAAGCAGTACAGTATTATCTGAAAGTGGATTTCAATTAGTTGTAAATGTAAATTGCAAAGTCTTGGGTGACCGCTACAAAAAAAGTAAGAGAAATACAACTGATACACTAAGAAAGGAGAGAAAATTGAATCATATAAAATGCTCAGTTAAAAGGCAGAAAAAGAGTAAATACAAAATGCAATCAAAAAACAAGGGCAAGAAATAGCAAATGGTAATAAATATGGCAGATATTAATCCAATTATATTAATAATCACTGTGAACATCAACAGTCTAAATGCATCGATTAAAAGAGATTTTTGTTGGCCGGGCATGATGGCTCACACCTGTAATCCCAGCACTTTGGGAGGCCAAGGCAGGCAGATCACGAGGTTAGGAGATCAAGACCATCCTGGCTAACATGGTGAAACCTGTCTCTACTAAACATACAAAAAAAAATTAGCCGGGCGTGGTGGCAGGCACCTGTAGTCCCAGCTTCTCGGGAGGCTGAGGCAGGAGAATGGCGTGAACCCAGGAGGCGGAGCTTGCAGGGAGCCGAGATTGTGCCACTGCACTCCAGCCTGGGCGACAGAGTGAGATACTCTGTCTCTGGAAAAAAAAAAAAAGAAAAAAAGAAAGAAAACATTTTTGTCAAAGTAGATCAAAAGAGAAGACCCAACTCAGTTGTCTGCAAGAAACCCACTTTAATATAGACACATATAGATGAAAAGTAAACCAATAGAGAAAAATATGCCATCCTAACACTAATCAAAAGAAAGCAAGAGGAGCTAACTTAATTTCAGACACAGTGGACTTTAAAGCAAGAAAAATTATTAGGGATAAAGGAGGATATCACATAATGATAAAGGGTCAAGTCTCCAAGATGACATTACATCCTGAATGCATATGTGCCTAATAACTGAGCATCAAACACTGCGAGGCAAAAAAAAAAAAAAAAAAAAAAAAAAAAAAAAAAGACTGCAAAGAAAGAAATGAATCCACTATCATAGCTGGAGACTTGAATAACCCTCTGTCAGAAATGGGCAGATTCAGCAGCCAAAAAATCAGTAAAGATGTAGCTGAACTCAACAACACCATCAATCACCTGGATATAACTGACATCTACGAGCTAATTCATCCAAGAACAGAACAGGTATCATTCTCAAGCTCACACTGAACATACTCCAAGACAGATCACATTCTGGACCATAAAACACACCATTAACAAATGTAAAAGAACAGAAACAATGTATAATGTCTGCTCTCAGAGAACAATGTAACTAAACTAGAAATCAGTAACAAACATAATTGGAAAAAAATATCAAAATACATGAGATTACACAACACCCTCTTAAATAACACCTGGGTCAAAGAAGAAATCTCAAAAGAAATTTTAAAAATACTTTAAACAAAATGAAAATGAAAACACAATTTACCAAGTTTGTGGGATGCAACAAAAGCAATGCTTAGAGGGAAATTTATAGCATAGAATGTCTGCATTAGAAAAGAGGACCTAAAATCAACAATCTAAGTTTCCACCTTAGAAATCTAGAACAAGAGTGAATTAAATCCTAAATAAGCAGAAGAAATAAGAATCTGAGCAGAAATCAATGAAACCAAAGATGGGAAATCAAGGAGAAAAATAAAAACCAAAGCTGGTTCTTAAAAAAATAAAATTTAATTTAAAAAAAATCAATAAAATTGATAAGCTTCTAGGTAGCTTAACTAACAAAAGAAAAAGAACACAAATTACCAATATCAGAAATGAAAGAGGGGACATCACTACAGATCTTACAGACATTAAAAGGAAAATAAAAGAATACTATAAGGCCAGGCACAGTGGTGCACACTTGTAGTCCCAACACTTTGAGAGGACAAGGTAGGCAGACCACTTGAGGTCAGGAGTTTGAGACCAGCCTGGCCAACCTGGTGAAACCCCATCTCTACTAAAAAAATACAAAAATTAGCCAGGTGTGGTGGTGCGACCTGTAATCCCAGCTATTTGGGAGGCTGAGGCATGAGAATTGCTTGAATCTAGGAGGTGGAGGTTGCAGTGAGCCAAGATTGCACCACTGCACTCCATCCTGGGCAACAGAGTGAGACACCATCTCAAAAACAACAACAACAACAACAACAAAAAACTACTATAGGCCAGGTGTGGTGGCTCACAACTACAATCCTAGTGCTTTGAGAGGCCAAGCAGGACGATTGCTTGAGGCCAGGAGTTCAAGACCAGCCTGAGTAACATAGCAGGACCCCTTCTCCACAAAAAAATTTAAAAATTAGCTGAGGCAGGGCACGGTGGCTTAAGTCTGTAATCCCAGCACTTTGGGAGGCCGAGACGGGCAGATCACGAGGTGAGGAGATCAAGACCATCCTGGCTAACACGGTGAAACCCTGTCTCTACTAAAAAATACAAAAAACTAGCCGGGCGAGGTGAGAGGCGCCTGTAGTCCCAGCTACTCACGAGGCTGAGGCAGAAGAATGGCAGGAACCCGGGAGGCGGAGCTTGCAGTGAGCTGAGATCAGGCCACTGTACTCCAGCCTGGGCGATACAGAGAGACTCCATCTCAAAAAAAAAAAAAAAAAAAAAAAAAAAAAAAAAAAAAAATTAGCTGAGCATGATAGCATGTGCCTGTAGTCTTAGTTACTTGGGAAGCTAAGGTAGGAGGATCATTTGAGCCCAGTTCAAGGTTACAGTGAGCTATGATCCCACCACTGCACTCTAGCATGGGGAACAGAACAAAATCCTGTCTCTTTAAAGAAAGAAAAAAAAGGATACTATGAATAAACTCCATGCCTATAAATTTGATAACTCAGATGAGATGAACCAATTCCTTGTAAGACACCATTTGTCAAAACTCAAACAAGAACAGACAATCTGAATAGGCCTGTAAAGAAACTCCATCAAGGGCCGGGCGCAGTGGCTCAAGCCTGTAATCCCAGCACTTTGGGAGGCTGAGACAGGCGGATCACGAGGTCAGGAGATCAAGACCATCCTGGCTAACATGGTGAAACCCCGTCTCTACTAAAAAATACAAAAAACTAGCTGGGCGAGGTGGCGGGCGTCTATAGTCCCAGCTACTCGGGAGGCTGAGGCAGGAGAGTGGCGTAAACTCAGGAGGCGGAGCTTGCAGTGAGCTGAGATCTGGCCACTGCACTCCAGCCTGGGCAACAGAGCAAGACTCTGTCGCAAAAAAAAAAAAAAAGGAAAAAAAGAAACTCCATCAATAATTAATAATTCCAAAACAGAAAGCACAAGGCCCAGACGTTCATTGTGAATTCTACCAAACATTTAGGGAAGAAATTATACTAATTCTCTACAATCTCTTCTCGAAGACAGAAGCAGAGGGAATACATCATAACTCATAAGCCAGCATTATCCTAATACCAAAACCAGAAAAAGATAGTATAGAAGAAAACTATAAACCATTATCTCTCATGAACATAGATGCAAAAAGCCTCAAAAAATATTAACAAATTGAACCCAACAATGTATAAAAATAATTACACACCATGACCAAGTGAGATTTATCTCAAGTATGCAAGGTTAGTTTAACATGTGAAAATCAATTAATACAATCCATTAAATCAACAGGCTAAAAAACATTTTTTTAATCACATGATTGTATCAATAGATGTAGAAAAAGCATTTGACAAAATCCAGTACTCATTCATAAATTCTCAGTAGGCTAGAAATAAAGGGGAACTTCCTCAACTTGATAAAAAATATCTACAAAAACACCCCACAATTAACATAACACTTAATGGTTAGAAACTTGAAGCTTTCCCACTAAGATCAGGAACAAGATAAGGATGTCCACTCTGACCATTCTTTTTCAATATCATACTGGAAATAACAGCTAATGCAATAACATAATAAAAGGAAATAAATAAAATAAAAACCCAACCACAACGATATTTTTACTCGAGTATCCACGATTATTAAAAATTAAATATGTTCCCCAACCAAAAAAACAACAGGAAGTAAAAGCAGCCATGGGTCCTGTCGGACAAATAATCATCTAAGTTATCTACACAGATGTCACAACATGGGAGCTAATGCATTTCAGGCAATTCTCCAGTATCAAACACTCATACAGCCACAACAGCTAACATTTTTCTTTAGAGATAGCACTTTTACCTCACAGTGAGTGAATAAACATAAATAGTACTTTTATTCAAAATTCTTTTTAGAGCTTTGCGATTGGAATTTCTTAGTGACACTTGAAATAATACTGTTTCCACGGATTAAAAAATATACCACAGAGGCCAGGCACAGTGGCTCACACTTGTAATCCTAGCACTTTGGGAGGCTGAGGTGGGTGGATCGCTTGAGTTCAGGAGTTTGAGACCAGCCTGAGAAACAGGGTGGAACACTATACCAAAAGAAAAAAAAAAAAAATTACCCAGGCATGATGGCACCCACCTGTGGTCCTAGCAACTTGAGAGGCTGAGGTGGGAGGATCATTAGAGCCCGGGAAATTGAAGCTGCAGTGAGCTGTGATCATACTACTGTACTCCAGCATGGGTGACACAGCGAGCCCGTCTCAAAAAAAAAAAAAAAAAAAAAAAAAACCACACCAGGCATGGTGGCTCACGTCCATAATCCCAGCCCTTTGGGAGGCCGAGGCAGGTAGATCACCCGAGGTCAGGAGATCGAAACCAGCCTGGCCAACATGGTGAAACCCCATCTGTACTAAAAATACAAAATTAGCTGGGCATGGTGGTACTTGCCTGTAGTGCCAGCTACTCGGGAGGCTAAGGCAGGAGAATCACCTGAACCCCAACAGGTGGAGATTGCAGTGAGCCGAGATCGTGCCATTGCACTCCAGCCTGGGCAACAAGAGCGAAACTCGGTCTCAAAAAGAAAAAAAAAAACAAAAAAACTATAGAACTCCTTATTTCTAATAAGTATACTTCTAGAAACATACTAAAGAATGTTAAAAAAAAAAAAAAAAAAAAACCCCATCAGACTCATAAAGTTGGCAAAAATAGTGTGATAAAACCAGGGGTTGGTGAGGATGTGGAACAATAGGAACATTCTGGAAGGACATATATTCCTCATCACTTTGGAGAGCCATTAGAAAATCACATATCTTATGAACCAGCAATACCACTTCTAAGTGTCCAAGTGGAGCACCAGGAGAAATGTAAAATAACGTTCACTGGGGCATCCTAACTATCTAACTGTCCCCCAAAAGGGTAATGGAAAAATTGGCTCATTCTGACAAAAAGAATGAACTGGATCTATGAACCAGTATAAATCATGTCAATCATATGATGAGTAAAATATACAGGTTTTTGGTTTTTTTTGTTGTTGTTTTTGAGACGGAGTCTTGCTCCGTGCCCAGCCTGGAGTACAGTGACACAATCTTGGCTCACTGTAACCTCTGCCTCCAGGGTTCAAGTGATTCTCCTGCCTCAGCCTCCCGCGTAGGTGGAATTACAGGTATGCGTCCATGCCCAGCTAATTTTTGTATTTTTAGTACAGACGGGGTTTCACCATGTTGGCCAGGCTGGTCTTCAACTCCTGACCTCAGGTGATCTGCCCACCTTGGCCTCTCAAAGTGCTGGGATTACAGGTGTGAGCCACTGCACCCAGCCAAAAATGCAGATTTTTGAAAAATATAAATATATAGTTTACATAAAATTTGAAAGCACAGAATATTAAGTAAAATTTTATGGATATGTATGTATGTATTAACTGGATTAAAACATGGTGGGAACACCACAGATTACCTGGAGGAAGATTTTCCTTGTATATATTACACCTCTTTAAAGGAAATTATTTGGAGCAAAGTGTAACAACTGGCTACTACTGGTGGTGAATATGTAGATGTCTATCATGTTTTATACTTTGGTTTAAAATGTTTCAAAATTAAAAACAAATTTTGTTTTTAAAAAATATTCTAAATAAACTGTAACATATGCTTATTGTACAGTAACTTTAAACAACATGGAAGCATAAAGAGAACACCCACCCATTATATTATTATAAAGCAGATGTTCTAAGTTAATGATACACATTTAAATAAAAGAACTAAATTGTGCATGCAACAATGAACTATAAAATGTATACATACACATGAGGAAAATATACCAAAAATTTTAACTGTAGTCATTTCTGGATAGTAGGATTAAGTCTTATTTTCTTCTCTATACATTTCTCTGTGTTGCATATTTCCATTAATATTAATAGTGAAAGAAAGAAAAAAGGAAACTATAAAATGCAAATTCAAAATCATCATTGGGTAAAAACTTATGCACTAATTCACCTGACAAGATTCTACTTTACTTCCGATTCTAAAAGTATCAGACTATCTTTAAAGATTGGCCTTTTAAAATATTAATATCCAAAACAATACAAGCCAAAAGAATTGCGCCAATAAACTATATAGCGTTAAACTTCTACTTTTATATAACAAAAGATATCTGTTTTGGTCTCCTGTATTTCTAGCATTGTCACATCAGAGTAGATGGCCCCTTTATGTATTAAATAATGTTATCATATAGAAAAATCTCCATACCAAATCTCGATTTATATCATAAAAATAAAGCCATGTGTAAATAATAATTTGGCTGTAGGAAATGAAATAGGACAGCATGCAGTGTTTATGTAATATATTGTAAGGCAACTGAAAAATATAAACATTGCTGTGTAAGACCTAAATGGACAGATATGCCATCTTAATAGATTAGAAGATGCAATATTAATGCCTGTTCTCCCCCAAAATGAACTCGGTATTCAGTGTAATTACAACCAATGTCCCAGTGGGCATTTTTTACAGAAACTGACAAGATTATTCTAAAATTTATATGGAAAAAAGCAAATGACCTAGCATAGTCAAAAGAACCTTGAAAAGGGTTGGGTGCAGTGGCTCACACCTGTAATCCAGGCATTTTGGAAGGCCGAGGTGGGCAGATCACCTGAGGTCAGGAGTTCAAGACCAGCCTGGCCAACATCATGAAACCCCATCTCTACTAAAAATACAAAAATTAGCCGAGCACGGTGGTGGGCACCTGTAATCCCAGCTACTAGGGAGGCTGAGGCGGAAGAATCACTTGAACCTGGAAGGCAGAGGTTGCAGTGAGCCGAGATTGTGCCACGGCACGCTAGCCTGGGCAACAGAGCAAGACTCTGTCTCAAAAAAGAAAAGAAAAGAGCCTTAAGAGTAGGGAAGGAACTTATTTTACCTGATTTCAAGACTCACTATCCAGCTAAATAATCAAGACAATGTAGTACTAGCAAAAAGGATAGAGAATCACATCAATGTAACAGAATGGAAAGTCCAGGAATAGACCCACACACAAAATGTCAAACAATTTTCAGTAGGGATGTCACAAGTGAAGCAGGCAATGAGCAAAGTGTTTTTTAACAAATGACACTGGCACAACTAGATATAAATGGGGAAGAGGCCTCAATATCACTCATAAACAAAAATTAATTCAAAATGGATTATAGACTGAAATGTAAAAACTAAAATTATAAACTCCAAGGAGAAAATATGGGAATATACTTTCTGAACTTTGGTGTAGGCAAAAATTCATTAGGGCAGAGACAACACTGAGCATAAAAGGAAAATTCGGTAATTTTGAAGCCCAATATAAAAACTTCTGCTTTTTGAAAAACACTATTAAAAAAATAGACGGCCAGGAGCAGTGGCTCACGCCTGTAATCCCAGCACTTAGGGAGGCGGAGGCAGGTGGATCACGAGGTCAGGAGACCGAGACCATCCTGGCTAACATGGTGAAACCCCATCTCTACTAAAAGTACAAAAAGTTAGCTGGGTGTGGTGGCATGCACCTGTAGTCCCAGCTACTCGGGAGGCTGGGGCAGGAGAATCACTTGAACCCAGGAGGCGGAAGTTGCAGTGAGCCGAGATCACGCCACTGCATTCCAGCATGGGCAACAGAGCGAGACTCCGTCTCAAATATTTTAAAAAAAGACAAGCTAAGCCACAGACTAAGAGAAAATATTTGCAAATATATCCAATAAAGAACTTGTATCTAGAATAAATAATTGTTAAACTAAATTTTAAAGATATACAATCTTATTTTTTAAATGGGCAAAGACTTGCTGTCACTTCCCAAATGACTAAGAACATTAAGTTGCTCAACATCGATAATAATCAGAGAAAGACGAATTAAAGCTACAATTGTATCATTACATTCCCATTACAATGGCCAGAATGAGGAAGACTGACAATACCAAGTCTTAGGATACACAGCAATTACAAGTGTCATATAATGCTGTTGGATATAAAATGATACAACTTTGGAAAAATTTGACCATTTTTAAAATTAAAGTTAAAAATATACCTACCCTATAACCCAACATGTCCTCATAGGTATTTATCCTCAAGAAATGAAAACCTGTCCACAAATGGAAACAGCCTAAATGTCTATCAAAGGCGTCTGGAAAAACAAAATGTGGCATATGTGCATAATGGAATACTTCAGCAATAAAAAAAGCAACAAGATGGAAGAATCTAAAAATTATTATTCTGCATGAAAACAAGCCAGACTTGGGTGGGTTAGGAGGGGAAGGGAACAAGACACTGTATGATTCCTTTCACATAAAATTCTAGAAAATGCAAACTAATCCATAGTGACAGATTGCCATAAGACAGGGGTAGAGGGGAACAAATTACAACGAGATATGAGGAAACTTTGGGAGATGATGGAAATGTTCAGTTTTGATTATAGTGATGGTTTCATGAGTGTATGAAAACTTACGAAATTGTACACTTTAATATGTGCAGTTTATTATATAGAAATTATACCTCAGTAAAGCAATTAAAAAATTTTTTAAAGAAACAAGCAACCTAAAACACTTTACAGCAGAATTAGAGTTAGAAGTCACTTCTGATATATGCAATTTTCTGATTATATATTGTTCTTCAATACAAAGTTTTTAAAAGGAGGAACATCTATCTAAATGGCCTAGCAATCCCAGTCCTTTACCTAAGATAAATGAAACATCTGTTCATAAAAAGACTTGTGCAAAAATGTTCATAGCCATTTTCTTCAGAATAGTCCCAAACTAGAAGCAGCCCAGTTGCCCAACAACATGAAAATGGATATCTGGTATATTAACATATTCTTTTTTTTTTTTTTTGAGATGGAGTCTCACTCTGTCGCCCAGGCTGGAGTGCAGTGCACAATCTCAGCTCACTGCAACCTCCGCCTCCTGGTTCAAGGAATTCTCCTGTGTCAGTTTCCAGAGTAGCTGGGATTACAGGCGCCCACCACCGCACCTGAGTAATTTTTGTAGTTTTAGCAGAGACAGGGTTTCACCATGTTGGTCAGGCTGGTCTTGAACTGCTGACCTCAAGCAATCCATCCCCTTGGCCTCCTAAAGTGCTGGGATTACATGCGTGAGCCACCACGCCTGTCCATATTAACATATTCATACAATTGAATATTACCACTAAAAAGGAACTACTGATATAAGCAACAATATGGAAGAATCTAAAAACATGCCGACAGCCTGGCCAACATGGTAAAATCTCATCTCTACTACAAATACAAAAAATTAAAAAATAAAAATAAGCCGGGCGTGGTGACACACACCTGTAATCCCAGCTACTTAGGAGGCTGAGGTGGGAGAATTGCTGGAACCTGACAGGCAGAGGTTGCAGTGAGCCGAGATTGGGCCACTGTGCTCTACCCAGGGCAACCGAGAAAAAAAAAGCAAAATACATGCTGAGTGCAAGAAGCTGGAGACAAAAGCATACATAGTTATGATTTAATTAATACAAAGTTATAAAACAGGCAAAACTTACCTGTGCTGCAGCAACTATGACTGCAGTTGCTTTGGGGATAGGCAAAGAAAACAGAGAGAAGGAAAAGATAAAAGAGCACGGTGATGGAAAATGTTGTATACCTTGCTAGAGGTGTTCAGAAAAAAAATACTACGGACATGAAAAAATTATAAGTCTATAAAACACTACTCAATTACTAAGTTAAATACTTAATTTTTTATTTTTAATTAAGGGTACTTTTAAATTCACCTTGAATAATTCCTAAAAGCATAATGCAAAATTCAAATTTAGGCTTCTGAAATAAGCCTATAATTTCAACTGTGTTGAAGAATAAATTTTATTAAAGACTCAATTTGCTAACTTTTTTAAAAAAAATGTTTTCTTACTGTATATGTTGATAAATTATAGGTGTATACATTTATGGGGTACAAAGTGATAGATATTATGATTTCTGATATAATATGGAATGATTTCACTTTGCTGAAATTATCTACTTTCTTCCACGAACATTACTTTCCAATTAGTATTAGAACCAGAATGTTTTGTCCCAAGTGCTTTAAGATGACTTCGTATAAGAACACTGTACACTGAGGCCGGGCGCAGGGGCTCACGCCTGTAATCCCAGCACTTTGGGAGGCCGAGGCGGGCGGATCACAAGGTCAGGAGATCGAGACCACGGTGAAACCCCGTCTCTACTAAAAATACAAAAAATTAGCCGGGCGCGGTTGTGGGCGCCTGTAGTCCCAGCTACTCGGGAGGCTGAGGCAGGAGAATGGCGTGAACCCGGGAGGCGGAGCTTGCAGTGAGCCGAGATCGCGCCACTGCACTCCAGCCTGGGCTGGGCGACAGAGCGAGACTCCGTCTCAAAAAAATAAAAAAAAAAAAAAATACTGTACACTGGCCAGGCAAGGTGGCTCATGCCTGAAATCCCAGCACTTAGGGAGGCCAAGGCAGGCAGATCACCTGAGGTCAGGAGTTCAAGCCCAGCCTGGCCAACGTGGTAAAACCCCATTTCTACTAAAAATACAAAAATTAGCCAGGTGTGGTGGTGGGCACCGGTAATCCCAGCTACTTGGGAGGCTGAGGCAGGAGAATCGCTTGAACCTGGAAGGTAGAGGTTGCAGTGAGCCGAGTGCAGTGAGACAGGAGCAAAACTCCGTCTCAAAAAAAAAAAAACAAAAAAAAGAATACTATACACTATGAAGTGGAATTTAATATGAAAGGCTCATTATTAACAGTGTTTCTTTTTTTCTTTTTTTTGGAGACAAGAGTCTCGCTCTGCCACCCAGGCTGGAGTGCAATGGTGTGATCTCAGCTCCTGCAGCCTCTCCCTGCCAGGTTTAAGCAACTCTCCTGCCCAGCCTCCCAAGTAGCTGGGATTACAGGTGCCTGCCACCATGCCCAGCTAATTTTTGTGTTTTTAGTACAGACAGGGTTTTGCCACATTGGTCAGGCTGGTCTAGAACTCCTGACCTCAGGTGATCCGCCCACCTCGGGATCCCAAAGTGCTGGGTTTACAGGTGTGAGCCACAATGCCTGGCCTAACATTTCATAAGACTGTATAGTGGTTTCCAAAATGGAGGTAATTATACCCTAGGATGTAAGAGTGATTCACTGGGGTATAAGAACATCTTATTAGAAGTTCTATTTTTATTTAATCCTTATCTTAATACACACATGTATTTTATGTGTAATACGTATTTATCCCTAACATACAGATACTGGCGTCTTCACTGTGGCCACCTGTCAATCAAATGTCATATAAAGTAACGTAAGTATTCTGGTACTAAATAATTCTAGGTATTGTGAGGCTAGAGTGATAGTAGTTACTATCTTTAATATATTGATTCTTTTTCAATAATAAAGGATCTACCCTTTTATAAGCTTCTACAAGAGACTGGTATTCCAGAGAAGACATATTCTCAACAGTAAATGATTTCCTCAATAAAAACGTTTTATGGGCTGGCCGTGGTGGCTCATGCCTATAATCCCAGCACTTTGGGAGGCTGAGGTGGGCGGATCACCTGAGGTCAGGAGTTCGAGACCAGCCTGACCAACATAGAGTAAACCCATCTCTACTAAAAATACAAAAAAATCAGCCAGGCGTGTTGGCGCATGCCTGTAATCCCAGCTACTCGGGAGCCTGAGGCAGGAGAATCGCTTGAACCCATGAGGCGAAGGTTGTGGTGAGCTGAGATTGCACCACTGCACTCCAGCCTGGGCAAAAGAGTGAAATTCCGTCTCAAAAAAAAATTTATAGAAAACTGTATTATATAATCCTTCATGAAGCAGCTGCTTTGACCTCAATGAAACAAAGTTGGAGGAGAGGGTAAGGTTTAACTCCAAAAGCAAAGCAGAACAAAAGAGAAACTGAAGCAAGAAAAGAGCTAAGTGTTAAAGGATGTTGTTACTGATGCTGTTAAGGAGTGACCATGGTATTTTATACTAAATAGGTTTGTCTCATGGCAAATCATTAAAAAAGTTGTGCAATTTAAAGATGAGGTAAGCATTTACGTTTTATAAAAAAGAGTAGAGTTCTAAATTTGCTGAATTTCTGTAGTAAGTGGCTGTGCTATGGCAGTATGCTACCTAGACAAAATTTTTAAAAACAAAAACATGGTTAATGCATCTGTATCTTAAAGGTAAATGAGACATTTTAAAACTTAGTAAGAAAATAGCTGTATTCTAAAAAAAACAATGTGTGTCATCTTAAAATACTCATATGTGCACACTCTAAGAACAGAGAAGCTATTTCTAACTTTTTAAATGCCTTCCAAACACAGTTTTGGTGGATTTTGAATCCATTTATTAAAAATTTATAAATACAAATCCTCACACTGATTTGCAAGAATAACTGATTGACAAATAGGGAGAGCAAACTTTGTACTAGCCCAGTCTGCATAACTGATGGATAGAAATTAAACGGTATCTCCTAATAGAAAGTATAGCCAAAGAGGCACTTTTTCTTTGTGGGTATATGTTCCTACACGAGCTGCCTTGTCACTTAAGACAAGCATTGGCCGGGCGCGGTGGCTCAAGCCTGTAATCCCAGCACTTTGGGAGGCCGAGACGGGTGGATCACGAGGTCAGGAGATCGAGACCATCCTGGCTAACACAGTGAAACCCCTTCTCTACTAAAAAATACAAAAAACTAGCCGGGCGAGGTGGCTGGCGCCTGTAGTCCCAGCTACTCGGGAGGCTGAGGCAGGAGAATAGCGTAAACCCGGGAGGCGGAGCTTGCAATGAGCTGAGATCTGGCCACTGCACTCCAGTCTGGGCGACAGAGCGAGACTCCGTCACAAAAAAAATAAATAAATAAAAAAAATAAAAAAAAAAGACAAGCATTAAAAACCAGTAACATAATAAACAGATTCAAGAGCCAGATTTGAAAATTTCTGTGTTAACGAGTACTATAACCAAGATTTTTCAAATATAATGTATCATATTCACTGCTGCTGCCTTAAACTGTATTATGTTTATTGTAAAAACTTAGGGTAAAAAATGTTTTGAACCATTATTGTTTATTAAGTACACTATTCACAGATAAGTAGGATCACTGACTTCCTTTACTGGTTTCCAATGTCATTTGTTACAATATGAAATAAACCAATGAGTCAAGAAATAATTATTTTTTATAAAGTAAACATTATTGGAAAATTAGAACAAATTGTATTTGGGAAAGGGATATATAAAGAATATATTTTCAAGTCATATTATTGGTTGTTTTGCTGTATTGATTTTTTTTTTTTTTTGAGACAGGGTCTCACTCTGTCACTGTAGCCTTGACCCGCCAGGCTCAGGTGATCCTCCCAATCTCAGCCTCCCCAGTTAACTGGAACTACAGGCACGCGCCACCATGCCTGGCTAATTTTTGTATATTTTGTAGAGACAGGGTTTTGCCATGTTCAGGCTGGTCCCAAACTGAGATCAAGCGATCAGCCTACCTCAGCCTCACCTGGCCTGCTCTACTGACTTAGCTAATACTTTTCTTCACTTATCAAACTCAGTAAGATCCTTCTAAAAGTAATTTCCAAAAAAGCATCCAAATTTTTTTGTTTTGTTTTGAGACAGAGTTTTGCTCTTGTTGCCTATGTTGGAGTACAATGGCACGATCTCAGCTCACTGCAACCTACACCTCCCAGGTTCAAGCAATTCTCCTGCCTCAGCCTCCCGAGTAGCTGGGATTACAGGCATGTGCTACCACATCCGTTTAATTTCTTGTATTTTTAGTAGAGATGGGGTTACTCTATGTTGGTCAGGCTGGTCTTGAACTCCCGACCTCGGGCAATCTGCCCACCTCGGCCTCCCAAAGTGCTGCGATTACAGGCATGAGCCACTGCGCCTGGCCAAAGTTTTAAATATCACTGCAAAATTGACTTATGATTCTACAATAATACTGGGCCTACTGAATATGTTTACACTCCAATTTTTGCTAGCTATCACCCTTCTTCACCACACAGGGCTTAAATTTTAATAGTCTAACATAATGATAAGTCCTTGGCTTCCCGATCTTGCTTTTCTTCCCATCTAAAGGGATGACTTGTTCCTCCTTTTCTCAACCTTATCTGTTCACCCATTTTCAACTCATAGACCCTTCTGTTTCTTTGTGGTCCCTGCTTCTTCAGTGTCATCTTCTACCGATTCCTTGTATTTTATACTTAAACTGGCACTGGCATCCTCTCTATTGTGGAGAACAGAATACCTATCTTAGATTTCTCTATTATGCCTAGCTCTGCTTAGAGCAGAAAAACAGTATGCATTTTATTAAGAGCAAATACATATATACTTTTTAAAAAGCCAATTTATATAAGTCATAAGTGATACATTTTAAGACACCTGCCTTAAAACGTGAAAAGTACCTTAAAATAATAGCAAGAAGAGCATATGAAAAAGCTTTAGAGATCATATAATCTGGGGTTTTAAAAACTATTTCACAACAAAACTCTTTCAGATGAAATTTTACACAGCCTCCCAAATATATAAAGCTGGCAAAAGCATTGCTATTTTATGTTCAAATACATTATGTTAATTTATTGTAAACTCAAATAAAGAGATAAATTAAGGTTAAACAATCCAATTATTTTTGTATGCTTTGTTTTGATTTCACCCAGGTAAGCAGTTGCAGCTCTTAACGGTCACATCTGCAGTCTTCAGGATACTCTTCAAACACACTGATTCAAATGTTTTAAACAATAAAAGGAAAAGTTTTATTCTTAGGAATGTCTGCCCCATCGCACCCCCAAAATTAACCACGTATAACCATGTAGCACTATGGTCTTCAATGTGTTAAAAAAAATTTAGGCTGGGCGTAGTGGCTCACGCATGTAATCCCAGCAGTTTGGGAAGCTGAGGTAGGTAGATCACCTGAGGTCAGGAGTTCAAGATCAGCCTGGGCAACATGGTGAAACCCTGTCTCTACTAAAAATACAAAAATGAGCTGGACACAGTGGCGTGTGCCTGTAATCCCAGCTACTCGGGAGGCTGAGGCAGGAGAATCACTTGAGCCTGGGAGGCAGAGGCTGCAGTGAGCTGAGACTGTGCCATTGCACTCCAGCCTGGGTGATAGAGCAAGACTCCATCTCAAAAAAAAAAAAAAAAATTATATACACATATGCATACATATAAATATACACACGTGTATATATGAATGAGTATGAGTGCCGGAACCATTCAATGGGGAAAGGACAGTCCTTTCAACAAGTGGTGCTGGGAAAACTGGATATGCAAAAGAATGAAGTTGGACCCTTACCTAACACATTTGCAAAAATTAACCCCAAAAGGATCAAAGACCTAAACATAAGAGCTGAAACTATAAAACTTGTAAAAGAAAAGGGAAAACCTTCATGACATTGGATTTGGCTACAATTTCTTGAACATGACACCAAAAGCACAGACAGAAGAAAAAATAATTTGGACTTCCTCAAAATTTAAAACTTTTGTGTTTGGGGAGTGGGGGGCTGGGGGAGGGATAGCATTAGGAGAAATACCTAATGTAAATGATGAGTTTATGGGTGCAGCAAACCAACATGGCACACGCATATAACAAACCTGCAAGTTGTGCACATGTACATCAGAACTTAGAGTATAAAAAAAAAAAAATTTTTTTTTTACTTGATAGTAAAGGATACTATCAAGACAGTGAAAAGACAACCCATAAAATGGGAGAAAATATTTGCAAATCATGTATTTGATAAGGGGTTAATATCCAGAGTATATAAAGAACTCCTACAACTCACCAAAAACAACCTACTTTAAAAATGAGTCAAGGACTTGGATAGACATTTCTCCTCAGATATACAAATGGACAACAAGCACATGAAAAGATGCTCAACATCACTAATCATTAGGAAAATTCAAATCAAAACCACAATGAAATACCACCCCACGCCCATTAGAATAGCTATTATCAAAAACATAAAAAGAAAAAACACTAGAAAAGATGTGTTGGCAAGATACGGAGAAACTGGAACCTTTGTGCATTGCTAGCGGGAATGTAAAATGGTGCAGCTGCTGTGGAATGCAATATGGCAGTTCCTCAAAAATAAATATAGAATTAGCAAACAGTCTAGCAATCCCATTTCTGGGTATATAGAAATACTGAAAAAAGAACGGAAAGCAGGGATTCAAACAGTTGTACACCAATACTCAAGGCAGCATTATTCACAGTACACCAAAGGTGGAAACAACCCAAATATCCATAAATGTGGTATATACATACAATGGAATATTGATCAGTCTGAAAAATGGAATTCTGATACATCCTACATGGATGACCTTGAAGACAGTATGCTAAGTAACATAAGCCAGACACAAGAATCAATATTGTATGAGTCAAAAGTAGAAAAGTTATTACTAGGGGGGTAGGGGGAGGGAAGTGGATAGTTACTGTTTTGTTTTTGAACAGGGTCTCACTCTGTCACACAGTGTGCATGATCATAGCTCACTGCAGCTTCCAGAACTACTGTTTAATGGGAAGAATTTCAGTTTGGGATAAAAAAGTTCTGGAGATGGTGGTTATGGTGGCACAACAATGTACTCAAGCCACTGAACAGTACACTTAAAAATAGTTAAAATGGTAAATTGTACGTTATATATACTTTACCACATTTTTTTTTAAAGAGTATATATGTGTGTTGCTTTAGTGGCAGTGTAAAAACACGGTTAAGAATACAAGCTTCAGAATTAGGCTGCCCGGTTTCAAATCCAGCTCTGCCACTATAGCTCTGCAGTCTTTGGGCAACTTATTGTCTGTGCCTGTTTTCTCAAATAATAAATTCTATTTCATAGGGTTATGTGAGAATTAAATAAATTAACACATATAAAGTGTTTAAAACAGTGTATGTCATACAGTGGTCACTTTTTATTATTACAAGTTTAAAATACATTTTTATTGAGATTTAAGTCAAACATCTGCAGAATCTCTGAAATTCTCAAGTTCAGAGAACCAGTTTAAGAAGCAGTGATCTAATCCAAACTTCTCATTTTATAGGTAAAGGAATTAAGAGTCCAAGATAAGTTATCTGCCTGAGGTCACATCTTGTTTCACTAATATTAATTCTCCTAAAATTAAGTGTTTGGGATTAACAGTACTAATGTTGACATTCAATTACTTCCAAACCAAAGCAACTAAAGCCATGAGATTCTATAACGTGTATCCAAGAATCTGTGAATAGTCTGACAGTTATCTACGATGCCAATCTAATAAGTATTTATGGGGTGAGAACCAAAAGGCAGCAAAACCAAAAGACATAATCATCCTCAAAGACAATGGTTAAATACACCTCTTCGGAAAATAAGGTGTTAAATAATTGTGAAAACAAACCCAATAGTACCCACCACTCCACTCCTTTCATACAGTCACATACTCTCTTAGTGAGACCTCTGAGTCTGAAAAATAAGCTGCTGCTTCTACCAAATAAAGCTAATGTTTACCACAAGGCAACATCTACAAATAATTCTTTATTAAATTCAAACAGAAGAGACAGAAATCTGAATTATACAAAATGTCTAATCCAAAAAATCATGAATTGAGCTTTCTATACTTACTTGAGTACGGCTGAATCTGGTTTCCGGGAAATTCACCACACAAAAAGCAAAATAACCGAGACAATCTTTGAAGGTCAGACTCAACAAGAGTTAAAAGCTATTGAGCGTCTCTATTTTGCCCCTCCCCCAAAGGTCCTCCCACTCAATTCGGCTCTCAAAGGATAGCACCACCACATGAAATGTCCTCCTCCTTCCCATCTGAATCTGCTGAAATCCTACTCATCCTTAAAGGTTTCACTTAAATGCCGACGCTTCCATGCATTCCTCCTCAATTTAGAATTAATCTCTCTTCTTCGCTCTCCTATTCTACAACTCAACGTTTTATTATATAATGCACTGTATTACAATTGCCTGCATTCACTAACCCCCCGCACCGCACCCCCAAAAAAAACCATCCCGAGGATGAAAGGAATTTAAGGTGCTGTTAAACACCTCTGTGCCAGGCAAAGTGCTATGCATTTTGCATACATTATCTCATTTAATCTGCATGAAATACATCTGGGGAGGTAAACAGGTGTTATTCTTATTTTACTGATAGGGAACGTACTGCAGAGTTCAATAGCTTATCCAACATCACACTGCCAGCCAATTCCAGGGCGTACGGTTTCCCCCACTCCAAAGAGCTCTTTCCACCAGCCCATGCTTGTTCACCTGGTGTCCCCCAGCCTAACTGACAGAGAGTAGGTATTCCATAAATGTTTGCTGAATTTAATATCCCCATGGACTGACCCTTTAATAATCCGATCACGCCTCATCCCAAACCCGTTACCTTTACTGTTCCTTAACGAAGCAGCTCTCCGCATTTCCCTGAGAAATACTGCAGACAACATCATCCCTTATTGGAAGACTGAGTGAAGAACTTTTCCATTCTCCCGGATTTCCCCAACGGATCTTCCCAAAGAATTTAAGAAATGCAAACACGCAAGACACATGTAACATTTACACCCTCCCTCAAGGCTCTTATTTCATATTAAACCATGTCTTCGAGCTTATAAGCAATAAGGTTTATGCGGTTTCCAGCTCACACAGTGGGGACACCCTAAGTCACTGCCTTAAGAAAACCACATCTTTCAACCTGTCTTAACACGAAGGCATCCTAACTAACACTATCACACTGCCCCCTCCCTCTGTCCACCCCTCCCCCCAAGAATTGCAGTTTGGATTTCCGGCGGGAATGTATAATACACACCGCAAGAGGAGATGGGGTTAAGAAGCAATGAAGCAATTACTTAGCCTGCTTAATTAGAAATAAGACAGAGAAGGCGCCCCGCCTTTGAAAATCTCTGCACTTAACTCATCTATGAAAGATGGGGGCATCGACACCCAAGCAACCCGACATCCAGTGGCTGGTTTCTGCAGCTGGTCGGGAGAAGAGTCCTTTCCTCCCTGCGGTCCCCGGCCACCAACCACGGTGCTGGGTCGGGAAAGTCTAACCGCACCCTCCCCAGGCGGCCCCTTATCTCATTGTCTCCCTCCCTCGCGGTCCCCAGGGGCGCAGGGTGCAGTCCAGGCCCCACCGACCACCATCCACCGGCCGGGCGCGGTCCAGCCAGCCCCAGCCCGTGCCCCAACCTAGCAGCGACCCCGCCCCAGTCTGCGGCCGCCCGCACCGCACCCGGATGGCGGGGCCGGGCGCCCGGAAAATGGAGGCGGGAGCGGCAGGAGCGCCTCACTGCACCGCGCCCAGCCGGCCCCCTCCCCTGGCCCCGAGGGCGAAGCTAACCACTCACCGCCGCAGCCGGTCGGCCCTTCCGCTGCCCCCGCTACCGTCGCGGCCGGGGGCAAGAAAACCGCCGCTCGCGCTCCTCCAGCCGCTGCCTCCGCCTCCTCCCCAGGCGCAGCGCTCCCTCGCCAGAGACGCAGCGAGTGCCGGCAGCTCCCGCGCCGCGCGCTCCGTGACTGACTGACTGACTGGCCGGCTGGCTGGCTGACTGGCTGACTAGCTGGCGGCGGCGGGAGCAGGAGCGGGGGCGGGGCGGCCGCAGCGCCCCGCGGCAGCAGAGCCGAATGTGGTCGCGTCCAGCCGAGACGCAGAAGGCGGGGTTGAGGGCCGGACTGCCGACTGTAGGGCCGCGCCAACCACTCACTTCCGGCGCAGGCCGCCGCGCCCGCCGCCCTTCCCCAGCCCGCGCCCCCCGCCCGCCCTCCCTTCAGGCGCCGGGCCGCACCCAGCCGCGGCTCCGGTCGTGCCTCGCCTTTCCTTCGCACGTCCCTGTGAGCCGCCTCCAGGAACGAGTGAATCAGAGAATGAATGAGTGGGGAGGAAAATCCCGGCGCGGCCCCACCCCCTGCTCGGCTTTCCTAGGAAGCGGGCCCAGCAGCCTCTGTCCCAGCGCGCTAGGAGGCACAGCAGCCTCGGGCAGGTCTGTCAGGGAGCTGTACGCATCCACCTTTATAGGCTATCGGTGTATTCAGAGATTCCAGAAACGCATCCGGGGTTGGCTTGGTCATTTACAGGACCATTGTCGTTGAGATCTGTGAGTCCCTTCTTTTTTTTTTTTTTTGAGACGGAGTCTCGCTCTGTCGCCCAGGCTGGAGTGCAGTGGCCGGATCTCAGCTCACTGCAAGCTCCGCCTCCCAGGTTTACGCCATTCTCCTGCCTCAGCCTCCCGAGTAGCTGGGACTACAGGCACCCGCCACCTCGCCCGGCTAGTTTTTTGTATTTTTTAGTAGAGACGGGGTTTCACCATGTTAGCCAGGATGGTCTTGATCTCCTGATCTCGTGATCCGCCCGTCTCGGCCTCCCAAAGTGCTGGGATTACAGGCTTGAGCCACCGCGCCCGGCCTGAGTCCCTTCTTTAGGAAATCCCATTTTGGCCAAAAAGTCTCTGCAGTTTCATGCAATGTGTTGGGAAACTTTTAGAAATGGGACATTTCTATGACCTTTAATTACTTTTTAAACTTCGAAATCTGTTTATCCTGCCTCCTTAATTTCTGTCCCCCCACACCATCGGAATTGTGTACTAGTAAGGTGTTGGCATTTTTCCTTATCGCTAATCTCAGCTGCTGCTTATTTTGGTGCAGGCTTGACTTCGGCAGACTTTTAGATTTTAAGTTATGTCCTTATTTTGACCTTCACCTAAAATTGATCAAAGAAAGGAAAAAATGGAACCAAGTTATGTTTGCTTGGCTACATGCAAAGCAAGTTTGTTGACAGCATTAAAACAATTGAGAAATTGGGAGTGTGACCTGAAATTGGTTGCAATGAACGTTGCTTTTCCTTTCCATCTGCTTGCTAAGAATTTGTTATCTTAAATTTTCACAAAGAATTGACTGTACATTTCTGAAATCCTAGCTCCCTCTCTAAGAATGAGAGTGTTCATTTCTCTGTCCTGGGGCCAAATCCTGGTTTGGTTAATTACATTCTTCCTGATATTCTTGAGGACTTTCAAGTGGTTTCAGTCTTTTTTGTACAATCTGTTCCAAACTGGTACACAATCTGTTTCAAACTGGTATTTAGAACCATATAATACACTTGAGATATCTGTACTTTTGAAACATAACTGCAATTTTGTATTTTAAGTTCAGTAGGTGCGTCAATATTCTTGTATAGAATAATACTATCTCTTGACTGAATTAAGAAAATGTGGGCCGGGCGCGGTGGCTCACGCCTGTAATCCCAGCACTTTAGGAGGCCGAGGTGGGCAGATCACGAAGTCAGGAGATCGAGACCATCCTGGCTAACACGGTGAAACCCAGTCTCTACTAAAAATACAAAAAATTAGCCCGGTGTGGTCGTGGGCGCCTGTAGTCCCAGCTACTAAGGAGGCTGAGGCAGGAGAATGGCGTGAACCCGGGAGGCGGAGCTTGCAGTGAGCTGAGATCCTGCCACTGCACTACAGCCTGGGTGACAGATGGAGACTCCTTCTCAAAAAAAAAAAAAAAAAAGGAAAGAAAGAAAATGTGGCACATATATACCATGGAACACTGTGCAGCCATAAAAAAGGATAAGTTCATGTCCTTTGTAGGGACATGGATGAAGCTGGAAACCGTAATTCTGAGCAAACTATCGCAAGCACAGAAAACCAAACACCACATGTTCTCACTCATAGGTGGGAATTGAACAATGAGAACACTTGGACACAGGAAGGGGAACATCACACACTGGGGCCTGTTGGAGGTGGGGGAATGGGGGAGGGATGGCATTAGGAGATATACCTAATGTAAATGATGAGTTAATGGATGCAGCACACCAACATGGCACATGTATACATATGTAACAAAGCTGCACGTTGTGCACATGTACCCTAGAACTTAAAGAATAATAAAACAACAAAAATAATTTAAAAAATACTATCTGTTATAAATGAAGATGATCCTGCTGACCACTTCTTTTAGACTTCCTTTCCTTTCTCGTGGGAATCATCATTTGCCACCTAATTATAATTATTTCAAGAAGTTATCCTCCCAAAGTGAATGTAATACAACACTTTATTCATCCTTATATCTTCCACAATATCTAGCATAGTATCTTGCACAATAAGTATTTATAAATTAATAAATGCTTTAAAATTTTTCATAAGTGATATTTTATATAAATGTATCTAGTCTTTCACCTCATTTCCCTATTGACCAAGTTTGTTGACATTAGACACACCTGGGATGCCAACCTTAATGAATCCTATTGTCATTAAATGTACTAGGCTGTGTGATACCTTACAAGGAAGATGATTCATTGAAACCTCCTTAAAAAAATAGACCATTGAAGCCGGGAGTGGTGGCTCACACCTGTAATCCCAGCACTTTGGGAGGCTAAGGTGGGTGGATCACCTGAGGTCAGGAGTTCGAGACTAGCCTGACCAACATGGTGAAACCCCATCTCTACTAAAAATACAAAAATTAGCCGAGCATGGTGGCGGGTGTAATCCCAGCCATTCGGGAGGCTGAGGCAGGAGAATCGCTTGAACCCGGGAGTAGAGGTTGCAGTGAGCCGAGATCGTGCCATTGCACGCCAACCTGGGTGACAAGAGTGAGACTCCATCTCAGGAAAAAAAAAAAAAAAAAAAGACCATTGAGTGCCTTTTACATAGGTCTTAGCCAACTCTCTCCTCCTAGTGCTTAGCCTAAGATCAAGGCTAATTAAAAGAGAAAAAAGGTAACTTTCAGTCATTGAGAAAAGGGTGTTCTCATCAGTTTCTTTAAACCATTAAATAATTCATTCATTCAATCAGGGTTTATTAAGCTCCAATTAAGGCCCAGGAATACAAAGACAAGAAAGACATGACATGATGCTTCCTGCCCACAAAAAAGCATACAGTCTAGTGGATAAAGCAGGTAAGGAATTCACTGTTAGACTGAAAGTCCATTCCCAGATCAGGAAAACCTTCCCAATGGGGAGATTCTTGAACTGAATGTTAAATGACAGGGAGGAGCTAACCAGAAGAAAGAGGGAGCAAGCATTCAAAACAAAACAATATCTGTGCAGGTGTGTGGAGGCATAAAGCATCACCATGCTTTAGAGGCACCGTAAGTGTATTAGTCCGTTTTCATGCTGCTGATAAACACATACCTGAGACTAGGAAGAAAAAGAAGTTTAATGGACTTGCAGTTCCACATGGCTGGGAAGGCCTCACAATCATGGTGGAAGGCGGTGAGGAGCAAGTCACACCTTTCATGGATGGCAGCAGGCAAAAAGAGCTCGTGCAAGGAAACTCCCATTTTTAAAACCATCAGATCTCTTGAGACTTATTCACTATCACGAGAACAACACGGGAAAGGCTCACCCTCATGATTCAACTATCTCCCAGTGGGTCCCTCCTACAATAGGTGGAAATTATGGGAGCTATAAGATGAGATTTGGGTGGGGACACAGAGACAAACCGTATTAGTAAGTGATTCCATTTTGTCAGAACAGGCATAGAGAAGAGTCAAAGAGGTTGGAGTAAAGGGTAGGAAGGGCTTCATTCATGAAGGGGCTCAGGTTAAACTAAGGAATTTGAATTTGATTCTCTGGAAAATGTAGTAAATAATAAAATATTTGAAGTAGTTTAGCTCCAGAACAACTGAGTTTGTGTTTGGGAGACCAAGAAGACCAGACTGGAGCAGGAGAAAATTAGGAGGTGATGGCAACAACCTGAATCCTAATGAGATGTGTGCTGCAGGTCTCAATAAAAGCAAAAGGTCATAAAATGGGGAGGAGGGACTAGATGGGAGATATATTAAAGAGGTAGAATCTACAGGATATATAATTGGATATGAGGGAGTGAATGCAACGGAGACATTTAGAATGACCCTCGGGATTCTGGTTTAGAAGAATGACTGAATGGTGGTGACCTCTGAAATAAAGAGCATAGGAAAAGAGCAGGTTTCAGGGAACTGGCTGAATACCTGTATGAGAAAGAATAGTACCATAATTCCAGGCATGTTAGTCCATCATTTCCCCAAGTGTGTTCTTTGGAACTCTAGTCCCACAGGATTTTAGTAGGTGTGATTCCCCCTCAAAATTTTAAGTTCCTTTAATCAAATGAGAATTCCAAACAGTTCAATGGGTTTCTAAACTAGAGAGGTTTCTGGTGGTTTTAATATTTTAATGCACAGTGGGAATTTCTGAGGTAGATATTATATACACGTGCTTTCCAAATGTATTCAACCATGAAAGCCTTTTTCCAATGGAACATCTTATAAGACATGAGTTCCACAGCACACTTTGGGAAATGCTGACCTAAACCAGATTTTTGGTTTATAGTAAAGGAAGCTGTAGCTTAAGACATAAAGTGACTTGTCTAAAGTTACACAGCTATTACTAGAAGATACTGGAGTAGGGTCTGTATCTTCTGACCCTAGTCACATTCTGTTTCCAGTACATATTGCTTTATGAGTTACAAACTCAATTCCAGCACCTTCCACCAATCATGGGGAGAGGAATAAAAAATTATGGAATATATCATTTTAAATGATGTTTCCAATCAGTAATTTTTAAAGATACGCTAATTTTTAATGGTTAATATTTTACATATGATAAAAAGATTTGTACTTTGGAGAAGTGGGACTGATTATCACCTTCATATGATCTTTCTGATAATTGAACAGGAGACCTATAAAATTAAATTACCTAACTAAATAGAACATTCATCTAGTCGTCCTATCCCTGAAGTAGCTTTAAATAAAATAAACTTTCAGGAATTGATAGAAACATTAAAACTCTCCCCAAAAATGTTAGTGTTTTTTTGTTTTGTTTTTTTTGAGACAGAGTCTCACTCTGTCGCCCAGGCTGGAGTGCAGGGACACAAACTTGGCTCACTGCAAGCTCTGCCTCCTGGGTTCACGCCATTCTCCTGCCTCAGCCTCCCGAGTAGCTGGGACTACAGGAGCCTGCCACCACGCCCAGGTATTTTTTGTGTGTGTTTTCAGTAGAGATGGGATTTCACCGTGTTAGCCAGGATCGTCTTGATCTCCTGACCTTGTGATCCGCCCACTTTGGCCTCCCAGAGTGCTCGGATTACAGGCGTGAGCCACCGTGCCTGGCCAAATTTTAGTGTTGATTTTATTCCACCTGCACACGGAAGGAAATGTCTGGTACTATGAAAATCCACACCAGATTTTGACTTCCTCTCTGGCACAATTCCCCTGATTCTGAAAACTCTAATAGCTAATGGATGAGAGAGTTTTCTTATCCTAAATTTGTATTCTTAATTCCCAAAGGAGGAATTTAGTACTTCCTATTCTTAGAAAAATGAGACAATTTTTTTTTTTTTTCAAGAGACCTCTTAGGACTCTGGGACAAATTTTAAGAGTAGCTTCTATACACATTACCTTTGAAATAAGTTATCAGCGTTTTAATTTATGTTTCGTACTTTATAAAGTATTTGTTTCATTACTGAATGCTATATTCATTTTTAGTAGGCAGATCAAGACCATCATATGCGGTGTAAATATGTTGAGTGAATGAGTAATTAATCACTTTATTTTTTATTTTATTTTTTATTTATTTATTTATTTATTTATTTATTTATTTATTTATTTTTTTGAGACGGAGTCTCACGCTGTTGCCCAGGCTGGAGTGCAGTGGCGCGATCTCGGCTCACTGCAAGCTCCGCCTCCTGGGTTCACGCCATTCTCCTGCCTCAGCCTCCTGAGTAGCTAGGACTACAGGCACCCGCCACCGCGCCCGGCTAATTTTTTGTATTTTTAGTAGAGACGGGGTTTCACTGTGGTCTCGATCTCCTGACCTTGTGATCCGCCCGCCTCGGCCTCCCAAAGTGCTGGGATTACAGGCTTGAGCCACCACGCCCGGCCTTTTATTTTTTATTTTTTTGGAGACAGAGTCTTACTCTGTTGCCCAGGCTGGAGTGCAGTGGCACAATCTCAGCTCGCTGCCACCTCTGCCTCCCAGGTTCAAGCGATTCTCCAGCCTCAGCCTCCCAAGTAGCTGGGACGGCAGGCGTGCACCACCATGCCCAGCTAGTTTTTGTATTTTTAGTAGAGATGGGGTTTCACCATGTTGGTCACGCTGGTCTTAAACTCCTGAGCTCAGATGATCCACCTGCCTCAGCCTCCCAAAGTGCTGGGATTACAGGCGTAAGTCACCACGCCCAGCCATGAATTAATTACTTTAAAACTTCAGTAGCTATACGTCATGGAGAAAACACTATTATTATTTATTTTATTTTATTTTATGATTTATTCATTTTTATTTTTATTTATTTATTTTTTTTGAGATGGAGTCTTGCTCTGTCGCCCAGGCTGGAGTGCAGTGGCGATATTCTAGGCTCACTGCAAGCTCCGCCTCCCGGGTTCACGCCATTCTACTGCCTCAGCCTCCCGAGTAGCTGGGATTATAGGCATGTGCCACCAGGCCCAGCTAATTTTTTGTAATTTTAGTAGAGATGGGGTTTCACCATGTTAGCAGGATGGTCTCGATCTTCTGACCTCATGATCTGCCCGCCAAGGCCTCCCAAAGTGCTGGGATTACAGGCGTGAGCCACTGCGCCCATTATTATTTTTGAGACAGAGTCTTGCTCTGTTACCAGGCTGGAGTGCAGTGGCATGATCTCAGCTCACTGCAACCTCTACCTCCTGGGTTCAAGTGATTATTCTGCCTCAGCCTCCCAAGTAGCTGGGACTACAGGCGTGCACCACCACACCCAGCCAATTTTTTGTACTTTTAGTAGAGACCAGGTTTCACTATGTTGGCCAGGATGTTCTTGATCTCTTGACCTCGTGATCTGCCCGCCTCAGCCTCCCAAAGTGTTGGGATTACAGGCGTGAGCCACCGCACCCAGCGCAAAAAACACTATTATTAATTCATTTATCAAATCAATTGCATTTATTTATTTAATGTTCACGGCATCTCCAGCTGTGTCTAGAATCACTAGAGAAATACATGAAATAGTCTCTGATTTTAAAAAAATGATTCCACCCATTGTTGACAAGGATGGGAAGAAATCGGCACTCTCATACCTGCAAGTGGGAATATAAATCATTGCAACCTTTTTCTATAAGGCAGTTTGGCAATAGATACTCAAAGGAGTGAGAACAAAACATTAGCTAGGATATTGTGGGATGATGGCAAATACTTGGAAAGCCCCTAAATGTCTAGCCGTGAGAGGCTGTTTAAGAAAATGAAGGCTGTGGCTGGGTGCAGTGGCTCACACCTGTAATCCCAGCACTTTGGGAGGCTGAGGCCAGCAGATCACCAGGTCAGGAGATCGAGGCCATCCTGACCAACATGGTGAAACCCTTCTCTACCAGAAATACAAAAAATTAGCCAGGCGTGGTGGCGCACGTCTGTAGTCCCAGCTATTTAGGAGGCTGAGGCAGGGGAATGGTTTGAACCCGGGAGGAAGAGGTTGCAGTGAGCTAAGATCATGCCACTGCACTCCAGCCTGGTAACAGAGCAAGACTCTGTCTCAAAAAAAAAAAAAAAAAAAAAAAAAGATAGAAAATGAAAGCTGAGCATGGTGGCTCACACCCGTAATCCCGGCACTTTGGGAAGCTGAGGTGGGCAGATCACCTGAGGTCAGGAGTTTAAGATCAGACTGGCCAACATGGTGAAACCCCGTCTCTACTAAAAATACAAAAATTAGCTCGGTGTGGTGGCGTACACCTGTAATCCCAGCTACTTGGGAGGCTGAGGTGGGAGGATCGCTTGAACCTGGGAGGCAGAGATTGCAGTGAGTCAAGATTGCACCACTGCACTCCAGCCTGGATGACAGAGAGAGACTCTGTCTCAAAAAAAAGAAAAGAAAATGGCCGGGTGCAGTGACTCACACCTGTAATCCTAGCACTTTGGGAGGCCGAGGTGGGCAAATCAGGAGGTCAGGAGATCAAGGCCATCCTAGCTAACATGGTGAAACCCTGTCTGTACTAAAAATACAAAAAATTAGCCGGGCGTGGTGGCGGGCACCTGTAGTCCCAGCTACTCGGGAGGCTGAGGCAGGAGAATGGCGTGAACCTGGGAGGTGGAGCTTGCAGTGAGCCGAGATCGCACCACTGCACTCTAGCCTAGGTGATAGAGCAAGACTCTGTCTCAAAAAAAAAAAAAAAAAAAAGAGAGAGAGAAAGCAAATGATGATTTGTAGAATTTTTTTGATATGAAAAGATGTTCACAATGTGTTGATTAACAAGTTACAAACATTATGTACAATATGAACCCATGAGAAAACATATAGGAAAAACCTAGAAGGAAATGCAAGAAGATGAAGTGCTTATTGCAGAGTGGCATGATTGTGGTACTTTCTTTCCCTATTTTATCTTTTAACAACAAATTTGTATTATTTAATTGGCAATTAAATGAATTGCACTAAATCAATATTTATGAAGACAAATGTCTTTTAAAATGTTGAGGAAAACAATAATATAAAATGTATATTATTTTAAAATAGTTAATTTTACTTTAAAAGGGGATCTCTACATTCAATAAATTTTACTCACGAGACAAGAACATATGAAATAACCAGAGAACAACTAAATATTAAGCTCTGATACAGACTGTAAGTACAGTAGGAGTTAAGGGAAGAGGGAATTCAATGGACGTTAGAGCAGGTTAAGATAACTTCATGGAACAAATGATACTTAACTGACACTTAGAATCTGAATGCCAAGAGGAGAAACAGAGTTAGGGGTAGTAATAGGGGTGAATCAGGGTACTCATATGGCCCAAATCAGAGACATCTCATTCCTCCCAGTCAAACATTAACAGCTGCAGAACACTTGATCCTTGCCTTTAAGTATATTTCTGCTTTGTGCATGTGAGATTTAAATACCCTACGTAATACAAATATGTAGTAAACAGAGTATGACATACCTACACCTCATAAAACAATTATTTTAGTTGTTTTTTTCTAAAGAGTAGCCCTTTTGGGCCAGGCGCGGTGGTTCACGCCTGTAATCCCAGCACTTTGGGAGGCCAAGGCAGGTGGATCACCTGAGGTCAGGAGCCCAAGACCAGCTTGGCCAACATTGCTGAAACTTCATCTCTACTAAAAACACAAAAAATTAACTGGGTATGGTGAGGCCACCTGTAGTCCCAGCTATTCAGGAGGCCAAGGCAAGAGAATCGCGTGAACACGGGTGGCAGAGGTTGCAGTGAGCCAAGATCGCGCCCCTGTACTCTAACCTGGGTGACAGAGCAACACTCCGTCTCAAAAAAAAAAATAAATAAATAAAGAGTAGTCCTTTTGGGGAGGCTTTTTATCTGCAAAATCTATAAAACTGGACGTTTCCAGGTATTTACTTAGAACTAGTACAAACTATTATGCAAGAGCAGTTATCACAATAACCTGAACCCTTGTGAATGTTCTGACATCTATACCAGTCAGACCACAAATGAATTCAACCAACCAGAACCCAGCAATTATCTGATTACACACATGTTAGAGTGCAGTTATTAAGCCAGCTTTCCAAGGTGATAACTAAACTGCTACTAATAGTATTAGCTACACATATTAGAGTGAGTGAATGACTTGTGTTTAGTACCTAATAAAAGCAAAAATATTACACCCATCTCAAAAATGCCTGCAGTGGGAAAGAATGGCAGAACCTGAACTTCCATCTTTTTTGTTGGTTTGTTTTCTTAGTAAACATTGGGAAAAATTGTTTGTTCAGAGCTGAAGAGGTCTAATAACCAATGCAGTAGAGTCCATTTTTAAAAGTGCCAGCCATTTTCCCAACTCCACACCCTTGCAATGGCTATTCATTCCCTCTGTCTAGAATGTCCTTTTTTCCTTCTCTGTTTGGTCTGCTCCTGCTCACTACAGTTCAGCTGTCTCCTCCTTCATTCTCAGTTCCCCTAGATAAAGCTATTTGCTATATCCTACGCGTTCTCAAAAAACTTTGCACATTGGTATTAGAATGTTTTTTGCATGCGTCTGACTCCTCCGAAAAACCATGAGTTCTTCCAAGGGCAAAGACTGTGACTTACTCATGCATATATTTTCTTTAGCACCTTGCATGTTGTCTTGTACATAGAAAAGTTCAGCAGTATTTGTCAAGAAAAGGATGATGAGAGATATAGTTAAGAAAAGTCTGGCAATATATATATATATATTTTTTTTTAGACAGGGTTTCATTCTTGTTGCCCAAGCTGGAGTGCAATGACGCAATCTCAGCTCATCGCAACCTCTGCCTCCCGAGTTCAAGTGATTCTCCTGCCTCAGCCTCAGTAGCTGGGATTATGGGTGCGTGCCACCACTCCTCGCTAATTTTTTGTATTTTTAGTAGAAACGGGTTTCACTATGTTAGACTGGTGTCAAACTCCTGACCTCAGGTGATCCGCCTGCCTCGGCCTCCCAAAGTGCTGGGATTACAGGCGTGAGCCACCACACCCAGCAGAAGTCTGGCAACATTTTGAAGATAGTTTGGAGTAAGGAAAACAATCAGAAGGCTGGTTGTATTAATCTAGGCATGAAATGATGAGAAATGAGAAAGGAGGGAAATTGAATTACATTTGGAAAAACTGACAGACACAGGTGACAGATTGGACAAGGGTAAGAAGATTGGACAGATCGAACAAGGGTAAGAAGAAGAAGACGAGTCCGACTGGGCACAGTGGCTCACGCCTGTAATCCCAGCACTTTGGGAGGCCGAGGCGGGCAGATCACGAGGTCAGAAGATCGAGACCATCCTGGCTAATACAGTGAAACCCCATCTCTACTGAAAAATGCAAAAAAAAAAAAAAAAAAAAATTATCCAGGCGTGGTGGCAGGCGCCTGTAGTCCCAGCTACTCCAGAGGCTGAGGCAGGAGAATGGTGTGAACCCGGCAGGCGGAGCTTGCAGTGAGCCAAGATCGTGCCACTGCACTCCAGCCTGGGCAACAGAGCAAGACTCTGCCTCAACAACAACAACAACAAAAAATAGCCGGGCATAGTGGCGGGTGCCTGTAGCCCCAGCTACTAGGGAGGCTGAGGCAGGAGAATGGCATGAACCCGGGAGGCGGAGCTTGCACTGAGCCAAGATTGCACCACTGCACTCCAGCCTGGGCGACAGAGTGAGACTACGTCTCAAGAAAAAAAGAATGCCAATAGTACTGGATTCGAGCTTGCCCCACCTACCCCATTTTAACTTAATTGCCCCTTTAAAGGCTGTATCGCCAAATACAGTCACATTCTGAGGTACTAGGGGTAAGGGCTTTGGCAAACAAATTTTGGGGGGACAAAATTCAACCTGTAACAGTTACCCAATAAATATTGTTGAATTGAAGGGTGTGTTTCCAAGGTGAGAAGTAAGAATGAAGAGGTAAATACACATAGATGGTGGCCATAAAGACTGGAAGTATAGGTACACATATACATATATATTCTATATAATAAATGGTTTATTGATATATGTTATGTGTTTAACAACATTCCATATGTTTAAAGTATTGTTCCTTATTTACAATAAGTAAATGCACTGTGCAAAATTGTAATGAATGTGGCTCATTAATGCAGTCTTTCCATCAACCCCTGCATATTCATCAGTGATTCTTTGCTTCAGATGATTTGTATCTAAGATTTTCATTGAATAAATGTGACTCTTTTTTTTATTTATATTAGATGGAGTTTCATTCTTGTTGCCCAGGCTGGAGTGCAATGGTGCAATCTTGGCTCACCGCAACCTCCGGCTCCCAGATTCAAGTGATTCCCCTGCCTCAGGCTCCCTAGTAGCTGGGATTACAGGCATGTGCCACCTTGCCCGGCTAATTTTGTATTTTTAGTAGAGACGGGGTTTCTCCATGTTGGTCAGGCTGGTCTCGAATTCCTGACCTCAGGTGATCTGCCTGCCTCAGCCTCCCAAAGTTCTGGGATTACAGGTGTGAGCCACCACCCTGGCCAAGTGTGCGTCTTTAGTATACCCCAGAAGAAGTAATCATGGAGGTTCAATCTGTAAAAAAGTGAAGTATTATCTAGGTTTCCAGATTTTACCTTCAACCTGTATATATGTAACATATAAGCAAAATGTGCTGTTATGGAAGTTTCAGAGTCCTGTTATTTAATGAAAAGCATTTTTAGGTTCTCCTAATATTACACGTTCAGCATTTAACACATTTTTCCTTTATAATTCGTTTAGAGGAGTGATGAGTGAGTTAAGAAATTGCTCTCTCCCTTTGCTACCTCATGGTCATGTTTGTATGATTCTTTGAACTACTTGAGAAAGGTCATTTGAAAAATATGTCATGGAAAAAACAAACAAAGTAAACAGATGCATAGCTGATCACTAGAACTTTTGTTCAGTTATGCTCTTTGAGGCAAGGCGATGCCAAGAACATGACATCACCTAAGTGCTGTCACCGAGCCCCATCAGTCAATATCCCTAGATTGTCTCTTCCTTACTGTTTTCTCTGCCACCACCCTCTTGAAACCGTCATCATCTCGTAACAGGGGTTTGTAGAAGCCTGTGGGCTGGTTTCCTGTAAACCTCTCTCTCCTCCCTTTGAAACACTCCTAACCAATCTGGAACCACTAGGACCACTTTCGCTCCATTTTTCTGTTAAAAAAACAACAACAAAAAAGATGTACAATGTTTTTATTTTGAAAAATACAGATCAGCAAACATCATGTACAGTATGAGTCTGATATTGTTGAAAACAAAAAATCCAAACCCATAAAGGTGAATATATATTTATTGTATTAGTTTCCTCTTGCTTCTGTAACAAACTGCCATAAACTCAGTTGCGTGAAACAATACAGTTATTATCTTACAGTTTGGGGGTCAGAAGTCCAAAATCAGTCTCAGTGGTCTAAAATTCAGGTGTTAACAGAACTTCCTTTCTTCTAGAAGCTCTAGGGGGAAATTCCTTTCTTTGCCTTTTCTAGCTTCTAGAGTTTGTCTGTATTCTTTGACTTAGGGCTTCATCTTCAATCTTCAAAGCCAGCAGCATAGTATCTTCCAGTTCTGTCTGACTCTGACTCCCCTGTCTCCCTCTTTTTTTTTTTTTTTTTTTTGAGATGGAGTCTTGCTCTGTTGCCCAGATCTGAGTGCAATGGTGTGGTCTTGGCTCACTGCAACCACCTCCACCTCCTGGGTTCAAGTGATTCTCCTGCCTCAGCCTCCTGAGTAGCTGGGATTATAGGCACCTGCCACCACGCCCAGCTAAGTTTTGTATTTTTACTAGAGACGGAGGTTTCACCATTTTGGCCAGGCTGATCTCGAACGCCTGACCTCATGATCCGCCCACCTTGGCCTCCCAAAGTGCTGGGATTACAGGCATGAGCTACCATGCCCGCACCCCTGTCTCCCTCTTATAAAGACCGTAGCAATTACACTGGGCCCTCCTATCAATTCAGGATAATCTTTCCAACTCAAGATTCTTAACTTAATTACAACTGCAAAATCTCTTTTGCCATGTAAAACAAACCCACATTCACAGGTTCCAGGAATTAGAATATGGATATCTTTTGTGGGGTGGGATATTACTCTGTTACTCCCATACATAGATACACACCAATGCACAGTATACATGAAAAAACAAACTGAAAGAAAGTATACCAAAATATTAATGGTTGATTATTTCTAGGTTAATAACATTAGGTTATTTCAATTTTTACTTCTTTGTATTTGATCAATATTTCCAGCTTTCAAAATGATCTTGCATTACTTTTGTATTTATAGACAGTGTCAACAACAAAAACAATTCAATAAATGTTACTATAGGGGACATGTGCTATTTCCTCTGCCCTGCTCTTTTTTCTTCTGGAGACAGCAAATTTCTTTTGGAACTGCTCCTCCCAACCCAGCCCCTAACTCAACCCTGTAGTTCTTAGGGATGCTGCCAATCAAAAGTACCTCTTCCTTTATCCTGATTGTAGGGGAGAACATGTGATCTATACTAAGGTAACCAAAGGCATTCCCAGCTTCTTTCCTTCCTTCCTTCCTTCCTTCCTTCCTTCCTTCCTTCCTTCCTTCCTTCCTTCCTTCCTTCCTTCCTTCCTTCCTCTTCTTCCTCTTCCTCCTCCTCCTCCTCTTCTTCTTCCTCTTCTTCTTCTTCTTCTTCTTTTTCTTCTCCTCCTCCTCCTTCTCCTCCTCCTCCTTCTTTTTTTTTCTCTCTCTCTCTCTTTCAGCTGGAATTAGGAAAAAAAGTTCATTCTTTTGTGATGAGACTCTCAGGAAAATGCAAACCAGAAAATGTTGGTGACTATGGCTCTAATATCATAGAAAACATGAGAGCAAAGCAAAGATGAGGAAAACAGAGAGACAGAGAGAATCCTGGCGGTATTTGCATCCTTGGTTCAGGTTGTCTGAGGACCAATTCTATTTCCCTCCTTCCCGAGGTTTGGATATATAAAGGAATAGATTCCCTTTTCTGCCAAAGCTGGCTGTTTGTATCATTTGCAACAAGAGTCAGGATTAAAATAGGAATGTTTTTAAACCTGCAACAATTCCTTGTTTCTTGTAACAGTTTCCAATTAGCTCCTCTGACTGACTTCAAAGCTGTTTATAACCCCCTCCTTCTCTGCCTCCACTCAGCTGACCTCATCTTTTCTTACTCAGTTTACGGTGTTCGCTTTTGTGGCTTTGCTCTTTGCTCTTACTAGTCTCCTTGTCTGGACTATCTTCATTTCCCCCGCCCTGCCCATCCAAATCCTGTCCAACCTTCCCAGCCACTCCCAGTATACATCCATGAAACAATCCCCACATCAGCCATGGAATTCCCTTTCAGAATGTTTATAATATGTAAGGTCTATATCATGCATTCCACACCTATGTCCTCTTTGTTTTTTTGAGACAGTGTCTTCCTCTGTCACCCAGGCTAGAGTACAGTGGCACAATCTCGGCTCCCTGTAACCTTCGCCTCCCAGGTTCAAGTGATTCTCCTGCCTCAGCCTCCTAAGTAGCTGGGATTACAGGCATGCACCGCCACGCCCGGCTAATTTTTGTATTTTTAGTAGAGACAGGTTTCACCATGTTGGTCAGGCTGGTCTTGAACTCCTGACCTCGTGATCCATCCACCTCAACCTCCGAAAGTACTGGGATTATAGGCGTGAGCCACTGTGCCCGACCCTTATGTCCACTTTTTATGGTTTGAGGTCACTCCAAATAAATTATAAACCCCATGAGGACTAGAACTATACCATGTCTTACATATTGCACTCATAGAGCTACCTGTGCATGATGATTAATTCAATCACATGTTAAGAAAAAGCTCAGAAATATTAAGGGAGAGTCCTCTGTGGAAGAAAGTGTAGTGGGCATTGTGAATATTTGTAAGTGAGAAATGGCCTGGTACATTGGAGGACAGTTTCATGACACTAAGTTGTTATTCTTATGCTGTATGTCTTCTCATCATTTCCACAAAGATAATTTAAGAATGGGAAGTAAGACCCGATAGGGAAATAAGAAGCCAGAATTATTTAGCTGTGGGAAGAAAAAATGGAGGAGGACCTAACAATCTTAACATTTGTGAAAAATTGCTATCCAGAAGATAAAGTTCTCCCTCTTTAGGAATTAAGAATGAGAAGGGAAATAAGCATATAATCACATGATGAAATTTAAGTATGTCTAGATAGATTTTTCACCACAAGGGTGTCAAACAATAAAATGAGTTCTGAACTTTGTATAATGTATTTCTTTCTCTTTTTCTATTTTTTTGAGACAGAGTTTCTCTCTGTTGCCCAGGCTGGAGTGCAGTGGTAAGAACTTGGCTCACTATGACCTCCATCTCCTGGCCTCAAGCAATTCTCCTTGTATAGCTGGGATTACAGGTGTGTGCCACCACACCCAGCTAATTTTTGTATTTGTTATAGAGACAGGGTATTGCCATGTTGGTCAGGCTGGTCTCCAACTCCTGGCCTCAAGCGATCCTCCTGCCTTAGCCTCCCAAAGTGCTGGGATTATAGGAGTGAGCCACCATCCCAGGCCTGTATAATATATTTCTATGGTAGTTCTAAAAAAGTCTTTTTAAATGGCATAAGGGTAATTTTGCCTAAAAGTAAGGAATTGAGGCTGGGTGAAGTGGCTCACGCCTGTAATCACAGCACTTTGGGAGGTTGAGGTAGGTGGATCACGAGGTCAGGAGTTCAAGACCAGCCTGGCCAAGATGGTGAAACACCATCTCTACTAAAAATACAAAAATTAGCCAGGTGTGGTGAAGTGCGCCTGTAATCCCACCTACTTGGGAGGCTGAAGCAGGGAATTGCTTGAATCCAGGAGGAGGAGGTTGCAGTGAGCTGAGATCGGCCACTGCACTCCAGCCTGGGCGACAGAGCGAGACTCCATCTCAAAAAAAAAAAAAAAAAAAAAAAAGTAAGGAATTGAATAAGATGACCCCAAAAATTCTTACAAACTCTAATAATCTACTTTATAAGACATTTATGCAGAAGGGAGAAAAGTTTTTAAATGTTAGATCCCCATATGCAGATGCTTTTATCATTTTCTCCACAAAAGGAGGATCTCTTATTCCAAATACATACACAGATAAGTTAAATACGTTTGCCTAATCTATTTATCTGCTTGCTTCCAAGGGAAAACTTAACTAGGCTCAGTTGTAACCCTATTTCTGCTTATGAAATTATACTAATATCTGTGTTTTTTTGCATCAAGTGGTAGCATACATTTTAAGTCCAAACCAGGTATTACAAACACTGCACAATATTCCCTGCCTGGACAATGATATCCTTTCCCCAGCAATTCTAACATTAACACAAAACAGAGCCCAACTCTGTGTAGTACTGTGCATCGGGACCAGTAGGACACCAATGATATGCCCCAGCCCATATCTGGGGCTGGGGTCGGGGGAGAAATGAGTAGGTAATGCATAGGGCACTTTTAGAGCAATAAAATTGTTCTGCCTGATACTGTAATAATGGATACATGACATTACACATTTGTCGAAATCCATAGAATGTATAACGCAGAGTGAACCCCAATGTAAACTATGGACTTTTGTTAAGAATAACATATCAATATTGCCTCATCAGTTGTAACAAATGTACCACAGTAATGTAAGATGTTAATAAAAGGGGAAGCTGGGGAGGAAGTGTGAAGGAAGAATCCATGAACTCTGTACTTTCCATTCAACTTTTCTGTAAACCTAAAACTGCTCCAAAAATAGCCTATTAAAAAAAGTAGTTCTAAACACCTGAATTAGTACTTAGTTGGGGAAAAGAAAGGAAGCATAAAATAACTATATTGCTATATTTTGTTAAGAATATTATGCATGGGGGCCGGGCGCGGTGGCTCACGCCTGTAATCCCAGCACTTTGGGAGGCCGAGGCGGGCGGATCACGAGGTCAGGAGATCGAGACCATTCTGGCTAACACGGTGAAACCCCGTCTCTACTAAAAAAAAAAAAAAAAAAATTAGCCGGGTGTGGTGGCGGGCACCTGTAGTCCCAACTACTTGGGAGGCTGAGGCAGGAGAATGGCGTGAACCCGGCGGCGGAGCTTGCAGTGAGCAGAGATCGTGCCACTGCACTCCAGCTTGGGCGACAGAGCGAGACTCCGTCTCAAAAAAAAAAAAAAAAAAAAAAAGAATATTATGCATAACAGCTATCTATCTGTAGTAAACTGTCTCTCCTATATTTTAAGCATCTAAGAAAAAAAAAGAATCTTATTGAGGTAATGACCAGAGTCTCGTTGGAAATAAATTAAACTTGAAGCCATGAATATTTTTTGTAACTTTGCTTACTCACTCTGTGCCAATATTGGGGAGAACACCATATTGTCCTCCATAAGTAACTTATAGACTTACGGCAAACTTTACCCTTTCCTTTTCTACCTCTTTTTGTACAGCAACAATTCAGTATCCATTTCAACCTTTATTTGGCTAAAAATATTGGCATCAAAGCTGGATCATGGACAGATAATGGTAAAGTGTTTTCATTCCCTGTTTTTGTCATTACACTGTATTTTAGAACTGGAACAAATAATGGGCTTGCCAGTTCTCCAGAAAGAATACTTCCTTTCAAAGCCCTCTCTTATGGACATTACAGCCAAGTACAGAAGTTAGACAGTATTACCAAAGGCAAGTAAAAGGGGTCTATGGGAGCACGTAATGAGGAATACGCTTGGGGAATGAATGTTGTCTGTGAGCTCAGGGAACAAATGAATGGGGGGAATGAAATAATTGCTTGAATGAATGGGGTGGTTTGAGGAATGACACAGGACTGTATATTTAATATATCAAGTATGTATACATTTATATTACAAATATAATATGTATATATTAATATATAAATGCATATTATACATTTGGTGTACACCAAATGCTTCATATATATTTAAAGATCACATTCTCAGATGAACACAGCTAGTTCTTACATGTGGTTCACCACAGTAAACAAAACTGGATTTTTTTCTAAAGAATACCAGCTGCTGGTGAAAGGGATCACTACCCTTTTTCAGCAGGGGAAGGAGGTATATCTTCTTTTTCTATGCTTTCAAGCACCTCTGTTTTGTTGTTCTGGCTATGAATCTCAATCCTCAAACTCTCCTGGGTGAAAAAATGTCATATTTTTTAGTTTTCACGAATAAAATTAACTTTGACTCCAAGTCTCCCCTTCTACAAGTGAGAAATTCAAGATGAGTCATTGCTGGTGCTCCTCTCCCCTGTTGTTCCCAACCCCCTGCCAGGGAGGTGCAGAGGCCTTACCTAGCTTCAAGCACGGGGAGGTCCCTTCCTTCATCTGCCCACACTGGGTTCCACGGAAGGTGCCCACTGTTTTAGTCCTCAGAGTCCCTTAGATCCAAGGACTCTGCTGCTTTCATACCACCGTTGGGTACAAGAGCCTTTGGCGAGCCAGAAATGCTTGGCCCCATCTTCAAGGCACTACCAGGGACGACAGTGCAGGAGAACGGGTGTGCATGACAGCTTTCATTTTCTCTTTTAAAAAAATTTAAAATTTCTTATAATAATTTGTCGTGTATTTAATTTTTTGTTGTTGTTATTTAGTAGGACTTCAGAACGACACAGAAAAACAACCATCTCTCATTGTCAAGACATATCCACCGTTTTCCCCAGAGGCAAACAAACCCAGTTCTCTTTTCCCTCCAGGGAATCCAGCATAGACCTCTCTATGTGTTTAGGAGGTTGGAAAAAAAGACCAAGAAGGGAAGTATCTTGCAAGCCACTTCTGCTTTCCTCCTTGTGATATATTAATATTTGCCTGCAGCAAAGAAGCACGGGGCCTACTATCTTGCTGAATATGGGACAAGAAAGAGGAAAATACACAGAGAATGCCATAAATACATATCTCAAATCTCCATCCTCCCACACAGTCAAATTGCACAAGCTTGCTCAGCTGAGTTAACAGGGAGACTCTTTTGCCTGCAAACAGGTCAATCACCAGTAAGCTATTATACTTGATACCTACCCTCTTCTACAAATTCACTTAGAAATTCTGATTGGGAAAGAAAAGTCAAAGGTCAGAGGAATAAAATGGCTGAGTAAAATTGTTTTCATAGTTTACATTTATTTTTCGTACAAGTTTAATTCCAGTAGGTAAAATATTAAAAGTATGAGCACCTGTAATCAGGGTCAATTGATAAAGTTAGAAAATTCCAGTAGGTATTTTGTCCTTTCGGAGCATGACTCTACCTTTAAAAATGTCAATGAGAATGTAATTTAGATAGTTACAATTGTACTGTAAGAAGAATCACCTGATGATTTGTAGTAACTACTCTCATGTATATTTACATTTAACTTACATCCACTGATTATTTTTCCTAAAATAATCTGGTAAAGAGCAAGTCAAGTCCCTACAAGCAGTTTCTTCAGTGATACGTTTGCAACTTCTGTAATAACTTTTGCTCTATAATTATTGCTTTTCTTTTCCTAGAAGCTCACGCGTTGACAAAGGGAAACAGGAGTCTCCATTTTGTCTGGAGACTTCTCTATTCTTCTGCTTTAGTTTTGGATACATTTATGCATATGATAGCAATGCTAAGTAAAAGTTATAATTAGAATATATGGTAATGTAGGATGAGTAATATGTGTGTGTATATATATATGCATTAAAAAAAAAAAACAGAGATTCTTTGCTGTTACCACAACAAATAATGGGAAACCACAAGGGCTTTTCATCCACTTTTCTATTTAAAGGGCCATCTATATAGAATATTTGTCAAATCCCTACCGTGTACTAAGTGAAAGATTTCTTTCCTAAATATTTTTACCATTTTGCTTATTTATATTTTATAACTTTATTTAATGGAAACATTATTTCCTTTAAGTATTACTTAAAGGGAACATGGCTTTTAATTAAATATCAATGTTTCAGCTGTGCATGGTGGCGCATGCCTGTAATCCCAACTACTTGGGAGGCTGAGGCATGAGAATCACTTGAACCTGAGAGGTGGAAGTTGCAGTGAGCTGAGATGGCGCCACTGCACTCCAGCCTGGGTGACAGAGCAAAACTGTGTCTCAAAAAAAAAAAAAACAAAAAAAAAAAAAAAAAACCCCACACACAATAAAACAAATAAATATCAATGTTTGTTGAAACTATTCCTTAATTATATTTCCCTAAACTTATTCTAGAGGAAAAGATAAATATAACTGCCACTGATTACCCATGTCTATATATCATGGTTCATAGAATCTGGGACATTAAAACTGCACACATGGAAGCCAGCAATTAGCTGTCAGTGTAACGTGAGGATGTGTGTCTGACTTTTTCCTTAAGATTCCAAGAAAGGAGAGAAAAACCTTTTTCCTCCAGCATTCTCTAAGTGGCATAGCAATTGAAGAACAAATCATCTACATCAAAATTTTTATCACATAGAAATGTGTACTCCTAGAGTATTATACAGAACAAAGAATTACCATAGATAATTTCTTCTGAATTTTTGGCTTTGCCTGACCTTCTGTCACTCTAATCTTCATCCATCATGTATTGATTAATCAAAAAACTTTTATTGAAAGCTTACTGTGAATCAGGTATGTTCTTAGAAATATAAAAGCAAATGCAGTCTACGGCCGAACTGCTGAATTGTGTCCCATGGTCACTGTGGGAGCTGAATTCTACTAACTTGGTTTGGGGTGGTGGTGGTGAGGGAGGGTGACTCTGAGTTTCAGACTGACCAGTTGGCATAGGGTGGGTGCTTTGAGGGCTAAGGCAATGGGAAACTGTTCAACCAGACAGTCTCCGGAGAGTAACAGCCATGCAGTCATGTCAGAGCAATGAGTAGAATCCCAGGCAGGTGGGTCTGTAGTAAGGAGGCCTGGAAGTGGGTAGCACTGCCCTGGTTTGTGGTAGTGCTACTCCTTTTCCCAAGAGGTCAAGAGCAAGATGGATCACAAGCCTAGAGTACCTAGGGTGGGAACTATGAAGGATAGTATTGTTTACCACCCCAAAGCTTCCCCAGCCTCCTTCCTTTGCTATGAGGGGTAGCCATGTGATCCAATTCTAATGCAAGAACTATTAAAAGATGTCTGTTGGGAGTAAGGGGTAGGCTTTTGAGAAATCTTTTGCTTTCCTGATAAAGAGGGTTAAACATACCTGGCAAGAACATTTTCTCTTACTTTTGTTTTCCAGCCTTGAATATGAGCGTGCTAAATGCTGCAGCATTATATAGTGAACAAAGGCAACAAGCCAAGTATAGTGGAAGAAGAAGAGATAAGCAGGCTGTGTCTTTGACATTGGACAGCTATAGTCCCAGCCCTGGATGGCCTGTTCCAGACATCTTGTCAAGTGAAAAAAAAAAAAAAAAAAAGGAACACTTGTTTCATTAAGCCACGATTGGGATTGCTATTGCTTACTGTCAAACATATACCTAATTGAAATAGAAACCAAGGTTAAAACTCTATGGAAAGTAATGGGATGAATGTGGGGATTCAGCTATTCAAGTGGGAGTAAGAGACGAGAGATGCAGGAAACGAGGGTGAAACTCAGTGATAAGGATCAGGCAGAGCACAACTGATAGAAGGCTGATTTTCAGATTTCTTTCCTTTTTTTTTTTTTTTGAGACAGAGTCTCGCTCTGTCACCCAGGCTGGAGTGCAGTGGCACAATCTCGGCTCACTGCAACCTCTGCCTCTTGGGTTCAAGCGATTCTTCTGCCTCAGCCTCCCAAGTAGCTGGGACTACAGGCACATGCCATCATGCCCGGCTAACTTTTGTATTTTTTGTAGAGACAGAGTTTCACCATATTGGCCAGGCTGGTCTCGAACTCCTGACCTTGTGATCTGTCTGCCTCGGCCTCCCAAAGTGCTGGGATTACAGGTATGAGCCACGACACCTGGCTGATTTTCAGGTTTCTTAGATACCCTATGACCAAACAGGATTCGACTCAGAACCCAGGAGAAGGGTAGGGCATCTAGATTAGGGCATGGAGAGGTGTTTTGTTTGTCTGTTTGTTTGTTTTGAGACAGGGTCTCTGTCATCTAGGCTGGAGTGCAGTTGCACAATCACAACTCATTGCAGCTTTGATCTCCCAGGCTCAAGGAATCTTCCCACCTCAGCCTCCCGAGTAGCTGGCACTACAGGTGTACACTACCACGCCTGGCTAAGTGTGTTTTTTGTTTGTTTGGTTTTGGTTTTGTTTTGAGACAGAGTTTTGCTCTTGTCACCCAGGCTGGAGTGCAATGGCACGATCTCAGCCCACTGCAACCTCTGGCTCCCTGGTTCAAGCAATTCTCCTGCCTCAGCGTCCTGAGTAGCTGGGATTACTGGCGCCCACCACCATGCCTAGCTAATTTTTTTTGTTTTTTTGTTTTTGTTTCTGTTTTGTTTTAGATGGAGTTCTGCTCTTGTTGCCCAGGCTAGAGTGCAATGGTGCGATCTCAGCTCACTGTGACCTCCTCCTCCCAGGTTCAAGTGATTTTCCTGCCTCAGCCTCCTGACTAGCTGGGATTACAGGCATGTGCCACCATGCCCAGCTAATTTTGTATGTTTAGTAGAGACGGGGTTTCACCATGTTGGTCAGGCTGGTCTTAAACTCCTGACCTCGGGTGATCTGCCAACCTTGGCCTCCCAAAGTGCTGAGATTACAGGCGTGAGCCACCGTGCTTGGCCTAATTTTTGTATTTTTAGTAGACGTGGTGTTTCACCATGTTGGCCAGGCTGGTCTTGAACTCCTGACCTCAGGCGATTCACCCACCCTCAGCCTCCCAAAGTGCTGGGATTACAGGCGTGAGCCACTGTGCCTGGCCCAGGCTAAGTTTTAAAAAAGTTTTTGCATAGTATTCCATGGTGTATATGATACTATGCAGCCATAAAAAAGGATGATTCATGTCCTTTGCAGGGACATGGATGAAGCTGGAAACCATCATTCTCAGCAAACTAACACAAGAACAGAAAACCAAACACTGCATGTTCTCACTCATAAGTGGGAGTTGAACAATGAGAACACATGGACACAGGGAGGGGAACGTCACACACCGGGGCCTGTCAGCAAGTGGGGGGCAAGCAGAGGGAGAGTATTCGGAGAAATACCTAATGTAGATGACAGGTTGATGGGTGCAGCAAACCACCATGGTACGTGTATACCTACGAACGAACCTGCACATTCTGTACATGTATCCCAGAATGTAAAGTACAATAAAAAAATAAAAATTAAAAAAAAATTTATAGAAATGGGGTCCCACTATGTTGCCCAGGCAGGCCTTGAACTCCTGGGCTCAAGTGACCCTCCCATCTTGGCCTCACAAAGTGCCGAGATTACAGGCATGAGCCACTGTGCCCTGCTGGGCAGCAGGCATGGAGAGTTTTGAGGGCAGAGAAGGAGCCAAATCTGTGTCTTCTGTTGTCAAATTTCTCTTAAAATTTTATCCCATTGTTTGAAAGCTCCGAGATCATGTCTTTCATCATGCAAACCAAAAAATAAATACTATTTTTCTTTTTGAAAAATCACAACGTGTATTCCCTCATTGATAGATTGACTAAAATACCTGTTAAAGTGATTGATCTAAATTACAAAAATGAGAGTTAAGAGGTTTTACAGAACTAACACCTATGGAGCCCTGTGATTCATTTGAGAAAAATATGACAATAATAATAAATATAGTATTATATTAGCAAAGAAGATGAATCACATTTAAAGATGATTAAAGCCTTTCTTATTAAAAAGTAGAAAGTATACAGGAGAGGCTGGGCGTGGTGGCTCACGCCTAAAATCCCAGCACTTTGGGAGGCCAAGGTGGGCAGATCACTTGAGGTCAGGAGTCTGAGACCAGCTGGGCCAACATCGTGAAACCCTGTCTCTACTGAAAATACAAAAACTAGCCAGGTGTGGTAGCGTGCACCTGTAATCCCAGCTACTTGGGAGGCTGAGGCAAGAGAATTGCTTAAACCTGGGAGGCAGAGGAAGTAGGTCGGGCGTGGTGGCTCATGCTTGTAATCCCAGCGTTTTGGGAGGCCGAGGCGGGTAGATCACAAGGTCAAAAGATCGAGACCATACTGGCCAACATGGTGAAACCCCGTCTCTACTAAAAATACAAAAATTAGCTGGGCTGGTGGCAGGCGCCTGTAGTCCCAACTACTTGGGAGGCTGAGGCAGGAGAATCACTTAAACCCAGGAGGCAGAGGTTGCAGTGAGCCAAGATTGTGCCACTGCACTCCAACCTGGGCGATAGGGCGAGACTCCCTCTCAAAAAAAAAAAAAAAAAAAAAGAAAAGAAAAGAAAAAAAGGAAGGGGCAAAGTTAGGATTGAGAAGTGAGAACATAGCCTGTGTCGGAGTGGGTAGAGAGAAGGTCTAGGATACAGAGGGAGCCTGATGACTGCCTGGGCTCCATCTTGGATAGATGACTACACCCCTGACTTTGGTTATTCTTTTTTTTTTTTTTTTTTTTTTCTGAGACTGGGTCTTACTCATCACCCAGGCTGGAGTGCAGGTGGCAGGTGGCATGATAATAGCTCACTGCAACTTTTAACTCTAGGGCTAAAGTGATCCTCCTGCCTCAGCCTCCCAAGTAGCTGGGACTACAGGCATGTGCCACTGTGCCCAGCTAATGTTTTATTTTTTGTAGAGACAAAGTCTCGCTATGTTGTCTAAGTTGGTCTCAAACTCCTGGCCTCAGGCAATTTTCCTGTCTCCAGCTCCCAAAGTGCTGGGATTACAGGCTGGTTATTCTTGATATCAAACTTCCAGGCCCACCCAAAGAAAGCTCTCATTTACTAGAGCTTCATCCAGAAAGAGCTTACTGAGGTGTGAATTGTCTCTAACAAAGTTTAAATCCTACTGAAGTTTCATTACTAGAAAGTCTGACGTAGTTGGTTGACTTTACACCCATGCAAAGTCATTTTGTTGTTAAAAAGACCTTACTCTATTTCAGATTTGGTTCTTTCCATGGGTTTCCCAAAGAGCTCTTCAGTCATTGTTCAGCTATTGACCAAATGGTTCGCTCCAACCAGAAATCTGATCAGAAACATAACTAAAAGGGAGGCCTTATCTTCAAGCCTAAATGGGAGCTGCACAGAAGTGACCATTTTCTCAGGGAGATTGGGTAATTTGGTTGAGGAGGCTTGTCCTCCACCTGTTAGAGGAATCCTTGGTCTAAAGTCGTTGTTCTTTCAAGGTCAGGAACAAGGATTTAGTTGTGGAGACCCTGACACATTTATCATACCGGAAAATAATTAATTATTCATTCAGAGTAGGCATAGGCCATGCCAGAGTCTTCCTGGCCCCACAAAGATCTCTTTACCTGCTTGATTATGCTGAAATTCCTTTCCTTGACAGCTCTTTTCATTGACAATTAGCGATAAAAGACAAATTCCTTGTTGAAGAGATACCTTGACTGAAGCTCATTCATACCAGAGTGATAGGCCAATTAATTAACAAGCCTAAGTGACTGATTTGGTGAGAGCTATGACTCCTTGAAGTGGATGATGAGGTGAAGAGAGGTCTACATAGAGCAGAAAGACTGGAATGAGTCTTATTGAAAGGGGAGATGATTGGGAGGCCAAGGCGGGTGGATCACCTGAGGTGAGGAGTTTGAGACCAGCCTGGCCAACATAGCGAAACCTCGCCTTTACCAAAAATACAAAAAAAATTAGCCAGGTGTGGTGGCGTGCACCTGTAGTCCCAGCTTCTCAGGAGGCTGAGGCATGAGAATTGCTTGAATCTGGGAGGCAGAGGTTGCAGTGAGCTGAGACCATACCACAGCATTCCAGCCTGGGCAACAGTGAGACTGTCGGAAAAAAAAAAAAAAAAGGGAGTGGGGAGATGGGGACTCTAAAGGCAAATGTCATTTATTCTACTCAAGAATATTGCTTTTCAGTTGCACAATGCACACTTCTTATTATGTAGAAAAGTGTGTAGAAAAGTTATTATTTATTTGTTATTATCTATTATTATTATTACTAATTATGTAGAAGTAAGCAGTTTCATTCCAAACAGAACTGGTGCAGGTTTACTAGTAAGCTACTATTTCATCATTGTTAATTGCTATTTCTTTTTGTTGTTGTTGTTGTCATTTGTTTGTTTTGAGACAAGGTCTTGCTCTGTTGCCCAGGCTGGAGTGCAGTGGCACAATCATGGCTCACTGCAGCTTTGGCCTCCCAGGCTCAAGCAATCTTCCCACCTCAGCCACCCAAATAGCTGGGACAAGTGCACACAACCACATCCAGCTAATTTTTCAATTTTGTGTAGAGAAGGGGTCTCACTCTGCTGCCCAGGCTCGTTTCAAACTCCTGGGCTCAAGTGATCCTCCTGCCTCAGCCTCCCAAAGGGTAAGGATTACAGTTATGTGCCACTGTGCGCAGCCTTAATTGCTATTTCTGCTAACTAAAATAATGATGACAATACAAATGCACATATTACTTAATGACAGAAACCTACAAAATAAGCAAATTCAGATAATTCACCCAAATTGTTGCTTCAATCTCTTTCTCAGATAGGAGGAGGTGGAAGTCTTATCCTTTCTCCTCATATTTGTGATGCCCCAACTCCATTTACTTTTACTTCTTAGGAACTCAACTTCAATACCAACTCAGGAGTTTTTATTTTCCATTTTAATCCTTGGGCAAATGATTTTTTTCATATTTTAAAGTGTATCTTTTATCCAAAAATTACTGCATTATAAATTTGAGGTGAAAGCCAAAGGCAGACATTTAAATAAGTGAATATTCTGTATCAATTAAATAGAAATTTGGCTGACATTATTTTTTCTTGTGTGCATTCAACATATGCTGTGAGCACAGTATGAAATGACACACTTTTATAGCTAGAAAAAAGTATTGGAGGCCATTTTTGTCACTATTGAATGCTTCGTATATATTAGTGTTTAGAAAAGAGTTGTGTGATCCTTGAATCATTTTAAATCACATTTAAAAGTACGCTATGTGGAAATGAAGGACATGACAGAAGTATAAGGAAAAAATTGTAAAAAAAGGTAATTCTAGCCAGGTGTTGTGGCTCACGCCTGTAATCCCAACACTTTGGAAGGCAGAGGCGGGTGGATCACGAGGTCAGGAGTTCAAGACCAGCCTGGCCAACATGGTGAAACCCCATCTCTACTAAAAATACAAAAATTAGCCGGGCATGGTGGTGGGCACCTGTAATCCCAGCTACTCGGGAGGCTGAGGCAGAAGTGCTTTTTATGTATTATTATTTTTTTAATAATCATTTTTTTTTTTTGAGATAGAGTTTCACTTTGTTGCCCAGGCTGCAGTGCAGTGGCACAACCCTGGCTCACTGCAGCCTCAACTTCTTGGGGTCAAGCAATCCTCCAGCCTCAGCCTCCTGAGTAGCTGGGACTACAGGTACATGCCACCATGCCCAGCTAATTTAAAATTTTTAAACATTTTTTTGTAGAGATGGGGTCTCATTATATTGCCTGGGCTGCTCTTGAACTTCTGGGCTCAAGCAATCCTCTTGCCTCAGCCTGCCAAGGTGCTGGAATTACAGGCATGAACTACTGCACCTGGCCTCAGGCATCCTATTAAGAGAGTTAGTGAATGGAGTGATTATGACCTAAGATCATCTTCACCCAGAAAGCATACCCAAGGGTTGCTAATGGAACTTCAGCTAGAACAGGGGTTTTATCTTTTGCCATGTTGACTCCAACTCTCTCTAGAGTGGCAAAGAAACAGAAAATACCAGGTCTGCCCAGACCTACAATAACTGAATAGTTACAAGTTAGCAGAGCACATTCCAAATCACACAAAAATGCTTACTCTAAATGCACCATGACTACTATCTGGGTTGGTTGCATTCTCCAAATCAGTTGTGTGGGGTTGGGAACCTTAAACTGTCTAGTTTAAATTTAGATCAAGCTCCTATATCAAATTCCCACACTCCTCCCTTGATTCTAACCTCCCGGAATAATGTTCTCTCTAATCCTTTGCTCTCCTTCCTGCTTATCTGCTTTCATTTGTTCTTACAGCCTAATCCATTTTATAAGATCTGTTCAGGCTCCCATCAGGGCTAATGCTTTAGTCTCCTCCTGGCTCTCTGCGATCTCCCGTTTTTAGCTCCAACAGCTGGGATCCCGAAGCCCTCACTTGTAGGCTCAGCCCTATGTTTATATTTGGGAACAGCTCTCTGTCAGGGCTGGGAGAATTTAAAGAGTCTTAGGCCAGTATCTAGACAACTCTGCCTCAAACCAGCCTGTCTGCTGATGCCATTTTAACACTCTTCTTGTATTTATTCAGCAATTACCATCCCCTACCACCCACCCCCTACCATATGCCAGGCACTGTGTGAAGAATTGGAGACACATCATATCAAGACACAGCCCTTACCTTGAGGGCCTTTAGATTTAGGAAGTTAGATGGGCCAGTTAACCAGCGACCAACCATGGCTGTGACAGGGGCATGCATGGGACTCTCGGAGCCCTGGGAAGGGCTCCAACCTTGGGTTGGAGGTGGATGAGTGGTCAGAAAAGGCTTCCCAGAAGAGTTGGTTTCTTTATAAAGATGAAGGATGAGTAGGAGTTACCTAAGCACATAGGGAAGGAGAGACAGAGTGTGTGTGTGTGTGTGTGTGTGTGTGTGTGTATGTGTAAGCCAGAGGATATGTGAAGCACAGCATCTTCCAGGAGCTCTTAAGTAGCTCTATTTGGCAGCATAACATAGTAGTTAAGATCATGATCTCAAAGCCAGACCACCTAAGTTTGAATTCTGACTGCTGCTCTGTGACCTAGGGCAAGATACTGAATCTCTTTTTGCCTTAGTTTCTCCATCTGTAAAATAGGAATGATAATAGAACCTGCCTTATAGGATTGCTGTGAGGAGTAATACACCTGATATATACAAGTGCTTAGATCGCCTAGAATAGTGCCTGGCATATAACACAATGATAAGGGTTTTTTATTACTTAGGTATAGTATTACATGAAAAATAGGGAGTGGCCAAAGAAAACTCTTGTGTGGCATAGTAAGAAGTCTGGATTTTAAAACCATTCAATGAATCCCTATTGCCCTCAGGATAAACAGAGCAGATTGCCTCAACGTGAGTTTTGGTGGGGACAAACTGTATTCAAACCATCGCAGAAGCTATAGGGCATTATTGAGTTTATTCTCCCCTCCATTAGCATTGTAATTATATTTGCAATCCAAAATTTGGGATGGTAGTAAGTTTCCTTCCACCTAAGCTATGCATTTAATTATGTGGGAAGTATACTAAACAAACTAACACTCTTCAATACTTATTTTGAAGGCCGGCCAGACGCAGTGGCTCACACCTGTAATCTCAGCACTTTGGGAGGCCGAGGCAGGCAGATGACTTCAGGTCAGGATTTTGAGACCAGCCTGGCCAAAGTGGTGAAACCCTGTCTCTACTAAAAATACAAAAATTAGCCAGGCATGGTGGCACGTGCCTGTAATCCCAGTTACTTGAGAGGCTGAGGCAGGAGAATCACAGGAACCAGGAGGCGGAGGCTGTAGTGAGCCGAGATCACACCACTGTACTTCACCCTGGGTGACAGAGCAAGATTCCATCTAAAAAAAAAAAAAAAAAAAAAGAAAGTCAAGCATGATAGGAAGGAAAAGACAGAAATGGTCAAAAGAATGTAACCTTCTGCATTAATGGTTCTGTTTTTCTATGGGAGCAGAACTCACGTATTGCTTTGGGAAGGCAATATTCTTACAAAAAATGATTTTCTATGTTTCTTGAACACCACATGATCTACAAGGGGATCTATTCTGTGACACTACTCTATTTGAATCGTTAGTGAATACACTTTAACACAATGGAAGCTATAAAAACAGCATAAAAAGATCTGGAAGTTTCTCAGATATCCTGCCTTCTGAGATAAATGGCTTGTTATAAGGAAAAAAATCTTGTTCCTATTTCTTAAGGTACAAATTAAACCATCTGGGTTTTCATTTAAGTCCAGGGACTTTATTAACATGGCAAAATAGAAAAGAATCACCTAAGGTAAAAGTCATATTGCCACTGATTCATTGCAATTAGCTAATTGGCAAACTATTTTTCCCCTCCCCATGGAAGGAAGAGAAGCCTGTGAGCTCGAAAGCCTCAGAGATCATCTTTCTACAGATGAAGAATCTTGGATAATTTTTGCTAATTCAGAATGATGAGGATTGCATATTTATAACACGTTACTGTAAGTCATCATTTCTTATTGTACAGATGAAAGGGAAGTGCTTTAAGTTTGCTTTTGTCTGACATCTAGAGTCAATAAGTTTTTGTGTATATGATTCTAATTACAGTAAAGAACAATGTCAATATGTAGTCATTCTTCTCCATGTGTAAATAAATCCTTTATTGAAAAAAATAGCTTTTCCCCATTCTGCTTGAGAATGCTAATATGCAATGTCTGTTTTTTGTTTGCAGTTTTTTAAATTTAATTTTTTAATTGACAATAATTGTACATACTCATGGGGGTACATAGTGATGTTTCCTTATGTATAATGTTTAGTGATTAGATCAGGGTAATTAGCGAATCCATCATCTCAAACATTTATAATTTCTTTGTGTAGGGACATTCAATATCCTCCTTCTGGCTATTTGAAACTATTAATGTATTATTGTTAACTATAGTCATTCTACAGTGGTATAGAACACTAGAACTTATTCCTCCTATCTAGCTATAATTTTGTATCTGTTTGCAGTTGTTTTTTGAGACATTTTTCTAAACATCTGAGTTTAAAATTGTGTCTCTGAAAACAAAAATACTTCTTTTATGTACTTTCCAAGTAATAAAACTGACTCAGAAAAAGAATACTGGCACCAGTTGGAAACTCCACTAGTTACAAAATCATACATAATTTGTGCAACCTTGAGGTCTGGAGCTGCTTATGGAAACTCATGCCATCAGCCCTCCAACTCAATTAAATACAAATGTGTTAACATCACTGCTGGCTGTGTAACCTTAGTGGATGCAGGCAAAGAAATAAAGGGAAGCCCTGGTAACAGACAGATGTGCTACTCTAGACTTCTCATCATTTGATATTCACTTCTTTGAAGTAAAATATTTTATTTCAGGAGTGGCAGATTAAAATGCAGGAGCCTCTGGATGAAATGCAACATTGGACCATTGTCTGCTGACAGCACCTCAGGAATAAGCAATTCATTCATTCTGGGAAACATTAGGAGACTTAAGCACAGGAGGCCACTAATACAGTAGAATGAGCTGGCCAGGGGACTAAGGGCATCAAAGCTCTAATTACCACTCTACTAATAGCTAGTTGTGTGACTTTGAGCAAATCACTCCCCTTACCCAGCCTGTCTTTACATATTGGTAGAATGAGGGGATAGTTCCATTCCAAATTTCCACATCTCTACTAAGGAAGAGCAGGCAGAATGAGGTAAACTGGGCAAGTGTAACAATGAGTCTTGCTGTCCTGACATTTTTGTCTCCACAAAGGGAGAATGCTTGAAGGCCTGCTCCCAAAGCAACTCTCTAACTCCCGCTCGGCTCTGTGCCTGGTCTTGAGTTGCCTCAGGTGATTGGTCGTACCTGATCAAGGAGCAAAATCCCTGTGGTTAGATTTGCTCCACTTTGAGCCCCACCTAGCCTGGCTTGTACTCAGCTTTTAAATTATTAAAAGCATATCTGTGAAGCTACTCTTTAATGACACTCTGTTCTATAAGCATGAAATAGCCCAGAATGCCTCAATTTCACCTGCTCTATGGGGCTCTACATCCCTGATTTCCTCCCTCCTTTCTTTTCAGGGTGGGACAAAATTGCCCTTTAAAGGGAGCATTGAGTTTACTGGAGGCTGATTATGATTCACTCAGGACCCCTTCCAATGATAGAACCAGTTTATCCAACCACCACCCCTGGCCCTTAAACAACCAGCTAGCTTCCTTAAGAAGTCCAGATACTGTGTTCTTTCTGATTTCTGAAAATCATTAGGCAAATGTAAGTTAAACACCTTTTCTGACACTTCATGTCGTAATCAGAAAGAAGCCAGGCCTATTGCCTCTGTCCGTTCACCAGTGTGCTCCATGGGAAAGAACAAACAAGTACAGAATTCGTATTGGAACAGTTTTTGCTCTTGATCAAAGCAGCAATAGGGTAAAACTGATTTGCAGAGTTTGGAGAACTATAGACTCAAGCTGTCCCCGCTTTTTTCAGTTAAAAAAAAATAAGTGAACAAGGCAAATAATATAAGTAGATGAAGATGTACAAAGACCCTCTTTTTATATCCTTCCAGACGTTTTCAATCCATAGAAACATCCAACACATGTACTCACATTTTTCTCCTATTCATCTCTCTCTCTATATAAATGAGCTCTTCTATTCATTTCACTTCTGCTTTCTTTTCTTTTCTTTCTTTCTTTTTCTCTTTTGAAATGGAGTCTTGCTCTGTCCCCCAGGCTGGAGTACGGTGGCGCAATCTCAGCTCACTGCAAGCTCCGCCTCCTGGGTTCACGCCATTCTCCTGCCTCAGCCTCCTGAGCAGCTGGGACTGACTACAGGTGCCCGCCACCAAGCCCGGCTAAATTTTTTGTGTGTTTTTAGTAGAGACAGGGTTTCACCGTGTTAGCCAAGATGGTCTCGATTTCCTGACCTCGTGATCTGCCTGCCTTGGCCTCCCAAAGTGCTGGGATTACAGGCGTGAGCCACCATGCCCAGCCACTTTTTTATTTCTTAGTTGGATAAGTCGGATAAGTCAGAGAGCATAGATAAGAACCCACAATTTTTAGAAAGTCTGCTTTATAAGATTAGCTTTGGATAGAATACAGATCTCCTTTTAAGCAAAGACCCCTTTTTGTGCTTCTTGGGGAAGTAACAGGAACAGTCTCTGTTGGCAAACCTTCCCTATGCTGTGAAATCAACATGGTATCTGGTACAGCTGCATGTATTACCTGTGCTTGGCATTTGTTAATTGGTGGTAATTAATGTTTCATTTTCGAGGAAAGAAGTGGGTTACTGAGATATCAAGCTACAGGACGGTGGGAGTAGGCCAAGATTCAGTGCTTAACTGTTGAACTTTTTTTTTTTTTTGAGACGGAGTCTCACTCTGTCCCCCAGGCTGGAGTGCAGTGGTGCAATCTCGACTCACTGCAAGCTCCATCTCCACGGGTTCACACCATTCTCCTGCCTCAGCCTCCTGAGTAGCTGGACTACAGGTATCCGCCACCACGCCCAGCTAATTTTTTGTGTTTTTAGTAGAGACGGGGTGTCACCATGTTAGCCAGGATGGTCTCGATCTCCTGACCTTGTGATCCGCCCTCCTTGGCCTCCCAAAGTCCTGGGATTACAGCTGTGAGCCACCGCGCCTGGCCTGAACTTGCTTTTTAGTTGTTGACTGTTTCTCATTATTTCAAGGACAGTTATTACCATTAAAATAGCTGGTTTCATGCTGGCAGGTGTAAGTACAGACTAAAAGACTGACAAATCCCAAGACACAAAGGTAAGTATAAAACACAGGAGATGAAAAGAAGTCCATGTCAGTAAGTCAAAAATAAACCATTATTATTATTGTTGGTATTCCGATGCCCCAACTTAAATGAAATAAGAATTACATTGTCATTAATTTACATACCGAAATTAATGGAAAACAGTGCTTCATAGGATTGTTCCTCAGGATGAACAAAACTGTAATTTTATGCAAGATCATTCTCTATTCTTAAGTGCCTCTTCTGTAATTCCAGGAAGATGTGACTTGCAGTGCAGTGAGCAATAGCAATTACTCCTGTCTCCTGTGGGCTGGAGCTAATGCTCATTCTCACCTTGCTCCTCACTAAGACATGCAGCAGACATCAGTCATCATTACTGCACAGCCTGTCTGCATCCTTAATTAGGAAATAACACACAGTAGAGCTTAGTGGCAGAGTATGCGATATTATGCATTTTTTGGACTGTTTGTAGTAAAAAGCAATCCCAGATAAATTGCACAATATCTTTGTGCATCACAAAGTGTGAGCTCAGGGCATCACAAGGTCTTAGGAAGCCAAAACCATTTGTCTGGTAAAACTTCAAGAATCTAGTTGAACATAACTTGTTTGCTTAAGCAATTTGCAATTATCTTTTGAGTATAAATAAGGATGTTTTCAGGGTTATCCCTCATATTTTTATGGTCATTTTCCAAGTTGGTTTACCTTGCTATGGTTGCCTCATGCTGTCTCTTTGACTGTTTATTTGGCGTTTGATGCAATTTGCTGTTGATGGTTCCAGCAAAATTAGAGAGTATGACTGGATGGGAAAATACCGTGATTTATCATATTGCTCATATCATATTTAACATATTGTTGACTTGTTGCTTTGTTGTTTCATTTTATTGTCATGCCTCATTTTGGATATCCTTGGGCAACAAAGAATGGTGGAAGTTATTCTGATGTAAGGAAAATACAGGCATTTAAAACTGCAGCAGGGAAAGGAAAGGGAGCTAACATTTACTGAGCACCTACTATGTTCCAGGCAGTATTCCAGGAACATTTTCTTGTTTTAGCCTCACAACATACCTGGGAGATATATTATTATCTCTACTTTAACAAATGAAGAAAATTTGGATAATATAACCGCTTAATGTCACACAGCTCTAAAGTGGTGGAACCAGGATTGGAACCCAAATTTATCTAACTCCTATAATTCTGCTTCTTCAAACAGTAATAGTACCTTATATTTGTGCAGAGCTCTATAGTTTTCAAAGCAGTTACCCACGTTATCACCTTTTGTTTTCCAACAACTCTGTGAGGTATGCATTATTATGACATTTTACAGACAAGGAGAAATGACTTGTTCAAGATCAAACACATAATAAATATAGGACTAGGACTTGAAGATTTATGAACTTTTCACATAATACCAGTCAAGCCTTGGGACAAACCAATTTCTATTTTAAAGAACGCAAATTATCTTGCACCATGTTTTCCATTAAGAATAACTCGGTATATCTATATTCTGAGTACACGGGAAAATAATTTGTTAAGAATCACGGCTTCAGACATAGATGTTGTTATACAATTAAATGGTTAAAATAGTAAACAGTGAATGGTGATTCAAAACCTAGGCTAAGATTAGGTTAGAAAACCTAGGTTAAGAAGCTCATTAGTGCTTGGTGTTCCATTATCTTTCTCTAAATCTGTACTCAAGGCCAACCTTGAAAAAAAAAAAAAAAAGATAGTAAACAACAAGTCCCAGTCAGTTCTCTCTGTTTTTGTCCATTTTGTTCACAAACTGTATTGGTCTGACTGTTGGTAGTATTATCAGATCTGTGTGCATCTGGTCCAAATAAAGGTAGCTATTGACCAAGAAAAGAGATACCTTGTTACTGTAGCATTGATGATGCTACCAGACACTTTTCAGTCTTGTTTAATAAAGGACTGTCTTGCCCAAGAAGAGGACTCATTAAAAGTTGAAAGTGGAGTGGGAACGAAGTTGGAGAAGCAAGAGGAAATGGGTTATCATAATGAATGCAAGCTGGAGTGCAACAGCGCTGTCTCGGCTCACTGCAACCTCCACCTCCCAGGTTCAAGCGATTCTCCTGCCTCAGCCCCTGCTAGTAGTTGGGATCACAGGTGTGCGGTACCACGCCTGGTCAATTTTTGTATTTTTAGTAGAGACGGGGTTTCACCATGTTGGCCAGGCTGGTCTGGAACTCCTGACCTTAGGTGATCCGCCTACCTCGGCCTCCCAAAGTGCTGAAATTACAAGCGTGAGCCACTATCCTGGCCCCTCTCTACTTTTTCTTAGTTTCACTTTCTAATCCCCTTCTCGCTTATTCCCATGTCCCCCTCACAAAGATGCTTATCTAATAAACACATTGGCACCAAGGTGTGAATGACTGCTATGCCTCCCTCTTCAAAGAGAAATATATTAACACAATTAGGCCTCTGAGTGGTAGAATGTCTCTGAGAGGTTCTTTTGTACAGGAGCAGTTTCTGTTGCTCTTCGATTGTTTCAAGCAGCCACTTCCTCAAATTTATTCATATTCCCTCAAAATACTCCATTCAATATACTTTCAGCGACAAGTATTTATTGGGTACAATTTGTGGTGGGCACTGTGCCAAATGCTGGGGACATGTTAGTGAGAAAACAGATATACTCTCTCACAGAATATAAACTCCAGGAAGACAAGGACCATAATATATGGAGCTAGCATTGTTTTATACCAGTCACAGCCATCTTCTCACTTTGGCAAATGGCTCTATACTCCCTTGGGCTCAGCAAAAACAAAAACTAATAGCATGTATATGGGTTGTGGGTTCACAGATGGAATAATTCAAACCATGGATAGGGTATCCACAACGGATACGATGTTGCAGCCTCTCTCCCTCCCTTCTTTTCTTTTCTTCATTCCTTCCTTCCTTTCCTCCTTTCCCCCATTCTTCTTTTCCTTCCTTTATTCCCTTCCTTCTCTTCTTTCCTTCTTTCCCCTGTTACCAGCCCTATTATTCTTGAGGACTGAGATGGATTTACAGAAATCAGGGAAGACCTTCATGTTGGGTCTAGACACACATTATAGACCTTGCCATTTGCCAGCTGTGTGCCTCTGAGTTTCATTTACTCCTCATGTCACATGAGGACACTTAATAGCTACCTGCAAATATGCACTACGAGTACAGAATAGGTGCATGGTGAATGGAGCTATTATAATTAGTTTAGATTTAGAATGCCTCATCAAATAATTAATTACCTTTATAATACTGAAGATGTTTTCTTAAGGCATTATTTATAAAAATATAATATTTATAATAATAATTCTGCACATTTCCAATTGCAGTATATTACTTGTAGGACTTTCTTTAGCCTATTCATAACTTAGATGTTTTTTACGGTCCTAGGTAGGGTCCTCATATTCGATTAGCTCAACTAAGCAGTTGAAAAACCTAGGCTGGGCACGGTGGCTCCCGCCTGTAATCCCAGCACTTTGGGAAGCCGAGGCGGGAGGATCACCTGAGGTCAGGAGTTCAAGACCAGCCTGGCCAACATGGTGAAACCCCATCTCTACTAAAAATACAAAAATAAGTTGGGCGTGGTGGTGGGCGCCTATAATCTCAGCTACTCAGGAAGCTGAGGCAGGAGAGTTGCTTGAACCTAGGAGGCGAGGTTGAAGTGAGCCGAAATCTCGCCATTGCCCTCCAGCCTGGGCAACAAGAGCAACATTCCGTGTTAAAAAAAAAAAAAAAAAAAAAAAAGGCCGGGCACGGTGGCTCTTGCCTGTAATCCCAGCACTTTGGGAGGCCAAAGCGGGTGGATCACACAGTCAGGAGATTGAGACCATCCTGGCTAACATAGTGAAACCCCGTCTCTGCTAAAAATACAGAAAATTAGCCGGGGGTAGCGGTGGGCGCCTATAGTCCCAGCTACTCAGGAGGCTGAGGCGGGAGAATGGCGTGAACCCTGGGGGTGGAGGTTGCAGTGAGCTGAGATCGTGCCACTGCACTCCAGCCTGGTGACAGAGTGAGACTCCGTCTCAAAAAATAAAATAAAATAAAGTAAAATAAAATAAAATAAAATAAAAAATAAAATAAAAAAAAAGAAAAGCTTAAAGGTGACTGGGCATGGTGGCTCACACCTGTAATCCCAGCACTTTGGGAGGCTGAGGTGGGCAGATCGCCTGAGGTCAGAAGTTTGAGACCAGCCTGGCCAACATGGCGAAACCCCATCTCTACTAAAAATACAAAAATTAGCCAGGCGTGGTGGCATGCAACTGTAATCCCAGCTACTCGGGAGTCTGAGGCAGGAGAATTGCTTGAACTCGGGAAGTGGAGGTTGCAGTGAGCTGAGATCACATCACTGCACTCCAGCACTCTAGCCTGGGTGACAGAGCAAGAGTCCATCTCAAGGGGGGGGGGTGGGGGAAAGGCTAAAGGTATTTGTAACACATGCCTGCAAAATACACATTTACATTACACCAGAAACTGGGTCTGTTTTTCTACCTGTGGTCCTTGATCTTCCCTCATGTCACAGCATAATGTGGCCAAATGGTGTGACCCAGCTGTGGTATCTCAGATACCCTGTGGGGTGCAGGGATTGAGTCACCTTAATGTCCCCAGGTTCAAGTAGAGCTCAGGTTCAAGTGCTTATGTGCCAGGTTTGAAGAGTGTCTGCAAAGATGCAAAACATCCATGTTGAAGGCATTAATTCATTAAACTTGGGGCATGATTTAGAAAAAGAGAGAGAGATCTTATAGCATCAAAACCAAATTAAACCCCATCATAAGAAACAACTAACATTTGTGGACCATTCTCCAACAACTCCACTCCTGTGAGATATGTTTGAAGGTTTTACTGAGTCCAGTTTGACCTCAGATTCAATGTTTTGGCTCCCACATAAGTTAATTTTTTTTTTTTTTTGAGACAGAGTCTCGCTCTGTTGCCCAGGCTGGAGTGCAGTGGCATAATCTCAGCTCGTCACAACCTCCACCTCCTGGGTTCAAGCTATTCTCCTGCCTCAGCCTCCTGAGTAGCTGGGACTACAGGTGGGAGCCACCACGCCCGGCTATTTTTTGTATTTTTAGTAGAAACGGGTTTCACTATGTTGGCCAGGCTGGTCTCAAACTACTGACTTCGTGATCTGGCCGCCTCGGCCTCCCAAAGTGCTGGGATTATAGGCATGAGCCACTGTGCCTGGCCATAAGTTTTTTCCCTTCCCAGTAAGATTATACATTTATTCTACTAATGCTGCTATTATTCAAAGTATTTCTAGAGTAGCCTTTAGGGCCTCTGGAATGTTCTTTGCAATATCCTCAGTTATGAAAAATCTTCATCTTTTGAAGATGAATGTGATTTTAAAAAATAACCAATGGTTGGCAGGGTGTGGTGGCTCACACCAGTAATCCCAGCACTTTAGGAGGCTGAGGCGGGCAGATCACGAGGTCAGGAGGTCGAGATCATCCTGGCTAACACAGTGAAACTCTGTCTCTACTAAAAATACAAAAAAATTAGCCAGGCATGTGACAGGCACTTGTAGTCCCAGTTGCTCGGGAGGCCAAGGCAGGAGAATAGCGTGAACATGGGCGTCGGAGCTTGCAGTGAGCCAAGATCGTGCCACTGCACTCCAGCCTGGACTACAGAGCGAGAGACTCCGTCTCAAAAAAAAAAAAAAAAAAAAAAAAAAAAAATCACCAATGGTCATTTGAAGTCAAGTCTTGATAGTCAAGTTGGATACTTCCACTTGAGGTTAAAACAAAACAAAATATGATAACTATAAAATAGAATAAAAGCGAGGCATGGTGGTCCACGCCTGTAATCTCAACAGTTTGGGAGGGTCACTTGAGGCCAGGAGTTCGAGACCAGCCAGGCCAACATGGCAAAACCCCATCTCTACTAAAAATACAAAAAATCAGCCCAGTGTGGTGGCATGCGTCAGTAGTCCCAGCTACTAGGGAGGCTGAGGCACAAGAATAGCTTGGAAAGCGGAGGTTGCAGTGAGCCAGGATCAGTCACTCTGTCTCAAATATATAAGTAAAAATAAAATAAAATAAAATAAAAGATTATGATGAATATGGCAGATAAATTGACTTTAAAAACAAATAAAAAGTGGAATTCTGAAATAAGTTTAGGCAATGCCAACATCATTGGAATTACACTGCCTTCCAAGGTAACTGCTTTAGAAATTTAACTTCTAATTCATTTATGAAAATTCAGTCTTATAACTTATTCATGACAGTTCATGCCAACATGGTCTAAGAAAATTCCAAGAACTTAAGCACTGTATTCTTGATAATTCAGGTACATTTTTATATAAGCGCTTAGTATGATGCCAAGCATTTTGTGGCAACTGAATAAATAGCAGACAATGATGCCTGGCTTTGATATCAGTGGAGGTGACAATGTAAGAAGAGTTGGCAAGACATTAGTGACTGTGCTGGCTTCTTCAAGATTGCTGGCATTGCCTTAGAAAGAATGAGTGAAATTGCTACTTACTGGTAGATTTTGCTTTTTTTTTTTGAGATGGAGTTTCGCTCTTGTCTCCCAGGCTGGAGTGCAATGGTGTGATCTCGGCTCATTACAATCTCTGCCTCCTGGGTTCAAGCAATTCTTCTGTCTTAGCCTCCTAAGCAGCTGGGATTAAAGGAGTACACCACCAGGCCCAGCTAATTTTGTATTTTTTTTAGTAGGGTTTCACCCTACTAAAGGGTTAGCAGGGTTTTACCATGCTGGCCAGGCTGGTCTCGAACTCCTGACCTCAGGTGATCCACCAGCCTTGGCCTCCCGAAGTGCTGGGATTACAGGTGAGCCACTGTGCCCAGCCTTTTTTGCTCTTTTTTTTATGGCAACTTAGAAAACATGTGCCTCATGCTTGTTTATGATGCAGCTTATGGAAATTATGTAGTAACGCCACTGTACGCCGAAGAACAGCCACTGACAATGAAGAAGCCTGGCACAGGACAAACATGAAGTGGCTCCTTACAAGGAAAGAAAGTCTTAAGAGGCCACGTTAATAGTATCAGTGATGGTTAACCCAAGGGGAGGACTCATAGATGGTTGACCTGCAAGGTATAGTCAAACCACCAAGGACTTTCTACTCTCATTTATAACTTTGGAAGCATCTAGGTTTTTTTTTTGTTTTTTGTTTTTTTGAGATGGAGTCTTGCTCTGTCACACAGGCTGGAGTGCAGTGGTGCGATCTTGGCTCACTGCAACCTCAGCCTCCTGGGTTCAAGCGATTCTCCTGTCTCAGCCTCCGGAGTAGCTGGGATTACAGGCACCTGCCACCATGCCTGGCTAATTTTTGTATTTTTAGTAGAAATGGGGTTTCACCATGTTAGCCAGGCTGGTCTCAAACTCCTGACCTTAGGTGATCCACCTGCCTCGCCCCCCCAAAGTGTTGGGATTACAGGCGTGAGCCACGACACCTGGCCTGTATTTTTATTCCAAGGTATATTAACTGATGTCTTGCCCCGACACAGTGGTTTGTGTCTGTAATCTCAACACTTTGAGAGGCTGAGGCGGGCAGATCACCTTAGGTCAGGAGTTCGAGCCAGCCTGGCCAACATGGTGAGACCTTGTCTCTACTAAAAATACAAAAGCTAGCCAGGTGTGGTGGCAGGAGCCTGTAATCCCAGCTACTTGGGAGGCTGAGGCATGAGAATTGCTTGAACCTGGGAAGTGGAGTTTGCAGTGAGCTGAGATCATCTCACTGCGCTCCAGCCTGGGCAACAGAGCAAGAGTCCTCAATAAATAAACAAATAAATAAAATTAAAATTAAAAAAATTTAAAAAATGACTTCTATATGTAAAAATTGTGGCATATGCTCTAAAAATAGAAAAATGAATTCTCTTTGGATTTTGCCTTGAGAGAGTTTACATGTTAGCAGAGGAAATCAAGATACGCAGAAATAACAAGAAAAATATAAAGCAGAAAGTGATAAAAATTATTTGAGAGGTACAGATAAAGAGAATAATTGGTCAGAAGGAGAGTCAAGGAATGGTCTCTGGAGGAGGTAACGTCTGAACTGAGATTAGAGAGTGAGATCAGAGAAAGGCACATCACACATATCAAATCCGTAGAAGCAAAAATCCACGAGGGGGAAGAGTGAATTGTTCAGTTGTCTGGATGTGGAAGTGTGAAGAGGAAGGGTTGGAAATAAGGTAGGAGAAGTAATGAGACTTCAGGCAGTAGGAAGTGAGGAGCAGTAAACAGATGAGTGATACCACCTGAACTTTGCTTTATTAAAAACAATCTGGTAGCACTCTTTCGGGGCGAAATCTATTTTCAGCCAATGTTCAACAATTGGCGAATGTCCAAACATTAAATTAGCTTGAGATGCTGTCCACCATTAAATGTGAAGCAAATTTGAGTTGTAAATGCATTTTTAAATCTGCAGTTGTAGCGTTCCTGATTGAATTAATAAATGAAACTTTTCACAGATGAATGGTGTTGGTATATATGTGTTAGTTTTATGTCGTCCACTAGCCAGACATTTAAAAAAAACAAAACAAAAAACTGTGAGCTGGATGATGTTCTCTTGAAAATGCCTTAAGCAAGGATAGAATATTTTTTCCCCATGAAATGATAAATCTGGGCCAGGCGTGGTGGTTCACACCTGTAATCCCAGCACTTTGGGTGGCCAAAGCAGGTGGATCACCTGAGGTTAGGAGTTCAAGACAAGCATGGCCAACATGGTGAAACCCTGTCTCTACTAAAAATACAAAAATTGGCCAGGCGTGGTGGCATGTGCCTGTAATCCCAGCTACTTGGGAGGCTGAGGCAGGCGAATCGCTTGGACCCAGGAGGTGGAGGTTGCAGTGAGCTGAGATTGTGCCATGGCACTCCAGCTTGGACGACAGAATGAGACCCCATCTCAAAATAAATAAATAAAATAAAAATGATAAATCTGGAAAAATGCTTAGGACAAAGGTAGAGCTCCATTCATTTATATGTTTATAGCCCTTTCAGCAATATGAGACCAGTGGAATGATTTGTTGAAATTTTCTTAAACCTCTGTGGCAGAATGCAGGTTAGTGCAAGCTTCTTTTCAGTTCCCCAGGCTATGGTAAACCCAACATCTGCTGTCTTCCTAGTGGTGGATTTAAAGCCATGCATTTGGCACTAGAATGCAGACCAGGAAATCAGACAGCTTGACCATGTTGCCTTCCATGATGGTGCTGGTTCTGTTATCAAACAAACAAACAAACAAACCCTTAAACTCAAAAATTGTTGCATGTGCTTAGTTAAGTTCAGGCAACACCAACCCCAGAGCTGGTGAAGCGAACAGGAAAGCAGGAGCGGGTGCACAATTGCAATGATGATTCACCCTCAGAGGTGCATGCTTTCACTGAATTAAACTTGCAGTGTTTTGAACGTAGCTTTTTACCAACACAGAGCTCCCATAACCAAGTGTGGGAGTAATAACAGGACAAGCAAATTATAGGGAACTTGAGAAGGGATTCCACTACTGAGGAAGCAAACCAAGGGAATAGCTTTTACACGAGACATGAATTTTTCCCCACACATTTGTGTTCCTTCCAAATATAGATTTTTTTTTCATGTGGTACCAATGACTGAAAATGTGGGCCACACACACACAATAAATTCAGTGTAGTGAGCACTCCACATGTTATAGTATTACTTAGAATGTTTCTTTGGTTGTTTTCCCCAGAGTATTGAGGTGACATATAATTTTAGCTCAGTGTCACTGATTGTAGATGGCAAAGGATAGTGGGAGATGTGAATAAATATATCAAACAATGCTCACTTTTACCTTTTTAACTAAATATACTTACTATGTATGAGACTCCAAGCTAGACTCTGCAGGGTATACAAAATTGAGTAAAGCATAGTCTTTTTCTTAAGGAGCTTATATCTGGTAGGGAACATAAGATAAAGGCAGTTGATTAGATTACAGGGGAGGCTATGTGCTATGCCAGGGAGATATGTTCCATGCCGTAAGTGAGCCTGCAGGCCATACACCATGGGGACTTGAAGCAGAAGAATGTCCAGGAAATGTTAAATGGAGGAAATAGGTGTGTGTCTTCAAAAATCTGGGTGCTGGGAAGATGGTGGCCCCATTCATGGAAATAGGGAAGTTGGGAGTAAGAGCACGTTTGCCTATGAATGTGTCAAGTTTGGGATTTCAGTGAAATATGGTGGGTATGATGTCTTGGAGGTAGGTGAAACCCTGTCTAGAGAGAATTTGAAACTGGGAATGTGGATAGACATGCAGGGATCATAGTAGAAGTTGTAGAAGGGGTGAGATCACCAAGAAAAACTACATAGAGAGAAAAAGAGCACTGGAAACCTTTAGGGAAAACCCAGTTTTAGAGGACAGGAGAAAGAAGAGGAAGTGATAATAAGATCCTGAATGAATGGTTTGAGTAGTAGGAGAAACTGGAGCGTGCAGTGCGATAGCATTTAAGAGAGGATTTCAGGAAGAGGTTGAGCAACACTGAGGACTGCAATTGAAAGCTCGAAGAAGGATGAGGACAGAAGAAAATTGGATTTAGTGATTAGAAGGCGATTGATAAGACAGCAATTGATAGGGGTAAAATCTAGATTAATTATTAAACATTTGCTGAAGTATACAAAACAAATGACACAAAGATCACAGTTTTTCCTGTTAGGACAACTGCTCTGTGCTTTAATGTCAGGGAAGTAATCCAACAGCAAGAGAAAATTATTCCATAATGGATTAAGCATTAAAACATTGCTGGCTGGGCATGGTGGCTCACGCCTGTAATCACAGCAGTTTGGGAGATGGAGGTGGGCGGATCATGAGGTCAGGAGTTCGACACCAGTCTGACCACCATAGTGAAATCCCATCTCTACTAACAATACAAAACATTAGCCGGGTGTGGTGGTGGGTGTCTGTAATCCCTGCTACTTAGGAGGCTGAGGCAGGAGAATCACATGAATGTGGGAGGCATAGGTTGCAGTGAGCCGAGATGGCGCCATTGCACTCCAGCCTGGGTGACAGGGTAAAACTCTGTCTCACACACACACACACACACACACACACATACACATACACACACACTTGCCATTTGGGGAGGTTATCTAAGTCTTTCTCACACATGCTAATGTAAACCTTTCTTTGAGATAATGGAGTGGCTGGTCTTCACACTTGCTATTCACACTTTTTAACACAATGGAATAGCAACCAGGTATCACTAGGCACCAGAAGTGGTGGATGTCTGGAGTAGATCAGGAAACATAGCAGAGAAGATTCCACTTCAAAGGGTTTAGTATGAAGCTACTTTAGTTATTGATTTTTCTGTCTTGGAGTGCCAATTTCTCCTGACTTGTACACTTCTCTTTTTTTAAAATTTTTAATCTTTCTTTTTTTCTTTATTTCTTCTAAAAACAAAAGGGATACATGTGCAGAACGTGCAGGTTTGTTACACAGGTATACACGTGCCATGGTGATTTGCTGCACCTATTGACCTGTCCTCTAAGTTCCCTCACCTCACCCCTCACCCCCCATCCCTCAGCAGACCTTGATGTGTGTTGTTCCCCTCCTTGTGTCCATGTGTTCTCATTGTTCAACTCCCACTTATGAATGAGAACATGCGGCGTTTGGTTTTCTGTTCCTGTGTTAGTCTGCTGAGGATGATGGCTTCCAGCTTCATCCATGTCCCTGCGAAGGACATGATCGCATTCCTTTTTATGGCTGCATAGTATTCCATGGCATATACCACATTTTCTTCATCCAGTCTATCATTGATGGGCACTTGGGTTGGTGTACACTTCTCTTTGGACTCCAAGCATTTGTCTTTGATGGTGTTTTTGAGTGATTACAGATGAAACAATGGGACTATCGCTAAAAAACTGTATGACAAACCTCCCTCTTGCCTTCTTCAGTAGAATTAATTAGCCGATGATTATGGAAACAAAAGAAGATTGCAACAATAATAAGTTTTATTTCTTTTTAAAAAAATTATTATTTTTTAATGACAAGATTTTGCTATGTTTCCCAGGCTAGCCTCCAACTCTTGGGCTCAAGCGGTCCTCCTGTCTCAGTCTTGCTAATAGTTGGGACTAGCGACGTGCCCACGATATCTCTTATTTCTGTATTGCTTTGTACCTCTCAAAGCCATTTGCATGCATGCTCCCTTTTGACCTCAAATCAGTCCTGTGGGGATAGACAGAGATCTTTTGGATAGGAATAAATACACAGAGAGAATATATAATCTGTTTATTGACTTTCTAGCATCATTGTAAATGCTATCTTCTTTTTTAAGGCTATTTTTCTTCTTTGGATTGAAGATATGTAGATAGACAATATTGCTACACTTATTATTTTTTTTACAACCTTAAGTGCTGATAGAGATCAGATAATTAGATAAACAATCCCTCCTGACATATGTAAGAGTAAACACTCCACATGGATACTATATGTAAAAAAATAAACAATGGAAACATCACTGAGTTAAAATTAGATAATTATTTTTATTTATTGAAATTAACACTGAAAGTGGAATGTTCCAACACTGTAAGGGATTACAGTGAGACAGTCTGACTTTATCTTATTCCTGAAGATGTTTTCACATTTTCAATTTGACAACTCTTCTATAAAAGCCCTTACCTGGTGGATTAACAATTTGAGGTATTTAGAGCTAAAGAAGGGATATTCAAGAGATTGGAGATAAAAGCAGGGGCGGGGGGGGGGCAGTTAAAGAGGAGGATACTCATTTATTCATGAATTCTTTCATTCATCCATTCCTTTAACATTTATTGATACCACTATGAGTTATGTACCAGATACTGTACTGGATCTGGGAACATGGATTTTCTTTCTTTCATGAAAGACTTTCTGAGGGAAGAAAAGAAATAATATCCCTTCGAGAGGAAAAGTTTTCCTTGAAAACCATGAAACTACTGTGGTGTTGGTTTCAAGCAATGGTGCATTTTCAGAAAATCAAAATACGCCAGGACTGGTCATGTTTCAACTAGTGTGTTAATTTAATTCTTACTCAAGGGAGGAAATCGCCACTTGGATCATCAACCCCAGTTTCTGTGCAGTCAGATCTTTCTCCCGGTCTCTGAAAGCCTTTATATAAGAACTGTCCAGAGTTAAATGAGGGGTGACAAGTTCATAGCCCAGAAGGAACATTGTGTCTCTGGGCTATCAAAACACTGATCACCCATCCAGCCATTTAGCAGGGTATTCCCTTGAAAATCTCTGGCTCCTAATGAGCAGTAGAAATACGTGAATGGGAAGGATAGATTTGGAAAACTGTCTGTATGAAAAGAAAGTACACTGATGACAGAACACAGATGTGTATCCTATGAGTGGGCAGCAGTATGATTATGTTGACGATGTTGACATTTGACAGTCAGAGCCCAGGACATGTCTTTGAAAAACTCTTCTTAAGTTGGGTATATTTTTTCCTAGTAGAGTAAGGGATAGAGGTGGAAGTGATTGCCTATTCTATACTGATAAGAAAGACATAGCCTTTGTAGAGTTCAAGACCTTGGCTGGCACTACGCTTGGCTGATGAAGCAAACCAGCATGGCCAGTTCTACTGGTGGTTATCTGAGCCAGTCTGCACAGGTCCCTGATTGCTATGAATCAGCACTCATAAGGTTCCACAGGCAGTAAGGAACCAGAAATACTGGTTTCTACCAACAGTTGGTCTCAGAAGGACTGGTGAGACTCACCAACTGTAAGAGTAGCCTCAAATCCTTTCTGGGAAGAGGCAGGGTTTATAAATAAACAGAAAACACAACTGACTCAAACTGAAATTTGCGGCTCTGGTTTGATGTGAATGTATTTAATGTAGCACAAGAGAGAAAGCTGAGGTCTCTACATTTATGAAATTACTAAAATACTGCAATCACTGTTCAACATTGTCTAAAAATATCGTGTACAGCATGAAGGACTTGCACTAATCATATGATTAGTAGAATAATTATGACAGTGCTCTGTAAATAAGGGTATGAAGTGACAGTGTAGGGGCCAAGGGAAAGCTTCCCCTTTGCCCTCTGAAGGTTGGCTGAAAAATCAACTCACAAAAGCAGAGTAATTGGAGAAAGGCATATAAATGTATTAATATGTACACGGAAGAGAACTGCAGAGTGATTACCCTGATCCCTCAATGGGATTCAGAAGCTTATAAGCCATCTTGAGCTTACACAAAGAATGGGGGCTTGGATTGTGGTAAAACAGGGTATGGTGACAAAACAAGTTATATGAGGGGGAGAAGAGGAGGCCTGGCTAGCAAAGGTAGTCTTGCCTGCCGGGTAGCAGCCCTCAGAGAGAATAGAAGGTAAATGATTCCTTCAGAACTTTGAAGGTGTCAGACTTCAGTTATTCGTTCCTAGATCCAGCCAAGGGAAAGTCTCAGAGAAAGCCTGGCTGCAGCAATGCATATCTTCCAGATGCATATCTTCCCCACAATAGACAGCTTTGCAGGGCTACTTCTGTTTGCAGGCCTTCTGAACAGCCATCACAAACTATGTCAAATAAATATATTCTGGGGTGAAATATTTTGATTTCCTTCAATAGCGAGTAGAGACAAATATGGACTGTTTTAATAAAACAAAATAAAAACATGCCAATAATAGACATTAGAGTATTAACCACTCATTGCATATGCCTGCAAATTCTGTTTGTAATGGTAAATAATCTAGCATTTATTATAAACTTTTCTTTTTAATGCTTCCCTTTTGTTTGAAACTAAAAATTCTGAGACTAAGTGTGGTGGCTAATGCCTGTAATCCCAGCATTTTGGGAGGCTGAGGCGAGTGGATCACCTGAGGTCAGGAGTTCGACACCATCCTGGCCAACATGGCAAAACACCGTCTCTACTAAAAATACAAAAATTAGCCAGGCATGGTGGCAGGTGCCTATAAATCCCAGCTACTCAGGATGCTGAGGCAGGAGAATCACTTGAACCCCTGGGGTGGAGGTTGCATTGAGCCAAGATCATGCCACTTCACTCCGGCCTGGGCGAAAGAGTGAGACACTGTCTCAAAAAACAAACAAACAAAAACACAACAACAAAAAGAAACTAAAAATTCTATTTTAAAAAAATAGCCAAGACTCTTTACAATTTATCTTCTCTACTTTTAAAAAGAATAGAACAGCAACATCTGAGTAAAGCACACTTTTTACGTTTCAACCAATCCTCATGTAAAAGACATATACAAAGGTATATATTAGCATTTTTAGGGTTTTTGGAATTATAAACAGATTGACAGCTCTGTGGCCTGGAGTTAGTACTGTTTATTTCCCAGACTGATATAGCCGTGGCTGTAGTTCCATGCATGGCACTCTGATTCCCAGGATTAGGAATACAAAGGCTGATTTGTGGGGAGGAGAGTTTTCTGGAAGCACGTGCAGCTGCCGCTGGCGCATGCCAGAACATTCATTAGCCAATCTGACAGCAGAACTGACGTCTACTCTCAGCCTTTCACTTTGGGGCAAAGAAAGGCACATGATGCCAAAGGGCCTTCTCATTCTTAGCTGAACACATAGAAGGGTGAAGCGAGGGGTTCCCATGATCATTCCTTTTTCCTGGATCGTTAGTTGTCAGGATCTCAAGTAATCATGAATTAACCCCTGTAAGGCATCTGAATGAATGCCGACTTTATTTTAAACCTGAATAAGTAAAACCCTGTTAAAGATTGCTGTTTCATGCTGCCCACCCCACCCCCAACCCACTCCCTTTTAATAATGTAGCAACATGGAGATTGAAGTGGGTAATTTTTCTCTTTGTATACTGTCTTTTTCATTTCTGGAACAGGTCTCATTATAAATAAGAATCGAATATTGTTTTGCTATTCCCAATACATTTAATACCATCAATTACTTTAATTGGGCTAGTCATTTCTGAATTTAAAGTAGTAAAGGCTCAATCAAGGTTGCATCAGGGATGCCTGATACTTGGGAAACTAGAAAACAACAACAACAGTTCAAATCCATGTAGCTTCATTCAAATCATTCATTTACTGGCCTATGTCATAGGCCTTAACCTGACTCCCTACCCTGTGGGTTCATGAAACTGTCAACTAACTTGCATATCATCCAGATGTCTTGTTTTGGCTCACCACATTTCAGACTTCAGTCTGTGAATACTTGCAAATATTTTCTTTTTTCTTTTCTTTTTTTTGAGAGAGTCTTGCTCTGTCACCCAGGCTGGAGTGCAGTGGTGCGATCTGGGCTCACTGCAACCTCCAACTCCCTGGTTCAAGCGAGTCTCCTGACTCAGCCTCCCGAGTAGCCGGGACTACAGGCACATGCCACTACACCCAGATAATTTTTGTATTTTCAGTAGAGATGGGGTTTCACCATCTTGGCCAGGATAGTCTCAATCTCCTGACCTCGGGCACCGCCAGGCGCGGTGGCTCACGCCTGTAATCCCAGCACTTTGGGAGGCCGAGGTGGGCGGATCACGAGATCAGGAGATTGAGACCATTCTGGCTAACTCGGTGAAACCCCGTCTCTACTAAAAATACAAAAAAATTAGCCGGGCGTGGTGGCGGGCGCCTGTAGTCCCAGCTACTCGGGAGACTGAGGCAGGAGAATGGTGTGAACCCGGGAGGCAGAGCTTACAGTGAGCCGAGATATGGCCACTGCACTCCAGTCTGGACAGAGTGAGACTCCGTCTCGGAAAAAATAAAAAAATAAAAAAATAAAAATAATAGTAACAATTTAGCATATATTACTGTTTGTCTCAGAATATTTCAGCAATAATGTAATAGTCTTTATTTATAACCAGTAAAACTAGGATAATCCAGCAGTGGAAGCCAATGAATAGGAGGCAACTCACCATGGTCTTTTGCTGGTTTTGCCGATGCCAGGCCAGAGGAACGCAGGCAAATTATGAAATTCCTCTGGGTAGTATCACAGAAAAGCGGGGAGAATTGCAAAGCCGGGCCAGGAGGTGCTATTTAGGTAGAGATATTAAACATAATCACAGTTTAAGTGATTATATAAAAAGGGGCTTTTAGAGAAAGAGTGAAATCTTTCCAGCCTCTGATAGGATATTCGATGGGCTTCCAAATTTGCGCATTTCCTTCTTGAAGATGGTTAGATCTTTTGACTAGAGGGCTAGATCTTTCTCCTCCCTGAATTTCAAAAGTGTTAAAATAACAAGCAATGTCTAGCTGGGTGATTTTCCACATTCGTCCTGTTTAAAGGAAGAAGTTTGTTCTACTGTAAACAGTTATGGGAACTGTTTGCTTTGGATGGACTTGGTCCTCATTGGCTGAGGAGGACTTTCTTACTCTGGTTTCTTGCCAAGATAGAAATGCAATGCCAAAGGCTTCTTAGTCCTGTCTGGACATCCTCTAATTAGAATAAATTTGACCTAAAGAAAGTATGTTGGAGAGCTACAGGCATGGTAGTAGTGGCTTGAAAAAAAAAAAAAAAACACGGTTGATTTAAGTAGTAGATTGTGCTGACCAGTAGCATGGAGCAAAGTTCATTGTCATATCCTGGACAGAACATGTCTTGGATCTTTTTTTGCCCCACCTCTAACCAGAAAAGGCTCTGTCCTGAAACTATACTTGCATGTATGGAAGCCCTTTGAAATGCTTATACTCCTTTGCATCTATTAAACCAAGAGGATAAGCAACCTGGGTAATTTAGTACAATCATGAGCACTTATCTACACAGTTCATCCAAATGGGTGTCTGAAGATGAGTCGAGTGTGGATATTAGAAACCAGTTTTTCATTCTAGTCATTCAAATACTAGCTGTACAAAGTGGATTATTTATACAAGTTATAGTTCTAAGCAGAGTCTCTAGAGCCAAACTGCCTTCAGTTTGAATCCTGCCTCTACCAATTGTTTGGCAGTAGACCCTGGACAAATTGCGTAAGTTCACCATACCTCTTTCTTTGCCTCTGTGAAATGGGCATTGTTGTGAGGTTTCAATGTTAATATATGTGAGGCACTTAGATTAATACTCAGGAACAAGTAAGTGCTCAATAATGTTAGCTGTTTTCATTTTCTCCTTCTCTTGAAGTTATAAGCGATGCTCACTGACTACTGACTCATTCTGGCTGGAGAGGGATTTATAAGGGATGAGAAATGGGTAGATGTGCCATCTGTCCACCTTTACTTCTAGGTGTATCCATATCTGTGTATAAAAGCCAAAAAAAAAAAAAAAAGGCTCAAACATTTATGAAGACTTTTCTCGAAAGGGACTTTCCTGGCTTTTATGCTGTTAGGCAGATCAGTTCTATATTTAAATATCATTCTGTCCTTTTGATGGTTGAATTCAAACTGTGCTTATTATAGCTGACTCTTAATCGTAGGTGGTCGTGTGCCAATCGTGTGAAACTACTGACAACGATCTATGGCAACAATCATTTCCGTACACAAGTTGTTGTTGACTAAATCCATATATTCTCTCAGGTGTGGGGCAGAACCTCTAAAATACCACAGTGAGTGGGAGTTGGGGCATTTATAAGTAGCAGATCATTGTACAACCATTTCCTGTGCCCCAGCCTCCTCTGACCTCAGCTACTTTTTTAAGGTACTGACCCACAGCCTCTGCTATGAGCCATATCCCCATCACCTCCTCCGCGCAGCTCCAGTAGCCACTTCTTGTCTTGCAGGCTGGCTGCTTTCTGTCACACAGTATTGCAGATTATGCTAAGTGAATCCGGTATCCCCTTGTTGCTCCCTCTGTCAAGGACCTGCAGTTTGTGGATTTAATATGTGGAGCACATATTCATTTATTAATTCATCCCTTAGGCATGTATTAAGGCCCACTATATACTAGGCATTGCACTAAGCACTGGGAATGTAAACATGATCGAAATTCTTTTTTTTTTTTTTTTTGAGACAGGGTCTCACTCTGTCATTCATGCTGGAGTGTAGTGGTACCATCATAGCTCACTGCAGCCTCAACCTCCTGAACTCAAGTGACCCCCCAACTCTCCCCACTCCCCACAACTCTGCTTTAGGCTCCCAAGTAACTAAGACTCCCAGTTAATATTTTATTTTATTTTATTTTTTTGAGACAGTGTCTTGCTCTGTCATCCAGGCTGGAGTGCAGTGGCACGAGCTCAGCTCACTGGAACCTCTGCCTCCTGGGTTCAAGTGATTCTTGTGCCTCAGCCTCATGAATAGCTGGGACTACAGGTGAGCGCCACCATAATCAGCTAATTTTTGTACTTTTAGTAGAGATGGGATTTCACCATGTTGCCCAGGCTGGTCTCAAACTCCTGGTCTCAAGTGATCCACCCACCTCGGCCTCCCAAAGTGGTGGGATTACAGCACCGCGGCTAGCTCTTTATTTTTATTTTTTGCTATGTTACCCACTGTGCCTAGCCTGACTGGATTCTTGACAGCACCTCATGACCATATATTAGACTCTAGAAGGGAAGAGAAACACAGGCGGATATGACAAAGGTAGCAAAATGGTGTGGGGTCATGGTTAGAAACATGGACTTTGAGCCTGCGTGTTTGGGTACAAATTCTTACTCAGCCACTTACTAGCTGTGTGACCTTGGACTTCATAACCACTTCGCTTCTATATGCCTAGTTTCCTTATTTGTCAAGTGGCAGCTGTCATTGTACCAACCTTCTAGGGTTGTTGTAGGAGTTAATATTTATGACTATGTAGGGGAGTGCCTGAAACATAGTAAGTGCTATGCAAACATTTGTTAAGTAAATAAGTGCAGCAATCGAGCTATATACAGGGGATTATAGGAGTACCTTGTCCAATTAGCAATATCAAACTTTTGCTTCCGTTCAGGTCTGTCCAAGGTGTGGGGACATTTTCCAACTCAGGAGAATTAAAAAAAAAAAAAAAAGCCAGAGTTTGGCTGCTCAGCATCAGTGCGGCATTAGTGCAGGCCTTAGCTCACACCTTACTTCCGGTAATGAGCCTTTGTCTTCTTCCTTGGGTCAAATTTCTACCTGGCATCTTTGTTGCGGTAAATGAGTCTTTGTCCTATTTTCCTGCATCCTTAGTCTCTGCCTTAATTTCTGGTCAAGCCCTCAGTTCTTCTGGAACAGAAGTTCTGCCTGGATCTTGCTAATCTGCCCGCCCATAAGCTCCACTCTCCAAGCGGGGTTCAAGCTACCAGCTGCCAGGCCTACTTGCTGCCTGGGTTTCTGAATATTACTTGCTCTAGGAGTCCCCATTGCTATGCTTCTTCCATGCATTTAGTCACCCATCTGCGTATTATTCTACTCTCCTGACACTATGCCCTGACCACCTGGCTGGTGTCTCTAATTGCCTATTTTCCACATGGCTGCCTGGCCCTTAGGGACAGGTGTTTGATCTTATCATCTCACTTATGCCTTGTTCGGCCACCACTTAATCTTCCCTACTGACAAGAAAGAAGGTGGCAAGGAAGAACGGCTGAGTGAGACACTCTATGTTGCTCATCAAGTGACCTAGTTTAGTTTACCAAGGAATTTTTGGGTATATCTATTGGGGGTAGCTTATCATAAATAACTATGCATAGTCATATGTGTAATTAGGAGGGGCTTGGTCTCTGCAAAGTTCCCTATGTGAAAACTTTCTCTTCTTTATGCCCCAGTTAAGGAAATTCCTTTACTAATTTATCTTCCTGAATAACCAGTCCTCCCTGAATAATCAGTTGTGTGTGCTGCCAACTGCTGCTAAATTACTCTAATGAAGTCATAATACTGTGGTTCTGGGCTTTCAAGCTCAATACTTTCTACGTATTTTTCATTCTTAGTGTTTGCATGCAGGTTAAACATTCTAGGACGTCATGGTTTCCCTTCTGCTCCCCACCATTCCCATTTTTACTTCTTGGAGTTTTCCAAAACTTGATTATGGTCAATGTCAGCTCAAATAATTTCCCTTTCCCTGGAATCACTTCTGTTGAACATGGCCACTTTTGTCTTGAAGAAGAAAACCTAATCATCTCAATTACAATAATAACCTCGAAGTTGCATTACTGACGAGGGTGTCATGAAAGTGAGTCAATAGTGGAAGGGGAATAAAGGGCATAATATAATCCCCAGCTCTTAGCAACATAACCTAATTTTCATTCAGTCCCCTGTAGCTGCCTAATTTCCATTAGGCACATGCTAATTTCTTTTAGCCCCATGCACAGAAGACGATCTTATTTTCCCTTCAGTTCTATTTGGTACTTAGAGTTAATTGGAAACTTAATTATAAGTGCTAGGAGTCATCTGCGGAGTATTTCTCATTTGTGAATTACTTTATTATCCATTTTTATGGTATGCATTTATTTTCTTGATAGAAATAATTTTCATTTTAAATAGCATCTGACATTTGCAAGGGTTTTAAAGCACATTCACGTAATGCTATCTCATTAATTCTCACAACGATCTTGTGAGGTAGGCAGAACTGTTATTATGCCTATGCTACAGACGAGAAAATAATGGCACAGAAAAAGATTGTGGGAGAATAAAGTAAAAAGTGCATAAGAGGAGGAGCCTGATGATTAAGCACTGCTTGCAGCTCTGGCACCGTTGACTATGAACTGCATGCCTCTAGGCAAGTTACTTAAACTCTCAAGGTTTGTTTCTTCATCTCACAAGGTCAGGAGATCGACACCATCCTGGCTAACACGGTGAAAACCCGTCTCTACTAAAAATACAAAAACAAAATTAGCTGGGCGTGGTGGGGGGCGCCTGTAGTCCCAGCTACTGGGGAGGCTGAGGCAGGAGAATGGCGTGAACCCGCGAGGCAGAGCTTGCAGTGAGGCGAGATGGCGCCACTGCACTCTAGCCTGGGGGACAGAGCGAGACTCCGTCTCAAACAAACAAACAAAAAGATGTAGTGGGCTGGGCTTGGTGGCTCACGCCTGTAATTCCAGCACTTTGGGAGGCCGAGGCGGGTGGATCACGAGGTCAGGAGATCGAGACCATCCTGGCTAACACGGTGAAACCCCTTCTCTATTAAAAATACAAACAAAATTAGCCGGGCATGGGGGCGGGCGCCTGTAGTCCCAGTTACTCAGGAGGCTGAGGCAGGAGAATCGCTTGAACCCAGGAGGTGGAGGTTGCAGTGAGCCGAGATGGGACCAATGCACTCCAGCCTGGGTGACAGAGCAAGACTCCAACTCAAAACAAAAAACAAACAAACAAACAAAAAACAAACAGACAAAAAACTGGCATAATCACAGAAGCAGCTGAACTATTTAAAATATAACATAGGCACACACACCCACACACACCATGGTGTGAGCCCTAGAATTGAAATCCTTCAAGGTTATGTGCTGCAAAACAGATACTCTTGTGGCTACACCCTGCTTGCCTCGGCCTCCCAAAGTGCTGGGATTACAGAAGTGAGCCACAGTGCCTGACCTACCACTTTTTGATATCTGCTAGAGCCATCATCTTCTCCTGATCACTGGTAATCAATCTCTGACAGAAGCATGGCTGAACCATTGGAAACCAGTACTTAACTGATGGCGGAAGTGAGACAAGCTCAGTGTGGGCAAGGAGGCTGCCTATGTTATTCACCCTAGTCACCTGAGTGCCTGGCAGTAGTAGATCCTCAATAAAATCATGGGTGAATAAAGCATATTTCTCCTAAAACTATAGCAATTATTGTTGTTATCAACCGTGGAAACATTTGCATGACGCTACAAAGTAAGCAAAATAAGAAACCAGCTCTCTGTGTGAAGTTAAGGTAACAGGGCTTCAGATAGTACCTTGAAAAACATTATTTAAGGTAGGGTGCAGTGACTCTTCCTGTAATCCCAGCACTTTGAGAAGCTGAGGTGGGAGGATTGCTCGAGCCCAGGAGTTTAAGACCAGCCTGGGCAACATGTTGAAGCCCTTCCTCTGAAAAAAAAAAAAAAAAAAAAAAAAAAAAATTAGCTGGGCATGGTAGTGCATGCCTGTGGTCCCAGCTACTTGGGAGGCTGAGGCAGGAGGATCTCTTGAACTCAGAAGGTTGAGGCTGCAGTGAGCCATGTTCAAGCCACTGTACTCCAGCCTGGGTCTGAGGGCGAGACCCTGTCTCAAGAAAGACAAAACAAAACAAAACACCTCATTCTTTAGTGAATATCCTGCCTTTATTTCTGAGATCACAAAGTAGTGGAGTGTTCCTGGCTTTTGAATAGATAGTGATAGTTTCTGTATAGGCAAGAATTTGTTCCTTTGCTGAATATTTTGAGAAGCGAGTATCCCATATGGAGGTTGGTGAGAACACCATAAGCATCTTGATCATCCTGAGAGCCCAGAAAATGAACCAAGGTAAAATTGCTAGATGGGAATTTCCTGTGGTCTCAGCTTGAGACTCCAAAGCAGAGCACAATAAGGGACAAGTACCTCCCCATTTCATGGAGAGGATCTAGACTAACATCAGGGCTTGCTAACAGGTGCCCAAAACAGTTTCCACAACCTGTGGCCCCCATCCACCTCAGACAGAAAGTTCTTTGCAGATTTTTTTAAAAATAACAATTTTATTGAGATATAATCACATGCCACCAGATTCACCTTTTTAAGGTGTGTGATTCAGTGATTTTAAATATATTCACAGAGTTGTGCAACCATCACCGCTGTCTAATTTTAGAACATGTTTGTCATCCCCAAAAGAAACCCTGTACTCATTAGCAGTCACTCCCCATTTCTCCTCCCAGCCCCTGCCAATCACTAATCTGCTGTTTCTATGGATTTGTCTATTCTAGATGTTTCATTTGAATGGAATCATACAATATGTGACTTTTTGTGTCTGACTTCTTTCACTGAGAACAGTGTTTTCAAGGCCAGGTGTGGTGGCTCATGCCTATAATCCCAGCACTTTGGAAGGCCAAGGTGGGCAGATTACTTGAGGTCAGAAGTTTGAGACCAGCCTGGCCAACATGGCGAAAACCTGTCTCTACTAAAAATACAAAAATTAGCCTGGCATGGTGGCATGCACCTTTAATCCCAGCTACTCAGGAGGCTGAGACACAAGAATCACTTGAACCCGGGAGGCAGAGGTTGCAGTGAGCCGAAATCATGCCACTGCACTCCAGCCTGAGCGACAGAATGAAACTGTGTCTCAAAAGACATAACTAAAACAACACCAAAACAAAACAAAAGTATAATGTTTTCAGGGCTCACCTATGTTGTAGCATGTATCAGTATTTCACTTTTTTACAGCAGAATAATGGTTCACTGTAAAGATATACCACATTTTACTCATTCATTCATCTGTTGATGGACATTTGCATTTTTTCCACTTTGGGACTCCTATGAAGATGCTGCTATTAACATTCACGTACATGTTTTTGTGTGGTCTTAGGAGAATTTGACCTTGTTCCCTGAAGTTTGTGAGCATAGAGTATGAAGTCTGTTCCTTGTCTAGACATGAGGTTGGCTGGAGCGGCACCTTAGAGCCAAGAGGAGAGCGGAGATTGTAGTGGGAGTAAGCCACAATTCTACAGTAATCAGGGTAAGTGTTGTGTTTTCCGAAGACTAGAGTGGACACCGTGGAAGATGCAACCATCTTGAAAAGACCTTGCCCAAGAATACCAACTGTGTGGCGGATTATTGCCTGACTCAGAGCTAGGGGAGGATCATTAGTGGTCAGCGGCGGAGTAATACTTTCCACCTGAGAAAAAAAGGAAAGTGTTGGAGATCCCCAGTGGGGGTTGAGGGTTTTTCTAAAAAACACACATAAGCTCCCTTCAAGAGTGAGTCAGCTGGCATTTGACATCTGTCCCACAGAACACACCAACGTCCAAAGAAAACAGCACCAGCTGAATAATGAAGAACCCTTTGCTTTTTCACTTCTCCTTTCTCCTCTATCCCTCACTGGGGAGGAACAACAAACCACAGAGTGATTGGGGTGTGGCTGGAATAAGAACATGCTCCACTTCTCTACTGCAGGTTACTGGGACCCAGTAAGACCTGACCTGGAATGTAGGAGAGGAAGACTTGAAGAAGAGGAAAGAGTGAAGTTTGGATATTAAAGAAGGCTGAGGCTGGGCACGGTGGCTCATGCCTGTAATCCCAGCACTTTTCGAGGCCGGGGTGGGAGGATCACCTGTGGTCAGGAGTTCAAGACCAGCCTGACCAACATGGAGAAACCCCGTCTCTACTAAAAATACAAAAATTAGCTGGGCATGGTGGCGCATGCCTGTAATCCCAGCTACTCGGGAGGCTGAAGCAGAAGAATCATCTGAACCCGAGAGGCGGAGGTTTTGGTGAGCCGAGATTGTGCCATTGCATTCCAGCCTGGGCAACAAAGTGAAACTCCGTCTCAAAAAAATAAAATAAAATAAAATAAATAGTATAGTATCGTTTATAGTATAGTATCATTTTGTGTTTTTGTTTTTTTTTGTTTTTTGTTTTGAGATGGAGTCTTACTCTGTCACCCAGGCTGGATTGCAGCGGTGCCGTCTTGGCTCACTGCAACCTCCACCTCCTGGGTTCAAACAATCTTCCTCAGCCTCCCAAGTAGTTGAGACTACGGGTGTGTGCCATCATGCCTAATTTTTTTTTTTGAGACGGAGTCTCGCTCTGTCACCCAGGCTGGAGTGCAGTGGCGCAATCTCAGCTCACTGCAACCTCCGCCTCCTGGGTTCACGCCATTCTCCTGCCTCAGCTTCCCGAGTAGCTGGGACTATAGGCACTTGCCACTGCGCCCGGCTAATTATTTGTATTCTTTAGTAGAGACGGGGTTTCACCGTGTTAGCCAGGATGGTCTCGATCTCCTGACCTCGTAATCCGCCCGCCTCGGCCTCCTAAAGTGCTGGGATTACAGGCGTGAGCTACCGCGCCTGGCCATTTTTGTATTTTTAGTAGAGATGGGGTTCATTATGTTGACCAGGCTGGTCTTGAACTCCTGACATCAATTGATATGCCTGCCTTGGCCTCCCAAAGTGCTGGGATTACAGGCATGAGCTACCACGCCTGGCATTTTTTATTTTTAAAAGTCTTGGACCAATGATACACGGAGTTGAGTAAATCATACTCCTCAGTTCTTGACATATATCACTACTTGGTGTGTAAAAGACACCACTCACTTAAAAAATTAATGTTCTTCATCCAGCATTCCCTCTCTCATTCTCCTCTTACTACGGGCAGGCACCACTTAAACATGTTTATGTATTTTTCAAAGATACATACGTACTCAATAATATATATTGGCATTGTTTTGTGTATATGTTTTTAATATAAGTTTAAATAAAAAAGGTAATACAAATGGCATTGTATTACAGAGTTCACTAAGATCCTTTCTTTCGTTTTTAACCCAGTACTGTGTTTCAAAGTTCTCACCACATTACTGTATATAACCCATTGGCCCAACTGTGGCTGGAGCTCCTAGGTTCAGTAAAGCTCCGACTACCATGAACAATGCTGCCATGGACATCTTCATGCAGGTCTAGGGACATATCCAGAAATGGAATTGCTAACACTAACTTCAGGACATTTTAATTACTGCATAATCAATGCATTTTCATTTCGCAGAAGCCACTGGCAATGAGTTTATGTGACTTGTACCCAAAGGATGCCTGGTTAATCCTTGCCTATTGAAGATGAAGGGCACCATGTCCTATCTGCTGGCCACCTCTTTCTTAGGAGAGGCCAAAAATAAAGTAGCGTTTTTCCATGTCCCTTCAGCACTGCCAGCCATGCTTTTATTTACTTATTTATTGTTTAGAGACAGGGTCTTGCTTTGTCATCCAGGGAGGAGTGCAGTGATGTGATTCCAGCTCGCTGCAGTCTCTAACTCCTGGGCTGAAGCCATCCTGCTGCCTCAGGCTCCCAAGTAGCTGGGACAACAGGCAGGTATGACCCTGCCTGGATAATTAAAACAATTTTTTTCCTGTAGAGTCAGGGTCTTGCTATGTCGCCAAGGGTGCTCTCAAACTCCTGGCCTCAAGCAATCCTCCTGCCTCAGCCTCCTAAAGTGCTAGGATTAAAGGCGTGAGGCACCACGCCTGGCACACCCATGCTTTTATGCTCAATAATTTGTGCCTCCTTTGGAAAAAGTTCACACTCCTGTTTCACATGATGGATAATACGCACCTGTAGGTGGTGTTTTATTGAAAAAAGTGTTTTAATTTTTAAAAATCCATGTTAAATGTTCAGAACATAGAAAAATATTTTCAAACTTTGGAACTGCAATTATGTTTGCAGCTTTCTAGAAATAGAGATATCTATTAATGCTAAAAATACTAGATCAATCATCTTAATAATAAAATCTTATTAAAACAGTCTTTTCTCACCACAGGAATGCTAGTTATGAGACTTTGGTTAGGGAGATTTCCTTCTGCAATCCATAGATCTTTCTCCAAGTGTTTTTGTTTACTGAACATTTTGAGATTTCTCAGAAGTCTTCCGGTGACACACTGCTGCAGAAACCCCCTTTCCATACACAAAGGTCAGCTGAAGTAGCTGAAGGATAATGGAATAGCCCTCTCTTCCTTGATTATGAGCTGATAGCAATCAGATGAAATGCAACAGAGGTAAAGTCAATGCACATAAATAAAAAAGTGTTCATTGATGTTAACCCTAACCTTAAACGAGTTCAGGAAGGAGTAGGACTGGTTTGACAGCAGCTCATGTGAAAAAAGACACAGAGGCAATGCATATGTGGGGACAGGGGGAATATGGGAAATCTCTGTACCTTTCAGTCAATTTTGCTGTGAACCTGAAGCTGCTCTAAAATGTACAGTCTATTAAAAAAGGAAAAAAAAGAGAGATATTAATTGACCTTAACTTAATATATAGCAACAGTCTGTAAAGGCTGTTAGATGCACCAATGCAATGTAATAGAAGTGTTATATTGTGTTCAGCCTGGGGGCCAGGGATAAGAATCACTCTCTTCTTACAGTTTTACCATCCCTGGGGTGTTATTCTGAGAACCACTCTTAAAAGAGACAAAGACAAGTGAGAGGCTTGTAGATTAGGACAATTAGCATGGAAAATAAATTTAGAATCTATAATGCCAGGAAAGACCAAGGGAATACCAGCTGCCTTCAAGTACTTGGAGGACTTACGTGTGAACAACGGTAACATTTTAACTTAGGTAGTTTTTAGGTAACATTTTAACTTATAAAACGGTAAGCCGTTTTATAAAGGAGGAAACTGAAGCTCAAAGAGATTAATTTCATTTTGCTCTAAATAGCATGGTGGTTAAGTGGAGATGTTGGGACTAGAATGCAGGTCTCTTGAATTGTGTTTAGTGTTCTTTCAATGACATAAGACATCCTGCGCTTCTGTGGAAAGTGAACCTAGGGCCAATAAGTATTAGTGAAGCAGAAGGCAGTAAATTCAATATAAAAAATTTTCAAAAAAACTGGCAAGAACTTTCTAATATTGGAAGGGCTAGCCCCCCAAAGTTGCCAACTTTTCCAGTGGAAATTAGATAATGGTCCTTCAGGGATATTGTAGCAAAGATTCCAGTATGGAAAAAGATACTGGACAATCTTACTGGTTTCCATAACTGTTATTTTATTTGTATTAGACTGGGAAGGAAACAAACATATAAATTTGCTGCTGTGTTTTCATTTATGTTTGCTAACTAGAGCTGAGATCTGAAAACAAAATTCCATTTGAAAAATATTATTCAGGCTGAGTGGCAGATGAATGACTCATTGATATGTTTTTGTCAATCTTAATTCTGTTTATCTACTGGTCATAGCACATTGGTGTTGATTTCTCTTATACTTCAGCCATGTCTCTTAATACCAGTTACACAGAGAGACAAAGAACAAGAGAATAGTTACGAAAAATCAGACTTTAGGAACTGAGCTGTCTGGGTTGAGGTCACCTAAAAAGCTCACGAAGTCTGATGTTTGTGCAGCCTCAAGTATCTTTATTTTTTACTGTGTGTCTGAAGCTCATGACACGATCAAGGTTAGTAACTATGGAGACTGGTGTGATTTATTTACCACTGAGGAGGTTTAGCACTGACAGAATCAGAACAGGCTTCCTCATGCAAACGGAGTGCCTGCCTATCCTTATTAAGGGGATCTGGGAAAACAAAAAGATGAATTAATGCAACTGATGAATTAATGCAATTAAATGAAGTCACGTGAGATCAAAAAGGAGAAAGAGAGGGCTTGAAGAAGCATGGGAACTCCTGTTCCTTTTTTTTTTTTTTTGTGAGACAGATTCTCGCTCTATTGCCCAGGCTGGAGTGCAGTGGCGCGATCTTGGCTCACTGCAAGCTCTGCCTCCCGGGTTCACACCATTCTCCTGCCTCAGCCTCCCAAGCAGCTGGGACTACAGGCGCCCACCACCATGCCCGGCTAATTTTTTGTATTTTTAGTAGAGACAGGGTTTCACCATGTTAGCCAGGATGGTCTTGATCTCCTGACGTCGTGATCCACCCACCTCGGCCTCCCAAAGTGCTGGAATTACAGGCATGAGCCACTGTGCCTGGCCATCCTGTTCCTTCTCATCCCTGTGTCTCTGCTTATATAGTTTTCTCTTTTCAGAATGCACTCCTTATCCAGGGTAGTGATCTTCTAGCTCACCCCACCAGTCTAAAGTCCACCTCTTACACAAAGTCTTCCTGATAAAACTAACCAACATTTATGTCTCCCTTTTTGGACTGTGTCAGACAGTTTCTGTACCATGCCTATTTGCAGTGAATTACGTTCATAACATGGGCTGAACATTGTAATGATTGTTCCCAGGGTTGTCCCCCATGGATGTGCATTTTGTGTTCTGCCCAAGGGCACCTGGTCAAGGAGCTGAGTGAGAGCAGAGATCCAGCGCATGTTCCTTTCTCCATGCCAGTAGCATCCCTAGTGCCTTTCGGAATTCTCAGGAAACATCAGTAGATGAGTGCTGGCCCTGGCTGTCCCTAAGTATTACCCTTGTGTTCACCATGTCTCCCCATTGGGTTTGTATATCCCTTGAGAGCAGGCGCTCTGTCACATCAACTTCTGCATTCCCCATAGGGCCTAGCCTTAGATAAATGTTCCTTCGCTTGACTTAACACAGACAAGGAATAGAAAGAGGTCTTTTTTTCTGGAAGTGAAGCACAGGGAAGGTGGTCTACAAAGGAGAGAGAAGGAAAAAGGCCTGGGGAAAGAAAGTGGAAGCAAAGGGGTTTGAAAATGCAGAGACTGGGCTGGACGCAGTTGCTCACACCTGTAATCCCAGCACTTTGGGAGTCCGAGGCAGGTGGATCACAATGTCAGGAGTTCAGGACCAGCCTGGCCAAAACGGTGAAACGCCGTCTCTACTAAAAATACAAAAATTAGCCGGGCCTGCTGGCAGATGTCTGTAATCCCAGCTACTTGAGAGGCTGAGGCAGAGAATTGCTTGAACCCAGGAGGCAGAGGTTGCAGTGACCCGACATCGTGCCACTGCACTCCAGCCCAGGCGACAGAGCGAGACTCTGTTGCAAAAAAAGAAAAAAAAGGAAAAAAAAAAAAAAGCAGAGACCATTTATTGGTACTGCTTTTTTTCTTGAGCTCCGGCAGCAGATTGATTTTCTTTGGCATCTCTGGCTCCTAATCTTTCGTTCTATCCAAGGGCTAGAAGAACCGGAAAGAAGTTCTCAATGGTAAGGTGCTGGGCATATGGGGGCGATGTCAGCACGTCTGGGTCCTGCTGGTTGCCGGGGCTGGGCTGGGGGTCTGAGTGTTTAGGACAGGGCCCAGCATGGGTTTGGAATTACAGAAGATCAGCAATAGTGATCTTCAGAAGATGACCTGACATATTTCACTGGATCTCATGGGAAAAATCCCAAGGAAACCCTTCCTCTCCCAAACAACATTTCTCTTCCCTTTTCAAAATGAAGTTACCCTCAAGCACAGCCGTGTCTTTGGCAAATCATATTTTCTGGTGGGGCTTACCTCAGAGTCCTACATCAGAACCGGGCATAGCTGACTACCTTTGCATTGAATTTCTCTTTTTTCAGAGTCAATGTCAATTATGCACATGACTTAAGAAGAAATCACTGGACCGTTTCATTGTTTCCTCCCTGAAACTTCCCCTACCTCAAACCCCAAACCAAAAATACCAAAACCTCACCACTCTTGAGCAAGCCACCAGAGGACTGAGAACATGTCTGAGGACTGGCTGTGAGCAGCCAAAGACCAGTTGCAGACAGAAAAAAATAAGAAATGCATCAAAACTATGGAAATCTGACCAGGCACGGTGGCTCATGCCTGTAATCCCAGCACTTTGGGAGGCTGAGGTGGGAGGATCGTTTGAGTCCAGGAGTTCGAGACTAGCCTGGCCAACATAGGGATATCGTGCCTCTATAAAAAATAAACAAAATTAGCCAGGTGTGGTGGCACACGATTGTAGTCGTAGCTATTTGGGAGGCTGAGGTGGAATGATCACTTGACCCCAGGAAGTTGTGGCTGCAGTAAAAAAAGCATCTCTTAAATTTTCATACTTTCTGGAGACAGTGTCTTGCTCTCTTGCCCATGCCACTGCCACTGCCACTCCAGCCTGGGCAGCAGAGTGAGACCCTGTCTCAAAAAAAAAAAAAAAAAAAAAAGAAAAAGAAAAAAAAGAAAGCATGACAATTTAAGAGTTGCTTTTTGCTTTGTCAGCAACAAAACTGGATTCGTTTACTACAGGCAAAACTTACTAGGTGGGATGGGTTTTGGATGATCAGAGGAAGTTGAAAATGTTGCCAATAGAACAGTTCTAAGGAATGATTAAATCTCCCTCTTTGATGTGAGCACAGACCTCATTAGCTAGTGTCTTTCACATCTGGGTAGAAGTAGCACAAGTAAAATCACGGTGTGATGCAGCATAAAACAGATGGGATTTTTACTGAACAGTGAAACAAAAAGCACATCATGAAAACTCTGTCTCCTGAAATAGATCCTTTTTGTTTAAATACACCCTGATATCCATAAACAACAATAATGAAGCTCCCTTGAGGTAGATGCTGCAAAAACTGTCTCATGCCTACTCAAACCAGAACTTCTGGTTTGTGGTACGGAATGGTCAAAAGGTTCTTTCAACTTAGTAGCTTTCTTCTTTGTAAACCTGGACTAAGTAGACTTCTGGGACCTGGGACAAGTCACTCCACATACCCAAACTTCAGTTAACTCGTCTGCGACATGGGGTTTAATGGTGCCACATGGGGTTGCCATGATCATTAAATGAGATGATCCACAGAAAACAGATGTTTAGGGCTGGGTGCTGTGGCTCACGCCTAAAATCCCAGCACTTTGGGAGGCCGAGGCGGGTGGATCATGAGGTCAGGAGATCGAGACTATCCTGGCTAACATGGTGAAACCCCGTCTCTACTAAAAATACAAAAAATTAGCCAGGTGTGGTGGTGGGCGCCTTTAGTCCCAGCTACTCGGGAGGCTGAGGCAGGAGAATGGCGTGAACCCGGGAGGCGGGGCTTGCAGTGAGCTGAGATCCGACCACTGCACTCCAGCCTGGGCAACAGAGTGAGACTTTGTCTCAAAAGCAAACAAACAAACAAAACAGATGTTTAGTGCAGTGCCTGGAGCCTAGGTCTCAATAAATGTTTGCTATCTTTACGGTTTAGCCCCATGGCTAAACACCTGGACTCCAGTGTGTCTTGGGCTCCTGCCATTACTATTAATACTTACTGGCTGTGCAACTTTCAGCCAGTTACTTAACTTCTCTGTTCATCCATTTTCTCAACTTTTAAATGAGGAGAAGACTACCAAATACTTGTATGGTTATTGTGAGGATAAAAGGAAGTAAGCCTTTGGAGCACTGCTAGGCACACAGTGAGCACATACTAAGTGTTAATTATTTTTATTATTCTGCAAATAGAACTTTGTTGTTGATAAGATGCTTATTCTGCCTGCTCTGCATTCTCTACCCCAAATCTTGGAATTCTCAGACTGCATAGCTCATCCTCTTTTTACATTTGAACTACTAGAAATGCCTCAATTCACAAAACCTGTGGGGTACCATTCCCTCTCTCCTGGGGGGGGCACATTCAGTAGTGTACAAGTGGTGGAAGCAGGACCCTTACCTATGCAAGAGCCCTGATATTAGCTCCCGTGGGTCTCCCTCCACCTTGCGCCTTCCCCAGCTTAGTCCTGGGGGCTCAAAGATCATCCTAAGGATCTTGGGGGCCTGTAGAACTTGCCAGTCCCTCAGCTTAACCCAGGTTCTTGAGGAAGCCCCAGAGGCCTGGGGAGGACTCCAGACTGTAGAACAGAGCAGAGCTCCCAGCCCCATTTGCTAATCAGCCTGACTTTTCTATACTTCAGGGAGATCTAAGACTTAGGAAGGTCATCCAGGTCTGGATGCTATTTTCTAGTGGTGGTATCAGGGTGGGAGTGTCTAGATTTTCTCAACTAAATTGCTTCATCAACATACAGTTTCTATTTTCTGTTTCTCTCATACATAAATCCAATCCTAAAAGCTTGTGTCTTTCTGCTGATAAATCCAACACTAGCCATGAGGGAGAATCCAGTGTGAGAAAACAGGGTCAGTTTCAGGCAGCACTGTAAAAGTACAGGAAGGGAAATTGACCCTTAATGAGAACTTACTATATGTCAGCCAATGTGCTTCATATGCTTTGAAGCAAAAAAGCCCTAAGAGGTAGGTACCATAATAATTCCCATTTTATGAATGAGGATGTTGAAAGTCAGAGATGTTAAAAAGGGTCACAATGACAGTTGGTGGAGTCTGGAATCAAACCCCATTTTGTCTGACTTCAAAGACTGTGTACTTGACTGAAAGTGTGCAGTTTTCTCTCTCTGATCCTCTCCTTTTTCAGGTGTGTTCTATTCCTTAGTCCCATCTGTGATGGTTAATTTTACACGTCAACTTGACTGGGCTCAGGATGGCCAGGTAGCTGGTAAAAATATCGTTTCTGGGTGCGTCTGTGAGGATGTTTCCAGAAGAGACTAGCATTTGAATCAGTAGACTGAGTGAAGGTCAGCTCTCATTAATGCAAGTGGGTGTCATCCCATCCATTGAGGGCCTGAATGGAACAAGAAGGCACAAGAAGGGTGAATTTGCTATCATCTTGAGCTGGGACATCCATTGGCTCCTACCCTTGGGTCAGAGCTCTTGGTTCTCAGTCTTTGACCTCTCACTGAATCACACCCCTGACTTCCTATTTCTCTAGCTTGCAAGTGGCACATCATGGGACTTCTTGGGGTCGACAATTGCCTAAGTCAATTCCCATAATAAATCTCTTCTGATATATATATATATATCTATCTCTTATTGGTTCTGTTTTTCTTCAGAAACCTGACGAATACAACATCCTTTTCAAAAATCTCCTCTCAGAAGAGGAATTTTACAGTAGATATTTAAGTCTTTGTGTAAATTTTAAATCAATGTGTCACATCTGGGCATGGTGGCTCACGCCTGTAGTCCCAGAACTTTGGGAGGTGAGGCAGGTGGATCACTTCAGATGAGGAGTTTGAGACCAGCCTGGCCAACATAGTGAAACCCCATCTCTACTAAAAATACAAAAAATTAGCCAGGCATGATGGTGCGTGCCTGTAATCCTAGCTACTTGGGAGGCTGAGACAGGATAATCGCTTCAACGTGGGAGGCGGGGGTTGCAGTGAGCCAAGATCGTGTCACTGCACTCCAGCCTGGGCAACAGAGCGAGACTCCATCTCAAAAAAATAAAAATAAAAATAAATAAATCAATGTGTTACAATTCCAGGGAAATAGTCTCATTTTAAGACCCTTTGCTGATTCTAAAATAAAAGCTTTATTTCATTGAAGAGATTTAAGGCATTAGCAAGTAGGTGGGGGTGGATTTTGGAAATTTTTCTCCTAAAATAACATAATTCTCACTCTAAGGCTGGTCTTGCTAATAATAGCAACCACAACAATAATGATTTTTAATAACAGTGACTACAATGACCATTGAAGTGACATGTGATAGGTATAAGTGGGCTATGTCCTTTATGTAAATCTTTTTTTTTTTTTCGAGATGGAGTTTTGCTCTTTTTGCCCATGCTAGAATGCAATGGTGCGATCTTGGCTCACTGCAACCTCCGCCTCCCAGGTTCAAGTGATTCTCCTGCCTCAGCCTCCGAGTAGCTGTGATTACAGGCATGCGCCACCACGCCTGACTAATTTTATATTTTTGTAGAGACTGGGTTTCTCCATGTTGGTCAGGCTGGTCTCGAACTCCCGACCTCAGGTGATCCGCCTGCCTTTGCCTCCCAAAGTATTGGGATTACAGGCGTGAGCCACTGTGTCCAGCTTATGTAAATCATTTTATTCAATCCTCACTGCAACCCTTGTAGGATGATATTATTATATTATCCTTTTATAAATAAAGAAATTGAGGCTGAGACAGGTTAAATGATTGCTTAGGAGCATACAGATAGTAGGTGTTAAAGAGTTGGGATTTGGGCCGGGCACGGTGGCTCACACCCAGCACTTGGGGAGGCCGGGATCACCTGAGGTCAGGAGATTGAGACCATCCCGGCTAACATGGTGAAATGCTGTCTCTACTAAAAATACAAAAAATTAGCTGGGCGTGGTGGTGGGCACCTGTAGTCCCAGCTACTCAGGAGGCTGAGGCAGGAGAATGGTGTGGACCTGGGAGGCGGAGGAGGTTGCAGTGACCAGAGACCGTGCCACTGCACTCCAGCCTGGGTGACAGAACGAGACTCTGTCTCAAAAAAAGAGAGTCTGGATTTGAAGCTAGGGCTGTGTGTGTCTTCAGAGACTGGGTGTGGACTTATCCTCCATGCCATACTGGAGAAAACTAAGCTTTGGGGGAACCTTTGTGAGACAGGCCAAAGGTCCTCCTTACCTTTCTTTCTGTAGGTTTTCCTGCCCTTCTTGCACAGATGGCCATAAATACACGATTATCTGGCAGTGGCTGCCTTGACTGAGTCTCCATCTCACAGAAGCAGCAATAGAGTGATTCTGTTTCTGGCATCTCAATGCGGGCGCTGCTGAGTCGTGTGCTTGCCAGAGCCTTAGCTTAGTCAGATCCTGCTCTGTTAACTCTGTACCTTGTTGCAGTGGTGTGATGGTCTCAGGCTCCTTTTCTACCTACATGTAAGATTTTATACTAACTTTTTTTTTTTTTTTTTTTTTTTGAGACGGAGTTTTGCTGTTTTTGCCCAGGTAGAGTGTAATGGTGTGATCTCGGTTCACTGCAACCTCCACCTCCTGGGTTCAAGCAATTCTCCTGCCTCAGCCTCCCGAGTAGCTGGGATTACAGGCATGTGCCACCACGCTCGGCTAATTTTGTATTTTTAGCAGAGACAGGGTTTCACCATGTTGGCCAGGCTGGTCTTGAGCTCCTGACCTCAGCTCATCCACCCTCCTTGGCCTCCCAAAGTGCTGGGATTACAGGCGTGAGCCACCGCGCCTGGCCGTAAGTGAACTTCTGAGGAAAAACAGGCCAAAGTTTGTTTTTTTGTGCATGCTCAACTAGACAACCTGAAAATGGAGTTAAAACATTTCACAGTCCCAGCGATTTCATAGGTTATGAGTTCTTCCTGTTTCAGGTCAAGCCCCCAAATACTCAAAATACCTCCAAAATAATTATTCTTACTCTGTTGAAAGGAATCAATGTTTATAAAATACAGGAGAGAGCCTGAAGACTGTGCTTTGTCTCTGCCTAATGTGATGTTCTCTGATGGTTCTGTTAAAAGGTACAAGAGAAGGTCCATGTATAATGCATATTCAATTCTGCTATAGAAGAAAGCAAATGGAAGGGATAAAGCATACAAGAAATACCGAGTGCACATAGAAACCAAGCTAGCAGCTTATGAGATATTGGTATAACTCCCAGGATGTTAAGTTTAGATAATGAGTAAGGAAATAGCTTGCGAGGCAGGCAGAATTCATAAGACGTGTTAAATATAGACAGTAAGTTAGTAATCTGTGAAACATATTAAAGAAAGATGGAATAAAGGAATATATGATGGGAAAAGAAAGAATGTTATTTATAAATAGAAAGGGATGAAAAGATTAAGTCCTAATCATGCCCCTCTGGTCTGACAGCTTTGTCATTCCTAAATTGCCCATCCAGTGGTGATACCCATTCTGATCCCACATGTTAGTGTCCAAGAAATGCACCTAAAACCAAGAGGTGCTCAGCAGGCTGATTGGGAAGCCATAGCTGTGGCCAAGTCTACTTCCCCTGGACCTCTTTGATAGAGCAAGTGTGTCACTGGCCCAGGGCACCTTCTCTCTGGGATCCCCTTGCTGCAAGCTCATCACTTTATTTCTGGTCCTCATAACCACACATCAGTGGGAGAGGCTGATGTGGCAGAGAGAGACAGGAGACACACGCATTGCCCCTGCCAGGACTCAGGTAGCATGGTCTTTCCAACCGTTGCATCCTATCCTAAGGGTGTTCACTTACCTGTCTCTTTCACGTTGCTTTTTGTGGTGTCAATATTACTAAATCATGCAATTCGAGCATAGTTTTGAGGCTTTGAGCCTTTCCACCAAGGTAGGTTCACACACGACATCCATATTAATTTCCATTTGAATCTTTTCACTAGTATCATCTGTTTCTTTGGATAACACATCAGCAGTAGATGCTTTCACTTCATCAGAGGACCTAGGAAAGAGCCGTGCCAGCAGAGTTTGGAATGGAGGCAAAACTAATTTTGGAGAGCTCCAATGTGTGTTGAAAAAGAAAGCAATCAAATAATTGTGTTGTATCACATCCTGAATATGGTCTCAGGCCCTCTGCCAGGTAGTCAGAGAACTTTTTTTATGAATTTGATTTTTTTTTTCTGTTAGGAAAATTACCAAACCTCAGATTCAACCAGAATAGCACAAGAAGAATAGCATGAGCTCTCTGTCATTCATTCAGAGTACATTTGGGAGGAAGAAGAACAATGGTTTGTAAAATAGGTCCATACATAACGCATGATGTCAATAACTCTGGGTGGCTTATAGCTCAAATGAGTGACCTTCTCAATATATTATTTATGCCTTTCATGTTTTTTTTCAGTATAACATCTTTTTTCCCTCTGGTCAAATATTCTATTGCTCATTTATTGTGTTTTGACCACAAATTTCTTGCCACTATCAGTCACATGGCTCTAAATGAAATATAGATTATAAAAGGAAACACTTCCCACACATTAATAAAATGATTTCCAGTTGGTCTTAAAAGTGTCTACAATTCCCTCTGGATGTAAGCATTTATCTGCTAATGCTTATCACTTGGGACTTTCCCTGCTCTGTTTCAAAAGTGGGAACTTGGAGATTAAAGCCAGTGTTTCAGGAGATTAGTACAGTCATGTGCCTCATAATAACATCTTGGTCAAGGATGGACTGCATGTATTACAGTGGTCCCATAAGATTACAAACTGTAGTTTTATTGTACCTTTTCTGTGTTTAGATATGTTTACATAGGCAAATACTTACCATTGTGTTACAATGGCCTACAGTACATAGTACAGTAATGTTTTACACAGGTTTCTAGCCTAGAAGCAATAGCTAGACCCTGTAGTTTAGGTGTGTAGTAGGCTACACCATCTAGGTATGTGTAAGTACATTCTATGATGTTCACACAACGACAATATCACCTAATAACAATTTCTCAGAATGTGTACCCATCGTTAAACAATGCATGATTGTATTGAGAAACGTAAAATTGGATACAATAAATATCACACTTCTATAAGAAGGTTTTAAGCACTATACAGTGAAATTATGTCTCTCCTCCAGAAAACAAACAAATCTAAAACAACAAACTTTTCAGTGTGTCAGGAAATACAGAGCTTGGTCCATCTGTGATCAGGAGGAATGAAGTTGTGTATTCAGAATGATAAAGTATAGGTGTGTGTGATGAAGTCCCCAGTGATCTGTAAATTCCTGCAGAGGACCTCACGTTGCTGGGTGAAATCTTTGTGGGAAATTGGTAAAAAGAAAAAGACCCAGCAGGTACCCTAGAAACTCTAGACCTAATACAGATTCCCTTCTTTATTGGTGGCTCTACAAGTTTTTCATGCTGGTGCAGGTACTTTGGCCTTGGAGACGTCTTCTTGGGGACTTAACAATGAGAAAGACTTAGGGATTCATCACTTCCAGGCAACTGTAAGGAAAAGGGAGATCCCCGTGCCTGAACTTGTAGGGTTAGATAATCATTTTCCTTCCTGTTACACAACTTGGTCTTCCTGGCTGTGGTGCTAGGTTTACAGCACTTACAGGGTTCATTTAAGGCAATCCAACTTTGGACTTCAATAAGATAAACAGTGATACCTGAAAGAGACATAGTGAAGAAATCACCTCTAACATGATAAAGCATTGAGATAAAAAGTAATAAAGTCCAGAGAAACTCTTCAAACAGTAATTTTGCTTCTTAAAAGTCCTTTGACTTTGATGTGCCCATCAATCATAGGCCTATTTTTGCTTCATTTCATCTGTCCTTGGCTAAAATGGGTGGGATGAGGCTTTTTGGATAGCAGTAGGCGGTTTCTCCTTTTTTCTCTTACTGGACAAAGAAGCAAGATTTATGTCCAGAAGACTTGCTGAAAAGAACAAAGTGACCTCCCAAAGACACCTAATACCTTAGCAATAATCTCCCAACTGAAATCATTGTTGTCTTGGTGAGCTACAAATCAGGGTGGTATTTCCCAAACGGGATTCCCCGAAACTCAAGTTGCTTAAACTGCTAATATTTTCATTCTGTTCTGTTTTGTTTTAGCCACTGTGTATGGTCAAAAAAAAAAAAAAAAAAAAAAAAGAAAGAAAGAAATAAAGAAGAGTCCTGGGTTAAACAAATTTCAAGGGTTTTTTTTTTCAGGATATTTCAAAATATTTAATGTTCTAATGTGCATTGCATGTCTTGGAATTAAAGGATTGCAGAAAACAGTTTGCGAAACATTGAACATTGGAAAGAACCTGTGGGGAAATGGCCCATGCTTGGGACATCAGTTGACTTCTTTTTTGTTTGTTTGTTTTGAGATGGAGTTTCGCTCTTGTCACCCAGGCTGGAGTGCAATGGCGCGATCTTGGCTCCCTCCTACCTCTGCCCCCTGCGTTCAAGCGATTCTTCTGCCCCAGTCTCCTGAGTAGCTGGGATTACAGGGGCCCACTACCATGCCCGGCTAATTTTTTGTATTTTTAGTAGAGACAGGATTTCTCCATGTTGGTCAGGCTGATCTCGAACTCCTGACCTTAGGTGATCCACCCGCCTCAGCCTCCCAAAATGCTGGGATTACAGGCATAAGCCCTCACAACTGCCAAAGCAGTTGACTTCTTGACTGTCAATGGTTAAGCAGTGCCATTGGACAGCCCAATGTGTGACTGAAGGATAGGGATGAAAAAAGCAGGAAAAAAAGGGAGACAAAGCCGAAAAATACAGAGGAATATATAGAAGAAAATAAAAATTCCTGCTTCATACCACCCCAAAATAACCATTTTAAACCTGCAATATGTTTCCTTCTAGTTATCTTACTGTGTATGTGTATGATTATGCTCATCATGTAAGTTATACTTTTTTTTTTGAGACGGAGTCTCACTCTGTCACCCAGGCTGGAGTGCAATGGCATGGCTAACTGCAACCTCCACCTCCTGGGTTCAAGTGATTCTCCTGCCTCAGCCTCCCTAGTAGCTGGGAATATAGGCACCTGCCACCACGCCCGCTAATTTTTGTATTTTTAGTAGAGACGGGGTTTCACCACATTGGCCAGATGGTCTCCATCTCTTGACCTCATCATCCGCCCGCCTTGGCCTCCCAAAGTGCTGGGATTACAGGCATGAGCCACCACGCCTGGCCAACTATACATTTTCATATGATAATCATACTATGTATAAGTTGACATTTTGTATTTTAAGTTTAATCCTTTATGTGTATGTACTTTAAAGCATAAACTAAATATAGTACTTCCATACCATTATTTTCCTATTAATTGATAATTAGGCTATTCCCAACTTTAGTATAAAAATAAAGAACACGTAAATGGCACACTGAAGAAATCAGGCTCATGGGAAGTAAACAAAAGGCAGCCATATTTTTGTCTTTCAAAATTTTGACTTTAGCAATGTATCCAGGGAAGGAAAGCATTTCCCTTGACCCCGAAAACTTGGGCAGTCCCATGAATTTTTGAATTACAAAGTTACTTTAAGCCTCATGCTCTCCATTCAGAAATTAAAATGTCTAGTCCAAAATAAGAAGTCACATTTTAATCTTCATTTAAAGGTATGGCTCTTCCCATCCCCAGGTAGGCCAGTGGCAGGTTGTGTGTGGTCAGCTTCTTCTTGTTTCCCTTTTGCCCTAATCAATAGCTACTGTTGCTGACCTGAGGCTGGGCAGGGAGAGGGATGAGAGGTAGGGGGATGAGATGGAGAATTCCTTCGTGGTTCTCTCATAAGCTGTGGCCGTCTGCAGCTGCCTCCCTCTCAGGCGTGCGCTCCCCTGATGGCAGCAGTGCTACAGTCTCCTAGGGCTGGCTGCTGTCCTGGGGGACCCTTGCTTTCCAGCAGTCCACTCCGTACAGACTTTCTCAGCTGGGTTCTATCACTGCCACCCACGTGGTCTTGGGTAGGGTCCCTTTTTAAAATTTATTTATTTTATTTTTCAAGAAGGAGTCTCACTCTGTCACCCAGGCTGGAGTGCAGTGGTGCCATCTCGGCTCACTGCAAGCTCCGCCTCCAGGATTCACGAGATTCTTCTGCCTCAGCCTCTCAAGTTGCGAGGACTACAAGTGCACGCCACCATGTCCAGCTATTTTTTGTATTTTTAGTAGAGACAGGGTTTCGCCATGTTGGCCAGGCTGCTCTTGAACTCCTCACCTCAAGTGATTTGCCCGCCTTGGCCTCCCAAAGTGCTGAGATTACAGGTGTGAGCTACCACGCCCGGCCAGGTCCCTTTGAATAAGACCCCAAGCACAGCGTTCTCCTAGGGAGTCTGCCTCTGATTCCTGGGATGCACACACCTTCCATCCACTATATCACTGCTCAGACAAAGCCCTCTTTCCTGCTGCCAGTCACCACTGCTTTCTCAGATGTGAGTGGTACCAGTGCCTGTGTCCTTCAACGGCAAGGGGCACATATCAAACGTTCTGAATGGTCCCTTTGAATCCTCCTCTTGGGTCTTGAAGTGAAGGGGAAAGCACTCCTCCCCGTTTTGGTGGGGAAGTGGGACACAGCACAATTTCTTCCCGAGAAATCCTCTTCGAAAACCCCCTTTCCTCTTCTCTCTCAGTCCTTTTATATCTTTTAAAAAATCTACTTTAATTTTAATTTCTGGGATACATGTGTGGGACATGCAGGTTTGTTACATACGTAAATGTGTGCCATGGTGGTTTGCTGCACCTATCAATCCATCACCTAAGTGTTAAGCCCCGCATGCATTAACTATTTATCCTGATGCTCGCCCTCCCCCCATACTCCCTCTGCACCTTGACAGGCACCAGTGTGTGCCTTTTATATCTTCAATGTGAGTCAGGAATTTAAAAGAGTTGAAGAACCAATTTTCAGCTGAGTCCTGTAAAAATTTTGCATTTGACTTATACCTCCTTTGGAATGCAGCGATTCTATCTTTGTGCCTCAGTTGAAGTTTCAGTTTTAATTCCTGTTACAAAAATATTCGTATGTAAATCTTTGAATTTCTCTCAGGAGGGTAGTTTACAAAACCAGGATGGTTTGCCAGAAGGAAAATCATTGGGTGAAAGGATTTGGAAAGAGTGTTTTCATTCTAAACTCATGGTTGTTTTTCTCACCTAGAGACTTAAGGGGAAAGGCTGGGCCGATTGGGAATGAAACAGGTTGTTATGCAGAAGCTAGACCATGTGTTAAGTGGTGTTAGGGTAGGTATCGGATTTTTTCCGTATACTTATAATTTGCTTACTTGTTTAGTGCCAATAGTTTGAGATTCTTCACATTTTGTGACATTATACTACTAAGTGGCCAGGTGCAGTGGCTCTTACCTGTAAACCCGGCATTTTGGGAGGCCGAGGCAGGTGGATCACCTGAGGTCAGGAGTTCAAGACTAGCCTGACCAACATGGTGAAACCCCATCTCTACTAAAAATACAAAAATTAGCTGGGTGTGGTAGCAGGTGCCTGTAATCCTAGCTACTCAGGAGGCTGAGGCAGGAGAATTACTTGAACCGGGGAGGCAGAGGTTGCAGTGAGCCGAGATCAAGCCATTGCACTCCAGCCTGGGCAACAGAGCGAGACTCCATCTCAAAAAAAAAAAAAAAAAAAATCAACTAACTAACTTCTAGTGCAGGAATACTTACAAAGGGACCAGGCCTGTGTTTGTAATGGAAATAGGAGAATCTTAGATGTCATTGATTAATGGATATTTTAACAACAATAGTTAATATTTGCATAACACTGAGCATGTACCAGGCTGTCATAGCCACATTAGCACATATTAATTCATTTGAAATTCACATCAGGCCTGATGCTGTAGCTCACGCCTATAATCCCAGCACTTTGGGAGGCCAAGGTGCGCGGGTCAGGAGGTCAAGAGATGGAGACTATCCTGGCCAATGTGGTGAAACCCCGTCTCTACTAAAAATACAAAAGTTAGCTGGGCACGGTGGTGTGCGCCTGTAGTCCCAGCTACTTGGGAGGCTGAAGCAGGAGAATGGCTTGAACCAGGGAGGTGGAGGTTGCAGCAAGCCAAGATCACACCACTGCACTCTAGCCTGGCGACAGAGTGAGACTCCGTCTCAAAAACAAACAAACAAAACAAACAAACAAACGAACTCACATCAACTCCATGAAGAGGAATTATTATTTTTATTTATTTATTTACTGTTTTTGAGACGGAGTCTCGCTCTGTCTACCAGGCTGGAGTGCAGTGGCGCAATCTCACTCTGTCTCCCAGGCTGGAATGCAGTGGCGCGATCTTGGTTCACACAACCTCTGCCCCCACCCCCGGGTTCAAGCGATTCTCCTGCCTCAGCCTCCCAAATAACTGGGGTTACTGGTGCCTGCCACCACGCCAGGCTAATTTTTTTTTTTTGTATTTTTAGTAGAGATGGGGTTTCACCATCTTGGCCAGGCTGGTCTTGAACTCCTGACCTCATGATCCACCTACCTTGGCCTCCCGAAGTGCTGGGATTACAGGCGTGAGCCACTGCACCCAGTGGAGGCATTATTATTATTCCCATTTTACAGATGAGGAGGCTGAGGTTTGGTGAAGTTAAGGGATTGACTCATCTAATAAGTGGCACAGCTGAAAGCTGAACCCAAGCAGTTATCTTTGAATTTCTGCTGCATAATATGTGTCTAACCATTACTGGTTAAACAAGATGTGTTAAACCAGATACTGTCTGTTGGAATTATCCTCAGAGATTTTGTTACCTTCCCACAAAGGAGATTGAAAGCATTTTCAGAAATTAACCTGATTTCCAGGACTAAATGTGCAAAAGAGGATTTTAATTCAATTTAGTGGGTACCAGCTCCCTTCAGTGGCATTTTTCTTTCCTTGATGGGGAAGTGGGATCCACAGCCCAGTTGTGCATGGTGCCTAAAAGATGCTTAGTAAAATGTCATTGCATGACTGAGCGAATGGTAGAGTCCACATAGCTAAGGACTCAAATACCTGCTTTCTGTATTTTTGTTTTCTATGTCATTATTATCTTTAATTATTATAGTGACATTAAAAGGTAGATATGGCCGGGCGCAGTGGCTCATGCCTGTAATCCCAGCACTTTGGGAGGCCGAGGCGGGTGGATCACAAGGTCAGGAGTTCAAGACCAGCCTGGCTAAGATAGTGAAACCCCGTCCCTTCTAAAAATACAAAAATTAGCCCGGTGTGGTGGCAGGTGCCTGTAATCCCAACTACTCAGGAGGTTGAGGCAGAAGAATCGCTTGAACTCGGGGGGTGGAGTTTGCAGTGAGCTGAGATTGTGCCACTGCACTCCATCTTGGGTCACAGAGTGAGACTCTGTCTCAAAAAAAAAAAAAAAAAGTAGATACTATCGGCCGAGTGTGGTGGCTTACGCCTGTAATCCCAGCACTTTGGGAGGCCAAGGTGGGTGGATCATTTGAGGTCAGGAGTTTGAGACCAGCCTGGCCAACATAGTGAAACCCTGTATCTACTAAAAATACAAAAAATTAGCCGGGCGTGGTGGCAGGCGCCTGTAATCCCAGCTCCTGGGGAGGCTGAGGCAGGAGAATCACTTGAACCTGGGAGGTGGAGGCTGCAGTGAGTCAAGATCATGACACTATACTCCAGCCTGGGCGACAGTGCGAGACGCCCTCTCCAAACAAACAAACAAACAAACAAACAGGTGGATATTATTGCCCTTGTATTACAAACGAAGAAGTTGAAGTTTGGAGTAATTATCTTGTGCAAAGACTATCTTGTGCAAAATAATTATCTTGTGCAAGATAATTTTGGACTGTATCTTGTGCAAAGCCAGACAGCTACTCCACCACAGATACAGGTTCCAGACCATTGTCAGTCATGCTTATCTGTTCACCTAATGCAGCCACCCATATCCTGGGATTGTTACAGGGGTAGAATTAAGTATTGGCTTATGAGGCTGGGCATAGTGGCTTGCACCTGTAATCCCAGCACTTTGGGAGGCCGAGGCAGGTGGATCACTTGGGGTCAGGAGTTCGAGACCAGCCTGGCCAACATGGTGAAACCCCGTCTCTACTAAAAAAAAAAAACTTAGCTGGGCGTGGTGGCACGTGCCTGTAATCCCAGCTACTTAGGAGGCTGAGGCAGGAGAACTGCTTGAACCTGGGAGGCAGAGGTTGCAGTGAGCTGAAATTGTACCACTGCACTCTTATCTGGGTGACAGAGTGAGACTCCATCTGGAAAAAAAAAAAAAAAGTATTGGGTTTTGAATTTCCCTTTAAAATAGTCCATTTAAAAGACCTAGCTAGTTTGTCCTCATTTAAATTCCTCAAATTCAGTCTTGCTATTAAAATATTTCCTTATGTGTCCAAACTGATTGTTCACATCCTTTTCATTAAAATTAAATCAGAATAATTTCTACATAATTTAGAACACTATTGGCTTTGTTAGAAGACCCCTGTGATTGCATTTTTCTCACATGACTTCTTTTCCAATTAATTATTCCATTCTGTTATACCCCCTTTCTGAGCTCAAGCCCAGCAGCTCTCCTCTGTGAGGAACCTGGGAAGAGTTTCTTCCTCACGCCTCCTGAGGATGAAATTGGCCCACCTCCAGCATTGCAAGAATCAGTGCTTTGACCTCGCATCAGAGAACCTGAGTCCTGGTGCTATTCTGTTCCTCACCAGAGTGGGGAAGTATTTTAACTGCTCTTGACCCCAGTTTTCTCCTACGTGAATGAAGAGCTGCAACTAGACAGGGAAAGTGTTAGGTATACCCAGGGCAGACATCACAAATCACTTCAGGGATTCTTCCCTGCTGACTCTCCATGCAAATTTCCAAGCAGGTTCCATGGATCCACTGGAGGTGGCATCTAATGTGAAAGCTGGTTGCTGTCTTTGGCAAATAGGAATGCTTAGCTCTCACACAGGCCTGCGCTAACATTTGTGGTGCCTGGGGCAACAGTACAAATGGAGGCCACACGCTGTATGTCAAAATATTTAAAAGTTATAAATCAAGGGACTCAAAGAGATATCTGTACACCCATGTCCATTGCAGCATTATTTGCAACAGCCAAAAGGTGGAAGCAACCCAAATGTATACCCATGAATGAGTGGATAAGCCAAAGATTTATATACACAATGGAATATTGTATTCAGCTGGAAAGAGGAACGAAGTTCTGATACAAGCTACAACATCAATGTACCTTGAGGACATGCTAAGTGAAATAAGCCAGTCACAAAAGGACAAATACTGTATGCTCCTTATATGAGGTACCTAGAATAGTCAAATTCTTAGAGACGAAAAGTAAAACAGTAGTTACCAGGGGCTAGGGGTGGGGAGAAGGGAATGAGGAATTAGAATTAGTGTGTGTGTGTGTGTGTTTATGTGTCTGTGTTTTGAGATAGGGTCTCACTCTGTTGCCCAGGCTGGAGTGTAGCAACGCTATCATAGCTTACTGCAGCCTCGAACTCCTCCTGCCTCCCAAGTAGCTGGGACTATAGGTGTGAGCTACCATGACTTCCAGGAAGTTATTGTTTAATGGCACAGGGTTTCAGTTTTGCAAAATGAAAAGAGTTCTGTAGGCAGATGCAGATGATGGTGATGGTAGCACAGCAATGTGAATGTACTTAAATGCCACTGAACTGCAGACTTAAAAATGGTTGATAGAACATTTTATGTTACATATATTTTACCACAATTTAAAACAGCAAAACAAAACAAATTAGTGTTATCCTCAAAGACCTGGCAACCTAAAATCCTATACTTTGCTAAGCAACCATTAAAGAAAAGAAGCCAAAACAAAGATTTTTTTTTTTTTTTTTACCAAAATAGTTATAAATCAGTCTAACAAAATGCTAAATGATACATGTTTTACTCTCCTACTTTGAAAAACATAGCTTCATAAGAATCTGGAATTCTACTCTTTAGGGTTCCATATTGGAATTCCATGTTGGAGTTCATGTTGCAACACGGCAGCAGGGGAGAAACAGCCTTTGGCCATGGCTTACCGCCTTTTCTTCTTGGACCCGGCTGCAACCCCTGCTACAAGGGACCTTTTTGCAAGCACGTGGTTACCCCCACTTGCATATCAAAGCTCGGCTCACACTTCTATAAACAGCTGCCTCCAGCCACTCTTTAGGCCTAGATGTGAGCACCCTGATGGTGCAGTCCACCCTCAGGATTTAGGCAAGAGGAATGTACAAGCCTTGAAAGTCTCGGGGCCATTTGGGCAGAGTACACTGGAGTCATGGTTGGTATATAGGCCCTGCGGATGCCTAGAAGGGGCATAGCTGAGAAAGGGCCAGAGTGGCTTCTCTAAAGCATAAGGTTTCTCTGGCCTTGATTGTTCTTCCTCCTCTAGATACTATCAATAGTGAATCCATTCTTTTCACCACTGGTCAGTTATGACTACCTACATGTTGGTTATTACCATACTTCCATTTCCACAAAACTCAAGGGAATAGACTATGAGTTTCACAAAGGAGAGAAGTGTCAACAGTGTCAAATGCAGCAGAGAAGTTCAGGAAGCTAAGGACTGTGCACTGAGATTGGAAACTGGAGGTTATTAGTGGCATTTTTTGTTTTATTTATTTATTTTTTTGAGACACAGTTTCACTCTGTTGTCCAGGCTGGAGTGCAGTGGCACGATCTTGGCTCACTGCAACCTCTGCCTCCTGGGTTCAAGCGCTTCTTGTGCTCAGCCTCCTGAGTAGCTGGAACTACAGGCACGCACCACCACACCTGGCTAATTTTTGTATTTTTAGTAGAGATGGGGTTTCACCATGTTGGCCAGACTGGTCTTGAACTCCTGACCTCAGGTAATCCGCCTACCTTGGCCTCTCAAAGTGCTGGTATTACAGGCGCGAGCCACCAGGCCCGGCCATTAATGACATTTGATGAAACAGATTCCTAGTGAAGAGGGTTGAAGGGTGATGAGAAGTGAGGAAGTGGAGGTAGAGAGTGAGGAGTGAGTGTAATGACTTTTTCTGTCTCTCTTTTTTTTTTTTTTTTTTTGAGATAGGTCATACTTTGTCACCCATGCTGGAGTGCAGTGCTATGATTACAGCTCACTGCAGCCTCGACTTCCGGGGCTCAAGCGATCCTCCCACCTCAGCACTGCCCCTCACTGTGAGGAGCTGGGACTACAGGTGCATGCCACCATGTCCCACTAATTTTTTTTTAATGTTTTTTTGTAGAGTCAGGGGTCTCACTGTGTTGCCTAGGCTGGTCTCAAACTCTTGGGCTCAAGTGATCCACCTGCCTCGGCCTCCCGAAGTGTTGGGATTACAAGCATGAATCACTGCACCCGACCCTTTAGTGACTTTTCAAAAAGTTTAGCTGAGAAAGGAAAGCAAGAGAAAGGGCAGTAGCTAGAGTGGGATTTAGGGTCAAGCATCTTTTTTTTTTTAATGGAAGTTATCAGAGAATGTTTATAGGCTGAGAGAAGAAGCTACTGGAGAGGGGCTGGGCACGGTGGCTCATGCCTGTAATCCCAGCACTTTGGGAGGCCGAGGTGGGTAGATCACGAGGTCAGAAGATGGAGACCACCCTGGCCAACATGGTGAAACCCCATCTCTACTAAAAATACAAAAGGTAGCTGGTGGTGGCACGTGCCTGTAGTCCTAGCTACTCGGGAGGCTGAGGCAGGAGAATCACTTGAACCGGGGAGGCAGAAGTTGCAGTGAGCCAAGATCATGCCACCGCACTCCAGCCTGGAGACAGAGCAAGACTCTATCTCAAAAAAAAAAAAAAAAAAAAAAAAAAAAAAGGAAGCAACAGCAGCAGCAGCAGCTACTGGAGAGGGAAAAACGAGAAGTTTGAGAAGGGATAATTGATGGTACAAGTGGAGGACCGGGATCAACAGCACAGGTGGAGGGCTTGGCCTTGAACCAGAGTTGGAATGATTCCCTTTTTGAAGCTGGAGATGGTGACAAATACAGGCAAATTTGTAACTGGGATGTTGAGGCAGATTGTGATTGCTTTAATTTTTTTTTTTTTTTTTTTTTTTGAGACACAGTCTCACTCTGTTGCCTGGGCTGGAGTGCAGTGGCACCATCTCAGCTCACTGCAACCTCCACCTCTCGGGTTCAAGCAATTCTCCTGCTTCAGCCTCCCAAATAGCTGGGTCTACAGGTGCACGCCACCATGCCCGGCTAATTTTTTTGTATTTTAGTAGAGACGGGGTTTCGCTGTGTTGCCCAGGCTGTTCTGAAACTCCTGAGCTCAGGCAATCCGCCCACCTCGCCCTCCCAAAGTGCTAGGATTGTAGGTGTGAGCCACTGTGCCCAGATAAGTTTCTTTTTAAATAAAGAGATAAAACCGCATGCTGAGAATGAAGGAAGAAAAATGTGAACTTCAGCAGAGAATTAAAATTTTGGAATAACTGCTTAGGAGAATGGGGGAGGTTGCTGATCAAGGCAGCTAAAATAATTGTCCACTGGCATAAGGACAAAGCTGAGTTTGTTGAACATGAACATTAAGTGGCAAAATTCTGCAGGGTTGTGCGATTGATTTCTGGAAGTTAGCACTCCCCCGGCCGTGGGCAGAGGAAATCGGTTGTAGAAATGACCCAGGATGGGAGTTTGGTGCTCTTGTGCAAAGTAGAAGTACAGATGGGCAAGGGAGTGAGGTATCCAGGTAACATGGTAGAGCAGGTGATCCGCCATGGGCTGTAGGCCTGGAGGCTGATGGGGGCAGAAGCAATGCTGGCAAGGGGTTGATCTACTCTGCTAAGTTGGAGAAGTAAAGGAAGGGCATGTGTAACTGGAGTAGGGATATGAGAAAACCAGATGGAAAGGAGAATCCTGGCTGTTGGTGCTCAAGATTTCAGAGATGAAGCAGTTAATTAGCTAGACTGAGATGTAAGATAAAAAAGTCCTGGGTGAGGCTACTGAACTGAGTGACTTAGGCAGAATGGAAGTCGCAGATTAGCGTTTAGGAACTCATGGAAATTCGATGCCAAGGTTGGTTTGGTTTTACACTTTGTTGTTAAAGGATAACAAGGCTTGATGGAAACAGGAAATCTGATAACACTATATAAAACCCTCTCCTTATTTAAGACATGGGCCCTATGGACATGGTATCCACTTCACATTTCTCCACATTTTCTTTCTTTCTTTTTTTTGAAACGGAGTTTCACTCTTGTTGCCCAGGCTGGAGTGCAGTGGTGCCATCTTGGCTCACTGCAACCTCCGCCTCCTGGGTTCAAGTGATTCTCCTGCCTCATCCTCTCAACTAGCTGTGATTACAGGTATGCGCCACCATGCTCGGCTAATTTTGGATTTTTAGTAGAGATGGGGTTTCTCCATTTAGTCAGGCTGGTCTCAAACTCCCGACCTCAAGTGACCCACCTGCCTTGGCCTCCTACAGTGCTGGGATTACAGGTGTGAGCCACCGTGCCCGGCCCCACATTTTCTTTTTACTTTTTATTTGTTTTTGAGATGAAATTTCGCTCTTGTTGCCTAGGCTGGAGTGCAATGGTGTGATCTTGGCTCACTGCAACCTCTGCCTCCTGGGTTCAAGCAATGCTCCTGCCTCAGCCTCCCAAGTAGCTGGGATTATAGGTGTGCACCACCGCACCCAGCTAATTTTGTATTTTTTTAATAGAGACAGGGTTTCATCATGTTGGTCAGGCTGGTCTCAAACTCCTGGTCTCAGGTGATCCACCTGCCTCAGCCTCCCAAAATGCTGGGATTACAGGCATGAGCCCTCGCTCCTGGCCCCGCATTTTCATTTTTATTACTTACAAGCTCCTGATCAGTTCATCAAGGACTTTAAAAACTCTCATACTAAGGTAGAGAAGTAATAGGTTGGAATCAACACTGGGATATGAGGGAAATGCAGATCTAGCTTTTAAGTGGAGGGGTATGAACAGCCTCCCTTGAGAGAGTATCACAGGGAGAGTCAGATCTCCAAGGAGGACTAGGTCTCAGTTAAGGCCTGAAAAGGAAGGGAGCGCTGCATGCGAAACCGGAAAGACCTTATTGCCCTTGAAGAGGAGTTTCAGAGGATGGTGGAAACATGGGAGAGGGTGGAGAGGTCAAGAGTGATCAGAGCAAGGAGTGGAAGTGTAGATTTAGAGTTGAGGAGGACATGGAAATTTGATGCGTAGGCTAGTTAGATTTTATAAATGGTAACTAAAAGATAATACAAGGCCTGAAGAAAAGAGGAAGCCCGATAACACCATCTAAAACCTTCTCCTTAGTCAAGGCACAAGCCCTCTGGATGCTATCCAGCTACTTTTTCATTGTTATCACTTACAGAGGAAGTGGAGTATCATGGAGATAAGGGGATGAAAGTTCTGGGGGAGAAGGATGATTTGAGAGGATTATACATTGGCTCCTGCCCAAGGCTGGCAGGGATGCATGCAGATTCCAGATGGGACAGTGTGCTTGGTCATACGGCTTAGCACCTGGTCAGATGGGGGAAGCTGGGCTGGTGGGTCCCACACAGGCTCAGCAGCTTGAGGATGTTGAATCTCAGAAGATTCAGCTTTGACTGGGCATGGTGGCTCACGCCTGTAATCCCAGCACTTTGAGAGGCCAAGGCGGGCGGATCACCTGAGGTCAGGAGTTTGAGACCACCCTGGCCATCATGGTGAACCCTGTCTCTACTGAAAATACAAAAATTAGCTGGGTGTGGTGGTGCACACCTGTAATTCCAGCTACTTGGGAAGCTAGGGCATGAGAATGGCTTGAACTCAGTAGATGGAGGTTGCAGTGAGCCAAGACTGCGCCACTGCACTCCAGCCTGGGTGACAGAGCAAGACTCTGTCTCAAAAAAAAAAAAAAAGGAGACTAAGCTTTAAGAGGTTAGTTCATTTAACTAAGATTAGGGTTTAGGGTAGCAGTGGGGCTAGGGGAAGAGGGTGAAAGGGAGGAAGCAAGGTAATTCACATTTATTAAAGTTCTGTGTTAGGTACTTCACACATGCTCATTTAATTCTCACGATAATCCTACAAAGGAAGCATCATTATCCTCATTTTATAAATGATGTGTCAACTTGCCTGTAACATAATGCGAATTTCTATATGAATGCAGCTTTTTCTACCCAAATGCCGAAAGTAGACAATTCATAAATGGAAAATAAAAGAGTAATAAAAAAAGGCAAGTCAATAAGCATATAGCCTTCATAACTGCCTTTAGTTTTTAGACAATATTTTCTTGGTACCTTTCATGTCTCCTTTGTTTAATCTTGGCTCAGGGCCTATCTGTTTTATCATTTGACAGGATTCAAAGTGCTATTTCTAATCTTTGCCAATAAAAATATTCAAATCATATGCTTTAAAGAGTATTCAAGTCATATTCGCTTCAGATTGCGTCTCTAGGGAGACAGCTCTGATACAATGGAAGGACTGGATTGAGGATCAGAGCCATGGATTCTGGTTCTGGTTTTTGATTAATTATGGGAAGCTGGCAAGGCACTCAACTCCCCGTTTCCTATCTCTAAAACAGGGATCATTACATCTGCATTGTTGTAGGATTGATGTGCGGGTCAAAGGGCTGTAAAATGCTATGCAGATGGCAAGGATTGGTGTTCCTGAGGCAGAGAATTCAGAACCACAAAACCTTTATGGAAAACCTTTGGGGACAAGTGTGTTTTAGAGTGACCCAGATTTTTTTCTGACTTTAGAAAGGAAGAAGAGAGGCTGGGCGCAGTGGCTCATGCCTGGAATCCCAGCACTTTGGGAGGCTGTGGCAGGCAGATCACTTGAGATCAGGAGTTTGATACCGGCCTGGCCAACATGGTGAAACCCCCATCTCTACTAAAAATACAAAAATTAGCTGGGTGTGGTGGCAGGTGCACATAATCCCTGTTACTCGGGAGGCTGAGGCAGGAGAATCGCTTGAACCCAGGAGGCGGATGTTGTAGTGAGCCAATATTGCACTACTGTACTCCAGCCTGGGTGACAGAGTGAGACTCTATCTCAGAAAAAAAAAAGAAAGGAGGAAGAGTGCCCATGTTGCATATTACTTAACACCCACGTTAAAGTCTGGAGCAGCATCCTATAATCTCACACATGAGTATTTCTTTAGCAAGACATGATTATTCACATTAGGAGGGTTTGATAAAGATCATAAATAGCCTTATTCATATAGGCTAACTAGTGGGCACCTATAGATCTCAAGGCTTAATCCCTGGAACCTGTAAATGTTACCTAATTAGGAAAAATAATCTTTGCATATGTGATTGAGCTAAGGAGTTTGACGTGTGAGATTATCCCAGATTGTCTGAGTAGGCCCTAAAGGTCCTCACGCATAACCTTATAAGAGAAAGGCAGAGGGAGATTTGACACACATGGAAGAGAAAAAATGATGTTACTTTGGAGGCAGACGGATTGGAGCAACATGACCACAAGTCAAGGAATGCTGGCAGCTACCAGAAGCTGGAAGTGGTAAGGATCAGATTCCCCACCTCAGGTGTGGGTGTGGCCCTGAAAACCCCTTGATTTTTGACTTGGTGAAATTGATTTTGGACTTCTGGCCTCCAGAACTATAAGAGAACATACTTCGATCATTTTAAGCTATGAAGTTAGTGGTGGTTTGTTATGGCAGCCACCAGAAACAAATGTAGTCAGGTTTTGCTGCCAAATGGGCTGAAAGGACACAAAGATAGATGTGTACCCGCCCCCCACCCGCTACACCCTTGTTCTGCTCTCTAATCTTTGCACATACCAGAGATTTCGTAAGTTCTGTGAGTACCTGGTTTTCTGCACGTACCAGAGATTTTGTTTTGCACATACCAGAGATTTTGTAAGTTCTGAGGCAAGGTCACAAGACGTGTTTAAGTAAGATAAACTCTTGCTGCCATAAACCTGCTCTCCCGCCTCAAAGTTTGAACCAAAATATCAGAAATGGCAGGAACCAATCATAGTTAGCCAAATCGCCTTGTTCAAACACTAGCCAATCATATATCTGATTTGTATAATAACTCTATGCCCACTTTTCTTAGACTATATAACATTGTTCGGAGCTGAGTGGGGGAGCTCTCCTGCCCGTCTCATTTCACGAGCGAGGGAGAGTTCCAGGTTCGAACCTGTAATAAAGATCCTTGCTGCTTAGCTTTGACTCTGGACTCTGGTGGTCTTCTTCGGGGAATAAACGGTCTGGGCATAACAAATGGGGGCTCGTCCGGGATTTCCCCCAAGCCCACCAGACCCCCAAGTCAACGGATCTTAATCTGTAGGTAAGCCGGCTTTGTCACTGTCTCTGTCTTTGTCTCTGTCTGTCTCCCTGAAATTTCGCGAAATCCGTAATCTGTAATCTGTATTTGTCTGTTCTGTAAGTGGCACGGTCTTGGCGGACGCGCTAGAAGACAGCCACTCGGGACTGGTGGGAGACGTTCCCCAGTGCCCATCTGGGGGCCTCCATCCTTGGTTGCCCCGTCTGACTCAGGTCAGAAGTCCGACACGCGCTCGCGAATGCTCATCGTTATTACTGTCTGTCCGTTATTGTTAAGTGTTAAGTGTAAGCCCAAAACGAAACATAAAACCTTTTCTTCCCCTTCCAGGACCGGACCTGTCGGATACTCCCCTCTGCTTCACACTCATTTTAGTCCCCCCTTCTCTTTATAGGAGCAGTCCAAAGATGGGCAACAACCAGAGCACGCCGCTCTCACTCCTTGTTACCAATTTTAAGGATGTGAAGGCTCGGGGGCGTAACTTAAGCGTAGAACTAAAGAAGGGAAAGCTAGTTACTTTCTGCCGTTCGGAGTAGCCCTCTTTCGGCGTAGGGTGGCCCTCCGAAGGAACTTTCTGTCTCTCTATTATTACTAAGGTAAAAACTAAGATTTTCCTGCCAGGGCAGTCAGGACATCCTGATCAAATTCCTTATATTCTAGTGTGGCAGGATCTTGTGGAAAACCCACCACCCTGGATAACTCCATTCATCCCTGAGGCCTGCAAAGTCCTAGTAACGCGACCTACAAGACAAAAGACTCCCTCTGCTCCCTCGGCCCCTGTGCTGCCGGACAGCCAGGACCCCCTAACGTTAGAACCCACACTTCCCCCACCATATCCGCACCTTATACCGCAGGACCCAGTCCCCCAGGGTGGTGCTTCCGTAGAGGGAAACCGAGAAGCGGAAGCAGCCGAGAGCAAAAGTAACCTGGGGGGGCCGGCCGGCCGAACACGAGGCCGCGTACAGCGGGACCAAGCTTCCCGACTCCCTGACTCCACTGTAGCCCTGCCTCTCAGAGAAATAGGATCACTCGATGATACCGGGCTCTCCCGTCTCATTTTTGGCCTTTTTCCACCAGTGATTTATACAATTGGAAGTCCCAAAATGCTCGGTTCTCAGATAATCCCAAAGATGTAACCTCGTTGTTAGACAGTGTCATGTTTACTCACCAGCCGACCTGGGATGACTGTCATCAGCTCCTCTGAATCCTGTTCACAACGGAGGAGCGGGAAAGAATCCAAGTTGAGGCCAGAAAACTGGTTCCAGGAGATGACGGCCAGCCAACTGCAAATCCTGACCTCATTAATGCGGCTTTCCCTTTGACCCGGCCCAGATGGGACTACAACACAGCAGAAGGTAGGGGACGACTGCTCATTTATCGCCAGACTCTAATGGCGGGTCTCCGGGCTGCAGCTCGCAAGCCCACCAATTTGGCTAAAGTATATTCTGTGTTACAAGGTAAGACAGAAAGCCCCGCTGTGTATTTAGAGAGATTAATGGAAGCCTTCAGACAGTTTACCCCTATGGACCCGGAAGCACCGGAAAATCAGGCAGCGGTAGTAATGTCCTTTGTAAACCAGGCAACACCAGATATTAAAAGAAAACTCCAGAAATTAGAAGGTTTAGAGGGAAAGCAGATTCAGGACCTCCTTCAGATGGCCCAGCGAGTTTATAATAATAAGGATACTCCAGAAGAAAAACAGTTCAAGGCAACCAAAGAAATGACCAAAGTCTTAGTAGCAGCTTTCCCCCAGGCAGGAAATGGCCAAAACAGAAAGCAGAAAAAGCAAGGCCCTAGGCAAGGATTAGAAAAAGATCAGTGTGCTTATTGCAAGGAACGTGGCCACTGGATTAAAGACTGCCCAAAGAAACGGAGACCAGCTAACCCTACCTCCGTACTCGTTACCCAGGACTCTGACTAAGGAAGACGGGGTTCGGACCCCCTCCCCGAACCCAGGGTAACTTTGCAAGTGGAGGGGTCCCCAGTTCGCTTCTTGGTCGATACTGGGGCGGAACGCTCAGTCCTAACCAAACCAATTGGAAAAATGTCTAAGAAAACATCCTGGGTGCACGGGGCCATAGGCATCAAAAAATACCCCTAGACAACCCAGAGGACTGTAGACTTAGGAACGGGAAAAGTCTCCCATTCCTTCCTAGTCATCCCAGAGAGCCCCTGCCCTCTACTAGGGAGGGACTTGCTGACAAAGATGGGGGCCCAAATCCACTTTGAGCCAGAAAGGCCCAAGATAACTGATTCCCAAAACAGGCCAATATCTATCCTGACTGTCACCTTAGAAGATGAGTACCGACTCCATCAAGAGCAAAAGCCCCCCGATCAGAGAATTGACTCTTGGCTCCAGCGTTTCCCTGAAGCGTGGGCAGAAACTGGGGGCTTGGGGCTAGCTAAACATCGACCTGCCATATTTGTGGAAGTTAAGCCAGGGACGGACCCGGTTCGGGTTCGGCAATATCCTATGCCCCTGGAGGCAAGAGAAGGAATTACGCCCCATATCCGCAGACTCCTAGACCAGGGAGTCCTACGGGCTTGCCACTCATCCTGGAATACTCCACTGTTACCTGTTCGTAAACCCAACAGTACGGACTACAGGCCAGTACAGGATTTAAGAGAAGTTAATAAAAGGGTCATGGACATACATCCCACTGTGCCCAATCCATACACCCTTCTGAGTGCCTTACATCCCAAAAAACAGTGGTATACCGTTCTTGATCTAAAAGACGCTTTCTTCAGCCTTCCTCTGGCTTCCAAAAGTCAAGAACTCTTTGCATTTCAATGGACGGATCCTGAGAGGGGCATCAACGGTCAGCTAACATGGACCAGACTGCCACAAGGGTTCAAGAACTCGCCAACCCTGTTCGATGAAGCCCTTCATGAAGATCTGGGTGAGTACCGGCGGCAACACCCTGAAATAACTCTTTTGCAATATGTTGATGATCTCTTAATAGCGGCCAGGTCCCCGGAAACTTGTGTTCGAGGGATTGAGGACCTCCTGAAGACTCTGGGGGAGCTAGGCTACCGAGCCTCAGCAACAAAGGCTCAGATCTGCAAGTCGGAGGTAACTTATCTGGGGTACCTATTAAAAGGGGGGCAACGCTGGCTAACCAAAGCCCGAAAGGAAACAGTCCTACGCATCCCTAGACCCCAGTCAACACGGCAAGTGAAAGAATTCCTGGGGTCGGCAAGGTTCTGTAGGTTATGGATACCCGGATTTGCTGAGTTAGCCAAGCCCCTATACCAGGCAACAAAGGAACGGCAGCCCTTCAATTGGACGGAAGAGGCTGAGCTGGCCTTTCAGCAAATCAAAACTGCCTTGTTATCAGCCCCCGCGCTGGGGCTCCCTGATGTCTCCAAGCCCTTCCACTTATACGTGGATGAAAGTAAGGGTGTTGCAAAAGCCGTGTTAACACAGTACCTAGGCCCCTGGCAGAGGCCAGTTGCCTATTTGTCAAAAAAATTAGATTCAGTGGCTGCTGGCTGGCCACCCTGCCTCCGGATAATCGCGGCGACTGCCCTAATGGTCCGAGACGCTGATAAACTTATCATGGGGCAAGAGTTGCGCGTTATAACCCCGCATGCCATTGAAGGCGTCCTCCGGCAGCCGCCGGACCGATGGATGAGTAACGCCCGGCTCACCCACTATCAAGGACTGCTGTTAAACCCCCTCAGAATAACTTTTCTGCCCCCAACCTCTTTAAATCCTGCTTCACTGCTGCCAAATCCAGACTTGGACGCCCCGTCCCATGAGTGCACTGAGATACTGGCTCAGGTGCATGGGGTGCGGGAGGACCTGCAAGATCGTCCGCTCCCCGACACAGAACTCACCTGGTTCACTGATGGCAGCAGCTATGTCCACCAAGGCCAGCGGTATGCAGGAGCGGCTGTAACGTCAGAGACTGAGATACTTTTTCAGGATGGACAGAAGCGTTCCCAACTAAGAGAGAAACTGCTCAGGTTGTAGCAAAGAAAATTTTGGAAGAAATCCTCCCCAGGTATGGCTTTCCCATCCAAATAAGGTCAGACAATGGACCAGCCTTCGTTGCTAAGGTAAGTCAGGATTTGGCTTCCATTCTGGGGGCAAATTGGAAATTACATTGTGCTTATAGGCTTATAGGCCCCAAAGCTCAGGACAGGTAGAAAGGATGAATCGGACTCTGAAGGAGACCTTAACTAAATTGACCATGGAGACTGGCGCTAATTAGGTAGTACTTCTCCCCTACGCTCTGTTCCAGGCCCGAAATACCCCTTACAGACTAGGCCTCACACCATATGAAATCATGTATGGCAGACCCCCACCCCTGGTCCCCAGTCTAAAAGATGACTTACTCAAACCTGAAACTGAAAATGTCTCTGAGCTCCTGTTCTCCTTACAAGCCTTACAGAAAATTCACCAGGAAATTTGGCTCAGACTACGAGAACTGTATGAGGCAGGACCTCCGCCGACGCCTCATCCGTTCCAGCCGGGAGACTAGGTCCTAGTCAAGCGCCACCGGCAAGAAACTCTTCAACCCAGGTGGAAAGGACCACTGCAAGTACTCCTGACTACTCCCACCGCTCTCAAAGTAGAAGGCATCGCTTCATGGATCCACTACACACACGTCAAACCAGTGGACCCAACATCCGACCTTCTCGAGCCGTCTGGAGCACGGGTTACATGGACTGTAGACAAAGCTAAGAACAATCCCTTAAAGCTAACCCTGCGCCGTCATCCCCATAGCCGTAACCATGTCTAGCTTACCTATGCTTTTATGCCTTATGCATCTGACTCTCCTCACTGCTGCGCCGTCTAACCCCTATGTCTGGAGGTTGTGGCTCTATAAGAACAAAACTCACCCCGGGGAAACCCTCCAAGCGGGTAAACTGCGAGCTAGCGCAGACTGCCCCCCCTCAGGGTGTAATACTATAGTTTACCTCAATTTCACTAGGTTCCAGATTGCCCAACCAGCAATACCCATGATCTGTTTTGAATATGATCAAACTGAATATAATTGTAAAAATTATTGGTGGCACCAGAGTGCAGGTTGCCCATATAGCTACTGTAAGACGCACTCTGTCCGATACTGGAGAGAACAAGGGTGGTATTTTTACAAAACTGAGTCTCCCGTCACTTACACTTGGATAATTAAAGACCCATAGGACTCTCGGTGGACAACCCCACAACATGGGGGAGTATATTACTCATCAACTAGTACCTGGCCCAGTAGCCATTTATATCTGTGGAGAAGTCTAGTCCAGATTCAACCCTTAATCCACACACAAATCCACAGGCAAGAAACCAAGCTATCACAAGACTTGCAGCCCTTCTCCTGGCTAACTCTATTACGGGAAGGGCTAGCATTCGCCAACCTCACTGGTTTAGGCGACCTGTCCTCTTGCTTTATGTGTGCAACCCTAGGAAGACCACCATTAATGGCTGTTCCTCTATCCTCCCCTCCCACAAACTATACAGGTTTTAACTCATCGATAGTCACGATACCCGATGTAGCCCTGTACCGTGACCCATACCAAGAGAAATACCCCTATTGTTATTCGGCATTTAGCAACAGCCTCTGTAACCAATCGGCTACATACCCTAATAGTCCCATATATGCTCCCCCTGGTGTGTTCTTCTGGTGTAATATGACTCTGTTAAAAACTCTGTCCAAAAGCATCTCTGACGGACAGTTGTGTATCCCTGTTACCCTAGTTCCCCGACTGACACTGCTAACCCCGGCAAAGTTCATAGGCTGGGCAGGGACCGCCCCAACTAAAACTGCGCGACATAGACGAGCAGTTTTTCTACCACTAATTGCCGGAATATCCTTAACCACCTCTGTCATCGCAGCGGGGTTAGCAGGAGGGGCCCTACAACACTCCATGATAGAAAACGACAAGCTGTTACAACAATTCTCTGTTGCTATGGAAGACTCCGCCTATTCCCTAGCCTCCCTTCAGCGGCAGCTCACCTCCCTAGCACAGGTCACCCTTCAAAACCGCAGAGCCTTAGACTTACTCACGGCTGAGAAAGGAGGTACCTGTATATTCCTCAAAGAAGAATGCTGTTTCTATATAAATGAGTCAAGGTTAGTTGAGAAAAGAGTCCAACGCCTACACGAACTAAGCTTAGAAATGAAAAAGCAACAATTCACTACAGCCGCTAACAATTGGTGGAGCTCTTCAATGTTTTCCCTTCTGGCACCCCTTTTAGGCCCCCTAATGTCTTTACTACTTCTATTCACTATAGGCCCCTGTGTGGTAAATAAAATTTTACAATTTGTCAGAGAAAGGTTTGATACCATCCAACTAATGGTCCTCCGTAGCCATCACCAGCCTCTCCTGCACCCAGAAAGTGAGGCTATATTATAAGACTCTGGAAATCCAAGATTGGACATCCAGTTACTTATGAGAAGGGAGAAATGAAAGGACACAAAGATAGATGTGTACCCGCCCCCCACCCGCTACACCTTTGTTCTGCTCTCTAATCTTTGCACATACCAGAGATTTCGTAAGTTCTGTGAGTACCTGGTTTTCTGCACGTACCAGAGATTTTGTTTTGCACATACCAGAGATTTTGTAAGTTCTGAGGCAAGGTCACAAGACGTGTTTAAGTAAGATAAACTCTTGCTGCCATAAACCTGCTCTCCCGCCTCAAAGTTTGAACCAAAATATCAGAAATGGCAGGAACCAATCATAGTTAGCCAAATCGCCTTGTTCAAACACTAGCCAATCATATATCTGATTTGTATAGTAACTCTATGCCCACTTTTCTTAGACTATATAACATTGTTCGGAGCTGAGTGGGGGAGCTCTCCTGCCCGTCTCGTTTCACGAGCGAGGGAGAGTTCCAGGTTCGAACCTGTAATAAAGATCCTTGCTGGCTGGGCGCGGTGGCTCAAGCCTGTAATCCCAGCACTTTGGGAGGCCGAGACGGGCGGATCATGAGGTCGGAAGATCGAAACCATCCTGGCTAACACGGTGAAACCCCGTCTCTATTAAGAAATACAAAAAACTAGCCGGGCGAGGTGGCGGGCGCCTGTAGTCCCAGCTACTCGGGAGGCTGAGGCCGGAGAATGGCGTGAACCCGGGAGGCGGAGCTTGCAGTGAGCTGAGATCCGGCCACTGCACTCCAGCCTGGGCGACAGAGCGAGACTCCGTCTCAAAAAAAAAAAAAAAAAAAAAAAAGATCCTTGCTGCTTAGCTTTGACTCTGGTGGTCTTCTTTGGGGAATAAACGGTCTGGGCATAACAGGGCAATGGCAAAAAAAAAGGTGAGTTTTCAGGTTTCATAAACCTAAATTTAGGACTGATATCCAAGTACTTTTAAAAGTGCTTGTTGTGATATCTTGTTCATTTATAGCCCTTCGGAATGGCAGGCATGGGCCTGGAACTGCTGCTGGCCTTGTTCACTGTGGTGGTGAGATGGGCGTGGAGGCATGTTGAAGACGTAAGGGCAGATGGGCCCATCCAATACAGAAGTTTGAGCTGGGAGAGCAGAGTGTTTTACCGAAAGGCGATATCTAGCCTTAGTGATTCAAGCAGTAGCTGGGCATCCCCACAGGTAGGTGACTCTCAAGAGTCTAGATAAATAAGCACAGGTAAGGGTGTCTGGGTATCAGGTATCAGGTGAGGTTCAGGGCAAGGGCTAGGACATCAGGGATCTTGGTAGCAGACAGGTTACTGCTACGTTTGAATGTATATGTCTCTCCAAAATTCTTATGTTGGAACTTAAAACCCAAGGTAATAGTAGTAAGAGGTAAGGCCTTTAGGAGGTAGGTAGGCCATGAGGGCTCCACCCTCGTAGATGGGATTAATACCCTTATAAAAGAAGACTTCAGAGTTGCCTGGTCCTTCAATCTCTTCTGCCATGTGAGGATACAGCATTCATCCTTTTTTTGTCCCTTTCTACCATATAAGGACATAGCAGTAAGGTACCATCTTGGAAGCAGAGACTGAGCCCTTAGCAGACACCAAATCTGCCACCACCTTGATTTTGGACTTCCGTATTTTGTTATAGCAGCACAAATGGACTAAGACAGCTACTATAATAGAAACAGAAAACATAGGAACTGATACAGAAGCCCAGTTGGATGAATGTGTCTGGGGTGGGGGGAGGGTGTGTGTGTGTATAGGCCAGGACACTTGGATGACAAAGGTTCTTTATTAGAGAATATCTTGGGGTGGGAATGACGACTTAGGTAGAATGTGGGCTCTTCCAGATCTTGAACTACACTAGCAGCAAGAAAAACTCAAATTAACCCCACAGGGGAGTGACTTGGGGAGCAAAGCAGGAGCCTGGACCAGCTCTGAAGTGCTTGCCGTGAGCCAGGACAAGAAGGAGACACGGCCAATTCTCAGCCTGAGGAGGGGTTGCTGAGGCTCCAGAGCCTGTTGCTTCACGTTCAGCTTGACCAGGAAACTGGGGCAAGTAGGGTAGAGGTGGGAAGATAAGTGGGTCTAGCAATAGAGAGCCACAGGCCAACGGAGGGAAAATCTTTGTGGGCACTGGGGGTAGGGGAAGAGAAGACCTGCTGACATTGTCAAAATCTTTGTCTTTTCAGTTTGTTTTAAAGTCAACTTCCTGATGATAAAATGGTCCTCGTATCATGAGGCAACTATCAGTCTATGATGAAATTACTTAAAATCTCCAATTAAAAACTTACTACGTTTATCTGAAGGCTATTTTAAAAGTTATGATCTAACCTAAATGGCCAACATAAGACTTGGTTCAATAAACTATGGACATCTATGCAACCAAATGTTTTACAGCCATTACAATTATGTTTATAGAGAGTTTCTAAAGGCCTGGGAAAATGTTTATGCTATAATGCTGTGTCAAAAAGGCAGGATACAAGATTGTTTATAGACTACCAAGACAAAATAAAAACTATGCATGAAAAACAATCTAGTAGAAAATCCACGAAAATATTAATATAGTGATAGCCTCTAGAGGGTGAGACTAAGAGTATTTTTAAATCATCTTTCTGCTTTTCTATTTTTCAAATTATCTGTGTATCACTTTTTCTTTTAGTTGTTTTCCTGTTTTATATACATTACTTTTGTCTTGGGAAGGACCCAAGAAACTCTCCTTCCTGAAAAAGCTCACACCTTACTTTTTACAAATAATCTGAATTCAAAGCATTTGTGTTTCAAAGGGCAATGATATCTACAAAAAAAGGGTATCGCATTAACATTTTTCGTTATATGAACTTTAGATACAAAAGGCAAAAAATAAACAGATTCTCCCCACAAAAATCAAGCCTCGGGAGAAACGATCTTTTTTTTTTTTTCTTTTCCCATAAGATCCAACTGGCAAGAAACTTCAGGCTGTGGAAAAGCACTAGACAGTCATAATATGGGGCAACATGGCTGTAATGATGTCATTTAAATCCTTTCACTGCAGGAAGAGGCTGCTTTAGCGATGAGTGTGGCAGAAGAGAAGCTGTCTTATACTAGCCTGCGGATTTCCTTTACGGAGTAAATTCTTTAAGATTCTTCTCAAGATCTGGGCGCAGTAGCTTATGCCTGTAATCCCAGCACTTTGGGAAGCCAAGGTGGGCAGATGACTTGAGGTCGGGAGTTCGAGACCAGCCTGACCAACCGGAGAAACCCCATCTCTACTAAAAATACAAAATTAGCTGGGCATGGTGGCGCATGCCTGTAATCTCAGCTACTCAGGAGGCTGAGGCAGGAGAATTGCTTGAACCCAGGAGGCGGAGGTTATGGTGAGCCAAGATCGCACCACTGTACTCCAGCCTGGGCAACAAGAGCGAAACTCCATCTCAAAAAAAAAAAAAAAAAAAAAGATTCTTCTCAGGTATTATCTCTTCTATGATGTTTTCCCTTTACCCTGAACTGAAATAAATGACCTTGTTTCCTCAGTACCCGGTGCAGGCCTCCTTCCCTGGTCTTATCATATGACATAATCTCACCATGAGGCTGTATGAGTCTCAAAGTGGCAGCAACAGTGTTTTATTTACGGTGCTCTTCACAGCACCTAGCAGAACTGGCAGATCGTGGGTGCTGAATAAATGTTTGTTAAATGAACTGAGTAATTCTCCCAAAGTGTGAGAGAAATTGTATTCGTTTCCTAAGGCTGCCATAACAAAATACTGCAAACTGGGTGACCTAAGAAAAATGTATTCTCTCATAATTATGAAAGCTAGGGGTCTTAAATCAAGGTGTTGGCAAGGTTGATTCCTTCTGGAGGGCTCCGACGGGGGCAGGGCTGTTCCATGCTTCTCTCAGCTTCTGGAACTTGCAATCCCGGGTGCTCCTTGACTTTCAGCGGTATCATCCAACCTCTTCTTGCATCTTCACATGGTGTCTCTTGTGTGTCTCTGGGTCCCTGTGTCCAGTTGTTCCTCTTTTTTTTTTTTTTTTTGAGACAGTCTTGCTCTGTTGCCCAGGCTGGAGTGTAGTGGCTAATTTTTGTATTTTTAGTAGAGATGGGGTTTCACCATGTTGGTCAGGCTGGTCTCAAACTCCTGACCTCGTGATCTGCCAGCCTTGGCCTTCCAAAGTGCTGGGATTACAGGCGTGAGTCACTGCGCCTGGTCTGTTCCTCTTTTTATAAGGACATCAGTTATATTGGGTTTAAGGCCCACCCTAATCCAGTTTGGCTTCATCTTAACTCAGTTACATCCACAAAGACCCTATTTCCAAAAATCTCACATTTACAGATACTGGGGTTAGGACTTGAATGTATTTTTATTAAACTCACAACAGAAACTATAGCTATAGCTAGCTAGCTAGAATACAGTAGAGTATAGAAACTCAATGAAGTGGTAATAACCAGCTGATTGTAATATATGTGTAATATATGGACTCTGTGTAATATATGGACTCTGCAGTGGGTATAAGATCATTTCTCCAGAGGCCTGATTTTTTTGGGGGAGAATCTGTTCATGTTTTTGCCCTTTGTATCTGGAGTTCATACATTTGGAAATGTTACTGCAATACACATTTTCCTTTGTAGATATCATTGCCCTTTGAAACACAAAACGCTTTGAATCAGATTAATTTCGAGAAAGTAGGGTGTGGGCTTTTTCAGAAAGAAGAGTTTCTTGAGTCCTTCACACAACAAAGTAATATATATACAACAGGAAAACAACTAAAAGAAAAAGTGGGCTGGACATGGTGGCTCATGCCTTAATCTGAGCACTTTGGGAAGCCGAGGAGGGTGGATCAACTGAGGTCAGGAGTTCGAGACCAGCCTGACCAACATGGTGAAACCCTGTCTCTACTAAAAATACAAAACTTAGCTGGGTGCAGTGGCGCGTGCCTGTAGTCCCAGTTACTCAGAAGGCTGAGGCAAGAGAATCACTTGAACTCGGGAGGTGGAAGTTGCAGTCAGCCAAGATTGTGCCATTGTGCTCCAGCCTGGGTGACAGAGTGAGACTCTGTCTCGAAAACAAAAACAAAAAAAAAAAAAAAAGGAAAAGAAAAAGAAAAAGTGATGTACAGATAATTTGGAAAAATGGAAAAGTAGAAAGAAGATTAAAAAGATACTCTTAGTCTCACCCTCTAGAGGCTATTACTATATTATTATTTTGTTGGATTTTCTACTAGGTTTTTTTCATGCATAGTTTTACTTTTGGTTGTTTGTTTGTACTGTATAAACAACCTCGTAAACTGCGTTTCTCACAGAGCATTATCATATACTGGGCAGACTGGGCACCTGAGACACAGTACTGGGTAACCAGGAGCAGAAGACTGGTTCAATATGAAATCCATCAGGCACAGCTGAGCAGGAATTTGGAGAGCCAAGCCAAGTGGATGTTAAAAACAAGGAAGGAAGAAACGAAATTTCAGAAATTGGGCAATGTTGCCAGACATGGGGAGATCGGAATTTGGGTTTAATGGAGGAAAAGAACAGCTTGCTGAAGTCTACCCAAAGACTTTTCCTAGGCTGTTTAACCACTGCACATGTGTGTTGGTCTTTGGCCCATGATATTTGCTTAGCATCTGACCCCATATATATATATATATATATATATCAGGGATTTGGCACCAAATGAAGCATGTAAGGAAAAAGCAGAGGATTTTTCTCCTAGGAACCATAAAAGAAAAACAAATGTGTTGGCTCTATGTACTATAACAGGATCTGAGGGAAACATACTGAACTCTATAATCTACAGTTGTTCTAATTGTGCATTTTACTTTCTGACAAATAGAGCCTCTAAGAATTGGTAGCATATTAGGCAGAGATTAAACTCTAGGTTGGGCGCTGTGGCTCATACCTGTAGTCCCAGCACTTTGAGGGGCCAAGGTGGGCGGATCACTTGAGGCCAGGAGTTCGAGACCAGCCTGGCCAAAAGGCAAAACCCTGTCTCTGCTAAAAATACAAAAAATTAGCCAGCCGTGGTAGTGCATGCCTGTAGTCCCACCTACTCAGCAGGCTGAGGCACGAGAATTGCTTGAACCCAGGAGGTGGAGGTTGCAGTGAGCCGAGACTGTGCCACTGCACTCCAGATAGGCAAGACTGTCTCAAAACAACAACAACAACAACAACAAGATTAAATTCTAATATATGGCCATATGGTAAATTTTATATTTATATTCAACGTACTACTCTGAGATTTGAAGAGCAAAAGACATGCTGTTGTTTCTCTTTGAAAACAGAATTTAAAAACATATTTTTATTCATTGGAAAGAGTAATTAATAATATCAAAATGGGAAATATCTCAGTAAATAAACGCCCCAAGGTGGAATAGTTCCTATAAGCTATTCTTTTGTGAGAGCAGAATCTCAAAGGAACTGGCCACTGCTTAATCTGAGAGGGAGGCAGGACAGAACCTTAACGTTCCTGTAGTAAGACACTTAAGCCCTTATGCTTGCAATCCCTTACTCTAAGTTACTTGTCTGAGAATATCTAAACTTATGCAAATTTTAGACTGAATATCAGAAGGCAAAAGGAAAAATTAATGAGTTGAAATGCTCTTGCCGGGCGCGGTGGCTCAAGCCTGTAATCCCAGCACTTTGGGAGGCCGAGACGGGCGGATCACAAGGTCAGCAGATCGAGACCATCCTGGTTAACACGGTGAAACCCCGTCTCTACTAAAAAAATACAAAAAACTAGCCGGGCGAGGTGGCAGGCGCCTGTAGTCCCAGCTACTCGGGAGGCTGAGCCAGGAGAATGGTGTAAACGCAGGAGGCGGAGCTTGCAGTGAGCTGAGATCTGGCCACTGCACTCCAGCCTGGGTGACAGAGCTAGACTCCGTCTCAAAAAAAAAAAAAAAAAAAAAAAAGAAATGCTCTTGCTTTGATTAGGACCATGATGTTTGAGTTTAGTTTAGTTGAAGTAAACATATTAACAAGCCAAGAAGAAAGATAAGGAGGAGACATGTGAGAAGGCTGAACCTATCAAAGTAGGAGACCCAGGATGTGGATGTATGAAAATTCCAGGGAAGACTGTTTACCTCCCAGACTCCAGAACAGGAGATTGGAATTTGCAAAGGCAAAAAAGATGAGAACTGGGCCTTATCAAGCAACCATAGTTTTCAGCTGCTTCATGCATGCCTTGGGTCTGTTTTGATAACCAGCATATCTTTTGTAACCCAGGAAAGAAGGAAAAATATGTGTCCTACTGAAGGACTAGATTGTGAGATGGGCTCTGAGCATTCTGGCCTCAAAGATAATTAAGACTCAAGAAGTTTTCTTCTTGAGCAAGAGTTCAGGAAAAGTTTATACTGACTCCACAACTGGCTCCCACCAAAAGTTTCAGCGCCCTTTTGTTGGAAGTATTAACTTACTTGACCCCAGTTTGTACATAAAACTGGCTGAGAAAGGAGGCAACATGAAAATGAATTTTAAAAATCTGGTTTTGAACTATGCCTGGCATGCTAAAATATTTAATTCTTCAACACTTGGCATTTAGAGAAGAGGGTGGATTTAAACAGACCAGCTGGCTAATCACACGTTGCCAACATTCCTACTGGCTGCTTCCTGGATGAGTCCTGTTTATGTCAAAGTCTGACTCTGTCCTTTATCCCCTATCATGGTCAAGAAATAGAATCCCATCCATTTTACTTAATATGAAATGTTCTGGTGAAACTCAAAGCAACAAAGGCCACTTTACTTTCTTGGTGAGCTGGACAAGGCAGGTGGTACTTGAAGGTTGTGGAGAAGTCTCTGGACAGGCTTAAAGTTATGAACAACTAAGATTCCAGCTTACCACCCTCCCCACCTCCTTTTATTTATTTAGAGACAGGATCTTGCCCTGTCACCCAGGCTGGAGTGCTGGGTTGTGCTCTTAGCTCACTGTAGCCTCGAAATCCTGGCCTCAAATGATCCTCCTGCCCTAGCCTCTCAAAGTGCAAAGCCCACCTCCTTTTAGTGAAGATAATTTCTTATCCTTAATTAAGATATTGTGAAGGCTGGGCACAGTGGATCACGCCTGTAATTCTAGTACTTTGGGAGGCCGAGGTGGGCAGATCCCTTGGGCCCAGGAGTTGGAGAGTAGCCTGGGCAATATGGTGAAACCCCATCTCTACAAAAAATACAAAAATGAGGCAGATGAGCCGTGTGTGGTGGTGTGCACCTATACTTGGGAGGCTGAGGTGGGAGGATCACTTGAGCCCAGGAGGTTGAGGCTACAGTGAGCCATTTAATCAAGTCACTGCACTCCGCTTGGGTGACTGATGGCAAATTCAAGGCCAGATTTTTCAGTATAAAAAGCAGAAACTGACTTCTGGAGACCCTATCTGCCTTGAATCCTGGCTGAGCCCTGTGGGTAAAATGAGGGTTGAGCTAAGCATAGTGGATGAGTATGAAGTGGGGGTGGGCCATTCTCATCATGTGATTTGAAAACAACAACAACAACAACAACAACAACAACAACAACAACAACAGAACCTCCAGGGACCTGTGCAGTGGATTGCTCAGAAAAGGAACCAGGTATAAACTCATGATGGAGCATTGAAGAGAATGACGTGCCGAGATAGAAGGGAAGTGAGGGCACATGCTAGATGTATCACCAAAGTTCATGCATAAGAGGTGGATCAGACAAAGAGGCGAGCTCTAGTAGGAATTGTAAACCCAAATGCCTCCAGGCAGGGACTATTAGCTAATATAACTATGAGAGGGTGTAAGACCATAGGGAATGGTGAGGACTATGCCAAATTGCAGAACACATATCCAGTATGGTGAAACCCCACCTCTACAAAAAATACAAAAATGAGGCAGATGAGCTGTGTGTGGTGGTGTGCACCTGTAGTCCCACCTACTTGGGAGGCTGAGGTGGGAGGATCACTCCAGTGTAAAGACATTTTAATTAAAGAAGTTTTTGAAAAGTAAAAACACTGTGCTGACCAGACAAAACTATCTGTGAGCTGTATTTTGCTTAAGGGCTACCAATTTGTGCCTGCTATCTAGTGACAGCTCAAAATTGAAGGTCTGAATTTTTGGGCTCCACTTAATTTGTTAAAAGTGGCTTGCAAAACTCCTTTATAGGAGAGGAAGCGATTGTCCAAACCTTCTGCATGTTCTAAAATTAGGTAAAAACATTTTTCCTATCCCTTTTCTAGTAACATTAAATGAAGTGTCCTTGGAAGGAAGATGTTCATTTTGGAAATTGCTAGGTGAGGGTTGCCCTTCACTTTCTCAATGAATAGCTAGCAGTAAATACTCAGGGTTCCCCTCCATCACCCCACTCCAATCTCAGAGGTTATCAGCACACCACTCTGGACTGCTTCTTAATCCCAGGCGTACTGGGCTCTGCTATGTACTTCTGAAATCCCAGTGGCACCGTAAAGGAAGCAAACCATCGTTACAGTGAGTTTTAAGTCAGTTTTGTAATAAGGCCGGAAGTTTTTGTTGATGAGAGAGATTACTGTATTACTTTGTGTAAATAAATAAAAATAAATTTCTCTTAAGGTGGGTGCTGCAATGGGGAAAAGTTTGAATGGGTATGATTTACAGTAGGGATAGTAATATTTAGACAAAGATAGAACTATGGCTTTTAAAATCCTCTAAGGCTCTAGAGCCTTATTTTTAGACCCTTTATCTGAGAATTTCTGAGAATTTCTCTCTAAACTCCTCAACAAGGATATTACTAAAACACAGCTTTAATACATAGTATATATTCCTAAGCACATCTGTGCAAACCTTTCCTCTGGCTAGACCACAACCTTCAGGATCTTCTGCTACAGTTAGACATAAATATCCATGCTCCAGGCTACCACAGCAAAAATGACACCAGCAAACAGTTACCAACCACTTATGGTATATCTAGTACTGTGTATGTAAAAAGTGAAATAGAAGTATGTATCAGCTGGATGATACAAAGAAGAAGGCTATCAGACTAGCTGGAGTAAAGGGTTAGAAAAGTGGGTTGGAGATAGACTATAGGGAGTTTTGCAAGCTAGACTGAGGAGTTCAGATATTTTCCTGGAGGTAGAGAGCCACTGAAAATTTTTGAGCAGGGAAGTGAAATGATGGAAGAGGCTTTTGGAAAGCTTAACCAGGCAGACATCTGCAAGATGATTCAGAAGGGGGATAGACTCGAGGCTTGGAAATCAATAATAATAATAAATTCAAGCATAAAATCATCTAAAGACTTACAGTGACAATAGGATACTGAGTTACAGTGAGGAATAGCTAACATTAACTGCATGCTGTCCATATGTGTTGTGAGTGCTTTATATGCACTAGTTAATATTTTCAACAACATGTAGAGTTGGATGGTAGTAAAATCACTCTTTTTCATGTAAGGAAACTGAGGCTTATAGCTGTGAAAACACTTGCTCACTGCTAACTGGCTAAGAAGTATCAGAGCTGGAATTCAAACCCAGGTAGTCTGCTTTTAGGGCTTTTGCCTTCAGTCAAGCTCTACAATGCCTTTTAGCTACTTGTAGCCAAGGGTCCCAGACCCTGGCCCTCCTCTGTCATTGTGGTAAGGCTGGGACCCAGCCTGGGACTGCTATCATCCTGCCTCATTGTCTATTTTGATTGTCGACAGACGTCTTCCTCAGACAGCATTCTTGCCCAGGTGTTAACTTCAAGAAACTCAAAACACTTGCCAAGGCTTGCATCTATTTCAAAGGAAACTTGTGAGCAAAGAAGGGGAAAAGATGAGACGTAAATACTGTGCAAATACCCCTCATGACTGCTCACCACATTCTAGTAGAAGGAGGAAGGAAATTTGGTCTTTCTGCCCTGTTGCTTGCCATTGGACATTAATGATGTTACCCGCCTGGCCTCATTAACCTTGGTTCAGTGGTTGTAGGATGCATTTACTTCCCAAATGGGAGAGTTGAAACTCATGTAATTTTAAATTGTTCAGTGTTTTACTGGCATCCTTTTGTCACCATCGGATGGAGAAGATTTATTGTGAACTCAAACTGACTACATGTTTTTTTCAAAGCTACTGTGAAAGATCCCAAACATTGTGAGCTTGTAGATCATCCAGGCAAATACGGTCTTAAAACCAAGAATAGATGTTTACCATTGATTTATTTTATTTTATTTATTTTGAGACAGAGTCTTGCTCTGTCACCCAGGCTGGAGCGCAGTGGTGTGATGCTGGCTCACTGTAACCTCTGCCTCCCGGCTTCAAGCGATTCTCGTGACTCAGCCTCCCAAGTAGCTGTGACTTACAGGCATGTGCCACCACACCCAGCTAATTTTTGTAATTTTGAGTAAGAGGTTTCACCATGTTGGTCAGGCTGGTCTCAAACCCCTAACCTCAAGTGATCTGCCTGCCTTGACCTCCCAAAGTTTTGGGATTACAAGTGTGAGCCACCGTACCCGGGCTGACATTGAAATTTTTAAAAAAACATTTGTTCTTACAAATTAAAAGCCTGAAGTAGGGTCAACCAGAAGGTGACCTAATTAGATTATGTTTAAATTAAGGTAATTCCATACAGGTTGCATATAATAATTTATTTGTTTTTATAATTATGAAATTTTCCCGTATAAAGACAGCTATGAACTTAGAAAACATTAATTTTAGCTAGGACTCTAAATTATGTTTACTCTTTTTACACTTCCTAATAATACATGCTGCAGTGTTAGAGGAATTCTGTTGTAGAAAAACAGAGAATACTTTAATTGTAGACCTAAACTATTTAAAAATCATTGTCGTCATCTCCTACAATGGAGGAGCTTAACACACACATATTTGATTTGACACCAATTTCAGCAAAACATTTACTGAAGTTGTGCACATAACTAAATCCATGTGGTGAGTTTTTATTGCTAGGTTGCATTTGCTGTGCTGAGTTACATCAACAATTTGTTTACTGTTTTAGCAGGATGACCTCTGCACTAGTCAGAGGTCAGACCTAGCCACATTCTACTGCATCAGCAGATCAACCTATTGATTAGTTGTTGAGTCTTTTAAGTTTAAACTTTGACCAAGCAGTGATTGAAATGGATTTATTTTTGCAAGTAAGCAGATTACAGAGGCAAGCAGCCTTAGAAGGCCTATTGAGAAATCTTGAAATCATTTTGTTTGGAAAGTTAAACAAATGTCTTTATTTCATAAGATAAACATCTAAATCAGAGTGGGTGCACATGCAGTTCTCTAGTTGTCAACATTTAAATATGGATTGGTAGACTTGTCAATTTTCTATAAAAGTATGTTACTGAGATCTGTAATGTGAAGGATGATTTTTTTTTTTTTTTTTTAAACAGAGTCTCGTTGCAACGCCCAGGCTGGAGTGCAATGGTGTGATCTCGGCTCACTGCAACCTCCACCTCCCAGGTTCAAGTGATTCTCCTGCCTCAGCCTCCTGAGTAGCTGGGATTACAGGCATGTGCCACCATGCCTGGCTGATTTTTGTATTTTTAGTAGAGATGGGGTTTCACCATATTGGCCAGTCTGGTCTTGAACTCCTGACCTTGTGATCCACCCGCCTCAGCCTCCCAAAGTGCTGGGATTACAGGTGTGAGTCACCATGCCTGGCCAATGTCAAGGATATTAAACTCATGAAGCTAGTGTAAAAAATTGTAAGTAATCCCTATTTGATTTAGTATGGGTCTCATTTTAGTCAGACTCGGTATGAAAAAGTAGGACTTTTTTTTTTTTAAACAATAAAGTTCCTCAAATCCTTGAGGAAAAGTTTAGCATTTAGGTCATTCTTCCTAATAATATTGAGTTTGTAGAACTGATATTGATCGAGAACTAAGAATCCTATTTATTCTTAGGAGCTTTAAAAACTGATTTAAGAGAATCAATTTTTACAAGTCAACCTTCCCCAAATCCACATTTCTTATTAAATTTTACTTTGTTATTTTACTGTATTTTCCTTAATATTTTACCCACAGAACTGAAGTTTTTTTTTTTTTTTTTCTATTTAAACAATAAAATTCATTAAAATGGCTTTTGGGCTGATAAAATCTTAAAAACAATCTGTTTCTTAAATATTTTAGACCCATGTTGTATACAAACATCTTGTAATAAAAGACTCAAAGATAATGTATGAAAGAGCCCCTCACTACCCTTCCCATCCCCATGATACCTCTAGCTGCAGTACTGTGCTCAGCTCTCACCAAGAGGGGTTTACACACACGCAGCTCCATTAACGTGGACAAATTACTTTCCATTCCCCTCCTCCCCCAGATTTCTACTTCATTTTCATAACATTCATTTTTTGATAAACCTGTAACAGACTTTATGTGATAAATAATGGTTGTCTCCTCCAAACCAATAGTTTGGAGGTAAATCAACAGCTGAAGCAGCCGGGTGTGGTGGCTCATGCCTGTAATCTCAGAACTTTGGGAGGCCAAGGCGGGTGGATCACCTGGGGTCAGGAGTTCGAGACTAGCCTGGTCAACAGGGTGAAACCTCATCTCTATTAAAAAAAAAAATACAGTAATTAGCTGGGCTTGGTGGCGGGTGCTTGTAATCCCAGCTACTCAGGAGGCTGAGGTAGCAGAATTGTTTGAACCGGGGAGGCGGAAGTTGCAGTGAGCTGAGATCGTGCCACTGCACTCCAGCCTGGGCGACCGAGCAAGACTCAGTCTCAAAAAAACAAAAACAGAAGCAAAAAACTGTTGCAGCAACTGATTAAACAAATATGTCTCATTAGGGAATCTTTTATCTGGCCGTATTACTCTCGTCCATTGTCGGGTAATTCTTTGTGTCCAGGAGAATCTAGAGATGCATTCTGTCTACACTCCATCAAGACCATAAACAATTTATTTCTGTCCCATATTATTACTTCTATGATCAAGAACAACAAGGCTCTTGAAAGCCTTACAGAGAGGGTCACCTGAAACAGATTTTGATGACTTTCAACCATTCCTTTCCTGTCTGTCTTGCCCTCTCTTCTCTCTCCTTTACTTCTTTTTCCTGTGTTTGTTAGGAACGTATGATTGTTGTTGATTTTAGGGGTAAACCCAGAATCTGTTTTAGTGAGGGTTCTCCATAGAGACAGAATCAATTATATGTGTATATCTATATATGATTATAAAATGTCTTTAATTATATGTAATGCCTCTATAATTATATATAACATATTTGTATTTATATATATATATTTTGCATTGGTAACTATGAATTTTATTATGTGGATATCTACTGTGGCATGCATCTGTACAAACCTTTTAGGCCGTGGTCCACAGCTGGGTTATGCATAAAAAGGCATAAATTTTTCTCTCATTTTATTGCAATGAAGTTTACCAGTACAGAAAAGTCACATGACATTGGTGGATCAGATTTCTTAAACCCTGCAACATGAGGAACTCTAAATACAGTAAATATTGTTATACATTTAGACTTCCAATGTACAAGTACTTGGAAACAGTTATGCCCCTCACCAAGCTAGACTGGGGACATGAAGTCCAACAGCATCTGAATTGCTGTGAAGGCATAACTTTGCAAAACAGCAATGTAAGATTACAGAACTTGCCTTTATTGAAGTGATATGTTCATGTAATTCCAGCACCTTCACAATTTAATGAACCAAATTTACTATACTTCACTTCTACAAACCTAGATGAAACATGAAAAAGAAGCCATACAGTATAAATTGCAACTTCAGGAAAAGATCCTGTGTTATTTTTCCAAATATTTTTTCCCATGTAAAATCAATGTCCAATAGTTCCTGGTATGTGGGAAGATAATATTTGTTAAAGTCACAATGAAGCCTTATTGATGGAAAATTGGCTATATAAACAGCACAAGTTGGGAAAAGGTTTAATCTCCAAACCTATTAGACAGGATGAGGTAAGATCAGTAACAGCCACCTTGCAGGATTACAGGAGGTCTCATTCCCTTTGGAGGTCGAGGAGGCCCACCCTGGAAAGGGGGCACCATTGGCGGTCCCTGCCCATATGGGGGGATAGCACCAGGAAGGTATCCTGGCATGCCTGGATGATGACCACCGTACTGACCATGAGGTGGCATTGGGGGTCTCACTCCTTGTTGCTGTGGGATGCCTGGCTATGGTCGCATCATATCTCCAATTGGTCCAACTGGTGGATTACTGATGGGGGCCTCTCCTTGCAGAGGAAAATTACGTTGCTATCTAGGTAACTGTGCCCTTCTCTCTTCCAGATATATACCCTCTTCTGGATGGATCAACTTACTGGTTGCATTGGTTGCTGTAAGTGTAGCAGGCTTACTTGCTACTGAAGCTGCTGGTTTAACTGCAGTACTATTTGTTGTACCAGTGGTTGAATCTGTAGATTGTGTATAAGCAGGGAATGTAGGCTTTGGGGGTGCTATAGTTGTTTCAGGGGTACTATTTAAGGGTTTGAAATCTGTACCAACAAGTCCTTGGACAGCTGCCTGAGCTTGTCCAGCACTGGGGAAAAGAAGCTTAGTAACTGGAAGCTGTGGTGCAGGTACAGTTGCTGTTGGTGCAGGTGGTCTGTTAAGACCCAGCCTGTGCTTGGGTCACTGGAGGAATTCTAGGACGTGGAATGGGGTTGGGGGTATGGAGGGGACACCTGGTGACATTCCAGGCATCAGAGGTGGTATTCCTGGTCCAGGTGGTATATTCCACCCATTGGCATCATTATGTTTTCACCGAAAAATGACTGGGTGCATTTTCTTTGATGATGCAATCCAGGTGGCATGCCTGGCATAACTGGTGGCATTTCTGGAATCAGAGGAGGAACACCTGGCATTAATGAAGTTATGCCTGGAGGCATTCCTGGTGCTCCCATTACTGGTGACAGTCCTGGCTGTGCCACTGCAGGAATATAACCTTGTTGAAGTTGAACAGGTTGTGGTTGAAATGAAGTTGAGGCTGCAGAGTCATCATCATCATATTCATCAGAATCATCTTGTTCCTTCTTTTTTGGCTTTCTTATGTTTTCTCTTCAAGAACTCATCGTCTTTCATCCATGTCTTTTTCTGGAATACTTTCCATACCATATATTTCCAATTCTATGTCTGTTATCCCAGGTATTGCATTTGGTACAGCATCTATTATTTCTTTATGCACCTGCATGCAATTAATAGCTAAGCCAGGTCCTGGATACAATTTCTTGTGACACATATGACATTTAAAATGCTTTGCTTTTTGGTGCTGTATAAGGGTCTTCTCATCATCAAAGTCTCTATTACAATACTAGCACTGTAGCAGGACGAGCCGCAGACAAAACTCCTCAGACACCGAGTTAAAGAAAGAAGGGGTTTATTCGGCCGGGGGCGTCGGCAAGACTTCTGTCTCAAGAGCCCAGCAGACCACCCCCCGAAAAGTGAGCAATTCCTGTCCCTTTTAAGGGCTCACAACTCTAAGGGGGTGTGTGTGAGAGGGTTGTGATTGATTGAGCAAGCAGGCGGTACGGGACTGGGGGCTGCATGCACCCGTAATTAGATCGGAACAAAACAAGATAGGGATTTTCACAGTGCATTACTATACAATATCTGTAATCTACAGATAACATAACCTATTAGGTCAGGGGTCGATCTTTAACTACCAGGCCCAGGGTGTGGCGCTGGGCTGTCTGCCTGTGGATTTCATTTTTGCCTTTTAATTTTTACTACTTCTTTCGTTGGAGGCAGAAATTGGGCACAGGACGATATGAGGGGTGATCTCCTCCCTTAGCACCACGGCTTCAGCTGTTTCGTCTTGCCCTGTAACTGCGCTCTACCAACAAAGTAAAAAGGAGGAGAAAAGCAGCAGGAGAAACAAGGCAAAAAAATCACTCATGTTCCCAACTAAATGGTTACCACTGAGTGCCACAGGGAGCAGACACAAAATGCTACATTATAAATATACACCTATAAGTATATTTATGAGTGTTTGTAAGTATTATAAGCATATTATAAATATACTTATTTATTTGAGATGGAGTCTTGCTCTGTTGCACAGGCTGGAGTGCAGTGACCTGATCTCGGCTCACTGCAACCTCCATCTCCTAGGTTCAGCACTTCTCCTGCCTCAGCCTTCCGAGTAGCTGGGACCACAGACGCGTGCCACCATGCTCGGCTAATTTTTGTATTTTTAGTAGAGACGGGGTTTCACCATGTTGGCCAGGCTGGTCTCGAATTCCTGACCTCGTGATCCACCTGCCTTGGCCTCATAAAGTTCTGGGATTACAGCTGTGAGCCACCACATCTGGCCTATATTTATATGTTATATATTTTATATATAACCGATTGTATATAAATATAAAAATTAAATTCTATAATTATATATTAAAATATAATTTATATAGTTTGTTATAAATATGTAGATTTTTATATATTTTATATATAATCAGTTATATATTGTATATATAATTTGTATATATATAGAGAGAGAGAGAAAGAGAAAGAGAGAGAAAGAGAAAGAGAGAGGTAGAATAAGGGATTTATTAGGGGAACGTGGCTTCCTTACAAGTCCAATGATAGACCATTTGCAAGCTGGAGAACCAGGGAAGCCAACAGCATGACTTAGTCCAAGTCTGAAGGCCTTGGACTATATAACTCTCAGTCTGAGGTTGAAGGCCCAAGTGCCTAGGAGGTGGCTGGTGCAAGTCCTAGAGTTCAAAAGCCCAGAGAACCTGGAGTTTTGACACTCAAGGGCAGGAGAAAGATGTCCCAGCTCCAAGAGAGAGAGCACAGAATTTACAAGTGGAGTCACATTTGCCTAGTGGATTACATCCAAATGCCAGTGAGCACTGATTTTGCGACATTGTAGCACAGTGAGTTCAGGGGCAGAGAGGCTCATATTTGAATCCAGCAGTTGCTTGCTCTGTGGCTATAGCAAATTACTTAATCTAGCTAACCTCAAATTGTTCAATAAAATAGGGATAACGAGATTGGTTGTTGTGAGGAATTAATGAAATAATGTATGCCACACTTCCTGGCATAATAAACGGTAGTTTTTATTACAACAGTGTCAAGCAGTACTTGCCTTTCGAATTAGAAAAGCTCAAAAGGGGTAAGCACAAAAAATTTATGGGACAAAATAAAAATGCTGAGATGCAAGATGGGAAAGTAGGACTTCAGCTTGAATGACAGCCCTGCTAGAATCAGTTCAATGAGCGCTGTTTATTTATAAAGTCAGTAAGATAGTGGGACGCATAAAAGTCAAAGGGCAGGAAGTGGCTTGTCAGCTTTTCCCAGCACTGGTCTGACCTCAACTGTGGCTACTTTGTGTCTCCCCTTTAAGGAGGATGTGGGGAACTGGCAGAGCTCCAGAGAAGAGCAAAAAATGTAATTAAGGCTTGGAAAATAAAGGCTATGAGGAGAGGCCAGAAAGCTGTAGGGTTATTTAGCTTAGCGAAGAAAGGTCCAACTGATTTGAAGGGTCATTAAACAGAAAGACATGGGTTGTTTCTCATCTCCACAAACAACAGGACAAGACGAAAGAAGCCTACAGTGCACTGGAGAAGGGTTTGGGCTGTGAGAATTAACAAGGCGGCTCTCAAGCCTCGTGCTGGCAATTTAAAAAGAAAATGGATTAAAATGCAACTACTGTGTGCCCACCCATTCATTCACATTGACTTGCAAAGGGTGTGTGTGAAGGTGGTTTCAGATACCAATGTTCGCATAAGTTTGAAAATAAACCTGTTGTTTCCTTGTCATTTGAACTCATTTAGTTGTTTACTACTGAAATTGAGATATTAACAAAAAGTTAGTTTGAAGGTCTAGATGCAAATTAGATCGGTTCAGAACTTTCCAGGTAAGGCCTTGCCCTATTAGGTTGGTTTTGACCCCCACAATATTTTAGGCCAGGCTTATTCACTACATCTCAGGAGAAACTATATTTGGTTGTGACTTTTGGGAAGAGTCGGATAAACCCCAGCGCTGGCATCCATATTATTGCACAGCAAGGCTGCAATGATCTGAACCCGCAGGCCTCTCTGTCTTTCATTTTGGCCCTTTGGCTGGCGATAGATAAGGTGGGGCCCTGCAAGGCTTACGAAGAGTTTCAGCTCAGGATGTGGTGGTGTCCAAGTTAGAGGGAGAGGAGTACATTTGTTTCTGTAAATATGTGGTCTCTCAATGCTTCCTGCTATGCTTCCAATTTAGGTGACTGAATTCAGTTTGGATACTTCTGCCACAAAATGAGGGCATGCTTAGTAAAGATTTTTTTTTTTTTTTGAGACGAAGTCTCACTCTGTCACCCAGGCTGGAGTGCAACGGCCTGGTCTCGGCTCACTGCAGCCTCCATCTCCCAGGTTCAAGCGATTCTCCTGCCTCAGACTCCCGAGTAGCTGGGACTACAGGCATGTGCCACCACATCTGGCTAATTTTTGTATTTTTAGTAGAGATGGGGTTTCACTATGTTGGTCAGGCTGGTCTCGAACTCCTGACCTTGTGATCCACCCGCCTCAGCCTTCCAAAGTGCTGAGAATACAGGTGTGAGCCATCCCGCCTGGCTGAGACAGAGTCTTACTCTGTCCCCCAGGCTGGAGTGCAGTGGTGCGATCTTGGCTCACTCAACCTCTGCCTCCTGGGTTCAAACAATTCTTCCGCCCCAGCCTCCCAAGTAGCTGGGACTACAGGCATGCACCACCACACCCAGCTAATTTTTTTTTGTATTTTCTTTTTTTTCAGTAGATACAAGATTTTACCCTGTTCGCCAGACTGGTCTTGAGCTTCTGACCTCAAGTGATCCACCATCCTTGGCCTCCCAAAGTGCTGGGATTACAGGTGTGAGCCACCGCGCCCAGCCTCAATGAAGATTTCAAAAGGACTAAAAGAGCTTTACCCATCATATTTCTGTTCTCCTTTCCATCTACCATCCTTTCCATTAACATTTGTTATTAATTTTCAATTACCTTAGTAATACAGAACAATATATCTTGGGATATTTCCATGTTTGCATGTATAGCTCTTCCTTTAACTACTACTTTTTTAATTCCTTGGTATAGATATACTGTCATTTTTTTTTTTTTTTTTTTGAGACGGAGTCTCGCTCTGCCGCCCAGGCTGGAGTGCAGTGGCCAGATCTCGGCTCACTGCAAGCTCTGCCTCCCGGGTTCACGCCATTCTCCTGCCTCAGCCTCCTGAGTAGCTGGGACTACCGGCGCCCGCCACCTCGCCCGGCTAGTTTTTTGTATTTTTTAGTAGAGACGGGGTTTCACCGTGTCAGCCAGGATGGTCTCGATCTCCTGATCGTGATCCGCCCGTATCGGCCTCCCAAAGTGCTGGGATTACAGGCTTGAGCCACCGCACCCGGCCTATTTTTGACAATTTAAAAATATTTCAGTAATAATAATGAAGGCAGAATAATGGTTACCTTTGGAGAGGTATTGGTGGGATGTGGCATGCAGGAATCTCTGGGAGGATGCTATAAATAAATGTTCTATATTTATTCTATATTTGGCTCTGAGTGATTACATGGGTGTATACACATATACAAAATTGTCATTTGTATACTTTACATACTTTATTGTATACCTCAATACAAAAATCTTTAAAGTGAACTAAAATCATCATATTTTAAAGATATTCTAAAGTGTTAAATTTTATTTCTAAAGTAATAGGACAGGGATGCAGAAAAGGAGAGGTGGGGAGGAAGTGAGCTAACATTTATTAAGCACCTTCTATCTGTGTATTACAGAATTTCTTATATAATTATCAACAACTCTGTGGAGTGGGTATTCTTTTTTTTTTTGCGACACGATCTCACTCTTTCGCCTAGGCTGGAGGGAGTGCAGTGGTGGGATCATGGCTCACTGCAGCCTCAACTTCCTGGGCTCCAGCTATCCTCCCACCCTAGTCTCCCTAGTAGCTGGAACTACAGGAGTGCTTGACCACACCCAGGTTTTATATTTCTTGTAGAGATAGGGCTTCACCATGTTGCCCAGGCTGGTCTTGAACACCTGAGCTAAAGTTATCTGCCCACCTTGGCCTCCCAAAGCACTGGAATTAGTGTGAGCCACTGTGCCCAATCATTTTCTTTTAATTTTTAATTTTTGTGGGTACATAGTAGGTGTATTTGTGGAGTACCTGAAATGTTTTGATATAGGCATGAAATGTGAAATAAGCACATCAGGGTAAATTGGGTATCCATCCCCTCAAGCATTGATCCTTTGAGTTACAAGCAATCCAATTATACTCTTTAAGTTACTTTAGAATGTACAATTAAGTTATTATTGACTATAGTCGCCATGTTGTGCTATCAAATAGGACACATTCATTCTTTCTAACTATTTTTTGGTACCCGTTAATCATCTCCACCTCCCCTCAGCTCCCCACTAACCCCACCGCTAGCCTCTGGTAACCATCTTTCTACTATCTATGTTCATGAGTTCAACTGTTTTGGTATTTCGATCCTACAAATAAGTGAGAACATGCAGTGTTTGTCTTTCTGTGCCTGGCTTATTTCACTTAACATGATGACCTCTGGTTCCATCCTTGTTGTTGCAAATTAATGGCTCTCATTTTCTTTTTTTATGGCTGAATAGTATTCCATTGTGTATGAGTACCACATTTTCTTTATTCGTTCATCTGTTAATGGACACTTAGGTTGTTTCTAAATCTTGGCTATAGTGAACAGTGCTGCAACAAACATAGGAGTGCAGATACCTCTTTGATATACTGATTTCTTTTCTTTTGGGTATATATTCAGCAGTGGGATTGCTGGATCATATGGTAGCTCAATTTTTAGTTTTTTGAGGAACCTCCAAACTGTTCTCCATAGTGGTTGTACACAGTGTATGAAGGCTCTGTTTTCTCCATGTCCTCACCAGCATTTGTTATCGCCTGTCTTTTGTATATAAGCCATTTTAACTGGGGTGAGATGATATCTCATTGTAGTTTTTATTTGCATTTCTCTGATGATCAGTATTGTTGCACCTTTTCCTGTTCCTGTTTGCCATTTATGTCTTCTTTTGAAAAGTGTCTGTTCAAATATTTTGCCTATTTTTGATTGGATTATTAGATTTTTTCCTATAGAGTAGTTTGAGCTCCTTATATATACGGGTTATTAATCCCTTGTCAGATGGGTAGTTTGCAAATATTTTCTCCCATTCTGTGGGTTATCTCTTCACTTTGTTGATTGTTTCCTTTGCTGTGCAGCAGCTTTTTAACTTGATGTGATCCCATTTGTCCATTTTTTGCTTTGGTGGCCTGTGCTTTTGTGGGGTTTTGCTGAAGGAATTTCTGCCCAGACCAATGTCTTGGAGAATTTTCTAATGTTTTCACATAGTAGTTTCAGATTGAAGGAGTGGATATTCGTACTCCATTTTGGCAGACGAGTAGACTTAAAAAGGTTGTTTGCTCAAATTCACACAGGCTTGATAAATTACAGGGTCAAGCGTTGAACTAAGATCATTCTAACTCTAAAGTTCTGAATGTAATTCTGAAAAGAGGCTGTTAAAGTTTAAGAAAGCAGAGCTCAGAGGCTGAGTGAATTGCCTAAGATCATGCCAATCCACTGGTCTCCTAGCCCACTACAGTTTTTGAAAAAGATGGAGTCCCACCATGTTGCTCAGGCTGGTCTTGAACTCCTGGGCTCAAGTGATCCTTCCAAGTGAACCTCCTGAATAGCTGGGACTACAGGGGCATGCCACCATGCCCAGCTCCCCACTGCACTTCTGTGCAACAACTGACTTCCTCTCCATTTAATTTTCAGCATGTTCAATGATGTTATTCTTTTTTAGATCCTGGATGAAAATGCTTTAAAGTGAGGACTTACAGAGAAACTTCTAGAAATTTCTTACTGTCAAATAAACATTTGGGCCAGGCGCGGTGGCTCACGCCTGTAATCCCAGCACTTTGGGAGGCCCAGACGGGCGAATCACCTGAGGTCAGGGGTTTGAGACCAGTATGACCAACATGAAGAAACCCTCTCTCTACTAAAAATACAAAAAATTAACCAGGCATGGTGGCACATGCCTGTAATCCCAGCTACTTGGGAGGATGAGGCAGAAGAATCGCTTGAACCTGTAAGGCAGAAGTTGCGGTGAGCCAAGATCGTGCCATTGCACTCCAGCTTGGGTAACAAAAGTGAGACTCCGTCTCAAAAAAAAAAAAAAAAAAAAAAAAAAAAAATCAAACATTTAACATTCATAAAAGGGCGACCTTAAACTATTTGAGAGCCTGAGAACATTCTTATCATTTTGGTCCTAGGGCAACATAAAAATTATATGCTCTCATGAAAAATGATTTGGTTTTTGGCCTCACATGTGTGTATGAGAGTTAGGGACTTTCCTTATTTTGGAAGTTGTGGATGATGTATCACTTATTGGAAAGGTGGTAAGAATTTTTCAAACTGACCAAGGAGTATCTGGGGGCAATTTAGAAAATTAATACCAAAGTATGAAATGCACAAACCTCTATATCATTTTGGTTATAAAGACTGGCTTTCCCTTTTCTGGCTACTTCTCCGTTTAATTCATAAATAATAATAACGGCCGGGTGTGGTGGCTCAGACCTGTAGTGCCTTCTAGCCCTTCGGGAGGCTGAGAATGGCAGATCACGAGGTCAGGAGTTGGAGACCAACATAGTGAAACCCTGTCTCTACTAAAAATACAAAAAATTAGCCAGGCGTGGTGGCAGGTGCTTGTAATCTCAGCTATTCGGGAGGCTGAGGCATGAGAATCGCTTGAGCCTGGGAGGCAGAGGCTGCAGTGATCCGAGATTGCACCACTGCACTCTAGCCTGGGCGAAAGTCGAGACTTGCCTCAAAAAAAAAAAAAAAAAAAAAAAAGTTAAGTTCCTCTTTCCACACTTTTCAAATTTAAAAACATTTTTTCCTTCATTATTCTCCTCCACAAATTTTTTTTTCTACTTTTCACTACTGAGTTACCTATGTTTTCATTAAATCTCAGCACTTGGCATGAGACTGTTTACATCGAATGCACTTATTTTTTAGAAATTGATAATTGTTCTTTTTTAGTAATGACAGGATGCAACAAAAACACATATACCTAATATAATCAGTGTATCCCCATAATTGGAGTGAATTCTATTCTGAAGTATCATCTATTGAGAACTATGTCCTCAACAGCACATTTTCCAAAACTGTAAATAATAGAATCTTAGAATGTTAGCCACGTAAAAGGCCTAATTTTGCACACGAGGAAAAAAAAGCCCAGGGATCTTTGTGCAAATTGTTGTTTTTCATCAGTCAGCAATCTGACCCATATAACCTAAACGATGTTTCTTTATATTATTGATTAAATGAGTCCATAATGCCTACTTCCTTAGTGGAAGTGGTTTTGGAGGTATTATAATGCATGCAAAGTTAGGAATGCTTTCTGGATTCTCTTATTTGTAAACACAGAATCACTGGTAGAGAAAGAAGAAAATGAGAACGAAAGTATAGCATATTTCCTTCCAGCTACTTGGGCTCTTTGGCATAAAACCAGGTTACATATTAGCAGAATCATCTTAGAAAGGCTCCTAAAGTTAGTGATATTCCTTGTTGCCTCTAGAGTAGACTCAAAAAGGATAGATCTATGATTTTCTCTGCTAGAATATACTTCGTATGCTAAATGGAACTTTTGGCTCTTTTTGACTGTTTCTCTACATTAAGCAAGGTAGTCAAGTCCAACCTCATGTTCATAAGATTTGACATTGACACAAGATTTTTCTCAGCCACTTTGCCACCTGGAGACCTCCAGCCAGCCACGCCCCTGCCTGGGCCTTACTAGGCCTGGCCTGGCAACAGGAGGTACCCTGCCCACTCGGCCAACCAGGCTGCACCTGGCTTGCACTCCAGCATGGATCCTGTGGTCACTGCAACTGTGTGCTCAGCCCCTGGTGGCAGGAGGGTGTGTGAGCAAGCAAATACAGGCCCAGCCAGAAGCTCCAAGTGCTGGCACAGGAGTGGGCTCTGTGCAGGGCTTGCGGCTGGACCAGGTGTTTTGCAAGCAAACTCCTGTGGTGGAGTCCAGTGTCCAGATGAGGGGAACATGGTGGTGCTGCAATCCCGAAGCCTCAGAGAGGGTTGTATGAAGTGTTAACAGCTCTTGTAGCCCTGCAGTCCGCAGCCCGATGAAGCAGGTCCACGGTTCTGGGCCTGGCTGGCCCTGCCGCTTCCTGTCATGTGGGGCGGCTGCGGGGTGCTGGTGGGGGTGTGGGGGGCTACACTGTTACTGCCTTCTTCGTACTGGTGTTCACTGGGGTCCCAAGTTCTTGTCCCGTGTCCAAGAAGAATGAGATCAGACTGACAAAGGGTGAGAAGGGTGGAGAGGAGTTTTATTAAGTGATGAAATCGCTCTCATGGAGGGAGGATGCAAGGGTGGTTCCGCCACCCGAAGTCAGTTGTCTCTCTCAGTGTGGCTCAGTCTGGGGTTTTTATTGGCACAGGATGGGGGAGGGGCAGGCCATAGGTAGTATTAGAAAATACATTCAATTGATTAAAAGGCATTATTCAGAAATAACGAATTGGCAAAATGTGGGCAAACAGGAATAGAAATTCTCACTCTGGGTCATGAGTTTCATCTGGAACCAGCAGCCTGGTCTTTCAGGCTTCAGACTGTTTTTGGCTTGAAGGTGAGGTTTCACCAGGGACCCGCCCCATCTGCCTAGGTATTTGTCTGCCTCCTGCTGCTATCAACATGGTTATGATTTTCTGATGATGACAAATCCACAAAGTAAGTTCAAATCTATTATCTGATGAATAAAAGGTTTTGTTCAAAGTGAGTTACTACTACTTCAATAGAAATATATTTTGAAATATTATTTCTGAAACATATAATTTTAAAATATTTAACTCTAAAAGGAGCTACATTTCCTTTTCTTCCCAAAATAATTGTTTTCCTGTTTTTCTTTTCTGATTACCAAAATAATACATTGATGCAGAAAATTCAAGAAACAGAAACATATTAAGAAATAAAGTTATCCTAATTCCCAACGTTGACATGTTCAAAAACATCCTTCCTGATAGCTTTCTATGCATTTATTTTATCCATGTGTGCATATGTGTGTATGTGTGTATATATGTATACATATATATTTTTAATATAAATGATATCATATTATTTTGTACTTTGTCTTTTATTCAACAATCTGCCATGGAGATTTTCTTTCTTTTAATGAGTGTTAAATTCTGTTTGGCAACTGCATAGCAACCCATTGTATGGATGTGCCAGAATTTAATTAATCCCCAACTGATGGACATTAGGTTGCTTCCAACTTATTATTATAATAAGCAAGGGCTGAATTAGCACTTAACTCCAAGAACTTATTTGTAAAGTAGATAAATTCCTAGAAGTCCAATTCATGTCACTGATTTGCTTTTCCAAAACTGGCTTGCTTTCTAAAACCTTATTTTATATATAAATATTTATATAAATGTATATATGTAATACATTTATTTTACCAGCTTTCATTGCTACCAACATCTGAGAGTATAGCAGCAGATTTTTCAGTTCACTGACTTGAAAGTCTTCAAATATTCAGAATTACTATGCATTAATTTTGGCAAACAGGTGTCAAATGTTCTCAACGGGTAGATTAAATGAACGTGATAGTGATGATCAGAAGGCAAAACGAGTCTATCCAACTGTTTGTCAAGTAGTCAGAAAAAAATCTCTTTTTTCTTTTTGCCCCTACACATAATACTTTGGGTATACCTCTATTGGAGCACTTTTAAAATTTTGACTTATATTCTTAGGTGTCTTTCCAGTTAATGTTAGCTCTCTGAAGACAGGAACTGCACTGCAATCCTGCAATCATCTCATACGGTGTGTTTGTCCCTTAATAAACTTTGTGGATGAAAAAATAGCCACAAAATTTTCCATTTGCTTCTCTCCCATTTAGAAGCATCCACTTCCCTCTTTTCCCTTTGCTTTTGAAATATAAGTGTAATATTTGCCCAGGGTAAACAGACTTGGAGCCTGGGAGACAGCATTGTGTAATGGATGTTAATTTAGCCTGATTTCACTCTTAGCTCTCTGATTTGTTAGATCTATGATCCTGGGCAAGTTGCTTAAGTCCTAATTTTCTCTTCTGTAAAATGAAGATACAGATTCTACTTCAAAAAGTGTTGTATGGATTAAAGGAGATCATGTTTTAAAGCCTTTAGCAAGGTGCCTACTATAATACTTGATGAAGGATAGCTATAACTATTGCTATTTCCTCAAAGGTATAGCTATCCTAATATGTATATATATATGTATATGTCATTGGCTATTTCTTGCTTTCCATTCTAGTGGACACATCAACTTCTGGGTTGAAGGCAAAAAGAACCTAAAAGTTTAATAGAGATTAGGGGCTTAGGCTATCAATAAAATCAATTTAGAACATATGTCAGTTAATAAAAATTAGATTTTTATGGAGTTTTTGAAACACATGCTTGGAGTATTGAAATAGGGGAAGAATAGGGTTGGGCTAGCTAGTAGTAGCCATAAGAGTATTTTATTAGAGTAAAAAAAATAGTAACTGTAGGCCCTATCTAGCCTAAAGCACCACATTATACAATTCCAGGGAATAAAAAAAAAAAAAAAAAAAAATGTAAAAGTTGAACCACAGTGACCTTTGTTCTTTTAGAACTAGCAACCAACTTTTCATGATGACAGTCTACTTGAGTCTTTTTGCACTAGGGCTATTATTAGTTTTTACCAGGCTTACCTTTCTGCCCTTGAGCATATGTACCTGAGCTTATTTTCCATGTAACAGTTGAGTCTTAAAAATGTGGGAAGAGCCAGGAGCAGTGGCTCACACCTGTAATCCCAACACTTTGACACACCGAGGTGGGAGAATTGCTTGAGCCCAGGAATTCCAGACCAGCCTGGGCAATATGGAGAAACTTCATCTTTGCCAAAAATACAAAAAATTAGCTGGGTGTGGTGGCGTGTGCCTATAGTCCCAGTTACTCGGGAGGCTGAGGAAGGAGAATTGCTTGAACCTGGGAGGCAGAGGTTGCAGTGAGCTGAAATTGTGCCATTGCACTCCAGCCTGGGTGAGGGTGAGGCTGCATCTCAAAAACAACAAAAACAACAAAAAAGCACAACTCTAAAACCAAACAGCAAGTGCTTCTCTAAAAGTTTATAGAGCAAAAGATGGCAACATCTTCTGAACATAATAAGCATTTCCAAGTGTGGGTCAAAGATAGCTCCTTTTGAAACGCAGAATTTTTAAAAAGATGAGCAAAACATTTACTTCGTGGAACCCACTGAATATCCTCTTCTCTGTAAGCAAAAATACACTTCTCCCCATTCCTCTAAGGATGCCAGATCCTAATTCATTTTCTGTTCAAGACTCAGCAGAAACACAATGCTCCATTTTATAGAGGCTTATTACAACACAATGACAGCACTATAATTTCTGTCAGGGTGAAGTGCTTCACTTGGCTCTGGGCCAGTTAAACTCAGTGTTGTTTAGCACTTCTGTAATTCTGGACACAGGCAAATACCTTCGTGTTTATGCATTCTGTATGCTTTTAGGAAGCATTTTTAAAATGTGGTTTTAACAGCATCTCATTAGAAGCAGCAGTTGGATTTTGCATGTGACCAGATTTCTTATCTCTGGTGTGAACATTTAAGTTTTTAAGGCATTGAAGTAAAAGCACCACCCACTTCTGAGGCCAAAACAGTCGTAAAACCCCTTTGTCAAAGGAAACCTGTAATTGTAAAATTCCTCCTTGATTTCATCATTCATGTGGACTGAAACAGAGTTTCCTTTTTGTTTTTTTTCCCGGTTATGTGGTGTGCGGTCATTCTTTTGTTTTTTTGTTTTTTTTTTTGAGACCGAGTCTCGCTCTGTTGCCAGGGTGGAGTGCAGTGGCACGATCTTGGCTCACTGCAATCTCTGCCTCCCGGCTTCAAGCTATTCTCCTGCCTCAGGCTCCCGACTAGTTGGGATTACAGGTGCGTGCCACCAAACCCAGCTAATTTTTCTATTTTTAGTAGAGACGGAGTTTCACCATGTTGGCCAGGACGGTCTCCATCTCCTGATCTTGTGATCTGCCCGCCCTGGCCTCCCAAAGTGCTGGGATTACAGGCGTGAGTCACAGCGCCCAGCCCCAGTGTGTGGTCATTATTGATGTTGTTTTGAATAAGTTATAGACAGTTAAGGAAACATCTTAGAGAACTGGCCAAGCTCTAAAGCTAAGCACATTTCATATTTTTGTCTATTTAATAAAAAAAGATAAGAATGTTTTCCTGGAAGCCTCCTGGTCTGACTCCCAATACCTGCCTGGGGATAGCACTGTGGACTTTTGTCCCAGAAGACTACTGTCTAGATAAACGTTTTGTAAGCCTTACTTCCTGGATGGGAGCCAACTGATTGCTTACACGTGATACTCACCTCCCCCTGTGAACAGTCATGGTGGCTGCTGTGTACTGGAGTCCTGCAGCTGTACAGGGGACACACTAGGAGAGAGGGGAAGAGTCCTTTGCAGGAGCACAGCTGTGTAGCAGGCTTCTGATCCAACAGCAAAACTAAGCCTAGCAAGTTAGTTATCACATTCCTTTTTAGCAATATGACATGACGAACATGCTGCAATGACTTCCACATACTTCCCTCCTTTTAGCTTACATTGGGGGTAGAATGAGAATAGAAAATGACACATCTAGGGAAAAACAAAGTATTTGTTTATTTAGACATTTATTGACTCTAAATGCAAACATTTACTAAGTCCTCTCTGCAAGCCAGGTACTGTGCTCAATGTTTTACATGTGTTCTCTCTCTCAATTCCATAACCACCAAGTAGATAAATCCCAACTTCTGTTTAGCAGTTGAGGAAATTGAGCCTTTGGGGAGGTTAAGAAACTTGCCCAAGGTAACACAGTAGTAAGAGGCAAAGCTGGGACTCTATCCTGATGCGATGCCAAGCTTATGCTCTTAACCACTGTGCTATACTGCCTCCCTGTGTTAGAATATCTTTTATTTTTTATCCCCAGCACTGTGGAGGGTAAGAAGAAGAAGATAACAAACCTGCTATATGGTAGGTGCCTGGAGATAATATCATGTATGTTTGCCATTGTATTATATTCTTATGTTAGGGTACGCTAAATTGCTATGTTCTATTTGAAACAACCAGGAAACCTAACTGGGCTCAAGCAAACATAATTCAAAGCTGTTTGATCTCTAAAATATGATCATAATGATCTCTTCTTGTTGGCCTGTCTGTCCCTGGCTTTCTGAAGAGACGTTTTGTTTTGTACGTACAGTTGTCACTGAGAAATACCAGCTGCAGGGGAACAATTCATGACATTACCTTCTCCCCTTCCTCTTCCCTCCCCACAACCCCCAGTCCTGGCGAGGGCTATTATTTTGAATGAATATGATTGACAGAGATAGGAAGGTCTCACATTTATTTCTCTTATAAAATTTACTGAAGCCAAAACTTCTCCAAAAGAGGTCCCCGCATTTTCCTCTGGTTCAGAAACAAACCTTCATAGGAAAACAAATGCTGCCAGTGAAACATAGTTGAAAGACAGAGGGGCAGATGGAAGAGGAACACTTTTAGGAGTTTCAAGCTCTGTGATAGCGATTGTCTTTTATTTTTGGAATCCTGAGGGACAGTTACATCTTAAAGCACAAACTGAAGATAATTCCCAAGGTTATTGAATATCCTCTGATAGAGACATCAGATTTCAGTTGGTCTAATTTTCTTTGACTACTCATTTCTGAAAATTGCCTGTGGGACACAGAGTCCATCCTTAAATTAAGCTTTCCCCTGGCTGGGCGTGGTGGCTCATGCCTGTAATCCTAGCACTTTGGGAGGCCAAGGCAGGTGTATCACTTAAGGTCAGGAGTTTGAAACCGGCCTGGCCAACATGGTGAAATTCTGTCTCCACTAAAAATACAAAAAAATTAGCCGGGTATGGTGGCTTGAACCTGGGAGGCAGAGGTTTCAGTGAGCCAAGATCGCACACTGCACTCCAGCCTAGGGTGATAGAGCAAGACTCCATTTCAAAAAAAAAAAATTAAGCCTTCTCCTAATTCCATATTCTGTATGAGAAAGTATCCTTATGTAACCTAAATCAGAACAAATCTGTATCTATTCTCCTGGTCATCCATGCAAGTATAAAGCTTTCTGCTATATAGAGGCTCTCAGTCTCCTGTGTTTGTAGCACACTTTCAAATGCTGCAAGTACTGGCAACACAAATAAGGGCTTAAAGGAATCGAAACTATACCACCATGTTCAGTATGATATTATAATAAAACAGTATCTTATGGTATCCATACAAGTGCATACAGCAAAGGCATAGCTCCTATGCTTCCCTTTCCATGCCACATCTAGGTTTGAAGACTGCTCAGTTTACTGCCCTTACACCTTGATGTCTTTTTTTTTTTTTTGAGACGGAGTCTTGCTCTGTTGCCCAGGCTAGAGTGAAGTGGCGCGATCTCGGCTCACTGCAAGCTCTGTCTCTTGGGTTCACGCCATTCTCCTGCCTCAGCCGCCCAAGTAGCTGGGACTACAGGTGCCCGCCACCATGCCTGGCTAATTTTTTGTATTTTTAGTAGAGATGGGGCTTCACCATGTTAGCCAGGATGGTCTCAATCTCCTGACCTTGTGATCCACCTGCCTCGGCTTCCCAAGATATCTTCTTATATGTTTGGGGAACAGTGTTTCCATGTTTTGGAAAACATGTAATTGTTCTTGGTTGCAATCTGTCATTATGCCACAACCTTTACTTTTTGCAGAATGAATTTTGATGGACCTCAGTGTAACCATATGTATACTCAGTTGCAACAAAAACAGATTTTACAAAATTTTGGCAAACAAATGAGGTGCCATAGCATACTGTTGGAAAACCATTGCCTTATATATCTGAAGAGTAAATCACAATAAAAGAAGAGCAGAATGAGGCTGGGTACGGCCTCATGCCTCATGAAGCCTCATGCCTGTAATCCCAGCGCTTTGGGAGACTGAGGTGGGCGGATCACTTGAGGTCAGGAGTTCGAGACTAGCCTGATTAACACGGTGAAACCCCGTCTCTACTAAAAATACAAAAATTAACTGGGCATAGGCCTGTAGTCCCAGCTACTCAGGAGGCTGAGGCAGGAGAATCACTTGAACCTGGGAGGCAGAGGCTACAGTGAGCCGAAATCATACCACTACTGCATTCCATCCTGGGCAACACACTGCCTTAAAAAAAAAAAGAAGAACTGAATGAAAAAATCGGAACAGCATCTGAGGGTCCTTGCCCAGTGGCCCTACACTGGCATCTGAAAGCAGACCTTTGCCCTTCTCCTTGTGGGATGACAATGCGAGGCTGCTTTTCCAGTTAGTGCCACTTAAGAGTTGATTGCTCTGGGAGACATATGGACATGAGGTTTCTTGGTGAAGCCTGGATAACGTTCTAGAATGTCAGTGGGTTCTTACAGTTTGATGATGTAGAGGTGTGGATATGTGGAGAATAACATTACACATATATACTTAAAAGTTACCACTTGTAGGGCTGGGCACCATGGCTCACACCTATAATCCCAGCACTTTGGGAGGCCAAGGTGGGCGGATCACGAGGTCAGGAGATCGAGACCATCCTTGCTAGCACGGTGAAACCCCGTCTCTACTAAAAATGCAAACAATTAGCTGGGCGTGGTGGCGGGCGCCTGTGGTCCCAGCGGCTCAGGAGGCTGAGGCAGGAGAATGGTGTGAACCCGGGAGGTGGAGTGTGCAGTGAGCCGAGATTGCGCCACTATACTCCAGCCCAGGCGACAGAGCGAGACTCCATCTCAAAAAAAAAAAAAAAAAAAAAAAAGTTAGCACTTGTTTGGTATTTAAAAGCTCAGGTTTGCAAGGGTCTGCCTTGCATTTAGAGAAGCTTGTGGTATTATCACTCCGTGTTCGGAATTACCCAAGTGATTCCAGGAAGATTAGGCAAGTTTATTTTATTATCATGCACATTAATTTAGGAAAATTTGGCTGGAAACTTTATTTCTGTTTTTCTTAAAGCAAATATCTAAAGTTGATCCTTTTTAAATACTACAGCATTCAATTTCCTCAAGTTTCTTAGCATCATAGGCAAATGTAAACGCTGGGTAGTTTGGAGAAATGAATAAAAAAGAGAAGGAATGAACAAAACTCAACAAATTTCATTCAGAATAAGCCTGTGCCTAATGCTTATGTGCAGTGTGGGTAAGGCATAGCTACCTTATTCACATTATTTGTTGAAGGTCTACCATCTACCTAATCTATATTCTAGTTTCTGGGGATAAAACAGTGAACAAGACAGGTCAGTTTCTGTTGTCGCTGATCTTAAATTTTAGTGGGAAGGACAAGTGATAAACAATATACAAATGTATATATAACATGTCAAACAAATAAGGAAGGAATCTAGAGTGATGAAGTGGGGAGGGAGCCACGAGTGCTAATTCATAACCGGTAGGTAGGGAAAAATTTCTGATAAGGCGACATTTGAACAGGGAACTGGTGAGCCATGTGGCTGTCTGTGGCAACTGTACTCCAGGCTGAAGAACATCACAGGCAAAGACCCTGAGGAGGCAGCACAGTGGGCACATTCAAGAGCAGCAGAAAGACCATTGTCTTCTTGGCTGGATCAAAGTGAGCCAAGAAAGCACTGGAAGGTGGTAAGACGACGGTGCAGGGGAATCATGTGGGTCCTTACAGACTGAGGTGAGAATTTGGCTCTTATTCTGAGTAAAGGAATCTACTGGAAGATTTTGAGCAGAGAAATGACATGATCAGGCTTATGTTTTTGGCTACCGTGTGGAAGACACGGTGGGTGGGAAAGTGGGTAGGAGGCTATTTTGATCATTCAAGTGAGAGCTCATGGTGGTCTGGACCAGGATAATAGCAGTGACAGTGATGAGAAGTGGTCAGACTCTGGATGTATTTTGAAGACAGAGTTGATATGCTTTGCTGCTGGACTGAATGTAGAGTGTGAAAGAGAGAGAGGAGTCAGGCTGAGGCAGTGGCTCATGCCTGTAATCCCAGCACTTTGGGAGACCAAGGCAGGGGGATCACTTGAGGTCAGGAGCTCGAGACCAGCCTGGGTAACATGGTGAAACCCCGTCTCTACTAAAAAAAAATTAGCCAGGTGTGGTGGTGCATGCCTGCAGTCCCAGCTTCTCTGGAAGCTGAGGCATGAGAATTGCTTGAATCGGGGAGGTGGAAATCGTAGTGAGCCAAGATCGCACCACTGCACTCCAGCCTGGGTGACAGAGCAAGATTCTGACTCAAAAAAAAAAAAAAAAAGAGTGGAGTCAAAGATGACTCCAATGTATATACCACTTGGTGCCCAGAGAAAGGCCATTTCCCTGCGTCTTTCTAGATGAGAAACGTGGGTGGGATTGTGGAGATAGGAATGAGGGCACAGGGAGACAGGCTATGCACAGAACGGGGATTTCGGTGGGTTGTTTCTTGGTGCATACTTATAAACTGTTTTGCTGTCAGCTACATATTTGCTGTCCTGAGTCTGTAATGATGTTTGGGAAACCTCAAACCAAACCAAAGCATTTCCTCTGCCATCCTGGGGGCCATTTTAATTGCTCCAGTAGAGAGAAGAAGAATCTTTGTTTAAACAATTGGAAGATGGGCCAAGAAGCTTGAAGTCTTTTTTATAAAAGAGAGAAGGCCAGTTTGAAATTTGCAAAATTATGAAGGACTGGGGAAAAACCCCACATATTTGTTCACCTTCCCTTTCAACATTAGAATTAGCCCAGCTAAGCTTAAAGGAGGTGGTGTTTTGGCAGTAAACAGGCATTACTGTTTTACACAGCAGGTTAATAAACAGATAGAACTCTGTATTCCAAGGATGATATAGACTGAATGTATAAATGTACTTGGTGTTTAGAAAACTTGCAGCCAGTATATATAATAAATTATTGTATAAACCAGGGATTCAGTTATACGCTACCAAAATTTATTGAATGGGTACTTTGGGTACATTATTACGCTAACTGCTACCGCAATGTAATGAATAAAACACAGTCCTGGTGTTCGAGAGTTTCTAATCAATAGGAATGACAACATGCCTGTAAGTACAAAAATTCAGACTCCTTTATAGGGCACTGTGGTAGACTGATTGCATTAACGGCCCCTCCCAGTTTCCACAGCCTTTGCCCTGAACCTTTGTGTTCCCTCCCATTCTGACTCTGGGCTCATGGATGTGACTTGCTTTGGCCCTGAAATGTTAGCAAACATAATGCAAGCAGAGGCTTGAAAAGCACATGCGTTTCCTCTTGCATGATTGGGTGTGTTCTCTTTTTCACTTCTTCCTTGTCATGAGGACATGACATGCCTAGGCTAACGTTACTGCCAATGTGAGGCACATGCGGGGAAGATTCAAGGCCATCCGAAACCCCTCATAGCCTGCTGACTCCCAAACGTGTGAGACAGCTCTGCCAAGATCAGCAGGAGTGTTTCTCAGGGCACACTCTGACCGCATATTCCTACATGACCCCAGTTCAAACCAATGAAACCAATCCGATGACCCACAGATTTATAAGCAAGAATAAATGGCCTTTTGAGACAGCGTCTTGCTCCCTCACCCAGGATGGAGTGCAGTGGTGCAATCAGGACTCACCATAGCCTTGACCTCCTGGTCTCAAGTGATCCTTCCGTCTCAGCCTCTGGAGTACCTGGGATTACAGGTGCGTGCCACTGAGAGGTGACAATGTGCTAGGAGCCCTCACAGCGCCTCCTCGGCCTCCGCATCCACTCTGGCGCCTGAGGAGCCATTCAGCCCGAAACTGTACTGTGGGAGCCCCTCTCCGGGCTGGTTGAGCCGGGGCCTGCTCCCTCTGCTTGCTGGGAGGTGTAGAGGGAGGCGCGCAGGCGGGAACCGGGGCTGTGCGCGGCGCTCACAGGCCAGCGCGAGTTCCGGCGGGCACGGGTCAGGGCGGCGCCACACTCCGTGCGGCCAGCCGGCACCGCCGGCCCCGGGCAGTGAGGGGCTTAGCACCCAGGCCAGCAGCTACAGAGGGTGCGCCGGGTCCCCCAACACTGCCCGGCGGCCACGGTTGCGCTGGAATTCTCACCGGGCCTCAGCTGCCTCCCCTCGGGGCAGGGCTCAGGACCTGTAGCCCGCCATACCTGAGCCCTCCTCCGCGGTGGGCTCCCGCGCACGGCGCGAGCTTGCCTGACAGGAGCCGTCCCCTGCTCTGTTGCGCAGGGCTGAGGAGTGCAGGTGCGGCTGGAGACTGGCAGGCAGCTCCGCCTACAGCCCTGGTGCAGCATTCACTAGGTGAAGCTAACTAGGCTCTTGAGTCTAGTACGGACTTGGAGAACTTTTATGTCTAGCTAAGGGATCGTACATGCACCAGTCAGCACTCTGTGTCTAGCTCAGGGATTGTAAACGCACCAGTCAGCACTCTGTCAAAACAGACCAATCAGCTATCTGTAAAATGGACCAATCAGCTCTCTGTAAAATAGACCAATCAGTTCTCTGTAAAATGGACCAATCAGCTCTCTGTAAAATAGACCAATCAGTTCTCTGTAAAATGGGCCAATCAGCAGGATGTGAGTGGGGTCAGATAAGGGAGTAAAAGCAGGCTGCCCGAGCTAGTGGCAAGGGTTGTTTTTTGTTTAAACTGTGGGAGGATTGTTTTTTTATGCTTTGCAGTAAATCTTGCTGTTGTTCAAACTTTTGGGTTCATGCTACCTATATGAGCTGTAACACCACAAAGGTTTGCAGCTTCATTCCTGAGGGTGGTAAGACCTGGAACCCACCAGGAGAAATGAACAATTCCACGCGCGCCACCTTAAGAGGTGTAATACTCGCTGTGAGGGTTTGCAGCTTTACTCCTGAAATCAGGAGGCCGCGAACCCACATGAAGGAGAAACTCCAGACAATTCTGACGTATGAAGGAACAAACTCCAGACACATCTTCGTTAAGAATTACAGCACTGTGAGGGCCTGCGGCTTTGTTGTTGAAGTCAGGGAAACCAAGAACCCGCCAATTCTGGACACACCATTGCACCAGGCATGGCTATTGTTCGAAGTCACAGTTCTAGAATAATTTTTATGCAGTGTAATTGCAGTAAATAACTGATACAGGCACTCAAGCTTGTTTACACCTTGTGCCTGTCTTTCCAGCTTCTTGTTCCCCCTTCCGTTTGTTTTATTTTAGCGAGACAGGGTTTTGCTCTGTTGCCCAGGCTGGAGTGCAGTGGCACGATTTTGGCTCACTAAGCTCTGCCTCCAGGGTTCAAGCGATTCTCCTGCCTCAGCCTCCTGAGTAGCTGGGATTATAGACACCTGTCATGGCTGGCAATTTTTTGTATTTTTAGTAGTGATGGGTTTTACCATGTTCAGCTGGACTGGAACTCTAGGCCGCAGGTGATCCGCTGGTCTTGGCCTCCCAGTGTAGGGATTATAGGTGTGAGCCGCACTGCGTGGCCCCCATGTACTTTATACTCAAGGCCACTGAGTTACTTGAATTCTTGGAACATGATTTCTCATGCTTTTCCGTATGTGAGGTTTTACTTCTGAAATGTTCTTCACGCCTATCTGTCTGGACAACTGTACTTTCTTAAACTCCGGTGTTGCTCCTCTGGAAAGTCATCCTGACACCCCAGGCTGGGTTCAGTGCCCCTTCCCTGTGCCTCTGTGAGCATCTGTAGCACAAAATGCACACATGGTTACAATTTTTTTTTTCTTTTTTGAGACGGAGTCTTGCTCTTGTCACCCAGGCTGGCTTGCATATGGCATGTATCAGTTTACTACAACCTCCACCTCCTAGGTTCAAGCGATTCTTCTGTTGGAGCTTCCCAAGTAGCTGGGATTACATGTAGCTGCCACCATGCCTGGCTAATTTTTGTATTTTTGGTGGAGACAGGGTTTCACCTTGTTGGCCAGGCTGCTCTCGAACTCCTGATCTCAGGTGATCCACCCGCCTCGGCCTTCCAAAGTGCTGGGATTACGGGCATGAGCCACCGCACCCGGCCATAGTTATAATTTAGTATGCTAAGTGTTCCCTATCCCCAAGAAGCAGAAGTTTCCGAAAAACAGGGACTGTGTATTCTCTACATCCTGAATACAAGATTTGGCACAACAGAATCTCCACACACATTTGCAAGTTTGTAAAGACATTTCTTTAGTTTAATGTCACTGAGTTCTATGTCTCATAGATAAAGGAGAAGTTTCTAAGATAACAGGGAAGTTTTCACAGAAGCGGCAGAATTTGAAATGTTCCTTAGTTTTAATGGATGGAGAGGGTTTCAGAGGTGGAGAAGAACATTTTGGGTAGAAGTAACACCCATAGAGAGTGGCAGCGTGGTACTCTGATAGCTGAAGCATCTAGTGTTATTGCAGTGGATTCATGAGCAGGTGCAATCAGAGGCAGGCCGTTTTGTAGGGGCTTGACTAGCATCTTAAGGTATTGGGGCTTCATTTTGCAGGGCAGTGACACTATAAAGAACCACATTTTCAAGGGTTACTTTGGAAGCAGTGTATAGGGTATATTGGGGGTCAGGAAAGAAGACGACTGGATATGTAGAACCATCTCTTGACTCTTGGAACAATCCACACAGAAGGCAATAGTGAAAGTGAGAACATGTAAAAAGAACATAGAAGCTGGGTGTGGTGGCTCACGCCTGTAATCCCAGCACTCTGGGAGGCTGAGGTGGGCGGATTATGAGGTCAGGAGTTCAAGACCAGCCTGGCCAGTATGGTGAAACCCTGTCTCTACTAAAAATACAAAAGTTAGCTGGGAATGGTGGTGCACGCCGGTAGTCCTAGCTACTCAAGAGGCTGAGGGAGGAGAATTGCTTGAACCCAGGAGGCGGAGGTTGCAGTGAACCGAGGTCGTGCCATTGACTCCAGCGTGGGCGACAGAGTGAGACTTCATAAAAACAAAACAAAACAAAAAAACTTTGGGAGGCTGAGGCGGGCAGATTACCTGAGGTCAGGAGTTTGAGACCAGTCTGGCCAACATGGTGAAACACCGTCTCTACTTAAAAAAATACAAAAATTAGCTGGGCATGGTGGTGAGTGTCTGTAATCCCAGCTACTTGGGAGGCTGATGCAGAAGAATTGCTTGAACCCTGGAGGTGGAGGTTGCAGTGAACCAATATCGCGCCATTGCACTCCAGCCTGGGTGATGGAGCGAAACTCTGTCTTAAAACAAACAAACAAACAAACAAAAAAAAAACCCAGAAGAACATATAGGGCATTGTAACTAAATGTGGGAAATGAGAAAGAGAAGATAATTGAAGATGATGCCCAGATTTTTTTCCTAGTGTCTGGAAAAGAGGAACGAACAGACATTGAAGGGAAGGTTAAGTGCAGTTTGGACATACTGAGTTTGAGATATATGTAGGTGGAGATTTCTAGCAGGCAGTGAGCAATATGAACCTGGAGTTCAGATCAGAACTGGCACACTTGGGGATCTTTTACCTATGAAGGATCTTCAAAGAATGAGACCCAGAGAGATGAGAAGCCCAAGAGTAGATCCATATATAATGCTTTACACCCAGGACAAGAAGAAAAAGTAGAGTCTGCAAGGGAGACAGAGATAGACGAAGAAACCAGAGTTAGAAAAGGGGAAGTGGCAGACAGTGCAAAGAAGGTCCTAAGAATGGGGTGAGGAATCAGTTTCAGCCAGGAACAGAAGCTGATGGGAATGAGGAGTGGGGAAGGGGCCAGTGGATTCGATCATTGAGAGGCCATTGAGAAAATGTTTCGGTCTATAGTTATGGTTTTGAAGCCAACTTTCAAGGATTGAGCTGGGATAAAGAGGAAGTAGAGGCAGAGAGTATAGAGTCCAAGAGATTTCCTAAAGAGAAGAAAGAGAGAGATAAAATAGTAGCCAAGAGTTGAGATAAGACATTTATATGATTTGGGATTTGTGTAGATAAATGGGTGGGGGTGGGGGTGGGGTGGGAATGGGGTTGGGATAAGCCAAGACTGCAAAGCTCTCAGAGGATATGGGAGAAGGTAGGGTTGAGAGTATGTAAGGAGGGGGTTTGCCTTTAGTAGGGGGAACTGCACTTCTTTTCTCTGGGATGGGAAATAGAGGAGGGATATTTATCTTTTGCCATTATGGGGAACAACTATAGCGTCACACAGGCCGTGTTTGGGCTGTACTCAGAGACAAAACATCAGACTAGATGAGGAGCCACTTGACATGGTATGGCAATTATAATTTTCAAACTGCCTATTTTAGAAGTCATATTTATTTTTATTTTTTTTTATTTATTTATTATTATTATACTTTAAGTTGTAGGGTACATGTGCATAACGTGCAGGTTTGTTACATATGTATACTTGTGCCATGTTGGTGTGCTGCACCCATCAACTTGTCATTTACATCAGGTATAACTCCCAATGCAATCCCTCCCCCCTCCCCCCTCCCCATGACAGGCCCCTGTGTGTGATGTTCCCCCTGCTGAGTCCAAGTGATCTCATTGTTCAGTTCCCACCTATGAGTGAGAACATGCGGTGTTTGGTTTTCTGTTCTTGTGATAGATTGCTAAGAATGATGGTTTCCAGCTGCATCCATGTCCCTACAAAGGACACAAACTCATCCTTTTTGATGGCTGCATAGTATTCCATGGTGTATATGTGCCACATTTTCTTAATCCAATCTGTCACTGATGGACATTTGGGTTGATTCCAAGTCTTTGCTATTGTGAATAGTGCTGCAATAAACATACGAGTGCATGTGTCTTTATAGCAGCATAATTTATAATCCTTTGGGTATATACCCAGTAATGGGATGGCTGGGTCATATGGTACATCTAGTTCTAGATCCTTGAGGAATCGCCATACTGTTTTCCATAATGGTTGAACTAGTTTACAATCCCACCAACAGTGTAAAAGTGTTCCTATTTCTCCACATCCTCTCCAGCACCTGTTGTTTCCTGACTTTTTAATGATCGCCATTCTAACTGGTGTGATATGGTATCTCATTGTGGTTTTGATTTGCATTTCTCTGATGGCCAGTGATGATGAGCATTTTTTCATGTGTCTGTTGGCTGTATGAATGTCTTCTTTTGAGAAATGTCTGTTCATATCCTTTGACCACTTTTTGATGGGGTTGTTTGTTTTTTTCTTGTAAATTTGTTTGAGTTCTTTGTAGGTTCTGGATATTAGCCCTTTGTCAGATGAGTAGATTGCAAAAATTTTCTCCCATTCTGTAGGTTGCCTGTTCACTCTGATGGTAGTTTCTTTTGCTGTGCAGAAGCTCTTTAGTTTAATGAGATCCCATTTGTCAATTTTGGCTTTTGCTGCCGTTGCTTTTGGTGTTTTAGACATGAAGTCTTTGCCCATGCCTATGTCCTGAATGGTACTACCTAGGTTTTCCTCTAGGATTTTTATAGTATTAGGTCTAACATTTAAGTCTCTAATCCATCTTGAATTAATTTTCGTATAAGGAGTAAGGAAAGGATCCAGTTTCAGCTTTCTACTTATGGCTAGCCAATTTTCCCAGCACCATTTATTAAATAGGGAATCCTTTCCCCATTTCTTGTTTCTCTCAGGTTTGTCAAAGATCAGATGGCTGTAGATGTGTGGTATTATTTCTGAGGACTCTGTCCTGTTCCATTGGTCTATATCTCTGTTTTGGTACCAGTACCATGCTGTTTTGGTTACTGTAGCCTTGTAGTATAGTTTGAAGTCAGGTAGCGTGATGCCTCCAGCTTTGTTCTTTTGACTTAGGATTGTCTTGGAGATGCGGGCTCTTTTTTGGTTCCATATGAACTTTAAAGCAGTTTTTTCCACTTCTGTGAAGAAACTCATTGGTAGCTTGATGGGGATGGCATTGAATCTATAAATTACCTTGGGCAGTATGGCCATTTTCACGATATTGATTCTTCCTATCCATGAGCATGGTATGTTCTTCCATTTGTTTGTGTCCTCTTTTATTTCACTGAGCAGTGGTTTGTAGTTCTCCTTGAAGAGGTCCTTTACATCCCTTGTAAGTTGGATTCCTAGGTATTTTATTCTCTTTGAAGCAATTGTGAATGGAAGTTCATTCCTGATTTGGCTCTCTGTTTGTCTGTTACTGGTGTATAAGAATGCTTGTGATTTTTGCACATTAATTTTGTATCCTGAGACTTTGCTGAAGTTGCTTATCAGCTTAAGGAGATTTTGGGCTGAGACAATGGGGTTTTCTAAATATACAATCATGTCATCTGCAAACAGGGACAGTTTGACTTCTTCTTTTCCTAACTGAATACCCTTGATTTCTTTCTCTTGCCTAATTGCCCTAGCCAGAACTTCCAACACTATGTTGAATAGGAGTGGTGAGAGAGGGCATCCCTGTCTTGTGCCAGTTTTCAAAGGGAATTTTTCCAGTTTTTGCCCATTCAGTATGATATTGGCTGTGGGTTTGTCATAAATAGCTGTTATTATTTTGAGGTACGTTCCATCAATACCGAATTTATTGAGCGTTTTTAGCATGAAGGGCTGTTGAATTTTGTCAAAAGCCTTTTCTGCATCTATTGAGATAATCATGTGGTTCTTGTCTTTGGTTCTGTTTATATGCTGGATTATGTTTATTGATTTGCGAATGTTGAACCAGCCTTGCATCCCAGGGATGAAGCCCACTTGATCATGGTGGATAAGCTTTTTGATGTGTTGCTGAATCCGGTTTGCCAGTATTTTATTGAGGATTTTTGCATCGATGTTCATCAGGGATATTGGTCTAAAATTCTCTTTTTTTGTTGTGTCTCTGCCAGGCTTTGGTATCAGGATGATGTTGGCCTCATAAAATGAGTTAGGGAGGATTCCCTCTTTTTCTATTGATTGGAATAGTTTCAGAAGGAATGGTACCAACTCCTCCTTGTACCTCTGGTAGAATTCAGCTGTGAATCCATCTGGTCCTGGACTTTTTTTGGTTGGTAGGCTATTAATTATTGCCTCAATTTCAGAGCCTGCTATTGGTCTATTCAGGGATTCAACTTCTTCCTGGTTTAGTCTTGGAAGAGTGTAAGTGTCCAGGAAATTATCCATTTCTTCTAGATTTTCCAGTTTATTTGCGTAGAGGTGTTTATAGTATTCTCTGATGGTAATTTGTATTTCTGTGGGGTCGGTGGTGATATCCCCTTTATCATTTTTAATTGCGTCGATTTGATTCTTCACTCTTTTCTTCTTTATTAGTCTTGCTAGTGGTCTGTCAATTTTGTTGATCTTTTCAAAAAACCAACTCCTGGATTCATTGATTTTTTGGAGAGTTTTTTGTGTCTCTATCTCCTTCAGTTCTGCTCTGATCTTAGTTATTTCTAGCCTTCTGCTAGCTTTCGAATGTGTTTGCTCTTGCTTCTCTAGTTCTTTTAATTGCGATGTTAGAGTGTCAATTTTAGATCTTTCCTGCTTTCTCTTGTGGGCATTTAGTGCTATAAATTTCCCTCTACACACTGCTTTAAATGTGTCCCAGAGATTCTGGTATGTTGTATCTTTGTTCTCATTGGTTTCAAAGAACATCTTTATTTCTGCCTTCATTTCGTTATGTACCCAGTAGTCATTCAGGAGCAGGTTGTTCAGTTTCCATGTAGTTGAGCGGTTTTGATTGAGTTTCTTAGTCCTGAGTTCTAGTTTGATTGCACTGTGGTCTGAGAGACAGTTTGTTATAATTTCTGTTCTTGTACATTTGCTGAGGAGTGCTTTACTTCCAATTACGTGGTCAATTTTGGAGTAAGTACGATGTGGTGCTGAGAAGAATGTATATTCTGTTGATTTGGGGTGGAGAGTTCTATAGATGTCTATTAGGTCTGCTTGCTGCAGAGATGAGTTCAATTCCTGGATATCCTTGTTAACTTTCTGTCTCGTTGATCTATCTAATGTTGACAGCGGAGTGTTGAAGTCTCCCATTATTATTGTATGGGAGTCTAAGTCTCTTTGTAAGTCTCTAAGGACTTGCTTTATGAATCTGGGTGCTCCCATATTGGGTGCATATATATTTAGGATAGTTAGCTCTTCCTGTTGAATTGATCCCTTTACCATTATGTAATGGCCTTCTTTGTCTCTTTTGATCTTTGATGGTTTAAAGTCTGTTTTATCAGAGACTAGTATTGCAACCCCCGCTTTTTTTTGTTCTCCATTTGCTTGGTAAATCTTCCTCCATCCCTTTATTTGGAGCCTATGTATGTCTCTGCGTGTGAGATGGGTCTCCTGAATACAGCAGACTGATGGGTCTTGACTCTTTATCCAGTTTGCCAGTCTGTGTCTTTTAATTGGAGCATTTAGTCCATTTACATTTAAGGTTAAGATTGTTATGTGTGAACTTGATCCTGCCATTATGATATTAACTGGTTATTTTGCTCGTTAGTTGATGCAGTTTCTTCCTAGCCTCGGTGGTCTTTACATTTTGGCATGTTTTTGCAATGGCTGGTACCGGTTGTTCCTTTCCATGTTTAGTGCTTCCTTCAGGGTCTCTTGTAAGGCAGGCCTAGTGGTGACAAAATCTCTAAGCATTTGCTTATCTGTAAAGGATTTTATTTCTCCTTCACTTATGAAACTTAGTTTGGCTGGATATGAAATTCTGGGTTTAAAATTCTTTTCTTTAAGAATGTTGAATATTGGCCCCCACTCTCTTCTGGCTTGGAGAGTTTCTGCCGAGAGATCTGCTATTAGTCTGATGGGCTTCCCTTTGTGGGTAACCCGACCTTTCTCTCTGGCTGCCCTTAAGATTTTTTCCTTCATTTCAACTTTGGTGAATCTGGCAATTATGTGCCTTGGGGTTGCTCTTCTCGAGGAGTATCTTTGTGGCGTTCTCTGTATTTCCTGGATTTGAATGTTGGCCTGTCCTACTAGGTTGGGGAAGTTCTCCTGGATGATATCCTGAAGAGTGTTTTCCAACTTGGTTCCATTTTCCCCCTCACTTTCAGGCACCCCGATCAGACGTAGATTTGGTCTTTTTACATAATCCCATACTTCTTGCAGGCTTTGTTCATTTCTTTTTCTTCTTTTTTCTTTTGGTTTCTCTTCTCGCTTCATTTCATTCATTTGATCCTCAATCGCAGATACTCTTTCTTCCAGTTGATCAAGTCGGTTACTGAAGCTTGTGCATTTGTCACGTATTTCTCGTGTCATGGTTTTCATCTCTTTCATTTCGTTTAGGACCTTCTCTGCATTAATTACTCTAGCCATCAATTCTTCCACTTTTTTTTCAAGATTTTTAGTTTCTTTGCGCTGGGTACGTAATTCCTCCTTTAGCTCTGAGAAATTTGATGGACTGAAGCCTTCTTCTCTCATCTCGTCAAAGTCATTCTCCGTCCAGCTTTGATCCGTTGCTGGCGATGAGCTGCGCTCTTTTGCCGGGGGAGATGTGCTCTTATTTTTTGAATTTCCAGCTTTTCTGCCCTGCTTTTTCCCCATCTTTGTGGTTTTATCTGCCTCTGGTCTTTGATGATGGTGATGTACTGATGGGGTTTTGGTGTAGGTGTCCTTCCTGTTTGATAGTTTTCCTTCTAACAGTCAGGACCCTCAGCTGTAAGTCTGTTGGAGATTGCTTGAGGTCCACTCCAGACCCTGTTTGCCTGGGTATCAGCAGCAGAGGCTGCAGAAGATAGAATATTTCTGAACAGCGAGTGTACCTGTCTGATTCTTGCTTTGGAAGCTTCCTCTCAGGGGTGTACTCCACCCTGTGAGGTGTGGGGTGTCAGACTGCCCCTAATGGGGGATGTCTCCCCGTTAGGCTACTCAGGGGTCAGGGACCCACTTGAGCAGGGAGTCTGTCCCTTCTCAGATCTCAACCTCCGTGTTGGGAGATCCACTGCTCTCTTCAAAGCTGTCAGACAGAGTCGTTTGCGTCTGCAGAGGTTTTGGCTGTGTTTGTTATTGCCCTGTCCCCAGAGGTGGAGTCTACAGAGACAGGCAGGTTTCCTTGAGCTGCTGTGAGCTCCACCCAGTTCAAGCTTCCCAGCAGCTTTGTTTACCTACTTAAGCCTCAGCAATGGCGGGCGCCCCTCCCCCAGCCTTGCTGCTGCCTTGCCGGTAGATCACAGACTGCTGTGCTAGCAATGAGGGAGGCTCCGTGGGTGTGGGACTCTCCCGGCCAGGTGTGGGATATGATCTCCTGGTGTGCCTCTTTGCTTAAAGCGCAGTATTGGGTTGGGAGTTACCCGATTTTCCAGGTGTTGTGTGTCTCAGTTCCCCTGGTTAGGAAAAGGGATTCCCTTCCCTCTTGCGCTTCCCAGGTGAGGCAATGCCTCGCCCTGCTTCAGCTCTCGCTGGTCGGGCTGCAGCAGCTGACCAGCACCGATCGTCCGGCACTCCCCAGTGAGATGAACCCAGTACCTCAGTTGAAAATGCAGAAATCACCGGTCTTCTGTGTCGCTCGCGCTGAGAGTTGGAGACTGGAGCTGTTCCTATTCGGCCATCTTGCTCCGCCCTCCCAGAAGTCATATTTAAAAGAGGAAATGTGAGTATGTTAGTCTCTTCAATAACCTACTTGTCTGTATGACCAAGACATGTTAAACTGCTAAGTGGTAAAGATCAAATGTTTGTTCATGGTTTTCTAAAGAGTGGGAAATCAGGCAGATGATATTTATCGAATGCTTGCTTATCTATTAATAACCAGTTTTTTAAATGTCTCCAAACATTGGGGGTAGTGAAAATGAATAGTAATTTCAGTGCAATGTAGGCACAACCTCTGTATGCCTTTTATTTTATTTTAGATGGGGGTTTCACTCTGTCACCCAGACTGGAGTTCAGTGGTGTAATCATAGCTCACTGCAGCCTTTACTTCCTGGGCTCAAGCAATCCTCCTGCCTCAGCCTCCAGAGTAGCTGGGACTACAGGTGCATGCCACTATGCCCAGTTAATTTTTAAATTTTTTGTAGAGATGTTGCCCAGGCTGGTCTTGAACTCCTGTCTTCCTGTGATTCTACCACCTTGGCCTCCCAAAGTGCTGGGATCACAGGTGTGAGCCACCAGGCCTGGCTTCTATATGTACTTTTTATTTGGAATAAGTACTTTGTAAAATAGAAGAACATTTCACAAGCAGTTTCAAAAATAGGCCCATAACTGTGTATATAAATATCTACTTGCTCATATAATTAAGCCTGCAGCAAATACATGCCCATGAAAATATTTGTATTAAATTGTTAGAAACTTATAAATAATTAAAAAATTTATTCATCAAAATTCTGCTAAATGCAGTTCATGCTTTTATGACAAAAAAAGAATCTCAAGAATTGATCTTTGAACCAAGTCTCTATATAAGGAGCTGTTGAAATGAGGTTTTTCATTGCTACGCTTGCTTGGTTTAAGGTAGTTTTAATACTCTTGAGTCTGCCCTAGAAAATGTTTTATTAAAATATTTGGGTGACCTATTATATTTTTGACTGAGAATGCCAAGATGTGGATGAAAAAAGTCTAAGGGCAAACAAGGCTGTGGCAGGTGGTTGCGTATTCTTGAGTTGTTTTCATGTCTTGGTGGGAAGTGAACCGCTATTCCCCACACACCCTTTGCCTCTTTTCCTTCTGCCCCTGTGCAGACTGTTGATGATGTTCTCTAAGGACAGGCTGGGGAGTTGAGGGTGCTTCTCAGAAGGAAGGCTGCTTTGATCTCTGCTAGACGGACAAGTGACCCTGATCTCTTGGGTCATGTCTTTCTTTGAGGATCCCCAGTTCATATTGGTGTTTGGACAAGGAAGAAACGCTGTCCCTGCACTCCCAACTGTGGGGGCCTTGGCTGCATGGCCCAATCCATCAAGATTCCAACACACCCTACTGAAGAGGAAGCCTTACATGTCTGAACTTTGGTTTAGGCAACTAAGAATCAAAGATTTTTTTTTTTGAACCATTTGCCTTTTTATAAAACACCTCAAGAAAAGTACTTTTAATCCTGGAGCTCTAATAAACTTAAGAAAATTTATTTTTTTGATGAGGAACTACCTTGATGCCTAAAACAGAGGATACAAGTAACCCTCCCTCCCTAAATATTGTTGTTTAATCTATTTAATAATTTTGAGTTATTTGGAAATAAAGCAAAATGTAAGCAAAAGTAGGAGAGAAAGGAAAAAAAATACATATATTTGCTTTATGGTTTACAGACAGTAAGATATGGAAATTATTGCTTGGGCGTCTATAATTATTAATAAAAATTCTAGGAAATCTATGTAAAAAAAATAGCATACATGGCTGGGTGTGGTGGCTCATGCCTGTAATCCCAACACTTTGGGAGGCCAAGGTGGGTGGATCGCCTGAGGTCAGGAGTTAGAGACCAGCATGGCCAACATTGTGAAACCCTGTCTGTACTAAAAAGGCAACAAAATTAGCCAGGCATGGTGGTGCATGCCTGTAATACCAGCTGCTGGGGAGGCTGAGGCAGGAAAATTGCTTGAATCCAGGAGGCGGAGGTTGCAGTGAGCCAAGATTGTGGCACTACACTCCAGCCTGGGTGATAGAGTGAGACTCGTCTCAAAACAAACAAACAACAAACAAACAAAACAAAACAAAAAACCCAGGAAGCTAAGGAGGAGGAGAATTTCACTTCTGAGGAATTCTGAAGAGCAGACATCTTAATGATGTGTCATTTATGTTTCAAAAAGAAAAATGGTGTGTCACTCAAATTTATCCCTCTTGTTCCTATTTTCTATAAGAATTGATACTGAAACTAAGTCAGGAGCAGGGGGCTTACCATTATTTTCTGAAGATCCCCAGACCTGGGCTCTGTTTCCTTTATCTTTTTTTGGCCCTCTGAATCCTGCAGGCAACTCAGACCACTAAGCCCTTTCTCTGCATTCCCGTGTACAGGGAGGTAAGATCTTAATTACAAACCACACATTCATATATTCTGACAGAGTATGGTTGCTAGTAATCTAAATCCTAGTGGTTTATTTCACACTGGAAGTTCTAATGGCTTTGGGGAGTAGATTCTTGGTATTTTGATTTTTTTTTTTTTGTTTAACTGTTTATGTATGTGTGTTCCCATGTATCTATTTGACCATATGGTTCCCTTAAATACTTAGTGATTGTTTGTCATCCTCAGATAAAACCCCAGCACTTTAGCATGCCAAGAATCCTGTTTCCCTTATTTTTTGTCTGGCTGACACTTCCTCTCTTTTTTTTTTTTTTTTTGAGACGGAGTCTCGCTCTGTCGCCCAGGCTGGAGTCCTGTGGCACAATCTCGGCTCACTGCAAGCTCCGCCTTCTGGGTTCACGCCATTCTCCTGCCTCAGCCTCCCGAGTAACTGGGACTATAGGCGCCTGCCACCACCCCCAGCTAATTTTTTTGTATTTTTAGTACAGACGGGGTTTCACCATGTTAGACAGGATGGTCTCGATCTCCTGACCTTGTGATCCGCCTGCCTCGGCCTCCCAAAGTGCTGGGATTACAGGTGTGAGCCACCGCGCCTGGCTGATACTTCCTCTTTTTATAGGTTCAGCTCAGCATTCATCATTTACAGGAAATGTCTGAGGCCCCAGAATGTATACAGGGCTCTCATCTCTCCTCCTGAATCACTTAGCATATTATAATAAAATTATTCACTGATTCATGGGTTCCGCAAATATTTATTGAGCACCTACATTTACTAACCTAGCACTATAAGCTCCACCTGGTCAGGCTTCTCTGCTAAAAAAAGACCTCCATAAATATTTGTTCAACTAAAATAGATATCTATTATTTTTAGTTTTAGGGGAAAGGCTTCATTGGTTGCGATGAATGTAATTGCTGTTAGAGAGGCAGTGTGATGTGAAAGAGAGAGAAAAAAAGACCTTACTGGAGTTACAATCAGAATAACTTGTTATAGGTGCTGGCTAAGAGCCTACCTTTCACAGTCAAAATACCTAGGTTGAAATCCTGGTTCTTCTGTTTGCTGGCTTTGTGGCATCCAGCAAATTATCCACTCTCCTTGTGTCTCATACGTAAGATGGAGGTCATGACAATACCTAATCTACAAGGTTATTGAGAGAATTATATGAGGAAGAGAGTATGCTGTAAATTTTGCAGTGGGGTTTCTGCCATGTTGGCCAGGCTGACTCCTGATCTCAAGTGATCTGCCTGCCTCTGCCTCCCAAAGTGCTGGGATTACAGGCGTGAGCCACCACACCCAGCCTCATGGTTTTCTGTTCCTGTGTTAGTTTACTGAGGATGATGGCTTTCAGCTTCATCCATGTCCCTGCAAAGGACATGATCTCATTCCTTTTTATGGCTGCACAGTTGAGAATTTGCATTTCTAACAAGCTCTCATGTGATGCTAATGCTGCTGATCTAGAAACCTCATCCTTTGAGAACCACTGATCTAGAAAGATTGTTTTACTCGGAGAGTAAATTACTTTGCTATGCTTCAGAAAATAGGAATTGGGACTTAAGCCTTGAATTTTGCCTCTTAGATTATAGTTCTGGTGCCTAAGCACATTTAATACTATTTTTTAACAATGATGGGCACTAATGTGTTTCTATGGGCTTTGCATTGTTGAGGTCTGCCACAACTGTAGTAACAATTTAACCCTATCCTGGGACCCCTATAAAAATTACCCTGAGAGCCAATAAGATTTTATTTATTTATTTTTTTGAGACAGAGTCTTGCTCTGTCGGCCAGGCTAGAGTGCAGTGGCACAATCTTGGCTCACTGGAACCTCCATTTCCTGGATTTAAGCAATTCTCTTGCCTCATCCTCCCAAGTAGCTGGGATTACAGGCACATGCCACCACGCCTGGCTAATTTTTCTATTTTTAGTAGAGACGAGGTTTCACCATGTTGGCCAGGCTGGTCTTGAACTCCTGACCTCAGGTAATCCGCCCACCTTGGCCTCCCAAAGTGCTGGGATTACAGGCATGAGCCACTGCACCTGACTGAGCCAATGAGATTTTATTTCTTGACTAGACATCTCCCTTCTCCCTTACGATGAAGGTAGAAAAGAGAGGAAAATATTTTAGTAAGAATCATCAGGCATTGTTTACATAGTGAACCCGTGGCTCATGTATTGGTAGCTTTTGCCATAAGAAATAATATACTAATATAATGGATTCTCTTCACAGACTTAACGGGAAGGTTGGTACAGACACACTTGAAAGATAGGCATGGTTTATATGACTCCTCAAGGGTTTACTTAAAGAAAATCATTACAAAAAAGTGTGTGTGTGGTTCAAAGTTGTCCCTAATTGAAGCAAACATTAGGAAGATGCAATATCAAAATATACTGAACTGGGCCAGGCGCAGTGGCTTACGCCTGTAATCCCAGCACTTTGGGGGGCCGAGGCGGGCAGATCACGAGGTCAGGATCCAGATCACTGGATCTCCCTGGGTGTATTGGTATTCTAGCTCTTTGGAGTGGAGAGATGTTGGCACCACTTTCTGGAAGATCAGTTGTTCTATGTCAGCCTGGTACTCTTAGGCTGAGCAGCCTCTTCAGTTTAAAGGAGAAAAGTAAAATACCATGAAACAAAATCATACTTTCTGTCTGGGAAGTGGATCAACTCTCTATGTCCAGTTTATGGCCCCTTCTTCACTATAGGATGGTGTACTATATTCTGGAGTAGGTTCAAAAGTGCTTCTTGTCCTCAGGATATTTATCATTTTAAGAGAGATGAGGATTTATGTAAATAATTATACTAAAGGCAGAACAGAAAAATTGACATATCAACCATACTACCAATATGAAGAAGGAATGCAGAGGAAACAATAATACATTCTGCTTGAGGAAGTTGGAGATGGCTTAAGGAGGCTGTGGCATGTGGGCTGAGACTTTAAGAAAATTTCAGGCCAGGCGCCCTGGCTCACGCCTGTAATCCCAGCACTTTGGGAGGCCGAGGTGGGCGGATCACAAGGCCAGGAGATCAAGACCATTCTGGCTAACATGGTGAAACTGTGTCTCTACTAAAAATACAAAAATTTAGCCAGGCATGGTGGCGGGCGCCTGTAGTCCCAGCTACTCGGGAGGCTAAGGCAGGAGAACGGTGTGAACCTGGGAGGCGGAGCTTGCAGTGAGCTGAGATCACGCCACTGCACTCCAGCCTGGGCGATAGAGCGAGACTCCATTTAAAAAAAAGAAAAAGATTTCATAGCTGGGCATGGTGGTGCACACCTGTAATCTCAGTTACTCAGGAGGCTGAAGTGAGAGGATTGCCTG